>NW_026575121.1:19530632-24330632 GCF_905146905.1 Nyctereutes procyonoides
CTCCATGCAGGGAGCCCAATGTGGGACTCATCCCCCAACTCCAGGATCACACCCTGGGACGAAGGTGTGCACTAAACCACTGAGCAGCCCAGGCGTCCCAAAACTGGGAACTTTTGAAAGACCACTAGTCTGAGGTGATTACAAAGGCATAGTTCTGCCTAGATACAATGATCATGTAAGTCTCAAAGGATTCCAAACCAGCACTTAAAATCCACAATTTGGATTAGCTAGTGTTAATGACTTCATGACCTTAAAGGCTCATTGAGATGGGAAGGAGAGGAGTTGGGCAATGACCAGATCTTACACTGATACTCCTTTTTCTGTATCTTTTCACTAGTTCTACTTAGGAGCCTATGTATTTATCATTTTCACTGGCTTCCTCATCGTCTTCTTGGTCTTCACCTTCTTCAAAGTCCCTGAGACCCGTGGCAGGACTTTTGAGGATAGTCACCCGAGCCTTCGAAGGGCAGGCGCAGGTTGCCAACAGAGCGGAGAAGGGCCCCATTGTGGAGATGAACAGCATGCAGCCAGTGAAGGAGACCGCCACTGTCTAAGCCATGCCTCCTTCCCGTCCTCCCTCCCAACATGGAAAAACCACCTCTCCCGGATGAGGAGGATGAGGAGAACTCGAATCAGGTTGTAACCCAGGACTGTTTCTGAATGCTGCTACTTGATTCCTTTCTCTTCCCCACACACTCCATGAGCACTCAGAAGAACCCAATGCTGGAGTTAGTTGTAAACAGAATGCTTTTAGTTGCTAAAATTTCAGGAAGAAGACTGGATGGGCTGCCTCTGGGTTAGGGCTGGCCCTACTTACAAGGGGGGGGAGGTTTCTTCACTAGATGCAGAGGACCTTGTCCACATCACATAACCATGGGTAAATGGAACTAAGAAGTCTACCCACGTCCATTTCACTCTAAAGCATGTGAGTTTAAATATTATGCCAAATTCAAACATTAAAATTACAAGTAAATCTATACTTGGAGGGAAAAAGTAAAGAATGGTTACACAAAAGACATGATTTGGCAAATCATATGACCATGACTTTCCAATGTCAGTTTCTAATTTTTGGTATACTACTTGACTAGGGTAGGTTTCTATATCCCAAATATATAATTAATGAAAAAAATTATAGTTTCACATATTTTCCTAAATAGTATCTATTTAAATGGTGTTGAAAATGATTGAAGTATCACTATCTTTACATCTACTTTTAATATAGCAATTTTAAATATCTGTTTACTTACTTCACTTGATCTCACTTTAAGGATGGGGAACAAACTAGAATCATGATTTATTTATAAACACTTCTCCCAAAAATATCAGTTAGTATAATCATGTCTCCGTCATCTTAGCTAGAAAGCTTGGCTACACCTTTGGTTATTTCATTTTTCCAGCTTCTTACATCCACAAGAGCCAAACAATAACATTTAAATAAAGGAAGAGAAACCTGTCATGTTCAGGTATAACCTTCACATGGGACTTCATCGTTCAATGGATTAACCTTTGGACTCTTTTACATACTGTACAACGTCCTTCACTCCAACCTATTTTATTTTTTATCATCTGCTATTTTCCCCTGCTCTTGTTATAATCTGTGTTTCTGCCATTCCCTGAACATGTGCTACTTCATACTTCCATGCTTTTATACATTCTGTTCTCTCATCCTTGAATGCACATTTCCCACATCTCTGCCAGGAGAATACAAACTTATTCCTTATGGCACAAATTAAAGGTTGTAAAGAATATGCCTTCTGGACCAAGCAGAATTAACACTTTATCCTCTGTGAAATCAGCACTTTGCAAACACATAATATGGTCTTTAATACATTGCATTATAAATGCAACTGCATACAAAGCCATGTTTAATAATTGAATGGTATTGGAATCAGAAAGAACAATTTCTGGTCCATTTTTTAGTACTGTACCTCATTTAGTAATTAAACATTTTTGAACAGAATATTCGGTATATAATTATCTTAAATTTTGTATATTTTATGATCTGTGACAATTTGTGGATAGAGTAGGCAGTGATATATCTTAATTTTAATGTATCAACAAAATACCAATGAATAGCTGATTAGAAATTTGTAGTTGATTATTAACATAAAAATTTCAAGTTTGTTAAAGCTATAAGAAAGTTTAGAAACCTAGCTAAATAGAAAGACTTCTAGGTTCCTCGAATGATACATTCACCTCTTACAACACTTCAAAATCTATATAAGGTTTATTTACTTATTATTAAAATAATTCTTTCTAGTTATCTTGTCCCTTGATACTAAATCCTTCTGTATAAAATATTACACGATTCAAATGTCTGGGTTCATTTTTTAAACAAGAGTCATGTTTTTCCAGTAATGAAATGTCAACTTCTGTATTTCATATAGTGTCAAATTTTCCATATTGCTTAAGAAAAGGTCTGAATAAATACATAAACCATGTCCTAAACTCTAAAATCTGAAAATTTATTAGACATCTAAAAGAGTGTGCCATTCACTGACAGTATTTTGTCTTCACTCTGATATTCATAAAATGACTCAAAGAATCCTTATGTCATAAAAGTCTGACATAATAGAAAAAAAAGAGTTGTCTGGTAAAAGACATCATGGAATTATGAGAGTTAGAATATATGTTAGTTACAGTTATGCCACTAAATTCATTATGGCTTATGATTTACCCCATTTTAACATTTCATAAGGACTTATGAGTGGATTGCCGGAAAATATTACTTATACTACAGTCATGAATCATTACAGCAATACTTATCTAGTAGTCAGTTGTGACCACTGTGTTGTTAGAAACTTGTAACATTTTTGTTTTCCCTAGTACATTGGCAGATGATGACAATCCAACCTTAACAATGACTTGACTTCATCCTTTTTTAATAATCACACTTTCCCATATTGGTTCAAACCCTTAGACTTCTACAGCAATAAGCTTCCTGAAATCCTAACTTTCTGGTTGTCCCACTGTATCCATTTAGTGTGTCTAAGCACAATTCAAATCATGCATTCTACTCCTCAATAACCTTGAAATCTCATTATTTATCAAATCACCTTACATGTCAGTTAATGTATTTCAACAGTTCTCCACAATGTTTCTACCGTTTTGAAATATTTTAATTTGGTAGTATTTAAGCCAGGTTTCGGGCAGTGAACCATTTTCTTAAAAGAAAAAATCTATGCACTGAACCCCAAATAAAACACTGGAGATATGCTGGGTAAAAAAAAATGATGTGGAAGATTTCTGCTTTTAGTCAAGGTAGAGTAAAAGGAACCAAATGACTCCTCTGCCTGAAACAATTGAAAAGCTAAAAAAAGTATATGAAACAACAGTGTTCAGGCAGTGTTTCTTGAGAGATGAGAAGCAAATAAACTGAACTCTGCACTGGGTTGAATAGTGTCCCACCAAAATCCATGTCCACCTCGAATCTGTGAATATAACCTTATATGAAAGGAGGGTCTGTAATTACAGATGGCTCATGGCTCATGTCCTCATAACAAGAAGAAATTTGGATGCAGAGATAAATGGAGATAGCACCATGTGAGGAAGAACATGGAGATCAGAGTTACACTACCACAAGCCAAGGAATATCAGGTATTGTCAGCAATCTCCAGAATCTAGGAAGAACCAAGGGAGTATGTTCCTAGAGTCTTAAGAGAGAGTTTTACTCTCTTACATCTTGATTTCAGATTTGTAGTCTTCATACCTGTGAGACAACAAATTTGTATTGTTTTAAAATGTTTAATTTTGTGGCAATTTGTTCAGCTGCCATAGGAAATTAATGTGAGTCTTGAGATTGCCACATTTCCCTTTCTGGAGAGATTCCATACCTGCAACCTGGTGAAAGAGAATCCAGGGAATCTGATAAAATCCCTCTAAATTATCAAGATTCCAGGAGGTTCAAGTCTGATGAAGTACTGGGAATAAAACGGCTTCTTAGAAGAACTCTAGTAATCTATAGAGGATCCCCTTGGATCTTTACCTGAGTAGTGATCAGGATATTTGCATGAGGAAAATATTCAAAGTCCAGTCAAGAACCATAGAAAAAGAGCAGAAGTATTAACTCCTGGACCTCTTACAACACTAGAACTAGTTCATATTCTAATTCTCCAGGGTGGAATATTTGATACTCACAAGGTATTGTACAGAATATTCATGAGCTGCTGAGGAATGGAGACCTTACAGCAAACTAAACTCTTTACCTATATAGCATAGCAAGTATTGAGGTGACAAAAATCCTATCAAGACCCTTAAAGAAAAACAATAGAGCCCATAAGGAAGAGAAAAATAAATCAAGTGAAACTGTACTAGAAATGATGGAAATTATATAATTAGAAGGAAAGTACTTTTGAGAACATTAAGACTTCTAGTTTCTGCTCTGAAATGTGAAAAGGTTGGATGTCATCACTCTCATCCTTCAAAGAAAAAAGCTGAACAAACAAAAACCAATGCCTTCTCTGTATCCTGCCAGAGACCAGAGATCACAGTGTAAATCATAATGTTAAAATCCACTGAGACAGGAAAATCTGGAGAATCATAGCCCAGATCTGCTTTGGCTAGAGCAGAAGCTGTTACAGACAGAAACTGACAGGAATAATTAAATGGTAATTATGACGAATTGCAGGAAACTGAGTATGGATTAGCATGGAAGTGAAAACCCTAAGGAGTAGGCCCCAAACTTCCCTTGAACAA
This sequence comes from Nyctereutes procyonoides, assembly GCF_905146905.1. Classification (NCBI taxonomy): domain Eukaryota; kingdom Metazoa; phylum Chordata; class Mammalia; order Carnivora; family Canidae; genus Nyctereutes; species Nyctereutes procyonoides. Next base: position 19,535,328 of record NW_026575121.1, read on the forward strand.
CCAGTGGAAACTCTGTGTGGTCATATGGAGAAAATCTGAAAAAGGGAAGTTCTTGCCTCTGGCAGAGGAAAGGGGAAAATAATAATGATGAAATATACTGAGAGTGTTCTCTAGAGCAAAGGTCTGTTCTACAAGAGAAAAGACTTTACCAGATTTTTATCCCCCTTGGAAGAAGGGCACTTTTCCAATGTCTGCCCTTGGGAGAGGTTCTGTCTCATGTAGTAGAAGAAAAGTGCTGAGAAACGCTTATGATGCTTACATGCCAGGGACACAGACCAACAAAAGACTGAGATTTAATCACGATTATGGAATCTTTCCCCCTTAACACACACCTTACCAGCCCAGGAACAGGCTCTGTTACAAGAACAGATTACAGTTGGAAAAGCTGCAACTCTCAGAGGAGTGTTTAGGGAAGCCCGGAATCAACAGAAGAGATGAGAACTAAGGCACTGGCGAAATGTGAAGCCTCCGGCATCTACGGATATAACAAAATTAAATACCACAAACTTCTAGTCAGATTAATATAAAACCTACGAGTAAAGGGCTGTTTACCTAGTTTCTATCATCCAATACTATCATGTTTTGCTTTCAATAAGCAATTATAGGACATGTTAAAAGGCAAGAAAAAGAGAAAAATCTGAAACAATAGAGCAAGCATCAGAAGCCGACTCACACCTGACACAGATGTTAGAAGACAGGGAATTTAAAATTCACTATTTAAAATAACTATGATTAATGTGTTAAGGGCTCTAATGGGGAAAAAATAGACAACATGAAAGAACAGATGGGTAATTTAAGCACAGATGAAAACTCGAAGAAAAATCAAAAGGAAATGTTAGAACTCGAAAAATACTGAAACAGAAATGAAGAATGCCTTTGATGGTCTCAAAAGTAGACTATATATGGCTGAGTAAACAATCAGCGAATCTGAAGAAAGATAATAATAGAAACCTCCAGAATGCCAAAAAGGTAAAGAAAGAAAGAAAAGAAAAAAAAAGAAAAGAAAAGAAAAGAAAAGAAAAGAAAAGAAAAGAAAAGAAAAGAAAAGAAAAAAAAAAGAAAACCTTAGTATATTCAAGAACTAAGGGAAAATTTCAAAAGGCATAGCATATATATAACTGAAATACAAAAGGAGAGAGGAAACAAGAAATATTGTAAGTAATAATGACCAGAAATTTCTCAGAATTAATGACACACACCAAACCACAGATCCAGAAATCTCAGAGGACATCAATCAGGATAAATAGAAAAAATATATCCATACCTAGGAATATAACAAAGGGCCAAAAACCAAAGGAAAGATAAAAATCTCTGAAATATGGTAAAGAAGACAAAACAAAACAAAACAGAAAAATGTCTTACCAACAGGGAGCAACAATTAGAACTATAGCTGACTTCTCATTAGCAACCAGTCAGACATCGCTAAGTGAAAGACCATCTGCAAAGGCTTAATATTATAAAATTATAACTATGTGGTAGTCTGGAAAAGGCAAAACTATAGCAATGATAAAAACAAAACAAAAACAAACAAAAAAAAAACAGTGTTTGCCAGGAACTTAGAAATAAAGAAAATTTTGAAGGGGTGAAGCTCAGGGCATTTTTTCAATGATTAAATTATTCTATTAAACATTATAATAGTGGCTACATGATACTATGTATTTGTCAAAAAACATACAATTTCACAGCACAATGAGTGAACTGCATGAAAAAATTTTAAAAATATTTAAAAACTTGAGATCGAAGGATGAAATACAGAATGTGGACAAAATAATCTAACTTTAACACAAAAGGATTAATCTGCCTTACTGAAGGATGTAGGGGAAAGTGGTAACCCAAGTAACTTTGGAAACAAGTAGTCTTTAACACTACAGAAGGAACTGTCAATGAATAACCACTATATATCTGATAAAATTGTTCCCTATAGGTGTACTGTCTTATAGTTCTGATATCACTACCCATGTATACTAGCATCAAGTGATTAACGACTATTGATCATAGCCAGATTTCTCATTGTCGGAGTGGGAGTTTAGAAATAAATCAGGAGAGGCAGATAGAATAATTCAGGTAGTAATGGGTTAGCATTGGGTCTATCATATGAATCTAAGTTAGGGCTGGTCTGACAAAGTACTACAGACAGGGTAGCTTATAAACAACAGAAATTTATTTCTCACAGTTCTGGAGCACAGACAAGTGATGGCCCTCTTCCAAGCTTCAGTCTTCTCTATCCTCACGTGGTGGAAGGATTGCTATATGGGGTCTCTTTCTATTAGAGGATTAATCCCAATTATGAAGCCTCCACCCTCATGAGTTAAGCACCTCCCAAAAGCCTCACCTCCTGATACCATCATCACACTGGGCATTAGGATTTCAACATGTGAAATTTCAGGGGACACACACATTCAAACCCTAGTAGAACTCTTGTTTAGCTCAATATAGATAAAGATGGGTTACATATAGAAGCATCTATAAAGTATGTGTCTATTCATGGTTTAGTATGCATACATTTGTATCTTTGTTCTATCACCAAGAGGGCCTAGAATGGAAAACATCCCAGTAGCACAAGCACATCTAGCACCATGACTTCTAATATCATGGTTTTTAATATAATTCTAAACCAAGAGAAGCCATTTCCTTGGATAAACGGTTGATTCTAGACTTGGGGCAGGAAATATACAGGATGAACATGGAGCATTTTGTAGTGCCAGAAATTAAGGAAATGTTCAAATAAAAAGCCCACAATGATGGAATTCTGTCAAAGGGACATGAGAGCCAACTGAAAGAGCTTCTAAAAGCCAAAGCTGAAATAATTTAAACAACAAAATAAATAAATTATAAAGTTCTTGTCCATGAGCTCAAATAAATATCAGTAAGCCCATGATATAAATGTTGAACAAATACATGGAGGAGAAGAAACAAAACTCTTATGCAAAGTAATTTCAAATAACTCTCCATTCTGTAAGTGTAGTCTGCACATAGTGACCTTCTTCCAAACAGTACTTAAAGGGAAAATTTTAAAAGTGACTGTAGAGTCCAGAAACCTGACAAACCCTTACTCAGTCATGTCATTAAAGTCTATATTCATAGCAATAAGTCATTTTTATAATATGTGTCCGTGATATGATAAGAATAGCATTTTATCTCTGTGGTCTTCTTCTAAAAAAGATAAACCCAATGTAATCAGAAGAAAAACATCAGAAAAAGCAGGAAATTGTTTAAATGCCTGAACAGCACATGTCAAAAAATGCCTGAACAGTGCACATCCAAACTTCATGAGAAGCAATGAGTGTCTGAGAAGCTGTCACAGCTAAGGGGAGGTTAAGGAAACATGACTGCTAAGTGTAATGTGTATTCTGGATATAATACTTTGAAGACAGGTATTTGATAAAAATTAAAGAAACATAAACTATGAGTTTCAGTTAATAATGTATCAATTATTTTAACAATTATGCCACATAATGTAAGTTGTTAATAGAGGAAATTAGATGTGGGCATGAGTGTAGGAAAACTCTCTATAAAGTTACCCCTTGAACAACATAGAGGTGAAGAGCATTCACCATCACACAATCGAAAATCCATGTGCAGTTTTTGACTCCCGCAAAACTTTACTACTACTGGCCTACTGTTGACCGAAGGCCTTACCAATAACATAGTCAATTAATACTATTTTATATGTTATATGTATTATATACTGTTCTTATAATAAAGTAAGCTACAGAAAAGAAAATGTCAAGAAATATCATAAAAATGAGAAAATTCATTTATACTCCTGTGCTATATTTATTGTAAAAAAAAAATCTGCATATAAGTGGATCCAGGTAGTTCAAAACCCATGTCGTTCAACGGTCACCTATACTATCTTTGCAAATTTTATATACACCTAAAAGTGTTCCAAAAAAATATTTCACTAAAATAAGAGTTAAAAAAAGTTATTTTAGCTGCATCCTGTGTATTTAGAGGGCAGATGAAAGACTGAACAGTTAAGAAGAGAAACAGAAAATATAAAAAAGCTCAATTCAAATATATTAATACAGTGAGAGGGAACTGAATGGGATTAACACTTTACATATTATAGAAGAGAGAATCGGTGCATTTGTAGACAAAGAAATATAAACCTTCCAAAATGAAAGACAGACAAGTAACAGAAGCGTTTCCTGTCCCTTCCATCGAATGAGACAGAATCTAAGAAATGTCATTGCATATGAAAAACATAGTTAGAAATGCTTTCTTTATCGCAACACATTCTTTTTACTGTCTCATCATTTAATTCGGCTTGTTAACTCTGGGTTCTTCTTAAGGGCCACTCCCTGAGTCCTTGCTTTTGTGAAAACTTTCTTGTCCTCCCCATCTCTTTTTATGTCCTTATGTAATATACTCTAGTTACTAAAGTGTGCACATTTTTATATCTCCTTAAAGAAATTTTTTTATTTGTTGAGAGTCAGGTTTTGTCTTATTTAATTATATCATGCAAGGTTCTACCACAGTGTCTGCAAGTCATGAATACATCTCTTTTCTTTAAAGCAGGATTAACATGGATTGATGCTTTCTTTCTTTTTTTTTTAATTTTTATTTATTTATGATAGTCACAGAGAGAGAGAGAGAGAGAGAGAGAGAGAGAGAGAGAGAGGCAGAGACATAGGCAGAGGGAGAAGCAGGCTCCACGCAGGGAGCCCGATGTGGGACTCAATCCCGTGACTCCAGGATCACACCCTGAGCCAAAGGCAGGCACTAAACCACTGAGCCACCCAGGAATCCCTGGGTTGATGCTACGTGTTTTTATTTTTTACACTCTGGCCATTTAGAGGTCAGTGGTACCCAGCTTGTACTATGTGCTTGTTTAAATTAGGACCATTATGTGACAAAAAAGTTAATGAAAAATTAAATCTACATTCTTTGATATTAGAATTTTAAATATTTTATGCAAAAATGTGCAGAACAAGAAAAATTCTGGCATAATATTCAAATTTTCTAAAAAAATTATTTTCTATCTTATCACAGGTGAGACTGAAATGCGATTCTATTCTAGTAAAGATTTACTCAGTCTGTGCCAGTTGGGCACAGTTATGTTCTTCCGTTCTCCTGCAAACTGAAGATAGAATATTTTTCTACTGATTTTCTTGGTACAATTGGTACACAGAATTAAAATTTTATTTGCATTTCTTAGAGATTCCCTTGAAGTTCAGAGTATTTAAAAACCTGATTGAAAAAAAATTAAAAATAAAAAGTAAATAAAATTAAAAAACCTGATTGGTCAGGATGTTATTGTCCCCTGAATATATACTGCAACATGCCATTTGCTTTATTCACCAACAAAGTAATTTTGTTGAATATTGCTACTCTATTTCACAAATTCAACAGATGTTTTGGAGAGTTTCACATATGACAGGCCCATTTTTGCCCTTTCTGATGAGAAGCAGTGAAGAAAGTTTTAACCTCTCATTTTAGATGCAATAAAACAGTTCATTTAGATCTGACTTGGAAATAATTCCTCTACTGTTTATATAATTCTTGGGAAGGAGGAAGAAAGGATAATTATGTAACTCTTTAAACCCACAATTATGCATGGTATAGGTAATACCTTAAAAAACAGTTGAAAAAAATATTAAAACATCAACTGCATTTAAAAAACAATTATCCTCAAATAACAAACTACCCAGTTTCTGTAGAGCCAGTCAAAACATGAGCATTTTGCTGAGAAACAGGTGATGACTGCTTCACACTGGTTAACGATTTTAGAGTTTTTAGGAGAGATTAGTGTGAAAACAGAAATAAGGACGACTCTGGAATATCAGGAACAAACAATCCTTTTACAAGAAAAAATCACCTTAATTTTGTGACATTTCACATACTATGATTTATTTAGTTTAAATAGATTCTTAGAATCTGCAATCTACACCATTGTCTCTTGTTAAAAAAGAAAAAAAAAAGCAGAATCTGATCAGAGTATGTAGAATACATAGAATTTTTTGTTGTTTGCTCACTTTGCTTTTGTAAGCCCCTTGATTTGAAAAATTGGAAAATATTTTTGTGCAACTTCTGCAAAAACTCCAACTGTCAGTGGTAATCTGACAGTAAACTGATTTTTTCCTAAGCTTTATGTCATGTCACAAGCTAGAGCTGTGTGTGTGGGGGGGAGGTTACTTTTCCCCAAAACACATAGGTCCTAGAGGTCTTGTTTACATAAAGTGTGTCATAATGATTTGATGATACTTTATGTTGCATACCAGTAATAATCCAATATTTTCACTATAATTTGTAGCAGTTACAGGCTGAATATGTTACTAAAATAAATTAGTTAATAGAGTTGATTGTTTCCAAAATTGAAAAAAAAAAGATAATCAACATAAAAGGTGATACTAATACTGAGTTATAGCTGCATGTTAGGTCCTCATCAGGAAGAAATGCTCAGAAATCATAAAGCTTGAATGAAGCTTTAAAGCTACAGAAGTCAACATTTGTGTATTTTGAATAGTAGAAAAGTGCTTTAACACATATAAAGTATTTTAAATAAAATAAAAGCCACATTTAGGAAATTATATTCACTTTATATCTCCAATGAACTAATTTTAAAGGTGAAAATACTCCTTTGAGAAAGGCTAGGTTTTCACCTCACCTTTTGATTTTATATGTGACTATTAATTTAACCCTTTATTTCTGCTTACATTCTTTTGACTTATGTTAAAATAAACAGCTGGGCCTAGATTATTAAGCATATTTATCATACATCTAATCATTTCATGCAATAATCATTTAATAAGTGAGAATCAAAAGTAGACAACATTTTGGGAAAAGATATTTTCTCAAAATAACTTCATAAAACTTTGTGATCTTTAATATCACAGACTTTGGAAGATGTGGATCTGCAGTAATATATTTTTTAAAAATTATTTCTTTGTCCTAACATAGCCTCCTTTGCAGAAAAGGTATATGTTAATGGGTTAAAATATATCTCCCAAAGATATGTTGAGGTTGGGATCCATTAAAATCTCAAAACATGACCTTATTTGGAAATGAAGTTGTTGCAGATACAATTAGTTAAGATGAGGTTGTAACTGCCATAGGGCACACCCTGAAACCAATATGACTGGTATCCTTTTAAGAAGACCTTGGGAAAATACATGGGTGAACTACATGTTAAGATGCAGGTTGAGATTATAGTTATATAGTTGCAAACCAAGGAATGTCAAGAATTTATGGCTACCCCCAGAAGCTAGGAAAAGGCAAAGAAGGAAGTTTTTCTACTTAAGAGTCTAGTAGAGAGCATGGCTTTACTGAGACCTTAATTCCAGAGGGAATAAGCCTCCAGAGGGCTAGATAATAAATGTCTGTGAGATGATAAATGTCTATTGTTTAAAGCCACCCACCCAGTGTGTGATACCTTGCCACAATCATCACGGCAAACAAAAATACATTCTTTAAAATTTCCCAGCATTTGCAAGATATACACATGCACATGAAAAAGTGTTTCATATATTTGTTATGTGTTTGCTTGGAGAGGAGACATACACATATGTGTGTATATGTGTATGTTTGTGTGAATATGCATATATATGTATGCGTGAATACTACACAACAAATATATCAAGCACTTTTTCATTTACATACACACTTTCTTGCAAATATACACATATGTATATACAGACATACACATATGCACATGATATATGTGATATTCATAGATACATGCCTGTGCATATGTAAACACATATATATGTATATAAATGCATACCAAAGTCTTACTGACTCGAATCGTTGGGGTTGGAGCCCAGGAATTTTTATTTTTTATGAAGTGTTCCAGACGATTCCAATGCACAAATGTTTGAGAACAATTGTTTCATGTCATGCTGACCTACTACAAATATTACTAATATGTCTAATATTATTCCTACAAAAATATTTCCCAAGATACTGCTGTGAGTTGCTTAATTAGCTGTTCTCTACTAAAACATTCAGTGATCAAAAAAGTGTAGATAATTTTGCTTAATATATCCCTTCCTTGGACATTTATGATATATATTAGCAATAATGCAGAAGGATAAAATTATGTATAATAATTAAGATTTTCTCATCTCTGCATTTTCCTTGTATCCCAGATCCTCTTACCATTGAGTTAAAAACCATTATTGCCACAGAGAGTATTTATTTTTCTCATGATAAGGAAATGGGGAGAGTCACCAAAAGAATCCAGAGAAATAAAAAAAAAAAAAAACAATTTCATTTTTACATTAAATATACTGGGAAACAAAGCTCTCTCATTTTGCACAAGTTTTTCTTTTTTTTTCCCCCTGAGCAAAAGAAAGAAAGATGTAAATGCAAAGCTTGGAATACTGTAAGGAGAGAGTAGAGATCTCAGTAAATTAAGTACAAAGAATAAAAAATGAAGTTGGGAAAATGTGTGAATATGTAACTGCCAACTTCCTCCCTAAAGTTGACCAGCTGGTAAATAAAAGAGTTGAGAGAAAATAGACATCAATTATAAGGAATAAATTAAAATATTGTTGACAGTAACACAAGATGAAGAGGGTGCGGATAAGCTGTATATCTCATAAACTGCTGGAAATGTAAACTGTGGAAATGTAAAATGGTACAGCTCCTCTGAAAAATCACTCAATATTTTCAACCAAAATTAAAGATATATCTATCTTATGACCCAAATCACACTCCTGGTCACTTATCCTAGAAAAATTAAAATGTATGTTCTCACAACTGTTTGTAATAGTTCTAGTTGTAGTAACAACAATGGCAAAAAAAAAAATGGTTGTCTTTCAAAAGTGAATGGTTAAATAAACATGGTGTATCCTGGCCATCGAAAACTATCATAAAAAGAAGGAAAAAATTGATTGATACACACAACTTGGATACATTTCAAGAATATTAGGCTGAATGAAAAAGAGGCAATCTTAAAAGATTTTGTAAGTATGATTCCATTTATACAATTCTTAAAACTGACAAAATTAGAGAGATGAAAAACAGATTAGTGATTTCCAGTATATAAGGTTGGAAGAAAAGTGGTTACTACTAACAACAGGTAGTAGCATGAAGAAGATTTCTTGTGGCGATGAAACAGTTCTATGTATTTGTAGTGGTGGACATGCAAATCTGTACATGAGATCAAACTTTCTAGAGCAACACACACACAAATACATACAAATACACAGATAAGGGCATGCAAAAACTGGAGAAATGTAAATAAAATCTATAGTCTAGTTAATAGTGAACCAAATTAATGTGTTGTTATGATATTTGACTATATTTATATAAGATGCTATCATTGGGGAAATTTAGATGAAGAGTATGCAGTTTGTCTCTGTACTATTTTTGTAGCTTCCAGTGAGTCCATAATTATTTCAAAACAAAAATGTTTTAAAGGGGTGGCAGACCAATTTGGTATGTGATGCTCCATTTGCGGTCCCATGACTCATAATATATTCCTCAATCATAGATCATAGAACTAATGAAGAACTTAAGTCAGACTTATTAACTTTAAAAAAGTTGTGATGAGAGATCTATAAATTTAGATGTCATGTGTCTCTGAGAAATGTACCTCACCCTGTCTCACTCTGTTATACCCGCATTCTGTATGTGAAGGCATAACAAAAAGACTTGGGTAATTTTGGAATAGTTTGAAAGCAGAGGGGGTCCCTAAGCCTTATCACTCAGAATGCACCCCCTGTGTAATCTGGCAAAGAATTTATAAAGGAGCAATGACTGACTAGGTCGACCATGTAGATGGGTCTGAGAGCAGCTCTTTAGTATCCAGAACATCAGAGAACTGTGCCTGGAAAAGAATCTAAAACTTCCCCTTTCCCCAGGGCATGTGTTATATATGGACCAAATCAACTTGAATCCATGACAAAGTGAACCACAGACCGCCATAGCTGAAATGGCATAGGTAAAGGACTATATACATTATGAGGAATAGGATATAATATGGTTTTCCCTCATACACACACAAAAATTCAATGACTAAACACAAAAATAAATTTACATTTTTGTTCATACTACTTTCGCAGTGCAAGTTGCTCATAATTGGTCCTGATCCTCAGGCTAATCAGGTTTTACTTTGAAATGTGATTCCACAATCATTTTAGAGAGGAGAGAATTCTGTAAGATCTTGCACAAACAAATAATCAGGCCACAAACTGATACACTGATTTCCATTCATCTTTATTCACTAGGACTAATTAAACCCACAAACTTAATCCTTAAGGGGCAGGGATTTCATTTAACTTTTGGTCAACATGACAGTAGTGGAAAAATAAAGATGAACAAGAAAACTGCAAAAGAAGCAAAATGCTGACCACATAAGACTGAGATGAAACAAGTCTATGATATATACATGATAAATTACATACACAATATATAATATATACACAATATATATTACTGAGCCATAAGAAAGAATTAAATTTTGCCATTTGCAATGACATGGATGGAGCTAGAGAATATTCTGCTAAGCAAAGTAAGTCAGAGAAAGACAAATACCATATGATTTTACACTTATGTGGAATTTTAGAAACAAAACAGATGAACACAGGGGGAAAGAGAGAGAGGCAAACCAAGAAACAAACTCTTAACTATAGAGAACAAACTGAGGGTTGCTGGAAGGGAGGAGGGCAAGGGGATGGGTTAAATGGGTGATGGGGATTAAGGAGAGCGCTTGTTGTGATGAGCACTGGGTGTTGTAAGTGATGAATCACTAAATCCTACACCTCAAACTAATATTACACTGTATGTTAACTAACTGGAATTTAGTTAGTTAACTAACTGGAATTTAAATAAAAACTTGGGGAAAAGAAGTCCATGGGCAGCCAAGAATACAAAGGATAAAAGAGACTTTTATCCTTTCAATCTTTTTGTCTCTTTGTTAACACTTTGTAACAAGGCACCACATTTCCACCACTCTGCATACTGGGGGAATGGGGAGGGATCTGAACTGATCAAGTTAAATAAAATGTATTGAATATATACTATATTCTCTGAATTAAAGATTTAATTTTGCTGAGATGTTCATTCTCCCTAAATTTATGTCAATTTAATGCAATGCCAATTACAATCCTATCAGACCGCATATGTTCTAAAAGTAGATTGTGATGATTTTTGTAAAACTCTGATATTTACTAAAAAATCAAATTGCTTCCTTAACCTTGGTGACTTTTTTTTCTTAAAGATTTATTTATTTATTCATACGAGACCGAAAAAGAGAGAGACAGAGACAGAGACAGGCAGAAGGAGAAGCAAGCCCCATGCAGGAAGCCCAATGTGGGACTCCATCCCGGAACTCTGGGATCATGCCCTGAGCCAAAGGCAGAAGCTCAACCGCTGAGCCACCCAGGCATCCCAACCTTGGTGACTTTCATGACTTACACAGGCAAGGTAATTACACTGATATCATCAGTATGAAAAATAACATAGAAACCAAGCAGAAGTGAATTAGCATTTCAAAACATTTAAGGGGGAAAAAAGAGCAAACCAAAAATATTAATTGTCCTTCAAGTTTTATGACCAAAAGAAAACAATTTTCAATGAGTCAGAAATTAGTAAATACTATAAATATAGTATTCTATGAATTATAGATTTCTGAGGAATCTATTAGAGCTGCATAGTCCAATAGGGTAAGCATTAGGCTCATGTGGCTATTTAAATTTAAATTCAAATTAAATTAGTTACAATTTGATTAACTGAGTTGAGTTCCACAGACATAGGTGCATTTTAAATTTTCAATACTCATGTGTGGCTAGTGGCTACCCTGTAGGACAATACAGATGAAGAATATTTCCAACATTTTGAAAGTTCTATTTGACTACTCTTTACAACAGAAGAGGATGTTTCATTTAATCAAATGCCCTGGCAAAATTTGCAAAATTTGCAAAATTACTAATTGCAGTAAATTTCACCTATTCAGTTGAAGAGCTAATATTAAAATAAGAATGGGTCATATGGTTATGAGTTGAAGAATAATAGATAAACATTTTTTTCTGAAAAACAGAAAACAAATCAACCATAAACAGAGAAAAAGAGATAAATTAGAATAAGACTGTTACCAGTTATAGAGGTAATAACTGGGGAGGAAAGTATACCATTTAAAACTGACAGAGAGTATAAGATTAAGTAATAAAAAAGCAGATTGCAGGCATTATAAAAATGTTAATAAAATAATAACCACTAACATTAAATGAAAGTCTCCTTAAATACCAGAAGTTTTTTTTAAAAAGGAATAAAGATTAGGAAACACAAAAGGAGAAAGAATATAAATAAACATATATTAATATATTAAATACAGTAATTAAAACATAAAACCTGACAGAATTGAAGCCAAACATAATAATCATTACAATACATGATATCAACAGGCTTAGCTGAATAATTTTAAAAACTGATTTTAATATCAACACATAAAAGCCCCATGCCACATTGAAGATATAACACAAACTCCATCACACAAAATAACATGAGAAAAGATGAAAGGGATAAAAGGATAAATAGAATAAAACACACTCACATAAAACAGGACTTGTGGAGAAAAATAAGAACTAAAAAATATAAACAACATTATCTAAAGGCAGTGCTTTTGAAAATATACCAAACATATACACTAACAATAGAGAATACTTTCTAAAGCACAATAGAACATTGACAAAAATGATCATACATTAAGGCACATGGAATGCATAAGTAAATCTAATGCAATAATACTAGAAATTTTAAATCCAAAGAAAACAAAATAAATCGTAAAACAAAAAATACATCCATTCTCCTAACTTTAGAAAAAAAGAACATCACATTGTCAAAATCTAGGTTTTCAAGTAGTTTCAAGCATAAAGCAATAATGATAAACATATCTGCATATAGGTTTATAAATAAGGGCTTTTATAGCTTGCTTTCTTCTCAATCTCTGCTTGCAATTTATTCCAGACACTTTGCCTTAATTTCTTAAAAACTATTTCTTATAAATTAGATTCTCTAATCTATACATTAACCCAAACAAGTCATATTATCTCATTACCCTAGTTAAAAATTGTTTTCTGGATAGTTCACTGAGCTGTCCTATAAGATTTCAAACAGCATATTCAAACTAAACTCTGTATCTTCCTCACTGTAACATGCTTACCTTCTCCCAAACCTGTCTTATCATCATCCAAACAGATGCCCCTGATAAAATCTACATCTCTCAATCTGCCTTATCTCCAATCAATGGACAATACTTTCTTTTTATTTTCATTTTATTTCTTCTTCAATATATCCTATCTACTATTTTCTTCCTGCTTTCCTCTAGGCCAAGCCTTAATCATCTGTGACTATAAAAAATCGTAAGATAACCATCTCATGACCTCTTGAATTGCAGTCCTGTTTTTTCCTTTTACTGCCTCGGTTAACTTTCTGAAGAACCTATAAACCTTATCTTATCATTATACTTTTGAAACATTGGTAACTAGACCCATTATGGTGATCATTTCCCAGGGTCTACAAATATCAAATCATTACTTTGTGCCCCTGAAACTAATATGCCAATTACATCTCAATTAAAAAATTTTGAATGTCCTTTGGTTTATCCGGTATACCAGGGGCCACCACTTCTTTTTCTCTTACATTCCTCCTCCTATTTTTTTCTCTCCGCTTGATCCCTGTAAGCACTGTATTTGTATTATTTGCATTATAAAATACAGACTTTCTTGTACATTTCAAAAGCCTTTCATACTGTGAACCTCCGTTTATTTAACTAGGCTTGACTACACTATCTCTTTCGTTTCAGGTCACTCTCCTTCTCACCTCTCTCCCCTGACTGTTCTATAAGAATACTGTAGAGTCTGTGAGTCTCCGTAGATGACCTTGACGATATTACATCTTAGCACATGCTGTCCTTTCTGACTGGAACTGTCTCCTTCTCTCATACTTTACCTGCTCAGTGAAATTCCCCTTACTAAACATTTCCTTTGCTAAAAATGTCAGTTTTCAAAAATATTAGCTGGGCTTATCTCTTCTAAAATATTCAAGGTATAAAAATGTGATCATATAATCCACTCATAGGCTTTAATGACTGTTATAAAAATAAGACAGTGTTTAAAAGAGTTTTCCATCGTAACTGATAGAGAATAAACCAGATGTTACTTAACAAATACACAAAGTAACTGCTTCCTCTACTGGGACCACATTGACCTCTCTTAGGTAATTATCTACAATGTATCTGCTGTCTAGAAAAAAAAAATCCTCCTCCCTATGAATTGAAAAGATTTTACATAATAATTATAAGTTTTTAATATTATCTTTCCTCTAAGAATCTGATCTGTCTGCCTTAAACACAATGTTAAAAAATATATACAAATAGGTATCCATATGTTGACAACTTTTAAATACAATATCATAACATTCTGCAATACTGAAATATCCATCCAACAATATAAAAGGTAATAGTGTCATGTTAACTAAAATAAACCCTGTTTACAAAATTCATTCCTCCGAGCAAGGTGGGGAATCAAAGTGACTATGGCCCAAGGTCCATTTAGTTAATGGAAAATTTAACTCCAAAAACTAGAAGCCTTCAAGACATATGCAACAACTCTGAGAATGGCTATTTTACTTTGGAACCAGGGCGTCAAAGGGAAACCATTCAGATCCAAAGATTCATCAACATCAAAGAGGCAGGGGAGAAGTACAGGAAACAACTGAGATAACTGAAGACATGAGTATTGATTTTTCTATTTGCTATATTGTTCTCTTTTATCAGCGAGGTATTTAAACAAAAGCACAGGAATTAGAATTAGACTAAACTGAATTTGAATCTAGATTCTAATTATTTATATATGCCCTTGGCTAAACTACATAGATTTCTCTCAGTTTTCTTTTTCACTGACGTGTAATTAACATATGATATTAGTTTCAGGTGTACAACATATTGATTTGACAATTCTAAATATTACTCAATGCTCACCATGATAAGTATAGTCCCCATTTGTCACTATACATTATTATAATTTATTGACTCTCTTCCCTATTCCATGCTTTTCATTTCTGGGACTTACTTATTTTATACCTAAAAGTTTGTATCTCTTAATCTCCTTTATCCATTTCACCCATCCCCCACCCACCTCTTCTCTGGCAACCACTAGTTTGTTCTTTGTATTTAAGAATCTGTTTTGTTTTGTTTCTGGATTCCAAATATAAGTGAAATCCTATGGTACTTACCTTTTTCTAACTTATTTCACTTAGCATTACATCCTCTAGGTCAATCTATGTTGTTGAAAATGGCAAGATCTGCTTTTTTATGGCTGAGTAATATTCCATTGTGTGGGTGTGTGTGTGTATCACACATTATATATATCACACATATATATCTCACATCTTCTTAATCTATCTATGGACATCTGTTGCTTCCATATCTTGGCTGTTATAAATAATTCTATAATATGACTATCATTTTTCTTTTCCAAAAATAGATAATAGAACACTTGCTTTGAAGAACAGTTATAGAGACAGGATATATGAAACTTTTCTACAATATCACTTATCAAACTTATATAACTATAAAATGTAGACTTAGATATATAACTTCATTAATGTAACTCATATTTATTGTCAGCTATAATCCTGGCACTGTTTTAGGGGTGGAGGCTACCAATGTGAGAATACTAGGGATGATGAGCCACAGATTCATTTATAGTCTAGAGAGGAAGATAAAACTTCAGAACCAAGTAAGACACAGAGTAAATAAAGTATAAAAAAGTGAAATAAAAACATATTAAGAAAATAAATGAAGTAATTCATTTATGTAGAATTCACAGGCACTACTGACTTACTGAACTTAGAGTAACCTCAGGAATAAAAATAATAAGAATTACCAGTAACTTGGAATCTTGACTAAAAGAGGAGTTTAGTTTAGTTTAAAGGGGAATATGTGGGAAATATTTTTGTTTGTTTATTTGTTAACATGGGAGGGCCTAGAGGAAATGGGTATGTTTATATTCTGAAATGAAAGAGCTGATAGAAAGGGAGATGCTGAAATATATAGGATTTCCTCTATGGTAATTTGAAAAGGAGTAAAAATCTCTCCTACCTCAAAAATCTATCCCCTTTTGGCCTATTATTTTGTCTAAAATTCTCACCAAGATTGGGGATTTTATGCCAAGAAATTGTTTCCATCACAGTTCTGCTACAATAAACCTGTGTTTCTTGGGTTACCTGGGGAAGTCTGCAGTTTTATGCAAAAAATTCAAGAATTTCGAATATTATCTAATTATAATTCAAAGGGAGTAAGACCATAAAGAGGTAAAGAACAGTTTTGCTAGTTTGTTGCGTACTTCTATTTGTTGTTTGGTGTATTTAAGAGGAAACAGGATGGATACACTGGAATATAATCAAAAGGTGCATGAGGTTATTGATGAGAATAAAGACACAATGAACCAAAGTCACATAATAAGACCCAAATAAATCTCTCCTGAACTACAAAACTGGAGTTATGTTAGGATAGGTGTGTGCTGATTTTAGAGAAACACTTAGCTCAACTCAGTTCATAAGTAAAGAAGAAAATGCCAGCTATAATCTGGAATTTCTGAATAATGGTAAAAGGCGAAAATCTTTCATAACTTCAGGATGGCACACTTGTTATCAGACTTGCCTTCCTAATAAAAGAACTAAGATTGCTCTTTTGAAATGAATGTAGATAAGATGAAAATATGATTGCTGGATCATAGAAAGTAATGTGCCAATCAATGATCTACTTTTCTTAGCATTTCCTATATATGCTTGTGTTTGCAATTACTAAATTAGCGTCATAACAGGAAATCAGAAGAGCCCTTAAGTTTGTACTATATCCCAGTATGGAGGGACATTAAGTTGCCAGCTGTTCACTTTTAATAAAACAATATAATGTTTATGAAGTCCAACAGAGTCTTAGAAATCCTTGTGTCATCGTAGTTTTTCTGATTTGCTTCTATCCCCCATGGGCACAGAAGAAACTCTTCCATTGTATGATGAATTCCTGTAATATCCCAAAGTGACTTTAAAATTTTCAATAGTCTTTCCCTCTGAAAAATAACACCTCTTCCATTCTCTTGTTGCATATTTGTACTTTCCTTTAGTAAGTGAACACTGAAGGGGGAATTTGAGAGCTCTAATAGCTTCTGTAGTGTTCTTATAATAGTAATGTTTTTAGCATCACTATAGTTAAGGACTTGTCAGCACTTATAAACTCCTACTTTAGTGAAATTTCACTTGGCATATAAGCTTTCAGCCCAAGAGCAATTTTCATTTTAAGCTTTAAAACCATCTCTTAGGGTATTTTCAATAGTGTGGTTAAAACTTAAAACAAAAGCTTAGTGTTCTCAGATGATTCCAATCCCCTCCAAAATTGCTCTTTACAGGTTTCTTCTCTCCATAAAATCAATTAGCTCATAATAGCTAAAAAGAGTGGGAAGTTTTTAACAGTTGTAATGATGGATGTAATACAGTTTTGCACATAAAAATTATGTGTAATTTTGAAGTCTTAAAAACAAAAATGTTGCCAAATAAGAAATGTTTGCATTTTAATATATAAACAATACTTTTTGAGAAGCCAAGTTTTAGATGACACTTAACCTCTAAAGGTGAAATGTTTTCAGTAGGATACTTAATTTAACCTTAATATATCATATTTGATGTTTCAAATGAATACAAAATATTTAAGTTCTAAAAAATATATCTAGCAAATGAACAAACTTGAGATGGTAGGCTCATCTTTCATTTTACGGAGTTCTCCTTCTTTAACTTCTTTCTTGGCTTCTCCCTTACTATATTTCTAAGTGATAAAGTAACCCAGGGCACTTATCACAATGTGTGCCTCTCTCAATCATCTCATTTAATAACATGGCTTTAAACGCTGATAAATCTCAAATTTACATCCCTACAGCAGAAATCTTCAAAAACTTACAGCTCTACATTGGATATTTTGTAGGCATATGGTATTTTAAAATGCATACATTAGAATCTTGATTTCCTCCCTCCCATTGCCCTATAATCTTTTCCTCTTTCAGCCTCTTCAATTTCAGCAAATTTCATTGCTCATGAAAAAAAACCTAGACATCATTCCTAATTCCTTCTTTCCCTACATTCAATCCATCAGCCATTACTTTCAGTTCGACCAAAAAAATGAATCTATCTATTGTTGTCTAGGAGCCAACACTTATAATCAGGTCTACCCCCAACTGTAAGGAAGAACAATAGTAACTTTCAAAAATATAAATGCTATTGAAACCTTGTTCATGTAAAATCCTCCCCAAACATGAGGAATACCATTCAACTATCTTGCTTTGATTTATAAGGCTTTCCACTATCTGTCACCACTCAAAGTCAACAGACTCATCACGTGCCACTCTCCAATCAAGGTCACAAAGGTGTTTTGGAAGCTTAGACAGAATAGAAATTTAGAAACATTGATTTATTTCACCTTTTGCTAGCATTTCTCCATTGCTTTTCTCATGACTGCCCATATTAAGGAATTCCTCAAAGGGGAATGGAACATTGTCAAATATATATACAAACTGGAACAAAGGGGCTCCTCTAACCAAATCGGGGAAAATCTGAGCACCACAAAGCATAATGAGATGATGAGGTTAATGAATTTTAAAACAAAAAATAAATAAAAATCCTTAAGTACTTAATGATAATTTTAAGAAATGAGACAGAGAAGAAAATCCAAGAATGGAAAGTTCTTCTTTTAGGAGAATACCAGCAATGACAGTGTATATAGAAATCATAGAACTAGGAAATTGCCATCTTATAACCCCCATAAAATCACTGACTCAGGCAAGGATCTTTAACTGAAGTTAAAACTATCAGTTGAAAATTTTGTGACCAAGTGAGTCAGATAATCATAAATTACAATCTCATAGTTTCCTTATTCTTTAACAAGGAAGTATTTGCTTTACTACAGAGAAATCTAAAAGTCACCAACTTATGTAAATGTCCAAATAGGGTATTGCCAAGTCTGGTAGCATGACAATATGTGTCTCATGATGTAATTCACTATATCTTTTATGTTTGTTGGCCAGAAGCTTGACATCAATCTAATCATGAGGGAACAGTCAGAAAATAAGCAAAAAGCAGAGTGTACACTAAGACAGTGAGCCAGAAATCTTCAATGTATTCATTATTGTAAAAACAAAGAAAGGTAGATGGAATGTTCTAGATTAGGAAAAATGAAAACAATATACAGCCACATCCAATGTCTGAAAGAATTTTGAAAACAAAAGATAACTTGGAATTTAAAGAAACGATTTTTAAATAGACAAAAACTGACACATGCACAAATCAATCATAGAATAGGATATTTAAGTGGATTTATACCAATTTCAGAATATCTTGGAGTTCTACTCTAGAGGTGGAAAACATTTATTTCTTTGATCCATTCAAGATAGAAACAGTAAAGAGGAGAGCTATCACATGGAAAATGGAGGACCACAAAAAAAATTCTTACTTCATTATAAAAAAAAAAAGTTATCCTAATAGTGTTTTGCAAATTCTTGTAAAATTTCTCTACTTCCTCCTGTTAGTCACTAAACCATGAAGGCCTGACAAACTATGCTTCTAGGTGTGGGTAAATTGAGACCAAAGAGCACTATGGCAGAATTGCCAGCTAGAAACTGAGATTGGAATGCATTCAGAAGATTTATAGGCAAGTGCCCATAGTTAAAGATATAATGGCAATTTTGAAGTCAGTATTTTGAGTTCAGTCTGATTCATAACATGAAACTCTGGCTACCTAAGTAGTATGGAAAATGTTTTTACAAGCCAAGAAGTTGCCACCAATGGCTATATTTACTTGATTTTCATAAAATCAAGGGTAGTGTATGTTGTAGAAAAATGTCTAAGACCTATCTTTGGATTGTGATGGCCAAACTCTATAGTATATATCTATAGCCCTGAAAGGAAACAAGTGAGATATTAAGTTCAGAATGGAGAAAAATGCAAAGCACGCATGTGCTAAGTCCAGAAGTTTCTGCCAAAAAAGAGAAAGCAATATGGCAGAGCATTATTCAATATAAGTGTGAAAATATAAATAAAAATATATAGTGAAAATCTCAAGGAACAATCTGAAAGTTCCTGAAGTCCACTGTGATTACATAGGAATCATGGTTTGATTACAGATTATGCTTCTAGAACTAGCTTTGAATATTAGAGAGATACTATTTGGTAGTGGTTAGGCAGTGACATTTACAATAAAGTGACTTCAATTCAAGTTCCCACTCAGCCATTATTGGAGTTATAATACTGTGTAAAACACTGTATGTCACTTCCCTCTTTTATAAAAAGAGGGTAAAAATAACGGTCACTTCGTGGTTGCTTTGAGGATTAAATAAGACCATGGGACAAATCTTTGAGCTCATTCTTCGTTGTTAAACACTGAATGAAAAAATATTATGAAGGACATTTTATAATTACTCTTATGCATCTTAATTGATGATAACTCAAGGATATTGTGTTAAGAGTCAGTCTGGAAATAGAATTCAATTCATTATGTGGTGATTTTCAAAATGGAAAAGTTGAAAACGACAGCAAAACTACTCCTAAAATGTAGCTCTGAAAATCAAATGAGTGAGTTGTGTATAGTTGTCTCCATATTTCAGGTGTAATATACTCCATTAATATTTGAGTTATGTATTATTTCTGGTAATTAAACAGATACGAATTTGTAGTGAGGATGCATATAAATAATTTAGCTATTTCCAGTATCACCTTAAAGAAAAACTAAGAAAGGAAAAGAATGTTCTATCATGGAGTTTTCAAATAAAAGTATATATTATTTGAGGAAATTTGATGTAACTTTCCCCTGTTAAGCCCACTATGCAACAACCCGGCTTGGTTTGATGCCATGGACATAATTAAACCCTGAAATACATACTGAAAACCATGGCATACAGTAAGTACTAAATTATTTAAAGAGATTTTTAACATATAAACTGGGACTAGTATAGGAAGAGCCTTGGGTGAGGCCAAAAAGTTCAGGCTGTATTCAATAAGCACCAGAGCTACCTAGGGTTCCTGAGCAGAAGAGGGACACAAGACTGGGTAACAACCCCTCTACATCTGGTCATGTGCTTGAAGGAAAAGAGACTGGAAGGAACACTTTGAAGCAGGAAACACTGATTATAGGCGAATTTCTTATTTATATGTTTATGTCCATATACATGAAAATGAATGTTTCTGATAGTTATTTAGAATTATGAAGAAAGTAATATTGTTGCAAAATCTCCAGTAGGTGATTGGTCTTAAAATTCCGTTTTAAGCCTATCCTAAAAATATTGGTCATTATGCCTTACGTGCTTCTGCCTATATAATTCATTATAGCAAATAGCAATGAACACAAAAGAATGATTTTCTTATGTGCAATGTTTTTAATAAATAACATTTATTAAAATGGATTTTTCTTAAATGAAGTTTGAAAGCTACAGATTGTTGCTTTGCGTCATTAAATATGGATCAACTATTATGACTCCATAGGAATACCATATTTGAACTATAAAGTGCCTATAAATGAAAAGTATTCTATTACGCAAACCAATATATTCTCCTTCTCTGAAGCATTCCAAAATTCTTCTAGTATAGTAGATAGTTTGGAAATTACATTTATACTCTAATTGTAATAGAATGAAATTCATAGTAAAGGAAAAGCAGATATTGACATTACTGTATGATTTTTGTTGTTAGTTGTACAATTTAAACGCTTTAGTTTAATAAGATCAGCCTTCCCTTTTTCTTCATCAAAGCAATCATATTAATATACAATTTGCTTAATATGATGGTGTCTTTTTTTTTTTAGAGATTCTATTTATTTATTCATGAGAGACACTGAGAGAGAGGCAGAGACACAGGCAGAGGGAGTAGAAGCAGGCTCCATGCATGCAGGAGCCGGATGTGGGACTCAATCCCAGAACTCCGGGATCACATCCTGAACCAAAGGCAGATGCTCAACCTCTGAGCCACCCAGGCGTCCTTGGTGGTGGCTTTTTAAAGATAAACTTTTCTGCTAGGTTTATGTGCAAATTCTTAAATATATGATTGCCTCAGACTCAAATTCTTTTATGATTTATGGAAATAAACAACAATAAACTGGTTTCCCTTTAATAAATTTTGACAACTGAAAGACCAAAAAATAGATTCAGGAGCTTGGAGAGCACAAACCTTTCATCAACACAATGATTAAAACATATTAAATTAAATCTTATTTTAAATTAGCTTGGACTTTGGAAAATTTACTTTGAAATCTAATGGGAGAAATAATTTACACATCAAATCATCATGGTAATCCTTTAATATTTCCCAGAGGAAAAAAAAGGTTTGAATATACAAAATGGAGAGTAACAATGACTTAAAATTTTGTGATCCTTGAGAGTTCCTAGAAAAATAGTAACTAGATATGGCACTGGAGAAAGAGTCAGAAGGCAAAGGCAGTGCCAAGGCAGTAAATACTGAATTCATGTGTGGACACACACACACCTCTGACAAAGTCACAAACACAACTTTTTACACGTATTAAGGAACTGAAAAAATTCTTATACTTTTAATTTTAGAAAATTCAGAATTTATAGATTATGTATGCTGAGCTTGCTTATACATATTCAAGAAATCAGACCATTTTTGAACAAAACCCACTATGTAAAATGTACCGTGCAATTTCAGATCTAATTCAAAACTACTAATAACCTGCATACAATTATTTTAAAATTAGTTTGCTTTATTACCTTTATCGTTTTGAAGAAAAAGGTAATTCTTTATTTTGTAAAATATTTTTTACTGTAGCCTTTTTTCCCTTGTGAAGACTAAAAAGTTTCAGTCTTTCAGTTTGCATGCTAATATTATTTGCATCTCATAACTGTCTTACAAAACAGCACTTGATTTTATGTAAAAATTGTCAAACCATTGTAATTTGGAAGGCTGCAAGATTTGGGGCAAAAAATGGAAGTATTGACTTTTAATTAAAAGAAATCCCGGGATGCCTGGGTGGCTTAATGGTTGAGCGGCTGCCTTCGGCTCAGGGCATGATCCTGGGGTCCCAGGATTGAGTCCCACATCGGGCTCCTTGTGGGGAGCCTGCGTCTCCCTCTGCCTATGTCTCTGTCTCTGTCTCTCTCTCATAATAAATAAAATCTGTTAAAAAAAAAAAGAAATTCCATTTACAAGTTTTCCGCATTAACTATATTCAATAAATAGTTCTGCAGAAATCTCCATTAAAGAAAATGTTTAGGATATTTATAGTTAGAAGACAAGGATTAAGCTTATAGTTAAGAAGACAATGTCATTTTTGCTAGACAAAGTTAGTGAAGGCAGCAGAAAGAGGCACAATTTAATTTGTGATTAACCATGGACCATACTTTTTTTTTTCTCTTTCTTATTGTTTGTCCTCTAGTCATTTCATTTTTCATTAGCATAGTTCTACCAAGGAATGGGATTGAAAGAGACAGGAAATGAAATTCACATAATCAATTAAGCCACTAATTTGCACTCTTTTACGAGATTAGGTGAAGAAGACTGACATTGTTGTTTCAGCTAATAGTGCCATTTGAACTATGCTTTTCCTGTATTTGTGCTACTCGGATAGCAAGGCATTTTGGACTGAGAAATTTATAGCATAGATGTGCATATTGCTGCAGATATTTTTTTACTTCGTGGGATAAAATCAGTTTTGTGAATTTAAAAATGTTTATTATTTACTTATGATACATTATTTATATTTCTTTTTCACTGTGATAGATTTAGTGCCTATATGACAATGTCTCATAGACAGTGGATCTTATCTACAGGTCTGATTTCCACTTTGGCAATGAGAATATCAGTTTAAAACTATAGTCAGTTTTTTTCAGCATTAAGATTTTTTTTATTATTTTAATATAAAAGAAAGATTTAATTAACAGCAGTAATTCTGCTGAAGGGTGGGTAGAGTCTTCATTTCATTTTTTAAATGCAAAATTGCTGTTTTAAAAATTGTTTTTTTGTTCTTTATTGAATAACTCAAAAATATAAATATTTTCTGGGCAGTTTGTACATGTTACTTATTTTTATTTTGCAAAACTCAAACTATATACACTGCATATTTTATAACCAATAAAATATTTCATAGCTTCTTTAATAGCTACTAAATAAATGCAATGCACATAGCACTAAGTTCAAAATTGTGCATCAAAGCATAATTAAATAGAAGGGAATACAAAGAATAGTTGGTTACTAAGACTTTCAACAGTAGGCCACCTGGGTCCAAGCCTGGTTTTATGACTGACCAGCAATGTGAAATTGTGCAAATTATTTAATTCTTGGAATCTCAGTTTGTCTTCAGTTAAATGGGGTTAAATAACTATCTTAAGTTGCTCTGAGAATTACATAAATACATATGACATCTCTGGAATACTGCTGGGCATATGGCAAATACTACATGAATATTAGCCATTATTATCAATATTTTTGATATTATTTATAATTCTATTATGAAATGGTTAAATCAAAGACATGGAATGCATGTCTCCAGCTCAAGTTTAATATAATATTATTACCTTGAATCAATCAAGAAAAGAAGGTGTTTTTTTGTTTTTTTAATTTTTATTTATGATAGTCAGAGAGAGAGAGAGGCAGAGACACAGGCAGAGGGAGAAGCAGGCTCCATGCACCAGGAGCCCAACGTGGGATTCGATCCCGGGTCTCCAGGATTGCGCCCTGGGCCAAAGGCAGGCGCCAAACCGCTGCGTCACCCATGGATCCCGAAGAAAAGAAGGTTTGAAGCAAGAAGAGAACAAAACTATTGCAAAAAAACAAAATATAGAAAAGCATATTTTTTACAACTGAATTGAATTTTAAAAATAGTAAGTCCCTTATCTCCTTTTTCATTTGAAAGAGATTGCAAATGTTAGGAGTTACATTATAATCTTTACTATTTCATTTGTTTTCATAGTCCATTTTATTTCAATTCTGTCACATAGGAAAATAAAACCTAAAATTCCCAAACAAGTGATTTCTCACAAATTGAAATAATATTTAACTTCTTGAGTCTTATTCTTCTCCAAACTAAGTCACTTTTGCTTGATCAGTGAAGCTCATAAGCTCAGGATACCAGGGAACCATTACTGCATTATTCTATTGATGTTATAGCACTAACTGCCATATTCATTGTGTAACACACAGCCATAGGGAAAACATAGTTCATTAATACTTTTTCACACATATTCCGTGACATAGTGATTATTCTTTTCCTACTTATAAGACCTCAGTGACGTCTTTCATTGAAATTTGTAATAATGTTCCCAGTTTTATAAATATACCTGGGACATATCTCTGCTTTATAAAATAAAGGCACCTTGGGGTATGTTATGCTCACTGTATGGCAAAGCTTTTCTAATTTCATGAAAAAGTATTTCATAGGCTTATAATAAAATTAACTTCTTCAAGAGTGCATCAAATCAAACAGATTATTCTCACTTGAAAACTACCAGCATGTTTTGATCACTCTACTCTTGATCTGCTTCTTTCTGTTACAGCATACTGGTTTTCAATTGTACTCTGTTATAAAAATAACTTTAAAATAAAATACTTTACATTTTAAATAATATTATGGAGAAATAAAGATTTTGCCTTTCAGGTATATATATTTCTCTTAGAAAAAAGATATGATCTTTAATAATTGAACTTCTCAAACATAACATTATATATTGGATAATAAATAACACAGAACAGTTTTTAATTTTGCCCAAGTAAGTGATTTTGTATAAGAAATTACTTAGAAATAATTATTAACAGTAAGTGGTTACTGGAGTTGTAATAACTACTCTAGACCTTATACAATTTGTGGAAACTTTATTTTTTCATGGTTAATTCAGGGATCAAACACTATTAAGGTTTTTTAAATGAGTTTAGATGACACAAACTTTTGGGACAAAGGGTGCAATGGTATCATTATTATCAGTAGGAATTAAATTTCTCTAATGCTCAATTCTACTTACATACTACTAAAGACAAAACAACAAAATACTGAATCACCAAAGGTTATTGAAGTTTTGAACTGGAAATGAGTTAAAATAGAAAGCCTTGTTTAGCTTAACACATTAATGAACATTTTGGTTTGCAGAAGTGGGCCCTAAGCCTAGTAAAGAATAAAGAATGAAACTGCTTTAAATAATAGATAGTACTGTGTTTCCTTCCCAAAAACATTCTGAAAGGGATAGGCTTGGCAAATGGAGGAGCAGAAAATGACTACCAGAGATCCAAGCATATAGCCCCTTTGTGATAAGATCTAAGAGGCAAAGGACCAAAACGCTTAGGAACATGGATGCCAAATATTCTATATTTAGGAATTTTTATTACTATATATCAAGATATGTGTGACTTTTTAAGTGTTCATAAAAGTTTTATCACCAGTTGAATATCTTGTATAAGTAGAAATCTCTTTGAGAAAATCAAATATGTGGAGTTACACATATTTGAAATGTTCTTCTCTATCTCTAGCTGCAGGGTTCTGAAGATGAATC
This sequence comes from Nyctereutes procyonoides, assembly GCF_905146905.1. Lineage (NCBI taxonomy): Eukaryota > Metazoa > Chordata > Mammalia > Carnivora > Canidae > Nyctereutes > Nyctereutes procyonoides. The sequence continues at coordinate 19,561,805 of NW_026575121.1, forward strand.
CTTCTCCCCCTCCATACATATATACCTAGCCATAGAAGAGAAACACAGTAACAACTAATACAACAGAAAATAGAATAAACATAAGCACATGGGCATCAGAATTTATAGAACATATGAAGAAAGTAAGCCTCCCTATAAATATAAAGAGACAACAAATGTTATTTTTGTGGTTGATATTTTTGTCATTGTTGTTACAAATGCTCCTTTCTCGAGTATTTTTACACTGCAATTAAAATGTATTTATAGTTAGTAAAATATTGACGAGTCCAATGAAAAAAACACGTGGCATAAAAGCAGGTTTGAAGAAAAATAAAGTACTATACTATATGAATGAAAAGAAATGAAAGACATGGTATACTTTATGTATACTTTTTGTATACTTTATATATTAGGTTTGGTTGAGCACTTTATTCATTTCTACTTAGAGGGGTTATAAAATAGCATTAACTATTTAAAATTCATTGAAACTAACTCTATAATGTAACCAGGGTCAACCTAGGCTTCAGTTTGGCACAATGTTGTCAAGTTGGCTGATTCATTGCTTTCCTTCATTATATCCTCAACATTCACTATTTCACTGAGCAGTGAACAAAGTGTGTTTAATGTGAAAATCAGTAAGGGAAATGTCCTTTTAATAGGAGTTGGGAAGCTCTGAAGGAGGTGCTCTCACACAGGTACCACTCCTTGCAGTCCACATAACTGGCAGAAAGAAGGAAGATAAGAATTATCTTGACAAGGGACAACATTTTTCAAAGAGGAATTTCATCTCCTGCTTTTATGAAAAGGAAGATCCCACCCCACCTCAGCAAGAAGGCACTAAACACCGATGAGTATTAGCCACAAGCTAGAACTCTTGTTCTTCTCCAAATGTTTACAACCCTTCTCAATATCTTCCTAAAGCCTAATAAAATCTGATCTTCTCTTTGTCTCTTCAAACTTACCTTTGGTTCACCATAGTTTGCAATTCCTCTGCTATTCCTAAATTCATTTTGTTAGTAAAATAAATGGGTATTTTCTTTTTTAAGATACACATTAATAACATCTGGTTTGAGTTGACTTCAACAGAAAATCTCCCTAAGATTTCTGGTTCTGAAGTAGAGAGATTATGTGAATAGAAACCCTTTCTGAATATTACCACAACAAAGCATATTCTAGTCACAGCACATGAGAACTATACAGTCTTGATTTATATTGTACTTATGTAGGAATAGAGCACTCTTATAGTATTACTGGTTTTCGGTTGATTGCTGTGTGATTATTCTATTTTTTTTTTGTTGCCCAATATTGTAAAACCTTCCCTATGCTAATTTTTTCCGAAGTTGTGAATTGTGCATAATCATAAATGAATAAATGAATATTTTTAGAAATGAAGTATCACAGGCATTTCAAACAAATTTTATGGTGAATGTAATAATAATCAATTGGATACAAATGTAGGTGGTTGAGAAATTGTATTTGGACATCCTGTGGTGCAGTTAAATGAGAATTACTTTCTTGTTAGGAGGTATTGTTGACTGGTGAGCTAAGGCCCAGATTTTGCTTATACAGGCAGCATCTCCTAACTATCCCTAGCTCCTCAAGTACAACAAATATTAGTGTAGAAGCTTTATTTTGTGACTGAGAAGAGAAGCTTTTCAACATAAGTAGTTGTGAGAAGACAGTTCAGACAATGATATGGGCTACCTTTCCTCTCCAGCTTTGGAGATGGGTTTGACTCCCCATAGTTACACAGATGAGTACAAATGTTGATGAAACTATTCAAAAGATACGTGGTTTACTTTGGGCACAAGTCTAGGGAGGAACAGCCCTGGGGAAGAGGCTCTCTCCCCGAATATCAAGCGAACACAAGTGCTGCTCAGATATGTGGTGATTTGACAACTTTGTAAATATCTGGCAAGCACAATTTGCATGCACATCAGCATTATCATGAAAGATGAGATGAGAACAGAAAGTTTCCAAATCATTCTGGTATGAACAGATAAGAATGAGGAAAGACTAATTTCCCTGGTGAATACAAGTGAAGAAGTCATTCTCAAACACATGTAAAGCACTACTTTAGGACAACAAAATACTTGAGAATTTGAAGGCTATCTATAGTCCTGTTATTATAAAGGTGGAAGACATTCAAAGACACATGAGTTCTATTCTTTAGGTAATATTGTTACTGTTATGAAATGGGTGTATCAGTAAAAAAATAAATAAGTAAATGAGAAATATAAAAGAGAAAAACCAGATTTAGACAAAATATATATTTCTCTTATTTTGCAATACTTATGTCATGAAACCTAATTTTATCCAAACTTCAAGAGGGGTTTGTCATTCTTTGACTTACCCTCTGGAAACTTAAAGGATACACTGAGAACAGGGTTGCATCAGTGCCCACATTTTAATAATTTCTGCCTTGTTAGATGATCTTGCAAGAGTCACTCACTCTCATCACCCTCCTCTTTTCTAGGGGACTAAGAATGAAGCACTTATACAAGTAAGAAAAAGAGAAAGGACAGGATATAGGAACATATCACATATGTAAAGGTCCCTGACTATTCAATGTTAAAAGTCATAAACATATTATACCATAGATAATCACCACCTAGGGATACTCTTAAGATAAAAACTTCCATATCTTTTAAGCTACTACTGGTAATAAACTGCTCTCAGCTTATAGGTAAAGCATATAACTTGGTATCCATTCCATTTTACTATGACTTGTTTCACCAGAGCCCAGATCTGGGTGATTACTCTCTTGTTTTGTTCCTTTGGGTGTTATGCATCTCCTCAACTTCTTCCCACTGCCTTCTCTTAAATGGTGACCCAAGTATAAATTAATGTCTTTTTAAAGATTTTATTTATTTATTTATTTATTTATTTATTTATTTATTTATTTATATTTATGAGAGACAGAGAGAATCAGAGACATAGGCAGAGGAGAAGCAGGCTTCCTGTGGGGAGCCTGATGCAGGACTCGATCCCAGGACCTTGGCTCTCACCCTGAACTGCAGGCAGAAGCTCAACCACTGAGCCACCCAGGTGTCCCAAATTAATGTATGTTATATTACCTTATAACTTGGGCAAAGTGACTTCTCTAAAGATGGAGAGTCATAATACCTACAACTTCTGGCCAGCGTAATTCTAGCCAATTGTCTGGATAAGCAGAATCATTCCTGGAATTCTTAGATCAGAAGACAGGGCAAGAGGCTGTTTTCTGCAGGGTGCTAAAGCTGAGAGTTAATCTGTCAGCAGCCATATCCTCTGCATGAGGAAGAAGTCTATCTCTAATAGGACAGACACAAGTCTACATGCACAGAGAAAAGCAGAAAATAGAAAAGTGGAGTCACTTTTGCCTCTAGTTCTAGTTCTGAGGCCAGCCTCAAGTCTGCAGGGCCTACTGTCACACAAATACATGGTCTCCTCTTGCTTAGCTTAGTTCAAGTTGGATTTCTGTCATTCGAAGCAATCACGTTACAAAGACCCAAAAATGGGTTATGGCTTTTTAATGCTGCTTAACCAAGGAAAGAAGAAATGATTAAAAGGAAATACAAATTATGGTACAAAATTTGTGAGCCCTTGCAGGAAAACAAAGCACATGTGAAAGTTAAATGGTTAAACATGAAGAAAATTATGAATGCATAATTTAGAAAATATTTGAAGTCCTTTTTAAAAAGATTTTATTTTTAAGTAATCTCTACACCAAACATGGGGCTCAAATTTACAACCCCAAGATCAAAAGTCCCAAGTTCCAATGACTGAACAAGCCAGGAGCCCTGAAAATACCTAGTCTTTATAAAATTCTGTGATTTTCTATATATCTATTTATTAAATTATCTCTATGATTGATTGATACCTTTTCTATTTAATTCAGTTCACATTTAGCTACCCTATATTTTAAGTGCTGCAGTCAGTGTTTTTGTTTTTATCCTTTTATCCAAGGAACAATCTTATTGAACATATAAAAAATAATTTATACTTGATACTCACTAAAGAGTTGAAATAAAAGAGATTATTGTAAAGCAAAGATGCAACCAATGTAAACATATTGATTTGGAAGTAAAATAAAATAAGCAGAGTTTTTGAAAAATTAATACTATGAAACTGAAAGATCAAGTGAGGGCACTATTTTTTATTGATTTTCTACTACTTATGATGACATTCAAAATATCTCACTGGTAAGCTTTGCTGATTTCTTGTAAAAGTATTTTTTACTTTCTCTTAAGTCTAGCTCTATATTTTTAATTCTATTGTAAATGTATACTCTTCAACTGAGAGATAGTGTCTTTTTGAATGTCTGATTACTGCATGCTGGTCTCACAAATGGGATATGTATGTTAGTTATGGCTATGCTCTTAGCAATATTATTTAGATTAGTAGCCCAGAAATACAGAGAAAAGAAAATAAGTTATACTATAGAATGAAAAATAATTATGACTGAAGATTAAGAGAGCTTGTCATTCATTTAGTGAGTCAGATATAATTTGTGACCTATCCTAGGCAACCTTTAATGCAATTTCAAAAAATAAATTACAGAAATTCAAATAAGACTGCTATCAAATACCATTCCCTAAAATATTCTCAGTATTAATATGGTACAGTTTGCATCTTTTCAATTATTTTCCTTTGATCTTGCAGCAAATAAAGTTTGTCTCACACTTATGCAACTACGAAGATCTTGCCAAACGTGAACAGATAATATGAGTCACCATCTTAAGTATTTGGCACTGAATAAACAGGGTTCCTGGATTCTCTTCATGCAGCTTCCTCTTGTCCTGATGCCCTTTTAATATCTCACATTACTGCAAAAGCTATTAGACTCTTCTTCTTACTTCCTTTTAGAGAAATTTTGATAACTAAATCCAATGAGGGGAGTAGAGAGAAGTTTTAAGTCATTATTATATATCATCATCTCCATGTTAAGTCATTATTATATATCATCATCTCCGCAAATCGTATTGAATAATGTGGTTTGAAAAAAGCATAGTGGCATTTTAGAAGCAGTGAAAATCAGTTGTTGGAGTTAGTAAGTATTAAGTCAATACTTTGGGTCAATAAGCATAAGGTTGGATATGACATACTCACTGGTTTGAATTCTAGTTCTGCACAGAAGAGCTTTCTATATACCATGATGACACATCAAAGGAACATGTCAAATTTAGTTCTCTCATGATACATTTTTTAAAATAGTGAATATTTACAAGAAACTTTTTACATTAATCTTATTTTCTAATTTAAAAAACAAAAAGTGAACAAAGAACAAAATTAGAAATGAGATATGAAATACTGCATAGGAAGATTTTATGCATGTATTTCCATACAGAGACTTTTAAAAGCATCAGCTATTAAAAAAATCAACTATTTAAACCCAGTTGGGTTATTAAATTGACATAAAAACAGGTATTGGAGGTGCCAAGGAAATAAGGCAGGTGCATAAATTAAAGAAATATAAGCTTTTATTTGTATTTCTTTTTTTTCCTACTTTTCTTCTGCGTGATAGACGTTTTACTTGATATGAAAATCAAGTGTGCCTGCAAACCATTTACCAATATAGTATGTGATAAATTTGGGGAATGTAAACAGTCTATAGTATTTCTTCTTCTCTTCTTTTTGATATTTTTCTACAATTAACCTCTAAAATGTATAAATTAGTATTTTCATAATGCACTGTTTAAATTTTGATCATTATTTTCTACTGTAAAAGATATTTTTCTAAGAACATAATAATTAAGAATCTAGTCACTAATATAGAAAAAACAGGGAGAACACAACCCTTATATACATAGACCTAACATGATGACCAGGGAAAATAATTTTAACTGATTCTTTATGATAAATTTGGTTCAAATTATAATAATGCTAATAATAAATAATTGCCCCTTTCTGAATCCCTTTTTCATGGGCTAGGAATATGTTAAACTTTTCACATATATTATCTTTTAAAACTCTTTAAAACTGTCTGTGTTATTATGTATATTATATTCCTTTTCTAAACATAAGTAAGCAGCTGTCAAGCTTCAGTGCTCAATCCCAAGCTTCAGAGCTAGTAAGTGGCAAACTCAAGAATTAAATGCAGATGCATGTGATTCCAAAGTGCATGTTCTTCATGACCTTCTTGTATTATTCTCAATACAAGCTTATTGTTGTGATGCTGATTATTACTGTTACAGAGAACTAGCTCTTGTAAGAAATCCTCTGTTTAAATAGCAAGACACTAATTAAAAGGAGATTTATGATAGCAAGAAGAGTTTTCAGAAAGAATACTAGTTGGCCATCCAGATTGCCTGATTTAAAAAATATACATAATACTATATTCCTATGACAGCAAGCATACCTCTTTTCTGATTTATTCAGTACTTTTTAATTCCCACAACATTGGCATACTCTTTCCTATCAGCTTCCACAAAATTAATAATTGAGAACTGCCAACTCTCAATGCCTATGTTTGTATTAGCATGGTGCCATAGTCAGTGAAAAATGCTTATTATGGTCATGATCTGGGTAAATTATATGGCCAAGACACTATTGAGTTCATGAGATCAATCTGCAAACAGCATTATAGACAGTTATAGAGATTATACCTCTAAGGAATCTAACTTACCATGCATATTGACTGAAATCTCTCAAACCATTATCTATTTGTCAGAATAAACTTATGTGGCAATATTCCTTTTGCCCATCACCTAACTTTAAATGATCTCAGATATGCAAAAGAGTAGGAGACTGTGTAGTCCAGTTGCTACTCTATGAGGTAACTATAAAGATTTTTATTTCCCAGCTATTTAATATGCCAATCGTTCCATAAGTACTCAAAGTCCATAAAATGTTTTAAGTCTCTATCTTCCCTCATAATGGAATGTCAGCTTTAAATGCAGAAATTTCTCTGATTAGAAAAATACCCAGAGTTGAAGAACTGGAACTGAATTCAAAGTAGGAAAATATGACTTGTTTTCTTATCAATTTTAATTATTTATTTGTGTATTTATTAATAATACAAATATTCTAACTTTAATCTTTACATCAACAAAGTTATGCAATAACCACAAATTACCAAATGGAATATTCATTGATTTTAGTTCGATGTCATTTATTATTACTCTATTAACAAGTACAATTTATAATAAATGTCACTTTACTCCATAGACAATGAATAATATGTTCATTAGAAAGTTTTCTTTCGGGATCCCTGGGTGGCGCAGCGGTTTGGCGCCTGCCTTCGACCCAGGGCGCGATCCTGGAGACCCGGGATCGAATCCCATGTCGGGCTCCCGGTGCATGAAGCCTGCTTCTCCCTCTGCCTGTGTCTCTGCCTCTCTCTCTCTGTGTGTGACTATCATAAATAAATTTAAAAAAAATTTAAAAAAAAAGAAAGTTTTCTTTCTCCTAGCTTGAATTTTAATTTTTCCGGCCACAGTCAGGCTTCTGATTCAATGGCTGTAAACCAGCCAAGAGAAACAACAGCCTTTCTGCCAATAGGCTATTGGCACTTTTTTTTTTCATCTTTAAAAGGCTACTGGCACATTTCTCTGCCATTTGGATGACATCAAAGGGGAGTCTGGCTCCTCTTGGATGTAATACTTCCCCACCCAGGTGATAGAAAGCCCCTTCCAGGAGCTAACCAGATCTCTTTATCCTTCAGTAAGATTCTATTCTTTGATTTCAAATAGTCTTGAGGGCTTTCAGGTAGTATGCCTCTACGTTGTCTTCCCAATTAGCCATCTGCTTTCTTGTCTTCCTTCAATGAATGCTTGCCTACTGAATAATCTAATTGGTTACCAAGCCCCTTGGCCAATCGTTCAGCCTCAATATTATTTTCATATTTCTCTTCTACTAAGAACACCTTAAATGTCTCTGTGTCTCTTAGTCATCTCTAAAAGTCCAAACCCACTTCACCACAGTTCCATCTATTATCACCCATGTTCCTACTTTGGTGCCTGTTGATTTCTGACCTACTGTAACCTATTCTTCCATCTTTGTCCTTACTCTAATTTCATCTTTGTCCTTACTCTAATTTTTTCCACTGAGCTTCATATTCCCCAGTCCACAACCTGGAAATTCCCTTGTGATATTCACATTCTTCTGACAAGTTTCTTCTGTCTCTCAAGTTAAGCCTTTGCTGCATCTTGAGAATACGTTAGTTCTAGAAAGCTCATAATCCTCACACATCACAGTCCAAAAATTGGCTTCATGTCTTTCTTGATGCTCAATCCCATTTTTAGATCTTTCCTTAACTTTAATCATTTGTAAATCCATACTGCGCTAGAGCTCACATAACTTTATTGTACCACCTTTTCTCTGTCCTTACTGTACTCAGTAAAACTCTTGCCATATTTACTTGGAGAAAAATGTTTAATCCCTGGTCTCAACTTTTTTCTCTTCACCTCAATTCTGCTCACCACTATCAATGATTTTATGGTTCACATGGAGGGTACTTCTCCACAGTGGCTTTAGCACCTTATCTCTTGAACTCTTCTCTAGAATCCCATGGCTGCTTCCTGGCTCTTGTCCTTGAAAAAATAAACTAGAAAAAAATTGGAAATTTTCCAAAGTCATACATTCAGATATTCCACTGTTAAAAGCAAAAAAAAAAAAAAAAAACCCTCCTTATCCTTCCATCTAACAATGTAACTCTTTATTTTCACAACACTATCAGAACTTTGCTTTCTCTAATTTCAATATATCCCTCATTTTATTTCTCTTCTTTCCTACTTATTCAGTTTGGATACTATGGCCTCAGCATTAAAATCAGTCCCATGAAATCATTATTAAAGATCTATGTTTACACTTAGTTAAGAAAACACTAACTTTGGAGTATTCTCTTCATATACATACATATTGATGCATCTAAGCATCAATTCTGAAAAATTATACAATGTAGCAAAACGCCTTTGTTTAAAAGAAGGATTAAAATTATTTCAACATATTCTAAACCACTGCTGGAATCGGCTGCAATTCTCTTGTAACCCTTGCACAAAGACTGGTCAAAATTCTTCACTTTTTCTTTTGAGGATCTCTTAATGATGTGTCTCTTGCTAGACTTTTCCTTATTTTCCCCACATCCAATTCATCATATGTTTAAAATATCCACTTTCCAAGGTAAATTCTATGTACCTTTACCTAAAGCAGTACTAAGGATACGGTAAACATTTAATAAGCATTTATGTAATAAGTGAACAAATTTAATCATTCCCAACACACTTATTTTGATTCTAATTTTCACAGTGATAGATATAATTCTTACAAATCACGTTGTATGAGTCAGTCCTATGACATTAAAGTCAAAGAACAGCAGCTGTGGAGCTTATTTTTTTTTATTTTTTTATTTTATTTTTTTATTTTTTTATTTTTTTGCTTAATTCAATTTTTAAAAATTCAACATTTTGCTTGTTTTAGACCCCATGAGTGATATTTTGGGGATACTTATTACAATTCCCATGATTGGTTTTTAATATATATTTCTCAAACACTGCACACATCACAACTGTCTCTAACTTCCCCAAATCTTTCCTATTTGCATTTACCTACCCTTACCATACACATCTCTATTCTATTCCACCCACATTATTCCACCCTAGTCACATTACTGGAGGAACTTTGTGGCAGAGGACATTTCCGTTTTCTCTCATGTTCCATATTTTAAATTTCATTCTTTGCTCTCCATTCTATGACTGATAGTCCAGATTATAATTTGATACTTTATTAAATTATTAATCACTTCTAAGAATTTACATATTTAAGAAATACTTTCCATACTCAGAAAGCTTTTATTTTGTAGATACAATATTGTCTCAAATTTATGTGAAGTATAGCTTAAAATTATTTTAAAGTTCTTTTGTGATCTGAATCATATTATTTTTATGTAATCATTGGTTTTACTTTGGTTATTCTTTTTAGTTCTTATCTACTCTTAAAGACTGAGGAGAACAGTTTATCTGGTCACATACCTAATTAAGTGGTCTCTTCTGTATAGAAATCTACATGAGTTTTAAATATCATGTATTCTATTCCACTAGTAAGCTTCTCCCTTAAGTTAGTCCTAATTTTCAGCTATTTTCTCCAAGGGAAATGGTATTTATTGGATAAGCTGCATTTTGTGGTGCAAAGATTTGAAGGCACAAGACATCCTTTGCTGTTGTTTTCTGTTCTGCATCTTTCCTGGCCTGTTTTTTTCCAACTGTCTTCAATCGTATCCAAATAACTTTCCATTTTCTAAGGGCTCTACAATTTTTAGTCTACTAATGGTGAATTTCTTCTTATCCATTTTTCTTTTTAGAATATTTTGTTCAAAATATTTCTGCAAATACTTATCCCTCTGGATCACTTCTGGTTTTTTCTTAGAAATTGCTAAGATTTGCCAAGAGAAAAGCTTCACACTCACATATGACTTTAAAGAAATTGGAGAAAAAGTTTTATTATCCTTAACCAAAGGATTCTTTTACTTTATTTTTTTTTAAGATTTATTTATTTAAGAGAGAGAGAGAGCATTCAAGCTTGGCAGTGGAGCAGCAGAGGGAGAAAATCTTCAAGCAGATTCCTCGCTGAGTGTGGAACCCTACATATGTGGTGGGGGGAAGGGACTTGATCTCATGACTCATAAAATCATGACCTGAGCTGAAATCAGGAGTCATGTTTTAACTGACTGAACCACGCAAGCACCCCAACAAAAGAATTCTTAAAGGTTCAACAAGATAGCCCCTTATTTCTCTTGGTTCCAGATGATTAGTGTTTTCCTACTATTTTGTTTGTCATTCACTCTATAGCTACTGAGCAGTCTGGTGACTACCTCCTGGTTTGCAATTACAATATAATTTCGGTGACTTGATGCTGTAATGCCAAGGTAAAATACAAATTTTTACTTACTCTAAAATTCCAATAATATATGTTTCAGTCAGTACAGATTCTAACAACCAAAGATTTCTCTGTCAGATGTTATCTATTTATATTCAGTTCCACCTCAACCTTTCTAAACTCTTCCTTGATGCATAGGAAATGGACCCTAAAAACTACTATTTGCATGCTAGCTTACTAACAGGATTCTGGTTCTAATTCCTCTGAGGAGCTCTTCTTCCAGATCAGGAAGTCTTCACAGGAAGGAAATCCATGATAATCTTCATGCAGGGGTAGCAGATTCTGGCAGGGGGCAAATATAAGGTTTGCAGAAGGCTCTGGACAAGCTTGCAAACCACTGCTTCAATGTAGCCAGAAACTAAGAACACTATTGGTGGCTTTCTGCAATACCTGCAAAGCCAAGAATAGTTCTGAATGTCACTTTCCATAATTTTTAACTGATTTGTAAACAGGATTTTCTTTATTAAGATCCATTCTGGAAAATATTAAAGAGGTTTTTGTTTCAGAAAAGCTGACTGATACCATCTCTTAAAATTATTCTGAGCTAATTATGTATGAGTTAATTGAAGTGTAGATATAATTCCCTTCCCAATTGCCAGAAAGGAAGAATGGCGTTGTGCAAAATAGATATTGGTTGGATTTCTGGATGGAGGGGAAAAAATGCAATCGGTTTCTATAAGTTGCAACACTGGGCTGCTACATAAATGAACATGAAAAAGCTTTTTACTTGTGCAAAAAATATATGGATCTTGTAGAAGAAATGTCTTACTATCATCTAAATCAGAAGATCACTCTAGTTGCTATTCTAAATATTATATATTTAAGGAAAATATTGCTTCATGCTTTATCTGGCATGAACCCATTCACTTAGAATTTGTTTCTATTACCTATCTACAACAATTGTAAAGATTGCTAAAAATAGCTTCAGTTTACCCTGTGGGGCTAAAAGTACAATTTCAAGATATTATTTCAGGGTAACCACAAATGCCTCTACTCTCCACCAAGAGATATTCTGAGAATGCTCCTCAAACCCACTTACAAAGTATCTCATAAAACTATCAGTCTTGGGTAGGGATGAGGATAAAAGGCTTGGCAGCAAGTCCAGAAGTCAGTGAAAAATGTTCTTCTACCTAGGACTTAATACCCAGTATATCCAATGATATTCAAAGTTACTGTGGCAAATATATGTAATGTATTGAACCTCTGGAAGTCAGTGTAAGAATGATCGCATAGGCCTCCGAGTTTGAGAGTAAACTCTATATTATCTTTGGAAGGGAACTATTCTCCTTTTGAGAAATACCTCCTAGATTTTATTTACCACTGGTAGAGACTGAAAGTATACCCAATGATATTCACAATTTCTGTGAAAAATATAAGTGTTGTATGAAGTCCCTGGGGTACCCTGATTAGAAAATAATAGCACAGACTCTAGATTTTGAGACCAAATTCATGTTTTCTGCTGAGAAGTGTACTTTTGAGAAATAGCTCTGGGCTTCTACTCAACACTAGTAGTCACTATAAGCCTTATAATAGGAAATCAATAATCATTGAAATTGATTGAAATTGAATTGAAAGTGAATTGAAATGCTCATCATTAATTGGCTATTATATTTTCCACCAAATTATAATACTGTGTTATAAAGAAACCATCTATTATAAAGTGAAAAACAGCAGATAAGAAACTAAGCTCAATGGACGCCTGGTGGGCTCAGTGGTTGAGAATCCTCCTTGAGCTCAGGGCATGATCCCAGAGTCCTAGAATCAAGTCCCACATCAGGCTTTCTGCAGGGAGCCTGCTTCTCCCTTTGCCTATGTCTCTGTCTCTCTCTCTGTGTCTCTCTCATGAATAAATAAATAAATAAAATCTTTAAAAAAAACTAAGCTTAAGAAAATCTGGTATTACATATTACATCAGTATCAACCCCTGTGACATTGCCTATCTTCCTTAACCCAGATTTATGATTTCATGGAAAATATGGTCAGTTGACTAAGGAGAAAAAGACATGTTCTTGATTTACAGATAGTCTACATGCTACACTGGTTCTAAGTATAACTGAATAGATGCAGAGACACATCCCAATCCAGAAGTGGTCCTGAAGGACAGTAGGGAAATAAATCTTTCCAGTGGGTAATAATGCAAGTGGTACATCTGGTTTTCCTATTGATCTGGACTGCGAAATTGCCGTAAGTAAAGTCTGACATAGATTCATGAATAGTTGTTCACAGTGTATACTGATGATCAGAACCTGAATAGGATTAGAAGACTGGTAGCAAGGAGGACTGAGGAAGAAATATAGGGACAAAAATCTCAAATTACAGAGAATTCTGCACAATTTCAGAGATTGTAGAGATACTGTGTTCCATGTAGTCACCTTCTGCAAAGGAGGCTTTCAATAATTAAGTGGACAATATGACATATACTGTGTCCACAGTTTCTCTATTCAGCCATCAGCCACTCTGCTTACACAATGAACCTAATTTAAAAATATCATAATGTTACTGATGTAAGTATAAAAATTCCCTTCACCAGACTATACCAAGTACTAACCTATTAACAGTTGAGAAAAACATTGTTTTCTCATTTTTTAAGATTTATTAATTTATTTTAGAGAGTGTGAGTGGGGAAGTGTGGGGGGAGAGAGAGAGAGAGAGAGAGATAAAGAGATTGAGAGAGAGAATCCTCAAGCAGACCCCTTGCTAAACATGGAACCTGATGTGGGCTTGATGCTAGGACCCTGACATCATGACCTGAGCTGAAACCAAGAGCTGGATGTCTAACTGACTGGGCCACCCAGCACCCTAAAAAACACTGTTATCTATGTAGCAGCATTTCCTGGTAGACCGATTATTTCACACAAGTTAAATCATCAGGTGGCTAGTTTTTTGTTCTCAAAGTAACAGAAATACATTGTGGATATGGAATTGCATTTCCTTCCCATAACACTTCTAGGACTACCATCCATGAATGATCAATTACCTCATTTACCAACATGGATATCTGTAAAGAATTGCTTTTTTTTTCCCTCACAATTGCTTTTGATAAAGGAAATATTTTCACAGCATATGTAGTATAGCAATGGGCTCATGCCTATAGAATTCATAGGTCTTACCATATGACCCACTGGCTACCAGTAACTGGCCTACTGGAACAAGTATATGCCTTCTGAGGCCTCAACCAATGTATGCCATTTGGGAGATAACATCCAAGAAGGATGGGGTTCTACCCTATAAAATGTAGTATAGCCTATGAATCAGCAACCAAGATACAGTGCAGAGTATTTTGGTCTGGGAATGAAGTAGTAAAAATAAGAGCAGTTTCTCTCATGATTACACAAAATCTCTCACCCTATTTTTCCCTCCATTTAATTCCCACAGGTTTGAGCTCTGCTGGTATGGAGATCTTGGTTCCTAAGAGGGATATTTTTAGAGAGGATGCAATATTGTTCTACTAAATTGGATGGTGAAGCTGCCACTCAGCTATTAGCTTTTTTGTTTTTGTTTGTTGTTATTGTTGTTTCATGATCTTGAACCAGCAAAGAAGAGGTTTATTGTATTGGCTGGGTGATTAAGATTTCAAAGGGAAATAGTATTGCTGTTCCTCAATAGGGGTCTGGGAGGATTATGTCTGGAATCTCTACAGGGTGCCTTTTAGTAGTTTAATGTCCAACAGTAAAAGTTAATACAAAATTACAGCAAATAAACAAAGGAGGAACCATTAAGGAATCAGTCTCTTCAGGAATGAAAATGTCTGCCATTCTTGCAGGTAAAAAAACTAGACCTACTGAGCTTTTAGCTAAGAACTGTGGAAACAGGGAAAGGATAGTGGTAGATCAATCATGGATGCATGACAAGTTACAACTGTAGCGGTTATGTGTATTTTCCTTTGGTGGTTATATCTGTTTTTCTGTGTATTTTTGTTTTCTCCTTTTGTCCTTCCCTACTTATTTTATATAAAGATCTTTGTTAGTGGTTTTTTTTTACAGTTTTTTTCTGTAGATACACAATACTCAGAGGGGATAGTGAATGGATGTGAGAAGCAATTAATGCAGCCTACAGACAGATATTGTGACTGTCTCCAGGTATGGATCTACTGACTGATCGTGGGGACTTATATAATTCCAAGAAGAGTGAAAGAGTAATTTTTTTTGTACAAAATGAAAATTGCCTCTTGTTAAGAAAAATCAGAGGTTGTTTTTGTTGTTAAAATATTTGTGGTTGCTGTGCCTGATAATTACCTATTAGCTCTCATCTTCAATCCAACGTTTTATATTCCAGCTATGCTGGTGATAGGACTCTGCAAACCATGTTTGTATTTTATCAGCTAGATCTCTGCTAGACTCTGCCAACATGGGATTTTATAGTGAGAAAGAAAGGATGGCATAGGAAGAAAGAAGGACCTTGCTTCTTCTTTTTGTTTCCTATACCTATAAATCACCCTGCAATGGTT
This sequence comes from Nyctereutes procyonoides, assembly GCF_905146905.1. NCBI lineage: Eukaryota > Metazoa > Chordata > Mammalia > Carnivora > Canidae > Nyctereutes > Nyctereutes procyonoides. The sequence goes on from NW_026575121.1 coordinate 19,577,085, forward strand.
CTCATCTTGACAATGATAATTGATTCAAGAAAGAGCAGTTGATTTCAGTGCTCAGGTTTTAAACACTGTCAGAACCAGCCTCAGTGCTTCGCCTCAGGATAGCTGTCTGGCTCCTCATCCTCTGAGATCTGAATCCTAGATCCATGGGGCCTCTTCTCAGTTTTAAGAATACCATAGCCTTCCTTTTGTTTCCTTCAGCACAGGGGTTATAACTGTCTTCAGCAATTATTAACTTGAAACCTCACTCTCATCCTAGAAGTCTTTTCAATTCTCTAATGCCTGGTTAATGGTTTTTATATCAAATCTCCCTGTTAAAATAATTGGTATGATTTCTGCTTATTGCCTGACTCTAACTGATACAGACATTATACTAAGTATTGAAGGTATAACGAATGAGGCAAAGTTCCTATTCATAGGTTCGCAATAATGGAGAGGACAAGTAAATAGGGAATTACAAGACAGTGTACTATGCAGAAGCTATTTTTGCAAAGCCCCAGAGATCATATAAAACCATCATGAATGAAACACATGCATTTCTCTCACTGTTACACTGTTTTCTCTGCCTATAACATTTCACTGTTTCTTTCATTCATTCATTCAGCTGATATTTATTCAGCACTCCATATTAACAGTCTATAAGACTTCTGGGGATAAACAGCTAGCCAAAAAAAAAAAAAGGAAAATAATGTTCTTGCTGCTGTGCAGTTTACCATGTATAGCCTATGACACACATTAAACAAGCAGAGAGATCTATAATTACAAATTGTGATATAATAAATGCTCTGAAGGAAAAGTATAGGGAGCAAGGTAAAAATATTATAAAAAAGTTTCATCCATTCTGGTGAGTCAGAGAAGTTTTCTTTGATGAAGTGACACCTGAGCTGAAATTATAAGCTTTAAGGAAACTTTAATAAAGGAAAGTAAAAGAATTATAAAGAAAATATATCCTAAGCTTTGGAAACAGTTTGTACAAAGAACGAAGTTGAAAAGATGCACAACTAATTCTATGAAGTGAAAGACAACCATGAGCATTCTCTCTAAAATTTCCTCTCTTCCTCCTTTCACTTAAGTTTCACCTACTAATATCTCTTAGGACATCGCTTATGCTAATTTTTCTGTTAAATGTTTCATGACTACTTATCTTAGTAGTCTCCCTCATATTACCCAAGGCCAGGTCTACCTACCTGCTATGTGCTCATCTAACATTATACCTCCTTGTTACCTTTCAGAATGTTATTTGTATAATTACCTGCTTTACTACAGTTAATCAAACAGTGTCTGATACATAAATAAATTTTCCCAAGCACCAGTCATGCCAACACCATTTCATGAGTATTATTACCTATATATACAGTCATTTTCAAAACCTTTTTTCTTAATTTTGATTTATACTTAAATATTTAAGTAAATCCAGCAGGCTTAGCCACCTCTGAGCTACCTGTCATTCTGAGTAGGTCTCAAAAGTAAAGAACATGGTGCCACGCTGACATAGTCTCAATACTCATTTTACCCGGCCATAATGCTAGCCTATGATCAGGGAGTAAAAGACACTTCTGCATTTCTAGCTTCTGAATTAGTCTCATAAAAATTATGTATATCACATTCTGGGAGGAAAGAAATGCACCCTGAAAATAAGATACATATAGACTGACCTATTATTTATTTATCTATCTATCGGGAAGCACCTTGATTGGACTTCCAAAGATTATAAAATGAGAAGACTGCATTGAAAGGGAACAAAACTGAAGCTGGAAGACCAGTTAAAGTTATAAGTAATAGTAAAAATGGAGTGATTACTTTGATCCAAGTACTCTTCTATGTAGTTTATATTTAATTCTGAAAACATACCAAATATTTAGTTGCCAGCATTATTTTTTTTATATAGATGATCAAACCACGACACTGAAAGTCACACATGAGTATGGGGAATGAAAATGCCTGGAAATCTGGCAGGCAGGGCCCTGACTCATTTCTGCCTACATTATTGAGAATCCTGAGAGAATGTTGAGTCGTGCTATGCTAGTGACTCTAGGGAAGGAGAGAAGTGTAGGAGTGTAGAGATGCAAATGACACAAGAAAATAAAGTAATAGATCCTGATGATTGACTTTCTGTCTTTATTTTTATTCCCCCAATAGCATGTATAGATTTTAACTGCAAAGAGAGAGATTTGATCTAATGAACAACTATCGAAGTAACTATGGGAAGTAATTGTGTTAATCTATGGGAGTTATTGCTTGAAATTTGAATTTTCTATTCATCAATACCTTCCTGATAAACTCAACAAAATTTGAAAACCAGTAAAAATATTTCCCAATATGACAAGGATTCTGTATAATATACAATAAATCTGAGTGTTTGCACCAGGTATAAAAGTGAGCAGCAGCACTATTATCAATTCTTTAACATGGTACTGCAGCTTTTCAATGACAACTCTGACTTGTTTATATTCTGATTGCATACATATTCAGATTGATGGATTTAATGATCTGAAGAAAATTACCACTTCTATATCCTAAAACAAAACTATCAAATACTTTTTTAAAAAATAGCTAAAACATTCTAGAATCATTTATGCTACTTTAACAATTAACAATCTATCCAGATTAAATAACTTATCTCTTGTCATAGTTTTCAAATCTATAAAATGTAATTAATATTACTAGTTGTGACATTGTTATATGCTGACAACATTGACAAATTATCATATGAGATAGATTTCTATGTATTTCTGAAGCAGAAATGTGTTATTAATATGCAGAAATCTCCAGAAGGACATGAAACACATAAGGTAATGAAGAATAAATGTAAAATAGTGATGGGAAAATATTCCATTCTATTTTCCGGACCAAAGAGAGTAAGACCAAAAGTGACAGTATGACATATTTTCAAAGTGCTATCTTACAAAAGCATCAGGTTATAAGAATGAGTTTGAAAGTGCAGTGATCCCTAATCTTGTTATTATTGTTTTGGTGCTTTTTCATGAGCTCTTATTAGTTTATTTATATAATATTTCCCAAAAAGGTTTTTAAGAAGAGTAGATGATTTTCATCTCTGAAGCACCTGTAAGATTGCTAATTTATTAAAATACGTATTTATCTTAATGTATGTGAGCATATAAGGTACATTATTAGGAGTTGGATATACACACATAAACAAAATAGACCTAAGTAATTCATGATTCGTATAACTTATAGCCTACGGTAAGAAATATACACAGAAGTAAATAAGCACAGAAATATACATGAAAATACAACACGTGATGCTTTACTCTGAGGCTGAGAAGAAAACTGCTGAGATTTGAAAATGTAGCCAGGTGGAAGATTATTTAGATATGGTGGTCAGAGAAGGCTTTCTGTAGAGATGAAATTGAAACTAATATGACAAAATATTTAAGTTTTTATTTATTTAAGTAATCTCTTAAAGCAGGCAGTAATTTATTTATTTTGAATTTATGACCCCAAGATCAAGAGTCACATGTTCTTCTGACTGAGGCAATCAAGCGACCCCTAAGAAGACAAAATACATCAATGATGCGAGGTATGAGGGAAAAGGCATTTCAAGTAGATGGAACAGTATATACAAAGAATGGAGACAGGAAACAGCATGTCACATAGGAAAACTGAGTGGACTTTAGTGGACCAAGTCTTAATGAATAGGAGAAGAGAAAGAAATAATGCAAATGAAAGAGGTAGGCTTAAACCACATAGAATTTTTTGTATACAGTAAAATAGTTTACATTTTATTTGTTATAAATGGCAATTTTTAAAGAGTCATATACCCAGGAGTAATACAGCTTAATTTATATTTAAAAATGATTCATTTTACTTAGCGAAAACTGACCAGGCAAAGTTAACATTATAAACTAAAGATGCAAGGTAGAGCAATGGTCTAGTAAACAGGTGATAATGAAAAGATTCACGTAAAGACAAAGGATAAAGAAAATTCAAAACTATTTTATTCTTTTATAAAATAGAGGACTTAGAAATGGAAGATGAGGGAAAGGTCACAAATAATAATGATTACTATCTGAACAAGAGGCATAATGGAGATCCCATTCAATAATACTTACAGAATATTTAGAAAGAGCATTCTGTTAAGAATTTATTAGGTTCACACTGTCTCTGAAAAAGATATCATTAAGTCCTTAAGTACCTGGAAGAAAGGCTTGGGGTTGGCAGCATACTGCATGTAATTTAAAGACACTGGAATGACATGGGGTCAAGGAAACTGAATAGAGAAGAGATGCAACAAGCATAAGCTGTGATAGAGGTGGAGGAATGAGTATAGGACTCTGAGGAGGAGAGCCAAAACAAGAACAAAATCAAAAATAAAAATACAACAAAAAACTCCAAGTATGTGGTATAACTGAAACCCAGAGAAGAGTATTATCTTCAGAAAAGCAGATGGCCCTTCCGTAGCAGCATATCAGAATTGAAGTAAGGTAAGTACATTAAGGTTCCACTGGGCTTGACAACATGAAAATGATTGGTGCCCATACAAAAAAGATTATTGCAACAGTGTGGTGTAGAAGGCAAATTATCATGACGAAGAAAAAATGAGAAATGAGAAACTGGATATATCTGTAGTCAACTCTTCAAAAACTTTAACTATGAATGTTAGCTGATGAATTGTTAGTAGTTGGAAGAATATGAGAGATCAGTGAAATTATTTTTAAGGATTAAAGATGATACAAGACCGATCAGTAGAAGTTAACTAATTATTAATACCCTTATGAAAGAAGACATGGAGTCAAGATTAGTGATGTCAAAAAAGTTTTCCATGATACTATTAAATTAAAACCTACTTAACACCTAACAACATAATTTACCCCAATGTCAAGTGAATTGAACTGATGAAAATTTAATAATATTTTAATTGTTGCCTGGCCATTACATTGCCTCAACTAAGATTCAAATTTTGCTAAGTCTGAAGTAATAATGATTTGGCAGCTCTGTTCATCTTCATACCTGAGTTGATATGTATGTGACCCACATGTGGTGATTTTTATATAGCTAAGACAGGACATTTTGACTGCAGTTTCCAGGGTTGGAAAAGTTAGAAGTTTCCAGGGAAGATGAAAGTGATCATGTTGTCTGTTCTTATGGACTACATCAAAAGCTCTTTAGAGAGAAATGCAATCGGGGCAGCCTGGGTGGCCCAGTGGTTTAGTGCTGCCTTCAGCCCAGGGCGTGATCCTGGAGACCAGAGATCAGGTCCCACGTCAGGCTCCCTTCATGGAGCCTACTTCTCCCTCTGCCTGTGTCTCTGCCTCTCTCTCTCTCCTCTCTGTGTTTCTCATGAATAAATAAATAAAATCTTAAAAAAAAAAGGCAATCACCCATTTCCAAATTAAATGCAGTGGGTCTCTGGTGAAGAAGAGATTGCAGGGAATCTAGTGCCATTTGTTTTACCTAGAAGTTTATGCAAGCTGGAAATCAATGGAGAAAAGCAGCATAGGCAGGAAAGCGTTCTCACAGAAGGTCCCTGGAGGAGTTGATATTGGGGCAGCAGACATGAAGATTTGAATGATGTATATTGGGGTATGTTGGGGTTTCTCATTCTCACCACTACTGACATTTTCGACTGGAAAATTTGTTGTGGTTTACTGTCTTGTATATTATAGGATGTTGAGCAGGAGCCCTGGCTTATATCTATTAGATTATAGTAGCACCCTTCTCACATCCCATTTGTGACAACCAAAAATGTCTCCAAACATTGCCACATGTCCCTGGAGGGAGAAAATTATCTCCTGTTGAGAATTCCTGTCACAGACAATCACCAGTGGAATGCCTGTGAAGGGTACAGGACATACTCATGACTTGAAAAAACAGAAATACTTTGAACACAGGGATCATGGTACTATATATGTGAGTGAAGGAACTTATTTTACCATCTTATAGTACTTATTTTAGGTACTTATTTTAACCACATAGTACTGACTTGCTTGAAATTGATAATAGTTTGACTACAATGCTACATTTTAGGTGATAATTTACCATAACTTTGGTAGGGAAATATTTAAATTCAAGTAAACTATTTATATCCCAAACCAGTTGCTTTAAAATAGAAGGGATTTCCTCTCCTTATGAATGGAGACACTAGATATCTTGCCTTTTTCAAATCAAAAGGGTAACATGCTTTAAGGGACAATAATAAATATTCCCCTATGATTTGAGTAAAATGATTAAAATAACCTAAAACTGAAAAATAGAGTTAATAGTAATATAATCATATATGTAATATAATAATAATAGAAAAAACTAAATATTTACATTATTTAATCAATAAAACACCAATTTCAGGAGATATACACACCACCACACTCAGTGCAGTATTATTTGCAATAACCAAAATATAGAAATAACATAAGTGTCTATGGATAGATAAATGGATCAAGAAGATGTGATACACACACACACACACAATGGACTATTACTCGGCCATAAAAAAGAATTGAATCTTGCCATTTGGGACAGCACAGATGGACCTCTTAGAGGGTATTATGCTAAGTGAAATAAATCAGGCAGAGAAAGAAAATACCATATGATTTCATTTACATGTGAAATTTTAAAAAAAGAAACTGACAAAACAAAACAGAAACAGTCATAAATATAGGAAACAACCTGTGGTTACCAGAGGGGAGAGGGATTGGGGAATGGTCAAAAAAAGTGAAGGGGATCAAGAGATACAAGCTGCCCATTATAAAATAAATAATTCATGGGGATGAAATGTACAGCATAGGGAATATGGTCAATAACATTGTAATTACTTTGTATGGTGACAGATGGTAACTAGATTTATTGTGGGGATCATTTTGAAATATACACAAACACCAAATCACTATGATAGACACCTGAAACTAATAGGATATTGCCTCTCAGTTACATGTCAATAAAAGCTGAAATAAAATCAATACTTCGTAATACTATGTACCAGGTATTCTTCTAAGTGCTTTATGTATAATAATGCATAATTTCTGCAACAGTGCTCTTCAAGTGGGCACTGTTACTTGTGTCATTTTTCAGATAAAAGAGCTGAGGCATATAAAGGTTGTGGGAAATGGTCAGGCCATAAAACCTATAAGGGGTAGCACTAGAATTAGAAGAGAGGTGGTCTGATTATGAGACACATTCTCAACCACTTGACAAATCATCATGTTTCTCAAGAGAGAGAGAAAAAAAAAAGAGGCTGACTACAGCGCACAGGGACATACTTAAAAGGGGAGAATGGAAAACAAAACAAGAGGCAGAGACAGAAACAAAAAGAGAAGTGGAAAATAAAGGAAGAGGAGGAAGAGTGTACAGAGGAGAATAATGAATTTTAAAAAGCATAGGAACAGAGACAGAGAAAAGGAATAAAAAATATAAAAACAGTTAAATCTTCAATTACACAATTAAGAAAAGGAACAATCAGAGAATAAGAAAGTCAAATTGAGAGCAATAACCAAGGGTTGCTCTTAGCAAGAAGCAGAAAGGAGATAAAGGCTTGTAACATCTGGACAACATGGCCAATTAATATGTGTGTCATCTTAACAGGATTCATATTTGGAAGTTCCTCTAATGAAACAGTGGCTACAATTTTTTTAAATTCTTTATCTTAATTTAACTTCTTAAAAAATGAAAAAAATTAATTTAACTTCTTAGTTACTTGGTTAAGAATTATAAAAAGTGCATGTAATATTTTAGTCACAATAGCTCCTTTTGCTGAAACGTTCAATATTAAGCACTCTATACAATATATTTAAATTGATTGAATTTATTGATAATTTCCTCAATAATCACAGGAAAAAAATTAATTACCCCATAGGTTCAAAACAAATATATGGTAACTTTGGTTAATAATTATAAAATAAAAGTCAGTCTATAAACATCAATATCATTGCTGTCATAGGACATAATGACCCATATTCCCATATTTGGGGAAAGCAAATTTTACCACCCTTTATTTCAAATATAGCATCTGTGCTATTACAGTTAAGTTAAATAAATATAAATTTTCTCAAAAAATAAAAACTATGAATATGAATGAAAATCAATCTCATCATTTCTAGATTCCCTGTTTCACCAGTATCAAAACTAACTTATATGAAATGTTCCAAACAGAGAATTTGTCCAGCTTCCAGACTGCAAATATTTGAGAAAAAATACATATCTCATTTACCCAGTGAACAGTCTATAAATTGGACATTCACAGAGGCACAAGATCATTAACTATCCTTTCAGAAGTCAATTTTATGCTTCCTAAATTAGATCTAGAGCTAGGCTATTTTGGTATGGCAGGCTGGGAATAATATACAGATTTTGTGAAATCAGGTTTAGCCTGTTTTCAGCTAAATCAGATTCAAGTCAATAACAACCACTAAAAACAAAGAAGAATCCATAAAAATAAATTGAAGAAAACTTAGTTGATATTACTATTAACTTTTCAAAAGGTTTTATACAATAAAGTTATAAATAATCATAATGAATCAAACTCTGCTTCTGGAACTTTTCACATGAAAAAGAATTAATGGAATTGTGAGTGTGTGTGTGTGTGTTTCATTTTAATACACTGTATTTTGTTTTAAAATTTTCTTCTGTGTCTAGGTGTTTTGGCTTGGTTTTTCACATGATTGGAGGTGTATAAAGTTGAACAAGAAAACCTTGAGCTTTACTAAAGAGGCTGCTTATCTTTAAGATCATGCTTTCTTCACCTATAAGCACAGCAGTATGATGAGCTTCATATTCACTCCCTGTATTCAGGTAAGGAGAAAGGAAACAGGATTGTTTTATTCTGAGTTCATGTAGAAAATCACACAAAAGGCTTTCCTCATTCAAAATGATCAATTCCTTATTTTGAAATAATGCTATTTTAAAAAAATTTTTGGCCCTGGGCATGAGTTTAAATATAATTTGCAGTATTTTTATAATATTAAATGAGTTCCTTGAACTACTGATTTCTATCACCTGACAGGGCAGTGGTTATTAACGTAATTATACATTTATGTCTCCTGTAGGCACAATACTAGTTACATTATACTGTTAATATTTTACAATGAAAAAGGAGAAAGGTTAAATTTAGTTTATATGCAATATTTTATCTAAAATCAAGGTTTAAACCAAAAACAAATCAATGGATGCTTATACTAGTTAATAAAAATGGGTATTAATTTTAAATTGTTACATAAAACTTTCTGGAAGTAATTTATGTTGAATTCAATTCCAAAAAAAGAGTCACCTTGAGTCATAACATGAAATGGGAGAAAACAATCAGCAATAGTTATAAAGGTCAGCACTAGACAAACCCTTATAAGTAAAAGGTTCTCAACTGCTTAATGTATTTTGAGGCTGGGGGTTGCAGGGGGAACAAAGGAAAGATGATGATGTCGTGAAAAAAGACATATCTAAACTATATCCTATTTTATCATATAGCAGGCATGCAGGTCCCCACAACAGCCACACCCAGGAAATTACTCCAGAATCCTCTAGAGCTTGATCCTAATAACACATGTGATTAATGAAGACTCAGTAGTAAAATAAAATAAAAATTTTAGTTTGGGGAATAGGGATCTATCCTACTCTTCTTAAGGGATGATTGAGGGGGTTTTTTGTTTGCCTTTAACTAAATGTGCTTAATACACAATCATGAACTTGAATTGTTTTTAGCTATAATCCAAGAAATGTAAAAAAGGGGAAATTGCATTTTGATGGCACGTGGGGAGTGAAAGGAATTAACTAGGACATGTGCCGAGCACTGGTGCCCAGGGAAGGCAGACATGGAGAAAAGGAAAATGATAGGGCCTGAAATCTGGGAGCCAGGCAATAATCCATACTGGACACTTGCCACACTGTATCAGTAATGGGAAAATAGCCATTAAAGTAATGGGAACAAGTGAAGTGGGACAGGAATGAAAAAGCAAGTTACTACATTGTCACAAAAATTTGCACTACAATTACAAAAATGAGTATAAAATGCATAATAATTATTACTGTTTTTTTAAACATTGTCTTCAGAGTTATAAAGAACTTCTATATAAACTATAGGAATAGATCTATCTATCTATAGCTGTTGAGAGACACAGGCAAAGAGATACATATTCTAAGCTGTATTAGTACATGCTTGTAGGGAGCTTAATGAAAAGAGTATGTATTTTGAAATCTGGCAAACATGGATTCACGTTCAACAAAACATGACTAATAATTTAATCCTTTTATTTTTTATTTTTTGAAAGATTTTATTTATTTATTCATGAGAGACAGAGAGAGAGAGAGAGAGAGAGAGAGAGAGAGAGAGAGAGAGAGGCAGAGACATAGGCAGAGGGAGAAACAGACTCCATGCAGAAAGCCTGATGTGGAACTCAATCCCAAGACTCCGGGATCATGCCCTGAGCCAAAGGCAGGTGCTCAACTGCTGAGCCACCCAGATGTCCCTAATTTAATCCTTTTAGAGCATATTTTTCTTAACACCATAATGGTGTATTACCTTCTTAGCAAATTTGTTGTAAGATTCTACAAAACGGTTGTCTTCTTTTATCTTTTACATTTTTTTAAATTTAAATTTAACTTGCCAACACATAGTATAACACCCAGTGCTCATCTAGTTAAGTCTTTTCTTCAGGTTTGGATTTATTTATTTATTTATTTACTAATTTTTATTTTTATTTAAAGATTTTATTTATCCATGAAAGACAGAAGGAAAGAGGCAGAGACATAGGCAGAGGGAGAAGCAGGCTCCCCGCAGGGAGCCAAGTGGGACTTGATCCTAGGATCATGACCAGAGCCAAAGGCAGCCACTCAACCACTGAGCCACCCAGGTGCCCCAGGTTTGGATTTAAATTCCTTCCTCCCAAAAAGTAATTTTGAAAAAGCTGCCTTGGGGCACCTGGGTGGCTCAGTCAGTTAGGCATCCTACTCTTGATTTCAGCTCATGTTATGATATCACGGATCAGATCCTGAGATCAATCCCCTGCCTCAGGCTCCTCACTCAGTGGCAAGTCTGCTTGAAGATTCTCTTCCTTTACTCCTCCACTGACTCACGTATGTGCTCTCTCTCTCTCTCAAATAAATATATCTTAAAAAAAGAAAAGAAAAGAAAATTGCCTTTATTTAAGTAATTTTGAAAAACATTTATTGGGTGTACTATTCTTAGTCTCATATAACTAAGAGACTTGTGAAATGATTGCTAGGAACTGGGGACACGAGCACAGATTTAACCTTTATTCTATTTATTAACAATTCTAAAGCCACCTCTTCGCTAGAAGCCACTTAGTTGTTTTTATTGTCTTTACTGTCTATTGACGTTTGCTAAAATAAAATGCTATTTTTTTATTTACTAGAAAAATAACTATATTCTTTACATGGTTTACCTTGAAAATAGTCACAGGTGTACAAATCATAGAATGGGTCAATGAATGAATGAAAGGTAGATGGCATGCTTTATTTCTACACTAAATAACAAAAATTCTATGTCTACATCTTAGTTATGATCTAAAAATTATAGCACTGATCTTGTCAATGGATTTACTCTGGAATGTGGCTTCAGAATTGACAATCATACCATTGTGATGAAGTTATCCTATTTTAAGGAAATTTCCTTTTACTCTTAAGTCATATTCAAAATGGATTTACAATATTGCCTGAACAAGAGACTACTGGACTTTTGTAAAATTTTGTTTAGTTTTAAAAAGAAAACTCTATCATCACTTAACTTGAATAGACAGGATCCATATTACCCAAACTAAAACTTTTATTTTCTGCTCAGCAAAATACTAAAAGGATTTAAAGCACCTAATTTCATTTTGCCTATAATATTTACCCAGTCTTGAAACTTAAGGCCATATTCCATAGAAATAACATATTCCTTTCCTCTTTTGAAGTACACATTTTTCAACCTTACCTCTGATTTGTTCCCCTAAGTTTGTTTAAATCTGTAAAAGTTTTAACTCCTAATACATCTTAATTTCCAGGTAAAGAAGATTGAATGTTCCTTTTAATCATTGCTGTGAACTCTGTGTACAAATGTTTCAGATTCATTTTATGAAGTGAAATCTCAATTAAATGTTCTATACACTGAAACACGTTGCTTGCAAAACGCCACAACTTCTTTGACATTATTGTCTTTCATTTGTATAATCTGCCTGTCCTCAAAAGGCACTGTTTTGCAGCCACCACAAACTTTTTCCTTCATTGCTTCCAAAGGCTCTGGCCAGGATTTGGAATTTAGGAACGAGTGTAGGAAGTATTTCATCTCTAATTTCAGCCTTGTGTTTTCAGGTTGAACAGGTGGCTTACTTTAGCTCTATAACTGAACAATGATTTAGTTTTTAAAGCAAATTGCTAGCTATTGCTTACTAATATAATACACTTATGGGTAATGAGGGCAGCAAAATGAAAAATGAGCAGAAAGTACAGTGTTAGGGCATCTTATACATCTACTTGTAAATTAAAGATGCTCAAGGAAAATTAAAGATGCTATAGGAAAAATGCAAGGTATGGTATATAACCAATAGATTAAAAAGCCGGAGCAAATAAACTCTATTTATTGACCATCAGCCCTCAAAAGCATGTTTACAAATGATGTAATTTCCAAAGATGTACAGTACAAATTATGTTTACAGTGTGCAGAATGAGCAATTTCTTGATTATATCATAATGATAATTTGTCTAACCTCCTAAAAATCTGAACTTGGCATACATAAAACCCTAGATGGTATATAATAGTTGCAAGCCCTCCATGTTGTCTACTCTGCTAAAGCTGTAGCCTGGCTTTGGTTATCTTTTGTGATCCCCTCTCTCAGCACCTTCATTCCTTAATTTCTGTCCTCTTCTCACTCAGCCCATTCCTACATCTCAACAGGCCCCCACAAAAATATTTGTTCATTTTAGTGCTGTAGCTGCCTAAGGCAGTAACTAAAGATTCCAGCTGAGCTAAACAGTATATTTGTGCTTTGCTAAAACGTAATGTGTTTTTGCCAGGTTTGCAGTTTTTTCCTATTACAGTATACTTCTCAAGATTCTATCACCTTTACAGCCTATCTATATTTTTTCCAATGCTCTTCATGATATTCCAAAAATGTGTGCTTGGCATTCCCCACAGATGTTGATGTGGATTCCATATCATGACCCAGGAGCCCTCTTGATATAAATGCACCCATGATGGATGGTGACCTCCTCCGATATTTATAGTACAGCTGTTGGAACCATTGGATAGGATTACTGATCTGTGAAGGAAATCTGCTAGGCTCACTGAGACACTGTGTTCTAAAATTCAATTATACTGTTAGCAGCAAATTACACATCCAAGTTAGAAATACATAATTTAAATTAGTTATATATAATACATATATTTTACTCAATGCTCCTGTAAGTAAATCAAATATCATGGATTCTATAGTATTTACTTCTTTTAAAAGTATTTTTCGATTATCACATACTGCACCAGAAAGAAGCAACATACTGGTTGACTTAAGATACAGAGTTTTCTCTCACACTTCATACAATTTTAGAATAATCCTTAATTTTAACTTCAGGTTTCCCACCTTATTCTTTGATCCTTCCTAAAAACCTGCATAGAACTTCCAATATCCAGTCTGCCATTAAAGTTGTCACTTCTGACAATACACAAGAGAAGAAAAAAGACTGAATAAACTGAAAATCAATAACTCTTTTTGATATATCAGAGAACTGAGGTCACGGTACAAACCACTGTCTCCAAAATTGAAGAGATGGACAGGTGGATACAGAGAATCGCAGCTTCTTGGAGCATAAGTACAGATGCTGTAAACTCCATTGGCAGCAGGACCAGGGTAGAAAAATCTAAACTGCAATTGTTAAATTGCTGAAGGCTCAGTGTGGACACATTTGAGAGATTAAAATCTCTAAGGGGAGGCCAGTTATAGAGAGGCCCACACACTTTCATGAATTTTATCTCCAGGAGCCCTTCTAGATGCTCTATGATGTTGATCAGGAAAAAAAGTCCTTCTTGCTTCCAACAGGAGGAGAAAAAAGTAAACATTTTGAAATTGACCCTGATCATTCATTTTTCTTAACATAGTCTGACCTCAAGAGTAACTTTTTTTTTTTTTTTTAGGATTTTATTTATTTATTTTAGAGAGTGAGTGCATGAGCAAGGGTAGGGGCAGAGGGAGAGAGAGAGCGAGAATCTCAAGCAGATTCTGTGTTGAGCTTGGAGCCCAACATGGGGCCTAATCTTACAACTGTGAGATCATGATCTAAACTGAAATCAAGAGTTGGATGCCCAAATGACTGAGCTACCCAGGAGCCACAGGAATAACTATTTTACTGAGCCTAAACAACTAGGACATAACCAGAGCCTAACTGACCTGGATGAAAGTAAATATGAAGTTCCAGCCCAAACTGTCATCTTGTCTCACCGAAGTGGGAACAAAGAAAACAAAACTGAGCATGAGCAGCACACTCATAGGCCACAGCACAGGATGTAAACTCACAAAAAGACTGAAACCTAATCATAGGTCTACAGAATGCCTCCCCTCCACCCACACCTTAACACCACTTCAGTACAATTGTGTAATAATGGAAGAATACAAGGGAATAAACTATGCATCTCCCATATTAAAAAGAAATCTCTAAAAACAAACAACAACAAACAAACAAACAATCCAAAGACAACAGGGGTGACTGAAACAAGTACACCGGGGGAAATTCTAGCCTTTAAAATCTACAAGTATAGCAAAGAGTAAATGCAGCCAGAGAAATATAAAACTTCACACTAAAGGCTTTATCAGGTTCCTTTTGTTCAATTCATCATGCCTAGCTTTCAACAAAAAAATTACAAGACATACTGAAAGGCTAAAAAAACACAGTTTGAAAGGAAAGATCCAACATCAGAACTAAACCCAGATATGGCAGACATGTTGGAATTATCAGACTGGGAATTTAAAACAGCAACGATTAAAATGCTAAGGACTCTAATAGACAAAGGAAATAACATACAAAAACAAGTGATTAATATAAGCAGAGAGAGAGGAAAACCTAAAAAAAAAAAAAAAGAATCAGAAGGAAAAATATCACAACAGAAAAGAAAGACTGCCTTTGATGGGCTCACAATCAGTGAATTTGAAGAAATTATTAATAGAAACTTCCATCACTTCTAAATTCAAAGAGAAAAAAGGATAAACAGAATATCCAAGAACTGTGGAGTAATCACAAAAGTTCTAAAATACATATAATGGCATATACCAGAATAAAAGAAATATCTGAAGGAACAGTGACTTAAGAATTTCCCAAAGTTGGTGTTGGACACCCAACCACAGATCCAAGAAACTAAGAAAACATGAAGCAAGATATACCATAAAATGTACACCTAGGCATATCATAATCAACCCATAGAAAATCAAAGACAAAGAAAAATCTTAAAAGAGCTAGAAGAAAAAAAAATCTCTGCAGCTCCACTGAGGATTACAACATTAGTTTATATATCTGTAATAATTCTTGGTGCCTCTGGACACTCCTTCTCATTCCTTGAAACATTAGCAATTGGCTCAGTCTCTCTCTTCCTCATTCCTTCTAACCAAATTGTTGATTTCAATATTCAGTTAATTTTATCACACTCTGACTCACATGAAGGGTTTTGAGTCACTTCTGAGTAACAGTCTTTAATGGCCTTACCCTAGAAGTTATCATTATCCGTAACTATACCTACTTTATAACTGAAATATCAAATAGCACACTCTCTGAGCACCAGCTTTTATACTTCCAGCTAGGACCCACTAAAATCCTGATTCCAACTATTTTACCTCACTAAGAACTCTAATCCATTGAATCTTCCGTTATAACTTTCTGTCATTTCTCTATAGAGCCACACTTCTCTCTTTTTAATGGCTATATTGTTGAGCCACCATTAAAATCTCTCACTGCTCACATCTGGTTCTAATTTAAATTCATAATCACTAGACCCAGCGGTGTCTTTAGTTCTGCCCAGTAATCCTACTACATGTCTGCACTTTTTTGCTTTCACCTTCTCAGAGATGATTATCCACATCAGCTAATGCATTATTTTGTTGTTCCATGAGAAAATAGAAGCTATCAGAAGAGAGACCACATGTACTCTTCACTGCAAAAAAAAAAAAAGTCCTTCTTTATATCTATACCCACAGAATCTGTTTTTACCTCTTTATGACAGAAATGTTTAACATCTTATCTAAAGGAATTGCTTCATGTATGCCTCAGATCCTTTTTTCTATAGTATAACTCAGGAATCTTCTCCAGCAATTCTTCCCTTTCTATCCTTCATCATTACTTTTTGGGTTTATTTTTTTCTACCCCTACACATAATAGTCCTTTCAATATACAAAAATATGTATCAATTTCACTACTATCAAAAAAAATTTCTCTTGCCACTCAACATCCTACTGTTCCAATTTATTGCTTTTAGTATTATCAGACCATACTTTCTTCTTTTTAACACAGTACTATTGTTTCTTCTAAAGTTATTAGATATTAGAAAATAGTTAATTACATTAAAAATTAACCCCAAATAAATTTGCTTCATTGATATAGCTGTTTAAGAAAAATTCCCTTTGTTTGTAAAGGAGATATTCCAAAATTAAAAACTGGAAAATATGTTGGGAGAAAAGCTGAGCCAAATCCTCTTACTCTTTCTTCCATTTGGGCTATACCTATTTACACAGAGACAGGAGATTGTATAAATTCATTTATTCATTTAATTCATAAAATTAACTGTAATGCGAAGTTCCCTCAATTAAGTTGGAGGCTGTAAATAGCAGATTAATTCCATGATTGGTCTTCATGTGTTTTACAAATCAACATTAAGTGACATTAAGTTAAAAAAAATTGTGCAGTAATTTCCCCAATTGTGAGAAACTTAAAAACTAAAGGATTCTAAGGTTAGTAATAAAAAAAGCTCAGATAGTTTCACTTACATAACTGTAAGAGTTTTCTATACTGTATTAAGTAGACAAATAAAGAATATTGCTTCCTATTATATTTACAGATGGCATTGCTGTTAGCTACACATGCTTGAAAAAGTAAAACGATCTCATAAATATCCTTGTTTAATCCTGAATTATATTTCCTGTTCAAAAATAAATATTTTTGATAGACGTAAACAATCCAGAAATGTACACATAGGTTTGTATACAGTTATGTAAGGTACTTAATTTTATGTTAGCATCTTCCCATACTTCTTAAATCTACTCTTCTAGAAACTTACCCACAAAACAAATTTAGTATCAAAAAAAGAGACAATCTTTTTAAACCGAATAATAAACAACTCAGGATATTAGTATGGAAAAATATGAAAAAGTTAATCTTCAGAAGAACAGAGCAATAAAAACAAGGTCTGTCCAAACTTCATTAATAATTGAAACATGGATGCATACGTGAAGTGCTTTGTAAGGAATAGGCAGTAGGCATAAATATTTAACAGTTTGCTTATGAAATGTGTCCTAAATTATGTCTAAATGTTAACAAGGATGTCTTATACTTGACAGAACAATGAGGGACATAAATATTTCAAAGCAGCAAGCATGACAGATAGAAGCTAAGAAAACACAAGGCATTCTTCCCTGTTCTTCTAACTCTTCAACCTTCAGATAAATGCTTTTTAAGTTTAATAGGAACAAAGTGTTTCCCCATCAAAGCCAATGTTTATATCAGTTACATCAAACCTATGCTGGGATCTCTTTATACTTATCAGACAAATAACGCATATAAAATGATATGTCTTAGTGGTATAAAGAGAATCTACAAATAAGACAACATATTGAAGTGAAATGATCTCCTTAATAGGTAATGCACTGTATTTGGTTTTTTGATCCACTCTCTTACAAAGGCACATGTAGATTATGGACAATTCTCAAGGCTATTGTTTCACACACACACACACACACACACACACACGAATATATAAACTTAGAAAATGGGTAAGATTGATTGTACCTGTCCTTTCCTTGAAAAAAATATTTGGGATATATAGTACAGTCAATATTTATTTCTTTCCTAATAGCAAGTGTTTTAATCTAACCTAAGAAATGATTGGGGATAAACACAATAACATAGATATCTTTGAAAAATGAAAATATATGGGGATAAGATGGAGAAAAAACTATTCCATCATAGCTCAACCACAGATATACTGTGTAACTTTATAAAAGTCACTCATATTCTCCTGAAATAACACTGTTCTCAATAAAGTAATAAAAAATTGTCATAAACTCAATTATAATAAAAAATTATTTGACAATATAAAATAAAAAAGCTAGAGGAGCACTGAAACTGATGAAACAATATTCAAGAACCATAATATAGAGGCATCTCTATTAATGTGAGCATTTAGGCTGCTGACTCTCAGTAGAGGAGAATGATTTCTACTAAATTTAATGAATTTTACCAGACGATGGCTATTTTTGCTTTCTCTTTTACTTTATTATACGTGGTAATAGTCATAATACATTCTATTTTATTACTATGTTATTTCTTGTTCTGACAGTATAATTTCCCTAAAATTACTCCTTCAGAGACTATCAGTAACTTTCTTATAGCTATATCAATGTTTTCTCAGAACAACATTTTCTCATCCTAAACCACTTGGCTACCTATAATGATTCTGATGATTATTCTTTATCTCATCTCATACATTCATTCATTACTTGCTTATCATTCATTTTATACAAATTATTGACGTTTAACTGTGAATTATGGCTCTAATCATGACCTCTGAGCTCTTATTCAAAACTTGGCCTCATATATTTCTAGTGCATATTCTAAAACCACATATTCATTTCTGCTAAAATAAACCAATGATTTCAAACTTCAACAAACTGGCTCACAATTTAAAATGCAACATTAGGGATCCCTGGGTGGCGCAGCGGTTTGGCGCCTGCCTTTGGCCCAGGGCACGATCCTGGAGACCCAGGATCGAATCCCACATCTGGCTTCAGGTGCATGGAGCCTGCTTCTCCCTCTGCCTGTGTCTCTGCCTCTCTCTCTCTGTGACTATCATAAATAAATAAAAATTAAAAAAAATAAAATGCAACATTATTATATTAGATAATATATAGATACTACCTCAATTTTCTCCCTAAAGTTCATTTCCATTTTGAATGTTGCGTGACTTTCTGTTGCTGAATTAGTCAAGTTCAAATACTTGAGTGTATAATTCAATGCCTGCTGTTGCTATAAACTAGTTTGAATTCTCTCATTTCTAGCATAGATATGCATATTGTATACATTTTACTTTCTAATTATTTTCAAATCTTCTCACTTATCTATGTCACCACTGCTATCACGTGGTCTGAGCTGTCATCATCACTCAGCTGGATTACTGAAGTACTGCCTAAATTATTTATTCCTTTAATAACCTCTCCTAGCAGTTTTGTACACTTAATACAAGGGTTGTCATGTCAAACTGTAAAACTGATTATTTTATTCATCATAAAAAGAAAGCCAAGTATTTTCTCAGTGGTCAAAAAATAAAGGCAAATTCTTAACTTAAAACACAAGGTTCTCCAAAGTTTATCTTGTATGCCAGTCTAAGCTACTATCCAGCTTCACATCAAGCCATTCTGCTCCCCATTCTCTTTGATATCCTAAACTCTCAATCCTGTATACACTTCATGCTGTTTCTTACCATAAGATCTTTGTACATGCTGTTTCTTCTGCTTTGAACAATCTTTCCTCTTCTTGTCATAGGCTCTCAGTCATTCAAATTGATTCAAACTGACTTCCCTATAAACACTTCTGTGAGATTCAAATCT
The DNA here is from genome assembly GCF_905146905.1 of Nyctereutes procyonoides. Lineage (NCBI taxonomy): Eukaryota > Metazoa > Chordata > Mammalia > Carnivora > Canidae > Nyctereutes > Nyctereutes procyonoides. Next base: position 19,596,821 of record NW_026575121.1, read on the forward strand.
TATTCTCCCTGTTATAGGCCTTATATTACTTTGAGCCTCTCCTTCAAAATAATTCTTCAGTCACAATTTTATATGATAATTAAATTAATGTCTATTTTTATAGAAGACTGTAAACCCATTGAGAAGGAAATATTTATGTCCATACTGAGCATTATATTCTATGCATATATTTGTACTAGATATTGTTGAATGAATGAATCTCAAAAATAGTATCTCAACTTGGTCCTTTCTGAGCCATTGATGTAAGCCTATTTCTTCTTTCTTGTATGTAGACAATAGATCCTGATTTACCATTTAGAATAGCTTTCATGTAATAGACAATAGACCCTGATTTACCATTATAATAGACTTGTACTGTTATATGTTTATCATTTCATTAATTTATGAAAAAGAAATAGTAGTGTATGATGTTCAAAGTTCACTTTCCTTTCAAAAACAGGACATCACTGAAGCATTATAGTGTAGAATATATTTCCAGAGCATATGCCTTTAATATAATATATGTTTATGTGAATCTAACTAGCAAATATACAGGTAAAAGAAACTGATATTTTAATAAATAAAATGTTATCTAGTTTTCTTCTGATTAAAAATAAAGAATACTTTTAACATAAGCCAAATATAGAATATATTCCTTTAATTGCCCATTGTTATAATTTTTAAATTATTATTTTTATTACTACAAACTTAAAATTAGATTACATTTTCCATTGTCTATAGGTTAATATTTGCTATTTGTAACATTCCTATTAATTTTATTCACAGCTGTTGTCCAATGCAATCCATTCACAAATAATTCATCCCAAATAACTCATTTATTTTTTTCATATAGAGAACCAAGTCTTATTGGAGGAGAATTTCAAATATTAAGTTTTGTTACTCTCTACAGAATTTTACCATAAAAAACTATCCCATATATTCTCCAGTCTTCATAGGTAAGATTCCTATAACATATAAGTAATTGCTTTCCTATACTAGCCCTATGTATTGAGATGAAAAACTGGTGATTTATCATTTAAAGGACATATTAAATCCATTTTTTCCATTTCCACGTTTATCCACTACATTTATATCTGGTATTTTAAACTAGAACCTTAGAATTAAGGATGCAGACAAGGAAGCATAAAAATTTTGCTAAGGAAGAACTGGCTTGGTGTTGACTCTATTATGTAAAACCAGGCATAGAGCCGTAACACTATTTGTGTAGCTGGGTAATCACTTTGGAGGCAGAATGCAAGGTGTCCTCCCAGAAAGCAAGCTGTCATAGCAAGGAATCTTTTTGACATAATTTCCTATAAGTGTTTCATGAAGTAACTTCTTTGACTAAGTAACAGAAACTTAAAATTCCGATCTTTTACTTTCTTTCAAAATAACAATTCCCAAGAATATGCTTAAATGTTTCAGCTAAGTGAGTTTTTAAAAAAATGGAAGTGTAAATAAGGTAATATGAGTACTACCAATTTTTAGGATATCTTTATTCAAGAATAATTTTATTCACATATTCAGTTATAAAAATTACCACACTATATGGTAATATTTTTGCTTATAGTAAAAAGAAGAAACATGGGGGATCCCTGGGTGGCGCAGCGGTTTGGCGCCTGCCTTTGGCTCAGGGCACGATACTGGAGACCCGGGATCGAATCCCATATCGGGCTCCCGGTGCATGGAGCCTGCTTCTCCCTCTGCCTATGTCTCTGCCTCTCTCTCTCTCTCTCTCTCTCTGTGACTATCATAAATAAATAAATTAAAAAAAAAACATTAAAAAAATTTAAAAAAAGAAGAAACATGAGTTTCTTAAGGTCAAAGGATTGTGTATTATGTTTTCCTACCCTCATTCCCCTATACAGTACATAGGAATTATGCAATAAATACAATAAGTATTCTTAATTGAAAGTCCCTGTTTCAACCAAATATTAATATTTAAACTGACTTAAAACTAGTTTTGTTTTATAACTCTGCTATTTGGGAAGGGGAATGTCAAGATCATTTAAGATAAAGGTTATGGTTTTGTGATTTCTAATCAAAATGGAAAGCATGAAAAATGTGGAAAATATGTATTACTATCAAACAAAAATTTACTGTCAAAATTAGTCTTTCAGAATGGAAGTTTCTCATCAAGCTCAAAACGGATCTCACTACTGATCTTCTAGTAAGAAGATATGAAAATAATTCATTCGTATTTTTCATTCATACCTTACTTAACCTAATGTGAGAATTTAGTAGTAGTGATTTACTTTCCTTTTTGAAACTAAAAAATGACAAAATATATAAAACAACTGTTTGCAAACAATGGACATCAGGCAATATGAAAGACAGACTGATCCTTGAGAGAGAGGAAACAAATTCCTTTAGGCCTCTTTGCTTCCAGATTATTGCTTATAGAGAGCTTCCAATAGGTAGAGCAAGTGGAAGAACCCAAATAGAGTCCAATTATCCCCTTGAGTTGAGGGGACATAAATGGAAGTCAAGAAGCACCAAATATCTATGTTTACAAAAGGAAGAAGAAGAAAGCTACAAAGATAGTTTCAGAAATCTGCAGAGGCACCCATTTAAGATCTTAGTTTAGTTTGATTCAGAATATATTAGTTAAGAAACTTTCCAAGATCGGGGTATCTCACTTCTCAAAAGCAAAACAGAGAACAAAACTCATATCATACAAGCATTGTTTATATTTTTACTACTCATATATTTTTAAAATCACATTGCTTTATTTTTTTAAGATTTTATTTATTTATTTATTTATTTATTTATTTATTTATTTATTTATTTATTTATTTATTTATGAGAGACACAGAGAAAGAGGCAGAGGCACAGAGAGAGGGAGAAGTGGGCTCCCTGCAAGAGCTCAGTGTGGTACTCCATCCCTGACTCAAAATCATGCCCTGAACTGAGAGCGATACTCAACCCCTGAGCCACCTAGGTGTCCCAAATCACACTGCATTAGGTAGAGAACTCAAAAGGACATTTTTTTTTTCAGTAAAGGAAAATATTATCCCAGAATATCTGCTCTGGTCCTACATTACAAAGCTTGAAGGAAAGATTCAAAAGTTCAATTTTTTTCAAGTAATTTAGCTACATTCTCAGAAATATCAAGAACATGTACAGAAATAAAAATAACCATTAACACATAACATAAAATCACAATGTCTCTTATGCAATCAAAATTTGACAGGCATGCAAAGAAAAAGGAAAATACAACCCATAATTAGAGGGGAAGAAAACCACAATGGATTGAAATAAATGCAGAAATGACACAATGACAGAATTAGTGGACAAGATTCTACTTCATTGAGGAATGCAGAAGAAAGACTAAATATGTTAAAAAGAGACACAGAAAGATTAAAAAAAAACTGAAACCGAACTTCTAGAGATTAAAAAATATGAGAGATTAATAGTAGTTTGGGCATTACAGAATAAAATATTAATGAACTTAAAAATAAAAGGCATGTTATGTACACATAAAAAAAGATCAGGATGGGGATCCCTGGGTGGCGCAGCAGTTTGGCGCCTGCCTTTGGCCCAGGGCACGATCCTGGAGACCTGGGATCGAATCCCATGTTGGGCTCCCGGTGCATGGAGCCTGCTTCTCCCTCTGCCTGTGTCTCTGCCTCTCTCTCTCTGTGTGTGTGTGTGACTATCATAAATAAATAAAAATTAAAAAAAAAATAGATCATGATGACACCCAACTTCTGTCTAAAAAATGCAAGTGAGAAGACAGTGGAGCAATATCTTTATTGAACAACAACAACAACAAAAGTGTGAAACTAAAATTTTACATTTAGCCAACATTTTTCAGAAGATGAAGAGGAAAAAAGGAATATGAGCACAACAAAAACTGAAAGGACTCATAACCAAGAAGCCCATACTAAAGAAATGTTAAATGAGGTCCCCAGGGAGAAGGAAAATTATAACAATAGAAATCTGGATCTACAGAAAGGAAAAAAAATCCAAAAATAGTTAATAGGTAAGTAAATATGAAAGACTATTTTTATTTTAAATCCTTTGAAAAATAGTTGACCATTTAAAGATAATTTAAAAATATTATCAACATATTAGGGGTCATAATGTACTACAATGGAATTATATTTGCAAGCAAAACTGGAAAGATAATTTTTAAAATCCCTAAATATTTTAATTAACTAAAAAACTCCTAATGAACCATGACTGAAAGTAAATAAATGGAAGAGAATATAAGATAGTATTTTCAACTTAATAAAAACAAAAATACAATGTCACAAACATGTAGGATATAAAAAAAGTATATTAAAATTCTGTATTAGAAAGGAAGAAATGTGTTAAATCTATAAACTCAGCTTCCAACTTAAGCAGCTACGAAAAGAATAAAATCCCAAATCAGCAGAAAATAAAAGAATGATAATTTCAAAACCAATACAACTGGTTCCTGTAAACAGAAAACAACAAAATCAATGAAAGAACCTCTTCACTTGAGAAAAATCAATACATTTAATAAACTCCCAATTAGATTGATCAGGATATAAAAAAGAGAATGTACAAATTACCAATACTAAGAAAGCAATTAGGAATATCACTAGACACACTCTTAGAGAAATTGAAAAAAATAAGAGATTGTCATAAATAACTTTTAATCAATATATTTGTAAGAACAGTTGAATGCACAAGTTTTTCAAAAGACAAACAATTGGGACATCTGTGTGGCTCAGCAGTTGGGTGGCTGCCTTCGGCTCAGGTCGTGATCCCAGGATCCGGGATCAAGTCCCGCATCAGACTCCTGGGAAGAGCCCTGCTTCTCCCTCTGCCTATGTCTCTGCCTCTCTCTCCTCTGTGTCTCTCATGAATAAATAAATAAATCTTTAAAAAAATAAAGAACAAACCATTAAACTTACATAAGAACGAATATATATCACATATAGCCCTATATCTATTAAAGAAATTCAATTTGTAGTTAGAAACCTTACCACAAATTAAACTCCAGTAGCAGAATCCCTTCTGGGTAAATGCTAATTTTTAATTCCATACATAATCTCCTACTCATTCCCCTAGAAGATTAAAGAGGAATAATAAATTGGCAGAAACACAAACCAGCTTATTCTGTGAGACTAGTATTATACTAATTAAAAATAAAACAGAGAGGGAGCACCTGGGTAGCTAATTTGGTTAAGTGTCAGACTGGATTTCCAGGTCAAGTCATGATCTCAGGTTGTGAGATCTAACCCTGCATCTGGCTCTGTGCTGGGCAAGGAGCTTGCTTAAGAATTTCTTTCCCTCTTCCTCTGCCTCTCCCTCCTGAAACAAATTCTCAGAAAACTTCTTTAAACTGATAAAAGTCATTTATGAAAAGTACAGAACTAAGAGTGAATGTGCTTTTCATCTCAGAAGACAAGGCAAAGATATTCTTGCTTATTACTTCTATTCAACATTTAACTGAATATTTTAGACAATGCAATAAAACATGAAAAAGAAAAATATTAAGTTAGAAAGAGCTTTATTCACAGATGACATAATTGTGTATGTAGAAAATCCTAATGAATGAGCAAAATAATTATGAAAACTTGTCAGCTAGATTGCAAAGAGATGAAGTTAAATCCAAAAAAATAAAATGTGATTTTAAATTCTAGCAATAAAAGATTAATTTTTAAATGTACAATAACAGCAAATATAAGTAATAATTAAATATAAATTGCTAAAATACATAAAACCTGAACTCTAAAAACTATTAAACAGTAACAAAAGAAAACATAATTAAATGGAAAAATCTACCATATGTATGGGTAGGAAGACTTAATATTGTTGAGATGCCCATTATACATAAACTTATTAACAGGTACAGTAAAATAATAGTCAAAATCCCATTATGTTTTAGAAACTCCTGAAATGAGTCAATAATGTATATGGAAATATGATTGAATCTAGAATAGACAAAACACACTTGAAAAGTTGAACAAAATTGCAGTATTCACAACACCTGTTTTCAAGATTTATAAAACTATAATAATCACAGCAGAATGGTATCAGAAGTCTATATATCATCTGTCTTCTCTGTATCTATCCAAAAATGGAACAAAATAGGCTATGCAAGACCCCAACATACATGTACAATTGATTTTAACATATTTCCCAGGACAATTCAAGGAGGGGGATTTAAATTTTCGCCAAATACTGTAGGAATAGTTGAGTAGCTAGATGAGAAAGAAATAAAATTTGATTTTTGACCCTATGGCACATTAAATAATTGATTTGAAATTGCTCACAGATTTGAATATAAGAAGTAAAGGTACAAACTTCTAAAAGAACAGAAAAGAGAAATGCTTTGTGATCTTAGATTTGGCAAAACAAACAAAAACTTATACACAACACAATAAGCACAAATTATGAAGGCAAAAAAATAACTTGGACCAAAAAATGAAGAGTTTTGAGCCAGCAACTAGAAGATAGTATTTGTAAAATATACATCTGACAAAGAACTTATGTCTAAGATATATTAAAAAAGCAAATATTATGGAAACAATCTTTAAAAAATGGGCAAAATATCTGAATAAACATTACACTGAGAAAAAGATATTTTTGTAGAAAATCACAGAAAAGAAAAAATCATGTAGAAAAGATCATTAAAGTAATCATTAAGAAAATGCTAACTAAAACCATAATGAAATACCAGTACACACCAACTACACTGGATGAAATTATAAAGACTGACCATGTCATGTTGGTAAAAAGGTAGATTATTAACCACTGTTGGGGGGGGGGAATATAAAGCCTATACAAACACTTTGGAAAATAGTTTGACACTTGAAATATTAGATGTATATCTGCTTTACAATACAACCATTCCACTTCTAGATACTCATTTCAAGAGAAATGAAATTATATGTCCACAAATAAGACATTTACAATATTAGCAACTTTGTAATATAGGGAAAATTTGTAAATGGATAACCTTATGTCAAAAAACTATGCAAATGGTAAAATTATGGCATATCCACACAATGTAATACAATTCTGAAAAATTGGGGAAAAAAGTAACTATTGATATATGCAATATAAATGAAACTAAAAATAATTATTTTCAGAAAAATGAGACTAAAAGAGCCTACATTCTATGGTTCACTATATAAAATTCTGGAAAATTCTAGAGAAGCATATCGTCCATGATAGAAAGCATATCAATAGTTGCCTTGAGATGACAAAATAATACAGTTGAAAAGATGGAAAATGCCATAAAAAAAGTTTTCCTTTGGATGGATATGCTGAATATCCTGACTATGGAGATTATTTCATAGGTATATGCAAGTCAGTATTAACCAAAGTATGTATGTACTTTAAATATGTTCAGTTCACTGTACATTAATTGTACTTCACTATAGCTGTAAATGTTTTTATTTTTATTTTTTTTTTGAGAAAGTATATTTTTCTTCTTTCATTTTAGGGGAAGATTTCTATCAGGTGTTGTTGACCTAGTTATGGGTAAGCAGCCTCGGTTCACTGTTCGCATTAGCTGTGGCCTTGCCATCTGTGTAGAGATAGCTTTTAATCAGAGACATTAGTTATTCTACAGATGCAGGCAGTTTCCTTTACTTTCTGTGAGAATAGGTTTTCTTTAATATAAATTCAAGAATATAGATCATTTGTCTTAGACAAATGAGATTTTCACAGATACTTGAATCTCAAATATACTGCTCTTGTTCCCATTTTGTATGATGATAATTTATCTCTTTTGTCCATCTGACAATATATATATGTTAAACTCCAATAAAAATATCACTTTTATTTCTATTCTTTTCTCCACTCATGAAACTGAATGTATGATACAAACTGCATGGAAATACCAATTCATTTGGCATGGTTCATGTAGCTATTCCTCACAGTGGCAAGATTTAAAGAGATTAATTTCATAAATCCTGTTTTTCTACAGATTAAATGTATAGAAAATTAGTCTAACATAAGGGGAAGCTTATTTATGTTAAAAATAAATAAATACTGGAGATGCTTTCAAAATCAATGATGCAAAAATGCTCTGTATTACTTCATTAGTGAAAAAGAACCCCAGTTCCATTCAAGATATCTTAAGAGAAAGTCTGATTCCACATATAAAAACAAAGCAGCAAAATGGAACATAGTTAACAAAAGTTAAAAGGTGAAAAATCAAAGAAGGCTGGATTAAAAAGGTTAGTTGGTCCAAAAATAAGGGAGAAAGTGATATTGAAAGATTAGTAATGATAATTAAGGACTGTGTTAATAAATGAAATCTTATTTGCAATTTTGTACATGTTAACTACAAAGAATAGCAGACCATTTATACATTATCCAATGTAGTGCTGAACTATTTCCTTTGTTCACATAAAAGAATGTAATCTGTAGCCCAAGTGTCCAGAATAAATTCATCAGAACAGAATTGATGAACAAATGAAAAAAAGGAACTGTTTAAGTCAGCAATGTCAGTTTTTCCTTGGGCAGAAATTATTATAGAGCCAATCATATTTCAATAGAATGGTAAAAGCATTGCAACTTATAGAATGCCTTGACAATATCTTGATAATATTCCAAAAGTAATGATGCAAGAAGAGATTTTTTTAAAAACATTCTTTGGTCATTCAATTCATAAAGTTGGAGAAAAAAATTCCTTCAAAGACTGATTTATTTTTAAACACATTCCTTATTCCCAAGAATTTTCCACATTTACTTACATCTCAACTCACAGTATCCTATATGCATTTGTATCAAATTGAATTTCATATCCTTAGCATCTTTAATGAAATATTTATAATTTAATGGCTATATAAAAATAACCTCACTTTAAAAAGGAGCCAAAAAAGATAACTAGAAAAATATATATACAGTTTGGATTGATTTAGCTTATAGGTGTCAGAAAAGTCTTTGAAATGCATAACATGATTTAAATTAGAAAAGTACTGATTGGCATGCAATATTTCAAGATAATATTTTTGTTTAAAATATCTTGCACATAATAGCCTTTTATCATCTATTTTAGATATTTTTATTCATGTAAAAACATTTTATCCATCTTTTGCTCTTATTGAGAGTGTTGCTAAAGATTCATTCACCAAAAGACTGATGTTCCTTCAAATTCCTCTAAAATATAAATAACGTCCATTTTTAAAATGTGATTGAATTGCAAAAACTTCACTTAGATATATAGGACTTTATACAAATACATAACTGATTTTTCCAGTTTGTGTTTCCATATTAGTGTTATGATTTTACTTATTTCTATCTGCCAACAGTGCATCTTCTAATGGTATTGCTTATTCTTCTACTCCAGTCTGGTCCACATTATCCTTTCTTGGAAGATTTCAGTGAAATATCCTCACCTCTAACTAGAGAAGCACAGAAATCAGATCTGAGGAATCAGGAATTATTAGACCTCACATGTACAAAACTCTGTTACTAAAAAAAAAAAAATTCTGTTACTTTAAGAAAAGTATTCAAATTCTCTGTGCATCAGTTTTCTCATCTATAAACTAAGCATAATACTATGGCCTAGGGCAGCCCTGGTAGTGCAGCGGTTTAGCGCTGCCTGCAGCCCAGGGCGTGATCCTGGAGACCCTGGATCGAGTCCCACGTCAGGCTCTCTGTATGATGCCTGCTTCTCCCTCTGCCTGTGTCTCTGCCTCTTTCTCTCTCTCAATAAATAAATGAAATCTTAAAAAAAAAAAATACTATGGCCTAGATCACACGGTGGTGATAAAGATTTAATGCATTTATATCTAATTTTTAGAATAGTTCCTGCTTTATAAGTACAATCTAAATGCTGGGTACCCCTATCTTCAAGTAGAATTAACTACTGTAATTAATTAATAAATAATTTAAAATATATTTATCACATAACTTGTGCTTGCTAAGGACAAAATATAAGACCATTACTGCACTTACCATACAAAGCTAATAGCAGCACATTGTTATTTCAATTATCTATCACAGGATTTATAAAAATGCATAACAAGTGATTCTATAGTTTTTCCAATTAGATCTGAATGGAAACATTGAGTATATTGGTATGCTAGGGCTGCCACAACAGAGTACCACAAATTGAGTGGCTTAAAAAATAGAAATTCATTGCCTTGTGGTTCTGGAAACTACAACTCTAAAATCAAGGTGTTGACAGGGCCATGCTCCCTCTGAAAACTGTGAGGGTCTTTCCTTGCCTGTTCTTACCTTCTAGTGGTTTGCTGACAATCATGGATGTTTCTTAGTTTGAGGTGTATTGGCCTCTAATCTTCCATCTTCACATGGCATCTTTTGTGTATCTTCACATCATCTTCCTTCTGTGTATTTGTGTCCAAATTTTGCCTTTTTATAAGGATGCCAGGTATATTGGATTAGGGCCCACTAAAATGACCTCATCTTAACTTGACTAAGTCTGCAAATACCCTATTTCATAATTAAGTCACATTCTGGTTCTCAGCCTCAGCATCATCTTCTCAGAAACCTCTGCACCATTAGAGCCAAGTGGAGAAAGAAGCAAATGCACAGGCTGAAGCAAAAAAAGATGAGGTAGCAGTCCAAGTAAACTACTAGCATGTACATCCATGGAAGCCACAGGAGCAGAAATAAGGAAAGCTAGATGCCAGGAAGGCTGGTACAAATTGCTGATTGTACGGCTACTGTCTAGAGCTTTTTTCAGTAGACCTAGAACGTCCTTCATCATCTGATCACAGTGACTACCTTTAATAGACCCATCTTGCTCCTATCAAAATAGTCCCTTTTGGTCCTTTGTCCTAAACCTTTGACATTCTGGCCTATTCTAATCTCAAATGTGACTGAATGTATTATACAGAATAAATCATCTATTCTGCTGTCTTACCTGAGAAAAAATAAGATTCTGATTTCAGTGATAAGAAAACTACATAAAGATTATTGTGAAGAAATCTTTTCCTACAAAAGTATCAGCTCTTTGAAAACGAATAGTGCATTTTATTTAGCAATGCTTCCTTACATCTAGGTTAATTCCTGTCATACTACCCTTATAGAAGATAACCACAAATTATTTTACAAATGAATGATTCTGTCTAAAACATACATTTATACTGATGTGGGCTATGTCATATGACTGCAAAAGATGAGGCTCGTTTTTGGACATTATTTGAATTACCATTACATTTAATAAAATAGATACCAATATTTAATTAAAGTTTTAAAAATCAAATCATTCTACTTATGTCAACATATTGAAATGACTTTACACAAACTAAGGTAATACACCTTGGAAAAGCTTTTAACTTTTTTTCACCCTGAAAAAATTATATATTTATAAACACACAAACTAAAATTTGCAATATAATGTTTCATATAAGGCACGGTGTAGTAAAAATGAAGTGCATAACTACAGCCTTCAGAAATCAATACTGTTAATTTACATTTTATGAAGAAAATATTTAGATTTGGATTTATTTTAGCCTTAATAATTTTAGCCTGCAATAATTGTTATAATTACTAATTTAAATGATAGCTAGATTATTTACTTTAATAGTTTGTTTTAAATTAAAATTTAGTTATATTAGCACATTTGATAGTTTTTTATCTTTTGTCTCATTTGTCGAATTTCAATGGGAAATACTATAAGCAGGCAATTGTAATAGATTGGAACACTAAACATATGTATGATTTTGACAAGCCACTTAACCTCTTTGAAAATTTTTTTTTTAAGATTTTATTTATTTATTTGAGGGAGAAAAAGAGAGATAGCACAAGCAGGGGAAAGGGCAGAAGGAGAAGGAAAGGGACAAGCAGACTCCCTGCTGAGCAAGGAGCCTGACACCAGGCCAATCCCAGACTCTGAGATCATGATGTGAGCTGAAGTCAGATGCTTAACCAACTGAGCCACCCACGTGCCCAGCTCTTGAATTTTAATTTGGCTACTTGAAAAGAAAGCAATTGAACTAATGTTTTCAAAGGGCTAACTTTAGAATGCCTTTACTCTGCATATAATATATCATAGTGTTCAATTTCCATAATGTTCAATGTTCCATAACAAAATACAATGTTATAATCCTGTCCATTTTTGAATATTCAAATGCATATATTTTTCAGTATTTTATAGATATTGAATATATGTGTAATTAACAACTTCAAATTGTAAGAAACATTTTTAAACTTCAAATTATTTTAAAAGCACATATATTTTAGGGTGCCTGGGTGGCTCAGTGATTGAGCCTCTGCTTTTGGCTCAGGTTGTGATTCTGGAGTCCTGGGATGGTTTCTGCCTATGTTTCTGCCTCTCTGTGTCCCATGTATAAATAAATAAAATATTTTTTTTAAAAAAGCACAAATATTTTAAATCTCATATACATAAAACAAATATTAATAAAAATTCATATCACTTTACCAATACTTACATTAAATAGAAAGAAACATGATGCCTAGATATAGAAGCATCAGGTTTGGAAAGTGAAAGAGTAGTCATACTGGAAAGATACAAAAGAAATAATGATTCTTCTAAGTGTTCTGAAATTATTTACTTTATTAACATATTTATTATTATTATATTTTAATGTGTCTTTATTAAAAGTTTTGAAGTTTTATTGGAAATACACTACTGATTTGATCACAGTTATGAAGATGCCATGTCATTTGCCATTCACAAATAGAAAGAACAAGACATTAAAGACAGGCGAAACAGAAAGGGAACAAAATTTGAACCAAAATATCAAAACAGCAGCATAAATTAAACTCAGGCACGGCTGGCTTTCAGGTATTGTTTATATATCCTGTCATGCTCTGGAGTACAAAGAAGGAATTTATTCTGTTGTGTAGGAAATTATGAAATACTTCATAGAAAATGTGGATTTAATACAAGCTACAAATTTGATGGGGCTTTTTTGTTTTTAAATTTTTTTAAAAGATTTTATTTATGTATTTATAAGAGACACACACACACAGAGAGAGGCAGAGACACAGGCAGAGGGAGAAGCAGGCTCCCTGCAGGGAGCCCGATGTGGGACTGGATCCTGGCACCCCAGGATCATGCCCTGAGCAGAAGGCAAATGCTCAATCACTGAGCCTCCTAGGCATCCCCAAGCTACAAATTTGAATAAGATTTCCATAGTAGCAATGGAAGACAGTGGGTAAAGGTTAATTTGAGCAAAATAAATTGCATATTTGGGAAGGGTATAGGAGAATTCTATGGAATTGATAGTTTACTAAGCTTGAGGATTGCTGCAAGTTATGACTGAATATTTTTTACTATTTCTTGTGTAGTACAATTACATAAAATGAGTGCTTTACACAAACATGCAAGGTAGAAGTGATTAGGACTATTTTTCTTTGGATTAAGGCAATAAGCCTTGTGCTACTACAGGCAGAAGGCATGTGACAACTGTAAGCAGGTACCTGATGAAAATATTCCCTCTGAATTCAGCTTCCCAAGTAGGGCAACTTTACAAGGCCTTAAGAAAATACCAAGGAGACAGTGAAGACATACCTTTCCTTATTCATATACAGACCACTGCTATTTCCCTTGTTTTAGTTTTGGTTTATTAGCTTTTAGTCCTGTTTAATAAACTCAATATATGTGTATATGTTGTATAATGTCTTATCCTATAACAAGAGTTAGCATAACTGATGTCCCCAACAAAATTCTCCTATAATCTTCACAACTGATTAAAAGGACAGCAAGAACACTCTCATAATCTCCTCTACAACAAATAGCTCTGTATTTATGTATTCGATTTTGGTAATCACCCATTAAGAGACAAAACATGGATGGCCCTAGAGGCTCATTTCCTTCTTCTTGGTAATTTAGCAGAGAAATGGTCCAACTGAGCTCGACATTCATATGATGTCATCATTCCTAGTAGCAAGGCTTCTCCCAGGGCCATTGTATGTATATCTTGTCTCTCCGTATACACAGTCTATAGGATAATTCCCGAACCCAAGAATTCCTTGATACATTTCTTCTTAATTTGAGAAACTAGGTATTGCTAATCATTCATGATAAACTACAATTCTATTACTATGTACCATAGTGTAGAGTGGGGCTTATTCTCTCTTGGAACACTGACCATGACCCATGTAGAACATTTATGCCTGGCTTGTACTATGGGATGATAAAGTTGGAAAACAGCATGTGCCCTGCAGTTGTTCTACCTGTATGTATTTTTCTCAAGTAAACTTGATTTACATTTGTTCTATATGGTACTAGTAACGTGTATTCATGACCCCTATGCAGGATAGCCTCCAATGTGAAATAGACCTTTTATCTGTATGTATCTATTCATACATACAAAATGTAATAATAAAAATGATGAACGTTATAAAAATATCCCTAAGACTTTAAATGCTATGGGTAAGAGTCATGGTAAAGGCGATGGCTTTTCACTATCCTGTCCACCCTTTCCTGTTACACTCCCAGTATGGCTTAACCCACCCCCCATATATCACTATAGAATGTAGACATTATTCCCCTTATATTAAGAGCAATTTCACCCTTCCTTCAAAATCTTTGTAATAATGAATCTCAGGCACTATAAAGTCCATGTTCTACTCCTAAGCATTTATCAAAGAATTTCACAACAAAGACTACTCTCTGATCTGACAAATTCTGTTGACAACTCCTTAAATATTTTCCCATCCTATTATATTAAATCAGTGAAATAAAACCTGAAAACTTGTTTCATAGAAATTTCACATGTACTAAGTTAACCTGAAAATAAGAGCCACAATGAGAAGCAAATGGCAAAGGAATCATAGAATTACAATTCAAGGAGCACAGATTCAAATATAAATTCATATTATGTCCTGATTGTAGGGCAAAGACAAGGTTTTGTTTGTTTTTAATAAGAAAAAAAAGGAGGGGGGTACAATTATGTGAGTTGAAGGAAACAAAATTTTCTATGGTTTTAATATGTGAAGCTACTGTGAGTTATACATTGATTGACTACTGGTCCTATCTTTAGGAAGTCCACAACCATCAGACTTGTAATCAGCATGTCTATTCTCTCTTTGACTTTGCAGGCAATTGCTTGAAACAATTGCCACTAGGCCCAGTTCAAAGGTTATGGCCCAGGTTCACCAAAAACAGGTAAGGTAATTTATCTGTAGTAGCTGCTCTGGTTTTGTTTTAAAATGGCTCCAGTTATATTTTTCACATTTGCCCCTTTTGATCTCCATCTTCCTCTGAAGGTATCACTGATCAACCAGTAGAAAGTACTACTGATCAACCTTTAGAAATCATTTCTGATTGACTTTACATGGCAGGGATGATCAGTCATCAAATATTATTAATCCCTTGTCACCAAGAAGGATCATTCCAGGTGTGTCTTGTCCCATGGAGGGAGGAAAGTGACTTTGACTTTGTTCTCTCTCTCTCTCTCTTTTTTTTTTTTTTTCTTTTGAGCCTTAGGTCACAGAGCCAGAGGAGAAAAGATTTCATCAAGTTCCTTTAAACCAAACATGTTCTGCAGCTTCTGGAGCTTCTTCATGGGGTGTCTCATAAGACATAGAAATCAATGCAAAATGCTGAGTGACCATTATTTGAATTAGTGTCCTGGTAACTTTGAGTTATAGAGAAGAGAAAGTTTACAAGAACAAAAATTTCAATATCAATAAACCAAATGTTGAGTCCAAGTTGGAGCACTGACCTGAACCATGAAGCAATTCCTGAGGGCAGCCAGCTAAAAAGATTAAAGAATCATGGGGTGTCAGCACTGCATTTCACTTTCTGGTTTGTGCCCAGATTTTATGTAGTTCTGTTTATACTTCACCAGAGGTCTTATCCAAGTACAAGAGTATTTATCACAACACAAACCCCACCTTGCTCAGTTAGGAAGTAATCAGGACAACCAAGATCTCAATTCCCTCTCACATCCCAAATTTCTTGATATTTTAAGTAAACTGGAGGGTCATAAGCATAATACCAATTATTTTAGATAATTCACTAAAGTCACAGGAATGACATGCCAACAACTGGGACTATAGGCTATTTCACTAGCTTCAAAAAAGAATAATCAAAAATGATGCAGCAGGCAAAAGACCCAGAATAACCAATAATATTGAAGGAAAACAACAAGGTTGAAGACTGACACTACCTGACATGAAGATTTAATATAAAACTGTAAGAATCATTAACTATGTGGTATTGGTGAAACAACAGAGAAGTTATCAATGGAGCAAAATAGAGAGGTCAGAAATAGATGTATATAAAAACAGTCAACAGGTCTTTGACAATGGAATAAAGACAGTCTTTACAACAAATGGTGCTGGAACAACTGAACATCCACTGGGACATACATTTTACAAAAAAAAAAAAAGAGAGAGAGAGAGAGAAATCAGCAAAGAGAAAATTCCTTCACAAAAATAAACTCAAAATATTTCACAAACCTAAATATAAAACACAAAACTGCAGAAGTTCTGGAAGATAATAGAGGACAAGACTTATAATACCTTGGATATGATAATGACTTTTTAGATATAGTACCAAAGGTACAATCCATGAAATAAATGATAAAACTAAACTTAATTAAAATTAAAGATTTCTGCTCTGTGAAAGACAATGGCAAGAGAATGAGAAGACAAGTCAAACTAAGAAAATATTTGCAAAAGCCTCATCTCATAAAGAACTGTTAATCAAAAATATACAAAGAACTCTTAAAACTCAATAGTAAGAAAATAATCCAATTAAAAAATGGGCCAAAGATCTTATTAAATACCTTGCCAAAAAAGACAAATGGAGGGGATCCCTGGGTGGCTCAGCGGTTTAGTGCCTGCCTTCAGCCCAGGGTGTGATCTTGGGAGTCCCAGGATCGAGTCCCACGTCAGGCTCCCTTCATGGAGCCTGCTTCTCCCTCTGCCTGTGTCTCTGCCCCCCCCCCCCCCGTGTCTTTCATGAATAAAAAAAATAAAATCTTTAAAAAGAAAAAAGACAAATGGATGACAAGCAATCAAAAAGACGTTCCACATCATATGTCATCATGGAAATTCAGGCTAAAACACAATGAGATACTACTAAACATCAGTCATGCTCCTCAGTATTTACCCAAAGGACTTGAAAATTTATCTTCACACTAAAACTAGTACATGGATGTTTACACATATGCATAACTGCCATGACTTGGAAGCAACCAAGACATCCTTCAATAGGTGAATGGATAAATAAACTGTGGAAGATCTAAGCAATGAAATATTATTCAGCACTAAAAAGAAATGAGGTATCAAGCCATAAAAGATATGAAGGAAACTTAAATGTTTATTATTAAGTGAAAGAAGCCAATAGGAAAAAAAGTATTCAGGGCAGCCCCGGTGGCACAGCGGTTTAGCGCCGCCTGCAGCCCAGGGAGTGATCCTGGAGACCCGGGAGTCCCACGTCCGGCTCTCTGCGTGGAGCCTGCTTCTCCCTCTGCCTGTATCTCTGCCTCTCTCTCTGTGTGTCTCTATGAATAAATAAATAAAATATTAAAAAAAAGTATTCAAAATGAATTGTAACTATTGCTAAAATACTACTACAATATACTTTCTATCAAACATAATAAATTTCCTTTTTCTTATTAAAGGAGGAAGAGATTAATCCAGTTTTCCAGACTCAAAAGGATAGAACATAGCACTCATGGTGCTATTCCCTAGCCTGAATATTAAGTTGTATAAAGCTATGAAGAAAATTCGGAGGAGTGCATGATACCCAGAGGAGCACTTCGAAAGCAAAGGTGGTTTCTAGCAGGGGGTTCCTTAAAGAAGACCCTGAACTATCTGATGTAGCAATGACTTTCCCAAGGGGATCCCCTCCCTACCCCCTCACCCCCATAAACTTGCCTCACACCCGACAGGGATTTTCCCAGATAGAGTACCTGGGTAGGGCTGGCCCAGCCATACTCTGTGGTTATTGGCTAGGACAAGGTCTACTTTCCTCATCCCTCTATAGCACTGTTTTATTATCATTATCATTTTAATAAATGTTACTACTATTTTAATGTATAACTATAAGATAATTTTTAATAATATGTCTAAAATGAGCATTCTTACTGTTTTAAACATAAGCTTATCTGATTGTCCCTTCAGGAATAAAGACCTGGTGAATATTGGGATCTGCAAAAAAAAAAAAAAAAAAAAAAAGGATAGAAATCAATCATGAGTTAAGTTAGGAAATGAAATCCTATCATAATAGTTTCAATGGTTGAAATTTGACAGTGATAGAAAACCCCTAATTCATGGAAAGAACAGAACAAAAAGAAGTGAGCCTTATATATTTTCCATTTTCAGTGAGCTATGTTATGGATGGAAGACGAATAAATACTGGTTGGTAAAAAATAATTTTCTCACTAAACAGAATTACAAGACCCAATATCAAGCAAGTGACAATTTTTGTTCTATTTCCATGCTCTCACAGATGTTACAAACTAATTTTTAGCCTTAATTACTAAGTCTTTCAGATATTACGCATCTTGAAAAATATTAACAAAACCATGATCCCTTAGAGGCTGCTATGTAGCTAAAAGTTGTGTGGGTTTTTTTTCCTTCAATATGTGGCTATACTGTGAAATATAACTGTGAAAATGACATTGTGGGCTGCTATATTTATCCTCTCAATGAGTTGAGCAGCACATCAAGTTTACTTAGTTTATAATTATTTTTATCACTTGATGCTGCAGGCACAACCTGAGAGAAAAATTTAGTAGTTGCTTTCTGAGTTTTATATCATCACCCATAATCAGAAGTCAGCACTTGAATTTGTCAAGTTGATTGACATAGTCAGGGAGATACTATAAGTGAATACACTAGCAAACGCTCATTGATACCCTAGTCCTGAACAAAAGTTTTTATTTTTCCTGTTAATAACAGTATTTTAGACAGTCTTAAATATAACATTATTGTATGGTTGGATGAAATTATTTTTCTAAATATTCCTGAATATATCTATACTACATATATTAAAACGTTACTCATAATTAAAGGACACCTTATTTTATATGAAAGAAATACCTGAAAACCACAGCTTTTATAAGGTATTTTGGCATTAGCATAACTGAATAGCAACTGAGGGGGAAAAAAGCATCATGCTAGTATAAAAAGAGAATAGGACTTAGATGCAAAAGATTAGTTTCCTAACTAATTGCAAAATGTGCTGTTACTTTGAGACAATGACTTCACTATACCTCAGGGTTCACACATGTAAAATAAGAATAATATCTGCTTTACTGAGTTATTATTAGGGGACATTAAGATAATAAATGTCAAAGATTTTTGTAAACTATATAGTGTAGACATTTTGATTAATATCTCTGAATTCTCAAAGATAGTAAAGAAAGTAAGTCAAGAAACACTAGATTTTCTTAAAGTAACAAACAATTGCAAAATCTAAATGACTTGAAACAACAAATCTCGGGACACCTGGGTGGCTCAGCAGTTGAGTGTCTGCCTTCAGCTCCTGGGGTCCTGGGATCGAGTCCTGCATCAGGCTCCCTACATAGAGCCTGCTTCTCCCTCTGCCTATATCTCTGCCTCTCTGTGTGCCTCTCATGAATTAATAAATAAAATCCATATATATATATATATATGTGTGTGTGTGTATACTTATATGTCAGTTATATATCATATATATATATATATATATATGTGTGTGTGTGTGTGTGTGTGTGTGTGTGTGTGTGTCAGTTTAGTTTACCTGTGCAGACATTGGTTATAACACCTTCAAAATTATGAGATACACCTAACTCTGGGAAACGAACAACAGGTAGTGGAAAGGAAGGTGGGCAGGGGGTGGGGGTGACTAGGTGATGGGCACTAAGGGGGGCTCTTGATGGGATGAGCACTTGGTGTTATGCTATATGTTGGCAAATTGAACTCCAATTTAAAAAAATTTAATTTAATTAAAAAAAAACTTTAAAATTCCTTTCATAGCCATTTAAATCCATATCAGCAAATGGATTTCTTTCCAAATTTAAGTACACATCTTTTGTCCATTAGAAGTCACTTCAAATAATCTTGGATAAACAAACTTAAAGTTAAGGACCTTTAACTTTAAGAACACAAACATCTTGATCTAAATTTATTGTTTAATAATGGTTCAATAATCACCTCTACATTATATAATACCCAGGGGTATAAATAGTAAACATAATGTACCTCAATTAAGGATTTCTATCATATGCCTTGAGCTCTTTGGAGACTAAATTCTATTTTAAAAATATGTTTAGTTTTCAATATTCTATATTTATATACATGTTTACAAATATGTAGTGTTCTTAAGGGAATCTTAGGACTTGTGAATCAGTTAAAGTCATACATTTTAAAAGACAACAGAAATCAACTGATATATTCATAAAGCAAAAAGTAAAATAATCTGAGTACCAGCTGAAAGTATGATGAATGTTTCAGTAATATTCTATGCAAATGAACTCTGAAAATGTAGAAGAAATTGGAGAATTGATGAAAAAGTAAGCAGGCTAGACAAATTTAAAATATATAATATTCAAATTATAGAAATTTAAGAGGAAATTTATAAAATCTATTTTGAAATACTTATTAAGAAGGCCTATGAGTCATGATTTTCTGTAGTTGGCATGATAATATGGGCACGACTACTGACAGCATAGGTATTCCTATTATTAGATATAAAAATATACTATTAGGGACGACTGGGTGGCTCAGCAGTTGACCGTCTGCCCTCGGCTCAAGGCGTGATCCTGGGGTCTGGGGAATGAGGCCCACATTGGGCTTCCTGTAAGGAGCCTGTTTCTCCTTCTGCCTATGTCTCTCCCTCCTCTCTCTGTGTCTCCCATAAACAAATAAAATTTTTAAAATAAGTGAAAACAAAAATATACTATTAAATATAAAGATTATTATATATAGAAAAATAGTTATTAGAAAAATACCATGCTGCTCTGTACTGTATGTACGTAATCAAATAAATTATGTATTCTTTGAGGAAAATATAATTCACAGATTATTATATCTAAATACCTTTATAGTGATAGATAATTTTGGGAAAATATCCATGATTTGTGAATAATTAAAACAGGAAGAAACAGCTTTTACAAACTAGAAAAAGACTGCTATAAACAAATTCTGGAAAATTAAACATATCTTGAAGGCTTATTAAAACATATCAGAGAAACACCACTGATCTAATGCATCTTGTGTTCAAGAAAGGTATCTTTAGGAGACAATCTTGTATCTTGAATATGTAATGTTTCTGTAACGTTTATGTGACAAAAATTTCATGTTTTCTAAGCAATGTGTTACAGTAGATCTTGTGTGATAATAAAGTTAAGAGAGATAAATTACAACACTTTAAAGAATCACATTCAGAGATCACTGATGAACAAATGCAAAGCAGCCATGAAGAGGTCCCATGAAAACTTTTAGTTCTCATGTTTTCATTTTCAACACTTAAAAGTAACAATTTGATGATGAGTTTATTTAAAATAAGAATTAAACCTATTTACTAGCTAAGCAATGAATAAACTCTAATATGACAAAAATGCCAAAGTGGAAAATGTAACTATCACCACTGAATCCCCTCCTACCTTATCCCCTCCACACATAATAAAACACAAATTACAGAATTACTAAGATATAACTACAAAATGAAAGAAAGATAACTTCATAGGAATTTTGGACGGTTCTAGGCTTAAATTAAATCAATAATGCCTTTGATGGTCAATAAAGCTAAAATGGGATTTTTTTTTAAAGATTTTATTTATCTATTCATGAGAGAGAGAGAGAGAGAGAGAGAGAGAGAGAGAGAGAGAGAGAGGCAGAGAGAGAAGCAGGCTCCATGCAGGGAGCCCGACGCGGGACTCGATCCCGGGACTCCAAGATCACGCCCTGCCCCGAAGACAGGCACCAAACCGCTGAGCCACCCAGGGATCCCTCTAAAATGGGATTTTTTTTAATGCTGTGATTCAACAAAGATGTAAATTTGAAAAGCAGCCTAGCCTTATATAAATCATGAATTTTATCCAGCACTATTGGATACTGACTAATGGTTTTATACACACACACACACACACACACACACACACACATACACACAAGCAAAAAACAAAAACAAATCCAAGTTTAACAACTGAAATGAACCATCAGATGCTGATTATCACAAATTCTTTGACAGATATTAGGATGCATTTTAGTTTCTGAGTATGAGAACTGTACTAACTCTGGATATAGCACCACATAGTTCTGAGGAGGCTGTTTAGGTTTGAAACTTCTCAATCATATACTCTTTTCATGCAGAAAGAAAATACAAGTGACTAACTTCCATTTTCCAACTGAATGGACTCTACTACTCCATAATTTTAAGTTTATTTTCAATAAGCAGTTTAGGCAGACCAGGCATTTTGCTAAAACAATGTAAGATAAGAACTTTCTGAGCCACTTCCTGTTAGTAAAATTCCAAAAAGCGTTCACAAGAAGGTCTGGTCTGGGTCAACACTGCATCAAGCATCTCCTATTAAAGAAGGTTAGTTACAGATCTTTCTTTCCCAATTACCAACCACAAAAGGTTCCATGTAGACTATATTTGATACATAAAAGACAATATTAAACCCTAGATTTCAGAATTTTAAAAGGCATCAAGAATTTGGAGCAAACACAAAGTAAGTTAATAAGAAAATAAAGGGATGAACAATTGTCTCAGCATAAGAATACCTAACACATAGTTCATTATGTCTTGAATAGAAACTAGGTAATATCTGTTTTATTACAGAAGAGAGTTTAAATTTAGGTTGAAGAGTGCAAAAGTCAGAGAACAAATGCATGAGTAAGATTTCATAAATTTTCCATAATTTTACATTTATGGTGCAACTTAAAGTCCATGGCTGCCTTGAGAACAATGAAGGAAAGAAAGCTCTGACAATCTTTACAATCTTACTGCTGCTGCTATTGAATTGAGACATAAACTCAAGAATATTGTTGCATTTCTGGTCACTGACTAAGGCACATTGATAAGGTCACTGAGAACATTAGTTTAAAAAGGTAATGTCAATGGAATATTTTTCTTCCCTTTGTTCCTTTTATAACATGCATAAAGCTGTTAAAATGGGCCAAGGCATTTTGCAATATGGAAGAAAGCATGACCATCACTTCCCTCTCTTTTTACTGACATGCTTAAATATTCTCATGTTTCTAAACTTCTGTCTTCCCATAATATACTAATGTTTGGGTGTGGGGAAAACACATACACCCAACACAAACACGCCTACCCCAACACACACACACACACACACACACACAGCTTCCCAAGGAAAATGTGGCCTTTCAGTTTGAAACAAATGCTTTGTTGAGAGAAAAAAAATCACTGTCCTTTTGATTGTTTTGTTTGGGCATTTTTCCTAGGAAAAAATCTACCTCTGTGATTAGCTCAAGTCTAGTATAAAATAAAAATCTACCTTTGAGTCTTTTAGTTTTGAGACAGCGACATTTTCCTTCCAGAAATCACTACTCCTCACACATACCCCAAAACAAAAAAGCCCCCAAAACAAAAAACAAAATCCACCCACAAACTCCACTTTTAACAAAACTAGATGACACTTGCAATCCTGTGCTATGATAAATATAACTGGAAGGTAGAATAGAAAATCAAAATTGACTCAGCAGATAAACCAGGTAAACTAAGCTGATTTCTCTCTTCAAATCCATAAAAGAACAATGGACTAAAGCAATCAGTGTCTAAACGAAATCATTCCCACATAAACTAGTACGAATGTTCTATGTAGATATTGAGCCAGAGACTGAAGACACAGAGAGCCCAAAATACTGCAAAATGTCTAGATGAGGAATGAGACTAAACTTGGGAATTAGTGGATAGAAATAACCCAAGACAGGACTTAACACTAACAATGGCAGTTAGAGAAGACTCCGTTATTTAAAAAAAAGAAAAGCTTATGACTCAAAATGACTACAAATCTAAAGTTACACTAAAAATGACAAATTATATAGCAATAGAATTACAGTAAGGGTATATATCATAATTGATAACTACAGTTGTTCTCCCTATGTAAGGGCCATATGAGATACGCTTTCTAGCTCAGATCAAGAACTGAATTAAAAAAAAAAAAAACAAATGCACAGAACACCTCAGAGCACAGAAGCTCAAGATGGAATCTCAGCTGTGGTTTCTTATGCCCTGATGTTGTAGGCTTACTCAGCATAAAATCAACCCCAATGGCACAGCCCTCTTCCAATGTCAG
The DNA here is from genome assembly GCF_905146905.1 of Nyctereutes procyonoides. Lineage (NCBI taxonomy): Eukaryota > Metazoa > Chordata > Mammalia > Carnivora > Canidae > Nyctereutes > Nyctereutes procyonoides. The sequence continues at coordinate 19,620,937 of NW_026575121.1, forward strand.
CAAGATCAGCTGCAAATCACCAATATTACTGTTACTGATAAACAGTTTTGAGAAGCTTATATAAATTTCCCAGAAATTTGTTTCGGAGCCATAAATAGTTAAAAAGCAACACTCTCAATCAGATGTCTTATGTTTTGACCAGGAATGAAAGCCAGCAAGGTACCTTTCTTATTTCAGCAAGACAGTTCAGCCAATTTTGTGTTTGCTTCATTTAAAGCTCATAGCACAACTTCCAACTCTTTTTACCCTCCATCACAACTCAAGTCCTGACAACCAATTTAATATCTCTTTAACAAGGAATTAGTGAAACCTTCTCTGAAGTAGCTGAATTATATGCATGTACTGACATGTGGAGTCCTCAAGTGAAAAAAGCTGACTAGCTACCTGATGTGATATAGGGAGGTCTACAATGTACACAAGTGTTCCATTCAGCACTTAAAGGTCTCACTTTTAAATCAGCATATTGGCAATGTAAATTGATGAACACTGCCTAGATAAAAGAAGAAAAGAAACTCAGAATTTCATCCTCAGAACTAAGGAAATATATTGTATCTATTATAAGAAAAAGAAATATCAGAGAACACCAACAATGTTGAATATCAAAAGTTCAATACATAAAGTTAATAAACATAATGGAGAAGTTAAAGTTACAGAAATCTCATAAAAGTTGTAACAAAAGACAAAGAGAAGAACAATAGATGAAAATAATAAGATAATTAGAGGGACAATCAAGGCAGTTGAATATCCAACTAAATCAAGTTCTTTGTGGATCTTGGGAAGGACCAAGAGGGGAGTAGGAATGAAAAGGTCAAAAAAACAGTAAAAGAAAACTTATTATAATTGAGTGGCATACATTTCCAGATGGCAAGGGCATATATATTGCTCAGCTCAGTTAATGAAATACATCCATATAAGCATGTCAGTGTAAAATTTCAGAAAATTAGGAGGAAAGAAATGAAAATTCTCTGTAAGAAGCAACAAACTAAAATTGTGTCAAATTGAAACAGGATTTAATAGATAAATTATTTCAAATTTCTGAATGTTACTATTGGAAGCTAGAATTCAATGGTACAATCCCTTCATGTCATGAAGCAAAATAAATTTCAATTTAGATTTTGATACTTACACAAAGTATGCATCAAATGTTAAAGTGTAAGAAATATTCTCAGAACAGTCACAGCAACTTCACTTGACATTTGTCCTTTCTCAGGCTATTACAGAGGAGTAAAACAAGAAAGCAAGTTATGTTTAAGGAAAACAGAACCAAGAGAAGAAGAAATGTGCATGTGGCAGAAGGAATGGGTAATTGGAGGTGGGGGGCTGTGATGACAATAAAAGGAAATCCTAGGTCTACAGCACTGGAGGAAAAGAATAGCTACAGAAAGGGTATGTCCAATAGGGGAAATGAACTATTCAATTATTTAACGGGATTAAATATGTGGAAAATTATGATAAGTATATTACAGAGCTTTTAGAGGATTGGAAAGATTTTAGTACAAATTCAAAGATAATTATGCAAATGAAAAACATACTCAGTTATTTGAGTAAAAGAGAAAGCTGTACCAAAATGGAGATACTATTGAAGAGTACTGCTTATCTCTGTAGAGAATAATATTTTCATAAGCAAAATAAGGAATTTAAACAAAAATTGTAGGATCATTATGTATGAAGAATGGAGGAGGAGGAAAGTGATATAAGAGTACTATAATCTTTAATATAACATACATTTAATGATATGTATTATATATAATTCAAAAGATAGCAGTTTTTGTATCTGTAGGTTAGGGAGATGAATTCTAGAAGAAACAACTACAAAAGTGGAAAGTTACTCATTTTGGGAATGGACTTTAAAGAAAAGGGAATTCTTTTTAATGTCATATTTATAAGCCTTTTCAAGCTTTTATTTAAAAATATGTGCGATTACAACTAATGAAAATTAAAACTGAAGTATTTCATTTGATGACTTGTAAACCAATTTCAAATTCTTAAGACTGTAATTCTCTAATTTTATTTCTTACCATTAGTACTATTCCAAAAATTCTGTCAAACTTTTTGTAGTGTCTGTTGGTTAGGACTTGAATTTTATATTCTCAACAAATACGTAAATGTGGGTATAGTAATTTGAGAAGAACTTCTAAATTAGACTAGATGACAGTTAAACTTCAAATCATGTATGTCTATCTGCATAACTTAAATGACAGAGGGCCAAGAATAAGAAAGTTCTTAAATCCTCTGGCGGAAGAAGAAAACCTGTTCAAGGCATTTTGATTTTCAATTTGCATGTTTGAATTATCTAAAGTGATTTGCTTATCGCTTTAAGATGAGTTTATATTCAAGTGGATGTCTTATTTCTGACTTACTCTCCTTATCACGCATTATGAGAAAGAATGTTCTTTCTCTACGTCAGGTAGTCTTCATTCATTCTCCATACTTGCACTGACCTGGGACTCTGAATTTTCATTAAAAAAAAAAAAAAAACAACCACCACCACCACCAAAAAAAAACCCTCTCTTTTAACAAAAACTATCACTTTGTGTCAATTCTCATTTCTTGCAATATTTGACCTTTTGCATTATTCTTTGAATGTTATATTTTTGTGACTTCTATGGTCGTTTATTTTCCTAATTTTTCCTTTCATCTTTTAATTTGCTTCTATTTCCTTATAGTTTTCACTTAACATCTTGCCACAACTGTTAGTATTTCTCTCCAGAATCTTCCTCTGTAAGATCAAGTCTAATTAATCAATTCTCTACTTCTGACTTCCAAATATGTATCTCAAAATGTAGTCTTTCTTCAAAGCACAATCTATAGTTGTTTATTGAATATCTCTACAAAGATGTCACCTTAACAACATTTATGTGTTAGGAAGGCTTTGTAAGTTTTAATTCATTTGATTCTAATAAAAATCACTTTGGGAAATAATAATATTGTTCTCATGTTACAGATTAAGAAATTGTAGTTTAAAATGACTAATCAACTTGCCCAAAGTCACAAACCTAATAGATAGCATAAGAAGAGTCAATCTCTGGAATCCATGACCTTAATTACTATATATGATAGCTATATATTGAACATACTTAAGCAAAGGAGATACTCTACCCAATTGTATTTTCTATTAAGGAAGCAAGATATTTATCTCTCAGGCTTGAGTTTCTTAATTAAATGGTAATTTATTCCTGATGAATAATTAGTATCTGATTCAAATTTCAGCTGGCTTTAGCCAGTGGGAGGCAGTGGCAAAAGGAAGTAAGAAGGCATACATTTTCTCCCCTTTCTCTGTCTTAGGTAGACGCTACTGCATTTTTTGTGTATCTCCAGGTTCCCCCAGTAGACCCAAATTCCACAAAGTAACCATACACACTTAAGTCCAAGAACACTGTTGATTCTGTTCATTGTAGTTTGGGGGTGATTTAGCCATCCATGCTGTTGCTAATCTCTGTGATGTCCAATAGCACCTTCTGTGGTTTCTCATATTCTAGCTCTTTGTTCAATGACCTAAGTTAAATGTTTTCTATTTAAATACTTGGAGTAGTTTTGGTTTCCATCCTTAAAAATAAAACAAAACAAAAAAATCCTTGAATTATTACTTCCCTTATCTATGTTTCCTGGTCTACAACTCATATTAATACTTTATTCTCTTGAGATTCTTATGGCATTAATTGACAGAACCATTAGATTCAGTACTTACTTTATACTATGGAGTTTGGTTTCTTTGCCATAACATCCCTGATATTCCATTGACACTAGCTTTTTAAACCCTGGGAGACACCCTAATATATGTTTTATAGCCATTACAATGCTCTGAGCATACAGTCAAGTTCAGTGAACAGCTTTCCATATGGAAAAAAAAGTTTAGACCTATTTTTTTATCACTTAAATTTGGATGTAATTCAACTTTTCTAAGGTTTGATCCCTTCATTTCTAATGTGGTAACGATAATATTAATGTCCCCTAGACCATTTAAGTAGAAAAGCATCCAGCAGGCAGAATCATTGCTAAGCATGAGGTAATTACAGGACTAAACTCAGTGACAACTGTATGCTTACTCTCCACTGCTGTGTAATTCCACAGCATATATGATAATGTCTCCATAGTAGTATTTTGTGCAACTATTTAAAAATCTGCATGTAATAAAGGACAAAAAAGGGATTCACATTATAAAAATGCTATGGAAAACACACAAAAATATTGAACCTCAGATTTAACAAGTTAACTAGTTGTCATTATTTTCTGGTCTCTTAACATGAGAAAGTGTACAAACCCTGAAGGAGTATGGTCTTACAATAAAAACAATTAAGGGATGGTTGCAAACAAGAATAGGTGAACATATAATCAGGAAACACTGAATTCTACTAAAAACAGGCCAACTTCTATTCTTTGCTCCCTTAGATTTTGTCTTTACCTCACATGGCTTATATTCCAATGGGGTGAGTCAAGTACATAATAACATATAATGTTATATATCTGTTATTTATACATATAATATGTATAATTAGTGTATGTTAAATACATACATAAGAAAATAATAAGCAATATAAAGGAAAAAATCCAGGAAGGGGGTAAGGGTATTACAAGAGGAAGGTTACACTGATATGCAGAGCACCGAAGTATAGGTCCTAATAGCATATAAGTAAGAAGGTAGACTCAGATACAGTGGGAGGAAGGGAAGGAATAACTATACAGTCAAAGTTATTAGTGGAAAGGACCTCCAAAATCAACTTGAATCTTCTTATAGTGACAAAAAAAAAAAAGAAAAGAAAAGAGAAGAAAAGAAAAAAGAAAGAAAGAAAAAAAAAAGCTCCAGGAGCACATACATTCTTTTTCTTTTTCTTTTTTTTTCTTTTTTTTTTTTAAGGGGGGGTGAGTGGCAGAGGAAGAGAGAATGAATCTTAAGCAAGTTCCACGTCCAGCATGGAGCCTGACATGGGGCTCCATCTCACAACCATGAAGTCATGTTCTGAGCTAAAATCAAGAGTCCTATGCTTAACCTACTGAGTCACTCAGAAGCCTCAGAGGCATTCTAAGCTGAGATCTGGGGCCAGTGTCTAAAGAGAATCCACAAAGACTGAATAATACAGAGATTAAGATGTCATGATTTTTTAGCCTACAATATAAACTGTAAGTATGCTAATACAGAGTGCTTACTAGGTTTAATGATACTGACTTCATAAATTAAATATTTAGTATGATTCTATTGATGTAGAAACGATGGGGCCAGGTAGGGAAAGATAACGGGAAAGGCCCCAGAGGCAGGCTCCTACCCATCCCAAGGAAACAGAGATAAAACAGTAAAAATGGAAAAAATAAACCTGGCTCCTAGCTCCAAAATGTTAGGGAGTATACCCCTTTAATGGCTACTAAGTAATCACAGAAATGCCAGATGTAGAGAAATATTATGAAGGAGATATTAACCAGAGATAAGAGAACACCTTGTTTGGGCTCATGATATTTACAAAAACATTTTGTTTATTATGATAGTTATAAGTCTACCATGTTTGTTCTAAATAAACACCTTGATATTGACAAGAAATTTACCAAGTACTAGCCAGTTTCCTATAAAAGACAGACCATAAAAGCCCTCAGTGGCAACCCTGTTGGGACCTCTCACCTTTGAGAGCTTTCTCAGTATCTCTGTTTAATGAGCTTCTATCTCTGCTCACTCTGTTGTCCACAAGATTCATTTTTCGACTCCATGAGACAAGAACCAAGCTCTCCTGTATCACTATGAGGTCTTATGTTGGTACTCCCAATGTCCTCAGAAAGCTGGCCATAGATATATTAAATAATTTGACCATGGCAAAAAAAAAAAAAAAAAAAAAAGGAAACCATAGAATCTAAGGTTCAGTTTGGTTCTGGAGCTTGCACTATACTGCCAGCTTCTGTGTGGCTGACAACATATAAACTGACTCAAAAGTCCAATCGATATTTATTAACCCAGCCCATTTCTGAGTATGAAAATAGCTAAAGAGCAGTAGAAGTCAAAACTGCTCAGACAGTATGTCAAGGCGATTCACAGAACTCTACATAGCTCAGTGTGATAAGTTATCTTTCTAGGGAGGCATTAGACTACTGTTTTCAATACATGCTCTTAAACAGGGTGACGGGGTTTATCATTAATTTGCTCTTATCAGCTGTGAGGCCTTGGGCAACCTCCCTTATGCTCTCTATGTCACCATTAATTAATCTCTAAATGGCACCAATAGCAAACTAGAAATTGAATAAGATACCTGGTGTTCAATAAGTGTCATTAGTGTTTATTAATTGAAATCCAAGATTTACCCAACACTGAAAATAATACAAGGATAAGAGAGTAGGCTTATACACCACCTGCAGAAAACCATTAGAATGATTGACATCCCATTTAAATTAAAAGCTCCATTTTTTCTTTTTTTTAAAAGATTTTATTTATTTATTAATAAGAGACACAGAGAGAGAGAGAGAGGCAGAGACATAAGCAGGGGAGAAGAGGGAGAAGAAGGCTCCCTCAGGGAGCCTGATACGGGACTCAATCCCGGGACTCTGGGATCATGACCTGAGCCAAAGATAGAGCCAATCACTGAGCCACCCAGGTATCCCCAATTTTTTTTCTTTATGATGATATAACAAAAACTGTTCATGCTTAAAGAGAAGAAAAGTATGTTTTGGTATATTTATACACTGTGAAATGATAACTACAATCAAATTAATAAACATATACATATGTTTAGTAGTTACAATTTGTATGTTGAGAACACTTAAGATCTTGTTCTAGCAAATTTCAAGAATATAACACAATATATTAAAGTTACAGTGTTGTACCTTAGATCTCCAGAACTTATTTATCTTGCATAAATTAAACTCTGTACCCTTTTACCAGCATCGCCCCATTCCCCCTGACTCCTACCCATGGGCAACCACCACTATATTCTTTGATTCTATGAAGTCAACTATTTTAGATTCCACATATAAGTGAGAACTTGTCTTTCTTTAGCTGATTTACTTCACTTAGCATAATGCCTGCAAGTTCCATTCATATTGTGACAAATGGCATGATTTCCATCTTTTTTAAGGTTTTAAAAAACTCCTGGTTTTGCTAATTTTCTATTTTTTATTCTCTATTGGATTTATTTCTGCTTTATTATTTCCTCCCTTTTTTTAAGATTTTATTTATTTATTCATGAGAGACACCAAGAGGCAGAGACATAGGCAGAGAGAGAAGCAGGCTCTCGATGAGGAGCCTGATGGACTCAATCCAGGACCCCGGGGTCACGACCTGAGCCAAAGGTAGAGTCTCAACCACTGAGTCACTCTGGTGCCCCTATTCCCTTCCTTCTGCTTAATTTTGGGCTTAGTATATTCTTTTTCTAATTCCTTGATATTTAAGTTAGGTTGTTTATTTGTAATCTTCTTTAATGTAGGTATTTATCACTACAAATCAATATTAGTACTGCTTTTGCTATATCTCATAAATCTTGATAAGTTTTTGTTTTCATTTGTCTCAAGATATTTTAAAATTACTTTTCATTTTTTAATTTAATACACTGGTTGTCCAAAAATTTGTTTAGTTTCCATGTATTTATGTATTTTACTATTTTCCGTTATTTATTTCTACTTTCATTCCAATGTGGTAAGAAAAACACTTGGAATGATTTCAATCTTGGAAATTTGTTAAGAATTGTTTTGTGATGGAATATGTGATCTATCCTAGAAAATATTCCATGTGCACATGAAATAAATATGCATAACTCTTTCATTGAGTAGAAAATTCTGTATGTCTGTTAGGTACATTTGGTCCATTGTGTTGTTCAATTCTCCTGTTTCCTTACAAAATTTTTTTAAGATTTTATTTATTCATGAGTGACACAAACAGAGAGGCAGAGACATAGAGGGAGAAGTAGGTTCTTCACAGGGATTGGGATCACACCCTGAGCCAAAGGCAGATGGTCAACTGCTGAGCCACCCAGGCGTCCCCCTTACAAATTTTCTATCTGGATGATCTTCTGTTACTGAAAGTAGGGTATTAAATTGTCCTATATAGTTATATTCCTATCTATTTCTCCCTTGAGATCTACTGATGCCTGCTTTGTATATTTAGGTGCTCTACTATTCAGTGTATATCTATTTACAACTGTCTTCTCCTTTATCTTTTTATCATTACAAAATTTTCTGTCTTTTATGACAGTTTTTAACTTAAAGTCTATTTTGTCTGATACAAAACCTCTACTTCTTTTTCAGCATGTGTCTTTAAATCTAATGGGAAAAAAATAAATCTAATGCGAATCTCTTACAGATGGCATACAATTGAGTCTCGTTTCTGTTTTTTACAGAGAAAGAGAGAGCATAAGTGGCAATGGGGGACAGAGGGAGAAAAGAGAATCTTAAATAGGCTCTACACGCAACATGGAGCCTGACTCAAGGCTCCATCTCATGACCCCCAGATCATGACCTGAGCTGAAATCAAAAGTCTGACACTTAACCAACTGAACCACTCAGATGCCCCTAGTTGGATCTTGTTTTATATCCATTCAGTCACTCTGTCTCTACTGAGAAGTTGAGACATTTACACCTAGAGTAGTTATTGATAGGTAAGGACTTACTATTGCCATATGGTTAATTGTTTTTTGTCTGTTTTTTTCTTTTCGTCTGTTTTGTAGTTCTCTTATTTCTCTTTTCTCTTGCAGTTTTTCTCTGTGGTTTGATGGTGTTTTATAGTGGTACATTTTATATTCTCATCACTTTGTGTCTACTGTACGTTTGTTTGGTTGTGTGTTAACATGGGGTTCACATCAAACATGATATAGTTACAGAAATCTTTTTAAAGCTGATAACTTTAACTGCATACAGAAATTGACACTTTACTTCCCTTCACACACACACTTTATGCAATTGATGTCAGAGCCTATTTTTTTCTATATTATGTTTCTATTAAATTTCTGTGGTTATAGCTATTGTTACTGGTTTTGTCATTCATGTGCCACAATTACATTATTACAATATTCTGTGTTTGTCTTCATATCTACCTTCAGTAGTAGAGTTTATCCTCTACATACTTTTGTGTTTTTATTGAACTTCTTTTCATTTCAACTTGAAGAACTCCATTTAGTACTTCTTATAAAGCAGGTCTAGTGATGATGAACTTCCTCAGTTTTTGTGTGTCTTGGAAAGTCTTTATCTCTCTTCCTTTCTAAAGGACAGTTTCACCAGGTAAAGTATGCTTGATCAGTTTTGTTTGTTTGTTTGTTTTTAGTACTTTAAACTTATCATCACACTCTTTTCCTGACTTGCAAAGTTTCTACTGAGAAATTTGCTGATAATCTTATAAGGGCTCTCTTGCATGTGATAAATATACTTTCCCTTGCTGTCTTTAAAACTGTCTTTGACTTTTGATAATTTAATTATGTCAACATAGACTTCTTTGCTCTACCTGTTTAATGTCATGTGACCTGTCTGTAAGTTTGCTGATTCTATCTTCTGCCTACTCAAGTTTGATTCTACTACTGAGTTCTCAGTGTAGTCATTGTATTCTTCAGTTCCACAATTTTGTCTGGTTATATTTATGGTTTCCATTTCCTTCCTAAATTTTTCATTTTGTTCATGTATTATTTTTCAGATTTTATTTAATGTCTATCTATATTCTCTTGAACTCACTGGGCATCTTTAAGTTGATTATCTTGAATTCTTTATCAAGTAGTTAATGGATCTCCACTACCTCAGGATCAGTTACTAGAGCCTCATTAGTTTCCTTTGGTGCTGTCACGTTTGCCTGATTCTTCATGATCCATACTGCCTTGTGTTCGGGACTATGAATTTGAAGGAGTAGAAACTTCTTCTCTTCTTACAAACCAGTGTAGGTGAGTACAGGTCCTCCTCTGATAGGACTACCTCAAGGATCACAGTTGGGTCATAGTACCACTTCTGGATCTACAGATGGTCCACAGACAGTGGGCCTGTAAAAAGGCTGTGGATATATGCGTCTCCTATCTTGTGCCTATGAGGGCTCCTCTCTGGTCACTGAGAAGATCCTGGGATATACAAGTCCCTGCCTCTGGGACTCTAATCAAAAAGAGCTGGAGCTGGGTCATGGAGCCAGTTCCTGGTCACACTCAAGTCTATAGACAGCAGGCCAGTTACCAGGTCACAAATAAGTACAGGACTGGTCTGGATGATCTCCCACCACGTCCTGGGCTGATCTCTGGGTGAACAGAACTGACAATCTGGGACAGTATTCATTAAGGAATGGATCCAGGTTAGGAACTATTTCTAGGTCTGCAGTCAGGTCCTTGGCTGGTGAGCCTATTCCTAGGAGCATGGAGGGCTGTGGCTCTCATCATGTCCCTGAGCAGGTAGGACTACCTCCAACCATGGTATATTGGGTCTGGAGGCAGGTCACAGGGATACTTTTAGACACACAATTGAGTCTACGATGAGCAGGAGTGTTACTTGGGGCACAGATGGCAGTGTCTCTCCTGGCCAATGGGGCAGATGACAGGACCTTCAACAAGGACTGAAGCTGAATCCCCTAACAGGCTACTTTGGGGTCTGTAGCCAGGATCACAATTGGTGGGCATGCCACCAGGATATGGGCTTCACTCCTCAAAGCAGCACTCTGTGGTCTTGGGCTCCACAGGGATTTTGCAACATCTTACTTGGGTTCCCAAGGCTCCCACAATACTATCACTGTCTGTGGACAGGTGACAAATTATTGTTTCTGTCAGGGGATTAGGGCTGGGAATATTCTATTCCATCATTTTGTTGATGTCCCTGCCTATCCTCATCTGAAATAACATAACTCAGCGAAGATCAAAGTATCCTATAGTCCAGAAAAGTACATGTATTTATACTACTAAGGGAAAGATATAAATCTTAACATTCACAAGCTACTAGAAACCTCTGTTGACTAATATAGCCATAGTCAGGTATAAGAAGGCCCACAAAATATTCACCTATCCTGATCTTTGCACTAGAGGAACATGAAGATCCTCATCTCTTAATTCTTATTCTAAAACTTGGAATGATATTTAATAACGGATTTTAATTAGTTATATAAAATAGTGAACATTGATAACAGCCAATAAATTGTAAGCCACAATACGTATTTAATATTAGTATTCTTTGAATAGTAAGCTAACATTAATTACTTAAATATTTTGAGCAAATACTTAGTCCCCTTTCTGTAAATCTCAGATCCTTTTTGAGATACTTATTCATATAGCAAATAAGTCAGTAAGAAATGTCATTTTTGCATACTGCTTCACCCACCATGCTATCTTTAGTTTCCAAATAAATTAAGCATCTTATGTGTATTATAAGAGGTGTTATAAATTAAACATCACATTTCAACCATGAATAATTTCTCCAGTAAACATATTAAATTATAATATTTTTACCATCTACTAAAAGAGCATAAAACTCCTAATTTGTCAAAATTGGGACAGTCTAGATGAGAATCTTCAGTCACTGGAATGAGGACATGGCCATCAGATCTATCCATCCATCCGTATACATATCTTTATTTTGCATCTACCATATAATAGGCATGTTCTAGGTTAGGACACACAGCCATGAAAAACAATGTGTCCTGCTTTGAGAGATTATATTTTGGCATATATGGGAGAGATGGAAAGATAGCAAGTGGAACCAAAAATGTTGACATCATCTCAGAAATTAATAATCATGGGCACAATCAGGTAAGTAATGCTATACTCAGGGTGAGAGCAGATTAGTCCAGACAGAGTATTAGAAAGCATAGCATTACCATAAAGTCAGATAATAGATCAAGAGAAAAGAATAGAGAATCCAGAAATAAACTTGTCCTTATTTGGATAAGTAATCATTAAAATAGAATATTGTCAACAAATAGAATATCCATATTTTAAAAAGTGGTATGTGTTCCATGCCTTGAACCATAGACAAAATTTAACTAATTTAACTAATAAATTAACTTAACAAAATTTAACAAATATAAAGAATGAAACCCAAAACTGAAAAATTTCTGAAAGAAAACATGTAAGAAAATTTGTGACCTTGGGTTTGGCAAATATTTCTGAAATCATGATGCATAAAAACATGATAACTTAGATGTCATCAAAATGGTAAACTGTTTTTCAAATGTTACTATTAAGAGAATTAAAAGACAAACTACAGACACAAGGAAATACTTGTATATTACATATCTAACAAATGACAATGCTATTGTTGTAACTGCTGGGAAACATAAATGAAAACCATAAGGATATTACTATAAGTCTACTAAAGTTATTAGATTGATCATACTAAGTGTTGATGGTAATTAAGATCAAATGGAAATATCATACACTGCTGGTGGGAAGGTAGAATGGCATAGCTGCTTTAGAATGCAGACTGTCAGTTTCTTAGAAAGTAAAACATGTATCTACCAGAGAATCCATCATTCCACACCTAGGTGAAAGGAAAAGAAAGGAAAGTATATCTAACAAAAAACACAGATGCCCACAGAATCTTTATTTGTAGCAGCCAAATATGCATCAACAGGAAAAATGTTAACCAACCATAGTATATTCATACAATGGAATACTACCCTTTAATAAAAAAGAGGTCAACTATTGATAACATGCAACAACATGACTAAATCTTGGAAAACTATATACTAAATGAAAGTAGCCAAACATGAAAGACTGTGGAGTATATAATCCTATTTATACAAAACTCTAGAAAATGTAGATGAATTTATAATACCAGCAAGTAAATCAGTAGTGGTCTAGGGAGTGAGTGATAGCAAGGATGGGGTAATTCTAAAGGGACTCAGAGAGTCCTTTGGGGTTATGGATAAAACTTTCTTGATTTGGTTATAATTTCATGTATGGATACATATGTCAAACTTTACCAAATTACAAAGTTTACAAGTGTGCATTTTATTGTATGTAGATTTTGTCAAATAAAACTGTTAAAAAAATACCAGGCTGTAAGAGTTTAATATTAGGGTCTCTATTGCAAGATGTGGCATACAACATTATAGACTTGCAGCAGAAGATCCAATTAGGGTGAAAGAAAATTGGTCTTGATTCTAAATATTTTGGGAATTAAAATAATATTTTGATAATTCCCTTTTGATGGAAGAAGTATTTTTGAATGATATTAATAAGCTTTGTCTTTAGTAATTTCTACTTGCCAGTATCCCTGTATTTTGTATCAAGCATCATGTCTGAAGAAACACAGATCACAGAAATTTTTTTTTCATAAAGAGGATATTTTTTCTTGTTTTAAACAAAGTTTGTGAAGCTTATTTGCCCTCTTGAAGAATGAACATAAACAGAAGAGTTAATCAACTTCTAAGAAGAAGAATTTTACTCTCTTTGGTCATCAGAGAATATGGAAAGAAGAAACAACCTGGAGATCAGGTTGGGTGGTCATGTGCTCTTGCCCTATTCAAGGTCAAGGGGAAAGAGCATTTCAAAAATATTAAAATAAGAATGTGAGAATCAGAGAATATTATTGGGCCTGATATCAGTTATCTTTGGCATAGATTATGGTTGATATATCCCAGAGATAAACTCTGGTCATAACCATGACATATCCAACATGGAATGGAGACTAAATGTCTACACTGCCAGGGGTGTATGTCTACACATGAGGAATATGTAGAGATTAGACATTCTTGTGTGACTGGTTAAAGAAAGAAGATGTGTGGGTAAGTGATTATCTTCAGATGGAAACAGTCATTCCTCAGGAAGTGATTACAGTTTCAGACCAGAATGTTTATAATTGCAGAAATACAGAGGCACCATGAGGTCTTGATTCCTTTTTCTTAGAATCATGAGTTCCTATACCTCTATAATCAGAAACTATCTTGGAGAGCATCAGGTAAAGGGGGAGAATTTACTCAACACTGAATCATCCAAGGAGAAAATATGAATGAGAAGACTTTATAACACTACAAATTGTTAAAAGAATATGACAATATTAAAATGATAGAGGAGTTTTTCAGGATGGTTAGATTAGTTAAAATGAGATACAATATTTTCTTGTAAAAAGAAAATTCTGTTGTATTCTGTTGTAAATCAGAGTAGATTTATAATCCTGCTATACCCTGTAAGTAAACTTTTTTTTTTAAAGATCTTATCTATTTAATCATGAGAGACAGAGAGAGAGAGAGAGAGAGACAGGCAGAGGGAGAAGCAGGTTCCATGAAGGGAGCCCAACATGAGACTCAATCCCGGGTCTCCAGGATCATGCCCTGGGCTGAAGGCGATGCTAAACTGCTGAGCCACCTGGGCTGCCCCCCTTTAAGTAAACTTAGAGTAAGAAGACGCTAGCTGTGATGAGTAAAACAACAAAGAAGCAATTAAACCAAAAACTGAATGTAAATGCCAGTAAATCATGATGAAGATGAAGATTATATCTTTTTAAGTCTACAGTGAGTCTACTTCAGCATAAAATAAAGATTCAGCATAGCATAAAAATTTAGCAATGGAAAAACTGCTATTTTTACACACGATTTCTATCTTTCTGTAACATTATCAAGACTACTAATTAGCATGAAAATTTATTATACTGTTCTTTTATCAATGGGCAAGGGCTTTTCATGTTTAGATATTTTCTAAACACTCCTGCAATATCCAAGGTGGGCTACTTCACGTGGAAGAGCAAATATTAGAAACCTTTGTGTCTTGTTTTCATTTTTGTTTTAATCAGCTTAGATTTCAGCAGGTCTGAGAAAAGAACAGATTTGTACTTGAATAGTTTCCAAGCAAGCTGTTGAATTCTGCATGTGCTTCAATTCAATTTCATGGCGATTTCATAAACAGGTTGTCTTTTAATCCACTGATAGCTACTGAACTGATAGCTATCACTCCAAGTTACAGTGTCATATTATGGGTTTGTCACACAAATTAAAATGAGATCACATTTTCAAACAATCTATAGTTTGAATAGTTTCTCAATGATACTTCAATTTTCCCCTTCTAATAATATAATGATTTGGGTTGCTATTTTTTACTGAGAGGTACTGCTATCTTTTCATATTTGTAATAATGTTCATGCTGAGTCCACTTGCTTAGCTGTACTACTGTTAGAAAGGTTGAGTAGCTACTTTAATATTATGACTCACAGGAAATGGTTAATTATGTGTATTATTCTCTCATTAAATGAGACAGAGAGACAACTCAAGACATTCTGCCCTCCTAAGTATTTTTAACATATTTGAAAAATATCTGTTTTGCTTTCTCATTTCATCCCTGTTATAAATAAGTAAAATGGATTTTATTATTTTTTCTTTCACTGTGACAATTATGTATAGCTAACATATTAGTAAAAATGGAAAACCCTTTAGACAAAATGTTAATATTTTTAATATTTAGTACATAAGATAACATTGTTAGAAAACAACTATAAGACACATAGTAAAACATGAAAACTGAATGTTTAAAAATGATCTAATTCACAATTGAGCTGAAAGCAAATGCAATGGCATATGTTATATTAAAAGTAATTTCTTCTCTCCTTTTTCTTTTCCTTCTTCTTCTCCTCCCACTCTCCTCCCCTCCTTAACCTCCTTTTCATGCTTCTTCTTCCTCCTCCTCTCCCTCTTTCTCTCCCTCCTTCTACCCCCTCCCCAAACTGATCAGTAATCTTAAAACAGAAGAATTTGAGGACTTTTACCTTTCACCTAAGCATATCTGATCATAATGTTGGGTGTCTGAGTTCTGAGCAATGAACATGTCCCCAAAAAAGAGCCAGCCTCAGAACTTGCTTAACAGGAGAATTTGGTAGTCCCTCACTTTCTTCAAAGCTTGAGGGAGAAAGATCTTCCATGAATCCTTCATTGAATATAAGCCCGGCTTCCCTTACTGGAATATCTAGAGTATGGCCTTCATATAATCAAGTCATTGGTTGACCGTGTATTATAATGTAATCTCAAATTGTTCAATGTATATACGTTTTTTTACCTCATTAAATAAACTATAAAAAAGGAAAAGAAAGTAATTCCCAAGTTTCACTGCTAATAACTTTATGTGATATTGTTATACATGAAAATTAAGGACAATTTATAATTTTTAGAAAACAGTAAGTATATATTTTCCAGACCGATGACATTTAGATCTTAAAGAACTATTAATTAGAAACTATCCTAGCACCAAATGCACCAACTAACAAAAAAATATACTAATATGATTTAAGAAAATAAAAATGTTTGTTTTTTTTTTACTTTTTCATAGTATTTTTTAATGAATTTATTTTTCATTGGTGTTCAATTTACCAACATAGAGAATAACACCCAGTGCTCATCCCGTCAAGTGCCCCCCTCAGTGCCCGTCACCCATTCACCCCCACCCCCCCTCCCCTTCCATCACCCCTAGTTCGTTTCCCAGAGTTACAAATCTTTATGTTCTGTCTCCCTTTCTGATATTTCCCACACATTTCTTCTCCCTTCCCTTATATTCCCTTTCACTATTATTCATATTCCCCAAATGAATGAGAACATATAATGTTTGTCCTCCGATTGACTTACTTCACTCAGTATAATACCCTCCAGTTCCATCCACGTTGAAGCAAATGGTGGGTATTTGTCGTTTCTAATGGCTGAGTAATATTCCATTGTATACATAAACCACATCTTCTTTATCCATTCATCTTTCAATGGACACCGAGGCTCCAACACAGTTTGGCTATTGTGGACATGACTGCTATAAACATTGGGGTGCAGGAGTCCCGGCGTTTCATTGCATCTGTATCTTTGGGATAAATCCCCAGCAGTGCAATTGCTGGGTTGTAGAGCAGGTCTCTTTTTAACTCTTTGAGGAACCTCCACACAGTTTTCCAGAGTGGCTGCACCAGTTTACATTCCCACCAACAGTGTAAGAGGGTTCCCTTTTCTCCGCATCCTCTCCAACATTTGTGGTTTCCTACCTTGTTAATTTTCCCCATTCTCACTGGTGTGAGGTGGTATCTCATTGTGGTTTTGATTTGTATTTCCTTGATGGCAAGTGATGCAGAGCATTTTCTCATGTGCGTGTTGGCCACGTCTATGTCTTCCTCTGTGAGATTTCTGTTCATGTCTTTTGCCCATTTCATGATTGGATAGTTTGTTTCTTTGGTGTTGAGTTTAAGAAGTTGTTTATAGATCTTGGAAACTAGCCCTTTATCTGATATGTCATTTGCAAATATCTTCTCCCATTCTGTAGGTTGTCTTTTAGTTTTGTTGACAGTATCCTTTGCTGTGCAAAAGCTTCTTATCTTGATGAAGTCCCAATAGTTCATTTTTGCTTTTGTTTCTTTTGCCTTCGTGGATGTATCTTGCAAGAAGTTACTGTGGCTGAGTTGAAAAAGGGTGTTGCCTGTGTTCTCCTCTAGGATTTTGATGGAATCTTGTCTCACATTTAGATCTTTCATCCATTTTGAGTTGATCTTTGTCTATGTGAAAGAGAGTGGTCTAGTTTCATTCTTCTGCATGTGGATGTCCAATTTTCCCAGCACCATTTATTGAAGAGACTGTCTTTCTTCCAGTGGATCGTCTTTCCTCCTTTGTCGAATATTAGTTGACCATAAAGTTCAGGGTCCATTTCTGGGTTCTCTATTCTGTTCCATTGGTCTATGTGTCTGTTTTTGTGCCAGTACCACACTGTCTTGATGACCACAGCTTTGTAGTACAACCTGAAATCTGGGATTGTGATGCCCCCAGATATGGTTTTCTTTTTTAAAATTCCCCTGGCTATTCGGGGTCTTTTCTGATTCCACACAAATCTTAAAATAATTTGTTCTAACTCTCTGAAGAAAGTCCATGGTATTTTGATAGGGATTGCATTAAACGTGTAAATTGCCCTGGGTAACATTGACATTTTCACAATATTAATTCTGCCAATCCATGAGCATGGAATATTTTTCCATCTCTTTGTGTCTTCCTCAATTTCTTCCAGAAGTGTTCTATAGTTTTTAGGGGATAGATCCTTTACCTCCTTGGTTAGGTTTATTCCTAGGTACCTTATGCTTTTGGGTGCAATTGTAAATGGGATTGACTTCTTAATTTCTCTTTCTTCAGTCTCACTGTTAGTGTATAGAAATGCCATTGATTTCTGGGCATTGATTTTGTATCCTGCCACGCTACCAAATTGCTGTATGAGTTCTAGCAATCTTGGGGTGGAGGCTTTTGGGTTTTCTACGTAGAGTATCATGTCATCGGCGAAGAGGGAGAGTTTGACTTCTTCTTTGCCAATTCGAATGCCTTTAATGTCTTTCTGTTGTCTGATTGCTGAGGCTAGGACTTCCAGTACTATGTTGAATAGCAGTGGTGAGAGTGGACATCCCTGTCTTGTTCCTGATCTTAGGGAAAGACTCCCAGTGCTTCCCCATTGAGAATGATATTTGCTGTGGGCTTTTCGTAGATGGCTTCTAAGATATCGAGGAAAGTTCCCTCTATCCCTACACTCTGAAGAGTTTTGATCAGGAATGGATGCTGTATTTTGTCAAATGCTTTCTCTGCATCTAATGAGAGGATCATATGGTTCTTGGTTTTTCTCTTGTTGATATGATCTATCACACTGATTGCTTTATGAGTGTTTAACCAGCCTTGCATCCCAGGGCTAAACCCCACGTGATCATGGTGAATAATTTTCTTAATGTACTGTTGTACCCTACTGGCTAGTATCTTGTTGAGAATTTTTGCAACCATGTTCATCAGGGATATTGGTCTGTAATTCTCCTTTTTAGTGGGGTCTTTGTCTGGTTTTGGAATTAAGGTGATGCTGGCCTCATAGAACGAGTTTGGAAGTACTCCCATCTCTTTCTATCTTTCCAAACAGCTTTAGTAGAATAGGTATGATTTCTTCCTTCAACATTTGATAGAATTCCCCTGGGAACCATCTGGCCCTGGACTTTTGTGTCTTGGGAGGTTTTTGATGACTGCTTCAATTTCCTCCCTGGTTATTGGCCTGTTCAGGTTTTCTATTTCTTCCTGCTCCAGTTTTGGTAGTTTGTGGCTTTCCAGGAATGCATCCATTTCTTCTAGATTTCCTAATTTATTGGCGTAGAGCTGTTCATAATATGTTTTTAAAATAATTTGTATTTCCTTGGTGTTGGTAGTGACCTCTCCTTTCTCATTCATGATTTTATTAATTTGAGTCTTCTCTCTCTTCTTTTTAATAAGGTTGGCTAATGGTTTATCTATCTTATTAATTCTTTCAAAGAACCAACTCCTGGTTCTGTTGATCTGTTCTACAGTTCTTCTGGTCTCGATTTCATTGAGTTCTGCTCGAATCTTTATTAACTCTCTTCTTCTGCTGGATGTAGGATCTATTTGCTGTTTTTTCTCTAGCTCCTTTATGTATAAGGTTAGCTTTTGTATTTGAGTTCTTTCCAGTTTTTGAATGGATGCTTGTATTGCGATGTATTTCCCCCTTAGGATTGCTTTTGCTGCATCCCAAAGATTTTGAATGGTTGTATCTTCATTCTCATTAGTTTTCATGAATCTTTTTAATTCTTCCTTAATTTCCTGGTTGACCCTTTCATCTTTTAGCAGGATGGTCCTTAACCTCCACGTGTTTGATGTCCTTCCAAACTTCTTCTTGTGATTTAGTTCTAATTTCAAGGCATTATGGTCTGAGAATATGCAGGGGACGATCCCAATCTTTTGGTATCGGTTCAGACCCGATTTGTGACCCAGTATGTGGTCTATTCTGGAGAAAGTTCCATGTGCACTTGAGAAGAATGTGTATTCAGTTGAGTTTGGATGTAAAGTTCTGTAGATATCTTTGAAATCCATCTGGTCCAGTGTATCATTTAAAGCTCTCGTTTCTTTGGAGATGTTGTGCTTAGAAGACCTATTGAGTATAGAAAGAGCTAGATTGAAGTCACCGAGTATAAGTGTATTATTATCTAAGTATTTCTTCACTTTGGTTAATAATTCGTTTAAGTATTTGGCAGCTCCCACATTCGGGGCATATATATTGAGGATTGTTAAGTCCTCTTGTTGGATAGGTCCTTTAAGTATGATATAGTGCCCCTCTTCATCTCTCACTACAGATGGGTAAATTTTAGTTTATCTAAGGATGGCTACCCCTGCTTTCTTTTGAGGACCATTTGAATGGTAAATGGTTCTCCAACCCTTTATTTTCAGGCTGTAGGTGTACATCTGTCTAAAATGAGTCTCTTGTAGACAGCAAATAGATGGGTCCTGCTTTTTTATCCAGTCTGAAACCCTGCGCCTTTTGATGGGCTCATTAAGCCCATTCACCTTCAGAGTTACTATTGACAGATAGGAGTTTAGTGTCATCATGATATCTATTCAGTCCTTGTTTTTGTGGATTGTTCCACTGGACTTCTTCTTAAAGGGAAATTTTAAGAGTCCCCCTTAAAATTTCTTGCAGAGCTGGTTTGGAGGTCACATATTCTTTCAGTTCCTGCCTGTCTTGGAAGCTCTTTATCTCTCCTTCCATTTTGAATGAGAGCCTTGCTGGATAAAGTATTCTTGGTTGCATGTTCTTCTCATTTAGGACCCTGAATATGTCCTGCCAGCCCTTTCTGGCCTGCCAGGTCTCTGTGGTCTCTGCCAAGGTCTGATGTTACCCTAATACTCCTCCCCATAAAAATCAGGGATTTCTTGTCTCTTGCTGCTTTAAGGATCTTCTCT
This sequence comes from Nyctereutes procyonoides, assembly GCF_905146905.1. NCBI lineage: Eukaryota > Metazoa > Chordata > Mammalia > Carnivora > Canidae > Nyctereutes > Nyctereutes procyonoides. Next base: position 19,641,515 of record NW_026575121.1, read on the forward strand.
TTATCTTTGGAATTTGCAAGCTTCACTATTAAATGTCGAGGTGTTGAATGGTTTTTATTGATTTTAGGGGGGGATCTCTCTATTTCCTGGTTTTGAATGCCTGTTTCCCTTCCCAGATTAGGAAAGTTTTCAGAAGAAAATAAAAATGTTAATAAGATCTTAAATATGCTAGCTTTGAAAAATTATTTTTTCAATTAAAAATTCTGTCTATAGAAGAATTTAATTTATACAAACCAAAATTGTAAATAAAATTTAAAAATAACTACAATTGTTATGCTAAAGATGAGAAATACTCTTAAGAATATGAATTTTTTAGAATAATCAGGATTTAAGTTTACAGAGAATCTCCATTATCATGGTTGTTTTGATTTTGGGTTTGCTTCCAACTTAATACTGCACTTTTTTCAAATAAGAAGAAGCTTCATATATGCCTTAAGAGACAAACCCTCATTTACTATTAAACTTCATTTGAATATTCATATATATGTCATAAACCCAGTATAGGGGAGAGGTCTGATATGTTCACAAATCTTAAGATTTTTAAAATCAATCCTAGAGGTCTCATCTGTTTCAGGAATAAGCAAAACAACAAAGGCAGATATAAACCACATGATATTGTCACAAAGTTACCTATATAGAGAAGATCTTGAAATGTGTATGATGCTGAAATACTAGTATAAGGTCTGTAATAATGTCTGTAATACATGCTACATTAATAAATCTACAATGTGTAATAGTATATATTCAAAATATTCTCTTATATTTCAATTTAAAAATGTTTTCTCCTTATGTTCGAAGGACTAGGATTTCTTTCGGTCAGTGAGATGTCTTTTTTACAGGGCCTGTTCCAATCTCCTGCAAATTACTGTGAAGAGATTGTTTAGCTTTGGCTTACTGAAATTGTAATTTCCAATGCTATTTTTAGTTGCTCTGTGACTTATTTTAAAGTATGTTACTTAATTTCAAAATCGATGAGGATTTTCTAATTATATTTTGCTATCATTGTTCTGTTTAATTCCATGGTAGACTTTGCTTTATGTTGCAATATGAGATATAATTTTAAAATATCCCATTCCACTTAAAACAAGAAGGCATACATAATCTGTGTGAGCAGGCAGTCCAGATAGCATATCTCACCACACTTGCACCAGAGATTTGTCCTGGTTTGCACCTATAACCATGAGGGTAGGATCCCATACAACGACCAAAAAAAAAAGAAAACAGCCAAAAAAATTGTATTGGAGTGCATAGCCACTTAAATAAAGCAGTAAGAAGAAATTAAAATCATGTATATTAGAAAATAAAAAGTAAAAATATCTTAAATTACAGATAACATGATCCTTCACGTAGACAATCACAAGGAAGACACGCATACTTCACAGGCACACACACATACAGACACAAATTACTTGAACAAATTAAAAAGTTTAGTAAGGTCACAGGATGCAAGATCAATATATACCAGTTGTATTTCTGTATTTCTTGAGGTCAAGGTTTTTAAACCTGATCAATGAAAAAGTAATGCACAGGGTGACAGTTGTACACAAGGCTTATTTAGACAGGCTGCATAAGGGAAGTATTCCCTCAAAGAAGGAGGCCTTCCAGAGATAGCAGTATGATGGGCCCATCACCCAGAAGGAGAAGAGGGCAAGAGAACTCCTAGGGGAAAGGCAAATTGGAGAGGGCTGGTGTGTCTAGGCATTGTTAATCAGCGTTACAGCAGGGAGTTTCTTGGCCAGAAACTTCCAAGATGCAGCAGCAACCTGGGGTCTTTTTGGGGTTTTTTTTTTTTTTTTTAAGATTTTATTGATTTATTCATAGAGACACAGAGAGAGAAGAGGCAGAGACACAGGCAGAGGGAGAAGCAGGCTCCATGCAGGGAGACCGATGTGGGACTCGATCCGGGGTCTTTGCGATCACGCCCTGGACTGAAAGCATGCTAAACCACTGAGCTATCCGGGCTGCCCTGAGGTCTTTTATAGACTTGGATGTTTGTCCTACCAATGGCTAGCATATGTGGGATACAATTTTGCAGGGTTTGCAAAACAGGAAGGCTCTAAATGGCTAACAATGTTTACTTGAGATATATTTAAAGCAGTAAGATGTATAAAATTTGAGTTTGGTGCCAGCAGCTTTTGAGCTAACAGTCCCAGACTGCTATAAACAACATAGTAAACAAGACAAGAGCCAATATAACAGGAGTATCTCTAACTTATTTATATAACATGAATACTAACCCCCCCCAAAAAAAGGAGCAATAAAATTTGAAAAACAATCCATTCACAATAACATCCAGGAAAATAAAAATATGAACAAATATACTTTAAAAAAGAAGTGGAAACCTTTAGACTGAAAAGTAAAAAATATTTGTGAAAAAAAATTAAGTTACAAATAAATGAAAACAATATCATGTTTGTGGATGGGAAAACTCAGTATTTTTTTACTTAATTGTTATCAACACTGGTTGACACCTCTCAACACTGGTAGGTATAACCTACCAATTCAATTTAATCCCTCTCAAAATTACAGAATTTTGGGGAGAAATTAAGAAGCCTACCCTGAAATTCTTGTAGTTATTCAGAGAATCCACAAAGTTGGCAAGCTTACACTACCTGATTTCAACACTTATTATAAAGCTACAATAATTAAGACATCGTAATATATCTATATATATAATATATCAAAATCTATAAATTAAAGCAACAGTATAAGATCTAAAAATAGATCCACGCATATATGACCAACTGATTTTCAAAAAAGGTATTGGGGCAGTTCAGTGGAAAAAGGAGAGTCTTTCTAACACATGGTGCTGGGTTGGAATATTTACATACAAATTAGTGAACTTAAATCCTTACTTCACACACATAAATATTTAACTCAAAATAGATCGTAGACTTAAGTAAAAAGCCTATGTATATAAAATTTCTAGAAGAAAACTAAGTAGAAAATCTTTATGACCTTGGTTAATCCAAGATTTCTTAGATGTAACAGGAAAACTATGATCCCTAAAAGAAAAAAATGATTCATTGAACTTCTTCAAAATTTGGAGAAGTTTGCTTTTCAAAATATATTATTAAGAAAATTAATAGATAAGCCCCAGACAAATATTTGAAATCACACATCTGAGGAAAGATACATATCCCGAGTATACATAAAAGAATCCCTACAACTTAATAAGACAATGCGATTAAAAACTGAAAAAAGATTCAAACACTTAATCAAAAATATGTACCGATGGCAAATAAGTATGTAAGATGTTTAGCATCAGTAGTAATTAACAAATTTAATGAGACACCATTATATATCTATTAGACTAAAACTAAAAAAAAATGACCATATGAAGTGATGGCAGAGATGTAAATGAAACAGAATTCTTATATATCTAGGAAAGTTAAATATGTCACTTAGAAAACCAGATTAGCATTTTCTTAAAGAGTTAACATATTACTTCCATATAACCTAGTATTTCTACTAATGGGTGTATAACATGAGAATGTGATTATCAGATTTACAAGTACAGGGAGTCTAACTGATCAACCACCTACCTGTTTATCTCTGAAACCTATCACTAGGTTTGTTCTAGGTTACATTTCCATGGGCTGCTTCTAGCCAAAAACTGATCATGACAGTTACTAGCACAAGTCCACACCTGAGGGATACAGAACTACTTTGTTGGTAGATTACAGTTTTAGAATCTCTATCTTGCTATTTTTCCTTTATTCTTTTAAATGAAAGTATAGTTGCCATACAACATCCTATTAGTTTCGGGTGTACAACACAGTGGTTCAACATTCTGTACATTATGTAATGCTCACATAATAAGGATAGGCACCAAGTGTTATAAAATTATTACAATGTCACTGACTGTATTTCTTATATTGTATTCACATCCCTATGATTTATTTTATAACTGGGTGTTGGTACCTCCTTCTCTATTTTGCCCACCCGTCAAGGTATATAGTGCAACCTAAAATGGTCCCTCCAACCTTTCCTTGTCTCCATTTAGGGTCAGACCTGCTTTGTAGTCTGATACCACTCCCACCTCTTCTAAAACTCATTTTCCCTAATATGTCTAAGGAATTACTTGTATATTTAAACCTATCTCAGTTTTGTCTTCTCAAAGGGCCTGGATAAACATGAGATTCATATTCTCTCTCTCTCTCTCTCTCTCTCTCTCTCTCTCTCTCTCTCTCCCCCCTCCCCCCCTTTTTAAAGATTTTATTTACTTCTTAGAGAGCACAGGAGGAGGAGCAGAGGGAGAAAGAGAATCTCAAGCAGATTCTCTGCTGAGTGTGGAGCTCCACTGGGGCTCCATCTCACAACTCTAAAATCATGACCTGAGCCAAAATTAAGAGTCAGGCACTCAAATGACTGAGCTACTCAAGTGCTCCAAAGATTATTTTCTTATAAAGTCAATACATGTTAAAGTTGGACCACATATTTATACTTTCTCTTGCTCTTAATTCTTTCCTAAATTTCTGACCTATCATTTTGAATCACTTCCCTTTTTCCTGTAAAATAACTGCTATTATTTTATTTAGTCTTCTAGAGACAAATTCTATCAGTTTATGTTTGTCTGAAAATATATTTATGTACCTCAATCTCTTGTTGGAATAGATGTTTTCTTGGTATGGCTTGTCATTCAGTTCCTTCCAGTTTCAGCAACTGGATAACCACTAGATTCTCTCTGAAGGCATGGTGTGCTATTACCTTCTCAGAAGCATAGATGTGTTTTTAAACATTCTAGTTTATAACTGTCATGGCTGGATGAATCAAATAGTCAAATTTGGTATACATTCAATGCTACTTCCCTCAAGTATTAATTCATCTTTCTTCACTTAAGTTATTAAAGTAGCAACACTTGGCCTAATACAAAATGTGCAGAAATTTTTTTTCATCCATATATAGTTTTAATAAGGAAATCTTTGTCCCAAGTATTAACATTTATGGATAAATGAGTACACATAGTTGCCATCTTGTAATAGAAGCCAGAAGGCAACCTTTGATCATGTTTATTGGGTGATTACAGATTGAGCAAATCCTGACCAAAAATTTTATTTCCAAAACAGTGAACTCAAAACTTTATTTTTTCTTTTGAAAGAGTCAGAGTTCAACTTAAAATGGTAAATCTTCTCCACATGTTTTTTTTCTAGGGTACTTACTTTTCTCTTCAAAGTAATCTTGACTTTTTAAAAAATTGACAATTTTGTTTCTGAGAATGGTCTGCATTCTAATTAGAACATATGTGGTTCACCTTCATATTTTAGATAAAATATTGTGGTATATAGAGATCTGAGGAGATTATTTTCTTCTAGGAATTGAAAGTGTTTATCCTCTTGAAATCTGAATAGAATATTTTCTTACGGGATTTGAAGGAGCTTATCCTGTGTTTCTACTAAGGAGTTGCCATCATTCTTCTTAATGCTCTTTTGAAGCATGTGTCTTTTTTCCTTAGTTTCTTTTTAAAATTCTGTTCTTTTATCTAATTTTCAGAATATATGTTATGATGTATGTCTCACAAAGAATCCTCAGGAAGCAAAACTTGAGAGAGTGATTCTTGTGCAAGACACTTACTATGGAAGTGTTCTCAAGAGAAGGGGAGTAACTGGATCAAGGTAGGGAATGAAATGAAAAGCTCATTAAAAAGTGCATCAGTTGCAATCCAGCTTAAACCTGATGCTCAGGAAGCCCAGCAGCATGAATTGCACTACTGAGTTAGATCTGCCTAAGTCATGAATTTGAACTCCAACCTTTTCTATCACTTTGACCTATGTTAATCAGTAATGGCATGAGAGTTTCTCCTGGAGGAGATGGTAATCTCCGGAGTGAGGTGCTTCCCTTTTGTCGGTGAGCAACTGTCTGAAGAAGTGGGCTTTTCTGAGTAGATGGTAACTACTACTTATACTAGTGTGAAGATGTATGCGTTAGTCTGGTTACTGGGATCAAGACTGGACGTATAATGACAACTACAATGTGCTTAGTTGTGATACTCTTTCTTTTTGTCCAGATTGTGGAATTTGTTTCGCTTTTTGAGTTTGTATGTTGGAATTAATCATGAGTTTGGGGATGTTCTTGGCCACTATTTTTTACATTGGTTCTGTTCTATTCTTTCTGTGTATTCCTAGAACTCAATAACATGTGCATTAGAACTTTTCACTATATCAGCAATATCCTTTCCATTATTTTCTCTACTTAAAATTATTTTTCCCTCCTTATAAGTATGTTCTTCTGACCTAGTTCTGTACTGAGTAATTCTGTTTTTCTATTCTGTATTTCTATTATATCCAAGCATTTGGCTCTTAATTTATGTTATTATATTTTATGCACTAATGTTTCTATTTGTTTCCATTTATAGGTTCATTTCCCTATTGAGATATTTTTTACTTTGTATTTAATTCCTTGAATTTATTAATCATAAATATTTCAAAGGTCCTATTGGATAATTCCATTATCTAGAAAGTTATGTGTATATTTCTAGTTTTCTTCTTTTTTTTGTTTTTACTCATCTAATTTTCTTATATTCACCTAGTTATTCTGATTTACTCTAACACATTGCATTTGGGTAAAAAAGAATTATAGTTAATTTGAGACTGGATAATGTTCCAACTTACCCCAGAGAGACTTTTCCCAGAGAACTTCATTTCGAGTGATCAATGTAATGGCATGAGCAACTACAGATAAAATTTAGTCAAGTTTTTGACAATGAAGTTCTGTGAGACCTGTTGCATTTCCCATTCATCATTACTTCTGAGTATTTATGAGTATAGACAAAAAGTCTAGGAAGACTCTAACCTCCAATTTTAGTCCAATTAACTTCATGAATTTGCTTAAAGTTCTGCTCAAATACTCTTTCTCTTAGGTACTGCTTTTTGAATTGGCAAATTCCTCAGGAAAAACCATTATTGTGAAATTTAAGAGAACAATCATTATAGCTAAATTAGAGAATGATCACTGTAAGTCAAATTCTTGATAAATTGATAAATCTAGCTCAAATATAATTAAGCTTGGATTTGACTAAGTTTGCTGTCTCTTTCATCTTCCCATTGTTCAAAATTATGCTAGAACTCAACCAATTTCCAAAAATTTACAAAATGTATTGTACTTCTTTTTCAATCTACTTTTATTTAGTTTTCTTGTACCCTTACAAAACTGCTTAAGATATACTCAAATGAAAAGTACTGTGCTTATAAGAATTGGCTTATTATATGCAAATGTAAGAAACGCTTATGAATATTTGCCACTCTCAGAAAAGGGTAGGGTAGTTAAAATAAATGTTAACATAAAAGAAACAGGAAAAAAAGCAAGATGGTAATACTGCTGACACAACACCATAAGGTAATCTTACTAATTTATAGGTAATCTTACTAATTTATGGGTAAAAATAAGGAGGCTGTTGATTGGATACATAATATGCCCTGTTACATAGGAATTAAGAAAATTTTGAGGAAGTAAAGGTCTTTCTGATCTAATTTTCAACATATGAAAGATGAATATAGGAGAAAGATAAGATTGGAAGAAATGCATAAGTGCCAAAGGGTTGGAATAATATTTTGAATGTCCATTTTTATGGAAAACAGTGAATCCGTATCTATATGTCTAAATACCAGAGATATCTATAATCCCTAAAACAAGCTTTAGATTATAACCACTAAGTGGAAAATATAAACTAAAAAAAGAAAAGAAAGCAAAACATCCAAATAATTCATGTGCTATAGGCAAATATCTGGATATTTTAAAATAGTGAAGCATTGATTAGATTTATCAGTTATCAACCAGTACACTGATGGGGGTTGACGTTGATTTATTTGAGCCTTAATTGAAGGCAAAGTTTGCTTACTAGCTTTCTTTGTATCAACAAATACTAACATCCTAAAGCTAGGTCAGCTGACTTATATATCCAGTCTTGTTTTTTAACTTGCTCTTGTCCCACTCAAAATGTATTCAAGGATACACAAACTCATTCAAATTCTCACAAACATACTTTGAAATTTCATCCTGTCACTCGACACTTCAGAAACACCCACTGCATATTTCATTCACTGCACACAGAAAGTTTCTTCAACTTATATATCATGTTGTCCTTATCACATTAAAAAAAATACATGTGCATATATGACACATAAAATTATACAGATATGTAGATATACTTCTTTCATTGCACAGTAGGAGGGATATTTTAAAATAAAAACATAACAGTATCAGTTCCCTATGTGATCACTTCAATTTTGGCTCATTTATCTTAGAATAATGTGTAAAGTCATAATGCAGCCCACAGTCTGTCTGTTGCCCTCCTGTGTTTCATCCTGAACCAATCTACCTCACACATTCTGTAGCTGTTCATTCCTGGCATTACATCTACAATGACCCTCCTTCTGTCCTTTGAACATATGATAAAAACTTTTAGAAAAGCTTTTCCCTCTGTCTTGAATATTTCCTTTACTTTCTGAATTTGACCTTATTTTCTTTTCACTAAAAATATTCTCTAATCAAACTTCCAGGTCAGTTTGCTCTACTATTGCATTCTTGTACCTCCCTTTTGTCCTTAGTATTACAATTACATAAAAATAAAAATCTTTATTTGTTTAGTGTGCATATGATCACTATCTTCATTAGAACTGAGACCATTGGAGGAGGGGCAAGATGGCGGAGGAGTAGGGTCCCCAAATCACCTGTCCCCAACAAATTACCTAGATAACCTTCAAACCATCCTGAAAATCTACGAATTCGGCCTGAGATTTAAAGAGAGACAAGCTGGAATGCTACAGTGAGAGGAGTTCACGCTTCTATCAAGGTAGGAAGACGGGGAAAAAGAAATAAAGGAACAAAAGGCCTCCGAGGGGGAGGGGCCCCGGAGGAGCCGGGCTGAGGCCGGGGCGAGTGTCCCCAGGACAGGAAAGCCCCGTCCCGGAGGAGCAGGAGCTGCACCAACCTTCCCGGGCGGGCGGAAAGGGGCTCGCAGGGAGTTGGAGCAGGACCCAGGAGGGCGGGGATGCCCTCGGGCTCCCGGGGACACTAACAGGCACCTGCAAGCGCAGGAGAGTGCACCGAGCTCCCTAAGGGCTGCAGCACGCACCGGAGCAGTTCGGAGGGGCTTGGGAGCGGCTCCAGGGAGGGAGCTGCGGGGCGGGAGCGCAAATCCAACAACACAGGCCCGGGAGCACAGGGCGCCGGGACACAGCCCAGGATCCGGCCTCCCCCCGGGACAGGCAGAGGCCGGGAGGGCCCAGGACAGCAAGGACGCTCCTGCCCCGAGCTGAGCAGATCAGCGGCCCCGCCCCGGAGCCTCCAGGCCCTGCGGACGGAGAACCGAGAGCCCCGAGCCCCGTAGTTCCTGCGGAGGCTGAATCCAGGCTTCCAGAGTTGCCATAGCAACTGCCGCTGATCCTCCTGAGACCTCACGGGGTAAACAACCCCCGCTGAGCCCTGCAGCAGGCAGGGGCAGAGCAGCTCCCCCAAGTGCTAACACCTGAAAATCAGCGCAACAGGCCCCTCCCCCAGAAGACCAGCTGGACGGACCAGTTCCAGGGGAAGTCAAGGGACTTAAACTCTACAGAAATACTCCCCCGTGTTTTTTTTTTTCTTTTCTTTTTTCTTTTCTTTTTGATTTCTGATTGCTTCCCCCACCCCCTTTTTTTTTTACCTTTCTTTCTTTTTCTTTCCCTTTTTCTTCTCTTCTTTCCTTTTTCTTTTCTTTTTCTTTTTTCTTTTTCTCTTTTCTTTCCTTCTCTCTCTTTCTCTCATTCTCCCAATACAACTTGTTTTTGGCCACTCTGCACTGAGCAAAATGACTAGAAGGAAAACCTCACCTCAAAAGAAAGAATCAGAAACAGCCCTCTCTCCCACAGAGCTACAAAATCTGGATTACAATTCAATGTCAGAAAGCCAATTCAGAAGCACCATTATACAGCTACTGGTGGCTCTAGAAAAAAGCATTAAGGACTCACGAGACTTCATGACTGCAGAATTTAGATCCAATCAGGCAGAAATTAAAAATCAACTGAATGAGATGCAATCCAAACTAGAAGTCCTAACGACGAGGGTTAACGAGGTGGAAGAACGAGTGAGTGACATAGAAGACAAGTTAATGGCAAAGAGGGAAACTGAGGAAAAAAGAGATAAACAATTAAAGAACCATGAAGACAGATTAAGGGAAATAAATGACACTCTAAGGAAGAAAAACCTACGTTTAATTGGGGTTCCCGAGGGCGCCGAAAGGGACAGAGGGCCAGAATATGTATTTGAACAAATCCTAGCTGAAAACTTTCCCAATCTGGGAAGGGAAACAGGCATTCAGATCCAGGAAATAGAGAGATCCCCCCCTAAAATCAATAAAAACCGTTCAACACCTCGACATCTAATAGTGAAGCTTGCAAATTCCAAAGATAAAGAGAAGATCCTTAAAGCAGCAAGAGACAAGAAGTCCCTGACTTTCATGGGGAGGAATATTAGGGTAACAGCAGACCTCTCCACAGAGACCTGGCAGGCCAGAAAGGGCTGGCAGGATATATTCAGGGTCCTAAATGAGAAGAACATGCAACCAAGAATACTTTATCCAGCAAGGCTCTCATTCAAAATGGAAGGAGAGATAAAGAGCTTCCAAGACAGGCAGGAACTGAAAGAATATGTGACCTCCAAACCAGCTCTGCAAGAAATTTTAAGGGGGACTCTTAAAATTCCCCTTTAAGAAGAAGTTCAGTGGAACAATCCACAAAAACAAGGACTAAATAGATATCATGATGACACTAAACTCATATCTGTCAATAGTAACTCTGAACGTGAACGGGCTTAATGACCCCATCAAAAGGCGCAGGGTTTCAGACTGGATAAAAAAGCAGGACCCATCTATTTGCTGTCTACAAGAGACTCATTTTAGACAGAAGGACACCTACAACCTGAAAATAAAAGGTTGGAGAACCATTTACCATTCAAATGGTTCTCAAAAGAAAGCAGGGGTAGCCATCCTTGTATCAGATAAACTAAAATTCACTCCGAAGACAGTAGTGAGAGATGAAGAGGGACAATATATCATACTTAAAGGATCTATCCAACAAGAGGACTTAACAATCCTCAATATATATGCCCCGAATGTGGGAGCTGCCAAATACTTAAACGAATTATTAACCAAAGTAAAGAAATACTTAGATAATAATACACTTATACTTGGTGACTTCAATCTAGCTCTCTCTACCCTTGATAGGTCTTCTAAACACAACATCTCCAAAGAAACGAGAGCTTTAAATGATACACTGGACCAGATAGATTTCACAGATATCTACAGAACTTTACATCCAAACTCAACTGAATACACATTCTTCTCAAGTGCACATGGAACTTTCTCCAGAATAGACCACATACTGGGTCACAAATCGGGTCTGAACCGATACCAAAAGATTGGGATCGTCCCCTGCATATTCTCAGACCATAACGCCTTGAAATTAGAACTCAATCACAAGAAGAAGTTTGGAAGGACATCAAACACGTGGAGGTTAAGGACCATCCTGCTAAAAGATAAAAGGGTCAACCAGGAAATTAAGGAAGAATTAAAAAGATTCATGGAAACTAATGAGAATGAAGATACAACTGTTCAAAATCTTTGGGATGCAGCAAAAGCAGTCCTGAGGGGGAAATACATCGCAATACAAGCATCCATTCAAAAACTGGAAAGAACTCAAATACAAAAGCTAACCTTACACATAAAGGAGCTAGAGAAGAAGCAGCAAATCGACCCGACGCCCAGCAGAAGAAGAGAGTTAATTAAAATTCGAGCAGAACTCAACGAAATTGAGACCAGAAGAACTGTGGAACAGATCAATAGAACCAGGAGTTGGTTCTTTGAAAGAATTAATAAGATAGATAAACCATTAGCCAACCTTATTAAAAAGAAGAGAGAGAAGACTCAAATTAATAAAATCATGAATGAGAAAGGAGAGATCACTACCAACACCAAGGAAATACAAACGATTTTAAAACATATTATGAACAGCTCTACGCCAATAAATTAGGCAATCTAGAAGAAATGGACGCATTCCTGGAAAGCCACAAACTACCAAAACTGGAGCAGGAAGAAATAGAAAACCTGAACAGGCCAATAACCAGGGAGGAAATTGAAGCAGTCATCAAAAACCTCCCAAGACACAAAAGTCCAGGGCCAGATGGTTCCCAGGGGAATTCTATCAAATGTTGAAGGAAGAAATCATACCTATTCTACTAAAGCTGTTTGGAAAGATAGAAAGAGATGGGAGTACTTCCAAACTCGTTCTATGAGGCCAGCATCACCTTAATTCCAAAACCAGACAAAGACCCCACTAAAAAGGAGAATTACAGACCAATATCCCTGATGAACATGGTTGCAAAAATTCTCAACAAGATACTAGCCAGTAGGGTACAACAGTACATTAAGAAAATTATTCACCATGATCACGTGGGGTTTAGCCCTGGGATGCAAGGCTGGTTAAACACTCATAAAGCAATCAGTGTGATAGATCATATCAACAAGAGAAAAACCAAGAACCATATGATCCTCTCATTAGATGCAGAGAAAGCATTTGACAAAATACAGCATCCATTCCTGATCAAAACTCTTCAGAGTGTAGGGATAGAGGGAACTTTCCTCGATATCTTAGAAGCCATCTACGAAAAGCCCACAGCAAATATCATTCTCAATGGGGAAGCACTGGGAGCCTTTCCCCTAAGATCAGGAACCAGACAGGGATGTCCACTCTCACCACTGCTATTCAACATAGTATTGGAAGTCCTAGCCTCAGCAATCAGACAACAAAAAGACATTAAAGGCATTCAAATTGGCAAAGAAGAAGTCAAACTCTCCCTCTTCGCCGATGACATGATACTCTACATAGAAAACCCAAAAGCCTCCACCCCAAGATTGCTAGAACTCATACAGCAATTTGGTAGCGTGGCAGGATACAAAATCAATGCCCAGAAATCAATGGCATTCCTATACACTAACAATGAGACTGAAGAAAGAGAAATTAAGGAGTCAATCCCATTTACAATTGCACCCAAAAGCATAAGATACCTAGGAATAAACCTAACCAAAGAGGTAAAGGATCTATACCCTAAAAACTATAGAACACTTCTGAAAGAAATTGAGGAAGACACAAAGAGATGGAAAAATATTCCATGCTCATGGATTGGCAGAATTAATATTGTGAAAATGTCAATGCTACCCAGGGCAATTTACACGTTCAATGCAATCCCTATCAAAATACCATGGACTTTTTTCAGAGACTTAGAACAAATTATTTTAAGATTTGTGTGGAATCAGAAAAGACCCCGAATAGCCAGGGGAATTTTAAAAAAGAAAACCATAGCTGGGGGCATCACAATGCCAGATTTCAGGTTGTACTACAAAGCTGTGGTCATCAAGACAGTGTGGTACTGGCACAAAAACAGACACATAGACCAATGGAACAGAATAGAGAATCCAGAAATGGACCCTGAACTTTATGGTCAACTAATATTCGACAAAGGAGGAAAGACGATCCACTGGAAGAAAGACAGTCTCTTCAATAAATGGTGCTGGGAAAATTGGTCATCCACATGCAGAAGAATGAAACTAGACCACTCTCTTGCACCATACACAAAGATAAACTCAAAATGGATGAAAGATTTAAATGTGAGACAAGACTCCATCAAAATCCTAGAGGAGAACACAGGCAACACCCTTTTTGAACTTGGCCACAGTAACTTCTTGCAAGATACATCCACGAAAACAAAAGAAACAAAAGCAAAAATGAACTATTGGGACTTCATCAAGATAAGAAGCTTTTGCACAGCAAAGGATACAGTCAACAAAACTCAAAGACAACCTACAGAATGGGAGAAGATATTTGCAAATAACATATCAGATAAAGGGCTAGTTTCCAAAATCTATAAAGAACTTATTAAACTCAACACCAAAGAAACAAACAATCCAATCATGAAATGGGCAAAAGACATGAAGAGAAATCTCACAGAGGAAGACATAGACATGGCCAACATGCACATGAGAAAATGCTCTGCATCACTTGCCATCAGGGAAATACAAATCAAAACCACAATGAGATACCACCTCACACCAGTGAGAATGGGGAAAATTAACAAGGCAGGAAACCACAAATGTTGGAGAGGATGCGGAGAAAAGGGAACCCTCTTACACTGTTGGTGGGAATGTGAACTGGTGCAGCCACTCTGGAAAACTGTGTGGAGGTTCCTCAAAGAATTAAAAATAGACCTGCCCTACGACCCAGCAATTGCACTGTTAGGGATTTACCCCGAAGATTCAGATGCAATGAAACGCCGGGGCACCTGCACCCCGATGTTTCTAGCAGCCATGTCCACAATAGCCAAACTGTGGAAGGAGCCTCGGTGCCCATCGAAAGATGAATGGATAAAGAAGATGTGGTTTATGTATACAATGGAATATTACTCAGCCATTAGAAACGACAAATACCCACCATTTGCTTCAACGTGGATGGAACTGGAGGGTATTATGCTGAGTGAAGTAAGTCAATCGGAGAAGGACAAACAGTGTATGTTCTCACTTATTTGGGGAATATGAATAATAGTGAAGGGGAATATAAGGGAAGGGAGAAAAAATGTGTGGGAGATATCAGAAAGGGAGACAGAACATAAAGACTTCTAACTCTGGGAAATGAACTAGGGGTGGTGGAAGGGGAGGAGGGCGGGGGGTGGGGGTGAATGGGTGACGGGCACGGAGGGGGACACTTGACGGGATGAGCACTGGGTGTTATTCTGTATGTTGGTAAATTGAACACCAATAAAAATTAATTTATAAAAAAAAAAAAAAAAAAAAAAAAAAGAACTGAGACCATTACTGTTCCTTCCACTTCTATACTCCCAGGATCAGAAACATTGATGGGTTCATTCATATTAGAAACTCAGTATGTGTTTAATGACTTACTAGCACCTACTACAGAACCTACTGAGCATCACAGATTCACTGAATAAACGATGAATATGTAAATAAGGGTTCAGACTAAGAAGCCTGCTTAATCATTTAACCTATTATAACTGCCAAAATTATAGAACAAATATATAAAATCAAAAGGAATTGCCAATCTCATTCTCATGAAAAGTGTGAGTCATATAATACCCTTCTCTGTAATACAGGAAACTGAAGCCAAAAAACGTTAAGTAAAGCAAGTCTCTAAGGATTCCTACTTGAGAAGTTAAGCTAAGTACAAATCAATAATAAAAAATGATTACATAGATAAAAATAGACAACATGAATTAAATTGGAAGAAACAAATAACAGTGATAAGAGAGGCTCAATAATTATGTTGGAATTTGTCTCAAAACCAGAAATAAACTAAACAAAAATAAAAATGAGTAAAAATATAAGGCATTATAAATACAAACAAGGACTAAATGACTATCAAAAAGAACCAGAAATATTTGGAGAAGAAAACAAAACTTTTAGAAAAGAAAATTGTACACATTAAAACAAAACTGATTAGATACAATAAAATGAAATACATAGATGAAGAGAGAATTAGTAAACTAGATGATGGATCTGAAGAAACATCTCAGATGTAATTTGGAGAGACAAAGTTTAAAAAAAAAGAGAAACTTTAACAGAAAGGGAGGGCAAAATGAAAAGAGCTAATATATATCATAGGAATAGAATTCCTAAGAGAAGAAAATAGAAGAAAAGCAATATTTGAAAATATAATATCTTAGTATTTTCCAAAATTGCTAAAAGATTTCAATGTGTATATTTGGAAACTACAGTGAATCACCAGAAATATACATAAAAAGGTATCATCTACATATATTTTAATGAAATTGCAGAGCATCATATATATAGAAAATATCTCTTAAAAAGCCAGAATTTAAAAATATATTACTCGCATAAGGAAATATAATTTGAACTCAGTAGAATCCTAAATTAAAAGTATAGAAGCCAGAGAATAGTAGAAAATTCTATGAGAAAATAATCCTTAAACTAATATTTTACACTAAGAAAATATTGTAATTTAGAAAATGGTGAAAGATAGTTTCAGGTTAATTGCAACAGACCCTTGGTAAAAAATATATATGCCACTCCAAAAAGAGATTATATATGCTTTTCAAATAAATATAGACTAGAGAAAGTGATAGTGTGGAAAAAACAATCTAGAAATACTTTAGAACATTAACAACACAGTCTTATGACATACTAAAATTCTCAATAATATAAATCCAGTATTAAAAATTATCCACTCAGAAAGTCACAAACATACTTTTTTAAAGAATATGTTTAAGAAAAAAATCCAATGTAAATTTACATAATATTTAGAACCAACTGTTGGTCTGGCTGACAATACAAAACTCACTAACAATTTAGAATAGATTTTAAAATAGTACTCATAATTTCACTCACAAAAAGGGAACAGAATCCATGATTTTACAATGTAAATATTATCTTCAAAGAAGTGAAAGTTCTCAATTTTATACAATATATTCTAGAGACAAAAAATGGTTGAAAGATGCACTATTTATGAGTTCACTGTAAACTCAGTCACCAAGAGGACTAGAACAGGGATATAAAAGTATTAAATATAAGCAAATCAAACACAGTAGCCTATATAAACAAATTAGAGTGTTTTTCAGGCATTCAAAGAAGGTTTCGCATTTTAAAAATCAGCATTTTTTTACTCTGAGATATGTAGTGGAGAAATACAGGGGAAAATTGGTATCATTATTTGACTAACATTTATGACTTACAACAAAATGACTACAAAAACTCTAAACTGAAACAGATGGGATGGGGGGGGGTGTCAAGGTAGGCAGAGGGAGAGAAGAGAGAGCATCTTAAGTAGGCTCCAAGCCTAGCACAGAGATGCTGTGAGGCTTGATCTCAAGACCCTGAAATGATGACCTGAGCAGAAATCAAGAGTTTGACACTTAACTAAACCACCCAGATGATCCTAGGATTGTTAGTTTTGAAATATTATTTGACATAGTAACACAAATTATGCAGAATTTGTTTCTGGTTTTCTTTGATCAGATACATATTTGTAGGAGTCAACCTTCTTGTAAGTAACTGTAGTTCACTAATGTCCATTATTGTTTAGTGTTCCATTTTATAAATATATCCCTCTTTACTATTTCAAAGTTTAAGATAAATAAATGACAAGTTCTGATAAATAAATATATGTGTATTTTCTGGCTGTATTCCTAAGAGTTGAAATCCTGGTTTATAGAGTATGCATATGTTAAGCTTTAGTATACACCATGCCAGTTTTCTAAACCAGTGGTACAAACAAAAGTGTAAAGAAAGTCTTTAACATCCTTATCAACACTCGGTATTTTCAATCTTTGTCATTCAGTCACTCTTGTAGATATGTAGTGTACTCGTATTATGGTTTAAATTTGCTTTTGCCTTCATATACTATCATTTTAGTTGTTTTTTTATAGATTGTAATCCATATTTGCAATTAATACAATTTAATACATACTGTTACTATTACATCACTTCTCTGACATTGCTAGAAATACATTGCATGTCAATACCATTTGCCTTGTGTCAATTTTATAATGAATTTCAATTTTTATGTTTTAAACCCTATATTACTATTACTGTTTTAAAGAGTCAAGGTTCAAACTGTGTCCATTAATTTTATGTACATATTTGCCTTTCCCATGCCTTCCCACAACCATGTTTCATTCTGTTTTCCTTCAGTTTTTATTTTTATTTTTTTAAAGATTTGAGAGAGAGAGAGAGAGAGGGTGGGGAGAGTGGCAGAGGGAGAGGGACAGAGAAACTCAAGCAGACTCTGAACTGAGTGCAGAGCACAGAGCCTGCCATGGGGCTCAATCTCAGGACCCTTAGATCACGACCTGAGCCAAAACCAAGAGTCAGAAGCTTAATTGGCTAAGCCACCCAGGTGCCCCATTTTTTCTTTTAGATAAAGTTTTCTGATGACAAATTTATTTTACTTAGTTAAAAACTTATTTTCTTCATTTTTGAGGGATATTTTTCCAATATATCGAATTCCAGCTAGACCAATATTCAGAACTTCAAATAACAGCCTTCCAAACTTTAAATAACAGTCTTCTAAATGTCATTTTTTTGAGAAATTGGCTATTCTTACTATCATACCCTGATTTTTTTTTCTTTCAAGTTTCCTCTATGAATTTACTTTTCAGCAATCTTATCATATTCTGTTTGTATTTCACTAAGATTCTAAATCTGAGTTGCTGGATTTTATCAATTTTGGAAAACAAACAGCCACTCTCTTTTTATTTATTTATTTATTTTTTTGCCACTCTCTTTTTAAACATTTACTTTTTAAATTTTTTTTTCAATAACCAATATCTTTTTCACATTATTCTCTCCACTCCCTTTGGGATGCAATTATATGAATATTAAACATTTTGCTGATATACATGTGCTTCTATGGCTCCAATCTATCTTTTACATTCTTATTTTTCCTATCAGTACATTGTTTTGGAAATTTTCTATTGACCATTTACCAGTTCTATAAACTTGTCTTGAATGTGTCTTAAGTACTTTTAATTCCATCTGAGTTCTTAATTTTAGATTTTTTGTTTTATATCTTCGAATTAAAAATTGGTTAATAAATTGTAATTCTATAGTGAAATTGTCCATATTTTCATCTATCTTCTGTAACATATTAACTACAATTATAAATATCTTTAGCACCTCACTTGAATATCTGGATCACTATGGATCTTTTTCTTTTGTCTTTTTCCTTCTATTTTTCAATTTCTTGATCCTGTTTTCTTGGCATGCCTAGTGTGTTTTAAATGAATAACATTATGTGTTAAAAACTGTGAAGATTCCATATAATAAAATCATATTGCTAGAAAAATATTCACAGTGAGATAAATATATATATCTAAAAGATTACTACATATTGTCTACACTTTACAAGCATGTTTATTGAATATTTATGTATAAAACACATTCAAGTAAAATGTTTAAGTGGATAGATAATATCTGAGAAAGAAGCAGATACCTAGATTGGTGGAGAAGTCAAAGAAGATTTTAACCTTCTCCACAATATACTAAAACTTCCAAAGAGATTATATTTACTTCTTGCATAATATACTCATTTTAAATATCTAAAAACACATTGTAAGCAACATTATAAGATTTTTCTCATAGCCAAATAAAAGCAAAAGGACCGATTTTCTTATTCTCAAAACTAAATAGGTTACTACAGCAGAGTTAAATCTTTTGAGAGTTTGTTTCAAGCTAAGAGTTTAATATCTGCTTTTCCAAAAAGAAAGTAAACAAATTTTTAAGGTCCATTTGCAGTCCATATAAGAGTTTTATAGGATCTTACAGGAGTTTCTACAGACATATTAAAAATTAAAACATGAAGTAATTTCCCAAATAAGTTTTAAAATGTCCATGCCTTTATGCTGATTGCAGGATCGTTAAATTCACTAGTATTAATTTTTCATTCATTGTAGAGCAAACTGAAGAACAGAGAATTTAAGGACTTTCTTTCATGTTAATAAGTCACAAATTGCTCCTTTATTTCCGCTGTGTCTACTCAATTCCTCCCTATGCTAGGAGCCCCATGAATATAAGGTTTGGGCAGTTATTTAATACAACTTCATGCCTATCAAAGTGCCTAGACTTTAGGAAATATTCAAGAGATATGGGTGAAAAAAACCCACTGATGTGAATTTTTACTCTCATATTTTGCTTAATGTTTCTTAAATTCTGTGTTAACAGGTTTCCAAATTCAGGGTCTTTACATATGTTGTGCCTTCTTCATAAAAATATTTTCTCTGTATTCTGAAAGGCTGACTTGTTCTAAATTTCAAGGGTCAACTGAAATGTTATTTCACAAGAAAATCTCACTAATCATGAAGTATTTCTCAACACTTAGCTATTGCTTTGTTCTTCCCTTCACAACTAAATATATATAATATAAATTTATATATACATGTATATAGGTGTCACAGATTTCCTTGTTCATTGTCTCCATATTACACTATAAGTGACATATGAATAAATATCTTGACCAATTTCATCATTTAATTCTCAGTACCTGTATAGAAAGAATGGTGCTCCAGATGGAAAAGTTCCATCTGGGGATTCCTGTTATCATGTAAATTAGCTTTTCTGTAGGAAAACTTACATTTATTTATATGATAGAAAGCTTATCCCAAATGTCCTTTTTTTTTAGCTGTCACTGTGTTTGCCAACAAGCTCTGTTTGCACTGACAACAGAACGTTGAGAAAAGGAATACCACTTACAGATCTCAGCAATTCTTCCTAAGCAATTGCCGGTGCCACTCAAAGAGAGTCAAGAGTTCAAGACTTAATGCTCTGATAAAGCCGTATATCCCAAAGTGAGTCATTTACAGTGATATCGCATCATCAGTAAAGTGAATCCACATATCCTATACATTATGGTGAACAGTTTCAAATCTCATCTCCCTACAGCGCTCCCAGTGAAATGAAGCTGAATAAAACAAATCCTGATTTTTCACATTTACTGTTATTAAAGAAAGGAACAAAGTAGCGCCAAGGGGAATGAAAGAATAACGCTATGGCTATTCAGTTGTGAAGAAAGTAAATTAATAAAACTAACCTCATTTCTTTTGTACACGCTCTCAGTAGATGCCCCTGGAGAACAATTCCTTTTATGGAATAGAATAAGGATAGGGAATGGACCTTGCAGCTTTTGTAACTTGGTATTTTTAGTAATATTTGCACTTGATGTATCACAAGGAACTAATATGTCACCCTGTTTGCCACATGATGCTTGATATCTTTTCCTATGAGCTATTCCTTTTCATAATGTCTACTTGAAACTTTAGTAAATATTATGCTCTCATTAAATACATCATATAACTATTATCAGGGGAAGGACAAAAACAATCCTGTGAATATATAATTCCTTCAAACTTTAAAACATATATGGCACTCTGGCTTGTGTGAAATATTTAATCCTTTTTTTTTCCCTCTTGCTTGGCAAAAATTAATGCGGTGTGCTAGAAAAAGCCTTTATCCACTATGACAAACTGAACAACCTCCAGGCTGTTCATCTGCCATGAGGAAGATTTTTCATTTCAATGGCTAGCTGAGTGATGTATGTGAAGATATTTTCCAACCTGTCTGGCTCATGGTCTCTTTGCTTTAGTGGATTTCATTTAAGAATTAGTCCAGCATCATTTAATAGCATGCAATATAAGAATACATTTCTCCCAATAGATAGGTGAGATGATAGATAAATATGCATACATATTTCTATTTTTCTAAGAAAAATGAAGTCCAACACTCCATAATATAATTTTGTCAAAATTCTAATCTACCAATAATTTTAGCCCTGATTCCTAATGATAGTTTTTTTTTTCAAAACTTCATGTTTCCATTAAACCATCTCTCCTAGATTAAAAGAATCAAAAGAATACAAATAAGCCCGGTATTAGTCAATTGCTTTTTATGAAATAAAAAAAAACTGTAAATTTTATTTACCTGATGTAGCTCTATAATCTACTGTCTTGGCTTGATAAATAAATCAATACAATAATTTTGTCAGTATATATCAAACGTTTCATGAAGTTTTTCATGTTCATTTTTTTTAAAGATTATACTTATTATTCATGAGAGACACAGAGAGAGGCAGAGACATAGGCAGAGGGAGAATCAGGCTCCTTGTGGGGAGCCCAATACAAGACTTGATCCCAGGACCCCAGGATCAGACCTGAGCCAAAGGCAGATACTCAACCACTGAGCCACCCAGGTGTCCCCATGTTCATTTTTCTTAAACAAGGAAATTTTCTAAGTGATAACACATGGAAAATATTCCATTTACAAAGTAAATTTAGAAAATTCCACAGAATTACCAATTAATATAAAAGATGTGGATTATAGATTAGTAAAACAAAAGAATCTCATTATTTACCTAGCACACTGACATGGAGACTTTTCAGAGATTATGGAGCAATATACTCTTTCTATTCTTATCCTTGATCACCATATAATTAAAGACAACCTTCTAACTTTCAAATATTGCATTCTAAAGAAATCATTAGCAAAGTTGGCAGGAAAATGTTGACTCCTCGGATTCACCCCAAAATGTTATATTTCTGGTGGGGGACTTGATATCTGAATTTTAAACAGGATCTCAAGTTAATTTTTAAGTCAAAAGTCTAGCAAAAATATCCAGACTACAGCTGGGGAACTATTAAAAATTTGTTTTAAGTTATTTATTTATTTATTTAGTTAGTTAGTTATTTATTTATTTATGAGAGAGAGAGAGAGAGAGAGAGAGAGAGAGGCAGGCAGAGATTCAGGCAGAGGGATAAGCAGGTTCCACGCCGGGAGTCCAACGCGGGACCCGATCCCGGGTCTCCAGGATCGTGCCCAGGGCCAAAGGCAGGCGCCAAACCGCTGAGCCATCCAGGGATCCCCAGGGAACCATTAATATAAATAAAAGCAAGTGGGGCATTCTGAAAGTTTATATACAATTTTCACGTAGGTACTCACTGAAACAGAACACTTATCTATTAAAAGTTAGCAGCACAGGGGCACTGGGCTGGATCAGTCAATAAAGCATCTGATTCTCAATTTCAGCTCAGGGCATGATCTCAGAGTCGTGAGATCAAACCCCATGACAGGCTCCCTGTTCAGTAGGGAATCTGCTGGATATTCTCTCCCTCTCCCCCTTCCCCTGCTCTCATGCATGCACTCTATCTAAAATAAATCTTTAAAAGTTAGCAAAATGTTTAAGCATGACAACAATAAAATTGCATAGTGCCTGACACATAGCTCTCAATAAATGTCTTAAATGATCAATTAATTTAAAAAAATGAATGTCTTTTAATGAGACATCAATCAGAATAAAGAAAATGTGTTAGTACATAATTACATGATATACAAAATATATGGTGTCAAGACTGTGTTTATAGCACACAGTCAATGCTGGCCTTGATGGAAGTTTGTGATAGCTAAGCACATTCCAAACTGAAGAGTCATCCCTCCCACAACTGTCTCAATAACGCCCATCCAGATGCATTAGGTACACTTCTCTTCCTTCTAGAGAAATGGAAACTAAGACTCAGCAACAACACTTTCTTTTTCTTAAGTCAACATATGGATTAAAGTATATGCTGCTGTTTTATCGACTTCAATAATGAATTTTAATCAACACAAACTGGATTTAAGCCAGTCTTTTAAAAGTCTAGCTTCTGTGCTTATCCCTGTAAATGTACCCTGAAGTCTTTTAGTAACCACATATAAAGATGACCAACTAATTTCTGATTTTATGGTTGTATTACTGACTTGCAGTTATTGTAATATAGTCTACAATCATCAGGTGTAACTATAGCAAAGTGATTACAAAGAAGTTTCATATCACATCTTGACCTTTCCATCTTCTCACAATAAATTCCTGAATATTATTTTCATATGACATCTTCCTAATTATACTTTAGTTTATAAAAAATAATGATCTGCTAACATCTTAGCAAATGTTTAGATTACACAGTTTAATAATGAATACAAATTCATGTCACCAAAAAATGTTAATTTTAACAATCAAGTAAATACACTATGGAGAGATATGGTTCTAATTCCATAAATGCAATATATATCATAACTTCACATTAAGATTACAAAAACAGGGATCCCTGGGTGGCGCAGCGGTTTGGCGCCTGCCTTTGGCCCAGGGCGTGATCCTGGAGACCCAGGATCGAATCCCACATCGGGCTCCCGGTGTATGGAGCCTGCTTCTCCCTCTGCCTGTGTCTCTGCCTCTCTCTCTCCCTCTGTAAGTATAAATAAAAATTTAAAAAAAAAAAAGATTACAAAAACAATATTAATTCACTCAGCCTTGATACAAACTAAGAGCTTCACAATTTAACTGAAAAATACTCCCAATTTTTTTTTAGCAAGAATCAACAATATTGTCTGAAGTTACATATGAAAGTAGAAACAATTTTAAAATATCCACATTATACTATATTATTCAAGCAAAATGTCTTACACTGATATGATCCAATTTTTATTTTTGAAATTCTCAATTAACAAAAGATCAGTTCTTGTGGTCATTATGAAAGGTGGTATAGACCCCTTCCAAATTAATAAGTTCAGATGTCAACACTAATAACTGATACACACCAAGATGGTATGAAAAATTTATCACTCACGTGATGGGACTTTCTGAGAAGAGTGGGGTATTACCTAATGGAACCCAAAATTGGCTGGAGTGACTTAAGAGAATGGAAACATGAGTGGTTATGGCTGGGGGTGGGGAAAGGGTTCCTAAGTAGGCAGGAGTTCTATGAATTGAACATCCCACAGATTCTTAAAGGCAAGGAATGGGGCAAGCTTTCTTATCAGTTTGCCTAGTTGTGAGCTAAGAGGGGAAGAAGGAAGGCTGACACTAGAAAGGTATCATCAGTCAAGCATAAAAAAAAATTGAGTCAGAGTATTACACCAGCTTTCAAATGGAATTATCTCTATTAGAGATATTTTTAATAATTCCTGTCCATCTCTATCCTGGCATGAGAATTTTAAACTCACTTTTTCATTCCAACTTCCTTCTAGGTTTTGGCATTCTTCAAAGTTGTAAAACAAGTCTTACCTGCCTTGTGGACTTTGTATGTAGTAAGGTTTTGGACAATAAATAAACAGATATGAGAGTATCTGAGTGTTACATCTCATAAATAAAATAATTTCAGGCACTATGGTAGAGAGTATCTGTGGCCTGCCTCAGAGGGTATGGTCAGAGAAGGCTTCACAAAACAGACTTCTGAAGTAAGACCTGAATAAAAAGAGCTAGTCAACCATGTGAGTGTCGGGGGGGAAGAGCAGTTCACCCAGAGGTAGAAACTTGTACAAAGATCATGAAGTAGAATAAACACTGCATGTAATTAAAAAAAAAAAAAAAAAGCTTGTTACTAGAGGGCAGGGAGATATAAAAAAAAGTAATACCGGAGATTGGAGAGGGAGGCAGAAGGCACTTCATGTAGGATCTTGAAAACTGAGATTAGAGGGACCTGTATTCAAAGGCTAATGGGAAACTACAGAAATTTTTAAGCAGGGGAGTCAATGGCCCAATTTATTTATTATTTAATAAATATTAAGTCACATTCCTTACAATTTAGAGTAGAGAGGATGAAACTCCAAGTGAAAGATCAGTTTCGGAGGTTTTTTAAGATTGTCCAGGAAAAAAATTATAGCACTTTCTCAAGGGTGGTGATAGTGGATGTAGAGAGAGATGAGGGCTTTGGAGTATATTTTCAGGTAAACATAGTATTGGTTGAGAGAGATAAGAGAAAGTAATGAAGAATGACTTTGGTTGTTTATTTTGATGGTTGGTTGATTGATTTGGGACCTGATTTATGGATACGATGATCATGACATTGACTGAAATGAGGGGGATGTCATGGTGTGAGAATCGAGAATTATTCTTCGTAAATACTAATTGTATGGCAACTATATGAAATTCAAAAATAAATGAAGCATTCAGTGGTTTGTAAGGTTCTCCAACGCTTAACTTCATCATTCACCAAGTAATTATAGATCAGTTACTATACAGTAGATATGAGTAACACATGGGTAAGTGGCTTTCAGATCTCTCACTGTTTTTTTCCTGTGACCTTAGATTCTCATTAGTAACTATCATGTTACTGAGATAATAGAATGCCAATAATTAAAAATATAGTTACTATGTTAATCACTGTCCTGTGTTATAAAGAATATAAGCCATAATAATAAACAGCCCTACTATAGAGGCTTCAATTCATTTAAGGATATTTCTTCAATTCATATAAGGATATTTGACTTCAATTCATATAAGGATATTTCTCTTTCCAAAGTCATTTTAAAGTGCTCTGCTCTTGTCCAGTTTTATTTTAAGACATGCACTATTAATGCTGTCTTGCAGTAACCACTTTGGATCACAATGGATCCTCCAAGATTTATGTTGCACCTTTAGCTATAAAATCCTGGCAACATCTATTTTTCTCGAAAGTTTTTATATTATCATTTTTAGCCTCAATCCAGAGTTATTCGTTTAATGTGAAAAAAGTTATAAACTGGCAACAGCTACTTACTCAGTTCTTTCAGTGCATAACAACATTCTATACTGCTAGATGTTTTTACCTTTATTTATTCACCTTTCCTTTCTTTTTTACTGTAAAAGTCTCATATCCTTATCAAAAAAAGAAAGGGAGCAGGCATTTTAAGAATGTCATATGTAATCATTGTAACTTGTTTCCCTATGGAAATTCCCTGTATATGGATTACATGAAGTAGTATAGATACTCCAACACATACACTTGATATCTCTTACTTTCTGCTTATAACAACTCTCCATACAGGTAATTCAAAACAATAAGGCAACCATAAAAAAAATCCTATAGTTGTTGTTACAGGTAAGGTAAAACCTATATACTCAGGAAATTTACAATGCAGACTGATTATGAAAAATAACACAAATTATCCTATACTTATTTTAAGGTAACCATTTCAGGGTAACAAAATGATTTTGGAGGGCAAAATATTTTCTACAAGTATCAGGTTGATAAAATTTATGTAGGATGAATGAAATTCCACAAAAGCTTCAGTTTATAAAGCCTCATTCTCAAAAGCATAAAAAAACAATAAAGAATAAAAACAATTCCCAAATGTTACTTTAACTCTGACACTAGGATCACCCATCTTAATAAATTATCTGAGTATGATGAATAATATTAATAATGATGCTTCAGTTTGCCAGATTACTAATAGTAGTGGGTGGTTATTACAAAATAAAATCAATTCTTCTAAAATCTTGTTCTTTTCGATAAAAATACTGTAGATGTGGATTTTAGTTGTGTCAAGTAGTTTATAATCTGTGATCATCTGTTCTTACATATGATACTTAAGACATTGATGTGGTATGCAAATGTTTCTGTATGTGAACGTGTACATAAATGTATACATGGAAGACTTACATAGTGTAGATCTTTCACTCTGAATTTCAGTATATTAAGGGAATGACACAAGGAGAGACATACTGAGAATATCCAACATGTAAAACATTCTTCCAGAATCAGACCAAGAACCTGTGCCTGAGAAATGAGAGTCAGTACAGTTTGGAAAGCATACTAATCCTGTTATTTAGAATAAAGAAAGATTGCTTCCTATTGGTTGGTATTTCAGAGGCTCTGTTTAAAATGTAAAATGTGAGCCAAGACTTGGAGGATTAGTAGGATTTCTACAAGCCCATATAATGATTTAAGTTAATAACAGAGACATATCAGAGTCATGAGGAGGATGTTAAAAGATGCCAAAAAAAAAAAATCTATCCTGCTGGTATGTGAATATAAATTCTGAGTAAAAACACTGGAAAGGGAATCTGGAAGTGGATGGTTTTTTGTTTGTTTTATGATGCTATGCTAAAAAGCTGAATATAACTTGGTTCCTTTTGTATAATCACAACTATGAAAAGAAGAATAGACCTAAACAGCAGCTATGGTTGTACAGGAGTCTTAGAATTCTATCTTCCCTTTTCAGTTTTGTTTAGCTTTGTTAACGCTGCCATCTGCACTTGAAATCAACCAAGCCCTACAGAGATTCCAGAAAGAGAACTCTGGTTAAAAAAAAAAAAAAAAAAAAAAAATTCTATGGTAAGAATTCTTCAATGGTTTTTGCCAGTTCTCCCAGAATCCAATCTGCAGGCTCCCTGGAGAGTGGGGTTTAAAATAGACAGTGTAGCTCTGATATCTACAAAAATTTGGCAAGGTTTTCCATTAATTTTCCTTTGAGTTTCCCCTTGGCTAATGAAAGGAATAACTGGTACCGGCTTACCAGAGAATCCGCTGGAGTCCTGTCAACCCTGGGAGAGCCCATATGGTGGCCCTCCTGTGAGGGAAGATATGGGCTATTCCAGGTAGTGGGAAAGGCTTTGATACAACCTGTGAGGATAATCTTTTTTCCCCAGTGTTTCAGTTTTTTCCCCACTGTCTCATCAATGTGTGGGCCAGTGTTTTGATGATAGACTCCTAGGAGGATAAAAAGAGGAACCCTCAGCTATTTGTTTTAGGTTTCTGGTCTTGGAGCTACTACAACTATAAGGCCAAGAGTTGGTAGACATCTGGGTACACTCTTCCAAGTCTCTTCAGAGTAGAAAGGTAATTCAGATAGAGGATCAGTAGACTGTACTCAGGTTAAAAAAAAAAAAACAGTAAAGTGGTGTAGCAGGGGTCTCAACAGCCTTATACAGTATTTTGTTTTAGGTGCCTCTTGTATCTTTAATTCTTCATTAGGCTTTTGCAATGAATTTTTCAACTAAGCTATTTTAGAATCTTGAAAACTTTTAAAGCCTTCTGCCTGCCAATTAAAATTAGGTATCCCATTCTGTTTGATTTCGGGGGCCTTGCTTTCAAGTACACTTTTTCAATGAACTTGTATTTAATTGGAACATTTCTCATAGTGGCCACTGTATGCTACATTGTCTTAGCAAAATTTTGCCTTTTTTAAAAAAGAATATCCAGAGCTACCAAAACCACCGTTTTTAGAGATAAAATAAGCAGGTATGCTGGAAGATGACATGCCCTATTCTTGAAACTGGTGGATCTCATTTATGTAGCTAAATTTTGAGTGTCTCAGAGCTAAACGAATACCTAAAAAGGGGTGCACTGCTGGGTGAGAAACACTGGGTGTTTCACAGTGTATCTTTATAACAAGAAATTTTATAACAGAAATTTTCTTGAGGTTGGCCAGTGACCTAGTGTCAATCTAATACATTCCATGACCAACTTATCCTAGCACAAGGAGTCTTAAAGTTAGGTGGTGGGTAATCTAACAGCTTTTAAGTCCCTGATGCCTGTCCACCAATTTTGCAACTTGGCTTCTGAGATGTCCACTGACAATAGATTACTCCTGTCACAAGATTTCTTCACAGTGGTGGGTGCCCTAATGGCTTTTCATAGTATGACTTGTGCCCACTGACACTTTGATATGCCATTCGTCAAAACCGTCCAAAAAAAAAAAAATTTTTTTTTTTTATTTATTTTCCCAAGTTCCTCAGTGGTCTATACAGTGGACTTACCTCAAGGCTTCTTTGAGTCCCTCCACAGCTGTCTTCAGATCATTATTTTGCCCTGTGGAAATAATCCTCTCTACTTCAACCAGACGGTTAAGCTTTCCAGCTGCCTGGGCAGGTAAGGTCCTCCCGGAGACGCTTACCACGTACCCGAGCTCATCCACAAACCCAAACGCTGTGGGCGCCCCACGAGGCCTCCCTGAAAAATTGCGATCCTCACACCGCAATTTTGCACCCGGAAGGCTGAAAAGCAACAAAACTCGAAGAGCTCGGGACACAAAACAAGAGGAGCCGCGCCTCAGAAAAGCTTACCGGTGTCAGCGAGCCGGAGGAAGCAGCAACCCGAACGGCCAGGAGGTCGAGCGTTGCCTGGAGGAGGGCCGCCGTGGAATTTCCAGCGGCTGTCTGGGGTTCCGTCTCCTTGCAAGAGCGGCAACATCTCAAAACTAAAACTATTTAGTGACAAGTTTGAGGCCCTTCAGTCAGGGTTAAACAGCGCAAGGACGGAACGAAGCCCGCACCTCACCGTTAGCGCAGTAGAAGCCTGAGGGGGTTTCCGGCGCTCTTTTATACCCTGGAAGCGGAAGCGGAAACGGTGGGCGGGAACAGCACCTGATTGGCTGGGGGCTTGTGTTTCTGACCTTTAAAAAGATCAAGGACCAAGGCGATGTGTATACAGCCCGAAGTTAGCTTAGCTTTTGGGGGAATTGCCTGACCAAGTCCTTGGTCAAGCAGCTTTTACAGGAACATGAAAATTCAGTTTGCTGACTTTCCAGGGACAGGAGAGGAGAGGCTCCACCTTGGGTCTGGAAGTTTATTTCAACAAGGACAAACATATTTGGTCTGCACCTACAGCCTGAAAAGTTCTAACTGTTCTAGGCCAATGTCTTCATGTTTTCAGAGTCATAGATGACTGTTCAAAGCAGAAAAATATTGCAAATAAAACTTGAAAGTATTTGAACATACTAAATATAATCATATGAATTGGTTTTGTTTCAGTGAATTGTCAAAGTTTGGGAAAGGACATTTGATCAGTATTTTGATTCACGTAATTAGAGAGATGATTTATAAAGACCATTTTAATGAATACCCATGCCAGAGAAACTTTTAAATGATAATAATGATAATGAAATAATAATGAAAACTTTTTAATGATGATAATTAAAACTTTTAAATGATAATAATTAAAATTTGATATTACCCTTTTCTCTTTAATATATATTTTATAAATAGCTTTTATTAATATATCAGCATGAATATATATGATCAGAAAATAAAGATAATCATTTTTTTCTAAATGGA
This sequence comes from Nyctereutes procyonoides, assembly GCF_905146905.1. Lineage (NCBI taxonomy): Eukaryota > Metazoa > Chordata > Mammalia > Carnivora > Canidae > Nyctereutes > Nyctereutes procyonoides. The sequence continues at coordinate 19,671,844 of NW_026575121.1, forward strand.
AAGTGAAAATTATTATTTCCAGCCTCTGATTCAATAAAATTTTTAAATACACATTTGAGGGACACCTGGGTAGCTCAGTGGTTGAGCATCTGCCTTCAGCTCAGGTCATGGTCCTGGAGTTGGGGGGGATGGAGTCCTGCATCGGGCTCCCTGTGGGGAGCCTGCTTCTCTCTCTGCCTATGTCTCTGCCTCTCTCTGTGTATCTCTCATGAATAAATAAACAAAATCTTTAAATAAATAAATACACATTTCAAGCTGCAAAATTGGTGGAATTATATAATACAAACTATATTCACATGCATGGGCATAGAAATTCAGTTCACCAAAATATTTATTTATTCCTCTCTCCATATTTTTCTGTAAAACCTTTTTGATTGTTTGCACTTAAATTACTACATTTTGGTCATTATTGTAACAAATACTATGTTCACCATATTAAAAATAAACTTGTTTTTTAGGTATAGTGCTTATTCTGTTGTAAAAGTGAAATTTTAATGATTAAGTTCATGAAATTCAACTTACAATAACTAGAGGAGTTACACCCTCAAGAATTTTTAAATGTGTGGAAATTGATCATGAGAGGAAAGCTTATAACTGTATATAAGAATACCAAGAAACAGTAATTAGCCCAATTATTTATTCACCTGCTATGAGCCAAATGATATGTCAGATGTTATAAGTCTATATTATGGCTAACTCTAACACAATATTGATACCTTGAATCTGTACTACAGAGGATCAGCGTTCAACACTGTTGTCTAATATCAGAGAGCTGATAAATGGCTGTGCTGACAACAGAAAACAAAAGTCTACCAAAGCCAGAGATGTTTTACTTCTACATTGTGTGATCTTTCAGGTTAGTTGTGAGCACAATATACATGTACTGGTTTTATTTCCTGTAATCTCTACCTTAAGAAATGCAGTACTTGGATTACTGATGATTTTCTTGACTCTTCTGACCTATAGTTTCCTATATTCTGATGTTAGAAGAGATGTAAATTATATTCTGTGGTTTGGAGAATAGAGGACTGGCATGATGTGCTTCTTCTTTTTATAAACAATGAATAATTTTTGCACTAATTTGTCTAAAATTAACATTTACATTTTCTTGCTGTTTTCCACAGAACAGTGTTCCTCAGAAACTCTTTCCTTGTTGACGTCATAATGAGATATTAGAGAAACACTAGTGTTGAATACTAATAAGCATACCAGATTTCCAGCACTAGCACTCCAGTGTCTGTACCCACTACATGCACACACACATAAGTAAAGCATTCCATGGTCTTGCTTTTGTATTTTATAAATATGTTCTAGATAAAATGAAAAGTAAAATACATCCTTAAAAACTGTTTGATTTACTGGAGAAAAATATACTGAACTCAAAAACAAAACCAAATATCAAGGAAGGAGGAAGTGGGTTATAAGAAAAAAAGAGAGGGGCACCTGGGTGGCTCAGTGGTTGAGCATCTGCCTTTGGCTCAGGTCATGATCCTGGGGTCCTGGAATTGAGTCCCATATCAGGCTCTCCCTGAGGAGCCTGCTTCTGACCTCTGCCTATGTCTCTGCCTCTCTGTGTCTCTCATGAATAAATAAATAAAATCTTTAAGAAAAGAAAAAAAGAAGAAGATGGGGGAAAATTAATTTACAAAATATTAATGTTATAGGGACACCTGTGTAGTTCAGCAGTTGAGCGTCTGCCTTCAGCTCAGGGTGTGATCCTGGAGTCCGGGGTTGGAGTCCCACATCCCGTGTCTCTGCCTCTCTCTCTCTCTCCATCTCTCTCTGTCTCTCATAAATAAATAAATTTTAAAAAATATTAATGTCATAAATTAGTCACAATCTTTTTCTCAAAAGATGTATTTATTTGAGAGAGCCCAAGAGAGCACACACAAGCAGGCGGAAGGACAGAGTGAGAGAAGCAGGCTCTCCACTGAGCTGAGCGGGAGCCTGATGACTGGGACTTGATCTTGACTCAGGGCTTGATCTCACAACCTATGACATTATGACTTGAACTGAAACTCAGCTGCTCAACCAACTGAGCCACCTAGGCGCCCTGATCACCGTCTTTTACTAAACAAAATTAATTGGCTAGAAAAAATATATATGCATATATGCTATGATCCTAATTTTAAAAAATCTAAATGTAAGTGCATTGAAATATTCAAATGTAAAAAAAGATATATATATCATATATATATATATATATTTGTAATGCTATCTAAAATAAAATAAAATAAAATAAAATAAAATAAAATAAAATAAAATAAAATAAAATAAAATAAAATAAAATACCATGGGTCAAATAGAGGAATCATTGGTTTAAATTATCAAAATGTGAAATAGTTTGACATCAAAACTAACATATATAGTATTGAAAATTTATTCTGACTTCAGAACTAAGATTTAGAACATATATGACAGAAAAGAGAAGATGTTCTCAATCTATAAAGAGTTTTAAAATTTGTCTGGTTTTAGTGGTCTGATACACTTCTCCAAAAAAAAAAAAAAGTGGCAAAGGAAAAGAGCAGACAATTTCCAACTGATGAAACAGGAATAACAAAAACAAAAATAATAATATTATAACACAAGAAGTCACAGGCAAATATTAACAATAAGAGATGATTTTCTACTTGTTAACTTGGAAAAGGCAGAAGCTAGTAGCTAATTTAGTGTTAACAATCATACACTTGAATGGATGGTTTCATCCAGTGTTGCAGAGTGTATAAGTTGATTAAAATTTCTAGGGGGCATATTGACAATGTGCATTGTTAGCCTTTGAATTTTTCAAAAATCTTCATACAAAAACCTCACCTATAATTTAAATTCTTATATAATATTCAGAAGTATGCAGTAATATGGATATCTATGTGGGCTCATTTAAAAATGCCCTGTAAATTATCTAGTAACACCTAAATTTTAAAGTCATAGATTGAATAAATTGTCATACTGATAAAGACATAATATTACAACATTAGTAAAGCATATTTCAAAAATATTCTAAAATCCTACATTAGTCATGATATTTTATTAAATATATTGAGTGGGAAATTGTATATATGATGTTATTCCAATTTTTAAAATCTAAAATGTATATATGCTGAAATATTAGAAAATTTATTACTAAATTTCTACATGTTGGAAACAGAAGTAACAAATTTTCTGCATGTTCTCAACAGAAGCACATTAGAGTTTTATAATCAGATGAAAACCATAAATACTGTTTGAAAAATAAAGTAAAAGGAGTTGAAGTGGAATTAGGTAAACAAACCACTGGCATCATAAGGCATTTCCTTCTCCAGCTGCTCTTCTGGCTCGTCAGCCCATTTGAAGCAGTGAGAAGCCATTGAGCAGGTGGCTGCTCATTTTATTTTGATATGGAAGATTAACCTCAGAATTATTTCTGCATTTACTAGAAAACAGTGAGTCATGACAATTGTAAAAACTATCTCCACCGATATACAATCATATTCTTTTATATCAAGGCTTACTCTCACATGGGATGAGTGTTAGAAAAGGATCTAAATTATTCACAATAGCTAAATTATTATTTTTTTAAATTTTCAATGTTAGCTACCTCCATACAAAAATAAAATGGAAGAGCAATCATTAACTCTACCACAATATTGTTAGTTTTATTTTTTAAACTGTGAAAGTGAAATTGTAACTAGTAATCTGGAATTGAGGCAAATCAGGAATTTGTCTATAGCCCAAGAGAGTGGATATTTATCAGTTATTTTTATTAAAATTAATCTAAAATAAGTCTGTCCATATGTGCATATTCTTTTCTGTTCTCAGTAGTGGCTCTGCTATATTCCCCCCAGATTCCTTTTGTTAATTAAATATCAACACATTTTAGATCAATATTAGTACTGGGGCTATTTTGACCTTGCATTTGAAAAGGACTTCTAGTCCACAAATGAGACATGCAAGATAAATTTAGAAGAAAAAAATAATTGACATTTAGTTTGCATCATTTGGTAGGTTCAAAGAATTAGCCTTTGTGAATTTGGCCAGAACATTAATATTATCACACTGCAATCAGCATTTGTCAGCTCACATCAAGAGTGTAATCCACTTCTATAGAACTATCTTTGGTGTTTTGTGGCTATGTAACAAGAAACCAATTAATAATGAAAGGTAGATTGTAGTTTTAAAAAAATGTACAGCATATAGGAAATTGCTAAGAATAAAGATTTACCCTGAGAACAAAATAAATGTCTGTTAAGCTACCTCAAACAGATTCCCCATAGATATAATATATAGTTTATAAGATATATAGTTTAAGATATATAGTTATATATATCTTATATAGTTAAGATATATAGTTATAAGATATAGTTTATATAGATATATATATATAGTTTATAAATTTATACTGGAAACTACCTTAATTCTTTAATCCTTTAAACCATACATTGCTTTTAATAGTTGAAAGAAGATTATGATTTAATTTTTATTAATAGGGACATTCTGTTAGGTTTATTTTATATGATGTTTGATATCTTGGCAAACTATTAAAACTCAAAATGATAAAAAAAAGTAAAACCCCAAATGATCGCAATTCAGTTAATTTTGGGATGAAATATTTAACATGCTAAAAACTTAGTTTATAGCAGTTAATTTTTATATGTCAGCTTAGCTAAATTCTGGTGCCCAGTTATTTGGTCAAACATTAGTCCAGATGTTACTGGGAAGGCTAACTGTTTACAGTTGACTCTAGTTTAAAAAGATTACTTTTTATAATGTGAGTGGGCCTTATCCAATCAGTTGAAGATCTTAAAAGACTCCCATTTCTTGAAACTATTCTGTCTCAAGACTGTAACACAGAATGAGTTTCCAGCATGCTGGCCTGACCTACAGATTTTGGAGATAAGACTGCAATGCCAACTCATAATGAACTTCCAGCCTGCTGGCTTGCACTGTGGATTTAGGGTTTGCCAGCCCTTACAATCACATAAGCAAATTCCTTAAGAGAAAAAAAAGAAAGAAAGAAAGAAAGAAAGAAAGAAAGAAAGAAAGAAAGAAAGAAAGAAAGAAATCTCTCCCTCCTTTTAACTCCATCTGATGGTTCTGTTTCCCTGGCGAACCCTAATACAGTGAACTTATGTGATTTGAGAGTTTCACTAGGGGGAGTTCACTGTGCTGTAAACTGATACTATAAAATGTTCTCCAAAATGATAATACACATTTGCACCTTGAACAACAGTATAGTAGAGTCCATTTTGCTCTACAATCTCACCGATCCCTGCTATCCTGCTACTGTTACCTTAAAATTATTGTCAGAATGCTGAATTTGAAATGGTAATACCCAATTCTTTCTATAGCATTTGTTTCAAGAAAAATCAGACATGCAAGGATTATCATGCCATTAAAATAAAGAAAAAATAATAATAAGGGAAAAGGAAGTTAAATCATTCATTTGTCAATGTATTCAGGTCAAATATCGTTTTGGAATTTAATGTATGGAATAGTATTAACCACTTAGGAATCTTACAACTCCTATGGCTTACCTATGGTATTGCTGAGATTTAAAGCCAGGTCATACCACTCATATTGGAGCCCCCTGCCAGTGGCTCTGGCTGTCTCTGCTAGATGGCAGAGATTGAAAGAGCTAAGAGGAAGTATTAGTAGAAATATTTGGGGGCAGCCCGTATGGCTCAGCGGTTTAGCGCCACCGTCAGCCCACGGCCTGACCCTGGAGACCCGGGATCGAGTCCCATGTCGGGCTCCCTGCATGGAGCCTGCTTCTCCTTCTGCCTGTGTCTCTGCCTCTCTTTCTCTCTCCTCTCCGTGTATTCTTATGAATAAATAAATAATTTTTTTAAAAAAGGAATATTTGGTAATATTGTTTTGACAAGGAAGACAGAAGATTCAATATTTTAGTTATTGTGGCCCATAAAAGTAAAATTTTTGACATAGAATGTTTAGGTTTGAGAGAAAAATGATATATCCAGAGATAAAATGTGTGTGTGTCTGTGTGTGTGTGTGCATGTGTGTATGTTAATAGGTCTAGGAAGCAGAGGGAATGAAGGACTATGGATCAACAGAAAGGTCAAAAACATAGACAATGCTTTGGAAACATTTATTATTGAGAGTAATAGTTGAAGTCAAGAAACTGACAAAAAGGAGGGTATAGAAAAGAAAGTTGATGAAGAAAAGAATGTAGTGTCACAGAAGCGTAGAGAGAAAAATGTTTCCCATATAAATAGTTTTCTTCATTTTCTATTCCAGTATTGTACTTTGTCCCCACTTCTCATGTCCATTCTTTAAGTGTGCATCTGTCTCAAAATCTTTCAGAACCATATTGTTGGGCAAGAATATGTAATAACAATACCTGGTGAAAGAGGCTTAATATGGTAAGATTTCCAACTTTATCCATTTTATACACAAGGAAAACCTGAATGCTAAATTAATGCAAATCAAGAGGATGAATTTCTTATATTTTTTTGAAATTTTGGTATTTAATATTGATACAAGAGAGCTAGGTTCTTATCTCACAGAGTCAAAGAATGTATATATGGACAACAGAGGGTGAGCAAAGCAATAGAAGTGCATTAAACAGAGATACAGAGAAAGTTCTCAGAAGTGAGAGGGGTCCCAACAGGGTTGCCACTGAGAGCTTTCAGTGTCAGTCTTTTATTGAGAACCTAGCCAGGTAGCCCATGGCCTTGAGCTTCTCGTGCAGTCTTGGTTTGAGTAGGGACTATTGATAACACCTTAATGACATATTTCTTTGTGGCCTGGTGAGTTTCTCTGATTACTTAGTTGCCATTAAAGGGAGATACTCCCTAACATTTTGGAGCTAGGAAGCCATGTTTATTATTTTTCTTTGTTTTTACTGTCATCTCTATTTTCTTGGGATAGGTAGGAGCCTGACTCTCGGCCTTTCAGTGTCCTTGGGGTTTATGAGAACCCACAGATTTCTGGAAGCCTGAGTCTGGGCCTTTCCCTTATCTTTCCCTGCCTAGCCCCATTTGCCCCAAACTCATTCCTACATCAATATCAGACTAACTGGAAGATAAATTCTGAGAGTGAGCATTTCCTGTTACTCCTAAACTCATCACTTAGATGTTACCTTATTACTAATTTGAACAATTATTTTGCCTATATGTACTGCAAGCTTCAGTAAGGGATGTAAGAAACAGAACTACACATGTTTTTGATCCATTTTTAATGATATAAGGGGTTTATTATAGAGCTAAGAAATTCTAATGGGAATATTTAGGGATTAGTTCCTGAGCAACCCTATCAGTCTTAACATTTTATCTCAAATTGTTTCTATAATGAGGTAAGACATAAACAAACTGTAAGCTTGGCAAAGTATAGAACAATTTCTCTGACTAGCTGTCAGAAGAACAACCTGTTTTGCCTGCAAATTTTCCTCAGTATCGTATCTAACCCAGAGTGATTGCCCTTCTGTTCATGTAGCCTTGCTATCAGTTTCTCTCCGTTTTTTCAACAAAACAATACTGCCCTATTTTTGGTTTGCAACAGCCTTGGAAACAATGAATTCTGCTTTGGTTATTGCTTGGTAAAGAAACTCTTACCTCCCAATCATCCAACTGCACTCACCAACTACTCTGAATGTCTGTACCTTTTTTCTTCAGGGTATCCAGGTTTAAATGAGGTCCTTCCCCTTCAAGAAAGCAGGTATATATATATATATATATATATATATATATTTGATGTATCCCATCTGATCTCACTTGTATGTGGCATCTCAAACAAACACAAGCATATGGATACAGAGGACAGATTTGTGGTTGTCAGAGGGAAGGCGGGGCGGTTAGAAGCATGAGTGAAATCGATGGTGATCAAAAGGTACAAATTTACATTTATAAAATGAATAAATCATAGGGATGCAATGTACAGCAAGGGTACTGGTTAATGATACTGTATTGTATATTTTCAAGGTACTAAGAAAGTAGGTATCAAAAGTTCTCATCAAAAAATTTGTAACTATATACAGTGATGGAAGCTGACTAAACTTATTGTAGTGAACATTTCACAATGTATACAAATATCAAATTATTATGTTGCATGTTACATTATACACCTGAAAGTAATATATGTCAATTATATTTCAGTTTAAAAAAAGAAAGCAAGTCTTTTCAAATATTTTTTATTCTTTTTTTCTTTTAAACTTAGGTTAATTTCTCTCTTTAAGTATGTGGGCTCAGTAGCAGATGACATATTTATTTAGGATACTTAAGCATTGCCAGAAATAAATTAGCAGTCTTTTTTTTTTTCTTAAAATTCAAGTTCTTTTGTGAGTTATCTTTTTTTTTCAATATGACTAAGCCTCCCAATTAGTTTTTGCTAAAAACAGATATTAGTCAAATATTTCATACAGTGAACATCACACCTGAATGAGCTCAGGTAATCATCTCTACTTGCTTTTTTCAGATTCCCATTTCTAGTTAATATTCTTTGGCCGAAGGTGATTTAGAAATTCTTGTTTGAGAGACCAGTCTGTCAGCATGTATGAGAGGTTGGAATCTTAGGAACATGTCTTAAAGTAGACTTTTCATAGAAAGCATTACTTACATTGAGGGTTCCAGATAAATTAAAACAACAGTTTTTCTGAAGCTATCTTTATGCACAGTATAAATAATATTAAGAAGACATCAACTCTCTGTTTTTATGAATAGATAAAAAAGAGAGAGAGAGAGAGAGAGAGAGCAGCCCGGGTGGCTCTGTGGTTTAGCGCTGCCTTTGGTCCAGGGCGTGATCCTGGAGATCCCCGGATCGAGTCCCGAGTCGGGCTCCCTGCATGGAACCTGCTTCTCCCTTTGCCTGTCTCTCTCTCTCTCTCTCTCTCTCTCTCTCTCTCTCTGAATAGATAAATACAATTTAAAAAAAGAAGACATCAATTTTCTACATTAAACCATCATATTAAATCTTTGTTATTTAGGGTGTCTTTGTCAACTGATGGAGATGAGAGGTGCTAAAACCTAAGGCCAACCCAATGCCACTTTGGTATTCAGACAGTCTCAGATGATGATTGCATTTAGTATAATCCTTCATTTGCTGTGAAAACACCTCTCAGTAAGTAACTGAATCAAAAGAGAAAACTTCTGGAAGTCTCAGATACCCATGGAGACTACTATAATGTATCTGAGCCTTAGAAACCAGAGAGAAAAATAACATGAAGACTTTGTTTCCTGTTTCACCTTCATTCTGCATATCTGTTCCAGCCTCTCTTCCTATTCTTCATTCTTCTACACATAGAAGGTGATTTGGTGGCCAACATTTCTCAATGCTCACATCTAAAAATTTGTCTTTTTTATCTAGTTCCAATTTGGGTGAATATTATGGATGAAATTTGATCGTTTTCTCTTTTTTTAAGATTTTATTTATTTATTCATGAACGACACACACAGAGAGAGGTAGAGACACAGGCAGAGGGAGAAGCAGGCTCCATTCAGGGAGCCAGACACGGGACTCCATCCTGGGCCTCCAGCATCACACCCTGGGCTGAAGGCGGCGCTAAACGGCTGAGCTACCCAGGGATCCCCGAAATCTGATCATTTTCATGTGAGTGACATGCCTATTCTTGGAGCAATCAACTGTATCTAGGAGAAAGGACTGCATTTAGAATTTCCAACCACTAGACCAACCTCACTGACTAGACAATAAGAACGTAAATTTTTTTCTCAGAAGGAAAGGGGTCATCACCCCCTAATTCAAAGGAAATATATCTACTATAACTACCATTTTCAGATAGCCAGAATTTGCTTAACTGACACATTGAATCTCTGGCAACATTCCTACCAAGGGAAAGAAATGTTTCTACATGACATACTCCTGACTATGTGAGATATAATCTGCTGTGCCTTTTCTTACTTAGCTGGGAAAAGAAGAAAATACAACACCTATTTAATGAAGTTGCTGAATGACATAATACAGGAAAAAGAAGTAAAGAATTGAAAACAATATTGTATAATTAAAATTCTGTTGCATTTTACTAACATTATTAAAGTTTTGTTACAAAATTAATTTTATGTTTGCCATGTTTTTCTAAAAAATGAAGTCGAAAATACTGATTAATTAAGAGAGCAGTTTCTGTATGCAGATTACCTCGATGCTAAGTATTATTCTGTGACTTACATGATATCACTCAGAGTATGTTCATTGTTTAAGTTACTTGATTTCTTTTTTTTTAAGTTACTTGATTTCTTTACAACTCCTCTTTTCATTTGAATAAGTGGGATAAGAATACAACTTTATAGGGTTGTGAGAATTAATAATTATTTAGAATAATACTTGGTTTACAATAATTTCTTAATAAAAACAAAAAAGAAATCTAATATTTTGTTTGCTTGTTTTTACTGTGGTTACATTTTTATTTTTTTCCTATTCACAGTAGATCTGTTTATAGTAGCCCTTTTTTGTTGTTTCTCAAGTATATTTTCTCAGAAAAAGAAAAACATAAAATTTGCTGCCTCTAACTTGCATCAACACCACATCTAATCTTTGCCTTCTAAATCCAATTAGTAAGAAATAATATTTAATATTTTTATATAGTATAGAGTCTCAAAAGTTTTAGAAGTATCCATTTCAGAAATATTAACTTTAATTTCTAAAGCAGAGCACAGAGTTTATGGAGATTATTGTTTGTTAGATTTTTGTCATACATCACTGTGGACATCCCCTAGTGATCTTTTAAAATCTTGGCTCTTCTCATTGTAAATTGTTATATAAGTCAAGTTTATGTCAGTCTATAGAAATGCATATATAGTCAGAAATTTATGGATAATTCTTATAGGTAGCAGAATAAATCATAGCTATAGAATAGATAGCCTGTCATTTAAGATTAATAATCTTCCCAAACTGAACAGAATAATTTTCACTTTATCACTATGAAATATAACATATAACATTCTTATGATAATCAAAGAAGATGTTTCAGTATTAAAATGTTTAAATGGAAAACAGTAAAAGGATATAATGAGTTCTTAGATCTTTCAATTTTTTTCTTTTTTTTTAATGAGTTTTTATACCTTCTGTATACCCATTTAGGACACAATTACTTTTCACTGGCCTTTTATGGAAAACTCAAGCTTTAAAACATACTACAAATCAAAAGTTAATTTTCTACTTTTTAACAGTGCAGATTTTATCAAAATTAAACTTTGAATCATCTTTTAACATAAAATCTGACAACAAAGTATGAAAATCTTTCCTTGTATTCTATTTTTCATGAGAAGATTTTCAGTTATGTAGAGTGAACAAAGTATTAACACAGACTAGACTATGAGAAATGCCAGATAAAAAAGATCAAATTGCATAGAGATTGTGTCAGAAGGATTTGAAGGTATATAGCTTTATAAAGGAGTGAGGGAAGAGTAAACTCTAAGTTAGGACTTTAACAACAAACAGTACTCATAATGGCAATTTAGAAAGATAAATCCCCAGGACTTGAAGATTTTAAATACCTCTTTAAATAAAAATAAACTTGTTATGTGTACCTTAAAATATGAAAGATATTTATAGGTTAAATATTTTGTGTAACCTATATATTTAATTTAAGAACAAAACAGAACATTGACAAAAGGAAACTAGAAACTAGAATGTCCAACTTACAGCTTTCAAAAAATAATACGGTATTTCATTTTATTCATTTGTAATCAAATTCAATGACAAGAATTTGTGTTATAATCAACAGGCTTTGTGAAGGAGAAATTAGCCTAAAATTTTAATTTGAAGATAAAATTACAGGTAGTAATCATTCAAATTTGTATTGACTTCAAGAAGGGTTTTGATTACATCACTAGAAAATTCTGAAGAATTAAGAAGATAAGGATATTAAGCAAATTCTTATCTTAGTAACCCCCAACTGATTGGAGGATAATGTTAAACAGATGGTGATGACAGATCTGGAATTAGCCTGAATCAGTGATATTCCCCAGAGGTCAGACCTGGTTTCATTTTTTAAAAATATCTTCTTGATGACCTGGTTGAAACAGTTTGGAGCATGATTTTTTACATTAAAAAATATTCCTGTGATTATCTGTGTATGTGTGCATTTGTGTGTATGTGTGTGTATTAAGCAAATATAGTTTAAAAGCCTAAAGTCACATAATCCCAATATTCTTATGAGTATCTTTTGAAAATTATGCTCATTATTCTAATAGGTAATAATCATCTATAGGAGTAAAATCCTCTCAAATGTTGAAATAATACAATAAAAATATAGTTAACAAGGAACTTCTAAATCCTTACCTATGTAATTTGGTTTAAATAAGTAATTTTAGTTTGTACTGAATCATGACTTTTAAGTTACTTGACCAAAAATTAGGAAAAGCCTTAGGCAATGTAGTGAATATTACATTTTTATCACTCAACATCCTGATACCCTGGAGATTTCCTAGTTGTAATGAGTTCATAAAGTCAACCAAAAGATGTTCTTTCCTTCAAATGATTAAATTCTGTACACTCTAAATATACTTTTTTCTGCACCTTATAATTTTATACATGACAAGTTTTGATGACTATTTCTAAAGTAAGCCTAGTGCTTCAAAACCCACTTTAAGTGAAATGTCACAAAATATTCACAGAAGAAAAAAACAACAAAACACAACAACTAAGTGGATAATATCCTACAATTGCCTGAAAAGAGAGAAGCTTTGTAAAATGATAATTTAATGTCTATCTTCCTAATCATTGGGGCAAAAAAATGTATATACATAAGTATCACTTTTTACTCCTTGTCCCTGATTGACTAGAAAGGAAACGGCTTTGATAAAACTGGTCAGTCATACCCACAACTGAAACTGTTGAAACAAATCAATGAATTAGAATCCTAGCACAATCAAGGTTTTTAAGCAAAGGTGACATGCACAGAAAAACAACCGATAATAGCTTATTCTTTTGTTGGCAGATACATTCTAAAACATTTTTTAACGAAACTAGTTTCCCCAGTGGTGTAATGATAATGTGTGAATAAGTAAGCATTGCTACTTTATCATAATCTTCTTTCTACACGTACGTACATATAAACTAAACAAAGAAAATTTCCATTCAATACAGTCAGAAAGCAAAATGTCTTCAAACCTTGAGATTGTCCTTGTGAAATGATTGCCTCTGGAAAGAAAAGCAAAGAAAGCAAACACACAGTACCCATTAAAACATTTTGGACTGAATTGAATTGTCTATTGCACACTCAATAAATCTTTTATAAGTTTATGTCTTTTGGTTTCAAACACTTTAATTTACTGTAAAAAGTAATAGGGTTCCTGTCATCAATATATGATTTGTAATGCCTTAATAACGGGTATGATGTCTTATATCCAACTTTTGTGGATAGAATCTAAAGTTTAATGTGCCCTTACAATCTCAGTATTGTGGTGAAAGCTATATATTTTTGTACATGAAATAATAAATATTACATGTGTAATATTTATCCTTTTGGTTCCCTTTTATATTTTTTCTGAAACAAGTAAATATGTCTTATTGTGGGCCATCTTTGAGAAATGTCAATATTCCTACTATTTAATGTATGTTCAGCACCACTTTAATAAAGTTTGGGTACAACAGAGACCCATCTCTTTCCTTAAAGCATTGCAACATTAATAATGAATTTCCTATGGTGCACAAAAATACCAGTGACAATAAACAAGATGAAGCCTGAAAATTTCTTATGTGCATGCTCAAATTGTTTTATTTTGTTTGTGCAAACAAATGTAGACACACAGAAATGTAGTCTTTAATTGCTAAATAAATTATTTTCCTGGAAAAGTGATTTGGTCAATGGGAATAAACCTATAAGAGGACTTTTTTGAAGTCATTTTTTGTTGTTGTTAGATGCTTTATAATTTATTGTTACTACCACTGGTGAGTTTGAAATATGATGTGTATTTAAAAGACTTAATTCAAAGTTGTATATAATAACTAAAGCTAAACTTATATGCTGGTATAGAGCATATAGAATACATGCTGGTATAGAATAATTAATTATAAATATTTAAACAGAGAAATACTTAATAGTTCTACATGGATATGAATACCATTAAATATGCCATCTTGCAGCCACAAAAGTGCATATCTCTACCTCAAAATGAGGGAATTAATTTTTAAGTTCACAGAAAATCTGCTAACTTATTTTGAGAGTTTAAGCACTGCCAGTATCATTATATTCATCAATACACTCCAAAGGAGACAAACAATTTAAATCCTAAATTCAAATTCAAAGCCTAAGTGGGTCTCAGAAGTTTGACAGATTTTTTAATAATATCTGAAGTACCCTTATTTTTTAGTAAAATATCTTAGAAATGGGCAGATTACAATTAAACTTGAACATTTGCTGATTATCAAAAGTAAACAAAGTTTTCTCTTTGTGGTGTCAAATACAAACGTCATACATGACGTTAGTATTTTATTTTTTAGAATTTGTAAAAACTTTCTTTTCCATATATACTCATGTGAAATGCTGTGCTTATGTTAACCTACATGTCTTATTAAGTATATTAGAAATAAACAAGGGTGCCCGGATGGCTCAGCCAGTTAAGTGCCTGCCTTCGGCTCAGGTCATGATATTGGGGTCCTGGAATTGAGCCCCACATCAGGCTCCCTGCTCAGTAGAGTCTCCTTCCAACTCTCCCTCCACCTTCCCCCAACTCATGCTCTATCTCTCTCAATAAATAAAACCTTAAAAAAAAAGTACATGAGAAGAGGAATTGTTTACCAAGATTGTTTACTGTAGTTTTATAATAAGACAGGTAATGTAGATTCTATGACTTTGTTCTCTAAGAAGTTATTTTGAAAGTTGTTTAGGCTATCCTTTTTTTTAAGATTTTATTTATTCATGAGAGACAGAGAGAGACAGAGAGAGGCAGAGACACAGGCAGAGGGAAAAGGAGGCTCCATGCTGGGAACCCAACGTGGGATTAGATCCCAGGTCTCCAGGATCATACCCTGGGCTGAAGGCCACGCTAAACTGCTGAGCCACCTGGGCCGCCCTGTTTAGACTAAATCCTGTGCATTTTTACATGAATCATAGTGTCAATTTTTACAAAACATTCTGCTAAGAAATGATTGGGATTGTATGGAGTCTACAGATAAATAGGTGTGACAACTGACATCTTAAAAATATTGAGTCTCCTGATTCATGAAACTGAATATCCTTTAATTATGTGTCTTCTTTATTTTTATCATTTTTTTAGTTTTCAGTGTACATTTATTTGTCATATTTATCCCTAAGAATTTTATAAGTGCTATGCTATTGTGAATGATACTGTTTTCAGTTTCTAGTCATTCATTGTTAATATGTAGAAATTCAATTGATTATATATATTGATTCTATATCCAAAAATTGCTAAACTCGCTTACTAGTGCTTGTAGATCTTTTGAGATTCCTAAGAATTTCCATATAGATTATAATGTAATCTGCAAATAGACAGTTTTTTTTACCATCTGGATTCTTCTTGTGCTTACGTACTGCACTAACTAGAACCTGCAATATAATATGAAATAGAAATGGTAAGAGTTGTTATCCTGTCTTATTTTTCATCTTAAAGTGAATGCACTTATTCTCTCACCATTAAATATGATTTTAGCCATAGGCTTTTCATAGATGCTATTTATCAGTCGCAGAGGTTCCTAGTTTGCTGAGTTTCAAAATCAAGAATAGATGTTAAATTTTTCAAAAGTTTTTTTTCTTTTTTGCAACTATGGAAGTGATTGTATGTTTTTTCTAGCCTGTTTTTATGGGGAATTAAACTGTTTTTTAAGTGTTAAACCTACTATCCTTTCTTATGGTTAATTCCATATGTTCATGTTTGAATTATCTTCTTAATTTACTGTTGTATCTGCATTGCTAAAATTTTGTTAGCTATTTGTGCAGATATGTTCATGGGAATTTTTGGTCTGTAGTTTTATTTTTTAGAACGTCTTTTATTTTGGTATCATAGGAATGTTGAACTTAAAAAGGATTGAAAGTATCTTCTCTTCTTCAATCATCTGAAGTATTATGTGCAAAATTAGTATTCTTTTTTCCATAATATTGGGTAGATTTGACTAGGAGCCAACTGGTCCTAAGTTTTCCTTGTGAGATGTTTTAAGTTGCCAATTCAATTTTAATTAGATGTAGAGCTATTAAGATTATTATTTCTTTTTGAGTTAGCTTTGATAATTTATTCTACTAAATAACTTATCTATTTCATTGTATTTGTTGAAATTAGGCTAACATTATTCATGATATCCCCTTATCCATTTGAAAATAGATGAAAGTCACAAACAAACATGGCACTGAAGAGAATATACAGTCAGCAAATAAACACATGAAAACATATTCAACATCATTAACTGACAGGGAAATGCAAATTAAAACCACAATGAGATATCACTACACAGCTATCAAAATGGCTAAATTAAATATATACCAATAGTATCAAATGTTGGTGAGGATGCAAAGAAACTGGGTCACTCATGCATTTCTGAATAACAGTTTGGTAGTTACTAAAAAAGAAAAAAGAAAAAGCTAAATATGAAACTGCCATATGACCCAGGAATTGTACATCAGGGCACTTTTCCTGGAGAAATGAAGATTTCTGTTTTGTTCATACAAAAATGGATAACACAATTGTGTATAGCAACTTTATTTGTAACAGCTCAAAAGTGGAGACGGTTCTAATATCATTCAGCTGGTAAATTGTTAATAACCTTTGGAGTACTATTCAGTTCATTCAAAAATGAACTACCAAAACATGCAGCAAACTGGTTGAATATCCCAAGGATCATGCTTTATGAAAAAATTCAATCACAAATGATTATATGCTGTATGAGTTCATCACTCTTGAAATGACAAAATTGTAGAAATGAGAAACTAGTAAACACTAGTAGTCACTAGTGATTTTTTTAAAAGATTTATTTATTTTAGAGAGAGAGAGCATGAGTGAGGCAAGGGGCAGAGAAAGAAGGAGAGATTCCTCAAACAGACTCCCCACTGAGCGTAGAGCCCTATGCAGGGATCCCAGGGCCTTGAGATCTTGACTTGAGCCAAAATCAAGAGCCCATCGCCTAACCAACTGAGCCACCCAGGCACCCCAGCAGTTGTTAGTGATTAAAGAAGAGGTAGGGTAGGAGCGATATGGGTCTGAGTATGAAAGGGTAACTTGTGAGATCCTTATGGTGATGGAAGTAATTTATATCTGGACTGTATCAATATCCTGTATATTACATTAAAATATCATTTTGTAAGATGTTATTGGGAAAAACAGTGTAGTGTACATGGGATTGTTCTGTATTCTTTCTTACAACTGCATGTAAATCTATAATTATCTCAATAAAATGGAAAAAATAGTCACATGTGGATAATAGCTACCAAATTGGGCAGCACAATTCTATATCATAACTATTATGTTCTATAGGTATATCCTCCCTTCTATTTTGTAAAGACTTTAAACATAGGCTTTAGGAAATACATGTATTTATTGAGGCATATAGCATTTGGCTCATAGTATAATAGATAGCAAAAAGATGTTAATTTGGTGAATTTTTTTTGCATTTTGTATTTTGTCTCTTTCACCTAAATTAAATTATTAAGGCCTACGTGCTGAAATAGGAATTGTTGCCTTTAATGTCTGTAGTCCCAGCATAGCAGTGATTTTTTGTAAGTTAAACTTTAGAAATCTTCAGAGCACAGTAAAGTTCTGTGCATTGAACTTACTAGCATAATGAGTAAGATTCTATCCTATAAATTGACCCATTAGCACAAGTCCTGAGAGGGCTGACCTGCTGCTCCCACCAACAAATATGCTTCAGTCTAACCATCAGGGTACCTGCAGAGTACATGTGTGTGATTGTTATTAAAGCAGAGAGAGGCCAAATGCTAGAGGTTTTAGAAAAAGTGGATAGAACAGAAGGAGAGACTCTAGGGATAGTCTTTGCATAGGATATATTTATCTGTCAGTGAGTAGGACGGAACAGCCACTAGGTAGTGATGTCGGATTTAAAAATCAAATTCTTTTTTGGAGGACAGTCTATGGATAAGAAAGAAACCACTCTTAAAAGAGATTTTAGAAATATATCAAATTCCAAGGTGAAACTCCAGGGCAGGGCTAAATTTGGAAGTCAAATTTGATAACCAGAGCTAAAAAAGAGTTAAGGTTAAATTCATAGAATAAAGTGAATTATCCAATCACCAACTCTTTTTCCTTCCATAAATGTGAATTGAAAGGGCCTTAAGTGTATCCTATTTCAGGTTATAATTACTCTTATTCAGGTTAAGATTACCCTTAAGAAAATATTTTTAATGTCCTTAGAAATCACCTGAGGTACTAAATTAAAAACGCAGATTCCTGGGCTTATCATAAAATATTACCATTAAGTATGTCTGATGTGCATCCCAGGTATCTGCATAGTTGACAGTTCATGTAATAACAGTGCAGGTAATTGGACCAGACTTAGAAAGGAATATTGCTCTACACCTGAGGAAGAACTACTCCTCCAGGAGAGAGAAAACATCTCTACCTGTTGAGAAGACAAGGCAATACAGAAGTGGATCTGGCAATATTCACCAAAAATGCCTTTTGATAATTATGCATCTACCAGGAGATATATTTATTTTGAATCCAAGACTTGTGGCTTTATACTAATTTGCATGGCTAACCTAAAGAAATAGAGTTAATTATCCATAGAGCATACCTCAATTTGCCTTTCTCTGACAACTCATTTTTCTTCTGTCTCAATATAAGGTATTGGGAAGTAGGGAGCACATGATTTTGGATAATAAGTTGCTGAACCCTGTGGAGAGCCATTTATAATAATGAGTCACCTTTTTGATTTCTGGAACTAAAAGAAACTAGGTTGCTTCTCCAAGGTGTACTGATCATAACCTTTGTAGAATTCACACCAACTAGGTTAAATGAGTGAAGTATGTAAATTATAGCAATATATATGTTGTCACTTTGCCTTGCTAACCTTCACTAAATCTGAAGTCATTGCTCTCATTAATTCTTCATTTTCTCAAGTTAATTAACTGGTATGTGGTTCAGTGTCCTCATTTTTAAAAATGAAATAATAGTACCTTATTAATGTAAGGTGTTGTGGTGGTTGATTACTTTTTCATGAAACTCTGCAAGATTAGTGAAAGAAATGTGCCAAATTTAAATCATGTTAACATTTCAGTTTAACATTTTAATTACTTTTGTAAAATTTACAATTAAATGGTAACTATAGCAGAGGATAAATTCATATCAACATATTACCTTATTAGTGTAGACTATGTCTCCATACCTGGTTTAAATTCAGGCAAATTCTACTTGCTACTCAAAGCACAGCTTTCACAAATATAAATTAAAATTCTCTTTTCCATTATTATAATATACAGACAAACCCTTTTGGGTATCGTAATGTTTTGAGATAATACGAAATGCTTTTGAAGGGTGATAAAAATTGAAAAATATGTATCTGTGGCCACAAGGAAAGTTTGAGCAGGGTCATTCATATTTATATATGAATAATTTCCCTTAAGGGGAAAATTTTAAGTTTATTTTTTATTTAGTAAGTAGACAAATATTAAAATCTCATAGTAAACGACTATTTTCCTAGTTACATGCAAATAGGAAAATATTTTTATAACTAGCATATTAATTACAATGGATTTAGCCTGTTTCTGTAGATTTATTGATGTTATGATAATTTCTATACATATCTGCCTCTGTAAACTCGTTTTGCATCTAATGTTCTCTGCTTTTTAACAGCTATTATAACTTCCCAGGATCATCTCCTAGTTCATTTCACATCTCTGTGAAATGATTATACAGAGAATACATCTCCATGTTCTCTAACTGGAAGTCTCATCCACTTCCAACCTAAGGCTATTATTTCCTATACTTATTTCTCCACGCCAGATCATTATCAGGAGCTCCACTCAGTAGCTCTCCCTACCAAATTGCCTATGGGGTTATATAACTGAGATGCCCATAAACAAGTAAGAAATAGAATGAACACAGAGGAGGGGCAAGACGGCGGAAGAGCAGGGTCCCCAAATCACCTGTCCCCAACAAATTACCTAGATAACCTTCAAACCATCCTGAAAATCTACGAATTCGGCCTGAGATTTAAAGAGAGACCAGCTGGAATGCTACAGTGAGAGGAGTTCACGCTTCTATCAAGGTAGGAAGACGGGGAAAAAGAAATAAAGAAACAAAAGGCCTCCGAGGGGGAGGGGCCCCGGAGGAGCCGGGCTGAGGCCGGGGCGAGTGTCCCCAGGACAGGAGAGCCCCGTCCCGGAGGAGCAGGAGCTGCACCAACCTTCCCGGGGGAAAGGGGCTCGCAGGGAGTTGGAGCAGGACCCAGGAGGGCGGGGATGCCCTCGGGCTCCCGGGGACACTAACAGACACCTGCGCCCCCGGAGAGTGCAACGAGCTCCCTAAGGGCTGCAGCGCGCACCGCGGGGCCGGAGCAGCTCGGAGGGGCTCGGGAGCGGCTCCAGGGAGGGGGCTGCGGGGCGGGAGCGCGAATCCACCAGCGCAGGCCCCGGAGCACAGGGCGCCGGGACACAGCCCAGGATCCGGCCTCCCCCGGGACAGGCAGAGGCCGGGAGGGCCCAGGACAGCGAGGACGCTCCTGCCCCGAGCTGAGCAGATCAGCGGCCCCGCCCCGGAGCCTCCAGGCCCTGCGGACGGAGAGCCGAGAGCCCCGAGCCCGGTAGTTCCTGCAGAGGCTGAATCCAGGCTTCCAGAGTTGCCATAGCAACTGCCGCTGATCCTCCTGAGACCTCACGGGGTAAACAACCCCCGCAGAGCCCTGCAGCAGGCAGGGGCAGAGCAGCTCCCCCAAGTGCTAACACCTGAAAATCAGCGCAGCAGGCCCCTCCCCCAGAAGACCAGCTGGACGGACCAGTTCCAGGGGAAGTCAAGGGACTTAAAGTCTACAGATTCAGAAGATGCTCCCCCGTGTTTTTTTTTTCTTTTCTTTTTTCTTTTCTTTTTGATTTCTGATTGCTTCCCCCATCCCCTTTTTTTCACCTTTCTTTCTTTTTCTTTCCCTTTTTCTTCTCTTCTTTCCTTTTTCTTTTTTCTTTTTCTCTTTTCTTTCCTTCTCTCTCTTTCTCTCCTTTTCCCAATACAACTTGTTTTTGGCCACTCCGCACTGAGCAAAATGACTAGAAGGAAAACCTCACCTCAAAAGAAAGAATCAGAAACAGCCCTCTCTCCCACAGAGCTACAAAATCTGGATTACAATCCAATGTCAGAAAGCCAATTCAGAAGCACTATTCTACAGCTACTGGTGGCTCTAGAAAAAAGCATTAAGGCCTCACGAGACTTCATGACTGCAGAATTTAGATCCAATCAGGCAGAAATTAAAAATCAACTGAATGAGATGCAATCCAAACTAGAAGTCCTAACGATGAGGGTTAACGAGGTGGAAGACCGAGTGAGTGACATAGAAGACAAGTTAATGGCAAAGAGGGAAACTGAGGAAAAAAGAGACAAACAATTAAAGGACCATGAAGACAGATTAAGGCAAATAAATGACAGTCTAAGGAAGAAAAACCTACGTTTAATTGGGGTTCCCGAGGGCGCCGAAAGGGACAGAGGGCCAGAATATGTATTTGAACAAATCCTAGCTGAAAACTTTCCTAATCTGGGAAGGGAAACACGCATTCAGATCCAGGAAATAGAGAGATCCCCCCCTAAAATCAATAAAAACCGTTCAACACCTCGACATTTAATAGTGAAGCTTGCAAATTCCAAAGATAAAGAGAAGATCCTTAAAGCAGCAAGAGACAAGAAGTCCCTGACTTTCATGGGGAGGAGTATTAGGGTAACAGCAGACCTCTCCACAGAGACCTGGCAGGCCAGAAAGGGCTGGCAGGATATATTCAGGGTCCTAAATGAGAAGAACATGCAACCAAGAATACTTTATCCAGCAAGGCTCTCATTCAGAATGGAAGGAGAGATAAAGAGCTTCCAAGACAGGCAGGAACTGAAAGAATATGTGACCTCCAAACCAGCTCTGCAAGAAATTTTAAGGGGGACTCTTAAAACTCCCCTTTAAGAAGAAGTTCAGTGGAACAATCCACAAAAACAAGGACTAAATAGATATCATGATGACACTAAACTCATATCTGTCAATAGTAACTCTGAACGTGAACGGGCTTAATGACCCCATCAAAAGGCACAGGGTTTCAGACTGGATAAAAAAGCAGGACCCATCTATTTGCTGTCTACAAGAGACTCATTTTAGACAGAAGGACACCTACAACCTGAAAATAAAAGGTTGGAGAACCATTTACCATTCAAATGGTTCTCAAAAGAAAGCAGGGGTAGCCATCCTTATATCAGATAAACTAAAATTCACTCCGAAGACAGTAGTGAGAGACGAAGAGGGACACTATATCATACTTAAAGGACCTATCCAACAAGAGGACTTAACAATCCTCAATATATATGCCCCGAATGTGGGAGCTGCCAAATACTTAAACGAATTATTAACCAAAGTAAAGAAATACTTAGATAATAATACACTTATACTTGGTGACTTCAATCTAGCTCTCTCTACCCTTGATAGGTCTTCTAAACACAACATCTCCAAAGAAACGAGAGCTTTAAATGATACACTGGACCAGATAGATTTCACAGATATCTACAGAACTTTACATCCAAACGCAACTGAATACACATTCTTCTCAAGTGCACATGGAACTTTCTCCAGAATAGACCACATACTGGGTCACAAATCGGGTCTGAACCGATACCAAAAGATTGGGATCATCCCCTGCATATTCTCAGACCATAATGCCTTGAAATTAGAACTCAATCACAAGAAGAAGTTTGGAAGGACCTCAAACACGTGGAGGTTAAGGACCATCCTGCTAAAAGATAAAAGGGTCAACCAGGAAATTAAGGAAGAATTAAAAAGATTCATGGAAACTAATGAGAATGAAGATACAACCGTTCAAAATCTTTGGGATGCAGCAAAAGCAGTCCTGAAGGGGAAATACATCGCAATACAAGCATCCATTCAAAAACTGGAAAGAACTCAAATACAAAAGCTAACCTTACACATAAAGGAGCTAGAGAAGAAGCAGCAAATCGACCCGACGCCCAGCAGAAGAAGAGAGTTAATTAAAATTCGAGCAGAACTCAACGAAATTGAGACCAGAAGAACTGTGGAACAGATCAATAGAACCAGGAGTTGGTTCTTTGAAAGAATTAATAAGATAGATAAACCATTAGCCAACCTTATTAAAAAGAAGAGAGAGAAGACTCAAATTAATAAAATCATGAATGAGAAAGGAGAGATCACTACCAACACCAAGGAAATACAAACGATTTTAAAAACATATTATGAACAGCTCTACGCCAATAAATTAGGCAATCTAGAAGAAATGGACGCATTCCTGGAAAGCCACAAACTACCAAAACTGGAGCAGGAAGAAATAGAAAACCTGAACAGGCCAATAACCAGGGAGGAAATTGAAGCAGTCATCCAAAACCTCCCAAGACACAAGAGTCCAGGGCCAGATGGCTTCCCAGGGGAATTCTATCAAACGTTTAAAGAAGAAATCATACCTATTCTACTAAAGCTGTTTGGAAAGATAGAAAGAGATGGAGTACTTCCAAACTCATTCTATGAGGCCAGCATCACCTTAATTCCAAAACCAGACAAAGACCCCACCAAAAAGGAGAATTACAGACCAATATCCCTGATGAACATGGATGCAAAAATTCTCAACAAGATACTAGCCAATAGGATCCAACAACACATTAAGAAAATTATTCACCATGACCAAGTAGGATTTATCCCCGGGATGCAAGGCTGGTTCAACACTCGTAAAACAATCAATGTGATTCATCATATCAGCAAGAGAAAAACCAAGAACCATATGATCCTCTCATTAGATGCAGAGAAAGCATTTGACAAAATACAGCATCCATTCCTGATCAAAACTCTTCAGAGTGTAGGGATAGAGGGAACTTTCCTCGATATCTTAAAAGCCATCTACGAAAAGCCCACAGCAAATATCATTCTCAATGGGGAAGCACTGGGAGCCTTTCCCCTAAGATCAGGAACCAGACAGGGATGTCCACTCTCACCACTGCTATTCAACATAGTATTGGAAGTCCTAGCCTCAGCAATCAGACAACAAAAAGACATTAAAGGCATTCAAATTGGCAAAGAAGAAGTCAAACTCTCCCTCTTCGCCGATGACATGATACTCTACATAGAAAACCCAAAAGCCTCCACCCCAAGATTGCTAGAACTCATACAGCAATTTGGTAGCGTGGCAGGATACAAAATCAATGCCCAGAAATCAATGGCATTCCTATACACTAACAATGAGACTGAAGAAAGAGAAATTAAGGAGTCAATCCCATTTACAATTGCACCCAAAAGCATAAGATACCTAGGAATAAACCTAACCAAGGAGGTAAAGGATCTATACCCTAAAAACTATAGAACACTTCTGAAAGAAATTGAGGAAGACACAAAGAGATGGAAAAATATTCCATGCTCATGGATTGGCAGAATTAATATTGTGAAAATGTCAATGCTACCCAGGGCAATTTACACGTTCAATGCAATCCCTATCAAAATACCATGGACTTTTTTCAGAGACTTAGAACAAATTATTTTAAGATTTGTGTGGAATCAGAAAAGACCCCGAATAGCCAGGGGAATTTTAAAAAAGAAAACCATATCTGGGGGCATCACAATGCCAGATTTCAGGTTGTACTACAAAGCTGTGGTCATCAAGACAGTGTGGTACTGGCACAAAAACAGACACATAGACCAATGGAACAGAATAGAGAATCCAGAAATGGACCCTGAACTTTATGGCCAACTAATATTCGACAAAGGAGGAAAGACGATCCACTGGAAGAAAGACAGTCTCTTCAATAAATGGTGCTGGGAAAATTGGTCATCCACATGCAGAAGAATGAAACTAGACCACTCTCTTGCACCATACACAAAGATAAACTCAAAATGGATGAAAGATTTAAATGTGAGACAAGACTCCATCAAAATCCTAGAGGAGAACACAGGCAACACCCTTTTTGAACTTGGCCACAGTAACTTCTTGCAAGATACATCCACGAAAACAAAAGAAACAAAAGCAAAAATGAACTATTGGGACTTCATCAAGATAAGAAGCTTTTGCACAGCAAAGGATACAGTCAACAAAACTCAAACACAACCTACAGAATGGGAGAAGATATTTGCAAATGACATATCAGATAAAGGGCTAGTTTCCAAGATCTATAAACAACTTCTTAAACTCAACACCAAAGAAACAAACAATCTAATCATGAAATGGGCAAAAGACATGAAGAGAAATCTCACAGAGGAAGACATAGACATGGCCAACATGCACATGAGAAAATGCTCTGCATCACTTGCCATCAGGGAAATACAAATCAAAACCACAATGAGATACCACCTCACACCAGTGAGAATGGGGAAAATTAACAAGGCAGGAAACCACAAATGTTGGAGAGGATGCGGAGAAAAGGGAACCCTCTTACACTGTTGGTGGGAATGTGAACTGGTGCAGCCACTCTGGAAAACTGTGTGGAGGTTCCTCGAAGAGTTAAAAATAGACCTGCCCTACGACCCAGCAATTGCACTGTTGGAGATTTACCCCAAAGATACAGATGCAATGAAACGCCGGGGCACCTGCACCCCGATGTTTCTAGCAGCCATGTCCACAATAGCCAAACTGTGGAAGGAGCCTCGGTGCCCATCGAAAGATGAATGGATAAAGGAGATGTGGTTTATGTATACAATGGAATATTACTCAGCCATTAGAAACGACAAATACCCACCATTTGCTTCAACGTGGATGGAACTGGAGGGTATTATGCTGAGTGAAGTAAGTCAATTGGAGAAGGACAAACAGTGTATGTTCTCATTCATTTGGGGAATATGAATAATAGTGAAGGGGAATATAAGGGAAGGGAGAAGAAATGTGTGGGAGATATCAGAAAGGGACACAGAACATAAAGACTTCTAACTCTGGGAAATGAACTAGGGGTGGTGGAAGGGGAGGAGGGCGGGGGGTGGGGGTGAATGGGTGACGGGCACGGAGGGGGACACTTGACGGGATGAGCACTGGGTGTTATTCTGTATGTTGGTAAATTGAACACCAATAAAAATTAATTTATAATAAAAAAAAGAAATAGAATGAACAACACAGAAGAAAGTATCTTCTGTTACTAAAATATTCCCTATCCCATTGAATGTCATAACCATTAGACCACCTGGCCAAGTCATGATCTAAGCACCACCTTACTCTTTTCTTCCTGCACTCCTACGTTCTACCAACAAGTTATTTTAATTCTGGTTCCTAAGTTGTTCTCCAGCACCTCTACATCTTTCTACATCTACCCCCACAATCTTTCAATTATGAAAACATTGCTTCCTCTCACCTAGATTACCAGTCCATCTTTTCCACACTTGCACTTTTCTAATCTACATTTCAATTGCAGCAGAAATGATATTCCTAAACCAAATTCTGATCATGTCGTTATCCTACTTAAAGCATGTCAGTGGCTTCTCACTGACTACCCTGGATGAAGTTCGTATTCCTGACTGGGCTTAAAATTCTCTTCATGATGTGGCCCCAGTTTCATTCCTTACAACCTCTGCCACTTGTCTCTTTCTATACTAATCCCAGAATTTTGAATGGTAATCAATTTTCTGAGTATGTCTTATTCTTTTTCTCTTGCAACCTGTATTCAACTCCATCACACCTAAAGCTGTTCTTATTAAGAACTTCAGTGCTTCACAGGCAGACAAAGCTAACAGTCACTTTTATTTTCTTATTGGCTTATTGTCTACTTTCTCTTTCAAGATATACATTTACCCTCTCTTTCTCAAAAAAAAAAATAATTTTGTTCTTGGCTTTTATAACATCCTTTTTTCGTTTCCTTTGATTTCCCTGACTGCATTTTCTTAGTCTCCCTCATTGGATGTATCTCCTTTACGTTATCTCTAAGTGGTGATGGGTTAGAGATTAGTCCAAAGTCCCATTTTTACCTTTTTCATATTATCACCAGATAACTTCATTTTGTCCCACTTCTTTAAATGCTGTCTCTGTGCTGATGACTCAAAAAATTATAACCCTGGCTTTCTACTGAATTCCAAATTCATGTACCTAATGGCCTGTAGAGTCTTTGTGAAATACATTATTCATCATTTCTTTCCCAAATGTGTCCATCTGATTAATGGAGCCACCCATCAGTTATTTGTTACAAAATTGTAGAAATAATACTTAATTCCTATTTTTTTAGAACTTTTGTTTAAAATATGTTAGCAACTCCTTCAGCTCTGCATATAGAGAGTTTTCTCTGAGCCTCAAGGTTCCAGGACAGTCACCCTTTCAATACCCTTATTGTTTACTACAATTTTCCTATTAACAGGTAAGCTCTTGAGAGCAAGACCAGTGTCTATCTCTTTTACAATTATGCCTGCAGAGCCCCTTATCAAACATTGCAAAAATAAAAACATACATTTTTTGGATAAATGTTATTATTATGCATAGTTATCTTGTGCCCCTTTTACTCTACCTGCACTAGAGTAGTGCAGAATTTTATATGCAGAGTTTCTCAGATAAGTTAAAGAACTAGAAGAAAAAAAAATCCTAAAATTTCTATGAAAGGACAAAAAATCCCAAATAGCCAAAGCAATCTTGAGAAAACTCCAGATTTCAAGACGTACCATGAAACTATAGTAATCAAAACAGCATAGTACTAGAGCAAATATGGACACACAGACCAATGGAATAGATTGAAAGCCCAGAAATAAATCCATGCATATGTGGCCAACTAATCTATGACAAAGGAGGTAAAAATATACATTGGGGAGAAAATAGTCTCTTCAATAAATTGTGTCAGGAAAATTGGAAGTACATGCAAAGAATGAAACTAGATCACTTTCTTACATCATGCACAAAAATGAATTCAAAATGGATTAAAGACCTAAATGTAACACCTGAAACCAAAAAACCCCTAAAAGAAAACACAGGCCGTAATCTCCTGGACATCAATCTTAGATCTGTCAATTTCTATATCCATGTCCTCAGGCAAGGGAAACGAAAGCAAAAATAAATAATTGAGACTACATCAACCTAAAAAACAGAGCAAAAGAAACTATCAACAAGCAAAAAGGCAACCCACTGGATGAGAAAATATTGGAAACTTATATATCCAATAAGGGATTAATATTCAAAGTATATAAAGAACTCATACAACTCAACACCAAAAACACAAATAATCCAATTAAAAGTGGACAGTGACCTGAATAGATATTTTTCTAAAGAAGACAATACAGATGACCAACAGACACATGAAAAGATGCTCAACATCATTAATGAGGGAAATGCAAATCAAAACCATAATAAGAGTTAGCTTTGATATGAGTTACTTTAATTACAATGTTAGCAGGAGTCTTTCTCTTTAAATACTTTTAATAACAATTTCATGTGTTAAGTTCATTTCAACTCACCTGTATGTTAATTTTCCTCTTTCGTGCTAAGCTATGCAAATAAAACATTCTGCTGTAAATAACACCAACATAGGTGATTTTATAAATTGAGGGTAAGATACATGACTTAAGAATTTATCACTCAGTACAAATACGAAGATACTCTTTATTAGATGAGTTCTTGGAAGCAATCTTTCACAGTGGTAGAATGTAGTATAAATAAAGTGTACGTTAGTATTACAGTCTCCCAGACATTGAGATATTTTCTGGGGGAATGTGTCTCTCTAGGTCATTATAAAACTGGATTAGTAGAACAGTTCTGGGAATTCCACATTTTGCTCCATGTTATGCTTAACAATATTAACAGATAATGTCATTATTATTAATGTCATCATTCTAATTGACTAAATAACATTAAAACTGAAATAAAATATTCAAAAATATATAATTACCAATGAATCTGTTCAAAGCTATTATAATTACTAGTTACACTGCACATTATGTTTTAGATTATAACATCAAGCACTCTAAAATTTTTTTTGATGATATGCAATTTACGTTACTTTAACCTGCTCAGTAAAAAAATAAAACCAATCTGTATGGGGAAAATCAGTCATTTATGCTGTTCAAATTCATGTGCAAATAAACATTTTCTTCTGGTTTTACAACTATACAATAGCATTTATGATTTAATAGTCCTGTAGATATTATTAGCTCTGATAAGAACAATTATAAAATCAAAAATTAATTCCTGTATTTTTAAACATTGTATTCTGAAATAAGCAAAATATTTGCACCTTATACTCATGAAGTTATGGCAAAGCAGGGGGAAAGTGGTGTTTAAATACATAATCAAAATTGGAATAAGGGATCCCTAGGTGGCGCAGCGGTTTAGTGCCTGCCTTTGGCCCGGGGCACGATCCTGGAGACCCAGGATCGAATCCCACGTCGGGCTCCCGGTGCATGGAGCCTGCTTCTCCCTCTGCCTGTGTCTCTGCCTCTCTCTCTCTCTGTGACTATCATGAATAAATAAATAAAATCTTTAAAAATAAAATTTTGATAAAGCTTTGACTATTATAAAAGTAATATAGCTTAGTTATGAATATCAAGGTGATAGTCATTTCTAATTATATTTGGCTTATAAAAATACCAGAAAAAAATAACAGATTTTCTCACATTTCTGATATTTTTAATTTATCTTTTCTTCCAACAGGACATTTTAAATACCCGTGAGAAAAATTAAATTTCAATGCATATTCACTTAAGTCTCACACATAATTGTGAGAAGCATTTCATAAAAGGTGTTCAAACATATAAATTTTTATATTATCAGAGATTTAAATAACTACTTTTATAATGATAGGGGAAGTATTACTTAGAACTTTAAAAATATCTATAAATTAAAGGGCTTTTAAGACAAAAGAAACAGCCTTTTTCTTATAGAGTAGCATATCCTAAAGAAATGCCTATTTTCTCCTTGCCTATGAGTAAATGTCCCATCAACAACAGAGGTCCACCATTGTCCAGTTCCTCCTGTGATAAACGATAACTTAATAAGGAGTGGAATGTGCATGTGTGTTGGGAGCTGGGAGGGAAGGCTAATGGAAGTGTTGAATATTTTCAAGTGCACTTGGCCACAAATCACATCCTTGTTCTGCAAGCAAATTTTAATAGTGATAGGATTGAAAACTTGTTAAATTGATATATGCAAAGAGTACCAAGCAAGATATATGAGATGTGCAAATGTTGGCCACTATCATCAATATTATTATATTGATTAGCATATTTTGATCTCCTCATATCTCAGTCTTTTGCTTCAACTAGTTCTATTTAGGAGGGTAAAGGATTGTTGTTACTGATTCATTGAACACGAGGAAAATAATTCCATGCTCTATAGAAGAGTAACCTTAAAAAGGCAAAGGTATGTTCCTTGACCTAGGTCTTGCACTTGGTAAATCACCTAAACTTGGAATCTAATATATCTCTGCCCGATATTAGAGCTTGTACCTTACCCTATTCTTTAATGCCTTTATAATGAAGCAAAATATAGCTCTAAGGTATTTTTTCTATGAGTCTAAACAGCAAGAACAACAACAATAACAAAAATAGACTCCCTTTTCAAATATTTAGGTTGAAGAGGGAATCTATCTGAAATACTAGAAATTGTATTTTTCCATTTAGACTTAAAAAATATAGTGATATGGACACGAACATTACACTAGCACTTGGTTCACCACTTCTGCAAAGCCATTTTTAAACATGAAGTGATGATATTGTTCTCTTTAAAATGTTAGTTGTTGGGACCCCTGGTGGCTCAGCAGTTGAGCGTCTGCCTTTGGCTCAGGGAGTGATCCAAATTCAAGGAACGAGTCCCACATCAGGCTTCCTGCATGGAGCCTGTTTCTCCCTCTGCCTATGTCTCTGCCTTTCTCTGTGTCTCTCATGAATAAATAAATAAAATCTTTTGGGGGTCCCTGGATGGCTCAGGGGTTTGGTGCCTGCTTTTGGCCCGGGGCGTGATCCTGGAGTCCCGGGATCGAGTCCCACATCAGCTCCCTATATGGAGCCTGCTTCTCCCTCTGCCTCTCTCTCTCTGTGTGTGTCTCTTATGAATACATAAATAAAATCTTAAAAAAAATAAGCAAATTCTTTAAAAAAAATAAATAAAATGTAGTTGTTAAGACAAAAGTTCAGGTTGATGTTAATTTTTTTCAGTGCATATTTTTGATGCTATAAGTATAAACATGATCAGTTATCATTTATAGTATATTTTAATCATGACTTGCACTTAAACATTAATTATGATGTTACTGTGATTGTTAATTTTTCACTTTTTGCTTCAAGTTCTTATAAAAATTAGAAAATATTTTATTCCAGTGCTCATTTTACATCAGTTTTATTCCTTCACTTTGAAGTTATGCAATTGTACATCTTTGCAGTAGCCATGTAAGTGTTCCTCACATTGTTCTTTTTTCAGGTCAGTTCAACAGCTATCATGACAAGTATTGCCTCCCTACTGGTATATATGAAAAATTATTTTTTTTGTTTATTTTTTTCTCCAATTAGGAAAATTCTCCTTCAAAGATTAAGTGAACACTTAAAAGTGGCGCTTTATTCATACCAGCTGATGAATTAATTTTTATTGAATTAAATTGAATTGAATTGAAATAATGTGTTTTGCTGTCATCTCTAATTCTTTATTTATTGGGAAACACATTTACCTCTGAACCTTGTGAGATAGGCAATTCCACCAGTAAAAAGGAGTAATTTATGTTTCTTCACTTCACAGATTTCACATCTCTCAGAAACACATGGAGAGGCTTTCAATGAGGCATCCATGAGAAGACTCGGTGGGATACCTGACAGTTTAAAGCAAAGAGAGAAGAGGATGGGGAATTTGTAGGGATGACCTACAAAAAACACCAACATAAAACAATCTTTCTAGTTTTATGTTTCCCTTTGTCAAATAAAAAAAATGAGGTTTCTAAAGTACAATACAAACATGTGATCTCTGTTTTGGCAATTTCTTATATATCTTTTTAGCTCTGTCACCCTGGACTGATATTTCTGTGTCTTTATGGTGCTATCACATCATATGACACAAAGATAATGTGCCAAACCAATCTATATATGCAGTTGAATAAATGAAACTGAATCCTGTATGAAATCATCTTCAGGGAAATGTTCCATACATAAAAGTATTCAGACTCTTGGAGAAAAAACACATTTATTTTGTTTAAATGGGTGGCAAAGTTTATCCATTGGGTAAGTAACACGTAGATATGTTTACAGGTTTGTTTTGTTTTGTTTTAAAGATCTTATTTATTTATTCATGAGAGACAGAGAGAGGCAGAGGCATAGGTGAGGGAAAAGTAGGCACCCTGCAGGGAGCCTTGTATGGGACTCTATCCTGGACCCCAAGATAGCACCCTGAGCTAAAGGCAGACACTCAACCACTGAGCCACCCAGGCATCCTATTATGCTTACAATTTATCATCACAAGGATAAGCATTCTTTTTGGTGTCTTATACGTACAAATACACACACAAAATATATATTCATATTCTTGGTTTGTCATCCCAACTGTTATATAGTGGAAATAAATACAAAAAGGAAGTTGTTTTAAAACTAAATATAATGTTTTAAAGCAAATTTAAGGAGTATATTTCAGAAATTTGAGTAAAAACTAATGTAATGAAAAGGAAAATTTAACAACCAAATTAAAGGTTACTTTTGACATTAAAAAGAAAGCGGTGGCAACCTTAATCAATTGTTAGAGTGAAAGAAAATTCTGTGTATATTTCTTATCTATTCGTATACCAAAAATATGGAATTTTCCTTGAAAGAGATATTGACTGGCATTATATTGGATATGAATTCATTAAAATACTATTTGTGACTCTCATGCAGAAGCGTGAAGAAGAGTAAGCCTAGAAGTGTACATGAATTTAAGGACAAGAAGAAGAAAAGTAATATGAGGAAAAGGGAACACAACTTAATGAGAAACGCTTAATGTTCTGCTTCTGATTGTGTAGGCAAATTGGATGGTCTTATTTTAATGTTAGTGTGCTAATTAAGTGCATTAACCTCAGGTACCAAAGCAATATTATATTTATAACTTCTTTTTCTGCTCATCAAATATTACTCCAGTTATTTATGACAGGAAAGGTATGGGTAAGCAAACTTTGAAAATATGGTACTTCTGTCAAACGTCCTTTAACTTAGGTTCCTGTCATTTTTATATTTATATTTCATATACCATGCAACATTTTCTTGTGGGACTGTTATAAACTACCCGTGCTTATTTCTCACATGAGCTGTGATCAAAATATCAACATTTTGCCAGAGGCTTATATTTCAGTTTGTTTTATACCAACTAACTTCTTCTTTGCAGTCATTAAAAAGCATTCACAGAACATTCTAGAGATGGGTTATGCACGATATGCTCACTGATGATATACTAAAATGCCACATACCATCACTTTGTAACTGGGTTTTAAAGGTTACAGGCAAGGTTGTTAAAGGAAACCAATATAAAACTTAAGAGAAAATTGTATTGTGTTAGTTTTTGAGTTTTCTTTTTTTAAAAAACATATTTCGTAGGCTAGATCCTTTTTCCTAAGGCTTGCCATTTTCTCTTGAACTCTTAAATATATTTGAGAAATTTATGATATGAGGAATCATGAGATGTTTAGTAGCTACAGATAAATATGTCAAGGGTGAATATCTATAAGTAAATTGCAAAGAGTGAAAAGCCAAGCATAGCACAGAAAATGTACTAAGTTTGATTTTAAAGTGCTTTAACTATATATCTTAAAGAGAGAAGGAATAGCTTGCAGCTAATGTTAAGCTTCTGTCATAGTTGCTCTTTTAAATTTTTATCAAAGTTTTATCCTTCAATTTACAGAGAAAGTAAAACATTTTCAACATACTTAATAGTCATAAATTTTGAAAGACACATAGCAAAAAATCATTAATAGCTTTTTAAAGAAAAATATTTCTTTTTAACAAATAAAATTTGTTTTCAAGTGATATCTCTAGTTAGAAAAGACTTTTCTCCTTCTCTTTTGACATAAAAATTGTACTTAAAACAAATCGATTTGACAAAGTGATTGTCAAAGGATGCACTGAATAAAATGGTAGAAGGGACCCCGCTATTATTTTTATAATCTTAAATTTAAGTCACTTAATTATATATGTCTCCCTCTATTTTTTCTTTTATAAAAACAAGATTTAAATTAGCACAATGGTTTTCAATCTGCTTATCGGAGCATCCGTTAAGGATTTAGAAAGCATTTTATTTAAATTACCATTGAAACTCACTATTTTGGAGAGGTTCCTAATCATTGATTGCTTCTAGTGCAGGAAGGAGAGGCCAAGGCAGATACCAGTGAAAGGTAATGCCTAACAATGATAGGAATTCCAAATCCCTTGGCTTTGGCCATGGTCCCCTGATGTTCCCTAGTTCCTCCAATGCTAGAGTTCCTCAAGATATTTTGTTTGAAAGATGGAAATTTGCTAAAATAAAACTAGATACTCTTTATTTTATTTCTTTTTATTTATTTTAATTTAATTAAAAAAATTTTTTTGAGAGCGAGAGAGAAAGAGAGAGAGAGAGAGAGAGATTGTGCACAAGCAGGTAGAGGGGCAAAGGAAGAGGGAGACAGAGAATCTACAGAGGTCCCATACCCAGCATGGAGATGATGACCTGAGCCAAAATCAAAAGTCAGATGCTTAACCAACTGAGCTACCCAGGTGTCCTGATACTCTTTAATACTCTTTAATGATTATTACAATTCTGCCATTCTCTGATGAATTACTCTTTCTTGACCATAAGAAAGCTAGGTTACTCCTGAAACTTTTAAACCACTAAAAGTAATTTTAAACAATTAAAGAATTTAGATTGATAGAATACTGAAATACAACCCATCTGAATTATTGAGAATAATGTAGTCTACCTACTAAAAAGGAATCTGAAGTTATCTTTGTATAACATAAATTTTTGACAGTAGGTGTAAAGGTATGTTTGGGATTAACCATTACCCAGCAACCAAGTAGTGGGGATAGGCTTAAACCACAGAAAATAGATATTAACCAAAGAGTTAGTTTATATAGGTAAGAATATGATAAAATCCTAATTCCTGGACCAGAATTTATGTTCATAATGAGAAAGATAATGCTAAGTTAACATAACACTTCAGGGCAATATGTATCTCCTTCCTTAGGAAAAGAAGTAGCCCTAAGAGTTTGCAAGATTAAACATATAGGAAAGGATTAATTGTGAGAATTTAGCTCTAGATTTCTTCAAGTATGATCCATGTACCCTCAGGTGCAATGTTTATTGGTAATGTAGGTTTCTAAGCCCACCACCTGCCTTGGGATGTGATTTCTTTTTTATAACTGATTAACTTAGATAATGATGTGAGGAAGCCTCAGTTATAGCATGACAAGATTTATAAGTAGTTTACAAATTGTTAAGGAAATTCATTGAAGAAAAAAATAACCTTAGAGAGGAAATAGTGGAAGAAAATCCACAGCATGGGGGAAAGGCAGACTTAATGTATGATAGAAGAAGAAAAATACAGATAATCCAAGGCAGCAAATTTGAATCATAGAAATGATAAATAGAATCCACTGGATCATGAAAGAAAAGACATATGCTTAGGGTTCAAAGAGTTAATACTTTTACTCCCAAAAACAATAATCACAGGACTAAATATAATACTTTGTCCAGGTAGAAAGAAAAAATGAAATCAAATAGCCCCCTTAAATCCTGTAATTTTACTCTGGTGATAGGAGCAATTAAAATTGCTTATTCTCATACTGCTTTCCAGGTTTTTACATGACAAATGTAAGAATTGGAAGAATTTTAGAGAGAAGGATAGAGAAGAAAGGTGGTGTGTAGAAAGTAAGTGGAAGAATTGGAGGGAGAGAAAGAAACAGCGAAATGAAATGAGCAAGGTGGAGGCTGGATAAGCACACTTAAGATTTATAGTCAGAGTAAAATAATATGTTTAATTACTATGTGCCATCCCTTGTATAAGAATTGTTACAGCCGTTAACTCATTGACTCTTTATACTCCTTTATTTCTTAAGTGCAATTTTAATCTTCCTTTTATAGATTAGGAAAACTGACATAATTTAACTTACCTTAGGTCACAAGATGGTTAATGCAGAGCTGAGATTTGAACCAAGTAGTCTAGGATACAACCCATTCAT
This sequence comes from Nyctereutes procyonoides, assembly GCF_905146905.1. Classification (NCBI taxonomy): domain Eukaryota; kingdom Metazoa; phylum Chordata; class Mammalia; order Carnivora; family Canidae; genus Nyctereutes; species Nyctereutes procyonoides. The sequence continues at coordinate 19,708,000 of NW_026575121.1, forward strand.
TTAACTGCTTCTACAACTTCTGAGCAAAGATACTGTTACACAAAGAAAAGAAAAGCAGAGAAGTATGTGGAAGAGAGGAATGACTGCAATGAGACAATGAGTCAGAGGGGTAAAGGCAGGGCAGGATGAGCAGATGTTGAAAGCAAGTGATACATAAATGAGTGATAAGTATATAAGATATACTTAAATAAAGGTACATATCCATATATATGTATATAAAGCATATAAGTATATGAAGTACAAAGATGAGAGAAAGGAAAGATAACTGTGGCCTGAGAAAGAGGGCATAAAAAGGAAGGAAGTAAAGAGGAATGAGAGACAGGGAAAGCACGTTGACTCCTAGTATTCTTCTATGGGCACTTAAAATAACGTTTCATATGTATTTTTTAGTATGTTAAGATACAAGTACTTTGAAGAAAGGGGGCTTGCCTAAGGATCTAGAGTACTTGGAAGAGTCAGGGAACCAGCTTCACCAACACTGATAAAGGATATCTAGTTCCACATTAGCTAACCAGATGGTAACCACAAACAGAAAACAATAGGAATCAACAGGAAAGAGTTGAGATAGGAGAGGATGCCAGTGTTTAGCATCCATCCATCCTTCATTTGTCTGCAAGTATTGAGTGCCTCCACTGTACAGGTAAAAAGCTAAAGCTATGGAGGGGAATAATGCACAGCTCCTGGCATCAAAGCACTTAGTCTTGTGAGCATTTGGTGCATATAATGGGGACAAAGGCAATCAGCAGCTTTGGGGTAGATATGTAACAGAAGGGGAATTTCTGTATCAAAGAAATACTTGTTTCACTTTAAGGATCAAACTCTATTTTTAAAATTGATAGCTAGACAACACTCCTGAAGGCCTAGCTTTGTTGAGAAAGAATGCAAAATGAGGGAAAGAACTCAGGGTTTCACAGAGTTCTTTCGTGGAGAGATAGAGAAAACACAAGCTGATAGAAGTTTGGTTAATCTGAGAATATTAGGGCTGGTTCCCCACTTACCCTAGGGGGGCCTGGGAAGTCTAGAAATATCTCAGAGAAGCTCTACATTTGGTATAATGCCAAGTTTCATGTGATGGAATGACTCTAAAGCAGAATTTGTTAACTTTGGCACTATTAATAACTTTGACCATTGAATTATTGATCATAATTCTTCCTTGTAGGGCCTTGTCCTATAAATATCATAGTGTGTTTAACAGTGTACTTTACTTTTACTAACCAGCAGCACCCATTACAGATATGGCCAACAAAAATGTTGTTGATGGATGGGATAAATGAATGGATAGGATTTGCATATACTGAGATAAGAGACACAACATGAAAAACATATTTCTTGGGTAATAGGGGCTATATACATTATGAATACATCTAGAGGAAGTGGTTTATGTTAATGTCACATTTAGAGAGAGATCTTGGATGGAGCCTTTTTTTTAAAACAGTAAATATGTGGTACTTGAAATAATACTATTGAGATCATCCAGGAAAAGTATATAGGATAAGGCAAGAATAGAACCCAAAATAAAACACTGAAAAGAACTTCTTGAATGAGTGAGTGAGAGGGAAATTCTGCATAGTAAACACTTTAGAAGACAAATCATAAATATGAAAAAAAGCCTATAGAATAAGTTGTTTCATGAAAAGTGTGCTTAAGAGTATCAAACATTGCATCTAAGAAGTAAAAATTGCTTATTTTATTTGACACTAAGGTCACTAGCGATCTCAAACCATTCAGTTTAGTGGCCAGGGACTCTTCTAGAATGTGTTAAGTAACAGCTGAGCAGCTAACATAGACAACTCTCCTATAAAATTTGAGGTGGTATCATAGAAATGACTGTGACATGAAGAGAGTTGATTTTTAAGCTATGGGGATTTATATTACAACACGAGAGAAAAACAGATGGATCAAGGCCCTCAAGCAAACAAGAAACAGGAGCCAGAGCACAAGGAAAGGAATCACCTAGGCAATAAGAGAGGAATGTTCTTTGATGTTTTCACCATGACAGGAGGGGAAACGATTACAGGATTTCTAGAACTGTATGTATGAGCTGCTTGTATGAGAGAGTCTCAGTTTGATGATTTCTATTTCTGTTTAAGAAGTAGTAGAGAAAGAGGCCCTCTTCTCAAGTGAGGGAAATGGGAAGTTGAGGATAATTGAAACATTTTGAATTAGCCTCTGTGAAGAATTATAAAAGGCAGGTAGCTTGGGTTATAGAAGTACTTTTAAGAAGCATTGAGAATTTCATTGAAGCAGATCACATAAAAGTACTGTAACTTGTGAGGAAAGTATCTGTCACAAATGATGGATAGAGTTAGGATGAAAAAGAATTTGGGGCATTAATTTTGAAAGGGATAAAATGAAACAAATACTCAGTTAAGAAACACTGAAAGGGTGAAAGTTGCATTAAAAAATATGCCTAATACAAACTTAGCTAACTAAAATTTTACTCAAGGGTAGTCCTAAAATCAACTTGCTCAATAGAACTTATTGATAGCACTTGCTGCTTCAAGCAAAAATTCATTGATTTGGACAGATTTATTGAAGAAAATTGAAGGATGAAAGCATGCTGTCTTAGACTGTGATCCCTGGATCTGTGTGCAAATGATGTATCAGAAATGCTCTAGAGAGATGCTTGAAAGTTAAGGAGTGTATCTGTCAGGATTTAACCAGCGAAACAGACCAAGTAGGAGGTATATATTAGGAGATTTACTGCAAGAAATCAGCTTAAGCCATTGTAGGAGCCAGCTGGGTAGTCAAATTCAAAATCCATAGAACAGGCCATCAGGAAGAGCAGGCTGGACCTCTCAGTATAGGCTGAAGCTGCTGTCCACAGTCAAAATTTCTTCATCAGTAAGCCTCAATTTCAGCTAATTGAATCAGACCCAATCAGATTACCTATGATTGTCCCTTATTTGTATTCAATTGATTGTGGGCTTTAACCATTTCTAAAAAAATATTCTCACAGCAATACCTAAATTAGTATTTAACTGAATAGGACCATAGAACACCATCATGGCATCATGGGAAGCTACGATTGGGCCAGACATACCCACAACGCAGTTGCAATGGAGGCTTCAGCCCTTCCTCTGGGAATTCATCTGAACCTTCAGAGTTGCTCCAGTTGAGGCATGAGTGTCAGGCTTTTGTATCCCCACATCAGCCAGGTGCTGTGGTACCTCACAATGGAGGATGATTCCTATTGAGTGACCACATGTGGGTCTATTGACCCTAAACAGATGATTTGGGTGGAGGACCACAGTACTTACTACACAAGTATTAATTTAAACTGCTGGTGTGGTTCAACAAAATATTTCATTTTAAAGTAATTAAAATATCATCACACAGGCAGAGCTTTATTGCAGTATGGTAGGCTTTGTCCCTAGTGTGCTGTATCAATTTTAATTCAAATCAACACACAAACAGTACAGCCCATGACTATTATGATGACTATAATTCTACCAGGTTTTCCATCAATTTCTCTGCATGGTCCCTTGTTGGCTCCTACTGAAGCAATGGGCAGCTGTAGAAGGAGTGCCCTCTGCAAAAATTAACAGCTGTGTGAATTTCAACTTTGGAAGCAGACCATCAGTGAAACTGAAAAATAGAGATGTTTTTTCTTCCATTGTCACCCTTCCACTTATTTAAAAGGCACAAATAAACTGTCGGTATTTACCATTTTTAAATTGTCCAGAGAAATGGTGGGCTCTTTATCCTCAGCTAAATAGTTTGCTCTTGGTTCTAGAAATCTAGGATCATTTGGTATAATCTACATTTACATAAAAAAAGTCTCTTCCTATTCTTTGTGACTTGATTATTAGGATTCATCCAGTAACTGCTCTCTCTCCTTACCTTTGATGTCTTTGATGCTTTTGCAGATGATCTTAGAAGAGTAGATAAGAACTGCATGTTCATGTGTAGGAAAATCAACAAAACAATTCATTAGATAACTGACTTTTTCATCTGAGCTGAATCCATCAAAAGACAGGTAATTAATTACTTTGATCATCCTTTTTCTTTTTATAATAATTGGATCTGGAAACAGCCAATCATAACAGAAATGTCTACAAACACATGGTGAAATAAACAACCATTTAACTATCTTAGTAACCTGTTAATTCACTGTTTTTTTTTCTAAATATGGTATTATTTTCATTCAAAGTATGGCTTAACTTTATAACCTTAACGTCTTTTGTCTTTAAAAATCCACATTTAGGAATCCACATTTTCTTAAAAATACAAGAAATGTCTATATAAATATCTATACAAAGATGTGCATACACAATGCTAATAACACCATGATGCTCGGTTCCAACCTTCTAGTCTTTCAACAGTGTCACATTAGAAATAGTGCAAAACATTATTTAAAACCTGATGATCCCCTTTACTATTCTAAAACTGCCAAAATCTCTCAAGATTTTCTCACCTTAAACCCTAACATGACGGCTGTATTCCATCACAGTCATAGTCCTAGGGGTTTATCATGGTCTCTTCATTCATTTTCTCTCCTCTATGCCCAACCATGCTTAGTGTGATCCTTATTGTTCATGGTCATATTCCCAGCCTTCACAGTCTGCTAAGTAGGATTACACTGTCCTTATGGCTCTTTTCTTCCTCGAAAATGCTATTCTCAGACACCCGGAAAGTCAGGATATGGTGAATAAGTTTCCACACATGTTCATCTTTATCTTGGAAGAGACAAACACTCTATATCTATCTATGCATCTATGGATCTACTTATCTACCTACCTATCTACCCATAAATTGGTCAGTAATTAATGAAAATGAAGAGAATGTTTATAGGAGTGAACTTTATTCAGGCACAAAACTTATTAAAGGACAGTACCTGATGATTCCTAAAACATTGGTAAAGAAAAACAGTTCAAGACAATTGGTGTTTTAAGAGTTTGTAGAATACTGAAGAATATCATTAGGACATATGTAAAAATCTTAAGAGGCATTATTTAAAATAGTAGGATGATGATGAGTTTTGTTTTCCTATATATTTCTCATTTTTTTAAGATTTTTAAAATTGATCATAGATCAATTTCAATAGGGAAAAATATAAAAATTGATCTCATATTTATTTTTTTAATTATTTTTTTTATTTATTTATGATAGTCACAGAGAGAGAGAGAGAGAGAGGCAGAGACACAGGCAGAGGGAGAAGCAGGCCCATGCACCGGGAGCCCGACGTGGGATTCGATCCCGAGTCTCCAGGATCGCACCCTGGGCCAAAGGCAGGCGCCAAACCGCTGTGCCACCCAGGGATCTCCCTTGATCTCATATTTAAAGGAAATATAGTCCAATCCAGAAAACAAAAGGAAATAAATATCCAGAATAAATTTATGCTGAGATATGTTTTTGTATATTTGTTTTTAATTTTATTTATTTATTTTACAGAAAGAGAGCACAAGCAGGGGGAGCGACAGACAGAGGGAGAGGGAGAAGCAGACTCCCCACTGAGCAGGCAGTCCCATGTGGTGCTTGATCCCAGGACTCTGGAATTATGGCCTGAGCTGAAGGCAAAGGCTTAACCAACTGAGCCATCCAGATGCCCCTGAAATATGTTTTGAAATTATATATCTTTCTCAACTGAAGATGAGGTTTCATCCCAATAAACTTGTGGTTACGTTGAATATAGAGTTAAGTAGAAAATGCATTCGATACACCTAACCTATCAACCTACCAAACATCATAGCTTAGCCTCACCTGCCTTAAACATGCCCAGAATGCTTACATAGCCTACTGTTGGACAGAATCATCTAAAACATAGACTATTTTATAATAAAGTGTTTAATATCTCATGTAATTTATTGGATACTATACTGAAAGTGACAAACAAAATGGTTTTAACTGTCTTGGTTGTTTACCTTCCTGATAATGTGGCTAACTGGCAGCTGAGGCTTTAGTACTGCTGCCCAGCATCACAGGAGAATACCAAGCCACCTGTATCTTGCCCTGGAGATCAAAATTCAAAATTTGAAGTAGAGTTTCTCTTAAATATATCACTTTTGCACCATTGTAAAATGAAAAAAAAAAAGGAAGTTAAACTCTCACAAGTCAGAGACAGTCTGTCCTCAAAACTTCTTACATTTTTAAATATTTACTATGCATTTCTAAATAGTTAATATTTTAATGTTTAATCATTTTCTGAAAAAATTGTTATGGAGTATTTTTCATAGTTTCAGTCTTTTAAAATATTATGTCACCGTAACTATCCTTTCTCTGCTAGACTCTAAATTCAATCAAGCCATGCGTAATGGTATGTGACAGCCAGCGGAGACCAAAATATACATATATTTTTTTTCCTAGGCAAATATCCCATTTAGTATTGACTAATTTACAGTTGCAATGTTCTGGATTTCATACCACATTTTTAGTTAACCTTTCATTTTGACAATAATGTTTATCCTTCACCACTTTTTTGTCTTCACATCATACCTGTGGAATTCATTATGCTCTCCTTAGTAACAGATGTTGCTTCCTGAATATTCAGTCTTTACATGTGATACTTTCAGTATTTCAAAGATAACATATTCTACTGAATTGTGTTAATTTATGGTACTAAAGAGGTTTATCTAGTTTGTCCTGCCTCTTCCTCTGAATCTGAGAAGGATAGAACTCTCCCTGACTCCACTTTGTCAAGATGTAAATATTTAAAAACCATATCCCCAGATTATTCCTATATTGCATATAAAGCCAGCTGCAGGATGGCTTTGGTGGTATAAATGGCTTTAGCTCTTTTAAGTTTATCTTTTTAGCATTTCCCCTTGATTGTATTCACAGAAACTAAAATGGAATGTGCTTGCTTTACAAGTACATCTCAAACTATCTACCCAACTCTACATTTCCAGGTAGATTGATACCACGAGCCATTACTATGTAGACATTTTAGGGTTGCCAAGAAACATTTATTTTTTATACCCTAAAGTAGCTTAAGTCTAGACATACTTTTTCATTAGGATTTAGTTCAGCTTCTGCATACTTTTATGGTTTTGGTGTCTTCATTATTGATTTGAGTCAAACTCTGGTCCTTTCATCATCTTGAAAAGTGGGAATGGAAAGTTAAGGATTGGGAATATGATTTATTTTTTTAAATAGAAGAAAAGATTTATCTTCCCTGGCTTATGCATTCTTTGTTATAGAGACTCTTCCTCTAAGTTAACATTGTTTGCAGATAGAGAAAGAGCTAGTCACTGCCTGAAGTCGTGCTTTTCTCTTCAAGACTTCATTTAGAAAACATGAAGAGAAAAGTGACTCTTTGGAATAACTACAGGAAGTAAAAAAGTGCTTGAGGAGACCAAAAATATTTTTAATAATTTTTTTTAAAAAAAGCAAAAACCACAATCTCATACACACACTATTGGTGAAGTATAACTAAAAACAAAATATCCTGCCAAGCCAAAAAACCTCTACACAAAGGTAGAAGAGAAAGAAAACAGTTGCATTATTGAATAAGAATTAAACCAGAATGTGACACCCATCAGACACTGTACTAAAAGAGTGCAAAGACAAAAAGAAAACTCTCCCTTTTATGTAGCCAAACAGATGCCACTCATTTACATACACACTCTCAAGATAAACAATAACTAGTCCTCAAGTAGGAGGATTTGATATCATCACTTGTTGCACACAGTTCATCCTAGATTCACCTTGTCATTGAGATGACCATTTGTGTTAGCTAATTGGCTTTAGCCAAGGGAAAAGAATTTCTTCACATCTTTATGACAGTAGGCATTTTTGCAAATTACAGCAAAGCCCCCACCAAAGTTAGATTCCTACCCTCCCACGGAAACGGGAGGTTAGGAGTGCTGTCTTCCTTGATGATTACATTTCAAAGGTCCTTGGGCAAGATATCCCTGGGTCACAAAGCTGGCAAGAGGCTTATTTAGCTCTTAAAAAGATTTATATGCACTTAAAAGAGACAGAGAAAGAACTTAAAATTAATATATTTCTAATGTAAATGTTCCATGAAAAGAGAAATAGAATTTCTTTCCTTATTCTCAACAGGGAGAATTAAGCCTCTTATTTTAAATTTATATTTGTTTTTATGACACACACACACACACACACACACACACACCACATGCAACAAATGGAAGTTGCCTGAGTACAGAGAATAGCAAAGTAGCATACAAATATGTTGTTTCTCTTTGGTCTTGCCACCCTCTTAAGCTTTTATACCTTACCTTGCTAAAATGGAACAAGCACCCTTTAACAACATTTTTAGATATTTTGCATTGGTCACTTCTACTGATACCACTGCAAAGATTAAAGAGGACTTTGTATCCAGATTGGGTCTTTAGACCTAACCTCTGCTTATTGATTGTTCTGTAAAGTAACACATCCAAAGCATCACACACTCAGCATGACATTTCAGCTATTTTATAAGATATATTTTATGTCTATGGAAGAGATCTCAGGAAACCAACAAGAAAGTGACTGATATGCAGAGTCGTTTCAACAATTTGTTCTCCGACAGCTTGTCTATACCATGAAGCCAGAGAAACTTCCCTCGAGACCATTTCTTTTCTGGAAGCTTTCCACATATTCCACTCCTATTTCGGTCCCAACTATTTCCTTCATAGACATCTGACAATTTTGAGCTAGCTGCTCTTTGGTCTGTGTCTGGAAAGTTTTAAATTTGTTTCTTTTCTAGACTCCCTGCTTGCATCCTGCTGCTAGCACATTTGGTTATTAAGCAATTACTCTTGATTGATTCTGTTTGCTCCAGTCTTTTTGTTTCCAACTTCTGTTAGAAATTTCCCTCCATACCTTGTGAATTGACTCCACGTATAATTCAAAGATCTCAGATTATTTCCTTTACTATTTGTGTTTCATTACTAAATATTTATCTCATTAAATCATTAGCGTTCTGAATTATTTGCATTATCCCCAAAATATAATACTTATCATTTATAATGGAAAAATATATTAAGGGTAGTGTAGTTTTATACTAGCTGGAAGGAAATACAGGATAAAGCATATAATGTGTCCCTAGTTTTACTGCCAGATGGGGCCTCCCATGAAAGTTAATTTCATTTGAATTTATAAGGAAGAAATGTTCAATATCATTTAGAGCTTTAAATTTTATAAAAAAAATTTTTTCTACTCCACATCATTTTCCTCAAATTTTATAGAAAATTAAAATAAAGAAAAAAATAATTATCAAAACAGAGATTTAAGCATTTTGTAAGTCATCAGATATAGCTGCTGAGTTAAAGCACAGGAAATGGGTAATCATAACCTTTTACTTTCCCTAAATCTGATCAAATTCCATTGAATTTAATTTTCAAGGACTGTCTGGTTTTAGTTGATAATGAGCAAGCAATAGTCCTGAGCTTCAAAATCATTATTGATTGCCAGAAGGGTTGAATTAATCTGATTGAGTCTACTGCAGTCTGGTTCAAAGATGGTTAGATAAGGTAACAGATTTAAAAACTCACTGGACTGAAAGCTGTTGTAAGGTCATGGTCATCCAGCCTGTCAAATCCTTCTTTATGCCATCTACAGCAATTAAATGTGGAGGTCATAGATATGTATAACTGGGCATAAGTAGTGACACATGATAGAGCAATTAATTCTGGACAATTTTAAAAATTTTAAATTCCTTTGTGATACCTTTTTTGAGAAATGTTTATAGTATTACTGGGCAGTATTTGCTTTTTTATACTTAATGAATGGAGAGCCATGAAGTTAATCACATAGCACTATTGTTAACCAGGAAAGTGCCAGTAGAACTAGGATTTGACTCCTCAATCTTAGTTGAATGAATTTCACTCACGTGTAATTCATTAAATATTTAGTTGGCTCCATTCTTCACATTTTAGATGCAAAGTAACTTTCTCAGGAAAACTTTATCCAAGCCCTAACATGCATTAGAATTGATCTCATTGCTGGATTTTTCCAAGTTGCGTATTTCTAGCAGGCATTTATCCCGGATGTGGTTTAATATTTGCTGGATAATCTGTTGTTTGTCCTCCTATTGGAATTTATAAAAGCAATAGCACTGCTGTTTTGGGTAATTTATATTCACAGTGTCTAGACCAATGAATTGTACCAAAGATTTGCTCAAAATTATTGATCAATTAAATGCATTTGTTATATTAATCTTTTTGCTTATGTAAGGGTTGTGTAGAATATCAAGTATAAAAGATACTGAGTTGGAATTAAGCAGTTTTACAGGTTACTCTGCTCCTACAATTCACAACATATCTCTTCATTTCAGTCCATGTAGAATAATGATACACTGGTGTGCTGGAAACATTTGAGAAATTGCTATTTTTTAAAGTCAGATTGAACTTTTCCTTTTTCCCTACCCCAAAGATGAGCATGGTCATATAAAAATTATTAACCATTAACATTTATATGTTTATTGGCGGATATCAATTTCAAGTGTCTTGAAATAGCAATGTCTCTGTTCAGGAAGAACCACTTGAGTGGACTTTTGGTAAATAGACATTTATTGTCTGGAATGATGGAATTAAACAATTCTATTCTGGTTTTTTCTTTTCTGATTTCATGAGATCTGTTTTATTTAATTTTGTTTTGCTCTTTTCCTGCATAATTACCAGTATATTAAGATGAACATTAGTAAAAAAAAAGGTGGGGTAGTGGATACTGTTAGGAAAGATATGGAAAGAAAATGATCAAGGAAACAGACTTCATTTACACATTAAACTTTGTAGGGGGCACCTAGGTGGCTCAGTGGTTGAGAGTCTGCCTTCCTCTCAGGTCCTGATCCCAGAGTCCTGCATGCCCCCCCCCCCCCCGCAGGGAGCCTGCTTCTCCCTCTGCCTGTGTCTCTGCCTCTCTCTCTGTGTCTCCCATGAATAAAAAAATAAAATCTTAACAACAACAACAAAACCTTGTAGAATGTCGAATCAACCCCCATATTTCTGGTAATATAATGTATTCTTAAGTTCTGTAATACATATACTCCATGGTTTTAATTCATTCTGTGGTTAAATTAATAGAAATCATAAAATTTATAGCAATACTGTTTTATATATGAGTAAATTCAATGAATAAAAAGAACTTAGTAACTCTGCTTAAAATTATCCCTAATGGGAGACTAGCATAATTATCACAGATATGCCAGTAACAAAACATATTTTTCAGGAACTTCAGCTTCAAAAATATTCATTCTTTTTTCATCTCTTTGTCAATACAATTCTGGATTTCTCTCTCCTTCTCCCTCTTTTTCCCCTCTCATTTTTTTTCTCATGTGAGTTAGATCCTGTACTATATGTCTTGTTGAAATTAAATTGTCACTTCATCACCATGACACAATATTCATATAGTTTTAGTAAAACTAGAAAACTCATTGTTCTTTTTAGAAAATATGGATAATATTATGGACCACTATTTTTTATTTTTGTATTTCCCCTTCCTGTTAAAGAGTAGGTACATCCAGTGAATCTTTGAACTTAAGCATCTAGGAAGGGAGAGATCTATGGGCAGAGGAAATCTTTGAACTTGGCCATTGTGATAGCACTGGAGTTGATTTTAATCCAGCATCTGCATCATTTGAGACTAATTTGAATCAATAGAAAAATCATGTTGAGAATGCAGAAACATTAAGAAATTTAATACACATTACCGAAAACATAATTTTAGAAAAAATTGCATTATGAGTGATATTGTCTCTGGACTCATACATATTTTATTCAATAATATGCAGATGGAAATCTTTTATAAAAGGGTTTTTAGACTTGGGGAGCCACAATTAGGCTATCTTCTGATATAAATTTCTAACTCAGTGACATAATGGCCAAAGAACAAAAACCACGTAATACTATTTGAAACAATAAATCAAGCAAATATTCTCAAATCAATATTGGTATTAAAGATAACTTTATATTAAACATACAATTTCAAAGCAACTAAGTGGTTTTCCACAAACTGAAAGAGTCCATTATTTTGGCATCAGCTTGCTCACTTTAAGAATGAATAAGAGCGAATAACTATGAATCCTAAACTAACCCACAACTTATTATGGCATAGATATTTTTCTGTACTTTTTGAAGATGAGGACACATTTAAGTCAAACCTTAAACATATATATTGTTTGACCTTGTTATCTATGAATTCTAAACTAACCCACAACTTATTATGGCATAGATATTTTTCTGTACTTTTTGAAGATGAGGACACATTTAAGTCAAGCCTTAAACATATATTCTTTGACCTTGTTATCTATCTTCAATAACTTTAACAAGCACATAGAGTTATATCAAAACTTCAAAAGCTACTTTTACTACTTTTTTCTAGAAAGCCTTTATTTTTCCGTCACTGAAAATTGCTTTTTGTGATTATCCCAAATGATTTTGTAAATTTCATAATTTTTATATGTTAACTGGTATCCATGAAATAATAAGAGTACAATCCCTATCCAAAGAAACAAAAGCATTGGACATACTGAAAATCTCTGATTAAATTGATTATTTTCAGGGATAAAACTACATACTGCTTCATTAGTTAGATGGTAGTTTGGTGAAATTTTTATAGACTTTTAATGATTTATGGTTTTCCATGACGTTTTCTTAGGCAAATTCCACCAAATTATAGCTTTCCAAAAGTTGTAGTATTGTGAATAATGCTTTAGTATGATAGCATTTTCAATTTAACACCCAAATCAGGCTGAATGTACCTTTCTTTTTGAGGGTAAAATGTATTCATAGTGCTTTTAAGAGACTGATATCCTAGTTTCCTGTTACCTTTAATCAAAAGTAATTACAGACTTGTTGAAAAGTTTATTACGTATCAAATAATGAAACTTCAAGTTGTAGTAAAAATGAAAAAAATGTAAAGGAAAAAAAACCTTTTTGATTAAGGCTTTATGGAATAGGATTTGTATTTAATCAGAATTACTAGAGTTCCTTTTTTGGTGATGAGTGCAAAAGAAGCAAGTGGAATTTTTAGATCTCTTGTTTTCTGACATCTTCTTTTATTGCAACTTCAGCCATGTATGGTGTGTTGATATGAGATACTTTTGAAGCTCATAATCTTTTTTTAAAGAATGGAAACTAGGGATCCCTGGGTGGCGCAGCGGTTTAGCGCCTGCCTTTGGCCCAGGGCGCGATCCTGGAGACCCGGGATCAAATCCCACGTCGGGCTCCCGGTGCATGGAGCCTGCTTCTCCCTCTGCCTGTGTCTCTGCCTCTCTCTCTCTCTGTGTGACTATCATAAATAAATAAAAATTAAAAAAAAAAAAGAATGGAAACTACACAAAAATCACATATTGCTAGATAGGGTGTTGAAATTATTGGTTTATATTTCTTATAAACATCATTTCTGGTCAGCATAAATTTCCTTTAATTTCCATTTCTAGTAAGGTTTCATTTTGAGATTTAACATTATGAAGCCATTATAAAGTTTTATAATTTAGTAATTCTGGATGCCAAATCATTTAAGATGAAAATTGAAACGTGATGTTTATGGAAGAAAATTGATTTTCCTCTTCTGTAATGTCTAAATCTTTGTTCTCCTCCTCATCTTCTGCTTGTTAATCCTTTCTTAGTTGACAGGTGGATAACTGTTCTGTTCCAGAAACACAGTTAGCTGATGGTAATCTTAAAAGAAAAAAAACGATTTTATTTATTCATTTGAGAGAGAGAGTGAGTGAGAGAGAGAGAGGACAAGTGGGGGGAGGGGCAGAGGGAGAGGGAGAAGCGGACGCTGGTTGATCAAGGAGCCCATGTGGGACTCTATCACAGGACCCTAGAATCATGACTTGGACTGAAGGCAGACCCTTACTGACTGAGCCACCCAGGCGCCCTGACAGTGATCTTTGAAGGGGTCACTTTGAATTTCCGTTAACAATATTTAAACTGAAAAAAAAAAAATCTAAACTGGATGAATGGTCTGGTGGATATAGAGAATTTTGGAAAACCTCTAAATCCTCCTCATCAATCTTTTGTATGTTCTGGTAGGCAGCAGTGTAGACTTTTAATGCTTTGCCAAGAAATAACATTTTGGTAATGATACATTCTGAAAACACAATCTTTATATCTTTTATTTTCTGCTTTCCAAAATTGTCAAAAATTTCCTCCAAAAGGCAAGTTGTTCAGGTAGGATCCATAGAAACTCTCTGCAATTTGGCTTCTGCCTGTGAAATGATATGTTGAACATCAGGGTTTTGCTGACGTGTTCTTCCTGAGTTAACTGTTTAGCTTCTCTATTCCTTTCTATTAATGTCACTTTGAGGTCATCTGCTTTCATTTTTACAAAGGCACCATAAACCTTCAAAGGTTCAACCACTTCAGCTGCAAATCTTTCCATCTCTGTTCATTGATAATCCTAAGGTGTGGCAAACTCATCAAACTTTTCAGGCCCTGCTTTAAATTTGAGGTCTCTGTAGAGGCAAACATGCTTATTTCATGCTCAGTTTGCTTTGTCTCGCAGTCTAGCGGTTTTCTGCACATAAGCAGTGAAGATTTGGCATTGCCCTCCACAATGCGTCTCCACATTTGATAGCATCTTGTGGTTCTCTGGTTTGAGCAGACTGGTTTTCCAAGCAGCACCTCCACATCTTGCCTTGTGCTCCACCAGATCCCAGGCTGGGGCTTCTGACCTGGACATACACTGAGGGGCAAATTGCCATTCCCTGGAGCCCCTCATTTTTAATGTTTTATTTTCTAATTTTTCTTATTTTGTTGTAGTAAAAAAATCATACAAAACTTTTCATCCTAACCACTTTTAAGTGTATAGTGTGGTAGCACAACTATATGCAGTTTGTAGTGCAACACATCTCTATAACTTTTTCATCTTGCAAAGCAAGTTCTAAACCCACAGAACAACTCCCCTTTCTCCCTCTCCCTCACCTCTGGAAACCACCAATTTACTTTCTGTTTCTAAGAATTTGACTACTTTAGATACCTCATATAAGTGGAGTCATGTAGTATTTATCGTTTTTTGACTGGCTTATTTCACTTAGCACAATGTCCTTCAAGTTTAGTATTGTAGCACAGAACAGGACTTCCTCAGTAGCATCTAGAATGTCATAATTACTTTGATGTGTTTGCTGAAAAGTTACTTAAGCAATTCAGAATGATTTTTTTTTTACATTTTAAAGCAAAGAAACTTCTTTGTGAATGATACCTAAGGAGAATGCCCATTATATAAAGTGATAATAATGATCATTTAAGTATAACTGTTTTATGCACAGTTTTATTTAATAATATTTTTAAAAAATTAATGAGTACAATGAGTCACTAAAATTATCTTAATAATATGATGACACAGAATGATATGAATTCACTTTTTCATTTGAGTTCTACCTCCTGTGGTGCGCACAGATAGAGCAGATGCTCTCAAACTTTTACTTGCATACAGGCCACATGTATTATAATGACATATTCTATTGAACAGAAAGGAGTAAAATCATTTCCTTTCTAAAAGTGAAATATTTATCGAAAATGGTTGTATTATGCAAAAATGATGTCCATTAAAAGTATGATACACAAAAATTGAATTTAAAAATATCCCCTGTGCCTAAAACAATAGTTATAGTTAATAAAAATTCGTAAGAGGTCGTGCTTGGTCATGCGTAGGGAACAAAAGAGACAGATCTCAAACTAATTCTTGTTTCTAGCCAGAGTAGATAGCAGTACTATTCATTTTTTAAGAATAAGAAACTTATGGGAGGGTACTAGTTTTTAAAGAGGATAATAACTTCAGTTTGGAAAATCTTGGGTTTGGGAGATCGATGAGTGTTCCAAGTAGAAATGTTCAGCTAACATTGTATGTATGGATCCAGATTTTAGGAGAGCTCTGGACTTAGAGATATTGATTTGGGAGTTAATACCATACAAGGGAAAAACTTACGTAATGAGAAGATAGAGTTCAGTTGTCTATGGGATGAGCTTAGTTCTTAATCCTAGTTAATTTATAATCTAGTCAAGAATAATCAAGAATTAACCACGTATTTTAAAAGAACAAGTGAATCCAAGTCTTGCTGAAGTCCTGTAAAGCTTCTGTGGAAACCTGCTTAAAAAACATTATCTTATAGGATAAACTAAAAGTAAAATTTAATCAAACTTTTCACGGTAGCTCCAGTTATCTTTCTAAATACTTCTGTACTTAAAATAACTTAATGTCTCCTCACTACATACAGAAGATTTAAAAGATGACCTTGAAATATTTTATGTAGATTTCATTCATATATTATGGATCTCCCTGTATTGTAAACATTTATTTTATTTTCATTTGTTTGCCTTCACAAATTGTGAGATATTTGAGGTCAGGGACAAAATTTTATTCCTAAA
Source organism: Nyctereutes procyonoides (assembly GCF_905146905.1). NCBI lineage: Eukaryota > Metazoa > Chordata > Mammalia > Carnivora > Canidae > Nyctereutes > Nyctereutes procyonoides. Next base: position 19,724,262 of record NW_026575121.1, read on the forward strand.
GGCTAAATGTCATTGACTTTATTGATAGTGATACTTCTACTTGACACCCTAGAAACATAGAAATTGTGACTGACATCCAAGAAATGTTGTTGAACTTAAAAATTGACCTAAAAATGAAATTCTACTGATAACATGTTTGGCAGGCCTATTGCTTCTTCCCACCAACCAACTTACTGCTAATGTTGCTGGTCTCCCAAATGATGAGGAATCATGATTTTTCCATCTGATCAGTCTTCCCTGTTGTGAAATATTTTACTGATCTGCAAGGACTACAGAATTTACTCAATCAGATAAAACAGAGTTGAGTATTGTCTGTGTGTGTGTGTGTGTGTGTGTGCGCGCGCGCACACGCAGTTGCATGTGCTCTGAATTGAGATTCATATAGGGCCAGAGAAATGCTCTCAATTAATGTAACTATCTCATCACAGACTTGGGAATCTCATTCCCTTTGCTCATGTTTATTATGATCCTTCCAGTTTGAAAACAGTGTTCTTAATAGAAAATATAAAAGCACATTTGAAGTTGACTGTTTTGTTCTTTGTATATCATCTTTACTTGAGATATTATTTGTCGCAACAATAGTCCCCCTCTTTCTAGTTCTTCTCCTCCTCCTTTCCCTTCCCCTCCTTCCCCTCCTCATCTACTCCTCCTCCTTCTCCATAACATGCTTTACAAAAAGGACTTTTTAAAGGATGTTAGCATTTACTGTACTCCTCTCTCATTTTAGGTTCAGATTTTTCTGATTCTGCTCTTAAAGTCCATGCTCTTTATTTGTCTTTGGTTAGACATCACAAACTGCTGTCTAATATACATCTCTTTAAAACTGGGCTGGTCAGAAAATAATCTTTGTAGTTCCATAAATGTCTAGGTTCTTCGCTATCTTTTGTTCTTGTTTTACTTTTTTGTTTGCTTGTTGTTTTGAGTAATAAGGTTGAATGAATCAGAAATAATAACTGTGAAGTCCTGTATTCTGAGGCCTAAGAGCAACCTATGACAACATCCAAATCCAAACCTCATATTTATGTATATTTCACGAGAATAAAAGTTTAAATGTGCACTTTTTAAAGCATGTATCCTTACTTTCTCATTTTGGATGATATACAGCATACTGCTTGTTAGAAGAGGTTATTTATAAGATTTTTAGACACCTGCAATGCAGTCTGCTTGAGGATTATTACAATAGCCTTATTTAAATATCAATTTGTCAGTTTGAAGAATTAGATTTCTACAGTATATCAAAATTGACTTTTGGTTTTTCATCAGATGGCAAACTAATGTGGATTGCTGACTCCTTCTTTCCAGTGTAACCCTAGAGATGCTGTAGGTGGAGGACTGACAAAGTTGAGATACTCATATAAAATTTTTGAAAAAAAAAAAAAAAACTAGGGAAATCGAAGTGTCAGAAAATGGCAGGCCAGAGCAGTTGGAGGGACCATTGTCTCTGAAAGAACCTGTGAGAGGAGGCTGTTTGTTGTGCAAATTTTGGACCCTCACAATACCCCAAGTTCTTCCGGTTCCACTCTTTCACCACTGAGATGCCAAACAATAGAATTCCAGCTGTCAGAGGGATGGATTCAATGGGGAAACACTAATATGATTTTATGAGGATCTTATAACAAAAAGGAAGTCACTGAGCCTGCCCTTGACACTCCTTCGTGAGCCCATCACCATGGAACAGCACAACCAAAGGACATATCAATTCAGAAGTCCAGAGAGCTCCCTGCTAAGCAGAATCCCCTAATGGGAAGGAAATAAATGGCCATCAGATGGTGGATCTGAGCTTGTGAGAGAAGCTGTCGGAACTGAGTCACTGCCTCAACCTCCCACCCAAGCTGGATTTTACCTGGGATAACAAATTAATATGAGAGAAAAAAGAAACAAAAATAATCAGGGAAAAGTGGGATTTTAAATACTGGTAAATGAAAGATCTGCTCAATAAAATACAATGACCATGAGTATATATTAAAAAGAGCAATATAATTCATCAAATGTAGTTGGAAGTTTTAGCATCTGTTTCTCAAAAATTGATAGATTTGGCAAACAAAATATAAGCAAAATTATTGAAGATCTGAATAAATAATAATTAGCTAGGATTAATAGCTGTATATTTCCACCACCAATATGAATATATTTATTCTTATTGTGCACACTTGAAACTTGATGCTTTTTTTAATTTTCTTTTTTTTAAGACTTTATTTACTTATTCATGAGAGACAGGGAGGGAGAGAGAGACAGACAGACAGAGACACAGGCAGAGGGAGAAGCCAGCTCCATGCAGGGAGCCTAATGCAGGACTTGATCCCGGGACCCCAGGATCACGCCCTGGGAGGAAGGCAGGTACTAAACCACTGAACCATCTAGGGATCCCCTAAAACTTGACAAAATTAAGCAAATATCAGGTCATAATGGTACCCCAAAGGAGCCTCAAGTAAAGTCCAAATGAAACAATATCATATTTCATGACCAAATATAAAATACTAGGTGTAGATAAGAAAGGATAAATTAAAAACTAACAATCATAAGACTATGTATCTGGAAAGAAATAAAATACAAGTAAATAATTTGTCAGTTTTTTAATGGGAAAAATCAGAAAGTAATTATTTAAACCTAAAAACCAAGGTTCAAATCAAGTCTGTAAACCAATATCAAGTAATTAACCTTATTTGACCCCTGAGCAAAATTTAATATCTTTGAGAATTTCCTTTCTCTTTAATACAACTTTTTCCTTGGCCTCTGTGACAATAGCTCTGTCTAGCTTTGTGGCCTGTTGCCTCAGGTCCCTTGCAAAGTAATCCTTCTTAGTCCTTCCTTGAAATGCTCTAATTCCTCAAGATCAGCGTAAGACTTTATTCTCTAATTTTTCTCTTCTTTATACCTATACAAATCCATACACCTGCCTTTAATGATCAAATGCTTACAAAATACTTTCAAGCTTATACTCTTTTCTATACCTTTCTTTTGAGTGCCAAACCCATATGTCCCATCTGCCTATTGACATCTCTGCTTGATTATCTAAAAGCAGATCCAACTTAAGACTCCCAAGAATATCCCTGTGACCTTTCTCTTAATCAGATTCCTCTCTAATGATGCTGATAATACTGTCCAATATATCAATGTTGTATTAATAAAACATTACTATATTGATATAAATGATACTAGCTTCTTGTGTAGTATACTTTCTATATACTTGATGATGTTCCTAATAATTTATTTATATACTTTCATGTATTCTTTTTCACCATTCCATAACCAGGGTTATTCATTGTAATCACAACTTAAAGACTTAAAGTGATTTATAGATAGATTTTGTAACTTGCTCAAAGTCACATAATTAGAGAGTTGCTGAGATGAGCTATGAGCCTAAGTTATCTGACTCCAGAGCCCTCACCATAATCTCTCAGCACACATAACTGAATCCTGCCAAGTCCAACTGAGCAATTTCTGAGTCCTGCCTATTCTATAATATTCACTAAATATCTGTATTACTGAGAGTACCTAGATGACTGTAACAAATACCTGCCTAATGTGTAATTGCTCAAATCAACTTAAAAAAAGGTATTTCATTCAGAAAATATTCCAAGATGTGATACACTTGCTTGTGCCTGACTCCCTTTCATGCAGTCTCCTTCTGTCATATGGCTTTGTGTTTCCCTATGACCTTATTGCATCTGTATCACGCTGGTAAAAGGGTGAGGGCATAGAGGGTACAGGTTGGATTTTTTTTCATCAGCTACTAACAGAAGTGGCTCATATCCCTTCTGCTCAAAGCCATTAGTCAGAACCCATTCAATAGATAATATTTAATAGGTAACTGAGGAAAGAGTAGGGAAATTTCCCCCCACTGTATGAAGGTATACATCCTTGCTCTTTATAAAGCTATAGGCACTTCTCACGTGGCTAGCTTATATCCTCTCCCAAGTAATCTCTTTGCATTTTTTCTTATTCTTTTCCAGTGTATTCTCTAATATTAACATAACCTGATCAAGTCCTTTTCTTGCTAAAAATTCTTCAATCCTTTCCATTGCTTGTGAGAAGATCTCAACTCTAGCAAGGTTTGGCCTCCACTTGTATTTTCAACCTCATCGCACTTCATACTCTCCTTTTTCGGAGCTCCAGAGCTCCAGACTATCTTTAAGTTGCTTCATCTAGCCACAGATAATCTTTGTATATGATGATACATCTCCTTAGCATGCTGTCCACCTTCCTGGCCAGTTCTAACTCATTCTTCAAAACTAACAAACACCTCACTACCCCAAGGAAACTTCATAGCATTCTCTTTAGGCAGCACGTCCAAAATTCTGAAGTCAGTTTCTTTCATATTCTTGCTGCATATTTAATGTTCTTTCCTTACATTATAATGCTGCTTTCATTAATTCTAATAATCTAGTGCATATTAACATACATATTAGACTATTTCAGGATGGACATATTAATATCTGTTCTTTGCAAATTTTTCTATCATTCTAATGCCAGGAAGCATGTTTTTTCGAAGGGGCTAAATGGAGACTATATAAGCATTCTTTATGAAAATGTGTGTGTGTGTGTGTGTGTGTGTGTGTGTGTGTGTGTGTGTGTGTGTTAGAATAAGTGAAACTATTCAAGAAGGACGAGTGGACCCAGAAAATTTTATTTGGAGTTTTTGTGGCAAGATTCTAAATTGTACAGGGTATACCAAAATTATGTTAAAAGGGTACAAGACAAAAATGATTTCTTAAAAATATTTTATTTATTTATTCATGAGAGACACAGAGAGAGAGAGAGGCAGAGACACAGGCAGAGGGAGAAGCAAGCTCCATGCAGGGAGCCTGATGTGGGTGGGACTCGATCCAGGGACTCCAGGATCATGCTCTGGGCCAAAGGCAGGGGCCAAACTGTTGAGCCACCCAGAGATCCCCAAGACAAAACTGATTGTTGTCAGAGTCTGATTTGAAATTTGGGTCTTCTAACTTCCAAATCTTTGTTAAGTTGATCACGTTGTCTCAAAGAATTAGTATGCGGGTTTTTTTTTTTTTTTAGTACATTCTAGTTCATTCATGTTTATAGTCTAGCAACTTGCTCAGACATTAACCAGGTAATCATGAAACATACATAGATAGAATTAGCCTTTTAAATCTCAATGAATCCTAAATCATCCTTGCTCTTCACCAGGAAATTCTGAGAGATAGAAAAGAAGTTGGGAAGAAAAATTATTCCTCCTCCTCTATACCCCAAATCAAGAATTTATTAAAATATATCAAGCATTATTTTGTACTTCTTTTTGTACCAAACGTCACGTTTTTGCAAGATACAAGGAATAGAAAGATGAAAAAAAATGATGAGGCTCATGCCCTTCAGCTGAATCACTCAGCAAGCAGGATTAGAAGAAAGAATCTTCAATTGTGGGGATTTTTCTCGCAGTAAAGGTGGTAATGACAGTAGGAGAGAATCCCAAACAGCTGTTGAAGGATAAGGTGAGATAGGGAAGCCACAGGCATTTGGGCAGAAGGTACTCTTAGCACAACACAAAACAATTTCACATAGTCACGGATGTTTGGAAAGTGAAAGCAGCAGACAGACCACCCTGTGTGTGATCATCTGAGATGCATTGGCTCAATTTCAGCAAAACTGTCATGTAGCCTCAGGGACAGATCCATAAAAGAGAAAGCTGAAATTGGGCGGTAGCTTATAGCTCCTCAAATCCTGTTTAGGGAGAAAGGGAAAAAGGCTTGGAAAAAGGCCATACATCAGCATGTATGAAAGGTCATCCAATATGTTTTCATCAAATTCCTAATAAAAATGATAGTGTCAACACCTGCTAAGAACAGCAAAGACTAAATCAGTTCTCTGCAACAAAAAGTGTCGAACATTGGCCTCTTCAACTTCCTCAAAGTTTGTCAAGCAGGTTGTGCTACTGACCACAGCCTGGTTTATGAATATTGAGGACTGAATTCACCACACTGGTCTAGAATGGACATAAATCACCTCTTCAGTTTTCTTAAAACAAATTGCTCCCTTCCTTCCATCACAACCTAGTGAGAAAGAACAAAACACATATATTTCAGTGTGATGGGTGTTTTTAAAAACTCTCTTTCCCAGGTCATTTTTATGAGGTTTTATTTAGTGATTGTCTCAGTGTTCTGAATCCACGGTGCAATTTCTTATTTCAATATTTGACATTGAGACAGAGAATGGCTAAAACTTGAAATTATGCATTTCATGAAATATGTATATACATGTACATATACACACATAGATGTAATTACTACTTGTCATATAAATAAAAAGGATTGACTTTCAAAATTAAAGGTATGAACCCCATGAAATTTTTAAGTCTCTTTTTGGAATCTTTTGTCTCCAAATAATAGAAATTCTATTACATATTACTTAAAGGAAGAAAAGTAGACAGAAAATGAGCAGAAGGAAGAACAGAAGAAGGATAGAGGGAAAGGAGGAAGAATGAAAAAGAGGAGGAAGGAGGAAAAGTGACATATGTTATTAAAATATCGAAATAAGTTATAGTAGTTCACTGAGATATAGTCCAAAATTCTGAGACTGGAGTAGGAACTAGAAAGCAATTACATCCTAAGGCAGATGTGACTTGGTCCTCTTGACAATGCTGAATGACATCCTATTGCAGGTCCTCTCTGAGCATATCCTCCCTTCTGTTTCTCTTCAAGCTAGCTTTCTCCAATTCTCTGTGTGCATAGCTGTATATGGGAGCCTTGCAAATCTAGCATTCAGAGAGAAGCACAAATGTTTCACAATCCCAAATACAATTTTAGAAGACAAAGCTTCTTTTTGGCACCATTTGGATCAGGTGCCTAACCCTCTTACCTTCAGGTACGGCTAATGATTAAGGGTCACGGTTCTCAGGGGTCACATCTCAGGGTGGGAAAAATTCTTGGAAAAATGCAGCTGAGTTAGGTTCCAAATAAACCATTTAAAATGCTATTTAAAAATAAATAAAAGCAAATTCCCATTTTAAAGCATCCCATTCTCATATATGAAGTTAGTGAGATCTCACATGTCTGTGTGAATAGTGTATGATAGAAGTATTCTTTGAGAGCATTCTCCCAAGCTTAATAATCTAGCCTCAAATAGCTACTGACATTTTCAAATCCTTTGTTGAGTAATTAACATGTGATTAAACTACACATAGTTAAAAGTGAACTAATTCATAAATTTTGACATTAGATTCACCCATGAAAACACAACAAATCAAGACAATGGACATAGACAAACACTCCAAATCTTTCCTCATGCCTGTTTATAATTTTTCTAAATTGCTTTCTTCTCAAGCACTCCCCCATCCCTAGGCAGCCACTGTTATACCTTCTTTTGTTAAAAAAAATCTTTATTTCTAGAAGCATATATAAATGGAGTAATAAAGAACTGACTCTTTTGTCCCTCCTTTCACTCAGAATACTTCTTCTGAGATACATTCATATTGTTGCATATGTTCAATATTTCATTCCTTTAATTGCTGAGTAGCATCCACTAGTATTAACACTCCAAAATTTGCTTATCCATTCATCTATTAATTAATTTTTTGGGCTACTTCCAGTATTTGCGTTATACATACAAACCTGTATGAACATTTTTGCACAACTTTTTGTGTGGGCATATGCTTTTATTTATCTTGGGTAAATACCTGGGTATGGAATGCCAGGACGTTTCTGAAACAATCTTATCAGTTTGAATTCCCACCAGCAGTGCATGGAAATGCTAATATGCCTGTTTTGCCTATACTTGGTATGATCAATCATTTTAAGTTTAGTCATTCAAATATGTGTGTAGTGGAATCTAATCATGGTTTTAATTTACAATTCTTTTTTGACTAATCATGGTGACACCTTTGCAACTGATTATTTGCAATCAATATATTTTCCTTTGTGATTCAAATCTTTTGTTCATTTAATAAAATTGGTTGTTTGCTTTCTAATGATTAAGTTACAATAATTCCTTACATATTCTACATACGATCTTTTTGTTTCAAATGTCTTTTGCAAAAGGGACACAGTCTGTCTCTTACCTTCTCATTTTTTGATGAAATTCAATTCATTGATTTTTTCTGTTATTGTTCACATTTTAAATCATATTTTAAAATTATTTACCAAAGCTAAAATCATCACTTTTTTCCTAATTTTTGCTTAGATATTTTTTATTCTATATTGATGATACATTTATGTTTATTTTTCTGAATTAAATTTTATTTATGCTAGGGCAAACTCAAAAGGTTTTTTGTTTGTTTTCTTTTTCGCTAAATCCTACCACATTATTATCAAAAATCCCTGAACATTTGCCATGATACACTTGAAAGCAAAGCAAGTAAGACATAAATACAGATATGGACATAACATAAAAAGCCTAATTAAATTTTGAATATGATATAATGTAAGAACCAAGTTGTTGGGTTTTATTTTTTTTCTGGTATTGCATAAGGCTATCCAATGTTCCAGTACCATTTGTTGACCAATTTATCATTTTCAGATTGAATCACCTTGGCATATTTATCAAAAACCAATTGCTGATATACATGTGGGACTATTGTGTTCGACTAATTTATGTGTCTATTTTTAGTACAAATCACAAAAACTTTATAACTGTAGCTATATAAGAAGTGTTGATGTTAAGGTACTTTAAGTTCTAAAATTTTATTAATCTTTTTAGCATTGCTTTAACTATTTCAGATACATGGCTCTTCTATATACATGTTAGCTTTTTAACATTATAAATAAGCCTGCTTGTATTTTAACTGGGTTGACTTGAATATATGGGTCAATTTTGAAAGAATTAGCATTTTAATTATATTGAGTCTTCTGAGCCATTAACATAGTATATCTCTTCATTTATTTAGGTCTTTCACTTCTATCAGCAACATTTGTTTTGTAGTAGTCAATGTAAAAGTTATGCCTTTGGTCAAATATATACTTACATATTTGTTAAATATATTACTAAGAGTTCCACATTGTTATACTATTGTAAATAGTATCTTTTATTTCAATTTCCAGCTTTTCATTGTCTGAGCCACTCCAATTTTCTTTTTTTTCCCTAAGATCTGCTATTTATTTATTTGATAGAGAGAAAGAAAGAGATAGTGATTGAGCGTGAGAGGGGAAGAGAGAGGGAGGGAGAAGCAGGCTCTCTGCTTAGAGCAGATACGGGGCTTGATCCCAGGACCCTGGGATCATGACATGAGCCAAAGGCAGATGCTTAACTGATGAAGCCCCCCAGGCACCCTCCAATTTACTTTTAATAAAAATATATAGATACTAAAAAAAAGAATATAGATATTCCAACTTGCTTTTGATAAGAGTATGATTTATCTTTTTCCATACTTTAAATTATAACCTATCAGTATCTTTATATTTAAATATTTTGGGGTTTTTCTTGTTTGTTTCCTTGTTTTTGTAAACAGCACATAATCAGGTCTTGCATTTTTATTTAATATGATTGTCTTTTAGTTGGGGATTTGAGACCAGTTGTATTTGAGTATGAATGGATAATTCATACTCAATTATTCATATGAATAATTATATGACTAGATTTAAATCTAATGTCGTATCCCTTATTATTTATTTGACCTCTGTTTTTCTTTTTCCTCTTTACCAATTTCCTTTAGATTATTGAATATTTTTTCATGATACCATTTTGATTCATTTTTTCACTATTTACCAGAAATTGTTTTGCTCTTTTAGTGATTCCTTAAATTTTCTAGTATATATTTTTAAATCAATTCATTCTACTTTCAATATATATTACACCACTCCACGAATAGTATTAAAAACTTAGAGCAGAATATGTCCATCCTCTCATGTTTTTTCTGCCATTTGTTCTCAGACATTTTATCTCTGTTTTTTTTATTAGTCACACAAAAATTGTATGTATGTAGGTATGTATTTTACTGTAAGCAGTCACTTATCTTTTAAAAAGATTTGAAAGCATAGTATTTTGCATTTAATAAGTTAGTTGTTTCATGTGGAAACGTAAATCTGTTCTCTGTTTTTTCCTCTTGGTCAGAGAAACATGTAAGGTTATCCTTTACATGAGATTTTATGCCTTATTCTTTAGAGTTATATAGTTTGTCCAAAGATAAGTATTATTTATTAATCAGATAAATAATAAGCAAAAACAAAGATAAAAGACTCTAGATTTAATCATCCTTGATACTTCAAACCAATATTATAGTATTTGGAGATTCTGAAACAGTAAATATTTAAGCTTAAGAATCATTCTGGGTATAATTATGAATCTGAAAAATCTTCTACTTTAATTTTTTCAGTTGAAAATTTCAATTTTCAATTTCAAATTTTTGTTTTGGGAAAGTAACAAGACTGTGATATCAAATTGCCACCAATTGATTGATAGATGTTTATATAATCCAGCAAACAAAATTCTGTGGGGCTATATGTATGTTTAATAGGGTCAGACAGTACAAGGGATAATAAATAAAGCTTGGATTTCTGAGATCTGGGTGTCTATGAAACATCTAACAAGTACTTTAGTAGAATGTTTATGTATGCGCCTAGAGTTCATTGGGGAGGTTACAAATTATTGGCAGTATTAAAAATAGCTAGCCAAGTTCTTGAGTATGAGGAAACTGTCAAAGAGAGTTAAAAAGAGAATAAAGAGGCAGCCCGAGTGGCTCATCGGTTTAGCGCTGCCTTCAGCCCAGGGTGTGATCCTGGACACCCAGGATCGAGTCTCATGTCAGGCTCCCTGCCTGGAGCCTACTTCTCCCTCTGCCTGTGTCTCTGCCTCTCTCTCTCTCTCTCTCTCTCTCTCTCTCTCATGAATAAATAAATAAATAAAGTCTTTAAAAAAAAGAGAGAGAGAATAAAGATTAAATCTGATGTGTGATCCTGGAAAACGCAAGTACACAGCCACCAATTAAAACATAAATCATGTAAGAAGACAGAATGAGATGATGTTTCTAAAGCTTTATTGCATTGTTGAACTAAATTAAAAGAATTCTCTTCTCTAAATAAGAAGACTGTATTTTTTAATTCTATAACTCAAAACAGGATATTTTTCATTTCTAGATTTTAATATACAAGGAAGGATCAATTGTTTTGAAGATAATACACTCATCTACCCCTTCTTTATTTTGAGGAAAAGTAAGTCATGTTATTAAAATAGACCTAGAAATGGTGAGGGTGTAGATTAGCACATTGTCATGTAGATGGAGACTTTTATCTGAGCTTGAAGTACATAGTTTAATTTAACAAATATTTACTAAATACCTGCTTATAACCAGTTACTATTTTTGGAGCCAAGATATATGAGTGAGTAAAGAAAAACATCTCTGAACTGATGGAGTCAGGATAGATTACATAATTTGCAGGGTTCAGTGCTAAATGAATATACATAGTCTATTGTAAAAAAAAAAAGGAATTTCAAGGTGGTGAAGACAAGAGCATTAAACTAACACAAAGAATAGGTCTCTGTAATTTCACAGGTCATCCATCCATAAAGCTATTCCAGTGTGAAGTTAAATCCTGTGGGAAGAAATATATGACGTATAGAATTTTAAGTATATTCCCAATTGTGCCTTAAAATCTCCTCCCTTACATCCTAGATTTAAGAGAAGAATTTAAAAAAGAAGATATTTTTCCCTTAATATGCCTTGAAAATATACTCTGTTGGAACATTAATTTGAGTATTTCAGTAAAATTTTTGTAATACTAATAAAGAATAAATACTTCTACAAATATTTAAAATAGTGACAGTTTCCATATAGGGCACATAGTAAATAAAAATGCAGTTTAAAATTCTCCAACAGTTCACTATAACTTTTCTTATACTTGTCTTCCCAACATTGAGGTTTAATAGGTAACTTAGATTTAATGTACATGCATACACATTTTAGAAGATACTATGGGATGACATACAATTTCATTTCAATAGCCAACTCACCTGCATGTCCCAGCTTCAAACATAATTAATAATACCAGCTTTTGATAGTCTACATTTTGTGAATTGGTTATCCATTGACTAGGTCAGTGCTGAATCATTCTGAATAGGCAATGTGTAAACTATCTGCAAACATTCTAACCGTAGATTCTAGAAACCCATGATACTGTTTTGTCACTGCTTCTATGTAATGATTGTGCAATGGGTTGGAATTTATTTTAAGGAATTTTATTTCCTGTTATTCTAAAGCATGCATCTTAGTTCAAATCCATATTCAAAGTTACAATTTGGTATTCATGTTACCAAATATTTGTATAGAATTATCATCAAATTATGACTCCAAAATATTGATATTTTTTCCGAGATGTTATTTATTTATTTATTTATTTATTTGAGACACAGAGAGAGGCAGAGACATAGGGAATGAGAGAAGCAGGCTTCCAACAGAGAGCCCGATGAGGGACTTGATCCCAGGACCCTGGGATCATGACCTGAGCCGAAGGCAGATGCTCAACCACTGAGCCACCCAGGCATCCCTCCAATACTTATATTTTTCTGCAAACATGACATCAGAATATGTATGTATTTTAGGATTATCTTCCCCATTCACATAGGAAGATATATTCCCAATTTACCTTATCATAGAAACATAGAAAATGTTTAGAAAGAAAATTAGAAAATTAACTTGTTGTTAATTTATCTATATTTTCCTACGAAAGATTTCAGAAGATTCTAATTACATATAGCGTAGAGATGTGCCATTTGAGGATTCAGAATGACATTTAATTACATTTTTAATTCAATTTTCTTCTTTTAAAATAGTTACTCAACTTTCACGGATGTTATCTCAGTTCATATTTAACTTAAATTTCATATTGATTATTCCATTTATTGCTGTGTGGTAAATTGTGTTTATTAGAGAACTCAGAAGATGATTTTTTTGATAAGGTACTATATATGAGGCATACCAAATACTGATTTTTAATATGTTCAACATCCATGTTATTTTATGATAAATTGTTTGGTTAAATTTTCTGAGTTAAATTTTCTGGTTAAATTTCTGAGCCTATTCCTAAAAATACAGTGCTTGATGATGAAAAATCATATGGATATAATTATTTTGCACAAATAAATATTTATTCAAGTTATCTTGTGTGCTAGGCTTCTCATTTCATCTCTAAACTTTATGTTAGCAGACAGAAAAAGGAAAACGTGGAGGAATTATTTAGGAAGTAATGCCAACAAGCTGCTAATAAGCATTAAAGTTAGAATTTTTTCCTTACGAAAAATTTACAAATGTCAAAAATTTGACAAAACTTCCAAATTTCTAATCTATATAATTTGTAATCTTTTTAAATTACTGGAGAAATTCGTATATCTGCTTGCCAAATTTATGTGTTTTTTTCTTTTAATTATTTATTTATGATAGTCACAGAGAGAGAGAGGCAGAGAAACAGGCAGAGGGAGAAGCAGGCTCCATGCACCGGGAGCCCGACGTGGGATTCAATCCCGGGTCTCCAGGATCGCGCCCTGGGCCAAAGGCAGGCGCCAAACCGCTGCGCCACCCAGGGATTCCCATGCCAAATTTATGTGGGTTTTTTTTGCCATATACCGCTCTAAGGATTAATACCTCAATATGTAGTGGCCACTTTAATTTTCAGACTCCAGCTACTTTAGATGGATGTTCATTATTGTACAGGATTCCAACTTCTCTCAACTTTTCAGGGACAAGAAAAATCTACAGCAATTTTGATTCAGAACCGGAAATATCAAGATCCATCTGATGGCAACTTCACAGAGTATAGATCCATAACAGTATTTTCTCCCAGAGTTAGCCTGAAACAATGGAGAAGGTTGAAGCATACTTGAACTGAAAGACTCCTGAAGACATTCTAATGATACCTAAACTCCGGATCTAACGTTCTTTAGGTCATGCTGAAATTCCATCCTTGGTCTAGTGGAAACCAATTATGTACTCATTCAGTTTTTGGCCCATCCTTTCATTCTACGTAGGGTGTGTGTGTGTGTGTGTGTGTGTGTGTAAGTAGCAACTATGTACCACCTTGGGTCTCAGCAGGAAAAAGACAGCACACTTGAAAGAGAAAATTGAAAAAAATTCAAAAGTAGTATATACAAAGGTGTGTGCAGGGTATAGAGAAATAGCAAGAGATAGCACAGTATGTGGGGAGCTAGCAAGATTGGGAGGTTTTTATCTTCATCCAGATTTTTTAAAAAAGGCAAAAGCATAGAGTGATTTTCTGAACCTGAAGAGAGGATGTGTGAGCTCTCTGCTTCCCACTGGAACTTTGTCCTTTGGTTAAGTAAGGCAACCAGCCTAGGAAATCCAGGACAGAGAAAGCTGGGGGAGTAAAAAAAATACTCAGTCCTCATTATTTTGAAGCCTTTTTCGCCAGTATTTTTGGCCAGTAGCCAAACTCAACTAGCAACCTAAAGAAATAATGCAATTATTAAGACAAAATAGACTAGATTTGTTGTTGTTGTTTTGGTTTTTTTTAAAGATTTTATTTATTTATTCATGAGAGACATAGAGAAGCATGCTCCAATGCAGGAGCCCGACATGGGATTCAATCCCTGGTCTCCAGGATCACACCCTGGGCCAAAAGCAGGCACCAAACCTACTGAGCCACCCAGGTGTCCCGAGGGACTAGGTTTTAAAGAAGATTTGAGCATCTCAAGTTGGAAACAAAACTATCCAGAATTTGAAATTTATTTTATTTAGCCACTAAGAGGGTATTATCTCTCTAAAAAACATTAAACATGGTGTATATCCTAATGCAGACTCTAAATCAAACATAATCACTAATATGTACTTTGTGAGATTTTGAAAGAAAACTTACAAAATTTCATATTCAACTTTAGTTCTTATTGGTTTAGTATATATTCACAGACTCATACAAATATGCATACACACACATAAATCATATATTCAGTATCATGTGGCAGATAAATACCTTAAATGTAATACATTCACTATTACAACACTTCATTATAAAAAAGATGAAGACATTTTAAGAAATATAGTTTATTATTTAAAATGCTTTTAAAAGTGGAATGAAAACTCAATTTTCTTAAGAAATTGAAAGCTTTGGCTTGTTGTTTATAGAATATACTTCTAGGGAAGTCTATCATCCCATTTCCTATTTTTCTTTTCCCTCTAGGCTCTGTCCTTACATGAGATATATATAGATGGTCCAACATAAAGACTTGGAGTGTTCAAACTATGGATTGGTTTTGTTTGTATAATGTGAATCACCTAATATATAAGGGATTTTGTTATTTACATGTTTTTTTATAATTTCATACAGCCATCTTGTTTGATAAGATCATAGCCTGGGGACACCTGGGTGGTTCAAGAGGTTGAGCATCTGCCTTTAGTTCAGGACATGATCCTGGGGTCCTGGTATCGAGTCCCACATTGGGCTCCCTGTGAGGGGCTTGCTTCTCTCTCTGCTTGTGTCTCTGCCTCTCTCTTTGTCTCTAATGAATAAATAAATAAAATCTTAAAAAAAAGATCTTAGCCTCGAAGTTGCATAGCTTTTATGATCTACTATAATATTTATCAATAAAAAAAGCTGGCATTAAGGGTGCCTGGGTGGCTCAGTCCATTAAGCATCTGACTTCAGCTCAGGTCATGATCCCACGGTCTTAGGATGGAACCCCACATAGGGCTCCCTGTTCAGTGGAGATCCTGCTTCCCTCTCCTGCTCTCCCTGTTTGTGCTCTCTCTCTCTTTCTGTCAAATAAATAAATAATAACTTAAAAAGAAACTAATCTCCAACATTTTTAAGTTATTAAAAAGTAAAAGTAAGATCAAGAATATGTCACAATATTATGTAAAATGCTTCTTCCTTAAATTTGTGTGTTGAATGAGAGTATATTATCAAAAGGATATGGTCATTAGCAATCAATAAATGGCTCAATACTGCAATTCTGAGACACTGAAAAACACTATCGAGTAGTCAAAAACTATAGAGCAATAGTTTATTTTTTATATGCAATATTTTTTTCTGTTCTTAAAATATTAGGGAAGAGATAAATACCATATAGCAAATGTATATCTTGAACTTATGAAAATTAATGTTTGTAGGTTTTTCAGAAAAAGATGAGAACACTTTTGGGTTTGTAGGTAAGGAATGTATCATGCAAAAAGCAACACTGAGCTACATTTTGAAAAATGGGTAGGTTTTTGATAGGCAAAGAAAAAAGAAGGGTATGTCATTTATCACTCATGCATGACTCTTGAATGATAAATGGTAAAGCATGTCCAAAATACACTGATTTATGCCTTCATCTAGGTGTCTTGATTTGTATCAGTTTCTTTAGAATAGTAGTTTTTGTAAGGAAATAATGGGTGATAAACCATAAAAATACTGGAACTAGATTATAAACACTTTGAAAATCATGTTTCTTTCGCTGTATTAAAAATGCCTTTGCTGAGGTCACATATCAATAAATTGCATGTTCCTCAGTCCTTCAGGCCTAGTCTCATGGCATCCCTTGAAATGGTTGATTGGTCCACAATCTTTTTTGCCTTCTGTCTTAGTCTATTTGAGCTGGTATAACAGAATACCATAGATTGGGTTGCTTATAAACAACAGAAATTTATTTCCTAAAATTCTGGAGGTTGGGAAATACAAAATCAAAGTGTCAGCAGATTGGGTGTCTGGAAAGGGCCTACTTCCTGGTTTGCAAGTGTCCATCTTCTTCTTTTACCCTTACATAGAAGAGAGGTGAAAGAACTTGAGGTCTCTTTTATGAGGACACTATCCTATTCATGAAGACTCCACCCTCATGACCTAATCACCTACCAAAGGCCCTACTTCCTAACATCATCACATTGAGAGTTTCAACATAAAAATTATGGTTAAGGAGGCAGGGAGGGAGACACAAACATTTAATTTGTAAAAGCTTCCATGTAACTCCATCTCTAGTATTGTTTTCTTTTCTTCTTAAACTTTTATCTCATCTCTCCTAATTTCCTTTGTGGGCTTATTTTTCTTTTATTTATTTCTTTTTTTTTTAGATTTTTTTTTCTTTGAGAAAGAAAAAGAGAACAAGCAAGAAGGAAAAGCAGAGAGAGAGGGAGAAGTAGATGTGGGGCTTTATCCAAGGACGCTGAGATAATCACTTGAGTGGAAGGCAGATGCTTAATGGCCTGAGCTCCGCTCCCCCACGCCGGTGTCCCGTGAGTTTACTTTTCTTTCTGAGCCTCAAAAGTTGATATTGTGCATATTGTCCTATGACCTCTTTTTTTTCTCATTCTACAGAAATTCCTTAGATAACCACAACTTTTCCTATAATTTTATTTATTTATTTATTTTTTTAAAGGGTAGTGGGGAAGGGGAGAAGGAGAGGAAGAGGGAGTATGGAGCTCAATGCAGGGCTTGATCTCATGACCCTGAGATCATTACTGGAGCCAAAATCAAGAGTCAAATGCCTAACTTACTGAACCACCCATGTGCCCCAATGTAATTGTATTTTTTTAATGTTAATCAGTAAAATGCTTTGTTGATTTTACTTAATTTCTATTTGAACCCTTATGGACCTTCAACACTGTATAGTCAATTATAATAGGTAGATAATATGAAGAAATTTATAATTCAATGTGGCTAAAAATCATATTCATAACAAATGTTATATCCTTCCAACTCTGTCTCATCACCAGTCTGAATACTCAAGTTAGAAACATAAGTCATTATTGGCATCTACCCTATGCCTCACAGCCATATCCAATGCATCATAATTGCAGAAGAAGATTCATACATTCTTTTTAATTACTGATGTTTTGATTGCCCCCTATTCACTTTATTCTCATCGTGTTCTGACTGAACAAATTTAATAGTTTTTATTTGCTTAGAGATTAACTTTCAAGCTTGCCGACATCTTTTTCATAAATTTCTTCAAACCCAGGTTCATTTTCAAGAATGTTTTTCTGTGTTTAAAATCTTTTTAGTCTTGGAAAAAGGAACAGTATATAGGGATTGTTTCATCTACACAACATTCATTATTCGTGGAGAAAATCTTTACTGAATTTTCACAATTAACTCTAGAGATTTGTTTATAAGCCAAGACTCTTCCAAGCCTCCCAATGAACCTTATTGGTTGGAATACACATACTGGAAGAAAGAGTATAAGCAATAAGCAGACATGCCTTAAAAGCTATAATAAACCTATGGCCCATGGATTTTAATGGCATATTCAGAGTAGTGAAAATTTTAGGAATTTTTTTTTACCTATTCTGAACAAGATTGGCCATATGCATAAGAGGACTGTCATTGTTGCCCAGGGCCTCCTTTGTGATATGCTTGCTTTGTAATACATTATGATGGGAAAAATATATTTTACTTAGACAAGAGAGTCCTGCTTCTTCACCCTAACTTTGTAATGTCAACTCCAGATAATTGGTGATTCTTTTGATCATTTCTTTGAGTACCTAGAAGTTTTTATAACATTACACTTAAAAGATTTTTAACTCAGCATCTTACAATTACCCTGAACATGAAAGTCAGTCTTTTAATTCTTTGAGACCAGTCACTTCTGCTGTAAAAGGAATACACAGAATGGACAGTGCTTTTCAAATTTACTTCATATACCTAGAAAATATTCATTGATTGGTTCTCATTCGTCAATACGGTTTTATAAAATGAGACAGTTATATACAATTACTTCAATGTCAACTATGTTGCTCCCTTTGCCATTTTTGTTATAGACCATGACACAACTCATGAATTTATTCAACCATATAAGGCTTGTTTTGAATATCAACTTCTTTGCTGACTCATGACTCTTCTTCACAAACTCCATCATCAGCTTTGCAAGCAAGGTCATTACCTTCAGCTGGATCAACAAATGAAGGAAGGGATGTTACTATCACTCAGATTCTTCATCCATTTTACTAGTTATTTCACAAGGTTTTCTAGCACATAATTAGGTGTTCCTTTTGTACTCTGCATTTTACTATCAAATACTATCTACAGAGCTTCTTGTTCACTCTTTATGATAGTATGCACTGTGGCAATTGGCATATTCAACATTCATGTTATTGTTTTGCCATGTGCTTCTTTATTAAGAATATTATGTTCTCATTTGCATTTATTCAACACATCTTCTCAATGTTTTTGAGTTCAAATATGGTTCAAGAGATATTAAAAACAAGGACTAAATAAAAAAGTATTGAACAAACACATTGAGAACAAATAGAAAACGTCAGATAACTCTCACTGAGTGTGACCCCTTAGAGGGCAGACCCTCTAAGGGCTGCCTTAGAGCTAACAACATCTCATGCTCTTGTTGAAACTCCCTATGCTTTTCAAAAATAATAGATCCAAACTTCTGTGATTTTGTTTTCAACATAGTTCAAAGATTTCTACATATATTTTGCCTTTTTTTTGGATCAGGGAATCTATTTTTTTTTTAATTTGTAGGTATTCAGCTAAAATCATTAAATTAAAAGAGTATGTATTGAAACACACATACTCTATAAAAAGGATATTAAGAAACAAGGAGAATTCTAACAATTTGAAGAAGATGCAGAGTTGACAGGTTATGCCTATAGTTAAAATTTTACTTCCCACTTGGATATATCCAAAGGAGAAAAACGCAAAAATAATTTTAAATTGGATATGTTAATCTTATTGTTAGAAATTATGGGAAATTATTATTTTAAATTATTGTATGGGGGATCCCTGGGTGGCGCAGCGGTTTGGCGCCTGCCTTTGGCCCAGGGCGCGATCCTGGAGACCCGGGATCCAGTCCCACGTCGGGCTCCCGGTGCATGGAGCCTGCTTCTCCCTCTGCCTGTGTCTCTGCCTCTCTCTCTCTCTCACACTGTGTACCTATCATAAATAAATAAAAATTAAAAAACACTTTAAATTATTGTATGTATACAACACAAAAAAAACAAGGAAGTAATTATGCCCAAGTCATTAGGAACCAAGATTTTCAGTATACAAGAAAAGAGATCAAGGCATGAAATCTAGAAAGTTACTTAAAACCTAATAGCCTCTGATTTGAATGGTGATAGTATTATGAACATATGGCTTATTTTTTAACTTTTAAAAATTATGTAATTTTAACTCTGAGCACTGAGAAATCTTTTTTTTACATTTATTTATTTATTTATTTATTTATTTATTTATTTATTTATTTATTTATTTATTTTTAAGATTTTATTTATTTATTCATGAGAGACACGGAGAGAGACGCAGAGACATAGGAAGAGGGAGAAGCAGGCTCCATACAGGGAGCCTGATGTGGAACTCAATCTCGGCACTCTGGGATCACACCCTGAGCTGAAGGCAGATGCTCAACCACTGAGCCACCCAGGCATCCCTGCACTGAGAAATCTTAAAAACTATAACAATTAAAAGAATGAGAATCCCTGGGCTCTAAGTTTCTATAAGTACCACTTCCCACTAGAAAAAAAAAAGTGGCTAATTCTAGGTTTGGAACAGAAAATATGAAAGATGGGACATGAATAAGACTAATGGGATTTTTATCAATAGAATCTAGGAGTTAGCTTAAAGTGGCTCAAATGGGGTAAAAGATGAGATATTTTGGACACCAAAAACAGTTAAGATGTAATGATTTGAAGTACATTAAATATTTCAAAAATTGGCCTATCCATAATAAAAATCAGCTACAACAAAGTAGAGCCTCACTGGCCATCATTGAGACTGCAAAAACACCAAGTAATTAACCTGAAAATGTTAAATAA
This sequence comes from Nyctereutes procyonoides, assembly GCF_905146905.1. Lineage (NCBI taxonomy): Eukaryota > Metazoa > Chordata > Mammalia > Carnivora > Canidae > Nyctereutes > Nyctereutes procyonoides. Next base: position 19,744,891 of record NW_026575121.1, read on the forward strand.
AGCTAAATAAAAATTTAAGGGAAAAATGAGGTCACTTCTCATTAGAATTAAAGCAGGATCAGAAAAATGAGAAAGAAATATTTAATCTCTTCTTAGTTTCCCAATGCCTATATGCATATCAAATCCTATATATCAACTTTATAGTTTTGTAAGGGCAATATTAAGACTTACATTTTTCAATTTATTAGCCATTATCCACTCTTATCTCTATTTCCATATAGTAAAATTGTGGTAAGTAGCATTTAAATTTAGGTCTGTTCTATCAAGCAGTATAACTCATTGTTTTGTAAGTCACTGGATTAGTAAATAGTAAATTTAAAAATAAATTAATATTTTATGGACTAGGACAATGTTAAATAATTACATCATAAAGACATACTTTTAATATTTTTCTTAAGAGGCCCCAAACTAAAATGTAGTAGGCCTCTTGGCTCCCGTGATCACTGATATTCTAAAGTCCAAGAGTCTTTATGAAATTTTAACTAGAGATTTGTTTTCATTTTATAAATGTGGGCTTGGGCTGCATCAAACTCTCTTTTTACCTCCATGAAGGAAATGGTATGCTCTCTCTGGGAACGTACAAGGTTGTACATGGGATTGTACAATGGGTTGTACAATGTATATTTCATCATTATTAGGAATAATTTAAAACTAATATCTTTCTCTTATACTCAGAATGAATGTTTCAGATCAAGTAATGGTATTTATGCCAAAGGCCTAGGAATGGAACACTGGAAAAAGAAAAATAAGTAATGTGGTATAGATCTTAGGTGTTTTTAATTACATAGAATCTAATAGGATAGTTTGAATTCAGATGCCTAAATATAACACAAATGGAGTAAAAAGATACATATTCTCTTCTAGCATTAATAAGAACAGAATGTATACAATATTGATTTAAAAAAAATAATGTACAGGGCAGCCTGGGTGGCTCAGCGGTTTAGCGCCATCTTCAGCCCAGGGCCTGATCCTGGAGACCTAGGATAGAGTCCCATGTCAGGCTCCCTGCATGGAGCCTGCTTCTCCCTCTGCCTGTGTCTTTCTGTCTGTCTCTCATGAATAAATAAAATCTTAAAAAAATAATGTACAAATATAGTATCTGTCATTGGGAATACAATAGTTCACAAGATATGTGCATATGATCCCTGTCCTTAAAAGATCATCAAACAGGGATCCCTGGGTGGCGCAGCGGTTTGGCGCCTGCCTTTGGCCCAGGGCACGATCCTGGAGACCCGGGATCGAATCCCATGTCGGGCTCCGGTGCGTGGAGCCTGCTTCTCCCTCTGTCTGTGTCTTTGCCTCTCTCTCTCTCTGTGTGACTATCATAAATAAATAAAAAGAATAAAAAAAATGTTTAAAAAAAAAAAAAGATCATCAAACATTTCAATGTGGAAAGTCCAACGGCAACTACCATCACTTTATTATTTATTCTGTTTCCATGAGTTCAACTTTATTTTTTATTTTTTTAAAGATTTTATTTATTTATTCATAGAGACACAGAGAGAGAGGCAGAGACTAGGCAAAGGGAGAAGCAGGCTCCATGCAGAGGGCCCGACATGGGACTCGATCCAGGGTCTCCAGGATCATACCCTGGGCTGCAGGCGGCGCTAAACCGCTGCGCTACCGGGGCTGCCCCAACTTTTATTTTTTCATTTCAGATTCTACTTATGAGTGAGATTATACAATGGCTAGGGAATGGGGAAAACAGATATATGCGGTCAATGGTTGCAAACTTCCAGTTATAAGATGAATAAATTCTGGGGATCCAATGTATAGCTTGGTGGCTGCAGTGAATAATACTGTACTGTATACTTGAAATTTGCTAAGAGGACAGATCTTAGGCAGTCTTATCACATATACATAATAAAGGTAACTATACGAGGTGATGAATGTGTTAAGTGGTAAAAATTTTTTCACAATATATACATGTATTAAACCATCATGTTATAAACTTTATTTTTTTTAAACTTTAAATAAATATAGTCTTATATTTCAATTATACCTCAATAAAGCTGAGGGAAAGCCATAAATTGAAAAAAGGGAAAGAGAGAAAGAGAGAGAAATCCCAAGGGTATTATTGTGGAACATTATGTAGCAGTAGGACAAGAGCTATTATATAAACAATGTGAAATCACTAAAGATAATGTCCCAAGAGGGATAATTTGAATTCAAGTTGATTAATATAGGACAGAGCACGTTAAGAAGAATTGCTGGCAATATGTCCTAAACAACTTCTGTTAGTAGCCAAAAGGTGTCTGAAGGGAAAAGAAGGTCTCATAATTTGATGAATAAAAACAGAACAGGAAGTAATACTCTTGTGACTTAATGTGCATTTGTTTTACTAATCCAGGTATCTTCAGGGCTTAGAGAAATTTGTCTTTATCTCTCAACAGAAGATCTTTAAAAATTGTTTTGATGCCACTCAGAATGAAACACAAATCCTATCTCACCATACCTTTCCATATTCTTTATACCTTCTAATGATACCATGGATATATCCTTAGCTCAGGCCACAGTCATGAATAAAATAATCTCAGTTGCTAGTCTCCTTTAGTCATAACAAAGTACTAAATGTTTATTTCAGCTGGTTTGCTAAAAAATTTGTGCTTTTAGACAGAAGAAACGTAAGATGAGAATGTAGAGGTAGAACTGGAAAATTAGCAGAGTACAGAAGTCAATACTTCATCTTCATACTTGAAGGGCTGCACATTATTTTTGATATGCACTTACTTGACATGTTTGCTTCAGCCCACCATATAATTGATCTTTACAAGTCGACTGACCATTTGTGCCTTCACTTTGAGAGCTGAATTGAGTCATTACCACACATGTCTGGCATCTAATAGACTCCAATGAACATAATTACTCCAGTTTATTGGGTCAATGATCTGTGAACAAAAAATTATCTATAAAGATTTTGACAATATAGATCCAGTGAGTCATTTTATTTTAAAAATATATCTTTTACTTTGGAAGATGAAGAATTGAAAAAAGCCAAATTTTAAAAGTCTTACTAACACTATAATTATTGGATAAGCAGTAAGAAATAAACAATTACTTTGCTGAAAGTCAGTAGGTAATAATCGTCTGATGATACACAAATTAATTTCAGGTGTTCAAGCATACCAAGCTGTTAATTTCCTAGGTTTTAAGAAGGGATAATAATATAACATGCTTGCTTACAAGAACATAAAAAGATTTCAAGAATTGAGGAAATATGTAGTAAAATCAATGCTTCTGTTAACTTTAGAGTTTTACTAGGGTTTTGCCTTCTTACCAAAGCAGATTACTTTTAAAAAATGTATTTTTCAAGGACTTCAAGCATATGCTTGACAGTTTTCTTTTTCTCCAAAAGGTCATCAGTGTTGTTGATTTGATAGAAAGACAAAAGTGAATTAACTGCTGATCGATAAAAGGTCATTTTTCTGATCTAGATGAGATGTTTAACCAGAAGGTTTTGAAATGTGTTTTTAACCTAATCATAAATATTTCTGACACTGAAGGTAATGCGATTAAGGTGTATTAAACACATCAAATTATACACAACTTTTAAAAAATATTGTTCCAACTTCATAAACAGGCATTAACATTTTAAACAATGGTGGGCTTGTGAATAAAAACTAGCTAGGTAAATATTTTTGCCTTAAACCTAATGTTACTGTAAATATCAATACAATATTGGCTAAATAAGGTCTAACTGCACAATAGAAATCATCCTTCAAGGATATTCACAGCCTATTTGTGTGTTTTTCTGTGAGTTATTTTAAACTCTTACCCTTGATTCAAGATATTGATGCATAGTTAGCATATCTGTTTAAGGAATTTAGCCTATAGATTGGTTTTATATTATATTAGATGCATTCTATCATAGCATGATTTTAGAATGCACTATTTGTGGTCTTCCGCATTCTATAATGATCTGTTAAAACATTACCTTTTTTAGTTCCCGGACAATGCTGCCTCAGATAAATTTTCTTTCTCTATTTAAAGATTTGAGGACCTACTAAATGCAGAAGTATAAGAGGATATCCTGCCTTCATGTATCTGCTGTCTTTAGGGTAGATAAGGAGGGAGAGTGTGATGACTCTTCTGTGATGGGTCAGAAGAAAGGGTGGAGGATGGTTAGTGGTGGTTAGTGGTAAAGGTTTGCATATAGACACATTAATGGACAGTTAAAAATACAAAGACGTGAGGGGTGCCTGAGTGGCTCTGTTGGTTACGTGTTCTGCTCTCAGTTTCAGGTAGGGTCATGATCTCATGGGTTGTAGGATGGAGCCCTGCTTGACTCTGTATTCAGCAAGGATTTGCTTGGTTCCCTCCCTCTGTCCCTTACTCTGCTCATCTGCTCTCTCTCTCTCTCTCTCTCTCTCTCTCTCTTTCTCTCTCAAATACATAAATATTAAAAAAAAATAGAAAGGTGTCACATTATACTCAGGAGCAGTAAAATAAAAATGCAGGAATGGTGAATCAGGGCATGCGCTGTGGTAGGAACATCAGAGCCCAGGAGGGCAGCAGAGTGCATTCCTAGATGGCCACCTGGAAAGAACTGAATAGCAGGTGATGGAAGGTTGATCTGGGGTTAATGACTTAATATGGGCCCAGAGCTGAGGAGCAGATGTGCTCAGACTGGGACCCGAGCTTTCCGTGCAGCTCTCAATTTACAGGAAGCGCATACTGAGCATAAATATAAATACTATTCTTGTGACCTGGAGTGATTGGACATGGGAGGAGGGGAAGGCAGGGATGTAGTCAGAATTAAGCTTGTGGAATCAGAAAATGGAAACTTTTCCAGTGCAGTAGAATTCTCTTCTTGCTTCAGCTGCCAAAAAATTTACAGCCAAGATTATTGCTGGATTGTTGTGTTCACCTCCAGCCAGGTATACCTTCTTTTACTCTTAATGAACCTATTATGCTTATGCACGGAGTCACCTTGTGTTCTTTTGGAATTGGGTGGGGCACGGTTCTTATATAAACAATGTCAGCAGTTCTGAGAAAAGAAAAATCAAATTATTTAAGAGACCATTGAAGAAAAATTAAATGTATATTATATGAAAAAAAGGAAAATAACATCATATGCAGAATATAATTGATTATTTTTAAAGCAATACTAATGATAACCAGTATAATATCATAGAAGTGATTGAAAGATATCTAGGTCTAGTGGATATTGAATGCCTACTATATACTAGGACACTGTGTGGAGAAAGTTAAAAATCACTTTTATTACCACAATGAATGGTTACTCTTATCATCATTATCATTTTATTTTTACTCTGACATGTGAGAGGCAAAATGTCCAAATAACAAAACAACTATAATAATAATTAACAACTACTATTTAATGTTTCTTAAGCTTATAAATCTTGGCTTCGGAAGAAATGAATACAAAATTCATTTATTATTATAATTTTCTTATGTGACAACTTATATATTTGACCAAAATCAGAAGGAAACTACTGATAATTCCTTCTCTTTCTTGTCTTATATCTGAATACTTATATAATATTAAGTACAGAAATAGTGGGCTGCGTCATGTAGCAATCAAAGTAGATTAAATGGCAAAAATTCTTTTTTAAACATTTTTATTTAAATCCAATTAATTAACATAAAGTGTATTATTAATTTCAGAGGTAGAGTTCAGTGATTCATCAATTGTATATAATTCTTTGTGCTCATTTTATCACATATGGCAAAAATTCCTATGCATTTACAGACTCATACATTTTATTTACTAAAATAATGTTCTACTGATTTTCCTGTTTTAGTCAGTAATAACTATGCTCAGACTGGCTATTTTGATAGCAGTTATGAATGAATGAATTAGGTAGCAGTCACTCTATACAACAGTTGACAAGAACAATAGCAAGGACCTTATCATTAGGCATCATAGCAAAGCACTGAATGTTTACTTCAGTTGGTAGCTCAAAAATATGTGTTATTAGAAGAAGGATGAGGTCCAATGGCCCATGCTTTATGATACCATTTTACTAATGACAAAGTGAAATTTGCTAGCTGAATCAAGGAGTACAGAAAATTGGTGCTCAATACAAGATAGAAGTTAAGATTTGGCTGACTACATAGCAACTTCTTTTTTCTCCTGAGATACTGTAACTCTGGGTTCTTTCATGTAAACAACAGAAATTCAACTCATGGTTATTTAACTACAAAAGGGCTATAAAAATCTGAGTTGTTGAGGCACTTGGGTGGCTCAGTTGGTTAAGGGTTTGACTCTTGATTTTGGCCCAGGTCATGATCTCAGAGCTGTGATATTGAGCCCCGAGTCAGGCTCCTGTCTCTGCATGGAGTCTACTGGAGATTCCCTCCCGCACCCTCCCCCCTCCCCCCCACTTGCTCACGTTCTCTGAAGTAAATAAATAAAATTTTAAAAATCTGAATTGACTTTCATGGACAATTTCAGATATTTGGAAATGAAAAAAAACTTTGATAAAGCTATTACATATCTCATAATTATTAAAAGGGCAAGAGGAAAAATGTTAGCTGGGCTTTGAGGATTTTTCCCAAAATCAAAAGACTGTCCAAAATGAGTGAGCCAACTACACACACCTTACAATCTTGAATAGCAGAAAACCACCATCTCAGTGAGATTGGTGATTTCAAAACATATCATTAGACTCCTGATGCCAATCAACATGGCATAAGCTAATCACAACCTATCTTTCCATTGATTACAATTAAAATCCCTAGACAATAGGAGATTGGGAGATTTGAAAGGTAAATAAAGAATAAATTCAGCAGATCCTAGATGTGACCTAGGAGCTCAACATCTTCTGAAACTGATTTGAAACTGAAGTGAAATATGTAAAATACTGGAATATAGTGGAACACATTAGAAACAACATATCTAAACTCCCTCTTTCCTTTCTTTTAAAAATGTTGATAATGTTAACCTAGTGATTGTAAAATCCAACTTCTATTCTCTTCACACACACACACACACACAAAGCTTGCTCTAGATTCATCTAATCAGGTATCTGAGAAAGACTGCATCCCTTGATCAATCCACATGTAGATTTGATTTTTGTTCTTATTGTTGATGGTGGCTGTAGGGTCTGTGTTTGTTTTGTTTCTTGCCCTACATTGAATTTAAGACATTTTCAGCAGAATAAAGAAGTCTTCATGGATAAAAAGACCTATGAGAACCAGAAAAGACTCAGAAGAAGGCAGTTTTATTTAAAAATAGGGTTAGGGCAGCCCGGGTGGCTCAGTGGTTTAGCGCTGCCTTCAGCCCAGGGGGATGGGGATCGAGTCCTGCATCAGGCTCCCTGCATGGAGCCTGCTTCTCCCTCTGCCTGTCTCGGCCTCTCTCTCCCTGTGTCTCTCATGAATTAATAAACAAAATCTTAAAAAAATGAAAAATAAAAATAGGGTTAGATGGAGTGCCTGGGTGGCTTAGTAGGTTGTGTCTGCTTTCAGCTCAGGTCATCAACCCAGGGTCCTGAGATCAAGTCCCACATGGGGCTCTCTGCTCAGTGGGGAGCCTGTTTTTCTCTCTCCCTCTGCCTGCTGCTCTGCTGGCTTTTGCTCACTCTCTCTCCCTTTGTAAAATACATACATACATACATACATACATACATACATACATAAAATATTTAAGAAATAATAAAAAAATAGGGTTAGAAAAAGAGAGGAGTGCTATGATCAGAAACATTCGTAAGTTCAAAAGTTTCTGTTGAACAGGTCAACAAAAATGTACTGAGTGATAATTTCATAGGATTTGTAAAAACTCTTTCATATATTTTTGAATAAGTAATTATACATAATATATATATACATATATATACTCTCTCTCTCTCTCTCTCTCTCTCTCTATATATATATATATATATATATATATATATATATATATATATATCTCCATTATTTCTTTCTCTATTCTATCCATCTATCTGTCCATCCATCCTCACAGTGATTAGTACTTAGAAATTACAGATAAGAACAATTTGTGTGATAACATAGATATTAAGATTAATTGGAATAACTGATCAGCACCATTGGACAAGTTATCCAAGTTAGATCAAAGCAAGAACAGAAAATATTGCTCTTTACTCTCTTTGAACTTAACTACACCTTTTAAAGTGTTGTTATGCATTAGGAGAGCTGAGCTACTAAAAGGAGCCTATCTTATAAACAATAGAGATGGAATTACTACCACATAGCATATATTTAAGTAGGTTCGGTAAGTTAAAGGGGTTAAATATTAATTCATTTGTTAGTACTTGAGTTTTATTGTATAAAGTATGTCCATTTTGTTTCCATACAAATATTACAAAAAGTAAGGCTATCAATATAATTCTGTTCTTAGAAAAGCTTAACGTATTTCAATTAGCAGTCTCCTAGATAATTACCATTATAGTAAAATAAATACTAATTAACATGCTAATTTTGGCAATTAATTGATATCCAATCAACTCACTATAGTTGTTTTATTAAACACCAGTTAATTGTTCAAATTCTTTGCAAGTTTAATGTATAAATTTGGGCAATAAAGCACATTTAATGTTTTCCTTGTTGAGACAATTATATGGCAACTAAATTAACTTACTCTTACTCATTTAAGTTTATTACAATATCATGTATTTAGTGTACAATAAATGTGTAAACTAATTTAAATACTGAGTAAGTGCTAAGGTTTATGTAGTTCTTGACTATTTAAGCACAGTTCCATAAACCTTTCCTAGGAAGAATGATATAAACTGTTTATTGTGGGTCTTATTCATTCTTTGCTTATTTAAATTATAGTTATGATTGTGTGTATATTTATATATAGATATTTACAATAAATAAATGTAATGCTCTGGCCTTTGAAATTACTTAGAACTGTCTTATTCATAAAAGTAAGAATATTTGTCCTTCTAATATATGGTAATAATTTTAGAAAACCATCATCTATTAAGTAAATACCTTCAAATTATTCATTACAGTCTTTCATTTATCAGAAATTATTCAGAAGCAAATCTGAGTAAGCAACATATCTTTCTGGGATTGTTAACCACGAAAAGCTTAATGCAGTTAAAAATTACTTAGGAATCAAATGGAAACACAAACATACTAAAAGTATTTTTTTCTTTTAATTTCTAAACTTTCACAACCTAAATTTAAAATAACTAATAAAGCCTTTTTGCTGTTAGGTTTTTTCCCCTGATTAGTCATGTAGACATCTGCCTCTTATTCGTATTACAAATACTTTAGGAAAAATTAAGATTTATTATACAAAGTATACATATTAGCCATCTATTTTTTCTGAAATCAGTGAAAATAGTAATATTCACTTTGATAATACAAGTTATTGGCTTCCATCCAGCCCAGCCTCTGCCTCTAATTTGACCTACCTAAAGCCCTTCCCTTCTAGGATGTGTCAGATGAGTAGTCAGCAATCTTGGGGAGATTGAATATATTTGCCTTACAAACATTTGGGCTTTTTCATTTTTATTTTGGGTCAGTTGTGTAAAGCCTATTTCACAAGTTCTTTATGTCTCTGTGTGTGTGTGTGTGTGTGTGTGTGTGAATAAAACTGCCTTTTATTTATTTCATAATAATGTAGACCTGCACTGATGCCCTTTTCTGTTATATAGTATATGCCCTGTTGGCATTCCACTCAATATTGGTTTGAGCTTTGTAATAAAAATAAAGAACCGACTCTTCTCACTCAATTTTTTTCCTCACAATCTCAGAGTTTTCTCTATGGGCAGAGGGCGTCATTCCTCAGTGTCAATGTATTCAGCCAGAAACATTTGTTGAATGTCTCCACATGAATGAACTAAGCGTGGCAGATGGAGAATTCAGGGATGTAGGTACCACTCAGTCCTCAGCCTCTGGTCAGTTCCTAGGAATAAGTAAGGTCCCAAACACATAATTAGTAGTGTGATATGGCCCCTGTGTGTTGTCAGGAAGAATCTAAAATATTATCAGGAAAGAGCATAAGAAGCCCCCCTCCCTGATACGCAGAGTTTAAGCAAAGTCAAAGAAAGGAATTATTTTTCCAAGTTTCATGGTGAGCTCAGGAATAATACTGATTTTGACAGGCAGACAATGAAAACTTCAATGAAAAGAGAATCATATTGAAGCATAGTGATTTTGATTCTTAGAATTACAACATAGAAACTGGTTTTGTGGGAAATACAATGACTTTTGTTTTATAATGCTATCACAATCATGGAGCATAACTTGGAATGATCCTAAAGGTAAGCTATTATAAACATTTTCCATTTGCAGAAATGTAACTGCAAGGAGAAAAATATATATATTTAGAGTGGAATATGAAAAATGAAATTATGGTAAGTCTATAAGATGTTTACATAAAAGTAGATTTTTTTCTATTGCATGGTGTCTTAGGGTTCTCTAGAAAAATAAAACCAGTAGGAGACAGAGAGAAAGGGGGAAGCAAAGAGAGAACAAGAAAGAGAAAGATTTATTATGAGGAACTGGCTTACATGATTATGGAGGCTGAGAAGTCCTACAATCTGCCATCTGGAAACGTAGGAAAGCCAGTGTTGTCATTTCAGTCCAAGTCTAAAAGCCTGAGAACCGGAAGAGCCAATGATGTAAATCCCAGTCCAAGGGCAGGTGAAGACCTCTGTCTCAGCTCTAGCAAACAGGCTGGAAGTCAAAGGAATGAATTCCTCCTTTCTTTATGTTTTTGTTCTATTTAAGCCCTAAACAGATTGGATGATTTACTCAGATTGGGGAGGAAAATCTGCTTTACTCTGTCCACTTCTTCAAATGTTAATCTCATCTGGCTACATCTTCACAGACATAACCACAAATATAAGGAACCCCTCAGCTCAGTCAAGTTGACACAGAAAACAATCTTCACACAAGGTGGTTACAGACTATTAGTGACCAATAAAAGCAAATTATAAATAGTATATATCAGATGGTCACAGGTTTATACTGTGTATAAATGTCTTTGTATTCAAAGCCATACCTGTATTTATTTATGTCTTGAAGACATATATCAATTTTTAATAGTTTTTATCTCTATATATTGGGATTATAAATAATGTGTTTTTTCTTCTCAGAATTTGTCCTACAATAAACAAACATACATTATTTTTGTCATTATATGAAGTTACCTGTTGCTTTTATGTGTTTATCTTTCTCTACTCAGAAAGAAAAATTAAGCACAAATGTACTTTTTTTTTTTTAATGTAAGTAGAGCATAGAGCCCAATGCAGGGCTTGAACTCACAACTCTGAGATCAAGACCTGAGCTGACATCAAGAGTTGGATGCTTAATGGACAGAACAACCCAGGCACCCCACAAATGTACATTTTTAAATTTTTTTTTAATTTTTATTTACTTATGATAGTCACACACACAGAGAGAGAGGCAGAGACATAGGCAGAGGGAGAAGCAGGCTCCATGCACTGGGAGCCCGATGTGGGATTCGATCCCAGGTCTCCAGGATCGCGCCCTGGGCCAAAGGCAGGCACTAAACCACTGTGCCACCCAGGGATCCCCAAATGTACATTTTTAAATTACTTTTACAAAAGGTATCTCCAATTGAATCAAGAGTAAAAGAAATCTTGTCCATAGAAAAGAGGAGAGTGCCTTCTGCATTGTGGATATTCAATGCATGTATATTTATATGAAATAAGATTTCTCAGCATAATACCCTCCAGTTCCATCCATGTTGAAGCAAATGGTGGGTATTTGTCGTTTCTAATGGCTGAGTAATATTCCATTGTATACATAAACCACATCTTCTTTATCCATTCATCTTTCGATGGACACCGAGGGTATTATGCTGAGTGAAGTAAGTCAATCGGAGAAGGACAAACATTATGTGTTCTCATTCATTTGGGGAATATAAATAATAGTGAAAGGGAATATAAGGGAAGGGAGAAGAAATGTGTGGGAAATATCAGAAAGGGAGACAGAACATAAAGACTCCTAACTCTGGGAAACGAACTAGGGGTGGTGGAAGGGGAGGAGGGCGGGGGGGGGGGGGGGGGGGATGAGTGGGTGACGGGCACTGAGGGGGACACTTGACGGGATGAGCACTGGGTGATATTCTGTATGTTGGTAAATTGAACACCAATAGAAAATTTATTAAAAAAAAGAAATAAGATTTCTTATCACTCACTAAATTCCTTAGCCTGTTCTGGTGTATTTATTTACAGAGAAATTATTATTTCATAGTTAGCAACACTTTTGACAGTCCATAATTTACAAAAACATTTCATTTGACAATCTGTAAGTTATAGGAATCACAATGCAGATTACTGAAAACAATAAGAAATAAATAAATATTCAATAGATTGACATATATATTTCTCAAGAATTGCTAATTTCATTCATCCTTAAACTCTGTTATACATCATTTGGAGGAAGTCTATGTATGAAGTTAAAGGGGCACATTTTCTTTTTCTTGATTAATCTTATTTTCCATCATTTATGTCAGGTGATGGCCATAACTCCCATGTAAGATTAAACTACTCCCAGGTTATAGTCATGCCTCTAACCAGAGGCTAAGAATTACACACAGAGACACACACATAGGTGCAGGTAGATATACACAACCAATATTGTACCCAGATATACTTCATCAATTCTTTGTCAGGTTTAATTTCCATTTCTTTTTCCATAGTTCTTTCTACTTCTTTACTTCATAATTTTTCTCACTTTGCTTATTAGTACTAAGAAATGTGACTGCAGACTGCCTGAAAGTGACACAGATAAGTAGCAGGTCTAAGCCAGTAGAGGATTCCAGATTCTATTCTGTACAATGACAGAGGTGAGAGTATAATTAGCTTTTAAAAAAATTTTATTGATTATCCATGCTAAAACAGGATGAGTTCTTTTCTGAATAACTTTGGCCTTTCATTTTATAATTTAAGCTTTATGCTGTAACAGTGGTTCTACACAACTGTATGTTTAAGTCATTCTGTTCCTACTATAAGACATATAGATACTTGAACAAAGGCATACAATATATGGTACATTAAAAATATATAAGTGAAAATAATGTTTCCAATTACCTTGTGGATGCACCTTTGGTGCAAAAGAGGTCATTCATCATATGCTTAACACTTGAGAGACAAGAAAAACAAAAATATGTCATTGACTAACCCTGATTTTCCTTGCCCAAACCCAAATCAATTAACGTTATGTTATTTTTAATTGGAGTCTTTAAATATGCATTTAGATAAGGAAAAACTTATATCACTGTAAGAGAGAAATCCAATAAAATTGTTTTATACTGTAATATTTGGGCAAACCTATAGTGGCCACATCCAAGGCAACTTCCTCTCTAATACATAGAATGGTGCTATTTTAGAGCTGCAGAAGACTTGAAGATTTTTTTTTAAATCATCATTAAAAAAGGAAAGAAAGGAAACAATTCTATGAGAATTACCTGTTTTATCCTAAAGTTATAAATGTGTTGGCATTAGAATTGGAACTAAAACTCAGACTTCCTGACTCAATGTACATTAGATAAATCTTTTATGTAGCACATAAATTCTTGAACATAAAATTTCAGAATTATGTGTCATCTTAAACAGACTTCCAAAATTTCATATGTTGATACATTTAAAAACTAAATCACACTTTCCCAAAAGTTACAGCTATTTTTGACAGTGAGATAAAATCTGGGCAGTTATGAAGCTATAATAAAGTATCACCTCTACTATGAGACAGTAAATAAATAAATGTGTTGTATAAAACAATAAATAAGAGAAACCAACTGTTAATCTAAACTGACCAGTTGTTTATCTGAACTAGTGATGTTTTTAGATTAATATTTTTAAATAATTCTAAAAGAATTTATAAAACCCGAAAAGAGGTAATGCAGTGGGGAAGCAATGAGTAAGGCATTTATTAAGTTGTCATTCTAATAAATCTATGTAAACTGTGTAGTCAAACAATTTTTAATGAACTCTTATGTCTATAAACAACTTAGAATTGTGAAGATAATATACTTTTATTTATCATTTTCTTTCTTGTTTGAAATATTGGTGCATTTAAACAATAAACTTCCTCCCCCCAAAAGAAAAGAAAATGAAACAAATAAAAAGAAAAGAAAAGAAATAATGACATGTATCTTTTGGTCCATGGGGAAACAATCTTATTTTACTTCTCTTGTATTTCTCAACACAAGGCAAGTAAATAGGATGGCAAATATCATTATATTCTGAAAATTACACCTGGAATACAAATATAAATCATGTCAATATGATGCCATACATACTTGGGCTCAATTTTGTCTTCTAAATATCATCCTTCTCTTCATACTTTAAATGATATGAAAAACATCAGGTTATATTAAAATTTTTTAATAGTTTCTGCTTGGAACTAGGACAAACAAATGAATATAGAGAAGGTGGGCAATGAGTTGAATGAATACTGAAAATCCTAAAAGTAAATTTGGGAAGCATGATGCACACATTCATTTGTTGATATCCACTCTATGTCATGTAGCCCAAAAGATAGTGATAAAAAAAATAGCATGAACAAAATACACTCCCTTACCATAAGAAGATACACACTGATAAGGGAGACAGGAAAATGAGGAAGATATTGCATATTGATGATGACTATAATCATAGAGGTATGTATCAGGTGCTGTGTGAGGCTGGAATGAGGACATTAATCACAGAAGAGGACAAAAGTAACAGTTACAGTCAGCCACTTCAAGAAAGGTGGTGATTTAGCTGAATTTTCAATAATAGTCACAGACAAGAAGAGAGGATACATCCTTCAAAGGAAGCAAGGGGAAAAAAGAAGCAGGAATGTGCAAAGGCTGAAAGAGATCTGGGACGATATTTTCAAGGTCACCTAGAGGTCAAAACTGAGGGCCCAAATTAAATGTGTAAATAATGGGACAGAACCTGTCAGTATAGAAAAGTGTACTGTCTAGGGCTTATAAGCTTAAATTTTTATGTCTACTATATTTGCCTTCAAATTCCTTTCATCTAGGGATGCCTGGGTGGTTCAGCGGTTGAGCTGAAAAAGGTTTGCCTTTGGCTCAGGATCGAGTCCCACATCCGGCTCCTTGCAGGGAGCCTGCTTCTCCCTCTGCCTGTGTCTCTGCCTCTCTCTGTGTGTGTCTCTCATTAGTAAATAAATAAAATCTTTTTAAAAAAGCAAATTCTTTTAATCTAAATACTAGTTTTTTACAATAAGCAAGTAACAACTTTTTTCAGTGTTCTCAACTGCAAAATGGAGTGAACACTATATATAACTTGCATGTTGAAAACTTCCATGGTAATGTTTTTAAAGCCCCATCTCTCCAACTAACCAAATCTGTCCATTGTAACCATGATATATGCATTCCCAAATACAAAGAATAGCATTTATATTATCCTGAATCTCTCAATAGCATTGCAATATTTCACGCTCCTTCTTTCTGGAAGGCAATGTAGAGAACTACAATTCCACTTTCTGTTCCTCAAACTTTTCTGACATCTTACACTTAACATGTCTTTTTGTTGGGTCACATTAATTTTGAAATTTGTCTTTTTGCGTTCTCCTCATTTATAATTCTATGTTTTTAGTTTTATGAATTTATTTTATTCCCACAATCTCAAAAGCCATATACGTCTTACAAATATATATTCAAGAACTTAGTTACCTTATCTGAGCTCTAGTCCTACATGTCTAAATGTTCACTGAGTATCCCCACTTGGTATCTTGCTAGTATCTCAATCATGGTAAAATAAAAATTATGATATTGACTGCAAAAATACATTAATTTCCTTTGTCCTTTATTCTAGTAAGGACAGTTACTATTCAACCAGTTAAATTCTCAATTCTGAACGCTGGAAGCCAATATTGACAACTTCATCTTCTGTCTTTCTATTCATTGTCAAATCTTTCTCATCCTGAACACAGTATATGAATTAGATTCCTCAATTTGTAACCATCTCAGCTTTCATAACCCTGTATTAGACTATTATTCAAATAGTCTTTGAACTAATCTCTTTCTCAACTCTTCTCCAATCCTGGCCACCATGTCAAATCATTCCTTAAGTATGGAATAATCTTTTTAAAATACACAACATCAAGTTTTTCAAATGCTCAATTCTTTATTGACTTTTCTCCACCTGGATAAGATCCTAAATTTTTTTAGCCAAGATTATAAAGCCTTATAACTCTACCTGAAAATATGCCTCCTGACCATTTTTTCCTAGCTAATATCTACAAATCCTACAGCTCTGTTAATTACTGTTTCTACAAAGAGGCATTAAGTAACCCAATCAAATTTGACCCATCCCCCTTACTCTTCATAATGTCTATTGCAGTCTTGAATGTTATATGCATTTGTATACTTTATATTTATCTCCACCACTAGCTTATGAGCTTCAAGAGGTCACAGATTTTGTATGTGACAAAAGCACATAGTAGGTGCTCAAAACAGTCATTGAATATATGTGTGAGTGAACAAATGAGTTATCTCTTGAGTCAGCATGATCACAAGCATGAAATAGCTAGGATATATGAAAAGTTACTCTTTTTTCTTTTTTGCAACAAAGCAAATAAATTGTAAGCTAAATCCTGTGCACAAGAGTTTTGGTTAGACTATGCTATATAAACAGTAAAATTTTTAAATGAGTTCCTTTTCTGTCCAGGAGAAAAACAAAACAAAACAAAACAAAACAGCAACAACTACATCATCAATTTGAGCATTGTTTCTTTATAGACAAAAGTAATAGTATAAGAAGTAATTTTCCTCAGTTCTTCACCTTCAACCACTACTATGTAAAGCTAAAAACAATGTCATCCTATCTTTCAATTTTTGTAATCTAAGAAACCAGTGTTGCTGGAAGTTTACTTTTCATCAGCAAGAGCTTGAGATATTGCTCATATAATATCAAATTGAAAGTGACAAGTTGCTGTTGTTAAGACTTCTGGTCTTTGTAAGGTTTCCTAGTCTCAATGCAGATTTCTGACATCGGATCAAAGAGAACCTGTTTTGTCAAGATAATAATAATGAAAAGATGGTCGTAGAACTGGTTTATTAAGGTACTTAATCAGATTTTCTCCATAAAAACAAAATAGTTCTGTTAAATCTCTTTGGCTTATTTTTAACAGATAAAAATTAATGTAGTATATGATAGCTAAATAACTTGTTACAGTAAATTTTTTAAAATTTTTTCTCAGACAATAATAATAAGTAGATACAAAATCTAATGTGATCTATGCTACATAAAAGTCTCAAATTTACCTATGAGTACATAGTTTCTTAAATGTATGCTGATGAACCAAAGATGCCTAAGAGAGAGATGGGAAGCTTTCTTGAACTTGCAGAAAAAGTACTGTCAGACAGATGTTTATGTCTGTGTCTATAACCATTTTTACACCTATATCTATATTTAGATCTATGTTTTTTCCCCTTCAGACACTTCTCAAACCTGGAAAATGGAAGGACCTTTTAGGTGATGACAGCCACAGGGAAGTCTTAGTATTATGCATGAAGGGGTTTCAAAAGGAAGGCATGAATTTTTTATGAAGTGTGAATGATGGCAACAGAAGATAGTGAATAGAGCCCAGGTATTTTCTAGTCATAATTGGAGTCCAAAGAAGTACAGAAAACCAAGCAGAAGGGAAACAGGCAAAATTTGGGTCTATATTTTTGTGTATTATCATTGAACTAATTTGTCTTTTTTTTTTCACCTGAGGAAATCAAACAACAAAACAATGAAAGATTTGTGCTGATATTAGATTTTTTAAACTAATTCTTCTTTTATTTTTTACTTCAGTTTTTCTGAATTCTTGCTTGTATTAATATTTTCAGTTGCTAATTAGAAAGTAACACATATTTGTTAAAATTGGCTTATCAAAATGAAATATACATTTAAAAGGATCACAATATAATACTATTTTCAAATAGATCTAGAAGTATATAACCCTTAAGCATAATCGATTCACTTTTCATCATTTGTGTGTATATGTAGGTCCCGATGCTAGCACAGCGGCTAACACATATAGAAGTTCAATAAATTGGGATGCCTGGGTGGCTCAGTGGTTGAACGTCTGCCTTTGGCTCAGGGCATGATCCTGGAGACCTGGGATCAACTCCCACATTGGGGCTGCATGGAGCCTACTTCTCTCTCTGCCTGTGTCTCTGCCTTTCTCTCTGTGTCTCTCATGAATAAATAAAATCTTTAAAAAAAAAGAAGTTCAATAAATTATAATCTCTCTCTCTCCCTCTCTGTTTTTTTTTCATACACGAATCATTTTATTGGGCTTTTTTGCTTCAATTTTTTGTGTCTTCTTATTCTCCATAAGACAATGTTTCAAGATCTAAGTAAGTCATGAAAGATCCTACATTACTTCACTCATGAAGAGATTTCCTTCTTTATATCTAACTTCACCTACCTTTTCTGTTCTCTGCAACAGTGGTGCTCTCTCTCTCTCTCTCTTTTTTTTTTTTTTGGATACATTATTTTATTCAAAAAAATTTTTTTTTTATTTATGATAGTCACAGAGAGAGAGAGAGAGAGGCAGAGACACAGGCAGAGGGAGAAGCAGGCTCCATGCACCGGGAGCCCGACGTGGGATTCGATCCCGGGTCTCCAGGATCGCGCCCTGGGCCAAAGGCAGGCGCCAAACCGCTGCGCCACCCAGGGATCCCATCTTATTTTATTCAAATACCAGTCTGATCACATATGGTCCAAGAACACTCAAATAATAAGCCACATAGAAAGAGATGTTAAAGATTGGTCTTCAAACATTATAGCCAATGATGCCAATTGGACAGCTCTGTCCAATATGAAGTTCTGAGATGATAGAAATGCTCCACATCTGCATGATCCAATATGGTAACCCCTCATATTTGTAATTATAGATCCTCTGAGTACTTGTGGCTAGTGCAACTGAGGAACTGAATCTTTAATTTACATTTTTTTTTAAATTTTTGTTTATTTATGATAGTCACACACAGATAGAGAGAGAGAGGCAGAGACACAGGCAGAGGGAGAAGCAGGCTCCATGCACCGGGAGCCCGACGTGGGATTCGATCCGGGGTCTCCAGGATCGCGCCCTGGGCCAAAGGCAGGCGCCAAACCGCTGCGCCACCCAGGGATCCCCTTTAATTTACATTTTTAAAAGTTGTATTTATTTAAATAATCTGAACACCCAACATGGGGCTCAAACTCACAACCCTGAGATCAAGACTCTCATGTCTTCTGAGTGAGCCAACAGGTGCCCCTGAATTTTTTATTTAAATTTAAATAGCTACATGTGGCTACTATCATATTAAACTGCACAGATCTGGAACTTTTATTTACTAGAGGGTTGAGAATTGCAAATGCATTGGACAGGTGTGCTAAAGGATTCATGATTTGTATAGTAAGTATTTTTCCTTAGATTTTATGTTTATTTAGTTTATGTCACAGAAGGCAGAGATGATTACAATTATAGGTAAATTAAAACTTTCCTCCATGCTGTTACTAAAACTCCCCCAATTTATATTCCAGGTATAAAATACTGCCTGCAGTTCCCTGAATTCACTATGCTGTTTCACACCTCAAAGACTTTGCTATTGCATATCCTCTAGAATGCCATTCCACCCTTGGCTGCCTGGTGAACACATATTTATCTATCAAAACACAGCTCATTTTCACTTTTTTTTCATTGTCACTTTTTAAACATAGGTTTTCCAGAAACATCTAAAATATTTGAGATTCTCTCTAGAATTCCCTATTGCCCTTCATCCCACCATAACAACCTTATATTTCTTTCCTATTTCCATTCTATAGTTTCCTATAATTCTGTCAAGCAGATTTTCTTGGTGACTTAATGTTTTTAGGGAATATGATGACAGTCCAGATGTTACAAATGCTGATTTCTTAATGGCCACATGAAATGCATGCAATAGCTACTTCAATTAATGCAATAATAAAAAATAAGCAATACACAACTTCAGATAGAGTTCCATTAAAGTAGTTTTTTATTACACTATTTTCATTCAATTTACTTTTTTGCATGACATTTCAGTCCTTTTTAAAACTTACCCAGAAAACTCGAAACGGTGGTATGTTATACATTTGATAAGTGTTCTATTACATAAGTTTTATAATAGAAGATATGAAATTTATTTCATCCAATATTTTTTGTTGTTGTTTTATTTTGTAAGCATCGGTTGTCCTCTTTTCTTGTTTGAAAAGGGCTTACACTGAAGGAGGGCACTATATTACTTGGATTTATCTCTCCTTTTGCTAGCAAAACCTTTACTCTTTTATCTTCATCTTTTAAATCTGACAGTTTGAATTTAATTTTTATCAGTTTTGTCATTCCCATTTTTTAGCTACATGGGAGCTTGAATATCTCTCTACGGTGTATTGATTTTTGTCCTCATTTAAATATTGTAAAAATTACTATCGATTGTCTCAAGATGATCCTGATGCGCTTCCTCCCCACCCCAACAGCCTCCTTCATTACCAGTATCTTCATGCTAATGGTGTGAGGGTGACTTTGACTGGGAAAGAGCTAAATTAAACCAGGGTCGTGCTTACTGCTATGTCCTTGGAATACTTTCCTTTGGCAGCAGCACTTCCTTTCTTCCTCTCCCTGTTCTTCCTGCAGTTTTGTACAACAACTTGTTCAGATATGCAAGTATAGTACTGAGTCCAGCTTTGGTATCCATGGCAGCAATTTCTGCCCTAGTTTTATCTGACTTTTCATTTAATTCTTCTGAAAGGGCATTCATCCCTTTGTGGAGGAAGCTAATGAGGCGCTGGTACCAGAGCCCTGGTTCCTATGTGCCAAAAACAGCATCTTGCAAAGCTGCAAGACACATGACCTTGGGGAGTAAGTCTCGTTGAGTAAATTTTGCATTTCAAATATCTTCAAACATTGTCCTACAATATTAAACTTTTTCAAGTATCAGAAATAGAAGTGGATGAATAGATTTTTCACTGAAATTTTTTTTTTCACTATTAGGGGAAAAAAGCTCTTTTTCCCTCTCTACCCACATTTGTTGAGTTTTATCCACTTTTTGAGAAATACAGAATATTCCACTTCCACTGGATACAGTGCTCCAATGAAAATTTGATAGCTATGGTCAAGAAAACTTCTTGTGCTATTTTATAAATTACAATGGGATTTCATGGTTCATATAACATTTAAACTCTATTGATACTTTGAAAGATCAACTCTGAAAAAGCCAATACTTGAGAAAAGTATAATACAAAATAGCAATTCATGTAGTAAAGTTATTAAACTTTACCAAATAATACATAAGCAGAAGTGATTTAAAAAATGGATCAATAGTAGGTAATGTCTTTGCCATTGTCCATCTCCTTTTGTGCTAGTTAGCTCAGCTTTACATATTTGTGGCAGAAACAGTGGCTTTAGCTTCAGTTATACTCTTTTATTTATACTTTATGTAAATTAGTAAAGCTAAGCTAAATAAAGTATCTTTTTGCCTCTGGATCAGAAATTCCAGGCAGTGTATTTTAAAAGTCATATTAATCTTATACTAATACAGAAAATCACCAAAATTGCTTACAGAAAAAATTACAAAATATTATGCACTTAGGATAAGCATAAATGTCAGTTTTTCATAAAAAAAATAAAAAACAGTGACTATGTATCTAAAACACAAATCTTATTGTCTTTGTTTTATTTATGGTATTTTTATTAGCATTTCTTACTATTTTCCGAAAATGCTATTATATTTAACATACACTGATCTTATCATTCTAACATATAATTGTAAATAGTACATAGGTTGTATGATATGCTTAGAGATACAAAATTCAATAATATTTTCTTATTAGCACTTGGTATCCTGTATATTTAGAATTTTGAGAAATCCAGTATCATTGCCATAGCAATTATATAGGGCCTTAATTTTCTTAAAACGTCTTCCTGAAAATTAAAAACATATGTATAAAATATACATATCTATTTTAAGAGCAATTTTCACTTAGAATGCATAATACTATGCATAATAATATTTGTTCTTTATTTAAGCAATAAAAACAACATTAAAACCAACAACTCTTTTGTTGAATAGTAACCCAGGGTAATATGAGATAAGAAAGTGTCACTAAATTAATCTCTTAAAAAAATTTAGATTTTAATGACAAGAGAACATATTTTGTTTCCTTTGAATAATATTTTAAGAATCATAATCTCATCTTTTCTATCAGAGACCATAAAAGAGGCAGGACTTGTGTGCTTAATAGTGAAATTTGTCTCCAATTTAATGGGTGGGTAATATTTTAGGCAGAATAAATTTAAAGGGTATTTTTAAACTAATTATTCATTGATGCAGTAATGCTAACTAGTAACCAGAAAAGGTAAAAAAAAAAATAGTAATGAGAAAAAAGTGCATTCTGACTGAAAAAGTATAAAAGATTAGGTTTCAAGGAAAGGCAGTTGTCACAGTCTGAAAGAAAATATCTTAGAAAACTCTAGACAAGATAGGTAAAAATTACAGCTTTCAAGGTAAGTCATAAAAACTGTAATTGTTATATAAGATAATTTTTTGCAGAATGCATGTGACATGACAGGAGCCATCCTGGATGGTATGTGTCTCTATTCATACTGTCAGATGGTAAGCCCGTATAACTTGGTAAACATACTTCACTTAAGTTTTTAACCCATTAAATTAATTTCCAACTGAAAATGCTTGCCTTTACCTCTCATTTTTCAATCATAGGTAACTCACTAAATTTCACTTGTCCTTCTCTCAGGTTTATCAAAGCCTTTCCAGAGATGCATCACTCAACACCACTAACCCGGTTAACTTGAGATTGTAACACATCTCTGACGTGAAATGGAGCCTCCCTGGTAATCCCCACACTGCCCTTGGGTCTGTGTTATCTCTGCTCCATCATCTTTCTTTCATCTTCTACGTGCCAATGTGTTCTATTTGTGTACAAATTAGACTCTTTAAATCTTCTTAACACAATTAAATGTTATTAGGTATTCTGATCACAGTGATCCTTTTTTAAAATAGCTGTTAGTTTAAAATCAACAAACATTTAAAGCACAGTATTTTATTCCCTCTAATTTTCTTCAGATGTTGAATAGAAAGCATGAAAATATGGTTAGAAAAATAATGTGATTTTTTAACATAATCACCTCTTAATATGTGCACACCTACCAAGTTTTTCCAGACTGGAAGTCCCAATTTATATTCAATGCAGTTATATCCCTCTTCATTTTGTTAAAATAATTGATACCTTGCATTAACTTCCTAATCACTCCCTAATATTCTCTATGCCTAATTAGCCCTGAATATTCTCAATGCATGCTTATACAATTTCTAACATCTAGCTAATTTTAAATACTTCCATTAGACATCAGTAGATAGCAACTTATGTCTGCATTTTCTCTGTTTACATTATCGTATATGTGAAAGATTATCTAGGCTGATATTTCTGACTTGATAATGAATTGTCTTTGTTTTCCTAGCCCTGCTTCCCTGCTCTTTTTCTCAGAATCTTTGGTAAAATGAAATCATGAAAAAAAAAAAAAAAAAAGAAATCATGAAAAATCCAGATAAAATATATCAAGTAGAATTCTTAAAAGGACATTTCAAAACTAAAACTCTACAGTGAGTTTACTCGAACAACCTAAGTGGTAGCTAACAAAACACAATGTAAAAGATCAGAAAATTAATAGAAAAATAATCTGAACCTGAAGAACTACATAAAAATATGTCTTGAAGCCCAGAGCAACGAATCTGTATGATGGCATATGATCTAGGATTTTGCTGATTTAAAAATGCTTCATAAATTCTATTTTCTTTGGTTTAATTAAAATAAGTGTTTTGGTAATTATGTGTAATGATCAAAGCATTTTTTCTTAATAAGTACTTTTTTTATTCATCATCATCTCTGTGTTCTCATCACTCTCATTCTGTTCTTTAAATATTTCATAATATGATTTATTTTATGACTTATTTTTCTCTTTGGGTGTTCCCTATATGTTTTCCAGACCATCAGTACGTTCTTTACAGAGAACAAGAGAACTGTGCCCCAGCTGTGGTTTAATCCTGCTTTATGATTTAAGTTCATGCCTGTGGTTGTATATCCAACCGTTGAATTTTTTATCATTTTATGATAAAATTTGCCTTTTGTCCATAGTTCTTCTCTGGCAATTATTCTGACATTGTTTTAGATCTGAATGCTTAGTGCCTCTTTTTGGCACTCGTATATGCATGCATCTTAAATAACAATG
Organism: Nyctereutes procyonoides; assembly: GCF_905146905.1. Lineage (NCBI taxonomy): Eukaryota > Metazoa > Chordata > Mammalia > Carnivora > Canidae > Nyctereutes > Nyctereutes procyonoides. Next base: position 19,769,050 of record NW_026575121.1, read on the forward strand.
TGCATAATTACATAATTTAATTATATACATATTGAATGCTGTTCAGCTAGAACACATGATTGCAAATCTAACACAAAAAGGAGGCTGTTTAAAGTTCCAATTTAAAATGTTTGCTTCTCCCTTTACTAATGCATGTGCTAAAGCTGACTTAGTACCCTTTCGCCCATTCTTTTAATCTCTGCAGATTTTATTGAATCTTAAATCTTCAAGCATAGTATTTGCTTTTCCTCTCAATTTTGAATCATCTGCTTCTCAGCACTCTATCCAGATTGTTAATAAATATGTTAAATAGCTATGGGCCTGAAACTAATCCTAGAGGGTCTTACTAGATGCTATTTTTTGAAAGCCCAATATGGTTCTATTAATAATAATACCTATGCATTTTAATATGGTTCTCCTTTTGATATCCACCATATTATGTTGTACTGGAATAAATTTTAATAAGATATATTTGATAATAGGCTTCACAAATCCTCTATTTTGAAGTTATTATTAAGTTGAAATTGAAAGAATAGTATTCTTCATACCTATACCAAACATGTGTATATAATCCTATTTAAATCCATTTTAAGCAAGTATAATAAATGAAAACATTAAGCCAATGCGGAATCACCCAGGAGGAAACCTCTAGGCAAGACACAGTCAATTACCTAATTTTCTGAACCTTCCTTGGGGTAACCCTGTAAAGCACAACAAGGGCCGTGAGCATTTGAATTGATTATCTTGAGATTTCCTCTTTGGTAACCTGAAAGTGTTGAACTCATATCGAAAGTGACTTCCTTCTTTAAAACCCACAGGGATTAATAAAATCAGTGCCAGAAAGGACACTTTTAGTAAAGACAGTCCCCTTGAAACTAAACCTGCATGTAGCTGAAAATGTTGGCAGTCTTAGAGACCTTAATTGTCAGAAGAAATTCTGTACATTTAAGGACCTGGAATTAAAGTTAACTGTAGCTGCAATAAGCTGCCTACAAAAATCTTATCTGGACCTTTACACAAATTACTCTTTCTTTTAGGGTCGTTTCATGTATATGTTTTTAATGTAAGCATACTTTATTTTTGTCTCATTAGCCTTTTCTTATACTTTGATGTCAAGTCAAATATATGTTTATTTCTTGATTATGCATTATTTGGGGGAAGAAACACAGATAAATAATCTGTGAAAACAGAAAACCCAAGACATTTATGTTGAACTTTAAGAGTGATTTCTTATTTGTATTTGCAATTATGTTTACACTAAATGTTCAGTACATATACATCAAGCCAAGCGATGTAGTCATAGCCAAGGCTAAACTTAAGAACAGCCCCAGGATCTCTTTATCTTTATGTCTGAATACTTAACTCTTTGCCCTCCTCTATCATCCAGATAGAGAGAAGCAACATAGCTCAATCATAACGCAAAAGCATAATAAAACACTACTTTCGCAATTCATATTTACTTTGAGAGAGGCAGGTTGAAGATATTTCGGCCAAAAATCCAGGCCCCTTCTCCCTTCCAAAGGGAAGAGATAATGGCAGGTAAAAGCAAAACTGGATAAATCAAGTTACAAAACTGAAACATGCTGGATGAGATTATACATGTAAAACAATCTCAGACATAAAATATTTCCTGAGCTGGAAAACAGGAAAGCAAGAGCCAGTTGTACCTGAGGGGAAACTGCTGTGAAAAGAAAATGTCTGTAAAATGGCAGATGGGTGCCATTGGTCTGTTCCTGAGGCAAGGAAAAGCATTGTTAATTCTGGTGGGTACATTTGTCACTAGAGAGTGCTTCCTCATTACAGGGTAGAGACGGCATTAGTCCAGAGGAAATACCTTTCAGAGATGCCTACTTTTCGCCTTTGCTCCGTGCAATGTTTGGAATGTTATTTTATCTTCCTTGTTAGTTCAATAGAAAGAGGGTGCCTATGTATGGGAGATTGGATTAATATATTTCCTTTTCAATTGAGGAGAAAGGCAAATGAACATCCTGGACAATAATACCCGAAAATTCTGAACTAGTGGACAAACATTACAAGGAATTGCATGATTAACTATGAAAGTTAAGTAGTTTGTGAGCAAATCTCAATAGTACTTACTGTATGATCATACTTGTGTTAAGTATTACAGAGGGCACAAAAAGAACATATGGTTCACTTTAGTTTTATAAGCAAAAATGTACAGGAATTTGTAAGAAAAGGCTGAAATACACAGATGTTTTATAGAGGACAGGAAATTTAAGTTGGACCTTGAATGATGTTACCACTTGTACATTTCCAGCATGAGAAATGTTAGAAAGCTCTATCATGAGCTAAGTGTAACCTAACATGGTGATGAAGTACTGCTGCTATTATTCACCATTATTTTCTTTTTAAATATTTTATTTATTTATTCATGAGAGACATAGAAAGAGAGAGGCAGAGACATAAGCAGAGGGAGAAGCAGGCTCCCTAAAAGGAGTCCGATGTGGGACTCGATCCCAGGAATCCAAGATCACACCGTGAGCTGAAGGCAGATGCTCAACCACTGAGCCACTCTGGCGTCCCTCACTCAGCAATATAGATGGCATTCTTTCATGTTTGCATTGTGGTTGGTTGTTATGTAATAAATTAGGATTCAGACTGAGTACTGGGTCTAAACAACTAATGTTGGAATTGAGTGAACTGACACGTCACTCAAGTAAATAATATGGCACTTTGTTATGCCAAACTTAATATCTTTCTAAAAGAAATCTACTAAAACAACCATAGACTTTCTTTGGGTGGGGAAAAAAAGGAGACCTGGAAATAAATTAAATAATTTTAGTCTAAAAAGAAAATAAACTAGTGTTGCAATGCCACCTTCCCAGGAAATCCATATTAACTATTTTGTGTAATCACATATATATTTTTAATATATTAGCAATATTTGTTTCCTCCTAGAATTGATTGTTGAGAGTTAAAAGCATTTATGACTAATTCATTCAAATCTTTGAGAAAAGCTTACGAAGCACTACTGATTTTAAATAATTCATTTACATAGATAACTTCATTGTTTTACCTTTCCAATATGTTTATATTTCTTTATGTTTGTGTGTGTATGATTTTGTTAAATAAATATTATATTTAGCATTCTAAAAGATGCTTAGCTACTCCTAACTACTTTATTAAGGAAAAGTTCGTATTTTGCACATTCTCTAAACTTACACAAGTTGTTTGGTGGGCTTTACAACTGTCCGTGTAATATTGGCTTTAACTATATCCAATATATATTAACATATATTAAAAATACTAATTTTGTAAATGTTATATTCAGATCATTTATCTTTATCTGTGTATTACTACTCCTCTCTTTATCTCCCATTCCTATTTTAGTTAAGTTTTAGCAGAAGTAGCATATAATTATAAAACATAGTGAGGCAACCTAAGTTTGGATTTCTGCTCTAACATTTCACTCTATAGTTCCTAAGAAGTTACTTATTTTGCTCTATCTTTGCTTCTTCATCTGTAAAAATGGATACAAATTTCACCTCTTGGAGTGCCTAGGTGGCTTATTCTGTTAAGTGCTGGATTCTTGTTTTCAGCTCAGGTTGTGATCTCATGGGTTGTGGGATCTGATGGAGCCTCACGTTGGGCTCCTTGCTTAGTGAGGAGTCTGCATGAAAGATTCTCTCCCTCTGCCCCCCGCAATTAAATAAATAAATCTTGAAAAAAAATTTCAACTATCTTGTGGGGGTTTTGTAAAGTTTATTATTTTTTTGGGGGGGTTGTAAAGTTTAATAGGATCATCTATTAAAGAGCTTGGCAACTGAGGAGTACTCAATGAATATTACTAAGATTATGCTTCTTGTACTTAGAAATCTTTCCTTCTGTCCAGCATATTTGATTTCAGAACCTCATCATCAATCTGCTAGCATTTTTTTGTGGATTATAACCCATTAGTTGGCTGTGGAATCAATTCACTGGATCTAATTGAATTATCTATTAAAATGAAAATAAAATGAAATGAAAAATATCAAATCACATCAAATATAGTAAGATTAATAATTTTTATTATGATACTTGTCTTATATGTGTGTGCATATAAAAATATTTTTTATATTCTAAATCACATTAAAATTCTAAAAATCACTTTCAGTGATCCTGTATCTTTCTCTGAGTGTTTATGGAGTATTTGAAGTATCTCTATAACTTGGCGTATTTGAAGTATTCCTACCTATGGAGTATTTGAAGTATCCCTACCACTCCCAATTCCTATTTTTCTAAAGGCTGCCAGAGTTAATTCCCTGAAAGGTGAATCTTCATAACATAACAATCTATGTTTATTTAAAAATGAAGACAAAACATAAAAATCAGCCAAATTTGGAGCTCCAAATTTAGTATGCATACAGAATTCCTTCATAAATGAATTCCAACCTCTCTCTCCTAGGAATTCTATACTCTTGTCACACTGATTTTTGCTCATAACTTCCTAAATGCCATGCACTTTCACCACTCTGAAATACTTTCCTTTCCAATCGTTTGCTTTTATTCATCCTTAAGTCACAACTCAATTATTTTCTACTCAGGGAAGCCTTGGCTAACTTGAAAGACAAGTGCATGCCTCCCTGGCTATCTGTCAACAGTTTGCTCTTTGGTGTTAATACTGATATGTGATTTTGTCTATTTAAAACAAACAGTAAAGTTAATAGTAATGAAATAAATTTTAGCAGTGAATTTTTTCTATTAAAATATTAAATTTGCCTTATATTCAATAGTTATCAGTAATAACTTTATTACTTTGGAGCTAGAAAATGATGTTATATTTATGACAACATGTTGCATTATTCTCTCTTGCAAGTCAAATAACTTACACAAATAGACCACTAGGAGAGCCAAATTACTAAATCCCATTATCATATTGATAATTTAATTTACATATCAATACAATATTACAGAAATATGGTCACTCTAACACATCTCTACCACTTGAGAATTTAATATTTTCAAAAGCCCACTTAACTCATTTGTTGTGGCAATCTTTCTATTTCTTTCTATGTTTAAATGAGTAATACATATTTATTTTTCCATAGTACTTTATATTTTTTATAATTTGGGGATCAAGATTAACATCATTTGAAAACAAGACATGATCTTATTTGTGTTTAGCAGGCATGTCTTTATGTCTGTGCTTGTAAGTTTTATTTTTTAAATTATGTTTTGTTTTTTGTTTCAGTTGAAGTTAAAACATGTTTTATGTCACTCCTTTAGTGGTTAAGAAAAAAATGGGAAAAATAACAGACATAGCAATATAAAAGTAGATTGTCATTCTTCCAGGAATAAGTAGAGTTGAATTAAAATAATTCTGAGCCTGAGGACGATACTACACTCATATCCAAGAGGAGGGAAGGATGTAGATAGGACTTGAAAAGAAGGGGTGCCTTCTTGTGCTTGACATAAAACATTTAAAAGCCCATATTTTTGTGAGAGGATCTGAGAAATACCTTCCTCACTGAATTTCACAAAGCTTCAAGTTATTCTGTATCTGGATCCTTGGGGCTACCCCGATTTATAAAAATCAACAACTCGGAATCATATAACCAAACAGGCATTTTTTTTTTTTGCATTTGAATGAAAAACTACAACCAAGGGGAAAATACACTTCTTAGCTTGTATAATAAATACAAGAAAGAAAACTTACGTTGCAACAATGAGGTGGGGAGTGATACTATTACTAACAAAAAAGTAGTCATAGTATAATATGTTCTTTATCATTTTATATAATTGTAAGACTTGTGAATGCACTTCCAATCTCAGTATAGCAACTCTAATGTGTGAGAAAGATTTTTAATTTCTCAATTTTATCATACTATGGGGATTTTTCAGGAAAATAATCCTTGTACAAATTGCAGAATGAGGAAGAAGGATATGCAAGATACAACACATAGTATTTATACTCACAGAACTCATAATTATGTGGAAAATAATAACATTTATAATGATGCAACAATTAGATAAAGGTAGCGGCTAACCCAAATGTATGAATATATAATGGATGGTCATTCAGAGCAGTAGAAAAAGACAAGGTTTTCATGGTTGCTTTCAAGGTAATGAAGTTGAGAAATTTCCCTAAACTGATTAAGATTCAAATAAGCAGATATGAATATAAAGTACATATGTAATGTAAGTATTCAAATACCACTAATAAATTCAATATTTTAAAGTTTTGCACCATTAAAATGAAAAGCAATAGATTAACAGATGGCAATTTAATAAAATGCCTTGAGATATTGAATGTAATAATTTAACAACATACATACAATGTTATAAGAAAATAAATGATTAAGACCAAATGTGTTTATTCATAAACTTTGCCCAGTTGAGAGAGGAATTATTTTGGGTGGAACATGGCAAAAAGTGTATCTTCATAGTTTTACAATTAATTGAGTCAGTTATGACTTACAAAGATATAGTGTGATTTGAGCTGTTCCATGCAAAGAGAGTAACATAATTCAAATAATTTTAATAATGGTTTATTCAAAGGCATTGACCAGACTAGATTTGTTCATAAGGGTTTGGTTTAGTGGATAGAGGCAGATTGTCGTGGAATGCCAATGCCCATAAAACCAAACCTTGTGATTCACGTTACCCATTGGGTTTATTATCATTACTAGTCCTCAAGTGTGTACAACTTTGCAATGTCAAAATGCACTTATCTATTTTACGTCAGTTTGTTGTTGGGTGGCTCAGTTGGCTAAAAGTCTGTCTTTAGCTCAGGTCATGATCTCAGGTCCTGGGATCGAGCCCTGCATCTGACTGCCCGCTTGGCGGGGAGTCTGCTTCTCCCTCTCCCTCTGCCCCCTCCCCTGCTTGTGCTTCTCTCACTCTCTCTCTCTCTCTCAATAAATCAATAAAATCTTTTAAAAAATTATTTCTGCAAACTAAGCCAGAGAAAGGTTAAATATTTGCAAGTTATACATCTAGTAAGTGGAGCCTGGTTTTCTTAAGGATTTGAAGGAATATTTTACAGAAGCACATTTTCCTGAACCTCCCTGGGAAACATGCATATTGTTGATAAAGTAACTAGAAGTGAAATGAAATTACTTTTAGACCAAGAAGACCCATCTCTTGAGTTGGTGGCAGGAAGTTCTCTCATGTCATATATCTCACGTCAGATATCTCATGAGGTATATAATCTGAATGAAATTAGGGGTGTTTTCAGAAGGAAGAAGGAAGTATATGTGCTGCATATGACTCAAATTGTCAGTCTTGTTCTGTGGTTTTTCCCTGCAACTTTAAACATAATATGGTTACTAAATGATCACATACCAAGTGACTAAACTGATACAATGTGTGTGATCTTCATTTTTTTTTGTAGGCACCATAACTGAATGGAGCCCAAACTCGGGCTTGAACTCATAACCCCGAGATGAGCTGAGATCAAGAGCCAGATACTCAACTGAGCCACCCAAGTGGCCTTGATCTTATTTAAATCAATGGCATTTCATAATTGGAGGGCATTGGTTTCCTATAGATTCTGTAATAACCTATCACAAAGATAGCATCTTAAAATAACACTATTATCCTACAGTTTCATCCTTTAAGTTTTGTAATTTACAAATTACACTAAAATACTTAAAATGGTCCAAGAGTTGTTTGACTACACTGGATATTTGATGTGTTATTATGAAAAACATTAAGGTGCCAGCCACAACTGCATTTACTGACATAGTGCAAAAACATTTGTTTGATAATGGGGATACTTGGATTTTTTTTTTTTTTTTGGATACTTGGATTTTGACCCAAATTATGTCAGGGGGAAACTTTTAAACATTTTGCAAGCCAGTTCATTCCTGTAGCACTCAGTTGTCTCATGTGGTGATTAGACATTATCATTTATGGACGCTTTCAGCTATACCACCTCTAAATGTCAATCTAAAATTCTGGAAAAAAAAAAACAAGTCTATAGGTCACCATATTATAATGATCAAACTACATGAATTGACATATTTTTATTAGAAGAATATGAATTTAGAACTGCAGAGACTAATAGTTCCTTATAGTTCCAATTTGAGAGACGTTATTTGTTGCAAAATCATTGACTTACCTTAAGTTTGCTAACACAAATAATTCTGTCTTGAGAATCCATTTTCCAAAATACCTACTGTTGTTTAAGATCATCAAGGCCCTTTAGAAAACAACTTAGCAGGTACCATCACCCACACCTGCTTATTTTGTCTTAGATCAGATTTCAGTGTGAAGAAACAAGTTGAAAACAGGTGAGACACATTTCTTTTTAAGGCAAGAAAATTTATAATCTAAACTTACAAATGGGGGGCAGCTGGGTGGCTCAGTGGTTGAGTGTCTGCCTTTGGCTCAGGGTGTGATCCCAGAGTCCTGGGATCGAGTCCCGCATCAGGTGCCTTGCAGGGAGGCTGCTTCTCCCTCTGCCTCTCTCATGAATAAATAAATACAAATTAAAAAAAAAAAACAAACTTACAAGTGGGAATGGCAGAAGATGGACAGGGCAGATTTGAGAATGTAGAGAAGACTATTTACAAAAGCAGTTTTTCATGTAAACACACCCAGACCCACACAGATATGCCTACATGCACTTTTCCAAATTTTTTCTGTCACACTAGTCCACAATTCAAAGTTTTAATTATTGCTATATCTTGCTAAATAGAATTTGTTTAATATTCAGTATAGAATTATCTTTAATTGAAGAATTGTGTAGCCATATGATGAGTGGGTGTTCAGAATTACCAATTCTATCAATACCCTAATAACCCAGAAACATATAGGTAAAGGGATTGCTTTGCTTTGGGTCAAAATTGGTTGGAAGACTTAGCGTAGATACATTGGGATCTCTGGAATACACTATAAAGATCAAAACAGAATGATATTTGAGTATGTTGATTTCTGGAGTAGGGACACATACTATTTTAGATCTGACTGCATTAAAAAATGCTCACATCACTAAGTCACCATTTATTTTCTCGCAGTGTGTAGGTACCCTTAGCTTTTATTTTTGAAGTAGCCAGTAGAAAATAAGCAAAACACAAAACCATTAAAAAATAAAACATTTTTTTTAAAATTTACGATAGTCACAGAGAGACAGAGAGAGAGAGGCAGAGACACAGGCAGAGGGAGAAGCAGGCTCCATACACCGGGAGCCCGACGTGGGACTCAATCCTGGGTCTCCAGGATCGCGCCCTGGGCCAAAGGCAGGCGCCAAACCGCTGCACCACCCAGGGATCCCAAAAATAAAACATTTCTAAATAGAGATGTTCTAGCTCTATTTCTTTTTCAAAGATTTTATTTATTTTTTAAATTTTAGACACAGAGTGAGAATGGTGGAGGGAGAAGCAGGGGTGGGGGGGTAATAGGAGGGGGAAAAAAATCTCAAGTTGACTGGGCTCTGAGCACCAAAGCTGAGGCAGGGCTTGATTCCCCTACCCTTAGATATTGACCCGAGCCATTACCGGAACCAAAACCAAGAGTTGGTAGCTTAAACAACTGAGCCACCCAGGAACCCCATGTTACTGTTCTAGTTTTACATAACCTCCATGGAGGCAACTGAGTGGCCCAGTTAGTTAAGTGTCTGCCTTTGGCTCAAGTCATGATCTCAGAGTCCTGGGATCAAGTCTTACATTGGGCTCCCTACTCAATGGGGAGTCTGCTTCCCCCCTCCTGTACCTTTCCCCCCTGTTCCTGCTCTGACGGCACTGAGGGGGGCACTTGACGGGATGAGCACTGGGTGTTATTCTGTATGTTGGTAAATTGAACACCAATAAAAAATACATTTATTATAAAAAAATCTTTTCAAAGGAATAGTACTCTTTTAGATTAACTATTTTGATCCCTCATTATGGCTTTTATTAGCTGGACACATTTTTATTAGAGAAACTATCTTCCAAGAAAGGTAAAATTAAAAAAAATGTAATGTGCAAGTGAAAATTTATTATTTATGATGAAAATTCAGCAGAAGAATTAGCAAGAAGTTTCTATCTTGAGACTTTAGTTTTCAAAAGACTTTCCTAGTTTTATGGTCCTTTTACATTTCCTCTGATAGGAAAAATTCCTCCTGTCCTTCTAGATCTGACTCTAATTAAAATGAGATTATTTAAACAAGAAATAGCTCTATGTGATGGGTTCTACAGTTGCTACATTTTATTCACTTCAGATGTTTCCTTTCTCTGTGACAACATAGGCAGAACTTCATACAGAATATTCCTCTCCCTGTGAAAAGTCACATCTATAAATTCCCACTACACCACCAGCCTGTATTTCAATTATTAGATTGTATGTCATGTAAAAATCTTTAAAATCTAAATTGTTTCTATTGCATAGAAAATGCTAAATATTGATTAAATACAGTTATCAGAATTAAAGCAAAAAAAATTTATGGCAGGTTGAGCACTAGTTAAAAATACTGTAAGATTTCCATTACAATAAAACACAAGTCTTCTAAGCTACTGTTGTTCCAGACTTGAGCAGCAATTGCAAATATATACAAGTCATTTTGCATATTTCTCTGTATGGGAACAATGTAACTTACCTTTTCTGGTATTGTTTTTGAATTGTTTAAATGGCCCTTTAAATTATTGAGAAATTATCTGTATTAAGAGAAGATGTGAAAGGTTCTTTGATTTGGTTGCACCTTAGATTTAATGTCCAGATAGAAGGCTTAGACAGAAGCAATTTTCTTTTTTTTTTAATAAATTAATTTTTATTGGTGTTCAATTTACCAACATACAGAATAACACCCAGTGCTCATCCCGTCAAGTGCCCCCCTCAGTGCCCGTCACCCATTCACCCCCACCTCCCGCCCTCCTCCCCTTCTACCACCCCTAGTTCGTTTCCCAGAGTTAGGAGTCTTTATGTTCTGTCTCCCTTTCTGATATTTCCCACACATTTCTTCTCCCTTCCCTTATATTCCCTTTCACTATTATTCATATTCCCCAAATGAATGAGAACATACACTGTTTGTCCTTCTCCGATTGACTTACTTCACTCAGTATAATACCCTCCAGTTCCATCCACGTTGAAGCAAATGGTGGGTATTTGTCGCTTCTAATGGCTGAGTAATATTCCATTGTATACATAAACCACATCTTCTTTATCCATTCATCTTTCGATGGACACCGAAGCTCCTTCCACCGTTTGGCTATTGTGGACATGACTGCTATAAACATTGGGGTGCAGGTGTCCCGGCGTTTCATTGCATCTGTATCTTTGGGATAAATCCCCAGCAGTGCAATTGCTGGGTCGTAGAGCAGGTCTATTTTTAACTCTTTGAGGAACCTCCACACAGTTTTCCAGAGTGGCTGCACCAGTTCACATTCCCACCAACAGTGTAAGAGGGTTCCCTTTTCTCCGCATCCTCTCCAACATTTGTGGTTTCCTGCCTTGTTAATTTTCCCCATTCTCACTGGTGTGAGGTGGTATCTCATTTTGGTTTTGATTTGTATTTCTCTGATGGCAAGTGATGCGGAGCATTTTCTCACGTGCATGTTGGCCATGTCTATGTCTTCCTCTGTGAGATTTCTCTTCATGTCTTTTGCCCATTTCATGATTGGATTGTTTGTTTCTTTGCTGTTGAGTTTAAGAAGTTCTTTATAGATCTTGGAAACTAGCCCTTTATCTGATATGTTATTTGCAAATATCTTCTCCCATTCTGTAGGTTGTCTTTGAGTTTTGTTGACTGTATCCTTTGCTGTGCAAAAGCTTCTTATCTTGATGAAGTCCCAATAGTTCATTTTTGCTTTTGTTTCTTTTGCTTTTGTGGATGTATCTTGCAAGAAGTTACTGTGGCCAAGTTCAAAAAGGGTGTTGCCTGTGTTCTCCTCTAGGATTTTGATGGAATCTTGTCTCACACTTAGATCTTTCATCCATTTTGAGTTTATCTTTGTGCATGGTGCAAGAGAGTGGTCTAGTTTCATTCTTCTGCATGTGGATGTCCAATTTTCCCAGCACCATTTATTGAAGAGACTGTCTTTCTTCCAGTGGATAGTCTTTCCTCCTTTGCCGAATATTAGTTGACCATAAAGTTCAGGGTCCACTTCTGGGTTCTCTATTCTGTTCCATTGGTCTATGTGTCTGTTTTTGTGCCAGTACCACACTGTCTTGATGACCACAGCTTTGTAGTACAACCTGAAATCTGGCATTGTGATGCCCCCAGATATGGTTTTCTTTTTTAAAATTCCCCTGGCTATTTGGGGTCTTTTCTGATTCCACACAAATCTTAAAATAATTTGTTCTAACTCTCTGAAGAAAGTCCATGGTATTTTGATAGGGATCGCATTGAATGTGTAAATTGCCCTGGGTAACATTGACATTTTCACAATATTAATTCTGCCAATCCATGAGCATGGAATATTTTTTCATCTCTTTGTGTCTTCCTCAATTTCTTTCAGAAGTGTTCTATAGTTTTTAGGGTATAGATCCTTTACCTCTTTGGTTAGGTTTATTCCTAGGTATCTTATGCTTTTGGGTGCAATTGTAAATGGGATTGACTCCTTAATTTCTCTTTCTTCAGTCTCATTGTTAGTGTATAGGAATGCCATTGATTTCTGCGCATTGATTTTGTATCCTGCCACGCTACCAAATTGCTGTATGAGTTCTAGCAATCTTGGGGTGGAGGCTTTTGGGTTTTCTATGTAGAGTATCATGTCATCAGTGAAGAGGGAGAGTTTGACTTCAGAAGCAATTTTCAATCACAGTTTACATTTTCTTTCACAAAAAAATTTGTGAAAATGTCTGACATTTATAAAAATAACAATTGACGGAGAGTGTGGTATAACTATTATGATCATTTTTGTGTATTTTATGCTGCTTAAGAAATTGCATCCAAAATTACAATTCTGTCAGACATTATGCTTTAGGAGGAAATAGAGTTACCAGGATTTGAGGCTGCTTAAACATATTCTCTAAATACATACCATTGGAATAGAACTGAAACGATATATAGCAGAATAAATCCACTCATTGTTTTATATCTGGGCTTTGAATAACTTTAACAAACATTTGTCAGAGGAAAATGTCAGAACTTAAGATTTTTTATTGTGGTCAGCTGTGAGTATTCATTGAAATGATTACAGCCTTTGTTCAATCTAGACTTACCATTATTCGAGGAAGACATTTTAATATCTTTTTTGAAAACTTTTATGTATGTTATGCAGAATCTGTATATTGCTCCATTCATTTAAGTCTACTTCACTAAAAACTGAATTCTTGTTGTATGAAAAGATTTTAAAATGGATCAATTAAGTCTTCCACATTATGAGGATAGGATATCAGTAAAACACAGAGAATTGAACAATGATTTCTCTAAAAGTAAATCGTTAAAATAACCATCTGCATTTACAAATAGGAAGCACTGACTGGTATATCAATTATTTGCTGTATCAAAAGAAACTATTATTTTTGAAAATCATCAATTATATTCAAATTATTTAATATTTATTAATCTTATAAGACTGCTGGGGAACAGTAGCTTCACAAGGTTCACATAATTACTGCAGTAAAGGGTAGAAAAGTTGTGAGTTTCCCAACTTAAATTCAAAATGTCATGGGGGCTTCTGGTTTAGTAGTCACGTAATTAGAATAATGTCATTGGAAAGAAGTCTAAACTGAAAGGACACCCTAATTTTAACCAATTTGATGAATAATACACAAATTTGTACAAAATTAAGTCACAGTATTTTAACATTTAAAAAAACTAATTATAAATCCCTTTCCTATAAAACTCTCTAAAACCAGCTTTTCCTTCTTAACTCCAATTTGTTGGTTTCATCCAGTGACCAAAGACAGAATCTTATAATCATTTTTAAGCTCCTTTTGCTTCTACTCTCCTATGTCCCTTTATTCCTTACATCTCAGTAGTAAGTGTAAGAAACTTATGAAAACAGTAATGTAAAGCACAAGTAAGTCTGATGGAAAGACATCCTGTAAATATCCAGGAAGTGGATATTAAACACTGTGAGGATACTGGTACGATTCAGTTGCAAGACGTGAGAGGCACCCGGCCAGTCACACAGCATACAATGTTCAGTCACGGTGGTGCAGGATATATTTGACAGTCCAGATGGATTCCAGCAGGCAGCTTCAGAGCAGGGAGTACTGAGACCCAAACCAGAAGAGGATTTAGAGACAGTATGCATCAAAAGACATAAGGCAGCAGGTATCAGAGCCCAGATTTTGGGCAGAGAAACAAGGGCAGGAGTCCAGAATCTAATAGGGCTGACAACATTTATCACAGTACTGATGATGAGGTATCCAATACTGATCATGGGGCTCTGAGCAAAGTCTGATTTTTTTGCAGAATTACTCAAGTGTCTGTTCTCAGGATCTTAGTTTGTCTCTAAGGAGGAGCTCTGAGTTGTTCCTTCTTGCATTCAAAAGTTTTTCAGGATCTTTAAAACTCTTCTTCCTCTATATCTTCTGTGGAGGAACTCTCTGTTTTACTCCTGTTGTAACAACAACAACAACAAAAACCAAAACACAGTAAAGATTCTGTTTATTCTATTACCTATATTAGTAACCTCTTCAGTGACTACTCTACTTTTACTTCCTTTCTTCTTTAATCCAAAGCAGATAATGTTGCTTGGTTAATCTGCCTGTTAAATTCAGTAACTTTCAATGGCTTGAATTTGTGTACCAAACTGAGTGCAAATTTCTCTTTAGGATATTCAAGATTCTTTACAATAGAAACTCAATTTCCTACTTAAATCTCCTATCTTATTATCTTTAGTGCCATGCTTTACTCAGCCTTTACATGCCAGTTTGCTTCACCTATTTTGAAGAATTAGTATTTACTGGGTTTTTAGACATAGATTTTCCAAATGTTTTTCATTTGTTCTTTCTGCTGAAAATATAACCATAAACTCTGTTAAAATTTTCTTTCAATAAAAGTTGAATCTTCCCATAAATCACCACCTACCAAACCAACCTCTCCTTGTGTTCTTTCTTCATCTCCTATTCCAATAAAAAAATATTGTTTTGAATAGTGGAGGTGTGGCAGTAGGGGTTGTGAATTACTTCCAGATCCTTTTCACATATGAAAAAGAATAATATGAGCTAGCAGAGTCTGGGGAGCATAACAGAACGAATTCAGTCTACATGGCTTCTTCTTAACACAGATTTTTGAAGTTATTTTAATGATATGGTGATCCAGATAAACCAATGTGACCACCAACAAAAATCTTTATTGATTGATTTTGCTATGGATGCTTTCATTTTTCATCATATACATGTATTTTTTCATGGGTATATACATACATTTCATACATACATTCATATATCCACATACACATTAAGTTGGAGCTGTGTATTGCTGATTTCTACAGCTTTGGGCCGGATTTGTTTCTAGAATGACATCTGTAGTTAGATTTCTCAAGTTCAGTTGCTTGCCCAGAACTACTTGTTTATTTAATTTCAAATTTATACTCATACAGCTTTATACTTAGATTTCCATATGTTGTGCCATTCTGTCACTGAGTACAGTATGTTGAGTACAAGGTGTCATATATTTATCTCATTTCCATAACTTTTCTTATTCTTTATTAGTCCGGATGCCTAAAATTTAGGAGTCTGTATAATTAAAACTCTGCAATAATTTTGGTAAATTAGGAAACATGATTAAGAACTATGAACAAGTGTTATCTACTCCTAATTTTTACAATAGTTAAATATTTCAAAGGAAAAGAATTGCATAAAGATCAGTCAGTGGTATCCTAATAGGGCTGTTTTTATTAGTTAATATGTAATTCTCACCAAAAAAAAGTGAAAATTGAACATAATCATCTTTATGGAGATCCAAGACCTAAATTCTAATGCATTAGTATGTAGATTTTAGTCAGTATCAAAAAAGGATGGAGAAAAAGGAAAATAAATGTTAAAATACACAAAAAATTAATTTTGTTAGTGTTAACTGTCATTAATACATTTTGATACCTGATATTCTTTATTCCTACCATTGTGTCATTCTGTGTGAATATTTTAAATATTAATGTATTTTAATATCATTCTTGACCTCCAGTTTAAATTTCAATACAAAGTTCTGTTGTGCAAATATCTCCAAGAACTTCCAAAACAGAAATTCAGAAATAAATTCCTTTTCATCTGAAGGTAAGCAAATCTTAGGGAAAAAAATTGTTAATATACGTATGACTGTCCTCTTATAAAAACATATAAGGGATTTTATCACAAACAGAACAAAGTATATCAAAACAAAGAAAGTTAGCTAGATGTGGTCAACAAAGAAAGATACTTTAAAAAAAGAGAAAAGAATCAGCATTTCTGTCAGTGAAACAAAATCTACCAAGAAGATTTTAACCAAGGAAGACATGTTAAAACTTTAAACGCCAATAGGAATATTTATCAAATTAAGTACTTCAAAAACTGTATTTATGTCAGCATTTTTAAATGGTTATTTCCCAACCGTAAATAATAATGTCTTTGAATCACTACAATTCATTTGAATTTGGTTTGCTTATATTTCACAAGAAAGTTTCACTAGTTTTTTCACCGAGCAACTCACCAGACGCCAAGAAAGTGATTTGAGATAACAAAAAATTGCTTTCACAATAAAAATACAATCAGGACCTGGATTCCTGAATCTGAGGCTGTAAAATGATAAATGTATAATATGAAGAAGAAACATGGGACAACTGAGGTTACTAACAGAGCTTCCTGACCTCACTGGAGTGCTTTTTCATTTACAAAGTGATGCTCACTTAATCCTCCCTGTAACTGAATATCAGGACAAGTTTCCTCAATTGACAAAAGGGGGTAGTTTATACCAACAGCTTCGTGTCCCTTCTTAATTTTCTTCTAAATTTTCTTCTAATTTATTTCAGAGGTTTAGAGATGCAAAGCACATTGACAAATTAAAAAAAGGACTGTGTAGAGATTCTACCTTTATTCCTTTGCATGAGGATATCCAGGGTCCTGGCATCATTTGTTGAAAAAGCTATTATTTCCTCCATTGAATTGTCTTGGCACTCTCATCAAAAATCAATTGACCATAAATGTGAGGGTTAACTTCTGGATTCTCAATTCTATTCCATTAATCTATATGTTTGTCCTTATGCCAGTACCATACTATCTGGATTTTTGAAGTTAGGAAGTGTGAGCCCTTCAACTTTGTCCTTTCTTTTCAGGATTGAGTTGGCTGTTCATGGGTCCATATATACTTTCACATAAATTTTAGGATCAGCATCTCAGCTTTTGAAAAAAAAGTCCAGTGAGGATTTTTATAGGAATTTTGTAGAACCTGTTTATCAGTTTGGGGAGTACTGACATTTTAACAATATTAAGCATTCTGATTCAGGAACTTGATGTGTCTTTCCATTTATTTAGGACTTTTTGAATTTTTTTCAATAATGTATTGTATACTCTCAATAAATAAGCCTTGCTCTTGTTTTATTAAATTTATTCCTAAGTGTTTTATTAATTTTGATGCTTTTATAAATGAAATTATTTTTTAAATCCATTTCTGTATGGTTAATTGCTAGTATGTACAAATAAAACTGGTTGCTACTAGCTGCAGCAAGCCTTTTTATGCTTATAAAAAATAAGTGTAATAATTAAGTGGGCATTTTATGTACAACCCACTAGAAGCCGAATTCTGTTTGAAGAGAGGAAGAGAAAAAAAATCAATTCTTAATTTATCCAAGCTCTTCAAGTTCTCTTAAAATAGGTTTCTTTTAAAGCCCTATAGAAAATACATAGTCATATGCATATACTAAATTGTTAAAAGAACAAAAATGGTGCAATAAAAATTATTCCAAATAAATTCTTGGTTACTTACTACCTTTGAAAAAATCTGATATATATATTAATTGATACATTACATTTCAATATGGCTTTTGTTTCTAAATATATCTGCTCAATGCTAAGTTCAACTACTACAACAAAATCATCAACAATCACTTGCTTAGTTTTCTGTATGTTTAATTTCCTAGGCCTAATGGAATTATTAGACTTTGTTCTCTAAAACTGTTGAACTGTTTTTAATTCATAACAGAGACCAGACATGTTGAGGTTAATTTATAAAGATCTGCAGTTGTACTTGTGGGTGTGTGCCTATGCATGTGTGTGTAAGTTCTTATACATATATAAGAAAATACACACATATATATATATATATATATGCATCTTCATCTCGTTTTTTCAAATGGATACAGAATCCTTGTCCTCATTTGGTAGCTGTTTTTTTTTTCCTTGGGATTTTTACTTTATGTATAATTTTTAATTATAATTTTACCACTCAATGAACCTCACAATGGCAACATTTTAGCATCTATCCACCATGGCAGATGGCAAACTAATGAGGCCTGCTCTACTTGCATACTGATATCTTTTCTACATAACACTTCTCTGATCCATAGGGAGGTCAAAGAGCAATTTTTTTTAATCTTCTTTGTTTCATTTGGTCCTTAAAAATCATAAGGCTGATTATTAAAGAATGTATATTTCACACCTCTTAATTGCACTCATTGATGTTTATTTCATGCATTTGATGAATATGATTGAAGAAATCACTGTCAGTGCCGGAAATGTGTTTTCACAATTTGAAATTTTAAATGCAGTGTTGAGTTAACCTCAGTTACTTTCACCACATTAACTAAGTAGTCCTTCCGAATGCAGAAAATAAAATTATCTGCCAAATATGTGTGTGTGCATAAAAGACATGTACGTATTTGTATACATAGATTTTTAAAATACTAAGTATGTAATTTTTTGGTGGTGGTTTATTTAAAATGTATCTTATTAATAACTTGTAAATGACTAATCTTTTCTCAGGCTTTTTCAAGCTTTCACATTTAAAGACCAATCCATTAGCAACCATTTTAGTCTGAAGATAGCCTAAAATTTATCTCCATAGTCAGTGAATACTCTCAGAAGCAAAATCATCATTAACTGAAATGACTTTCACGTGAGGAGGAGCCTTATCTAGCTTGTCCATCACTATCCTTTACACTTCTTGGCATAGGGTAGCTGTTCATTACAAAATGAAATAAAGTAATCTTAATATTCACTTATCTTGATACTTTTTCATCCTTTTCAAATGTTGGTCAAAGGAATAATTTTGTACAAGGAAGGGTCATCATGAAAAGAGTACAATATTAGCTTGAAGTTTCTTACAAGTATTGAATCAATTTACCTTAAATCAGAATTACAGATTAAAGGTATTTCCAAACAATATGTAATAAAAACAGTAAAATATGCTGATTCATTCATTTCATGCCAATATTATACTTTCCCTCTGTTAATAATATATAATAAGTCAGGCAAATAAAGTATTTCTATTTGTTTATTGACTTAACAAAATCTTTTTCACCCACTTCTTTTAGCGTTTATTTGTTGTTCATGTCTGTCTTTTATCTCCTCTTTTCCTCTGAGCTTAGTGAAATAATTGTGTCTATTTTCTCACCTTTCTTTCCTTCTATGAGTCCAAGCACACATTACTTTGCACAAGCTGTGCCCTCTAAAGTCACCAAGGGTCTTATTAGTTGCCACTAAGTAGTAACATACACTAAACTTATCTTAAATGACCTCCGTACTGGATATTATACCTGGCTCTCCAGTATTGTTTCCAATACTCCAGGTTTGTGTGGAGCACAGTCCCACATTCAGATCCTGAAAGGAAGTGTGGTTATGCTAAGCCAACAAAGCTAATGTCACCCACTCTGTACCCAGGCCTGGCCAATTATTGCAAGGCAATGAACTTGCACAATTGATTGTTTCAGAAAAATGACCCAAATCACAAAAATAAGACATGAGGAGAGATTTGCTGAATGTTCCTGGGAAAGAAATCACCTCATTCCTCACAGAGAGTCAGACTATACATTGCTTCTGGATGTGCATGTGCAGATAAGCATTTTGGAACTGCTACAGTCATGAAGGCAGCCATCATTAGGGGAAAAAATTCAACACAGAGAAGAGGATAAACTGAGGGAATGGGCAGACAAACAGCAAGCCATAAGGAGAACAGTGTGCCATTATTTAGATGAAAGATGAAGAAAGGATACATGGCCATATTTCAGTTGAAGGGTATTTTTTTTTCTTTTTTTAGAGGGGCAGAGAGAGGGAGGGAGGGGCAGAAGGAGAGAGAATCTTAGGCAGGCTCAGCCCACTCCAGCATGGACCCCAACATTGGGCGTGATCTCACAACCCTGAGATGAATCTGAGCTGAAATCAAGAGTTCAATGCTTAATAGACTGAACCACCTAGGCGCCCTCAGTTGAAGAGTATTTAAAACAGAATTAAAAAAATACATTATCCAAACAACATTCAATCCTTTATTATCTTGTCTTGACTCTCACTCAAAATATAACTGATCTTTTACTTCTCAGAGACAACTTTGTGTTACATACAAACCTATGTAATTGCACTAGCCTTTGACCTAGTTATTATATGTTTCTTTTTCCTGTTAGAACCTGAACCTTTTAGGATAGAGGTCATGGCTTTTGCATCTGTGTACACCCACCTCATGGAACATAATTGACATTGAATCATTTTTACTGGTGACCCTAATGAATTAAAAAAAGAAAACAGATCCATGAGAAATTGGTGCATGCTTTCATTAAAATAGCATTCATTACTTAGGAAATTCAGTTCAAAAAAAAAAAAAGGAAATTCAGTTCAATTCAGATTATTTATATATTTATTCATCCATGTATTTTCCAACTCATTTGAAAAAAGATGTGACATGGGTTCAGTCTGTAAATATTATAGATGACTGATATGGTTTCCTTGAGCCACGTTTTGAAAAAAAAAAGCCTCAAACAAAATTATGAATTTGATTTCATAAAAAGTATATTGATGTTTCTCTCCTTAGTAATTGCTAGTTATTTGGTAATGTCAATATTATTAAAAAGAATATATTTTTCTCTATCTTAAGGCAAACAGAAGAGAAGGATAATGCCAAAAAAGGTAAAGAAAAATACATGCTATAAATTTAATATAGTGATTTTTCAGATTCTAAAGTTCTTGATATTCTTGCAAACTAAGAAGGTAATTATTTTTAGTGTTTTTTAAAAGCCTAGTGGAACTTTAATTAAATAGTAATGAATCTGTCCATAACACATATTTTGCATTTTTTCTTTTTTGATGCAATTATATCAACTAGGTATGTTGATATAGAAAGAGAGAAAAGAAATTGGTAGCTTCATAAATAAGCAAATTCATAAATTATTGAATAATAGTAATAATAAATCCTGTTTCAAATGAAAGAATCAAACCAATTATGGAATTGTTACAAATTTTACTTTTTTAAAAGATTGTATTTATTTATTCATGAGAGACATAGAAAGCAAGGTAGAGACAGGCAGAGGGAGAAGCAGGCTCCATGCAAGGAACCTGATATGAGACTTGATCCAAGGACCCCGAGATCATGCCCTGAGCCAGAGAGAAGATCAACCACTGAGCCACCCAGGAATCCTGGGAATTGCTACAAATTTTAAAAACATTTTTCAAATAATGGAATCTGTAATGCTTAACTATAGATTCAGGGGAAGTTTTTGGCTAATTTACTTATTAAAATTGTCAGTTCTGTAAAAAATTAGAAGTATTTAATCTGGCAACAGAGATAAAGCAAAAGTGTAAAACAGGTACAATAAAAGAAACATTCATACTTTGTCAGATGTCTTTGGAACTGAGTATTTATCATGTTCACTCCTGATTCTGAAGTAGTTATTTCTGGACATTCTCCACGTCAACAGGAGAAAAACTGATATAAGAATCTATTTCCTATTTCTCTCTGACTAGGTGATTGTGAAGGGAACTCAGGTGACCTAATGTAGTTCAAAGAAAGCTTACATTTGAAATGAAGGGGAACTTCACAGAGAATCCTGGCTGGTCTCCCAGAATACTGCATTACCTTGTTCTGTTCAACACAGTCTAAAATTGGCCCTTAGTTTAAAGGCTAAGAAACCTGCTTTGCCAGCAATTGGCCCTGGAGTACGAATCCGTCTGTGAGGGATGGATTCATGTTAGCTAACCTCACAGAAAGGGGGAATATCTCCTTCAGAGTGAGAAATGCTGCTGACATCAGGGCCAGAAGAATTGAATTTCTGTGACTAAGCTTGGTCATCTTTACCTGTAGAAATTCTACACAAAAGTCAAATCATGCCTAATATGTAAGCACATTTGCATGTAAAGCACTGTCTTAAGTGCCTTGCCTGCATTACCTAATTTAACCCTCCCAATAATCATGAGGAATCTATTATTGGTAGCCTCATTTCACAGATGAGGAAACTAAAAGTCAGAGAGGTTAAGTGAATCCCAGGAAAATAGCTAGAAAATTGGAAGAGACAGAATTTGAATTCGAGTAGTAATCAGGTTCAAGAATCAGAGTTTTACTACAACATGCTATACTACCTTTTTGACAGGAAACATGATTTGACTGTTTTATTTTCACCTGCCTAATCCAGATTGATATTAACTTCTCCATGCTAGAGATACATCTGGAACCAGAAGAGCCCAATATTTGGATCAGAACCCTGTTATCCTTAGGCAAGTATTCAGTAAGTACTACAAACTTGTGATGGTAATTCTCCATTTTCTAAATTTCCACCATAGATATGCTATTTTAAGATATTTAAATAAGGATAAATAAATCAATATATATTCTAGTTTCAATTTTAAAGAGTTAAGATGCAGTATCTGGTGGCCTTGTATATCTTTTCTTTGATCCATTGCACATTGACTTTATAATTTAACTCTCAGAGAGTTCTATTAATTGTAAATTATTAAGAGAAAAAACCTTGTGGAATTCTCCTGATAACTCCTAGGTCAAGATCTCTTTAACCATTTGTATGTTGCAAGGAAAGACGGGGAAGTCATCTTTTATGCTTTATCTGCATTAGGGAGATAGGAAGATGCACAAGAGAATATTTCTTTCTTAGTCAGTTTTCCCCTTCTCCATATTCTATGGTGATAGTTAAACCAATATGATAAGCAACTAGAATTTCAGCCTTATTCATTATTATAATCCCTAAGGGATATTCTGCTTGAGGTCTTTTAATTTTGCAATTAACAAAGAAAAATTTGACCTTGTCTGATATTGTGTCTAATTGCCCAAACTTCTAATTTAAAAGACATTCTCTAAGGATTTACACAGTTGACCCCCCCACACACGTACACACAATCTCTTACTGCTACTGTGACCTCAGAATTTTATTGTATGTTGTGAGAGATTCGAGATGAAATCGTAGATCTGTATTGGCTCTCCCTTTTTACAGATAGCATCTCATTATTCTTTTTCTTTTCTATAAATAGAAGGTGTTATTCTCAAATTAAGTGCTGAACAACTAAAGAATAGAACAATGAAAGTATTTAAATAACAAATATACAGTTTTGAGTCTTAAAAATATTAAGTATGTTCTATTCTAATATTTAATTTGGTCTTCTAATTTGACACTAGAGATTTAAATAGGCCAGATGTTATATTCAACTTACAAATGCAAAAACCGAATTTCAGATATATTGTGATTGACTCAAAGCTATCAATTTCAAAAGTGAGGAATCAGGAATTTTAAACAATATCTTCCTTATTCCCTTCTTTCCCGATTTCCTCTTTCCATTACCTCAAGATCACACATCTGTTCAATGACATAGATAGCATAGTAGTCTTTTCAGAAACAAACAAAAAAAGCCCTGAAATTTCCAACTTGGATACCGAGATCATCTCTTTATTCAATTTTCTCACAAGTCTCAATTATTTTGTGATTATGAAAAAGTTTCTTAAACTAATTGTATATATGTTGCAGTAATATGCTCCAAAGCTGCAAAATACAAAACTTTAACTGTGTAATATTCAGATGTGAGAGTAAAAGTGCAGATAAAATTCGCATGTTTCTGGGGATTAAAGGAGCATGCCTTACTATTCACGTGATCTACATATTAGGAAAGAATCTACAAACAAGAAAGGTAAAATTCACTTCTGGAAAGCAAAGTGACTCTGGGGCGGGCGAAGGCTTAACAGAATTTGCTTAAAATACTGGATTAGATTTGAAAAGTCTTAAAGTGATAGCACACTGACAGTAAAAAAAAAAAAGTCAGTAATTTATTCTGGACTTAAAAATATATGTATTTTGGTCTGTGTTTACACTAAAACGCCCAGGTTAAAAGTAAGAGCATGTTGGAGGTGACAAAAACTTGATGGAGGATCAAATTCGAAACATACATTTTACTTAAGGCAGTTGTGACTTAAGTTGCTTCCTTACTTTTGATTTTAGTTTTTAAATTAATGACAGGCAGTAAGTAATGTGGGATGCTCTCAACAGCCTTTTCCTTATCTGAATGTTTTTTTTCTCTCTGTTTTTGTCAACTATCATGCAGTCTCATGAGTCATGCCCACTAATCTGACTCCTAGTTTTCTGCACGCAGAAAAGGAAGGCATCCGTGCTCTGCTTCATTTCCCTCAGCAGTATTTGAATTATATCAATATTTTTCCTATACTAAGCATCATACTAAATATTTTACATAGATTTCTATACACCTATTAAAAAAAGCTGATTTAGGTATAATTGCTATCCTCATTTTACAGATGAGTGAAGTATGCTTTAGGAAGCTGTAGCAACTTCCCTATATTTATTTTGCTGATGGTAAGCATAAGCTTTGGTCTGATAATATAACTTCATATGTGTGTGATAAATTTCTTAGAATGAGCTTATTTTTATACATTCAGAAGGAATCCGATCTTACTCCAGGAGAGACAGAACTGGAAATAGAAAGGTAACTTGCTTTGAAGCCAGGTACACCTGGGTTCGAATTACATGTTTGTTATTTCAATAATTTCATTTTTATATTTATGAAAGAGAAACATATCCTACCTTGTAGATACTTTTGGTAGGGCACTGAAGGGGAATTGATATATAAAACTTCATGGACAGTAACCGAGACAAAATATACTACAAACTTGTGGCCAAAGGGAGTCAGTTCACCCCGTTGCCTATGTTCTTAAAAAGTACCTCATTGGTACCTTAACAATTTCATGGAACACAGATACTTTCTCAAGAAACAAGGAAATTAAAATGTCAAAATTAAGTATTATTTTGCTTGGACTACCACAATCTGTTGCATTATACATTCTATTTTAAAATAATAATATTAATTTTTTCCAATTATCTGTTCAATTGAGAAAATAAGCCCGACCCCTTCACTATCATAACTCAATAGAACAATAGCTATATTTCTGATTCATTGTGGAGTAAGATGTTCATATAATAGGGAAATTAGACTAAACTCCTTAAACTGATTGCAGCTTTTTCATCAGCTGCCACAAACTGAGAGACAGAATTGTTATTTACATTCATAAACCTAGAATATACACAGAAAAAAAAGATATATATATATATATTAGGTGATAATGAATAAATTCGTTTGAGCTTTAGGGAAGAAATTCTTCATGCCAATTTTGATTGCTCTATATTTTTATGTTTATATGCATGGTATTTAGGAGATTTTTTAAAATATATCTACTCAACATAAGAGGTTTTTATGAATATGATTAAATACACAGTAATCTATTCATTATCTTAATTATTTGCATGGAATGCAAATTATAGTCTGAAGCTGTTCAATCAATGTATTTTTGGAAAAGTCATGCAGAGAATCAACATTAAACAAGTATTTGCCTTCAATTAGGAATGTGTGACTTTCTTAGAGCCAATCATTTGGAAATATAATTTGCACACTAATTGTAAATTGCAAAGTCATCTAGTTACATTGCTTCTTGGTCCTTATATTTTTATGTGAATTTTAACTTTCATCTCTAGATGGTGCTCTAAGTACCTGCTTTGCAGCCAAGCAGGTTAGCAGCACTATAAAAGGCAAAAGAAACAAAAGTTTAAAAATAAAAGGTGATCGAAAACCAAATAAATTGACTTAGAAAATTCCTGGAACTTTTGCTTTAGGCCAGAAAAGCATATGTTATCAGGTGATTAAGCCCATGACAAAGATGTCTGAATGCTGGCCTTATAAGAATGAGGAAAACAGTGACTGTAGGGAAGTTTTTTACATCTAGTTAGCAAACTCAGAATTGGTATTTCCCCAACTAAATTAAATTTCTTTTCTAACATCCATGAATTGTGGTGTTAATCATGTGGTAGAAGAAACTATACCCACATAAATTAACCATAAATCAACTTGTTCAAGTCCTTTAAGATATTTTGGGAGCAAAGCCACAGATTAAATGCATAGATGAAAACAGTTAATCAAAGCTTTATTTAACCACCAGTGATTGGCAAACTAGGATCTGAAAGCCAAATCCAGCCTGCTGCCTGTTCCTGTGGGTCCCATGAGCTAAGAATAGTTTTTACCTGCCTAATATTGTTTTTAAATCAGAAAGAGTATGATATTTTGAGACACAAAGAAATTGGACCAAGTGTGAGTTTCAGTGCCTATAAGGCTTTATCAGAACAGTGCCATGACCATTTATTTAAGGGTTGTTTTTACTCTAACAACAGAGTCTAGTACTGGGACAGATACCGTATGGTCTGCAAAGCCTAAAATATTTACTATCTGGCTTTTACAGAAAAAGTCTGCTCAGTTCTGTACTAAATGAAAGCCAGACTGTTGCATGATTTAGTTAGCTGCTGATATTTTTATTGGGAAGATAGCCAAAATAAGCAGATCAACTGAGCTTTAACCTGGCATCTTATATTAACATGACATAGCCAAGCCAATAGGAAATTTTTCATAATTTTAAAATTTGGTGTTTTAGAGGATTTCTCACTAAAGGAAATTCTGAATCTTATATCCTCCCAGGAACAAAATACTATGTTCAGAGATTAAAAGTCCATGTATAGGGCCTATGTCTCTGCCTCTCAGAGGGAGAAGCAGGCTCCATGCACCGGAAGCCCGATGTGGGATTCGATCCCGGGTCTCCAGGATCGCGCCCTGGGCCAAAGGCAGGCGCCAAACCGCTGCGCCACCCAGGGATCCCAATAAATAAATTAAAAAAAAAAAAAGTCCGTGTATAGTTATCATTTGGTATTGAAAATTGTCATTTGGTGTCATGTAGCTAAGACAATTCCAATGCAAACCACATAGAATTTTAGTGAATTTAAATAGGCTATGAATCTGCTATCTGGACTGTATATTCTTCTATAATTGTTCCCAGTGTAACACTTGCATATTAATAAGAATTTTGGTCTTCCTAAGTATGTTAGTTTTTATCAATTGTTCCAGCAATGTATATCTCTGGAAAGAATTACAGAAATAATGATTTCTGCTGCTACACTTCAGAGCCTTATCATTGACTCTCTTATAACCTCTATGGTCTTCATTCTTATAATTGTGTTATCATTACTTTTGGTTTCAAGTGAATGAGACACAACTCAAAACTACTTTAAGAGAGAAAAAAAGAATTTGTTAGAAGGACACTCAGTCACTTTACGTAATAGAAATGGAAATGAGTGGAGAGATCAGCCTTATTCCCTCAGTGCCATGTCTCTCTTTGGCATTGCTGCGCTCTCTTTTTGCACTAAGGAATGAAATTTAGGAATGGTTAAAACATTAGAAACTAAGCAGAAAGAGCAACTTTGAAAGAAAAGATACTTTATCCCCAACCTATCTTTTGCAAAATGAGGTCTATGTAGAACAATGAATGGCAAAGCAATTACAGGAATAACTGAGACATTATATTTGCTGTTGTCTCAATTCTCCACTCCATTTTGTTATGACAAATTATTATACTGGGGTTGGAATTGTCTAAATTATGGAAGCACAAGCTGGAAAATATCACATTAGACATTAAACTACTGAGGAGCCTTTAAATTGTGCATCTCTTCAACATAGAGCACTATCTTTGAGACAGATTTTGGAAGCTGCATCTACTGCATTTAATTTGTAGTAAGATTCTACTAGAGACAGAAATTCTAAGCTTCTTACTAGGAAGTTTTATATTAGAGTAATACATAGAAATTTATTGTAATAAATAGAAATTATTGGCTCAGCCCATTTCTAGATAATATAAATAAACAGAACACAAGTCTTCTGTTCAAGATATTTCCTTTGGCTATTTAGCAATTCAGGTTGCCACACAGTCAATGTGATCGACTGGGTAGTAATTAATTGGCAATTAACATGGCCCCTAACATAAACAACCATGAACTAATTTGATGAGTGAGTACAGAAATGACCACAAATCTGAACAACATGTTATTGAGTAGAAATGTATGATTACCCTTTCGTAAGCATTCTATTAATCTATACTCATAAAAAATGTATCCTGTAATATGTCAACACAGTTTTTTCATGTGCCTTTTACTAAGTAGTTCGGATCCAACCCATCGACATTATGAAAAAAAAGTCCAATTCTTTTTCCTTAAAACAACATTTCTAGTAGTTGAACCAAAGATACTACATTTTCCTGATTTTTCTTTTTCCCAGAGTAAAAACTTCAATTTCTAGGTCAATTTCTATTGTGACATGATTTTGTTTACCGTTCTCATTGTCTGCTATACAAATTCTAGTTTGTCTACGTCTCTTTTAATATGTAGTACCTGGTAATTAAAATACAGACAGGTTATCAGCATCTCATTTTAGATACCATAATTCTATTAGTACTATACTTTTGGCAGTTACATTACACCTTGTTCACACAGTAACATAGTACACTAAATTGCCAAAATATATTTCACACTTGCTTCAATTAAATCCTGACTTCCCCATCCTCATTTCTGCATTATTTTCACTATAAAATTAATTATGTTAAGAAAAGAAAGTGACGTCCCATCAATAGGTTACAGACATTTTATGTACTCCTTGAACATACTTCTGTTTGCTTTAATTGTGTAATGCACTGAGCAAAAGCCTTCCTGAAAACATTGTGTGCTTTAACTACAATAACTCCAAACTTTTGTGTTCATCTGAGGTGCAAAACATTGCTAAAAATCCACATGCAGAGAGTGAAATTAGACCCTTATCTGCACCATACATAGAAATCAATTCAAATAGATGAAAGACATAAATGTAACGCCTGAAACTACAAAATCCCTAGAAGAAAACGTAGGGAGGAAGTTTCCTAACATTGGTTTTGTTAATGATTTTTCTTGGATATTATACCAAAGCACAGGCAACAAAACCAAAAATAGACAGGTGGGACTCATTAAACAAAAACTACTGTGCAGCAAAGGAAACAACCAACCGAGTGAAAAGGTAACCTACAGAATGGGAGAAAATATTTTCAAACCATGTATCTATAAGAGGATAATAAGCAAAATATATAAAGGCTTACCTTGGCAATATTGTGGGTTTGGTTCCAGATCACCGCAATAAAGCAAAATCACAAGAAAGCAAGTCAAATACATATTTTAGCTTCCTAGTGCGTATAAAAATTATGTTTTCACATATCATTATTTATTTATTCAGTTAGTTTTTTGTATATTGTAATTTATTAAGGGTACAACAGCATTATGTTTTTAAAAAACAATATACTTGGGGATCCCTGGGTGGCTCAGCGGTGTAGCGCCTGCCTTTAGCCCAGGGTGTCCTGAGATTGAGTCCTGGGATCGAGTCCCACATCGGGCTCCCTGCATGGAGCCTGCTTCTCCCTCTGCCTGTGTCTCTGCTTCTCTCTCTCTCTCTGTATCTTTCATGAATAAATAAATAAAATCTTAAAAAAATGTACATTAACATGAATTAAAAATACATTTTTGCTTAAAAATCCAAGCCATCATCTGAACGTTCAGTGTGTGTGTCTCAGGAAATAGGGAGGCTCAAGGAGAGGATAAGAGATGGAGGAGTAGCCACTCAGCGAAGCCGTCAGACATACAACATTTATCAAGTTCCTTGTCTTAACGTGGGTATGGTTTGTGATACCCAAAAATAATTATAAATGTGACACTAAAGATCATTGATTACAGATCACCAGAACAATCAAAGTTTGAAATACTGAATTACCATAATGTGACACAATCATGATGTGAGCAAATGCTGTTAGAAAAATGGTGCCAGGGATCCCTGGGTGGCTCATAGGTTTGGCGCCTGCCTTTGGCCCAGTGCGCGATCCTGGAGATCCAGGATTGAATCCCACGTCGGGCTCCCGGTGCATGGAGCCTGCTTCTCCCTCTGCCTGTGTCTCTACCTCTCTCTCTCTCTCTCTCTCTCTCTCTCTCTCTCTCTCTCTCTCTGTGACTATCAATAAAAAAAAAGAATTAAAAACAAATCAAAGCCTTATTTAAAAAAAAAGAAAAGAAAAATGGTGCCAATAGACTTGCTCAATGCAGGGTTGTTGCAAATCTTCAATTTGTAAAAAACATGACACCTATGAAGCACAACAAAATGAAGCACAATAAATTGGCATATGCCTACAAAGAACTCTTGTAACTCGATTGCAAAACAAGAAAAAAGCACAACAAAAAACAAATAGCCTGATTAAAAAATCTGCAAAGGACTTGAAAAGACATTTCTCCAAAGAAAATATACAAAATGGATGCTGTCACTAATCATCAGGGAAATGTAAATCAAAACTACAATAAGATATCACCTCACACCTTTTAGGATGAACTTTATAAAAACAAAAACATAAAGTAATAAGTGTTGGTGAGAATCTGAAGAAATCGGGACTGTCTTTCACTGTTGGTGAGAACATAAAAAGGTGCAGCTTTTGAGTTTCCTCAAAAAAGTAAAAGTAGAACTACCATATTATGTAGCGATCCAATTTTTGGGTGTTTATCCAAAAGAATTTTTTAAAAGATCTCAAAGATATACTTGTACTCCCATGTTCATTGCAGCATTATTTACAAAAACCAAGAGGTTGAAACAACCTAAATGGTCACAAAAAGACAAATGAAAATGGAAAATAAAGTACATACATACAGTAGAATATCACTCAGCTTTTAAAAAGAAGGGAATCCTGTCTTCTACTACAATATGGATGAACCCTAAGGACATCAGACTAAGTGAAATAAGCCAATCACGAAAAGACAAATCATGAGGTTTGAAGTAAATTGAGATGTATAAAATAGTCAAAATCATAGAAACAGAGAGTGGAATGGTAGTTGCCAGGGACTATGAGAGAGATTAGGGGACTGATGTGTCATAGGAATAAAGTTCCAGAAATGCGATAAGAAAACTTTCTAGTGATCTGCTATGCAACAATGTGCATTTAAGTCAGCAGTCCTGTACACTAACAAATTTAAGAGAGTAGATTTCAGGTTATGTGTTTTTTATTACCTAAATAAATAAATACCAGATAAACAACAACAAACTCAGTTGGAGGAACTAAAGAAAGAAAATATTTCACTTTGAAAATTTTGAAATATAATCTTAATTAAAATGATCAATGAAACTATGCCTAGTAACTTTCCCTAAAGGTGTACACAAATGATATGATGCACTCTTTCAGTAGTAGAGCATGTTGGGATACAAAACGGTTCAGACAGGACAGATGAACTATTAGGGGAAAAAGCTCCAGATTTAACTGGTCAGCTTATTATCCACGAAACCATTGGACAAATTCTTTAACCTCTAGCTTTCTCTTGTCAGATAAGTGAGAATAACACACTACCTGAGGTATTCTTAGATATTAGGTATTAAAAAAAAACAAAACAAAACAAAAAAAGATATTAGGTATTAGGTATTCTGTGTTTTTCTTAGATAGCAATGTCCTTCTAAAATTCCCTAAAATTCCTCACACAGCTGCTTCTGCCTGAATGGCCCTCATTCTCAAGTCTGCATGAAATATTTCATTGTATCCTTCAAGTCCCCGCCGCCCAAAACCATTAGTAATTTTCCCATATGCCTTTTGTGACATATGCAGGCACAATATTTCTATCATTGTGCTTTCAAAGACAAGTGAACTTCGAGCAGAGGACGGAAGAAAACATGACATCCCCACTAGGTGATAGATGTTGGTATAGTCATCTTCTGTACATCATAGAGGAGCCTGGTTAAGCTTTGCATTGGAGGCCCAATGGGCAGTGGGAGGTGTCACCAGGAAAACCCTTTTGGGGATTATTCTTTGGAATGAAAAGTAAGTCACTGTAACTATTTTCAATAATATCATTTCAAATAAGTGTCACTTTTATTAATCAATTTTTAGGCAATTGATTTACCTAAATGTGATGTTTCCAAGAGATCTTTCAGGTATCTGTAAAGTACTTCTGTTTTCACAGAAGTTAACTGTGACTGCAGACTTCACAGTTCCAGCTCTCTGGGGCAAACTTTTGTAGAATACTATCCTACTATTCTACACAAGAGTTTCCTAGTAGTTATCATTTGCACAAGGTTTATATCTTAAGAATGCTTAGCCCCACGTAAACCACATGCTAGATGTAGAATTTTTAGATACGTAGCTAAATTCATTAGTCTTGCTTGGCTTTTAAGTGTGTCTTTAATATCCCATTTTAGTATCATTTCACACCCTGTAAGCATAAATACATATAAGGTATGACTTGCAGGATTATTAATTCAGGTCTATTAAATACATGACAGTCTTGTTTTCTTTTGATTTGATTTTCTTTTGACTTTCAAAGTATTTCATGGCTTTGTGTGTGTCGGCCGCGAAGTATTGGCTGAGAGAAGAAACACTATACTCATTGACATCAGACGGAGCTCTGGACTTAGATCAGCTGATCATTAGCTGAATAATCTTACTAAAAATCCTTCTGATAGTTTTATTCTGAATGAAGCACCCAGTTCCCTTCCTTGAGAATTCTATAGCTTAGTTTCCTTATCTGCAAAATGACTTGGTTGAATTAGGCTATTTCTCAAGTACAATAAGAGTTTACCTGGGAGAGATTATGTACTTTATTCAGTATTCCCCAAAAGATAGTTTTGATTTAGTACCTTTAGTTAACATTAAATATAAAAATGTAAACAGAATAAGTACAAACTTGAAAACCATTCAAATACTGACAATTGAAGGCCTGAAGCAGAAGCCTCTGCTGTACTAAGAAGCAAAGAGCTGTTTGTTTTTCATTTAATAAAGGTAATGGAATACCTTGTAAATCCTATGCTTGTAAATTCAAAATTAAAACTCTATGTCTCTAACGGGTATGATAAGTTGTTTAATGTAAAAGTTTAGATTGAATGAAGTTTCTTTAATTTGTATAGTACCTAACAGTGTAAAACACTTTTGGCCTGAATATAATTCCATTAGGTCTGCACAGTTACACTGGGGGAATGGAGAGAGGTGGAAGGGAGCCAAGGTGCTGAGGTTAGCTGAGGAATGCATGCTGGTTTTGTTTCTGACACTTTAGCAATGTGTGTGATTTTAGTGCATGCCTCCCCAAAGAAAACCACAGCTGTGGGAGTCAAAAGACTTGCCCAAGGGCATAATCAAATAATTGGAAGAGTTTGCTTTGATTAGAGTTAGGTATTCAGATCCCATATTCTGTTTCTTTCCCTAAAAGATAATGGATCTCAGATACACATGTAATTCTAATTCCATTCCTGTAGCTCACAGAGAATGGCAAATCAGGTTTGAAACAGGAGGAAATAATGCATTCTTCATCAATGACTAACATACCAACATCTTATTTTAAACAATTTACAATATAGAAATAAACAGCAAAAATCTCCTTCCATTTAAAATATGAGAAAGCTGTTTTAAATGAGATAGTAGCGATACATCACAGGTAAAACAATCACTTAATATAGTTCTTAAAATGTAATTCCTGATGCATTTCAGAATAGAGCCTGAATTCCTTGGCTAAAAACACTGGTTCCACCGATTGTTATTCTAAAGAGAAATATAAATGTATCAGTGAGGTGCATGACCAAAAATTTGAAATACTGTCAGGGACCATCATTTTTGCCCCAAATAGGAGCAGTTTCTCCAGTGATTTTGATTGGCATTTTGAAATGTGCTTGTGAATAAAACAGAAAGAAAATGGCATACCTCACATTCCAATGCCCACACAGAGATAATAATGGAAGCAATGTTTTATGGGTCATTGGGGAAGGCAATCCCATCTGAATGTTTGCTTCTGAGGATGATAAGAGCAGAGTGAATATTCTTCTGCATCATATAACCTGGACTAGAGGAAGAACTGATGGATGATGATTGATTTAATACAAAAAGGCTGGGCAACAGAGGGTGGAAGACAAGGGAAACAAACAAACAAACTGAACAGGAGTTATTCTAGATTCTTTGGTGTGATAAATTCAAAGCTCTGAATTTACTCAGCCCTAAGAGTACATCTATAACTTTGCCCCCATCTGTGCCCTTAGGTGTAAAAGGATAATGGAATTATAGAGTCAAGGCAGACAAAATGTTAAGAGAGACAAGTTTGTTTATTTGTTTGTTTCCATGACTAGAATAAGTGCTTCCTCCCCAACTTTCTGAAACAGATGGCTGTCTGTTCTAGGATAAAAGATTAGTAGTAAAGGAAATTCTTCAGCCCTGCCCAGAAGCACACAGTCTGTGCTGGCAGGCAGTAATCAGAGACAAACTGCCCCTTTTGAAGCAATGTTTTTAAGAAAGCTTGAATTTGAGAGGTAGAGCAGTAAATAGAATTATTCCATTTCTTACTGTTCTCTCTCCCATCCCCTGAAAACCGCCTTGCAGCCCCTTCCCTTATCAGTAGTACACTGAATTCACTTAAAATCCTTCTATGTCTTAGAGATCACCTGGAAAAAGAAAATTTCTTTCTGTTTTCACACATAGAGTGTAAAACAGGATAAGCCAATCTTATGCATAATAATTGTATAGAAAAGTCATCTGATTGTTTACTATTTTTTAACTAAGAAGTGGAGAAGGAATTATGCATGGTCATAGTCTGAGCTACCTACATTGCTAGGAAGAAAAGAGTCATGTATTAAACACAATAATTACTTAGAACATAGAAAGGAATTTGCCAGATAATGCTTTCTCCACCAATAAACACACTTGCACACACTTGAACACACATACATGATTTCATGTGATTTTAGGAGGCAATTTGGTGGGATTTTAAAGTTTGTGTTCATACCACTTATGAGTTAAGGCCCCCTGAATATATTATACTTCTCATTCAACTTTTGTTATCAGTGACTTCCACATGAACAATGGACTTGTTAATTATCAGTCACTTTTAGGTATATATCTAGTGCATTTCATAATCAAACGTTGGCAAGTCAACTTTTATGACTTTGAGCGGAACTTCTGGGAACAGAGAAGATGTCAAAACAAAACAACAATGTGAGTGATATATGGGCTTAAAAAACAAGGAGTTTTGCTAGGTTTTATGGTATAGAGAGAGATGGACCAAGACATAAGTACTTGATCAGATAAGAAAGCAAACCAAAATGATTTCCTGATATTCTTTTTATTTTTTAAGATTTTATTTATTTATTTATTTATTTATTTATTTATTTATGAGAGACACAGAGGGAGAGGCAGAGATATAGGCAAAGGGAGAAGCAGGCTCCCTGAGGGGAGCCTGATGCTGGACTGAACCCCAGCATCCTGGGATCATGACCTGAGCTGAAGGCAGACACTCAACCACTGAGCCACACAGGCATCTGATTTCATGATACTCTTATGCTTTATGTCTAATAAAGAAGTTGTGTCAACATGAGTTTGGCTTAAGTTCATCACGCATGGAAACTTAGTGTGGGCTGACCAGAAACCAGAAAAATGGGCTTTCTAAAAAGATAGCATAAAATCCAGGATTGTATCTTTCTCTTGGTTGGAGAAGTGCTTCTCACTGTCACACCAGGGGTGAGGCTGAATATCGTTTTGACAATATTGAGACATCTGTGCCATTCTGCTTTACCTCTCTTGTTTTTTTTTTCCCCCTTTCCTTGCATTCAGAAAATTAGACTAATCACTCTGAGAGAATCAGCATTATGACAGTAATATTAGCGTGACCTGTCTAAACATTTCACCATGGTTTTGAAATGCTATTATTTTACTTTCTTTTTCCTGATGTAGCATTAACATACATTCAGTTAAGTTGAAGTAAGTAAACTCAAAGTAAGTTTATAAGTATTCTTTAAATACTAAGTGGTAATTTTATTAATTTTTACCCTGGTCTTCTCCACTGTAGATTAAACAATTGGAAGCTGTGTTATTCTTGGCCGACATTACATTTTCTGGTTTATAATTTATTTCTAGTACTTCTACAACTTTTCCACAACCACATTAAGGAAATTAAAAAATCTTTGTTCAAAGACATGTTATACATGATTATAAAGCCTATGCTTTATTTTACTGAGACTTCAGACAAGAGGGAAAATTTGACCAGACTAGGGATTTTTTTTTGCATTTATTAAAAAAAAACTGTTCCAGCAATGTCCACAATGGCCAAACTATGGAAAAAGCTAAATATCCATTGGGTGGTGAAAGGATAAAGAAGATGTGGTCTATACACACAATGGAATATTAATCAGCCACTAGAAAGGGTGATATCTTACCATTCACATCAATATGGATGGAACTGGAGGGTATTATGCTGAGCAAAATAGGTCAATCAGAGAAAGACAAATATCTTATGGTTTCACTCATATGAGAAATAACAGAAATAGTGCAGAGAAATGGGAAGAAGTCAGACAGGTAGACAAACTATGAGAGATTCTTAATTATGGGAAAGAAACTGAGGGTTGCTGGAGGAAAGGAGGTGGAGGGATGGGATAACTGGGTGATGGGCATTAAGGACAGCACATGATGTGATGAGCACTGGGTGATATGTGCAACTGTTGACTTACTGAGCTCTACATTTAAAACTAATGATGTTCTATATGTTGGCTCATTGAATTTAAATAAAAAATAAAATAACTGTTCCATTAAATATTTTTCAACTTATGGACAAAATATTGTCTCCTTTTTTATTTGTTGAGTTGAGTCACTTAGAAACAGGTGCAAGTTCTTTTTTTTTTAAGATATTTATTTATTTGAGGAGAGAGAGGGGCAGGAGAGGGAGAAAGAATATTAAGCAGACTCCTTGGTGAGTGTTGAGCTGGATGCGGGGCTCAATCTCACAACTCAGAGGTCACGACCCTGACAGCTGAGCTTAAACCAAGAGTCAAATGCTTAACTGACTGTGCCACCGAAGAAGCCCAACAAGCGCAACTTCTTGACACACCTAGCTATGTGCTTCCCTTTGGCATAGCTTTAGGGACAAAGTAAAAATAATTACTTGGGAGTTAGGTTTTCCCAAAAGGTCATGATTAAGTTGAGAAAGACAAAATAAAACCAAAACCAAAATTCCAGAGATATTAAGATTGAGAGATCCTGAAGGACAATGGAATTAAGAGACGGCACAAGACATAAAGGTGAGGCAAATGACCATGCATTATTATTATTATCATCATTGAGAATCCCCAAATCTTGAAAACTTGATGGCTAGGATTTTATCCTTTTTCTTCAGTTATTTCAGACATTCATTTAAAACTGTCATACGACATGAAAGATGCAAATTTGTGACAGCTTTACCCTGCGCCTGCTCAGTTGGAAATTACTAATTCTTTTTTATGTTTAAGTGGCTTTGTGTAAGATATGGAAACAATGCTAACTCTCATTCTCCTCTAGTAAGACAAATGTAAAATATTTCACTTACTTTGTATAATATTTGACCAAGAACAATTAATTAAAAAAAAAGAATCCTTATGTTTTAAAGTTTCATAGCCCAGGGAAGAGTAAGAGATGAAGAAGAACAATAATGTAAGGAACAATAATAATGATATATGATACAATAATAGAAAGCCTATGGAGATATTACTTTGTCATCGAACCTACAGGAAGACCAAAGAGTTCAGAGATTTTCCCTGAGTTTTGTCTATCTCAAAAAGTGGGCTCTCACTTTCAAAAAAAAACCAGACCAAAAGAAAACAAAATGCTTACCTGTTGGACACACTATGAGTACATTTTATAGGGAAAAAAAAGGGGAGAATAAATGTTCACTTGAAAGAAAACTTATGGCATGATTTAGAGAGGAGAATTTATAGACCATTAAGGGGAAAAGTTTGTAATAAATAGCCAGGTACTTGTAAACGACTCAGATTTGTTTGTTTAATTATTTCTGTTTCTGAGCAGCAGGGAAATATTTCTGGATTCCTGCTGCTAGTGAATATTTTTTAACATAAATATTTTCCTTCCTTCCTTATTACATGTATTTTCAAGATTGTTCATATAAATTAAAACTTTCCATTCTACTTGCTCTTCTAAACTTGGCTTTGACACAGCCCCATTGTGCAGGTGAGTTTTCAAGGTAGGAGAGAGTATTCTAGGTTCCTCTTCTTGAATCTGGACATGTCTGTGATTCACTTGCATCTAATTGAATGTAGTACAAGTGATGCTGTATGACCTGTAAGGTGAGACTATTCAAAGTGGTGCACTTTGTGTCTGGTTTCTTTGACATCATGGGCATACAAGGAGCTCTGAGCAAAGGAGCTAGTGTCCTGAAGCCTCAATTCAAGGAAGCTGACACAAGCCCATGCTGAGAGGCTCCAGACTAGGGAGAAAGAGAGAGATGCCTTACCCACTCACTAACTGCTCAAGCCCCCTTCTCTTCCGGTGCTTACCACAGCCTATCAGCAACCTCATGAGACATAGAGAAGCGGTACCCTTGAGTTGAGTCTTTCTGAATTCCTGAACCAAGAATTCTTGCTATTTTGAGATGATTTGTAAAATTTGAGATGATTTGTAATACAGAAATAAATACCAGTAAAAGATTTAGTCTTTCTAATGGGCCTATACCTGATTGGAGAGATACAATGGATAGAGATGAAATGGGTTTGCATTTTCAATTTCTCACCATTTTAACTTTTTAAAATGTTTTTAATGTGTTTAGTTTCTTTCTTTTTCAACAGTTGTAGTTGTTTCTGTGATGAAATTTAAACCATGCAACAATTAGATTTAATTTGATTTTAAAGAATGACTTCAAAGATATATCATTAATTGAATTTATAGTCCTTTATATTTATAAATCATTACAGTGGCGGGGCTAATGATGCATTAAGTAGGTATGATACTCCAATAGTATAATGCCTAACATGCTAGAATATTACATTAACTTATCAGAAAGGAAAATAAACATATTTACTGAAAGCCTTCATAACAGATTTTATTCTGGGTATAAGAAGATAATGATAGTATGGACCTCAAGGATTTCTTAGTTCCGAGAAAAAAATACATTATGTATATATATGTATTATATATCTTATATATGCACAATATGCTACTACATGCCATACTCTATATTACATATAATATATAATATACATTATATATGTATATAGACAATATACATGTCTACATAAGTATATGTACTATGCTTGTGCATGTAAATGTATGACACACAATAGTATTATATTATATAATGCTTATATATGCAATATATGATGTATTATTAAATATACAACATATAGTTATATACAGCTATATACATTATATATTTATACTATATAATGCTATTTATTATTGTGTACTGTATATTGTTTATTGCATATATGTTAGTATTATCTATAAATATAATACTTATATGTATTTAACAAATTCAAATAAGTTTTAACCTAGAAAAGAAGTGCCGAGAATTCCCAGAGCTGGGAGATTTGTGGGGAAAGTTGTCAGTGCTCAGAACCTTGGAGAGCCACAGGGACAGGGGGCATGACTGCTTTAGAAACCAGTGCCAGGCTAAAACAAGATTAAAAGAACTCAGATTTGGCAGGGCTTTGAGAACAAACTTCATCTACTTTATAAATTGTTCTAGAGCTGGTTCCTCACTTCCTGATGGTCTTGATTTTACCTGTTATTGAAGTTAATAGTAACATACAGTGGCTGATTTTCATGAATTTGCATGAATTTATTCACTTTAACTTTACCATTTTAAGCCAAGCACATTTAGCTTGACATCTCATGTTCAGCCAGACCCCAGTGAGCTTCCAAATTGAATGTAAAACAGGTGAACTTCAGCCAGCTCTTTTGGGTTCACCAGGTTTTGACAAGTATTGTCATATTTTAAAAAGAAACCTGGTGATGAACTCAAAAGGAATCACAAAACCTTATGAATTCTCAAGAATTTGCTACAAAAACTGAATGACTAAACTAAATTGAAATAGTGAACCCAGGTTTCAGCTAATCCAGAAACAATGAAATACTTCATTTAGAAACCTAAGCAGGGTCTAGACAAACTTGACTTTTTTCTAAAATTGAACTCCAAGTAGCTGAGTTTGCATGCTATTGGATTTGAAATGAAATCTCTCCTTGACGTTTGCTGAGACTAAAAGTATGAATTTTTAAAAGCCCTAGGAAGAGAGAAAGAGGTATTTCTTAATTCCCTGATTAAATATTAAAGGGAACTTCAAGATCATTTGTCTAAAGAATTAAAACTCGGTTCGTTTTTGAAGTAAAGATAGCCAAATAGTTTTCGATACTCTTCAACAGCTGGGTTTTATTTCTCTTCCAATTAAAAATGGGCCGGCCAGTAACCTCTGGTGAGTTCCATGAATGTAATTCTATCCCAGTTTCTGCAGGTCTAGCCTTCACAACAACTAGCAGGTTGTGTCCACTATTTTGGAAAATTTATTTTTAGAGCACTGAACTTCATGAAAGTAGTAGATTACTGAGGAGACCACTAGGAAAGTCCTAAAACAGGGTTCTAATTTAAGCGAGTCTTCCAGATGACCCTGTGAAGGCACTTGGGATATAAATAAAATATTCTCATATCTCTAGACTGGCCCAGAAAGCATGTGAACAGCTTGAGTGATCATAGAC
This sequence comes from Nyctereutes procyonoides, assembly GCF_905146905.1. Classification (NCBI taxonomy): domain Eukaryota; kingdom Metazoa; phylum Chordata; class Mammalia; order Carnivora; family Canidae; genus Nyctereutes; species Nyctereutes procyonoides. Next base: position 19,809,641 of record NW_026575121.1, read on the forward strand.
ATTCAACTTCACCACGTGAAGAAGTATTGACTTCCAAAGTGCTGCTGAAATTCCTGACCACACTTCATTGGTTTAGGTGGCAAAATTTTGGGGTGCTCCCTTATGCAGCTTAGCTACAATGGATTATATTATTAAATTAACCTCATTATTACTCTTTAGAAGGTAAATGAAATACCTTGATTTTAGTAACAGCTGTCTTCAATGACATATTCTCCCAAAATTTGATCAGTTTTACAGTTTGCACTGAAAGTGTGAATTTCCTTCAAGGAAGCAATGATGCTAACCAAGAAATATTTTCAATCTAAGTCACCTCTCAAGGGCAGTTCTCCCATGTGACATCCAAAATACCAGCCCAGAATTCAAAATCAGCTTACATCAAAAACAAACAAAATTATATGAAACAATAATAAAAAATAGAATGATAATATAATGTACATGAATCATTGTCTAGGATTTCTTCCTGAGGTTATGAAAACAAGTCATCTTAATCTAATATGTGATTTCTCACAAAACTAACAGTCATAGTCAGCTGTTTTTCCATTGATTCTGATTTTTGCAATATAAATGACCAATTTCTGCACTATTGATTCAACTAGTCATGCAGTCAATAGAACAACAGAAAATGCCATGAAGAACAGACTATTTTGGAATCTTTTATTGTAAAAGCTTGGCGATAGTTTGTAAGACCATAAACTAAATTGATGTTTATTCCTTTTTAAAAGTATCATCCAAGTCTTTGAGAATAATGTCCTAAGAATAACTTTATTATCCCAATAGAGAAATTAATTTAAAATATTTTCAGTTACTTCTAAGTAAAATTATCTGATAAACTGTAAAAAAATTGTATTAATACAAGTGATGTATTATAAAGAAGTCAAGAGAACATATAGGAAACAAATTTCACTGAAATAAAGAATAAACTATTATTCCTTTATAATATTCACTTACAGAGTTGGAAGGATGATAACAAAAGTTCTGAATCATTCTGTTTAATATTATGTTGTAATTTATCTCAATGATGATGATCATAATAATATATATTTTGATATTCTACAAGCTCAAATCACAAAACTTTGAAATCAACCTTTTTCCTTGTCACTGGGTCTAAAGATTTTACCTCTATAGGTTCTATTTCTTCGATATTTTAAATTTATTTTTCATATAATTTTCTGTGTATTGCAATCTAATGTCTTTGTATTTTCTAGTTTTTTTTTATTCTTATTTATTTATGATAGTCACACAGAGAGAGAGAGAGAGGCAAAGACATAGGCAGAGGGCGAAGCAGGCTCCATGCACCGGGAGCCCGACGTGGGATTCGATCCCGGGTCTCCAGGATCGCGCCCTGGGCCAAAGGCAGGCGCCAAACCGCTGCGCCACCCAGGGATCCCCTGTATTTTCTAGTTTAATCTCTAATCCTTTCTTCAATCACTTTTATAACACCCCTGGGAAGAAGTGATGCAAATTATGCTTAAAACGCCACCCTAATTCCTGATGCACCTCTTTCTTCTTGTGACAGCTCTGAATGTTGGAGTGTTCTTTATTATATTGAGCAGGAATTCAATTATTTATTTTACTTCCATTAGTTATACAACCCTTGGAGACATATAGAACATTTTATACATCTTTGCAGATATTTGAGGATATCTATTATATACTTAGTATTGGATCCTTTCCCCATTAAAGATAATAAAATCCTCCAGTTCTTCTTCACTTGACAAAAGGCACTTCACCATCCATATGGCTATCCTGAATCTGATTTTCTCAAAACACAAAATTCAGAATTTATAACATACTAATTCTGACCTAAATAGCATTGGGTAGAATAGATCTCTACCATTTTATTTTAGTACTCTAATTAATTAATTCATACAATAAACATTTTTTAAGGAGTTATTCTTACCTTGATTGTCCTGAAACTAGGAATCTAGCAATCTAAAGTGAAGGAGAAAACATCAAAAGTTCTGCTCTTATGAAGCATATTTAGTGTATGTATGTGTGGCGGGTGCTATGGAGGCAACACAATAAAGTGAAACTGAATGAATTATGTACTGTGCTAGAGAATGAAAAGTGCTACAGAAAAAAAAAAGAGAGAAAATCAAAGGGATAGAGAACAACAGACACGGTGGCTGCAAATGCCATTAGAGGAACCACAGTGATAAGAAGATAGTTGAGCAATGGCCTCAAGAGAATGACAAAGAAACATACAGAGGTTTGGGTTATCATATTCTGGGCAAGGAAACTAGTCCAAAAGTTATGAAGAGGGAGCAAGGTTGGCATGTTAGAAAAATGATAGGATGTCATTAAGTGCAAGATGACTGGAGAATGAAATTCTACTCTATTATTTTTAATACTCTCTCGTCTTGTGCCTCATTTTCTTTTCCCTTATTAGATTTGATCCTTCATTGCAAATATCGTCCCATATATTTGATATTCCTCTTGGAATTTTGTCACCGGTGAATGTGGTATTTTCTATGATGTGACTCACATCATTGATTATATTATCAAACATAATGCTGGCCAGGTCAGACTCCTGAATTATGGCATTAGAAAATGCTTTCTGCTTCTTTAAATTTAAATTTTTTTTAATTTTTATTTATTTATGATAGTCACAGAGAGAGAGAGAGGCAGAGACACAGGCAGAGGGAGAAGCAGGCTCCATGCACCGGAAGCCCGATGTGGGATTCGATCCCGGGTCTCCAGGATCGCGCCCCGGGCCAAAGGCAGGCGCCAAACCACTGCGCCACCCAGGGATCCCCAATGCTTTCTGCTTCTTAAGAGTTATTATCACACATTGATCATGGAAACAATTGTGTTTTTGAGAGCTTTCCCATTTTTTTTATTTAAAGAAATATTTAAATTTTTGCTTTATATGTATAATAATATCTCCCTATATAAAATTAAATGTTAAAAATAATCAGTAAAATCTTTGTGTAAAACTGTATGTATAATATTCACAGTATTTATATCTTCATATATATAAAAGATATATATTTCAAAGTAGGGTGAAATCACTTCTATTTTGGATATTTAAGTAGAAAGTTCATGAGGTGGTTGATTATGAACAGGAACTGAAATATGAAGAGGGTAACAATGACTATAAATGGAGGGCAGAACAAGAATCAAAGACACATAGATGGGGAAAAAAAACGTACATTCAGTGGTTGTAAAGTAGAGCAGTTTGATGTCAAAATGTCACAAAGGTAGCTCTGAGGCTAGAAGATATTTTAAGGCTACACTGTCCTTAAAAACAACTATAAGGCATTACAACCTGAAAGAGCAATAAGCTGGTTTTGAGCTAAAACGAACAAAGGGAAAAAGAGAGAGAGAAACCAAAAATCAGACTCAACTACAGAGAACAAGTAGATGGTTACTAGAGGGAAGGTGGGTGGAGAGATGGGTGAAACAGTTGAAGGCGGTTAAGAGAGCACAGAGTAATATATAGGATTGTTGAATCACTATATTGTACATTTGAAATTAATATAACACCGTATGTTAACTATACTGGAATTTAAAAAAAATAAAGAAAGAAGATTTGAGTTGGATTCTAAGAACATTACTTAGTTTTTCTATAGTTAAGAATATGCAGGAGAGTTTAGAAGGTATAGTTACCAAGATTACAATAATGCGAAAGTCTACTGTCAATTGCAATCAGAGGAAAAGATAAATGTCACAAATTTGGAAGGGTGAAAAAGTTATAATCCCCAAAGACCAGTGTCTATAGTTCTCCTTAGGTTTTAGTAGATGGTTATGAAAAATAATGAATAAATTAATTAAGCTGCTGAATTAATTAGTCTTTGTTAAAATGAAAATCAAGATGAAATGGAATGAGGATAAAATTAAATTTCCATGTAAATAAATCAAAACTACAAAAATATATAATGATAAAAATAATCAAGTTTTAAAATAAGAAATACCCAAGAATCTTCATGTCCTCTGTGCTCTGTGTCAGCCAAGTATGTGACATGCCAGCCTAGACACCTAATGCTATTTTAGACTTCAATATTATATAAATAGTACACAGATCAAAAAGGTTACAATCTCTCTGGGTATTGGTCATAGAGCATCTGGTAAACCAAGTATAGTATTTCCTCATATCTCTATTTCTTGTAGGATAAAAGCTAGAGGCATGTTTAAGGCTTTGTTGAATTTAACTCCAACCATTACTTGGAGCCGCATCTTTAGTAGCCACCTGTCCTCCACTAATTTATCTACAAACCTCCTCAGAGCCTTCTCTCTCAAGGTCTTAAAAGGGTCAAGAAGTTAAAGTAAAAAGGAGAGGTTAGTGATGAATAATAGAATGAAAAATCCATCTGAAAACAGTCACTTTTTTGGGTAAGCTGTAGGCTGCCTGCTAGCCATCTGTGGCTATTAACTTTGCAAAGAACCTACTTGGCAGTATTCACCATTCCAGAAATTGTCTTGTTTTCATTTCTTCTCTGATTACATTTATAGTTTTCTCTTACATAGATTTTAATTATTCTCTTGACATTCATGTTCCAAGAAAAATTGAAGCTATCCTATGAAGATTTCTTCTGGTGTACCAATCAGGAAACACCCCTCCTGTTATGTTGCTACAGCAGTTCATAGATACGTTTGCTTTAAGGATCATAATATTATATTGTATTATTTTTACTTTAAAAAATCTGTTAAATTTTTTTCATTACAATTTCATATACACACACCGCAAATCAAAACTTAAATTCAATTAAAAATTAAAATAAAAGCATCTAATTGTTAATAACCTACAAAGATTTATATTCTTCATGGCTTCTTGGTTAGGAGTAAAGACAAAACAGCTTATTTTTATTTTTTTAAGATTTATTTATTTACTAGAGAGAGAGAGAGAGAGCACATGAACCTGAGTGGGGAAGGGAGGGGCAGAGAGAGAAGAGAGAGAGAATCTCAAGCCTACTCCCTACTGAGCATGGCCTGATTCAGGGCTGGATCCCAGGACCATGAGATCATGACCTGAGCCAAAATCAAGGGTTGAATGCTTAACTGATTGCCACCCAGGCGCCCCAATAATTTATTTTAATTTTGGGAAGAAAATCAATCTTCCTTAAAAATAAACCATCCATCACTGTTTAGGGCTTGGGAGAATGGTAGATAACTCTGGGGCCTAACTGTTTACTAGTGATTTTTTTTTTAATACCGTGGAAAACACATATAGGATTGGATTCAGAGAGATGAGAACAGATCCATCTCAGGGTCCTTGCTGAGTTAATAAAGAGAGAGAGACAGAGAGAGACAGAGACAGGGAGAGAAAGTAAAATGAGAGTTATTTGTGTCTTGTGGACTTTAAATAAATGGAAGGACTTTAGTAACATAAGTGTTAAACAGATGTAGTGAAAGTGAAATAAGGATCAGCTAGAAAATGAAGAGTGTATGATTAGAAAGAGAAATGCTAGAGGTAAACCAAGTTTTAATTAACACAGAGCATTTGCAGATTGTGGCAATATCTAAGGTGGCGCCTTTGGGTATAGAAAGCTACCAAGAAATATAGAGAAAGACATATGGGGTAGAAGATAATCAGAAATTCTTAGATTCTGGTGCTGTATTGGTCATTGACATGAGCAATACATCAACAAAGAGAATAGTATAACTTTAAGTAAAACGGAAATAATGAGCTGGGTGCCAAGTATTTCAATTAATTCTGGGAGTATTGTTAAAATGTCAGTAGATTACAGCAATAACTAGCATAGTGGATACTTGAGCCGCCTATCATGAGCCTCAAATGAGGGAGTTATTTTACACAGGTGTTAAAGAGTTTAAACATTTTAATGAGGAGCTAGGTGAATGCTAGCCACCTATCCATGAGACTTGGGAAAGTAAGTGAACTTATTAGACAGGATTTAAGTGAAAACAGTATCTAGGAACTGAACAAGATTTTTTTTTTAGCAGAGGCAAGAGTCAGAAGAGTCAGAATTTTAAAAAACTTTAAGTTGCAAGTAGAATTGTTTAGTATGAAATGGATATTCTAAAATGCACTGTGGTACCATTTGGCAAGAAAGAAGCTGTGCAATTATAATTTTGGTAATAAAAGCTACAAAACATTTTGCAGACAAAAATAATAAAAATGAAAGAGGAATAGAGTCTTTCATTCACAGAAGTATGAATGGCATGAATATTCACATGTTGACATTAAACCGGCCTCATATTCCAAAAGAAGTGTGCTCAAATTATGATGTACTCTAGAATAGATTTCCTAATATCTAGGTAAGAAATTTAGGATGCTGTGGTTTTTAATAGGCTGTCAGTAGAAATAGTTTATTATTCTAAATGTTCTCCATACTGGATGAACCACTTTAAGTAATGATTTCACACTTGCAATTTTTTTATACTTTTAAAATTCATGAATATAGCAAGATATTGTCTTTAAACATTTGTCTTCTCCAAAAGGCCTTATAAGAGACAATTTCCCTATTGATTCAGAGACATGATTATGGCCTTGAGATAAAATAAGTTCTTTATAACATGAATACAGGAAAAAGAAACAGTGTCTAGTTTTGTACCTGCAAATTAGGTTCTAGAAGCTCATGTCAAATCCAACAGAGAGAGATCTCACAACATCTTTAATTTACCAATTTGAACATATGGAAGGGAAACAAAGACACAGAAACCATTGTGGTCATACTTGGCATATGATGCAGAGCCACATTAGTTGTTTTGGGGATTTTTTTCTCCCTATTTTTATATAATTCCCATTAACTATTGAGTGGCACTGAGCTCTGATCCAAGATCATCAAAGCCTAAGAGGGGACTCTGGCTAATAGAAACATATTCCTTTTCAATGGTTTGGGGTGCTTATAATTAGGATATTCATGCCTTACATTTATAATCTCAATTTCCACCAGTTTTTTCTTTCTTCCTTCTTTCTTTCTTTCTTTCTTTCTTTCTTTCTTTCTTTCTTTCTTTTTCTTTCTTTCTTTCCTTCCTTCCTTCCTTCCTTCCTTCCTTCCTTCTTTCTTTCTTTCTTTCTTTCTTTCTTTCTTTCTTTCTTCCCTTCCTTCCTTCCTTCCTTCCTTCCTTCCTTCCTTCCTTCCTTTTTTCTTATCTTGCACTTTCAAATGGGACCTGTTGCAGATAATTATCTGATCAGCTTATTCATGAAACGTCCCATCCTCAGTCCCTCTTCTTTCAAAGGAAAGAATTTGATTAAAAAGAATATATCTGACATAATAGTAGTATTAGAAAAAATGACAATGTATTTATAAAATAATCTTTATAATTTATAAAATAATGTCTTTCTTAGTGTGACTGAAAACTTAAAAGTACTGAAGCACTTAAAAGTACTTAAAAGTACTGATAAAGTAAACAAAAATGTTTAAAAATAAAATCAAAGATTACCAACAGATCGTCCTCTATAAAGAGTTTATGAAAATGAAATATCCTAAAACTCACCAGATAACTGAGAAAAAGACATGACTAGAAATATACAAGGACTATAACAAAAATGAATATTTTTAAATAAATCTTAACCATATGGAAAGATAGTCAATTTCACTCATGGAAAGGTAACTTAAAACTAAAATCAAAACCACTTTTCTCTATCAAATTGGCAAAAAGCAAAATGTTTGACTACTTCATCAGAAAAGACTCAGGGAAATTAGTGGGAGTGTACAAACTATGCTCCATATAAAAAAATATCAGTACAAATGTGAAGGTATATTTTCTTCAAGAATTTGAGTAGTTTTACCACATATATACTTAGCTTTCCGAAATAGCATATGGTCAATACTTTTCACTGCGACTTTCTGCAATAAACAAAACAGGCCTTACACCACTACATCATCCTGGTATAGTTCTTTCCTGATCACTACCCTTCTGAGTGTCAAGAATTTGATTCCTCTGTCCCATCATTTAAGGCTATTGCTGCCATGCTTGTTTATTCAAGTGCATACCAGTCTTAACCACAGTCCTCTTTCTACCTTTCATTTTTAGTATCAACTAAAATTGTATAAAAAAGGGAAAATCACAGAATTTGATTTTCCTTTGAAGGGAGAGGCACAGAGAGGCAGAAATGTAGACAGAGAGAGAAGCAGGCTCCTTGCAGGGAGTCCAATGTGGGACTTGCTATGGGAATCGTTGTGGGACTCTATCTGGGACTTGATCCCCAGACACGGGATCACACCCTGAGCCAAAGGCAGATGCTCAACCACTGAGCCACCCAGGTGTCCCTTAGACACCATTTTTATGAGCTCCTTTACACTTTGCATATTGCAACCTTTTCATGAGTGCTAGGTCCTGTTGCTTCACTAATTATGTTACCGGTATACTGACCAGCAGGCTCCCCAACAAGCAGCACCATCACTTGAGAACTCATAGAAGTGTAAATACAGTGGCCTCAACCCAAAGTGATGCAAGTAGAGTTTGAGAACCACAGTTCTACATCATTAAATTGAATTAATTGACAGTTACCTAAGGAAAGGAATCTGTTTAGAGAGGAAAGGTACATGTAGTTCAAGGAGAAAGACTGTTACAAGTTGTAACCAAGTACCTAAAATGTTTTACCTGCTTCGCAATTTTGCTTAGGGCTACCACGTTTACATCAATGTTTTGACAAGGAAGGATTTTTCAGTATGATGGAAAATGATCACAAAGATTGTATAGGAGTTGCAAGATGAACTAGCTCTAACTACTTTCCAGCAGGGTGGATAGCCAGATATAAATGAGCCTCAGCATTAACTATTAATCTTAGCTAACTTAATTGGGGTTATATATTACTTGTTTCTTATTTACACATCTAAATTTGTTCTTGGATTATACCTACTTTTTTTTTCCCTGCTTGATTGTTTCCTTAAATGTTCAGAGCTTTACATTTTACATTTTATTTGTTGAAACTCAAGCATTTATGTAGTTTAAAATCCATCCACTCTAGTAGTGAAAGCTTCATTATATTAAATAAACAATAAAGCAATTTCAATTCAATTTCAAACAATACAAATTGATATCTTCTTTTACACTTTATTACTGTGGTACAGTGACCTTTAAATTGCAGCTTTGGAGTTACGATGATATAGATGGTGTTGTCAGTGAAATAATTTTTACATTGTTTAATGCCAATTAACAATTTACTCCTCAAAGAGTAAACTCTATATGGGGAAATTATTAGAAGGTTAGAAGCAGAGATCAAAGCAAGTAGACTGACTCAGTCATACTAATAAACCTATATCAGTCGGCTGGTAGGTAATAGGCAAAAATAAGTGAAACTGGGGAAATTCAGATTTTCAGTTACTGGGCTGAATAACTCCCCAGATTCCTAGCCTGATTGCTGCCTGAAAACCTGCATTTGTGTTGATGAAAAATCAATAAATATATGCTTCTTGTTCTTGTACAAGTCAACATCAGGAATATGCTAATATTTATAAATCTGACCATTTCAAAGACTTCATCGTATTAAAAGTATTATTTGTTTCATCTTCAAATTAAAAAGAGTTATTGGGTTTAAGAACTTAATGGAAAATATATGAAAAAAAACCCACTTCATCGATTTAGATATACCTGTATTCTAGCATGTAGAATATTATTTCTAATTTAGCAGACACTAAATAAATAATATGTAATCCATCAATAGTTTTCTATGATTTTCATTTATCTCTACAAGTTTTTTTTTTTTATTTTTTTTTTATGACAGTCACAGAGAGAGAGAGAGAGGCAGAGAGAGAAGCAGGCTCCATGCACCGGGAGCTTGACGTGGGATTTGGTCCCGGGTCTCCAGGATCGCGCCCTGGGCCAAAGGCAGGCGCCAAACCGCTGCGCCACCCAGGGATCCCTATCTCTACAAGTTTAATTGATGCTAAACAATGAATGGTAGAAAGAGGATTGTGGTTAGGGTTGATGTGCACTTGAATAAATAACCATGGGAGTAGTAACAATGAGAAATGATACAGAGGACCAGAAACAGAGGAAGAATTTATTTTTCTTTTTTTTTTAATATTTTATTTATTTATTCATGAAAGACACAGAGAGAAAGAGAGAGGCAGAGACAGAGGCAGAGGGAGAAGCAGGCTCCATGCAGGGAGCCCGACGTGGGACTCGATCCCGGGTCTCCAGGATCATACCCTGGGCTGAAGGCGGCACTAAACCGTTGAGCCACCAGGGCTGCCCAGATTTATTTTTCTGACGAGTTCTACATCATCTTTCAACTTAAAAACTATCTTTAGCTTTGGAATACTTGTACTGAGGCAAAACTGACTTGGAAAGACGAGTTTAGGGATATTGTCAACAATAACAAATTAAAGTAGAAACTGATCATAGCAGCAGAAATTATCAAGTTAAAATAAGATTATCTGAGCTAGGATTAAAAAAAATAATGCAGTTAATTTTGAGGATACATGACCAGGAGTTTCAAGTCCAAAATTAATGTCATGACTTCATTGGGAAAACTTCCTAGGAGATAGTGTCAGCTGCTGAGAGAGAGAAAAGAGTAAGGTTGGTCATCAGTCAGGAAACAAAGGATTTTTATACAAACTGAACTGTAGTTTGAGAACAGACTCATTGGTCAATTTCAAGTTTAAAAAATTCTTCCAAAAAGATTGGATTTATCAATAATGTTTTGTCTTTTTTTTTTTTTTTCAAATGGATAGGGCTCTGTTTTGGGAGCCTAGCTAGAGGTAATTGATAGACCATGTCCTATTGACTAGAGAACAGTAATAGAAACTTCTTATGAAATTAAAGAAGATATGATCTTTATCAACCTCTTGCATCAAGCACAACATAAGATATAAGAGGTTTTTATTCTTAAATAGTATTCGCCCCTCAAGGAGTGATTTACATAAATAATTTAATGTGTCTGAGTGCTTGACTCTTAGAAAGAGTGCCAATAAAATCCATTACTTACATTTTCATTAGTCTTTGACGATAGAACTGAAATTAATTTGCTCCAAGAGTACAAGATATAGTCTTTACATTTTGTCCCATGTAATTTTGTCTTAGCATTTAATTAATCTTTTCAAATACATAGCAGTTAGATGAAAAATGTCTTGTTGATTCTTTTTACTGTAAAATTCAGAGAAACTTGTGCTTGATGTGTAATTGAATCCTATTAAACTAAACAAGAATTTTGTTTGATTCTTAAAGCCAAGAAAATGAAGTTTTAAATAAAGGCCTAACAAAATAGAAAGATGTCAACGTCTTTTTTGGTCTCTTTTGTTTCTTTCATCATATTTTGGTTACATAAGAATATAAATAACTGATTTAGCATCAACTTCACTTGAGACAAACTTTTCCATATTATGAAAATAAAGCTAAAACAGACCAAAAGACCCCCAAATCCTTGTAATATTTATTAATCACTTAAAATTTTAAAATTCAGAGTTTAGGTCTAAATGGAAAAGAAACATTTGTCTGATTTTTTATCATGTAACCAATACACTTATTCCTATGACATGCTTTTTGATGGAAATTAGCAATTATTATGGATTAAATGACTAGATTTGGTTTTTTGGGAAATAATACACTGTTAAAATAATTTTTACTAATTTAGATTAGGAAGAAATGTATTGCCAAATGTATTTTTTTCCTGCTTATTTTTTGTCATTTGTTTTAGTTTGTTTTTCCATTTTAGCTGCTGTGGTCACAAAAAATTCCACTTCTGTAATATTGTCATTCACTGATTACTCATACATTTTACATGAAAAAAAAAACCACATAACCTCATGTAGGATATATATTGCTTTTTTACATTTTCCTTAGTGTTTCTCTTAAATTTATATGGAAAAAAATTGATCAGGTACTATTTCCTCATCATAGTGGACTTTCTAGCCCATCAATTAAAAACACCTCTTTTTTTTAATATGTTTAAAATCATTCTTTTTGTCTCAAAGATCTTTTTGCATAAAAATCTCTTAATTGTATGTCTGTCATAGAAATGAAAAGTCTGGTGGTTGCAATGAGGCATTGACAATTTCCTTAGCAACAGCCTGAGTCAGCACCTGCAATAGACACTAGATTGGTTTTACTACATGTAATAGTAGTCAAGCGTGAGTGTGTTCATTCACTATGAGATCTTGCTAATTTTTGTAGTAGTTGTTGAATTTGGAAAAAGTTATCCCAAACTAGTACTCGGCAGAAGGATGGAAGGTAATCTGGACTGAGGATTAAGTGACACAGTCATTGTCCCCTCGGACACTGCTTTGGTAACATCACTGCCGCTTTCAAGATTATACTAAGTGCGTCTATAGCAGCAAACACTTCTTGCACACAGAGTTCAGTCACTTACACTGTACATTAAAAAAAAAACCCAAGATATACCAAATATCCACTCATTCTTGATGTTTCTGCTGCCTTAAGATAATACAGAACTATGATATACAGAATATTGTGAAAAAGGCAAAAAAGGCTTATGAGAGGATATACTGTTTGAGCCATAAGGAAAAACAGGTATGAGTCAGATAAAGTTGGGAGATGTTGTGAGGAAATAGCCTTAACAAAGACTTATAGATTAAAAAGATGGTATAGAAATTGTCATAGGAGTTGATTAGGGTTCAAGACCATGAGCAGGGAGGTGAGACTGACAATGTGGGCACTTGTCAGAAGGCAAAACTTGACGGACAGTCTCTGTCAGCTTAAGGAGATGAAATTTGATACGAGATAAGGAATAATTGCAGAATTTTACCTGGAATGTGTTGGGATCATATTTGTTTTTGAGGTAGCTAACTCAGTAATTATGAAGAAAATCTATGATAAGAACCATAATGCAAGCAACAAAGAAAATTGAGACTTTTTTAGTTATGCAATTAAGAAAAGTAAGTATTCTGATATAGGACATGGAAGGAGCTATATACGTGCTATGAATTTTGAAAATTTTTGAGTTTGATTGAACACTGTGAATATAATAGTGGGAAGAGTTTAACATAAATGTCAGTACTCTTGAGTAACTGGATTGATGGAGGCATCTCCAATCAAGATGCAGAGTAGGGACAAGTTAAGAATAAAATGTGAAAATTAAGTTAATAAATGTCGATTATAAGATGCACATGGAAAATTCAGATATAGGGCAGCCCGGGTGGCGCAGCGGTTTAGCACCGCCTGCAGCCCAGGGTGTGTTCCTGGAGACCCGGGATCGAGTCCCACGTCAGGCTCCCTGCATGGAGCCTGCTTCTCTCTCTGCCTGTGTCTCTGCCTCTCTTTCGCTCTCTCTGAATAAATAAAAAAAATAAATCTTAAAAAAAAAGAAAAAAAAAGAAAATTCAGATATAGATATCTAGAAGCCAATCAAATCCATGGTCTGTGGTTCAGGAAATAGTAATGGCCTTGAGTACTGAATTGAGAAATCAGTAGAGTGTAGGCGGTGGTTGAAACAAAATGAGAATGGGTGAGATCACCTGAGAAAATATATTGCTAAGAACAGTGAGCTAAAAATAAAATCCTGAGTAATAACATTATTTAATGGGTCATGAGAGAAAAAAGAATCTCATCAAGATAAAATGAGGGATTAACCAAAGACATCTGAGGAGAACGAAGATAGTGTGGCAAAATTAATAGTCAGAGGAGTAGAGATTTATTAAGTGAGCAAGAAAAAAAATCCTGACAAATAGCATTTGATTTACAATATTAGGATATTACCGTCAAACATCTTAAATTGATGAAAACTCAATTTAGTTGGCAGATGAGTTCCTGGGAAGTAAAGAAGGGAAAGAGCATGTGTGTACTACTCTTTCAAGAAATTTGGATAAAAGGAAACAGAAGTAGATTGTATCTATAACTTAATGCAATGTCCAAGCAGAGAAACTAATCAATAATGGATGAATCAAGAGTGAGACAGAATGGGAAAAAGGATGGGCATCTCTGGATGTTGCAAGTCCCACAGGGAACCACATATTCAGAATCATTTCATGAGATTTCTGAAAACAAAACCAAAGGCATATGTTCTATTCAGCATATTTAAACTTTCATATCATTTGCTTATTTATGATGTCATATATCCATATAACAGTTTTTATAGGCAAACTCATCTACTGTATATTCAGAGTTACAGTTTTGACCAATAAATCTAATCTTAATCAGAAATATAATGAAATAGAAAATTTATATTTAATTTTATTTTTTTCTAAGCAATTTGAAATGTGGAAAGAAAAGAGGAGAGCCATAAAAACATGTTGACAGAAAATGGAACTTAGCTTCCTTTATGGAATTCAAAAGTTGGTGAGATATTTTGCATCAAAAAATAGTAAACTATTACATGAGTTAATATAAATATTTAATAGACTGGCTGATATATTCTATTCAAGTTCGACTAGCAGCTTCACATCCCTTCAGTCTTTCCACTCCTGGCTGCCCTAACACCTGTTCTACTCAATTCTGAAATAAAATGTACATCAGATTTTCTTAGTGGATTGTAAACATGTTCAAAGGCAGTCCAGGGTGAGGATGTGTGCATGGTGCAAATTGCTTTTTAATATTTCTAGATATATAAACCTCCCCTTAGCCATCCTCCTCACACAACTTCATATTAACCTAATGATCTGTCTATAACAAATTGTCGAACTACATTTTGCTGCCAAACTGTTTTACAGTTAAGCTGTTGCTTTGTGCTTGCCCCTTTTTGTTCAGCCAAATAATTTGCTACTCAGATCCATGGCATAGTAAAAAGTGATACACAGGGATTTGGAATGGATGTAATCATGTACACAGCAAGACAAATACCACCAATTTATTTCCAATGTATTCCACTATGCATATTTTGTATTTAGGAGTAGGATTACAGTTTTACTGAGGAAACAAAATATAAAGAGACTTATTTTATTATTGTTTAACATTCAAAAATAATATTCATAAGTATATCATGATAATTCACAATATTAAATATTGAATAGTATCTCCCTGTTCAAGAAATGTTTTGTAACTCTTAATTCCACTGTTAGATGAATACCTTATAATTATGTAATAATAATATTCATCATCTATGTACCTCAGATTTAATTTTCAACTTTGATTCAAATGACATTTGACCTCCAAAAGAATATAGTATTCCTCTCCTAAGAAGAAATACTATAAGCCACAAACACAATGCTACAGCTGCACAATACAATAAAGGTAATGAAAGTTACCTGAATAATTTTCCAGCAGCCTTTGTTTTATGAGTTTCTGATTCTTAAGATCACCATAACCATTCAATTATTGTATATTTCCTTCACGATTATGTTAACTTTCTCTAGCTTTTGACCAACTAAGATTTCATATTAAATTATGCTTAACTATTCTTACTTATGTGTAATTTCTTTTAACCGAGATTTAGATGAAGGTACAGTTTTCAACTTATTATTAAGGCTTTTAAAAAATATATTATCCTGAATTTTTCCCACTAATTATGACAAGATTGAATTAGCTGGTTACAATTCATGATTTGGGTGATTTCTGAAAAGACTTGTATCAGAAAATATAGTATCAATTTTCAGGGGGCTGGTTTCACTTATTTATTTTTTAGGTTGATAAATTTTTAATGAGGGGTTAATTTGTTCTTGGCTCTGTGTTAAAACACATTTACTATTCTCAAGGACCTAATTCATTAAAAGGTTCTTGCCCAAGGCTGAAACTAAAAACAATTGCTTTAAAAATAAATGCTCAAAATGAAATGCTCATATGGACATTTATTTATATAAATTATATACATGATACATAGGTATAATATTTAATGAGAGATAAGTCTTAATGAGAATAGAATTTTAGGTATAACAGATTTCTCATTTTCTTATCAATTAGCTCATCAGTTGCATTTTCTTAGTCTTATAAATTAAAATTCTGCCATTGTCTACAAGCAGAAAGTGTTTTCAAGAGCTCTTTGTTTTATAAGACTAGACTAATATTGCAATGAATTTCCCCCTCATCAGTTGATTTTTTCTGATTAACAAGTTCATGATTAATTTGCTAATCAGAAAATTCTACATTTTTTCACTTCTTTCCATTTTACTCTCTGCAACACTAACACTGTCCATAAACCTTCACTCAACAAACTTTCTACTCTTCACATCTATAACCCTCAACTAAACTTTATTTGATTTCTTTTCTTTCTGTTCTTATTCATCCCCTCACCAATTGGTCGGTTAGTCTGTCAATAATAAGAAATAATTAGAAATAAACTTTAGCCTCAAGGAATTCAAAGAAACATAATGCGATTTTCCAAACCTCCTTCTTTCTATTAATTTAACAAAGATGTTCAGCCATTTCCACACTTCAAATTCTTTTTTTTAAAGATTTTATTTATTTATTATTGAGAGACAGACAGAGAGGGTGGGGGGCAGAGACACAAGCAGAGGAAGGAGCAGGCTCCCTGCATGGAGCCTGACATGGGACTTGATCCCCGGTCTCCAGGATCACACCCTGGGCTGAAGGCAGACACTAAACCACTGAGCCACCCGGGCTGCCCCAGACCTCAAATTCTTAAAGACTCTCAAATATTTGTCTGTGGTTTCAAATTCCACCTGAAGGTCTAATGGCACCCAACTCTTGACTCTTGACAAAAACACTGAGAGCTTGAGAAATGAGTCAAGTGCTAACTTGCTGAAGCTTTAGTCAAGTCCCATAACACTTTAGTCCTCTTTTTCTCCACCAAATAAAAATGAAATTAAACTAGATTACCATTGAAACCTTTTATAAACCTAATATTCTATAATGCCACAAGTGGCTTCTGCTTGGGTGTCCCAAGCATGCCATCTCTTTCACCATAAATTAGTCTCCCCTCATAAAGTCTCTGTCAGCTAGGACTGCCATGATCTTCATTATATATACAAGTTATCTCTTTTTTTGTCCTTTCCTAATCATGAAATCTAATTAGTTGCCCAAATGAAAGAATCAGGGATTTTATTACCTCTATCATTTTGGGCAAAATTCAAGATATCTTTCAAGATATAAGACAAAAATATATTTATTGAGTGATATATATGGGAACTTCCTGATTAGAGTTGTATTTATCATGTTACAGTGTTCAAGAAATGCAAATTGGCATATAGTTTCAGTTATCTTAGAAAAAAATAAACTTTTGGTGTTCAAGTTTTCTAGGGTTCTTTTCAAGCATATGACCCTATAGCTTAGTATATATAAATTGAGTTTGGAGCACCTGGGTGGCTCATTTGATTAGGCATCCAACTCTTGATTTTGGCTCAGGTCAGGATCTCAGGGTATTGGGATTGAACTCCACATGGGACTCTGTACTCATCAGGGAGCCTACTCAAGGATTCTCTTTCTCTCTCTCTCTGTACTGCCTCCCACTCTCCCACTCTCTCAAATAAATAAAATCTTTAAAAAAGCTTCAAAGCTCTATATTATTAAAAAATAACAAACTAAACTAAAATGAAATAAAATTAGTTTAAGTCTGGAAAGAAAGGTGTGACATAAAATGAGGATAAAAAACAATGTAGAAGCAAATACTGAAGGACTTTATGTATCATATTAAGGGATTTGATTTTTATTTTAAAGGCAAGGTGTTCCCATTGAACTAATTTGTATTGAATTGTGATATGATCATCTTCATTTTAAAAGATAAAATTTTACATCAAGTTACAAAATGAATTGGAGAAAAATGACTGTAAGTAGAAAGACCACTTATGAAGTTTTTGCTGAAACTCAGATATAAGATAATAAAGGCCTATCCAGGTTCTTGTTAGGAGAAATAAGCAAAAAGATATTATTGGAGAAATTTAAAGATCTATAATTAACAGGGCATTTTTATACCAAATTTTATATATAAATAAGACAGGCAGGAGTCAAGGAAGACAACAATGTTATGGTGTAAGCCATATTATAGTGGATGATTATGCTTCTCACCAAAGTAGGGGATTGATGAAGGGGAGACATCATTGAGGAAATAACTTGCTTGTAGATTTTGAGTTGGGTATGGGATGTGTAAGTAGAGGACTGGAATATGTAGCTGCATGTTTGTTCTCTGTGTCTGCTCAAGAGTTACAAAAGGGTAAATGGGAAGCCAAGTGGTCTGAATTGAGGTTCCCACTTCTACTTCAATAAGAAAAGCTCCATTTTTATATGTTAGATTTCTATGAAGTGTTTCCTATGTACAAATATTTCCAAAGCTTTAATAAAGTCAAATGAGATGACAAGTTGACAAGTTGTGACTTTCCTGCAAACACACATTTTCTGACTTGTGGTCCAGTAATCTCAAATTTACTAATATATTTTTATAATTTTTAGAGAACTATACCTGAGTACTATAATGTGACAATAGATATATATCACTGGCAGAAAATCTGTGTGAGAGATTGAGAAACTTTTTCTATAAAAAGTCAGATAGGTACCCAGGGCAATTTACACATTCAATGCAATCCCTATCAAAATACCATGGACTTTTTTCAGAGAGTTGGAACAAATAATCTTAAGATTTGTGTGGAATCAGAAAAGACCCCGAATAGCCATCACAATGCCGGATTTTAAGTTGTACTACAAAGCTGTGATCATCAAGACAGTGTGGTACTGGCACAAAAACAGACACATAGATCAATGGAACAGAATAGAGAATCCAGAAGTGGACCCTCAACTTTATGGTCAACTAATATTCGACAAAGCAGGAAAGACTATCCACTGGAAAAAGGACAGTCTCTTCAATAAATGGTGCTGGGAAAATTGGACAGCCACGTGCAGAAGAATGAAACTAGACCATTCTCTTACACCAGACACAAATATAAACTCAAAATGGATGCAAGATCTAAATGTGAGACAAGAATCCATCAAAATCCTAGAGGAGAACACAGGCAACACCCTTTTTGAACTTGGCCACAGCAACTTCTTGCAAGATAAATCTATGAAGGCGAGGAAAACAAAAGCAAAAATTATTGGGACTTAATCATGATAAAAAGTCAACAAAAACTAAAAGACAACGTACAGAATGGGAGAAGATATTTTCAAATGATGTATCAGATGAAGGGCTAGTATCCAAGATCTATAAAGAACTTATTAAACTCAACAGCAAAGAAACAAACAATCCAATCATGAAATGGGCAAAACATGAACAGAAATTTCACAGAGGAAGACATAGACATGGCCAACAAACACATGAAAAATGCTCTGCATTACTTGCCATCAGGGCAATACAAATTAAACCCACAATGAGATACCACCTCACACCAGTGAGAATGGGGAAAATTAACAAGGCAGGAACAACACATGTTGGAGAGGATGTGGAGAAAGGGGAACTTTCTTGCGCGTTGGTGGGAATGTGAATTGGTGCAGCCACTCTGGAAAACTGTGTGGAGGTTCCTCAAAGAGTTAAAAATAGACCTGCCCTATGACCCAGCAATTGCACTGCTGGGGATTTACCCCAAAGATACAGATGCATTGAAAAACTGAGACACCTGCACCCCGATGTTTCTAGCAGCCATGTCGACAATAACCAAACTGTGGAAGGAGCCTTGGGGTCCACCGAAAGATGAATGGATAAAGAAGATGTGGTCTATGTATACAATGGAATATTACTCAGCCATTAGAAACCATGAATACCCACTATTTGCTTCAAGGTGGATAGAACTGGAAAGTATTATGCTGAGTGAAGTAAGTCAATTGGAAGACAAACATTACATGGTTTCATGCATTCAGGGAATATAAAAAATAGTGAGAGGGATTAAAAGGGAAAGGAGAGAAAATGAGTGGGAAATATTAGAGAGGGGGGAAAAACAATAGAGACTCCTAACTCTGGGAAACGAACAAGGGGTAGTGGAAGGGGAGGTTGGAGGGGGTTTGGGGTGACTGGATGACGGGCACTGACGGGGACACTTGACGGGATGAGTACGGGGTATTATACTATACGTTGGGAAATCGAACTCCGATAAAAAAATATACCAAAAAAAGTCAGTATAGGTACAAACTTCTAGTTATAAAATAAATGCCATGAAGATGCAATGTACATTATGACAGCTATAGTTAATAATACTGTGTTGCATATTTGAAAGTTGCTAAGAGAGTAAATCTTAAAAGTTCTAATCACAAGAAAAGTAATTTTGTAACTATGTGTGGTAAAGAATGTTAACTTGCTGTGATGATTACATCATAATACATGCAAATATCAAATCATTGCTCTCCACCTAAAACTGGTATGATGTTATAAGTCGATTATACCTCAATAAAAAGTCAAGTAATAGATATTTTAGCTTTTTTCAAGCCCGATAGTGTCTTCACAACTACTCAAATTTGCTGTTTGTAGAGCTAAAGCATCCATAAAGAGTACGCAAGCAAATGGGTGTGGCTGTGTTCAAAAAAAAAATATTTTACAAGAAATTTTTTTACCAGCAAGATTTGGCCCACAAGCTACAGTCTGCTGATCTCTGTACTATGTAATTCATTGGTCATGGACTCAGACTGTAGGACTCATTTAAGAGTAGCTGAAGGTGATAAGAAATAGAAAAGAGATTTCTGTTCTAATCTATAGAGTACTAGACTGTAAAGTCATTTTAATATCACAAAAGAGAGGTCTGCTCTTTCAAAGCAGACAGCATTGTAGTTAGAAAAAAAGGGGGAGAATATTGTATTTGCCACCAAAAATATGTGACCGTTATACATCCCAATCCTAGAAAATAGACTACCAGATTCCATGAGAGGTATTAAAACCTTGGTTCACAATTCTTTAGATGGATAAAGACAAAATAATTGTCTATAAGCAACCAGTTTGAGAAAAAGAAAATAAAGTATCCTTAATAGACAACTCAGAATCACATTTAATTCTTACATATGAGTGGGATGAGAGAAATCATCTGTAATTGTACATTTCAGAAGAAATTTATCTTGAATTAATGAAAATTAAAAAAAAATTTTGACACTAGAATGAGAGTGCTGTGTGTTCTTTGCCATTGTGTTGAAAGACTTAAGTATGTTTAGCCACGTAGTTCTTATAAAATTCAGCACTGGGTACTTAGCATTCTCTTCGACTACAACAGAGCTGTTATACAATGAAAAGAAATATGAGGAGGCTGAGGTATCTCTACTACACACTTTTTAATGTTTTTTCTTGCCAGAGAAGTGATTCTTTGGCCCTTCACTATTTGGCTTGCTTACTCTTTTCTGTTTCCTTTTCAGGGCAATGAATAATGTGTCAAAGTGTGAGGTGCATATGAATTGAACCCAGAAAGGAGAGTTATTATTAACACTCAATTGTTAACATTTTGCATTGTATTTATTGGATTGGAAGGAGAAGGGGATATTTAGAATTATATATATATATATATATATATATATATATATATATATATATCAAACTTAATATTCTAACATTCTAGAATTGTTTCAGGAATAAAAATGTGCCTTTTCTTAAAAAAAACAGCCTTCTAAATTTTCCCATTAAAAATAAGACAAAATGTCCTTAATACTAAAGATAAACTTAAAATGAAAATTGTGTATATGTAATCACTTAATTTAGGGAAATATGTATCTTTGGAAGTGTGAAAAAATAATTCTGCCTTAACTAATAATGCCGTTTTGAAGATTAAAAACGTAGTTAGTAACTTCAGATTTTCTTTTCTTTTTTAGCAAGGTAAGACAAAAATCACCACAGAAAAAGGAAAATGCTAAAATGTCCTCATTTATCACTTGTGAGGGTAAGGTGTATCCTACTGTTATTAAATGTTTAATGTAGCTGTTGGCAGGTGTGTATAATGAGCTATGTTTCAAGTCTGGGACACTGTTAATATAACTATTTCTCATTCACCTGCTGCAAAGTGTGGAAATTGTCCCTACTCTTTTGAAAATTCATTACAGTATTATTTCCTTATAGTTAAAATGGTCTGTGGCATACAATTGTTTTGGGATCTGTTCAATTTTATTTGCTTTAAACAGAATGGACATTTTTCTTTGTTGAGGAATATTAAACAGCTGCTAGTTTTACTGAATTTAAGAAGACTTTGGTCATTAAAGGTCAAGTGCATTGAAGGGTACTTCTTATTTGCTAAAACTTTACAGGACCTATTTAAGTCTAAAATTCCTCCAATGAAGTTATATGCTGTGTTGTGTCTTATTAAATTCATTTATTTTGGTGGCTCAGTGGTTAAGCATCTGTCTTCAGTCCAGGGCATGATCCTGGAGTCCCAGGATCAATACCCATATCGGGCTTCTGCATGGAGCCTGCTTCTCCCTCTGCCTGTGTTTCTGCCTCTCTCTGTGTCTCTCCTGAATAAATAAACAAAATATTTAAAAATTTAAAAATTCATTTATTTTAGTTTGACCATCTTTAGAACATCTTGATTTAATTCCTTCAAATGAATGCTATTCCATCAATTCAACTTGTACTCAGATGAAATTAATAAATATATAATAGGAATTATAATTGGGAAATATTAATATGTCAACTTTTAAAGTAGTAAAATATTTTGTAGTTATATACTTCACATTAAAGATTCCCAAACTGTAGCATGTGTAAGTATAAACTATATAGGTTATTTTTTTTAAATCGAAGGTATCAAATCCAAAAGGTTTTTTATTCATGAGACTCAACAAAACATGCATTCCTATAAAGAAGTCCATGTGATTCTGATGCAAAATGTAAGCCAACTGAACAGAGAAGCACACCTAAATAAATAGTTATAAGGAACCCATTCTGAATATTAAAGACACAACTATAAAACCTCTGCAGAAAAACAGGGAGCAAGGTATTTGCACAAAATCTGTGAACATAAAGGTTGTTTTGAAGAAAACACAAATATCTCCTTTCTCAGAAATATATTTCAATTTTGATGGTATTATAACACTGATGTTATTGATTTCTATAACACTTATAACTAGAAAAAATAAAAAATACATAGTGATCTGTTCTTTTAAAGAAATAAAAGAAAAAAAGGATATTTGAAGTGAACATCCTAAATTAGATTTTAACATAAAGTCTATATATTTACTCTTTATTGAAAATATGTACTGTATAGTATATCTATATATTCCACACTATATAATAATCACCTGTAGCACTCATTATAAGTGCAGTCTTGATCCCACATTCAAGGCTTCTGATCTGGCAAGTATGGTCAGACAAAAGACTTGCATTTTGTAATCCTCCCTATAACATGGCTCTGATCCAACTGATTTGTGCACCACATTCTGAGAACACTGATCAGGGTAAAAAGACTGCAAATGAAAAAAATTATTCATAAAATACAATTGGTCTGAACTTTACCAGAATAACAAGAGGACTGTGTCTAAATCAAGAAGTAATTCAGTTGTTTCCACTTTAAGACACTCAAAGTTGCCTAGCTTAACCTATTAAGAAGAATTTCCTATCTACTTCTCAGATATATTTAAAGAGTCCTCAATGATTATTATAATATTTCTTGAAATAAGAGTATAAGATTAAAATTCATATTGCTTTTGCTTAAAAGCCCTACTCAAGGCCTAGGGGAAATGTGAATGAAATGCAAACAAAAGTAAGTCGAGCCTAGTTAGAAAGAAAGAACACACCATATATGGTCTAAGTTAATGCCCTTTTAGTTTCAAGTAATATAAAGTCAATCAATATATTTGAGCAAAAAAGAGTTTTACTATAAGCCAACAAAGTGTCTTACAGACCCAAGGGACGAACAGGCAAACCTCATCAGGAAATCAGGAGTTATGTTCTGAATTTCTCATTCTTTCCCTCTAGAACCACACATAGTCTCACATACTCATATCAATTTTCATATTTACTTCTTACTTTTCTTCAAAATAAGCTTTCCCTGACCACCCACAAGAGTGAGTTTAAAAATAACCATTTGTAGCTCCTATCTTATCAATTCTCTTCTTCCTTAGTTTTTATACTCTTAAGAATGATTTTTATCACAAATGTAATTTTTTAAACATATTTTAGGTCATATTTTGACAATATTTAAGTCAAATGTTTCCACAATCCTTCAGCCAAGACATTCAACATTTATTTCTTTAAGAGACAGTATTTAGAATCAACAATGTTCTTGACATTTGTCATAAATTTGTAAGATAAAAATACATAACAATTTGCAGTCTAAAAAAATTGCAGTCTAAAAGATAAAATAGAGTAGGAAGAGAAGCAAACTCAATTACATATAAGTTACACAGTAGGAGACTCTCAGAGAGTGTTCCTAAGTCTTTTTACAGAATGAAATGAGACATCACAAAGGCCATGTTTGAAAAGACATTTGAAGGATAAGTATAGGCTTTTTAGATGGACAAAGCAAAAGAATATCTGAGGTAGAGGGGAGAGAAGATATAAAGTCAAGTGGATATGAAACATCACAGTTTGTGAAGGGAAAGATAAATCTTATACTATGAAAGAGGCATGAGATTTAAGTAAGAGAATAGCAAGGATTTTGGTGAGATAAGAAGCCAAAAATTATAGATCAGAATCTATGCAATAAATCAGTAAATCATGAGAATCATACATATCAATCAACATCTTTCATTTTCACACCTAGTATTCATATTATCCTTTTCTGATGTACTACAATTTTCCTCAGGATACCTCACCTCCATAAGCTTAGTCAAAGATTTGGTGAATATTCTTGGTATCCAGGCTCAGATATGTGAGTCAATGTTGGTCAATTAGAACAAACACTTGCCAAACCACAATGACTGGTTAAGAGATGATATCATTACATACAAATTATATAGATTTTTTTTTCTCTTGTGACTGCTGTGAAAGATATTGGCAATCCACTCAACCACCTGTATTGTTACATATATGAAATGCTTAATTCCTAGGAAATTACAGTGATTTTCATAAAAGAAGATTTTAGCCCTCCTTCCAAATTCCTACAAATAGTTTTGTAAATGAAACATCTGGCACACAGTTAGAAATAACCATGCATATAAGGCGACAACAAAATATGAGTGAAAAGCGGAGGTAATAAAACAAAAGAGCTATATAAAAGGAGACCCACAATGAATCAAATTAAGCAAACAATCACAAATTTCAAATTATATATCCAATGATCAAAGAAGTTAAAAAAAATTGGGAATTTTGGTAGAGAACTGGAGATCATGGCAAAAAAATACATGGAAACTATAGAATCTAAAAAATAAAGTAAGTAGAAAAGTTCTGCTTCCAAACAAAATGATGTCATACAGAATAGATTTTTCCTGGAACAACCAAAGAGAAAAAAGAGAAGAGAAGAGAAAGGAAGAGAAGAGGAGAGGAGAGGAGAGGAGAGGAGAGGAGAGGAGAGGAGAGGAGAGGAGAGGAGAAAGAAAAATATTAAAATGATTTTAATCAGACAGGACAAGATGAAATCAACAATGGCCTTAAATTACAGTCTCGCTAGAGTTCTGGGCTGATGGAAGTGACAGGATAGTGAAACCAAGGAAGCTGGATTTTGCAGAACAGGTCAGAGAGAGAACTCCAAAGTGCCACAGAAAGCCTACCACTTGTGATCACTAACACTTGTATAAAGGAAACTACACAAAGCCAGGGAAGAAATCACCTACAAAACTGAGAGGGAAAAAAGCCTGTAGTTCACACAGAACTGGGAGAAGTGCCCATTCCCAACTAGAATATATTATTCATGGAGCACTGGTTACAGTAAACTGAAGATCCTTCTACAAGTGGTAGGGAATAACTATCCCTACACTAAGCACTCTTTTTGGCTCCACTTAATGAATCTTAAAAGCAAGACCAAAGAGAATTGAACTGTTTCCACGTAAGTTAACCATGTACAAAAGATAAAGCAATAATATTTACAGGAATTAAAAATATTCAGCTGCAAGGGCACCTGGGTGGTTCTGTTGGTTAAGCCACCACTCTTGATTTCAGCTCAGATCATGATCTCAGGGTCATGATCTCAGCCCTGACTCAGGGCTCCATGCTCCGCACAAATTCTGCCTGAGAGTCTTCCTCTCTCTCCCTCTGCTCCTCCCCCGGCTCTCTCTCTCTCTCTCTCTCTCTCTCTTGATCTCTCTAAAAATAAAATAAATAAATCTTTGAAAAAAATATCCAGGCCCTAATAGGGTAAAATCACAATGCCTGGTATCCAGTTAAAAACTAATAGGCATATAGGAGCCAGGCAAATGCTCCACATAATGAAGAGAAGAATCAATCAACTGAAATTGACCCAGATATGATACATATATTAAAATCAGCAGATAAGTTATTTAGAATAGTTAATATAACTGAATTACCTATGATCAAATATAGAAGTGAAAGCAAAAAAAGACAAAAATATAATTTCTAGAAATAACACTACACTATGAAATAAAAAACCACGCTGAAACATATCACAAGTAGAAGAGACATTGAAGAAAAAATCTTGATAAATTTTAGTCTTGAAGACACAGCAATATAAACACCCCAAAGTGAAACAGAGAAAAGAGAGAAAAAAAATTGGAATATCAGTGAGTGATGAGCTAATTTGAAGAAGCCCAATATATGTATATTTTGAGTCACCAAAGGAAAGAAGAGGAGTTACAGAAAAATATTTTAAAAATTAATTGCTAAAAGTTTCCAAATGTAATTAAAAATTCACAAATACAAGAAACTCAGTGAAACTCAAGATCCACAGACATGAAGAAAACTTCAAGACATCATAATCATATTTCTCAAAATTGGTGCTAAAAAGAATATCTTAAAAGCAGTCAGAAGATGCCAGATTTTGTACAATGGAACAAAATAAGTAATTAGAACATCTGATTTCTTATTCAAAACAATAAGCAAACAAAACAAAACATAACAATAAGCAAAAGATTGTGAAACAACACTTTTAAAATACTAAAAGCAAAAGACTGGCAACCTTGCGGTTCTATAGCCAGAAAAAATATCTTTTATAAACACAAGTGAAATAAGAACTCTTAAGACCCACAGAAGCAGAAATACTTTATAAACAGCATACCTACATTCTAAAAAATATTGTAAGAACTACTTCAAGCATGAAAAAAAAAGAGCACATGGTAGTACTCTTGTTATACAGTAGTAAGAAACATAGAAAATAGTAATTACCTAATAAAGACATAATATATTTTTCTTATTATTTAAATCTCCTTATAAGAATTGGACTATATAAACAAAAGTAAGAATATAGCATAAAGATTATGAAGACTCTAAAAGTAAAATATATGACTACAAAAACACAAAATCTGGAATGAGAGAAATAAACATATACTCCTGTATGATCTTTTTATGCATAATGTGTTATAATATCTCTTTAAAGGAGACTATCGTAGGTTAAGGGTGTAACATATACACTGAAGCAACTATCCACATTTATTATCCAATAATCCAACTGAAGAGATCAAATGGAGTCATAAAAAAATAAATATGCAATCCAAAGGAAAGCGCAGAAAGAGGAAAAAGGGAACAAAGAACAGATGGACAAATAAAACTATATAGCAAGCTGATAGATTAAAATCTAACCACATCACTAATCACATTAAATTTAAATAGTCTAAATACCCCAACTAAAAGAAAGATATTATCATATTGGGTAAAATCAAGCCCAAATCAAATGCTTCCCATAAGAAACCAACTTTAAATAAAAAGGCTCAAATGAAGTAAAGTAAAAAGAATTGGAAAATATATTTTATGCTTGCACTAAAAAGCTGGGATAGCTGTATTAATATTAGGAAAATTAGATTTCAGAGGAAAGAATATCACTGAAGATAAAAAAGTTTATAGTCAAAGGGAGTCAATTCATCAAGAATCATAATACATCAAAATTATTTATGTATATAACAGAGAAAGATCATAAAGTGAAATGCATAGTTTTAAGGAGAAATGGACAAATCTACCATTATGACTAATTCAATATTCTTTCTCAATAATTAATAGAGGTAAACAGAAAATTAGTAAATATGGATTCCAAAAGCACTATCAACCAATGTGTCTTAATTTACATTTAATAGTTTTCCCAACAAACAACAGCAGAATATAGCAAGATAATCCACATTTTGGCCACAATACAATTCTCAATGTACTAGATTTAAGTATTATGAGATATGCTTTCTTGACACAATGGAATTTTATAAATACCTTTTATGATATAATAAAAAATGTCAAATACTTAGAAATAAAAATTTTGCTCTTCTGCATATAGAATATTATGGAACATTGAGAAAATAAAAGAATCAAAACAAAGGAAGAAATATGACATGCTGATAAATTCAAAGACTAAATATTATAAGCTGGATCAATATATCAATAGAGTCTTTGTGGAACACTACAAGATGTAAAAATATAGAAAAATGAAAATAATAAAGATAACAAGGTAATACTGAAAAAATAGCTAGGAGGACTTATACTGGTAGATATTGAGCCTTATTATAAAGTTAAAATAATAAACTGATCAGTTTATCAGTATATTATAGGTATAAGAATAAGAAAATAAATCTGTGAAAAAGGAGTTCAGAAATATCATCTCTCATATGTAGAAATCTGATTCATAAAAAACCCTACAAATCAGTAGGGAAAGTATAAACGTCTCATTAAGTGGTACCAAGTCAACTGGTAATCTACATTAAAATAAAAAAAAATCAATCGTACATCATTTTATATTGAAGAAAAATAAGCTAAGTTTGAGTGGATTTTAGATGTAAATCAGAAAGCTGTAATATAAAAGCTTTTAGATAATCATATAGGAGAAAATTTTAGTGAAGTTATAGTAGGGAAAGAGTTTAAAATAGTATCTAATCAGTGATAATCAAATAATAATATATTAAATGATAATAAATTTGGTGATATTCTAGTTTGGCAGTTTTGATTATTGAAAAATAATCAAGTGAAGGGATGCCTGGGTGGCTCAATGGGTTGAGTGGCTGACTCTTGTTTTTGGCTCAGGTCATGATCTCAGGGTGGAGAGATGGAACCCCAGAGCCCCAAGTTGGGTTCCTTGCTCAGCAGGGAAACTGCCTGAGATTCTTTCCTTCTTATTTTCCCTCCATCTCTCCCCCTGCTCCTTCCTCTCTCTCAAATAAATAAATAAAATCTTAAAAAGAGATCAAGTGAAAATTCAAGCCTCAATGTGAAAGTAGATATTTTAACACTTATTGCTGATGAAAGCTGGTATCCGGACTATGTAACAAACTTGTACAAAATCAAGAAGTAAAGAAAAAACAACTGACTAAAATAAATAAGCAAAAATTATAAAAAAAGATGCTTTACAAATAAAAAAAAGATATCTGTATAGTATGATCTGTTTATTTAAAAATTCATTCAATCTCACTAGTAGGAAAATGTAAAGTAGAATAAATAGATTCCTCTTTCATTAAAATAGCTTAGATGGAAAACACTGACTATCTCAACTGCTATCAGGGATGAGGAGCAACTGGACCTCTTTATATTGCTGCTAACAATAATCACTCAGCAGAATGCTTTAGCATTATCTGGCAAAATTGAATATATGCACACTATGAACAATTAATTCCATTCCTAGGCATATCTTCTACACAAATACATTACATGTGCATTGGCAAACATTTATAGGAATATTCATGATGGTATATTCTACAATAACCTCAAAGGCAAACAATATACACCTGTACCAACAGTTGAACAGATACATAAATAATGGTGTAGCCATACAACTGCATTCTACTGAAAATGAAAATGTATGAAGTACAAATATATATCAAAATGTGGATGAATGGGATCCCTGGGTGGCGCAGCGGTTTGGCGCCTGCCTTTGGCCCAGGGCGTGATCCTGGAGACCCAGGATCGAATCCCACATCGGGCTCCCGGTGCATGGAGCCTGCTTCTCCCTCTGCCTATGTCTCTGCCTCTCTCTCTGTGTGTGTGACTATCATAAATAAATAAAAATTAAAAAAAAATGTGGATGAACCTCACATATGTAATATTAAGCAAAGAAAACCAACACAAAAGAATACAAAAAGGTACCATTTTATTAATATCAAATTAAGATTGAAAAAATCATATTATAGAACATTCAGATTCATTTTCAAGAGGTGAAAGTATAAAGAAAAACAGCAAAGTTGGGCAGCCTGGGTGGCTCAGCGGTTTAGCTCCACCTTCAGCCCAGGGCATGATCCTGGAGACCTGGCATCAAGTCCCACATCAGGCTCCCTGCATGGAGCCTGCTTCTCCCTCAGCCTGTGTCTCGGCCTCTCTCTCTCTGTGTCGCTCATGAATAAATAAATAAAATATTAAAAAAAAAAACAGCAAAGTTTTTACCATAAACAGCAAGATAGTGGCTTCCTGGGAAGGGAGGGAGGGAAGGTGTAAGAAGGGATAATGATTAGGATAGGCTACAAAGCAGAAGAGTGTTGTCCTATTTCTCAAACTGTGTTGCTTACAATGGTATTAATTTTGTGTGAAATCACTGAGTGGTCCTTTGTTTCGCTTTCTAAGAGGGGGAGGGAAGAAATAAATATTTCTGTATGTGTATTATTTTCGTTAGTAAATGTTTAAAAATAAATTATTTAAAAATCTTAAAGTACACTTGTAAATCAGGAAAAAAATGCATTGTCAAACCATGTGATTCCTAGTTTCTTTAATTCCAGTGTAATGAACTTGGACTTGATATTTATAACTTAGTTTGAAATGCTACACTTATGACCTATATATATATATTTCTCCTAGTTACATTTCTCTCTCAGTCTCAGTTTTATCTTTAAGATGAAAGTTAAAACATTTTTTACAAGATAAAGATATATCAGGATGCCTGAGTGTATCTGTATCAGAATCAAGTCAATTAAGGGATTGCTCTTGGTTTTGGCTCAGGTCATGATCTCAGGGTCACAGGATTCAGCTCTGCATAGGGCTCCACACTCAGTGGGGAGTCTGCTGGAGATTCTTTCCCTCTCCCTCTGCCCATGCCCCTCCTTGTTTGTTCTCTCTCTCTCTTTCTCTGAAATAAATAAATCTTAAACACACGCACACGCGCGCGCGCGTGACATATCTTAGAAGTCATATGGATTGAATGGAGTAATGTTGATTTTAACTCAGAAATATATAGGTCAAAGCCTGACTCTTTTTTCCAGTTTTACTGCTAAAACCTTCAGTCAAGGCACCATGGCCTTTTACCAGAATTCCAACATCTGCATTCCTATGTTTCAGGTGCATTTTCAAACTTAGTTCTCCTTTAAAAACATATTCATAACATCTTTTCCTTCATGTAGCACTTTACTTGAAAACCTTTCACTATAGGATGAAGTTCCATTTCCTTATTATGACAGAGAAGGTTCTTTCCCAATTCTATACATGACTCCCTCTCTATTCACGTTTTTTCACAAATCTGCCTCAAATCTATCCTTCCACCACAAGAACTTTTTACAGTCCCCTATGCTCTTGTTACTCCGTATCTTTGAACAAAGTGATATCTGGCTGAAATGTGCCCTTTCGTTGTCTCTGTCTGACAAATGCTTATTCTTCCTTCAAAATAAAGCTAAAATTATCCTCTTATATAAAATCTTATGGGTTTCCCTTGACATATTCAACATGAACTTCTCTCAGGACATCATCAGTATCTCTGCACAACTCCACGGGGAATTTGGCATGATCTCTTAGTCTCTATCTTGATTAGTAGTTGGCCAAATTTTAGTACTTTGCTGGCATTTCCCTAGAAGTATTTTTTCCCTTTCTCGAATAGGTCCAAGAATAAATAAAAAGGAAGAGATAAGGGCTGGCAAGCAGCAATGAGGGGGGGGGGAAAAAAAAAAACTATGTCAGTGCTATGGATGGGATGCTTGGGTGGCTCAGTGGTTGAATGTCTGCCTTTGGCTCAGGTTGTGATCCGGGATCTGGGATCGATTCCCTGCATTGGGCTCCCCTCAAGGAACCTGCTTCTCCCTCTGCCTGTGTCCCTGCCTCTGCCTCTCTCCGTGTGTCTCTCATGAGTTAATAATAAAATAGTTTTTAAAAAATGCTATGGAGATAAGTCTAAAAGGTGTTTTGTTGTTGTTGTTTTGGTTTTGGTTTTTGCTTTACCTAGCTCTACCCCTCAAATTTTGTGCTGTGTCAGGGTGTTCTCAACAGAGGCAAGTGAAAAAGGGATGATGGACAGCTGTGGTTTTACAACTGAACTTGAAGGAATTTAAATGCCACAACCGTTGAAAGAATAGAAATGAAAGTACAGCCAATGCAGGCTAGAGGCTTTCATACACTTAGACGTCAGGACGAGTCAATTTTGATGTTCAACACCCATATCTAATCTTTTTTTAACCATGTTGCATTCCACTGCTGCTTAACTGAAGATATCACTTCCTTTTAGAATACCAGCCATTTTCACTCTTTTTAAAATATCTGCCCACTGAGTAATGCTCAGGGGAATTGGAAAGCATTCTCCCATGAATAAATCTTGTTCCTACGCAGATAGGCCATACACGAGTTTTGTCCTCATAAAAAAGAGCTCCATCACCAACCTGTAATTTGGAGTGTGAAATTTGGAAACCTTTTAATAGATTTATCTTTTTGAAGCCAATTCTTTTCACGATTCCAGAATTCTCACAATTAGCATTTACATAGGCTTTTAGGGAAGCTCAGTTTCAGCTAATTTGGAAGATAATTGCTTATCTCACCTAAATACTCACCTGGGGCATGCAAAGTGAATTTTGGACCCTATGTCATCCCAAATGATCAGACAGAGTTCACAATGGGAATTTCATGTTTTTGTACATCTTGCAAGAGAGGCACTCAACCGCCCTTTTTCCTGGATTATCTTTCAGGATAGTTGTATTATCCTCATTTTTTTTACTTTTTTTAAAAAAAATAATAGACTTCATTTTTTAGAGCCATTTTAGGTTTATAGGAAGTTGAGCAGATACTACATATCTTCTACATACCTCCACTTCCTCATCTGAGTTTCCTCTGCTACTAACATTTTGCACTAGTGTGATAATTTGTTAAAATAATGAACCAATAGTGGTGCATTGCTAAAGTCCATGATTTATGTTAGAGTTCATCCTTTGTGTTGTGCAATTTGATGGTTTTGGCAAATGCATAATGTCATGTATCCAACCAGTAGAGTATCATGCAGAATAGTTTCAGTGCCCTAGAAATCTCTGTTCTACCTTTTCATTCCTCTCCCACTTCCCAAAGCCCCTGGGAACCACTGATCTTTTTCTTTCTCTGTAGTTTTTGCCTTTTTCTGTCAGGTGGATCATACAGTATATAGCAATGATAATAAGAAATATACATTTAGTCTTTGTGCTCTTTTCCTGATACAGAGCTTTAAAAACTCCTGGAATTTCCTGTGTGATAGGGATTATGGTATCATCTTTTGTTATTCTTAACAAGTTCCTTTCAACCCTGCCTGACTTAATAAGGTGACTTTGGGTGGACCCCTTAGATAGCTTCAGTATTGGTGCTGATTGCTTGAGGAAAGAACTATGTGATTAAAGAGTTGAAATTTCATCACTCTGGATCTCCAGGAAGGAGAATGGGATTGGAGTTTGAGTTCAATGACCAAGGACCAATGATTTAATCAATAATGCTTATGTAAGGGAACCTCCAGATAAACTCCTGAAGGATGGGAGCTTATGGGGTGGTAAACATTATTGAGGTATTGGGAGAGTAACACTCCCAGAGAGGATATGGGAAGTTTTGTGTCCTTTTCACTATGCCTGCACTATGCAGATCAATTTGGCTATTCCTTTATAGCAAACCAGTAATAGTATATAAAGTGTTTTCTTGAGTTTTGTGAGGCGTTCTAGCAAATTATCAAATACACACAGGGATTCGTGGAAACTTCCTGAATTTATCACCAGTTGCTTAGAAGTACAGGTGGCAACCTGAAACTTCATCTGGTTTCTTTTCTTTTTTTTAACATTTGTTTTTATTTAAGTTTGATTTGCCAACATATAGTTCAACTGGCTTCTAAAGTGGGAACGGTCTTGTGCTAACTCCAGGCAATTAGAGTCAGAATTGAACTGAATTACAGAATACCCAATTGGTGCCTGCAGAATTAGAGAATTGGTTGAGATCAGAAAAACCCAGATTTTGTATCAGAAGTGCCGTGAGAAAAAACAACCCAAAGTAACCTTTTCAGACTTGCTTCTTTCACCTAGTAATATGCACTTACTGTTTTTCCATGGTTTTTTTTTGTTTTGTTTTGTTTTGTTTTGTTTTGTTTTTTGTGGCTTGATAGCTCACTTACTTTTATAGCTGAGTAAAATTCCATTGTATGGAAATATTTGTTTATCTGGTCACTTTCTGAAGGATAATTATGAATAAAGCTGCTCTGAATATTTGTATGCAATATTTTTGTGTGTGGACAGAATTTTTCACTTTGCTTGGGTAAATTCCAAGGTAAATCATTGCTGGATCACATGGTGAGAGTATGATTAACTATGTTGGAAACTTCCAAAATGTCTTCCAAAGTGACAGTACTGCTGCATTTCTACCAGCATTGAATGAGTGCTCTTACTGCTCTTCATTCTTGATAGCATTAGTTGTTGTCAGTTTTTTTTTTTTAATTTTAGTGATTCCAATAGTTGTATAATAGAATCTCATTTTTGTTTTAAAATCTCCTAATAACATATGAATTTGGGTGTCTTTAAATGCTTATTTGCCATCTGTATATCTTCTCTGGGGAGTTATCTATTCAGATCTTTTGCCCATTTTTAAATTAGACTGTTGATATTCTTATGGCTGAGTTTTAAGTGTTGCTTAGTATATTTTAAATATAAGTGTTTTACCGGTTATGTGTTTTGCACATACTCCCTCCAGGGTATAGCTTTTTTTCCCTCACTTTCGTAACAATGTCATTTGCACAGGAGAAGTTATCAATTTTAATGAAGTGCAACTTAACAACTTTTTCTTTCATGGATCATGCTTTTAGTAGGAACTAGTTCACATAGATTTTCTACTATATTATCTTCCAGAAATTATATAATTTTCTTTTTTATATTTAAGTCTATGATACATTTTGAGATAAATTTTGCGCAAATATAAGGTCTATGTTTAAATTCTAGGGTTTTTTTTTTTGCATATAGATGTCCAATTAGTTTATCACAGTTCATTAAAAATACCATTTTTTTTTTCATTGTATTACCTTTCTCCTTTGTCAAAGCTCAGTTAACTATATTTGTGACTCTATATCTGGGCCCCTTATTTTGTTTCATTGACCAATTGATCTATTTATCTGTTCAACAGTGCCATGCTGTTTTGGTTACTAGAGCTATAAAATATGTCTTGAAATTGGTAGGTTAATCCTCCAATGTCCTTCATTTAAGCATTATGGTGTTTGGTTTTGTTTGTTCATTTCTGATGAGAAACTGAATGTCATTTATATTCTGTCCTCTATAGGTAAGGTATGTCTTCCTTCTGGTTTCCTTTTAGATTTTTTCTTTATTGTTTTCCTGCAATTTTGATATGATATACCTATGGGTAGTAGATTTTTAAAAAATTTTATTTATTCATTAGGGATGCAGAGAAAGAGGCAGAGACATAGGCAGGAACAGGAACTGAGATAAATAAGCCTTTCTCATGAGGGTTTATATTTATTGGGATATTAGTGACACTGTGTTTAGTCTTTGATGTAATTGTAGATGTCTGGAGCTTTAAACTTCTCCAGTGTTCCTATTTTTGTCTCTCTTGTTTTGGGGATTCTCTAGAAACTTTTGTTTTGTTTTAAAGATTTTATTTATTTTATGAGAGAGAGAAAGAGAGAGAGGGAGAGACACAGGCAGAGGGAGAAGCAGACTTCATGCAGCGAGCCCAACATGGGACTCCATCCCGGGACTCCAGGATCAGGCCCTGGGTGGAAGGCGGCGCTAAACAGCTGAGCCACCCAGGCTGCCCTAGAAACTCTTTCTTAAATAGAGTTTCAACCCTGTGGTTCTATCAGCTGTATCCTCTGCTATTATACAGAAGCCTTGTCAATGCGGTGGTGAAATGCAGGGGAGGAGAAGCACTCTACAATTCTATGATTAATTCTCAGTGTTGTAGGGGGCGTATTCCCAGAGATGTGAATTTAACAAGTGCTCCTTAGCTTTTATTTTTCTTTTTAGGTGAGGAAGACTTGGGCAGGCTAAAGTTCTTCTATTTTAGGCAGATAGTTTCTCTTGAGGGCTGATGGACAAAAGTATCTGGTTATATTTCAGAATGTTACCTTTCCTCCTGCTGCTGCATAAGGAGATTTCTCTTAGGTTTTCAATGTAAGAATATGTTAGAGCTTCAGGGGATAAAGCTATGAAAGTGTGTGGCCCACCTAAGACTGGGCCTCCAGAAATCTTTAATTCCCAAACTACTCCCCACTTAGCCTCCAGTAGTTTATCAATTACAGTTTAGATTTTTCTACCAGTTTCTGGCTCCTGCTAGTGGTTTTGTTTCTGCTACACTACAATTTTCTGTATTCTAGTTTATGGGGGGTAAGTTTGCCCTGTGACATCAATTCTTTGATGAACCTCCAAAAAGCATTGTTGAATTTTTAGTTTACTATTTTCTTGCTATGATAATGGAAGTGATCATTCCCAAGCTATTTACATGTCAAAGCGAAAAACAGAACTGAACTACCTTTTTAAGGATGTTTCTGTAACAAACAGACTCGTAAAAAGGAGATAATGTTTCCTCCCAGGAAAAAAGGGCAGGTTTGTATAGCATTTGTAGAATAGTGCTTCCCTCCATATCAAATAGGAGGCATGCATGCAATCTAGAATTGAAAAGATAATATCTCCCTCCAGAGCAAAGGGCAGGCATGTTAACTACCCATTATAAGAGACTGAGATTCCCTATGCTCAGGGGTTTTCTGTAATGCCATCCACTGTGTCTCCAGTGTTAGCTGAACCTCTGTCATTCTGTGAGAATTAGATCTCACAAAAATCATGCAAATATGCTTATACTTTGACTACTATTTTGTTTACAAATAGAGAAAAATCTCAGACACTTCACAGTTCCTCACACAAAACATACCTTCAAAAATTAGAGAAAGATTTTCCAGATATTTTCAGATGATGGCATAATAAGAATACAGACAATTAATAGTATTTACATTGAAAAATTCCAATACCTAGCATAGTACAAGGTACAAAATAAATGCCATTTAAATTTTGTGCTGATTAATTTTACTGTCAATTTGGAGGGATTTGGGGATAAGATTAACATTTAAATCAGTGAACTTTGAGTAAACAGAATACTTTGCATAATGTGGGTGGGCCTCTCCAATCAGTTGAAGGCCTGAATAGAACAAAAAGAGCAGCCTCCTAGAGCAAGAGTGAATTCTCTAATAGACTACCTTCAGACTTTATCTGGCCTATCTTAGGACAGGAACTGCACCATTGGCTCACTCTGTGTCTCAAGCCTGCCAACCCACATTGCAGATTTTGGATTTCCTAGCCTCTATAATCACATGAGCTAACTCTTTATGATAAAATTTTTTCCATCAATATCCACATGCTATCGGTTCTGGTTTTCTGGAAGACCTTGACTGATACAAATGTCTTGAAAATATAAGGGACTGTGAGATATAATAGATAATTCAGAGAAACAGGTAGGAAGATGGCAAGTCCATTTGCTTCAGTTCTTTAGCAAAAGAACAGTAAGACAACATATTGAAAGCCCAAAAACTGTGTAAGTATGATTGACTTTTGAAGAGTTTATGAACCTATATACTAAAAAGAACTCACTTCATTTGGAACCTAAAATAAATCTGGTAACTCACTTTTATTACCCCATTGTTTTTATCCATTTATGTATTAAATAAGAAGCTACTAAAGGGATGAGTACATATTCACAACTCCTCTAAGTGACTACAGTAAACTTGAAAAACCAAAAAGATGAAAAAGGTTTTTTAATTTAAAATTTATCAACTGGGGATCCCTGGGTGGCTCAGCGGTTTAGCGCCTGCCTTTGGCCCGGGGCGTGACCTGGAGTCCCCGGATGAGTCCCACGTCGGGCTCCTGGCATGGAGCCTGCTTCTCCCTCCTCCTGTGTCTCTGCCTCGCTCTCTCTCTATGTCTATCATGAATAAATAAATAATCTTTAAAAAAATTAAAAAAATAAAATTTATCAACTTAGTGAGTTACTTATTACCTGATTTCTTTCTCCATGGGACTTCAAAGAACAAATACCTGCATAATTTGCATTTTTAATTGATAATCTGCTTATGCTGGACATAGGAATGGAATTAGGTATCAGGATGAGACAGTGTTGAGCCACAGAGCATCAGACACGACCAAGAGAACCAGTTGGATGGCTATGAAATTGTGAAGTAGAGTAATTAGAATTTTACAAAACCATCAAAGAAAATTCAGACATTTCCTGGAGAAAGATTTTAGAAAATAAATTGTCATAAGTACATCAGTACACATAGAATTGAAATATTTATATGAATATGAAATATATCCCATTGAAATTTTGCTTATCATAGGCCAACTGTGATTTTAATAGATTCTTAATGGAATTATTTCCCTAGCAATGTTTAGCCTCTGAAATTCTTTGCATCATTGCTCAACTATTCAGATCCCAATATATGGCTTTATGGTCATGTCAAATCACAAAAAGTTATGTTTTTATATTAATAAAAGCTTAATGTTTACTTAATGTTAATTCAATCTTAAAATCTGTACTTTAGGTGCTTAAGCATGTACAATTAATACAGAAAGCTAATGTTTCTGTTTTGAACAATCAGCAAAGAAAAAGCATGTCAGTGCATTCAGTCACTTTCTAAGAGTTTTCCAATTGCAATTTTTGTTTTGATAACCTAGAGTCCGTTGATAATATGAAGCTGCCTTTATAGAATAATATAATCATGGTTTCTATAATGACTTCACTAGGTTACATGGAGTCTTCTCATTGAATCTGATGGTCCTCATCAAAATTTAAATTTGAAATATCATCATTGATATATTTTTTCCATATTTCCTGATTAGATTGGTCAATGTATCAGTTTGTGGGAAGACTTCTGTTGCTCCTAACTTTAAGTAATTACCCACATGGGTTGCTGACACTTTTTACTTGAAAAACATAAAGGAGTTGGATGATATTTCTGGCAATCACTTCTAACAAATGTTTTCAATCTATTGCCAACCTCCTCCTCCTCCTCCTTCTTCTTTTTTTAAGGAGTTATTTATTTTAGAGAGAAAGAGTATGAGAGGGGCAATGGGCAGATGAAGAGGAAGAGACAGACTCTTAAGCAGACTCTGCTGAGTGTGGAGCCCAATGCAGGGCTTGATCTCACCTCTCTGAGATAGTGACCCGGAGCTGAGTCAGCTGTTAAAGTGACTGAGCCACTCAGGTGCCCCTCATTCTATTACTGAAGAAACCTCCCCCCTTGTAAGTAGGGCCAGCCCTAATCCAGAGGCAGCCCATCCAGTCTTCTTCCTGAAATTTTAGCAACTAAAAGCATTCTGTTTACAATAAGAAAACCGTTTCCCCCCCCCACACACACACCCTGATTGGAATGTCCCTGAATAGGTTCATGTTGACCCTCCCCAAAATCAACCTGAATGCCATGCGACTCCCGCGGTTCTTTTGTCTTTAGGCAGTTTCTTTCCTTTTGCCTTTTAAAAGACCCCTGTAATTGCTAATCGGGGCTCTTTTCCTCCTCGGAGGCGGAGAGCCCGTTTGCGCAAACGTTCAATAAACCCTCTTGCTAATTGCATCTGCCTGTCTGGGGTCTGGGTCTCTGGGGCGTCCACCGGGCCACGTTGGCACCCGTGAGCCAGGGTCCAACATTACGATTGTTACAAAGTAATATGGCACCCACTGAAGTCTTGTGGAGAAAAAATTAAGGCCATCCCACCTAAAGTTTAGCATTAGCACAAGTACAGCCATCTTAGGTCCTTGTGAATAAGAGCAGAACTTTACGGGAAAAACTGCAGAATGTCCTCAATGTCCTAGGCAGGTAATCCCATGTTAGAAAGACAACAGAGCCCACACCCGTGGTAGAAAGTCCCATCTTAGAATGAGAACAGAATCTAAGCCACTGAATCTATGTTACTCTTTTACCGCAGCCTAAACTAAGACAGACTTAATATTGCATTGTTGGGGGGCACCTGGGTGGCTCAGTGGTTGAGCATCTACCTTCAGGTCAGAGTGTGATCCGGGGGTCCTGGGCTCTAGTCCTGCTTCTCTGCCTTTGTCTCCACCTCTCTCTGTATGTCTCATGAATAAATAAATAAAATCTTAAAAAAATATATAGCATTTTTTAAAGAGTTAAAATGAAGTAGAATACTATTACAACTTGGAATTGTTTAGACCCACAATGCCTCATTGTAAAAGGCATGCAAACTCTGTATGAACCTTCATGCAAAGCAACTATTTAACAACCATGTTTATAGATGATTGGAAAATTATTTAAGTACACCCTTACATGAAAGCATGTTAGTTATACATAGTCGCTTTACCCAATTCAATTATCTTATGAGGAACTGGATGGGAAATTTATAGCTAAGAAATAAGACATTTAGTTTTTTTTCCTTTTGAAGAAAATAAACTACCACTGGTGTGATGTTGGGCATAAGTGTCATCTATCCTAAATATATATTATTTCTCCTCTATTTGGATCTTTTAGATTTGCTACTTATCTAATTATTTGCGCTGTACCAAAGTTTCTAAATGCTTATAGTATTTTCAGAAATTAAAGATTCCTATCAAAAAATAAAGTGGGGGTAGCCCGGGTGACTCAGCGGTTTAGAGCCACCTTCAGCGTAGGGCGTGATCCTAGAGACCCGGGATGGAGTCCCACGTCAGGCTCCCTGCATGGAGCCTGCCTCTCCCTCTGCCTGTGTCTGTGCTCTCTCTCTCTCTCTCTCTCTCTGTGTGTGTGTGTCTCATGAATAAATAAAATCTTTTTTAAAGAAGTGGGCTTTGCACATAAAGAAATACAGTACTGCTTGTTTCCCATTTCTCTATTTCTTTCCAGTTAATTTTAATCAATATTTTATACAATGCTATGCAATGATTTGATAGTACTAGGAAAGACAGCTTTACATGTCCCTTCAGCTTGACTAAACCTTAGGTTTCTTCCCAATTGTAATAAGCATTTGATCTCCCTTTTCTTAGAAAACTTGCAATTGCAAATCCTCTCTTCCCCTTTGAGATGTAAATCTCTACTGGCCAAGAATGTCTTTCTCAAGGATCTGGGAGCCATCCTTTTGAAATGTAATCGTCAGGGAAAGAACCATGCCTATTTGCCAGCCTCTGTGGGAGGGTGGGAGCCTAACTTCAATGAGCACCAATTAGCCAGCACTGATGGCTTAATCACATTCACCAACCTACCCAGTAATGTTCTCCAGTACTTTTCCACTAACTAATTCTAGGGATGCAAGACACTTGCCTTTGTTTTAGAGAGGAGTTCAATCTGCTCCCCCTTGTAATAGTCTTAAATAAATTCTTATTCATTATTTTAACAAGTGTCCGTTATAAATTTTTCATTGGTAATATGGTGCAAAGTCAGCCCATTTACTCACCCTTTAAAATTTTAATAATCTGAAATATTAATTTTGAGTAAAGGTATATTAGACAAAAACCAACACTGAAAAAACAATTTTTGTGTTTAAACTTTGAGAAATATATTTTTGTCTTGTTTTTGTCTTCCTTATTCTAAACTCAATTACATCTTTGCCAGTGTGTGGATCTTGTTGATAACAGCTACCAATTTGTGATAATTTAATTTGTAAAATTAAATGCTAAACCATGAAATTTTCAAAAAGAGGCTCAAAAAATTATTTTCTGGAAAATCCAGTGAGTATTAAGTGAAGCTGACTACTTTTGGCGAAATAAAAAGGATGCTCTTTACATTACTAATTAAAATCTTTTGATTCATCTCTCAAAATGCCCAGTAGAATAGTCACCTTGTGAATTGTCACACAGACACGTGAGAATTCCCCCCACTGGGGCCATGGCATGTTCTTGCCATTTCTAGTTGTTCCCCTCTGCCCCTCCGAATTAAACCCAAATTATCCAAACAATCGCTGGCAATCAGCAAGAACCATTTCTTCCATTCTGTGAAATTTGTATGACATCTTCCTTCTATTAAAGCCCTATAAACCATTCCCCCCCTTCTTCGGAGTCTTCTGATGTGGGTCGTTGTTGAATAAAGACTTAAACTGGTAATACGTTACTTGATTTTTATTCCTCACAAAAAATATTTCCATGCAATATTTCGTTCTTGTAAAATTCAATTTGTGTGTGTGTGTGTATATATATATATATATATAAAATTATATATTATGGTATGTATATTATATAATGCAATGTTATTCTGTTGTGAGGTTAAAAAATATTACATTGAGGTATAAATATGCTTACCTTTCCACACATTAGAGAAATGCAAAAGAAATTATCCTCAGCTACTATTTCCAAAGTGTTTTTGGCAGACTAATCTCAAGAGGAATTTTGATCAGATAACTCTGAGATTTACTAGAGATTGAAGGCCAGGAACACCAGTGTTGCCACATCACAGCACATGCCAAGTATGATGCTACTTGTGTGTCACAGAGGCTTCAGCTGAAGGCAGTGGGAAGCTTATGCTAGGAACTAGATAGAACCAGCCCAGGGCTGAAAAGGCCCCAGGACTCTACCCACCCCATCATAAGAGCAAGCTCTGATCTAGGCACAATTTACAATAGTCTTTTAAAAGCTCTAATAAATTCCGTCTTTTAGAGGAACTCTTTAACTCTTCCTATTGTTGTTTGCTTGCTTGTTTATTTTTTAATTCCAGCCTAGGTTTAAAGTTTTCTTTTTCTATTTTTAAAATAAAACCTATTCTGGGAAAATATTTTGGAAAATACTGTTCTAATATTTTTTATGGAAAATGATCTTTTTATATAAGTTATGACCTTTACTCATAAAAAAATGAGAGAGAAATATAAACAATATTTTATGAAATGTCTTCAAATATTCCTTGGCTGCAAATTCTGGCAATTATTCAAATCTACAAAGGACATTGGGTCAACTGTAGCAAATTTAATCACATCTATCCAACAGTTTTAGGAAATGGCCCTTTGCTTTGCAACACTCTACTAATTTCTTCTGTATTTTTTTTAATATTGCATTTTCATAATGCAATCTTCATATATCTCCTCACAATTCCTCATGCATTCCAGATATTATGTAGTTGATAGAAGGTATATTTGTGAGTCGATCAATGATTTTCCATTTTCTAAAGGAAAGCGTTTAGTGTTTATAGTGTTTTGGTATAAAATTTGCATATTTAAAAATGAATATATGATCACTATATATAATTATTCATTATTTAAATATATAACATTTCATCATAAATACTATTAGCACAATTATATTTAACTTACCACTTGTGGTACTAGAAATAATAAAATTTACAAATGTTATCTGTATTACAAGCTTTCTTACAATTCAGCCAAATAAACCCTTTTGATTGAACTTAAATTGAGAATATTTTTCAA
Source organism: Nyctereutes procyonoides (assembly GCF_905146905.1). Classification (NCBI taxonomy): domain Eukaryota; kingdom Metazoa; phylum Chordata; class Mammalia; order Carnivora; family Canidae; genus Nyctereutes; species Nyctereutes procyonoides. Next base: position 19,852,817 of record NW_026575121.1, read on the forward strand.
TGCCATAAATAATGCTTAAATGTTCCCAATTCCGCTAAGATTGCTGTAGAAATAATACATAAAATAGAGTGATTTTCTTTAACAGAGCACTTTTTAGTGAAATAAGACTTTAAAGCACAGTATAGCGAGAGTAGTTATTAAAAAGACATCGAAGCAAAACCAAATAGGAAGAATTTATGCTCTTGAGTGCTTTGCCGAAATACTTTCAGTCGTGTTGAAGCAAGATTGAGAATATGCTTTCCCAGTTTTGTGTGTCAGGTAAAACATAGCAGGGGGTGAAATGAATTCATCTTTCTGTCTTCAAGTAAACTAAAAGCAATTTTTGTCTTCCCATGTGGTCACTTGAGGTGCTTGTCATGTTCAAGCTAATGATATCAGGCACCCTCAGGTTGTTTAAGTATTCATGAAGTAATTAAATTCTCATTAACATATAAATAAAAGAAAACTGAAAACAAGTTTAGCAGGCACCTAACATCTGTTCTAATGCTTTTAAGTATTAAAATGTGCCACACACAGAAGGAAAAGTGCATTCTGTTCTGGGAAGTATTTTGCATAGATTATTTATAGAAACTGTAATTAAACTGATTTGGCATATTAAAAAAAGTTAACAGCCGAGCATTATTTAGATCGTTTGTTAGTCTCTGTCACCTCAATAAGGAATTAAAAATAGATATGGGAAAAGTAAAATTGGGTTTTGTTTGTTTTACATTTCAGATAAAATTATCAGAATAGTTGAAGTTTATTTCCATCCTGAAACAAGATGGTTAAATTTCGCTCTATACAGGCGTACATCCCATTTTGCTGCTGCAACCAAAAGCCCTTTTCACTGTAAATTATAAAATGGCTTGGGTGCTTGTCCAAACATGTCACATAAATCTATAAATTTACCTTACTCACATATACAGATGATTTCCTCTTTAGTGCCTTTTATATATGGATTTGTCAAATGATAAAGTGAAATGTATTAAAGAAAATCTTACCTTTCATTATTAACTGTTTGATTTCATGTTATTTGCCACTTATACTAGATTTTTTTTCATGCCATGTACTGTATTTTAAAATTCCACATTTTCCAAACCTTTTGCTGTTTCTTAATTTTCCCAAATTTGCCATTCAAATAAAATAAGTTAACTTGTCTGACCTGGAATTATAAAATCTGTATGTTCACTAAAATAAGGAAGCCATGAGATCAAAATACTGTGACCCAAGTATGAGTGGGAATTGTAGGAGAGGGAAAGAAATTTTCCCTCTACCCTTCTAAATTTTTGCTTGGGACCCCTGCATCCAATACAGATTAACAAGAGTAAACTATTGGATGCAGGGGACCAGTAAAGGTACTATAGAAACAATCCATGTGGAAATGATGGCTTGACTATGATGACAGTGGGGGACAGATAAGTTGTCAAATTTTGGTTATGTTTTGAAGATGAAGGCAATGTTACCTGGGGCAGAAGAGGAGTAAAGGGAAAATCCAAGTTTGTTTTTTTTTTTTTTTTTCTGAGAAATTTGAAGAACAGTCATCATTTAATGAGATTAAGACTGGGTAGAGTAGCATTAAGGATCAGTTTTGAATGTGTCACATTTTAAATGTCTCTTATCCAACCAAGCACATTAATCAAATAGGCAACTGAATGTATGGGACTGTTTCAGAGGCAAGATGCAGACCAGTGATACAAACCTTGGTAGGTAGGAGAAAATTAATGGCATTTAAAATCATTAGACTAGAGGAGATCACAAATAAGATGGATGTAAATAGAGGAGAAAAGAGGCTTGAGGGCTGAGCTATTGAGCACGCCAAAATTTTAAGGTCAACGAGATTAAAAGAAATGGTCCATGAGGTCAGAAAAAATACCAGAAAAATGTGGTTTCTCAGAAGCCCTGTGAAAAAAAGGGTTTCAAGAGGAGGAAATAATTAACACTGCCAAAGGTCAAGTAAGGTGAAGACTGAAAATTTATTATTGAATTTTGCAACATTGAGCTCACTAGTGATTTTGATTAGAAAAGCTTTGTTGAAAGGGTCCAGGTTAATGAGTGATTGAATGGGATAAGAGAAAATGTCAAGAGAAGAGTCTGAAACAGGGAATGAATATAGACAACTGAGGATTAGTTTTAAAAAAGTAATATATTAACACATCTGTTTCGTGTAAATCACGTAATCTGCTTAGATAGGTACTTGGGGCACAACCACATGTCTTAGTGGAGCCTCCTGGTGGTCCTAGGACCGACACCAGCAGCTGTGCCTTCAACAGAAAATTGAAAACCTGTTTTCTGGACTAAAGACCATCAGTGGAAAGTTTCTTTATTTTGTACTTGCAATCCGTTTCTCCTTTTTACCCCTGAGCCACCACTTTCCCCTGCCCCCCTGGCCTTCCTCTTTTGCTCTCTTCAGTGTATTAGTACACAATTCCCTGTTTTAAATTCCCTGGGTTAAATCCTTCCAGTTGGAATATCTACCATTTCTTTTGTTCTTGACTAGACCTGAATGTTAAAATGGCTAATTGTGGTCTTCATTTTCATACCTTGCTTCTGTTTTCCTTTTTCTAGGATAGTCTTATAGTTTTTTCCCCCTATGAATTTAAAATTTAGAGTACTTTAAGTATTCTGTTATTCTTTTGTGTAGATGTAGAGCTTTCCCCAGTAACTCCAGGTAGGTCACATGGACATTTCCTTCTCCAAACTTGAATGGCAGTCATTAGTTGAAATGTATAACATAGCAGTCACACTGTACATGGATAAACAAAAATATACACCTTTTTAATATTAATTAGATGAATTATTTGTGGAAAATAAAATGTTGTCCTGTAAATTCTGTGTGGTACAGTAATTTAAAAAAGTTCTTTAGGTAAAGTTATTGGATTTCTCTGTGTCCTCCCCTCCTCACTCTCACTCAAAACTGTTGCTTGGTCTTAAAAGGTCTTGTAGGGATTAAAGAAAAATAAATACCCAGATCCATACAATGTCCTCTGTACCCTGGTCTCTCTGTCCTAACATCTGAACTGATTCTTGGATGGGTGGCAAATTCCATGCACATAAATTTTAAAAAAAAACACTTTATTTATTTATTTATTGATGATAGAGAGAGAGAGGCAGAGACATAGGCAGAAGGAGAAATAGGCTCCTGACGGGGAGACTAATGCAGGACTCGATCCCAGGACCCCAGGATCACGACCTGAGCCGAAAGCAGAATCTCAACCACTAAGCCATTCAGGTGCCTCTCATGCGCATAAATTTTGTTTGTCCCTTATAACTTAAGTCTAAGGATGATATGTTTCAGGTCCACATCTCCCTTTCCCCAGAAATTTCCCAATTCCCTTTCTATGTGACTTGACCCTTTCTTTCTTCACTCTGACAGCCCACATGTTTCTTTGCTTGCCTGTCATTTGGCATGAGAAGCGAAACCAATATAATTTCCTTTTTCTTATTTTAAACAATACTGAGAATAATGAAAGGAACTTAGCTACGTTCTCTAGGAGATTATTGCTATTGGACAATAAGATTGTGTATCATCTAAAATAGCTTATGTAAGATGACTTAACAGTTGGTGTATCACAATTTTAAGACCTTCATCTCTAGGTTTTTTTAGCAATTCAAAGATATTATGTAATGATATCTGGCCAATCCCAAACAAAATATTCTGACAGATAATTTGTTCTGAAATATTAGTAAGATTCCATTAAGATAGTATTTTCCCTTACTACCAGGAGTCTAATGAACTTAACTATGCTTGATCAAAAATTATTATTTTTTTCTCCTAGAGGTCTTTTAGGAAATCAATTGACTGATAATTAGTCCTTTCTGTTTTAGACAGTCTTCATGATATACCCACTGGGTTCCTGTATAGCTACTCTCTACATGGGAAATGTAGGAAATTCAATGTTTCATAGACAACAGACAAGAATGGTGACTTGAAATAGCTAAATTCTGACCTTACTGGCTATCCACTCTACACCAGCAAGTTTAATTTGATGTGGCCAAGTACAGATTAGCATGAACAGTTTGTAAGGTGGTCTTTTTCCAAAATCTCAATCATTTTGGTGGGAAAAACCTTCTGTCTGTAGAAATGCTCCAACCCATCTAGCAAGTCTGTTTCCTTTGGAACAAAACTCAGAGAGAGGTCAGGCTGGGATTTAGCTCATTATTTCTATTTTTTAAAAAAGATTTTAATTATTTATTGATGAGAAACAGAGAGAGAAAGGCAGAGACATAGGCAGAGGGAGAAGCAGGCTCCATGCAGGAAGCCCAATGTGGAACTTGGGCCTGGGATTCTGGGATCATGCCCTGAGCCAAAGGCAGAGTGCTCAGTCAATGAACCCTCACTACTTCTAAATTCTCCTCCTGATAATCTCTGTGATCAGAAATAAAGATAAGTCTCCATTTCCTTTCTTTTTTACTTCCTTTAGACAAAAATCCACTGTTAAATCCAGTCATGTAATAAACTCAAGAGAAATTTTTGTGGTCAAAAAGCTCAACTTTGAGAGTGATGATAATATATTATGATTCTTTTCCCCCTCCCAAAACAAGAAGTTTTCTACCACAGATAATTTTGGCCTCTGAGGATATTTGGCAACGTGTGGAAACATTTGATTGCCACAATTTGGGGGATGTTATGGGTATTTACTGATAAATATTCTTAAATTCACAGAACATCCCCCAACAATAAGGAATTATCTAACACAAAAATATTGAGGTTGAAAAACCCTTTCTAGACAATATCACCCTTTCTTAAAATAGACCATTAATAAATACATTTAGGTAGGGATGCCTGGGTGACTCAGTCAGTTGAGCAATGGACTCTCAGTCTGGGATCAGGTCATGGATTGTGAAAGTGAGCCCCATGTTTCAGGCTCTGCACTCAGCAGGGAGTCTACTTGAAGATTCTCTGCCCCTGCCGCTCCGCCCCCCATGTACACACTCTTTTTCTCAAATAAATAAATAAATCATTAAAATAAATAAATATGTTTACATATAGTGATAACTTTTTTTTTACTTTATGGACAATGAGTAGGATATTATTTGTTTTTCTTCATTTATGTATTATTTTTGTCTAGTGTAGCTGAAATATTGATGTATCAAAGTGATTATAATGTATTATTCTTTTCATAAGACTTTCCAGACAAGCAGTATCTTAATTTGCAACACAATTCAGTAAGTATTTACTACACATTTATTATGCATAACTATTCCTGGAGGAACCAAATATGTCTAAATGAAAGTTTCCTTCAATCTAGGGGCTTAAAATCAGGGAGACCTAATCCAATAAGAACTATAATTAAAGTTTAAAAAATATATTTGAAAGGAGAGGGGAGCAAAAGATTAATTCTTGCTGGGAAGTTATGGGAAGGTCTTATTCAAGCAGTAAGATTTAAGCATGCTGGGAAATAATGTGAAAGTATTCAAGAAAAAGAACATGGTGACAAATGCAGCAATCTAAATTCCACAGTAAAGATGAGTTAATTCTAATCATCTTAACTCATTTAATATGCTTCATATGAGAAGTGAGGATTAAAAGAGATTTAAAGGATATTTTAAAAAGGTAAATTGTCATCTGGGTATTGGAGATTGTCTTTAAGCATATGGTTGCACATGAAAATATGCATGGAAAATGGAAGCAAACTTGGACACGCATAGAAATGGAATATTTGAATTTCAGATTGGTTGTTTTACATGTTGTACACTAATAAGTATTCATTTTGCATTTTCTTTGGAAGAGCAAATTGAAAGCATTTGCCTAATCAACAATATAGGTATATCTTCAAACTTGTATTTTCTTGTAGACCAAGATTTGATTTAATCACAGGTTAATAAGATATGTTTGGCCTATTCATATGTAAGTTTGATTTTATAGGGTTTTGGAGGCTGTTTGTTAAGATTTTGCTTACATTATGTGGTAAATTAACAAAGATACAGCTAAATTAATTCATTTATACAAATTATTTTTTCCATATTGTAAACTTTGAGGAGTGTAAAAGGAAAATGTTCTCTTTTCATGCTACTATAGGCCAGTAGAATCTCATAAAAAATTTTCTCAAAGGTCAGTAAGTTGTGTTCATAAAAGCAAATTTCAATCATCTTGGACATACTCATACTCAGCAATTGCCATGCTTATGTATTATGCTTGACTATTCAAGTTCAAAAAAAAAAAAACATTTTGAGGTCCATTAGATTGTTTTCAGATGGGACAACCTATAAGCTAATTTCAGCTCTGAGGAAACTTTTGAGGAATATTTGTTTATTTTATATTACATAATTTGAAACAAAAAATTGCTTATTAACTTTCAATTTGCAATCTAAAAATCTTAACATTACTATTGAAACTATTGTATTCATTGTTTCAAAATTCTATTTTCAAAACTGTTGAATCAATTTTGGAATACTGAGATTTGTAATATTAAAAGTGATAGTAAATAAAAATTTAATAATGTTCACACAAAAATATGTTATTGTAGTCAAATGCTACATGAATTACAACCTGTATCCCTTAAGCAACATTACTGAATAAAACATTATTTTAATAATAACCACTAGTTTGCACATGCCTAACACAAATTTCATATTGATTTAAATTATTTTAACAGAAAATATTTGACAAGCTTAGAAAGCAGCTATTCCTGAATGTTCATATAACTCCTCTAGGTCCATAGAAAGATATTTATCATTTGAAATTATCAGTTTCTGGGAGAAGCAGAATATTTTCTGAAATAATGTGTGATCTGTGACACCCAAGACATTTCTATATATGGCTAGCAGAGTGGGGTCATTCCTAGTCAATCCATTTATTCTTGATATTCAGTGCTAAACACTGAACACAATGATTGAATTACTCAAGTATATATGTTACCTGTTCATGACAGAAATTATCAGATGTGTCTACGTCACAGACATTTGTTCTACACATATGCTGGGCCTGATGTTTCCATTAGAGACACGTTAGCTTTTCAGGTCACTGGGTGAACACTTCGTATTTATATAAGAGAATCAGAGTTTCTGAAAATATGAATTATGCCATGAAAAAAATCAACATCTTTGGAAGCATACTAATTCTTTTATGAGAGTAGAATATTTTTAAGCAATTTTTTTTTTGCAACTGCAAAGGTGAGGCAGCAAATAGTGTAAAAATTAACCTTAGTAGTTTAAAATAATTAACTTAGAACCAAATGGTAACTCGATCTCTGTGAGTGGCTCAGTAGTAATTATGTACCATTTTAGAACTAGACTTAAGAAAGCCATTTTAAATGAAATTGATCATAATCATAAAGCGAGTAAATAGGAAAAAAGGGATTTGAACTTTTAGCCTTAGTGACTTTCCATTAGAATCAGAAGAGCTCTTACAATAAAGGCCTTCTTATTTGCCACTTATAGAGGGTCAAATACCCTCTTTCTATTGTCTTATTATCAGGCCTTGTTATTAGAATAATGGTTTTCATGAGAGGTCTGCAGGTTTCCCTTTATCCCATTATCAAGCATGGATACAAGATATGTGAATAAGACAACTTGAGTTTTCAGCATCAGAGTTCATGAGATCACTTAGTTTTGAGGAGGGGGAGCTTCATTTCAGACTAGAACTTCTCAGCTGACAGAATAACTGAATACTTATAGACTGGGCAGCAGTATGAAAGGAGGTTATTATTTTCCATTCTTATGTATAAGTATGCAAATCAGGAAAAGATATTTTCTCCTTCTGGGTAGTTCTATAGTTCCTAAAACAGTATTTTGTCTATGGTTACCTATAACGTATGTATGCACACATACAGAAACATATACAAATGTGTATATGTACACACACATACATATACACATATATATGGAAGATGCTAGGGATAATTGTACTAGATAGATGTTTCGATTTTGTTCTCATTCAAATGCCTTTATTTCAGTAAGATGGATCTATTGAATTTCCACATGTTCTCTTCTTACCCAAAAAGTTTTAAGAGAAACCATCTCTGTGTACGGTTACTGCTGTGTTATGGTCAAGCATCATGCATTGTAGCAGACAGGAAACAGATAAATTGCACATAACTCATATGTGTTATCTAAGCCAGAGCACTAATGTTATTCTTTTTTCCAAATGAAATATAATTTGGACCCATATCTAAATAAGTGACTTACAATGAATAAAATGGCACATACAAACATGATTAAAATATATCAACAAAATATATTTAAATTATTTTATTATTATTTTGCTCATTAAACAAAGCCTGTAAGCACAATTTAAAATATCATTTATGTAAATGATATTTCTTTAGAATATTTTTTTCAGAGATGTATAGAAATAGTAATGAGAATACCATTGCCTCTGGTTTATGTTTTCTTACAACAACTTCAGGGTTCAGTGAATTTTAATGAACACAAATAATAATACCCATATAATAAAATAAATTAAAAGATATAGGCCCAAAGCAGTTATCTGTAACTTAAGTGCATTTTCTTAGAATACTAGGAAAACAAGACTCAGAATAGGCTGCAAATAATTTAATTTGTCTGTAGTTCATGAAAGGCAAATTGTATTTTCCTTTATATGATTTTGCATTTCCTGAATGTCTACTTTTACAATATAAGAATGTATTTTAAATATATTAAAAATACATTTTTAAAATGGGTGGCATATATTACTATGCTTTTAAAAGTAGGTCTCTCATAGTTGAAATAATCTGCATGTCTATTGGGCTTTCACTGTCTTAAAGTTCTACTGGAAACCAGAACATTCACTGACTAAATTCATGAAATTATATATAGGCTTGACTCTTACCGGCTTCTCTGTGACTCTGTAACATGTTTTACGTGTAAATGTCTGCTATATTATTTACCTATATAAACTAGCATAATTCAGTAGTTATTTGCACAACTCTAGAGTAAGTTAACTGAGTTCCAAAAGCTTGTCCTACCACACACTAGCTCTCTATAAGCAGTTACCTGTAAAATACAGAAAATAATTATACTAGGATTATTATAAAGATTAAATAAGGTAATAAATGTAAAACATTTAGAATAACATGTAGCATATGGCAATCTGAATATAAATATTAGCAGTACTTCATTTTCATTTTTAAAACTGAATTTAGTGTTGAACATTGTTTGGGGTGGTAACCCAAATGGGGCATCCTGGTAAGAAGTCAGTGATACTTTGCCAAATATTGAGGTGCCCTCCCAATAGCAGCTACATTGTAGTTATATATCTTATTTTTATATGCTATTGAACATCTTTACGTGTCCTTAGACCTATTGCTTTGAATTTTAGCTCTAAAATGGCACAGGCCATAGAGCATCTATCCAGATAGTTAACAAATTGTTCTTTGTCCTTAATAAGTATCATTGTAGAATCCAAAAAGATCAAAACTAAGACCTATACTATGAGAAGTGGCATAAACCCTGCATGTAGTATAGGGAGTCAGGACAATAATCCAGAAGAAATAACGTTAAAAATAGTTACCAGAGAATTATCTACACAGGAAACCTGGTATGGAGGAACAAAAAGATAATGGTCCTGAATAAGGGGTTAAGGACTTGAGGAGTCTCAGGGGTAAGAGAAATCCAGAACCTAATTAATTGTGGGTACACGTGGGTGGCTCTGTGGTTGAGCCTCTGCCTTCTGCTCAGGACGAGATCCTGGGGTCCTACGATGGAGTCCTATATCAGGCTCCCCGCAGGGAGCCTGCTTTTCAGTCTGCCTATGTCTCTGCCTCTCTCTCACTGTGTCTCTCATAAATAAATAAATAAAACCTTTTAAAAAAGTTCATTTTGGAGTGCAGAGTGTGAGAAGATGGAAACAGATAAAGCTTTGTCAAATTATTTAAAATGCACTAGAAAGATAAGATGTTGCTGAAAGAAGTTATACATAAAGGGAAATGGTTAAATTTACCTTTAAGAAAGAGCACTCTAGGAACTTCGTGGCAATAGGCTATGAAAGATAGGCAAATCACTTGGACAAAGGATCAATATTAGTCCTTTTACTGCAATCAGGACTGATTGCTCTCCAGGTCTTCAGCAGAGAAATCAGGTTTGTGATATCCCTTCATCACTGCATTGGGAATCTCCTCAGCCTTTATAATGTAGATCGCTGGTTTTCAGGATCTCAGGATTTTCTGTTGCTTTATTCCCCACGGTGGTGAAGCAGCTTCTTGAGAACATTCTTATGTGTTTATTTGTTGAAATATCTGAGACTTGCTTGTTTTAAAGTGTCGCCATTTATTCTTAGTGGTGATTCTATTTTAAGTAGGTATAAAATCCATAGTATAATAATTGGCTCTGATTTAGGAACAGTATCAACATTCAGAAAGTGAAATTTCATTCTCTGTATTGAACCTTTGTTTGGACTAATTTTGGTTCTTGTTATTTTTTTTCTTTCCCTAGAAGATTTGATAATGTTATAAAATTATAAAATTTTATAAATCTTTGAAACTTGAATTCTGAAATTTCAATTGATGGTCTTTAATGTAGATATTTTCCATCCATTTTACTGAGCATACTTTTAGTCCTATCAGTGTTGAAAAATATCTATTATTTTAATTAGTTTAAGAGAAAAACACAGAAGTGATATACTTGGGGGAAAATTGGCAAGGAATTATCCACAACAGGATGGGCTCAGTCATGATAAAAATCAATATATTTCAAGCCTTACACAACAAATTATTCTCTGGGGTTTTAAACTTCTTTGGTTTACAGAAAAGGATGGATAGTGTCCCAATTCTTTTTAAGAAGTTATCATATTGATATCGAAAAGCTTGCATCAAAAATAAAAGGAACTTAAACTTATATTTAGAAGAAGTGCTAAAACACTAATATTAATGATTTATCTACAACATACTATAAAAATTATAAGACATTAAGTATTAGGTTAATTAGCATAATGCAAATAAGAGTATTAATAAATATTCTTTTAATGGATGTAGAGTAGATCATTTGATAGATTTCACCACTAAGATTAAAACTCATAAAAAAAACCTCATAATAAGGTGATTACCTTGGCAATCAAACCTTCTCTAGAAGTCTGAGGAACTCCAAGAATTTTACCTTGTTTGATCTCTTTAATATAATAAAAATACATATTCATTCGAAATCAACATATACTGTCATATTTAGGTTTGAAACATTGAAGAGATTTTCATTAAAATCCCAAGTAGGCCTTTCTAAACACGATCACAGTTAGAAACTTTTAATTAAATTGAGTGACAGTGTTGACTGCTACAGTAGACATTGTCAGTTGCTTGCTCAAAGCTGTTTTCTCCCACTACTTCAAATTGTATTATCACTGATTCCTCTGAATGCCCATCTGGGCCACAGAGACTGGAGAAGCAATCTTTTGCTGAGCTTCTGGAAATCTTATAATTCTTAAAAAAAAAAAAAAGACCCAGAATTGAAATCATACCCGGGATTAATATAATTTTGTGAAATCTAGAACGGCTGCAGCAATTTTTGCAGGAAACCATGTGAGAAGACAATGCTGAACATTTTTATGTTTACAGAAGTATGCTATATCAAAGATGGACGAATCTTGTCAGAATGCTTCTGCTACTACCACTAAACTCACCAATTTTGCTTGAAAATATCATAATCGCCAATGTTTGCTATTAGTGTTAGAAACAATGGCCAACGTTGTTGAAAAATGGGGATGTGAAATATTCTAAGCATTTTAATTGTTGTTTGAATCATTTTAATAAATATAATAGAAAGTCCAAGTCTATTAGCAAAGTTAGGAGTTACATATAAGTGGACCCACACAGGTTATTTTGTGTGACTTTTTGTGTACATCCTTCGGTATCTGGCTTCTAGCACTCAGCACATTTAATGTGCGATAATGCTGTTGTATGTTTGAGGAGCTTGTCAGTTTTTTACAGCTGATTATTACTAATTGAATGTACATATCACAGTTTATGCAACTCCTTATGTTGTTAACCATTTTTTTGGCTATTATCTGGAATGTTGCTATGTTGTACTGTTTTCATGTTTTTGGGTAAGCACCTAAGAGTGGAATACCTGAGTTACAAGGTAGATACATGTTAAAGTTTTTAAGAAACCACAGTTTTCCAAAGTAGTTTTACCATTTAATACTTCCACCACCAATGTATGAGGGTCATGGACTTTTATAATATTTGGAGTTATCATTTTTTAAATTGATTTAGTATGTGGGTGTATTTCATTGCCTCATTATGATTTAAGCGTTTTTATATCCCTGATGACTTAATGGTGTTGAACAATTTCTCAAATTCTTCACCATTTTCATATATTTTGTGAAATGTTTATTTTGCTCATTTTTATTGACTTGTCTTTTATAATTGAGTTGCAATAGTTCTTAGTATGTTTTGGCTATAAGTACTTTTTGAGTCTTTAGAATATCTATGGATTTTTTTTAAAGATTTTATTTATTCATAGAGATGCAGAGAGAGAGAGAGAGAGACAGAGAGAGACAGGCAGAGGGAGAAGCAGGCTCCATGCAGGGAGCCTAACGTGGGACTCGATCCAGGGTCTCCAGATCACGCCCTGGGCTGCAGGCGGCACTAAACTGCTGCGCCACCGGGTGTGTGTGTGTGTGTGTGTGTGTGTGTGTGTGTGTGCCCTATCTATGGATTTTGTTAGTGATTTTTTTTAATGAGGAAAAATTTTGTAATTTTTGATTAAGTCTAATCTATCCTTTTTTTTTCTTTAATAGTTATCTCTTTCTTTGATTGGTCTGAGAAGTATTTAGCTATGCCAAAGTCAGAGAGATACTTTCTCCTTCTCTTCTAAAACATTACATTTTTGGTTTTTACATTTATGACTCTGATTCATCTAAAAATGATTTTTTATTTTTGTGCATGGTGTGAAGTAGAAGGCTTTTTTCCTCCCCATATTGATATTCCAGCACCATTTGGTGAACAGATTTTCTATTCCCCAGTGAGTTGCTTGGCATTCTTGAAAATTACTTGACCATCTATATGTACATTTATTTCTGTACTCTCTATAGTGCTCCACTTATCAATTTGTTTATCTTTCTGGGAGACCACACTGTATGGATTACTGTAGCCTTATATTAAACCTTGGAATCCTAGGGTACCTCGTGGCTCAGTTAGCTGGGTCTGCCTTTGAGTCAGGTCATGATTCTGGGGTCCTGGGACAGAGACGCGAATCAGGCTTCCTGCTCAATGAGGAGCCTGCTTCTCCCTTCCCCTCTGCTGCTCCTCCTGCTTGTGCTTTCTCTTTCTCAAATAAATAAATAAAAATCTTTTTAAAAAATCTTGGATTCCTTCAACATGTTGTGTACATTTCTCTAAATTGCTTTAGCTATTGTTGATCCTTTATCCATTCAAATAAATTTCAAAATCATCTTCTCAATTTCTAGAAAACAATCCAGCTTGGATTGTGACTGAGATCAGATTTATGCTATAACTCTATTTCAGAAGAACTGATATCTTAATGCTGAGTCTTCTAATCCATGTTATAGAATATGTTAGTTCAAGCCAGAATATTATTACTAAATTTTTAAAAAGTAGAATAAACTTAATTCTAAAAAGTAATAAACTGCACAAAGCTATTGTACAAGATATATATTGAACATTGTTCCTAATATTTGTAAGCTGGCACCAATTAAAATCAATAGTAAAATGTTTAACTTTCAGACATTGATATTATGGAATAATGCCATGTCATCAAAATGATGGTAAAGAATAATTTTGAGTGTGAAAATAGGGTTATGAAATGTTCATATGGAAAAAATAGGAAGTAAAACAATATGTATATTATGTACACTTTTTTTAAAGGTTTCGTTTATTTATTCATGAGAGACAGAGAGAGGCAGAGATACAGGCAGAGGGAGAAGCAGGCTCTATGTGGGGAGCCCAATGTGGGACTTGATCTCAGATCCTGGGGCCACTTCCTGAGCCAAAGGCAGACACTCAACTGCTGAGCCACCCAGGTGTTCCAATGTACACTATTTTTGTAAACACACATGACTACTGACTACCTAAAATACGATTCTCTTTGATGTTTAGCTTCCAGTTTTTTCAACTAGAAATGCCTTTTGTATATTATAAATACTTTCAAATTAGAAGTATTTTTACTTTGCATAAAGCCATATCAGTGCAAATTTTGCTGTTTACATTTTTTTACCTATAATTTCTAATAGAATATAAACTCCCTAGAATGATACACACACCTCCACACATATTTCAGTTCTGCTGAATGAAACCTATATATTTCAGGTACAACAGATGATATGTAGTTTTCTAAATTAGCTACATATTTACATACCAGCACAATTTCTATTTTTAAAATAATTTTATCTGAAAAACCATTATATTCATATATATTCAGATAATCTGAAAAACCACTATATTAATATATATTCAGATAAACCTGCTTCCTTTGAGATAGTTTATTCTCTCATCTGGCAGAATTAATGTCTTCGATTGCCTTTCAAGATATGAAAGAGCCATGTGATACTGGTTATGCATAAGAATTGCAGACAGCATTTCGGGCCCAACTGAGTTTTTTAGATTATGAATTAGTAGCAGCAAAGCTGACAGAGTGAAGTATTTTAGTGTTTGGACCACCAAGTGTTCTGAAGAAAGGAGGGATCAAACCATTTTATTGATTCAAGGTTGGGTTGTTTTTTATTTTTAGGAGATAGCACAAAAGGATAAGAAGGAGAACAGAAGTAACGGTATCAATAGGAGAATAGTTTTTTTTTTTTTTTTTATTTTTTTTTTTTATAAATTAATTTTTATTGGTGTTCAATTTACCAACATACAGAATAACACCCAGTGCTCATCCCGTCAAGTGTACCCCTCAGTGCCCATCACCCATTCACCCCCACCCCCCACCCTCCTCCCCCTCCACCACCCCTAGTTCATTTCCCAGAGTTAGAAGTCTTTATGTTCTGTCTCCCTTTCTGATATTTCTCACACATTTCTTCTCCCTTCCCTTATATTCCCTTTCGCTATTATTCATATTCCCCAAATGAATGAGAACATACACTGTTTGTCCTTCTCCGGTTACTGTGGCCAAGTTCAAAAAGGGTGTTGCCTGAGTTCTCCTCTGGGATTTTGATGGAATCTTGTCTCACATTTAGATCTTTCATCTATTTTGAGTTTATCTTTGTGTATGGTGCAAGAGAGTGGTCCAGAATAGTTTTAATACTCGGTTATAAGGATGAGTACAGGAAAAAGCAGAAGAGAAGGTTTAAGGAGACATATGAGAACGGTCAAAAGTATGGAGTGTTTATGTTTAGTGTGATACAGAAGAGGGGTTTTGGTCAGAGTGAGAAATCTTCAATTTAAAATTTCAGAGATGAACCCTTATAGAGGCTGCTGAAAATCAGTTTGCATAGATGGGAGTAAGTGGTTGAAATTAAGTGAGCATGAACATTTGTATGTAATGAGAATTTAAGAATCTCAGTAATAGTCATCTGTGTGTATATTGTAGTCATTTGAATTATTTAAACATTGGAGGCCAATCAGGGGCAGACAGAAGGAATCATAAGAAAGCAGAAACCAGAATACATGTTGTGGGAATAGTCAAATTGCATGATCTTAAAGGACAGAAGATGTTTTTACATATGGCTAGATGCATCACTGTGCAGAAGGAGCCATGAGGTAGGAGGAGAGTGTTCCTCTAATCTCAGATTATCTGACATGCCAAAAGATGAGGGATGAAGGAAAATAAAAAATAGTTCCTTAAGAAAGCTGCAAAAAAGATGAGACTTGTTTCCATCTGAATTTCAGTAAGACAACAATAAGGGATTATTTGGAAAGAATTATGATAATGTATGGGAGTTTTGTTTATTTCTTTTTACCTATGGAATAAGATTCTAAAAAACAGTGAGTTTGGAAAGAGAAAATATCAGTTAAGGATTGCCTTCAGCTGCACAAAGTAGATAACAGGTTAAAGTGGCTTGAGAAATGTTTTTGTTTTTAATATAGAAACAATATCAGAGTTAGGAAGTCCTTCATTAGCTTCAGGAGGTTACCATTTTCACAGACTTCTTCAATCTCCATGCTCCACCATTCATAGTGACTGCTATAATTCTCATAGTCACCTTTCTCAAGTTGACCTTCAGCCTTGCATTACAGGCTGTAATAAGATACTAACAAGCAAACAACAAGGGAAAAAAGGATGATGAGTATATGAGAACGTAAAACACATCCAAATGTTTCAGTGGACTTCCGCTGATAACTTAGAAAATGTTCCAGTGGCAAGGGAGGCTGGAAAATACAGTTTTATTTTGTTTTATCTTGTTTTAATTTTATTTTTAAATTTTTCTAACAAGGCCCATTGCCTTGTTAATTAAATCAGGAATGTTTACATCTAACTCCACCTTACCTATATGTTTTAACATTTTCATTTTAGGATTTTTTTCCCCACTAATTTAAATATTTAATTACTGAGACTGATGATTCTTTGTTTCCTACTACCATCCACAAGAACAGAAAAAAGGAAACGATGGGCAGGAAGGTACAGAGAGGACAGAAGAGAGGGGAGAGGGAAAGATGTGATCCTTCATTTCAGCCAGTGCTCCAGTATGTGAAAAATATAGTCTGGTGGTAATGATTACAAGTGTTTTCTCAAAAAGAGTCACAGTGTTCCTAATTTGAATTGATTATACTCTCAACAGATTTGAAGTGTAAGAATTCTAATGAATGCTGTTGAGGATAGGGATGGGAGACAAAAAATTTCCCATCTCAGTAATAAAATATTTAAATTTGATGGGAAAGACCCTGAGATAAAAATGTAGATCTCTAGGTAAGATGAGGTTGATTCTAAGCATCTTGTATCCCCTTTTCCACAACCCCATACTTTTCCACAACCTCATACTATTATAGATTACTTCCTCAAAACCATAGCATAATTATGAGAAATTAGCAGAGGATTACATAATGCTTAAGTAAGAAACTAAATTTAATGATATGGAAAAAGTGTTATAGTATGTTGTTAATGGTAAAAGACTATTACAAAAAAAAAAAAAGCTTACAAGACTATATGTACCTTCTAATTCTTCTGCCCTCTGTACACATAATTGGAAGGATATTTACCCAACTATCAAAGTTTTTTTTAAACTTTTTATTTAAAAATAAATTTAAATAACATATTGTATTATTAGCTTTAGAGGTAGAGTTCAGTGATTCATCAGTTGCATACAACGAGCACCCAGTGCTCATTACATAATGTGCCCTCTTTTTAATGTCCATCACTCAGTTACCCCATACCCCTATTCCCCTTCCCTCTAGCAACCCTCAGTTTGTTTCCTATAGTTGAGTCTCTTATGGTTTGCCTCCCTGTTTTCCTCTTATTTTCTTTTTCCTTCTCCTCCCCTATTTTCATCTGTTTTATTTCTTAAATTCCACATATGAGTGAAATCATATGGTATTTGTCTTTCTCTCCAACTATCAAGAATAGTCACACTTGGGTGGAAATAAATTTTATTGTCTCCGTATCTTTTTGCTCTTGCCATATTCAATATGAGTTATTATTTTAATAAAAAATTTCAGCATATATACTTTTAATAAGGGTAAATATTTAAGCTTTTGCTAATTGACACTTTCTGAAAGGTATTTTCCCCTTCCATGACCCATGTCATACATATTCTTTCCTACATTTCTGAGACTAGATCTGATTGCTACTCCTTAAATTGCACTATTTTCAATCATAATCTAATGAAACACTTTATTTGGGGTTAGAGATTAGGACACATTGCTAAACCTTGGGACAGTTTCAGGAAAACTGGTAAATCTAGCTACTTAGTATTAGGAGCCAGAGACAGCTCCATTCTTGCTCATTAGGAAGTTGGAGTGATTACTTGCATTCTAAAGAAACCAAATGTCTTTGAATATTTTATAAATAAGACAAGCCACATAATATGCTATTTTGAATGTTCTAGTGTTGTTGATACTGCATAATGTGATGCAGCCTGACATTACAGAGATCAGCTTCTTTTTTGTTTGATGCTGTTCTTAAAATGTTTTATAGCAAATCATTATGCAACATGTGCATTTATCTTCATATTACAGTGACAATATATTTGTAAATCACAGAATCACTGCATTATATTTGCATTTATTTCCTTTGGTAAAACAATAGTTATATATTTTATTCTTATAATTTATACAACCTTATTCATGCACACACTAACTAAAACAGCAACAAAAAACCCTAAACTTTTTGTAATCACACAGCTATAAACACACTAAGAAAAGGATGTGATAATTAAATGCTTTTGGGTATACAATGAAGATGCTACTGGGAGAGACTCAATAGTTTATTTTAGAATTTCCATTAATTTTTAGGCTTGCTAAAATCTAAGTGGAAGCCAGGGGAAAAATACTTATTTAGTCACTGGGTTGTTCATTCAACAAATAGCTACTGAATGCCTACTATGTGTTATGGTTCTCTATAAGCTACAGGAGTAAGTACAACAGTAAAGTAAAAGTAATTGTCCTCAGGGGCATTGCAATTTTTGGCCTCTTTTTACATTTTTTTTTCTTAAATAGTGTTTATATTTTAGAGCACATTTAAGGTATCATCAAAATAGACTGGAAGGTACAAAGACATCACATATACACATACACACAACTTTCCCCATTATTGACACTTCTACCAGAGTGGAACATTGTTACAATTGATAAACCTACACCGTATCATCTAAAGTTCACGTTTACATTAAGGTTCACTTTTGGTGTTGTACATTCATTGGTTTGAACAAATTATATTGGTTTATCATGATATGTACCCACCATTGTAGTGTATGTACAGTAGTTTTACTACTCTGAAAGTACTTTATGCTTCTGTTTCTCCCTTCTTTCCTCCAAACCCTATCACAGTTTTAGCTAAGAATTCCAGTAAGATGTTGAAAAGAAGTGTTGAAAGGGAACATGATTAGCTTATACCTGATCTCAGTGGGAAAGCTTCTGATTTACAATTAAAAAGTGAGCTATATAGGTTTTTGTATATGTTCTTTATCAAGTTAAGAAAATTCTCCTTTATTCCTAGTTGTTCAGAATTTTTATAATAAATGGGTATTATGTTTCATCAAATGCTTTCTTTGCATCTTTTTTTTTGTTTTACTTGTTTTGTGGTTGTAATGTCTATTTACAATGTGTACAATATACATGGCTATAAACATTAGCAACTAATCCAAATTTGATAATTAATTTTGTGTTAACTTGATGAGCCAACGGATGCTCATTAAGCTGGTAAAATATTATTTTGGGGTGTGTCTGTGACAGTGTTTCTGGAAGAGATTAGCACTTTATCATTAGACTGAGTAAAGAAGATCCACACTCACCAATGTTCATGGGTATCAACCTATTGGTTGAGGGCTTGACTAAAACAAAAAAAGTAAAGGAAGGGTACATTCTTGCTCTCTCTATTTAAGTCCGATGCTTATCTTCTCCTGCCCTCTGACTTTGGAGCTTCTTGCTCTTGGGCCTTGAGATTTGGAACTTACATCAGCAGCCCCCCTTTTCTGAGGCTTTCAGCCTTGGACTGGGAATTACACCAGTATGAACCCCCTGGTTCTCAGGTTTTCAAACTTGGAGTAAATTAAACCTCTGGCTCCAGGTTTACCTGGTTTCAGACAACACAGACTGTGGGACTTCTCAGCCTCCATAGATGCGTGAGCTAGCTAGCTAGCCTAGGTAGCTATCTACCTACCTATCACTTAACCTATACTATCTATCTTCTTTGTATACACTTTTGGTTCTGTTTCTGGAGAACCCTGACTAATACACAAGTCCACTTTCAAATAACACTATACCACTGCACAAATGAGTACCTTATAATACAAAAGAATCCTAATTCCTCTCTTTCATTCCTTGTTATCACCGTTATTTATTCCACTTAATACATAAGCATACGTGTATATTCTAAAAATACATAATAAATGAGCAAATACATTGTTGCTATTATTTTGAACAAAACCATTACCTGTTAGACCAATTAAAAATAAAAAAGTTTTTATTCTATTTTCACTGATTCTTCAATGTTCTTCCTTTGTGAATAAGGATAATTTTTCAATGTACACAAGTCTATGTCATTGTTGTTCTCTCAACACTTTAAATATTTTACTTGTCTCTCTTCTTGCTCACACCAATCATGCAGGAAAGTGATATGTAATTCTTATCTTTGTTCCTCTATAGGTAAAGTGTTTTTCTTCTACTGGCTTCCTTCAAGGTTCTTTTTATCTTCGATTTTTGGTTTTTTGAAAATGGTATGCCTAGGTGTGTGTGTGTGTGTGTGTGTGTTTCTTTGCACTTAACTTGCTTGGCATTTTTTGAGCTTCTGGATCTATGGAGTGTTGTCTGAATGACTGGGAAAATTCTCAGCCAGTATTGTTTCAAATACATCGTCTGTTTCTTTCTTCTTCTTTTATTCCCATATGTATGCCATACAGTGCATAGTTGTCCCATGGTTCTTGGCTATTCTATTTATTTATTTTTTAGTATTTTTTTTTAATCTGCTTTTCAGTTTTGGAAATTTCCATTGTGAACCTCAATGCCACCTCAAGTTCACCAATTCTTCCCTCAGCCAGGCTCCTAGTAAGCCTATCAAAAGCATTCTTCATGTCTGTTACAATGATTTTGACCTCTAGCATTTTCTTTTGCTACTTTCTTGGGAGTTTCTATCTTTCTGCTCACATTGCCCATCTGTTCTTACCTGCCCTCTGCTTCATGCATTATAGCTATTAGCATATTTATATAATCATAGTTGTTATAAATTCCTGGCTTGACAATTCCATCATCCTTGCCATACCTGTATTTGCTTCTGATGCTTTCTCTGTCTCGTCAAACTATGTTGTTTTGCCTTTTAGCAGGTCTTGTGCTTCTTTCTTGACTCAGGCATGATATACTAGGTCAAAGGAATGCGCCCCCTCTCCCCCCCACCCCAGCCAAGCCACATAATGCAGCCTCAGGCTCCAGGGGCACCTTGTTTGCCCTTCTGTGAGCACCCTTCCTCCACTCCTCCTCACCAGACTAGGCCCCAGCCCCAGCCTGTGAGACTCCCTAACGGAAGAAGATTTCCTGATGTAGGTAGGGGTGCGGGGGAAGGGGCCAGCTACACTACAGCAGGGTGCTGACGGTCAGGCTTGGTCAGAGAGTCAGCAATGCCGTAAGGTTGTTCTTCAGTGGCAAGATGTGAGGAAGAGGCAGTGGTAGTCTCCCGGGTTGAATTCTCGACAACTTGGAGCTGCTGCGGCGGCGGTGGGAACAACTGGCCCGAGAATGTGCAACGGAATGTTGCGTTTAGATCCTCGAGGCTTTGGACCTGGGAGGATGGGGGAAGGGGCCCCGAGTTTCTGATTCAAAACCCTGTGTCCTTTCACTGGGCCCTCAGTTCTCCAGGAAGGCCAGACTTGGGCATGTGCCCGTTCGCGCCTCCCATTCTGGCCTCAGGCAATAGCTCCCGGCGCCTGCCTTTGCCTTTGCGCCACCATCTTGGCAGCAAGCACCCTGGGGCTACGTGCCGCTACAGTGTGACACTGAAGGCGACAGGGCGGGGCATCTACAAGGATTAGGGTGTGCCTGACAGACGCTATGAGGCAGACACCTCACTACTGACCTGGAGAGGACGGTTTTCCCGGCAGCCACTGCACACACAGGTACTGCTCACTCACGGGTCCTTGCGGGCCCCCGCAGATCTCTCAACATCTCGCGAGATCGGGTTTCCACGGTAGTAGAGCAGGGACTGCAGGGTTTCCGGCGGGAAACTGCAGGGTTTCCGGGTTTCCGGCCTCTGAGGCACCCGTGGTTCCGCGCGTTCCAGCCGGTCCTGTCCCAGCTGCCCGGTACCCAGAGGTGAGGAGCGGAGGGAGGAGGGGCTTTCTGTTGTCCAGTGATTACGTCCGAGTTGTTTTTTTTTTTTTTTTAAGATTTTTATGTATTTATTCATGAGAGACAGAGAGGGAGGGGCAGAGACACAGGCAGAGGGAGAAGCAGGCTCCGCGCAAGGAGCCGGATGTGGGACTCGATCCCGGCTCTCTGGGATCCCGTCCTGAGCCAAAGGGCAGGCGCTAAACCGCTGAGCCCCCCGGGGATCCCTACGCCTCAGACTTTTAGCCTGAATCTCTGAATTATTAACTTCGTTAGGTGCTTTTCTGTTTTTAAGACTCTTAAGTGGGGACAGAGGCCGCAGTGGGCTGCAGATGAGGACTTCTTCCCTGTGGAGTGATGGAAGGGCCTGGAATTGCGTGTGCCCGTTTCCGCAGGCTATTAGAGCTGTGGTAAAACCTCTCAAGATGAGGCTCTGGTTAAACAGCTTCTCTCAGGCCAGTCCTTGTTAACAAGAACAAAATGCCCTGGCATCTATCTATCTCTGGCTTCTTTCTTCTTTTCTTTTCTTTTTTTTTCTTTCTTTTCGATTGATTGATAAGAGCTCATTTTTCTCAAGAGGGTGGGCAGAGGGAGAGTATCTTCAAGGCCACTGGCTGCTTAGCAGGGAGCCATCTGGGGGCTGCGATCCTAGGACCCGTGAGAGAAACCTAGACTCTCACGGTTGGTTGGACTGCCAACCAACGGAGACACCCAGGAAAGGATGATTTCTGGGAATTTCAACACTGCTTTGCAATGCAGTTTCTTATTCTATCTGTATTCTCGAGGACAGACTATCAAACAGCTACTAGGAAATTCTAGGCAGCAGATAAAAGGGAAAAAATACCCATAGCAGCTTTAATCCGAAGAAAGAAAAAAGAAAAAATAAAGGCCTAGTATTACATAGCTGAGATTATAAAAACCAGAGACTTAGCTGACTCGCAAAACATCCACTATCATCAGGCCTATGTTTGAATGCTTTTCTATGAGAAGCGGTACACTTGGAGGAGTCAGAAGGATGCATATAACTATTAAACGTTTATCACTTCAAATTTTTCTTTCCTTTTACTTTTTTTTTTTTAAAGATTTTATTTATTTATTCATGAGAGACACACGCAGAGAGAGGCAGAGACACAGGCAGAGGGAGAAGCAGGCTCCATGCAGGGAGCCCGATGTGCGACTCGATCCTGAGACTCCAGGATCATGCCCTGGGCTGAAGCCGGCGCTAAACCGCTGAGCCATCCGTGCTGCCCAAATTTTTCTTAGCTTTGAGGTCAGGAGCATTTGTTGTAATAAAGTTGGTAAGAGAAGATTGGAGAAGAAAAAGCTACAGTCATGATTCTGTAGCATTTTACACATGTAAATGTGTATTTATAAGGTGTTTAGTATCATTTATGCATAAGCATCTATAAGTGAATTTATTAGATAACAATTCTGTATGTTGTCTTGTCAGTGAATATTTATTTGAATTCTTACACATATAATTGCATTATGTAGCACTTATATTTGTTTATTTTATTCTCCTTGTTTTAGCATACTGGCTCTTGGTCTGACTTGTATTGGCTAATAGGGAGCTGGATAACAACCATTCTGTCTGTCCTTTTAAAAATTAAATATTAAAATTTAATGAAGTTTTAAAAATTAAAATTTAAATAGATTAAGAATGTATTTTTAAAAGAGAAGAGTATATATGATAGTCTATAATCAATAAGAAAAAATATTTTCATCGAATCAACTAAATAACAGGCAATTGAGAATACTTGCTTAAAACATTTAATGTGATTTATTCTATTAATTAAAGTATAATTTAGTTTTTGTTACTTGTTTTACAGAATAATTTCTGCATGTTTTTGTTAGTAAATTGATAGACAGTAATTGTATATGGTATCTGTAATCAGTTATTCTGTTTCTATATAAAAATTTATGAGTGAGGGGCACCTGGGTGGCTCAGTGGTTGGGCATCTGCCTTTGGTTCAGGTCGTGATCCCAGGGTCCTGGGATCAAGTCTCTCATCAGGCTCCCTATAGGGAGCTTACCTCTCCCTCTGCCTATGTCTCTGTCTCTGTCTCTGTGTGTCTCTTATGAATAAATAAATAGCATCTTTAAAAAAAATTATGAGTGATTTTAATCTAAAGTATTAGGGATAAAAGTTAGGTTTTGAAATAGACTAAAAATGAAATACAGTCATCACACAACTTTTCTTTTTTCTTTTTTTTTAATAAATTAATTATTATTGGTGTTCAATTTACCAACATGCAGAATAACACCCAGTGCTCATCCCGTCAAGTGTCCCCCTCAGTGCCCGTCACCCATTCACCCCCACCCCCCGCCCTCCTCCCCTTCCACCACCCCTAGTTCGTTTCCCAGAGTTAGGAGTCTTTATGTTCTGTCTCCCTTTCTGATATTTCCCACATCACACAGCTTTTCACTCATGCATCACATGTTAGAGGTCAAGTACTTATTTATATTTATAATATAGTGATGCTTGATCATTGTTCATAAAATTGCCACTGTATTTATGATTTGGGACTGTTGAGACTGGTGAGGTATGTTCTTTTAGCTATAACTTAAATCAGTTTCACAAATTCTCTAAGCCTCATTTAACTCATCCATAGACCAGCACTACATCTTGAAGTTCTCTAACCTTCTTTTATCTTTTTCCAAGATTTTCAACTATATTAATGAAGAAATTTTAGGTAACAATGATTAGAAATATATACATAAATTATACATGTATATATTTAAAAAATGGCTTTGATAAAAAAATATAAACACATAGTATTACATAAAAGACATTCATAAGATAGGGCAAGTACCTACAAATTTATTTAAGTCCACATCCCAATTTACTTCATTAAGGATCTAAATTATTTCCTTCCTATATATATTATTCTCAGGGTATCAATTTTGTTACTGGCTGTTTCTCCTAATAGTTTCAAAATGGCTGTCACAGTTTGTGGCAATAAAAGAAAACGATGTCCACCACATTTATATGTTTGTATTTATTCTGTGTGTCTGTGTATGTGTGTGTGTGTGTGTGTGTGTGTGTGTGTGTTGGGAAGTGTCTTTTATTATGTTTCTTTTTTCCCCCCAGTCTTGAGGTATACTTGCACATATTTAATGTGTACATTTTGATGAGTTTGGCATAAGCATATACCTGTGACATCATCACCACAAAGTAAAAACATTCATCACCTCCAAAAGATACTTCTTGTGTCTGTTTATTCTTTGTTTCTTCTTTTTTTCCTTCTTCTGGTGGTGGTAAGAACATTTAGCATGGAAACTACTCTCTTAAAAGGTTAAGTGACAATACCATATTGTTAACTATGTTGTACAGCAGATCTCTAGAATGTATAGCTGTAACTTTATACCAGTGAAATAAGTCAATCACAAAAGGACCATTCATGATTCCATTTTTAGGAGGTACCTAAAATAGTCAAATTCATAGAAGCAGAGTATAGAATGGTGGTTGCAGAGGATAGGGGCATGAAAATAGGGAACTTGTTAAGTGGTCATTATGTGTTTTTAAATTTTCATCACTAAAGATTTCTAAGAGTTCACTCAGCAAATTTCCCTTCACAGATTACTTGCCAAACAGCTGCTGATTCAAGCCCAACCAGTACTTCTACAACCCTATTCTCGGCAGCTTCTGATAGGCAGTTCTTCAGACCTCCAGCCATCAGCCCCTTGTGGCAAGGGGCTTCCAAATTTCCACTCCTATGTTGAAGTAGCCCTCCACTCTGCCTGTGGATGCCTTTGTAATACCAGTTGCTACATATTTTAGAGGTGTACTAGGGAGGAATAGAGTCACTATGCTTCTTGTGAGGAACCCATAGATTTAGGAAGCCAGTGGGTTCCCTGATCAAATCAGAGTTCTGTTGAAAAAGTAGAAAGGAAATGGATGGCAACTAAGCCATCCGCAGTATCTGCTATAGCACTAGGTGATATAGAAGTCCTTACTATATGTGATAGCACTACGAATGATCTTTTGTGTGTGACCTTCCCCAAGGAATTCCTACATGTTTTATAAATCCTGAGTGTTTTTCACTTACAAGTTTAGCTAGCAGCAACAATAGGAAGCTGTGCTGTCCCTTGCAAGTCACTGCTTATTATTCAGTAACTGTTCTGGCTATTGTTCTCAAAATATGGATATATTCCTTATCCATATACTCTTCAATCCTTATACTGGATAAGACCAGTATAACACAGATAAGACCAGTCTTTTTGTTGTTGTTGTTGTTAAAGATTTTATTTATTTATTCATGAGAGACAGAGAGAGAGAGAGAGAGGCAGAGACACAGGCAGAGGGAGAAGCAGGCTCCATGCAGGGGCCCAACATGGGACTCGATCCTGGGTCTCCAGGATCATGCCCTGGGCTGAAGGTGGCGCTAAATTGCTGAGCCACCCGGGCTGCCCAGATAAGACCAGTCTTAAAGTCCAGCTGTACTTTACTGAGAAGTTAAAGAGTACAAAATAAAATGCAATACAGGAGTTCTTTTTAAGAACAACGAAAATATAAAACTGAATATGTTTCTTAGAATCCATCAACTGCACAAGATTTTCTATTGCCTTTCTTTTCCTTAGACTTTTGACTGCTGTTTAGTTATAGAAGTCAGTGTCTTTGAACCTTAATGAGATTCCTTAATCATTTCCTTCCTAGTTGGAGCCCAGCCTCTCAACTCTACTGTAAGGTGAGGGGGGTGGGGAAGAATCTTCTACCCCTTGTGTAATTTTGTAAAATAGACTTCAACATCATAATCATCTTCCTGGCAGAGGAAATTTTTCCCAGAGGAAAATAATTCTAGACATTAATATACAGAGCAATTTGATATTGTTTCAGATCCTTATTTTCATTAAAATAATCTTATTTCTCATTTATATCATCAAAGGCCCATGTAGGCGATTCCCACACTCCCACTTCTCCTAAAAGATGACCTTTTTCCCAAGAACTTTACCTCTAACTAGTAAAACTTAAGAATTACATTTCTCTTAATTCTAGCCATCCATTATCAGATATTGGGGACAGGTCTCAGAAGACCCTCTGTAACAAGTTCCTTATAAAATGCATCTAGAATTAGTCTCTTCAGTAGAATATAGCATATATTTAGCCTTAAAGATAGCTAAACTGAGGAAGCCTTAAAGCAATATTGAGTATGATTAAATATATAACCAGATTTGCTTACCCTAGACAATAGATAGGGATATATTTCTATTTCTAAAATCTTTTCAGAAATATACCGGAAGTGTCCTTTCTTTGCCCAAGACATACACAGGACTGAATAAAGACAACAGAGGAGATTGTTGAGAATGACTCTATACACATAAACATGTGGGTGTTGAGTATATAAGTTTGAAATATTAATAAACTTTCTGATGTCTTCTGATCTCTTTTGTTCTTCATCCATTTCAATGGAACATAAAGTGTTCTATGCTCACTGTTCCAGGAAAGAATATGTTAGCCTGAAGCAGTTTCTTCTAACTTTTGAATTTTATGTAACTAGTCCTGAGCAGAGTAGGAAGAACCCTGGACATGAACAATAGGCTTTTGGAGAGCTACAGGGAGAAACAGAGAGTGGACAATGCTCTTTCAGACTGGGGAAAAAAGTGCCCAAATTATAGTGAGAAGGAGAGGATCATGTAAGCGGTAGTGGGTAGATGGAAGCAATTTTCTTTGAAAAGCCTTTGTTTTCCTGTCCCATAATTCACGTCTAAGAGAGATAAAAATATACCAGAATGTTTGCTCAGTCTAATAGCAAGAAAACATATACTTTGTTTTTCAGGTAGATCTAGGGGAAGAAGGAAAAGTTAGGGACCCAAGAAAAAAATGGATAACTTTATGAAAAACCTTAGTAGATGATCTTACACAATGCTATAGAGTTCTCTGTGTAGACACATAAGAATGATTTCCTTCAGTGGGACTTTGAGGATTGAAATGAGGGATGATTCAGTGTCAGCCCATATGCACTGACAACTAAGAACATGACAGGATGATGAATGTATTGGTAAATACCATCATGGACAGATGATGATGAGAACCAGATGGCATTCTTTCAGCAGGCAGTAACAAACAACCCAACTGACAAGGACTTAAACAATAAGGACATTATTTACCGTTAGCAAGAACCCCTGAGGCTTGGTCAGTTTAACAGGACAATGATGTCATCAAGACCCTGGGTTTTTATATTCTTCCCAGTCACCCTCAGGTGTTGGCTTTAGTTCTGTTTTTGCCTCAAGGATCATTGGACAGCTACCATAGATCTTGGCATCATATTTACTAAACTGCCTCCAAAGAAAATAAGGTTACTCTCTTGAAAATTTACCTTTATTTGTGAGAGAGAAGCTTGCTTAGGATACCTAATGAAGTTTATCCATTTGTATTTTAGAGGACATGGCTATACCTAGCTGAAGTGCAGGCAAAAATTAGTGAATTCTGTTGGCAAGAAAGCAAGGTAAAGGGAGTTTGGGGGAAGAGGAGAGAATGTATCTGGCAGGTAAAAATGTGTCAGCTATATTCATCATTGTGTACTTGTATACCACAAATATGGAATACACACAACCATGACCCTGAGAAAAAGTGAATAATTTATTCATTGACATTTATTCTTTAATATTGGCAGAATTATTTAAGTAAAAACAGAAGCAAGCCAAAAAATTACAGTAAGTTATATGAAAATATAGCTGTATTTCTTACACAATTATATGGAAAGGGACTCAAGATAAATATAATTGAGAAGGTAGAAACATGAAACCCTATGTATCATGTATTTTTGAGAGGGACAAATATGCTGACATATTAGCTTATTACTTCCTATGGTGAAGGAAGAAAAACTGTCCATAAGTGACCCAAGATTTTTTTTTCTGCGTTGTCTAGATAATGAAGTAGCAGGGATTGAGATTCTTCTTTCTCTTAGCAGGAGTGGGGCTACACCTATGCCCCAGTGTCTTTCTCTGTAGTATGGTTATAGTATGGTTGCCAGGTAAAGCACAGGAAGTTCAGTGAAATTTGAAATTTCATAAAAAGCAACAAATACTATTTTAGTATAGGTATACCCCTAATATTGCACAATGCATATTTAACTGAAATATTTGTCATTGATCTGAAGTTCAAATTTAACTGGGCTTTTTTTGTTTTTATTTGCTAAATCTTACAACCCTACCTTAACCAGAGAAATTGGAATCATCACAAGCTACCCAAGTCTCCAAGGGCTCCTAGGTATCCAGTTTTCCCAAAGATTACTTTTCAGCAGCAATCACCTTAAATTCACACAATTTGGCCTAGAGGTAGCTGCAATGCAGGTTGTGACTATACATACCATTTTTTGTACTTGCCCTAAAAAAGGCAAAACTGTAGGGTGAAGGCTCCTTTCAATGAACTGTGTCCAGCGGAGTACCCTAGTGTTTATATACTACTTTCTAAGATACTGGGAGATAGAAGCACCATGCCTTCTCTTGTCTCACTGACAAAGCCTCATATACTTTCCTTGCCTCCCTGATTCCAATCCCCCAAGAAGATATCTCTTACTTTTATGAAACTATATTCCACTCTTGAGCCAAGAGACAGGTATGATGTATGTCTGCTCTTCCCACATAGACACAGACTCATACTTTATTTCTTTATAACACATACAAAAAGACTAATTCTTAGGACAGTGCTTGACATATATGAAGCACTTAATAATTTTTTATTGAGTGAATGAATCAATTCATTTTACTTTAGGACTGGGCGTAACTCAAAAGAAATACATTTTAGAAAAATAAGGCTTTTGATATTTCTTAACTGCTTTTAGGAATGATAGGCTGAAGAAGCTCATATATAACTCCTACTAGACACTGATTTACTCTGATGAAGCATAACTTTATGGAGCTGAAACCTAAGTCTACTTGAATCCACTGATCAGAATTAATGCCACCTTTGATGGAAAAAATGGGACACTAGGTGAAACTTAGTAGATTTCAATAAGAACACTGCATTATTTCTGTGATATTCCTGCTAAAAATGCATAAAATGAATCTAAACTGTAATCCTGGGCAGCCCTGGTGGCTCAGTAGTTTAGCGCTGCCTTCAGCCCAGGGCCTGATCCTGGAGACCCAGGATCGAATCCCACGTCGGGTTCCCTGCATGGAGCCTGCTTCTCCCTCTGCCTGTGTCTCTGCCTCTCTCTGTGTGTCTCTCATGAATAAATAAATAAAATCTTAAAAAAAAACTAAACTGTAATCCTGAGGAAATATCAGACAAACTCAAATTAAGGGACATTCTACTAGTCCTGTCATTTTTAAAATTCTGAGTAACTGTTTTGAACTAAATGACACTAATGAAAATCCTAACTAAAAGCAAAGCTTGATCTTGAATTGGCTTATTTCATTATTGGAGCATTTAATGGAACTTGAATCCAAGTGTTAGATGGTAGCACTAACTTAGTACTAACTTCCTGATATTGATGGTTGTGCATTAGATAAATAGGAGAGTAGGTAGGAGACCTTAGTTTTGTCTGGTCCCAGGAATTCAGCTGGATAGCTATTAAATCACCCTGAATACTGTGAACTCAACCAGATATCTAAGATAAGAACTGCTGCAGTTCTGCAAACAAAAAAGTGTCCACTTCTGTAAGAATGACAAGACAGAAACAGTAATACAGTTTTCTGTATTACTGAGATACAACCAAAAAATGGAGACTCTAACTACTAAAATAAATGAGACAGAAGAGAGAAATAGTGATATAGAAGACAAAATTATGGTAAATAAAGGAGCTGAGAAAAAGAGAAATAACTACTGAATCATGAGAGGAAAAATTTGAGAGATAAGTGATACCATAAACTGAAACAATATAAGAATAATTGGGATCCCAAAAGAAGAGGAAAGAGAGAGAGGAGCAGAAGGTATATTGAAACAGATTATAGCTGAAAACTTCCCTAGTCCAAGGAAGGAAAGTGGCATTCAAGTCCAAGAGGCACAGAGAAAGCCCCTAAAAATCAATAAAAATAGATCAATATCTTAACATTTAACAGTGCAGCTTGCAAATGTCAGAGACAAAGAGAAAAGCAGATCGGACAAGTGGTCCATAACCTATAAGAGTAGAAACATTAGAATGGCAGCAGACCTAGCCGCAGAGACCTGGCAGACCAGAAAGAATGGGCATGATATATTCAGCATGCTAAATTAGAAAAATATTCAGCCAAGAATTCTTTATCCAGCAAGGCTATCATTCAAAATGGAGGGATAAAAAGCTTCCAGGACAAACAGAATCTAAAAGAATTTGTGATCATTAAACCTTCCCTGCAAGAAATATTAAAGAGGATCCTTTAAGCAAAGAGAGAGCCCAAAAGTCACATAGACCAGGACAGAGACAATAACAGAAACAGTGATTTTACAGGCAATACCTTGGCACTAAATTTGTATCTTTCAATAGTTATTCTGAATGTAAGTGGGTTAAATGCTCCAATCAAAAGACATAGCATATCATATTGGATAAAAAAGACCCATCCATATGCTCTCTCCAGGAGACTCATTTTAGATCCTAAGACACCTCCATATTGAAAGTGAGGGGTTGGAAAATGTTCATGCTAATGGACATCGAAAGAAGTAGCCATCCTTATATCAGATAATTTATGCCCCTAACATGGGAGCAGCCAGTTATATAAACCAATTTATAACAAAGAAATACATTGATGATAATACAATGATATTAGGGGACTTTAACATCCACTCATAGCAATTGGACAGGTCATCTAAACAGAAGATCAACAAGGAAACAAGGGCTTTGAATGACACGCTGGACCCCATGGACTGCACAGATATATTCAAAGCATTGCATCTTAAAGCAACAGAATACATATTTTTCTCAAGTGCAAATGGGACATTCTCTAGAATAGATCACATACTGTGTCACAAATCAGGGCTCAGCTGGTCCCAAAAGATGGGGATCATCCCCTGCATATTTTCAGACTCCAATGCTTTGAAACTTGAACTCAATCACAAGAGAAAATTTGGAAAGAACTCAAATACATAGAGGTTAAAGAGCATCCTACTGAAGAATGAATGAGTCAAGCAGGAAATTAAAGAAGAATTAAAATTAAATTAAAGAAAAAAAGTTCATGGAAGCCAATGAAAGTGAAAACATGACAATTCAGAACCTTTGGAATGCAGCAAATGTGGTACTAAGAGGGAAGTATATGGCAATACTGGCCTTCCTCAAGCAACAAGAAAAGTCTTAAATACACAACCTAATCTTACACCTAAAGGAGCTAGCAAAAGAACAGTAAATAAAGCCCAAATCCAGCAGGAGATGAGAAATAATAAAGATTAGAGCAGAAATCAGTGATACAGAAATGAAAAAAAAATAACAGTAGACAAAGATCAATGAAGCTAGGAACTGCTTCTTTGAAAGAACTAATAAGATCAATAAACCTCTGGCCAGACTTATCAAAAAGAAAAGAGAAAGGACCCAAGTAAATAAAATCATGAATGAAAGGGGAGAGATCACAAAAACACCAAAGAAACACAATTATAAGAACATATTATGAGCAATTGTATGCCAACAAATTAGGTACTCTGGAAGAAATGAATGCATTCTTAGCAACATATAAACTATCAAAACAAAACTGAAGAATTAGAAAATCTGAACAGACCCATAGCCAGCAAGGAAATTGAATCAATTATCAAAACTCTCCCGACAAATAAGAGTGCAGGGCCGAGTGGCTTCCCAAGGGCATTCTACCAATCATTTAAAGAATTAATACCTATTCTTCTGAAACTGTCTTGGAAATAGAAGGAAAACTCCCAAACTTGTTCTATGAGGCCAGTGTTACCTTAATTCCAAAAGCAGACAAAGTCCCCCCAAAAAGGAGAATTACAGACCAATATCCCTGATGAACGTGAATGCAAATATTCTCACCAAGATACCAGTAGGATCCAACTGTACATTAAAAGGGCTATTTACCATGACCAAGTGGAATTTATTCCTGGGCTGCAAGGGTGATTGAACATCTGCAAATGAGTCATTGTGATACATCACCTTACTAAAAGAAATAACAAGAACCATATAATCTTCTCCATAGATGCAGAAGTATTTGACAAAGTACAGCATCCTTTCTTGATTAAAACTCTTCTCAGTGTATGGATAGTGGGAACATACCTCAATATCATAAAAGCCATGTACAAAAAGCCTATTGTAAGTATCATTCTCAATGGGGAAAAACTTGAGAGCTTTTCCTGGAAGGTCAGGAACATGCAGGAATGTCCACTCTCGCCATCTCTGTTCAACATAGTACTAGAAGTCCTAGCTTCAGCAATGAGACAAGAAAAAATAATAAAAGGCATCCAAATTTGCAAAGAAGAAGTCAAACTCTCACTCTTCACAGACAACATGATATTCTATGTGCAAAAGCCAAAAGAGTACACTCTATAATTGCTAGAACTCACAGGAATTCAGTAAAGTGCAGAATGTAAAATCATGCACAGAAATCAGTTGCATTTCTATACACTAACAATGAGACAGAAGAGAAATTAAGAAATTAATCCCATTTACAATTGTACCAAAAAACTTTAAGTTACCTAGGAATAAACCTAACCAAAAAGGCATACGATATGTATTCAGAAAACTATAGAACACTCATGAAATAAATTGAGGAAGACACACACGCAAAAAAAAAAAAAAAATGGAAAAACATTCCATGCTCATGGATTGGAAGAACAAATATTGTTTTTAAAATGTTTATGCTACCTAGAGTAATCTATACATTCAATGTAATCCCTATAAAATACCATCAAGTTTTTTTTTTTTTTTTTTGCAGGGTAACTCAGAAGCCAGGTTTGAAGGTGACTTCCTTCCATTAGCCACAGTTTGAAGGTCTCCTGAAAAGTGTTGTCCTTATTGTTTGTGAAAAAGGGATGTAAAAATTACTAAAGATTACTGATTATATTTCTTATAAAAATAACATTTAAGTGTTTTATTATGCAAAGATACTGTTTGTAATGTAGCTGCTTCTGGTGAGGGGAATCGACTGGTTAAGGTCTGGGAAAGGGAGATTTTTACTGTGTGTATGAATTGTGTACTGTGTACATGCATTTCCCATTCACAAAAATAAATAATAGTTATATAACAATAGTCATTTTTAGTAGATATATGTCTAAATAGAGGATCACTGTCTCTTTTTGTGGTTCCAAGAGAAAATGGATTCTAAATATGGGAATATGTGGTGAGAAAAGAAACAAATGGATCACATTTCTTGTCTCCAGACAAGTTTAGCGTTTTGAGGTCATGGATACTTTAAATCTTGGTATGCTTTCTTCAATCTATTTTCTATTAGCCTTAGGACTAGTGTATATTATGCCTAAATTCTGATACTCTGCTGCCTTTCAGTTTCAGCTTTGTGTGTTGTTTTCTATTTTAGGAAGTAACTATGAGTATTTTGTTATTTATTTATTTTTTATAACTGAGTATTTTAGATAAATCCTGATTATGCATCATAGGCTTTTAGCCAAATGCTATTATATGTCAAAATTCATAGACAAATTATTAGAATTGCAGACCAAATGGAATTGACTTTAAATTTTGAGGTTGGAATGAAAAAAAAATCTTTAATGATTTCATAAAGAACAACTCCAAAAGTGTAGCATGTAATTATAGAATGTTAGTAAACATACATAGATTGAACACTTTCGATAAAATCATGTGTAATGAAATGCTTTTAAATTGTGTTCCAAATTCATTATAAAGTTATTAAATACCTGAAAACTGCTCTATGAGTAGTGAATATTCTATATATTGATTCAGATATATAAAAATCAGTTGACAGTCCACTGGTTTTTTTAGGCACACTCAGATTCTCTTTAAATATGAGAAATATAGCAATATGCTTCCTGTTATTCTAGGAATCAGATTCATAAAATGTAGTCCCAACACTGTCACTTAATATCTATGTTAGCAACAGGATATTAATAACAGGGCAGCCTAACTTACAGAGTGTAGTGAGCATAAAAATACATTTCACATATAATTTTGCAACTGTGTTTTGAAAATTTTCTCATTCTATGAATATATATGATGATAGGAAATATAACACTGTATGGAGGAGTTTGTAGAAATTATAAACTGAAAGATTATCTGAATAAAATCAACTGCAATTCTCAGAATATTTTCTCTTATATATTAGCATGTGTGTATTCATGTGTTACGCATGTCTCACATGTTTTGTTTTCATTTAAATTCTCAGTTCTGATAAATCATACTAAATATCTTAATATGACTTTTTTTATTGTGAAAATTGTTAATTTATTAATTGCTATAATTTTTTCACTCCTTTCTATGTCATGCTAAAAAACACATAACATAAAGTACATCATTTTAACCATTTTTAAGTGTACAACTTAGTGGTGTTATGTATGCATATTGGGAAGTGGATCTCCAGAACTTTTTTTCCTGCAAAACTGGAACTCTCTACCCTTTAAGCAACAACTCTCATTTCCACCATCATCCAGTTTCTGGTAACTACCATTTACTTTTTGTTTCTTTGAATTTCACTACTTTAGAGATATCATAAAGAATTCCAACTTGTAGTTTCATTGATGTTTTGCTGCTGTTTTTTTATTTCCTATTTATCTCTGCTCTAATATTTATTATTTGAGTTTTGATAGATTTTGGTTTGGTTGCCTTTTTCCCCCTGCCTTTTCTAACTTTTTTCAAGTAAATTTAATTGTTGGTTTAAGATCTTTAATCTTTATTAAATTTTCACTTACAACTAAAAGCTTCCCTCTTCACACTGCTTGTGTGCTACATGCAGTTCATAAGTTTTGTGATACTGTGCTTTTTGTTTTCATGTGTCTTAAGGTACTTTCTACTTTTTCTTGTGACTACTTTAACTCATCTAAGAATGTGTTGTTTAAAAATGTATTGTTAGGTTTCCATGTATTTGTGGATTTTCCTGATTTCTAGTATCTAGAAGTGATAATTTGCAGTATTACAGTCTTCTAAAATTTGTTGAGACTTGTTTTGTGGCTTAACATAAGGTGTTTACTGGAAAATATTCCATGTGTCCTTGAGAAGAATGTGTATTTTGCTGTGGTTGAGTGGAGTATTCTATGTATATATTTATTAGATTCCTTGGTCTATATTGTTGAAGCCCTCTATTTTTTTTTTCTCTAGTTGTATTCATTGCTGAAAGTGAGGTACTGAAGTCTCCTGCTATTCTGTTGTTTTCTATTATGTCAAAGTTTATTTCATATACTAAGGGTTCTGATATTTGGTACATAAATATTTATACTTGTTACCTTATTTTATTTAATCATGTTATTTTCTTTTCTGTCTTTTTTAAGGTTTTGACTTAAAATCTAGTATATCTGATATTCATGTGGTGACTACTGCCCTCTTTGGTTTACCTTTTGTATGGAATATCTTTTCCATCATTTCACTTTCAGCCTTTATGTGTTTTCATTTCTAATGGGTTTCTTATTAATGGCATTTGGTTGGGCTTTTTAAAATCCACTTAGCCAGTGTGTTTTATGTTGGGGAGTTTAATCCATTTACATTTAAACTAATTGTTGATAGAAGACTTATTATTGCTGAGTTTGTTGTTTTCTGTTTTGTAGCTTCTTTGTTTTCCATTTCCTCTTACTGCCTTACTTTAGTTTTTATTAGTTTTTGTAGTGACCTGCTTTGATTCTCTTTTCATTTCTTTTTACATATATTCTATAAGTATTTTGTTTGTGGTTACCATTGAATTTATATAAAATATCTTAAGGTTATTGCATTCTATTTTAAACTGTTAACAGTTTAACTGTAGTCACCTACAAAACCCTACTCTTTTACAGCTTCATCCCCCCACATTTTGTTATTGATATCACAAATTTCATCTTTAAAGATTGTAAAATCAAGAGCTCAAATTTATATTTTTTAATGTTTTTGTTACTTAAGCTATATTTAAAAGTTAAAAGTGACCAATATTAAAATAAGAGGTTTCTAATTTTTGTCTATGTGTTTATCTTTAATGAAGAAATTTATATTTTTGTATGGCTTCATGTTCTTACTAGTGTCTTTTCATTTCAACCTGAAGGACTCCTGTTAGCGTTTCTTGTAGAGTAGGTTTGATGGTAATGAACTTTCTCAGTTTTGGTTAATCTAGGAATCTTAATTTCTCCTTTTGCATTTAGTATTTTTTTGCTTGACAGTTTTTTTGTTTGTTTGTTTTGTTTTCTCTCAATACTTTGAATATATCACTCTCCCTTTTGGCCTAAAACATTTCTGCTGAGAAATCTACTAATTATGAAATTTCCCTTATATATGATAAGTTGCTTTTCTCTTGCTACTTTCAAGATTCTTTCTTTGACTTTTGGCAGATTGGTTATAATGCATCTTTATGTGGATCTCCTTGAGTTAAATCTAGTTGGATTACATTGACCTTTTTAAATTTTTATATTCACTTATTTATACAGATTTGTGAACTTTTTCAGCATTATTTCTCTAAATAAGCTCTCTGCCCCTTTTATTTTTCTTCTCCTTTGGTGATCCTATAATACATATTATAATACTTAATATAATAATGATATTATGAGTGTCATAATGAAATTATGAATAAAGCTGTTGTAAAGATCTATGGGGGAGCATCTGAATGAAAATATATATTTTTTAAATATTGTATTTTATTTATCCATTCATGAGAAACATACAGAAAGAGGCAGAGATGTAGGCAGAGGTAGAAACAGGCTTCCTGCAAGAAGCTTGATGTGGGGCTCGACCCTGGGACTCTGGGATCACGCCCTGAGCTAAAGGCAGTCACTCAACCACTGAGCCACCCAGGCATTCAGTGGAAATAATTTTTGAAGTTTATTTGGGTAAATACCAATGAGTGTGATTGGTGAATTCTATTGTAAGAATATACTTAGTTTTATAAGAAACTTCCAGATTGTCTTCCAGAGTGGCTCCACTATTTTCCCAAGACCAAAAAATTTGATTCCCTTTGATCTGCATCATTGCCAATATTTGGTGTTGTCAGTGTTCTGGATTGGCCACTCATAGCTATATAGTGATATCTCATTGTTTTAATTTCCATTTCCCTGATAACCTATGTTTTGGAGCAAATTTCATATGCATTTTTGCCATATTTTTATCTTTGATGAAGTAAATGTCTCTTAAGGTCATTGGCCCATTTCTGAATTGTGTTGCTCATGTTCTATTACTGAGTTACAAGAATTCTGAGTATATTTTGAGTGATAGTCTTTTATCATATATGTCGTTTTGCATATATTTTCTTTCAGTCTGTGGCTTTTAAAAAAAACACCTCTTAAAAAATAAAAGAAACCTATTGACTGTCTTTTGCAGAGCTGAAGTTTTGCATTTTAATTTTAATAAAGTGCCTCTTATCAGTTCTTTCTGTCATGAATTATTCCTTTGGAGTTGTATCTAAAAAATCATCACCAAACCCATGATTATGTTGATTTTTCCTGTATTATCTCCTAAGAGTTTTACGGTTTTACATTTTTCTGCATGTGTATATGCAGTTTTTAAAAAGACTACTCATTTGTTGAAAATGCATCTTTTTTTCCCCATTGTTTTGCCTCTGTTTCTTTACCAAAGATCAGTTAACTATTGTTTATGGAAGTCTATTTCTGTGCTACTTTGTTCCATTGATCTGTTTGTCTATTCTTTCACCAATACTGCTACTGTCTTGATATCTGTATTAGTAGTAAGTGTTGAAGTTGAGTAGTGTCAGTTCTTTAAGTTTGCTCTTCTCCTTTAATATTGTGTTGACTCTTCTGGATCTTATGCCTCTGCATATAAACTTTAGAATCAGTTTGTTGATATCTACAAAATAACTTGCTTAGGTTTTGATTGTCTGCATTGTATTCATAGAATAACTTGGAAGAACTGATATCTTGGGGGAGGGGCAAGATGGCAGAAGAGTAGGATCCCCAAGTCACCTGTCGCCATCAAATTGCCTAGATAACTTTCAAATCATCCTGAAAACCTACGAATTCGACTTGAGATTTAAAGAGAGAACAGCTGGAATGCTACAGTGAGAGGAGTTCACGCTTCTATCAAGGTAGGAAGACGGGGGGGGGGGGGGGGGGGACAAAAGGCATCCAAGGGGGTGGAGCCCCGCGAGGAGCCTGGCTAATAAGGCCGTGGGGAGTGCCCCCAGGACAGGAAAGCCCCGTCCTGGAGAAGCAGGAGTTTCACCAATCTTCCCGCTAGCAGGGAGTTGGAGCAGGATCCCAGGAGGGGCGGGGATGCCCTCAGGCTCCCAGGAGCACTACCAGAGCACCTGCACCCTGGGGAAAAAGGGCTGCAGCACCCAGAGCAGGATCCGGGAGCAGGTCGGGGGCAGCTCGGGCAGAGGCTCTGCGCAGACAGAACTGCGAGGCCGGGATCGCGATTCCAACAGTGCAGACCGGGGAGCACAGGGCTGCGGGGACACAGCCCAAGATCCAGAATATGTATTTGAACAAATCATAGTTGAAAACTTTCCTAATCTGGGAAGGGAAACAGGCATTCAGATCCAGGAAATAGAGGGATCCCCCCCCCAAATAAAGAAAAACGTTCAACACCTCAACATTTAATAGTGAAGCTTGCAAATTCCAAAGATACAGAGAAGATCCTTAAAGCAGCAAGAGACAAGAGATCCCTAACTTATATGGGGAGAAATATCAGATTAACAGCAGACCTCTCCACACAGACCTGGCAGGCCAGAAAGGGCTGGCAGGATATATTCAGGGTCCTAGATGAGAAGAACATGCAGGCAAGAATACTTTATCCATCAAGGCTCTCATTCAGAATAGAAGGAGAGATAAACAGCTTCCAAGACAGGGAGGAACTGAAAGAATATGTGATCACCAAACCAGCTCTGCAAGAAATTTTAAGGGGGACTCTTAAAATTCCCCTTTAAGAAGAAGTCCAATGGAACAATCCACAAAAACAGGGACTGAATAGGTATCATGATGACACTAAACTCATATCTTTCAATAGTAACTCTGAACGTGAATGGGCTTAACGACCCCGTCAAAAGGCGCAGGGTTTCAGACTGGATAAAAAAGCAGGACCCATCTATTTGCTGTCTACAAGAGACTCATTTTAGACAGAAAGACACCTCCAGCCTGAAAATAAAAGGTTGGAGAACCATTCAAATGCTCCTCAAAAGAAAGCAGGGGTAGCCATCCTTATATCAGATAAACTAAAGTTTATCCCGAAGACTAGTGAGAGATGAAGAGGGACACTATATCATATTTAAAGGATCTATCCAAGAAGAGGACTTAACAATCATCAATATATATGCCCCGAATGTGGGAGCTGCCAAATATATCAATCAGTTAATAACCAAAGTTAAGACATACATAGATAATAATACACTTATACTTGGTGACTTCAATATAGCACTTTCTACACTTGATCGGTCTTCTAAGCACAACATCTCCAAAGAAACAAGAGCTTTAAATGATACACTGGACCAGATGGATTTCACAGATATACAGAACTTTACATCCAAACACAACTGAATACACATTCTTCTCAAGTGCACATGGAACTTTCTCCAGAATAGACCACATACTGGGTCATAAGTCAGGTCTTAACTGATACCAAAAGATTGGGATCGTCCCCTGCA
This sequence comes from Nyctereutes procyonoides, assembly GCF_905146905.1. NCBI lineage: Eukaryota > Metazoa > Chordata > Mammalia > Carnivora > Canidae > Nyctereutes > Nyctereutes procyonoides. The sequence goes on from NW_026575121.1 coordinate 19,893,181, forward strand.
TATTCTCAGACCATAATGCCTTGAAATTAGAACTAAATCACAAGAAGTTTGGAAGGATTTCAAACACGTGGAGGTTAAGGACCATCCTGCTAAAAGATGAAAGGGTCAACCAGGAAATTAAGGAAGAATTAAAAAGATTCATGGAAACTAATGATAATGAAGATACAACCGTTCAAAGTCTTTGGGATACAGCAAAAGCAGTCCTGAGGGGGCAATACATTGCAATACAAACATCCATCCAAAAACTGGAAAGAACTCAAATACAAAAGCTAACCTTGCACCCTAAAGGAGCTCGAAAGGAAACAGCAAATAGATCCTACACCCAGCAGAAGAAGAGAGTTAATAAAGATTCGAGCAGAACTCAATGAAATAGAGACCAGAAGAACTGTGGAACAGATCAACAGAACCAGGAGTTGGTTCTTTGAATGAATTAATAACATAGATAACCATTAGCCAGCCTTATTAAAAATAAGAGAGAGAAGACTGAAATTAATAAAATCTTGAATGACAGGGGAGAGATCACTACCAACACCAAGGAAATACAAACGATTTTATAAACATTATGAACAGCTATATGCCAATAAATTAGGCAATCTAGAAGAAATGGACACATTTCTGGAAAGCCACAAACTACCAAAACTGTAACTTGAAGAAATAGAAAATCTGAACAGGCCAATAACCAGGGAGGAAATTGAAGCAGTCATCAAAAACCTCCCAAGACACAAAAGTCCAGGGCCAGATGGCTTCCCTGGGGAATTCTATCAAACATTTAAAGAAGAAACCATACCTATTCTACTAAAGCTGTTCGGAAAGATAGAAAAAGATGGAATACTTCCAAACTCGTTCTATGAGGCCAGCATCACCTTAATTCCAAAACCAGACAAAGACCCCACCAAAAAGGAGAATTACAGACCAATATCCCTGATGAACATGGATGCAAAAATTCTCAACAAGATACTAGCCAATAGGATCCAACAATACATTAAGAAAATTATTCACCATGACCAAGTAGGATTTATCCCCGGGACACAAGGCTGGTTCAACACTCGTAAAACAATCAATGTGATTCATCATATCACAAGAGAAAAACCAAGAACCATATGATCCTCTCATTAGATGCAGAGAAAGCATTTGACAAAATACAGGATCCATTCCTGATCAAAATTCTTCAGAGTGTAGGGATAGAGGGAACATTCCTCAACATCTTAAAAGCCATCTATAAAAAGCCCACAGCAAATACCATTCTCAATGGGGAAGCACTGGGAGGCTTTTCCCTAAGATCAGGAACAAGACAGGGATGTCCACTCTCACCACTGCTATTCAACATAGTACTGGAAGTCCTAGCCTCAGGAATCAGACAACAAAAAGACATTAAAGGCATTCGAATTGGCAAAGAAGAAGTCAAACTCTCCCTCTTCGCCGATGACATGATACTCTACATAGAAAACCCAACAGCCTCCACCCCAAGATTGCTAGAACTCATACAGCAATTTGGTAGCGTGGCAGGATACAAAATCAATGCCCAGAAATCAATGGCATTTCTATACACTAACAATGAGACTGAAGAAAGAGAAATTAAGGAGTCAATCCCATTTACAATTACACCCAAAAGCATAAGATACCTAGGAATAAACCTAACCAAAGAGGTAAAGGATCTATATCCTAAAAACTACAGAACACTTCTGAAAGAAATTGAGGAAGACACAAAGAGATGGAAAAACATTCCATGCTCATGGATTGGCAGAATTAATATTGTGAAAATGTCAATGTTACCCAGGGCAATTTACACGTTTAATGCAATCCCTATCAAAATACCATGGACTTTCTTCAGAGAGTTAGAACAAAGTATTTTATGATTTGTGTGGAATCAGAGAAGACCCCGAATAGCCAGGGGAATTTTAAAAAAGAAAACCCTATCTGGGGGCATCACAATGCCAGATTTCAGGTTGTACTACAAAGCTGTGGTCATCAAGACAGTGTGGTCCTGGCACAAAAACAGACACATAGATCAATGGAACAGAATAGAGAACCCAGAAGTGGACCCTGAACTTTATGGTCAACTAATATTCGATAAAGGAGGAAAGACTATCCATTGGAAGAAAGACAGTCTCTTCAGTAAATGGTGCTGGGAAAATTGGACATCCACATGCAGAAGAATGAAACTAGACCACTCTCTTGCACCATACACAAAGATAAACTCAAAATGGATGAAAGATGTAAATGTGAGACAAGATTCCATCAAAATCCCAGAGGAGAACACAGGCAACACCCTTTTTTAACTCGGCCACAGTAACTTCTTGCAAGATACATCCACGAAGGCAAAAGAAACAAAAGCAAAAATGAACTATTGGGACTTCATCAAGATAAGAAGCTTTTGCACAGCAAAGGATACAGTCAACAAAACTAAAAGACAACCTACAGAATGGGAGAAGATATTTGCAAATGACGTATCAGATAAAGGGCTAGTTTCCAAGATCTATAAAGAACTTATTAAACTCAACACCAAAGAAACAAACAATCCAATCATGAAAAGGGCAAAAGACATGAAGAGAAATCTCACAGAGGAAGACATAGACTTGGCCAACATACACATGAGAAAATGCTCTGCATCACTTGCCATCAGGGAAATACAAATCAAAACCACAATGAGATACCACCTCACACCAGTGAGAATGGGGAAAATTAACAAGGCAGGAAACCACAAATGTTGGAGAGGATGCGGAGAAAAGGGAACCCTCTTACACTGTTGGTGGGAATGTGAACTGGTGCAGCCACTCTGGAAAACTGTGTGGAGGTTCCTCAAAGAGTTAAAAATAGACCTGCCCTACGACCCAGCAATTGCACTGTTGGGGATTTACCCCAAAGATTCAGATGCAATGAAACGCCGGGACACCTGCACCCCGATGTTTCTAGCAGCAATGTCCACAATAGCCAAACTGTGTTGGAGCCTCGGTGTCCATCGAAAGATGAATGGATAAAGAAGATGTGGTTTATGTATACAATGGAATATTCCTCAGCCATTAGAAATGACAAATACCCACCATTTGTTTCAACGTGGATGGAACTGGAGGGTATTATGCTGAGTGAAGTAAGTCAATTGGAGAAGGACAAACATTATAGGTTCTCATTCATTTGGGGTATATAAATAATAGTGAAAGGGAATATAAGGGAAGGGAGAAGAAATGTGTGGGAAATATTAGAAAGGGAGACAGAACATAAAGACTCCTAACTCTGGGAAATGAATTAGGTGTGGTGAAAGGGGAGGAGGGTGGGAGGTGGGGGTGAATGGGTGATGGGCACTGAGGGGGGCACTTGACGGGATGAGCACTGGGTGTTATTCTGTATGTTGGCAAATTGAACACCAATAAAAAACAAATTTATTATAAAAAATTATAGAGGATTAGCATAATTTCTTCCTTAAATTTAATAGATTTCACCATAAAACTAGCTGGGCTTTTTTTTTTTTTTTTTGAGGGTTTTTAGTTACTGATTCAATGTCATTAGTCTACATAAGTCTCTTCCATGTATGTCTTCTTGTGTGGATTTTTGCCAGTTGTGTTTTTCAAAGAATTGTTGTTACATTTGATGTAGGTTATCAAATATGTAGGCATAGAATTGTTCATAGTATTCTTTATTATCCTTTTAATTTTCCTGAGATCTGTAGTGATGTCCTTTCTTTCATTTCTAATGTTAGTAATTTGTATACTCAATTTTTTTTTTCTTAATTAGCCTGGCCAGAAGGTTATCAGTTTTATTGGCCCTTTCAGAGAATTATCTTGGTTTCAGTAATTTTCTACATTAACTTCCTATTTTCAATTTTACTGATTTTGCTGTCTTTTTAATATTCTTTTATATGATTCTTTTAATATAATGAATTTTAAAATATGTTTTCCACTATTGAGCCTTCTTATAGTCCTTGAAGTTTGAACAATACTTGGCATTTTAATCATTCTGTTGATGTAATAATTTTTTCTTTAGTTGTTTATATCTACAGTTGTAATGGAAATTGATTTTAGAATTTGCCAAAATCTTTGCTAGGTTTGGTGTTTTGTGTAATGGTAGAATTTCCAGAGGTAAATTAAAAATTCCACTTTGTCTTGTATTTTATTTATTTATTTTTCAAAGATTTTACTTATTTATTCATGAGAGACAGAGAGAGAGAGAGAGAGAGAGAGAGAGAGAGAGAGAGGCAGAGAGAGAAGCAGGCTCCATGCAGGGAGGAAGAAAAAGGGGGACTCTATCCCGGGACTGCAAGATCATGCCCTTCAGTTGAGCTGAAGGCAGAAGCTCAACAGCTGAGCCACCCAGGTGTCCCCACTGTATCTTGTTTAAGCATAAAATGCTTTATAAAAGCACATTAGGTAGCAAACTTCATTATGGAAAACCATCATAAAGTGGCTTGGAGGTAGTTAGAATAACTCATTAAGATAGATAATTCATTAAGATTTTCTGTTTGTTAAAGAGTGTGAGATTAATCACAATTCAGTGTGAGGTGTGCCAACTCAGCAGTGTTTCTAGAAATCCTGTAGCCTAATAGCAGATAGAAGAAGGAAGGGAGTCAAGTGCAGGAATGATAGAGGAGAAATATGTTGGGTCCATGACAAATATGAAACAGTTAAACTCTCGATGGTCTACTTTCTGAATTTTTATAAGAAGGAAAAAGTAAAGTAAAATTTTCATCTTATTTATAGTTTGTTTTTATTTATTATTTTAAAATATGTATTTATTTATTTGAAAGAGAGAGAACATGTGAGCAAGCCCATGAATTAGAGAGGGGAAGAGGGAGAGAATCCTCAAGCAGACTCCCCACTGAGCATGAAGGTAATTTGGGGCCAGTCCCATCACCCATGAGATCACAATCTGAGCAGAAACCAAGACCTGGTCACTCAGTCAACTAAGCCACTCAGGTGCCCCTGAGTTTTTATTTTATTTTTTTATTTTATTGTTGTTAGTATAGCAGCTAAACTTAATCATAATTGTTACAGATTTCATACCAAAACCTGGCTATTTTATCTTTTCCTGATTGCCAATTTTAAATTAGTCTTAGAATCTAGAATAATTTCCACATTCTGAGGAGGAGCCAAGTAGAAATAGCTATAAATCTTCCTATTAATAAAAGAGCAATCCAAATAGAATAATGCATCCCTTTGGGAATCATGTAGATTAATAATCAAAATTTTGAGTAGTACAGCTATAGAGATATTTATCATGTACCCATTAATTTTCCTAGTTTGACCTATGTAGCAATCTGACAGGTTTTAGAAACTGACAATAGATTATAAGGATATTAGTTGGGTAGTGACTGGAATTATAGCTTCTTTTTAAGATATAGTCTCTTTTCTTGGATAATGTGATAAACCTCTGGCATTGGGAGGGACTTATGTGCCTACAAACTTGTTTCTTTTTTTCCTTTCTTAAAAACTTGTCTATTCTCGTAAGTACAGATCACGAGGAATTAAGCCTTTGCATCCTTGATGTAAGAATAGACGATACTCCATTTTTGTGTCATATTATGGTCTTAAATGATATTTGATAAGTCATCATTTCTGCAGATCATCATCATGGGACACCTCATTAATAACTTTTTAGTGGACTGTGAGAAAACCAGGAGATCAGGGAGCAGCAAGTTCAAGCCCCCCCAAGAGTGGGGTGACATAGTAGTGGTTAATAAGGGAACTATTTATAGATCTTTGGAAGTCATGGAAAAGAAAAACCAACAGAGTATGGAGGCATCCTAGGGTAGCAAAGAGAGGGAGTTTCTACATCAGAAGGAATAAAAGTGAAAAACAGCTGTAGAAATCCAGAGATAGTAGCTATACCTAATGGAAGATGTCAGCTTGATAGAAGCTATGTGGTCTTTGTTGTATGGATGTAGCCTTCTCAGAGCAAATAACATGGAATATGCTGTGGAAAACATACTTGGCGAACAGTTAATATCCAGTAATGGGAAGCATACACATCAGTAAGTCTCTATGGGTTTTTGAGGCTAAGTAGATGATACCAAGTGTCTAGCTCTTATTCATTGTCCATTTGCTGGATATTAAATTATTAGCAATAGGAACCTTGGGAACCATGCAGCTTTAGCTGACTTTGTGAATTAAGTACTGTCTGCTATTTATCAGCTGAGCTTATTTAGTAGTATTCCATCATCAAGTGCGAGTGGTATGTATTCACAGATTTAAAACAGAAACAAGACTATAGTAAACCACACTGTCCCAGCCTACTTGTTTATGCTATCATCCAGCTGTCAATCATATGTCTAACCTCAGTGATACTCCCATGTGATGCTTACATGAAATAATGGCATTACTTCATTAGTATCTAACCCTTTGGGGGAATAAATGGTCATGATATTGATAATTATTTTCTCTTGCTGAATGATAGAAATCTTTTGATCCAGTGAACAATATATGACACTGTCTCTCTAATTGACTGGGTGGATATGTATGTGTGTGTATTTGCTTGTACATGTGTGTATTTACAGTGACCCAAAACTAGAAGTGTGGGTGAATTTTTGCAAGAATATATTAAACGACTCACTTAAAAATTTTGTCTGTAACCTTCATGACTCTGACCTCAGTTTTTTCGGGGGTGTTCACAATCAAATTGTGAGAAAAACTTTCACCAAAGAATATAATAGAAGCCTGATAAAGTGGCTGAGATTGCTGCCTGGCATTTCAGACAACTATTGCCAAGAGGGAAGTGAGGAAAGAGGATAGGGAGACAGGCTAACGTGATTGTCATGCTTTTTTGAAGAGAAATAGCATGGTTGCTACACAGTGGTGGCAGGAAAGAGAATAGAACCTGGAGGAATATCTAGTACAATAACATGCTCATTGAGATTTTATTAAAAACTAAGCTTGCAGTAATTCCAAAACCTCAGATAGAAAACTTCGGAAAGTACTCTTAGATAAAGAACTTTAACTTGAACAGATAGGTAATAGGAGGGGAAGTCATAGTTATTGGCTATAACATTGTAAATAGTTACACAATTTAGAATTATCTTTATTTCTAGCTTCATATGGATTATAACTGAAAGTTAGAAAAAAATTTATCCTTCTATATTAATTATATATAGTGTTTGGTATGGTTAAACTTAGTCTGCAGTTTTCCAAATATTGTAAATTAAGAAAAATGAATAGGTAGCTTTCAGAGACCTTGTGTTTGAAGCTGGATACCATCACAGAGAATGACTTTGGATTGCTTATTTTTAGAGAAGGAAATATTGTGTGTGTGTGTGTGTGTGTGTGTGAGAGAGAGAGAGAGAGAGAGAGAGAGAGAGAGAGAGAGAGAACTACATGAAACAGAATCTAACAAGATAGGGACATTTTAATTGCATCTAAAAATTGCATTTGTATTTGAAAGTCTATTTATATGAGGAGTGAAACTTACTTTCTTTCCCCCCTTTATATATGCTCTGTTCTTACGTTAATAACAACATCATGGGAGCTACATTTTTAACATTCCTTGAAGTTATATTGAGACCATCAGTCACCATGCCTCAAGTACCACCAATTTGCCTTTACTAAAGAATGAAATGTGATTCAATCTATTTAGTTTCCACTTCTGAGTATTTGAATGTGGAGTATCACAGATTGCATATACTTTGGAGCTAAATAGAACCAATGATTGTAGCTTGGAAGAGATTCTCCATAAGTTTTTGCAACTGTTTTTTAAGTCTTTTTTTTTAATTTTTTTTTATTTATTTATGATAGTCACACACACAGAGAGAGAGAGAGAGGCAGAGACACAGGCAGAGGGAGAAGCAGGCTCCATGCACCGGGAGCCCGACGTGGGACTCGATCCCGGGTCTCCAGGATCGCACCCTGGGCCAAAGGCAGGCGCCAAACCGCTGCGCCACCCAGGGATCCCCTGTTTTTTAAGTCTTAATTTTATCTTTTCTTTTGATTTGCTGAGCTGCCAAGGAGTATTCTTTCACTAAATTCCTTTGTTTTTCCAGAGACAGTTTCTATTTTTTTTTGAGGTATCATTGAAATACCATGTATTTTTTTCAGCTGAACCACATGATTCCACATTTGTTTATATAGCAAAATGATCACAACAAATCTAGTTAACATTCATCACTATACACAGTTAAAAAAAGTTTTTTCTTGTGATAAGAATTTTTAAGTTCTGTTGTCTTAGTAACTTTCAAAGAGGCAATATAGTATTATTAACTGTAGTCACCAAGCTGACATTACATCTCCATGACTACTTTTTTTGTTACTGGAAGTTTGTACCTTTCGACTCTTCTTTGCTCATTTGGCTCATCCCAATTCTGTTGTCTTTCTCTGGGAACCACCAGTTTGTTCTCTGTGAGCTTGTTTGTTGTTCTTAAGAATGCACATATAAGTGAGATCCACATATAAGTGAGATAAATACTTAAAGATAAGTAAATACTTAAAGATAAATACTTATCTTTTTCTGATCTACTAATTTCAATCAGCATAGTGCCCTTAAGATCCATTCATATTGTCACTAATAGCAGGATTTCCTCTTTTTTATTGTAAAATAATATTTCGGTGTATGTGTTTATGTGTGTGTGTCTGTATGTATATCACATTTTCTTTATCCATTCATCTATTGATGGACATTTAGGTTATTTCTATTCTTGACTTTTGTAAGTAACGTTTCTTATTAATTAATTAATTAATTTGAGAGAGACAGAGAGATGGAGAGAGGGCATGCATGAGCAGGGAGGAGGGGCAGAGGAGAGAGAGAGGCAAACTCCCCATTGGGCAGAGAGCCTGACACAGGGCTCAATCCCAGGACCCTGAGTTCATGACCTGAGTTGAAGGCAGACACTTAACTAACTGAGCCACCCAGGAGCCCCATAAATAATGTTTCAATGAACATAGAGGTTCATATATTTTTGAATTAGTGTTTTTGTTTTCTTTGGATAAGTACCCAGTAGTAGAATTGTTGGATCATATAATAGGTTTTTGTTGTTGTTGTTGTTGTTGGAGGTCCATCCTCTTTTCCATAGTGGCTGCACCAATTCTGCATTCCAGACAACAGTGTACAAAGTTTCTCTTCTCTTTACATCTTTATTGACACTTGTTTTTCTTGTATTTTTGTTAACATTCATTCTTACAGTTATGAGTTGATATTATAGCTTTACATTATTTTATTTTCTTTTAAGATTTTATTTTTACATAATCTCTACACCAAGGTGGAACTTAACCTTTCAACCCTAAGATCAAGAATCGCATGCAAAAAAAAAAAAAAAAAAAAAAAAAAAAAAAAAGAAAAGAAAGAAAGAAAGAAAGAAAGAAAGAAAAGAGTTTGCATACTCTACTAACTGAGCCAGCCAAGTGCCTCTATGTCTTTGCATTATTTATAATCAGAGATTCCAGGTTATATTATTGACCTTTTTTACCATGTAAAGTCGTTACTGTGTTCACCTGCAAAAAACAGAGATCTTACTATAGTGGCTTAAACACAGAAGAGTTAATAATCTTATCTAAAATATGCTGATGATAGGCACTTTGAGGTTAATCTGGTAGTTCTACAGTTACCAGTTATCAGGGAAGCAGGCTCCTGTGTGTGTGCATTTTCTTTGCTCCACAGCCCTAGAATCAATCTGATTTCCTCTAACATATAAGATGGCTACCAGAACCTCATGATTTCTGTATTTGAAGTAGAAAGAATAAAAGGAGAATGAAAAAAAAATAGCACCTTTCAAAGTCACTGTCCTAATATATTTCCTGGTATATCTCATTATCTAGAACTTAGTCAGAAGGCCACTCTGAGCTACCAAGGGAGCTGGGAAATGTGGCCTTCAGGGTGTCCAGCAATGTGTTTAGCTAAAAAACCAAGATTCTGTTACTAAGGAGTATATGGAGAATAGCAATTTTTCTGCTACTTTCTTCCTGAACAATCTTTCTAATTTGTTGTGTGTCTTTTTAATATAACTAAAATGTTTCTGTTTTACAACTCTTACTGCATACTTGAGGATGTTCTTTCTTATGCATCAGATCTTAGTTACACTTTGGTAGTTGTATAAATAATGTGTGGAATTCCAAAATAAACCATACGAGAAAAAAAATTTCAATTTATAATTTCTTACTTGAAATAAGTTTTGTGAGAAAGAACAGCCCAACATGTAATCATTGTTTCAGAAATTGGGAATAATTATTGATGACTCTGTTGATTATGTTTTTTGGGGAAAAAAGAAACACATTTTATCTCATTTATATTAAGTAAAAAGCTATGGGTACTTGTATTTTACCATTTAGACGATTCATTATTTTATCATATTATTTTCCTTTTATAAAGGAAATGTATTTTATAAATGTATGTTTACCTTAAAATAACTCATTTTTAGTAGAAAATTAAAAATTTAGTGTTAATTTCCTAGGAATCAAGGGGAAAACTTTACATAGTTTTTTTTCTGTACCGTCTTACTATTAGCTGGTAAAGCATGAAGACAATAGTAATCAGTGATTGGTGTAGTATAGTGTATTACTATACCAATAGAATGCTAACATAATTGGACCATTAAGAATGACTTTTCTATGTAGTTTATTCTACACACTCATCCAGTGGATGCAGTGCTTTTAATTTGCCATTCTGTGGACAGCTCCTCCATCTAATGTTCTACCTTTATATACTTTTACCTGTTGTAGTCTGTCTTAAAACATGTTCTCATTTGGCTTTCTTTTCCCCCTTGGCCTTTTTAACTTTTCTGCTACTGTTTTCTCCCATCCAAGTTGTCAGTCTTTCCCTTTTGTATGATTCCATGAATGGATTTACTAATAAATAAAGGCTGTAAGGGAGATAGAGGGAAGGGAGGATAAGCTGATATTTTGATTTAGCACACAAATGGATTATTTAAAAATCATATTTTCACATTTCACTAGGCAAAGATTATCAAATTCTACTCTACCTTCTATAGGCTATTATACTCACATAAGTTCTATTATAAACAGTTCCCAATTATAAATAGTGCTAGTTGCATTAAGTCAGAGATGAGAACAAAAAGAGTGCTCATTTATTCTAGAGTGAGTCTACATGTGTATAATCTTGGAGATATCTATATATATATATATATATATATATATATATATATTTATATATATTTGTTTTTATAAGAATGATTTTAAGCAAAATCTTACAAATACACAAATACTACATTTATTATGTTCTCTGCCACCTTTATTGTGGAATTTGTATTTTTAGAAGTGAAGTTTTGGCCATGTAATTTTGAACTGAATTAAGTGCATATGTGGCTGATGACAGACTTAATGCAAGTACTAATGAATGCAGTTTGAATATTTTGTTTACCTTAGTAATCAGTTTTTCCAACAGTCTAAAAGACAAATTTGAAGCCTAAATACTATGGCATATATTTTCCTATTCTAGTAATACATACATTACAACTCAAATTAGAGCTTCAGGTTCTACGGAAAATATCCTAACAAACATTCCTGATTTAAATATTTTAAAGGTAAAATTCATCCGTTTATCTGTAAGTACTTTGTGTTTTTAAATTGTGAAATTCAGGTTTCACAATAACCAATTGGTCCAGAAAGTATATTATTATTTTAATTAATTAATTAATTTTAAAGATTTATTTATTTGAGAGGCAGGGAGAGGGATTGAGGGAAAGGCTGAGGGAGAAATCCCAGCAGACTCCCCACTGAGCACAGAACCTGATGCAGGGCTTGATCTCACAACTCTGAGATGGCATGCTGAGGCAAAATCAAGAGTCAGAAGCTTAACTGACTGAGTCACCTAGCTGTCCCCACCCCTTCCTTTAAAGCAGGGCTACAGTGTAGTAATTTTTTCTTCTCAATTTTTATGCAATATATGATCCTTTGTAGGATATATTTAAAAGGATGTGAAAGTTTGTATTTTCCCTACAATGATTGAATTACCCTCTATTTGAAAATTTAAAAAGAAGAGAAAATCACTATATTGTATACCCCAAACTCATATAACATTGTATGTTAACTGTACTGGAATTAAAATAAAATGAAATAAATAAAAATATAATGAAGAGAAAGAGAAAAGTACTTCAGGAGCCTTTCTGTGGCATTTTTCCTCATGATTGAGTTCTCATACTGATAATCAAACTATGAAGTGAATATTAATTAAAACAGACTATGTCTGAAAGTTAAAAACTAATTAAGTAAATAAAATATTTATTTTATTCATTCAAAATATGCCTCTCTGTTTCTATGGGAATTTCAGAGATTCAATTAGATTAACTCAGACTTTGTGGGAAGAGAATTTGTTGCTGAGGTTCAATAAAGGTTATCTAAGCCTGTAAATTTACTTTGAAAATCATACAGCAAATAGTCTATTTAGTCAGCCAGAAAACATCACTCAGCTTAGTGTTGAGCTTTAAGAATAATAAAGAGCTCAGCATCCCAAATTTATTCACATATCTTATATGAGTGATTAACTTTAACTTCAGAATTATATTTCAAGAATATATGTGTCATACTTTTTTGTATAGTTTTTTTCTAATAACTATTTTATAGTGACCCAAATAATCTCATTTCTATAAAATGTCCTCTATCATATACGATTTTGAAAAATACATTCATAAGATTATACCAGATTTTAACAAGAACTTTTCAATTAAAGATGAGGTATCATATTGAATGAGGAAGGGATGTGCATCATCCATGTCAGCTCTAAAAAATTCATAATAGCCTTTTTGTCTAAATTCTAATTTTGAGACATTTTTTGAGTTTTAAAGTTCCCCAGCTTCCTTTAATGTTGAGACAATCAAATATAAATCAGAGACATTTTATTGAGAAATAACGGGCATGGCATTTTTGTGTAAGTGCATTAGTTTCCATGGAAACATATAGCAAATATTCTTTATGCTATTTCTTTTAACAGAATGTGTTACAAATTATTTTTAAAGTTACTTTGTGTGACTTAGATATTATGGTACTAATAGAAATGTACTGTTGGACTTCATAATAGGCGGCTGTGGCCTGCTAGTGCAGGAAATAATAAAATCCTTTCTTATAAACAATCTTTCAAACTCACAAACATGGCTTCAGTCTTAGGTTTTTCTTTTTTCTTGAACTTCAGTGAGAAAAATAATTTTTAACAAGGAAATTCAACTCTGTTTTATGGCTAACTCTTTAAGGCTGGCTAAGAACAGATTCAGTAGAGTGAGAAATCACCTCATGACTCTTGAACCTTCATAAGCTAAATAAAATTGTTTGTGGTGATCCCTTGAAAACTTTATCTGAGACTCAATACTAGTTGAAGTGGAAAAATCATGGCTCAAAATTCTATAATGCTGTAAAGAAGAAATTGGGTCATATTGGCCAGGGTTAGTGAGGGCATGATTGAAAAGCTGAACAGGAGCGTGGTTTGACTCTGGTGAGATCTCACTAAGCTGTTAGGTCAAAGTTGTGCTGACAGTGACTGTACCTGAGAACCAGACAGGACTTTAGCATTTTACTGTGGATTTGCCCAAATAATTTTTCTTAGGCCAGCCAATTGGATAGATTGCATCTAGGTGCATGTAAATACTGTAAAGGATTTGATATATAGTGTTTAATGGTAATATGAGTTGGTTTGACAAATTATATGCCTCTCTAGATTTCTTATTCATATGGGGAAGTTGCTGAGAGGTTGAGGAAATAAACTATATGCAAACATACCCGACATATAAAATGTCATATGGATATTTAAGCATGTGAGTTGGAATGTGGGAAAACTATGTAGTTGTTAGGAATTATTCTTCAGTGGACAGTCACAATATTTAAATTGGATTCTGAGGTCTGAAGCCTTACTTTTGGCTGCACAAAGAGCAGAAAAATACTGTTTTTTAAATATATATTTTACTATTTTTTCTCCATATGCTACTAGACACTAGGTGGAAAGAAGTGGCCAATACATTTTATTTCATTTTAAATAGACTTTATTGACTCTATTGATTATGTGTACATATACACACATACCCAAATGTGTTTAGTTTAATAAATCTTGATACTATCTCTTTAATGAAACCACCACCATAATCAACATAGTAAACATTTCCTTCCCCTCAGAAAGTTCCTTGTGATGCTTTGCTGTCAGTCTTTCTACCTTTAGTCAATCACCAGCCTGTTTATGTTATTTTTTGCTTTTATTTTTCCATTTTTTATTTACTTCAAGTTAAGTTTTGGGCACACTGTGAGGTAAGGGTTGAGGATTATTTTTGAATTCCATACAGCATTATTTTTTTTAAAAGACTGTATTTTCTCCAGTAACTTTCCTTGGCATATTTGTAAAAATTAGTTGTTGCAGATGTGTTTCTGTTTGTAGACTCTCTTTGTTTTGACCTACATGATTACCTTCATGTTAATTCTTTTTTAAAAATTTTTATTTATTTATTTATTTATTTATTTATTTATTTATTTATTTATTTATTTATGAGAGACACAGAGAGAGAGGCAGAGACATAGGAAGAGGGAGAAGCAGGCTCCCTGCAAGGAGCCTGATGCGGGGCTCAATCCCAGACCCTGGGATCATACCCTAAGCCAAAGGGAGACACTCAACTGCTGAACTACCCAGATATCCCACCTTCCTGTTAATTCTATACCATTTTGATTACTGTAGCATTTCACTCAAACTTGAAATCAAGTAGTTTAAGTTTTTTAGCCTTATTCTATATTTCAAAAGTCAAATAAGTTTTGAAAGTGAACTATACAAAATTATCTGCTTATTAAAGGAGGACTTCATAGAATTTTTAATATGTTGTGCTTTGTAAATTCTAAGAGGAAGTATTCAGTAAAAGCATTTCCCACGATTATTAGAAACTCATATTTCTCCCCTTCCACATACACAGGATACATTGTAAGCTTATATTTCTTACAAATACACTTTGAAAGTTTTGCATTGGAGGGGTAGTGGCATACAAAGTGATAGAAGATAAACAATGCATTTGAATCCAGCAATTGGTGTCCTATTCCTATAAGATTAAGAACACATTGACTAAGTGGAGCGCAATACAAACTAGTGGGGTAATATCATTTGTGTATTTAACATATGCAAATTCAATTACTCTTGTCTGGCAGAAAGGGAAGAAAAAATAAGTTTGAAGGAACAAAATAAAAATTTAAATATTGCCGTAGATTCCCTCTTATAGTAAGCCTCCAAAGCAAATATGAACTGAGAAGCATATGTTCCTACATGAAGAAATAAACTGTCTTGAACTTACTGTGAGACAATATGTTTGATGGTATATTTTGTATGGATGACTGAAGGGTTATTTATAATTTTAAGTATATGTGAATATGCTTCCATATACTGACTTTAACATCTGTAGTCATAAAATGCAACTCATATTGGATGCCTGGCAAATAATCTCTTTATTAAGTGAAGGTTTGGTGCTCTGAAGACTTGGTCACAAAGTCAAGGTAGATAAAGGACAAAAACTGTCTCCCAGTAATAAGAAAAGAGGCAAAGTGACACTGAGGGCTCTGTCTTGATTTAAAGTAATTTCAGGAAGTCCAATACAAGGTCACTAAGATATTCTCTTATGTTTTCTCTAAAAAGTACTATATTTTAGGTATTGCATTTAGATCTATGATTAGATTGTATATATTTTATACATTGTAAGGTATAAGTTAAGTTTATTTCTTCCCATATATATGTTCAGTTGTTGAATCAAATGTCCTTTTCTCCATCAAATTGCCTTTGTATTTTACAAAACCAATTAACAAGGTGAATGTAGGCCTATTTTTAGGTTCTCCTTGGCTAATTAATTGATTTATGTGGCTGTCCTTTCATCATTACTATACTGTCTTAGTAATTATGGTTGTAAAGTACATTTTAAAATCAAACACTATGAGACATCAACTTTATTTTTCTTCTTTGGAATTATTTTGGCAATTCTAGGTCCTTTGTATTTTCCCTTAATTTTAGATTAACTTGTAAATTTCTACAAGCATTTCTTCTGATATTTCAGTTGAGATTAATTGGGGAAGAATTGAGACCTTGCCAATAATGAGTTTTCCAACTAACAAATACTGTATTGCTCTCAATGTATTTAGATCTTATTTGACACAACACATCATTGCTATTGAGTGGGAAGGTGAGTGTGGATGCCATTGTCTTGTTTCCAATTTTGGGAAAGGGGAATTCTATCTTTCACTGTAAAATATGATATTCACTGTTCTATTTTTATTGTAATCATTTATCAAGTTGAGGATAATTTTTTAGAATGGCTTACAGAAAAATTTAAATACAAAATAAATAAACTGATAAAATGGACATCACCAACACTTTAAAAACATTTAGCTTTCTGAAAGAAAATAAAAATATTACAGAATATGCAAAAATATTTTTGCAAAGTAAATAAATATTTGCAAAGGAACGCTACTCATAATATGTAAAGAAATTTCATAATTTAACAATAAGAAAACATATTCTAATAAAATTGAGACAAAATTTTAAACAAATGAAGATATGTGAGGATAAACACATAATAAAATGCTTAGTATTAGTCATTAGACTAATACTAATAAAAACCACATTGTTATACCACTGAAGAACAACTGGAATGATTAATATGAAAAATGGAAAGTACCACAAGAGTATGAAATTGTGGAGTAATTACAATATTCATACATTGATGACAGGAGTTTAAAATCAAAGAGTCACTTTGTAAAGTTGAAGTTTCTAATACAGTTATCCATATACATATGAGATAGTCATTCTACTTATTAACTTGATCTAAATGAAAGCATATGCTGATATAGAACTTTGTATGTGAATGTGGATAGTAGTTTAATTCATAATTGCCAAAAGTCGAAACAAATGTCAGCAAGTTAATGGATAACCTAATTGTAGTGAAATATTATTTAGTATTTGAAAAAAAAATGGAGTGGCCTAGATTACTATCAAGAGCATGTGCTGAGTGGTTATATTTATATGATATTCTGGAAACGACAATTATAAGAACAAAACAAATCAATGCTTGCTTACAGTTGGGGATAAGAAGAGGGAATTGTTCTATATCCTGATTGTGTTATTGGTTACATGATTACATGAGTTTGTAAAAAATTCATAAATTTGGGATCCCTGGGTGGCGCAGCGGTTTAGCGCCTGCCTTTGGCCCAGGGCGCGATCCTGGAGACCCGGGATCAAATCCCACGTCGGGCTCCCGGTGCATGGAGCCTGCTTCTCCCTCTGCCTGTGTCTCTGCCTCTCTCTCTCTCTCTCTCTCTCTGTGTGACTATCATAAATAAATAAAAATTTAAAAAAAAAATTCATAAATTTGACCAAAATGGATGAATTTTATGATATGAAATTTAATCTCAATAAACCTTACTTTTCAAAAAAAGAAATGGTTCAAATTGTCAGGTCTATTAAAGGTCATTTTGTTTAATTCTACTTTTGAGCATGTCATGCCCAAAATTCCATGCTCAGTTATGCTGTGTGTTGTGATTAAGTTCTGGTGCAACAGTGGTAAACCATTTAGACAAAAATGCTTGGTCTTATTGAGCCACATTCCAGTGAGGAAAAGACTAATAATAAACATATACTAGTTACATATATGATATTTAACATGGTGATAAATACTATAAATTTTTTTTAAAAAAGGGGGATAGAGAAGGTGTTAGGAAAGCAGATTCAGTAGGAAGAAATCATGTGGCCATCGGGGAATTAAAAACTTTCAGACGGAGGAAAAAGAATATACAAAGATCTTGAGTTTTAGCAGATTATAAAAATAGTGTGGAGGTGATGGTTACTAGAATAGAACGAGATACTTTGTATATTTATACACATATACATATTTTCATACTTGATAGGATGAACTTACTGTGAGACAATATGAGTATGGTTTAGATAGATGATGAAAGATAAATAATACGATGTATGTGTATATTTTTTCAAGACTCCCAGTTCTTGCATCTTAGATCCCATTATGCATGCTCTTAACCTCACAATAACAACCCAGTGTAGAGTTTCAATATTTTTTCATGATGCAAATAAAGACTTATGATTTCCAAAAATAGAATCATAGACTACATGTTTCCCTATGTTTTATTTTCATTTAACTAAAATCACATTTTGATATATCTCTAAAATTCCAGCCTTTGATATAATGTCCCATGCACTCACTGAAGTGAATTAGGAGTAAATTGGTGGAAAGATACTGACTTGCACTCTGACTGGACCTCCTTGGCATCCTAATCTGTTACACAAGCCCACACATGACTGATAAAAAGATACTTAATTAACAGTTCGTTTCTCCTTAGTCCCATTTCTGTCAGATTTCTTAATTGCCCACCACTTCACCAGAGAGTAGAACAGCTGTTGGTCTTTTCTTTGAGGGCACATCCTACTTTGAAATTTAGTTCATTTATGTATCTTTGTGTCTTTAGCTCTTTAATTTTTTTTAAATCTATGACACTGTAAGTTTATTCAATTTGTTTTAATTCTGAGGCTGAGAGTGAAATTTTCTTCAAACTTCTATTCTAACCAAAGATCAGAGTTTGCCTTCTTTGACTTTTTTACCCCCATTTCTTAGTCATAGTAGATTTCTTACAATCATCAACAGCTACAGACCTTAAAAAAGCTTGATTTCAACCACATATTTCTCTAACCATGATCCCTCTTCTTAAAACTTAATTGTTCTGGCAGTCCCACTCTGTTAATCATTTCAGTTTGTAAGGAACTTCAGTTCCTTGCAGTGAGATGACAAAAAATATATACATTGGTCTCTGCCTCCTGGCACAGAGCTCTTAAAACTCATGAAATTTGCTAATTGGTAAGAACACTAAGAGCATCTTTTATTCTAATGATGCAGCTCTTGGTGGGCGTCTGGATGGGGGCTATTCAGTACACTAGAAAGACCAAGCCATGATTAGAAGCTTGGAATTTTAGGCTCTCCCCACCCCTCCTCCGCCCCGTAACTTCTCTATCAAGGGGAAAGGGATTGGGAAATGGAGTTAATAGTTGGTCATGCCTATAAAAATCTTAATAGTATGGGGTTCAGAGAGCTTCCAGGTGGGTAAACAGATTCACACCAAGAGGGTGCTCTTGCAAATTAACTGAACCTGAGGAGTGGGTTATGGGAACCTCCAGTTGGTAGCCAAGTCAGACAGAAGCTGTGGGTAACATGGGGACTGAATTCTTGTAACTTGACATCTGAAGTGAGGGTCTTGCCTTGTGGGACTGAGCCTCTAGCCTGTAGCATCTGAAACTATCTCTAGGTATATAGTGTCAGAATTGAGTTAAATTGTAGGACACTCACCTGGTGCCTCAGCGAATTTCTAGATGGGGGAAAAATCTTCATATATTTGGTGACAAGTGTCAGACATGAAATGTTCTGTGTGAAAGTAAAGACACAGTGGGAGAAAGATAGAAGTATTTCCTAACATATTTGCCACTGTCACTTTTTAAAAAATTTCTGATCCTGTTCATGTTCTCGCTTCTATCCTAACCCTCTGTTTGGAAAGTATGATAAAAAATACAAAGAAATATCATAGAAAATCTAGTTTTTATAGGTAGAGTCACCTCAAGGCAATACAGAATTATTCACCAACACAACCATAAGTGAGCTAGGTTATTCATGCATGTGTAGCAGTTCTCTAGGGTGAGTAACAGAAGGGATTTATTTATTCAAGAATGGTTCCCATTTCCTTTGAGTATGCTTGATTGGCCAGCTGTTTATAAATATGTAGGATTATATTACAATATCAAAGTGGAAAGTAAATCTAGGAATCATGAACCAGAACAGAAACAAGAACTCATATTAGGAACCAAAACACCTAATTTCTCAAAACCTCTTCAAGGAGTCATGGTCTTGCTTGTTTCTCTGCTTTTCATGGGGAACATGTGTGTCACATCTACCTTGTTCTTTGTAATTCTGTATGCACATGTGCACGCATGACCTATTATGCTCACCCAGCTTGAAATAATCCTCAGTTCTATCCATGACTTCAAACCAATTCCAAATTTTTGGAAATGATCCAGTTGTCTCTGTTTGGGCCAGCTTTCTAAGCCTGGACTTCTTCCTTTGGCCCAGGAACTGTTAAATGGAACACTCTGGCTCTAAAAGGTCAGTCCTTTGCAAGGGGATAAGGTAACAGCGCAAGAGGGTTGGTTGGTATGGACAAGGCAAGTGCAGCAAGAGGTTTCTATTTGGGTGGCATAAATAATGGTTTTAATTTTACTTGATTATAGATTTATAGATTATTATATAATCACTTGATTATAGATTTATAGATTAATTATATATAATCTCTATATAATCTACAGATTATAGATTTATTAAGTATGAAATCAAAATAATTAAAATAATATTATTTTCAATTTACACAAGACCTCTCACATCTACATGTAGGTATAGACTTAGTTGATTTTATGAAGTTCTTAATTTTTATGCTGCTATATTATTATTTTTTGTTTTAAACATTTTTATCACACCTTATTGGGCAAGAATTTACAAAACCTCAGAAAAAGTACAACAAAGAATATTAAAATATGGACACTTGTTACTCTGCTATATGCCTACATTTTTTTAAAATTTTTTTTAATTTTTATTTATTATTTATGATAGTCACACAGAGAGAGAGAGAGGCAGAGACACAGGCAGAGGGAGAAGCAGGCTCCATGCACCAGGAGCCTGATGTGGGATTCGATCCGGGGTCTCCAGGATCGCGCCCTGGGCCAAAGGCAGGCGCCAAACCGCTGCGCCACCCAGGGATCCCTATGCCTACATTTTTTAAAACTGAAATGAGGGCAGCCTCGGGGGCCCAGCGGTTTAGTGCTGCCTGTAGCCCAGGGCGTGATCCTGGAGACCCTGGATTGAGTCCCACGTCAGGCTCTCTGCATGGAGCCTACTTCTCCCTCTGCCTGTGTCTCTGCCTCTCATTCTCTCTCTGTGTTTCTATGAGTAAATAAAATATAAAAAAATAAAATAAACTGAAATGAAATGAGACTGATTATTAAGGTGGGCTTAGTCTTTTCTGCTACTATAGTTTTATATGAGAATTATTTTCTTACATTCTTAATTGATTCATCTTTTGGTTTATTGTACTTTATTTTCTTTATTTCTTTTTTTTTAAGATTTTATTTCTTTATTCATGAGAGACAGAGAGAGAGACAGAGACATAGGCGAGAGAAAGGGCTCCCTACAGGGAGCCCTGTGGGGGTCTTGATCCCAGAACCCTGGGATCATTATCTTAGCAAGAGGCAGACACTCAACTACTGAACTTGAGTGTTCAGGTGCAGGTGCCACTGTACTTTATTTTCAACTAATTTTTATATCAATAAAACATCATTTTATCTTCCCATATGTAGGTCAAACAACTAGGTATGGGAATTTGTAGAAATAACTTTTTTTTTTTTTGCTTTTAAGACAAGACTCTGCCATCATGAGAATTTTAATTCCATCATGAGAAAATTGTTTCCACTTAATTTTTTTTTTAATTTTTATTTATTTTATGATAGTCACACACAGAGATAGAGAGAGGCAAGGCAGAGACACAGGCAGAGGGAGAAGCAGGCTCCACGCACCGGGAGCCCGACATGGGATTCGATCCCGGGTCTCCAGGATCACGCCCTGGGCCAAAGGCAGGCGCTAAACCGCTGCGCCACCCAGGGATCCCTGTTTCCACTTAATTTTAATAATAATGTTATTCTGCCTGGTGTTATATGTTATTTTTCCTCATGACTGAAGTGTAAACATAACATTGCATGTATATATAACTATGTATCTGAATATGTTTCTGAATATGTTTCATAGGAAAGAGAGGTTCACAGATGATAGTACTGAAAGTGGTTTTAAGCATTTCCTGAGACCCTAACCTTGCCAGAGAACAGGGATCGTATCTGTCCCCATGTTATATATAGTAAATATATAACAAATATAGTGGATATATAATAATTAAATGAATATTGTATAATAAATATTAGATATGCGATAAATATAGATATATAATAAATGTTTGCTTATTATAAATATACATATTATAGATTAACAAATATATAATGACTATTAAATAAATATATATTATTTAATTTCCTTGGATAATCAGTCTGTGAGTAATTTATTGAAAGTTATCTCATTTTGTACAATATATGCAAGGCATATTTTAATTACTATCTCCAGATGAAAAGACATAGGAGAAAGTTTATGTAATTTTGTTAAGGTCAAACAGTAAAGTATAAATTAATAATACCATTCTTTAATTCAGTTCAAACGGTTTTGAAAACCCTAGTGCTTTATTATATTAATAGGTGTTATTTTGTTTTTTTATTTTATTCTCTACATTGTGTTATATCCCTCCTTTCAGAACTTCCGTCCAACCACCTGTGCAGTGCTTGAACTGACTTTAAAACATCCTTTGAAAGTGTTTATCCATTCCAATAAGTCTATATAAAGTATAGTCAGTCAGGCCATGGACATTAACCTCTGAGAAAGGTTGGTTTGATCCTGGTTCTATATCCTCATTAGCTGTGGGCTTGGTTTCACTTTCCAAAGGCTCCGTTTTTTAATAAATGGAACAAAACAGTAGCACCTACCTGATTAGATAGTTTTGAAGAGAAAGATCATACAAAATGCCTCATTACTATCTCATAGCAAGCACGCAGTAATTTTACTTAGAGGTAACTCTAATATCTCTTCTATGCATATGTCCTCTAAAAATAAAGTGTGATGAAATTAATTTCTTAGGTCATAGTCCTCTGCAAGTTACATATTTTTTCATGTAATCATTATTTTAGAGTAAAAGAAAAACCTCAGGGAACACAAAATAACTGACCCACTCCTTTCAGTTACCCGATAACAGGATTTTTCCTAATGCCACAAATGTAGTTCATTCTTAAAAGTTCCATTTTATTCTTTAACTTACAGGTATTCATATTGACTCATGTCATTTCCAAATGTTGTGTTATCCTGTGTTCTTTAAGACATCTATCACTATTTCAATTACATGTACTTACTTGCTTGGCTGTTTCATTTTAATTATTCCCCACTAAAATTTAAACTTCATCCAACTGGCTAGTCTGTCTTCTATGTCACTGTCTCATTTGTGTTTAGAATTGTACCTGGCACACTTCTGTCATTGTGGTTAAATCTTTATAATTTTATTTAAACAGATGTAATAACAATTTTTTCTTCAGTGTTCATCCTTGTTTGTATATGACTGTTTCTCTCTTAGAGTTTCCATAAACGAATAAATTCTCTAGCTAAAAGGAAAACATGATCATCTTATTCCTTTTCCTAAATATTATATAGCTATAGTTGTATCCAAGTTTACATGAGCAATTTTGGCTATGCATCATATATAGGCAAGGGATGAATAGGGAGAAATTGAATATTCAAGGAAGAATTGAGAATATTAATGGAATATAATCCAAAAAAGGTAGGAGGCTATAATTGTAAACATAAGTGATAAGATTAGTCTGAGATAGACATTGAGCCACCTCTTTTTCTGAGACAAAATAATTGGAGAACAGGTAAAATAAAACTAGTGATCTAACAAAGAGGAGAGAAAAGAGATTGCATTATATCATTTTTTTTATTGCCATTAAACTCCTAATGAATGTATAATAGGTTTTACACTCCCTTATTGCATTGTAAACCTTTTGGGGCAATAAGTTCAAATGATAACACAAGCCATAAGAGAAACTCCCAATAATAAGAACAACTTTAATATATATATATATAATAGCTGATATTATTTGTTATGTGTAAGACATTTCTCTGTAGACTTTAGTGGGTTATTTAATCCTTGTAATAACAGCATGACATAGTTTTTAAAAAAATATTTATATGTCTTTAAATGTAGAATACAAAGGGCTTTCAGTCTTTAATATAGGTTATTTATACTTAAGAGAATTATAATTGGTAGTGGCATAGGCTATTTTAAAACAACTTGGATTTGGAATTACTGTCTTTTTTACACTAGTTAATTATTTCATAGATTCTGGTCTTGCTTGTTTACCATGATGAACTATCCCACTTTTTATTCAGTACACCTTAAGGTAAATGACTTAATAAAAATGGGAAAGTGGTTTCTACAGTTCTTATTTCATTGTTCTGAGCATATCAATATTGTGCTTTCTGCTATAATTATTGTCATCAGACTTTCAGCTTCTCTATATAATTAGATGTTATTAGAATGCTTATAGATTAGAATTTAACAATAGAATTTTCTGTAACTAGTGCTAAAAACTCACAACCTCAGGTAATTTTATTTTATTTTTTTCCCCTATTGAAACTTTCAGTTGCTTCTGAACTGATTTGAGTTTTAAATAATGCCATGGAACAGTGGAATGCTTTATTTCTTTTTTCTTATTCAGTTTATTACCTTTAGATTCTTTTGAAAAAAAATCAATAAAATTTCTATGAAGATTCAAAGATAATTTACAGAAAATATAATGGTACCTTTTATATTAAAAAAATACTTTAAGAACCATTACTCCTACTAGTGTATTGAAGTGGTGGTCTTTTCTGAAAGGCAGCAGTAGTGCTATCCACAGGGCACACTTCTTCGTTTCAATCATTCTTCCTAAACTGCCATTATATTCAGGCTATCACCTCCATTTCTAATGGCTCATTGATTTTGGAAGTCATATCCATTTCTTCATGTTTCTGTCAAGATAGTTGTGTAGAATAATAAAAATTAGGTAGCCTTACGAGGAATAACTGAATTTGCATACATGATGCATTTTCTCAGGAGACTGATTGAACTGTGGGTGAGAGAATTAGGAATGTAAATCAATGAAACTGATGTTACTGGGTCATATTTTAAGAAATAGGCATCTTTTTAAAAAAGATTTTATTTATTCACTTATTTTGAGAGAAAGTAAGAATGTGCAGGGGGAGGGGCAGAGGAAGAAAATCTCAAGCAGATTGCCTGCTGAGTGCAGAACCCGACTGGGGTTCAGTCTCACAACCCCAAGATCATGACCTGACTTGATATTGAGAGTCAGATGCTTTACTGACGGGACCATCCAGGTGGTCCAGAAATAGGCTCCTTTTATTTATTATTTTTGTGTTGCCAAGTAATTAATTATCATTAAATGCCTTTTTTTGAGATCCTTCTTGTTTTACTACTATATATTGTTATGGCCTTGATATTCTACAATACTTAATAGTTGAATTTCTATTCAAACTATAGATTTAGCACTGAGATATTTTATTATTTAATATTATTTATAATATTTTATTTATGTACATATTATTTAATTTCAAATTATAGAATTTAATATTTAGATATCAGCATGCCAGAATTTGCTTCAGACCTAAATGTCACTTTCAATACTTCCACTGTGAGAAATCATTAGAAAAATCTGGGTACAGTGGTCACAACGGCAGGGAAATAGTATATACTCACCAACTTCAACTTCACCTAGCATTGCCACAGATAATCTTTCATAAAGTTTTACCTTGTTATGAAATGATATTTATTATACATATACCTACTTTTAAAATAGAATTGGATTGGGTGCCTGGGTGGCTCAGTCAGTTAAATGTCTCTTGATTTTGTCTGAGGTCATGATCTCAGGGTTTGGAGATGGAGTCCCCGGTCTTGGGGCTCTGTGCTCATTAGGGTGTCTGCTTGAGCTTCTCTCTCTCCCTCTTCCTCTGCCTCTTTCCCCCATGCTCTCTCTCTCTCTCTCTCAAATAAATAGTATATAAATCTTAAAAAAAAAAAAGAAAAGAATTGGATCACAGGCAGAGAAAGTTTGAATCTATAGCCCTTTCTTATCCAGTGTTGAATCTCCTCAAAGTAGATTAGCAGTACCTATCCACATATTTGCATAATAGCTTTTCCTTTCCCTTTTTGTTATTCCAATTGATTGCTTGAGAACACTACCTCTCTTCCATTAGTCCCCTGATAAAAACCAGCTGCTTGTTATGTAAAATTCATTTAATTTGCTGCTTTAAAGAACACTGTCCAAACTATTAGCTTTGGTTTTCATCCTAAAATATCAAAGGAGACAAGGTTCCTGACAAGATTCTATCAGGGATTTCTTCCTTTTCTTAATATTGGTGTTTGAAGGACAAAGTATAGATGTTGAAAGAAGAGAAATCCTTATATTTGGTATTTATAATATATGATTACTTATACCCATAAATCACTGCTTGATTCTCTTGGTGTTAGGGTCAACATATGCCAGTGAAATAAAAACTCTACTGGTCCAAAAATTTTTCTTTGCATTATTCCACAAGTCTCTTAAGTTATGGTTTAATAGGAAAAATAAGAAAACTTCATAATACCTCTGAGATACAGTTGATGCACCTCAACATTTTCCAATATTGTAATCAGGCATTATAGGTATTAAACCATTAATGCAATATGTGTTTGTTGATTATAGAAGTCTATTTAATTTTTTAAAGTATTTTATTTATTTATTTGAGAGGGAAAGAGTGTGTGGAAGTGAGCAAGCGGTGGGGAGGAGCAGGTAGAGAGAAATAAGTGGACTCCATGCTGAATGCAGAGCTCAACTTGGGGTTCATGAGATTATGACCTGAGCCAAAATCAAGAGTCAGAGGCTTAATAGGCTGAGCAACCCAGACTCCCCTATAGAAGTCTACTTTAGATTGAGAAATACAAAAAAAAAAAAAGGGTAAGCTCTGGTCATTTATTCAAAGAATTTAGTAAAAAAAAATTAAGAAAAGTAAGATGGAGCTAAAACAGTATCAAGTTAATGGTGCTTAGGTAATAAGAGAGAAGAATATGGTTAAGGAGGAATAGCAGAAATTGTTATTTGCAATTAAGCATGTGTGAACACTTCATGAAAGTGAATAGGTATCAGAGTCCCTAGGATTTCAAATTATAGATGGATGCATCCCCATAAGCAGAACATTGCATAAAAATACAATTACGGAAAGGGTAGAGATATATTTGAAAATATATCTCCTTTGTTTGAAATATAGGGAATATTAAAAGCAAAAAGTGAGGCTAGAGCCAAAAGGGTTTGGACTTTTAGGCTAAGGGTTTTCTATGGGCAAATGGCACTTACAAAAATTTTTGAGTTGAGAAATGGCATACTAAGATCTACATTAGAAAATTTTATTTGTAATCCACTGAAATATTCAAAGTGGGGTGAGGGTTTTGGAGAATGGTGAAAGACATTAGAATTAGGAAATAAAGGACAGACTCATGAATTAACAAAAGACTAAAGAATAGATAAAAATCTTGCAGTTTGAATTTAATTGAAAAAAAATATTATATTAAAAAAAAACTGGGCATTATGTTATAACCTGTTGTCAAAAATAAGGATATAAAAGATAACAAGAAGTATGCCTTTATTTTTCAAGATACCTTTTGACTGTCTAAAAATTGATAGAAGAATTTTCTCTATTCATTGTACTAGGTACATGAATACAACAGAATGGAAGGGGTTATGGATATAATGATGGTCAACCACTCACATCTATTATTGATTAAAATGCCAAGTACTTCAAGGCCCCTGGGTGGCTCAATTGGTTAATAAGCATCTGCCTTTGGTTCAGGTTCTGATCCCAGCCAGGCATCCAGCCCCATATTGGGCTCCCTGCTCAGTGGGGGGCCTGCTTCTCCTTTTCCCTGTGCTGCTCCATCTACTTGTGCTCTCTTACTCTCTCTGTCAAATAAATAAATAAAATCTTTTTAAAAATGCCAAGTACTACTTCTATGGGTTAAGTTGTTGAGGACCTGCCTTTATTGCCACAGAGTCACAGCAACACTTTTGTTCAAACAGAATTTTCTAGACTCCTAATGCTTCATGTCAACACCATGAGGATTGATTGTATATGATTTCCAACTGTGCTATAATACCTTCTTTAATGTATATAGCAACCTTATGTTATTTATTTTGTTAATATGTATGTCTGTGTTTGTTCCAGAAAGGATGCCTTATTCTGGAAAGGTTGGAAAGTGGCTTCTAATATGTAACTAACATATTGGGGAAAAAAATTAGGAAAACCAAGGCTGTAAGTACAAAAAATAAAATATCAAAAGGAATTAGACAAATGTAAAATATGCCTTTCATGAAAACCTATATACTTACTTGATTTAGTTGAAACTTTGTTCATATACTTTCTAGTAGCAAGTATAGAGAAAAAAAAAACCTGACCATTACAGGATTCACAGAAAATGACTAATCAATTCCAGAGAAACAAAATTATTCCTGATCTTAAGTACAGAGCTATCTCCTTAGAAGTCCAATGAGGAAGATACAGCTCTTATGTATCATTTTCATATTTAGTTGACAGCACAATCACTGAATTTTATTGTAATGTCATGTACTTTCAAAGATGAAAAAAAGTTTGTTGAATTGTAATTAGTGGAAGGTACTGGCTACTGAGTGGGGGAAAAAGTGGTAAGAGAATTTGGGGGTTTTGTCATTTATTTAAAATTTCCTACTCTTATCAGGGCTCAAATTAACCCCATACTTAATATTTTATATACTTCAGTGTCTAGATAATTAATTCATCTTCTCAAAGTGCTTTAACTTTATAAAGTATTATTTCTTTGGGACATAATTTTACATTAAAAAAAAAGAAGCCCAGAGAAGTACAGAATGAAATAGAGAAAAAAGAGGGCAGAACATACAAATGCTGGCAGACATTTTGGTCTTTATGCCATGACCATTGGTTTTATGTTTTGAAAACAAAAAGTTCCAGAAGAGAAAATTTAGCAATAGAAAGTTCTCAGCTGGCTCTTGCATTTGTTGAGTTTGATGTTTCTCAGAGATATGTAAATGAGAATATCAAGTTGGATTGATGAGAGTAGACTCATTGTAGACAAATGATGATATTGATTTGGGGACCATTGAAATATATACTTTATTAAAGTCATGACTAGGGAGGAAGTCATCACAGATGACATTATTTTTAACAGGTTCTTCATGTAAAATGTTCCTCTCCTGTGTCTTACATCATTACTTCTGCAGAGAGGTCTCCATGATAGAATTGAACTTTAAATTCTGTCTTGAAAGAAGAATAAGAATTGATAGAGGAGAGCAGATGAGCAAACTAAGCAAACTTCAGTGCTATAGCAGTTTGAATGGGCTTTCAGGGAAGAATGAATGCCTCAAAATTTTTGATGTTCCTCACATATGTAGAAAAACTCTCAAAGGTGAGCTAAATTATTGGATATAGTTGTTTATTTTCCCCTTGAGTAAGATATTGAAACTTTTAAAAAAGATATTTAAACTTTTGGTAAAAAAGTATACCTTTCATGGTCTATATTCTCTTTTAACTGTATATTCAGAATTTACTTGACGTTTATAATTGACAAGCCATTACTTGTGTTCTAATTTGGTAGATTTAGGCCCAGTTTATATTTATTTTAGCAATGCATTTATTCTGTTTCATTCCCAATCCAATCAATTTAGTCTGATTAACAGAAAAATAATATTCTGAGAATGGAGAGGTGAGTTGTAAGATGGGGAGGAGATAGATGGTGAAGATTTGAAGAGAATAAAAACTTTGGAAAATGTCTTTAGGAAGAACGAAAGGAAAGAACTGTGTGGGTAAATAGATTAATTTCAGTTGAGACAATGGGGACCTAGATAGGGTTCTGATTCCTTTCTATATAGATCTGTGATTTTATATTCCTTTCTACTCATTAATCTAAGTGCATATAAAGAGAAGGGAGTTACTCTGCTGAGTTTTTAATTTCCATGTTCGTCCATATCCAAGGTTGAAGAATAGAATGACATAGGGAAAGAGAATTAATAGCACCAGAAAATTGTTGGTTTTATGTTACAGGTCCATGGCTTAGAATTGGACAAAGAAAGAAGAGAAACAAGTGATTAATAGATAATGTATATATACCTAGAAAGATAGGTATGGAGTTAAGAGGTAGAACCTAATAGGTCCATTTGAAATTAAATAAATAATGACATGGTAATTATTGAAATAGGAACCATGGTAAGTGTGCAGAGTTTACAAGTCAGTTAAATAGTAGTTAGAATTGTTCCACTACAAAAGAAGGTATACTGTATAGTGATGAAAATGGGAAAAAAAAGGTGATAAAAAGGAACAGAGGTCAAGCAAATGAAAGAGCAGACTTTAAGTGAATTGCCCATTTAACTCTTTTACAAGACCTTGATTCTCTATGAGTGTGTATGCATGTGCGTATATGTGACTGTGTGCTATTATTTTTTCTAGTTTGTATTGATAAGGGTGATTTTTGCTGCAAATACATTATGAGAGATGAACAATTCATTGAATGGGCTTACTGTAACATTAAAAATTTAGAAGGAAAGATTGTGAACTTGAAAACAAGACAATTGAAATGACCTAAACATTAACTCTGAAGGAAAAAAAAATGAAAATAAATGAGTAGATTTCAGTAACCTAATAGCAAGTTAGCTAGAATATGTCTAATTGGAGTCCAACTATTATACTCTACTAGAAAGTAGAAAAATTTGAAAAAATAATGCACAAAATGTTTTAAATTTTGGAGAAGTCTAATAGTAGAATAGGTTCAGGTTTTTATTAGGTCAGGGACTCAAAGTCATCAAGTTAGGGGAATTTTGTCTTTTTCTTTCTGCTTTCCTTAGTATGTTCAACTCAGACTAGTCACTCTCATAGTCAAAGAACAGGTCCCTTAGCTCAAAGCATTAAATATATATTTAAAAATGTACACAGAAATAAAGAACTATTTCTCACTTCATTTTAAGGAGAGTGTGAAAGAGCACAAGAGAGCCAAAGCACGTCAGAATACTTTCTTTTTATGTGTTTTTGGTCACAGCCAAGGCACATACCCATCCGTAACTGAGTGTATCAATGGAATGGAAAGGGACTGTGGATTTCCTGAGACCTCCAGTAGAGGGTAAACAGTGCAAAAGTATTGAAGACTTGCCATATCAAAATAGAAGAAAATGGCTCGTGAGCATGCAAATTATAATGTCTGCCATACTCCGTTTCCTTTCCCATTTGGTCACACATTGGTTTATACAGAGCAACCTCAGATAGTGTCTGCAGACTTGTTTCACTCTTTGATCTCCTTACATTTCTATCTTTTCCTTGACTTCACACTTTACCTATCCCACTTTCCACTGTATCCTGATTTTTTTTTGCCAAGATTTCAAATACATGAAGTATATATGTCATTGAAGGTTATTTTTCATCATTCATATTCTTGGGATGAATGACACAAAAACACGATAACCATCCACTTGCTAACATTGACTTCCTTTCATAGCATCATTTCATTCATCTTAAATCATAAGATATGTTCCACAATACTCAGTAGAAGTCTTGGAAAAAGAAAAAGAATAGAGCATTAGACTGAGAGGAAAAAAATAATGTGGAAATGAATTCTTAGACTTTATATGGCAGGCAATATGGTGAGTTGGGGATATGTTAACAAATAATTAAACTATGTGAAGACTTAACTTGAAATAATTATATTAAAATATGGGAGAATAATGGAGAATTTTAAAGACCATTCCTAGGAGATAAGTTCAAGACTACATCAAAGGAGTAAAATTTCAGCTTATTCTTTAAAAATAATAATTCACTAGAGAGAGAAAGAGATGTAAGTTAATTCTTTATTAAAAGAAAAATTGTGAACCAAATACATGAGAAGGATTGTCATTAATATTGAAATAACATTACAGCATTTCAAGAAGTGGGAGATGATGAAACCAGAGGGGTAGATTAAATAATGGTTATGAACTTAATCTTACAACTATTCCAAAGGTATTTAAATTTCTGTTAGAGATGTGAGATCTCATTTAATGTTACTGTTTATTATCGGTCAATACTATCTATTCTTGCAACTAAATGCCATGATGTTTAACACATTGCACTTCCTGAACTTGACACATTTGTTACAAAACTTTCTAAAATAAAGACCCATATATCTTTCATGTGTGGCTATCTCATCATAAGTAATATTTAGTAGTGTACATCGATTGCTTGTAATGTTTTGTCTGTTGGCAGAGGGATGGTTTACTTGTAAAGGTCATTTTTACTATATGGCAATGGCTAGCTGTACATTAAGCTAACATATTCAGAAGGGAGTCTGATACCATTTTGTATGCATTACATGCTTTGGAGAAAAACTGCACATTGGTAAAAAAGATGGGAGAAGGCCTTTGGAAAATGTGAACTCTAATTTGATTTGGCACATAGCAGTGTTCTAATCTTTGGTAGGCTTGCAAAAATTAATTTAAAATGTACATTTAAAATAAGAAACCTTGTGAATAGAATCCTAGATTGGGGTTGGAGCTGCATATACTTACTCGTGCACGCGCAGGACACATGCACACACACACATACTTAGAGATTGAATATTGAGTTTAGGCATTTAAAATTCAAACATTCCACTCAGACCAACTCATACTTTTAGTGCTTGGTATTGCTTTGTAGATTGTCAAGTCCACCTAAGCTTAGGTCCTTATCTTGTTGGGAATATAATGGTCTCCAAGTGATTTCCTTCTTTTCCTCAGTAAAGCTGAAAGATTTTCTTTAGTTTTATAGAAAGAAACATTGGCAAAAAGAAAGTGTAAATAATTGTGATATACACTAAATGGCTCACAAAAATAGTAAATATACAAGGAAACTGTAAATTTTAGAGCAACAAAACTATTTTTAAAATCCGGAATCCTTTTGGCACACTTTATTTTTTTTAATACCATACTTAACTATTGTTAAATATATTTTAAATATGTATGTTACATTCAGTGTATAATTAGTTTTATGCTTTATTCTAACAAAGACGTATAGAATTTTAACATATTTTGAATACTGAAGGCTATCTGTGTAATTAATAGTCAATATGTTTTGCCCATGAAGATTTAAGCAGATTACCTATACATGTCATCCAAAACAAATTATGATATATGTATTTTGCTAAAAATCTATTTTGAATTAATTTTGTTGAGACAAAAAGGTGTGCTCTTTGTTTTAATTTAAGGTGCGCTTAATGGTTATCAAACTGAGCATCTCTTTAAAGATTAAATTCATCTAATTGATGAAAGTGCTGCTTCTTATAGTCATCACAGTATGATTCAATTTACTAGTGAAGGCAGGATGCCATTATGAAGAATTTCTCAGTGGGGTTGAAGACTTATTCCCAAACAGTTAGTGTCTATTTTTATACCTGAGTAGGAACAAAAAGAATTCCATGCTGAAAAAGAATAAGAAGTTAGAATACAAAGCAAAAATTGATAAAATTATATGTATTATAGTTATGTTTTGAATCGATTAACTTTTGAGAAATTGTTAACCAAGTAAAGATGTATGTTGCTTTCTGCTTTGAATTAAAAAATTTTGATTGAAAGTATATATTTTATTATAACAAAATATAAAATTGAAACGAGCAAAATATTCATTATATTTATTTCTATAAAAATTGTATTTTTTCATAAAATGAAAATAAGAGGCATTCCATTATTATAAATGCTTAATGATTTTTTCTTTGTCCTAAAAGTCAAATTCAGATAACTATCACTAATGGAGGAAATGTAGTCAATTTAGAGAATTAAAAAATATAGTTTTCTTCAGAAGAAGGATTACTTAAAATATGGCTAACGTTAAAAAAATAGAGGAAATGTCACCATCATATTCCAGCATATTATGACACAGGGGCTGATACACCATATCTATACTCCAGTGTTAAGGCTACACAAACTGAATGGAAGACAGTAAAGAAAATATGGACAGATATTGTATATTTTGTGGTTGACCATCAGTGATAAGAGAATGTTTCAGTTTTTCACACTAAATGTATAGTTGAATGTAATTAAAAGTGAAGCAATCTTACTACCCAGATTTATAGTTTACCCTAGAACATTCTTGACTCTTAGTGGTTGACTGAACTAGTTCATAACTAGGAATGGTAACTTTTCTCTGAAAAAGAAACATCTTTCATGAAGAAGATTAAAATAGTGTGGTTTTAAGCAGATTCAAGAACTATTATTTTCCCTGTTTTTTTTTTTTTTTTTTAATTTTTTTTTTTGTTTTATTTATTTATGATAGGCACACAGTGAGAGAGAGAGAGGCAGAGACACAGGCAGAGGGAGAAGCAGGCTCCATACACCGGGAGCCTGACGTGGGATTCGATCCCGGGTCTCCAGGATCGCGCCCTGGGCCAAAGGCAGGCGCCAAACCGCTGCGCCACCCAGGGATCCCAATTTTCCCTGTTATTTCAGGTGGATATTAGTTTTGATTAGGATTGAATATTATTTAATACAAAATATTATTAAGAATGGCTTTGAAATTTGTAGTTGGTGTTTTGTGTCCTTACATTATTCAAATAGTAGAGAAATATAGAGAACTTGTTTCAAAAACAAAATATACTTTAATTTTGGAAATAAGGCTTTATAAACATCTCTTTGGTAGTGATTAACATTTAATATCTGTGGCTCTACCATGGAGAATAGATTTAAAACATTTCTTTAAAAAGACTGTGATTTGAAAAGGAATATGCAATAGAAGATTTAATAGAGTAAGATTCAACAAGCAAATGCATGTTGAAATAATTCCATGCTTTCATTTATGCCTGTAACAGATGCATCCAAATGATAGGAGTGAAAGCCTCTGAACACTGTTTTGACATTAAAGAGCAACAGATTCAGCTACAATGCGTTAATTTGTTTCCACATTTGCTTCTTTGTTGTTTGTCTCAGACTAAAAAGATTGAATGATCTTAAACTTGTGAAATAACTGAATATGCTTTCTCTTATATTTATAAAGAAAGAGTCTTTTTCAGCATGAATGCACATTATTGCTGATTGATATTGTGGCCACTTTTAATTTTGTACACAGTAGCCTTTTCATAAACAATTAGCTTTTGATTAAAACTGCCATGTCAGTGTCTTTCAGTGCTTCCATATTAAAGAAAATATAGCATGATATGCTGCCAGATTTTTAACCAACATTGAAATGTACAACACCAGTTGTTTTATTGTCAATTAACAGTTCAGGCACATGTAAAACTCTTCTTTAAGTACCATATGTATATAGTAAGTTACTATCTTTTAGAACTTTCATGATTGACTAGGGAAATGGGATTGGATGTTAATCACATCAAGAAGAAAATTTTAACTTTGTTATTTAAGTACTACTAGAGAATGAGAAATGTATTTATTCTTTACTGGGAAAGCTGCAAATCGCTCTTCTGTGACTCTGAGAACTAGGTCACACTAATAATCAATATCCTTGTATTTGATATTGTTCATTTATATACATTAGCTTCCATTTCCAGAAATGATGGGTTAGATTATTTGGGAAAACTTTCCTGCTGACAATAACTGGGAAAGTTGGATAACATTTATTTTAAAAATCTTATTAAAAGCATTTAGGGCTGACAAAATAATAAAAATTATTTGACTAAATTCTAGGGATTGTTTTTGCCTGTCCAAAAGACAAACAACCTGACAGTGCTTTTGGTGCATATTTTACTTTTGTTGTAAAGAAAGGGCAAACAAACATACGAAAACACCCAAAATCAAAGTCATGAAAAGTGGTACTCTAACAGAAGCCCCATTACACAGAACAAGGATCTCTCGGGGTTAAAGCCCCATGTAAGTGGGCAAGTCTTAGTGAAAAATGAAAGACTAGGTTTTATTTATTTTTTATTTTAATCAATTATTCATGAGACACACACACACAGAGAGAGAGAGAGAGAGAGAGAGAGAGGCAGAGACACAGGCAGAGGGAGAAGCAGGCTCCATGCAGGAAGCCCGATGTGGGACCCCATCCAGGGGTCTCCAGGATCACACCATGGGCTGAAGGTGTCGCCAACTGCCGAGGCACACGGGAGGCCTGAAAGACTAGGTTTTAAAAGTCTTTGTGATGTAGGGATAATTGTGCCCTCACTTGACTTGAAGTGATTCCAGCCTGGTAGTGTCTCTAGGAGATTGGTTGAAGCAAAGTTTTAAATATCTTAGAAGAGAGTAACCTCATTCATGGTTGCACATTGTTTCACATTTTTAAAAAGTGATATGATAAACATATCAGATAGGAATTGTTGGAACGCTAGCAAATTTGACCCCATTATGGAGATCCATTAATAAAAGGAGACAGCCCATGAAAGGTACAAAGTCAAACATTAAGAAACCTCATAGATCCCTGTAAGGCTACTCTAAAGAAATTCTAAATTATCTTATTGAACTATAGAAGGTAAATGACAATTAGAAAATCTTAGAAGAATCTGAGTAGTGAGGGTTAATAAAATTACTTGTAAAGGAACAATAGTGAGGCGGTTGAAGGATTTCCCATACGCAACAATGAAAACAAAGAAGAGTGGAATAATATCTTCATGTGCTAACAGTAATAAATGCCATTCTACAATTTTTAATCCAGAAAATATCTTTCAAGTGTTAAACTGATAAAAGTGTTCTCAGATACCAACTTTAAAAAGTAGACTTTAAATTAAGAAATTTAAAAAAGTGAGTTTAAAATTAAATTTCAGATAAGCAAATAATGCCATTGAATTGAATGTAAATAAATGTATTTATCTATACAATAAATATTCTAGTTTAAAGAAGGTGGGTTTTACTCTATGTACACAGAATAGGACAGTTGAGTCAAGAAATAGGAGAAGACTTAAATACTCACAAAAGCAAAAGACAACCATTATAACTACATGTGGTGGACATAGAGATTCTTGATCCACAATCCTTTCAAAGGAATGACATGTTGCTCTAGTTGCTGTGAATGTTGTCAGCCTACAGGCTTACAGGTCTCAATGACTTCAAGAATTGTTTCAGCTGCAAACAGCGACCTCATGCAAATCATGGCCTTCCAGACCTAACACATCAGATAACATTAAGATAGAGGTATTAAATCCCAGGGAATTTAGCATGAATTGAGTCATTTCAGCTCCAGGGCTCCCTGTAAGGTTTGCCTGAGAATGACAGGCCTGTATCATTGCTCAGCTTCTCCTTCTGATCAGTCTGGTCCACCCATTTCCTTCACAGGGAATTTCTTCTGGAAACTATAAAAATGAAAAAATTGTATATATCTAACAACATGCAAACTAGACGTGATGAAGGAGAGCCAGCATGTCAAAGAAACTATAAAACTGAAAAAAAAAAAAAAGAGTACTCTTTCTTTATGTGGGAGATTTTAATGACCTTCTGTCTTGTTCATCTGAATACTTAAGTGCTGCACAAAATCTTTCAGGGTAGAAACAGAAGGACCACTACTTAACTGATTAATTAAGGGTTAAAAACATTATTAAACTAGAACTAAATAAAATAAAGGAAATTCACAAGTATAGGGAAATTAAATAGCACAATTTTAAGTAGCCCATTCATCAAAGACGAAATCATAAGAAAACTTATTAAGGTGAGAAAATCATTCATATAAAAATCTAAATAATGGTTGACCTTGGTGTGAGGTTAGGAGAGTATGGGTGTGATGAGAGATACATACTTGAATCTTATGAATTGCTGCCACAACTGCTTTTGTTGATGGACCTGGCCATCATATTAATGCTCATTTATCAAGTATTCGTTATTCTGTAATATTTCTATGTATGTTTTATATTTACTATATCAAAAATACTAACATTTAAGGAATTTTTAATCAAAATATAAACTCCAGACAAAAGAAAAATAATCCTAATTTTCCTGATGTAACTTGAGAAATTAAATATTCTGAAGTTTGAGGAAGAAAGAACTGGAAAGGCAAGGGAATTGTCCAGTTTTCACCTGGGCATCTGGGTTCCATAGACATGGACACAGAAAGCCTCCATTTTAGGCAAAGTAATATTAGGGCTATACTAAAAAAGCTTATCCCCAACCTAGCTTTGCCTCCCGAAATTTCCAAAAAGCCCTGTGAATAGGCAAGTTACCAGAAGTATTCTTGTATTACTAAGCAGTAGTACATATATATTACATGGCCCCCTTACACAAAGTTGACATATTTGTGAATCATATACTACAAAAGCTGTACCATTCTGTTCCAATCTACTGATCTCTGCCATTTGACTATACTCCTAGTTAAGTCAAAGTTATTAAGCCTTTCAACTTTTATGTATTGAAGATGTTTTAAAAACAATATCAAAATTTTATTTAAACAGTACATTTTTAAAGTATTCAGAGCTACCATATTAAAACAGTTTTCTACTATAGTTCTTTAGTGTAAATACACCATTCCATCATTTTAGTGAAGAATCAAAACACCACCCTCTACCACTGCCTCCTAAACAAAAAGGATTCAAGTGGAAAACTTGTTCCCTTTAATTAAAAATCACGATTAGCTCTAGTTTTGTTAAAATACTTAGAGTTTTCTGTTTACATGTTCTTATTATTATCGTTGTTGATATTAAGTGCAGTTTTAACACTGACAAGTGTTAAATGACAAAATCAACTTTACCTCGAAATTCCTAGCAATATCAGGAAAATCATAGATTTCTTCTATACTTTGTCCTATACATTGTGATGCTGTCACCTCTGGGATAGGTTTCTTTTTGTGTGTATGTTTTTTGTTTGTTTTGCTTTTTTAAAGTTTGGGATAGACAGCAACATTTGAATTTTAATACTATTGTCAGGATATATAAGTTCTTGAGATAGGTACTTGTCTTAAAATGACAAAAAGTTCTTGGAGAAATACAGTAAACAATTCACATTGAGATAGTAAAGTGCTATTGTTTGCCCTCTGGGTGGATTTAGCAGTAAGTGAAACCTTCAGACAACTCCAAAAAAGAACTAATGTATCTAGTCACTGGTTTGTCTGCAGGAGAGTATAGGCCATCGTGATTGCTTCATGTTAAAGGAATTATAAACAAAAGGGCTGGAGGAAACCAATATTTTGAGCAATTTTGACAGGCATCCCATGAAGGAGCACATGTATTTACTTTATACCTGTCAGATGCCAGCCAGGTTAGTTCCTTTATCAGAAAAAAAAAAATTCATGCTGAAAAACTGAGAACAGTTTTCTGAAACATGATGATAGACACTATTTTTGTGAATGCATTCTCAGTAGTGGACCACTGCTCTAACTCCTTTTTCTGGCAGGATAATAACAGATAAGAATGAATATTAAAAGAGTTTTCTACCATAGCTCTTTAGTGTAAATACACTATGCCATCATTTTAGTGAAGAATCAAAACACCACCAACTCAGTTAGAGGAAACCCTCAATTGAGGAAAGCTTCCTCAATTAGAGGAAACTCTTGTGCATTTCTGGAATGTAAATGCATTGTTTCAGTTTACCTGTGGATATGTAAACTCTAGGATATGTAAAATGATAAAGCCTGTATGTTAGTGGTTCACTTAGACATAATAATGGCTTAAAAAGGAGTTTGGTAAGTGATATTATAGATTATTTCTAGGAAGTGTCTCTGCAGAACAAATCATATATTCTATACCTGTAAAAAAATCTATAAAGGAAGTATTTTGTCTCATGTTATTACTCTTAGGAAAAGAAAAAAAAATATGTGCTATTATCTAGGATCCCTTTGCATTTCATAGCAAGCATGAACCTTACTCTTAAAAAAAAATTATTTGAGGGAGAGAAAGGGAGAGAGTGTGAGCTGAGGAAGGGGCAGAGGGAGAGGAAGAGAGAGAATCTCAAGCAGATTTCCTGCTGAGCATGGAGCCTGATGCAGGGCTTTATCTCACAACCCTGAGATCATAACCTGAGTCAAAACCAAGAGTTGGATGCTCAACTGATGGAGCCACCCAGGAGCCCCTTACCTCATTCATTGTAAAAAATAAAACATAAAAAAATAATAGAGGCATAAAGAAAACTTGTGATTTATAATCATAGGGCATTAAGAAAAACAAGTGATTTATAGTTGGTTCCTCTGTGAGGCTAAAATGTTGACTGTGTAAATTTTACCTATGGCTCTATAGAAGTGAAATAATTGAGCAAGAGGGATGACTGGATGAATTATTTTTAAGTAGCCAGGGAATGGTACCTCAAGTAGACTATTGCCATGGACGCCAGCTAGACACTGAAGAATGAGAATTTGGAATTATACTTGCCTTTGGTGGGTTTTTAAAGAGTCTCATTTTATCATTTTTGGGAAATGGGAGGTTGAAACTCACTTGACAACTTGCAATCTCCATCCTCACAGGAGAGCTGTTTGATTTTAAGTGAGCAATTGAAGAAAGATGTTGGACTTTTTTATAGGCTGCTTCACAGACTAAAGTCCAGAAGTTGAAGTCCACAATTACAATTAAATTTATCTTAAGCTCTGCCAGGGACAAATCAAAGTGGTTTATATTACGTGCTTTAAGGATACACTTTGTAAGCTACAATAGCAACTAGAAACATGACATGGGAGTATATATGTTTAAATATATATAATCTGTAATGACTCCAGTTTGCAGTTTACAGTATGATTGCAGATTCTCTGAAAATTTTTGATTAAGAAATTTGTACCATGGACATCGGTGTCTTTGACAAGCCTTGAAGTGGTTTGCCTCATACTCAGGGTTTCAAGCATGTTTAGTCAGGAGTTGTATTATAATGCAGAAAAAAATAGCAGTTGAACTAAAATCTGCTTATTTATCACTTATCATTTGAAAGTATTTTTTTGGAATATGGTATACCAGAACTTATGATACAGACACATATTGATCAAACTATGATATATTATGATCTCACTACCACTGTGATCATTATGTAGATGCATGGATAGGGTATATTATTTACTTCTCAGAGCTTAGGAACTCAGTAAAATTCCTTTGTGTATGAATAAAGTAAGTGAATGTTATTCTTTATGCTTTAACATTTAGAAAATCCTTGGTTTATGATTTTGTCCCAAAAATATCTCTTGGAAATGACTGAGTGCTAAGTGGAGGAAAAAAAAAGGAATATTTAAAAAAAAGATTTAAGAATTATTACTACAATTATAATCAAGTGAAATAAAAAAATAACTTTCTAAGTAAGTGATCATCAGAATAGTTCTCTAAAAGGGAATTAATCTTCCCCCCTTTTTTTGCTGCTGTTTTAATTGTTTTACTTCTATTAATTTGTCTAAATACAACATTATGAGAACATTATGAGAATAACTAGAAAATGTGAGTATATTTGTGGGAAAGATGTAGATTTTAAGAAAAAGTTGATTTTGGTGAGCTCATTGCAACTTGGAATTGGCCTGAGGACAGCTAGATAATTGAGGGTAGGTAGACAAAACTAAATATTGAGAATGAAAGAAATGTGTTTGTTTTTTTTTTTGAAAGTCACAAAAAAATATATTAAAACAGCTGTTTTCTTGTCTCTCAGCACTGGCCTCCCTTCCCAGTGACCCTTGCCCACCACTCGCCACAGGCTTTCAGAGAAAAAGGTGCCCAGGGCAGGAAAACAGAGGATCCCTGCTGTAGCCCAGGGTCTGAGGAAGTCCCTCCAGCCTGGGAGTGAGGGTGGCTAACAGTCTCTACAGGCTTGTTGCCACCATGAAGGAAGGGGCTGCTGTGAAAGAAATGCTTTAAAGAAAACTGGCTTGATTCACAATTTTACATCACTGTAAAAAGTATAATTCAGTAGTTCAAAGACAATTGGCAACTGAAAAATACAGGTTCTATAAATATACACAAACTTTAATTTCCAGAAGTCATCAAAGTAATACAACATGTTTATGATATGATTTTTACTCTTGAAATTGATGATTATTACAAAGTATAATAATTACATCAAAGATGGGATGGGAAAATTGTTTGCTAAAGTGTTACTGATAGGTAAGTAATTTGATACATACTCTGGGTTATAATCTGGCAGTATGATAATCAATAAAGTGGTTTAAATCCCAAACTTCAGAGGCAGGTTTTGGTTGAAAGCAATTCCAAGTCTGTCATGTACTCTCTCCATGATTGTAGGCAAATTATTGAAGTTCTATTTCTCTCATTTTCCTCATATGAGGAATGGAAGCAGTATTAATACTACAAACTTCATAGGGACATTATGAGGTTAGACATGTTAATTTGCATAAAGTCATTAGAACAATGCCTGTCCTGTAATATATGCTCAATAAATGTGATATGGTATGGTATTGATAATCTTTAAATGTTCCTGCCCAGCAATTCCATTATGTGGACTTGTTTTTGAAAGAAAGATATCAGAATACTTACAGAACTATAAGAACAATGCTGTTTTGAATGGTATTTGTATATTATAAACTGAAATAGAAACATCCAGCAATAGGCAACTGGCTAAGTGAATTCATCTATGGAGCCATTAAGTTTTCTCTGTAGAAGAATTTTTAAAATGCCACAGTACTGCATTTTAAAAAAGAACATAAAGAGTATGTATAGAAAAACATATCTTTGGTTAATATTATTATATATTATATGATTATATGTAACACAACAGAAATGGAAGGAAATGCATCAATATGTGAAGAGTAGTTACATTTGGGCAATAGATTATGGGTGAGTTTTCACCATATGCATTGCATATCTAGTAGCCCGTTTCTGTGTTTTATGAGTTGAATCGTGTCCCCCCAAATTCATATTAAGGACTATTAAGTGTCCTAACTTCCTATACCTCAGAATGTGACCTTGGAAATAGAGTCATCATCCATCTATTTAGTTAAGATGCAGTCACTCTGGAGTCACTGGAGGCCTAATCCAATATGACTAGTGTCCTCATAAGAAGGGAAAAGTTGGAAGTGTAATAGAATAGTCTCCCCAGGCCTTATTCCTCAAGTCACTCTTAAGCTTGATTCCTTGGGTGACCTTAATTCTCTTTTACCATGTGTACAAGAAAAAGTAAGCAGCCTGGATCATGCACACTAGCAAGAAAATCCCGTTTTCAAGACTGACTCTTGGTCGGCTCCTGAGAAGTGCTACCTAATCTCCCAGACTGTAACCTGATGTGAGTGTTTTTTGTGAGTAAGGCCTTGTGGCACCCTGTTCCAGTTTGATCAGATAGTTTAACAGTATGGTTTATAGTGACCATCTGATTTTACTCTGGGAGTCTGAAGGCTGAGTTGATGGAGCCAGTCATGCAAGTACTGCCTGCCTATGTGAGTGATCCCCCAAGAAAACTGTGGAAATCAGGGATCAAGTGAGCTTCCTTGTTGATGACACTTAAAATGTGTTACCACACATCATTGCTGGGAGAATTAAGTGTATCCTGTGGGACTCAGCTCTGTGGGAACATCTGAAACCTATTGCCTTCTTTCTCTTGACCTTTGCTGATGTTAATCTGTATTCTTTCACTGTAATAAACTGTAACCAAGTGTGTGACAGTATCTGAATCCTGTGAGTTCTAACAAATGATGATCTTGATGGTGGTCTTTGTAACCCCAAGGTAGAGCATGTAAATTGATAAAATCATAGGTGCCAGGGATTAGGACATGGGAATACTTGAGATCTGTGGTTCTGCCTATAACATAATATTGTTGAATTTTTTTAGTTTACAAATTATGTATGAACATTTTTCTTAACATTAAAACAAAGTCAGACTTCTGATGCACAATCACATGAAGATGTGGAAGCTATTACTGTGACCATTACAGTAAAAATGAAGAAAGCAGAAGGGGGACATGGCAGGGAAAGAGACGGAGGGACAGGGAGAAAAAGGAATTTGAAATTTGCATCTACAGAGTATATTGTAAAATCTGTATTTTTGTATAAAAAAATTTAAAGGTAATAAAGCAGACAGTAGTAAATGTCATTGCTAACAAAAGCATAGTGAATTTGATAAGGAGAGTGAAAAAAGACAATGACTCACGGAGGCAAACACTAGCTTTCATGACCCTTTAAAATCTATTACAAACAGAATGTGAGACTAGAAATATTGATCATTTGGAATTTGTTCTAAGTAATCTGACACCCACTATGGGAAATAGGGAATTTAGTATGAATGTCAAACCACAAGAATAGATACTTTGTGTCTCCTTTTCAATATATCATTTTTTATCATCACAGAAACAATAGTTCTCTTGTTAGCTGTCAAGTGTTCCAGTTCAATTATCCTCCTCTTTCTTCTTTGAGAGACTAAACATTGTTTAACCTTTTAAATTTCCTAAGTCAAATGTTAGGAAAGCTGTTTGGAAAGGCTATTTCCATGGGCTATAAACATCAACTCAACTCTCTCCTTGAAGACAGTCTTTTTTTTTTTCCTACTAAGAAATTATGTTTAGGATAAATAAATAATTTTTATCAGATATTAAGAACTGCTAACACTTTGTACCCAGTCAAATTCAACTCTGAATGAATCCATTTCTCCCAGAAATGGGATGACCAAGTAGCATCTTTCAGATCAAAGGTGTTAATGTATATTATCAAAATCCTGCAGTGGATCCGCTTAATTATAGTGGTATATGAGTTTTCCTGTCCATTTTCTTGCCACTACCATATTTTATCCCTGTGTTTCCTAACAGTTTTTAGTTTTTTGTCCATTCTCTAATCCAGTCACCTTTGTCTTCCTCCAGATGTGTATACATTTCTGCAAATGGGCTCATCTGACCTCTGCCTATAACCTTTTAATGACTTCCTTTAACTTTCATAGTTCAGTCTATATATAGTACACAATGATGTGATTCAGAAACCAGTCATCATTGCAACTCAGTGTCTTCACACATTTTACAATAGTCCTCCCCCCACTTATGCAAAGGGGCCATGTTTCAGGATCCCCAGTAGATGACTAAAACTGTGATAGTCCTGAACCCTATATATATTATGTTTTTTTCCTATACATATATGTGTATGG
Source organism: Nyctereutes procyonoides (assembly GCF_905146905.1). Lineage (NCBI taxonomy): Eukaryota > Metazoa > Chordata > Mammalia > Carnivora > Canidae > Nyctereutes > Nyctereutes procyonoides. Next base: position 19,937,719 of record NW_026575121.1, read on the forward strand.
TAAAGTTTAATTTATAAAATAGGCACAGTAAGAGATTAACAATAATAATTACTAATAAGATGGGATAATTTTAACAAAACACTAATAAAAGTTATGTGAATATGGTCTCTCTATAGATATCCTACTGTATAGTACTTATACTTCTTGTGATGATGTGAGATGATAAAATGCTTACATGACGAGATGAAGCGAAGAGAATGATGTCAGTATTGTTACTAATATTGACCTTCCAACAGTTTGTCAGAAGGAGGATCATCTATCTGTTTTTGGACTACAATTGGCCCTTGGGTCACTGAAACCACAGAATGCAAAACTGAGGATAAGAGAACTCTTATAATTCCTATTGGGTGGTCCTTCTTCTTCCTCTTCCTCTAGCTACCTGTTTTTTGAATTGATGTTCAAAACTCAAACATTTCTTTTTTTTTTAATTGGTTACTTAATTTTATTTTTTTATTGAAGTTTGATTTGCCAGCATATTGCATAACACCCAGTGCTCATCCCATCAAGTGCCTTCCTCCGTGCCCGTCACCCAGTTACCCCAACCCCTCACCCACCTTTCCTTCTGCAACCCTTTGTTCATTTCCCAGAGTTAGGAGTCTCTCATGGTTTATCTCCCTCTCTAATTTTTCCCACTCAGTTCCCCTCCTTTCCCTTATAATTCCTTTCACTATCAGAAAGGATGAATACCCACCATATGTGTCAACGTGGATGGAACTGGAGGGTATATGATGCTGAGTGAAGTAAGTCAATCAGAGAAGGACAATCATCATATGGTTTCACTCATACGGGGAATATAAGAAAACTCAAACATTTCTTTCGCAGTTTTCTTATGAATCACATGATTTATATTCTCTTACTGCTCTACCATCCTTGAATTGTCTTGTGGTTCTTAATATATTTGCCACTGTTTTCCTTACAACAAAATGAGTCTTTCAGGGCATGTGTTATAGCTTATCAGAATTTTTGTTCCTAAAGCCTTCACGTCTGGCGAATATTAACTATTTAATACACATTTGATAAATGCTTAACAAATACTGGTAAAGTGTTAGAATGCAATATTCAGATTGAAAATGGAGTCATCAACCTGAATTAGCTCCCGAGCTTTGTTTCGCCTTTTATGGATGCTGACACTCTGTGCATATCCCCAAGTTTCTTTAGCATTGTTTCTCAGTTGTATAGGTTATCTGTCTACTTTAATCAATTTCAGCAGTGCTTACTACTGTAAAAAGTAGCAATTATTTTAAAAAAGGAGGCACTTGATTACAGATAAAATAATCTGGCACAATGACTCACTCTACAGAATAACTGAATGAACTTAGTATGATCTTTAATTTATATGTTTATAGGAAGTAAAAAGGGGAGAAAGAGAATGAGAGAGGGAGTTTCAGATCCAGGGGAGAATATAGAAAGGGCTGGAAGTGGGGGCCTAGGCCTCTGCACGATCAGTGTTTCTGTTTCTTTCTTTATTTATTTTTTTTTTAGTGTTTCTGTTTCATGTGGAAACGAATATGAAAAAAAAAAAAAAGCTTTTACCCTTTATTTGAGTGTCACAAGATCTTTTTTTTCCCACAGTACTTCCTTAATGAGTTTCCATTATATATATTTTAGTTTGTCTTAACTTGTTACCTTAGAAATGTTGCAGTTTTAGAAGAAATGTGGTCTGGCAGGACACCTGGTCTGGTTTCTAACAGTCCCCTCAGGGGAAGGTGTTCCTCAGTGCATTTGGCACCACTGCAGTGTGAGTACGCAGGTCTCAGCCATTCTGCAGTCAGCGGCAGTAGCACATGTGAAGGCAGATTTGAGAAAAATGGCAAATTCTCAGACCAACACAAGGTACATTGTACACAAGGCAGAGGGTACAAGAATGAGGCTGGAGAACCAAACAAGCCTTGCTAAAAATTGGATTGTGTCCATATCATTATATCACTGGAAAGAAATGAATATTTCCATAAATAGATGTTTGATGTGATCATATTTTCTTTTTATTGAAAGAAGGACCAGATGCAAGGAGATTTTAATTTTGATGTGATGAAATTAACAGATTTTCATCACATGTCTACTGTATTAGACACTATGCTAAACAAAGTTATGAAGCAAGAAATTTTAAGGGAATCTTTTAAGACAGTTACCATGAAGGTGGAGAGAAACAAAATAAGAGTTACCAATAGAGTTGACAAGATTGGTTGACCAACTAAGAGAAAGTATAAAGAAGAGAAAGGAATTAGGGGTAAAAATCAGGTTTTTCTCAGGGGTAGATACATGACAATCTTTAAGATTAAAAAATACAGCTTTATTCAAAAGATGTAGTAAAGAAAATTTAGTTTTGGACATCTGTGGGTGCAGCATATTTTCATAGCCTAAAGAACATGTAGGCCTGCAATTGGATGTAAGTTCCTGGTACTTCAAAATGAGGAAAAGCTGGGAGAAACATGTAGATTTGACAAATAGTTAAAAAAAGAAAAAGCAAAGAAGATGTGTATAGTACTTACAAATCCAAGAGTTCTTTTAATACATGAATTATGGCATAAAATACATTTATACATGTAAAATACATACATACATAAAATACATTTTATACATGTAAAAATTTTAATAATATTTTGATACATGGATATAAAACATAAAGATAAAAAATATCTTGATGAGAATTTTTTTATTAATTTCATCATTCCCCAGAAACTCTGAATTGGTATAACTTCTTAGAAGGTAATTCGATAATTTTATAACAAATTAAAAATATTTATATTATTTCCTATTTCCTATTATTGATAGGAATCTTTTCTGTTTAAATAATCAGATATATAGCATCAAATATTATTTATTATTTTTATAGTATAGAAGAGTTGAATCAACTTTTAAATAGAGGAATTCTTAAACATGGTAAATATTTCTAATAAGGCACCATTTTGCAGTTTAAAAATTATAGTTCTAAATAATTTTGATGACTTGTAAAAATGGATACATTGAAAGTATCAAATGTATGGTGAAAGAATTAAATTAATAACATGGTAATACAAAACTATATCATTGTGATCCAAAATCTGTCCAGTATAAAATGTTACATATATGCAATAAACATGCACATAGGACAAATAGGTGGGATTTATTTGACTTGTATGGGTGATTTTAATTCCCTACAATATAGTTTTTTGCATTTTGTAATTTTCCTTTCAGAAATATCTGCTAATTTATGAATTAAAGTATTACACTTCTCTGATACATCATCTTTATTCTCTGTAGGTAGACTCATAGTAGATGTTAAGATACTAAAATAATGTAAGTAAATTTATATGGGTTTGCATTCTTGTTTTTCTTAATGAATATGCTGTTTCCATTTGACCTGAGTAATGAATCAGAGTGGAGAAAAGCCTTTGGCAGAGGCCTCAGAAGAGGACATTCTCTGAAGGTATCAGATAAAAAAAACTAGAAATAAGGGTAATTGGGTGAAGAATACAGATACGCAGAAGAGTATAATCAGTTAGAGAAGCCTGAGTCCCTCATTATAATTCCCTTTAGAGACTGACATATATGGGCTGTGTACCATATCTGGTGTGGAGAGGGCAGATGTCTCTTGTGAAATCAGCTAGGTAAAGTGTATTTTTAAGTTCTTAAGGGCATGCTTGAAAAATCACATAGATTGTTAAACCAGACTCATCAAAATGAAATTTTGAAATATATTTTGCCATAAAAATTTTCACAAATTATGCTGTAGTACCCTAATCTTTGGGGTGATATTCATATCATCTTTACCCATTTGGATATCTTCCTGAAGGAGATTAGCTCTGAAGTAATAAGCAAATATGACTGATTTCTCTGGAAGAGGAATAGGTGTAGAGTTCTACTTTGGGTGTTATTTAACAGACATTTAGTGCTGTATGTTTTCCTTGAGAAAGCAATGACTCATAATTAATAGTAGTACTCTCTGAACAAGGAATGCCAATTTTTCATGATCTAGCAATCATGCATTTAACTCTCAAGGCTAGAATTAAATTAATGCATCAGTGTTACTGAAGGCCAAGTGGTAGTTTATTTCATGATGTAAGATTTAAGTCATTTGTCCATTTGTACATGAGGATGTATATCCTATTTCATGACCAACCAGTGTGACATATTTAGCTTCATGACTGAAATGTGACCTCAGTTTTATTCTTTCTTCTGCTGTTCCTAGAAATTATTATTCACCTATTTCCTAATGGAATGTTTCAATTAGATTATCCCACGAAATTGGAACTCAATAAGATATTTTGGAGTAGCCAGATGACACTTAGAGGTTGAAGGGATTCACAATCTAGCAAATTTATTAGAAACACTAGAGGAAAGTATAAAAAATGAACTTTGCAGTTATTACAGTCTAAAACCATGATCTGTTAGATGATCTGAGGAAGGATTTAAAAGCTTAATATTTGTCATATTCTCTTCCTCATTAGTATTCCATTGCTTGACCTATCTACTGTTTTTTTACTCAAGCAGAGCTTTTTGTAACAGTGTGACTCACCATTCATCTTTTAAAGTTAATTACTGAATAGTGTATTCTTTTAGAATTAACACCTAGACAATTTAGATATTAGTAATCCATTAAATTTAAAATATTGGTATGATGTTCCCTAAAAGAAAGAACAGGTGATAGTACTCACTGCCAGGGATTTAATCAATACAGCTATAAATAGGATGTCTGAACTAGAGTTTAAAATGATTACAAAGCTACTAACTGGGCTTGAAAACAGCATAGAAGACACTAGAAAATTCCTTACTCTAGAAATAACTAAAATCCAGTCCGACCAAAATTAAAAACGATATTACAGAGATGCTGTCCAGATGGAGGTTTTAAAAACAAAGATGAATGAGTCAGAGGAGAGAGTCAGTGATATAGAAAATAAAATGATGGAAAATAAGGAAGCTGAAAAGAAGAGAAAAGGAAAACTGCTGGATCATGAAAGAAAACTTAGAGAACAAAGCAGTTCCACAAAGTGAAATAATATCTGGATAATAGAGGTCCCAGAAGATGAGAAGTGAGAGAGAGGGACAGAAGGCTTTTGGAACAAATTAGAGCTGAGAACTTCCATAATCTTGGGAAGGAGACCAGCATTCAAGTCCAGGAGGCAAAGAGAACCCCCTTCAGAATCAATAAAAATAGGTTAACACCTTGACATGTAATAGTGAGGCTTGCAAATTTCAAAGATAAAGAGAGAATTCTGAAAGCAGATCAGAAAAACTGGTCTGTATCCTACAAGAGTAGAAACATCAGAATTGTCCACGGAGACCTGATAGGCCAGAAAGGACCAGCATGATATATTCAGCATGTTCAATGGAAAAAAATATGCAGCCAAGAATATTTTATCCAGCACAGCTGTCACTCAGTATATAAGGAGAGATAGAGTTTCCAGGACAAATAAAAAATAAAAGAATAAAAAAAAAGGAATTTATGAACACTAAACCAGGCCTACAAGAAATATTAAAGGGGATCCTTTGAGCAGAGAGAGAGCTCAAAAGTAACAAAGACCAGAAAGGGACAGAAAAAATATACAGGAACAGTGACTTTACAGGTAATACAATGGCACTAAATTTGTATCTTTCAATAATTAGTCTGAATGGAATAAATGCTCCAATAAAAAGACATAGGGTATCAGAATATATAAAAAACAAAACCCACCGGGATGCCTGGGTGGCTCAGCAGTTGAGTGTCTGCCTTTGACTCAGAGTGTGATCCTGGAGTTCTGGCATCAAGTCCCACATTGGGCTCCCTGCATAGAGCCTGCTTCTCCCTCTGCCCATGTCTCTACCCCTCTCTCTGTGTCTCTCATGAATAAATAAATAAAATCTTCAAAACAAAATAAAACCCATCCATATGCTGCTTACAAGAGACTCATTTTAGACTCAAAGACACCTCCAGATTGAAAGTGAGGGCATAGAAAACCATTTATCATGCCAATGGACATCAAAAGAAAGTTGGACATCCTTATGTCAGACAACATAAATTTTAAGCCAAAGACTGTAATAAGAGATGAAGAAGGACACTACAACATAATAAAAGGGTCTATCCAACAAGAAGATCTAACAGTTGTAAATATTTATGCCCCTAACATGACACTTCAGAACCTTTGAAATGCAGCAAATGTGGTACTAAGAGGGAAGTATATGGCAATATAGGCCTTCCTCAAGCAACAAGAAAAGTCTCAAATACACAACCTAATCTTACACCTAACAGAGCTAGCAAAAGAGCAGTAAATAAAGCCTAAATCCAGCAAGAGAAGAGAAATAATAAAGATTAGAGCAGAAATCAGTGATACAGAAATGAAAAAAAAATAACAGTAGACAAAGATCAACGAAGCTAGGAGCTGGTTCTTTGAAAGAACTATTAAGATCGATAAACCTCTGGCCAGACTTATCAAAAAGAAAAGAGAAAGGACCCAAGTAAATAAAATCACGAATGAAAGAGGAGAGATCACAAAAACATCAAAGAAAAATAATTATAAGAACATAACACGAGCAATTATATGCCAACAAATTAGGTACTCTGGAAGAAATGAATGCATTCTTAGAAACATATAAACTAGCAAAACAAAACTGAAACAGGAAAAAAGAGAAAATCTGAACAGACCCATAGCCAGCAAGGAAATTGAATCAGTTATCAAAAATCTCTCAACAAACAGTAGTCCAGCGTCGCATGGCCTCCCAGTAGAATTCTACCAAACATTTAAAGAAGAGTACCTATTCTTCTGAATGTGTTTCAAAAAAACAGAAATGGAAGGAAAACTTACAAACTCATTCTGTGAGGCCAACATTACCTTGATCCCCAAACCAGAAAAAGACCCCACTAAAAGGAGAATTACAAAGCAATATCCCTGATGAACATGGCTGAAAACATTCTAAGATACTAGCTAATAGGATCCAAGTGAAAGAATTATTCACTACGACCAAATGGGATTTATTCCTGGCCTGCAAGGGTAGTTCAAATCCATGAACCAATGTCATTCATTACATTAAAAAAGAAAGAACAAGAACCATATAATCCTCTCCAAAGATGCAGAAAAAGCATTTGACAAAATACAGCATCCTTTCTTGATTAAATTTATCTTGGGCAGCCCCAGTGACACAGCAGTTTAGCGCCTCCTGCAGCCTGGGGTGTGATTCTGGAGACCCAGGATTGAGTCCCACATCAGGCTCCCTGTATGGAGCCTCCTTCTCCCTCTGCCTGTGTCTTTGCCTCTCTCTCTCTGTGTCTCTATGAATAAATAAATAACATCTTAAAAAAATTATCTGTCATGGAGGTTAGAGGGAACATATCTCAATATCAAAAGCCATATATGAAAAACCCAAAGCGAATATCATCCTCAGTGGGGAAAAACAGAGCTTTCCCCCTAAGGTTGCAAGCATTCAGGGATGTCCACTCACCACTGTCATTCAACATAATACTGGAACTCCTAGCCTCAGTTATCAGGTAGCAAAAATAAAAGGCATTCAAACTGGCAAAGAAGTCAAACTCTCACTCTTCATAGACAACATCATAGTCTTTTGTAAAACCCAAGGACTTCACTCCAAAATTGCTAGAACTTATTGATAAAGGAATTCAGCAAAGTGTCAGGATATCAAATCAATGGAGAGAATTCAGTTGCATTTCTATACAGTAACAAGACAGAAGAAAGAGAAATTAAGGAATTCCCATTTACAGTTGCACCAAAAAACCATGAGATACCTAGGAATAAATCTAACCAAAGAGATAAAGGATCTGTACTCTGAAAACTATAGAACACTTATGAAAGAAATTGAGGAAGACACAAAGAAATGGGAAAACATTTTATGCTCATAGATTAAAAGAACAAATATTGTTAAATATTGTTAAAATGTCTGTGCTACCCAAAGCAATCTACACAGTATAATCCCTATCAAAATACCATCAGCATTTTTCTCAGAGGTGGTTTAACAAGCCATCTTAAAATTTGTATGGAACCAGAAAAGACCCTGAATAGTTAAAGGAATGTTGAAAAAGAAAACCAAAGCTGGAGGCATCACAATTCTGGACTTCAAGCTGTAATACAATCTATAATCATCAAGACAGTATGGTATCGGCATAAAAACAGACACATAGATTAATGGAACAGAATAGAGAAACCAGAAATGGACCCTCTATAGGACCAACTAATCTTTGATAAGCAGGAAATAATACCAGTCAGAAAAAAATCAGTCTCTTTAACAAATGGTGTTTGGAAAATTGGACGGCCACATGCAGAAGAATGGAACTGGACCACTTTTTTACATCATACACAAAAATAAATTCAAAATGGATGACAGACCTAAATGTGAGATAGGAATCCATCAAAATCTGAAAGGAGAACATAGGCAGCAATCTCTGTGACTTAGGCTACAGCAACTTCTTGCTAGACAGGTCTCCAAAGACAAGAGAAAGAAAAGCAAAAATGAGCTTTTGGGACTTCATCAAAATACAAAGCTTTTGCACAACAAAGGAAACAGTCAACAAAGCTAAAAGGCAACCTATAGAATAGGAGAAGATAGTTGCAAATGGCATATCAGATAAAAGGCTAGTATTTTAAATTTGAAGAACCTATCAAACTCAACACCCAAAAAAGTAAAAATCGAGTTGGGAAATGACAGAAGACTTGAATAGACATTTCTCCAAAGAAGAAATTAAAATGGCCAACAGGCACATGAAAAAATGCTCAACATCATTTGTCATCAGGGAAATCCAAATCAAAACCACAGTGAGATACCATCTCATATCACAATTGCAAAAATTAACAGCTAAGGAAACAATAGGTGTTGATGAGGATTCACAGAAGGGGAACCTTCACAAACTGTTGATAAGAATGCAAATTGATGTAGCCACTCTGGAAAACATATGGAGGTTTTTCAAAAAGTTAAAAAATAGAGCTAGCCTATGACCCAGCAATTTCACTACTAGGTATTTATCCAAAGGATACAGATATAGTGATTTGAAGGGGCACATGCATCCCAATGTTTATTAGCAGCAATAGTCAAAATAGCTAAAATTTGGAAAAAAACAGGATGTCCATTAGTAGATGAATGGATAAAAAAGATCTAGTGTATTTCTATATACAATGGAACGTTACTCAGCCTTTGAAAAGAATGAAATCTTGCCATTTGCAATGACATTTATGGAAGTAGAGGATATTATGCTAAGTAGAATTAGTCAGTGAAAGACAAATATATTGATTTCACTCATATGTGGTATTTAAGAAACAAAACAGATGAACATAGTGGAAGGGAAGGAAAAATAAAGTAAGATGAAAATATGGAGACAAACCATAAGAGGCAATGAACTCAAATAAGCTGAAGATTGCTGAAAGGGAGGTCAATTGGGAGAAGGGGTAATTGGGCGATGAGCATTAAGGAGGACGCTTGAGGGCAGCCCCAGTGGCGCAGCGGTTTAGCGCCGCCTGCAGCCCAGGGTGTGATCCTGGAGACCCTGGATCGAGTCCCACATCAGGTTCTCTGCATGGTGCCTGCTTTTCCCTCTGCCTGTATCTCTGCTTCTCTCTCTCTCTATGTGTCTCTATGAATAAATAAATAAATTAAAAAAATCTTTAAGGAGGACACTTGATGTAATGAGCTCTGGGTATTATATGCGACTGATGAATCCCTAAATTCTACCCCAGTAACTAATAATATAGTATATGTTAAGTAAATTGAATTTAAATAAAGAACTAAAAAAATATTGGTATGTTATTAGTCATCTATGGAATGATTTTCAAAGTAATGCAAAATATTTCTTCATTCTAGGTGTTTATACTCTATTAGAAAGAAACATAAAAAACTCAGAGATGTTTATGAGAGATGATGGTTTTTTACTTCTGGGTGGTAGGGCATAGGATTCTTAGAGGTGATGTCCTAAGATAAGATTTTTACTCATATTATCTTGAAAATAGACAAGATATTCCTAGGGCAGTGAAAGATTACTTATTACTTACAGGCATAACGACACACATTCACATTTGCCCTAGGTGATTTGATAAGAGCCAGAGGTCTTTGTACACCTACATGTGTCAGTAAGGAATCTCCTATTAGTGAGGAGTACCAGAAATATGAATCTAGGAGTTATGTAGATCAGGGACAGTCATCCTCTCACTTTTCCTAAGGGAGGAAGAGAAACTATTGTTCTATCCCATAAACAAGTTCTCTGGAAGGAACAGTGACAGCTTCTTGGTTCTTATTGGAACATAAGACAGTATCTTCAGGGGGAGGATAAGACAAGAGTTTTCAAATTAAAAATGAGATTCATCTCTTTTGGAATATAAACACATAGAAAAATAACTCTCTAAACCTCTCAGGAAGATTCTTGGCTACTCAGTTAGTTGCCTTTTCCATCAATCCTCTGAACCTAATTGTCTAAAGGAAATAAGAGAAGGTTTATATCTTTCGAATGGGACCAAATGGCTTTACCATTAAGGAAACAAATGGCTTCCAGTCCAATCCCCATAGCATGTGAGAAGCAAATGTTTTTGGAGAACTAAAAGCAAACATTCTCCATCTTCTAGCATATCCGTTTTGATAGTTCTGGAGGCCAGAACTTTGAAAGAAAATTCAGAAATATTTGTCTCCCCCCAGTGATACACTTGAATTCAATAAAAACGTTTTTTAGATGGTAATGATAATGAGTAAGATAATTTCAAGGCAGGTATACTTAGGGAAAAGGGTTTTGCTGTGCTCTTCAATTAGAAACAGGGACATCAAGCTAGTTTGCTTAGTTGTTGGATAAACCATATAGGAAATAAGAGAAACTTTCCCCTTTTTTGGAAGTGAATAGAAAAAAGGTGCCATTTTTCTCTGGAAAAAAAAAAGAATATTTTCCTATATTGCTTGGATTAATTACAAAGAATTAGAAATAAACTAATATTTTTATGTCTTTTAATATAACTGTACTAACATACAGATATTTTTTAAAGAGCATTAGGTATTAGCGGACAGGTAAATGTCTTATAAGTTAAAAAAAACTCAAGCATACTTCTCTAACCCATAAACAGTTATGCTGTTTGACTGCACAAATTGCCAGTGCCAGAAAATTTCTGTGAAAAAGCATTTTTTAAAGATGTAATACTGAGTCTTATGATCACAAGGGCATGTATTGTTATTGTGAGCTTGTCAGATGATAAATGAGGATGTAGTTCCAGAAATTAATTAGCTGAAAAGAATATCTACCTATTTCAGTAACTTTCCATGGAAAGTATGCATTCAATTTTATGCCAAAAATTGTCTCTTCTTATAGCTATTAGCTAGTAATTTTTTAGAATCTTAAATCTGATAATGAATAAGTGTTAAGCCAGCTAAAAAATGTAATTGATATTGTTTGAGTAAAAATATCATTATGAGAACATAGTTTTAAGGTTCTAAAAATTGATTTTTTTGCCTTCTAAGTGTCTTTCATATGAAGGTTAATGTGTAATTAAAATGCTTCTTTTTAATTTTTTCTGTCTTCCTAAATGTCATTAATAGTCTACTTAGTGTTGGTTAAAAAAATGCACAAAATTTCTCTAATCTCAAATTTACCATGGCTTTGTTGCTGTCTATGATAATGTATTATATATATATAACTATCACAACCTATTCCTGTATACATTTTAATTATTCTGAACTTATGGATGATAAACTATGTATTTCATTTAATAAAAACATTCACTTAAAAAACTTGGGCCTTCTCCAAAATGAATATAACTGATAATAAATAATACTAGATTTGATTTTTCTGGTACTTGATTATGTATCAATCTCATAATTTTTTGTTAGTTCATAAGTAAATCTTTGGTAAAAGAATGTTTAAGGATCTGCTATGTGTCAGGGACTGGATTAGGTAAGGCTTTATGAAGATGACAGAGCCAACTATATAGCACAATAATTAATCTCAATGGCTTTGAAACCAAGTAGACTTGGGCACAATTCTGATTCTATCACTTAGTGTTTATGTATTACATTCCGGATGATAATTTTATTATTTTTATTAATTTAGTTTAATCATCAAATAAAAATACCAATAGTACCACTATTAAAATCAGAAATATTACTTCAATTAAATATAGTCACAGACTGTTTGCCTTTTACAAAATCAACTCAAATGTATTATAGACTTAAGGTAAATTCCAAAAGTATGAAAATCTTGAAAGATGACATGGGCTAAAAACTAGGTAATATAGGATAAAATCTTAACTTTTGAGCACTTTTTAGATAAAATAGTAAGTACTCAATTCATTAAATACGGGACAACTGGGTGGCTCAGTGGTTGAGCCTCTGCCTTCCGCTATATAAATGATAATGCTAAGAAAATGAAAAGACATTGGGAGAATACTTTTGCCAAACACATTCAAGATAGGCAAAGAACTCTTGCAACTCAACAGTAAGAAAACAAGCAACATAGTTAAAACATAGACAAATGATCTGAACAGACATTTCACCAAAGAAATATGTAGATGGTAAGTAAGCATATGAAAAAGTGCTCAATATCATGTATCATTAGGAATTGCAAATCAAACAGCAGTGAAATGTCACCATGTACCAGTTTGAATGGCTAAAATTCAGAATACAACAAATGCTGATGAGGATGTGGAGCAACAAAAATTCATTCATTAATGGTGGAAATGCAAAATGGTACAGGAACTTTGGAAGACAGTTAATCAATGTCTTTACAAAACTATGCATATTCTTTTTTCTTAACTTTTTTTTCAAAACTACATATATTCTTACCATACAGTAAATCAATCACATCCCTTGGTACCCACATGTATTGGAAACTTTTGTCTACACGAAACCTGCACACAAGTATTTACAGCATCTGTTTCTGTCATTGTCAAAACTTGAAAGCAGTCAAGACATCCTTCAAGAGATGAGTGGACAAATAAACTGTGGCACATCTATACAATGGAATATTTTCAGTGATACAAAAGAAATGAGCTATCAAGCCATAAAAAAACATGAAGGAAACATAAATGCACACTGCTAAGTGAAAGAAACCATATGAAAAGTCTGAATCCTATGTAACTCCAATTATATGACCTCCTGGAAAAGATAACATGGAGACAATAAAAAGATCAGTGGTTGGCAGGGCCTTGAGGGAAGGAATAGAGAGGTTCAACACAGATTTATAGGGCAGTAAAACAATTCTGTGTATACAGCAATGATGGACACATGCCTTACACATTTGTAAAATCCCACAAGATGTACAACACAGTGAACTCTAATGTAAACTATGGATTTTAAGTAATAATAATGTATCACTCTGTGTTCAGCAGTTGTAACAAATGCATCAAACTACTAATACCTGTTATTAGTACCTGTTATAAATAATAGGACAAACAGTATGTGGGGACAGAAGAAATACATGGTAACTTTTTGTACTTTCCAATTTTTCTGTAAACCTAAAGCTGCCCTAAAAAATTCTAGTTTTGAAAAGGGTAAACATTTAGAGAAAAAGTGTAAAAAAATATACAGCTTTATGTTAGAATTAAAAGAGACTTTTCATCAAGCTTTTAGCTCAGAGCATGGCACTTAATATATATAAAAATTGGAGCTAAATGATAGGAGTTGTGATGATGAATACAATGATGATGATTGCAAGGAAAAAAAGAATATGATCGGTATGATAGTACCTATTTGCCAACAACAACAACAACAACAAAACCCACCTCAAATTCAGATTAAATGAATATTTACATCAGGGTTGGGGACTGAATACAATTGTGTAGAAATTTTCCACAGAAATAAGTCATTTGAGCTTATATTTGAAGGATAAATAAATATGACTAAAAAGAACAGGAGATAAAGAGCTTTACAGAGAAGAAATGGCATTTGCAAAGTAATGTATATATCATGTAAACTGGAAAATTTGGGAAACTGACTAGAAAACATGTCTAAAACACTGGATTCATGGCAAAAAATGGAGATGAATCAATTATTACTTGATTTAGATTTTAAAAGCATAAACAAGGAGTATTGTATTCCTTTTATTATAAATTAGCTACTTGCTTTACATATTCAGATAAATGAGTTATTAGAGAAGATTTCTAGGCTGCTTATCCACTGTGCTAATGCATTTATAAAAATGCATTATTTTAGAAGTGATCTTGGATTAAGAATTTTAGGATTAATAGTGACTAGACTAGATAAATATAACTCGAAGTATTTAGCTAGTTAAGTATTAAGCACTTCAGGAAATTTTCATTGATCACTTGAGCACACACACACACACACACACACACACACACAGTGTGTTCAAGTATTTTGCCTACTTTCTTCATTAAAAACTTCACTGAAGGGGCACCTGGGGGCCTAGTTGGTTAAGCATCTGAAACTTGATTCCTACTTGGGTCATGATCTCAGGGTCATGGGCTCCAGCCCCATGTTGGGCCTCACTCTCAGACCAGTGTGAACCTGAGATTCTCTCTCCCTTTCCCTTTGTCCCTCCCCCTGTTCATGGACACAGGTTTTCTCTCTCTCTAAATAAAATCTTAAAAAAAAAATTGAGAATGTTTTATGTTATTGTTGCTATTAACCTTAAATTTTATTAATATAATCACTGAAGAGGCATGGATGGCATTTTTTGTATGGAATTTGCTACAGAAGTAACTTCTGAGGTTTACATGAAAAAAAAAAACATTCTTCATATATGTATGTATATTCAGAAACATTGAATAGAGGTTTTCCTGCACATGACATACTGTATTTCATAGATCAGTTAGTGATGAAAATATTTTATAATTATACTTTCATAAATTTCTCCAACATTCAATTTCCTGATTACTAAAAATCAAAGTCATTAAGAAATCTGCTTTTAAATGTGACATATGCTATAAATGTTTGCTGTGTTATATAAAATATATTTGTTGTTCCTTATACTTTATTATTAAAATTTATGTATTTTTGTTGATAGTTTCTTTATTGTACTATTTTTCTCTTAAGTATAATGCTATCAGCCTCAAAATTGTTAAGCTTTTTTTTTTTTTTAAATTCTAGTAGGACCCTAATAACAGTGATGCATGACTCAAAGATCACAAGGTGACTGATGGCTTCCTATAGGTCTGATAATGACACAGACTGAAATGAAAATACAATTTATCTGGTGTGAAAAATACAGTGGTCCCTAAAGCCTCTAAAGTATCAATGTGGATGTTCATAGGAAGTAGCAGTAGTGATTATGGTTCAGGTTTACCACAGTTAAATTTAGTCTTTGAGGCACCATTTATTACAATCCCAAGTACTTTTTTTTTATAGTATCCATAAGCAGAATTCATGGTCATCCAAGAGAGACCAAACTTATAAGTTACTATATCAACTTCTAAAAGTTAACGAGTAGCCTGGGGAGTTATGATTTACTGTCAGTCCAGCAAGAAATGTCAGTGCCCTAGAATATGAGGAGGCAAGTGTCATCTAGCCGGATTTGTGAACTTTTCACTTTGCCATTCACTAGACAGCAAACAGAAAATTAGTCTATAAATAATTGAACTTGAAATTTTTTTGAAAATCTATCACAGCATGTTAAAAGCAATTTTGTTCTCGAATTAGCTCTCCACAAGTAGTAAATATGTCAAACAGCCTTTAAATAATGCAACATATAGAGCAACAGATAAGAAGGTTTAATAAGAATAAGAGAAAAGAAGACATTAGAAAATATACATGATGTATGATTTTGTTGGTTGTATTTTCTTTCTGAGAAAATTGGAATATAAATCTGATTTTAAAATGCCCATTAAAAGTAGACAATTTGCATAATGATGTTTTAATATTCTAGGAAAATGATACAAATTTGTAAATAAACATTTCTAATATGCTTTCCCTATTCTGTACACAGAGAACATATGTTTAAGCTTTCTTAAGAATGCAAACAGAAGTGACTCAACTTTCACAAAAATATAGGAAAAGATGAAGGGTGAAATATTTCAATAAAAGCTGAACTGTGTGGTTCTGTAAAAGTGTTCTGATCATATATTCAAATAAAAGGACACCACGTTTTTAGGTAGTTTTAGGAAACCATCTTCATAATACTAACATATTTTTTTATCCTTTTTATATTTTGATATCTTTAATATAGAAAAAAATGTGTCACTTAACCCTGATGTTAAAGAAAGTACGGTTGGTTTTGGTATCTGGTATACAATTAAAATTAATTGGCATTGGTTGTAATGAGTATTTTTGAAAACTAAAAGTAACATGGAGTGCTGCATGGCATTATCTACTACAGGAAACATTAGTTTGTATAATAATGCTTATTGGGATCCCTGGGTGGCGCAGCGGTTTGGCGCCTGCCTTTGGCCCAGGGCGCGATCCTGGAGACCCAGGATCGAATCCCACATCGGGCTCCCGGTGCATGGAGCCTGCTTCTCCCTCTGCCTGTGTCTCTGCCTCTCTCTCTCTCTCTCTGTGACTATCATAAAATAAAAAAAAAAAATTAAAAAAAAAATAATGCTTATTAAGTTTATTTTAATGCTAAACAATTTGAAACTTACCTGCAATGGTAAGAATAGAAGAAATAACTTTCTTATATACGAACGTGCTGAAAGTAATTTACTGACAAAATGCCCCATTTACCAAAGAATACTTGAATGTATTTTTTTTTTTTTACAAATGGGGTTATTCTATTATATAACCACATATAGCCATCATTGAGGAAACTCACATTGAGGAAGTTATTTAAGACTCTGAAAGTATCTTACTCCTGATAAAACTTTAACTTATTACTCTTTTTTTTCTTTTCTTTTCTTTTTTCTTTTCTTTTCTTCTTTTCTTTCTTTTCTTTTTCTTCTTTCTTTCTTTCTTTTTTTTTTTTTGAGAGAGAGAGAGAGAGCACGCACGTGTGAGCAAGTGGTGGGGGGGGGGTGCAAAGAGAATCTTAAGCAGGCTCCACAGCCAGCAGGAGCCTGATGCATGCTCCATCTTACAACCCTGAGATCATAACCTGAGCTGAAATCAAGAGTTGGACATTTAACTGACTGAGCCATGAAGGCACTCTTATTTACTCATTTATTTTTATTAGTCTGTTTCCATACATGCCTATTTTATTAATCATAATTCCTTATTATCGTTATTTTGATACCTGAACTATTTCAGATTTGGACATTGAAAGCCTCTCATGGTTCCTTTTGTGCAATGTTGACATACCTGCATCATTCTTTGAGCAAATCTTAACTTTGTCAGGAGTGTGCATGTGTATATATGCATACAATACACACACACATGCATGATGTTTCAGATCATTTTCTAATTTTTTGCCTCAGTTCTAGAAACAACCCTATTCTCCAAGGAGCCTTGGTTCCTATTAGGGGAGAATTGTATTTATAAACTATTATCCAAGGATAGTTGTGCTCTTTGCTGTTGGGTTGTCACTGCTTCTATGCCTTCTCAGTGGAAAAGCCAGGGATTTCAATATGTATATAAATGTGCTCACACACATATGAATATGTATGTAGTGTGTATAATTTATACATATAAAACTTAAATCCGTGTATGTGTCTGTGTGTGTATGTGTATCTATATACATATATATATGTATACGGATGTTCATATATCTAAAATACACCACTGCAGATTCACACCATCATCTCCAGTTCCACCCAGTACAATACTATTTATTTTAATTTTCTTCCGTAACATATTTATGTTTTCTGTAGCAGTAAGAAACTGGCTATAATGATCTTCAATCAGTTTTCTTGTTTGATAAATCTCATTGTATAAGTTAATCTTCCATTACTGCTGTCCATGCTCCTTGTGGAAATACCTTTTCAGTCTATTCAGGTTCTATCCTGCTCCATTCTGCATGACCATTCATACGTAGTTCCTGTATAATACCTAGTAAATGTGGGGATAATTGAGAAGATAAATTGTGGGTGGATAATATAGGTTAGTGGTCACCATTCATTTTCAATATTCTTCTGACATGCTTTCCTCAGTGGCAAAGTTGAAAATTTAAAAACTGCATTTTAAATACTAATTTGCAGTTATTGTTCTTGGTGTAATTAACTGCTACCAAATAGGTTTATTTAAACAGTTTTGGCCAAGGGAAGGGAGACCAATTTTATACACCACTCTTTCTGCTATTTCTGCAGATTCTGGATGCTCCTAGTTTCTTATCATGGTGCTTCTAATTATGACTGGCTTATTTAGGTTATGCCCATTTAGTCATAGTACTGTAGCCAGAAGTTGTAATGGCAGCTTCCAGAATGCAGGACAGGCTACAACTGTCTTAGTTACCTAGTTCTTTATAATAAACTGAAAGTCATTTATTAAATTCAAACCAGAATTTGTTTCTTTAGAATTCCTAATGGCATTAGAGAGAGAGAAAGTTAATCTTTCTGCTATAATCTAGAGTAAGAATAGAAATTTCTTCCACTGTATAGACTGGTATGTCCAAACACTTAAACCAGTGCTTGGTCCTAAGACTGTGCTTAAGATGGTGACGTAAGATCTAAACATAATCACTAGATATAATTTTCTTTTCTGTAAAGAACCCAGTGCAATTAGAAATTCAGTCTATCCCATTCATTGTGGTGTCCTTCTTTCACTATAAATCTTTCAGAGCAGACTTTTGACCTGTTTAAGCCACTTATTTCAAGAAACCAAAGGTGAGCCATTGATTACATGACATGAGATGCCATGTTATCTATAGATACATAAATTTAGGTATATGGGGTAGCAGGATTCTGTTGTGACTTGAAAGCTGTCTATGTAAGGTCAGGATCTAGCAAATTCTGAATATAGTAATAATTTACATGAGTATGTGACTTATGTTTCCAGTGCACCTACCCAGGAGCCCAAGAGAAATTTATTATGATATGTTGCCTGAAGAAGAAACAATTGGCTTTGATTTATGAGTTCTGCAAATATGCAGGTACCAGCTGGGATTAGACTACTAGAGCATTAAAACCTCACTCAAGGGTTTTTCTTCTTTTAAACTTATTTTAGTAGACTAAACTTAAAGCTTTATATCTTTGCTGTCTACTTTGGAAGGGAAATTGTGTAGTAGTATCAATCTATAATGATTCATGAATAGTTAACTGTTTTGTAAGCCATCTAAAATTTGCAGTAATCAAGGATGAAGAATTGACTACAAGGAGGTTTGGGTTGTGAGTGACATATTTAAATTAGTTTTAGAACAGGACTGTTTCCTTCCAATCTGAATGTTCATCAATTCATGTAATAATTAGATGGACAAAGAAGACCTATTCTGTGAACTATTTCAGCAATTTTATTGAGTAGTTGCTATAGACTAGGCATTGTTCTACATCCAGTACATCCAGGGATACAGACATTACATAAAACAGACAAAAGTACCTATCCTCATGTAATGTTCATATAGTTGTGGAGACAGATAAGCGAGGGACACCATCAATATGAAAATATGCAATACATTAGATAATATTTAGTATGAAAGAGAGGAACTAATGTTGGATGTGGCTGTAATGTTATACAAGGTGCTTAATGTAGCTGAGCAAAGGCTAGCAAGTGGCTAGGGAGTAAATTATACTGCTACCTGAGGAAGAAGCATTCTCCGAAAAGAAAGAACAAGTACAAAATATCTGAAGGAGAGTAATATTCTAGGAATGTTGAAAAGGCTAGTGTGACTTAAGCAGGATGTGAGGCAAGAGAAACTTAATAGGACACAAAATGAAAGAGAAAACATGGTTAGTTAGACTACTTATCTTTTGAATTTCACTAAAAGATATTTGATGTTCTTTGAGGGATCTGAGAAGCTCAGTAAAATACTTTTGTATAGAGATGTAACCTGATACAAGTTAATTTTAACAGGATCACCCTGGCTATTATGTAGAGAGAAAGATGGAACAAGAGAGACAAATTGGCAATAATTCAGGCAGGCGATGGTGATGTTTTAGATCTTCTTGGTTTAATGGACTTGAGAAGAAGTGCCAGCTTTGACATGTAATTTGAAGGTAGAACCGAGAACTCTTACTGAGAAATCTTTCACCCTCTCTTCTTGTCCCCAGCACAGTGGTACCTCAATGGGATTACAGATATCATTGTCATATGACTGAGAGAGTGGTTATTTATGAACTCAACAATACAGACTTCCTTTCAAGTAGGCTAAATTGGCCATATCTACTGTCAGATACTCAATCTGCTAACAACTTCACCTATGCTATGATAGTGGCACTACTCTGCAGATGGATTCGTCTGTTTCTTTCTTTCTTTTTTTTTTTCTTTCTTTCTTTTTTTTTCCTTTCTTTCTTTTTTACTTCTTTCTTTCATTCTTTCTTTCTTTTTAAGATTATTTATTTATTTATTCATGAGAGACACAGTGAGAGAGAGAGGCAGAGACACAGGCAAAGGCAGAAGCAGGCTCCATGCAGGGAGCCCGATGTCAGACTCGATCCCAGGACTCCAGGATCACGCCCTAGGCCAATGGCAGGCTCTAAATCGCTTAGCCACCCAGGTGTCCCTCGTTTGTTTCTTATATTGGATTCTTCCATTAATAAGGATAAAATATTATATCCAAACCATACTAGATAATTAATCTGGTTATGTATTTGCTTTCCCTAACCACTATACTTTTCTACCACCATATAAGAACTTACTGAATATTGCACTACTGGTCACAGTAAACCAAAACAAGATTGGTTGTGAGCATACAGATTATTTTATACCAAACTGTGAGAGAGAAGTAGATGCTTATGGATCTTATGAAGCAGAAGCAGCTATTCATATAATAATTTTTACTGATCTATTGAAGACTTAACTCTCATGTTTATATCCTTTAGTGTTTATTATGCTTCTTTAAGTTTATTTCTTCTTGAATAGTATACCTTTGGTCCTTGCTTCTTGATTGACACATGATTGGTAGGTCTGGGGAATGTAGAAGACAATCAGGAATGTTTAATAAATGGGTGACTTTCAATAACTTACAGATCTTACACTGAAGTAAATTTCCATCTAAAAATAATATTTATACAAACATGTGCATCTACCACATGTCTGGTTTTTTTTTTAAAATAGATTTTTTCCTATAATTGCAGTAATAGAACTTGGAGACCTATGAAGAAAGAGTAACAAGGCTAACTTATTTTCCTTTTCATAGGTAATGATTCTTATATACTTAACAAATGTAAGACTTGTTAAGGAGATGACACAAGTAAAAAACATAATTTCTGGAATATGGAAAACATTTCAAGATGGTCATAAAAATATAGTATAGACAAAATAACAAAAATAATAGAAAATGAATTAAAATTGATAATACACAAAGATACATAATAAAGCATAATAAATGTTAAATGTCATACTTTTTTAAAGTATATTTATAAATACTTTAAATATTTTATTTTTTAATACTTTAAGTATTTTAAACAATGTTGCACCAAGACTTTGAAAAGAGAAAATACGTCTACGGCCATACCACCCTGAACGTGCCCGATCTCGTCTGATCTCGGAAGCTAAGCAGGGTCGGGCCTGGTTAGTACTTGGATGGGAAAAGAGAAAATACTTTGAAATTACTGATCCCTATAAGTCTTTTACTAAAAGAAAAAAACAAAAAAATCAACAAAAATGTGTTATAAAATTAACTTACCAGCACCTGGAAGAGAAGAGGTTACTTTGAAGGGCGATATTACAACAGAGAGTGATTGTTCATTTACTTAGTGACCTAGAGAATAACTGGCACTTTTTGCAATTTTCTTGGGTGGAAGGGAATAGCACTTGTCTGCTTTTGCCAGCAAGTTTGCCTCCTGGCCAGTCAGCAGGGGAAATATTCTGGTCTATTTTATGGAGGTAATTTACCCCTGGAATTAGTTAATAACAGCAATGACTCCATAAAATACAAGTCCTATCAAACCAATCTAAACTTGATCAATCAAGGGAAAGCAGTAGAAGCAATCTTTCTTGACACGAGCAATGATTTTGGTGCTACTGCACATGACATATTTCTTAGTAAACTAGGAAAACATGTTCTTGTTAGTGTTTGACTTTTAGTTGAGTGCACAGCTCCGTTTGATCCCGTCTTAAAAAATATTTGCTTCTTTTTTTTTGTTAATAAGTAAATAATAACAACAAGAGTAATAAATAAGCATTCAAGGGGAAAAAGGAATATTTTTTATATATAAACTGAGTCCAGTTTCACTCACTAACAATAATGATATTATCAGTTATATTTTGGATACTATTTGTTACTTTCTGTGCAAAATATACATTGGTTCACATTGACCCAGCCATATCCGTTATAATGATAATAAGGCCAAATTTATTCCTGGCTAGAAGCCAAGATTTGTAAACCAAAATTTCTCTAGATCCTAAGCTAATGCTTATTACATTCTATTCTATCACTTCGCAATGCATCATTTTTAAAAAAGATTTTATTTATTTATATGAGAGAGAGAGAGACAGCACAAGTGGGCGTAGGGGCAGAAGTAGAGGAAAAAGCAGACTCCCCACTCAACAGGGAATCTGACATGGGCCTCTATACCAAGACCCCAGGATCATGACCTGAGCTGAAGGCTGATGGCTTAACTGACTGAGCCACTCAGGCACACACCCCCCCCCACCAATCCATGCATCATTTTTAATCTTATTTCTTTTGTTTACCTCTATTAAAACAAAATAATGTTGCACTTTTTCAATATATTTATTGGAAGGGGTAGATAATCCCTATTCAGGTCACTATGTTTACTGGTAGGCTAACTAAAATGTATACATAAATACAGATAGCTTTGATTGGCATGGAATACACATTTATTGACTGAGCAAGCTCATACTTCTTGGACCTTTTTTTTTCTATTCACTTGGCTTGTCCATTTTTATAGCAGAGATATTCCTTTATTAGAAACAAGTCCAAATCCATAATTATGGTATCAAATAATTATTTTACTCCATTTCAGAGTTGAAAGGGATATTTAGGTTAATTTAATTGCCCTTTCTATGCTTAAATTCCCTCTATAGCATTGAATTAAACTTCTTTGATTGAAATTTTATTTATTGAGTACTTTCTCTTTAGCTGGCACTATGCTAGGTTCTAAATAAACAAAGATCTGTTGTAAGCCTTACTAGGGGCTCAAAAATTAATGAAGAGATAGGGGAAAGATATAAATATGAATATAAACAAATTAACACAATAAAATTAATGTATTAAAAGTTTCCACAAGATATAATAGGAACATGGGGAATAAAGTCCCTCTCTCTTTCTGAGGAAGTCAGAAGACTTTCAAATAGTTAATCTTGGGATTGAAAATTATTAAGTAAGAGTCAGAAAAGAAAGGCACAGAGACTGAAAAATAACAGGTTTGATAGAATATATTATGTACATGTAATGACAAGTAGCTCAGTATACCTGGGCAGAGCACTTGTCATAGCTAACCAAAAGTATTTTGCTCCAATTTTTTCCCCAATAGATTAGAAGGTTTTGGAAAAAAAAATACTGATCCATCTTCATAATTTTAGTTCCCAGCAAAACATCTGCTAACTTGAGAATTTTTAATATGAATTCTACCTGCCAAATTAAAATTTGGAGCTGTAATCATTAATGGTGTAGTAGGAACCATAGGTTTAGGTAACCTCTCATAATGTCTGTGTCGAGCAAGAAGTAAAGTCCAAAGATATAACTTGATAAGTATCAGTACGAAAGGTGAATAGGAAAAGAAGAACCCATGTAAGATCATGAAAAAGAGTAGATATATTAGGAGATAATATGTATAGGATACGTATGAATGCATAATATATATTTAATATTTAATATCCCATTTATATGTGTGTAGACACAAACACACGCACACATACAAACATTCATAAGTACAGAGACAACCAAGAAAGACCAGTATTTCAAGATGTGTGTGGGCACAGTGGTAGCAAAATGTCAAGTAAGGTAAATATATTTCATAAATTGTAGCTGATTAGAGGTAGCTGATTGCAAGTATTTGGGGGGTTGTTTCATGAAGTGATTAGGCCTAACTCATTATGTTGAGCTGAAGAATAAATTGATGGTAAGGAATTGCATCTAGTAGTCCAGAGAGTAGTCCTATAGACTACTATGTAAGTTCTATGTAGAGCCCATTTTTAGAAATGATAACACTATAAAGAATTAAATAAATAACCCAGAGCATTCCAGCTAATTATCTGTAGAGCTGAGATATAAATCCACGTGACTGACTTATAGTGTTGGACCTGGCCCAAGCTTTCTGGAGCCATTGAATAAATGTTTCACAAATTTGAGAGTCAGTTGTCAAATCATTGGTAGCATGAAATAGGTCATAATGGGAATATTTACACTACAAAAATTGGCAAACACCTTGTCAGTGATTTTCTTTAATTGGAGAGTCAGGTTAGTGGCAAATCATTACAGGTCCAAAGTTATTAAATACTGAAATTTAGGCCCAAGGATGGATTATTATGAAAGGGATTTATCTGTTCTTAAGCTTAAGGTGAGCGTAAGGTGATACTCTATCCATGCATATATTATTATTTGGTTTATATATTATAAAAATGCTAGATAACCTAGCAATCTAGAAAATCTAGATGTTCTAGATTTATAAACCTCTGAATTTATTACTAATAATAGGAATTTATCTTATAAAATATTACTACATTAACATTTTCATAAATGCATGTATATACATAGTAGTATTGCTTATAATTTTTTTGCTATTTTTTTTTAATTTTATAAATTAATTTTTATTGTGTTCAATTTACCAACAAACAGAATAACACCCAGTGCTCATCCCGTCAAGTGTTACCCCTCAGTGCCCGAAACCCATTCACCCCCACCCCCCACCCTCCTAACCCTCCCACCACCCCTAGTTCTTTTCCCAGATTAGGAGTCTTTATGTTCTGTCTCCCATTCTGATATTTCCCACACATTTCTTCTCCCATCCCTTTATATTCCTTTCACTATTAATTCATATTTCCCCAAATGAATGAGAACATACACTGTTTGTCTTCTCCGGTTACTGTGGCCAAGATTCAAAAAGGGTGTTGCCTTGAGTTCTCCTCTGGGATTTTGATGGCATCTTGTCCTCTCATTTAGAATCTTTCATCTATTTTGAGTATTATCTTTTGTGTATGTTGCAAGATAGTGTCCAGTTCATTCTTCACATGTGGATGTCCAATTTTCCCAGCACCATTTATTGAAGAGAGTGTCTTTCTTCAGTGGATCGTCCTTTCCTCCTTTATCGTCTATTATTTGACCATAAATTCAGGTCCACTTCGGGTTCTTCTGTTCTGTTTCCATTGACTATATCTGTTTTGTGCAGTACCACACTTGTCTGATGACATAAAAAAAAAAAAAACAAAAGAGAAAAAAAAGGACGCTTTGAGTACAACCTGAAATTCCTGGCATTGTGATGCCCCAGATATGATTTTCTTTTTTAAAACTCCCCTGGCCTGTTGGGGTCTTTTCTGATTCCACACAAATCTTAAAATAATTGTTCTGTCTCTGAAGAAAGTCCATGGTATTTTTGAGAGGGATTGCATTTACGTGTAAATTTGCCTGGTAAACATTGACATTTCACAATATTAATTCTGCCAATCCATGAGCATGGAAATTTTTCCATCTCTTTGTGTCTTCTCATTTCTTTCAGAAGTGTTCTATAGTTTTTAGGTATATTTTGAGAACCATTTGAATGGTAAATGGTTTCTCCAACCTTTATTTTCAGGTTGTAGGTGTCCTTCTGTCTAAAATGAGTCTCTTTGAAGACAGCAAATAGGATGGGTCTGCTTTTTTATCCAGTCTGAAACCCTGCGCCTTTTGATGGGGTCATAGCCCCATTCACTTTCCAGTTACTATTGACAGTAATGAGTTTAGTGTCATTCATGATATCTATTTAGCCTTGATTTTTGTGATTGTTCCACTTGACTTCTTCTTAAAGGGAGTTTTAAGAGTCCCCTTAAAATTTCTTGCAGAGCTGGTTTGGAGTACATATACTTTCAGTTCTGCTTCTTGGAAGCTCATTATCTCTCACTTCCATTTTGAATGAGAGCCTTGCTGGATAAAGTATATCCTGGTTGCATGTTCTTTCTCATTTAGGACCCTGAATAATCCTGCCAGCCCATTCTGCCTGCCACGTCTCTGTGGAAGGTCGCTGTTACCCTAATATTCTCCCCATGAAAGACAAGGACTTCTTGTCTCTTGCTGCTTAAGGATCTTCTCTTTATCTTTGGAATTTGCAAGCTCACTTTTAAATGTCGAGGTGTTGAACGGTTTTTATTGATTTAGGGGGGGATCTCTCTATTCCTGGATCTGAATGCTGTTTTCCCTTCCCAGATTGGAAAGTTTTCAGCTAGGATTTGTTCAAATACATATTCCTGGCCCTCCTGGCACTTTCGGCACCCTCGGGAACCCCAAATTAAACGTAGGTTTTTCTTCCTCATTGCTGTCTTTTAATTCCCTTATAAACTGTTTTTCATTGGTCCACTTAATTGTGTTGTCTCTTTTTTCCTCAGTTTCCCTCTTTGCCATTAACTTGGTCTTCTATGTACACGTCTTCCCACCTCGTTAACCCTCGTCGTTAGACTTCTAGTTGGATTGCATCTCAATCATTGATTTTAATTTCTCCTGATTTGGATCTAAATTCGCAGTCATGAGTCCTCGTGATTCTCTTAATGCTTTTTTTCAAGAGCCACCAGTAGCTGTAAATAGAGCTTCTGGAACTGCTTCTGACATGAAGTGTAATCACAATATTTGTAACTCTGTGGGAGAGAGGGCTGTTTCTGATTCTTTCTTTTGGGTGAGGATTTCCTTCTAGTCGTTTTGCTCAGTGCAGAGTGGCGCAAAAACAAGTATGTATTGGAACACTGGGGAGTATCACTGGGTCCGTCCAGCTGGTCTTCTGGGGGAGGGGCCTGCAGTTGCTGATTTTGCATGTGTCAGCACTTGGGGAGCTGCTCTGCCCCTGCCCTGCTGCCGGGCTCACGGGGGTTGTTTACCCGTGGTGCCCCAGGAGGAACACGCCAGTTGCTATGGCACCTCTGGAAGCCTGGATTCAGCCACCGCAGGAACTACGGGGCTCGGGCTCTGGGTTCTCCATTTCTGGCGGGCCTGGAGCTCCGGGGCTGGGCCGTCTGATGTTCACAGCTCGGCAGAGCGTCCTCGCGTCCTGGGCCCCTCCCGCCTCTGCTGTCCCGGAGTCTGGATCCTGGTCTGTGGTCCCCTGGCCGACCCTGTGCTCCGGGCCTGCGCTGTTGGGATTCGCGCTCCCCCCCCAGCCCCCTCCCTGGAGCCGCTCCGATCCCCTCCGAGCTGCCTCCGGGTCCCCGTGCGCGCTGCACCCTTAGGATGCTCGGCGCACTCACCTGCGCTCGCAGGTGTCTGTTAGTGACCCGGGAGCCCCAAGGGCAATCCCCGCCTCCTGGGTCCCTGCTCCAACTCCCTGTGAGCCCTTTCCCCGGTACTGTTGGTGCAGCTCCTGCTCCTCCGGACGGGACGGGGCCTCTCCTGTCCTGGGGACACTCGCCCGGCCTCATCCCGGCTCCACGCGGGCCCCTCCCCCTCGGAGGCCTTTTGTTCCTTTATTTCTTTTCCCCGTCTTCTACCTGAAAGAAGCGCGGACTCTTCTCACTGTAGCATTCCAGCTGGTCTCTCTTTCCATCTCAGGCCGAATTTCGTAAATTTTCAGATTGTTTGAAGTTATCCTATGAAATTTGGTGGGGACCAGGTGATTTTGGGGACCCCTGCTCTTCCGCCATCTTGCCCCCACCTCCAGATTGCTTAATATAAAAGACTATCTACAACCTAGAAAAATCCTTCCTTCAAACATGGAATATTATGAAACTGTTAAAAAGAACAAACAATTGTATATATTTACATAAGGAATGATCTCTAAGGCACAAATAACTAGAATAAAGTGTACAGCAATACATATGATATGCTATTTGTGGTGAATATTTATGTGCATGTCTCTATATGAGCAGAGTATATATGACAAGACATACGAATCTGGTGGTAGCTTCTTTTTGTAAGGAATATTAGGCAGCTCAAAGAAAGAATTTGGTGGAAGACTTACTTCTAATGTATTGTTTTATGTGTGGATTACATATATTATTAAAATCATTTAGTAAAAACATTGAGAAGATGCATACTTAAGGAAAACCGGTTAGTGAATATAAAAACATTCTAATTTTAGATTTTTAAACATTTCCCTAGATTAACAACGTTTATGTATTATCTTCATAATTGGATACCAACTGTACTTATCTACCCCCTTATTCCCTCACTTGTCCCCAAGAAATTGTCAGAAGCCACCTTTAATCATTGCCTTGCAAGTTTTTTTACCTTCATACACTTATTGATAAATAAACTTAAGCACTTTTTACCTTGTAAGATAACGTTGTTCACAGTAGCACACATTATCTCTTTGGTAATAACCTAAATTTGCTACATAACAACTCTTGTTCTTTCTTTTTACAAGGGCAAATGTTTCCAGCTGCTGTATTCTCATTCCTGCTATATTAGGTGATGCTCTTTCAATAAGGATATGACTATTTCTTTTTCCTTACTTTGTATCATCCCGCTGTAGTCTATATTTAAACTGGTTACCACATTTATTTTTCTGAGTCTTTAATCTGTTCATGTTACTCAGTTAACTAAAATGTTCAATCAGTGGCTTCCTATTCTACAAAATAAAAAACATATACTCAGTTTCCCAATCAGATCCTTTCATAGTGTAGTTCCAAGTTCCAGTCTGGTGTATTTCGGGAATCACTATGATCAATTGTTCAAACCAGGATTAAGTACATGAGAAGGTCAGCTAGGATGTGAATACACTTACATAGAATCAATCTGAAAACATATTAAAGGTAGAGTAACATGCAATAGAAAATAATATGATCAAAGGGCCAAAGATTATTATAAAACATGAACTTGAGTAGATCAGAGTGATCCTAAAATTTTGGCAAATGATCTGCCTTTTTTTTAAGATTTTATTTATTTATTCATGAGAGAGAGAGAGGGAGAGAGAGAAAGAATGAGAGAGATAGAGAGAGAGGCAGAGACACAGGCGGAGGGAGAAGCAGGCTCCATGCCGGGAGCCTGACGTGGGACTCCATCCTGGGTCTCCAGGATCACGCCCTGGGCTGAAGGCGGCGCTAAACCGCTGAGCCACCCGGGCTGCCCTGATCTGCCTTTTTTAAAAGAAAAAAGTAGTGTTCTTATGTCTATAAGACAAGTATCTTTATTACTCACGACAAAGAAAGCAGTATGTGTATTGTATTTGTGTACATTTCCTTTGTTCCAAGTCTCATGGGTGCCACACGGAAAGCCAGATGGTTCCTCTACATGCATTGGATTGGATTGGAAAACAACTCAGACCCAAGGACCTGGCACTTTCGAGCAGGCCACACACATTGCAGTTAGCAGAAAGCAAGCCAGTCAGTTCTCTTCCCACCAAGAGCACATAATTACAAAGTTGGCTCACTGTGGTTGCTTTGATCTATTTTTACCTATGTGACTAGCCACACAAATTGCTCACTCTCAAGAGTGGGGTAAGCCTCACAATCTGGTATACTCAGCAAGAATGTTCAGGGATGTTCAGGGCCCATGGTAGATTGTCCCTTCCAACAAAACCCTTTCAATAAGTATTTACCTGCTTCCTCTTTCATAACTTCATTAACTTCTTTCCCTCTTACTCATTCCACTCCAGCTACCTTGCTGTTTCTCTGAATGATAGGTATATGCTTCCAAAATAAGGCCACATAAGTCCAGTGCTTTCCAGTAGAATTGTCTGCAAGGATAGAAATGGTATATAATCTGTACTATGCATATATGGTTACTAAGCATTGACATTCAAAGAATTAGATTTTAAAATTTAATTAAATATAGTCAATAAATGTAAATAGCCACTTGCAGTTAGTGGATTGTGTAACTCTAAAGGTTTCATCTACTTGCAGTAACCTTTCTTAAATATTCACATGCTTAACTCTGTCATCTTCTAAGTTTTTGCCCATATTTATACCTTCTTAGTGACACTTTTTTTTACTTCTTCATGTAATGATGAAACTACTTCTCACCTCACTCACAACCTTCATCCCCATATGTTCTTTTTTTTAACTTAATCTCTCACTTTGTGATATAGTATTTGAGTATACTTTATTATATTTAAATTTATTTAAGGCTTTTTGGAGACCTTTCACTGATGTCATTTCCTCTGATGGTCATTTGAGCAACTTCTAAAGTCAAACATGCTACTTATTGTGCTAACATAGACTAAAACAATTCCTGCATAGTTAATTATCATTCTTGTCTCACTATTTAAATTTTATTTACCATATAATTTAGTTTATGTTATCATAACAAAAGAATGAATAAATTATGCTTATGAGCACTTCATGCTACTGAACATTTGATATAATTGAAGAAAATGTATCAAGAAGTCAAACTGTGTGAAACAGAAATAAAGATTTGGTCCTCAAAGAGTTAAAAATATAACTACTGTACCATGCAGCAATTGCCCTGCTGGGCATTTACCCCAAAGATATGGATGCAGTGAAACGTCAGGACACCTGCACCCCAATGTTTATAGCAGCAAGGTCCACAATAGTCAAACTGTGGAAGGAGCCTCGGTGTCCATCAAAAGATGAATGGATAAAGAAGATGTGGTCTATGTATTCCTCAGCCATTAGGAATGATGAATACCCACCATTTGCTTCAACATGGCTGGAACTGGAGGGTATTATGCTGAGTGAAGTAAGTCAATCGGAGAAGGACAAACATTATATGGTCTCATTCATAATGAAGGGGAATAAAGGGGAAAGGAGAGGAAATGAGTGGGAAATATCAGTGAGGGTGACAGAACATGAGAGACTCCTAACTCTGGGAAAGGAACAAGGGGTGGTGGTAGGGGAGGTGGGTGGGGGTGATGGGGTGACTGGGTGATGGGCCCTGAGGGGGGCACTTGACAGGATGAGCACTAAGTGTTATGCTATATGTTGACAAATAGAACTCCAATAAAAATATACAAAAAAAAAAAGATGTGGTCTGAGAAATTATCATTAGTTTGATCATTGTACTGAACATGATGAGGATGATGAACAGTTAAGGTGAATAATGGATGCAGGTTTATAAGCTAATAGCAATATAGAGAACTTTGGTGTGTGGAGAAAGTAGAGTTTTAAAATAATGATCTAGAGATGGGAAAAGATTGACTTCAACAGTTATCATCTGATTCCCTTGTAAGACTGAAGTTGTGCTTGAGGTTGGTGGCCATCATGTCTTGTTCTTCAGTCAAATTCCACAGTGAAGAATTTTAAGGAGTGTTGTCTTTCAATAAGTTAATGGTTTTGCCAAGCAAGGCAAGTGGAGGCAGTCAGTCAAGAGTTTGGTGGGGGAAAAAGGGAAGGAAGGAAGATGATATTCAACCCATGTGGGAAAGTGGAAGCTGTTGGGGTAGTAAGACTGACCGTGTTGATGTAGTTCAAAGATTACTGAATCCATCTATTTTAGGAATCATCTGGAAACAGAAGATGGTAGTCAGAATTAGGATAAATCTCATTTATATCCTTAATCCAGGCATGTAAAATTCATGATAGTTTAAAAATTGTTTACTTATATATCTGCTAATCTTTTATTCTATGATATAATTTCCTTAATAATAGAAAATATTATCTTTTTAAATCTTCTATTACTAGGTGCCTCATGAAAATGTAACTAAGGCACAAATAATACTTAGGTGATCTTGGTATGTAAATTATCGGGTATGTAAGTTATTCAGTGCAAATCAATTATATATGTATGCTTATGAAAAGACACTCAAAATTATTAATATTCAATTTTAAGTGTGATATGGTAACTACTCTCAATTAACCAGCACACTTACTGGTGATTTTGGTAAATACTAAATTTTACCTATTTAAAACTTTTAAATCTTATTTAAAGATGACTTAGAGTAGGACTTAATTTCATATACATCTTATGGTCTGTAACTAAAGCATTTCCAAATGAACTGCTGTATAATAAGAGATGAGGAAGCAGGGGAGAGAAATGGGGACAAGAAAAGAAAGATAATTGGTGAAAAATGGTGAACATAGACCATACTGAGAAGCTTTTACAGGTAGAGAATACACTAAGTATCTACAGCATAATAATTAAATCTAATATTCTTTAAAAATCCTTCCTTGTGTATACATATATTATTTTGCTCTTATAATATATTACTTTGTTATAATTTTTAGAAGTTTCTACTTTCTTGTTTTTTCTTCCCTAATGTATTTTGGAAACTCCATGAGATATTCCATCCACTTTATTTTAGACATTCTATAAGCATCGCTAATAAAATTGTGGCTCAATAAAGATGTGAAATGAAAATCACTTAATGTTTTTCTCAATCTTAATTTTCTAATTTTTCTTCATTTTTCCACTTTCCATAATGAATAAATACATAGTCTATATTTTGGCCTAATTTTAAATAGGGTTATTTTGGGAAATGAAGTTTTATACATATAGATGATCCCTCCTGGCTTCAATGATATAATGGCTTTGATTCATCTAAATGGAACTTTTAATGTCACTGTACATTTCCTGCTAAATGGAATGCATGAATTTTTGCATATATTAAGTTTTGGCATGGATTTAACTTTTTTCTAATTCTATATATGTATAGGTATATATATGTAATGTGTGTGCATATATAATTTTTCTTGCTTGATTTTCCATATCTCCATGCAAATGGAAACACATGAACAAATTTTCATAATAGCTGAATTAGAGTTAAACCCAAGTACCTGTTCACTAAGACAGCACTTGTAGTCATTAATTTCTTTTATCACAACCTCACCATTAACCTTAATTTTCCTCATAAAAAAAATTGACTTGTACTAAATAATTTCTAGGGGCACCTGGGTGGCTCAGTCATTTAAGCATCTGCCTTCAGCTTAGGTCATGATCTGGGGGTCTGGGGATTGAGCCCGGTGTCCTACTCCCTGCTCAGTAGGGAGTCTGCTTCTCCCTCTGCCCCTCACCCAACTTGTACTCTTTCTTGCTTGCTCTCTCTTTCTCTCAAATACAGTCTTTAAAAAAATAATAATTTCTACATTTGAATTACTTATGAATTTAAGGGTATGGATTTTTTAAAACTTTAAAAGAAAGTTCAAGAAAAAGAAAATATTAAAAGAGTAGTTTCCATGACAAAGAAACTGTTCCCATAGTACTTTTATATCAAAAATGAGTATTTGCCTTATAGTACTCATAATGTGGGAATCTTATGGAATTACACACACTAAAGAAAATAGTTCATCTTTGAAGTGCTCTTATAATATTTAAGGATGATAATATATTATTAATAAGAAAAGATGTATATTCCCTCTTGGTTTTCCAAAATACCTACATTCTTTAGAAATATAATTTGAGTTTAAAACATTATGAATTAAATAATTAAATACATGATACATGTGTAGATTGTTGAGCGATTATTTTCCATGGATGTCTTATATTTCTGCATGTCTTGAGAATGAAGCAGTTCTGCTTATTGTTTTTGACTATGTTTCTAAAGAAGTCTATTTAGTAAAAAGGCTTGGACCATATGGACCATATATGTGTTATATGTAATTATTATAATATATGTAGTTACATATATATGTAATTCCTTTTTTTATTTTATTTTATTTTTTTGCTTTGGGGCAAAGGGCCAGTTTGCTATAGCCTTGGAATGTAGAGATAGTATTTCCATCTGAAGCAAAGGATAGACATGTTCACTGTCCAGGGTAATAAGTGAAATATTTCCATCCAAAGTGAAGAGTAGATATGCTAAATGATCAGTGAGTGCCCTGTAAGCTCAGGGGTCCTCTCCTTTGATGCAACCGAACACATGTATAGTTATCTGTGTTTATATTTCATTGCACTTATGGACTTTGGCTGAAAATCACATGTTGATTCTCATGCTGCTTGCTGTGCTGTAGTATATATTCTTCATCTCTGACCCAAGTCTTGGGTCCTACACCAGCATTTATGAAATTGTGGCAGGCTAAGTTATTAGCTGGCAAGTCAGATAAGATCTCAGAGCATTGGCATTTCTTGACAGTTTTGATGTGAAGCACTGGATACTCACAAACACATTTCTCTTCAAGAAGAATGAGGGCCTGTTGGGAAATATCTAGGACTTGAGGGAGATCATGGAGATCAGTAGTAAACATGTAGATTAATTTTATGGACACTTGGTAATAAATATTTCCAGCATTTTGTTGACTTTTACTGAGTAGGAGTTGGGACAATGACTACAGATTGAGTTACAGAAAATGGTTCAAAAATCAGCCTTCTGAATGGTGGCTACTTGTGGCTAACTTTTCTCTCAGCGGCGGGACACTTTCTTGCTCAGGTCTACCCCATTGTAATAATTAGTACCCAAATTCATCCTGGATGGACATTAAGTTTTTGACTTATTCCTTTCCCTCCCTCATCTAACAGCAGTTACAGGGATGGGTTATCTACACAAAGAAATGAAAGAAGATAATTCATGGCCACTTTGGTTTGAAAATGAGAGCACTTTTTTTAAAAAAGATTTTATTTTATTTATTTTAGAGACATATATCTCTGTCTCTAAAGAGAGAGAGAGAGAGCACATGTAAGTGAGGGGAGGGAGAGGGACAAGCAGACTCCGAGATGAGTGCAGAGCCCAACATGGGACTTGATCTCATGATTCTGAGATCATGACCTGAGTGAAACTAAGAAGCTGAAGCTTAACTGACTGAGCCACCCAGGTGCCCTGAAAACCAGAGCATTTTTATAACCTTGGATCATTGCAGGATGAAAAAGTAGGACACACAATGTTTGTATAGTAAGATTAGTAGTGGTTGGGTTGTTTTATAGCTTAAAACCTTCTATAATTTATTAAGACAATCTCAGATGGGGCACAGGTGGCTCAGTTGGTTAAGTGGCTGACTCTTGATTTTGATTAAGGTCATGATCTCAGGGTCATGAGACTGAGCCCTGCATCAGGCTCTGTGCTTGGCTTGGAGCCTCAACATTCTTTATCTCCCTCCTCCTGTGCCCCTCCCCCCTGTTCACACATGCATGCTCTCTAAAAAATATTAATAAAAAAAAAAAGATAATTTCAGATTTATTCAGAAAAAAACTCCAACAAAATGTCATAGAGTTATTGGCATTGAGTGTGGGCTACTGTAAGGCAGATTGGCAACCCTGAAGAGATTTCCTTGTGACAGACTCCCATGTGAAACCACAGATAAGGCAATGAATAGTACTTTTTATTTTATTGCCCCAGATTGGGTTTAAAATACCAATGAAGAGGACCCACTAGGGAATAAGAAACAGATCCAAATAAATCTAGATAAATTCATGCATTCAACCCTTCTGATACGAAAGACGCTTCTGGTTCTTATGATAAAATGGCCAGAAATGTAAGCGATACTATTATGAGAATGAGACCAAAAAAATGACCTGGATAATGGTGAACTTTTAAAAAGCCACCACTGTGCGAGAAAAGCCTTGGTAAGCTAAAGAATTCAAACTTTAGTACCGCTGGAAAATCATATGTATTTCCGATTAATAAGTCAGAGGATCCTCAAAGTTCAAACTGACGCTATTAGTTACAGCCAATTATGGGAATTTGAGCGGAACAAAAATATTAGAAAAGTAGTTGAGCATCAGGCACCACATGCTTTAAACTAAATGTCCCTTGTTCACTTTCTTGGAGACATTCTTTTCCTCCATGCATCCCTAGCCCTTTCACCCTTTCTTTCTGTCTTTAGCTGCTTTCATGTGATAAATGATTAGAAGTATGGCTGAGTTCTCCTTATTCCCAAGAGTGACTGATGGCCATACATACCTGGCGGAATTTGAGGACATGAAAGAATAAAATTTTAATGGCTTTCTTAGATGTAAGGATCCTATGAAAAGAGGAGTTAAACAAATTCATTGATGAGGTTTGAGCAAGTTTTTTTTTTAGTGGAGAAAGGACACTAACAGGAATTGTGTGTGTGTGTGTGTGTGTGTGTGTGTGAGCGTTGGGGGAAACACTTTATTTATTTTTTAAAAGATTTTATTTATTTTTTCATGAGACACAGAGACACAGGCAGAGGGAGAAGCAGGCTCCACACAGGGAGCCCGATGCGGGACTCGATCCGGGGACTCCAGGATCACACCCTGGGCTGAAGACAGGCGCCAAACCGCTGAGCCACCCAGGGATCCCCACGGGAAACACTTTAGACCAGTAGAATATATGTTGTTGTTGCTTCTATCTCTGAATGCATAGTAAGAATTAATGTGTTATCAGTCAGAATGGCTAAAAGTAACAAGTCAGGAAACAATAGATGTTGGCAAAGATGCAGAGAAAGGGGAACCCTCTTACTCTGTTGGTGGGAATGCAAACTGATGCAGCCACTCTGGAAAACAGTGTGGAGACTCTTCAAAAAGTTAAAAATAGAGCTACATTATGACCCAGCAATTGCACTACTAGGTATTTATCCAAAGGATACAAGCATAGTCATTCAAAGGGCACATGCACCCCAGTGGTTATAGCAGCCATGCTGTCAATAACCAAAATATGGGAAGAGCCCATCTGTTTATTGACATATGAATGGATAAACAAGATGTGATATATATTACTCAGCCATCAAAAAGAATGAAATCTTTCATGTGGATGGAAGTAGATGGCGTTATGCTTAGTGAAGTGAGAGAAATCATATGATTTTACTCATATGTGGAATTTAAGAAACAAAACAGATGAACATAGTGGAAGTAAGGGAAAAATAAAATAAGACAAAATCAGAGAGGGAGACAAACCATGAGATTTTTTACTATAGAAAACAAACTGAGGGTTGCTGGGAGGGGAGGGGGAAGGGAGATGGGGTAACTGGGTGATGCACATTAAGGAAGGCACATGATGTAATGAGCACTGGGTATTATATGCAATTGATGAATCACTGACCTCTACCTCTGAAACTAATTAATATACTATACATTAATTAATTGATTTTAAATAAAAAGAATTGATGTTATATGCACTTTCTTCTCCTTTACATAAGTGTCAGTTAATGTTGCTGATTGAGAAAGACTGTATATACATTTGGAGCTCTATTATGCTAAGGATACTTTTGAATTTTTGTTACTGATGTTTGAATGATTTGAACCTCTGGCGAATGGAGGCAACTCCCACCAAAAAGCATCCTTAGGGTTTTGGATATATTGCCCACCTGACATACTCAGTTATGGATGACAATTAAGTACACCATTTTTGAAAAGTATCTTTTGGCTTATCATTGGAATCTTGTTAAAACTAAGGAAACCATTGGACTCTCTAGTTTAATATTCCCATTTTGTGACAGGTCATTTTGGGATCAATGAGTGACATGGTGAATAATATCTAACAGGTCTCACTAGTCAGATGGGAAGTAGTATATTCAAGAATGGAGCCAGACTGGCTCCAGTAGGAATTTGGTTACACATGCAAAAGTATCTAAATTATCTCTTTGGTGAAAGTTTTATTTCCCATTCCATCATTTGAAGCAGAACTGCTAGATCATTGGAGCCCTCCATTTACAGTTTTACCTAAGTGGGTGAAGCAGGTTCACTGATGGTTAAGCAACACTAAACTCAGTGGGGTTTACAAGCTGCCGTAGTTGTTTAACTTGGGTAATTTTTGTTTGACTATTATGAATAATTCTGCTTTAACTTTCAGTATGAGATTTTGTGTGAACATATGTTTTCTTCACTCCTGGTACATACTAGGAGTAGAATTGCTGGATCATATGGCAACTATGTTTAAACTCTTTGAGGAACTGCCAAACTACTTTCAAAAAAGTGGCTGCACAATTTTATATTACTTCCAGCAGTATTATGAGGGTTCCAGTTTTTCCACCTCCTCTCCAACACTAATTTTGTTTTTTTTTCTTTTTTTTTTAAGATTTATTCATTTATTTATGATAGACAGAGAGAGAGAGAGAGAGAGAGAGAGAGAGGCAGAGACACAGGCAGAGGGAGAAGCAGGCTCCATGCCGGGAGCCCAACGTGGGATTCGACCCCGGGACTCCAGGATCGCGCCCTGAGCCAAAGGCAGGTGCCAAACCGCTGAGCCACCCAGGGATCCCCAATTTTGTTTTTTTTTTTTTCAATTAAATTTAAAAAATATTGTGGTCCAAGTGGGTTTAAAGAGATATTCCATTGTGGTTTTGATTTTCTTTTTCTTTTCTTTTGTTTTCTTTTCTATTTTTTCCTTTCTCTTTTCTTTCTTTTTCTTTCTTCTTTCTTTCTTTCTTTCTTTCTTTCTTTCTTTCTTTCTTTCTTTCTTTCCTTTCTTTCCTTTCTTTCTTTCTTTCTTTCTTTTCTTCTTTCTTCTTTCCTCTTCTTTCTAAGATTTTGTTTATTTGTTCGTGAAAGACACAGAAAGAAAGACAGAGACATAGGCAGAGGAAGAAGCAGGCTCCCCATGGGGAGCCTGTTGAAGGACTCAATCCCAGGACCCTGGGATCATGACCTGAGCCAAAGGCAGACACTCAACTACTGAGCTACCCAGGTGCCTGTCATTTTGCTTTTCACTTACCTGATGACTAATGATGTTGAAAATCTTTTCATGGTTTTTTGGGCCATCTGTATATGTCTCTGGAGAAATATCTATTAAGATTCATTGCACATTTTAATTTTTTTCTTTTTATTATTGAGTATAATTTATATATTCTAGATACAAGTGTATTATCAGATATATGATTTGCAAATGTTTTCTGATTATCTGGGTCATTTTTTTCACTTTCTGAATGGTCCCTTTGAGGCAAAAAAGTTTAAAAAAATTTTTTTTAAGATTTTATTTATTTATTCATGAGAGACACACACACAGAGAGAGAGGCAGAGACACAGGCAGAGGGAGAAGCAGGCTGCATGCAGGGAGCCCGACGTGGGACTCGATCCCGCGTCCCCAGGATCACGTCCTGGGCTGAAGGCGGCGCTAAACCGCTGAGCTACCTGGGCTACCCAAGTTTTAAATTTTGATGAAGTTCAACTTAATCTATTATATCTTTTGGTACTGGTACATTTTGGTGTTCTAGTTATGAAAGATTTGTCTAAACTGAAGTCATATAAATTTGTTTCCAAACTTCCAAGAAAAAAAAATAAGAGCTTTGTAATTCTACCTCTAACATTTACATCTTTGATCATTTTGAGTTAATTTTCTATATATGATTTGAAAAAGGAAACAATTTCATTCCAAATTTCATGGGTTATTTTGCATTTGTCTGCCTTTAATTAGGAACTGTTTTAATTTCTTTCAGTAATATTTTATAGTCTTAAGCATGCATATCTTATACTTTTTAGTTAAATTTATTCCTAAGTATTCTATATTTTTTATAATATGGTAAAGGTAATTTTCTTACTTTAATTTTCAGTTTGTTCATTATTAGCATTTACAAACAGACTTTGTACTTGCATATTGATTGTGTATCCTGTAACCGTACTGAGGTCATTTATTAGATTTTTTTTTTTAGTAGATTCCTTAGGATTTTCTGTACACAAGGTTATGTCCTGTGCAAATAGCGATTGTGTTACTTATTTCTTTCCACTTGGATGCAGTTTAGTTTTGTTATCTAATTTCTCCTACCATAAACATCTATTACTCTGTTGATTAGTAATGGTGAGAGAGGACATCTTTGTCTTCTTCCAGATAAGGAAAAACATTCTGTTTTTTCCCTTTAAGTAAGATGTTAGGTGTAGGTTTTTGTAGATGTCATTTTTTTTTTATTCCTCTTGAGTGTTTTATCATGAAAGGTATTAGATTATGCCAAAAACTATTTTTTGCTGTTTCTCTTTTGAGATCATGTGGGTTTTGCCTTTATTCTGTTGGTATAGTATATTAGATTAGTTTCTTCTGGAATGTTGAAATAATCTAGCTTTCTTGGAATAGTTATTATTTAGTTATGGTGTATAATCCTTTTTTAAACATTACTAAATTCAGTTTGCAAGTATTATCTAGTATTATTTTTTTAGGATTTTACAATTACATACAACTGGTGTTGTATCCAGATAAACTAAATTTGGAAATGTCTCCTCCTTTTCTATCTTTTGGAGAATTTGTGAAGAATTGGTGTTGTTTCTACTTTTAATGTTTAGTAGAACTCACTACTCACCAATGAAATCATGTGAACCTAGACTTTTCTTTATGAGAAGTTTTAAAATCACTAATTCAGTTTAATTCAGTTTCTAGTTATACATTTGTTCATTTTATATTTCTTCCTGAGTCACTTTCAGCAGTTTGTCTAATACAAATTTTATCTACTTTATCGCATTTGTTTATACTATGCATTTATATATTTTTTTTATTTCTGTAAGATCAGTATTGATGTCCCCTCTTTCATTTTTGGTTGCAGTAATTTGAGTCCTTTCTCTCTTATTCTTGGTTGGGTTAGTTAAACTTTTCGCTTTATTGATCTTTTCAAAAACCGAATTTTGATTTTGTTGATTTTATCTATTGTTTTTTATTATCAGTTTCATTAATTTATGCTAATCATTTCCATCCTTCTTTTTCTACAAGGTTTTTGTATTTCCTTATACTGTGTTAAAGTGAAAAATTCAGGTTATTGAGATTTAAATTTATAAATATGAACTAAACTTATTATAATTCTTATCAAAATTTTCCTTTTTATGAAATGTTCTAAATTGTGCCTGCACCTACTCTTGAAATAATTTAAACAAATAACTTCTTTTAAAAAAAAAAGATTTTATTATTTATTCGTGAGAGATACAGAGAGAGAGAGAGAGAGGCAGAGACACAGGCAGAGGAAGAAGCAGGCTCCATGCAGGGAACCTGATGTGGTACTTGATCCTAGGACTCCAGGATCATGCCCTGGACCAGAGGCAGGTGCTAAACCACTGAGCCACCCAGGGATCACCTAAACAAATAACTTCTTGGTAATATTGAGAAATATGGTGATCAACTCATGAAGAGAGCCATCTGGCAGAGGGATAGCAGACCCAAAAGTCAGATAAAATTAAGGAGCTTATAATAGTTCTGGGGAGCCATATCAGGGCCTTTCTGAGAAAAAGCTTATGAAATAGATCTTAAAGACAAAAATCCATAAATATACTTCTTTCTTCCATATCTCTCAATGTCTAAGAATTTCTTTTTAGGTGCCTAAATTATTGTTCCCCTTAATTCACAACAAAAATGGTGTTCTCTCCCAGTAACTATTATTTAATTTTCCCCAATGATCATATATTCACACACATCTGCCACATGGAAGGGTTGGTTGCAAAAGGAACAAGTATGATGTGCAGAAATC
Source organism: Nyctereutes procyonoides (assembly GCF_905146905.1). Classification (NCBI taxonomy): domain Eukaryota; kingdom Metazoa; phylum Chordata; class Mammalia; order Carnivora; family Canidae; genus Nyctereutes; species Nyctereutes procyonoides. The sequence goes on from NW_026575121.1 coordinate 19,978,870, forward strand.
CATTATTTACCCAGTCTTTGCCCATTTTACCTAGTTTAACATTGACTTTGCAGTCTCAACTAACTACTTAATCATTTGTTTTTATATTTGGGATCATGTCAATTAAATAAGAGAATCCAGATGCGTGAAAGAATCAATAAGAATTGAATCCTCTAGGGCCCAGTTTTGCTGAGCTGTTGTTTTGGAATGTCAGCATCCAGAATGGTCTAGGTGTGCTATTAAAGGTAGAAATAGCATCGTAACTAGAAATAGTAATTGTGTAATCCTCAATATTTAAGAATAATTGTATAAAATTGTTTTATTCACTTTTCCATTAGAGAGTGGCAAGAGAAGAGAGTCACTTACTTAGGTCAACTACATACACAGAGCAAAGCAGTTCACTAAGGTTTTAGACCAAGAGGAAGTAAGAAAGGCAGCAGCAAAAATCTTGTAGAATGGTGTCTGGTGGCTTAGTTGGTTAAGCATCTGTATTCGGCTAAGGTCATGATCTTGGGGTCCTGGGATTGAGTCCCATATCTGGCTCCCTGCTCTACGGGGAGTCAGTTTCTCCCTCTTCCTCTCCCTCTGATCCTCTCCCTCTGGCCCCTGCCACTCATACTCACTCTCTTGCTCTCTCTCAAATGAATAAATAAAATCTGAACAAAAATTTATATTGACATTTGAGAAGGCAGTCTGAATGGTGAAAAGACTAGAGACTGAAAAGAAAAAGAAGACTTGGGATTGAATGAGTGATAGTAGAGGTTATGGAGGTACATCAAATATGCTGACTACCAATCTATTGTTGAGTGACTGAGGTTACACCATTATCAAAATGAGTATGTTCTAAGAAGTTGAAAATGTGGAGTATTTTTTTTCAAGGGACACAATTATGTGACTGAAGTCAACAGACAGAAATGGAGTAGTAAAACTCTGTATCTAAAAATGTGTCAACAGTGTTGAAACACCAGTAATACCTCATGGTGGTGTCAAAGAAATCAATTTGCCAGGAGACTCTTTAGTATCACATCAAAGTGATTAGGCCCCACTAACTGCCAACTGATTGCTCCATTGTTTTGGACAATTTTCTGTGGCATACATTGCTTCACAGTCTTATCTAATTATTTTTCACTCCTTTGAAAGAATAGTTTTGAGGCCAGTTTTTGAGGTTTGTTCTGGAGTCAAAGTAGAAATCACAAAGAAAATTAGAAAATACTTTGAAATTAATGGAAATGAAAGCAAAACATGCCCAAACTTCTGGAGTGTAGCTAAACCTGTATTAAGAAGAAATTTATACCTATAAATGTATACGTTTAAAAGATAAAAATCCCAATGACCTGAGCTTTTCACCTTAACACAGTATAAGGAAAAGCAAATTAAGTCTTGTAGAAAAAGAAGGATGGAAATGATTAGAGTGGATATTAATGAAATTGATAATAAAAATCAATAGATAAAATCAACAAAATCGAAATTCGTTTTTTGGGTATAGAACAAAGATAGATATATAGATCAATGGAACAGAGTAGTCTGGAAATAAGCCAATGCTTTTATCGTGAATTATCCTATGACAAAAGAGGCAAGAATATACATATATACACTGGGAAGAAGTTGCTTCAACAAATGGTCCTGGGAAAACTGGACAGCTACATGCAAAAGAATGAAACTGTACACCATACCCAAAAATACTCTTACACCAAACACAAAAATAAACTCAAAATGAATTAAAGACCTAAATGAGAGATGTGAAACCATAAAATTATTAGAAGAAATTTAGACAGTAATCTCTTTGTTATCAGCCATGCAAACATTTATCTCCATATGTCTCCTCTGGGAAGGGAAACAAAAGCAAAATGAAAATATTGGGATTATGCCAAAACAAAAGCTTTTGCACAGTGAAGGAAATTATCAACAAAACAAAAAGACAGCCTACTGAATTGCAGAATATATTTGCAATTATGTATCCAGTTAGGGGTTAATATCCAAAATATGTAAAAAATTATACAACTCAACACCTAGAAACACAACTAATCCAAATGGACAGAGAACCTGAATAGACATTTTTCCAAAGAAGACCTACAGATGGGCAGAAGACACATGGAAAGATGCTCAACAATACTAATCATCAGTGAAATGCAAATTAAAACAGCAATGAGATATAACCTCATACCTGTCAGAATAGCTAAAATAAAAAAACACAAGAAATAACAAATGTTGACAAGGATATGGAAAAAAGGAATCCTTATGCACTGTTCATAGGAATGGAAATTGGTGTAGTTACTGTGGAAAATAGTATGGACGTTCCTCAAAAAATTAAAACTAGAATTACTACATGATCTAGTAATTTTATTGGGTGTTTCCACAAAGAAAATGAAAACACTAATTCGAAAGGTTATATGTACCCCTAGGTTTATTGCATCTTTGTTTATAATAACCAGGATATACAAGCATCCTAAGTTTCCATCGATAGATGAATGACTAAAGAAAATGTGGTATATATTGGAATATATTCAGCCATTAAAAAAGAATGAAATCTTTTTTTTCTTTTTTTTTTTTTTTGCAACAACATGGATGGACCTAGACGGTATATTGCTAAGTAGAGTAAGTCAGTCAGAGTAAGACAAATACCATATGATTTCACCCATATAAGGAATTTAAGAAACAAAACAAATGAGAAAACAAACAAAAAATCAGACTCTTAAATACAGAGAAGAAATTGGCTTTTGCCAAAGGCGAGGTGGATGGGGGGAATGGATGAAATAGATCAAGGAGATTGAGTATGCTTATTGTGATGAGCACTGAGTAATGTATACAATTGTTGATTCATTATATTGTACACATGAAACTGATATAACACTGTATGTTAGTTATTCTGGAGTTAAAAAAAGACAATGCATTTCTTTATTTAAAGACTTAAATTCCTTTGAGTTATTCACAGAAAAAAGAAATTTCCCTCAGGATTTTAGGGTGATATATAGGGCATTATAAATGTTCAAAATAACAGGAAACAAGAAATATGGACTTTATAATGACTAGAGTGCCTATTCTTGAATGCTTTAGTAAGTATATATTTACATATTCATTTGAACTATTTCTGTCTCCTAAGAACTATGATCTTTTCCAGTTTATGGCTCTTGTAACACCTTTTATTTAATATGCTTTTAGGTAATATGACTTTGATGTCTAGGTGTAAAATTAACAGAAATCTAAGTAACATTTTTGATATTCAATTCTTTGTTTTAGAAAATAAATGCTTAAGTCTGATTTTCATAGTTTCAAGATACACATTTTATTTTTGTATTCTTAGAGGTCCTTTTGCTGATGACCACCCAAATAGTTGTTTCATCAAGCATGAAAGGCAATACCTGCAAAGAATTAAAAGATTCTTTTCAATTCCCAAGGGCAATTTTTTAAGCAAGTAGTCAATGTCATAATGTTATAAAGCTGGTGAAAATGAATCTTCAAATAAGTGTTTAACACTACAAGCTTAAGAGCTGAGCCAACACATTTTTTCTTTTCAGATTATTTGAATATTATGGTAAAATTATTATACTCTGCTAAATCTACTTTTCCTTTAATCTGTAGTCCAAATTCATTTTTAAATTGAATTTATACCACTTATTTGGAGTTCACATCTAATTACTGCCTAATAATAAATCATACCATGATAGCAGTTTGACCATTATATCAGAACTCATTAGACAGGCTATCTGTGACTTAGTAAGAGGTATGTAGATGAAAAAGTGACCTTATTTGCAAGATTCTAATACATATATTTGATTATGCACAGTGGTCTTAAAATATAGACAAGTCAATCAAGCCAATATTTTAATACCAAAATGAGTGCTGGAAAACATAAGTTTTTTTAGGATCTTTGAAGAAAAAATGGCTTATTTTATAAGTAATTAGCAAGAGTGTTCTGTAATATCTTAAAGTGTTTAAGATTTGTTTTTTCAATATTTTATTCAATAGTTATCTTAAATAAGATAACTATATTTTGGGATCCCTGGGTGGCGCAGTGGTTTAGCGCCTGCCTTTGGCCCGGGGCGCAATCCTGGAGACCCGGGATCGAATCCCACATCGGGCTCACGGTGCATGGAGCCTGCTTCTTCCCCTGCCTGTGTCTCTGCCTCTCTCTCTCTCTCTCTCTCTCTCTCTCTCTCTCTCTCTGTGACTATCATAAATAAATAAATAAAAATTTAAAAAAAAGATAACTATATTTTGGGGATCCCTGGGTGGCGCAGCGGTTTGGTGCCTGCCTTTGGCCCAGGGTGCGATCCTGGAGACCTGGGATCGAATCCGACGTCGGGCTCCCGGTGCATGGAGCCTGCTTCTCCCTCTGCCTGTGTCTCTGCCTCTCTCTCTCTCTCTCTGTGTGACTATCATAAATAAATAAAAAAAAATTAAAAAAAAAGAAATGAAAAAAAAGATAACTATATTTTGAAGCTGAGGTAATTAATCAAAGAAAGATTAAGAGTCTTATGTCTAAACATTAAGAACCAATAAGGTAGTAACCAAGGTTTTTAGCTTAATTGGTGACACTCAAGACTCTCATCTAAAAACTGTACTATATGCTTTTCTCAGAATCACATACAAAGGGAGAAGTTACTATATTAAACTACATAAACAAAGTCACTATCATTCAGTAGAAATCTCTATTTAGTAGTGATATAATTTTTGCTTATGACATTGGAAAAGTATGTTTTGAATTGCTTTTAAAAGATTTCTTATCAAAGTTAAAATAAAAAGCTATAGAGAATGAAAGAAGTCAGATATTACCAGTTGATTCAGAGAATTTTTTACCAAGCTGCTAATGGATTTTAAGTTGTTTCCTTACAGAAAATCAAGTTTAATATCTCAGAATCTTTAGATGGAAAACAATAATTTTAAATATAAGTAAACTATTACAGGCATGAACAACCTATATGTAAAGACTAACATTACACACATACCATTAAAGGAAAGATAGTTTCTTGATTGTTGTGAGAATTGAAAATAATTTATTCCAACTGTAACTATAACTACATTAAAGATCATAGTTTCTGAAGCTATTATTCTAACTAATAATGCTAAATCATTGAAGTTGATCTTTAAATATAGTTCTTCCATTTTTGAGAATATGATTTCACTAGATTTTCTGCATAATTCTATAAAGTTATGTGTTAATGAAAGCTGTAGTAATATAGACATAAATTATCTTTTTACTGCTTCACTGTCTTAGGTAATTCAACAGATTTCACAGAGAAAGATTTGTGCTATTTAAATAGAATAGACTAATTTTCTTGAAGAGTTTCAATAATAGAAATATCCCACATTTCTTCAGGAAATCACACAATGAGTGTGTACACCCATGTTTGTAATACTTACCATAAAAATTGTTAAAACATGAGGCTGCTGCGTGGCTCAGTTGGTTCATCAGCTGGCTCTTTATTTCTGCTCAGGTCATGATTCTTTCTCACTCAAATAAGTAAAATAAATCTTTGAAAAAAACTGATAAAACATCTCATAACTCCAATAATCTTGTTTATTAACTATTCCCATTCTCTCACATTTCCCCTGACCTCACTTCAGGCAACTACTACCTGTATTTTTCTGTCAGTCTTTTATTTTGAGATAATTTTAGACTTACAGAGAAATCATCAAATTAAGAGATTAATGTTGGTACAGCATGATTAACTGAACTATAGACTTTATTTGGATTCCACCACGAAGGTTTAGTTTAGAGGCCAGGATCCAATCAGAATTGGTCTATTTCTCGTTTCTATGATAGGCAGAATAATGATCAACTTTACCATCGCGCTCTACCCCCACTACACCAAGATGTCCATGTCCTAATCCCTGGTACCTGTGAATATGTTACTTTCCGTGATAAAGGGACTTTGCAGTGATTAAATGTATGATTGAAGGGATAGGCCTTGAGATGAAGAGATTGCTATTGATTTTACCGGTCGGCACTTTCTTATCACATGAATTCCTTAAAAGCAGAGAACCTTTTATGACTGTGTTCAGAGGAGGGATGTGAAGATAGAAGGAAAGTCAAAGAGATGTGATGTTGCTGGCTTTGACTGTGTAGAAAATGGGCCAACAGCCAAGGAATGCAGGCAGCCTCTAAAAGTTCTGGTCATGGACCTCCAGAAAGGGACTCAGTCTTACCAGTATCTTATTTTAGCCCAGTGAGTATTGTGGTAATTTGATTTGCAGAACAGTAACATAATAAATTTGTGTTGTTTCAAACTACTACATTTGTGATAATTTGGTATAGTAGCAAAGAAATCTAATTACAGTTCTTCAGTATATTACAGCAACTTCAGTGTTTCATTATATTTCATGACTTGGACAATTTTTTAAAGAAGGAAGTTCAGTTTTTTATAGAATAGTTCTCAATTTTAATTTATCTAAAGTTTCTTTCTCATGATGAGATTGTGAAAGTACCAGAGGAGGGATATGTTCCTGTCACTGAATATATCAGGGATTACATGGTGTCATATTATCAATATGTGATGTTAACCCTGAGCACTTGATTAAGCTGGTGTCTGGCAGGATTCTACCCTATAAATTTACTTGTTTTTTCTCTATAACATAGTTCATAATTCTCTCTTTGAAACTATATACATACATATATATATATATATATATATATATATTTCCTGTTTTAGCTTAAGCATTTGTCTATTAATTTGTCTATTAATTTCTGCATTCATTGATGGATCTAGCCTGTGCCAATTACTTCTGTGGTATTCTACTGGTGATTTTTCCAGTCATGCTTCTTTCTACATTTTTTATGGGAAATTTCTCTAAGAAAATGTTGTCCCTTTTCCTTTTTCCTTCCTTCCTCCCTCCCTTCCTTCTTCCATCTGCTATCAAAATAGACTCATAGATGTTTGTTTTTGTCTTTTGATTATAATCTAATGCTGTCATTATTTACTTTGTTCCTCATGGTATTTCAATGTTGGCCATGGGGAAATCTTTCATGTAGGTTCCCTGCGTCCTTTTGACATGCATTCCCTTGTCTTTTTTATCTTCCTAATCTATCATTGGAATCAATGAATACTACAGAGTCCCTATCTCCTTCTCCTGGTGAAAAATAAAGATTTGGGCTGTAGGTGTACTTGTTATTACTGGGGTGTTATTGCTAGATTTTGAACTGTAGAAGGAAAAAATATTCTATAGTGGTTTTTGCTCTTTCTGATCCCAGCATGAGTCTTGGATTAGAGAAATAATTTACAGGATAGTTTATTAATAGATTTAAGTTGAATTTTATTCAGTCTTTGGTTACTTATTTTTATATTTTCATCAATCTGGAATTTAAATCAGACATCACAGTTTTTACTGTGGTTTTGTTATCAGTGTGCAAATGAAATGAGCACAATATCATAAAATGAAGATTCAAGAAAATTATTATTACAGATCATATTGATGATTATATTTTGAAGCAAGGTTAAATTAAGCATGAAATCCCTACTTTAGAGAAGAGTAGAGTGAAATAAAATTAAATATCAAAAACAGTTCTAAGCAACTGTGGAGTACTATTCTTGAGGAACTTAAATCCTGGCCAGTCTAGTTTCACTGTCAGTCCGAAGGGCAGCCATGGATATCTTTGAATGTGTTTGTAGTACTGTTTTTGTAATGGAGCCATTGGTAATTTTACTCATTGCATCAAAACTGTTTATTATAGTGGCTTAGGACTTGACATTTTAAAATATATCTTGGCTTGGGGGAAATTCTTGACATCTAGGTGAAAAGTATTACAGGGAGAGCACAATCATAAAATTTATTATCTGTACTTAACAACTAAAAAACTTGATTTCAGATCAAGAATATAAGGGTTAATTTTGTAGAGTACACTCTTGTACATCTAACTTGAGACGCTTGAAAGGGATTGTGATTTTAATTTTAGATATCTAAGAGAAGAGGCCCCCAAATTGCGGTTCTTCTTTTATGAATTCCATAATATCAATAACCTAGTAATGTATTAAAAAGACTTTTAAAATCAAACTACTTTCCTTTTTTTAGCCTATACTACCTTTTAGAAAATCATCAAATCTTAATATCTTCTAGGGAAAAAAAAATACACCACTTAATCTTATTTTTTTAGTTATCTCCAGAATTGAGAGCTGAACTTTTCTATACATGAATGAATGTATTTCAAATAACTATAATTTCAATATAATTTAATACTATAACTTTAAATATTTTTTGCTAAAGTTACTTCAATAAATATGTTGTACCTCTCTCTCTCTCTCTCTCTCTCTCTCTCTCTCTATATATATATATATATATATATATATATATATACACTTTCTTATCTGTAGTATAGTTACCTTGGGATTGCTTTGCATTGCTCAAATCTGGTGTGGAATTAGAATACACTAGATAAACAGACTTCTTTGTTTTGTCTCCGTAGTAAGATCAGAGATATCTTAGAGAGAGCCTAAGGATGTCTTCTATGAATAAAGTGCATGGACTTTAGTTCTTAATCCTTATAATATCTAATTTGACAGTTCAGAGAAATTATTTTTTCCATGCTTCTTATTTGCCCCAAATTGAACTCTTTCATGCTTCAGTGGGTGCTCCTAATTCTAATGTACTTTTGGTTGGATGAATAAGCCATGCTTATCCTATCCACATGTTCCATTAGTTTATTAAAGACTCAGCAGTCATAATTTTAAAAGGCTTAATTTTATTAGATGAAACAGTTTTAATGTTTTCAGCCTCTCAGAAATCAGTTGCAGCATCTCTCTGCCAATGCTATATGTCAGGTGACCATATAGACTATCATCCATAGTAGGACAATATTGAGAGTGAAAGGGAGTACAATTACTAATGACTCCAGGACAAGTAAACTTATTCACCATCCAAGCAACAGGTGATCATGCTGCATATACTCTTCTCATAATTTTAAGTAGCCATTTTTAATATTTTTCAGATTAATATTCCCATAAAGACATACAGTGATTTATTTTTTTAAGATTTTATTTATTTATTCATGAGAGAGAGAGAGAAAGAGAGAGAGAGAGAGAGAGAGAGAGAGAGAGAAACAGACACAGGCAGAGGGAGAAGCAGGCTCCATGCAGGGAGCCCGACATGAGACTCGATCCCGGGTCTTCAGGATCAGGCCCTGAGCTGAAGGCACGCTAAACCGCTGAGCCACCCGGGCTGCCCCATACAGTGATTTATATAAGGGATCAAACTGCTTTCATTTCACATCTTTTTTTTTTTTTTTTTTGGAAGAGGGAGTCCCTGTCTCTGTGTTAATCTGTTTTATTCTATCAATTTCCACTGGCTATGTTGTGCACAAGTCACCTATGTATTTTTCATTTAATTGTCAAACACATGTATGATGTTCACATTATAGTATTTTTTTTTCAGATGGGAACCTACGGCTCAGAAAATTTGTCTATTTTCTAAAGCTTCTGATTGAGCAGAATTTCAGATTTGCAACCAAGTCCTTTATTACTTGAAGAATTTATTTACAAGTACCATTGAAAAATTAATATTATTATATTTATATTTTAGGTTTACTCTAAATATACTTTTGTTTCTTCCATTTGAAGCCCATTTAATACTTTCTTAATGCCATGCACACCTTCATTGAATATTATATTTTAAAGAAAAAGAATGTGTTGGATAAGAGATTACATTCTAGAGTCTGACTCCTAGGATCAGTAGTTGGCTCTGCTATCCACAAGTTTCTGGTCTTGGGAAAGTCATAGCCTCTCAGCTCCAAGTTTCCTCATTTTTTGAACCCATCAAACAAGGTCTATACTTGTTTTGAAAAATAAGTAAGTTTGTAGGTAAAGTGGTAGTATATGTTATAATAAATTAACATAGGTGAAGTATTAATCATTACTATATTTGAATTATTTTACTGTTTATAAAAATATAAATGTATTTATATGTGTTACATATGTTTATGAGTATTTTATATATGTTCATAAATAATATATGTTCATAAGTGTATCTATATGTATATAAGTAACTTTATAAACAAATATAAGTAACAATCATTTATACTTATATTTACACTTATATATTTATTATAGTTACATTTTCTCATATTTATAAAGTAAACTACTTTTAATAAATCAGGTAACATAGGAAAAGTAAAAATCATTATTACATTTTAGTTACTTTGCTCTTTTAATTACTAGGAAAACTGCTACGTGATCTACAAATTTACAAGTTTCACTGTAGTATCATTTCTACACTACTGATAAAATGTTAATAACAGAAGTTTCAGAGAATGGGACAAAGAGGGAATACTGTTGTGTACTTTATTTAGATATTGTGATAATTTATATATGTTCTTTGTTACCACCTCCCTATCCTTTTTTTTTCTTTTAAAGATTTTATTTATCTATTCATGAGAGACACAGAGGGAGAGGCAGAGACACAGGCAGAGGGAGAAGCAGGCTCTGTGGGGACCCTGATGTAGAACTCGATCCTGGGACTCTGTGATCATGCCCTGAGTCACAGCAGATGCTCACCACTGAGCCACCCAAGCATCCCACTTCCTCTCCTTTATCAATTTCTTATTCATTAGAATGTGGCTTCATTAAGTTAAGTGACCATATTTTAAAAATGCACAATACAGAACATTGCCTTTTGGAAATTTTGGGGTTTTTTTTTTTTGTAAGAGAGAGAGAGAATCTTGAGTGGGGGAGGAGTGGGGCAAAGGGAGAGAGACTCATAACCAGGCTCCATGCCCAGCATGAAGCTCTACTTGGGGCTCCATCTCATCACTGTGAGATCATGTCCTGAGCTGAAATCAAGACTCCATCATTTAACTGACTGAGCCACCTATGTGCCCTACCTTTTGGAAAATTTTAATAAAATAGTCATTGGTTCTACTTTTTTTACATGCTTTTTTATCATCTCAAAACAAAAACCATATAATTGTCATCATCATAGCTACTTTTATTGACTGTAATATACTCTTCAGAAAACTTTTCAAAGTTGGTATAAAGTATGGATAGAGGGTCCCTGGGTGGCTCAGTGGTTTGGTGCCTGCCTTCCACCCAGGGCGTGGTCCTGGAATCCCGGGATCGAGTCCTGCCTTGGGCTCCGTGCATGGAGCCTGCTTCTCCCTCTGCCTGTGTCTCTGCCTCTCTCTCTCTGTGTCTGTCATGAATAAATAAATAAAATCTTAAAAAAAAAAGATAAAGTATGGATAAAACAAAACCAAAAACCAAACCAAACCTAAAACGTAAGGCATCTGGGCACTTGCTCAAGCTTAGAAACATACTGAAGGTATAGCTCTGATATAAACCCATATCTATTTGAGTCTCAAGCCACTGTCTTCCTAACGTGATGTTCTTCAAAGAAAATTTTGCTTCAGTAGAAGAGGATATCATAACTGAAAATGTACTGAAACATTTAAAAATCATGTATGTTTTGATCTGTGAGAAGAATCTTGATTACAATTTACATAAATAAAACTTTTTACTTTAGTTGAAGTGAATAAAATCATGATACATATGATGAATAAATTGTCCAAGGTCACATGACAAATTTTAACCAAATTCTGGCTGAGAATTCACTTCCTTTGACTTTGAAGAGTAGTTATTTTTATTTATTTCTAATAGGTCACTTATAAATTCTTATTATAACTTAGTGATATTTCACAGATACTTATAAAAGATACATGAGAACCATATTGTTAATTTGACCTAAATAAATTGTGTCCACTCTAATAAGAAATAAATAATTATTATTTAATGACTTTTATCATCTCCTTAGAGCCAAGAAATGCTTTTATTTATATGAGATAGATGTTTTGTATGTCCCATGTGTATTGAATAAGTTATTTGTTTATTTATTTATTTTTATTTATTTTTAAAGATTTTATTTATTCATGAGAGACAGATTTGGGGGGAGGGGAAGCAGGCTCCATGCAGCGAGCCCGATGTGGGACCCGATCCAGGCATTCCTGAATCACGCCCTGAGCCAAAGGCAGATGCTCAACTGCTGAGCCACCCAGGTGTCCCAATAAGTGATTTATTTAATAAGCTGAAGTTTGTGGAATGTTAAAATATTTTCTTAGCTGTAAAGTAAAATTCCTGTAAATAGTTAGATAAACTGAATAAATTCCATTAACTATAATTTGACCTTATTCATAAAGATTCAGGAAGCTGTAATCTTTGGAATTTTACTAAATGTAGAGCCTCTGAATTAAGAGATATTTTCCAGACTTTGCTAGCTGTGTGACCTTAGAAAATTTACTTAAACTTTCTGTGTCCAGTTATCCATCTATAGCATGAGAAGAATGATAGTACTTGCAGAGGCCTTTCATAAGAAATAAAAAGTTAATTTATATAAAGCACTCAGAAAACACTGTATATTCTCGTCCTTCTTATCTTTTAAATTTGATACAGCATATGCCTTTGTAAGACTTTTTATAGGCATTTATTAAATACTTTCTTTTCTTTAGAGGAGAGAGACGGGGGTTGGTAGCTGGAAGGGCTGGAAGGGAAAGAGAGAATCTTTTTTTTGTTTTTAAGATTTTATTTATTTATTCATGAGACACACACACACACAGACTGAGGGGCAGAGACAAAGGCAGAGGGAGAAGCAGGCTCCATGGAGGGAGCCTGACGTGGGACTCAATCCTGGGTCTCCAGGATCATGCCCTGGGCTGAAGGCAGCGCTAAACTGCTGGGCCACTGGGGCTGCCCAGGAGAGACAGAATCTTAAACAGGATCCACGCAGAGCATGGAGCTGGAGGTAGGACTTGATCTCACAACCCTGAGATTATGACCTGAGGCAAAATCAAAAGTCAGACACTCAACCAACGGAGCCATTGAGGTGCCCCTCATCAAATACCTTTTAATGGGGTTAGACTGAATAAAAACTGTTGGCATGTTGAGTTTTGCTTTAATACTTAACCTTCTTGCTGAAATGCTGCCATTTTCTAGAATTATGACTATCATACAAGGAGAAAAAATAGTGTGTTCTGTAGCCTGTTTGGACATTTATGCAATCAGCGTTGGAGGAAATGGTCTACATGTCATGGTGAGATGCTTAACTCCGCTCTGCCTCTAGCAATATCTACCACACAGTATATCTGCAGCTTATAGAGGATTCTTTAGTGGAAAGTCAGATAACAATATTAACTCTTACTAATGTTAATTCACCTATGTACCCTAGGAAGTTGATGTGATTTTATAAGCAATTGACATTCATTTCTTAATATGGTGGAATTGCTATACAATTTATATATGTTTTACAATTTCTGTTTCTCTACTTTTCCTCCTTTGTCATATGTGGTTTTGTTTAGCAATCAAACTGCAGTTTATGTCCCTAACAGAAAGCAGCACATAGCAGTATGCTTTAATGCCACTTTAAAATGTTTTCTCCTAAATTTACTGTAGGTTGATTTTCAAATAACTACCCCAAAATAGTTACGTATATTTTGAAGACCCATCCATAGGCTTGGTCTGAGATACTGAATTTCTCTGAAAGTACTGAATTCAATTCAATTTTTATAAAGCCCATTCATTGTTCATACAAGATAAGCCCAAAGACCTGGAGGAGTTTATACAAGATGTAAAGAGTGAAGGGTTATGTATTCCCTCTGTGCCAAAAGATTAAAATAGGGAAAAACAACATCCTTGTAAGATAAATGTGAAACATATGATTAAAAATGAAGGCTATATTAAGTAGAAGAATGAATGAAGAAATACGTATTATATGCATTTTAAAAGAATAGCTGACAAATTTCCTTAAAGAGATGGAACGTGGGGTACACATAAGCATGATGCTTCAAATTTACATCAATTTTACCTTAATTTTAAAGTATTTTTTGTGGTAATTTTGATTTATCTTTGGTGCCAGAGAAGTATTAATTCTATACCAACCTTTTGAAAAAAATCAATTGTTCTTACTGAACTCAAGCCCACTTGTGCTTTTTTCTTGTAAATATAATCTTGAATAAAAAAAGAAATAGAGAAACTTAGAGGAGAACCAATATAAACATTCTTCAGAATTCTTAGTGATAAATTTTATTCAATAGATATAAACAACTACTTAGCTTATAAGTTTCATTTTTAAAAATTTTACTACTCTAAAATTGTGTGGATTATTAAACAGCATTGTACTTTAACTGAATGGATATACCCTAGTTCTGTTGTCTCACCAAACAAGGACATCTTGATTATATTTTATTGTATAGATGTGCTTATGGATTTATTTTCATGTTCAGAATATCAAGATAATTTCCTGATCAGGTGGTATTCAGTACCTCCTAAACCCAATATTAACTTATTACTAAAATCTGTGTATTCCATGGGTATTGTTTAATCAATAAAAGATTTTACTGTTGCTGGAAATGATATTAATGATAGATATTTCAGATAGAGTGTAATTTCTCCTATATCTTTCAGATTAGGAGCTCTGTGAAAATTAATAGATCTATTGTATTTATAAGCCAGCTTACCAAACTTTCTTAGCAGTCCCTCTCTTCTATTATTCTTCCCCTTGATTCATCATTCTTCTTTTGTCAGCTGTCTGCACTGTTGGTTGAAAATTTCCAAAATGCCTGAAGAGTGCACTGTCAGCTGCAGATACCTGAGTCAACATGGTAATATCAGTTGCTTTTATTCTCGGCAGTACGTATACACACACACTTGCACACAGTACACCTTGTAGGGGTACTTGGCACATTTCAAAATAAAACTTTTTGTTATTGCATTTAAGTGCCTGAAGCAGCACAGAATTTTCACAATATTTCTCCCTCTCAATTATTTTTTTAATTCTAAAAGTTTTCGGAACAGGTATTCCCTAAGAGTCTCAATAAAAACAAACAAAACAAAAAAAACAAACCAAAACAAAAAGACAACAAAAAACCCAAACCACTTGATACTTCTAATACTTGAACACATTGCTAAGCTATCTAGCCTCTGCATTGTTCCATTTTTCTATGCACTTCAGCGAATGAAGAAGCTGTACTTACTCGAGAAACATATTCATTGAATCATTTGGGGTATGCCGTTTACCCATATCTTACTAGTTTGAAGTTGAAGTTAAAAAGCAACCTCTAATTGGGCAGCCCCCGTGGCACAGCGGTTTAGCACCGCCTGCAGCCTGAGGTGTGATCCTGGAGACCCAAGATCAAGTCTCACATTGGGCTCCCTGTATGGAGCCTGCTTCTCCCTCTGCCTGTGTCTCTGCCTCTCTCTCTGTCTCTCTCTGTGTGTCTCTATGAATAAATAAATAAATAAATAACAACCTCTAATCTCTTTATGTTATTAAAAGGAAAGATGGTAGATGGAACCAGGCACAGATGTTGAAATAAAGAAATTCAAGGTCAGTACCTCCACCCTGTCTGCCTTACAGTTTCATCCCTTACATTTTATCATAGCCCTCGATATTTCCCTCAGTAACCTTATGATTAATTACATGAGCCGTCATGTTAAACATGCACAGTTTATCATGGACTGGTTTGCTTCTATCCTTGCTTTACAATATTTTTTGTCCTGGCAATTGGTCTGTCAAGTCTATATCTGAGAGTATTCATATCACTTTGAAAAACACACAATTCTAATAATTTGAGTATCTGAGCATTTGCTATGATGTGAGTAAAATTGGTTAAATATTGTCATGACAAGTAAGGCTTCCTATAGGACCCAGGAATTAAAGATCCTGTTTCTCCTGATTGATGTCAACTTGCTTGACAAGAAATATTAGAAATTAGCATGTCTCATGGCTTAGTCAGCCATCCATGCAAGTTCCATAGTTGTACCTAATACTAAGTGAAATATCACTTCTTTTTGTGGATTCAGGATCTTAACTGAAGTATAGAAAGCCCAGCAATCAGAACCATATTTATCTTGATTTTATATTTAAAATTTAGTTTGTATTTAAAAATTTTTTTAAAAGATTTTGTTTATTCATGAGAGACACACAGAGACAGAGACACAGGCACAGAGAGAAGCAGGCTCCCCCGAGGGACTCGATCATGGGACTCTGGGATCATGCCCTGAGCCAAAAGCAGACGCTCAACCACTGAGCCAGCCAGTGTACCTACATTTAAAAAATTTTTAGAAATATTAGTTTATATTTAAAATTAAGTCTGAATTTATAACTAAATTCATTTATAAGTTCAGAGACTTAACTTTCTTATCTCACTTATTTGAGAGATTAGTCATTTTAGTTTCAAACAATATATAGATTTTACCCCTCTAGTAGATCATTATAAAATTTGTTGGACAAGAGTATTTTGTAGGATTAAGAGAACACCTTTAAAGTACCAGCAAAGGCAATCCAAGACTTTGTAGAAACCAGGGTCAGGAGAAGTACCTAAAGCCCCAGAATTTAGGCTCTCATTCCGTCATATGTGAGGCTGGAGATGAAAATCCCTAGCAGAGAAGAAAGTACTTGATTGTCTGAATTTTGTTTTATGCTAATTTTGGCTAATATGTTTATTAGTAGAAGTTGAGTCTGTCTTTCCCTTTGAAAGATTCTGATGTGTAATATCATAGTAAAGAACATTCTTTCTGTAATTTTAATGCAAAATGGTTTAGAGGAATCTAGCTTGTTTAAAAATGTGGAACTTAAGAAACAAAACAAACAGAAAAAAGAGAGAGGCAAACCAAGAAACAGACTCTTAACTACAAAGGAGGTGGGTGGGAGGATGTTGAAATAGGTGATGAGGATTAAGGAGTGCACTTGTGATGAGCACTGAGTGATGTCTGGAAGTGTTGAATCACTGTATCGTACTCCTGAAACTAATATTACACTGTATGTTAACTAACTGTAATTTAAATAAAAACTTGAAAAAAACAAAACTTGTTGCCATTAACAATGTATATTTTATCAGCCTTTAGTTGTAAGGGGCTTGTATTTGTTATATATTTTATATGAACGTCTGTTCACATAATTCATAAATGTATATAGCTTCACAAATATATATTTTATAATCATGAATCATTATATTCAGATTTGATTGTATTTTTCTTTGATAAAGTTTTTGTTTCAAAAGCTGGGGAAATACACATTAATTGCATAAACAACTAATATTTCAGTTCATATTCTGAATGAATTATATTCAACACCATATCTAAGAAATTTCTTACAAAATTATTTTAATTTAAGTAAGGTTCATAATTCACTGTTTGAAAGTATATCACTTTTTTTTTCTTCTTTGCAGAAACCTGTACTTTTTTTCTCAAGGTCATATAGCTCTGTATCAGATAGCAACAGAGCTTCAGCAATAACAGCAGATGCCATCTTAGATTAATGTAAGTGAATATTTTTTTTTGCAATTTTTATAGTTTCTCTCTTTTGCACCCATTTTGACAGGGAACAATGTTGGGTTCAATGCCGGATGCCCTAGAGGTGCCCTAGAGTTATTTTAACGGATTCAATTTGCTTTGCTTTTCATGTAAGAACAGCTTTTCTTCTTAGATATTTTTGAGGTATAGGAGAAACTATTCTTACATAAAATGTTTTAAAAAGTTTACTCTATATAAACTTTCATTATAGAATCATAGATTTTAAAACTAGAGACCATAGAGACCATCTATTCTAGCATTTTTCAAGGCATATAGTGCTAAAAAAACAATCTGTTTACCATTCATTTCTGTTTTTGTTTTTCTTCATTAACAAAGTGATTCTTGCCAGCTTTCCCCATTTCTGCTAATCCTTATGTCAAAAATGTAGAATTTAATTAGTTTACTTATTTGTAATATATTTTGAATTGCAAAACACTGGAGTAGTTCAACTTTTATTTTACAGATAAAATAACACAGGTACAGAATTTTTACCTAATTTCCCAAGAGCAACACACATAGCCCATAGCTGAGATAGACCTAGAATGTCCTAAGTGCTTACAAGTGTAGAGAGCCCTTTCCACCATTGAGTTCTTTATTTTCTTCCTGTTACTCTTTTCCCACAACCTTTATAATGTCTTGATTAAAAGATTCTACCTCATCCCTGTACATTTTTCCTCTTTTGTGTTTGCTATTTGCTATTTGATTTTTATTTTATCTTCATTTGCTTCCTTTTTAATTTCAGTTACTTTTCTATATTTATATTCCCAATGCCAGAGTCCATATGAAAGCCAAATCAGATTATGATTCATGTATCATTTAATGCCCCAATTCCAATTTTCATCCCTAACATCCTGGGTGATTTGGACACTGTCTACCAAGCAGTCGTGTGCAATGGGAAAGAGTCAAAGCTTTTGTTTCAAATGCAGACTCTCTGAGTAAAAATCTGGTGTTTTTATTTACTACATAATCTTGAGTGAGTTATTATACTTCTCTATTCCACAATTACCTCATCTCTAAATTGTGCATAAAATTATACCTGCCTCATAGTTTTGTAGGGTTAAATGAGTCAATATGTGTAAAGTGCTTAGAACAGTGCCTGGTACATAGTGAACACTTAGTGTGAACTGTTATAATTCACTCTTGCAATTACCACCAGCCACACTGACCCTCCTGTTATTTGAACATTCTTTCATAAGCTTTTAACTCTTAATCTTCCTAAGATTTCACTCTTCATTTAAATATCTTACTCAAGTTCTTCATGGATTTGTTATCTTTTTGACTTAAGATTTTCAGTTTATGTGTTAAATACTCAAGAAATCGGGCAGCCTGGGTGGCTCAGCAGTTTAGCGCCGGGGCCTGCCTGATCCTGGAGACTCGGAATCAAGTCCCATATCGGGCTCCTTGCATGGAGCCTGCTTTTCCCTCTTCCTGTGTCTCTGCCTCTCTCTCTCTCTCTCTCTCTCTCTCTCTCTCTCTCTCTCTCCCTCTGTGTGTGTGTCTCTCATTAATAAATGAATAAAATATTAAAAAATTAAACAATTAAAAAAATAAATACTCAAGAAATCTTACCAGATTCCCAAATATCACACCCATTTATTTTCTGTCACATTAAAATTTTTTTCATTTCATTTTCTTTTATCAAATTTTGGAGCTGATTGTTAGTTTGTTTATTTATTTATAATGATAATAAATAAATGATAGAATTGTCTATAGTAATTCCTATGCATTACAGCAACTTAAGAGTAGCAACTCATTATCCAAAATACATAAAGAGTGTATAAAACTCAACACTCCAAAAAATAAATAATCCAATTAAAAATGGGCAGAAAGCATGAATAGACATTTTTCCAAAGAAGACATACAGATGGCCAATGGACACATAGAAAATTGCTCAACATCACTCATCATCAAGGGAATACAAATCAAAACTATAATGAGATATGACTCATACCAGTCAGAATGGTTAAATCAAAAACACAAGAAATAGTAGGTGTTCGCACAGATATGGAGAAGGGTGTTTTTATTTACTACCCTCTTGCACCATTAGTGGGAATGCAGCCACTCTGGAAAACAATATGGAGGTTCCTCAAAAAGTTAAAAATAGAACTACCCTACCCTCTGCAATTGCACTATTAGGCATTTATCCAAATAATATAAAAATGCTGATGCTAAAGGATACATGAACCCTGATGTTTATAGCAATATTATTATCAACAGTAACCAAATTAGGGAAAGAGCCTGAATGTCCAATGGATAAGGAAGAGGTGCTATCTATCTATCTATCTATCTATCTATCTATCTATCTATCTGCAATGGAATATTATTCAGCTACCAAAAATAATGCAGTCTTGCCATTTGCAATGATAGGATAGAGAGTATTCTGCTAAGTGAAATAAGTCAGTCAAAGAAAGAGATGCCATATGATTTTACTCATGTGGAATTTAAGAAATAAAGCAAATGAGCATAGAGAAAAAGAGAGAGAGGCAAACCAAGAAACAGACTCTTTACTATAGAGAACAAACAGATGGTTACCAGAGAAGAGGTATGAGGAGGAGAAGGCTAATTGAGTGATGGGGATTAAGGAGGGAACTTGTGATGAGCACTGGGTGTTGGATGTAAGTGTTGAATCACTAAATTGTTTCCTTTGCTGTGGAGAAACTTTTTATCTTGATGAAGTCCCAGTAGTACATTTTTCCTTTTGTTTCCCTTTCCTTTGGAGATGTATCTAGTAACAAGTTGCTGCCTCCAATGTCAAAGAGATTATTGTCTGTGTTCTCTAGAATTTATAGTTTCTTGTATTATTTTAGGTCTTTATTCCATTTTTAATTTATTTTTGTGTATGGTGTCAGAAAGTGGTCCAGTTTCATTCTTCTGCATGTGGCTGTCTAGTTTTCTCAGCACCATTGGTTGAAGAGACTGTCTTTTTTCCACTGGATATTATTTCCTACTTTGTCAAAGATTAGTTGATCATATTGTTGTGAATTCATTTCTGAGTTTTCTATTCTGTTTCATTGATCTATGTGTCTGTTTTGTGCCAGTACCATACTGTCTTGATCAATACAGTTTTGTAATACGAGTTGAAGTCCAGTTTTACAAGATTGCTTTGGGGGATGCCTGGGTGGCTCAGTGGTTGAGCGTATCTGGAGTTCCAGAATCGACTCCCACATCGGGCTCCCTGCATGAAGCCTGCTTCTCCCTCTGCCTGTCTCTCTCTCTCTCATGAATAAATAAATAAAATGTTAAAAAAAAAAAAACCAGACACACACCAAAAAAACAAGATTGCTTTGGTTATTTTTGTTTTTTTCTGGTTCCATACAAATTTTAAGGTGGCTCATTCTAAGTCTACAAAGAATGCTTGTGATATTTCGATAGGGATTGCATTAAATGTGTAGATTGCTTTGGGTAATATAGACATTTTAACAATATTTGCTCTTCCAAGAAGCATAGAATGTTTTTCCATTTCTTTGTGTCATCTTCAATTTCTTTCATAAGTGTTCCATACTTTTCAGGATATAGATCTTTTACCTCTTTGGTTAAGTTTATTCCTAGGTTATCTTACAGTTTTTAGTACAATTATAAATGAGATTGAGTCCTTGATTTCTCTTTCTACTGCTTCATTTTTGGTGTATAGCAATGCAGGAGATTTCTGTATATTTGTTTTGTATCCTGCAACTACTGAATTTGTTTATCAGTTCTAGCAATTTTTTGGTAGAATCTTTTGGGTTTTCTATATAGAATCATGTCATCTGAAAATAGTGCAAGTTTGACTTCTTCTCTGCTGATCTGGATGCCTTTTATTTCCTTCTGCTGTTTGATTGCTGAGTCTAGGACTTTCAGTACTATGTTAAATATCATTGGTGAGAGTGGACATCCTTGTCTGTCTTGTTCCTGACTGTAGAGGATAATCTCTTAGATTTTCCCCATTGAGGATGATAGTAGCCATGGGTTTTTCATATATGATATTTATTATGTTGAGGTATGTTCTCTCTGAACCTCCTTTGTTGAGGGTTTCTATCAAGAATGAATGCTGTCCTTCACCAAATGTTTTTTCTGCATTTTTAAGAGGATCATTTGGTTCTTGTTTCTTTAACAAATATGGTGTTGTCTTTTTGATTTGTGAATATTGAACCACCTTTGCAATCCAAGAATAAATCCCACTTGCTCATGGTGAATGATTCTTTTAATGTCCTGTTGGATTTTATTTGCTAGTACTTTGTTAAGAATTTTTGGATTCAGGAATGCCTGGGTGGCTCAGCTGTTGAGCGGCTGCCTTCCACTCAGGGTGTGATCCCAGGATCTGGGATCGAGTCCCACATCAGGCTTCCTGCATGGGGCCTGCTTCTTCCTCTGCCTGTGTCTCTGCCTCTCTCTCTGTTTGTCTCTGTGTCTCTCATGAAAAGATAAATAAAATCTTAAAAAATATAGTTTTTGGATCCATATTCATCAGGGATATTCACCTGTAATTCTTTTTTATAGTTTGGTCTTTGTCTGGTTTTGGAATCAAGGTAATGCTGCCTGCATAAAATGAGTTTGGAAGTTTTCCTTGCATTTCTATTTTATGAAACAGTTTCAGAAGAAGAGGTAGTAACTGTTCTTTAAATATTTGGTAGAATTCCCCTGGGAAGCCATCTGGCCCTGGACTTTTGTTTTTTGGGAGATTTTTGATTACTGATTCAATTTCTTTGCTAGCTATTGGTCTGTTCAAGTTTTCTATTTCTTCCTGTTTCAGTTTTGCTGGTTTATGTGTCTCTAGGAATGCATCTGTTTCTTTCAGATTGCCTAATTTATGGGCATATAATTGCTCATAATATCCTCTTATAATGGTTTGTATTTCTCTGGTGTTGGTTGTGATTTCTGTTCACTCATTTATGATTTTATTTATCTGGGTCCTTTCTCTTTTCTTTTTGATAAGTCTGGCTAGGGTGTTTATCAATTTTATTAATTGTTCCAAAGAAATAGCTCATGATTTTATTGATCTCGTCTCATTTTTTTCTATATCATCTATATCATTTATTTCTTCTCTAATATTTATTATTTCCCTTTTTCTGCTGGTTTTAGGCTTTATTTGTTGTTCTTTTACTAGCCCCTTTAGGTGTAAGATAGGTTGCATAATTGAGATTTTTCTTGCTTCTTGAGGTAGACCTGTATTGGTTTATACTTCCCTTTTGTGACACTTTTGCTGCATCCCAAAAGTTTTGAACTGTTATATTTTCATTTTCATTTGTTTCCATGTATCTTTATTTCTTATTTAATTTCCTGGTTGACACATTCATTCTTTAGTAGCATATTCTTTAGCCTCCGTGTATTTGTGGTCTTTCCAAATTTTTTCTTGTGGTTGACATCAAGTTTCATAGTGTTGTGATCAGAAATTACGCATGATATGATCTTAATCATTTTGTACTTATTGAGGCCAAATTCGTTACAATGTGAGAATGTCCCATTTGCACTTGTATTCTGCTGCTTTAGGGTTAAATGTTATGAATATATCTGTTAAGTCCATCTGGTCCAGTGTGTCATTCAGAGCCTTGTTTCCTTGTTGATCTTCTGCTTGGATGATCTGTCCATTGTTATAACTGAGGTGTTAAAGTCCTCTACTATTATTGTTTTATTATCAGTGAGTTCCTTTGTGTTTGTCATTAATTAATTTATATATTTGGGCACCACTAAGTTGAAGGCATAAATAAATACAATTGTTAGACTTTCTTGTTGGACAGACCCATTTATTATGATACAGTGCCCTTCTTCATCTCTTGTTACAGTCTTTGTTAAAAATCTAGTCTGTCTGATACAAATATTGCTATTCTGGCTTTCTTTTGAATGATAAATGTTTCTCTGTTCTCTCACTTTCAATCTGCATAGGTGTCCGTATGTCTAAAACGAGTCTCCTGTAGGTAGTGTGTAGATCAATGTTGTTTTTTTAAAATCCATTCTGATACCCTATGTCTTTTGATTGAAACATTTATTCCATTTACATTCAGAGTAATTATTAATAGTTACATATTTAGTGCCATTTTATTATGTGTTTTGTTGTAGTTTCTGGAGATTTTCTCTGTTTCTCTCTAGTCTTTGTTACTTTTGATCTTTCTTTCCCACTCAAAGATTTCCCTTTAGTATTTTTTGCAGGACTGGTTTAGTGGGCATGAACTCCTTTTGTTTTTGTCTGGAAAATTATCTCTCCATCTATTCTGAATGATAGCCTTGCTGGATAAAGTATTCTTGGTTGTAGAGTTTTCCCCTTCAGCATGTTGAATATATCATGCCACTTTCTTCTGGCTTGCTGAGTTACTGTGGAGAGATCTGCTGCTAACCTTTTTTGTCTTCCCTTGTAAGCTAGGGATTTGTCTAATTTAGCTGGTTTTAGGATTTTTTCTTTATCACTATATTTTGCAAATTTAAGTGCAATATGCTTTGGTGTTGGCCTGCTTTTGTTGATTTTGGTGATAGTTCTTTGTGCCTTCTGGATTTAGATGTCTGTTTCCTTCTCCAGAGTAGGGAAATTTTCAGTTATAACTTACTCAAATAAGCATTCTGCCTCCTTTTCTCTTTGTTCTTCTGGGACTCCTATGATAAGAATATTATTCATTGAGTCACTGAGTTCCCTAATACTTTCGTGATCCAAGATTTTTCCTTTTCCTTTTCCTCATTTGTTCAGCTTCATTATTTTCTATAATTTTGTCTTCTATTTCACTTATTTGTTCCTCTGACTTTTTCATCCTTGTAGTCATTACATTGAGTCATTTTCAAATCTCAGTTATTGCGATTTTCATTTCAGCCTGATTCTTTTTTAGCTTTTTTAGCTTTACAGTAAGGGTCTCTCAGATGTCTTCTATGATTTTCTCACACCCAGCTAGTATTCTTAGGATTGTTGCTTTAAATTCTGGGTCAGGCATATTACTTATACCTGTTTCCATTAGATCCCTGTCCATGGCCTTTTCTTGTTCTTTCTTTTAGGATGAATTCCTCTGTCTTGATGTTTTGTCTAGGTCTTTGTCTTCTTCTGTTTGTTAGGAAAATCTGTTATGTTTCCTACTCCTGAGAATAACAGCTTTATAAAGAAAAGGTCATGTAATAAACAGAATCTGGTGCTTCAGGAAGTGTCTCTGGTGTGTGCTGTGTGCACTCTGATGCTGTGTTCAGTGTTCTGCAGTTTCTCCTCGCCTGTAACAGGGAGTGTTTGGATTTTGGCCCAGTATGGTGAGTTTTAACTATGTGTGCTCTGGTCTGCTTGCTAAAAGAGACCTGAAGCTATTTCCACTAGACCTGAAGCTTTGTAGAAGTCTATGGTCAATAGATGTGGTGCTTGTGGGGGTTTGTGCTTGTCTTCTGTGGGAGGAGCCCACTGTGATGATTCCTAGGCACACTTGCCCAAGAAAAACAATCCCAACAGAGCACAAGGGGGTAGAACTTGGTATAAGCAGTTTAGGTAGGTAGTTAGTGTTGATACTGTGTTGATTACTGAAGTTGGTTTATGCTGAGGGATAGGAAAGGGAAATGGTGCCAGCCTACTCTTTATTCCTAGAGAGGGGAATCCATGTTTGCTGCTCTCAGGGAAGCACTCACAGAGTAAATAATTTACTCATTTTTTGTCATAGACATTTTTCAGGTCACTATTTCACATTGTCTGTCTCTGGGTCACTTGCCTGCCTGAAGCAGTATAGCACACCTTGGACTCTACCCTAGCCAGGCTTGCTGTGTTTAAGTATTCCAAACTTCAGGAACCTGATGAGGCAGGGATCTGCACTGGTCCTCTGGGAAAGGATCTCACTGTATTGGGACTGATGCAGGTTTGACCTAAAAGGGCAGTAGTGCCAGAGTGTTGGGGCATGAGTTTTAGAGCAAGCTGGCTATATAGCCAGTGTGCCAGTTAGCTGCCCTCAGCAGGTGGCACTGCACCTTTGCTGAGGATTGTAGGAGAGAAATGGCACCTATAAGTTCTTTTGCTCCCAGAGAGGCAATGCCCCCTTTCATAAATGTGCTTCAAAAATATGAACAGTATCTCATCATGCCCCTTAGATGGTCCTCAAATCACCAAGTCTGTCCCAGGGTTGTTTGCCTATCTCTTTTCCAGGAGCAGGGCTGCATCCTCAGTTCTCTATCCCAGTAGAGCCTGGGGACCTCTAAACTCCAATCCTTTGCCCTGCTAGTTGCAAAAACTCATAAAATTTAGCCCTTCTTCTCCCAGAGAGTGGCTTTGAGGAAGTGTTCTCCTGTGCATATCCCTGTGAGCTCCACTGTTTCTCGCATGTCTCTGTGACTAGGGCTTCCGCCCCTTTGCATCATCTGTGAGCTATTTCTCTCCCAAACCACATATTTGCACTTCCTATCTTCCTCAAGGTGGCCTCTTCTCTTTCTGTAATTGTGCAGTTTGTTCTATCAGTCCTCAGGCCGATTTTTTGAATATTTAGAATGATTTGATAGTTACCTAGCTGTGTTTGAGGGATGAGATAAGTCTAGGGTTCTTCTGCTGTACCACTGTCTTAGCCCCCTACCCTCAGGTTCAGATTTAAGAGTACAGAATTCAGCTTTGGAATTTTTGCTTTGTAGTTAGAGTTCTGTGTATAGGCTTTGCATTATTTGTCAAGTGAAAAAAAACATTTGCCATATTTTATATTACCTTCTTCTTTAAAACACAGATGATATGGATAATATTATCAGGTTAATTGTGCTATTGAGAACACCAAATATCACTGATGTATAACCCTATTATAATGCTTTTGTGTTGTGTTAATAAATAAAACTACATTTTATTACTTCAGTTGTTTCTACTACTGAATTGTGATAAGTTTATTTAAACATTTCTGAAAAATGATAATGATGATGAAGAGACTCTTGAAGAAATGATGGTGATTGCAAATTTATTGGTGATTTTCTATTCATATTTTATTGCATCTTTATATGTTTAGTAACTTCATATGTGTTTGTGTCTAATATTCCCAAATACTATGTAAGGTGTCTGAGGATAACCATTAGATCCTTCCAATTCATATCTCCCATGAAACATGTAATATAAATTGAGTAAATAACAGAAAAAAAAGTTATTTAAAGAGTATATGTAAAGGGCAGAGCAAATTTATTTTTTTATCCCTTGAGAAAAATGTCACTGTTATATTTTTGTGATGTTTCTCACTTGAATCAAATGCTATAAAGCATACTGAAACCCTGCATCCTTTCTCTGTCTGTAGAAAGAAAGATATGGTTATATTTATTTACATGGATATCGAAATTTGAAGATTTTAACTGCCCTGATCAAGAACCACAATGTATCTGAGATATTTTGGTCTGCTTTAACAGGTTAGCCTGCCACAGTTACATGGATACTACAGAAGACACAAGACTCCTGGGTCAGATAAAAAATAACAATACCTGGGTTCTCTGAGCTCACTCTCACAGGATAACATTAAGCATGCCAAGAGGCATCTGTACATGCAGTAGGATTCATTCCATGGCAGGAGCCCTGAACTTATGGAAACCAATCTTTTATAACAGATAGTAAGCCTACCTGGTTTTTGCACAGGAAGGAAACATTAATTCTATTTTCCAACCTGGAAATGTCTGATCTTTGCCCTGGAGGGAAAAACTATCTCCATATTACAAGATAATTTGCTATAAAAACATTCTTGACTAGTTGGTCTTAAAAAAAAAAATAAAGAAAGGCAGTCAGTATCTCTGCTGTTAAGATGTACAAAAACAGAAAAGACCTATGAATAACTGTCTTCCAACAACCCTTCTACACTGACAATGTCTTTTGGTTATAACAAGGACAGCATGATATTTGATTTAAATTGAAGCATTCCATTGCCAAATGTTTTCTGTAAGGTAGGATAGTCTTCTCTTATTACTTCTGAAGAAATTAACCTGCATTTTTTATTGCTTCAGGAGACACAGATCCATTCAGCACTTGATTTGTGCCATTTCAGTTTTATTTTTTCTGTTTTCTATTACCCCCAGTGATGATACTTTTAATTTTTAATTTTTTTTATTTTAATTTTTTTTTGCTTCCTTATAGAACTAGGAAAAAGATTGTGATTTTCTTTCTTTTAAAGATTTTATTTATTTATTCATGAGAGACACAGAAAGGGAGAAGCAGGCTCCTTGCAGGAACCCTGATGTGGGACTTGATCCCGGATCCCTGGATCACACCCTGAACCAAAGGCAGATGCTCAACCACTGAGTCACCCAGGCGTCCCAGATTGTGATTTTCAACTGAGAATGACCATGGCTGCTCATAGCATGGCTGTTACACAGACCAGATACTAGATAGGAAAAGGTGGCATTTGCACAGAAACTTAGCACTAGAAAGAGACGAATAAAGCAGAAAGGCAACATGCAACCCAAGTAGAAAAAAACTTGAAAGTGAGATACTATTGCAAATTTTACATTTTGTTTAATTCTTTAGTTATCATAATTTAAAACAAAGCCTGAGGCATTGTGTT
Source organism: Nyctereutes procyonoides (assembly GCF_905146905.1). Classification (NCBI taxonomy): domain Eukaryota; kingdom Metazoa; phylum Chordata; class Mammalia; order Carnivora; family Canidae; genus Nyctereutes; species Nyctereutes procyonoides. The sequence goes on from NW_026575121.1 coordinate 20,006,546, forward strand.
TTTATCTACATGGTCTCATAAATATATCTATTTTTTTAATATATCTGTTCTTAATATTAGATTTAAATACGTTGGTACAATCCATTCTCCCTACCCTATTTTATATATTAACTTGCTTATTTTTAATTTTGTCTTACTAGGTATACATTTTATGAGAGTAGGGAATGCATTTTTTTTTGTTCACTGCTATGACTCCTGTGCATAGAAGAGTACCTGGAAAAATAGTCTTGGCTATTAATTAAATAAATTAATTAAATACCAGTATAACATGCATGTAGGTTATGTTTAAATTATACAATTTGTTTAGTTTCTGTAGCAAGATAAACAAGTACATAAAATACATATTTCAAAGTTACCACATTTTAAATATATAAAAGAATTCAAGCACGATAACAGTCTTTAATAAAATGGCCAAAATGTATACTTATTCGTATTAAGACTTTTACTGTTTCAGAAATGAGAAGAGGTACTTGAATTCATTTTCTTTTAAGTGCATACTTGTAAAATGAAACTAAATTTGTTAAGCTAGAAATGTCATTAAGTCAAAGCTTTAAAATACTTTGTAATAACCTTCATTTAAGTCATTATGGGTTGTACCCTGGAATTGATGTACTTTGGTGCTGCTTGACAGTATGGGCTTTGGATCAACATGAACCTGGGTTTAAATTCAAGTACTACCAATATTTATGTGACTTTGGCAAAATTTTAAGCCCTTAGAAGTTTTGGATCCTTTCCTTATAAAATAACAACATTAATAATAAATAACTTTCTGAGTATTACATGAGATTATGCCTGAGATATTTAGCATTTTGCCTTGTATGCTGTTATGTTATTAGCAAACTTTGATATCAATTAGTTTTGCTTGCTTGCTTGCTTTCTTCTTTCTCCTTCCTTCCTTCCTTCCTTCCTTCCTTCCTTCCTTCCTTCCTTCCTTCCTTCTTTCTTTAAGAGTTTATTTATTTATTCATGAGAGACACACACAGAGAGAGGCAGAGACACAGGTAGAGGGAGAAGCAAGCTCCTCACAGGGAGCCTGATGCAGGACTCGATCCTGGGACTCCAGGATCACGCCCTGGGCCAAAGGCAGACGCCCAACCACTGAGCCACCAGGTGACCCTCTTTTTCTTTTCTTTTCTTTTCTTCTTTTTTGTCTTTTCTCTTTTCTTTCTTTTCTTTCTTTTTCCTCTTTTCTGTCTTTTCTTTTTTCTTCTTTTCTTTCTTTTTTCTTTTCTTTCTCTTTCTCACAGAGAGAAGTAGAGACATAGGCAGAGGGAAAAGCAGGCTTCCTGTGGGGAACCTGATGCAGGACTGGATCCCAGGACCCCGGGACCCCAGGATCACGACCTGAGCCAAAGGCAGATGCTAAACCACTGAGCCACCAGTTGCCCCATGATATGAATTTCTTAATAAGTTACTTCATGAGAAGAATTAAGAAAGCCTTTTTGCTATATGTTTTCTGCCATGTCCTAAAAATGATACCCTAGACCTGGTGCTTTGGCTTTATGAAAACTTGCCTTGTTTATGTTTGTTTTTCTAAGGATTAGTTTATTCATTAATTGAACAAATAGTTGTTACAATATTGGTATGAAAAATGTTTGGCATTATAAAAAATGCAATTATTGAGAAAATAATAGATAGTGGTTGCCTTAAAAAGACAAGTTAGTTACTGCAGAAACTAAGATTTAAGAGCTGTCAGATACTAAAAAATATTGAATATCAATAAGGTAATATACATGTAGACTGATGAGAACACTTCAAGTGAAATCATTAATTACAGAGACCCATAGAATAGTGAATATACATACATGAAGTTTTGGAAACCTGTGATATTAAAGCAGTTACCATGTTAAAGAAATTGTTTCTTCTACATCTTATGGAAATTCCCAGTAGTATCCTATTTTCAGAAGATAGAAAATAATACTTACTTAGAGTTTTTATAAATCTGGATCCATTTACTACTTAAATAGCTTAAAAGTAAATTATCACTCTTGAGTATTCAGATACATAAATGTACCCCAGGAAAACATTTTCAGAGAAAGCTGATACCCACATACATGATTTTTGAAAAGTTAAAAGGCATTGAATACCATTAGCTCTATATTTAAGTGTTCAAACGATTTCTAACACTTGTGGCACATCATAGTTTTCAAAATGGAAAAAATAATTAGTAGCTTCTTCAAAATGTTAAAAGAAAGTACTGTTGACTATTGACTTCCCTTAATGATCACCTGAATAACCCATTGATCAAGTGAGTAGATTACCTCCTAGACAGAGTCCTAGTACTATTTCAGAAGGAGACATTTACCAGAAGATTTTTTAATAGGGGTTTTATATCTGAGCTCAAGTAATTTTAAGCCAAAAATTGGGATCAGGACAAGTTTATAGCATAATATTAAGGAATTGTAGACACAAAGAAGTGGGAGTCTTAAAGTGAGTGGTTTGATAAGTTGTTTACTCTTGTGAACAGTTTGATCTTTATTAATATAATTTGGAGGATCCTTCCCTCCAAAAACTCAGTAAAGTTATTATTTTGTTCATTATCATCCTAGGCAACAATTTTCCAGAACAACTCTTTATTTATGTTGACCTAAATGAATATGTTTTTTTAGTCCTATTAATTAACATAGGAATACAGGTGGTCTCAGTTTTATCTGCCCATTCTTTTTAGGCTAATCTGTTTAGGCTTATAAATCCATTACATTTGTAATGGAAGAGCTCTACTAGAAAAGAGAATTTTAAATATTCAAATGTAAAGTGTATAGAGTAGTAGGGTAAGCCTGTAGTTAGTATTAATTAAGGAAACCAGAAATTTATAATTAACACTCAGGTAAGTTCAGCATTTTCAGGGTACTAATGAAAGAAGCTTCTTTTACACACATGCATGCATTCACTTGTGCACACAAACACATACAGAGTAGTTGCCTCTCATGAAAACTCCTGTAGCCACAACTCTGTTAAATATCTTTTATGTGGGATCCCTGGGTGGCGCAGTGGTTTAGTGCCTGCCTTTGGCCCAGGGCACGATCCTGGAGACCCAGGATCAGATCCCATGTCGGGCTCCCGGTGCATGGAGCCTGCTTCTCCCTCTGCCTGTGTCTCTGCCTCTCTCTCTCTCTCTCTCTCTCTCTGTGACTATCATAAATAAATAAAAATTTTAAAAAAATAAAAAAACTATCTTTTATGTAAGAACTCGTAGAACTTTTGAATAAAATGATAAAATAATTACATCTTAATCAGCAAAAATTTGGTAATAATGCTAGTCTTTTTAAATTGGGAACAACTGCCAACATGAAATAATCCAGAAATTCAATTATTGGGGTGCCTGGCTGACTTAGTCAGTAGAACATGTGACTCTTGATCTCGACGTCATGAGTTCAAGGCCCACATTGAACATAGATCTTACTTAACAAACTAGCAAACAAACAAAAACCCAGAAATTCAGTTAGAAGTTGGAAGCCTTTGGGGGTATATGCAAGGTTTACTGCTGCTAGAATTTTTGAACCACAAATTAAGAGTCTGGAGATATTATTTCAGAATCAAATTGAAGATGGATATAGTTGTACTCAGGTGGATTTTGTTGGGACGCCTGGGTGGCTCAGTGGTTGAGCGTCTGCCTTTGACTTAAGGCATGATCCAGGATCAGGGATCAAGTCCCACATTGGGCTCCCTGTGAGGAGTCTGCTTCTCCCTCTGCCTGTGTCTCTGTGTCTTTGTGTCTCTCATAAATAAATTTAAAAAGTGGATTTTATAATTTATCTTATTTTTTCTTCCTGCTTTTGCAACTATGTGGAAACAGTGGTGCATGCAAACCACTATATAATCAAAAAAGAATTTCAAGGTGGCCCATCCACATACTTCAAGTTGGAGACAATTAAGTAGTTATACAGAGCCATTGGCTATCAATGGCATACTTCAAGGTTATCTGAGATTTCTGCACTTTCTACTACCATAAGTGATCCAGCTAGAAACTTTGGTCTATAGGATTTGCAGAGAATTCACAGGATAAAAGTATCAGCATGCCAACACAATGCAAGGATTATGATCTAAATGTATTCTGATTACCCAGTTTTATTCAGTAACAAGGAGAACTGGTTGTGCTCAATAAGGCTTTCCAAAAGTTGATGACAAAAGCTTATTGCCTTTCTTCACATTTCACACTTAAAATACCCTGCTCTAGTTCCACATATGAAACTATTTCTGTAAGTGGAATGTTATCCATGAGGCTATGGATACCACCATTGAAACCTGAGTTGTTGAAGTTGTTTGTCTGGTACCCACATTTTTTCCCTTGCTACCATTTGTGTAGCACAGCTCTCTGTATGCTTTAAGAGAAAGTAGAATTGTTCAAAATATGTTGAAACCTAAAAGATTACATTTTATTTTATTCTACTTTATTTATTTTTAGGTAAAAGTGGAGTCCAATGTGAGGCTTTAAACTCACAACCCCGGCAGCCCCAGTGGCTCAGCGGTTTAGCACCGCCTTCAGCCTGGGGTGTGATCCTGGAGACCCGGGATTGAGTCCCACATCAGGCTCCCTGCATGGAATGGAGCCTGCTTCTCCCTCTGCCTGTGTCTCTGCCTCTCTCTCTCTCATTATCTCTCTCTCTCTCTCTCTCTGTCTCTCAGGAATAAATAAATAAAATCTTTAAAAAAAAAAAAAAACTCACGACCTTGAGATCAAGACCTGAGCTGAGACCAAGAGTTGGATGCATTTTTTAAAAAGATTTTATATATTTACTTTCACCATGGAAAACATTGAAAGTTGTGACTTTAAACATCTCAGGCTGGGCATAAATATCAGTCAGCATCAGGCGAATTAGACAGACAGTAATTGACTGTCCAGGGGAAGACAATTGCTTCTACAGATATGTAAGGGGCTCTCTATAGGCAGCAACATTCTTGTGAGTTTAAATGTATTTTTGATCTCTAATATACAGAAGTTTGGAAGTTTATTAACACATTATTATTATAGAATAGTAGAATTAAAGAATTGTGTGTTTGCTTAGGAAGCAGAAATATAGGAGTGTACTTTTTGACCATTTTTGCTGCTTTCTCAAAGGCAATTTTTATGTATTTATGATAGTTCTTTCCATGTCTGCTGGATGTGGCTAAAAGTATATGGGTCTCTGAAAATGTGAGTAGTACTATTCCCAAATGGCTGAAACAAAATGGGTAACAAAAATCTTGTTGGGTATGTAGAAAAGCCAATCCAGTGTTTTCTGTTCCTGTTGAACTTCAAGCAGAATGAAAGGACCAAGGCCAGCTTTTTCTCCACCTATCTGGAGTTAATAATGTGAGGATGAATTTGAAATACTCTTTGTAACCAACTCATATGATTACTACCAACAGGGGAGGTAATCAATACTAAGCAAGATGAGATCATCATCAGTGATGACTTCTAACCTCATTTACTTCTTAAAGTCTTTGAGTAAAGCATGGCTCTTGGGGGACTGAAATGAAAAATAAAGAGAGAGTGAAGGAGAAGAAGGTCACTGCCCTCAATTTCTTTCATTAATTTGCTTACGACACAAAGAAATAAGTGGAAATGACTGACAAATACTATCTGTGAATGCTTTAGATTTTGTTCTTGTTATGTAGTTTTGTTTTGGTTTGTCCCTTAATGTCACGGCTTTATGTGACTACTAGTTGAATTATCTGTGCATTAAAAAATTTGGGTCATAGACTCTTAATTAAAATTACTAGGGTAATACTGTTACTTACAATTTTATATTTGTTGAGAATTTAAAACAAAAACAAAAGAAAATAAACAGATTTCTCTGTTAATACCTGCTAAAAGTTAAACCAGGAATACTCATTTTAGTTTATTAGAGAGATTTGAAATGTCTTATAAAAATCCAGACTTATGGGAACTATTCATTTGGAAGATAGTGAACAGTATGTTACAAACTGGATATCATGATAGAAATCCACACACAGTGTCCAAATTTATTTGATAGACCTTAAAATATATGAAGTAGCTTGATTATAGTAATGCATCTAAAAGCTTATAAAGGAACAATGTTTTATGTTAGCAGGCACTTTCATAGCACTAGCAATTATTTAGCCCTGCTAAAATATTAAGCCTCGGTAAAAACTCAAGATAAGCTGAGTGACCTGTTGAATTTCATGAAAACACAAAATGATAAGATTGATAGACATAATTAAAGTTTTAAAAACATCATTTATTTAAACATCTACATTTCCCCATGTTTTATCCCATCCTTTTATTACTATCTGAAAAAAAGAATATTGCTCTTCTACTATGTTCATTTATTGTCATTAGACATCCATTTGAAATTGTTAGATATGTCAGCATAATTGAAGGTAAATTTGCCTTCTCTTTTCTCACGCTTCATAGATCCCCAAACTCTGTCCTATCATTGATTGTTCATTTTCCCAGGCCTCTGATCCTGGGAAATTCTCAGGAGATGAATGAAGTGCTACTGAGACAATTTATTTTCTCAATTTCAGCCCTTGAGTTACTTATAAAATTAAATATTCCCTATCGCAAAGGACCCTCCTATCATATTAAGATGTTTATTCATTAGTTGAAGAGTAACAATGATAAAGTAGAGAATACCATTTTGCAGTGGTTATCCTTTAACAATATGACTTTCACTTTTACGTGGTTATCAGGGAAACGTTCTGTATCAGATCCTTATATCCCAGATCCTTGTACAGGCTTCTTCTGCTATCTGACAGTAGAATATTCCTATGAAAACTTCCATAAGCCAAATGTAGTAAAGTGAAGAAGGAATTGTTGTTAATTTAAGTGGAAAAATTTTTGAGCATTTTCAGACCCCCAAAATAACCTCTTAGGCTTATCTGACACCTTAGGACATATATTACTAATGGATGCACAAAATAAATGGAGATTAAACACACACACAGAGACACACACACAGTGTGAAGCTCTGGTGGTTTGATGCTAAGGTGCTGAGTGTAGTTCCCAGAGAATGAGCTTGGCAGTACCTCTCTCACTGCTCAGGATGTATGTTCAGTTTATAATGGCTTGCTGTAAAACAATAATGAATGCTACTTTTGCTTTTAGCCTTTTTTTGTAAGAGGAAAAATCTTCTTCGGATTTCTTTTAGTTAGTGGAAACAGGTATTCATGTAGGTCCTTTCTAAAGGACCTTTCAAAAAGCATGGAAACCAGTATCTTTAACTTTGCATCTTGCAATTTTAATAATTGCTTTTACAAAGATGGCAAATGAAGCTCAAAAAGTCAAATAAAAACCGCAGCCCGGGTGGCTCAGCAGTTTAGCGCCACCTTCGGCCCAGGGCCTGATCCTGAAGACCTGGGATTGAGTCCCATGTTCCGCTCCCTGCGTGGAGCCTGCTTCTCCCTCTGCCTGTGTCTCTGCTTCTCTCTCTCTCTCTCTCTCTCTCTCTCTCTCTCTCTCTCTCATAAATAAATAAAATATTTTTTAAACAAGTCAAATAAATAACATATCATTTAAAGTTAAGACTCCGGGTTCAGAATTTAAAATGGATCCTTAGGGTTCTAAAAACTATGCAATTTCTGCTAATCTGACACTGAGGTAACCTAGCTTAAATTTGAGATTGCTGGGCAGCCCGGGTGGCTCAGCAATTTAGCATCGCCTTCAGCCCAGAACATGATCCTGGAGACCTGGGATCAAGTCCCACGTCAGGTTCCCTGCATGGAGCCTGCTTCTCCCTCTGCCTGTGTCTTTGCCTCTCTCTTTCTTTCTGTGTCTCTCATGAATAAATAAGTAAAATCTTTTAAAAATATTTGAGATTGCTGATGAGTAAGATATGAGACATGGTAAAACTTGTACTACTTTTCAGTTTCCACGGATAGATTCTTTGATATGCTGATTTTTAGCATTGCTCAAAGCACATTTAGGAGATAAATTCCATTCATTCATGTATCCATCATTAGACAAATGTCAGTGTAGATGGAAGATCAGAAATAAAGTTTTTGTTCAACTCCATTATACATCAGTGAAGTAGGCAAAGAGAACACAATTTGAAATCTTCACCCTGGTAAGCATTCCTTTCTGATATGTGTTGGTGTCCCTTTGGCTTTTCAGGCAAATAAAATGTTACCAAATTTTGGAGATGGGGAATAGGCATTCTTTACTCTTTGTTTGCTGTCTCCTTTTGGGTTTTTCCCATTTTCTTAGTTTTATTCTTTTCACAATTATCCTCCTAACTAGTGGTAATTTTTTGTTAGTTATGGGTTGAAAAATAGTTTGTCTGTGACCTTTTCCTGCTGTGAACTGTATCTTTTCATTCTCTCAGCAACACTTTATTGAAGTTTTCCATATTTCATACAAATGGATTAGAACTGACAATTGGATTAAATAAAATAGCATATTGTAAAGTGTTTATGTTTGGTACCACCTCAAAAACACACACACAGATATACATAAATATGTGCGTATAGATATGCCCACATACTCACAGGTAAACATCCAAACTGCCACTTTGGGTATGAATTTGTTCTAGTACTAGCTCTGGGGCCCCCAGAGATTTCTGGGCCTTGATGTCGGGCTCTCTAAATAAATTTGACTTTGTCTGTCAATACATCTTATTTGTTTTATAAGTAATTTGAATCTTTCTAAATTATTTTAAATATTTTAGAATCTTACAACATAAGAGATTTCTGTGTTTCTTAAAAATGCTAATTTCACATTTGATATTTGAAATGGTAACACAGAAAATAATTGCTAGTGCATTAAGTTTAATGCACAAAAACAGTATCCTTATGTTGGATACTCAAAAGTCCGGACAGAAGCAGGGATATGGCCTCTGTGAAGCATACACTTATAAAATACTTCTTTGTGTTACTAACTTCCCAAATATTTTAAGAGATTTTATAATGTGCAACAGGACTTTATGTAAATATATTACTTTTTCTTCCCCATTTCCTACCTATATCTCTTCAAGGACACCAATAGACTTTTGATTAGTACCGTGGGCATTTCTAACTTTCTATGTTCAGGTTTCTTTTTCAATGAATTCTGTCATGAGCTGGACTACACAGTTTTCTCTTACATTCTAACTATAATTCATTATACTCCTGTGATTTCTTTATAACACTTTTTCTTGATTTGCAGGAAACTCTTCAAAGCAGGCCATCAATCACTGAACATGTGCATGAAGAAATGACCTTCATGTCTGTTTCTCGTTCTAAATAATTTCTCTCTCCTTGTACAAATTCTTCAAGGTAGTATAATTTTTTTCAGCTTCTTGTTCCAACTTTTTTTGCTATGATATTGTGATTGGGTATCATAGGATATTATATGTGTCTGTGTTCATGATACATGCATTTATATTTATGTTATATGGGTATAATATTTATAAAAGGCAGATCTGTTTACTCATTATTTAGCTTCTAGTTTATAATTTTTTTATTTTAGGTAATATTTTTTAATGATTAGCTGACTTTAATACTTGTTTAAGACATGTATATCTTTCAAATTATATTTTATATTTCAAAATTATATAGTTTACTTTTTTCTACACACTTTAGTATGAGGAAATGAGTAAATTCAAATGTCTTTTTTGTTATTGAGAAAAACAATATTTGAAAATTGCCAAAAATTTTAGGGAGCATCTATATCTTTTGTCATTTACAAAATGCATTTCCTAGACTTTATCTTTTTTAGAAAGAAATCATGGGTTTTGCATTATTTCCTGAGGTTAATAAAAAGGAATCTGAAGTGAATCCTTTGGTATTTATACAGTTTTATCTTATCATTATGTGCTGTATCAACACTTCTATACAACATAGCACAGCCATATCACATTATATTCCTTTATATAAACTCTCAACCATTTTCTCAATTTTATCTAAAACACTTCTGTGTAGTTAACTTGAATAGTTCAGCCAGTACTTTTGAGTACCAATTATTCTCAAAGTACTATGATACCTGCTGCAGGTACTAGGCCAACTTGATGCATATAATATAGTTGAAGAAATAAACCATTTACACATGCATTTGTTTTGGTGTTTTATAGCTCAAGAGAGTTCATTTTGAGATTGCATAGTAAAAGAGAATTATGTTCACAGATATGGATAAATCTCTTATCTGTGCATGTATTTTGGGGTATACATAATTCTCAAAACAAATCTTTTAAACCCATTTACATTTTATTTTGGAATATTTAATACAATTTGAAGCAGTAGAATAAATAATCATCTGATATATGTTTTGCTTGAATTAAAGCTAGAATTGTCTGCCTTGTCTATTAAAACTTGTATTATGGACGAGGGCAAGGATGATCTTTGAGTTCTGGAAGCTGAGGGAACTTAGTTTAAGATTAAAAATTTAACATAAAATATCCTCTAAGTGAATAAATACACATGAACAAGTAAGAGTTTTCCTACATTTATAGTTTAATTGAGGAAAATAGAAGTTTTTAACTTTTCTGATTGGATGATCTGATAATAAGCAATGTTACAAGTACACTGGCTAAACGCCAGTTTATAGATTGTATCTCCTGAATTGCTATTTGCCATTATGTGTGTGCTATTTATCAAAAGTCTTGTTTTCAGTCACCAAGCTCTTATATATAAGAAAGCTATAGCCTGCCCCATTTCTAAATCTAATCCTACAAAGTAATATACTTTCCAAAGACTTAACTGTTTTACATATTTATGAATTTCTCCACAGGCCCCCTAAAGGATTCATTTCTCAATTGTGTCATAAGACATCACAGTATAATGCTTGGCTTATTTTCCCATCAAGTATTGTTCTACAGCTACATGGTGTTTTCTATTTGCCGTTGTCTAGAACAAACTGAGGATGTAGCATTGACCCAGGCTGCTCAATGTGCAGGACTCATGCCTGCAAGCACTGGGACTTTATAAGACTTATCACTGTGCGTTTCTGTGTCATATCAGCAACCTCATCTGCAGAAATACATTCTGACTGAGTAACCCTGAGGTAGACAATGCTTAATTCTCCATTTCAAAATCTTCCAGGAATGGAAAAATGATTCAGCTGGAAGGCATCTGCCCTGTCAGCACCGTATTATCCTAACACAGTGTTTACTCTGTTACAGGTTTCAGTTATCCTTACACAGTTTGATCATCATTTTTGAAGCTGGCCTGGTGTATAACTTAACACCAGTTCACAGTATGTTTATGATTGGTTTTAACACAATACCTATGGATTTACATGCATCTTTTTGCCTAGTCTCTATTTTTGAGAAATACTTGCAGAAAGGAAATAATTGGTGGATAAATTATTAAAAATTGAAAAGCCACTTATTAAAATAATCCAAGGTTATTTTTAGTGGTTACTAATTACCAGCGTATTAAAATACGTGCATCCACTGAAAAAACATTTACATAGACATTACACACATATGCACTTACATCCCACAAATACACAGATACATGCATGTATATTTTCACACACACACACATAGAAGGTATCTACAGTGTGTGTTTGAGTGTATTAATGTATGTTTGTAAGATATTACGGAATTATAGTAAGAAATTACATCTTGCTTACAAATAAAATATTCCAATTTAACAGTTATTTAGCATTCTGCATTCCCACATCTACTGATAAAATATTCTATGCAAACAAAAAGTCATTAATTTCCAATACAATGGAAAACACTGCAAATATTTTTTTCATATTAGTTTGAAATCACAAGTAGTTTTTTAGACAATAAAAAAATGGGTATTATGTATAAAAGCAAAAAATAAGTCTAATTTTCAGTAGATTTAATATTAAGTTGGCTTTAAAATTATGTTTTTCTCTATAAATCTAGGGAATATGGATGATATAAAATAATATTAGCAAAACTATCAACATTAAGATAACATTTTCTTTTTTTTGGCCGTAATATAAATTAATAATTTTATTATGTGTATATATTTGAGTTGAGTCTTTTTATTATCTCATCATTTACTTAATGATCAGACTTAAGTCTTCATATCAGAAACTTTCTTTAACATATAGTTTGAAAGTTTAGATAAATAATATCAAGGTTGTAAATATAGTGATGTTAGTTTGCTCTTTTGTTTGTCCTTTTTTGGCTGCATCTTTTTTTCAACACCTTGTAGATATAAGATATAAACTGATGAAACTATTAAAAAAATGTTTTCAGGATTCAGATGTAATGAACTTCGAAAGTCATCCTTCTGAAGTTTTATTTTTTTTATCTAGATTACATATATGCTTTGTATTTGATAAATTTTTAAGATATGTTAATATAAACATATTTAAAATAAAATAATGTCAGAAGATTACATGTTAGATTCAAAATTAGGCCACAGTTTATTTGAAAGAACATACTTTTGAATTGATATATACTTATGTTGCTATCATGGATGAGTTTTCTTTATGCCTTTATCTGCAATTCAAATGAACTATATGTTTTATAATCATATATCTAGTCAGATATATATTATTTTAATATAATTTATTCTCCTGTGCATACATATGTATTCATGCATACATTTGTGTATGTGTATGTAGTTTCTCAGGACTACTGTAACAACACAAACTTGGTTGCTTAAAACAACAGTTTTGGAGACTAGAAGTCTGAAATCAAGATGTTACAGGGTGACTTCCAGGGAAGATGGCAGTGTCGAAGGATCCTAAGCTCACCTCTCCCATGGATACAACAATAATATATTATGTATAGTACGTATTAGTGTAAATAACCCAGAAAATTACCCTAAGACTGACAGAATAGACTTTCCACAGCTAAATGTAGAAAAGAGGCCATGTTGAAGAGAATAGAAAAGGCAGAGGTATGGTCAGGAGCTAAATGGGTCTATGCAACTGTCCCCAGGAGGAAGGGACACTATGGGCATGGAGAGGGAAAAGGACCAAACCCTCACACCAAGCACCCCAGGCATGGTGAACCCACATGAAAACCAGTGGGCATAATTTTGTGAGTTCTTACAATCAACAGTGCTTAACACCTGGAACTTTAAAAATCAGTGTGCTCAGCTCTGGGAGAGCCAGGAAGTCAATAAGAAACTGAGTCCTGGCATGTAAAGAGAGCATATAACAAACATTTCCATGGAGGTACAGCATGAAAGCAACAGTTTGAAAAATGCCTAGGGAATATGGGAGGGAGATTTGTTTACTAATCTCAGAACTTGTCCTGGAGGGGCAGGGATCTTTGAGAGACTTCTCCAGGAAAAGAGAAGCTGGTGGGTGCCACTTTCTCCTGCTGTCCCCAAGCTTAGATGCAAGACAACTGCAGGAACCACACAGAGCAGCACTCTCCACCTAGTTTGCTAACAGCTTATGCTGCCCTCATGTGCTTCTGTGGATCCGCTCCCACCAACCATGCCTGCCTTGGCAGGAAGTTTGAGCTTCTGCAGGTCCTCTCCCACAATGGACCAGTGTGTGGACCTTGCTAACACTACATGTCCAGCCCCCACATTATCCTCTATCCATGCCCCCTCCAATATATCTTTGGCCAGAACCCATATAAAGCAGTGCCATAACCCTTACAATGTGTAAACAGCCCCAGAAGAGGCCAGTACCACTCTAAAGTGACTCCTGCCTTGGAGAGAGGGGAAGCTAAGCACACACAACAGCCCCACTACAGTGCCAGCAGTGGGGCGGGGGCAGACATTGGGCTTGACTGCAGGCCCTGCCCACTAATGAAAACTCAGGAAACAAAACAAGAAAAGTGCCCTGCAGTTTGGTACTACTTCATCTCTTGCAAACACCTAGTCTGCATCAACTCCAACCCAAGGTAGCCCCTGACTGGCCCACTAATGACACAGGGAACAAACCCTGCCAACAACAGGCAGAGAGCCATTGTAGAATACTGGACTGATGGAAAAAGCAGATCAGCCATAACAGTAGATGTACATAGCACACCTCTGAAGCTCCAGGTGAACAGAGACACTGCACTGCAGTATACTACAGGAAATCTTCATAAGACCACTACTTGCAAGAGCAGGACACATGGCTGCCTTCCCTAACACATAGAAACAGAGTGTTAGACAAAAAGAGGAGACAGAGGAATATGTTCCAAATGAACAGGACAAAATCATAGCAAGAGCTAAATGAAACAGAAGTAATATGTGTGATAAGAATTTAGGGCAGCCTGGGTGGCTCAGCGGTTAAGTGCTGCCTTCGGCCTGGGTCGTTGTCCTGGAGACCTGGGATCGAGTCCCACGTCAGGCACCCTACATGGAGCCTGCTTCTCCCTCTGCCTCTGCCTGTGTCTCTACCTCTCTCTCTCTCTCTGTCTCTCTCTCTCTCATGAATAAATAAATGAAATTTAAAAAAGAGAATTTAAAGTTATGATCATGAAGATATTTAAAGGGCTAGAAAAGGGTGTAGGACCTCACTGAGACCCTCAACAAAGAGACAGACAATATAAAAAAATCACAGATGAAAAACTTGATAACTGAAATTAACAATACAGTCAATGGAATCAATAGTAGAATAGGAAGCAAAATGGATCAATGACTCAGAGAACAGAATAATGGAAAGCAATCAAGCTAAATAGTAGAGAGGAAAAAAAATAATAAAAAACGAAAATTGTCTTAGGGAACTCAGCAAAAGCATTAAGTGTAATAACATTTGCATTATAGGGATCCCAAAAGGAGAAGAGAGAAAAAAGAGATCGGAGAAGGACAAACAGTGTATGTTCTCACTCATTTGGGGAATATGAATAATAGTGAAGGGGAATATAAGGGAAGGGAGAAGAAATGTGTGGGAGATATCAGAAAGGGACACAGAACATAAAGACTTCTAACTCTGGGAAATGAACTAGGGGTGGTGGAAGGGGAGGAGGGCGGGGGGTGGGGGTGAATGGGTGACGGGCACGGAGGGGGACACTTGACGGGATGAGCACTGGGTGTTATTCTGTATGTTGGTAAATTGAACACCAATAAAAATTAATTTATAAAAAAAAATAAATAAAAAAGAAAAAAAAATAAAAAAGAAAATTTACCTGAACAAATAAGCTGAAAAGTTTCTGAATGTTGGGAAAGAAACAAATCTAGATCAAGGAGGCACAGAGAACCCCCAACAAAGTCAACCCAAGGATGTCTATACTAAGAAACATAATAATTAAAGTGGCAAAAAGTAGTGATAAAGAGAGAATTTTAAAAGCAGCAAGAGGGGGAAAAAGCTAAATATAAGGAATACCCCATAAGACTATCAGCTGATTTTCAGCAGAAACTTTGCAAGCCAGAAGGAGAGGCATGATATTCAAAGTACTAACAGGAGAAAACCTGCAGTCCAGAATACTGTATCCAGCGAGGCTATCATTTAGTCAAGAAGGAGAGAGTTTCTGAGACCGGGGCACTTGAGTAGTGCAGTCAGCTTAGTGTCCAACTCTTGGTTTCGGCTCAGGTTGTGGGGTCTTGAGATTCTCTCTCCCTCTGCTCTCCTCTCCCCCTGCATACTTTCTCTCTCTCTTTCTCAAAAAAATTAAAAAAAATAAAAAATAAATAAAGGCATTCATGACTGCTAAATCAGCTCTACAAGAAATGTTAATGGGGACTTTTTTAGTGGAAAGGAAAGACAATATGTAGGAGTAAAAAAAAGTAGGAAGCAAAGAAGCAGTAGAGTTATAAGAAAGACCAGTCAAAGGATTTGCAAAATAAAAGGATGTAAAGTATGACCCCATATACCTAAAACATGGGGGAGGAATAAAGAATGGGTTCAAGCCTAAGCGATCATCAACTTAATACAGACTCCTATACTCAGATGATATATGTACATTTAATGGTAACCACAAATTAAAACCAGTAATAGATATGCAAAAAATAAAGAAAAGGAATCTAAATATATCACTAAAGAAAGTCAGTAAAATGTAAGAGAAGTGAGCAAGAGAAGATAGGAACAGAGAAGAACTACAATAACAAAATGGCGATAAGTACATAGTGACCAATCATTAGTTTGAATTTAAATGGATGAACTGCTCCAATAAAAAAACATAGAGTGGTGGAATGAATAAAAAGAAAGACCCATAAGGTTATCTACCAGAGACTCATTTCAGACCTAGAGACACATGCAGATTGAAAGTGAGGGAATGGAGAAGCATTTTTCATGTGAAATAAGTATGAAGAAAGCCATGGTAGCAATACTTACATTGGCCCAAACAGACTTTTTTTAATTTTTAAAAAACATTTTATTTATTTATTCATGAGAGACACAGAGAGAGATGCAGAGACACAGGTGGAGGGAAAAGCAGGCTTCTTGCAGGGAATATGATGCAGGACTTGATCCCAGGACTCTGGGATCACGACCTCAGCCAAAGACAGATGCACAACCACTGAGCTACCCAGGTGCCCCCCCAAATAGATTTTAAAACAAAGACAGTAACAAGAGATGAAGAAGGACATTACATATTCATAAAGGAAGCAATTCAACAAGAAGATATAATGATTGTTAAGTATTTATGCACCCAGCATAAGAGCAATCAAATACACAAAGCAGCTAATAACAAATATAAAAGAAGTAATCAATAGCAATTCAATAATACCAGGGGACTTTAATACCCCACTTATATTGATGGGCAAATCATCCAAACAGAAAATTAATAAGGAACAGTGGCTTTGAATGACACATTGGACCAAATGGATCTAACAGACATATTTAAAAACATCCCATCCTAAAACAGAATACACGTTCTTTTCACATGCGCATGGTACATTCTCCAAAATAGATCACATGCTAGACCACAAATCAGGCCTCAACAAATTCAGAGAGACCGAAGTCATACCATTCAATTTTTCTGGATGCAGTGATATGAAAATAGAAATTAACCACCAGAAAAAACCTGGAATATATATAAATACATGGAGATTAAATAACATGCTACTAAACAATAAATAATTTTACTAAAAAATCAAAGGGGAAATAAAAATACACAGAAACATGAAAATGAAAACTCAGTGGTTCAAATCTTTGGGATGTACCCAAAGCTAGTCTGAGAGGGATGTTTATAGCAATACTGGCCTACCTCAGGAATTAAGAAAAATCTCAATCTAATCTTATACCTCAAAGAGCTAGGAAAAGAACAAACAAAACCAAAAAACCAGTAGGAGGAAGAAAATAATAAAGATTAGAGTAGAAATGAACCAAACACTAAAAATCAAATAGAACAGATCAATGAAACCAGGAGCTGTTTCTTTGAAAAGATCCACAAAATTGATAGACCATGACACAGAGTCATGAGAGAAAGAGAGAGAGAGAGAGGACTCAGAAAAGAAAGAGGAGAAGTAACAAATGACACCACAGAAACACATAGGATTATATGAGAATATTATGAAAAAATTGTATGACAACAAATTGAACAACCTAGAAATGAATAAATTCCTACAAACCTATAAACCCCCCCCCAATACTGAATTAGGAAGAATGCAAAAATTTGAACAGACTAGCTATGAAATTTAATTAGTATACTAAGGACTCCCAAAAAAACAGAAGTCCAGGACCAGATAGCTTCACAGGTGAATTCTACTAAACATTTAAAAAATAGTTAATACCTATTCTTCTGAAACTATTCTTAAAAAATAGAAAAGGATATTTCCAAATTCATTTTATGAGGCCAGCATAATCCTGATACTAAAACAAGATAAAGATACTATAAAAAAGAAAAGTACATGCAGGCCTTATCTCTGATGGACATGGATGCAAAATTCCTCAACAAAATATTAGGAAACAAAATCCAACTGTACATTGAAATAATAATTCACCACAATGAAGTAAAATTTATTCCTGAGATGTTTGTTCGATGTTTACAAATCAATCAATAGGATGCAGCACATCAATGAGAGAAAGGATAAAAACTGTATGATTATTTCAGTAGATGCAGAAAAAAACATCTGATAAAGTATAACATCCATTCATGATAAAAACTTTCACAAAGTTGATTTAGAGAGAACATATCTTAACATTATGAGGCCTTATATGAAAAACCCACAGCCAACATCATACTCAATGGTGAAAAACTAAGCTTTTCCCCTAAGGTCAAGAAACAAGACAAGGATGTCCACTTTCAATACTTTTTATTCAACATAGTACTGTAAGTCCTAGCCACAGCAGTAGGATAACATAAAGAAATAAAAGGCATCTAAATTTGTAAGGAAGAAAACTCTCACTATTTGCAGAAGATATGATACTATATATTGAAAACCCTAAAGACTCCATTAGAAAAAAAACACTAGAACTAGTCAATGAATTTAATAAAGTTGCAGGATACAAAATCAATGTACAGAAATGTATTGTGTTTCTATACACTAATAATGAAGTAGCAGAAAGAGAAATTAAGAAAACAATCCCATTTAAGGTTGCACCAAATGTAATAAGATATCTAGGAATAAACCTGAGGATGTAAAAGACCTGTACTCTGAATACTGTATAACATTGATGAAAGAAATTGAAGATGAGAGGAAAGAAATTGAAGATGAGAGGAATAAGTGGAAAGATATTCCATGTTCATAGATTGGAATAACTAATTTTGTTAAAGTGCCCATTCTGCCCAAAGCAATGTAAAGATTTCATGCAATCTCTATCAAAAGATCAATAGCATTTTTCACAGAACTAGAATAGATAATCCTAAAATTTGTATGGAATTACAAAAGACCCTGAATAGCTAAACAGTTTTCAAAAAACAGAACAAAACAAGAGATATTACAATCACAGACTTCAAGATATACTACAAAGTTGTATTAATCAAAACAGTATGGTACATCTGGGTGGATCAGTGGTTGAGCATCTGCCTTTGGCTCAGGGCGTGGTCCCAGAGTCCTGGGATCGAGTCCCACATTGGAATCCCCTGGAAGAACCTGCTTCTCCCTCTGCCTATGTGTCTGCCTCTCTGTGTCTCATGAATAAATAAATAAAATATTTTTTAAAAAACAGTATGGTACTGGCACAAAAACAACCCATAAATCCATGGAACAGAACAGGGAGCTTAGAAATAAACCCACTATTACATAGTCTTCAACAAAGGAGACAAGAATACACAATGGAAAAAAGAGAGGCTCTTCCACAAATGGTGCTGGAAAAATTGAACAGCTACGTAAGAGTGAAACTGGACTACTTTCTTACACCACGCAGAAAAATAAAATCAAAATGAATTAAAGACTTAGATGTGAGACTAAAACCATAAAAATCCTCGAAGAAAGTATTTTTCTTTAATTTGTACATCTTTATTCAGTTATAACTCATTTTGTATAAAATTTACCCATTTATAATGTAGATTTCAATGATTTTGTATATTCAAAGAGTTGTGAAACCATCACTGCAGTATAAGTTTAGAAAGAACCTTTTGATAACCCCTAAAATAAACAGTTGCTCATTAACAGTCATTCTCTTTTCCCCCATTTTGCTATGCTCTATTCCTTGGCAGTCATTCCTCAAATGTCTACCTGATGTATATTTCTCCATTCTTGACATTTGACATTTCCTTTATTTTTTTAAAGATTTTATCTATTTATTCATGAAAGACACAGAGAGAGAAAGAGAGAGAAAGAGGCAGAGACACAGGCAGAGGGAGAAGCAGGCTCTATACAGGGAGCCCAACATGGGACTCGATCTCGGGTCTCCAGGATCAGGCCCTGGGCTGAAGGCGGCGCTAAACCGCTGAGCTACCCGAGCTACCCTTGACATTCCCTTTAAATGTATTCTCATAATATGAAATTTTTAGTGATTGGCTTATGTTACTTACTGTTTTTTAGGTTCATTCATGTTGTAGCATGTATCAGTACATTATTCTTTTTAGTGCCAAATTATATGCTATTGTGTGGACACATACCACATGGTGTTTATCCATCTGTTAACTAATGGACATTTGGATTATTTCCAACTTTTAGCTTAATGAATAAAATTTCTATGGACATACAAATAAAATACTTTTGTGGGCATATATTTTCAATTGTCAGGTATAAAATTGGACTTAAATTGGTGGGTCATATGAAAACTATTTTTAATATTTGAGGAAACGTCAAGGCATTCATTTAAAAAGTGCTATCCTATATTATAGTCTAACTAGCAGTATATGATTGTTTTAATTACTGCACACCTCGCCAGCACTTAGTTATTATTTGTCTTGCTACTTGGCCATTTGAATATCTTCCTTGGAGAAATAACTATTCAAGTTACTTTTAAAATAATTTAATCTCTATTTTTAATTGCATTTTATGTCTTTTTCTAAGTAAGTTGTAAGAGTTCTGTATATGAAGTGAATAAAATCCCTATTTGTATATATGATTTGTAAGTATTTTCTGTACTCTTTTTTTTCCCAGTTTTTGGTAGTATTTTTGTAGGACAAACATTTTTAATTTGGCTATAGTTCAATGTATCTTTTTTGTTGTTGTTTCACTAGTTAAATTATGTACTCATTTTCGTATTTTAGTTCTGGTTACCAGGTAGGATTTCCAGAAAAAAATAATGGAATTTTACATATAGAACAATTTTTTTTCTGTATAAATATGTCTCCAATATTGCATGGCATACACTTATACTAAATATTTATTTTTATTTGAAATTCTAATTTAACTGGCCATCCATATACTGTGTCTTTATTTGTAAGATATAACCACCTATTATTAGGGAACATTGAATATGGTGAATAATTCTTTAAGAAGTTGAAAACACTGAGATCAGTAGGTCTAGCTTCCGACTTCAGTTTTGTAAATGAACTTGTAAGTCATTTAGCTTCTCTTTGCTGTCTTTACATGTATAGCAAATGAAGAAAATAATGCCTGACCTCACTTTCTTTACAGGAATGTTGTTAAAATGAATGAGGCAATGTACACAACGCACAGAGCATCTTGGAAGACAAATGCTCTATAAAACTATAGTATCATCATTATTATTATTGTTATATTATAGTGAGAATTTCTGAGAAGTCAGCTGGCTGAATATATTATAGTAATGTTCTACAAAACAGAAAATAAAAAAAACATTACAATATAGATTTAATGACTTTGTCTTTTATTTTATTCAGCACAGCATAAGAATATAGATGTACTAGTTTTGGATTACAAAAGTGCATTGTTTTCTATTTCATGTTACCTTTTATGCCTTCTTAATCAGTACCTAACAGTATGTATGCTGTTGTACTTAACACTTTCCTTACATTTCTAAAAATCACAGAAGCAAAAAGAGCCAGAGGTGCTACATTTATATTTATATTTATATATACTTAAATATATTTATATTATATCTTGTTTATTTGTATATATGTATATTCATATGTATAGTGGAAATGTTTTGTTCATTAATAATATGAAATACACTACATGTAATCCTATGAGGCTGTGGTGGCCCACATATTTAATAACATCATTATGTAAGTTTATATTTAGATCTTGATTACTTCTTATAATGAAAATATCATATACAACTCTGAGTTTATATTATATACAGTAAATGCTGGAATGAACAATCATTTTAGTTAGCTGTATAACCAAGGGCAAGTCACCTCAGACATTCTTTATGTGCAATATTATGGGATTGTGCAAATTAACTAATTTTTAAACTGTGTCTACATTCTAATATCTTTGGAATATGCAAAGAGGAAGTGAAGAAAAGATACAATTCTAGGATCAAGTGATAGCATATATATGGAAATATATACTATGTACATATGTATATATAACAAATTTCAAAACAAAAATTTTGCAATTAGAGTATTTTCAAAACTCCAGTTTCCACAGTAATTAAAACTGTGTGATGCCATTATTTTAAAATTATTTTTTATTTAAGTTTTTATATAATACCTACAAAGTACTTTCTCATGTAATTCATAAAGTAAAGCACATAATGAAATAAGGCTAGAAACAGGTAATGTTCAGAAAAACAAATCAAATGTGAGTAGTTTTATCTTAGCATATATTTAATTAAAAATATTCTCTAATTGTTAACTTGTTAAATTTTTCTTCCAATTTTACTGTTTTCTAATAGTTTCTTTAAAAATGGAACTTAGATTAAATGTATTTTAATGAGGATCACTTGTTTCTTACATTTTTTATATGTTTGAATTTGGAATCCATTTGCTTAGGAATGTTATAATTAATTACATTCATGACTTTGATCATGGAGAAGTTTAAATTTATTTTCTCTAAGCCTTAAAAACAGGCATTTTATTTTTGTTTTCATCCACAAAGACGTTTAATATTTTGAAGCTGGTGTGTCATATTTGGCTGCCCTTGTCATATTACATCAATCATATTCCTTTCAGTGAGACATAATCTGATTTTAGGTGATGAGCATAACTCAATTTGAGATAGAGTCCCATCTTACATAAAAGGTGGTAGAAAATTAAGGGTGAAAATTTTAAGATTAAAAACAAACTAAAATCCTTTGTCATGGAGCAATTAGAATATACAATAGAAAATATTTGTTTTTATTCTTCTTGTAGTCTTCTCAGTTTTGTTTGTATGTGAATGTGTAAGTTCAAAAGAGGCAAATGTGTAATAAAACATTGACTATTGTGAATCATTTTGTATCAGATGAAATTATGACTGTAGGAATATGCATAAATTGCAGCTGAATCAGATGCAGTTATGGCCATAGTGTTATGCATAAAAGCCTTGACATCCACAAAACTAATATTTTTTGTAAAGTTTATATAAATCTAAACAATGTTTGTCTCTACCAGTGAATGTTTCAGTAGGTCGGATTGCATTCTATGTCACTTTAATTTTCCTGCAGATTTTAAATTCTCCCCAATCATGTGGAGATATTCATATAGATTCTTCAACATGTCAAATACATTATTCAAGAATCTTTGCTCCCTGCCAATCAGACCCTACCATTTTTGCTGTTGCAACTACCTCCTCTTCTCCCCCTCACTATTTGACACCTAAATTTATTGTTATTAAATAACATAATCCTGTAACAAACACACAATAAATTTGTAATACCGCTAGTTATATATGAGGGTAATGGATATTATTGCTGAATTCAGAATAAGGAAAAAACAACAAAAAACTAATGAAATAATATGGACTTAAATTATTATATCAATATTTTACTTTTTAATTAGCTTGTATGGAAAATAAAAAATCACTGCTCTTATGGAATATCCTGCTTACAAATTTTGAATACTTTAATTTTTTAACTTTTAGTTTGGCACTAGAGTTAGAAGTAACTGTTATCTCAATCTTTTCTTTATTGTGGCCATAAAAGTTAATTTAGTAAAATGATAGGTACATTGAAAAATAAATACAATTTATAGTAAATGATTCTTTATCTTAAGAGCAGTATTAAATTGTAATTGTTCTCAAGTTTCAAATTACAAGGTTCTGCAACAATTTAGTGTTTAATGAATGGCAGCAGTGATAAACATAATGGTCACAGTCCACATTTTAATAATTATTTCTTTTTATGTTATAATTATAGACATTAGCATGTGAAGCATTTTTTTTTTAATTTGTAGACTCTATATCTTAGAGTAGTTCTAGGTATACCGAAATAGTGAACAGAGAGTGAGGAGTTCCCATATATTGTTTTATAAATCCAGTGTTCTCCATTATTAACATCTTTTTTTGGTGAAGTACGTTTGCTACATTTAATTAACCAGTGTCGATGTATTATTAACTGAAGTCTATAGTTTATGTTATCGTTCATTTTTTGTGTTGTACAGTTATGATTTTGTGAATGCATAAGACCATGTATGCACCGTTATAGTATCATTCAGACTAGTTTCACTGTCTTAAAAGTCCCTGTTCCACTGTGCATCCTTTCATTTGTTACCAACCCCTAATAATCACTGATACCTTTACTTGCTCTATAGTTTTGTTTTTCTCAGAATGTTATATAATAGAAATTATATAGTATATGACCTTTTCAGACTGGCTTTTTTCACTCTGCAATATATATTTAAGGTTCCTCCATGTATTTTCATGACTGGGTAGCTCATTTTTTTCATAGCTAAATAATATTCCATTTTATGAATGTACCACACTTTGTCCATTTACCTAAAGTTAAGGACGTATTGAAAATTTCCAAGTTTCGATAATTATGAATAAAGATGTAAATATTTGCATGCATGATTTTGTGTGGATTTTTTCAGATACCTAGGAGACTGATTTCTGGAGAGGATGGTAAAATTATGTTTAGTCACATATAAGAAACTGTTTCCAAAGTGGTTGTATTTTTCTGCATTCCCACCAAGCAATGAATATGCATTTTTGTTGCTCCACTTCCTCACTTGCATTAGGTACTATAGATGTTTTTTGGATTTTAGCCTTCTAATAGCTCCCTAGTACTATCTCACTGTTGTTTTATTTTATAATTCCCTGAAGACATATGGTGGTGAGCATCTTTCCCTGCTCTTATTTCCTATCTGCATATTTTCTTTGGTGAGGTGTCCAAGCAGATTTTTTGCTACTTTTGAATTGATTTCTTTGTTTTCTTAGGGTGGAGCTTCAAAAATTCTTTGTATGTTTTAGGTGCAAGTACTTTATCAGATATTTCTTTCGTAAAGAGTTTCTTCCAGTTGTGGCTTATCTATTAATTCTCTTAACCATGTCTTTCTTTTTTTTTATTTTTTTATTTATTTATGATAGTCACAGAGAAAGAGAGAGAGAGGCAGAGACACAGGCAGAGGGAGAAGCAGGCTCCATGCACCGGGAGCCTGATGTGGGATTCGATCCCGGGTCTCCAGGATCGTGCCCTGGGCCAAAGGCAGGCGCCAAACCGCTGCGCCACCCAGGGATCCCCCATGTCTTTCACAGAGCAGAAAATTTTCATTTTAATGAAGTCCAGCTTTGCAGTTTTTCCTTTCATGGATTGTGCTTCTGTGTTGTATAAAAAAATGCATTGTCAAAAAAAGGTCACATAGATTTTCTCTATTATATTCTCCATATGTTATTTTTTAGAAGTTTTATAATTTTCCACTTATGTTTAAGTTGGTGATCTATTTTGAGTTAATTTTCATGAAAGGCATATGGTTAGTGGCTACATTAATTTTTATTAAAGATTTTATTTATCTGAGAGAGAGAGAGAAAGCAAGCAAGGGAGCAAAAGATCATGGTGAAGGGAGGGGCAGAGGGAGAGAGGGAGAAGAAGATATTCCAATGAGCTGAGCAGAGAGCACAATGCAATACTCCATCCCAGGATGCTGGGAACATGACCTTATCTGAAAGCCCACAGATGCTTAACCAACTGAGCCACCCAGGCACTCCTACACTAATTTTTTAAAATGCAGATATTTAGTTGCTTCAGGACCGTTTATAGAAAAGACTATAGTTTGTCAATTGGATTTCCTTTGCTCTTACATCATAGATCAATTGACTATATTTTTGTGGGTCTATTTCTGGGCACACCATTTCATTCCATTGATCTTTTTGTATGTTCTTTCATTAATACCGTACTGTCTCGATTACTGAAGCTACATAGTAAGTTTGCAATTTGAGTAGTGTCAGTCTTCTCACTTGGTTCTTCAATAGCATCTTGGCTATTCTGTCTCTAGTATGTCTATTTAAACTGTATAATCATTTTGTCAATATCCACAAAGAAACTTGCTGGGAATTTTACTAGAATTGTATTAAATACATAAATGAATTGGAGGATAACTGAACATCTTTTTTTAATTTTATTTTATTCATTTTTTTTGATAACTGACATCTTAAATGATACGAGTTTTCAAATCTGTGAACATGGAATACCTCTCCTTTTATTTACTTTTTTTCATCAAAGTTTGTAGTTTCTCTCTTACACATCCTATATATATTTTGTTGGATTTTTAACCAATTATTTCTTTTTGGGGGAGGGAGTCATTAAATAGTGTTGTGTTTTCAATTTTTTTGAAAGATTTTTTTTTATTCATGAGAGATGCAGAGGCAGAGATACTGGCAGAGGAAGCAGCTCCATGCGGAGCAGGCTGCCCAGCCTGGGAGTAGCTCGGAGGGGCTGGGCGGCGACTCCGCAGGGCTGGGCGGCGGCTCCGGGAGGGGGCTGCGGGGCGGGAGCCCGAATCCAACAGCGCAGGCCCCGGAGCACAGGGCGCCGGGACACAGCCCAGGATCCGGCCTCCCCCTGGGACAGGCAGAGGCCGGAAGGGCCCAGGAAAGCGAGGACACTCCTGCCCCGAGCTGAGCAGATCAGCGGCCCCGCCCCGGAGCCTCCAGGCCCTGCGGACGGAGAGCTCAATAGTTACTTCGGGAGCTGACTCAAGGGCTCCAGAGCTGGCCCCGCCACTGGGGCTGTTCCTCCTGGGGCCTCACGGGGTAAACAACCCCCACTGAGCCCTGCACCAGGCAGGAGGCAGAGCAGCTCCCCCAAGTGCTAACACCTGGAAATCAGCACAGCAGGCCCCTCCTCCAGAAGACCAGCTGGACGGACCAGTTCCAGGGGAAGTCAAGGGACTTAAAGTCTACAGAATCAGAAGATACTCCCCCGTGGTTTTTTTGTTTTTTTTTTTTTCTGTTTGCTTTCCCCACCTTTTTTTCCCTTTCTTTTTCTTTCTCTTTTTCATCTCTTTTTTTCTTTTTTTTCTTCCTTTTGTCTTTTTTCTTTTTCTCTTTTCTTTCCTTCTTTCTCTCCTCTCTTTTTCTCCTTTTTCCAATACAACTGGTTTTTGGCCACTCTGCACTGAGCAACATGACTAGAAGGAAAACTTCACCTCAAAAGAAAGAATCAGAAACATCCTCTCTCCCACAGAGTTACAAAATCTGGATTATAATTCAATGTCAGAAAGCCAATTCAGAAGCACTATTATAAAGCTACTGGTGGCTCTAGAAAAAAGCGTAAAGGACTCAAGAGACTTCATGACTGCAGAATTTAGAGCTAATCAGGCAAAAATTAAAAAGCAATCTAATGAGATGCAATCCAAACTAGAAGTCCTAATGACGAGGGTTAACGAGGTGGAAGACGAGTGAGTGACATAGAAGACAAATTGACGGCAAAGAGGGAAACTGAGGAAAAAAGACAAACAATTAGAAGACCATGAGAAAGATTAAGGGAAATAAATGACAGCCTGAGGAAGAAAAACCTAAGTTTAATTGGAGTTCCCGAGGGCGCCGAATGGGACAGAGGGCCAGAATATGTATTTGAACAAATCATAGCTGAAAACTTTCCTAATCTGGGAAGGGAAAAGGCATTCAGATCCAGAAAATAGAGAGATTCCCCCCCCCCAAATCAATAAAAACCGTTCAACACCTCGAAATTTAATAATTAACCTTGCAAATTCCAAAGATGAAGATCCTTAAAACAGCAAGAGACAAGAAAGCCCTGACTTTTATGGGGAGAAGTATTAGGTTAACAGCAGACCTCTCCACAGAGACGTGGCAGGCCAGAAAGGGCTGGCAGGATATATTCAGGGTCCTAAATGAGAACAACATGCAACCAAGAATACTTTATCCAGCAAGGCTTTCATTCAAAATGGAAGGAGAGATAAAGAGCTTCCAAGACAGGCAGGAACTGAAAGAATATGTGACCTCCAAACCAGCTCTGCAAGAAATTTTAAGGGGGACTCTTAAAATTCCCCTTTAAAAAGAAGTCCAATGGAACAATCCACAAAAACAAGGACTGAATAGATATCATGATGACACTAAACTCATATCTGTCAATAGTAACTCTGAACGTGAACGGCCTTAATGACCCCATCAAAAGGCGCAGGGGTTCAGACTGGATAAAAAAGCAGGACCCATCTATTTGCTGTCTACAAGAGACTCATTTTAGACAGAAGGACACCTACAGCCTGAAAAATAAAAGGCTGGAGAACCACATACCATTCAAATGGTCCTCAAAAGAAAGCAGAGGTAGCCATCCTTATATCAGATAAACTAAAATTTACCTTGAAGACTGTAGTGAGAGATGAAGAGGGACACTATATCATACTTAAAGGATCTATCGAACAAGAGGACTTAACAATCATCAATATATATGCCCCGAAAGTGGGAGCTGCCAAATATATCAATCAATTAATAACCAAAGTTAAGATATACTTAGATAATAATACACTTACACTTGATGACTTCAATCTAGCGCTTTCTACACTCAATGGGTCTTCTAAGTACAACATCTCCAAAGAAACGAGAGCTTTAAATGATACACTGGACCAGATGGATTTCACAGATATCTACAGAACTTTACATCCAAACACAAATGAATACACATTCTTCTCAAGTGCACATGAAACCTTCTCCAGAATAGACCACATACTGGGTCACAAATCGTGTCTGAACCGATACCAAAAGATTGGGATCATCCCCTGCATATTCTCAGACCGTAATGCCTTGAAATTAGAACTAAATCACAACAAGAAGTGTTGGGAGCAGTCCCGCAGTGCGAGGCAAGGTTCCAAGTTGAGCCAAAGCTCCTTGTCGTCCCTAGCTAACCCGCAATCCTGCAGCGCGAGGCAGGGTTCTCGGTTGAGCAAAGGCTCCTTGTCATACCTGGCCAACCTGCTGGGGCTACACCTAGCTCTTCCCCCTTATGGAAGTAAATGTACATATTTGCTTCTCCTTTAAAATGTTATCGCGACAAGTTCCCATAAAGTAAGCAAGAAGGTGGCCTGACACATGACCGCCTTGGCAGACATTACTTAATAAACAAACCTCACTGTTTAGTCTATATGTGGCTTTCATGCTCTATTGCCTAAACAAATAACAGGTGTTAGTTTTTAAAAACAATGTGTGTTTGTGCGCGAGATGTACTTCTCCTTAAAGAAATAAGCCGCCTGCTTACAGAGGCTATATAAACTCTACATGCAAAAATAAAGCTTGTCCATTGTGGCCATCAGCTGCATGGAACCTCCTATCCCATGAACTTTTAGTCTCTTGTTTCTTTCTCATCCCCTTGCCCTCGGTTCCTGAATCCGGACCTTCTCGCGCCGGCCGCAACAAAGAAGTTTGGAAGAACTTCAAATATGTGGAGGTTAAGGACCACCCTGCTAAAAGATGAAAAGGTCAACCAGGAAATTAAGGAAGAATTTGAAAGATTCATGGAAACTAATGAGAATGAAGATACAACCGTTCAAAATCTTTGGGATGCAGGAAAAGCAGTCCTGAGGGGGAAATACATCGCAATACAAGCATCCATTCAAAAACTGGAAAGAACTCAAATACAAAAGCTAACCTTACACATAAAGGAGCTAGAGAAAAAACAGCAATAGATCCTACACCAAGCAGAAGAAGAGAGTTAATAAAGATTCGAGCAGAACTCAATTAAATCGAGGCCAGAACTGTGGAACAGATCAACAGAACCAGGAGTTGGTTCTTTGAAAGAATTTATAAGATAGATAAACCATTAGCCAGCCTTATTAAAAAGAAGAGAGAGAAGACTCAAATTAATAAAATCATGAATGAGAAAGGAGAGGTCACTACCAACAACAAGGAAATACACGATTTTTAAAATATATTACGAACAGCTATACACCAATAAATTAGGCAATCTAGAAGAAATGGACATATTTCTGGAAAGCCACAAACTACCAAAACTGGAACAGGAAGAAATAGAAAATCTGAACAGGCCAATAACCAGGTAAGATATTGAAACAGTCATCAAAAACCTCCCAAGACACAAAAGTCCAGGGCCAGTTGGCTTCCCAGGGGAATTCTATCAAACTTTTAAAGAAGAAACCATACCTATTCTACTAAAGCTCTTTGGAAAGATAGAAAGAGACGGAGTACTTCCAAACTCGTTCTATGAAGCCAGCATCACCTTAATTCCAAAACCAGACAAAGACCCCACTAAAAAGGTGAATTACAGACCAATATCCCTGATGAACATGGATGCAAAAGTTCTCAACAAGATACTAGCCAATAGGATCCAACAGTACATTAAGAAAATTATTCACCATGACCAAGTAGGATTTATTCCTGGGACACAAGGCTGGTTCAACACCCGTAAAACAATCAATGTGATTCATCATATCAGCAAGAGAAAAACCAAGAACCATATGATCCTCTCATTAGATGCAGAGAAAGCATTTGACAAAATACAGCATCCATTCCTGATCAAAACTCTTCAGAGTGTAGGGATAGAGGGAACATTCCTCAACATCTAAAAAGCCATCTAGGAAAAGCTCACAGCAAATGTCATACTCAATGGGGATGAACTGGGATCCTTTCCCCTAAGATCAGGAACAAGACAGGGATGTCCACTCTCACCACTGCTATTCAACATAGTACTGGAAGTCCAAGCCTCAGCAATCAGACAACAAAAAGACATTAAAGGCATTCGAATTGGCAAAGAAGAAGTCAAACTCTCCCTCTTCACCAATGACATGATACTCTACATAAAAAAACACAAAAGCCTCCACTGTATGCTAGAACTCATACGGCAATTTGGTAGCATGGCAGGATACAAAATCAATGCCCATAAGTTAGTGGTATTTCTATACACTAACAATGAGACTGAAGAAAGAGAAATTAAGGAGTCAATCCCATTTACAATTGCACCCAAAAGCATAAGATACCTAGGAATAAACCTAACCAAAGAGGTACAGGATCTATACCCTAAAAACTACAGAACACTTCTGAAAGAAATTGAGGAACACACAAAGAGATGGAAAAACATTCCATGCTCATGGATTGGCAGAATTAATATTGTGAAAATGTCAATGTTACCCAGGGCAATTTACACATTTAATGCAATCCCTATCAAAATACCATGGACTTTCTTCAGAGAGTTAGAACAAATTATTTTATGATTTGTGTGGAATCAGAAAAGACCCCGAATTACCAGGGGAGTTTTAAAAAAGAAAACCATATCTGGGGGCATCACAATGCCAGATTTCAGGTTGTACTACAAAGCTGTGGTCATCAAGACAGTGTGGTACTGGCACAAAAACAGACACATAGATCCATGGAACAGAATAGAGAACCCAGAAGTGGACCCTCAACTTTATGGTTAACTAATATTCGATAAAGGAGGAAAGACTATCCACTGGAAGAAAGACAGTCTCTTCAATAAATGGTGCTGGGAAAATTGGACATCCACATGCAGAAGAATGAAACTAGACCACTCTCTTGCACCATACACAAAGATAAGATCAAAATGGATGAAAGATGTAAATGTGAGACAAGATTCCATTAAAATCCTAGAGGAGAACACAGGCAACACCCTTTTTGAACTCGGCCACAGTAACTTCTTGCAAGATACATCCACGAAGGCAAAAGAAACAAAAGCAAAAATAAACTATTGGGACTTCATCAAGATAAGAAGCTTTTGCACAGCAAAGGATACAGTCAACAGAACTAAAAGACAACCTACAGAATGGGAGAAGATATTTGCAAATGACATATCAGATAAAGGGCTAGTTTCCAAGATCTATAAAGAACGTATTAAACTCAACAGCAAAGAAACAAACAATCCAATCATGAAATGGGCAAAAGACATGAACAGAAATATCACAGAGGAAGACATAGACATGGCCAACACGCACATGAGAAAATTCTCTGCCTCACTTGCCATCAGGGAAATACAAATCAAAACCACGATAAGACAGAACTTCACACCAGTGAGAATGGGGAAAATTAACAAGGCAGGAAACCACAAATGTTGGAGAGGATGCGGAGAAAAGGGAACCCTCTTGCACTGTTGGTGGGAATGTGAACTGGTGCAGCCACTCTGGAAAACTGTGTGGAGGTTCCTCAAAGAATTAAAAATAGACCTGCCCTACGACCCAGCAATTGCACTGCTGGGGATTTACCCCAAAGATTCAGATGCAATGAAACGCCGGGACACCTGCACCCCGATGTTTCTAGCAGCCATGTCCACAATAGCCAAACTGTGGAGGGAGCCTCGGTGTCCATGGAAGGATGAATGGATAAAGATGTGGTTTATGTATACAATGGAATATTCCTCAGCCATTAGAAACGACAAATACCCACCATTTGCTTCGACGTGGATGGAACTGGAGGGTATTATGCTGAGTGAAGTAAGTCAATCGGAGAAGGACAAACATTATATGTTCTCATTCATTTGGGGAATATAAATAATAGTGAAAGGGATTAGAAGGGAAGGGAGAAGAAATGGGTAGGAAATATCAGAAAGGGACACAGAACATAAAGACTCCTAACTCTGGGAAACGAACTAGGGGTGGTGGAAGGGGAGGAGGGCGGGGGGTGGTGGTGAATGGGTGACGGGCACTGAGGAGGGCACTTGACGGGATGAACACTGGGTGTTATTCTGTATGTTGGCAAATTGAACACCAATAAAAAATAAATGTATTATTAAAAAAAAGGGAATCAGTTCAATTGTTAAAATAAATATTAACCTATTCATATTCATTTATCTTTTATCACTTTTTGATTGATTGTTCCTTTCAAAGAATTGGCATATTTCATCTGTTTTCAGATTTGTGGGCCTAGAGTTGTTCATAGTTTTGCTTTGTTTGTTTTGTTTTGTTTTTTGTTAACCATTAATGTCCATGGTATTGTTAGTGATGGTTTCTCTCATTTCTGTTTTCCGTGATTTGTATCTTATCTGCTTTTTCTTGGTTAAATTATCCAGGAGGTTATCAATTTTATTGATCTTTTCAAATAACCTGTTTTTTTTTTTTTTGTCTAATTGATTTTCTTTATTGTGTATCTGGTTTTCCTTTTATTGATTTGTGCTCTTCGGTTTTATTTCTGTTCTTAGCTTTCAAGCTTACATTGAATTTAATTTGCTCTTCTTTTTTTTCTGGTTCTCAGAGTAGAAGCTTAGCTTATTAACATTAAACTTCTCCTTTTTTTTTTTCTAATATATACATCTGCTGCTGTAGGTTTGCCTCTAAGCTTTGCCTTTACTGCATTTCATAAATTTTGATAGGCTGTGTATTCATTTTCACATTTATCAAAATATTTGAAAACTTTTTGAGACTTTTTCCTGACCCAATGTAATTTAGAAGACACATTTTCATTCCCAAGTATTTGGGGGAATTTCTAGCTATCTTTCTGTTATTTACTGGCTTTTGAGAACATGTGTTGTATATTGTTTATATTTTAAAATTTGATCAAATATTTTTTTATGACCAAGAATGTGGTGTATACTGTTGAGCGTTTCAGGATGAGGATACTATGTATTCATACAATGCTGGATGAAATATTTCATATATGACACACAATTGTGTGTCAACTTGATTTGATTGACTTGCTGCTTTATTCAATTATTTTCTTAATGATTTTCTGAATGCTGTTTCTCTCAATTGCTCATGGAAGGGTATTGCAGTCTCCAAATATAATGGTAGATTTGTCTGTTTCTCCTGCAATTCTATCAGTTTTTTCCTCATGTATTTCATCATTCAGTCGTTAGGACTTACCCATTAAAGATTATTATGTCTTCTTGGACAATTATTTAAAATAATGCAATGTACCTCTTTACACTAATAATTTTCCTTGCCTTGAAGTCTTCTTTGACTGAAATTAATATAGACACTTCACCTCACTTTTGATTAGTGAGACCATGAGATATTTTTCTCCATCCCTTTATTTTGTATTTAAAGTAGATTTCTTGTCAACAATGTAAAATTGGGTGTTGGTTTTTACCTATTCTTACAGTCTCTGTATTTCATTTGATGTATTTAGACCATTCACACTTATATTGATTATAATATTGTTGGGTTAATATCTGCATTTATGGCTATTTTTTATTTATTGCTGTTCTTTGATTCTTTTTCTTGTCTTTTCTTTTTCTGCCTTCTGTGATTCGAATTGAGCACTTCATTTACTGTACTTTCTTTTCCATATTAGCATATCAGTTATATTTCCTTTATTTTTAACTCTTTAGCAGTTGTCCTAGAAATTGAAATATATGTTTATAATTAAGCCAAACCCTTTTAAAAATAATACTATACCACTTGACAGGTAGTGCAAGTACCTTATTACAGAGTATAGTTTATTATTTCACTTGTAATATTGCTTCATTCATTGCACTTACACATAAGTCGATCTTACTAAATAACTTGCTGTTATTGGTATTTTGAAAATTCTTATATGTTATATGAATTGAGAAAAATAAAAATATTTTATTTTACCTTTATTCATCCTTTCTTAGACACTGTACTTTATATAGGCCACGTTTCTGACTATATTATTTCCTCACTGAAGAACTTCTTTTAACAGTTTGGCAATCACCTCAATATTTGTTTGTCTGAGAAAATCATAAATTCTTTTTCACGTTTGAAAGATAATTTCTCTGAATGCAGAATTCTAAGTTAGGGTTTCCTTTCTCCTTCAGCACTTCAAATATTTCACTATACTTTTGCTTATGTTTGCTTATGTTGTTTCTTAAGAGAAGTCTGATGTATTTTTTTCTTTGGCTCTTTATAGGGAAGATTTTACTCCCTATAGATACTTTTAAGATTGTGTGTTTATCTTTGATTTTGTGTACTTTGAATATGATATGCTTCTGTCAAGACATTTTGAAATTTATCTTGATTGATATTCTCTGACCTTCTTGAATCTCTGGTTTGATGTAATTTTGGAAACGTATTAGTCGTTATTACTGCAAATATTTCTTCTGTTTCTTTCTTCTCTTTTTTGGCATTACTATTATGTGTATGTTATACCTTTTGTGATTGTCCCATAATTCTTGAATATTCTCTTTCATCTCCCCAATATTCTTTTTCACTCTTTCATCTCTGAATTTCAGTTTTGGAAATATCTAGTGACATATTCAACTTCATTGATTCATTGTGTCCAAGGTGATGAATCACCAACAGTATTTTTTATTACAATTTTTCCTAGTATTTCTTTTATTTGGTTTTCATCCTTCTGTTTTCACTACCCATTGTTCTTCATATTATCCACCATTTCCATTAGAGCCTCAGCGTATTCAACATAGTTATTCTAAATTTCCAGCCAGATAATTCTAAAATATAAGCTATATCTGAATCTGGTTTTGATGATATATCTCATTACACTGTGTTTTTTTGCCTTTTTAGCATGCCATCTATTTTTTTGTTGTTGTTGAAAACCAAACATGATGCATTAGGTAAATGGAACTAAGGCAGACAAGCCATTTATGTTTTTCTTACTCAGAGTTATGGTGTGTTTACTGTTTACTGTAGCTGTGGTGTCAGAAGCTAAAATTTCCTATGGTGTCTTTGTTTTCCCTTTGTCTTTCGGGTTTTCCTAGAATTTTTTTTTTTAAGATTTTATTTACTTAATTCATGAAAGACACACAGAGAGAGAGGCAGAGACACAGGCAGAGGGAGAAGCAGGCTCCATGCAGGGAGCCCGACGTGGGATTCGATCCCGAGTCTCGAGGATTACGCCCTGGGCTGAAAGCGGCGCTAAACCTCTGAGGCACCCAGGCTGCCCTCCTAGAGAATTTTTAATTCGGGTCTGAAGTTTGCAGTTCTTTTAGGTCTAATATCCTGCAATTAAATAGAAGTCCCATCAATGCAGTGATAAGGCATGGAGGTAGAGAAAGTGTTCTGTAGATTTATGATTCATCCGCAGTCTTCTAGTGAGCCCAAGTTAGGTATTTGCTTCCCCCAAGTGAAAGGCTAAAGGGGTCTAGGATTGGGTACTTCCATTTTCCCAGGCTCTAGAAAAATAGTTTCTCTTGAGTACACGTCATGTTAAACAGAGAACTGTGAATGAGCCTATATCAAAAGAGTTACTTTTCCCATCCTGCTGGAAGCACCAGAATTTTTCCTCCCAACCCTCACATTAAAATTTTGCTAGAGCTCCTGGAAGCAAAACACACGGTGATATTCTGGCTTCTTTAAGACTGTGTCCTATTAGATTTTTTTAAACTCTTGAATCTATAATGAGCCTCTCCCTATTTGTCATTTACAGGTTCAAAGGTTCCTATTCATATTGACTGCAGCTCAGGCTTCTGCTGATGAGCAACTTCTACTCCTGGTAAGTTGTGATTCTCTGTATATATCTGTTTTTCTAGTTTTCATGGCAAAAAATTTGCCCTGTGACCTCAATTCCAGTATGTCTAAGCAAAAAGGGCTGATTTTCAGTGTGTTTAGCTTTTTTATTGTTGTGTGTATGAAAGGGATGGTTTTCAAGTTTTGATCATGTTTGGACTATATAAAACTAACTACATTTTAAAGATTGGCAAGTGCTATGAACACTAATGAAAATATTTTTAAAACAAATATCTCTGATAATCTGGGCATATAGATCCATAAGATTTCTTTTTTAAAACAATTGTTAGAATTATATTATTGTTCTATCAATGATTTTACTTTCCCTACAGTAGAAAGGTTATCCATTCTTCTTCTGATTTTATCTTTCTTCCAAAAATATACCATAAAATTCAGTTTAAAGTGTTGGGAAATATTCAGTGGAGTTTGATACACCTGATGAAGACTGCAAGCCTCGATCCAGGAATGGAAAGGGAAGTTAGACAATGTCTAAGGAGAATAAAAGCAGGATTCCCATTTTCCTGAGGGAGCAGAAAAGAAGGTGTGTTCACTTAATTTTGTTTGGATAATGATCGTAAAGACATATGGGACTGAGCTTTTTTTACTAGAAGTAGCTACTGATATTGAGTAGATCAATCATATTACTTTGAAAGAAGTTGATCTCTAGAGATAGTGATTCAGTTGTTTCAGAGAAACCAAAATTTGTATATGGTTTGCAAAAATATGTGAGATTTAGGATTGGGCAAAGATGTTTAAGTAAATAATATATGCATATATATGTACATATGCATTCATCCATTTATTTATATACATATAGACAGGTACATTTTAAGTGAATTTCACAATTCACTTAATTTATACTCATTTTTTCCTTCACATCTGTCTCAAATAGAGAAAAAAGAAAATTCATGAGTTGGGGCAGTACTTACCACTTAGGGGTCATACAGCTTTCATTTCAGTTAATTTTTGGTAAAAATGAACAATGTGCCACAAATTCAGCAAGTCAAACAAGGGTTATAGATTATTTCTATAACTTTAAAGTTCTATTTAACACAATCCTTTGAGAAGAAAACAAAGTTTATTTCCTCACATCAGTTTCAAATACAGAGATAATAAAACACAAGTTTAAGTGATGGAGAGTTTGTCTTTTTTTTTTTTAAGAAAAAGGGAACATTCTAATTACACCTGAGACTCAGGATGGCTGCTTTACTCTCCCTGACTTTCATAATAATTCACTCATTTAACAAGAATTTATTGAGTGCTTAGTATGTGCCAGCCACTGTTTAAAGATATGAAAATAAACTTGTCTGTGTTATCCTTTCCATCAATGAGCTTATATTCTAGTAATATATGTGGCAGAAAGTAAATAGTTAAGTAAATGCATGGTATAATATCAAGTAACTCTATAAGACAAATTTATATTATTGGATAAAAAAGGATTATTTTAGATGTGGTGGTCAGGATTTGTCTGTCTGGAGAGGTAACGTTGAACAGAGATCTGAATAAAGTTGGAGAGTCTCATGCAAGATATCTTCTTAAAGATTGTTTCAGTTACAATAAATAGGCTTTATAAATGTGTTCAAATTCTTGTCTGGCTTTTTGGAGGAATATATAAAAGGCCCATATGATTGGATACTCTTCTGAAATTTTTCCAGGAAGTTACCAGATGCCCTGAAATATGTTACAGTCTGGCTTTTGCCAGTGGTTCCCAAATGTGGATAAATTAGAATAACCCAGGTCTTTAAAAACATTAATGTCTGGATTCTACCCGTGAACATCCTGGCTTAGTATGCCATGCAGTCTAGGCTTCTGAGTTTTTAAAGTTTGTCAACTGATTTTTATGGGCAACAAGGTTTGGCAGCTTGGTTGTGCTTTAAGTTATCTTTGGTACTTGGGCAGCATTAATATCAAATCACATACACATAATAGAAAATAAACTTCAATGTCTGGACTTCATTTTTCCCAAATTGTATCTGCCTCTACATTTTTACTCTATTCATCATATTTCCCAAGTCCTTTTCCTTCTCAACTTTTCTCAAAGCTAGGTGCTATATACCTTGAATTTCCTTTCCTTTTTGCCCACTTTCTTTCTTTGAGTAGCTCCCAGTTCAAGAATAAGTTCCTTGTAGGATCTTTTACCTCTCTAAGGCTAGTGTCTCACTATTTCAGTTTCTGTGTACAGTTTGTTTCCCCTTGTTGTTCCAGCATAATTCTCAGGAATGACCTATTTTGCTCCCTAAAGAGCCTTAGCTTGCACAAAATTTATATGGTCACCTCTTAATCTGTGCTTCTACAGTTTTCATGATGTTTGTAATTTGTTATACTACATCATGGTTTTAATTAACTTTACCTTAAATCCATTAATAAATAACTTTATAGTGCCTCCTTTAATATTTTGTAAACATGACCTTTTTTGTAACCCCTACAACAAGCACATTGCCCAACGCACAATAGATATTTACGTATTTTTTAAAAAGATTTTATTTGTTTATTCATGAAAGACACAGAGAGAAAAGCAGACACAGGCAGAGGGAGAAGCGGGCTCCTTGCAGGGAGCCCGATGCAGGACTCAATCCCTAGACCTGGGATCATGCCCTGAGCTGAAGGCAGAGCTCAACCCCTGAGCCACCCAGGCATCCCTACATAAATTTTTGAATTGATTTTCAAAAGTTAATGTCTGTGAGAAATGTTACAATATTTTGATAAAACAACCATGAATATTTTTGTATTTTTAATTTTAAAACTATCTTAATTCTTGCACTTAAGGTAAATCTTCCACCAGCTGTCTAGAATATTGTGGATTGAATTTACACAAATTCAGTTAAGGTCACTTCTGCAACACAGTGACAATGATTTTACCAATATAGTCTGAAACAAATTGAGGTCAGTGTACATTTTCTCATAGCCTTGCTCTTAGCTTTCTTCCATGAACTGCAGAAGGTTTCAATTTACTGAAGCACCGAGGTAGGTAAGATCCAATCAAAGTAAAAGCAAAATCAATAAATGCTAACCTCGAAGGGCTAAATAGTAGTGACATCAGTCACGAAGAAAAGTTGTTTGCAGGTTTGAAACACTATTGTTCTGTAATGGTGAGAGACTAAAACTGCAACTATGGACACTTGTAAGTTTTGTTTAGCCTATATTTTGTTTAATATTTTTAACATGCAAGCAAAGAAATAACAAGGTGAATTGCGTTATATTGATAGTGCTTAACAGAGGAGAGAAAAGCTGATCTCACCATAATATGGAAATATATTGTCATTGTAGTGCATTTTTGATAATAAGTTCTAAAAATAATCAAATGGTCAAGAAATAATTTGCAAGAAACACTAATTTCTTTCCTACTAAGAAGTGCCATAGTTATTTCTATTATTACTTGACCATGATATTTCATTAAAACAATCAGTATGTCTATCTAGAAAGTAATGCTAAGACCAATAAATTTTGGCTTCTAAAATTGACATGTAGGTAGAATGAATACAAACTCTATTGCTTAGTATATAGTCAGTGCTCAATATTTGATGCCATAAAGCCCCCCTGGCTGGGGGAGAGCAACACATGCCAGTCAGATTTCTGTGGATGTGGCTAGCACTACAGTGATGATTGATTTTTTGTTGTTGTTGTTTTTGTTTTGTTGTTAAACTAAAATCAAAGGAGTTAACAAAACTAGAAGGGCAAACTCTGCCAAGAGAAGAGACCTTAAATCAAAATCTAATAGATCATCTAGGAAGTCTAGATATCACTGAAATGATGGGACTGAGGCACATATGCGGTTGTTTATTTTTACAGGAAAGAGGTAAGAACATGAGAAAACTTCAAGAGGGCAAGAGACTTGTGTGTCTTAAATCAGCTTTTTAAAATCCCCCTTTTAAAAATGAAAGAGTAAACAGATGAGTGAAAAAAAATAAGTGACTGATCGAAGGGAAGAAAAAATAAAAGTAAACGAGGAAGGTTTATGTAGCTCATCTTGGGCTACAGATCATTTAGTAGCATTATGTCCTTGCTTTTCCATTACCTAGTTAGACTGGAAATATTTTTTGGTAGAGTCATTTTTCCTTTTGGAAAACTAGTGCCCAGCACATCAAATTCAGTGCATTTTGATCCATATCACATATTCATTAGCCTACCCCTTACACTTACATGCTCTTTTAGTTCTTCTGGAAATTTCTGCCTATAAAGGAGGTGAGATTTTATAGAAACTTTTCTTAACAGAATGCTAAACTGGCATAAATTTGACTGCTTTACTTTTATATGATTTTAAACTTACTATGAAGTAAAAAGTCTTTCGAGGTCCTTTGTGGTACTGATCTCTACAGAAATAATGCCTCATTGTGCAAATCCGCAAGGTCACAGGAGAATATAATTCTCAAAATCTTTTCAAATGCAATTAACTTCTTTTCTGGTTCAAACTCCTTCAGTTAAAGCAGTATTTCTACCCATGAAAGCCAAAACTTTGTCCCCATTTGTTTGAGTGACCCAAGCACATTATAGTTACATAGATCACTGGTTATTATGGTGTGTATGTCATGTAAAGAAGACCTTCAGCTTGCCCGCAATGAGTCTTGGTTCAGTTGGTTTTCAAGTGTCCTGTCAATTTTGGTTAAATATTGATAACTTTGCACAGCAGAATGCAGAATGTTCATTTTGTGAGTAGATAACAGGCAACTGGTAGAGTGAAGCTTTTTATATCCTGTGGAAGTGCAGAAGTCATATACTGTGTTGACATAACAAAACCCCATTATACAGAACCTTGTACAAAGAGTACAAAGGATAATAGTAATATGCTATATGTAAAGTCATGAGGTTAAATCAAACATCCTGGTCTCTAATAAATGCATGAATAAAATTGTCCCCTAAGTAAATTTTTTAAGATGCCTCTGGAACCTGAAATGCATTCACTATACCTTAAGAAAACATAATTTACTTTCCTTGGAGAAATTCTGGAAATTCAAGTGAGACTACATGTATTATTTATCATTACTACCTATGAGAGCCCATAAGAGATAAAATTTAGGTTTTTAATTTTTTTAAACTAGCACTGTAAGTGCATATTTGTAAGATATTTATAGTACTTCAAGCTTAAAATACTTTAAATTATTCCACACCTCCTCCTTATGGAATATGTGATATTTTGTGTAGAATCTAACATTTTACATCTATCAGAGAATAGCTAGTTAGTATTATTAGAGGTTAAATTAGGTAAATTTTGAAGTGAAACTACATCTTACATATAAATACAGAAAATATTTTTAAGAACAGTTATACTGGAGAATTTAGGATAAAACTAACTTTGTTGTCTTTTTTGTTTTATTTTTCTTTTAAAATATCATTGAACAGAACTATATTTTAAAAAAATATTTTGTGCTATGCATTAATACACAATAGCAATGAACAAGGCGGACCTAAACTTCACAGAAATATGTCGAGTTGGAGAACAAAACATAAAACACCTAAATATTTAATAGAGTTTGTAGTAAGCAGTGCATTGGTTTTTTGTTGTTATTGTTGTTGGGTTTTTTTTTTTTTTTGTATACAGTATCCTACCCTCTACGCCTTATCCTATGGCAGCCACTGCTGCAGTGTCTAGTTCCACATAGGCTATACACCACAGCTTTGTGTTTGTGCAGCCTGATTGTCTTGCAACCACGATTTGCTTAACTTTATCTTATTGTCATCACAGGTACACAAACACATCTGCCAATCACATATGCAGAACTCAAAAGCAAAGGGGTCTTAAGAGATAGGGAGCGATATTGGGGTGACTGTGGCCAATAGGAGATATAAGCTGATAAATAATGATTTCCCTTTTTTCCATCCCTGACTCTGCTCCACTCCTGCTCTTCAGGATAACATTTGCAAAAAGACTACATACACATAAATCTTTACTATAGGTGCTGCTCTTGGGGAAACCCAGGCTAAGATAATGAGCACCATAAATACTTTGAAATAGCAGGCACTTAGAATGGGGTTGTGAAACAAAATTACTCACCAGTCAAATAGCAATAATAATTCTTGTCAGAAGTGATGATTCCTGGCAAGAAGCAATATAGAATAATCTTGCATGCTTACATTTGTGGTTGATTGGGATGGGTACAGGTGAAAGGTGAAGTGTTGCCTTTTGCAGTGGCTATGGTACTTCATCAATATGTATAAATAAATATAAAAAGAATAAGTATAAATATTGAGGGATAGCCTGGCTGTTGCTAGCTGATTTGAAAGCCTTTAAAAAGAAAATCACCACATGATGCCATGATACTATGAAATGAATCATTCTAAAACAGCCAGTCTGATAAAATAGTGCAATAATTTGTTTAAGGCTCAGCTAAAAGCCAGCTTGAGGACAATATTTTGTGGAGTTGGGGAGCTGCCCTTCAAAATGGAGACTATTGAATTGATGGCAATGTCTGATATTTTGACTAACACATGAAACCAAAGAAGCAAAAACATGAGAGGAAGCTCATGAGTTGGTTAGGGGACTGATGATTCAGGGCTCTATGATAAAGAGTATATATGTAATTTTTTAATAAGTACACAGATATAGATATGCATATATATATAGCTATATGTAATTTAGAAGCAATGCATATGCATAGTAGGTATATG
Organism: Nyctereutes procyonoides; assembly: GCF_905146905.1. Classification (NCBI taxonomy): domain Eukaryota; kingdom Metazoa; phylum Chordata; class Mammalia; order Carnivora; family Canidae; genus Nyctereutes; species Nyctereutes procyonoides. Next base: position 20,048,896 of record NW_026575121.1, read on the forward strand.
CTCAGAGATTGGTGGAAAAAATAGACAAAAACTGAAGAGAGTAAGGAGTTTATGAAACCAATAAAATAAAATATTTTGAAAAGAATGGTTTCATAAGGTAAGGAATAAATTGTCTCAATCTGTAGTCTCTCAGTCAGTGAGCATAGTTTTGGTGCTTTGTGAAAAAGCCCACATGAAATAGAATAAAATATTAATTTGTTCAGTCAACAAACATTACTGAGAAACTTCTATGTGCCAGGCATTGTTTTAAGTTCCGGGGAAACATCAGTAACAAAGGCAAGGAAGAGACTTTTTCTCTTCATTAGGGTAGATAAAAAAATAAATGTATTGAATAAATTAGCCATTGAGTATGGTAGAAGGTGATATGTGCAATGGGGGAAAAAAAAATAATGGACCTAGGTAAGGAGGGCCAGGAGTGTTAGAGGACAGGTTTGGCAGGCTACTATCTTAAAAAAGTGGCTAAGATAGGAATCATTAAGAAGAAGGTATTTGAGGGGAGCCTGGGTGGCTAGGTCAGTTAAACATCTTGCCTTTGGCTCAAGTCATGATCTCAGGGCCCTAGGATGGAGCCCCACATTGGGCTCCTTGCTCAGTGGGGAGTCTGCTTCTCCCTCGCCCTCTGCCCCCCCACCCCACTTGTACTCTCTCCTTCATATAATTAATAAATAAAATCTTTAAAAAAGGAGGTATTTGAGAAGATACTCATTGAAGGAGGAGAAAAAGTTGTTACATATACAACTAGCAAACCAAATTCCAACTAGAAAGAAGAGCTAGTGGGAAGTCCCCAAAACTGGAGAGAATGCGGTGTGTTCTAGAAATACCAAGGAGGCCATGTGGCTTAATGGGATAAGTGAAGGAAGATAACAACAAATAATGAATGAGAAATATTTCTAGTACATAAAGTAGATAGCATGCAAGAAGAGATGAGCATATAAGCAGGGATAGAAATCCTAAGAACAAAAAAGAACTAAAAAAGTGCTAGAAAATAAAAATTCTGTAATAGAAGTAACTGAAGTACAACAATGACTTTGATGTACTTATTAGACTAGACATAGCTGAGAAAATAATCTCTGCACTTGAGGACATTTCAGTAGAAACTTGCTGAAAAGCAAAGAGACCACAGACCATAAAAACAAACTCAAAACCCCCAGAACTATATCCAAAGACTGTAGGATAACTATGAAAAGTGTGTTTGTGTAATGGAAATTCTATAAGGAGAAGAAAGAGAAAAAGAATCAAACATATGAAACTATAATGACTGAGAATTTTCTCAAATTGATATCAGACACCAAACCAACAATCAGAAATCTCACGATAACTGCCAATAAATATATAGACAAACAGAATTATACTTAGGCAGATCATTTCAAACTATAGAAAATCAAAGATAAGAAAAACCCTGAAAGAAGTCAGAGGAAAGGAACACTTTACCGACAGAGGAACAAATATAAGGATTATACCTGTCTTCTCAGAAACCATACAAGCAAGAAGAGAATAGAGTAGAATACATAAAATACTGAGGGAAAAAAATCACTGGCTAGAATTCTGTACCCTGAAAATTATTCTTTAAAAGTGAAGGAGGAATAAAAATTTCTCAGACTAAAAATTAGCTTATGCTTCTAAATAAGTGAAATGAAGACAGCAGAGATATAGGGGATGGGTGGGAGGAATTAGGATTAGGATTTGGTTATTATAAGGTACTCACACTACCCAGAGGTGGAATAGTATTCCTTGAAAGTGGACTTGAATTAATTGTAAATATATTTTTCCAACTCTAGGGCAACCACAACAACAAAAAAAAAGTTTCAAAAAAAATAAGTGATATGCTAAGAAAGAAGAGAGGATGAAATCATACAAAATGTTCAGTTAATACCACAGGAAAAAAGTGGAAGACAAAAATAGGAACAAACAAGGACAATAAATAGAAAACAGTAACAAATATGGTAGATATCAATTCAGCTATATCAATAATCATTTTAAATGTCAGTAGTCTAAATGCAACAATTAAAAGAGATGGTCATGGGATCACTGGGTGGCTCAACGGTTTAGTGCCTGCCTTCAGCCCAGGGCATGATCCTGGAGTCCCTAGATCAAGTCCCACATCAGACTTCCTGCATGGAGCCTGCTTCTCCCTCTGCCTGTATCTCTGCCTCTCTGTCTCTCTGTGTCTCTTATGAATAAATAAATAAAATCTTAAAAAAAATAAATAAAAGAGATTGTCACACCATATCAAAAAATACAGATACATAGATACATAGATTTAGTTATCATATAGATAGAGTCTCCAAGAAACACACAGTAAATATAAAGACATATATATTAAAGGTAAATGGATGCAGAAAAGCATATCATGCTAACACTAACCAAAAGAAAGCATAAATAGCTATGTTAATTTCAGACAGAGAAGTCTTCGAAACAGGGAAAATTATCAGGAAAAGAAAAGCATTATAAAATGAGAAAGAGGTCAATTCTCCAAGCAGACATCATTCTGAATAAGTAGATACCTGACAACAAAGCATCACACTATGAGGCAAAAGCCAATTGAACTGTAAGGAGAAATAGATGAACCTACTCTCATAGTTGGAGACTTCAACACCCTTTTCTCAAAATGGGCCATTGCAGCTGGTAGAAAGTTAGAAAAGACATAGTTGAACTCAATAGCACCATCAATCTGTTGACTAATCTGACAACAGCAGAATGTACATTCTTTTCACACTTGAATGGAATATTAACCAAAATAGATCACATAGTGGGCCATAAAACATACCTTAACAAATTTGAAAAAAATAGACATCATACAATGTCTGCTCTCAAGCCACAATAGAATTAAACTAGAATTAAATAACAGAATGATTAAGTAGAAAATCCCCAGATAAGTGGAGATTAAACAACACACTTCTAATAACACTAAGTCAAAAAAATCTCCAGATAAATTTTAAAACATATTTTTAATGGACTAGATGAAAATGAAAACCACAGCCTTATCAGCATTTGTGGGATTCTGTGAAAGCACTGCTTAAAGGAAAATTTACACATTGAATGTACATATTAGAAAAGAATAGGGGGAGGAGGGGCAAACGGTGGAAGAGTAGGGTCCCCAAGTCACCTGTCCCCACCAAATTACCTAGATAACCTTCAAATCATCCTGAAAATCTACGAATTCGGCCTGAGATTTAAAGAGAGACCAGCTGGAATGCTACAGTGAGAAGAGTTCACGCTTCTATCAAGGCAGGAAGACGGGGAAAAAGAAATAAAGAAACAAAAGGTCTCCAAGGGGGAGGGGCCCCGCGAGGAGCCGGGCTGAGGCCGGGGCGAGTGTCCCCAGGACAGGAGAGCCCCGTCCCGGAGGAGCAGGAGCTGCACCAACCTTCCCGGGCGGGCGGAAAGGGGCTCGCAGGGAGGTGGAGCAGGACCCAGGAGGGCGGGGATGCCCTCGGGCTCCCGGGGACACTAACAGACACCTGCGAGCGCAGGAGAGTGCGCCGAGCTCCCTAAGGGCTGCAGCGCGCACGGAGGGACCGACCGGAGCAGCTCGGAGGGGCTCGGGAGCGGCTCCAGGGAGGGAGCTGCAGGGCGGGAGCGCGAATCCAACAGCGCAGGCCCCGGAGCACAGGGCGCGGGGACACAGCCCAGGATCCGGCCTCCCCCGGGACAGGCAGAGGCCGGGAGGGCCCAGGACAGCGAGGACGCTCCTGCCCCGAGCTGAGCAGATCAGCGGCCCGCGCCCAGGAGCCTCCAGGCCCTGCGGATGGAGAGCCCGGAGTTACTGCGGGAGCTGACTCTAGGGCTGGAGAGCTGGCCCCGCCACTGTGGCTCCTCCAGGAGCCTCACGGGGTAAACAACCCCCACGGAGTCCTGCACCAGGCAGGGGGCAGAGCAGCTGCCCCAAGTGCTAACACCGGAAAATCAGGACAGCAGGCCCCTCCCCCAGAAAACCAGCTGGACGGACCAGTTCCAGGGGAAGTCAAGGGACTTAAAGTCTACAGAATCAGAAGATACTCCCCGGTGGTTTTTTTGTTTTGTTTGTTTTGTTTTGTTTTTGTTTTTATCTTTTTGATTTCTGATTGCTTCCCCCCACCCCCTTTTTTCACCCTTCTTTCTTTTTCTTTCTCTTTTTCTTCTCTTTTTTCCTTTTTTTCTCCCTTTTTTCTTCTTCTCTTTTCTTTCCTTCCTTCTCTCTCTCTCTTTTTCTCCTTTTCCCAATACAACTTTTTTTTGGCCACTCTGCACTGAGCAAAATGACTAGAAGGAAAACCTCACCACAAAAGAAAGAATCAGAAACATCCTCTCTCCCACAGAGTTACAAAATCTGGATTACAATTCAATGTCAGAAAGCCAATTCAGAAGCACTATTATACAGCTACTGGTGGCTCTAGAAAAAAGCATTAAGGACTCACGAGACTTCATGACTGCAGAATTTAGATTCAATCAAGCAGAAATTAAAAATCAATCGAATGAGATGCAATCCAAACTAGAAGTCCTAACGATGAGGGTTAACAAGGTGGAAGAACGAGTGAGTGACATAGAAGACAAGTTGACAGCAAAGAGGGAAACTGAGGAAAAAAGACAAACAATTAAAAGACCATGAGAATAGATTAAGGGAAATAAACGACAGCCTGAGGAGGAAAAACCTAAGTTTAATTGGGGTTCCCGAGGGTGCCAAAAGGGACAGAGGTCCAGAATATGTATTTGAATAAATCCTAGCTGAAAACTTTCCTAATCTGGGAAGGGAAACAGGCATTCAGATCCAGGAAATAGAGAGATGCCCCCAAAATCAATAAAAACCGTTCAACACCTCAACATTTAATAGTGAAGCTTGCAAATTCCAAAGATAAAGAGAAGATCCTTAAAGCAGCAAGAGACAAGAAAGCCCTGACATTTATGGGGAGGACTATTAGGATAACAGCAGACCTCTCCACAGAGACCTAGCAGGCCAGAAAGGGCTGGCAGGATATATTCAGGGTCCTAAATGAGAAGAACATGCAACCAAGAATACTTTATCCAGCAAGGCTCTCATTCAGAATGGAAGGAGAGATAAAGAGCTTCTAAGACAGGCAGGAACTGAAAGAATATGTGACCTCCAAACCAGCTCTGCAAGAAATTTTAAGGGGGGCTTTTAAAATTTCCCTTTAAGAAGAAGTCCAGTGGAACAATCCACAAAAACAAGGACTGAATAGATATCATGATGACACTAAACTCATATCTCTCAATAGTAACTCTGAATGTGAACGCGCTTAATGACCCCATCAAAAGGCACAGGGTTTCAGACTGGATAAAAAAGCAGGACCCATCTATTTGCTGTCTACAAGAGACTCATTTTAGACAGAAGGACACCTACAGCCTGAAAATAAAAGGTTGGAGAACCACATACCATTCAAATGGTCCTCAAAAGAAAGCAGGGGTAGCCATCCTTATATCAGATAAACTAAAATTAACCCCGAAGACTGTAGTGAGAGATGAAGAGGGACACTATATCATACTTAAAGGATCTATCCAAGAAGAGGACTTAACAATCCTCAATATATATGCCCTGAATGTGGGAGCTGCCAAATATATCAATCAATTAATAACCAAAGTGAAGAAATACTTAGATAATAATACACTTATACTTGGTGACTTCAATCTAGCTCTTTCTACCCTCGATAGGTCTTCTAAGCACGACATCTCCGAAGGAACGAGAGCTTTAAATGATACACTGGACCAGATGGATTTCACAGATATCTATAGAACTTTACATCCAAACTCAAATGAATACACATTCTTCTCAAGTGCACATGGAACTTTCTCCAGAATAGACCACATACTGGGTCACAAATCGGGTCTGAACCGATACCAAAAGATTGGGATCGTCCCCTGCATATTCTCAGACCGTAATGCCTTGAAATTAGAACTAAATCACAACACGAAGTTTGGAAGGACCTCAAACACGTGGAGGTTAAGGACCACCCTGCTAAAAGATGAAAAGGTCAACCAGGAAATTAAGGAAGAATTTAAAAGATTCATGGAAACAAATGAGAATGAGGATACAACCATTCAAAATCTTTGGGATGCAGCAAAAGCAGTCCTAAGGGGGAAATACATTGCAATACAAGCATCCATTCAAAAACTGGAAAGAACTCAAATACAAAGCTAACCTTACACATAAAAGAACTGGAGAAAAAACAACAGATAGATCCTACACCCAGCAGAAGAAGAGAGTTAATAAAGATTCGAGCAGAACTCAATGAAATCGAGACCAGAAGAACTGTGGAACAGATCAACAGAACCAGGAGTTGGTTCTTTGAAAGAATTTATAAGATAGATAAACCATTAGCCAGCCTTATTAAAAAGAAGAGAGAGAAGACTCAAATTAATAAAATCATGAATGAGAAAGGCGAGATCACTACCCACACCAAGAAAATACAAACGATTTTAAAAACATATTATGAACAGCTATACGCCAATAAATTAGGCAATCTAGAAGAAATGGACGCACTCCTGGAAAGCCACAAACTAACAAAACTGGAACAGGAAGAAATAGAAAAACGTGAACAGGCCAATAACCAGGGAGGAAATTGAAGCAGTCATCAAAAACCTCCCAAGACACAAAAGTCCAGGGCCAGATGGCTTCCCAGGGGAATTCTATCAAACGTTTAAAGAAGAAATCATACCTATTCTCCTAAAGCTGTTTGGAAAGATAGAAAGAGATGGAGTACTTCCAAATTCGTTCTATGAAGCCAGCATCACCTTAATTCCAAAACCAGACAAATACCCCACTAAAAAGGTGAATTACAGACCAATATCCCTGATGAACATGGATGCAAAAATTCTCAACAAGATACTAGCCAATAGGATCCAACAGTACATTAAGAAAATTATTCACCATGACCAAGTAGGATTTATTCCTGGGACACAAGGCTGGTTCAACACCCGTAAAACAATCAATGTGATTCATCATATCAGCAAGAGAAAAACCAAGAACCATATGATCCTCTCATTAGATGCAGAAAAAGCATTTGACAAAATACAGCATCCATTCCTGATCAAAACTCTTCAGAGTGTAGGGATAGAGGGAACTTTCCTCGACATCTTAAAAGCCATCTACGAAAAGCCCACAGCAAATATCATTCTCAATGGGGAAACACTGGGAGCCTTTCCCCTAAGATCAGGAACAAGACAGGGATGTTCACTCTCACCACTGCTATTCAACATAGTACTAGAAGTCCTAGCCTCAGCAATCAGACAACAAAAAGACATTAAAGGCATTCAAATTGGCAAAGAAGAAGTCAAACTCTCCCTCTTCGTTGATGACATGATACTCTACATAGAAAACCCAAAAGCCTCCACCCCAAGATTGCTAGAACTCATACAGCAATTGGGTAGCGTGGCAGGATACAAAATCAATGCCCATAAGTTAGTGGTATTTCTATACACTAACAATGAGACTGAAGAAAGAGAAATTAAGGAGTCAATCCCATTTACAATTGCACCCAAAAGCATAAGATACCTAGGAATAAACCTAACCAAAGAGATAAAGGATCTATACCCTAAAAACTATAGAACACTTTTGAAAGAAATTGAGGAAGACACAAAGATATGGAAAAATATTCCATGCTCATGGATTGGCAGAATTAATATTGTGAAAATGTCAGTGTTACCCAGGGCAATTTACACGTTTAATGCAATCCCTATCAAAATACCATGGACTTTCTTCAGAGAGTTAGAACAAATTATTTTATGATTTGTGTGGAATCAGAAAAGACCCTGAATAGCCAGGGGATTTTAAAAAAGAAAACCATATCTGGGGGCATCACAATGCCAGATTTCAGGTTGTACTACAAAACTGTGGTCATCAAGACAGTGTGGTACTGGCACAAAAACAGACACATAGATCCATGGAACAGAATAGAGAACCCAGAAGTGCATCCTCAACTTTATGGTCAACTAATATTCGATAAAGGAGGAAAGACGATCCACTGGAAGAAAGACAGTCTCTTCAATAAATGGTGCTGGGAAAATTGGACATCCACATGCAGAAGAATGAAACTAGACCACTCTCTTACACCATACACAAAGATAAACTCAAAATGGATGAAAGATCTAAATGTGAGACAAGATTCCATCAAAATCCTAGAGGAGAACACAGGCAACACCCTTTTTGGACTCAGCCACAGTAACTTCTTGCAAGATACATCCACGAAGGCAAAAGAAACAAAAGCAAAAATGAACTATTGGGACTTCATCAAGATAAGAAGCTTTTGCACAGCAAAGGATACAGTCAACAAAACTAAAAGACAACCTACAGAATGGGAGAAGATATTTGCAAATGATGTATCAGATAAAGGCCTAGTTTCCAAGATCTATAAAGAACTTATTAAACTCAACAGCAAAGAAACAAACAATCCAATCATGAAATGGGCAAAGGACATGAAGAGAAATCTCACAGAGGAAGACATAGACATGGCCAACATGCACATGAGAAAATGCTCTGCATCACTTGCCATCAGGGAAATACAAATCAAAACCACAATGAGATACCACCTCACACCAGTGAGAATGGGGAAAATTAACAAGGCAGGAAACCACAAATGTTGGAGAGGATGCGGAGAAAAGGGAACCCTCTTACACTGTTGGTGGGAATGTGAACTGGTGCAGCCACTCTGGAAAACTGTGTGGAGGTTCCTCAAAGAGTTAAAAATAGACCTGCCCTACGACCCAGCAATTGCACTGCTGGGGATTTACCCCAAAGATTCAGATGCAATGAAACGCCGGGACACCTGCACCCCGATGTTTCTAGCAGCCATGTCCACAATAGCCAAACTGTGGAAGGAGCCTCGGTGTCCATCGAAAGATGAATGGATAAAGAATATGTGGTTTATGTATACAATGGAATATTACTCAGCCATTAGAAACGACAAATACCCACCATTTGCTTCGACATGGATGGAACTGGAGGGTATTATGCTGAGTGAAGTAAGTCAATCGGAGAAGGACAAACATTATATGTTCTCATTCATTTGGGGAATATAAATAATAGTGAAAGGGAATATAAGGGAAGGGAGAATAAATGTGTGGGAAATATCAGAAAGGGAGACAGAACATAAAGACTCCTAAGTCTGGGAAATGAACTAGAGGTGGTGGAAGGGGAGGAGGGTGGGGGGTGGGGGTGAATGGGTGACGGGCACTGAGGGGGCACTTGACGGGATGAGCACTGGGTGTTATTCTGTATGTTGGTAAATTGAACACCAATAAAAAATAAATTTATTAAAAAAAAGAAAAAAATAAATATCTAAAGTCGGTAGTCTATGTTTCCACCATAGGAAACTAAAAACAAAACAAAATTAAATTCAAAATAAGTAGAAGAAAATAAATAATAAAGCAGAAAGCAATGAAATTGAAAGAGGATATCAATAAAGAAAATGAATAAAACCAAAAGGTGGTTCTTTGGAAAAATCAACAAAATGGACAAGCCTGTCACCAGACTAAGAAAAAGAGATGACACAAATTACTAATATCAGAAATGAACAGACCCCATGGAAATTAAAAAGAATAATAAATAGTGTGAAAAACTATGTTAACATTTTGATAATCTAGTTGAATGGGACCAATTCCTTGAGAGTCTGCCAAAACTCACACAAGAAGAAATATACAACTTGGATAGTAATATATTTATTAAAGAAATTCAATCAGTCATTATAACCTTCCAAAACAGAAAGCTTCAGATCCAGATGGGTTCACTGGTATGTTCTACCAAACATCAAAGGACAAAAGTGTACCAATTCTCAACAGTTTCTTTGAGAGGATAGAGAATTCTTTCTCATTGATTCTATAAGGCCAGCACTACCATAACCAAAACCAGAGAAAGACATTACGAGAAAAGGACACTACAGACCAATATGTCTCATGAAAGTAGATTCATAAATTCTCCACAAAGTATTAGTAAATTAAATCCCCAAAGAGTATAAGAAATATACATGAGAGTATGGTGTAATTTATCTCAGGTATACAAGGTTGGTTTAACACTCAAAAATCAATTACTGTGCTTAATCATATAAACAGGCTTAAAAAAGGAAAATCCATCTGATTGTAACTACAGAGGCAGAATAAACATCTGACAAAATCCAACACTCATTAATGATAAAAACTCTTAGCAAACTATGAATAGAGGAGAATTTTCTCAACTTGATTAAGAATATCTATTAAAAAAAAAAAACTACTGGTCACATCAAATTTAATGATGAGAAACCAGAAATTTTCTCATTCTGATCAGGTATAAGGCAAATGTCTTTTCTCACCACTTTTACAATATCATATTAGAAGTTTTTACTAATGCAATAAGGTGAGAAAAGGAAATAAAAGGTATGCTAATTGGGATGAAAGAAATAAAACTACCTTTTTTCACAGATAACAAAATTGCCCATGTAGAAAATCCAAAGAATTAAGAAAAACCTCCTAGAACTAGTAACTGATTATATGTCAACGTTATAGGATGCAAGGTTAATATGAAAAAGTCCATTTCTTTCCTATATACCAGAAGTGAACAAGTAAAATTTGAAATTAAAAATAAATGACCATAAAACTGAACTCACCCAAATTAAACACTTATGTATAAATCTAACAAAATCTGTACAAAATCTATGAGGAAAACTACAAAATGTTGATGAATGAAATTAAAGAAGAGCCAAATAAATGAAAAGATATTCCATGTTCATGAATGGGAAGACAGTATTGTCAAGATCTCAAGTCTTCCCAACTTGACCTATAGATAAAATATAATCCTCATCAAAATCCCTGCAAATTATTTTGTAGACCTTGCCAAACTGATTTTGAAGTTTATATGGAGAAGCAATAGATCCTGAATAGCCAACATAATATGAAGGAGAAGAACAAAGTTAGGGGACTGACACTATCTGACTCAAAGACTTAATATAAAGCTGAACTAATGAAAACAACATAGTATTGGGAAAACAAATAGACAAATCAATAGAGTAGGATAGAGAACACAGGAATTTCAGGGCAGTGAAAATGCATTATAATGATGGATACATGTCATTATACGTTTATCCAAATACAAAGAATACACACCACCAAGAGTAAAACCTAATGTAAACTATAGACTTTGGTAGATTATGATGTAATGGAGGTTCATCAGTGATAATAAATGTAGAGTACTACTCTAGTGGAGGATGTTGATAATAGGAGTAATGTTATGCAAAAGGGGAGCAGGGGATATATAGGAAATCTCTATAACTTTCCTTAATTTTGCTGTTAACCTAAAATTGTTTTCCTAAGAAAAGTCTAAAAGAATTAAATCCATATAAAAAATAGTAAAATCACTTAGGACTTCCAGGATATTGTCAGATCTTTGTGTTTTATTCTAAGATGAGGAACTAGTAGGGAGTTTTAGCAGAGGAGGGACAATTTATGATTTACATTTTAGAAAGGAATATTCTAGCTGCTGTACTGGGAAAAGACTCTCGAGATACAAGTGTAGAAATTAGAAAACTAGTTTATATCCCAGAGGTCAAATCTGGTAGATAGCCTATTTTGTAAGGTTTTGACTAAGAATCTTTTTTTAAAAAGGTTTATTGATTGATTGATTGATTGATTGATTGATTGATTTAAGAGACAGTGTGTGTGAGTGAGGGAAGGAGCAGAGGGCAAGGAAGAGGGAGAGGAGAGAATCCCAAGCAGACTCTACTGCTAAGTGCAGAGAGAGTATAGGGCCTGAGGTGGGGCTCCATCCCATGACCCCAGGATCATGACCTGAGACAAAACCAAGAGTCCAACGCTCAACTGACTGAGTCACCTAGGCACCCCACACATCTATTTTTTGTACGGATAATATTGGTGATCACTTTGTTGGTAGGGAATACTAACAGGAATAGAATTCCAATCTTGTCATTATTAAGACATATATTACAAAAAATGTACTCAATATTATATTCTGAACTTTGTCAATAAAAGTATTTCCTCACTTACTACATAGTACTTAATTATATCCTGGTTTTTGACTCATATTCCTCAATATATTTAAAGATAAATTTTAGTGTCTATAAAATATACTGAATATAGTAAACATAATAGTAAATTAGTAAATATATTAGTAAAAATACTTTTTTAAAATGCCTAAAGCATCTGGTTCTTTATTTTTTAAAAAGATTTTATTTATTTATTTATTTATTTATTTATTTATTTATTTATTTGAGAGAAAGAGAGCACTAGAGAGACAGAGCAAGCATGAGTGGGGGGCAAAGGGAGAGGGAGAACCAGGCTCCCTGATACCAGATGGAGATCCTAGAACTAAGGGAGATGTGCAGATGCTTAACGTACTGAGCCACCCAGGCGCCCTGAGCATCTGGTTCTTCAGAGAAAATACTGGCCATCCTCTAAGTTAGAAGGTTACCATGACATAATGATGTTTCACACCTGACTGTTTACAGTAGAACTTACAAGAAATGGCAGAAATCTAAACGCATTTTAAAGGTAGAGAATAGAATTTGCTGATGGACTAGATCCGGAATTGAGACAAAGATGGGGGACAAGAATGATATCGACAGTTTTAGCCAATGGAGAAGTTTTAGCCAAGAGTCAAAATGTGGAGAACTGTTGTGGGGCAAGTTTAAAAACTTATAATTAATTTCCTTTTAAAATGTTAGAGTTGGGATCCCTGGGTGGCTCAGCGGTTTGGTGCCTGCCTTTGGCCCAGGGCTGATCCTGGAGTCCTGGGATCAAGTCCCGTGTCGGGCTTCTGGTGTGGAGCCTGCTTCCCCCTCCTCCTGTGTCTCTGCCTCTCTTTTTCTCTCTCTACATCTATCATAAATAAATAAATAAATAAATAAATAAATAAATAAATAAATAAATCTTTTAAAAAATAAAAAATAAAATGTTAGAGTTACACGTTCTGTTAAATATACAACACAAAATTATGAAAAGGAAGTTTTGTGTGTGTGTGTGTGTGTGTGTGTGTGTATAGTGTTGATGAGAGTAGTAGTACATGGAAAGTGAGGAGATGGAAACACTGAATATAAATGCCTCCTCTTTGGAGAATCCTGGTTTTGAAAAGAAGGGAGTTGATGCAGTTGATAAATAGGAATAAAAGTTTCAAAATTTCATTTTTATTTTAAACATGGAAGAAGTTAATTAATGTAAGCTGTTGATAAAATGGAGTTCAATATTTAGGGAGATTCAAGTTAGAAAAGAGAGTAGGAATAATCAAAGTTATAATTGATGTGTTTAATAAGCATGACTCAAGGGCAGCAATATAAACACAACTCTATTTTATCTTCCCTCTGCTTCCTTAAAATGTGTTCAGTGAGATAGTTTTTCTCTGGCTTTCAGTGAAAAGTTAGACAAGTCATTACTTCCAGTCATTCTTAAGAAATGGAAATTCCTAAAATCTTTTAAAATTACAAACACAGTTTCGACTCAGTATTTAGAATTTCCAATTACAGGAAATAAAATTTTGAAGTTAATTTAATGCCAAATATTTTTCGTTCCCTCTTGTAGAGTCCTTTGAAGAGTAGTCTAGGAAGGATGGTCAAATATGGGTAGCTGTTCTTATGTGACATTTCCAAGACACCACCTTTCTCTTTGGACAAGGTCTTGCTTATATATGACACTCTCTCTTGGGTAACCACCATCCCAAGTTAGTGTTGATACCTGTCAATAGAGAAGAGCTTCCCTTTCACTCCTTGACTTTCTGATGTTCTTCGCAGTCATTCTTATATGAAATTCTATTATTTTTTCTATGTAGTCCTTTTCTGCTGAATGTAAATTGGTCTCATATAAGTATAACTTACTATGAGTTCTACGTTTGATTCAGAAAAACATGCTGAAAATTTTGGCCTCCATTCAGAGAGATGTACTATTATGTCCTAGATATAGTGGAGAACTACTTTTGCTATTCTTCCTAAGTAAATCTACCTGTGTTACTCCTGTCTCTGTTTCTTCCCATTGAAGAATGCCATCATCTTTTCTTTCTTCCTTGGTGAAATAGTACCTTTTTATAACAATAGCTCTCTCCCAATAAATCTCTTTACAAAGCTTTTCTTGGATCTCCCTTTTGCCTGTACTTTATATTCTTGATTTGGGCAAACTTGTTCTATAATTTTCTAATTTCAGGTCTATCATCTTATATAAGAATGTCATATCTATGGAATCCAGGTGGCTCAAATTGAACCTTTCCGTTTAACATTCTGTTACTTGTACATTTACTGAGAAGATAGGAGGCTAGAAGTGTAATGGAAAAGAATATAACATAAATTGATATGGCAGTCAGCCAGAATGGTTTTAATTAGAAATAATATACAAAATTTCCAAAGCATGAGCTGAGTTTTGTTGCAAACATGTTCTGAGTGAAGTTTATGAAAATTATGCTTAATTACATGTTTAAATTTTAGGAAATATTCCATTCAAAATAGCATGATTTATTGGACATGTATTGACTATTTGTAATTCAACTAGATGATTTCAGCTTGCAAATTACAATGAGTTACACCAGGACAAAATAGATCCTTTATTAACCAGACATGGGCTAAGACTTCATTTTTCACATGGGTTCCATGTGAAAGGTTTTTTCCTTTTCTTCTAACTTAAAATATAAGTGAACCAATTTTCAGAAAAATATTGTATGATTTTATATTTTAAATGTAAATATAATATATTCAGAAGAAAATTTGACTAAAATAGGAAGATATCACAGGCTTTTGGAAAATCATCACCTTTCTTTTAGCTAAAACACATTGAAATAATGTAATTCATAGTTTTCATCTGTATTTAAATAGTTTATTATCAGAATGAATGAAATCTATACAACACATAGAAGTGTTGGGGTTTATTGGAGGAGGGACTATCTCCAGTGTTATAGGAATAAAGAAATAAGCACTGATTTTTGGTAAATTTACTGATTTTGCATCTAGTGGATTAGGGAAGCCTTCAAAAAGAAGGTATCTGAATTGAGTCTTGAAGCCAGATGGAAAAATAGTTGTCGGATTCAAAGCATCAACAGTAAATATCTTACAAGGGGTGGGTGGTGAGAAATAGAGATGGGACAGTAGCCAGGCACTGAATAAATAAAGGGTTTTGTATGGAATCTTAAGGAATCTTTTATTCTGAAGGCAATGGAGGATCATTAAACAATTGTCATCAGGGTGAAAATTCATGCTGGTGGTATGTATGTAAAGGATTTGTTGAATAAAGAGCCAGAAACAAGTATCTAGCTAAGGATGCGGCTATAGTAATTCTGTTTATAGATAAGATGCTTTAATTCCCTATAGTATAAGAGAGAGAAGGAAGGAGAGACATTAATGAATGCAAATTGGCTAGAATTGGAAAATAATAAGATATAAAAGATGAGAAGGAGCCCACAGTCAAGGACAAGATTCAAAATTTTACAGCAGTTGTATATTTTGGTATCAACCAATATAAAAATGAAAAGAGAAGATTTGCAGTTTGAGAAGAAATGGGGAGATGATAATGTTGAAGAAATAATTTAGTTTTGTAAATATTGACTTTGAGATGCCTACCGGATATTCAGGTGGAGATATAAGGTAGATAGTTGTGTATCAAAGTTTGAAGCGAAAGCGAAGGCGAAGGTGTGGGTAAGATAAACTGATTCGGTATTCATAAAGGTAAGTATGTGTTGAAGTTTTGAGAGTAGATGAGATTATCCAGGTATAACTAGCTTTGTGCCACTGTTTTCTATAGGTCATATTATTTTGCAAGCCATGGAAAATGAAAAAAATATTTCATTGTTCTTTTATTTGTATACTTTATTGGATTTTTCTTTCAAATTAAAAATCAATGCATACTCTCTGCAATAAACCAAGCAACTTCTAAAATTTCTTCTGGTTTTGATTATAAATAATTTCACTACTATCATCTTCTTCTGAATCTTTGGATGCATTTTCATTTCCGTCTCTCTGTAGTATTATTTTATGCATTTCCTTTTGCTCTTCTTTTTCCTGTTTGCTGATTCCAGAATGGAAAAGATCTATAGTGACATAATATTTCATAAAGTACATGGCTTACCTTTAGGCATGTTTGCTGTCTACATGAGTATTTATACATATTTCTTGGGTATTTAGACTGAGGTTTCTAGGGAAAAAAAAGATTCTGAATTAAATATTTGCACCCAGACATTTTGGGGGGTATAGTTAGAACAAGGTGTACATGAGCAAGGGAAGCAGGACTGTGTGAAGTGTGAAGTTAAACTGTAAAAGGTCTCAACTGATTCCAAGGGCTGAGCCATTCAAAACTAAAACAAGAGGTCTGGGCCTTTACAGCCCAGGTAAGTTATCTTTTACACACAGGCTGACCTGGCAAGGAAAATTCCAAGAGGAAGACTCATCTCCTTATTGTCAGAAGGCAATATTCAGCAGGTATGGTATTCTAGGTACCCATTAAAGCCCCCACATTATGTCATTTTGATCTGCAGGGTTGTTTTTTTTTTTTTTAAGATTTTATTTACTTATTCATGAGAGACACAGCGAGAGAGGCAGAGACATAGGCAGAGGGAGAAGCAGGCTCCCTGCGAGGAGCCTGATGCAGGACTCGATCCCAAGACCCCAGGATCACGCCCTGAGCCAAAAGGCAGATGCTCAACCACCAAACCACCCAGGTGCCCCTTGATCTGCATGTTTCTAATAGTAAGTTCCCTGCATCTGGTTCAGATTCTCCAGGATTCCATTGCATTTCATCTCCTAGGAAAAAGTATAATAGGTTACTAGAATTTTTTACAATCTCCTTTCTCCCCACTGCAGTTGGCCTCAGGGCCTTAGATACTACTCATTTTTCCCCCCTCCTCTATACCTTTTCAAGATTCCCCTCATACTGGCTAGCACCTTTGCTGGTTAAGGTGGCTTACCTCTGTAGGTGAACATTTTGTTCTTCATTAATGATCTCTTAAGGCTGTAGCTGAGGCATTTATTAATTTACCATTAAAATTGGGCATACAAAGTATCAAAAGAAATAACAGTGAGTTAACTGAATGGCAAATATATTCTTTTTCACTACTGTTTTGTAGCAATAGTCTTATCACTCACTGATAATTAGCACCAGTTATCTTACCAGTGAGTTAATTCCTTCACTTGCAGGTTTCTGGCCACAAGGAACTAGAAAAAGCAACATGGTAGCCATAGCTCCAAGCTAATGGGACTTTTACTGTATCCTCTAGCCAAAGTACCTGGCAGTTCTTAGGAATTAGGACTTCTAAATCCTAAGCTATAAGGATGGAAAGTATTGGAAGTGAGTATTGGAAAGACAGAAGATAAGTATATACTTCTTACCCTCCTTGGTTTCCAGACCCAGGTGGTCTCCCTAATAAGGAATAGCAATATCTTATGGTTGGTAATTTATGATAAAAACCAAATCCTGGAAAATGTGCCCCACCCTCAAATCTTATCAATTCTAAGCTTGCACCTCTGCTGACCCTTTAAGAGGCCATGTCAGGTCAGTGGCTTCTGGGGTTACAGTACTTGCTAGGACAAGTGGATCTTATCCTTATGTACCTGCTGTCATATCTCTGTAATAATATTTCCTTTGGTCAGAGGCAATGGTATGAGGGATCCACTGTGATTGTATGAACCCTTGAGAACTGTGCAAGTGAGCCTGGTAAGCAGGAAAGGCAAAGCCAAGAATATTCATAAGTTTCATGCAAGATTGATTTTAACCCTTCCAGGACATAAGAGTTCCAGTGTAGTACACTTAACACCAAGTGACTGATTGGTCTCTAATTAACAAGATGTCATCAACATGGAGAATCAAAATGCTATTCTGAAGAATGTTCATATGTTCAAGAATAAAAAAAAATTTTTTTTAATTTTTTAAAAATTTATTTATGATAGTCACACACACACAGAGAGAGAGGCAGAGACATAGGCAGAGGGAGAAGCAGGCTCCATGCACTGGGATCCCAATGTGGGATTCGATCCCGGGTCTCCAGGATCGCGCCCTGGGCCAAAGGCAGGCGCTAAACCGCTGCACCACCCAGGGATCCCACTTTTTCTTTCTTTTTTTCTTTTTTTTTTTTTCCAACTAAAATCTTGTTGTAGTCTAGACAGTGACATGGTACATTAGAAAATTTTAAAACTGCAGCTCCTTTTGGATCCCCAAAGTGTATCTGCACTCTTCTTTAAACGGGCCTCTTCCTCAGGAGTCAGAGTCACCTTCACAACATCGGAGATTCCATTCTGTCCCAAGATGCAAGGAACAGTAAGGAAGACATCATCTTTTATTCCATAGAGACCCTTAATCATGGTGGAAATTGGATACACCCGCCTAAGATTCTTCATTATACTTTCTGCCAAATCTGCCACAGAGAGTCCAATGGCCCAGGAAGTGTAGCCTTTTAGTTTGATCACCTCATAGGCACTGTCAACCACCTGTTTGTGAACCTCTTTCCACTGTTCCTTATCTGCATCAGTGCCTAAGTCAGGGTGCAGATTCTTCAGAGAGACACCAGCAACATTTACTCCACTCCATACAGGCACACTGGAGTCTCCATGCTCTCCAAGGACCCACCCATGACAGCTTAATGGGTGAACTCCCAGCCTTTCCCCCATTAGGTAACGGAACCGGGCTGAATCCAGATTGCAACCACTTCCAATAACTCGATTTTTGGGAAAGCCACTTATCTTCCAAGCCACATAGGTCAAGATATCCACTGGATTGGAAACAACTAGCAAGTTGCAGTTTGGGCTGTATTTGACAATATTAGGAATGATGAACTTAAAGATGTTCACGTTACGCTGGACCAAATTAAGACGACTTTCTTCCTCTTGCTGACGTGCCCCAGCTGTGATAATAACCAGCTTGGAGTTTGCAGTCACATTATAGTCTTTGCCAGAGACAATTTTTGGTGTTCTAAGGAAAAGGCTGCAGTACTGGAGATCCATCATCTCTCCCTTCAATTTGTCTTCCATGACATCAACAAGAGCGAGTGAGAAACTTGCATAAAAAACTTGCTAGATCAGTGACAACAGGTATATTTGAGGCTATGCTAATCTGGTCTATCATAAAACACACCTATCATGGTATCTACAATTGGGATTAATATTTGGGTGAGTTTGTGGTAGTAACTTCTTATTTTCATCTTTTTTTTTTAAGAAGCCAGAATGGTGAGTTAAGTAGGAATATAATTGTAATGACCACTCTGCATCTTTCTCTTTAAGGGTGGCACAAAATCTCTACCACTTCCTCTTCGATGTGATATTAATTTGGATTTTTCTCTTGGATGACAGTTTCAGAGGCTTGTTTTTGGTCTCTTTCACCATGATAGCTCTCACTTCTCAGGCAAGTAAACTGATATGAAGTTTCTGTCAACATCCTGTAAAGAATTGTGAAGAATCTAAGCCTTCACCTACCATGGAAGACATGAGGTTCCTGAGTTCAAGGAGGATAACTGTGTATATACAATAGAGTAAGCAGCATGAGTATTATGTTTGCATGAGTTCTCCTTGTTCTTCAGGTTTTAAAGAGGAGATGCAGAGTGATCCAGGTTGATGCAACACGCATAATGGGTTTGCTTAACAGATGAGTTGGGCACAGGTTTTGTTTTGTTTTGTTTCTTTAAACAATTTTATTTATTTATTCATGAGAGACAGAGAGAGGCAGAGAGAGAACCAGGCTTCCTCTGGGGAGCCTGATGTGGAATTCGATCCCAGGACCCCAGGGTTGCACTCTGAGATGAAGGCAGATACTCAACCACTGAGCCACTCAGGCATCCTGGGCACACGTTTTCATAATGGGTAGTAAACATGCATCTGTTTTTCTCTGGATGGAGGCATTTTCTTTGTTATACTGGACAGTAAACAAACTTATCCTTTGCTTCAGAGTATCTCATTCAGCCAAGGCCATTTGCTATACACTTATCCTTAAGTAGACAGCCCGGAGCAAAAGCATTCGATGTCTCTGCTCTCAAAGCTTGAGAAATGTGGGAAACAGATGGAAAATGGTTACTTAAAACTACCAAGTATAATACTGTAATTGGAAATCAGAAAAATCACAAATGATTGTCTCCATAGACACAGTAGATCTACTATTAACGAGTCCTAGGACCAGATTCCATTTTGGATCTAGTTCTTATGGGCCGTGATTTTCAGAGGTGGTTGAGATGATGCCTTAGGTCTTCAAATATTAATGTCAAGTTAGACCCTGTGTTTAATAGACCTAAGAATATCTGGGTATTTTCTTTTCCCAGTATGCAGTTACCTGAGTAAACTGTCACAGGTATTTTTGGGGAAATCTGAGGTCATCATTACTATATGCACTTACTGTGGTATTGGAGTGTCCTTCCTCCTGAGGATGTTGTTTCTCCCCAGACATATCTGAAACCACTTTATATTTTCAAGGCTTTGTTGTTGACCAAGGCTCCCTCCCCATCTGATCATTCATCCTTTTTTTTTAAGTCTATAAATTAGGCAATACTTTTGTTGGCTACTGATTAACCTTGTGCTAAGCAACACTATGTTTTAATAGTCTCTGCTAGTTTCTTTGAATTCATTCCAAGTCTCCTTGGTGGCATTATTACTCATGATAATAATTGCACCTGGATTTTGAAGTTTAAATGCTGCCACATGGCTTCGATAACTTCAAGATCTTGTCCCTCTTATTAGTAAGCAGTCCAGTTCTGTAATAACATTTATTATTATAAGCCCTGCTTTGTAATAAGCAGTCATCACTGAGTTTCTTAGCCATGCTGTTCCCCTTTAACAGAAAAATATTTAATGCTCTGGTAAGTGCTGCATCTTTTGGGATTTCCCCCAGAAAGTAGTCTCATAGTGGACTTTCTGATGTTGCATAAAATATCTACTCTACTATGAGAGAATCTCTGTAACAATCTGACTCTTCCCTCCACTGTCTTCTATTCTGGAATTTTTATATCACTTAAAGTAAGCCATTGCTTTCTCCAAACTACCAAGTCCTATCTACTCTCTGAATCTTTACCAGAGTGGTAATCTTTGCCATATATATGTGAGATTGTCCCATATTGATAAACCCTCCCTTATCCAATTTTATATTTTAATCCCTTTGATCCATCACCCTCATATTCAGTCCTATACATGCTCTCCTGGCTTCAGCTGATACATGTTGGCTTGTTCAGTAACTTTTTCTGACATTTAGTTTGTTCCTTTCTCAACAGAACCAGCACTTCTCCATCCTGGCTGAGATCATTATTTTCTTATGGCCAGGAGGGAAAATGGGAATACATTTCAAGGAAGTTCATATTTCTTTCTAGAGCAGATGACTCTGCGTCATATTGCAGCAAAGTCTGGGGATGGTGTTCTAAGGCACACTGTTAGTATTTAACAAGGAAGCAAAGTCTGGGGATGGTGTACTAAGGCACACTGTTAGTATTTAACAAGGAAACAAAGTCTGGGGATGGTGTTCTAAGGCACACTGTTAGTATTTAACAAGGAAGAGTGAGCTACTTTAGCACTTCAAGGGGGTTCAGAAAAATCTGGGATTTGATGATTCTCAAATGAACTCATTCCAGTTCTCAGGATCCCATTTTTTTCTAATCAGAACTCTGATCCTGTTGTAAGAGATTTGATTGGGTTGAGAATTCAAACATCACTGAAGCTCTTCTGCTTCATTGTTTACCATCTAAGTCCAGTGTTCTTGTTTTTGTAGCCCCTCAAATGCAAGAAATGAGATTAGCTTTATAAGCTGCCAAGGAATCACATTGATTTTCACACTTCACATTGTCAACCTTTAATTGACTTTCCATTGTGCATGGATAGCATCCAACAATACTGTATGATTCTGTAGTCCTTATAATTACTAATTCCCTCTGCCTTTCAAATGCATAATCTCTTGCACCCGTCAGTTCATTCCCATCTATAGGTATCCCATTCAAATTCAACAGCAGTGCAAGTTATAGCAGTAACTCTACTACATAATTACAAGAGCTATTATAACTCTACTTACTATCAGTGATTGAGTACTTAAAGTCAGAATTCTGGCAAGTGATCCAGCCACAAAAGTTCTCCATTTAAAATTTGCTTTCTGGAACCATTCTGGGACCAAATGTCTTAGGCTGGTTTCTATGGAAACAGATTCTGCACTGGATAATGCATGCAGGAGAGATACTGGGCAGTACATTTAGGAGTGACACCTCTAAAAAAGTGAATGAAACAGGATGGAGTAAAGAGGAAGTTGAATAAGGATCCAAAATCCTCAGCCCCTTCTCTAGGGAAATACAGACCTGAGACAATCCTTCATAGTTTTCCTGAACTGGGGAGAGGGGTCTGAAACTTTGAACACCCGTAGAAAATAGGCTTTAGATGTAGGCTGCCCTTGACAAAGGATCATAACTTTGAGTGAGACAGTACTTTTACTCAAGGGGAATTCTCAGGAAGGAACTCAACTCTGAGCCTTCAGCAGCCGTAACTTCCTGCTGCTAAGGGAATGTATGTCTCGGTTTGAAGGAGGAATCTTGGTGTCAAATCACTGTATCAAGAAAAGGCAAGCTAATTAATAAGCATTGCATGTTGGCTGAAATTCTGTCTTTAGAATTTAATCAATATTAAGGAAGATAGTATATTGTACGATTAAGTGCATGCGAACTAAATGAACATTTGACTTTGAGCAAATTATTTAGTTTCTCTCAGAGTTTTCTCACTATAAAACAATGGCAATGAGAATACTTATAAAAAAGAATAATTATGTGAATCGGTTAAATGATGCCAGTAAAATGATTAGAAATCTGCTTAGTATATGGCTTCGCATATAGTAAATACTCAATACATGATAGCTATTTTAGGTGTATTGTTATTCCTATATATTTGAGTAGGACTTTTACCCAACTTCTTGCCAATTTCTCTAGTGCTTTGAAATGATGGCATATAATATATATATATATATTTTAAAAAGCAAATAACAAACAAATAAAAACTCCATAAATCTCCATGAATCTAGCCCTGAGTGCTACCAAGATACTTATATTTCCCACCCTCACTGACTAGAGTCCTATTCTTTTCCAAAAAAAAAATTCAAATATCAATTTTAGCTTACAACTTTGAGACATGCAGTTAGGCTTTCCTTGAATCAATGGTCAAAATAACTCAGTATTTGACTAACAAGAAAATCTGTCAGCCTATGAAGGTACTAGAACATTTCCAAGGCAGGATAACACAAGTTTCTAGGAAAGATAGACTTGAAAAATTAGAAAAGACTGGAATCACGTATACTTTTTTTTAAAGACTGATGAAGAAGAAGAAGAAGAAAAGGAGGAGGAGGGAGAAAGGGAAAAAGCAGAAAAAGAAGAGAAAAGAAATGAGGGAAAGGAGAGAAAAAGATAAGGAAGAAGGAACGAAGAAAGGGGAGTAAGCAATGTGAGTGTATCAGTGGTAAACTACACCAAAGAATGGTTTCTGTTTTTTTCTCTTCTAAATATTAAGTCACAGAGGGTCTGTGATTTTTATCTGGATATTCTAATATTTATCTCTGAAGAAGTTGAGAGTGCCCTCCCTGAATTTCACCTGAAATATTTCCTCTGCTAAATTTTAATTTTCTCATTCAATATTCTTTATTTCATTTTTGAAAGACAGAGAGAGGGAGGAAGGAATGGAGGGAGGCAGGAGTGGGAAAGAGCAAAAGTGAGGGCAAAAGAGATCCTAACTTCCTAACTTGAAAGTTTTTCTCTTTTCTTAGCATCTTTAGCAAAAATTGTCTAATATCTAGTGGTATTGTTATAGACACAGAATCACCAGGCACTTTCCACAATCATTGGTGAATGGCAGTAGGTCTTGGGTCCTGCAGAGAAGAACTCTATAACTGCCATCTTCTTCAGATGACTATCTTATTTGGCAAATGTTCTGTGTTACTGCTACTGAGTTTCCATCTGTCATAGCTTGGTGGAACATCTTGGACAGGCACTTTAAAAGGGCAATTGCTTCACTGTCTAGTGGACTTAAAAAATAAAGAAAAAGGATATAACACTGTGGGTATTTACATTAAATAAAAAGGCTCATTTATTGAATATGTCTTATGAGCCAAATACTCTACAGATGCTTCCCTTTTAATTAATGCAACTAATTAATTAAATTATATATTATATAGCCAATAATTGATAAAGGAAACCAAGCTCATAAATTAGTGGATTTCAGCACAAAATTGTCTATTGTATTTAAACACTTGACTGTTTGTTTTGCCTGTGATTTTTCAAATACTTAGAACTTACCGTAATTATTAAGAGATATAAAGAACAATTTTTATTGAAAGATATCCAGTCCAGGCACCTGGATGGTTCAGTTGGTTAAGCATCTGCCTTTGCCTCAGGTCATGATCCCCGGGTCCTGTCCTGGGATGGAGCCCTGCACTGGGCTCCCTGCTCAGCAGGGAGCTTGCTTTTCCCTCTTCCTCCCCTATGCTGTCTCTTGCTCTTTCTCTCAGATATATAAAATAAAATCTTAAAAAAAAAAAAAAGATATCCAGTCTGTATTCTATGTCTTCCTTAAAACTATGTCTTGAGTCTATGTCTACTCTTGAGCCTCCTTTAGACTGGTTCACTAGGTGCTTAAATGATCTGATCTCATTTTAAAAATGTAGATTATCTCTCACTTTTATTTTTTCTGGTTTCATTCTTTTCTATTATTTTTTTCTCATATAGAAAAATGCACAAAATTTCTTCATATATTTTGAAAGCCCTCAGGATAGAACTCTGTTCTCACATCATCATAAATTAACATCCTACCCATCTACATGGATATATGTACATGGATATATTAGCAGTGGTTCACCTGACCTCTTGCCTCGTGATGTATATCCTTTGTGGAGTGCTGGTTTTCTCCCATTTTTTTCTCTCTCCTTTCCCTCTAAAAATATCCTTTCTATCTACCTGAGTTATTACTTGTCATTCAAAACTCATGATGGATATTCCATACCATTAGCCTCCTCTTTTGATCCCAAGACCATAATATTGTTATTAGTTGTTAGCCATGTTCCTCATTATCCCAAATATATCCTTATAAAAGAGCATATCACATTCTTTTGTGTTTTTCATGTCTCTCTCATGTCTCTCTCCCATTAGACTAAAATCTTTGAAAGCAAGTAGTGTATCACAGTTTTCTCAATCCCATGGCCTTGCTATATACAAATTACACAAGTTTTTCAGTTATAATCATGTAAATAAAGGGAATAATTCATTTCCAACATTTAAAGTACAACTTTGTAAAGCTTTATACTACACCTATTCATAAATTAAGAAACAAGGTTTATTAACAAGTTTTATATTCTTAATTAAAGTAATATAACTCTTGGAGAAATAAAATAAAAAGGAGATTTTATGTTGTAAATTTTCAATGTTTTATATGGTATTTTTGAGATGTATAGCTCTGCTTTTCTAAAAAAATGTAAATTGATATTTGGCATAGCGTCACAAACTATTTTATGGATACCTACAATTTTCAGAACACTTTTCATAACTTAAATGACCATAAAATGGAAAAACCTGACTTTATTTTTATTTTTTTTTATTTATCACCTGCCATTGTATTTGCTTCCTGAAAATTCAGGGTGTGCTGTCTCATTATTGTTATATAAATTATTTCATCACTGAAGTGTTTGCAAATGAAATGCAGAACTGATAAATGACACAAGGTGCAGGATTTGTAGAACATAAATAGTAAAGTATGAAACTTGTAAAAATGGTTTTATAGGGAAAATCAACTCCATATTCCATTTTACCCAAAGCTCTATTTAGCAAGACTTTCTTTTATTACCATGCAATTCACCAAGCATGAGTAATTTCCGCATCAATTCTTTTATCCAGTGGCAACATAAACACACTTTCTGAAATAAAGGATTTGGAGTACTATAGTTGCTCCGTTCAAGCAGCTATCTTTAAGGTTGTGTCAGCACTTCCATTATATACCCAGTTTCTTGAAGTTTATAACTTGCAGTAAAATCTAACCCTTGGGTTGAATCTTTACTTACAGAGGTATTTTTCAGTGCACCTTATGGAGATATAGCTGCAAGACACCCCATTTCTGTTAATAGAAGCCGGGTCATGAATCCTTTCCTGGCACATTGAGCAGATTTATCCTATAAGTTCCCTACTGGGAGAAAATTATTTTTTATCAAAATGGGAGAAATATTTCGGTTTGATTTCAGTAAAGTTATGAAGTGCAATACTTATCCCATGCAGGTATGAATTTTCAATAGCTTTTCTATACTTGTGGCAAACACTGTTTTCCCCCTAAAAGTGACCTTGGCAAAATCAGGTTAGTTAAAAAAAAATTAGTTAGTTATACTCAGGTGTAATTAAAAATAAGGTCATCTTTTTTTTCTCCCAAACGTACTAGATCTTATCTTTCTTGAGCATGTCACAGAAGCTAGGAAAAAAATTAAATATGTTTTACAATTAAAGTAAAATTAGTTATTCATTATGAATACATCACAGCTCTACTTAATAGTATAGACATGAATTCCATCTGCATCCCACAATTATTTGCTAGTCATTATTTTTAATAAATAAATATAATAAATACAAAATCTGACATTTTATGGAAGCTTAAGATATATCACAAAACAAGTTTTAAAGGAATGAGACAATTTTATATTACTTATATAAACAAAATTATACCAAGTTGAAATTTTAAAAATATTATTTAGTTCTACATTTTTCACATGCACACTTTGGGGTCATCATTCAGTTCATAAACCTCACAAATTCAGGAAGAATCAGATAGCACATGTTCTGAAAAAATAAAAGAGAGGTGTTAAAATCAATTAAATCAATGATCCTTAAATTAGAGACAGGCCATAGGAATAAATTGTAATGGACCAAATCTCCATCAGACACAACATTTGCCATTAACATTCATAAAATATAATATAGCTGACAATTTATAATAAAAACATTAATGCAGTAAGTAAACATAGAATATGAATGAAATTGATACATATATTTTAAGTGTTTGACAAAAATACATATACATGTTAAATATTAATTTCAATATTGTAATCAAACAAAATTTGCATTTAATTAACATATCTAAAGAAATTAAATGATCTTTCTGTACTTATATTTATAACTAAAAGAATTCTCTATGAAAGAGTCTACCATCTGGCCCTTTATAACTTAAACATTCCAAATGCAGGGTATTTGGTATAAAGTATATTACTTAGAGTTTTACTTGGGAATAATATTGGATGTTTTGATTTCTATATAAACATTATATACATATAAAATTTTTAAAAACTCATAATTCAGTGAAAGCCTGATTTAAATTTAGTTTTGACCTACTTATTCATTAGTATATAAAAGACTTTTTTTAAAAAAAATGTGAGGTATTATACTGTATGTTGGTAAATCGAACTCCAACAACAACAACAACAATATATATATATATAAATAAATAAATTTAAAAACTGAGAGGTTCACTTAATAAGATTAAGAAATATAGATTACTTTTTAATTTTAAATTTAAAAGGAGTTAACTGAAAAGCGACACTCTTTAATGCACCCTTTCTAAACCAATTCTGTATTTTATAATCCTAGGTAAAGGAGAATAATAATTTGCAAACCACATTGAGATTTTTACCTAGTTTTGTGCCCAAACAGGTTTGCTGATGTTAGAAAAAAGGAAGATCATACATTCAGAAGAGTATAATGTTTAGATGTAAAAAATAAAGAGCAAACAAACATTGCAAGTTTTCCTTTGTTTTTGCAAATTTCAAACTAATGCTTGTTCTAACTTCTCATCACAAGTGTTTTGCTTGTTTGGCTTTAGGACAGTTTCTATTGTGAATAATAAATTCAACAAAATGCAATATGAATAAAAGAAAACTTAAACATGCAACATCACTAGACTCCAGAGAAGACTATTAAAAGTATATTTCAGCCACATGGTTCATTTCAGATTTACAAACTGAATAAGAACTAGATTTCAGAACTATTTAGTTAGAATAGACAGGTAAAAGTAGACAATAGAATACAGCCTTGAAAATCTTACTTTTGTCTTGCTTAAAGTAAAATAATATGCTGAGTACCTCTCTGTGCTGGTTTTGAAAGCAGATAAGTGAGCCTATCTGAATTTCTTCAAAAGTTTTTGATGTGGGGGCACCTGGGTGACTCAGTGGTTGAATGTCTGCTTTGGCTCAGGTTCCTGATCCTGGGAACCTGGGATGGAGTCCTGCATCAGGCTCCTCTCAGAGAACCCGCTTCTTCCTCTGCCTATGTCTTTGCCTCTCTCTATGTGTCTCTCATGAATAAATTTAAAAAAAAAACTTAAAAATTTTTTGATACAATTTGTTTCATATCCATCAGGCTCTATTAAAATCTGCCTTAAAATATTTGTTCTTAAAGATAGCTTTCAGTATTTCATTGGAGTGGCTTTGTAATATGTCAAATGGGCTAGGCTAACACAATTTCTAATAGTTATCTAGCATAATACCTAATGATAATTTTGCATAAGATTTGGAGAGGAAAAGTGAAGCATCAGCCACATTTTGTTTATGAAGGGGAGAAGATATTCACAAGTGACATTTTTAAAAGATTTTATTTATTTATTTGAGAGAGACAGAGAAAGCATGTGAGAAAAAGAGCGCGTGCGCACAAGCAATGGGGAGAGGCACAGAGAGGAAGACACTGGGCTGGGAGTCCAATGTGGAACTGAATCCTAGAACCCTGGGATCATGACCTGAGCTGAAGGCAGATGCTTAACTGACTGAGCCACCCAGGCACCCCACAAGTAACATTTTGAAAGAGAGTTCACATCCAAAATATATGAAGTACTTATGCAACTCAGTATCAAAAAACAATCTTTTCTTTTTCTTTGAAGTTTTTATTTAAATTCCAGTTATTTAACATATAGTATAGTAATAGTTTCAGGAGTAGAATTTAGTGATTCATTATTTATGTATAGCACCCAGTGCTCATCACTACAGGTGCTCTCTTTAATACTTATCACCCATTAAGCACCCCATACTCCTTCCTTCCAGAAACCCTCAGTTTGTTTTCTATAGTTAAGAGTCTATTTTATGGTTTTCCCTCCTCCCTCTTTTTTTTTCTTCTATGTTCATCAGATTTTGTTTCTTAAATTTCACATATGAGTGAAATCATGTGGTATTTGTCTCTGATTTATTTCCCATAACATAAAACATTCTGGCCCCAAACACATCATTGCAAATGGCAAGATTTCATTCTTTTTGATGGTTGAATAATATCTGGTGGTGTGTGTGTGTGTGTGTGTGTGTGTGTGTGTGTACCACCTCTTCTTTATCCGTTCACCAGGCGATGGACATTTTGCTCTTTCCATAATTTGGCTAATGTTGACAATACTTTCATAAACATTTGGGTGTACATGTCCCTTTGAATTAGTATTTTTGTATCATTTGGATAGATATCTAGTAGTGCAATTGCTAGGTCATACAGTATATCTATTTTTAACTTTTTGAGGAACCTCCATACTGTTTTCCAGAGTGGCTACACCAGTTTGCATTCCCACCAACAATGCAAGAGGATTCCCCTTTCTCCACCAACATCTGTTGTTTCTTGTGTTGTTAATTTTAGCCATTCTGACTGATATGTGGTGGTAACTCATCATGGTTTTGATTTGTAGTTCTCTAATGATGAGTAATGTTGTGCATCTTTTCATGTGTCTGTTGACCATCTGTATTTCTTCTTTGGAAAAATATCTATTATGTCTTCTGCCAATTTCTTAACTGGATCTTTTGTTTTTTGAATGTTGAGTTGATAAATTCTGTATAGATTTTGAATACTAACCCTTTCAGACATGTCACCTGCAAATATCTTCTCCCATTCTGGATGTTTCCTTTTAGTTTTGCTAATGGTTTCCTTTGCTACACAGAAGCTTTTTATCTTGATGGATACTGTTTTTATACTTGGAAAGGTTGATATAAGGTTGCTAGGTGCAGTTACAGATTACACATGTTGTAATTCATTTCCTGGTTTACTTCAGTGGTACAACTGGGCCTATACCTGCTCCGCATTTGCCTAGACCCTCCTTTAGCTTCTCTGATCCCTGTGCTGGGTTATGTGTTTAGCTCTGTCATAAAGGGCTCCAGGTTCTCCACAGAATACCATTGTCATCAAATTTAGAGTCAGTGAGAGACTAATATGGGTACAAGTACCTCCCTGTGGGTTCATGCTTCCCCGCTTTATGTCTAGCTTCCCTTCCTATCTGCTGGCCTTGCAGACTTAAAAGTCCCAGCATCAGGCACACAGATAACAGGTCTCGAGAGACTGGTAAGTAAGGGTGTGTGTATGTGTGTGTTCCGTGGGGGAGGGTGTGATCTTTCTCTGACTGAACTTTGGTTGATATAATTGCAAATAGCAGTTACAACTGGGTGCTATCCAAGAGACTTTCACTAAAGCCCTATATTTTATGCCCTTTGGTTCAATTAAATTGTAACATTTATTCTTAAATTGGCAAGTTTTTGAAATTGTGTGTACCAGTAGATGATGAGTTCAGTAGTGTGGCAGGATGTAATGTTGATATGCAAAAATAAACTCTATTACTATACATTTACTATGAACAATCTGAAAATGAAATTAAGAAAACAGTCCTTTTGACAATAAGCAATAAGAATTAATCTAACCAAAGAACTGCACACCTGTACACTTACATCTATAAAACATTATTGATAGAAATGAGAGACATAAATAAATGGAAATATATCTCATAATAATTGATTGGAGGATTTATCAATGCTGAGAAAGGAATACTCCTCAAGTTAATCTCTGAATTCAGTGTAATTCTAGTCAAATGCCAAGGTAATTTTTCTTTTACCAAAATTGAAAAGCTGATCTTAAAATTTATGTGAAGATGCAAGGCACCAAGAATGTCCAAAACAATTTATAAAACAAAATTGGGTAGCTCACATTCAAAATTTAAAAACCTATATAAATTTGCTGATAGTCTTATGAGGGCTTCTCCTGTATGTGACTTTTTTTCTCTTGCTGCTTTTAAGTTTTTTTCTTTGTCACTACTTTTTGCCATTTTAATTCCTATGTATCCTGGTGTAGCTCCCCATGGGTTGAATTTTGGGGGACTCTGTGCCTTCTGGATCTCTCGATATCTGTTTCCTTCCCCAGGTTAGGAAGTTTTCAGTTATTATTTCTTCAAATAGATTTTTCTACCCCCATTTACATTTTAAGTAAGTATTTGATAGATATGTACTAATTCTCATTTAGTTTCTTGTTTTGTGTTTGTTCCTTTTGATTTTCTCTGATCCTTTCTTCTCTCACTCTCTTCTGGTTTCTGGGCTCTCTTTACTTAAATACTCAAATTTCTTTGTTTTTATTATTTGCATATCTATTACCAGTTTTTGATTTGTGGTTACCATTAGGTTTCTATTTAACCTCTTCTGCATATAGCAGTCTATATTAAGTTTATGGTTGCTTCAGTTTAAACTCATTCTTTACCTCTCTCCTTCCCGCATTTTAAGTATATGATGTAATATTTTACACTTTTTTTTTTTCTGAGAGAGGGCAGCAAGCAGGGAAGCACAAAGGGAGAGGGAGACAGAATCTTAAGCAGGCCCTATAGCCAATGGAGAGCCCAATGCAGGGATTAATCTCACAAGCCTGAGATCATGACCTGAGCCAAAATCAAGAGTTGGACATGACTAACTGAGCCACCCAGGCACCCCATACACTCTCTTATTTTATGAATCCCTCCACTGTTTTTAACAGAAATATTTATTTTTACTGTTTTTTTGTGTTTTTACTTTTCGTATTCTCACTTATGGTCTTATTTTCCACTCAAAGTGTCCCCTTTAATATTTCTTAAATATTTGTAGCACTGGTTTAATGGTCCTGAACTCCTTTAGTTTTTGTTTGTCTGAGAAACTCTTTATGTCTCCTTCTATTTTGAATGATAGTCTTGCTGCATACAGTATTGTTGGCTGCAGATTTTTCCCTTTCAGCACTTTGACTATAACATGCCCCACCTATATAAAAAACCTACAGCTAACATCATACTCAATGGTAAAAATTTGAGAACTTTTCTCCTAAGGTCGGGAACAAGATAAGGATGTCCACTCTCACCACTTATTCAACATAGTACTGGAAGTCCTAGCCACAGCAATTAGATAATGTAAAGAGATAAAAGCTATTGAAATTGGCAGGGAAGAGGTAAAACTCTCACTATTTGCAGATGACATACTATATATAGAAAACCCTAAAGACTCTACCAATAAACTACTAGAACTCAAATGAATTCAGTAAAGTCACAAGATACAAAATCAATATACATAAATCTGTTGTGTTCCTATAAACTAATAATGAGGTAGCAGAAAGAGAAATTGAAAAAACAATCCCATTTACAATTGTACAAATCCAATAAAATATCTAGAAATAAAATTAACCAAGGATGTGAACACCTATACTCTGAAAACTATAAAACATTGATAAAAGAAATTCAAGATGACATGAAGAAATGGAAAGACATTTTGTGTTCATAGATTATGAGAACAAATATTGTTAAAATGTCTACACTACCCAAAGCAATCTACTGATTTAATGTAATCTCTGTCAAAATGCCAACAGCATTTTTCGAGAACTAGAACAATCATAAAATTTGTATGGAACCACAGGAGACCATGAATAGTGAGTCAGTCTTGAAAAAGAATAAAACTGGAGATATCAAAATTCCAACTTTCAAGTTATATTACAAAGTGGTAGTAATTAAAACAGTATGGGACTGTCATAAAAATAAACACAGATCAATGGAAAAGAACAGAAAATACACTAATCAATACACAGTTATATGGTCAATTAATTATCAACAAAGAATAAATATACAATGTGAAAAAAAAACAGTCTCTTCAACAAATGGCATTGGGAAAACAGGACAGCCACATGCACAAAATGAAAGTGGACCACTTTCTTACACCAAACATAAAAATAAAATCAAAGTGGATTAAAGTCCTAAATGCAAGATCTGAAACCATAAAAATACTTGAAGAGAGCACAGGCAGTAATCTCTCTGATGTTAGTCTTAGCAACTTTTTTTCTAGACACATCTTCTGAGGCAAGGAAAATAAAAGCAAAAATAAACTGTTGGGAGTACAGCAATTAAAAAGGTTTTGCACAACAAAGGAAACAATCAACAAACCTAAAGGAAACCTAAGAATGGGAGAAGGTATTTGCAAATTATATCTCTGATAAAGAGTTGGTATCCACAATATATAAAGAACTGATACTGCCCAACACACAAGAGCAAATAATCCATTTAAAAATGGGCAGGAAACATGAACAGATATTTTTCCATTAGAAGACATGTGGATGGCCAACAGACATATGAGAAGATGCTCATCATCTCTTATCATTAGGGGAATACAAATTAAACTATACCGCAATGTCACTTCGCAATTGTCAGAATGGCTAAAAAAACCCACACAAAATAGCAAGTGTTGGAGAGGGTGAGGAGATAAGGGATCACTTGTGCAGTGTTGGTGGGAATGCAAATAGGTGCAACCACTCTGGAAAACAGTATGAAGGTTCCTCAAAAAGTTAAAAATAGAACTACCCTATGATCCTGCAATTACCCTACCGGGTATTTATCCAAAGAATACAAAAACACTAAGGCATACACGCACGCGTGTGCTTATAGTAGTACTGTTTACAATAGCCAAGATAGGAAGCACACCAATGTCCATTGATTGATGAATAGATAATGAAGATGGGGAATATATATGTGTGTACACACACACACACACACACAACGGAGTATTATTCAGCCATAAAAAGTGATATCTTACCATTTGTAATGAAATAGATGGAGCTAGAGAGCATAATAATGCTAAATGAAATAAGTCCGAGAAAGACAACTTAATTATTTTAAAAAACCTTACAATCTAATTATAAATGGAGAAAGGATTTGAATAGATGGTATATCAGTGGCCAGTAAACATTTCATTAGTCATTAGGGGAATTCAAAATAAAACCAGAATTACAGACCACTTCACATCCATTAGGATGGCCATAATAAAAAAGCCTGAGAATACCAAGTGTTGATGAGGATGTAGGGGAATTAGAACCCTCATACAGTGTCGATGGAATTGTAAAATTGTGTAATACTTTTGGAAAACAGTGGAGTAGTTCCTTAAAAAGTTCAATAGAGAGTTATCATATGACCCAGCAATTCCATTCATAGGT
Source organism: Nyctereutes procyonoides (assembly GCF_905146905.1). Lineage (NCBI taxonomy): Eukaryota > Metazoa > Chordata > Mammalia > Carnivora > Canidae > Nyctereutes > Nyctereutes procyonoides. The sequence goes on from NW_026575121.1 coordinate 20,083,004, forward strand.
GGAATTCATAAAATTAATATTGCTTGGAGATAAAAAATAATGAAATATTGATACATGCTATAACATCAGGGACCTTAAAGATATTACTGAGTGAAAGAAACTGGTCATAGAAGATGAGAGATTGTATGATTTAATTTATGTGCAATTTCCTATAGGCAAATCCTTAGTGGCAGATAGTAGTAGATCACCAGTCAGTTAGAATGAAGGTGGAGTGGAGACAGGTTGGTGAGAATGGGGAATGGTTTCTAATGTGTACAGCATTTCTTTTTGGAGTGGTAAAATGTTCCAATATCGATTTTAGTGGTGATTATTCAGCTCTGTGAAAATATTAAGAAATACTGAAATTGTGTGCTTTTATGCAGGTAAATTTATGGTGTGTGATATTTATTTTTCTTTTTTATATTTATTTTTCAATAGAGCTATATAGAGTTGTGTGTATCTTTGTGAATTTAAAATACTTATGCTAATTGAAAAAAGCTAGACGAGGAGTACTTACCCTAGAATTTCATTTGTATAAAATTCATGAAAATTCATACTAACCTATTATTACATAAAGAAAATCAATAGTTACTTGTGGATGGGAAGGAGGCAGGAAGAGGCAGGTGGAAGGAATTATTAATATCACAAGGAAATTTTGGAGATGATCAATATATTTACTATTTTGGGATGCCTGGGTGGCTCAGTGGTTGAGCGCCTGACTTCCGCTCAGGGCGTGATCCTGGAGTCCTGGGATCATGTCCCACATCGGGCTCCCTGCATGGAACCTGCCTCTCCCTCTGCCTGTGTCTCTGCCTCTCTCTCTCTCTGTCTTTCATGAATAAATAAATAAATTTTGATTGTGGTGACATTTTTCACAAGTGTATACATGTTCCAAAACATGTCAAAATATCAAAATTTATAATTTAAATATTTAAATTATATAATTTATTGTATATCAATTAGAACTCAAAACATAGAATTTTATCACTTAAATTGAAAAGTTAAATTTGCCTGCTATAACAAAATGATCTTTTCTAGACAGAGAGAGCTTTAAAAATACACACAATTAATGATGTTATTGATGTTTGCATGGAATAAGTATGGATAGATGGAACTTTTTTTTTTGGTTTGGTTTAGCAAATACCGTCTTTTACCATTTTGTCATACTGCACAAACACACACGTATATTGTGTGTGTTAATTCTAATTCATTTTGGATTGTCAACATTCACTGATACCAATATACAACTCTGAAGAGAGCTATAATACCAAATCTTTACCTACTTTAAAATACTGTAGTGATTTAAACATAACCAAGTTTAATAAACCTATACTCCTGGTATTAGCACCTCTCTCTCAACACCCCTGTCTCTGTTATGCACTCTCAATCTTTGTATCATTGGAGGAATTCTCTTTATACTAATGTTCTCAACATTCTTCTGTTTGCTCTATTCTTTTCTTTTTGTACTTTGTGACTCAGGGGTCTGTACATTAATTTGGCATTTGTACAAGTTCTGAATATGTTTAGAATAGGGAAGAATAATAATAGAGAATAATAATAGAGATCTACGTTGTTTGTTAAATATCAGAAAGTATAATATATTTGTAGGCAAGTGGATTCAAAATACTGAATCTTAGAAAACTCCACCTATGCCAGAAATTCTATAAAGCATAAGCCTTAAGCTTGTGGCATAGGCAAATGCAATCAAGGACACATCCTTTTTCTGGAATATCAGCTCCTAAGAAACAGGACATAGTGAGCATCTCATTTCTCTCTTCTAAACTCACCGTAGTTACTTTTCTGGCACAGCATGTATGAGTAAGCAGCCAATGACGAAGAATATTATACTCTGGTTGTCCTTCCACATGGAAATGGAATTAACTGGGCTGTGATAGTATAGAGAGGAGATATTTGCTTCCTATTTTTTAAATGTCCTCAGTGAGAAATTTGAATTAATTATCTGAGAGCAAGGGACTAGTTGTAGTTTGGGGGAAGGAAGGAAATATTAACTTGAAAAGGGACAGTGAATTGTCTAGGATGCAGTGAATTTTCTAGGATTCTGAGGCTCTGTCATATTAAGCTGTTTCATTTTAAAGACTGGACAAATAGAAACATTAATGTAAAGTTTTGTTTTTATTTCAGGAATTATTATTGTAGAGAAAAAGCAATAAAATTTTTGAAATTGTCTTTTGTAATAGTTTCATTATTCAGTGATTTGTTCATTATCTTCATTTTTTAAAAATGGAGGCATTTGGCATGACTGATTATCTTTTTCTTCTTTAAAATGCATCCTTCATGTCACTTTAGGGATACTGCATACTCCTGGTTTTCCCCTACCTTCTCAGTTGCTCCTTCTTAGTCTTTGTCAGTGTTTCTCTTGCTTTTGTTCACCTATAAATGTTCTCATAAGTTTGCACAATGATCTTAAACTCCTGTCAATATTCTGTAACATTCTAGGTGATCTTATCTCCTCTCACATTTTTAAATATCTTCTATTTGCTAAAATATCACACTTCAGCTATTTAACTTGTTCTTCCAAAGTGTTAAAATTATATTTACAAATATCTATTCACTGTCTCATTGGATGTCTAAGTAGCATATCAAATTACTATTATAAAACTGAATCCCTTAATTCAACCAAATTTCATTTTTCCCTCACTTTTCCTCATTTTGGTAGAAAGTAATAGCACTCCCCAGAGTTAGCTTGGTTTTCCCTAATTTTTCATTCCTTGATTCTAAACCATCTGCAAACCTTACTGGCTTTACCTTTACAAATCTTACCAAATTAGAGCCATTCCTATACTACCATTCCTGTTTAAAATGGTGTACTTTTCATCAGATATAGACAGGATTCATTATCAATTACCACATAACAAATTACTACATATTTATCAGTTGACCACCAGAAACACTGATTATTTCACAGTTTTTATGACTCAGGCTTCCAGACATAGTTTAGTAGGATTCTCTGCTCAGAGTCTTATATATTTATATCCAGGTGTCAGCCAGGGCTGTGGTCTTATTTGAAGCTCAGATCCTGTTTCAAACTCACCTTACTGTTAGCCAAATTAATTTTATCATAACTTTTTAGGATCCATAGTGGCTTGTTTCTTCAATGCCAGGTGGAGGGAATTTCTGTTGTTTCAAGTTTCCTTTGTGTAGACCGTCTTCTAAAGGGTTTAAATGGTAAAGTCAGATCTACCAAGGATTAGCTTCCTTTTGCTGAGTGTAAAGTCAGCTATTTGAGGCTTTAATTATATTTGCAAAAAATCCCTTCACTTTTTCTATGTAATGTAGCATAATTATGGGAATGGCATCCATTTTATTTACAGATTCTGTCCACCAGAAAGGAAGGGAATTATATAAGATACATATACTAGCAATTGGGAATCTTGGGGGTCATAATATAATTCTATCTACCACAGAGGTAAAATCCTTACCTCTTAAAAAAAAATAAAAATTCCTTACACTCACTTCTTAGCACTGTTTCCTTAGCACATTTTGATCTACTATTCTTTCTGTTTCTCTACCAGGTCAAGTTCAGTTTGGCCTTAGTGTCTCTGGAATTTATTTTCTTTACATATAATGTTCTTCCTACAATATTCACATCTTTATTTTTTCTTTTACTTTTATCTTTTCATATATTACATTTCAAGGTGGTTCTCATGGGTTACTTAATTTAAAAAATCCTGTTACTCCAATCTCTATCTTGTATATCTTGTTACATATCATTTCCTGAAATTATGTAATGTTATGTTACATTGTATCATATTATATCACATTACATTACGTTTTTCATTGTCCAGCATATTGTCTGTTTCCTGCTTCACAGTAGAATCTCTATTAGAGAAAGGGCCTTCTCTGTACTGTTGATTGCTGTATCCTTAGCGTATAGTACTGTTAAATATATGTAAAACAAAGAAAGGAAAGGAAGAAACTAAGAGAAGAATTGACCTTAAAGGAGTATTTAATTATACAATTCCATAGTTACCTCCTTTTTATGGCAGCCCATTTCTTACAGAAATATAATACAAAACCCCTTAACATAGCAAAAATATATTTATTTATAAATATAAGCCTTGTTTTTGCCTGATTCCTGAGGTTTCTCTCAGATGATTTTGTGGCCCATACTCTGAACTAGAGCAGCATGGAATACCTCATATCACAATCATATGCTATATTGTAAAATATTTCTCTTCTCTTGTCTTTACCCTGCACAGCTCATGTGTACTAATCACTTAACACATCCTGAAGTTCCTTTCCAACTTGTGACTAAGACAAGTGTTCCTCTTGTTTACATGTCTGATAAGCTCAATGGAATTTGCTAATGGAACTAAATATATTTTGCCATTTGTTTCTGTTCTTATTCTCAAGATGTTAAGAATCAGAAATTAATATTCATTGATCTTTTATCAATTGATTTTCCAATTTTTAAATTAAAATATTATTTATATCAGTCAAATTTATCTTTTCTACAGTAAAGTACAAGTTTTGACAAAGTCATGTAACAACCACCAAAATCAGCATAAAGAATAATTCAGTCACATCAAAAAATTCCCTTGGTCCCTTTGTTGTGATTCCCTCCAACCAAACTCAGCCCCTGGCAACAACTGATCCGTTTTCTGTTTTTCTAGTTTAATCTTCCAAGAATATTGTATAGATGGAATCCAGAAAGGTGTACACATTCGGGTCTCATTTCACTTATAATGCATTTGTAATCTATCCTCATTGTGGCATGTGTCAGTAGTTTGTTACTTTTTATTGTTAAATGATACTCCATTGTGTGGATTTACCATTGTGTGTCCATATTTTCCTCTGTTTAGGATTTAAAAATAAAGTCTCCATAAGTATTCATGCTTAGGCTTTTGTGTGAGTGTATCATTTTTTCATTTCACTTAGACAAATACTTCGGTATGTTTGCTGGGTTATATGGTAAGTGTATGTGTAACTTTAACATATACTGATAAGCTGTTTTCTAAACTGACTATCCTATTTTGCCTTACTACTAACAATGTATGAGATTTCCTGTTGTACTGTCTTCTTAGCATTTAGTATTGTCAAGATTTTTAGCCATTTTATCTAGGTAACATATATTACTATTGTGATTTTAAATTGCACTTCCTTAAAAGCGAATAATATCTTCTTATATGCATATTTACCATCCATAATATTTTACTCATTCATTAAAATTATATTGTACATTTTTTGTGAAATTTTGAGAGTACTTTATATATATATATATATATATATTCATTCTTAGAACAAGCTCTTTATCAAACATATGATTTGCAAATATTTTCTTTTTCTATTCTTGGATTTTATTTACATCCTATTAACATTTTTAAAGGAGTAAAAGAGTTTAATTTTGGTAAAGTCCAATATAGTGAAAAAAGTTATGAGTTTTATTTTTGGTGTGATATATAAGACATCCTCGATTATAAAGAGTTTTTTATTTATTTTCTTCTAGAAGTTTTATATTTTTGTGTTTGGACTCAAGTTTATGATCCATTTCAAGTTAATTTTACTCTACTAAGTGAAATACGAATTAATTGTTCATATGTATATAATCCAGTTATTGAAGCATCATCTATTAAAAAGGGATGTTCATTCCCTCCCTCCATTGAATGACCTTTCTCATTTCCCTTATCAACTGACTATATTGCATGGCTCTACTCCTGGACTCCTTGTTCCATTCCATTGGTCCTTATGTATATCCTTCATCAAAAAACAACTGTCTTGATCAGTATAGCTTTATATTATTGACGCAAATCATCCAGTTGGAGTCTTCTAACATTTTGTTCTTTTGATCATTTTCATTCTGTTTCCTTTTCATTATTTTTTGATCAGCTTTTTAACTTATACAAAATATTAGCTGAGTTTTTGATTACAATTGTGCCGAATCTACAAATTAGTTTGTAGAAAACTGACATATTAACAATATGTACTATTCTAATCCATAAACATGCTATATCTCTATTTATTTAGGTCATTTGAGTTTTTTTCTTTTAATATCAGTATTTCAGAGTTTTCAGAATACAGATGTTACCTATATTGTATGTCTTATATCTAAATATTTTATGTTTGGGTGCTATTGTTAAATTAATTAGACAAGGAGATCATTAAATTACACCGACTTTAATGCTTTATTAGCCTACATAAGACAACCAAATATTAAACCTGAAATGCCAGTCAAGAAACCAAAACTAAGGACGACCAGTTACAAACAGCCAACGAGACTTTCCCAAATAAGGCAAGTATTAAGTTAGAGTCAATCAAATAAATTTATTTCCTTACTCCTGCCTTTTCTCTAGAAAAATCTTGCCCCTAGTTCCTGTCCATGGAGCACTTCTAGCCACTTCTGATTTGACACTGCTGTAGTGGAATCGGTCTTTCCTCAAATAAATGCTTAAATTTTTTTATTATGCCTCAGTTTATCTTTTAACACTGTTATAAGATGAACTATTTGAGAATTCAATTCTTCTTTTTTTTTAAAGATCTTATTTATTCATGAGAGACAGAGAGGGGGCAGAGACATAGGCAGAGGGAGAAGCAGGTTTGCTCAGGGAGCCCGATGTGGGACTTGATCCCAGGACCCCGGGATCATGCCCTGAGCCGAAGGCAGACATTCACAACCACTGAGATACCCAACATCCCAAGAATTCAATTCCTAATTTTTTACTGCTATTATGGAGAATTATGATTGAATTTTATACACTGGCCTTGCAATTTTGCTAGACACATTTTGTAGTTCCCTAAGATTTTTTTAGTTTCTTTGTGTGTTTTTGTGTAGGGATTCATGGAGGTTGGGAAAAGAGGTAATTTTATTTCTGTCTTCCATATTTGTATCCCTTTTATTACTATTTCTTGGCCCTTTGCCCTAGCTAGTATCTCCATGGGTTGTAAAATATAAGTGATGAGAGTAAACCTCATTGCCTTGTTCCTGATTAGGGGAAAACATTGAACTTTTAACATTAATTATGACATTACAATTTTGGGCATTTCATTCTATTGCTAGTGTACAGAGCACTACTATCATAAGTGATACTGATTTTTAATCAACTTTTGTTCTGTATCTACTAAAATGATATTATGGTATTTTCCCTTTATTCAGTTAATATGCTTAATTTCATTGATTTTTCAAGTATTGAATCATATGTTTATTCTAAGATTAATCCTACTAAAATATTATTTATTCTTTTAAATATTATAGTAAATAGTAATGAATTTGTTTTGCTATTTTTTTCTTTTAGATTTTTTCATTACTTTCATTTTTTATTCATAGAATTTATTGCTTGGTAGTTTTGTTTTCTTTACTGTCTCGTATCTGATATCAGTGTAATTATGATTTTTTAAAATGAACTTGTAGGAGTTCTCTCTTATTCCATATTCTCAAAGAATTTCTGTTGAATTGATACTATATCTTCCTTAAATGATTATAATTACTCATCAGTATAGCCAGCTGATTCTGGAGATGTCTTTGTTGGAAAGACACTAACACTAGTTACAAACTCAATATCTTAAAAGATATATGATGTTTAGTTTATTTAATTTTTTTGGAGTAAGTTTTAGTAGTTTTAATCTTTTTAGAATAAGCTTTAGTAGTTAGTGTTTTTACAGGACTTTGCCCATTTCATAAAAGCTGTTGCATTTATGAATATAGAATTGCTTGAAGCTTTCTATTAATATTCTTTTAATACTTTCAATTAATAATAGGTTCTATAGTGATGTCACCTTTTCTTCTTGAATATAGGGTAGGGAGGAAGCAGAACATGGACAACTGCCTTTGAAAGTCATGGATGGCGAAACTTGTGTAAACTTATTGGGTAATTCTAATGTAACTAGGTCAACATGGAAAAGAGTGAAGGGATAAAGTGGATAATTCATGATAAGGCTTATAGCTCGAACACACATGTTGGGGACAGGTTCTCAGTAATGACAATGACTAGATAAAAGTTAGAAACAAGTAGGAGGGCTATAGGCATTCAGGGAGCCACTGAGGCAACAAGTAACTTTCATCTAATAATAGGACAGATTGTCATCCGCTATAATCACAAGTTGTGTAGAACAAAAGAAAGGGATCATTTGTAAAGTATGGATATATTAGGAATAGCCAACTCAGGGAAGGGAGTTTGAGTATAATTAAGCAAATAAGAACTTCACAGAATATATTTATTACATAAGACAGTATACTAGAAAATAACTGAAAAAAAATGGGCTCAGTGACCATAAAATTTCATTGTCAGTGAATATAGAAATTACCATGGTTTACCGTGCTGAGATTTGTACTGAGTACTATGTATTTCATACCTGATAAACATGATAAATTTTTAAAATTCTATCTATAGACAAGGTCAAAACTTTATGAAAAAGTAGGGAAAGTATAAATGAAACAAGATATGTAACATTGGTTTCCATATCTCTCCTCATAACTGCTGAAGGCAAAGTTACCTGCTAATTTACCCTTAATCCTGATTCCTATTAACTACTGCCACCTTAACAGGATATAAATTTGGCCAGGTACCATATCTTTTTTTTTTTTTTTTTTGGGTGGGGATCATTTCTTTAGTTTTGTTTTGTTTTAATTTTCCCAGAGGAAGAGAAAATCTCAAGCTGAGCACAGAGCCTGACATGGGGCTTAATCTCAACCACCCTGAGATCATGATCTGAGCAAACACCAAGAGTCTGACACTTCACTGACTGTGCCAACCAGGTACCACAAAGTATTATATACGTATATACTAATTTCCAATTCCTCATTTTGGATAGTGGAAAATTATGTATATATGCATATTTGTGTTTGTGTGTAAAACATATAAGATTATATTTATGCATAAGTATGTGTATATGTAAAAATATATTTATTTGGAAAACATATATATTCCAATAGAAATCAGCAGGGCAGTCATTTTTTTTCAAAGTTGTCTTCAATTTCTCTCTCCTTATAAATACTCTCTTCCTTCCATCTAACATGTCCTGTTTCTAAACCCAAGAGATGCCACAAAAAATAGAAAGATAGATTTAATAATAATCATGGTTGGGCAGACTTTAGTGAGATAGGGAGTGGGTCATCCTCTTTTTTTGTTCTATGGCAGACTCTGCAAAACTATTGGGCCTGCTACTAATCTAATTTAGGGATGTTATTCTTACATGGATAGGAATCAACATAAGCCTTTGGGGGCAATGGATTTGATTGTTTTGTGTGCTCTGTGTGCTCTCATAACGGAAAATAGCTTTTCTCCACCTCTTCTGGAATCAAATTCAGTCCATTAAGGTCTTCTGGGAGGTCAGAGAGATGGTCCATTTTATTTTCAAGTGCGGCTCTTGTAAAGGCTGGCAAGCTATCCACGAATTCTTCTACCATTTGGAGTTTCTTTACAGTCCACAGAAAAACATAGATTTTTGATGTACCAATCTTGTCTGTACATTAATTCAGTACAATATTTTACCTCTTTTAATTCACTTTTTTTCCCCTCTACTGTTCTTTCATAAGATGCAAAAGCAAAATAACACAAAAAGAACATGCCTTTGAGCTCTCGCATCTCCACAAATTCCCCACAAAGGATAGGTGCCATTTTTGCATTTTGTGTGTCCCCATACACTGATGCTCATATAATTTAATTCATCTTTTCTCCTTATTATTGGCTACTGCCCTAATTCAGACTGACCATTTCATATAATCCATTGAAATCATTTTCTAACTGATACCTCTGTCTCTGGTTTCTTCAGTTTATATTTCTTTCATAGTGCTGTCAGAGTTATATTTCAAAATACACATTTAAAGTTGTAATGTGGTGATTTAAAAGTTTTTATAATTATTGTAATCACAGTAAATCACACATATTTGAGTGCTTACAAAATGATAGCCCATGTTTTAAGTGTCACCGTTGGGTTGTCTATGACAGTTCATTTTTATATGACATTATCTAAAATTTCTAAAATAGTAATAAATACACTTCAACATGTTTTCCCATTTAAAATTTCTGTCTTACAATTTCTGAATTTCCCACAAAATTGCATTCCATCTACCTGTAGTTCTTTGCTCTTCTGAGAATAATATTCTCTGTGTATCATTCTTTTTTCTGTCTAAAATATTCTTTCCCACTTATTTTTACAAACTATTTTTTCCCAAAGTACATTTGCAATATACCCTTCTCTGTGAAACTTTTCCCAATCTACTAGGCACTACTAGTTGCCTTTTTTTTTATGATACAAACAAAACTTTGAACATAGGAAGAAAGGTATTTTTGACTTACTGGTTAATGGAATAGATTCAATTTTATCCTCATGTATCTACCTGCCTTACTTTCAATTTTGGTAACAACATGATAGCTGAAATGTGAATGTGTGACAGGGCACTTTAAGTGAAATTGACAAAGAAGAAATCCTAGAACCAATTCAAGGACTCTTCAATTTCCTCTGAGAGATGTGTGTGAGAGAGAGGATTTACAGAGATTTTTGCGAATAAATACATACTGGGATTCTTAATTTTGCCCTCCAAAGTTGGTCAGGGATGAGCTGTACTAGATATTAACCTTTCACATCAAGTTTGGGATTGTTACTTTCCTTCTTGGAGTGCTTAATATGTGTCCCCAAATTTAAGAGTGCTGTTGACTGTGCCTAAAACATGCAATAGAAAGCTCATTTGTGGCAAGAAGAATTTGTAGGACAGAATAAAAACTGAATTTGGGAAATAGCTGTAGAGTCAATGAAATAGTGAATGGTTTCTCTCTGGTAGGAGGGAGCTTCACAAGCTGGAGGCTGCGACTGTGGAGTCCTTCTGGAACCAATACAGAGAGGCAACTCTGAGGGAGGTGAAACTTCTGTGCAGAAGGAGTTAAGGAGTTGAACTACTGCATTCCCCTGGGCCAGAGGAAGTGTTGGCAGAAAATACATTGTTATTATTATAGTTGAGATTTGTTCAGAACTCAGTGTCTCTAAAGAGGTACTCAGCTGACTACCAATGCTATTTTTTTTTTCAAGAAAAAGATGCAGGAGGGATGGAAGGGTTCTATTAGTCTTTTCATTTTCTGTTCTGAAAGATACCTCAAAGTATATTTTTCTCAATTAACATGTGGAGTTCTCAGCATTGTCCACTCAGTTTCTCAGTTTACTTAGTGGGCCTTAAAAATGATCATACCAGGGATCCCTGGGTGGCGCAGCGGTTTAGCACCTGCCTTTGGCCCAGGGCGCGATCCTGGAGGCCCAGGATCGAATCCCACATCGGGCTCCCAGTGCATGGAGCCTGCTTCTCACTCTGCCTGTGTCTCTGCCTCTCTCTCTCTCTCTCTCTCTCTCTCTCTCTCTGTGTGTGTGTGTGTGACTATCATAAATAAATTAAAATTAAAAAAGATAATATTTAAAAAAAATGATCATACCAGAATTGAACTTATGAACAAGGTCTGATTTAAGTGTTCAGTTCTGAATTTTGACAGAAATTCAGTTCTGATTGACCCATGCAATGATTGCCATAATCAAGATAGAGACTGTTTATATCACACACACACACTCACAAAGATCTCTGTGCCCCTTTCCCAGTCAATCTCCACTTCCCCTACATCTAAGCAAATGCTGCTAATTTTTCTCACTATGATTGATCTTTATTTTGGGCCTCATATTTTTTTCTCAAACCAGTTTATATTTATATCTACTTTTTCTATTTTTTTGTAATTATATATTTTTTAATGTACACTCAACTTAAGAATGTTTAAAATTTGTTTTTTCTTCTCAAGCAGTAAAAAACATAATCATTTAACTTAGCACACTATACTTCCACTGTGTATGCTATTAGGTCAAGTATTTTTCCTTAATTTTTTTGTTGAACCTGCAAATTAGATATAATAATAACAATTGTTATTTTGTTAATACATCATATAATATAAAATAATTTTACTTTATAATATTATTTTATATGTATATTATATTTATGTATTTATATTATTATAATTTATATTTAATTAGTGACAAACTTCCTAAATATTTTATTTTATATTTTATTTTATTCTAGTCTATTTTGTTTCAATTCTTATTTGCATTATAGGACTTATTTCTGGGGTTATTTCTTCCTGTCTAAATCACATCATTTAGCATTTCTTTTATTAGCCTTTTGATAAAAGCACTGTTTTCTGAAAATGATTTTATTTTGTCATATTTAAAAAGATAAAATATGTGTGACACAGGATTCTTGGTTAATAGTTATTTTCTTTGTAAATTTTAGACATTCTCTTGTTTTATAACTTCCACTGTTTGTGTTGGTCAATTAAAGCATTGTTATTGTTGTTAGGAAATCTATTCTTTGTTCTCTGAGTGCTTTTATACCCTCTGGTCTGAAATTGCATTTGAACTACAAATATCTTCTAATTTTTCTATTTCAATGTCCTTGTCCTTCCTGAATATAAAGATTAAAGCCTTTTATCAATTTGAAGAAATGTTTAGTGATTTCTAGAAATCACACTAATCAGTTCAGCGTATTTTAGATTTCTAGTCTGTCCTTTGTGTCTCTTACAAATGCCCATTTTTAATTGGTCTCTGTTGCATTTGAATAATTTTGTCAGTTCTAAATACTAGTTCATTTTTAAAGATTCCTCTGTGTCTAAAATAGTGTGTTCCCCATCATCTGAGTTATTTATTTCAATATTATATTTCTAGATTTATTCAATTCTTTTTGTGTGCTACTTGCTAAATTTTATATCTATAAAAATAAAATGATAAAGCATTATCTATTTTCCATTCCTTTTTATTTCTTTAAATAATATTTGAACATAACATATTTGTGTTGTATTGTTTCTAAAAATTCCAGTATTAAAAAAATGTAAGATGTCTGATTATACTCTCTCTTGTTTTCCTTCCCTATGAATTCTTATTTTAATTTTTGTCTTTGTATTTTACTTGCAATGTTATCTGAGTTGAAGGTACATACTTATGAATATTCTTATTTGGGGGGATCCCTGGGTGGCACAGCGGTTTGGCGCCTGCCTTTGGCCCAGGGCACGATCCTGGAGACCCGGGATCGAATCCCACATCGGGCTCCTGGTGCATAAGAGCCTGCTTCTCCCTCTGCCTATGTCTCTGCCTCTCTCTCTCTCTCTCTCTCTCTCTCTCTCTCTCTCTCTCTGTGACTATCATAAAAAAAATATAAAAATAAAAAAATAAAAATATATATATTCTTATTTGGTTTAGCCATGGAACTGTACATAGCCCAAAATAAAATTTTAATTTAAGGTTATTTAGCCTATATTGGTAGTGGGAATTTAGGCTTCAAAAATGTGAACTGGTGACTTGTGGTAATGGTTTTCAAGAGTTTTTGTTTTTTGTTTTTGTCTTATGACTGAGCAACAAGCCTGAAACTCACAAGTTTTTTCATGTCGAGGTCATTCTCATATGATAGGTCCATTTGATTCCAGATTTACACTGGGGATTGCTTCAAATTGCCCAACCTGGATGAGCATTGGGTTTTGTCCTTTTTCCCTGAATTTTGTCCATAATAAATAGAGTCTCAATATCGCCAGAGCTTGTGTATGCCTCCAGGGCTAACATTGGTTTAAATGTTTTTTGCCTCTCTAGATTAACACTTCACTTCATATTTGGCCCTGAGGTTTTCTTGCTTTCTGGTTTTCTCAGTGTTTCAATAAAAAGGATTTTGCAATATATCTTACCACCATTTTTAGTTTTTTAGTTAGTTGTTGAAAGGCATACTCAGGGGGCTTGGTACAAGATGGGTGCAGGAGCAGTTTTTTGCAAATACACACACAGTGGTGACTTGAAAAGAAAATCTCTGTGATTTGAGATACACAAACCAATTTTCATAAAAAAAACTGAAAAATACAATTTTTTAAATTGCATTTGTTTCTAGGCCCTATGGTGCCTCATTAAAATCAAAATTAAAATAAAAAAAAATCGAACCATTTAGAATGTTTCAGACTTGTAGTACATACCTGCAAGATGTGACCTTTTATAAATGTTTTTTTTTTTTTTTTTTAAATGGCCCTTCTTTGTGGATGTAACACCATGTAATTTCACAAGACCTATTACTAAACCCTTTGGCTGGCCATCCTAGCACAGAGCACAATTTAAACAACTTGTACCTATTCTTTATTCTTTGCATGATCAAGAACAGTCAAAGAATACTTATATGTACATCATAGCTAATTGGGAAAAATATTTAGATTTCCTAAAATATGTTATAAACTGATACTTCTACAAAAATGTAATAATTTTTAACAATAACACCTATTTATGATCATTTTGCAACTTACATATCCTATTTTTTAATTTAGGAAAAATACACATTTTTAGTGAATTACTGACCTTAACAAATAATTCAGAAATTAGCTTATACTTACTTGGTTTCACATACAGAAACACTGAAAACTAATTTGAGCTATCATGGATGTGTAAAAATGTGTCCAATTAGGAAATTATAAACTAATTGCACATTATATCTTATAAATAATTAGTATATTATACTTTTTGTGATATCTTGTTCATATTACACCTATTATCATATTACATTATTATAGTATAGCATACACTAGTTGTGTCATCTAGACAGATTTCATAACTTCTGTGGGCCTTAGATTTTCTATCCATAATATAAAGCTTTCATTATGCCTCATACTGTGATTTTGAGAACTGAGTATTAGGTATTGAATTTAAGTGGTCTATGATAATGTGGTACATAGAAAGAACTCAATATTTTATTTTTCCTTTTTTACCCCTTTTCTTTATGTTGCCACCTTTCATCCCAGTGGAGTATAAAAAGGATTTTTAAGTGTACACTGATTCTCATACATTTCTTCTAACATAGGTTACATTTTTTAGGCAGAGCATAAAGCAATTTACCGTAGGCATCGAGAAGTGGGCCTAGGAGCATGCTATCTCCCTCCTAAAAGCTGGACCATTTTATGCAGAAAATATATGACCCAGGGCCAAGATGAAATTCTTGGCACATAGCCTCTTGGATATCGCTAGTGCTGGACAAAGAAGAAATGACAGGTTTTTGGAATGAGAGTGTAGAACAGAGTGGGTCTCCCAAGCCTGTAGAAAAAAGAAGTTAATGCCAACAGAAGAATCAAGTTCATTGTTAGGAGTAAAATTGTAATGAATAGTTGAAATTAATTGGTAACTTTGGAGGCTAGGACCAACTAAATTAGTTATTTTCTATGAATCTTAAACATCACAGAGGATTAAAGCCCTCCATTATTTTATCTGAAATTATCTCAAGATATTTATGAAAATTCTTCAGTCTTAAAAAAAATGACACGTTTTTAGTTTTCTAGACTTGATTTTAGAAAATTAATGCACATGTATGTTAAGTGCATGTAAGTTCTTTCATTCTCACAAGAAAGTCTTTATTTTACTAAACAGAACCTAAATCATATGTTGATTCTTTACTATATAATATGTATAATGTTGCTTCAATTGGTATTATTCCAAATAATAACCGATTGGTTGAGCTTGAGTATAATCCTTACAGTTTTGATCCACTAATCCAATTGTAACAAATGACTAGACGTAAATTGCAGGGAAATCTAAAAATAATTTTACACTGGTAGAAAATAAAAGTTAAAATTTTTTTTCATGGGAAAGGTAGAAAGAGGAACAGATTTGCCAGGGCAAAATCTATATATGTGTGTGTATACACATACACACATACAAACACACATATGCATGTATATATTTAACTTTAATAAAAATATAAATATTTGTAACTTTACTAGTAATATGAAAAACAAATAATTTAACTTTCATAGTAATAAATTAACTATTCAACAATATTTAATAGTGATTATTGTTAAAAGTTGCATTGTATTTTACTGTAAAGAAAGTATAAAATTGGGACTCCTGGGTGGCTTAGTGGTTGAGTGTCTGCCTTTGGCTCAGGTTGTGATCCCAGGGTCCTGGGATCAAGTCCCACATCAGGTTCCCAGAGGAAGTCTGCTTCTCCCACTCCCTATGTCTCTGCCTCTCTCTCTCTCTCTCTCTCTCTCTCTCTCTGTGTGTCTCTCATGAATAAATAAATAAAATCTTTTTTTTAAAAAAGAGGAAACTACAAAATTTACTTCTCCATTCTACTCTTGCTTCAGATCTGAGCTATTTCCAATTTCCCCAAAGAAAATATTCATGGAAATATTTAAAATAATGAAATATTTCTTCACTTTTCTCCCTTGTTCTTTCCTGCCTATTTTAATTTTATCAATTTTCCTCAGGTCAAATTCATAAGTGTATTATTTAAGTGATAGAAAGTATTAATAGTGGTTATTATCCTTCTATTTTTCTTAATTATTTAAAATAAGATAACTTTAATATAAAATGCATATATGACAATTGAACTTGCAGGACCATGGGGTCATGCAGTACAGTACTGTCAAACATCTTGATTCCATCTAAATTTATTACAAACCAGGTGAATACCTTACCACTTTAAGATGCCAGATATCTTACCAGATATAAGAAACAATCCCTACTACCACTGCTCTAATCATAATTCCACTTACACCTATACTTTTATATATAACATCATTTTGTTTACATTCTAAGCTATAATATTTTGGGGAAAGAAATTATATTGCCTAGAATTCAAGAAAGTAAAGATTTGTATAAAGTCTGTTGTTAGTCATTATACATTGTTAGGTAGTATGGACTTTACAGCTGTTCAGTGGCTAATATTTTTAGAAAATCTCTCCTGTGTACTTATTGGTTCCTTCCAAAGACTTTTAACTTTTCAAGGATGGTTTTCAATTGAGAATACATATCTTTGTCTAATGTAAGGGGTCATCATCTTTATAATCTTCACTGTGTAACAAAATTTAATTCCATCAATTCATCCTTATTAGTCTGAATGTGTTAAGATATTTGGAAAAAGTTAATGAGTATTTTTCTAAATCTGCTCCACTGGGTTATGTACCACAGCTAATCCTCACATCTCATCACAATTTATGGCTATGATATGGTTATTTCAACATAACTTTTCAGGTATCATATATCATAGTTATTGTTAAATTTAACATTTTAAAGTGTGTAAAATTAAACCTGTTCAGGATTAAATAATGAACGTGTTTACAGGTTATAGTTCCATCTTCTAGGAATTATCTTTCCATAATCTTTGCTTTTTTTAGTTGCAGTGAGTAAATTCTACATTGCAGAAGATAGTTGTTAAATAATGGTATAAAATAGAGAGTGCTCTAGGCTCTGACAAAATTTAAATTCTATCCCTCCTTGTTCCCCTCTGCTTTACCCTCCCGTCCCCATCCAACTAATATGTAGTGTCTTCTTATTAAGATAAATGGATTAAGTGATCCCAGATTCTTTCCTCCCATTCTAAAATTAAACACTGAATAGTAAATATACTATTATTTTTATAATGGTATAATATATTAAATGGTATAGTATGTAAAATACACTATTTATTTTAAAAATAGCTGTAAAGGATGATATTATATAATTTTTTATAGATAGGTATTTTTAGGCCCAAAGTTTATGGTAGCATCAATGTCTGCTGACTTGGAATCTAGCACTCTTTTGATTAGATTGCACTACTCTCTGCATGCTGAACTTGGCAAATGAAGATGCTGTGTCAGACTGCATTCAAGTAACGTTTTTCGTCACAGCAGCATTTTACCTTCATACGCATTTTACTGAGACCTCTTTTTTTCTTTTAAGAAAATAATTTAAAATATTGATGACTTCCCTCAAAGTTATATGTTCTTAACTAATGTGTCCTTATGACATGGCACCACTGGATGGTGGGATATTGGTCATTATCTAATTTTTATTGAATTCTAGCTATAAAAAGATGCTCAATAGTGTATTATTATATATCTACTGGAAATAGTTCTCTAAATGAGAGTTAGAACACATTAATATAGTTACTAAGCCTTCAAGTTCTTTTTTGATAATCAAAAATGATTTTGCTTCATTATAATCTACTTGTGCTCATTATTTTCTTGTTCTTTTAGTGAGGTAAAATCAGTTTCAAATGGTTTTTCCTAACAATATATTTAGTATACTTAATATATAGTATACATTTTATAAGTATGTATATATAAAAGTACCATGTAATCTTGATAATATTTATTTAATTAATTTTATAAATATTTTGTAACTCATAAGTTATTTTTAATTTGCACTGCATGTGATCACTGCACAAAATAATTAATTTTCAAAAACAAAACATTTCTTCAGGGAGAAAGTAATGTAAAAGCTTTGTATAAGTATATGGATGAATATAAATATTTGAGACCTGCTTTATTAAGATGAATTTCTATGCAAATTCTTACAAGAATAGACTCTGTTTGCAGCTGTAAAAATGAATACATAAAGAAATGACAAGACAGACAGCCTGTCACAGCAGCAGCTGCTTCGGTCTATACCAGAGATGTGAAAAGGAATGAACAGCCTGTCTGTTTTCTTGCTGCTCTGAGTGGAATGAGCTGCTAAGGGGATCATGGCCTTAGGCTTGTCTGTATGTATGCTGCTTAATTGGAAAGTGAAAGATGTGAATTTTCTTAAGTTAACAAAGAATTCCAAATGATAATCTTATGCACATTCACTCCAAAATTTATCTTTGATGATTATTTAATTTAATTGGTTTTATTTATAAAAATCTCCCACTGATATAATTTGAATATTAATTGAATAAAATTTTATAAATGGGTCAATTCATAACTAAGTCCTGCATATTTACTCTTTCTAGAGCTTCCTGGTTTCCTTACAACTTTTGAAAAATCAAGCCATAAATTGTGTTTTTAAAACACATCAAAATTTTGTTGAAAATTATTTGGTTATATACATTCATGGATTCAAAATAAAATGACTTAATGTTTCCATAACATGTAATACTTGGAGCAAGGATACTCAGGAATCATGTTAGGGAGTTAATAATTAAGTATGAAATTCAGGCTGGTTGAAGAGGTAGGTGAGAAAGAAAAGGTTGTTAGATCAACAGATTGTAGGTAGAGACCAGGAATTACTGGAAGTATTTCTAGAGTGAGTGAGATTGGAAGACAGAAGGTAGCTTTAGAATGAGAAACTTTAAATCAATATTATATGGGAAGTCGAATTACTGTGCTTGCAATGACTTCTTGTAGGACCATGGGGAAGATGAGTGGTTAAAATGGAAGGAAAACAAGCTTATTAGTAAGACACCTTATTGATGACATGGATAAAATAACCAGCAATTAGTACAAGAGTGATGTTGTGTTAGAAACAGTGAAAGTGATCCTATAGCTAAAATCTTCAAAAGATAAAGCAGAAGAGAGATCTGTTGATTACTGCAAAAAAGGAGGGAAAGTAGTGGGACAAGTCTAATTATATGTTAAGTCAGTAGGGAAGACAAAAAGAGAATGGTGTAAGACAAACTACCCCATTTACAGTTCTGCTGGTACAAAGGGTTACGGAAACAAAAGAGGCTACCACTTAAAGTGATTGATGGAAAGCAGTATCTTCTGAAAAGATCCAATTTTCAGGACAAGAAAGTAAAGGGAATATTGCAAGAAGAATTTGAAGAAGGAGAAAGTTTTTCAGTGACCAAACATGAATTCTACCATACAGTTTTAGTAGTTAGTAGCAGTTAGGCTGAGTAGTTATGGAGAATGGCAGGTGGGATTAGAAAACAAAATGTAGAGTCCATTGTAGGAATTAGACTTGCAGGATAAGAAAGGAGCCCTAAAATTAACTTTTAAACATGAATTACAACTAATAGGAGATTATTATTGATGTTCACAAGGCAGATGACATAGGGGAATCTGTTAATGCAAGGTAGGGGGTGAGGAGTGGTAGTCATTTAGGTGAGGAAGTGATGAGGCTCACAGAACACTCATACTGATTATGTGGAGGCCATCTAACCAATAGTTGGCTCTTGGCTTTGTCCCCTTTGGAAGCACTTTGGGTCTCCCTTGATTCAGTCAAAGAAAGCATGGAAGTCAAGAGAGAACTTGTTTTACTTCAAGCATGTGGGATTCTCTCTGCAGCCCTGACAATGGAGGGTAACAGACTAAGTGATAAGTGATGACCCCATAATTCACAGGGACCAGTGCAAAATGAAGGTGCTGGACCCTTTGTTCAAAAAGTAGGAAAAAAAAAAAAAACACTTTTAAAGGTTCTATAGTTTGAAGTGCTTTCCTTTTTTTACATCTCTCACAACTGAACATGGTGGGTTTTATTTGATGTTTAATCTAAAAAAGAAAAGTAAAATTTTAAATATTTTAGCATAAATCTTTCCATTCATCTTTATATGATGTACAATCTGGCTTAAAATTCAAATATAAGAGCATGTAAATCATGTATGAAATTGCACAATTTGTTTTATGTAGTGCATTTGTATTTTGTTCTTAACAAACAGTTGAAACACTGCAAAACTAACTAAGTTGATTTTTACTTTTTGACAAGTGCACATTCTACCAACAGTCTCTACATGGGCTTCCTTACATTTCTCTTTCCTTCTATGTCATCATTTTCTGTGTAAATAGTTGGATAATACAGGGAGTAATACAATAAAATAAATTATATGATAGGATTTACTGAGTGGTTATGTTTCTTCCAACATCGATGTTGTTTTTTTTTTTTTTTTTTTTTTTTTTTTTTTTTTGCATTTGAAGCAAGTTCTTGTTCAAATTGAAAGCTTCAACCTCTTTAGGCTGTCATTGCCTGCATTTAATCAATAGTCAATTTAAACAAGCTTTGAGTCTCATTGAACCTAGATGCATCATGAATCTACTGTAATTCTATGCTCTTGAGATATCGGACATGCTCTATGTGAATAAGGCAGCCAGGAATAGCAAAAGACACACAATACGTGTATCTTCTCTGCTCACACACATGCTCCATTATTCCATTGAACTTACAGCACAAAAATTCAAAGATAAAATTAAGAATTCCAAGAAGGAGACAGCAGAGCATTAGCCCAGGAGCAGTACCCTTCAGAATGAATCCTTGTACCACTGCACAGGTCTCATGCTCATGAAGCCAGCCCTGTAGGTGGTCTAATCAAAGTATATTTGAATATACATTCTTCAAACATAACATGATTCCAATTACCTAGACAAAAGTGTGTACCAGTAAAATTTTATTTTCAAATTATATTCTTTCTTTATGTAGACATACAGGAAGGTTAAAACAAAATATTTTAAAGAAACTTAATTTAGAGGAATGCTGTTTCTATACAAATTAATTTGATGCATTTTACATGAAAGCTATTTCTGATGAATTTTGTCAGGGATGTCAGGGAAACTAGTATGAGTGAAGTATTCACTTGGTTATTTCGCTCAAGTATTTTTATGATGAATCCATATTTATTCTATGTTTCCAAACCATTGCAAATCTCTTTTGCACTCTGTCCCCATTGCATGATTTTGAAAAGGTAGGAATCCATAGGTCCATGCACAATATTTCCAATTATGTTGAATTTATGTGGCAGGTTTGATTTACAGGAATTTGTTGGAATAAAGATGTAATTATTTTCCCACATATTAATACTCCAAGGTATTTGCTTAAGAAAGATTTTGATTTTTAATATTGTGCAAACTTTCTGTAAAACCTCTGGAAAAACACAAAAACCTCTCCACACTTGTGAAACATTTTTACCAAAAGTATATCTAATTAGTAAATACAGATACAAATCTTCTGAGACCCTTTCATGAAATGTAAAGTTATGAGGCAAGAATTTGCCCTGACTATGGACAATAGTTCCAGCTCTTTTGTTGCTGTTGTTATAATTGTCTACACATCTATGTAATTGACTCATTTATATTATTAACTGTATTTTATATAAGTTTAGAGACTGTTTCCTCCTCTTCATCCTTGACCTGTGTTTTTGGAGCAAAACTCTGTTATCAGATTCACCTTAGAAGGGGGAGAAAAAGAACATCTTTCCTTAGTGTAGGTTCACATTCATCAATTTAGATGGGAATTCCATTGGAAATCAATAAATAGAGAACACAGAAAAATTTCACAACTTGTCAGGTAAATGGTTTGTGAAGCTAAGGAGCTTAGAAAAATCACCCAATTTATGATCACTGGATTAAGGGAATGAACTGTAGTATGATCAATTCCAAATATATCTTATACCTGATACTTGTCTAACCATTTGTTCTACTTTCCCATGCCATTCTCCCCTGCACACGATCTTTTCATTTCCCATCAAATAATAGGCAATAGTATCAAAGACTGTAGAAGCAAATTACATATCAGTTCATCTGGTAAAATGACACAATGGTAAATTTGAAAAATACATCACATTCATTTCATCATCCAATCACCAGTATTTGGGAAGAACTATTTCAAGAATATTACTACAAAAATAAAGGATCTAGTAGTGATAGGCAGGATGGGAACATTTGTCTTTTGTCATAAAGACAATAACACAATTATCTTTAAATCTAAATTCAAAAGAATTAGTGTATTTTGAATTTTAATTGTCCATAGTACACAATCATCAAAAAGTTGGAATTAATGAATACATAAATTGACCAGTAGAGTGTTTTTAATTGGAGAAAAAAAGCAAAAAAATATGAATCATTCTGATTTATGTAAATGTGGAAGTATCAACCAAAGTAATTTAGAGTGGTTCTTTCAAAAATATAGATATGTTTAAACACTGGAGGTAAATATTTTGTTTGTGATTATAAACTTGAAATTGAATTGTGCTCTTAAAATTTTGTTTAAAGCAAGGGGAGCACTGAAGGGATAAGCAAAGATACAGACACAGACACACACTCACCCCATTTTATAAGTATGAAATCACATATCAAGTTTATTGTAAGGAAAAAGTAAAATATTAAAATCAGATGTATGTAGCCACTTAACCCATAGACTTGTTGATAGTATAATTATATATAAATTCCAAGATTTCTTCATGATACTAATAAGCACATTGAATGTGTGTTTTCTGTCTCCTTTATGTCATTTATTCTCTTAACACATATCATAAGGTCACACAGTTACACATATTTTTATTATTTCTCCAATTCTTATAGATGCCAATTTACTCTCACTGGAAGAAAACAAATGACTCTGAAGTGTCATAATCATTAAAGTATTTTTCCTCAAAGGTATTGTGCTAAATTACATTTGGCTTGTGCTAAATGCACTGAACGTGCACTTATTGAATAATCATCATCATTAAGCAGATGATAAACTTTAAAGTAGAGTAAGGGGATCATTTCCATTTTGTTACCAGCTCTCCCCAAAAAATGAAGACAAAATATATACAAGAACCCCTGAATGTGTATTCACCCCAATTGCATTGCTTCATTAATTACGGTGAGCAGCCATTCTTTTTAACTTTCCTCTCTTACTGCTCACCATAATTCACTATTGTAAACTGGTTTAAATCTGAAAGAAAAGGAATGTATTGATAAATAATTTAAGGATCCTTAATCTGTTTAATTTATTTGTATATAGCCTACTTTATTCTAGAAAAGATGTAAGGTTAACAGTCAATTAATGCCTTTCAATACAATGACCTAAAATTTGAGATATATAAATACCAATGATACATTTAGTGTTCTGAACATATCTTTAAAATCATGAGTTCATGAGTTAGACGGTGCTATCTTTTCAGAATGCTTTTTATAGGAATATATGCTATAAATTATCACATTGGTTGCCTATTATATAACTTTTTAGTGTTTACAGGTATTACATTTTTAATTTAATTCCCTTTGACTTGTTGGCTTTAGGTCATACTTAGCTGACTCAATATCCTTATGAAGGAATCCAGGTAAGAAAGAAGGGGAACTGTATAGAGAAAATCTACTATAAAATATAAAAGTGTTAGAATAATGATTCAAAAAATGAAACTAACGAGAACAGGAAAATTTTCAAAAGTTAGTAGGTAGCTGTCAGGACAGCTATATGCCAAATGGAGAGACACTATCTCTTGCAGACAGAAGTTGCCAAAAGAAAAAAAAAATGGTGTGTGGGGGAGTCTGGTTGGGGGAATGTTCATTTGGCAGGAAAGATGAGGGGATAAAGGCAGCACACTTTTTAGTTGTTCCCTGTGGGTCTGTCAAGTCCAATGGCCTATATTTTATGTTCTGTGTCTCATTTTCTAACAACTTGAAGCTCAAAAGGAAGAAAGTCGAGGAGTTTAAATTCAGGAAGAAAGATAGCAGAGCATTTAGGTTTCATTTTGGCTTTTTCACCTCCAATTTGCAATGCTCCAGTGCAGGGAGAGGGAAAGAATTGTGTATTTCACTGAGACGTTGGACACCTGGTCTTAACGGGCTTACCAGTATAGGAGGGTTAAAATATTAAATGTATCAAAATGATTTTTTAAAAATAGTTTTATGTCAAAACTATTTTATGTGTCTTAATCACATAACATCATTGAGTGTTTGTGGACAAGTAGACAGATTTACCACTACATATCATCTCCTGTGGTGGGAGGTAGAAAAAACATTCTAGGAGTCATAAGACTTGATTAAAATTGATAGATGCTGCATTCAGTATTTTAACTGTTTATTAAAGAAAGCATTTGGAATATTCATCATAAATCTGTTATAGCCTATAAACTTTCACATGGAGTAACTGAACTTTCTTAGTGCTATAGAAAGAGTATAAATATATTTAAAGGGCAATTAGTGTCGTATATATCTTAAAATATTATTGTTTAAATTATCTCATTTTTAATGAACATGGTGGAATATTACAGAGGACACAGCACATTTTACATAAAGCAAACCAAAACTTTATGTATAACAGCAGAATCTGAAGTTTAAGATACTACAGCTTCATTATGAGCATACTTTAGAAGAGGTGAAGGGGACCTAATAACAATACTAGGTGCAATTTTATTGTAAAAATCATAGCTATCCAAGGAACATTAATAATGCAATGCCAATAAATACTCAAATAAATATTTGACATACTAATTTGAATTCATTAAAAATGTTGTTTAAGGAACTAAGCTTATACTCTCTGAGGAAAAAATTCTGAAAAATAATTTGGCACAAAGCAGGAGTTTGTACTCAGTTTTGATGGCTGATTGAGTGTGTACCTTAGTTTGGTATTACTTGGGGCACAATATCGTGTGTCAGAAACTTTCTCGTATTAAATTGTCAATATCAATTCAGAAATTCATTATTTAATCAATTTTTTTTTCACAGAGGAACAAAGCACATAATCAAAAATGTGTACGCCCTTGATTTGTTTTCAGACAAGCAATAATCCCAACCACTCCTGCAAAGCTGCGTTCACTGATTTTTCTGTGACAATTTACATGTAAAATTGTAAACATTTAAATAATGTAATTAACTGGGGAGGGGGGATTTATTTAAATAACTGCATCACACTGGATTTTAAAAATGAATGCATTATTATTTTATATCATTTCATACATTTTATTCCTTCTCTCTGGAACACTCCATGCCACTATTCAAAAAGTAGCTCCATTTTCTCTTTTAGGACTAAACTATAGTATGGGGAACCCTGGGTGGCGCAGTGGTTTAGCGCCTGCCTTTGGCCCAGGGCGCGATCCTGGAGACCCGGGATCGAGTCCCACGTCGGGCTCCCGGTGCATGGAGCCTGCTTCTCCCTCTGCCTATGTCTCTGCCTCTCTCTCTCTCTCTGTGTGTGTGACTATCATAAATAAATAAAAATTTAAAAAAATAAATAAACTATAGTATGACTCACTTAAAGGAACCCTCCTGTGCCATTTAGTTTAAAACAATCCAGCCCTGTTTGTTTAACGTCTGATTTACCAAGGCAGTTTGGTAAGTCACTTGTTCCTAGTGGCTAGCATATGATAGACACTCAATGAACATTTATTGAAAGATAATTAAAAATCTAGACTTGGATAAGAAGAGACTTTGTTCAAAAAGACTATGCAGTAGGGGAAACCTTGACACCATATGACCTTGCAAGCATTTCATAAGTTAGGCGGAAGGAAATTTCTTATATTTAGGGAGGGATAAACAAGGCAGTAAGTACTGGGTACTGAGGAGTTACTTGAAATGTGGCCTGATAGGGCAGTTGAACAGGACATGTCTTTCCTTGAGATTACGAGATTCTCAGACTGGTTGTTCTATATTCAGATACTGGCACAGGCTGGTGGAAGCTCAAAGTTCTAGGCCTCAAAGACAGAGGGAACATGAACTAAAGTTAGTCAAGTCAAATAGCTGATTTGTCAGTTGACGTAAAAAGCTAATAATTTATAAAGGCAATGGAGTTTGGAAAGTCTCTATCTGAACTTGTTATAGGTAAATGATGGAAGCACTTGTAAGTCATACCTCTGTTATGGAAAAGGTTGATTTCCTTGCAGGCAGCCAAGTCTTGGAATACAAAAGGGTGGGAGGATTTCTTAACCATTGCTGCTTTCTAAGAGCACAGGGCTCATGTAAGATACAACACTACCAAAAAGAATAATTGAATGCATGTTTGTTATAGTATATTTAATGTGATATATATGACCATATATAAATCTGTATGTTTATTTATGTATTAATTTTGACACTGACATGATTATTTATATATATGTATCTACATAAATATGAGCTGATCAGTGTTTCTTTATATGTCTAATTGTGTAAGACTAACCTATGTATTATTGAGTATCATCTTTGGCTTATGACCACTATACTCCTTAATGTTTATAACAATTAAAAATACCCTCATACTTCTAAATGCCCTTAGCAAGCAGTTCTGATTCTAGCTGAAAGTCTTTGGGATGCAGATGTCATTGTGTTACAGATCCCGAATACTAATGCTATACTTCAATAATATTCTTTATTTTCACATGCATATTTGTTGTTAAGCTGCCTTTGTTAAATTTGTAAATACCAGAAAATAGTTGCTTGATTCCATATGATCCATTCCATCATAAATAATTCATCTAAGACAATAATGGGCAAAAATACTATTTACCTGCCAGCTATTGACATTCTCTTGGCAAATTTGACCAAAGGGAAGTCTTCAGAAAAGTTTTTGCAAATGGGTTCCCTGCTTAACAATAAAGACAAATAAATTATATCTCAACATTTTCAAAAGTGGATATACTATGTGACCAAATTAGTTCATGGGAGAAGTCATATTCTAAGGAATTGTTAAAGAAGAGCGTGAGAACTCTGATAAGTCATTCTGGAGTTAGCCTGTCTTCTGAACCTGTTTTCATACAAGTAAACAACTCTTTATTATTTAAGCAAATCTGAGTTGGTGATTTTGTTAGAGTCAAAAGCATCTTATGTGATATACTTTATTAACACTGAAATCTAATAAAATCCAAACAAATTATCTTTTCTACTATTTCTAAAAACTTTTAAACATATAAATTATTTTTTCCACATTAAAAAAATCTTAAGAATAAACATACAGGGGCACCTGGATGATTCAGTTGGTTAAGCATCCAAACTGATTTTGGCTCAGGTCATGATCTTAAGGTCATGAGATTGAGCCTCAAGTTAAGTTGTGCTCCACACTCACTAGGAAGTCTGCTTGAGAGTCTCTCCCCCCCTTCTCTCTAAAATGAATAAATAAATCTTTAAAAAAAGAATAATGATACAAATGTGTAAATTTAAAAATAAAGAAAATGTTAAATTAGTAAAAACATCCCTAATGAGAAAATTAAAGACGTGTCTACTTACTGATAAGAGTTGGTGAAAAGTTTTTTTTTTTTTTTTTTTTTGTAGTCATGTTAGTAAGTCAAACCCAGGTGCACATTTAATGAACATGGAAAAATTACAGTGGAAGATGTTTTATATAAACTATTAGTCGCTCCTTTGCATTATACCTAAATATGCTCTTATGTTGCATGTGTATGTGGAAAAGTTAACAATCATGACTTTTTATTAAATATCTTCTTCCCCAAATAAACTTGTGTACTAAAAAAATGTTAAGATCACCAACTTCTTTTCTCCCTCCAAATGTTACAACGAACCCATGAGCAGGTGTGGCCTAAGCTGAGGGCCCTCTATGAGACTGGGCTACCCCCGGACTCCCATCAATATGGCCAGGTGACTGGGTGTACGTGTGGAGATACCAACACCGGACACTTCAACCTCGCTGGAAGGGACCTTACATTGCGATCCTGACCACTCCCACCGCTCTCAAGGTCGACGGGATTACTCCCTGGGTCCACTACACCAATGTCCGGCCAGCTGACCCACACGCCGTTCTCAAGGACTTTGTTCCAGAATGGAAAAGCCAACCGAACAAGGACAATCCCCTAAAGCTAAGACTGTGCCGTTCTCACTTATTTCCCACCTCCAAGACTCCCTAGTCTGAGGTTGTCTTTCAAAATAGAAGGGGATTAGATTTAGTCTTCTTACAACAAAGGGTGGGGTGGGGATGGTTATGTGCTGCCTTAAACATAAGATGTTGCTTCTTCCACGGAATGTAAATGGGAGCGAGAACAGCAACAAGGTTGGTTAGAATCCTGGTTTAATCATTCCCCCTGGCTCACTCTGAGAGCAACCTGGACCCATAATGGGGTCCTTCCTTAGGTTCCTCTGAGAGGGGGAAATGTGGAGGCCGAGAAAATTAAGGCCATTCCACTTTAAGTTCAGTGTTAGCACAAGTACAGCCATCCCAGGCCCCTGTGAATAAGAGCTGAACTTTACCTTACTTCAGTTACAGGAAGAAAACAGCTTACAGCTTAATGTCCTAGAAAGCCCCATATTAGAATAAGAACAGAGCCTAAGCCAAGGGCAGGAAGCCCCTATTAGAATGAGAACAGAGCCCAAGCCAGTGACAGAAAGCCCCTATTAGAATAAGAACAGAGCTCAATGCCCTTGAAAGCCCCATATCAAAATGTAAACAGAATCGAGAAATTCCTCCACCACTTCTGAAGATCCCCTAGACCAGCCTATAAAAAACTAAGCTGAAACCCACCTCAGGGTCCAAGTCCCTGCTCTGCTGTGTCGGGTGTACTTGGACCCAAGCTCGAGCTTGTAAATAAACCCTCGTGTGTTTGCATGGGGTGGGGGGTGGGGGGGGCGGAGAGAGTGGAACAAATAATATGTAACATTTGAGGAGAGGGAGGAAGGGGGTATAAATGGACTATCAGGAACTGTAGTTACTGACTAGCTGGCAGTAACTGTACCTTGTTGAAGTTCCTGATGAAAAAATGAAACTTGAGTTCTGAAAAAGCTGATAAGAACTAGAGAATTTGTTTCATGGGATAAGCAATACTGAGATGGATACATCAAATTATTCAATCAAGAAAATGTCAAACATGAAAATAACCTAACATGTTCCAGGCACTGTTATGTATCCTCGGGATATAATGATAAAAGGAAAAAATAGTCGTTACTTATTTGCTCATGGCATTTACATTCTGTGAGGTTAAAAATCAACAAACAACATGTTCTACATAAAGACATGCTCATAAAGTCATGGTAGGATGGGGATGATTGTAAATAGAATGGTTAGGAAGAAAACACTCTAAGATATGGTGGTTTTGTTGGATTCTGAAAAACAAGCATAGCCTAGCCATGGAAAATTTCTTGGGGAAGCATGATGCAGGTTGAAGGAATCACAATTACAAAGATCCCGAGGCTTAGACTGAGTTTGCCATCACAGCCAAAAGCAACAAGGCCAATATACATAAGGTATTTTGAGCAGGTGAGTTTATGGATCTATGGGATTAGAGATAAATATGGAAGTGTAATTGAGAATAACTTTATAATAAGGAGGTTGGGTAATACTTAAATTGCAAAGGAAAAGCTACTAGAGAGTTATTAAAGGTAAAGTGACATATTTTTAGAAGATTATGATGCTTAACTGGGAATCATAAGAAAGAGGTAATAGAAAAACTGAAATAACCAGCTAAAAGATTGTTGCTAAATGATTGCTAAAATCATTTGGACTGTAGAACAGAAAGTAAGCATAATTCAGGATATATTTTGGAGATAGATATCAAAGCATTTTTCAAGGAATTGGATTTGGAAGAAGGGAAGGGAAGTAATAAAAATGACTTTTTAAAAAATTCTTGAGCAACTGGATGTGTGCAGTTGCCATTTACAAAAATAGAAAAAACACACCACAAAGATTTGGGATAATAGAAGTATCATTATTCCTCTTCATTTTGAGTTCATCCATTTCCACAAATATGGAACAGATACGTCATTCTCTTTTCAGAAATGTCTATGGTAAAGATAACTGATGTAAAAAAAAAAAAACTTTTACCACATGATAATCATAATCAACCCACTGTTCCTAATATGAGCAAAACATTTTAATTATTCCTAGCATCCATCTATTCTTTTGTCACCTTAGTAATAGAATTCCCTAGGTACCTTGTTGCCTACCTAAAGGAGAGTTTATCATCCTCCTTTACAATAACATGTGAAATTTCTGGATAATCTCCTTAAAGTTGAAGTCATATACCCTGGATTGCATTTTCCCCCATGCCTGCTGTTTAAGACATGTCAGCACTGCTGCTTTGAACTCAGAAGAAAACAAAATTATGGGGAAATCAGAGCCAACCTGCCAGCTTGGCTCACTTGATGGACTTCCCTAAATTATCCTGTAGTTGATAATGTGAAAGAAAAGTAAACTCTGTTATTTAAACCATAGCATTTTTGAGAATGTGCTAATATAGCTTATATTCTTGTACTAGCTTATATGAATAGATACATTATTTCCTAGAAAATCATGCTTATTAAGAACATTTGTGAAATTTTTAACAAGCATTGAAAGATGGACTATTGGATAGTGCATGCGTGTGCACATGGCATGTAGGTGCAAACACTGAAATAGTATGAGCCAAGCAACTGAAGAATGGAGTGAAAAAATAATTTTATCTACCTTTCCAAATGGATAATCCTGCTGAGCAGGAAGGAATGTGAAATAATGTTCATGTTCTATAAGAATCATTGCTATACCAATGCTGCTTACAATAGAACTAAGGTGGAATACTGGTACTATACATGCAGTGTGTTTTCAAATGTTTGAATTGGAAATAAATGTCATAGTAAATCAATCAGAAGATGAATGAGAACTTGGGAAAAAAATCAATTAGGTGTTGGCATTACTCCTTATGCTACAGAACTCACAGAACTTTTGTCAGAATTCTGTTGCAATATATTTAAGATGTATTATGCTTTCTAGTGACATTAGTAAAGATAGAAAAGTCTAGAATAACTCCATCCTGCAAGTCAGATATCCTGCAAGTTTTTAAATCCTATATATAATTCTGAAAATGGGCATTTTACTTGCTTTTGCTCAGCAGCCAAATAGGAAGTGTATTTGAATAAGCAAGTTAAAAAGTGTATTCAGACTATATCCTTTCAAAGAAAATGAATGAAGCAGATGCAATATGTCCTCCTTGTTTCACAAAAAATAAATAGCAATCAACAAAATTTCCATCTCCTATTTGAAAAGTTTAATCAAGGTCATAGTTTTCAACGTTATATCCAATACGTATTATACAATTAGTAAGAAATCAATGATTTATAAACACCCTGACAAAGATTAATGCAAAGAAGATCAATTTAGTTGAATAATGAGAATTACAGCCTAAACACTTTATTTGCATTGTTCTTTGGTTAAGCCTTAATATAGTAAATGTGCCATGGTGCTATCTTGATGTGGAAATAAAAAGTGACCACCAGAGATTTAGGTCTTCCTTTCTTAATGTAAAATTGTTTCTGAAAAGTAACTATTCAGTCAGTGTCTACATTTTCCAATCCCTTGTCAGAAATGTTATTACACAGTTTAGTCAGAGAGGAGACAAAAAGGAAGCAAACAATTATAGAATATATTGAAACAGTAATATTTTAATTTATAGTTATGAATGATCAGATGAGCTTTTGCCTAGATTTTGATTCATTGTATATCATTTATAAAGAAAGAAGAATGAAAGGAGAGAGAGAGAAGGAGTAAAAGGAAGAAGTAGAGGGAAAAGAAAGCAAAAAAAACCTTCCTTTTGGAAATAGGAAAGTTGGAAATACCACATCATTTATAATTCCATTCTCTTCATACTAGAAATTGGAATGATCAGGCTACTTTGTTTCAGATAAGAAACTTAGCTAGTTTGAGCTAATAGTTCTGTCTTGAATGTTTAAGCCATGGCTTTGAAATAACAAGGCTTATAGAAGAGAAAGATTGGAATTGAAATCTTAATACTTTAACCTTCCTACTCCACTCCCGTCCCCCATGAACAACAACAATACCTTTTAAATTTTTCCTCTTAATTTTCAAGTAAATCCTCACACTTCCCCATATACCATTGGTCTGCAAGATCAAGTGCAATCTAGTACTTCATTTGTGTCCTGGCAGAGAAAAACCAGTGGCAGGGTTTTCTCCTTTATGGAATGGGCAATAACTTGGTGGGAGAAGCAGCTTAGAGCACTCCAGTGAAGACCAACAATGTAGTAGATTCTAGAGAAGATGTGGGCTAAGAGACCTGTGGACTCTACAAGGGGAGTGATCCTTAAAAATTCTTATTCAAACTATACTACTTTTGGTGGAAAGGCAATAACTAAAATCAAGAGAAAAAATTTCCCTGAGCTGAGGACCTCAGTTGGCAAACTAAACATCTGTAGAATTCCAGGCAAGAATTATAAGAAAAAAAAATTGTCCATAAATATCAATTAAGGAAAAACCTTACAACTTTCATGTAGAAAAAAAATAAACATGGCACCTGCAAGGAAAAATACACACACACCAAAAAAACCCTACCTGAAATTGTGTTTTTCTTTTAGAGTACTAAAAGCAAAACAAGCAAACGAAAAAGAGTATATGTACAGAATGCAAAGAAATTGGCTCTGTAACTTTTCTGAAATAAGCTACCTTTTGGAAAACAAACTTGAAAATATGAAAAACTTGGTATAAATCTCCAGGATAACAGGAACACTGTTTTCTGTTTCATCTCATCAGATAGCTTGCTTTAATTATCAGTAAAACCTAGCTTTGATCTTTCTTGATTCTGGCCAATATTTCAGATTTTCCCCTTTACTTTGTAACCAGTATACAGATAGCAAACCTAATCTATTTTCTATATCAAAATTAGAATTTGAACAGCCCTTATATAAACCTATTATTTTCTTCAGTTCTTAAGCAATTAAATTTAGTATTAGGAGGTGTTAGCTATAGATCTTACTATTAACACCACAGGTTTTTCACATTTCTGTTTTTCTCACTTTGCAATCAATAGATGCAATTAAAAGTTTGCATTTTCTAGTATAAATCTTATCCCCTTTAATGCAAGTAACTGTATATACATGCATTTTCTTTTCTTTTGAGAATATTTACTCAACTTTACTTGAAGGTCATGATTGAAATATAGATTAATCTCTTGAGAGTTGTTATAATTCACTTCTAATTGTAACCTTAAACCATTTAAAGGATCACATAACTCAGTGAGAAGCCAAGGACCCACAGTTTTTAAACCAAAGGTATTTAAATTATTTTATCTCATCCACGAACATGTTTCTCTCTACTTATCCCACAATCTGCTGAGTGCTATTTTTCTTACTTTCATTCTCTGACAGTTTCTGTATATACCCAATGAAATTCAACAAGGTTGAGATTGAAAAAAATCTGTTATCATATTAGCTAGCAATTTTTCCAAGCAGAAAAAGGAGACAGAATTGTGTTTTAAATGTCAGCTAGTAATAAAACATGCTTGTTATGCATATATAAGACTCAAGAAACAGAACATCTCATGAGAATTTTTTTAAAAAATCATTGATAATAAGTGAATTGATTACATATAAAATAACATTTAAAACATTACAAAGCCACCCATGTGCACTGTACGATTTTGAAACATGTGATTATATCATTAATTTTATAGCTATAACTTATGGCAGGTAAAGCACTTGTGATGGCATCTATATATCTAGATAACTCTAAAGTAGAAGAGAAGCAATAGAAGTATTAGAGGAAAGAAAACAATTTTTGAAATAGCAATTTATTTTCTAGATGAAAAATATAAACTGCAACCCTGTATTTGACATGAGTATATATCAAAATCTTTCCTCAAATGTGGACTGAAGCCTGAATTGTTACTTGCAAGCCTGATTATGGAGCAAGGAAAACCCAATAAAAGTTGTGATACTATACTTGTTATAGCTCTTTTCTCTAATAAGTATTGATTTTGAAATATTGGTAAAGATTATAGCTTGTAGGTAAGAAACTGCTGCCCCAAATATACTATCTATAAGTATTTTTTTTCTGAATGACTCTTAGCTTTGATTTGGTGAAGTGATTTGATATGATTAATGAAATTATAAGTAGCATTGATTCCCAGTTATTGTTATACTTGACATATTAAAGATAGTTTAAAATATGGTGGAAAATATCTTTATATGTGCTCAAAGATAATGAACTGTGGCACATAAAGTTTATTAAATAAAGTGGAATTAAGAAATAAAACAGTTGAACATAGGGGAAGGGAAGGAAAAATAAGATAAAAACAGAGAGGCAAACCATAAGAGACCCTTAACTTTAGGGAATAAACACTGTTCCAATGGAGATGGGGTAAGTGGGTGATGGGCATTAAGGAGGGCACATGATGTAATGAGCACAGGGTGTTATATGCAACTGATGAATCACTAAACTCTACCCTGAACCTAATAATACACTATATGTTAACTAACTTCAATTTAAATAAAAAGAAACATCAGGGCAATTTACATCACAGAGCAAACATACCTAGATCAATTCACAAACACCAAGTCTCTTGTTAGTCACTATATAACTGTAATTCATAAAAGCGACTTTTCCTAATTTTTAGCTGCTTCATGCACATAATAAATTCAGAAGGTCAAAGAGGGCATTAAATCTGAAGAAACATTCATTGTCAATGTTATAATGAAATGATTAAAGCAGAAATATTTTTAGTAAGTAATGTACCTACTCTTTTTATAATCTCAAGGGATCTCTTGAATTGCTATATTGTATGTAGCTGACAAGTATGATATGTAAAAAATACTTTTTATATAACCAATAATTTTTCTAAAACAATTAAAAGAGGAAAATATTTGTTTAAATGTAAATGAGTAGTAAAGCATTACTTATTATGCTTGTTGTCCCAAAACAGCAATTAAATTTACTGGGCTAAATAATCATTTATAATTGAGATTTTTTTTTTAATTCTGTGGTTTAAAAAAAGAATTAGAGATATCATGAGTAGAGAGTATAAATTAGGACATCTTGCTATAATTTTGCAGCTTTCTTTTTTCTTGTTTTTATTCATGCCCAAGTCGACCAAATATTTAATCAAAATAACAAATCATGTGTATGTTATTCAGGACTGTATGGTATGAAATAGAACAGGTTAGCCCATCAAGAACAGAATAACAATCATATAACAATTAGAAAATATTCTAATATTCAATTTTGTCATAGTAATTTTGAGGAGGTAACAGTCCAAACGACAAAATTAGTTTTTCTGGAAATCCAGAAAACATTCATGGATGAAGAAGAAGACTAGGTTTGTTCTACATATAAGATATATGATATATATTGGTAACAATGGATATTTCCCCATTTATGACAACTAGCTTAGCAAATATTTCATGGTGGAAAAAGCACTGAGTATGAAGTAGATTCATTCATCCATGTATTTATTCATTCAATGAGTATTTGCTAAGGACCAACAACTATTGGGAATAAAAGACAAACGTGATCTGACATTTGTCCTTAAGAAGAACATCACATCTTTCATGTATGAAACATTTACTTAGTACTGACCTATTGCATTCTCCTCTTCATTTAAGTCTTACCTCAGTTCCAGAGGTCACTGACTCTGGGAAGCCTTTTCTGACTCTCCTGGGATGTTTGTGGTCCTCCAGGATGATCACTCTCTGCACATTCCTAGAATAATAATCATTGTGTTCTATAATTTTACTCAGCTCCCTAGTTGAATTGAGTAAACACTTCAGAGACATGCCATTAGCTTCCAGATCAGTATTCCACCATCTTAGCCCACTGTCAGTGCTTTTCAAATTTAGTAGGCATATAAATCATCTCAAGATCCTATAAAAATTTAAACTCCGATTCAATATTTCTGGGATATGGACTGCAATTCTCCACTTCTATTATGTTGATGCTACTGGTCTGTGGAACACAATTTTAGTGGCAAGGCAATAGGTGTTATTAAATTATTAATCACTTAATAATTTATAAAGATGAGAGGTGAAGAATATTAATACATATTGGATAAATGGAAAAATGATTTAGAAGGTATTTGAGAGTCTAGTAATGCCAAAGACCAATAGAAAATGGCCACCCAGAAGTAGCAAATTATCAGAAAAAAATAAGTTTATTTAGGTTCCTGCGATGAAGAAAGATGCACACTGGAGGAACTATTTGGGAGATTTATAGGATTTGGGTAATTACTGTTTAATTCTAAGGAGCGTTTAAAGATGCAGATTGTAAGATCAATAAAAGTATAGCTTTCTCTATTTTTGTAACTTGAGTAAATGTCCACACAATGCATTGTTAGAATGAAACAATAGCAGAGAAAGCATAATCTTTCTACACTCACTGATTAAACAAATCTTTACTGAGATCTACTACATGCTACATGTCTAGACATGTATTGAGCAAGTCCAATGAAATCCCTGCCCTCGTGGTGAAACAGTGAATGAAAACAAGTAAGTGAATATGTACTGTGATAACAGGCAGCAATAAATTATATTAAAGAAAATTCAGCATGAAAACAAGAGAAAGTAAAGGAGTGGCCATTTTAAAGGAGAAGCTTTTCTTTATCAGGAATAGTAAGCAGCACCTTCATGATACAAAGAACTTTTTTGCAAAAAGATTGACATACGGCTGTTTCATGTAGGAGAAAGAGCATGTGGAAAGACCTTGGACTAGAAATAAATTTGCCATATTCCAATAATATCAAGAAAGTCAATAATATCAAGAAAGTGGAATAGTGTCAGTGGGTGGAGGGCATAAGTTGAAGACTTGGAGGGAATTTGTGCGACACAGTAAGGAGTTAGAATATTATTGTGGAAATATGGGAATCCTTTGGATGCATTTGAACAAAAAATGTCATGAATTGTTTTGTATTGGAGACAGTTTATTGTCTGATTGAAGATTCTGGGAAGAACAGAGTAAATAAAGGGGGATCCCAAGAGTAGTTCAAATTAGGTGTCAGCAAACTATGGACAACTAACCAAATCCAACCTATTTTTACAAAACCCATGAACTGAAAATTATTTTATATTCTTAAATGTCTATTATAGAAGTACAGTTTAATCCCCCTTTTTTTAACAGATTCTGTATTTGCAAATTTATCTACTTGCCAAGATGTATTTAACCCCAAATCAATACTCAAGGCACCTGAACAATTATTAGCACATGTGCTCGTATACAGAACAGCAGCAGATTTGAGTCACTCGATAAATATGTTCCCAGCTGAGTTTAAACAAAGCCACAATCTACCTTCTCAAATCAGCTCTTCTTTTCATATGTGTAATTCATGCCACTTTTTTCACATTATTTTATTTTACTTTCTTTTTTTTTTCTTTTTGGTGATTTCACTATTTCCTAAATTAGTGCTAATGTGCTGTTTAGTGTTCCAAAGTGCAAAAAGACTGTGATGTATTTTATGGAGAAAATACATGTTTCGGATAAGATCTGTTTAGGCATGAATTACAGTGCTGTTGGCTGTGAGTTTTGTGTTAATGAATCCACGATATGTAATCAGTAAGGTGTCTTTAAACAGAAACACACAGAAAACCAGTAAGTATGAAATGATTCATACAAATGTTGTGTTCAGAGGCTCACAGGCACCTAATCTCATATTTCCCCTAGAAGCATAGAATGTAACTATCATGGATCACAGAAATCATCTGTTCGTACATAATACTCTTAATTTTTCCTCCTGACCAAAACCTAAAATAGTTACTACTTCTCCTTTTGCAAGTAAATTTGCCAACTTCTGGTATAGGTGCTATGGTGCAGTAGTAAAAAAGATACTGGCTTAAAGTAGGGTGGTAGATGTGAAGATCATGAGGAGTTTTTATATAATATATTCAAATTTAAAGTCTATAAAATGTTGGAAAATATATAGGGCACACATAGATAAAAATATTGATATTACCAACTACCTTTTTTCATTCACATTGTTTAATTCATTAGATATTGCTATTTTAATGAGTCTTAGAATAATTGTATTTCAGGCTAATTCTACCTACATTATTTATGCTGTGGCTTATTACTGGTTTTGAGGAGAGTTTATTAGCATATAAATGCTCCCAGTTTTATTGAAGAAACATAGTTTGCGACTGCTTTACAGTTACAACTGCCATTTTGGCATCTGGAAAAGGTTTAAAATTTGCACACTGTTCTCTGATTACTTTTCTGTAACTGATCATAACTTACACTCACAGTCTTTGACAGGTAAAAAAATGTCCTTTGAAGGTCAGTCAGTCACTTCTGCTGCAGAAGGAAGCTGTAGTTTGAGTCCAGGCACCAGAAGATGGTATGATGAATTAGGATGTTAGTAGGAGTGATGATAGGCTGATAGAATATTTGTGATGTAATTTTTACTGGACTTTATCATTGCATTTGAGTTGCAAGTAGGAGTAAAACATTAGAGATGGCTTTTATTTTTCGGAAAGGAAGACTCAATATGAAAGAAAATTGCTTTCCCCAAACTATGTAATCTTAGAAGGAGGAACTTATGTAAAGTTTATACATGTTTCTGTTATAAGGTTAATATATTTTTCCAAAGTTCAAGAGACTGTTTTAGGAATGATAAATTTGAAAGATAAAAGAAATATAAATGACCATTGACCTTTGGAAATGTATAGGATCATCCAAAGAGTATATGAAGAGAGAGAGAGAAGTTTGAGTCAAACACTGTAAAACAATATTAAAGGAATGTGCAGAAGAATATATTTCCTACAAAGAGAAGAGAGAAGCAGCCAGAAGACAGGGAAGGAAATGATTTAGGATGCAGGTAGTAACTGATAAATCTCTAAAGAATTTGCTTGAATTAATAATACGTATTTATTGTTGACTTGGGATAGAAACTTTTTTAAACTGACAAAATTGTAAATAAAATAAACTGTAATATATTTACAAGTGAATGAATGGTGAGAAGAGACATATTTGCTGCTTTGAGTCAACAGACCTGGGAAGGAGGCTTGGTTAAATACAACTGTCCTTTCTTGTGTATCTAATAAAATGAGACCTACCAGTTACAGGTGGTCAGTAGGTCCTACTCACTAGCAGAGGCTCTTGGAAAAAAGAATGGCAAGTTAAGTGTCCCAGAAAGTGACAAAACATTTGTACTTTTGACAAATGTATTTAACCCATTATAGTAGACATATTTGTCTCTGAAAGGGAAATAAGAGAGGATGATGAGTTTATGATAACATGGGAAAATGCTTCAACGTTTTATGAAGTAAAGAATCTTGCATTTGCCTGTGGCTACACTACGAAATCATCTCACCGCGAAGCCTCATTTCCTCGTACTGTGTCCTGACCCATTCATGTGTTTATAGAGTTGTCATTGTGTACCCCCTCTAATGTGACACGATGACCAGAGTTAAGGAAGCACAGCTGAAAAGATTTGTGGCCTCTCCCTTTGTGAATCAGCTGAATCACTCAAAGACACTTGCTGCCTCATTAGTTATCTGTGCCCCCAAAATGGAGAATGATGATGCTACACATCTGCATGCTCCCAATACAAGGCTTCAACAACTGATACCATAAATAATATATGCCAAACAGCTTTTGGTTTTCATAAAATGTAGCCACTACTTTTAGAATGCTACTTTTTGTTTAAATTCAAGTGGTCCACAAAGTAGATGAAGAAGGGTATGATAGCCAAACTAATATCCTCTCTTTCCACAGTTCAGTTCAAAACATCATTTTGGCGATATTTAACATTCTCAAAAGTTCTGATTTTGACTCTTCCCCAACAGTCACACTCGTCTTTATTTTTAGCATATCTTGTTATTCTCATCAACAAACAAGATAATCAATGCTTTGCGTTGTTTGGTAAAAGATTCAGGACACGTTTAGTGCCAGCAGTAGAACAGACTGAGCAGGGCAAATGCCTCCTGTGTTATGTCGTTGCCATTTTGTTTGCTCATTTTTTATCATGTCAGATAATCTGACATCAATCCGGTCTTTCAAACCCGGACACATACATGTCCAGGAGAAGCATTTGATGAGACAGAGTGAGTGGATCTGAGGGAAAGAGGTCGAGCTCAGACTGGGCAAGAAAGGACACACAGTGCAGAAGCAAAAACATCAATTGATATTGAATGAGAAACTTTTTCGTTATTCTTGATTAATGAGTAAACTTTCAAAAGCTGCCTTTGTTCCTTGTAATATCTCTAGTTTTGTACTGAAATTTAGATCTATTATCCAGTAATTTCAATAATTACTTTCTAAGCATTTAGCAATTCATCACAATGTTCTATGTGTTCCCTCCTAAATTCACTCATTATGAGTCTGATTTTGCCTAATTTATTCTCTAACATTTCATTAAAATAAATTAAATTACTATGTTCTCATTAAAATGAAATGAGAAATGTTATCATGAGATTTATAAAAGAACATTTGCTAATTTCTGCAACAGTTCTATTTATTAATATTTCCATGCCATTTTCCTTAATGCTATTATTTTTACTAAAAGTATGTATCTTTCTTCATTACTTCATAATATCATATATAGTTATAAAAATATACTTACCACTGCATTAAAAGTTTAACTTTCTTTTTTATTATTTTAAGATTTATTTATTTATTTATTTATTTATTTATTTATTTATTTATTTATTTATTTATGAGAGACAGAGAAAGAGGCAGAGACCCAGGCAGAGGGAGGAGAAGCAGGCTCCATGCAGGGAGCCCAATGTGGGACTCGATTCCGTATCCAGGGACCAGGCCCTGAGCCGAAGGCACATGCTCAACAGCTGAGCCACCCAGGTGTCCCTCACTTTCTTATAATATTTTTCATCAGAGACATTCAATTCTTAAAATTCAAAATAGGCTCTTTGCTCAACAGAAAATAATAATGTAATCTATCTTATATTTTATTAAAGAAACTCTCTCCTGTTTTAATTTGATCGTATTCTTAGTATTCGATTCACATCCGAATTCATTCATTCCATATATTCTGAAAACTAGAATTAAGGAAAAACATATTTCTTATTAGGATTTTAAGGAGTTGTAATCACCTCCAAAGTGTACAAAGTGTTATGTGTGGGTAGATATGAATAGATGACAAAACCTCAGCAAAGTAAAAATGTTACATTTATAAACAGGAAGTGATTGAAAGTAGTTTTACCATTAAGGTGAAACTAATATGATTTATGTTAGGAATTTCAGTTATAAGGTAAAAAAAAAAAAAGAATTCTGTTTTACAGAAATACAGTCATCTCAGACTACCATTATTACTTCGTTTCATCTCTTATGTAAAAAAGAAGTGGGGACCGATTTGGGGAATAGTAAGAGAAGATATACTAATGAAAATTGAAACAGAAATAAATGTAAACTTTTTTAGATGAAGAAGAATAATAACATTTATAGAGTTTCATTCTATACTTTTACTTGGTTAATGAGGATAATTTACTTAAAAGAATTTTAGAGACAATACTTTTTTTTACTAATTTTAATGCCTAGTTTATTCAAGTAATTTTTGCTTAATATTTTTACAGAAGATAATTTAAAATAATCTGTACAGCTTCTCTCCTAAATGATTTTACCTTTGTTTTATTTTATTTTTTTAATGATTTTACTTTTAAAAGTCTGATTTGTATTGTAATGGTTGAGGGTGTTCTTTGAATTCCATTAACTATACTCTTTAATATATTTTGATAAAAAGTCACTTGACAAGTGTCTGGAATAGCTTTCCTGAGTATTTCTGACTTCAGTTTATCCATCTTATGTTTGGATATTTACTTAATGTATTTGGATATCAGAGTTTTATCATAGACTACGTTATTGGACAGACTTCATATTTTACCTACTGCTTTTCAATTGCAATATTCATTTGTCACAGGGAATAGGTATAAATTTGCACACTGCCACACTGATTCATTTCTCCAACTAATCTTAGAAAATTTATTAGTACTCCTACCATCTCCTGTCAGGGGAGAACAATGCTGTTCAGGATAAGTCACTTCTGGTTTAGAAGTTACTGTTTTTGACTAAGTGGTCAATTCTAAGTTTAAATTCAGTTACTATAACATTAAACTTATTATATTTAACCATAATATATCATGGTATCAAATATGTATAATTAATATATATATGTGTGTGTATATATATATATATATATATAGATAGAGAGAGAGAGAGAGAGAGAGAGAGGTGTCTGGCTTTTTGCTGACTACTAATTTCTAATCTAAGTGTGGTCCATAATACCTATTCTCAGCTTTCTGTTATTTTATTTATTCTACTTTATTGAAAATCACCCCACCCCAGCTTCTTTTGTTATCTACCTCACTGTCTATAAAAATTTTCATATATCAAGAGATGACCATAAATGTAAAATATATCATCACATTAATGCTAAATCTCTTTAGTTATTAACATTGCACCAAACAAAACAAAACAAACAAATAACAACCTTACTTTGGTCTGCAGAGGTTTTTAATGAAATGGCCCTGCTTTTATCAAATATTCTACTTTTCTCCCTCAGATTCAGTATTCCCTTTTTAGTTACACTGGTTTTCTTTAAAAATCCTAACAAGATCTCAATTCTTGAGTATACAGACATTTCTTTTCAAATGTCCTTTCACCTACAGTTCAACATACTCTCCCTTTAGACCTCGAATTAAATACCAATTCTTCAGACCCTGACACCTTATCTGTAGTATGTATTTTCCCAAGGTCTTCATCCTCCCATTGCTTATTATGTTAAAATAATTTATTACAACCAGTACTTATTTTACTCATGGTCCATGTATTTGTCACCTTCAACATGTTTTCTAGAATGTATGCTCAGTGAGAAAGGTATTTATTATTGTGTTTCCATCAGCTTTAATATCTCTAGCATTCATTAGGAATTAAATAAATATGTTTTAATAAAAGCAAAATAGTTTATATTCCATGAGCAGATTACAGGAAAGTCTCAGGAACTGAAAATAAGGAGACAAAAGGATCAGGAGCTACTGGAAAAGTTGTAAGGTAGGAAAAATAATTAAGGATGGTATGATATAATGATCTTAGACATTAAAATAATGTCATTCTCATTTAATAAGAAATGAAAGGATGTAAGGCATGAGTTAAAATTTTTAGGATATTGAGGTTTCAGAGTGATATGTTTATAATAGACCTTAAGAAGCACTGTGATTATTTTCAATGAACAATTTATGAATGCTTTTTTTGTTTTTAGTAGATGGAATGTAGAATAAACGATCATATAAAATAATCATGCATAAGTAAGAAGAAAGTTAAGTAATAGATAATTTATTCATTCTATCAAAATGTTCAAGTACTTGTTATGAGATATGTCTTCTTTTAGGTTCTGGAGAAACTAAAACAAAGGAAATGAAAATGTCCCTTATAGAAATTTCAGGTTTACTAGGGTAAACTGTCCAATCAGCATTTTACAGTTGTCTATATCCACATCCAAAAAAAAAAAATGAACAGAAAATTATGGTAGATAAATTTGGTTGGTAACCCTATTGTCATTTCTATTTATTTCCTTGGTAACAGAACTCATGGTTGATTCATGCTTGGTACTCCAAGAGAATGTTATTTCTCCCATCCCACAGCTTACTCTTCTTTGATAGAAATAAATTTAGTGGTATGTGTTATGATGCAAACCTAGAAAATGGCATAGTAAAATGATGCTGTAGGAGCTCCAGAAAAGAAGGTTTTAACTCTAAAGAGAGGAACAGATAAAGAAAAAGATCCCTTTTCTTGTGTCTTTGGGGCCATACAAACTTGAAGCCATGACAGTCGTTTTAAATTTAGAG
The DNA here is from genome assembly GCF_905146905.1 of Nyctereutes procyonoides. NCBI lineage: Eukaryota > Metazoa > Chordata > Mammalia > Carnivora > Canidae > Nyctereutes > Nyctereutes procyonoides. The sequence goes on from NW_026575121.1 coordinate 20,126,818, forward strand.
AGAGAAATTTGAGAACAAAAGTCAAGATTCTGAGAATAGAACAGTGGACTGCTGAAAAGTTGCCTAATTTAAAAATTTTACAATAAATACATATGTGTCATATTCATTATCTAAGCTACATGTTTTTAAGTGTTGGTTATCTGTAGACAAAATATCTTGATTAATAAATATATAGCACAAGCATTTTTTTCTCCTCCCCAAATGTTAATAGCATTAGGCATTGCTTCCAATTCTACAAGTTCTATCAATAACTCTGGGATTTAGAGACATTAAAGTAGTAGCTTGTTTTTCACTTTCAATGCTTAGTTCAAGCACCAGCTGACCAACATAATGGGTAAATTATACTCCATGAAATTTGATTCAAAATAATTATAGTTTTCTAGGTCAAATGAGAAGTAATCATTACCTCTCATTTCCCCCAAATTTAACTGGAAATATGAATACTTAATGCTGTTAATTATAATGACTGGGTTAAAATTGTCTAGTTTATATTAACATCTTTTAGCCTAAAATTTGACCTTTTATTCATTTCTGCTCTCTCTCATGGGCTATGTACATGGAATTCACACAATTTTCTAAATGCTTAAATGTTTCAAGACATGTTTTTAAAAATATGTTAACATGAATGTACTTTTTAAACTTTGAATCCAAAATGATAACATGCAGCTCACCATACATCTATCCAGTAATAAGGTAAGTTGACTTCTATATGATCAAGAGTAATTTTTACCTTGATGTCACAAAAATGCTTTCATTTAAAAATTATCTGTTCCAATAGTACCATTTCCCTTTCCTTGTTCTGTGCCCTTGTGAATACCATCTCCATTTGCCCAGTCACCAGCTCCAAAAAAGTAAAAGCCAATCCAAATATGCTTTACTCTCTCAATCAGAAATCCTCTAACCACTCAGTCAAGTTCAACAGGTCTCACCTTCTCTCTCACATCCTTCCTCTCTTTCTCTTCCATGAAAAGCAGTTAACTCATATATACTTCTCACATGTATTGTAATTAATAACTTCCTAAATTACCTCCCTACTTCCAATTTATTCTTTCTCAAGCCTATATCCTAAATAATGCTGTGTGGTTCTTCTAAGATGTTAATATGACCATGAGACTCTTTTGCTTGAAATACACTAATAACCTGAAGAATAAATTTCGGTTACCTTAGCTTAGCAGTTAATGTTTTTCATAGTTTGGTTCTTAGCTACATTTTGCAACATTCCTCCACTGCACTCCAGTGATAGGCAACTGCTGAATCCCCAACCTTCATCAGGATATTTTATATTATCAAGAATTTGTGCTTTCTGTTCTCTCTGCTCTGAATGATTTTCTATCCTATAGATATAGCTGTCTCCTTTTGATACTTCATATGACTGAGTTCCAAAAAACTGTTTCTGTGAACTTTTCTCTGACCTCTCAATAGGGCAGCATATTTATTTTATGTTACCATAACAACTTGTGTGCATAATTCCTTACATTACTCAACTTTTATGCATGCTGCCCAGCACACTACTCAGAATATAGAAGGCATAAAATAAATGCATGTTGAATACATAACAATAGGGATGAATAGTTTACTTCCTTGATTTATTCTTATCTTTTGTGTGTGTCATAGATGCTGCTATTTTAAAAAGCAATTTACAGCTACTGCTTTCATACACCTGTCGTTCAAATTTATTCATATGGGAAAATATTTGCCAATCTGTGTTGAAGGTAAATACAAAATAAAACAAATGACGCTGCAAGTATGAAAAAAACACATTTTGCAATTTTGACTGCTTTTAGACATACTATATAGGTTTCCTTTTCTGTTATAAAAATTATTTCTATCTTTGTACAATGTCAAAGTGTTTATTGTTTCTAAAAGCATAGTACATCTTCCTAAGCAACTTATTCTCTACTGTGCACATATTTTAAACCAGTTTCAAATGTGTAAAGGAAATAGTTATGCTAAAACACTAGGTTTAAGAATATTTTTATATTTCATATTTAGTATCAGAGATCAATAAGGTAAAAGTTTATTATGTAATGTAAGGTATGACCATGTATCTCTGATCTTAATATAAGACAAACGAGGTACAAAGGAAGGAAATATTTTTCCCTTGTACTGTCAATTATTATTCTTGATCTTAAAAAGTAAGTTATGAAAAGAAAGCCTAAGTTTTGATGGCTTAGATTTCTCCACTAAATATTAATATGACACCTTACTTATTACATCATTTAACAAATTAATCAAATAGACATAAAACTATTGCAGAGAAAACATAATTTTAATAAGTTGATGAAACTAATCCACTTATTTTCGTCAATTTAGTGTATGTTTGATTCTCAGTGTTTATATAAATCACACAATTATTACATCCTTACATTAAAGGAACTTATATGTGCATTTTCTTATTAATAATCAGGGTCTATTCTCTTCATATCTCTTAATGTTAACCATATATTCTCAAGTTTGTATAAGGTTGAAAATAAAGTTGATTAGAATCTGCGTGAAAAAATGAAATTCATATCTTTAAGATAAATTTCATGAACAAAAGTACTTAAGTCACTATGCAATTTCAACATAACAAATGAAAATTGATAGAATTCAGGAGCAAAATATAATTTTTATACATGACATTAAAAAATAGAGAGGTCAAAGTAGAATAGCAATTTACTTGAAACACAAGTAAAGAAAAAATATAATATTGTGGAAGAAAATTATCATTTTATAGTCACGAAAAAAATGACCTTTGTGACATGTCAAAGATTTGACACTAATCTTCCTGAATCATTTTTCATTAGTCAGAATCATACAAATGTGCTGCGTCTGGGTTTTAGAAAATGCACTTGAGCATATGGACACAAAAAGTTTAAAGTAGTAGCCAATATAATTTTAAGGAATGAGAAATAGAAGTTAGCATAGAATAAGAAACAAAAAAGCAAATATTAAAATATTGTGTGTGGTTTATTTTTGTAAATAAGGACATTCACCATAGTTACTGTCCATTTTAATATAAGTGAAAGATAGAGAATCAAAGAAAGAAATAATATGGCTGGACATCATACAGATTTTTTTTTTCATTCCTGAATTTATAAAAATGTTATAAAAGAAGAGAAGGCATAAAAGATCTTTTCTGATAATCTGCAGGAAAATGTAGACATTTCTTTTGGATGACATTCCTATATTAAAAGAGAGGTTTATATCTTTCTTTCACTTAAAAAAAAAACATACTAATTGATTTTCAGTTGTGTATTGACAATTCTCTTAACCTATAGAAATAAATAAAGACATGGCTTTTGACTTTAAGATGATTACAATTTATTGAAATATTACAGTACAGGCTAATAATTGGCTTAATGACCATGTATCTAAAAGTGTCCTGAGAGAGGCACCTGGATGGCTTAGTCATTTGAGTAACTTATTCTTGGTTTTGGCTTAGGTAGTGATCTCAGAGTAGTAGGATTAAGCCCATGTAGAGTGAGGAGCCTGCTTGTGATTCTCCCTCCCCCTCTCCCTTTGCTCCTCTGTCCATTGAGGCTCTCTCTCCCTCAAGTAAATAAATAAAATATTTTTAAAAATTAAAAAAAGGCATCATGTAAGAACAGAAGAAGCCTTGAAATCTCATTGAACTCTTTAGAAAATGAATTGAAGCTTCAGTGAACTTTCAAGAAGTACAGAAATTATCTATGAGAAAGGAAATCATTGTAGAGCAAGTGATTTCTACATGCACAATTAGTTTGACATGTTTAGAGATTGTTTTCAGTGTTTTATTATGATGGCACTTGGAATGGAAATGGCAGGTAATAAGAAAAGAGGCTGCAAAACATGAATTGGACCACATCTCAATAGGCAATAGTCAGGAGAGTTTGGATTTTATCCAGTCATGTTTAGGTGTGGTTAGGTTGTTTTACATGGAAGTTTTTGCACTTCAGAAACATAACTTTGACATTGGGACACCTAGAATGAAAAGATTGAGGGGCAGAGAGAACAATGAATAATCAGTCCATGGCAGTGAAACTAGTGAGGGAACTAATTGATGGTTGCATCTAAGACACAGGGTCGAGATGAAAAAAAAGAAAGAGGGCTCTAGGGAAATATAAGAAGTAGATTTTACCATTTAACTAGTGCTTTTAAAACATTTTCAGAAAGAAAAGACTAATTATATTACTAAAAGATAAAAGTTACATTAAAATACTATAACATAGAAATCATATTCTAAATTATATTATCTGCAGTACATAGTACTGTACAATTACATACTATACTTGGAGAAGGGACTGTGATTGTGAAACATGGAACACTGGGAGTGACAATGTTAAACTTTACGTGAACCCTGAGCTCCTAGAATACAATGACTGTTAAAGCCCCCCACCCCTTTTGTGCTCTGGAGGATGGCTTGCTTCAAAGAACCGCCATCTTCTCTGTGACTTATATAAGATTAATGGATGCTCCCTGTCCAGCCTCTATTTACTTATGATAGGGCCAGACACAAACCTTCAAAACCCATTCTTTGCCTCATAAATTGTTAACTGAGCTGTCCGCTAAATTGTCCACTAATGTGAACTTTGCCTCACACCCAGTCTGAGCAAGCAGGAAAGGTAGAACAAGCCTTCTTTCATGGCCCCTCCCTAGAATAGGCAAACACAAGGAAAGGCATCTTTTGATCCTTTTTCTGTGCCAGGTTCTTTCTAGACTTGTTTATTGCTTCCTATAAAAGAGGAATCCTTTCCTCCCTGATCTTTGAAATAATTGTCAATCTCAAGTTCAGATTGCATAGCTTCTCTCCCCTTTTTGCAATAATCCGTTCATATAAGTCTCTCCTTACCTAAGTCTGGATTTTATTTGTTTGTTTGTTTATTTTTAATACTGGAAAAATAAGAATTGTTATTCGGGAATTTATATCTATGAATTAATGTAACATGTAAGCTTTTCCCTATTAGGAATATCCTTGTTAACAACTTAAGTTAACATTATGGGGAGAGGGAAAGGAAAGAAAACTCATCTATAAATATGGTTTTAGTTAATTGTAGTATGTTAAATACAATTGAATATATGGATGCTTATTTTAAATTCCAATATAAACACATACGACAAAAGGACCGAACTAGGCTATTTCGTGGACATTCCCAGTTGTTTCTGAGTAGTTCTCTGATTTAGATTGAGATTCAAATAGTGGAAACAGATTCAACAAGGTGATAACTCTCTTCTCTTCCCTGGGGCAAAATCCATTTAACCTGGCCCGACTACCTAACCAGGTGTGAATCCTCACTGAGGTGCAAATTCATTTTTGTACAGTAGAATGGCTACCAACTCACCCCTGGGTAAGCAGCAACTGATCAAAAGTGAACTCTTTGAATTCAGTTTTTAAAACACATAATTTAAAAATTTTCAGAAACAAAGAAATATTGCTGGCATAACCTGCAGGTTATTTTTCCTCTGGAAAATATATGTTTTATTATGACTTGATCTGGGAGGAGGTGTGGCTATGCAGTATGGAGGTACTTGAAGATTGTGGTCTGTCAGACTCATACCCCACGGTTACAATGAAATTCTCTAGAATATCACAGCTGAAGCAGCCTCACTGCTCCATTACAGAGTTTGCCCTTTAAATTGTTACCTTCCTAGGGATTACTTTCATGTGAAGTGATTGCAAAGGAGTATTTCATTATTGAACAGTATATATATTTTGACACTTCAAATGGTTTTCACCGACTTCTGAGGGGCCTGTTGCTATAAAATCTGTCTTGTTTGGAGTGATAAGCATCTGTGAACTCTATGTCATTGTTTGCTATAGTACTTTATTGCACATAATTGTCAACATATATGATGAAGTAGCCTTGAAAGTATAGAGGTCCATCATGTTTCATTGTGTAGTACAAGAATATGGCAGCTCTAATATAGATGTAGGGGCAGGTCACTAGTATCTTTTAAAATGGATTCATCAAGTGGCTAACTATTAAAATTATTTTAATATGGAATTCATAACAGTTTTTGTTTAACAGTCTTGATGACTGGAAATAAAAGAATTAAAACTGCTTAAGCGACTCATATTCTGAATGAGTCTGTATTCTAAAATATTTCCCGTGGTTGAGTAAAAGGTATTTTCCTGCTAAAATGAATTCCAAATTTTCACCTGATCTCATGTTAATGAAATGACTTTGAATTCAGCATCCATTAAAAGATTAGCTTAGAAAATTGTCTAAAAGTTGTAATATAGATATTGTTCCTTTTAAATGAAGGCAGTAAAGTAAAAGAGTTGCCAGTAGTTATATAGTCATGAGCTTTTTATCTTCTCATTCAACATGCAGTTAGTTTCTTTTAATAATTGTACCAGATCTCATCAGCAACATCATATAATTGGTGACATAATGATAATTAATACTTTTAAAGTTATGTGTATTAGGAAACGTATTCCACAGCTGTGTGAGAAATAATTTCAGCAGAGAATAATCTCCAGTTTATGTGGGAAATAAAGCAGTTAAAAGCTAAAAACTTGATATGCTTGAAGTGGATATTACAAGATAAAATAGTAAAATAACAGCAGAAAGAATAGGAACCAAGCACTAACTCCAATTCACAAGATCTAACAGATTTATTCTGGCTTAAATGATTACAGATATCCATTTTTGGCACTTGGGTCAGTGGTTATGAAAATCCTTCTTACAAGGACAGAAGTTATATTTACCTATTATATGAGCTATATTTGATAAAAATAGTAATAACTATATAATAAAAGACATTAACAAAGACATAAGATGTTATGGGTGGTCTTGAAAGTTATAATCTTACTTAATTCCCAAAAGATCACATTAGATAAAATATTAATATTTCTTGCATTTTGCAGATGAAGAATCAACACTCAAATAGGTTAAACAAATTTTCCAAGATAATAAGTTAATAAATATGGGAACTGTTAACTTTAAAAATAAAACTGCCAGTAATTGGGCAGCCCCGGTGGCTCAGTGGTTTAGCGCAGCCTTCAGCCCAGGGTGTGATCCTGGAGACCCGGGATCCAGTCTCATGTCAGGCTCCCAGCATGGAGCCTGCTCTCTGTCTCTCTCCCTCTCCTCTCTCTCTCTCTCTCTCTCTCTCTCTCTGTATCTCTAATAAATAAATAAAAATATAAAAAAAAAACTGCCAGTTATTTTACCAGCAAAAATGAGTTCACTCAGGAGTAGCATAGAATTGCAATCCAGGTTATGCAAGCAACAACAAAAGCCCTAAGGAAATCTGCAGAACAAAGGAGAGGAACATTGTGTTATAGAGGAAAGGGGAAGTTGAAAGGCTGTTATAAACAAAAAAATCTATTGGAGTAAACTGGGAGTTTTTAGTACAATGGCTTCTTGTTGGCTTAGTTGTGACTGTCTCTCATTGGTTAGGTTATCACTAGGCGGGGGAGGAGAGCCTTTCTTTCTCCTGCTTGGATGGTAAAGTTGTATGGATGTAGAAGGTCCAGCTATTTTTGTTGGATATAGAGTTGTCAGTGAGTGGCTGGACATGAGAGCTTCCCCTGTTGAACCTTCTGACTTCCATTTTAGTGAGGTTTCCCTTAATTTTCACAGAACCATAGCTCTTTTTTTTTTAAGATTTTATTTAATTTATTCATGAGATACACAGAGAGAGAGAGGCAGAAACGTAGGCAGAGGGAGAAGCAGGCTCCCTGCAGGGAGCCTGATGCAGGACTTGATTTCAGGACCCTGGGATCACACCCTGAGCAAAAGGCAGACGCTCAACCACTAAGCCACCCAGGTGCCCCAGAACCAAGTTTGAGCAGAGTTATCGTGGATATTAATCTGAACTCCTAACAATTACAGTGTGGCTCTTTTTGCTAGAGCTTAGAAATCCAATACCCAGGCAACCCTCATGTCACCTCTCCACTTCCACAAATATCTCTGTTATTTATGAAAATATGATGGAACTTGGAGTCAACCAAGGTGTCCTTCAGTAGATGAATGGCATAGAGAAGACTTAAATGCATAAAACTAAATTAAATAAGTCAATCTGAAGAGGCTAAATATTGTATGATTCCAACTGTATTACCCTCTGGAAAAGGCAAAACGGTGGACACAAAGAAAAAGATCAGTGATTGCCAGAGGTGGAGTTCAGGGACACGGATGAATAAACAAAAAGAAGAGGACTTTTAGGATAGTGAAAATATGCTATGTGGTACCATAATGTTGAATAGATGCCATTATACAAAGGTCAAAACACATAGAATGTATAGTACTAAGAGTGAACTCTAAGCTATAGACTTCGGTGACCATGATATGTCAATGTAGGTTCATCAGTTGTAACAAATGTACCACTCCGGTGGGGAATGTTGATAATGGGAAATGTAGGTGTGTGTGGAGGCAGGGAGTATTTGGGAAATCTCTGTACCTTCCTCTCAATTTTGCTGTGAACCTAAAACTGTTTGAAAAAAAAAAAAGAGTCTTAAAAAGAAATGATGACATTGGTAGCAAACATAAGTTCTTGATTCCTCTTTCATTTGGCATGTATAAATACTACATAACTCATATTATCAATTTTTTAATTAAATGAACCACCTAAAGGAATTCCTCCATTTCAGTTTAAGAATCATCTGGACAGCTTGTTAAAATGCAGAGTATGATTAACTAGTTTTAGAATTGGGCTCATGAATATGCATATTTAAATGATGAAAGGTAATTGTGAAGCAGGTGATCTATGGATGACACCATAAGAAACATGGCCACCATAATGATTTTTTAAAAATCATTAGAGATTTCCTATTTTCATCGCTGAATTTTAACATTCTTTACCTTAGAACTTTGCTTTTATAAAATATCAAAAGAGAAAGATAAAATTGACACTGCAGTCTTTACTCCCTTTATAATGTTGAATTTTAAGACTCTGTATTTACTCTTCCAAGACATTAGTGAGAGGGGAAAAAAAAAAGGGTTCAAAAGGTTTCTTGTCTCAACCATTTCAAAATAAAATATGATAATACCTTATTTACTTTTACCACTGTCAATCTTTTATAGTAATTATACAGTGTTCCATGCTGAATGATGATATTCCACATGGTAACCACTCCAATAGCTTCAGTCCTTGAAGGAAAACCACTGTAAAACAATATTCATGAAATAAAACTTTGTTATTTAAAGAGACAGGCTTTGTTCCTGTTGTTGTTACTGGATTATAACTTAGCCTTCCCTAAATGACACTGAAGTATATGCTTCTTTCTCATCTGTCTGAATGATTGTAAAGGATATTTTATATTTTGACTACCCATTGGTCAAATCCCAAGACCCTTACTATAATACCCTTTATTTTATTTGAATGGAATGGTATTTTTTTTTTATTTATGATAGTCACAGAGAGAGAGAGAGAGGCAGAGACACAGGCAGAGGGATAAGCAGGCTCCATGCACCGGAGCCCGACGTGGGATTCGATCCCGGGTCTCCAGGATGGCGCCCTGGGCCAAAGGCAGGCGCCAAACCACTGCGCCACCCAGGGATCCCCCTGGAATGGTATTTTTAGGAGAAAGAGCATTGCCTTGCACTATAGAAATGCTTGGGGGTGATTAATGCTCTCCCTGGTCTGGCACAGCTTGGAAGGTAGATGAATGTTTAAGTCTCAAGCAATTGGAAACAGTAGTGGAAATTTTGAATTTTGAGGGATGGTGAGTTGAGCTGTTGTATAGGTGGTGCTTTGTAATAGCAGCTGCTTATAAAAACCTTCAGAATCCTTTTCTTCCCCCAGCATATGTTTCAGATCTTGAGCTTTTTCAAGATTGTGTTGGCTCCCAATAGCCTTTATATAAATAATTGTTCTAATAATTATTATATGTACTTTTGTTCTTCTTCTTCTTATTATTATTATTACTATTATATGCATCCAGAATAAGGTATCTTGCAATCAAGAACCTTGACTGCCTTGACTGAGACTGTTTAAGAATTCTTTTTATTTGAAGAATACCTAAAGATTGATTTAGTCTTTTTTTTTAACCATTCATTTTTATTTTAATTTTATTCCACAGAAAGGATGGTTTTGTTATTTTTTTCAAATTTTGTGTTGTTATTCAGAAACTTAATAAACTGAAATCTTCACTCCTTGGGAAAAGATGAGGTATTTGGAATTATGTAACAATACCTATTATTTTACAATTCATATGCTGTCATGTTTTTAAACACATACTTCAGGTACCTACAAGTTTCTTTTGCATATTTTATCAAATATTTTTAATGCCGCTCTCTAATTTTCAAATATATCTTGCTTTAAGCTATTTTGTCCTTCTTTTTCTTAATGCTTAAATTATTTAAATTTGAGAAAGAAAATATTTAATTCATACTTGTAGGCATGTAGTGTTGTTGGGAGTTTGATGTTGAATAGCTTTCAAAAGCACTGGATCCATAAGCTGTCTTCAGTGTAAACAATTGGATATTTGGAATATGTTTCAATACAGAGGCAATAATTGAAGAACTTTATTATGGGTTTGTTTCTGTGTCTTGGTAAGTAAATTTTGTTTAAAATAGTTGGTTGTATCTTTTTTTTTTAATTAAATCTTTTTTTTTTTCTCTTTGTGACATGGTCGCTTTTTCTTACTCTCCTTAATGAATCCTCTTTCTCTCATTCTATTTCTTCCTGACCTCTAAACAATGGCTATCTCTTGGGTTGTGCTTGCTTCTAGTCTGTGTCCAAACCACTGCCTGTGAGATATAGGCAAAGCCCATGGCTTTAAATCTCCTCCTGAATTTTTAATGTATCCAATAGCTTACTCATCATTGTCACTTGAGTGTCAAATAGAAATATAAAACTTTTCTATGTTTTTGCAAGCTTCACAATACTTTATTTCATCTTTTCCTCCCAAATATATTTCCAGGTTTTTCTCATCATTTATTTAGATGCTTGAAGCCAAAATTCTAGAGTCTTTGTGCAGCGAGCCCCTCTTTTGGTCACAACCCTTAATCCAATTCCTCATCTTGTCCTATTGAAGAATGTCTTCTGAACTCCCATCACTTTCACAACCTCAGCAGATACCCAGGCCGATGCACCATTATCTTTTGTTGAGGTTACTTAAAAAGCCTTGTAAATTGATCCCCTGTTTCTATTTCTATATCATTGAGAGAGCTGTCACTAGAGAAGCACAAAAAAAAAAATGGTAAAAATGAAAATCTGATCAATTTCTTATCAGCCCAAAACCTTTCAAAGGTTTCTGACTAATTAAAATCTATGTGAAATGGCAACATGATTTGGCTTTTGCCTATTTCATCTTTCCTATACAGCTCCTCAGTTACTACTCTTACTCTCAAAGGCTTTCTTATTGATCTAAAGGCACTAAAGACACTCAGTTCATTCCTACTTAGAGGATTTGTATTTGCCCTTTTCAGATATTTGCATATCTTTTTCTGTCCCTTTATTCAAGTTGTTAGTTCAAATTCCACCACTTCAGGGAGATATGTTTTAACATGTTTATCAGTTAAGAATATGTTTGATTTCAAATTTAAAAAGACATACAACAACTCAACTATTAGAGAGGGCAAGGAGCATTTTTTTTCATGTAAAAATAATTCACAGTAAATAGTTTCTCGGTGACTTCAGCTATTCAGTGATGCCATTAGACACCCATCATTTTCTATTTTTTTTCTCCTCCTTTCTCATCATGTTGACTTTCATCATGTTGACTTTCATGCTTGTCCACTTTATATGGAGAAAATACCTACTCTTGAAGTTAGATATTTTTAAATGAACTTTTCTATTTGTCAAGGCAATAAATTGGTTGGGAACTGGTGTACCAATGAGAAAGCTTTGTGGGTATGATAAGCTTATTATAAAGTTTGATACACAAAATATTTTGAAAAATAAGAACGAGGGCTTTCCTACAACATAGCTGAGGTAAGTGATAGACTTTGGTGCTAGTGTATCCTAGAAATTGGTTCCATAGGGTGATCAAAAAGTGCTGTAAAATCCTAGAAATGACCTGTATATAGTTTGAGTCTTTTTGGAAAGTGATTTGTTAATATATATCAAAACTTAAACATTATTTTGATCTCAAAACACCCTTTAGAAATATACACAAGTAGACAAATAAATGAATATAATTATACACATCACTGTGGTATTTGCAAGAGAAATAAATTATAGGCTTTTTAAATGTGCACCACCTGAGGAATCCTTAAATCACAATAATCCCTGGCTATGGAAAATATATAATATTTATCAAGCCTGAAATAGATATGTATATTCTAAAATAGAAAAAAGGGTTCGTGATATATTTTAAATGAAAAGATAATATTAGGCATTCAATGAAGTGTCTTCTTTTTAAAATTTGTTTATTTTTTAGGGAAGTGGAGGGGAAGGGCAAAGGAAGAGGGAGAGAGAGAATCTTAAGCAGGATCCACACCCAGCGTGGACCCCCATGCAGAGTTCAGTCTCATGACCCTGAGATCATGACCTGAGCCGAAATCAAGAGTTGGATGCTGAAATGACTGAGCTTCCCAGGTGCCCTATCATTCAGTGTAGTGTCTTTTAATTAACTGTGTCTCTGTTTATACTTTAGACACATTGCAAAACATTCAGAAAATGTGAGCTAAACTGTCAACAGTGTTTATTTTGAGGCCTTGGGATGTGATATTAATCAGGAGAGGGAACCTATTACTTTATGCACTTCAATAATTTTTCTTTCTTTCTTTCTTTCTTTCTTTCTTTCTTTCTTTCTTTCATTTTTTTTGGGGGGTAAGCATGCATTGTCTTAAAATAATTCAAATTAAAACAAAAGCTATTCATATTTTCCTGTATCTTGTATTCCTGATGACTTTTTTTTAAAAAAATAAAAACTATATATTTTCTCCTACATATTATACCCCCTTCAGTATCCAAGAAAATATTTAGTGTATCATTGGGAACATAAAGAATTCTATATAAATATTCCTTGAACTCTCTAGCAGTGATGACCTTGCAGCTTATGCATGCTTTGTGACACTTTACAATGATATCATTTTATCAACATTTAGTCTCTTCCCTTTTGTAGAAAATAGAGGGCTATGGAACTACCTATTGTTGCAGGAGTCAACGTTTGTTGTACTCAGTGTACATTTACTATTTCTACACTTGTTAAAACTTCTCTCAGGTAAGTTGTAATTATGCCTCACATTCTGATGTATAAACCTTTGGATTTTATTGACTAATAAAAAATAGCATATCTATGGTTATGTATACATAAATAGATGGATAGGTAATTAATACTCATTAACTTTGCTTCCACAGCAATATGTAAAATCAATGTCATTATTTTATAGTCATACTTCTTGATAGTTTAATATCATGTAGGGTTTGAATATAGCATCTAGTTGTGCTCCATTTATTTTATATAAATTACATAATTATTTACAAAGTTAATAATATAACTAAAATGTCATCCCCTTGTCAACTCACAAAGAATAAATTACCTTTTTCCTGTTGTGGTGTAGAGACTTTCATTTCAACATTGCATAGTAGAGTTTTTTCTGTTTACCATACATTAACAAGATTACAGTTGAAGATATGTTAGCACACGATAAACCTAAAGAACAGATCAATATATCAGAATCTTAGGATGATTATTAATGACTACCCAGTTTGCAAATAGCTATTGTTACTTCAAAATTTATAGAATATAAGAATAATATACTTTGCTGATTTGAAGAAAACATTCTCTTATGTTCAGAAGGTGCCATTATTTATACCTTTGAAGTTTCAGACAGAGACACAGAGATCATACATATATTTTTATCAGCTTAAGTTAGGTCACGCTGTTGTCATTAACAAACTCCAAATCTTAGCAGCCTAACCTACTAAAGGTATATTTATTAACCAAGGCGATTCTGAGGTAAGCTGTACAGTGCTCATTCATCTTGGATCTATGCCACCTGGAACCCATGGTCTTCAGGTTTCACCTTGGGTAGAGGCATACGGGGGACAAATAAACTATTAAGTGCCTCTGACCAGAAGTTGGAACATATCATTAGGCTCAGAGTTCGTTGATTATCATTAGTCACATGATCTCATTTCATTCCAAAACAGACTGACAAATATAAACACCTGGGTATGGCTTTATAATTGTGTTTGCCATACCTTGACACTAGATAAGGAAACTGATAAAAAACACTAACGTCTAAAGTATAAACTTAAAAACTAAGTTGACAAGGGGATGACATTTTAGTCATATTATTAACTATGTAAATAGCATATCTATGGTTATGTATACATAAATAGATGGATAGGTAATTAATACTTATAAGTATAAATCTTATAAACTAAGATTGCCTAATGGTTACATGAATTAGAAAAAAGAAACAAAACATAACCCCAATGTTAATAGAAGTTATATTCCTGGGGCCAATGGACCATTGGTTCAGCAAGTGCCATAAAGGAGAGGTGCATGTTATCATAAGAGAAAAATCAAACTTTACAGAATTTCAGTTAGCCTTTCATTTCCACTGCTCTTCCTGCCTTGTCATTCTGTGCCTCTGCCCGTGTCCTCCTTCCTTTTGCCTGAAAAACTCTCTAATCTTTTTAATATAGATGATAAATCTCTAGGTTTTATTTATTTTGCAAGCATTTTAATTAACTGAGGAGAGAATTCTGTACTTGCAATTTTTCTTTTACATCTTTAAGTAGTTCCTTTTGTCATCTTCTAGTTTTCCTTGACTGTTGAAATGATGGTTTTAGTCTTACTCTTGTTCCTTTGAAAGTAATGTATGCTTTTTTTCCTGATTGCTTTCAGGCTTTTTGCTTTCATTGTTTTCAGTAGTCATACTCTAGTATGCATAAGTGCACCTTTTTCTTTCTCTCTTTCTCTTTACTTTTTTCCCTTTTTAAAAAGTATGCTTACTGCGTTGAGTTGCAGAGCTCTTGAAATATTTGGATAGGTAACTTTCATCATGGAATATTTTAAAGTTATCTCTTGAAACATTCCTTCTGCTTCATGTCTCATCTCCTTTCAAGATTCAAATTACATCTAGGCTAGACTTTTGTGCTGAGTAAATGCCACTTATAGTCTGTTCTCTATTTTCAAATTTTTCTTTCTTTTAGTCCAGATATTTTCTATTTAACCCTATCCCTGCTTATCATTTCTCGTGTTTTTTTTTCTATGCATGACCTGCTGTTAAAACCATCAATTGGGTTATCAAATTCAGTTGTGTATTTTAGACTACCCATTTCATTCTTTTTTGCAGATTATTCCGATTAAAATCTCTACCTGCTCATTTATTATTTCTCTTTTTATTTTCTTGATCATTTTGATCATAGTTTTAAAACTCCTATATCAAGTAAATGTTGGATTTCCAAGTACTTAGTCATGATTCTTCACATTCCTACAAATTTTTTTATTGTGTTATGTAAAACTCAAAAACCTTAGAGGCCTTTGATTTCAATTTTCAGTAGTTTATTGTTTTTACTTAGGTAGGGTGACAGGTAACCACCTTAATCCAATCAGAGTCTGAACTGATTAGAGTTTTGACAGTTATGATAGCAGTTTGTCATTTTTCTGAGGGCTTTGCTCTTTAAGGGTGATAACTGATATGACAACTTTTGTGTATTCTCAACATTTGAAAACCAAGTAGAATTTTTGAATCTTCTACTCTAACAGCCTCAGAATTTGGGAAATATTCAGTGGGGAAATTGGCAGTGTTGGTTTTCTCTGACCCTTTTCCTCACCAGGAATTTGGCATTCTTGTTATGTTTATCTACCTACCTACCTATTTACCTACCTACTTACTAACCTATCTACCTCTTTATCATCTGTCATTTTAGCTCTGTTAGACCACCAAAACCTTATATGCTTTATCTGCACTATGGGATTGCTCTTCTGTTAGACTTTACCTAAATCTTCACATTTTTCTCTTATACAAAACCAACAAATATCCAAAGGAAAAAAATCATACACTATTTGTCTTTTTCTGAATTATCTCACTTAGCATATCACCCTCAAGTTCTGACCACATTGTTGCAAATGGAAGGATACCATTCTTTCTCATGGCTGAATAATCTTCCATTAAGTGACTATGTGTCTGTATAGATATATATGTGTGTACATATATGTATGATATATCTATATATCACATATATATATAGGTATGTATATATATGGTATCAATATAGATATATATCACATCTTTTTAATCTTTTCCTCCATTGGTGGGCACTTACCTTGTTTTCATATCTTAGTTGCTGTGAATAATGCTGTAATAAACATAGGTATGCATATATCTTTTCAATATCCTGTTTTCGTTTACTTTGGATATATGCCCAGGGGAGAGAGATTACTGGATCATATGGTAGTTCTATTTTTATATTTTTGAGTAACCTCCTGTTTTCCATAGTGGCTATGTTAATTTATGTTCCCAATAACAGTGTATAAGGGTTTTCTTTTCTCTACATTCTTGCCAAAGCTTATCTCTTGTCTTTTTGGCATTAGCCATTCTAACGGTGAGGTTAGAATGACTTCATGGTGTGAAGTCATACCTCACCATGCTTTTGATTTGCATTTCCCCAGTGATTAGTGATGTTGAACACCTTTTTATGTACTTGTAGGCCATTTACATTTCTCTTTTGGAAAAATGTCTATTCATTTCCTCTGCCCATTTTTTAATCAGATTTTTTTGTTTGTTATTGGATTATACGAGTTCTTTATATATTTTGGGTATTAATCTCTTATCAGATATATGGTTTGCAAATATTGTCTTCCATTATGTAAGTTGCCTGCCTTTGTTTGATTTTTTGCTTGTTTCTTTGGCTGTGCAGAAACTTTTTAGTTTGATGTAGTGCTACTTGTTTATTTTTGCCTTTGTTCCTTGTGCTTTTGGTGTTATATTTAAAAAATTTCAAAAAAAAATAAAAAAAATAAAAAATATCACTTAAAAAATATTGCCAAGGTCAACGTCATTGAGGTTTCTTTCTATGTTCTCTCCTAGAAGTTTTATAGTCTTAGTTTCCCATGTTATTAACATCTTAATGACTTAAATTCATCAGTGAGGAACTGGTTAGCTAAGTTATAGCCCATCTATATAATAGAGGACCAGAAGGGCTTATATGACAATTTCCCCAACTTATATTATTAAGCCATGATATCAGGATTCACATGTATACAATTAGATTACATTTTTAAAAGATTAAGTGTATTGATAAATGCATGAAATTTTTGGAAGCTTCCATGTATATTCTTTTTTTAAAGATTTTATTTATTTATTTGAGAGAGAGAGAGAGAGAGAGCATGAGTGGTGAAGGGCATGAGAGGGAGAGGGAGAGGGAGAGGGAGAGGGAGAAGCAGGCTCCCCACTGAGCACAGAGCCAGACTGGCTGGATCCCAGGACTCCAGTATCATGACCTGAGCCAGAAGCACTTAGCCAACTAAATCACCCAGGCACCTCTGGAAGATTCCATATAGATATTCTTAAATTACTTTAAAAATGTGACTGGTGACCTATAGGCACATGGAAAAAATCAAGGAATATTTTGCTATTGGGATGTCTACAAGTTATTTAAGGTTTAAAATTATAGTTGTCAAAAATATCTTTCCATCACAAAATGACCAAGAATAATTCATTTTATATGCATATATCAAATAAAATAACTGTTTGATTGTGAAACACTTTATTTAAAACTACTCTTACCATTAATATGCATTTGTTGAACTATGGCACATAAAATGAATAGTTCTCAGACATATAAGAAGGATGATATACATAGGTTAGTAAGTTCAAAAGTAGACTGTTGAAAAATGTGAACAAACCAGTTTACTTTTTGGTCACAATGTTAGTCCAGGTTCAAAGATAAGTGTCAGTTTCAGTAAATTAATAAGATAAGGTAGGAAGACTTCATTAAATGTTGCCACCAGTCATACATGAAAAATTCATTTTAAATGCTGCTTAATTTCAAATATTTAAAAAAATCACTTACACTAAGTTTAGGAAATAGAAATTCAATCCTGATAGACTACAGTAATTATTTTTAAGTATTCTAGACTCTGCTTGCACTGGCTCCTCAGACCAATTGTGCATCTCTTCCCAATATCATATTTATGAATGACTCTTTGGTAGCTTAAAATCAACCAAGGTAGAGGGATGTACACAATAATAAGGATATCCTGGAAATCAAGGCTCCTTTGCTCCTTGAGAAGTTTGTTAAATACTTACCTTCTCAAAACTGATTAAAGCTGTGATCAAGCATAGAATTCGTAGTTACACGCCATAGCTTGGGTCCAAGTTTTGCTACTTACAAGTGAAGTTGTCTTTGCTACATCAAAGTCTCTGTTTCCTTAACAGGAAAAGAGGAGTATAATATACTTAATGCTTTGGCTATTTCAAGGATATAGTAAGTAATACATGTAATATGCTTAAGTTACCATGTGTCACAGAATAAGTTGTGAACATAACTTATTTTACTCCTACATTTCCCTTTTCTCACATTTAGTCAAGTTGCCTAATTTTGTTTTTCTGTTACAGTAATGCATGGGAACCATGTAGACAAACAATGTGAAGAAGCAGAGGGAATAGAACATTAATTATCTAACTGCTAATACCCATACATATTAACTGCTGAAAATGTCACCTTTTACATCACCCATGGCAGTTTACTTCTCTGCAGATATTCATTGCTAAGAGGGGAAAGGATACGTAAATTCCTTTTGGTTCCTGTTAACAATGTTGTCCACTCTATGCCCCTATAGTTATAAATTGTGGTAATTTGTATTGAGCTATTCCTATATGGTTTTTAACATGAGAAAGGATTATGAATGTAAACTTGCTCATCCACTGTTTATTTACTTGTATCCTGGAGAGGGCTGGCATGATGGTTTTGGCAATAAATCAGGAGCACTGAATCCAAGAAACATGACATTAGAAGAAATAGTGGGATTTAAAAAATAATTGAATATGAAGTAAGGCATCATTATATCAGAAATATAGCTATGATATTTAAATTACTATGTTAAATTGTTGTGTAGTATAAATATTCTTAATCAATTAGACTTTAAAATTATAAGCAATTTTAGAAAAAAATGCTTGGTTTATTCTTTGAAGACCGTGTTTCAGATTTTTAAATGTGATGGTCCTTTTTCCCTCATTTCTTGGTCTTGAGAAGCTGATTGTAATTATAATAATATCTGACTGTATTTTGATGATGTCAGAAAAGTATACCTTTGAATTGATTTGTTTACATGTTCTTTTTTTTAAATTTTTTTATTTATTCATAAGAGACACAGAGAGAGACAGGCAGAGACCCAGGCAAAGGGAGAAACAGGCTCCATGCAGGGAGCCTGATGTGGGACTCGATCCTAGAACTCCAGGATCACGCCCTGGGCTGAACGCTGGCACCAAACCACTGAGCCACCCAGGCCTCCCTTGTTTACATGTTCTATGTAAAAATCAGAATTTTGCTTTCAATATAAAAGTCCTTAATTTATGCATAATATAAATTATGAAATAACTCTGTCCCCATTATTTAACAAGATAGAGGATTAAATTACTAAACTCTGGCAATGTTTTTATAGAAAAGAATTAATACAACTCATATTCTTTTCCTACACTCCCCTCTCCCTTATGTCCCACTACAGAGCCAGCAGCTGAGCCATACAAAGGAGATGTTTGACAGATAAAGTACACAGATGCTAAGGTCTGGAATACATTTTTTAGCATTAACATCTGTGTCTGTGCAAAGCTCTTGGCTGCTTTCTTCATTTGATGCTTGGATGGGGCTGTTAGGTCTGTTGATTTCATTGCTAAATGTGCTCATATCTGTGTAGCAGGCTCTAATGACCTGCTGAGGAAATCAACTATTGATAAACTAGTTGAAAAGTCTTGATCCTGGGAACTTGTTAGTTTTGTTCCCATAAGCGACCTGTGTCCACAGGAATTTGACCCCATTCAATGAAAAGCATTTTAATAAAAATCATCCACAATTTCCATGTAGAGATTAGAGGAAGTATATAAAGCTGTCTTAAATAAGGTAGTCTCAAATCAACGCTGTGTGACTTTGGATGCTCCTTTTTACATTGCTTCAAAAATAAGTTACCATAAACCAATTTTTTTCAGTACTAGGAAGTTAATTTTTAATCCCTTAATTGAATAATAAAATGCCAGGCAACTATGTCCTGGAGGCATTTATTTTCACTATTATTAGAAAAGCATACATACCACTTTGGAGGTACAAGGAGTATATTCCAAAATTTTCAACAAATCTCAAACATTGATTCAATTCACTTAAACAGATCATATCAAATCCAAGTGGTTCTCCTTACAGTAAAAATAGTATGTTTAAATACATTTATGAAATATATAGTTTTCTATCCATATTTTTATAGAATATCTTAAATTAATAAATATTGTAATAAAAAGAAATATTTTTTAAAAAATTAGATACTTTACAAATTATGTACAGTATAACAATATTTATCAAAAGGTCTCAGCACTGAACAAGATAAGAAATTGGGGGTCAGTATTACTTGTTACAGTTCAGGGAAAATAATTTATTCTTAAATATTTAGGGGCACCTGGGTGGCTCAGTGTTGGAGCATCTGCCTTGTGCTCAGGTGTGATCCCAGGGTCCTGGGATCAAGTCCCACATGGGTTCCCTGCAGAGAGCCTGCTTCTCCTTCTGCCTGTGACTCTGCCTCTCTCTCTGTTTGTCTCTCATGAATAAATAAATAAAATCTTTAAAAACATATTTAACTGCTCCCAGTTTTATATTCAAAACAAAAACTTCACTTGATATTTCTGTTCAGGTCCATATGTTCTTATGTGCTACATTCCTATTATATTTTCTACTTTCTTACTTTAAAATAGTGAAGTGAGTTTTACTGATTTTAACGATTTTTGGAATAATGATAATAAAAAAAATTAAAGACGTAAAAGAGAACACACACACGCACAAGCTTGTCTAAAACAATTTCCCAGTAAAGCTGCCACTCTTTTTTTTGTTATACCCCACAAGTATAACAGACTTGGAAAATAATTTTATGGAGCTTAAAGATTGGTATTAACATGTACGTGGTTCTTCTGAACATGCATCCCTACCGTAATTTCATTTAAAGTGCATGTAAATGTTCTTTGTTATTTTCAAATCTAAATAATAATTTTTAAAAAACCAACACACATACACTGTAAGGTGTGTTTTGTATACCTTAATCTAGTCTCCAAAGACTAATTATGCTTTAAGCTTTAGTGCTATTCAAATAGGGTTTTGTGTGCTTAGGTTTTTTGAAAATATTGTCTTCCAAAGTATGGAGGAATCATTTGGATGACATTGTAAGCTCCTGATGCCAAGCTGGGAAATTTTCTTCCAAAGACAGCATCTGGTTCTTTGGCAAATCTATTGGTGGTTTTTCTGCACCTCTAGGTCTGTGATATGGCTGGCTGCTTTTGAGGACTGTTTTCTACTTTACTGAAATGAAGGACTGTATAAATCACTGAAATATTCTGTGATGTTGATTTAAGTACTAGCCTGGAAACTAAGGTTCCATGTATGAGATGAGTGTAGCATTGACGTCTGTATGCTGATAGACTCCCAGGAACATCTGTTTCTGCAAATGCCTGAGATGGCCTAAATGTGCAGGATGAATAAGCATATTATGTGTTCAATAGAAAAAAAACTATTTGAAAGTTATTGATATTGTATGAAAATTTATTCTTCACACATCCTGAAGTTCATTAATTGAGAAGTACCAAACAGAAGGGAGTTGTTGAGAATTTGCTATTTCTTCTAGTAAGGCTATTGACTGAAGTGAGTAGGAAACTTTTCTGTGATGTAATACTAACACTTAAGCATCTTTTTGTATTTTCCAAAAGTACCATATGTGAATAATGATTCTTCGGAATACAGAATTCATAATCAGCAGAGCAGTTATAAGGTAGGATTATTTTTCTCCCTGGGTAATTATAAGCAATGTAATTCACTAATTTCTGACATAATGATAAATTAGAGGGTATATAAAATAAAAGTTAATATATTACTATGTACCTTCCCCCCTCCTTTTCTTGCTAGTTAACTCTTGCTGAATTTTAAAAAAAAATGTAATGAAAACCCCTTAGGTTCCCTTATTAATTCATATTATCTGTGTTTGTTCAGTGTTTTATATTTATCAGAAACTATTTTAAGTCCTGGGGATACAAGCTTAAATAGCATGATGGCCCCAAGCTAAAGGAACTTATACTTTGCAACACTGAGACCGAGCTTGGGAAAAGAAAGAACTGCTAGAGAGGATGGATGTAAACAAGTTATATAACATATCGTAAGCAAAAAGATATGGAGATACGCTTTGATTGTTATAGGATCACAGATGATGAGCTTTTCTTTCTTGATAAATCAAGGAAAATTTTCGTGAGGAAGTTCTATTTGACCTAAGCCTGAATAATGATTCAAGAAAAAGAAAAAAAGTTGGAAAGGCGAGTAATAAAGGGAATGAGTTATGAAAGTTTATGGGCTTTTTTAGAGAAGCACAGTGTTCATGAACAACTGCCAGTGGAAAAGATGGCATAAATTTGAACTTAACATAGAGAAGATCAGAAGATAGAGCCTTACCAGCTGGAAAGATAAAAACAATTATAATTTAACATCAAATGTCCCATTGGAAACCATTGGATATCTTACTCAGTTTCCTTGTTATCGCTTCCTGGCTTCTCCAAACATGAGACTATGTAGTTGTTACGTGGACTGTTCATTGAAAAAGGTCATTTCTCTTAAGGAATGAAAAGGCAGTGTTGAAAGGTACATTCTTAGTTACAATGTGATCTTGGCTAAGCCTTTTAAATTCTCTAGGCTATGGTCTCCTTATTTGGAAGTCAGTGTAATAATAGTAGTTCATGAGTATATTATGAGAAGTAAACTAGTAGATATGTATAAGAAAACTTTTAAAATAAAAACACTTTTAAAAATACCTAATAAATATTATTTATTATATTATTTATCTTGTCATCTGAAATCTATGTCTGAGTTCCTAATCCATCATATGCTAAATTTTGGATTAGTCTCCCCTGTTTCCTTATATGATCCACTGGAATGATCCGTCCTGTCATCTTAGATTTTCTCATCACAGATTTTGTCTTGAATCAAGCCCAAGTTCATTTTATACCTCATAGGGACTAATATCCTTATCTTCCTGACCTGTTACCCAGGCAGCTTCCAATCTACTCACATCTTCCCACATTGGCCCTTCCAGTGCTTTGATAGCTTAATATTAAGAAATAATACTTTAAAGATTTAAGTCATTTATAAAATTAAACAAAGCCTTTTAAATTTTTAAAAATTTTTTTTTCAATTTATTTATTTATGATAGTCACAGAGAGAGAGAGAGAGGCAGAGACACAGGCAGAGGGAAAAGCAGGCTCCATGCACCGGGAGCCCGATGTGGGATTCGATCCCGGGTCTCCAGGATCGTGCCCTGGGCCAAAGGCAGGCGCCAAACTGCTGCGCCACCCAGGGATCCCAACAAAGCCTTTTAAAACAAAAGAATAAAATGAACATATAGTGGAGGAAATAGTACAATTTTAGTAGCAACAACAATGGCGCGCGTGCACGCAAGAGAGAGAGAGAGAGAAAGAGAAATAACTAGGAACTTAAAATGCGCTGTATCTCTTTGGAGAATATCATAAAACTACGGAGAGGAAAGAAAGGTATCTTAAATAAATAGGCATTTTAATTGTGATCTTGAATGAAAAACAAAAATCCATAATATGAAAGTACAAATCAGTGTATAAAATGAATGTAACCTTTGCAACTATGTGGATTGAAGCAAGAGTGTACTATGCTAAGCCAAATAAGTCCGTCGGAGAAAGAGTGATTTTGTGATTTTACTCATATGTGGAATTTAAAAAATAAAACATGAATATAAGGCTACAAAGAGAGAAGCAACATATAAAACAGACTATTAACTATAGAGGATTGCTAGAGGGAGGTGGGTAGAGAATGACCTAAATGAGTGATGGGTATTAAAAAGAGCACTTGTTGTGATGAGCACTCTGTTATACGTAAGTAATGAATCACTATATTCTACTTAACCAGTATTATACTATATGTTAACTAGAACTTAAATAAAAACTTAAAATATAATAATAAAATGAATGCAACCTTCAAATATATTCAATCAGATTTTGTGTGAGCATATAATTTGATTAAAGGAAATATCTGGAAACATTTACATGAAGCTTTTGAAAAATAAGAGAACTCATAATATATATATTTTATTCCACATTTGCATTTGGTAGAGTTATAAACCTGACACTGTGGCATTGGGCCCAGCCATAAATCCCTTTGTTCTTAAAAGATATAGCAAAGTAAAGACTCAAAAAAGCATTTTCATATTTCTATTTGAATTTTTATGCATCTGAAAACACCAAGGGACTATGCCTGGGCTAGACTGCTAGAGAATGAGGGACATGGGGAGACAAACTAAGTAGGCAAATTTCTTCCAGGTAAAGCCAACCTAAACCAAGCAGTAGTGAGCCTCACTAAATCATATAAATCAGCTCATCTGAGATGATGAAAATTTACTCAATGTAGTTCTGCGTTTTGGTGGGAAAATACTATTTGACAAAGAAAGAGAATTTCAGGCAGAAAAATGGCATGCACCGCCATGAACTTGACCATCTTTTTCAGGCCCAACAGGTCCTCATGCCATCCCTTGCTCTCAGGGACATTCTCATGGATTTTTCAGAATATAGACTATTCACATTAGCCATTTGGATGTATTTGAAAGGTTGGCTGAACTAGGTACTTTAATGAACTGAGAAAAACTGATGAAATTTATGTATTTTTGTTGGATTTCTATATATTGTTTAATTTTATGCTATCCATAGATTTGGTTGAAGGTGTTAGGGCTCTGAAATTTAAATAATAGTTTGAATTGTTAATCTGCCCTTATAAACTTTATAAAATCTGGTATATTAAACATTCAAGCTCTCTTCATGGATGAAATGGGCATTATGATGTCTATTATTTTAAGATGTTGCAAAGATTAATTCAGAATTATAAAAGTGTCTTTTGGTATGTGTTAATATTCCTACAGATGTTAGCATGGATATATAGGTAGGAAAATGATAGATGGATCATAGACAGACATAAACGTAACTCCCTATAGAAAAAGAGTAAAATAAAATGAAACCATTACACTAATAAGTAGCTGATCTTGCTTTTATAATCAATTATCTATGAATGGTTTTCACTTCAAATAAGAAAAATCCATCATGAGGGGTGCCTGGGTGGCTCAGTCCTTAAGTGTCTGACTGTTGATGTTAGCTCAGGTCATGATCTCAGATTCCTGGGATTGAGCCCCATGTTGGGCTCCACATTCAGCAGAGTGTCTGTCTACTTGAGATTCTCTCTCTTCTCCTGCTCCTTCTCCTGGTCATGCTTTGTCTCTCTCTAAAATCAATCAATCAATCAATCAATCAATCAATCAATCTTTAAGAAATTCAAAAGAAATATCCATCATTTTATCTTTAGTTTGAGCAACAGATTTACTCTAGTCAAGTCCTTATTGTCTTAACAGTAACTAATTTTGTGTTGAAGTTTGATATCAGAAAGGCTTTGCAATTCAGAGGATGAAAATTATGGATGAGATAAACAAAATTCAAGTACTTGAATTTTTACTCTAGTAGTAATCATTTCCCATATGACTTCAAATAATGTAGTCTGTCTTGTTTGTGAGATCAATGTATAGAGATTTGTAAGGATAATTATAAGTATCAATCATTTGGATTTATAAATTTTATCTGGAAAGATGCTTCAGTGAAAGAAGAACCTAGCAATTCTATCTAATCTCACTACAGTATTTGGCATTTGTTTAGGGGAAAAAAGTAAAGTTTAAAAAATGACAGGAAAAAAGATGCAGTAAATAATATAACTTAATATAGAAAATAATAATTGTGATCTGTTAATATGTACTTTCAAATGTCCTTTGTCATATACATGCCTTCTTTTTAAATGCTAATATGCTCATCATCTTTTAGGTTTTGTTTATAGCAACTTCAAAGATTAAAGTGATCTATTATCCAGATGCCTGGGTGGCTTAGCCATTGAGCATCTGCCTTTGGCTCAGGGCGTGATCCCAGAGTTCTGGGATCAAGTCCCACATCAGGCTCCCTGTGAGGAGCCTGCTTCTCCCTCTGCCTATGTCTCTGCCTCCTCTCTGTGTTTTTCATGAATAAATAAATAAAATCTTTAAAAATAAGTACATAAAGTGATCTATTGTCTTATTTCAGAAAATTATTGGATGACATTACAAGATTAAAAAATAGAATTCTATTTTTGCTTGGCAAAATAAGTGCATTAGTTTCCAAGTCATTTCATAAAATATTCTTTTTGATTTAATAAAATTATGTCCCTTAAGAAATGTGAAAACCGAGAATAAGAAAATTTAAGACATCAAATTCAAGATGATTATAGTTTTACCCTTCTTACAGAAGAATTTTTATAAAACACTTTTTCTTAATGTAAATTATACTGTGTTTTTCTGTTCTTTAAAAAAATTAATCCTTCAATCCTAACCTTTTCAAAATTTTAAAATCTTCATAGATTTCATAAATCTTCATTTAAATCACAGTAAAAATGTAGAAATATTAAACAATCCTACCTTCTGCTTTTTCTTAAGCCTAGAGAGGGAAAATTGTTTCAGAAAAAAAATTTTATTATTGTGTTGTTATTATTATGTTTGATGGTGAATAAGAGGAATTTTTCCTGAATGCATATAATAGCTTATATATGAATAAGATTATGATTGAGTATATAATGTAAATGTGCTCAGGTAACACATCAAAGGTATTCTTGAAAAAAATGTGCGTGGTATGATTAGCTTGAGGATTTTTCAGTCTCCATGATAACTTTAAAATAAAATTCATTCTTAAAAACTATCCTTCCTATGGAATTCAGTTCTTTGTTATTCTGTTATTTCCAGAGCATGCAGATTTAAATATATGCTAATTGTATTACAATAATGCATGTCAGAGAATGTAAAAGGAATTGACTTTGACACCTGTTAATTGGCAGAATTGATGCTCCTCATTGCGGAGTCTTTCTTCATTCATTTTCAAAGGTTTTTTTTTTTTTTTTTTTAGCAAATACAAGATATCTTGGATTTATTAAAATAATTGTTTAGTAGATTGTATTTTTTAATCATTGATTTTGTTTTAAAATAAATAATATTAACATCAAAGGCTATTTTTCACAACTTTAGGTTCTACATCTGCATATAGTAACACAATTTCTTTACTTCCTCTAATTCTGATACAACCTCACTACTACACTGTGAAGTAAACCATGTTTCAGTTACTAATATTAATTTGGAATTATACAATATCTTTTCTATAATTTTTAAATGCTAGAACTATAAATAAGCATATAATAATTTATAAATGTGTTGGTACTTATTGGTTCATCTCAGTTAAGATGATTAAGAAAGGAAGCGTTCACTCAGGTAACATTGTTAAGCTAAATGTGTTTCAGATTATATTGTATGGCATTATCATTACTTTCATAGCTAAGTCACTATCACTGAAAACAAAATCTTCTCCAAGCCAGAATACAGGTTTTTTTTTTTTTTTTTTTTTTTTAAGTTATGCCAACTCTCTGAAATATTTCCTGAGTTGAAAGACTCCTTTGGTCACTTTCAGTTACATATGTGTGTGTATGTGTTAGTGCATATGCTTGGGTGTGCATGTGTGCTTGTAATGCCTATAGTGACACTTTATTTATCAAAATTATTCATTCAGTTACCATCTATACCTGTCCCCCATGTCTCACACAGTATACACTGACCATGAGGCTGTGATCAACAATCAAGTGATTCTTACTCCACTTTGCATATCAAATACAAAGCTCAGTACATAATGTTTTAAAAATGCTTACTGTACTCATATTTTAAAAGGAAAACTCAGCTCAACAAGAAAGAGATTTACATGCATAAAGGGATAAAACCTTAATGATCAGTTCATAAGTCTCAAGAATTATTCCTGGTGAATAATGCTGGATTCATGGATTTGGTGCTGCTTATATCTTTGCAAGTGGGACACTGCAATAGAGATACAAACTTCACAAAAGATACATACCATGCTCTCATATCTCTAAATAAATACAGAACAACACAATTCTTTCCAGAAATGTAAGATAAAATCAAACCTTTGTCTTATGACTAAATGTGTAAGAAAGTCACAGTCCTAGTTATGCTACTTTTTCCTAAGGAAGATTAATGAAGTTTCTAATGTTTCATTGAAAGATGTGTTAGATATTTAATTAGTATATTTTAACCATTATAAATATGGCTTATTATATAAATGAAGCAGGTGATGACAATAAAGACAAAGCATTTGGTGATAGAAATTGGGAAATCAGGATAAGCATTAGTTTAATAGAAATAATACAATTTAAGAAGTAAAATATCCAGAGCTTAACCTTTATTCTAAAAATTGCTATCTATATGAGTTTAAGCAAGTTCTTTCACTATCTATGAGAATAACAAATTTGAATCATGTGTATATCAGTGGTTTGGCATAAAGATAAAGAAGATCCTATATTTAGCTGCTGAATAATTAGAATTAGGACAAGTAGGGATGCCTGGGTGGCTCAGCAGTTAAGTGTCTGTCTGAGGCTCAGGGCATGATTCCAGAGTCCTGGGATCGAGTCCCACATTGGGCTCCCTGCATGGAGCCAGCTTCTCCCTTTGCCTGTGTCTCTGCCTCTCTCTCTCTCTCTCTCTCTCTCTCTCTCTGTGTCTCTCATGAATAAATAAATAAATAAATCTTAAAAAAAAAGAGGTTTCACTGGACAAGTCTGCTCTCATGAGTCTCTCTCCATTGGAGTTACAGGTATGGTTTATTTCTTCCACACTAATGTTGTACGATGTCTTCCCTTGGCTCTGCTGTTGGGTCCATGTTTGTGGCAATAAAGGACTTGGGCTTTCCTGTGCTCAATCTGGTTATGTCATGTGTGCTTTTTATAAATCTAACATTTATTGTCCTATTGGTGGCAGCAAAGATAATAAGTTAATTTTGATTATCTAACTGTCTGCTGTCAGGTAAAATAGAACAGAAAACAAATTTTCTTCAAAGGGCCAATCAACTCAGTATGTGGTTTTATATATTTGTCACTTTTGATTGTCTTTTTGCCTTGAGAATTCCTGGAATTGAGTTACCCATTTCCAGGCTACTGGGTCACAAGATAACAGTTTAGTTGGACCATTGGCCATTGTTAGCAATGGTGTTGGGAATTTGTTCATAAAAATTTCAGAGATACTATTTTGACAATTGATATAATATTCCATTTGTCTTCTGGTATTTATTTTTGTTGGTTTTCTCTTTGTCTGTCTATATATGTATAAGTTGGTGGCGGAAAAAACTTTTCTGTGTTGTCCTAAAGGAAAATAAATTAGCATATCCAATGCCATCTTTGTAATCATGGTCCTTTCATCTATGTATACTCCTCTTTTAATGCTTCTTGAAATTAATCAATCATAAAAAATTTTCAAATTACATATTATAAGGTGTATATAATTCAGATGATTTACTATTAAAGGGAAATTAATGGAATTTTTCAAAACTTAACATTATTTTGTAAAATTGAACAAGAACATTAATTATTTCCATAATAAATGTGCAAATGAAACTATATATATATATATATATATGTTGGAATGAGAATACAGGTGGAGGGCAGCCCGGGTTGCTCAGCGGTTTAGCATCACCTTCAGCCCAGGGCATGACCCTGGAGACTCGGGATCGAGTCCCATGTCGGGCTCCCTGCATGGAGCCACTTCTCCCTCTGCCTGTGTCTTTGCTCTTTGCTTCTCTCTCTCTTTCTCTGTATCTCATTAATAAATAAATAAAATATTTTTTAAAAAAAGAGAGAATAAGGATCCCTGGGTGGCGCAGCAGTTTGGCGCCTGCCTTTGGCCCAGGGCGTGATCCTGGAGACACGGAATCGAGTCCCACGTTTGGGCTCCTGGTGCATGGAGCCTGCTTCTCCCTCTGCCTGTGTCTCTGCCTCTCTCTCTCTCTCTCTCTGTGACTATCATAAATAAAAAAAAAAAAAAAAAAAGAGAGAGAATACAGGTGGAATAAAGAGATTGTCTTTGGCTTGACCCAAGTTTCTTCTTTTTAATAGCTTTATTGAGAAATAATCAAAATACCATACAGTTCATCCATTTATAGTATAAAAGTTGATGACTTTTAGTGTATTCTTAAAGTTTTGCACTCATTATCATAATTAACTTTAAAACATTTTAATTTTCAAAAAAACACACCATATATCCCCTGGCTTTTACCCTTCTGTTCCCTCTTCCTTCCAGTCATAGGTATAATCACTAACCTACTTTTTGTATCTGTAGGTCTGCTAATTCTGGGCATTTCACTTAATGGAATTATAAAACATATGGACTTTTGTGATTGGCTTCTTTCACTTAGCATGTTTTCAAAGTTCATCCATGTTGCAGTGTTCCTTCTTATTGCCAAAAATTTTATTGTATAAATGTAAGACATTTTATTTATGCATTAATCAGTTGATAGAAATTTGAGTTGTTTCTGTATTTGGTTATGATAGTGAGGCTGCTATGAACATTAGTGTTTCTGTCACGGACATATGTTTTCATTTCTTCTGGGTATATACCTAGCAGTGGAGTTGTTGGATCTTACAGCAACTCTGTGTTTAAGAATTTGAAACACTACTAGACTATTTCCCAAAGTGTCTGCATTGTTTTACATTTCTATCAGCAGCATATGAAAATTTCAGTTTTTTTTACATCCTTGACAACTTTTGTTGTTATTTGTCTTTTTGATTATAGCCATCCTAGTATTTATAAAGTGGTATCTCTCTATAGACTCATTGTAGACTGGAGACTCTTGACATCTCAAAAAAATTAAAAGACTTCCAAGTAAAGGTTTTGTTTTTGTTTCTTTTCTTCCTCCTTTTAGGAAAAGAATAAAAAAGGAAAGTCTTTTAGAAATATATTCAAATTGGCCTAGTTAATAAGAGAAGGAAAGTTCTGTTTGACAGCAACATGGTGTTAGCAAGCCTGAAACTTCTGCCATTGACTGGAACCACAATGAGACTGGATGGGTATCATAAAAAACAACATATAATGTAAAAGTTATAAAATCACACATGGGCATTAACTTATGTGAGAGTTTTATACATTTCTTCTGCTTTGTAAGCATGAGATATTTTCCAAACAAACAAAATAATAGGTTTATATTTCTCCATGTCCAGATAGGCATCTTAACTTAAAAATAATTCCTATTCTAAATGGCAAATAAAGCATATATACATACATAAATATGTATAATATATGAAATTTTTATATGACTTTATAGTATTTCCAGAGAATATACTTCTAAAAAAAGATTAACTCCTTGCTTTGAAAAATGCTGACACTTTTTAAGAAAAAGCTTTAAACCATTGTTGAAGTTCTAATATATATGTGTGTGTGTATGTGTATATATATATATATATATATATATATATATATATATATATATGACTGTGGATTAAATGGCCTTGGTTGCTAAGTTACCAAATAAGAAGCAGAAAAAATATAAAAGCTGGTAAACAGATAGTAAAATAAGCTGAGAATAAGGATTTTCCAACCCCCTCAGAAGGACACATTTGTGGGAAAATACAAGCCCGCAGAAAAATGACTATAACAACCTAATAATGATGGAAGAATAATAGTAAGCAGTGAATGATGCAGTAATCATGAAGAATGTGCTACTTGTCATCAAAATTGTATGGTTTACATTACAGCTTTATGTATAATTACGGTTTTAAAGAGTGGTTATTTTAAACTATATCAAGAGTAGTGACTTTATGTTGTTCAGAGTTTACACTCAGAACTCCCTATACTATCATAGATCAATTAGTATAAATGAGTAAAGGATTCATAGATATTACCTTATGCCCGTTATTTTAAAAAGTGGATGAAAATGCAAAGTGGTTCCCCCTGTACACCCATACACCCACCATGAGGCAAAGATTCTGTAGTCAAATTATTTTCACTGCCTAAGTCACATGATTTAGTATTCATGGATAATTGTTCCAGGATTTTTTTTTTTTACTCATGGCAGATATGTTCTTGAAAAATTATGCTTGTTGTAGAAAATTTGGAAAGAATCCTAGAACACCCAATTATGCAAGACTTATAGCTCATATAAGGGACACCTACTGTTTTAAAGGGGAACATGGGATTTATAAATTTTCCACAAAGGAAGTTCTGTCTGAAAGATTTAATGGGACTGGGATTTGAACAAAAGATATTTGTTCTGTTTTTTTGTTTTTCTGACACCCATTTTGTCAACACCAATTAATTATTAAGTGCCATGGTGGTTTGGAATCCCAGCATAAACATTTTACTCACATCTTATGAATCCACCTGATGTGCAGCCTAAGTAGAAATGTGTGAAGCATTGGGCATTTTGCCAGATGTTTATCTTTCCTTGTCAATTTTTAACACTTGGAGAAGTTGCACAATTTTAGAATAGTTTTTCCCATGTAGAAAATCCATTTCTTGTTTTTCAAGAGTAAATTAATTTTAGAAGTTACTAACACAATATTGCATATTTTTCCTGGAAATTAGTTTATTTTGTTTTTACTTGAGTAAAAGAATTTTATTAAATGCACTAAAGGATGATATTCATCTCTGCTAAGTAATATATCTATGTCCCAAAAGTAATACAATGTGTAATTGGAAAGCCCTTGGCATTATTTTACAGTACATGGTCAGCATAATTGGCTGAATTAGATTAAAAGCTGTTGAATAGTTTAGAATCGAGTTACAATTAACCACAAATTTATACCTTGTTGAGACTATTTAATTGAGTATATAACGAACATACTAAAAGTCTGAAATCATTTATTCACTTTAAAATTTGATTTTCTAAAGAAATTTTTTTTCAGACCTTTAAAAGCATAATATGATTCCTTAAGTAGCTTTCTAATTGTATTTTAAAATGGCTTTTTGCTTTTGTTGTTTAGTAATACTTTTGGAATTGGTACTCTATACTAACCTTTGATATGTGATATCATAGGGTATGATTAATTATAGCATAAGTTATTTACTAAGTATAAGCATAATGCTATATATGCTTTATGTATTATTATTATTAGTCTTCCACTAGCATGCAAAGCATCTTCTCTTTACAAACTTTGTTCATTGAAATTTGGAAGATTAGGTAAAAATACTAATAACACTGATTAGTAAGAGTAAGTCAGTGACCTGCAATATGACTCGAAAGCTGATATTTTGTTCCACTAAGACATGTTGCTTCCACTTATTTTCACAATCTCTTTATAAAGTATCTATTTCAGTAAAAGTGATTTATGTATCATTTTACTATCAGAAAGTTAAAGATGTAAACATAACTTAAAATAATTAAGTCTTTTGAGGGCCAGCAACAGAGTAGGTCTTTGGAGCCACCCCTGGAACCAGAGCTGTCATGTCCCTTCCTCTTTCATTTCCCAATGCAAACAATAAAGGACATTCATATGGGGGAAAAAACAAACAAACAAAAAAACAAAACAAAACAAAACAAAAACAATAATTTTTTAAAAATACTTTATTTCTTTACTCATGAGAGACACAGAGAGAGAGGCAGAGACATAGGCAGAGGGATAAGCAGGCTCCCTACAAGGAGCCTGATGTGGGACTCAATCTCTGGAACCAGGATCATGACCTGAGCCGAAGGCAGAAACTCAACTGCTGAGTTGAGTGGTCCCAGGTGCCCCCCAAATCAATAATAATTAATATATCATCAAGAAAGAAGAATAAATGAATAGTGATTTCAAGTAAAAACTGTAACAGCAATATCCAAAGGAAGAGAACAGAAGGAAGAAGTGGAGAAGGAAAAAGAGGAGGATAAGGACAAGAACAAAGAAATGGAATAATGGAAAAGAAAAAAAAAAACACAAGTAAAAGTTAAAATATAATAAAATCTGGTTTCTTGCAACCAGAAATCCGTATTTAATGATATTGCCATAGATATAAAATGTGATAATACATAATATTATCAATGAATACATCTGAACTTAAAAATCCCCAACTGCTTTTCAGTCAATATTTCAAATTTTCCAGAGAATTCCTTTTCCTTTTTTTGTAGATATTAATTTTTTTTCCTGAATACACTGTAATCTCCCCAACCTCAAAAGTTTTGGGACTAATGATTTTTCTACAATGTAAATATGAACATTTTAAGACCAATATTTGAAGATTGTCTTGTATTCCTTCTCTGTTACTTCCAGTTATTTTCCCTAATACAGGTGGACATAATCCCCTTATTTGAAATGTATTCCGTAAATCTGCCATCATGCATGGTGTCTCCAATGAAGGTAAATACAGCATATCATTCCTTTTGGCCCTTTGGTACAATGACATTAATATGTTCATTTCATTTCTCATAGATTTTCTGATATTTTTCTGAAATATTCAAATCCATTTCCAATCCTACTAAAGTTAAACATTGTATTCCAAACCTTTTATTGTCCCTGCTCTTACTATATAAGCATTCCTAAAGTAACTCATCAAGTAATTACTGCAAACTAATAATCAAAAGAAGTAAAATGTAGATGTAATTGCTACATAAATATGAATGTAGACATTTACATCATTTAAATACAAGGTAAAGAGATTTGAAATGATAGTGGATCAAGCCAGATACTTCTTTTTCACCTAAAATATTTTGGCTGTCCAGGGTTAGTGGAATAGTTCTACGCTATGAAGTCCTTGGACTATAAAACAGAGAACAGAATAATAAAGAAGGAAAAAAAACGAATCAATTAACCATTGTGTTAGTAAAGCTTATGTTAACTTTACTAGACATGAGGTTGCCCAGACTAATCGTTTCTGGGTGCGTCTGTGAAGATATTTTTTTTGTTTGTTTTGTTTTTGCTTTTAAGATTTTATTTATTTATTCATAAGAGAGAGAGAAAGAGAGGCAGAGATCCAGGCAGAGGGAGAAACAGGCTCTATGCAGGGAACCTGATGTGGGACTCCATCCCGGGTCTCCAAGATCGGGCCCTGGGCTGAAGGCGGCGCTAAACCGCTGAGCCACCTGGGCTGCCCGGTATTTTTGGATGAAATTAGCATTTGAAGCAGTGGGCTAAATAAAGTAAATTTTCCTCCCCACTGCACATGGGCATCATTCAAGCTTGAGCCCTGAATAGAATAAATGTGGAGGAATGAGGAAATGAGGAATTTAGCTCCCCCCCCCGCCCCCATTGCTTGAACTGAACCATATCATCTCATCTCTGCTGTCCTTGGACTGGGATCTATACCATCAACTCCCCTGATTCTCAGGACTTCAGACTCAGAATAAATTATGTCATTAGCTTTTCATGGTCTCCAGTTTGTGGATAGCCAATCATGGGACTTCTCAGCCTCCATAATCATGTGAGCTAATCTCATAGTAAATCTCTTTCTCCTGGGAGGTCTGGGTGGCTCAGTGGTTAAGTGTCTGCCTTTGGCTCAGGGCCTGATCCCAGGATCCTGGGATGGAGTCCCACATCGGACTCCCTGAGTGGAGCTTGCTTCTCTCTCTGCCTCTTCCTCTGTCTCTGCCTCTTCCTCTCTCTCATGAGTAAATAAATAGATCTTTAAAAAAATATCTCTTCTCCTTTATACATGCACGTATAATACATATAATCTATATATGATCTATGTAAATATGTATAATATACATAATATATATTTATATAGATCTCTATATATATAGATCTATCCATCCCACTATTGTGGAGAACCGTTCTTAATACAGTCACCTAACCATATCTCTTTGTAAGTGAAGCCAGAACATCTAGTCATTATTCTGAGCAGCCATGCTCATGGTCCAGGTAAATATTGATTTAAAATAAAAATAAAAATTAAAAAAAAGAAGAGCAACTTTAAAATATATTTAGGTATTTCAGACAATAGCAGTTCTTAGTATCTTTGAAAGAACAAAATTATGATAAAGTACAATTAGGAAAAATAAAACAAAACAGTTTATATAAAGAAATAATGACTAGAAATACCATAAGTGAACACTTAAAATGTATTAAACCTTAAAAGAAAGACCAAATGGTTGAGTGTGCATGGTGAGCAGTAAACAGATTAAAAATAGGAAAGAAGCATTCATAATACCTTTGAGGGACTTCAGTATAATCTCAACACGCAGACAGGTTTTAAAAGCAGCGAAGGATACAGGGAATGATAAACACCTTAAATTTAAGTGGAGTAACTGAGCTTTTAGCTAATCATGAGTTCCTAACTTGAAGTGCACCCTAAGTAAAAAGAAAGTAACAAAATTAAGTTCACATTCAGGCGTTTCTCTGAAATTGCAAGCCATCAAGAATTAAAACATAACAAAAAAGCTTCTAGAAAGAAAAGAGATTGCCTAAAAGATAAAGTCTTACATTGATAATAGATTAGTAATCATATGTAGTAGATACAGACAGACAACAAAATACTGGCCCACGTGGCTGAAGGAAAATCAGCAAAATTGTGGTATTTGTGAGAGTATGATATTTTTGTCCGATGGCTTACAACCAACAGACTTCGTGAAAGAAATATTAAAAGCTTAACTTCACCAATAAAATATAAACAGAGGCAGGAAAGTGAGATGAAAAAACAAATGGTAACCAAACGTTGTAAGATATCTAAACACTGGTTCTAAAAATTACATGTATGATTTCAAAACACTTAAATAGCATTGAGGCTAAAATTCTCCATAACTGAAATAGTTTTCTATTGCTGTCTTAACAAATTCTAAAAATTTAAGCCCCTAAATTTATGATTTTATAGCTCTGTGGGTCAGACATTCAGTAAGTGTTATTACCTTGTAGTAAAATCAAAGTGTAGGTGGATCTGTGATCCTTTCCAGAGGTTTTAGGGGAAAATTTGTTTCCTGATTACTTGAGGTTGTAGGAACGAGGTCTCCATTTTTCTTTTTCTTTCTCTTTCTTTCTTTCTTTTTTTCTTTCTTTCTTTCTTTCTTTCTTTCTTTCTTCTTTCTTTCTTTCTTTCTTTCTTTCTTTCTTTCTTTCTTTCTTTCTTTCTTTCTTCTTTCTTCTTTCTTCTTTCTTTCTTTCTTTCTTTCTTTCTTTCTTTCTTTCTTTCTTTCTTTCTTTCTTTCTTCTTTCTTTCTTCTTCCTTCCTTTCTTTCTTTCTTTCTTTCTTTCTTTCTTTCTTTCTTTCTTTCTTTCTTTCTTCTTCTTTCTTTCTTTCTTTCTTTCTTTCTTTCTTTCTTTCTTTCTTCTTTCTTTCTTTCTTTTTTCTTTCTTTCTTTTTCTTTCTTTCTTCTTTCTCTTTCTTTCTTTCTGTCTCTTTTTTCTTTCTTTTTTTTTCTTGCTGCCATCTGAGGACCATTTCTAACATTTAGGCCTTAAATTCTTTTGCTGGTACTCCCTTTCCTGCATCCTAAAAGCCAATCGTAGCTTGTTAAATTCTTTCCACATCCCATCACTCTGATCTCTTCCATTGTCCATCTCCCTCTGATGTTCTCTTCCCTTTTTTAAGAGTTCATGTGATTATATTGGATCCATTCAGATAACCTGAAATCTCCCCGTTTTAAGGGAAGTGATAAGCAATATTGATTCCAGCTGCAACTCCAGTTCCTCTTTGCCAATAATGTACCATAATGACATTTGAAAAAGTGACATATTTGCACAAAATATATATTTATATAGATTTATATATAGAGATCTATCCATCCCACTCTGTGGAGAACCATTTTTAATACAGTCACCTAACCATACCTCTTTGTAAGTGAAGCCAGATTTCAGTTATCATTTGCCTCTTTTCTAGATACCCAGTAGTAGAAAGCCCTGAATTCTCCACCAGAAAAATAAATAAAATTCTCAGACCTGTGGTGTACTGGCACTGACTCTGACCCCAGGAGTGTCAACCATTAAATTTTCAGGAATCATGAATCAGTTATTAAATACAGCGATTAATTATTATGAAGTAAATTATAGGACAAAAAGTCAAAGATAATAAACATCAATTTCTAACTATTTAACTAATTTGACCATTTTCTATGCTCTTGGAGTTATTTGCATCTGGAGGATGGAAATATTCTATAGTGGCATTCTGTGGAACTTTTTTCTTACTCTCTAATGTTAAAGAAGATATCAATCAACCAATGTTCATGTTGTGATTATACTCATTCATAAACTGCAACCATACTTTGTTTAAGGATGCAAAAATTTGGCAACAATTAATCAAAGCCTTCTATAAGAGACAACAACATGGAATTTGCAATATAAACTACGGCATTTTATTATCATATGGAAACTGGGCTGCCCATTGTTTATATAATAAAATATACAATTATCACATATATATATATATATAGATATCATAACTTTTTGAAGAGCCAGTTTTTAAAATTTCTCTAGCATGCTGATTCTGAGGCATTAAAATTGGTTTTATTGTAATTCTCTCAAATAAAAAAAAAGGCTCTCGTATGAAGAAATTTCCTTCTTGGAACATGTCAGGTTAATTTGGTGAGCGCATGCAGATGTATGTGTTAGCTATTGATTATTTTTTCATGTGTACATTCCCATTGTACCATGCCCTTTGGCTTTCAGATAAATAATATCCATTCATCCTGGTTTTTTAAACAACAAAATTATTCAGCACAAGAAGCACATCTGCCAAATTGTATATTCCAGACATTTTTGTTGATCTTTTCAGATACTTAGTGATGCCCCCTGTATAATATAAAAGCAGAAACAGACTGCCCCTGAAGCTTCCCTTGTCAAAAATGCATTAAGGTAACACACAGTGGAAGGTTCTTTCAATGTTTGTATAAATCTAGAGGAATAAAAAGGAAGGAAATTTTGTGGCTATTGTTGAACAGCAATGATAGAGCTTTCCTAAAAATTATATAACCAGATATGCATTTTAAATGTGGTGTCATTTTGCAATGAAGGTATTTCAACTCTAGCCTATTAGGAAAATACAGGTAATACATAATGACATACAAGAATAACACAATTCTAATATCACTTTTATAACTATATACTCGAGGTCTGTGTGGCTAAGTTACGACATAGTGTCCCCTCAGATTTGACAGTTGTACTTTCAGAAGATTTTAAAAACAATAAATAAGCCATCCTTTTTGAGCTGAATGTAAAATGGGAGTTACATACATTTATAGGATATGCTTTCACTGCTCTAGGTTTCATATTTCTTTATTCAAAATTGTAATCATCCTGTAGGAGGCTTTTTCTGTCAAAACCATATCATGGTGTATTTCAATTCTTGAAAACTAAGGATGTCAGGCCCTGCTATTAAAAAAAAAAAAAGTTCCAGCTATGTAATGTACAGCATGACAACTATAGTTAGTAACACTGTATTGCATATTTGAAAGTGGCTAAGAGATGAAATCTTAAATAGTTTTCATCAGAAGAAAAAGAAATTCTGTAACTATGTATGGTGACGAATCTTGGACTTACTGTGGTGATAATCTCCCAGTATATACAAATGTCCAACCATGTCATATACCCAAAAACTAATATAATGTTGCATGTCAATTATACCTCAATAAAAAATTGTAAATAAAAAATATTTAAAAATAATCTGAAAGTCATCCAGCAGAGAAAAATAATATATACATATATGTATATATGTGTATATATAATCACGTGGCTCTAGTAAAATCAATGACCAAAATTATTTTAGATTCAATTTTCATGTTTTGTTATTTATATGCTCTTTGCTGTCTTGTATGTTTCTTACCCCTAAATCTTCAGAGGTTTTAAATATGATCTTCCAGATTAACTATAAGGCATGAGCATGATAATTCAAATATTTCATTACTAATCTGCACCCTATTTTATTCCAGTCGCCCACCATTGTTTTGCTTAATCTCTTCTCTTTGGACACTCTATATTTTTAGTTTCTTATGGTTAAACCCAGGTGGCTTTGCTTAGCTATTTTCCCTCTGAATCCATAGGGTAGTCTGAAGTATAGTCCTCAGATCCTGTGCTCCTCATGCCTCTTCTCCCCACCACTTAATTTATGATGAAGATTATCACCCTGTAGAAGAATCATACCATCTTGGCTTCAGAATTCCTCTCTTATCCATTTTTTTTTCTTTCTCATTCTTTAGTCCAGCGAAGAGTGGTGCTTTTTTCCTAATTGATGGCTTCTCTTCTGGACTCCATATTGCAAGCACTTATGTGCCAATGTCGTGGGAGTAAATGTCATAGGAAAGAGAGTCTCAGCATCGCTTGGTGAGGAGGAGATGTCTCAGAGGAGGGTGGAAGTGTCTCTTCCTGGCAGAAGAGCAAGTGGCATTCGGGAGAGAGAAGAAACAGATGGTAACTCTGAAAAAAGGGACATAATAATGTGTCCTCTTCATAAAATAAGCTCGAGTTGAGCATGAACATTGCATGGTTAGCAATACATGTGGTAGGTCAACTCCCAAGTGATATACATGGTGAATATGGACTGAACTCTTGATTGCAGAAGCGTGGAAAGTACAGACCTCAACTGAAGTTACCTTTGTTAGTGAAGTTGGTCAGAAATAAAGATCTGCTTTTAGTGCATAAAAGGAAAGATGATTCACAGCTCATTTCAATAATGCAAAGCAATAAACACAAAAAATAGGGATTTTATATAAGAAGAAACATGTAGAGTTTATGATCATAAAATGTTGATATATGTAGTTATCTTTTAAACCCCTTACTATATGGTTCAGTAGCAAGGATGATTCTGTAACATAAAATATACCCTGGGAGAATAAGGTAAGGTGTATATTTTTTTTCCAAGTTGTCATTTTGAGAAGTTAATCATTGATATAATTTTAAGTTGCATGTTTATACTTAATGTATTGTCTATCAACTTTGCAACATGTCTGTTTTTCCCCAGTAAGAAAAATGAGTTCTCAGTGCTCCTATGCTGTTCTCAATTTTATTTCTTCTCCACTAATTTCATTATTTTAGAGCAAATAGCATTTTTTCCCTGTTGGTTACATTCAGTCTTACAATGGTATTATTAGCCCCTCCTTAGAGTTCTATCAACATTTGACAGTATCTATTAATTCTGACAGTATTAATTGTGAAAGGAGACTGTTAATGGCTGGCCCTACCTTTCTACTCACATAGCTTTCCCCAGTCCCACATCCCAAACTTGTCATGTATTAATTTTATTTTATGTTTTGCACTACAATCTTATTCAAACATTTATTTAATACTATCTACTAGTGGATCCTATATGCTGAAATCAAAATAAAAGTTTTTACAGTGAAAAAAAAAAAGTTTTTACAGTGGAGGTGCCTGGGTGGCTAAGTGGTTTAACATCTGCCTTTGGCTCAGGGCATGATCCCAGGGTCCTGACATCAAGCCCTGTTTTGGGCTCCCTGCTCAGTGGGGAGTCTGATTCTCCCTCTCTCTCTGCCCCTCTCCCTGACTCATGTTCTCTCTCTCAAATAAATAAATAAATAAAATCTTTAACAAAAAGTTTTTACAGTGTACTGATTGTGTAAGATTTGTCAAAGCAGTGTAAATATCATATTTCCTGTCTTGCTATTTGCAATACAGCCAGTGTCAAAGTCTAATGAACTTTTTAAATTCTCTATTAATAATTAAAATCCATGTGATATTTGAGTCAATTTTGTATTTTAATCACATAGATTATAAAACAACAAGTTTTTATGGTTTATTAATTGCCCACCTTTTCTTTAGACAATGATTTGCCTTACATAATTAGACCTTCTCATGGATCCTCTATGTTGTTTTATTCTATTTATCCCAGATAGCTTTTTCCAAAATAGAATGCTTGCTTGCTAACTTTATTATACAATTTATGACACTACTGTCTGAAGTCCACTCATAGTGGCTTTTCAATTCTAACTCTTGGTTTTCTGCAATTTCTTCTTTTCTGAAGTACATACACAAGTTTACTCAGAAAAGATTGGTTTAACCATTTCTAGCTCTTGCATACCTGAAATTGTTTTTAGTTTGCCCTCAGATTTCGTCAAATTATTAGAACAAATACCTAAGGTCAAAATAATTTTCTCTATGTACTATAAAGATTTTTCACTTGTTCTCTATATCACACAGGGATTTCCATCAATAGGCTGGTGACAAATGGATTCCACTCTCCTTATGGATTCCCTAGGAGTGTGGGGTTGTTGGGTTTCTTTTTCCCCCCTAAACTGATCATTCATCTGAGGTTCTGAAGTGTCTAGCACCTCCATCAACAGATTTTTTTTCAAATTTATTTTCAATTTTTTTTTTCAGATTTATTACTTCTGTGATATTTTGCTCCTATTCATACCTTCACTTTTTTTTTCTTTTTGTTAGCTCTTCTTTCTAGGACCTCTGTTGAATATTGGTCCTCTTCCATTTATTCTGCCTATGTGGTGTATTCTTCCAATACTTGCTTCATCTTCTGAAAAATTAATTTAGGTTATATTATACCCCTTCTATGGCCCTTATTTATAATTGTAGAAATCATTATTTTTATTTCTAATAAATGTTTCTTCTCCTCACCCATTTCGTCTATTCCCCCTTAATTCCTATTTGTTTCTATAGAATTACTTCCAAATTATCTCTGCATAAGATGCCGTAATCCTCTTTTGCCTCTACGTAGTTGTCTTCTAATAAGTTATTTCATCTTGATGTTTCTTCTTACTTTCAGTTTTTCTCACATGGCTGGTGACTATTGATTTTTAAATTTAAATTTTAAAACAGATAATTATTTTAGGTTGATGTTTTTGACTCATTTTGTTCTTTCATGAGAATTGCTTCTTCAATAGATCTCCCCTTTTACTTTAAAAATAATCTTTCATATATCACAATAAATCCCATTATTTTAGTTTCTTTAATATTAGTTATCTGCTATAGTACAGAATCCACCAGTATCTCACTTTAAAAAGTAGTTCTTCAAAAGCTTTCAATTACTGCTACTTTAACTTATTAACAATTTGAAAAATCCAGAAGATTTTACTTCTCCACTTTGTAGGTTGTTATTAAATATGTATCTTGCTTTGAACTTTGAATAGATTTCAATAGCCACCTCTAAGCTCCATGAAACAAGACCAAGACATGAGCGATCATATGAATTTTTATGAAAATTTTACGCAGTGAACTATGAGATAAAATTTATCATCACTGAGGCAGAGCAGATGACATAAAATGTAGGATATTGAAGTAGACAGATAGCAGAGTCAAATTTCTGTAAGCTGTCTACAGGAGGAATGTATTATAAAAAGGTCCCAGAAAGAACTTTCCTGTGATTAGAATAATCTGTGGTACTATATACATTCTTTTGATACAAATCATTCTATAAAATATTTACTTTGTTAAGGAGTTTAAATTTCCTTAAATATTATGTGATGTATAAATTTTAGGAAATGAACAATTGAAAATGTCATTATAAGATGACTTATTGATGATTTCGTTTTGCCCATAAAATTATGACATATCATTATTCTTTCAGTATTGTATAGAGATGATGTCATTAAATAAGCTGGTGAAAAAATATTATAGGGAAAAATATGGTTGCTACTGAATTGGTGTAGCAAAGAGGTGTGTTATGTAATGTGCATTTGATTGTAGGTTTAACAAGAAAGCAGAATATTTATTTGACTATTAATTGATTTTTACAAATAAAGATTTCCTACAAAGGAGTCTATCCAAGTAATCTATCATGAGATGTTTGTCATTAAAATATTAAAATAAA
Organism: Nyctereutes procyonoides; assembly: GCF_905146905.1. Classification (NCBI taxonomy): domain Eukaryota; kingdom Metazoa; phylum Chordata; class Mammalia; order Carnivora; family Canidae; genus Nyctereutes; species Nyctereutes procyonoides. The sequence continues at coordinate 20,170,439 of NW_026575121.1, forward strand.
ATCATAGAGATAAGACATTGTGAGGTCAACTAGTATTGATTTTAAATTTACTTATAATAATTCAAAGCAAATTTTTTTCTTCAAAGTGCTTCCAATGAAATTTTACTGTGAATTTTATAAAACTCATAGTTAATTTCATTTATATGTGTTAAATTACACTTTCCTCATTGTTTTTTTTTAAGATTTTATTTATTTATTCATGAGAGACAAAGAGAGAAAGAGAGAGAGAGAGAGAGAGAGAGAGAGAGAGAGAGAGAGGCAGAAACACAGGCAGAGGGAGAAGCAGGCTCCATGCAGGGAGCCCGACCTGAGACTCGATGCCGGGTCTCCAGGATCATGCACTGGGCTAAAGGCAGCGCTAAACCACTGAGCCACCCGGGCTGCTCCTCACTGGTTTTTTAAACAGGAGATAGGGCATAACATAGTAGTATATTAATTTAATATGATACATATACTAATATATGTTATCTATCTATATAATATATAATATAGTTGGAAAGAGTCTTAAGGGTCTTCTATATCAAATCTCCTTCTAATTCTTAAATAACACCTAGAGCATCTAAAACCTTCTAAAATGTGTATTCCATGGGCAGCCCCGGTGGCTCAGCGGTTTGGCACTGCCGGCAGCCCGGGGCGTGATCCTGGAGACCCTGGATGGAGTCCCACGTGGGCTCCCTGCAAGGAACCTGCTTCTCCCTCTGCCTGTGTCTCTGCCTCTCATTCTCTCTCTGTGTCTCTATAAATAAATAAATAAATAAAATCTTCAAAAAAAAATAAAAATAAAACGTGCATTTCAAAAATCTTTTTCATAGTCTTTTGAATTTTGGCCACGTATAATATATTTTATTTCAAGTTATGTTATCAATATATTATTTTATTATGTGATTTTTGTGAAGAATATATTTACTTATTAAATTCTCTTCCTCAGCACTTATATCTGCTTTTGTTACTCAATAAAATTATGATGCAGGAGTGAAGACACATGAGTACTAGGAGACTTAGAACACTACTGAAAAAAATTGTCAGGATATCTGTAGCTGTTATTGTCTCCTTGCTATTTTGCCAATAATAATTTATTGATATTAATATACAGTAAATTATATAATTACATAGTAAATTATGTGCTCTAATTGGGATTAAGTATCATTTACTTTGGTTGATTTGCAAATATGAATGAGACTATTGCTTTGTTTTGGGGATATATTATTGATAGTAACCTGAAGGCATCATAGATGATCCATCCATTATTTCAGGAAATATTTATTGAGCACACATTATATATCCTGTACCTTATAAATTGTAGTCGAAAATAAAGTGTGAATTACTGATGTGTCTGAATCATATTGGAGGAATCTTAGAGAACCATCTGTGCTAAAATTATCTGAGCTTATTAAAATGACTTATTGAAGGAGAAAAAAAGTTGAAATAGATTCTCTGTTAAATGACAGCCAGCATAAAATTACTAACATTAATTAATATTGTATTACAAGTAGCGTTGGAAGATATATTTGTAGTGATTTACATCTATATGACACAGCATAAAAAACTGTCAGTGTGTCTTTGCACATTCAGTTTCTGGTTTTTATTTCCTTATGGATTTTTATACTAAAACATTCATATGTTTTTAACCCTTTCTGGAAACTCTAAACATTTGACATCTTGGGAAAGATATTTGTCAAGAAATAATTTGATTAGAATAACATTTTTGCAACTCTATTGACAGATAAAATACCAGGCATCTTTGAAAATATATTTAGTTTTGCTACTTCAGTGATGAAGTTCCACATATCATCATGATTCATTGTACCATTTTTTGCAAGCATTGTTACTAGAAACATCTTCAAATATTAAAATAAGTTTTTTCTTGTTCTTCAATATACACTACCTTAATAAGATCCAGGGAATTGATTCAACACATTTTCAAGTAGCTGTGTCAAGAGACTGAAGAAAAAAAATATGTAAAGTTATTTTTTTAATATATTGGACAAGTCACGAAGGTGTAATGTGCTGAGATGAGGATGTTTGGTATACAACACACTGTTTATACTGGAACTTTTGGGCATGCTTTTTTTTTTTCCTACCAAAGTATAAAAAGAATTTTCTAGAAATGTATTTTTTCTTTTTGTTTGTTTATGATCAATCTGGCCGCCAGTTTGAGAAAAGACTAGGAACAAATGTGGAATCAGATACTCTAATTAGGGAAATGAAACAATAATCTAGTCAAAAAAAGATAGAGGCTTGCATTAAATGGAGGGCATTAATTTTCATGTACATGGACAGATTTGAGCTATGTTCTGTGAGTAAGATCAATATGTGTTTAGTTTCTGGACTTAGTAACTGTATAAATTGGCACTAATAATTGAACTGCAATACTGGAAGTGTGTGTGTGTGTGTGTGTGTGTTTGCACATATATATATGAAGGGTGGAAGATCCATGGTACCTTAATGAATGTTTTCATTCAAATATATCTATGAGATATCCAAGAAGATATGCCAGTAATGTTGAAAATATGATTCTAAACTCAAGTATTTGAACTGGAGAGAAAAAAATCTGAATTTTCAAGGAAGAGATGATATAAGAAGTAGTAAAAATAATAATACCTTTTAGGGAGAATGGTCAAAACAAAAAGAGGTCTCAGGTCTAACCCATGAAGAGGTCTGAGGTTTAGAGTTCTGCGGTAAAGAGACAGAAAGAATTTAAATTGTCATAAGAGATAAAAAGAGGAGAAACAGTAGAGTGTGATAGTAAAGAACCAAGAGGAGAGGGCTAATTAAGATAACAAAAATCCCATCATGAATTTATTTTAGGAAGAGCAATGTTGGCATAGGAATGTGCAGGATCAGAAGCATGTTAGAAAACTAAGTAAATTTATAGTGTGTGTGAGAGGGGGGTAATAGTTGTGAAAACAGAGGCAGTTTATCATTTCAGTAGGAGGGAAAAAGAACTTTGTGGTGCATGAAACTGAGGAGATAACCAAGGGAGTGGCATCCTCACAGAGAAGAGTGAAAATGGTCTCTAAGGCAAAAATGAGGCAAACATTTTGAGGGTTAAATGGAAACATTGCTCTAAATGTATTCATCTCAATCTGGTAAAATCTTTTTGTATGGGTGTGAATATGTAGATATATCATTTACAAGTTATGATTTTTTAAAAAAAATGTATGTGAAAAAAGACATGGTACGAAGTTGTCATTTCAGGAAAAAAATTATTGAGCTTTCTAGGAATGTTGTAACAGCAGAGTTGTCAGTAGTTTATGCTTTCTTTTTAACAACATGTGAAGCAGATGTGTGCAGATAGGTCCAACTAACACTGAAGATTTTCTAGGCAAGACATTTGGAAAGCACTGAGGGGGAGATGGGAGTAAAAGCTGAGAGGGAAGGAGAGAGGAGAGGAGAGGAACGGATGGAGTGTAGAAAAGGGAAGAGAGGGAGATACATAAGTTTTGGACATTTGAGAGTGAAATGTTACAACCATTCCATGTGCATGCTGGATAGGCAGGATAAAGACCTACAATTGTGAATGCAACAGTTTTAGGAGCATTCCATTACCGTTCTTGCAAAGATTATGTAGCAGTGGTGCACAAAGTATATGATATGAATAATTGGAAATGGGAGCATAGATTCATAGCAGAATGTGGAAAACACGATGTTAGAAATTAAGCAGTTAGGGCTAGCAATAAAGACTGGGCTATTGAGATTAAAAATCCTAATAAATATGGATGCTTTGACTCATCATAACTCCATCGGAATAGAAACCAATTTTTAAAATATATCAGCCTGACGTTCTTTTCTGACAAATGTAGATTACAAACAACAAGAACAACAAAACTATGTGATTAGGTTTGATATTTTTAGGTTACAAAATCAAGTTTCTTCTTAAATTTGGAGGTCCTTGACACACACACACACACACACACACACACCCCACACCAGTTATTAATTATATAGTGTCTCCTATCACATGACCCAACTAAAACTAAAGAAATGTATTTTAAGGTCTTCAATTTTTTTTTAAATTCAAGTTAGTTAATATACAGTACAACAGTGGTTTCAAGAGCAGAATCCATGATTCATCACCCACATAGAACATCAGTGCTCTTTGCAACAAGTGCCCTCCTTAATGCCCATACACCATTTAGCCCATGACCCCCTCTAATCCCCCCATGACAACCATCAGTTTGTTTTCTATAGTTAAGAGCCTCTTATGCTTTGCCTGTCTTTGTTTTTGTCTTATTTTATTTCTCCTTCCCTTCCCCTATGTTCATCTGTTTTGTTTCTTAAATTCTACATATGAGTGAAATCATATGATATTTGTCTTTCTCTGACTGACTTATTTTACTTAGTGGAATACACTCTAGCTCCAACCATGTTGTTGCAAGTGGCAAGATTTCATCCATTTTGATCGCTAAGTAATATTCCATTGTGTATACATACCACATCTTCTTTAACCATTCATCAGTTGTTGGACTTTTGAACTCTTTCCATAATTTGGCTATTTTTGATAGTGCTGCTATAAACATTGGGGTGCATGTTCCCCTTCAGATTAGTGTTTTATTATTCTTTGGATAAATACCTAGTAGTGCAATTGCTGGGTTTGAGGTTTGTTCTATTTTTAACTTTTTGAGGAAACTCCATACTGTTTTCCCAAATGACTACACTATTTTGCATTTTCACCAACAGTGCAAGAGGGTTCCCTTTTCTTCACATCCTTGTCAACATCTGTTGTTTCCTGAGTTGTGAATTTTAGCCATTGTGATCCGTGTCTCATTGTGATTTTGATTTGTATTTCTCTGGGCATCTTTTCATGTTTCTGTTAGCCATCTGGATGTCTTTAGAAAAGTGTCTATTCCTGTCTTCTGCTCATTTCTTAACTGGATCATTGCTTTTTTGGTGTAGTTTGATAAGATCTTCATAGATTTTGGATATTAACCCCTTATCCTGTATGTCATTTACAAATATCTTCTCCCATTCTGTTGGTTGCCTTTTATTTTCATTGATTGTTTCCTTTGCTGTGCAGAAGCTTTTTATCTTGTTGAGGTTCCAATAGCTCATTTTTGCTTTTGTTTCCCAAAATTTTTCAAATTTTAAATAAGTAAGACTTAGATGTTATTTCTTCTACTCTATGAGCAATTGGTGACAAGAGCCTTTATTCTTTGTAAATATTATTTTTTTATATTTATTATAAATTTCTATCAAAATTTAAGTTGCTGAAATAAGAATTTAACATGTGCCCAACTAAAAATATGTGTGTGTAAGAATCCAAGCTCATGTAATAATTATGTAGTTGCAAGCTGAGAACCTTTGAAAACCGCTTAAAGAGGCAGCTTAGCACAAGGTTACAAAATTACCCACTTGGACTAATCAAATTAAGTGATAATTACCAGGTGCTTTTGAAGAAAGAAAGAGAGAGAGTGGGGAGAAAGGGAAAAAAAGAAGAAAGGAAGGAAAGAAGGAAGAAAAGAAGGAAAGAAGGAATGGATGGATGGGAGGGAAACAAAACTGAAAGAAAAGAAAAGAAAATCCTCTGAATTTGTGCGGTGAATTAGAAAGGAAGGATTCCAGGAGCTGATTTCACTTAAAGACTTATAGTCACAATCTTCTGGAGGCAGAAATGAATATTGACCTTCTTCAACCATGACTTGAGTTTTCCGGGTACTTGCTAAGGCATTTAACCAGGGAATATGACAGGGATTCAGGGTCTCATCCAATTGTAGAGATACATCTCAATTACATTCATTATCCCACATCCTCAGAAGTCTTACTGCTACTTGGTCAGTAATATAGCATGTGGAATCTTATTTCTTATTGTCCTGTCTTTCTCTGAAACCTGCTCAGAAAAGTCATGAAAGTGACTACTAGCAGGATGTTGATTGGAATGGAACATTTGATATATGTATTTGTATCAGGAATTAAGTTTTCTTGTAGTTAATAATCAAAATTTTCTATATATTACTTAGAAATAATAATTTCTAAATTATTCACACAGATAAATAAAATATTCAGCACTCAGAAACATACTTCACTACCCTTTGTATCCCTTTCCAATCACCACCCATCAAGAGTAACCTAGTGGATATAATAGTGACATGAGGGGTCTCATTACTTCTGACACTGTAGGTTATTTTTGCCTTCTATTTGGACTTGATATAAATTGAATAATTCAGCATATATTCATTTGCATCTGGCTTCTTTCACTCGTGTTATTATATGAAGCTTCAGTTTTTTTCTTTCTCCTTGTTGTATGTTATTCCACTATGCACATATAGCAAAATTTATTTTTCATTGTACTTATTATGACATTTGGGTAGTTTCCAGTGTGGGTTATTACACATAAAGCTACCATTAGTATTCTCATCCTAATTATTGTCAGAACATATGTGTTTACTTCTTTTGTAACTTCAGTCACCTTTTACTCTCTTAATGATGTATTTTATTGAATAACCAAAAAAAAAAGTTCTTTAAAAATATAATTAAATAGTAGTACCCTGCTCGAGCCCCTGCAAAGGCTTCCTAATTCGTTAAACTTAAATTCAAATCCTTGCCAGGTTTTCATATTCTAGCTCATGCTTTCCTCCAAAACCTCATGCTCTTTCCTCTTACTCACTATGCTATAATCAGTCTAGTCTGTCACTGCCTGGAATATAACTAGATTTTGACCTTCAGAGAACTAATTATCTTGTTATCTCTTGCTGAAAATGTTTTTCTTTTATTCCATATATCTCTTGACTTCTTCAGGAAACCATCTCAAAAAGTCATTTCTTAACAACCATACCAGAGTAAGTCAGCTCCTGTTGTTTTCTATTAGAACACTATTATGACCCTTCATAAATCTTGTAAAAAATTGTCTCATCATTTTTAGTGAATAAAAATAAATTATATCTATATCTTCTAGACTATAAGCATCATGTCTGTTTTGTTTATTCCTTTTTAGATAGCACATAGCAGAAAGTATGTTAAATATTGTTGCTTAGTCAAGTTAACTGAATAAACAAATAAAAAATATAATACTTATAATGGGCTGAATGTATCCTTTCAAAGTTCACATGTTGAAACCTTGATATGATGCCATTTGGAGGTGGGTCCTTTGGGAGATAATTAGGTCATAAGAGTGGAGCTCTGATGAGTAGGATTAGTGCTCTTATAAGAGGTGAGAGAGCTAGGTAGCTCTCCACCATGAGAAGATACACTGAGAAGTCTGTGACCTGGAAGAGATCCCTCACCAGACCACAATGGCACACTAACCTCAGACTTTCAGCCTTTAAATGTATTTCTGTCCAGAAATATACCATAGCCCCAGTGTATGATATTTTGTTATAGCAGCTCAAAGTAGGATAACATGTATGTATCTGCTATATGTTCATAATAATAACTATTTATATTTTGCTTTTTATATTAAAGCTACATTTCTAATTCTTCCTTCTAACACTTCAGGAACCCTCTGGATCCTAAAACCAATAACAGAGCCCTCATGCTTTAAAATTCATTTAAATCAAACAATGCTTATCATTGTAGTTCTTGATGTTTATATGGTGCTATATATATACATACATATACACACACACATATACACAAATGTGAACATGACAAGAATCTGCAGTCTAGTGTATCATATAGACAAACTGTCAAACGATTACAGCGTAAATGTTATAGTGTGAATATGAATTAAGTGTTACATAAACAACTAACTCATTGGGATGGATAAGTAGAGGAGTTAAGAAGCTATAGGCAAAAATAAATATTTGGGATGGAAATTTGAAAATGGATTTTACCTACTGCTTTCCTGACATAGATGCTTATGATGGAATAAAACATATAACTTGTTTAAGCTTCTGTCCCCTTCAATTATGCCTTTTCCTGACATGAAATGTCTCCTATAACATTTTCCTTTTCATTGATTCATGAAGCAGCTATTTACCCAGGTGATGTTATAGCTCCAGAGAACAAAAGAGAGAGAGAGAGGAGAGAGAGCAAGAAAATTTGGCATTTGAAGTTGCCATGCTAGTTATAGAAAGATAAAATCATAATGCCGGGGATTTTTATCTCATATATTTGCTTCTGTTTTATTTCTTCAGTTTTAAAATTTATTATTCTCATACAGTGTACAATCCAAAATCATCTCTTATTCCTCATGTTTATCGCCTCCATCCTCTAATCAAAATCTGCCATATTTTTTGTATATTATCCTTTACTTAATGGGAGATTAAAACCAGGAAAAGTATGCTGTTTAAGCAATCATCATTTCAGACCCACAAAGAGATTGTCCACAATACTGCCTTTGATGAAGTAAATAATGATAATTCCACTATCTTTATATTTGGCACTTGGTATATTTGTTCCTGTTAATATCAGTTTTACACTCTAAAATTCCATAAGACAGACATCATATCTCTAATGTGCTCTAGTCCATGCATTGTGCAGATGGGTATTTCCCTTTTGATTGAGAGATGGATATGGGAGTTGTCATCTTGGAAACTTTATAAATGAGAAAGGGTATTTTTCTACTCTGTAATAACTCAGGAACAACTGGAAAAAATGTTCTCTAACTGTAACTAAAATCAACCTGCAGGCTAAGTCTAAGCATGAAAATTTCATCCTAAATTATATCTTAAAAAAAAAAAAAGTGTGATTGACTGGAAACAGTGGCCTGTAATGAAAGTTGTCTCAGAAACCTCACTTACATTTCCTACCACAAAGAATGAAATACACACCACATGTTTAGGTCACATTTCTGAGTAATATGATAGAGTTTGCAATATAATATTATTGACATTGATTTATTAATATTGATTTCTAAGCTGTACAACATAGTTGAAGGTATTTTATTTTGCTTTCTTTCTTAAGCAGATCAAAGTAAGAATAGTGAATTATGAATTGTGAGCTATCTTGATTTTTGATAAAATATCAACAGAATGACTTTTCAATGTCATATTTCATCAACTGAAATTAATTGCTTTAAAGTGTGCATTCCAATACAACTTAGTCATTTCACACTTTAAAATGTTTATATTTTGAAGAAATAAAGATTGAAATTGAAAACTACATAAAATAATTTTGTTATTTTCAGTGCAGGGAATTTAGATATAGCATAATTACAATGGTGTAATTATTTTACATTATCATAGAACCTCTAATTTTAAGCCAATCTAACATTTCACATTTTCCCTCAATGGATTTTTTAAAAGAAATAGATGATTATTTTTTTCATATTTTCTATCTGTTCTTTAACATTTTGAGAGGGAAAATAATACAATATCTCTGCATCTTCAAAAATCCTGCAAGGGAGTAGTATACCTATCAATTAATATGTAAATAAATTTATCTTCATATGTAAGATTACTCTTAACATGACTGGGAACAACAAAAACATAAGTTTTGTGAGGTTTTCAGAACCTCTTAGTAATGTAGTATGTAAATTTAAAGAAAGTTATAAAATATTGCATCCCAATAATAATTAAATAACTATGATTATAGTTTCATAGGGACAAGATTTATCTTAGCTAAAAACTCATTGCTTAAATTATTTTGGTAACTTCCTTCTCTATTATGAATAAATACTGAATCAGCAACTGACTTCTTCATCTAAGTTTTCATTTATTTTCTGAAGACCTATTTCCTGTATTGCCCTGGTGAATCCTGGTAGCCTAGTGTGCTTTTCTACTCACTCTGCCTTTATGGTTTAGACTTAAAGCTTTACCAATCTTTAACTTCTCTACGTTAAATTAAAAATATATTCTGTTTTGCATCCCATTTTGTTAAGGATTTACATTCTTTTGGTGAAAAATCACTAATTTCATTGCTCATTCTCAAGTGTCAATGCAGGTCAGTCCACTAGATTGTAAGCTACTTAAGAGGGGTAACTTAATATATCTTTGTATCACTTGTGTCTAGTGTAGTGAGTTATTTATAGGCATCTCCCTGTAAATAGGTAATATTCTGAAAATAATATTTGATATCTTCCTAAATATTTTACCTAAATTGTAAAAAGTTTAGCTGAAACTTACTGTTTGCTTGTCAATACAATAAGAATGTCAGCATACACAAATTTGTTCCATAGAGTTTGAAGTCTCTACTATCCATATTTGCCTGTGCATCAACCAATATAAATAGTTTTAATACCATTGCTATTTTCATCAGCAAATAAGGGTCAGTATATCCAAAAAAGCATAATTAATATGTCACCAAAAAACTGAAATTAGTTTTATATAAAGATAATTTCTAGGAGTTCACATATAAATGTCTGCAAACAAGACAAAATATCTGCTGTAAATATTCCTTGAAATAAATTGTTTTATATTATGTGAGATAATTTGAAAGTATCTAGTGCCATGTAGTTGACTAGATTGACTCTTTGAAAAATCTATCACCAAGAAATTAATTGGATGTTGCATAGTTACTCGTAGTTGTTCTACTTATGTCATTAAGTCAACCAAAATTACTGGACCACAAAATGAACATTCTAGTTATTTGGGCAGATTCATCTGAGTGGAAATGATTATGCATTGATCAAATCAAGTTCTCTAGGGTTTAGTTGATATGGAACCGAAATGCTTGAACTCACCACATTTTTTGTTGATTCGTTAATTATCTGTCTACTAGTTTCTGCCTAAGATGGAATTCAGACTGAAAATCACTTTAAGAAGCAATATTTGTCCATTTTTGTCTATTTCATTAGACTTTAGACTGAAAACTTGAAGATCTGAATATAGTATTTCATGCTGAAGAGACAGCAGAAATTATAGTATCATATATAACAATATTTTTGAATCTTCAAACTCAAAGTAGAATGAGTGATAATATGTTTGCTTTCAATGTGAATCATTTAAAGAATCTTCTTTGCTATACATTTCAGTGAATAACAAAAAAATCACATTGAATGTGTTGTATGTATATCTATTTTTGTTTGTACTGTCTTTTTTAAATTTATTGTTAGCAGTTATAAATTACATGTGTTTCTGGAGGGCTGAATGTATCAAACTTTATTTAAACCACTTGGAACTGGCTATTATTCCAAGTAGATCTTTTGGAAAAATTAAAGATGGACATTAAATACTTTTAACATGTAGTAACATAAGAATATGTTAGCTTAATTTTAATGCCACTTATGATTTTTCAAAGTAGCTATACTATTAGCTCATTTTTAAATATTTACATATATGGCTTTTTGAAATGTATTTGTTCCTTACTATGACCAATTAAAAAGTCTACACAATATTTAAGGAAACAAGGAGTGATACTTAGTTATTCCCCAGAAGTCATCATTCATATTAAGGCTGACATAGAACCATGCGGCTTACAAAGCAATTTCGGTAATTCCATTCACAAGCAAAACAAAGAATAGAAAAATTTTAAAATAAGCGTAATTTGACACACATCTACAAAACTCTTAGACATGTCTGTTTTCCTTTAACAGCTTTATTTTATTTTTTCTAGATTAATTATATCCTGTCTCATTCAAGAAAGGATTTGAGATAAATATCAAAACAATATATATATAGTGAAAAAAGTACAAAATAAAATTTTTAAACGATTTTATGTATTTATTCATGAGAGACACATAGAGAGAAAGAGAGAGACAGAGAGACAGAGAGAGAGAGAGAGAGAGAGAGAGAGAGAGAGAGAGGCAGAGACACAGGCAGAGGGAGAAGCAGGCTCCACGCAAGGAGCCCAATGTGGGACTCTGTCCTGAGACTCCAGGATCATGCCATGGGCTGAAGGTGGCGCTAAACCATTGAGCCACCCAGGCTGCCCCAAAATAATTTTTTTAAAAGATTTTATTTATTTATCATGAGAGACACACAGAGAGAAGCAGAGACATAGGCAGAGCCTGATGGACTCCATCCCAGGGCCCTGTGGTCACAACCTGAGCCAAAAGCAGATGCTCAACCACTGAGCCATCCAGGCACCCCAGTACAAAATAATTTAATATTACAATTTCCCAGGGGAAAAGTTTTCCAGAGGGGAGAAATTTCTATAGAGAAAAAAGTTCCAGGACAAGTAAAAATATTCAGTTATATATGGAATGTGATTGTGGTTAAGAGTTGCACTTTATTCTTGGCACTGAGCTTTCTAGATACCAAACAAAAGAAGAAAACTCAATTACAATTAATTTGAATTTTAAGATTCAAATTATAAATAAGAGAAAAAGAAGCAATTGTTCAGTTTTGTTTTAATATTCAGATAGAGACAACATAATTGAAATATTTTATAAAGCATATATCCCTAATAAAATAATCTCTGCAATAATATTAAACATAATGTAAGAAAATTGTCTGGGTTTTTGTTATTGTTGCTGTTATTGTCATCGTTTAAGTGTCAGAGCCTTCCAATATTCCTGACTTAGTAAATGTTCCCAAAGTTTATTGGCTATATGAAACGAATCCACAATTTTCATATGAAAATTTCAGCACCAAGTTAAAGAATAATTTAGTAGCATTAATTCTAGAAAGAGCTATGGCAATAGGGTTCAAATATATTTTAAGACCTAACTATAACATTTAAAGTATTTAACCAATTTAACTATAATATTTATACCAGAGTGGGATAAGGAAAAAACATCATCTAAGTCTATAGTGAAGATGGCAAATTCCAGTTATTTTCTCTTGGGAAATCTAAGGTTGGGGAATTCATAAAATAAGAAATCTAAAGAAAAACCCAATTATACTAAAAAGTATTAGAGATTGGACCTCTGAAATAGTTTATTTTCTTGATGCCCTAAAAATCCTTCCAAAGTTCATATTTTCTAGGGTGAGTTTATTGCTATAGGAAGAGAAAAGTCTGAATAATTTGGATAAAGGAAACACCATAGTGCAATAAGGTTTTTAAATTTGTGAAACAATCAGCTTTGGTTAAGAACTAACTAGAGTAAACTCAATCAGTGAACTTAGGTTCACACATACTTTCTGGACAAAGGACAAAATACTGATAAAAATGAAGCAAAGATTTTATATATGCCTTTGGACAGTTTACTTTTGCTTTCTCTTTGGTTTTGCCAATCTCAGCTGCCAACATCCACAGTTCAGTAAAACAGCAGGTCATATTTAAACTTTAGAACAAGCTGATTTCTGTTTGGGGCCAATTTTCATCGTTTTAAAAGAAACTATAAGAACCAGACAAGAATGCCATTCATTCTGGTGTGCATCAGTCAATATTTAAAATATGAATCCCCAACTTTCATTATAATTTTTTAAAGATAAAGGTATATCCATATATTTATTTATGGATTTCTAATTGTCCTAGTACCATTTGTTGAAAAGGCAAACAGTTCCTCATTTTGTTGTCTTTATTTCTTTGTCAAAGACCAGTTAATTCTATTTCTGTGGGACTATTTTTGAATTTTCTATTCTGTTCCATTGTTCTAATCACCTGTTCTTTAGCCAAATGTCTTGATTACTGTAGTTTTATTATTAAATTTTTAAGTTGATTGGTTTCTATTTCCCAACTTTGTTCTTCAATATTGTGTTGGCCTTCTGGGTTTTTTGCCTTTTTGATGAACTCGAGAATTTGTTGATACATACTGGTAATCTGATTGGGATTGCATTGAGAGTATATATCAAGTTGGTAAACTCTGACATCTTTATTTATTTATTTATTTATTTATTTATTTATTTATTTATTTATTTATTTTTATTATTTATTTATGATAGTCATACAGAGAGAGAGAGAGAGAGGCAGAGACACAGGCAGAGGGAGAAGCAGGCTCCATGCACCAGGAGCCCGACATGGGATTCGATCCCGGGTCTCCAGGATCGCGCCCTGGGCCAAAGGCAGGCGCCAAACCGCCGCGCCACCCAGGGATCCCAAACTCTGACATCTTAACGATATTGAGGCTTTCTATCTGTGGACATGGAATATCTCTCCATTTATTTATATATTTTTTTATTTCCTTCATCAGAGTTTCATAGTTTTTCTTACAAAGATGTTGTTGAGCTTCCAGGTTGGTGAATACACAAGGTTCTGGGAAGATGCCATGCACAGAGAAGGCTTGGAAGCTCTATAATCAGCCCCATATTTTGCCCATGAATGTCTTCCATTTGGCCATTCCTGAGTTTCATCCTTTATCCAGTAAATGTAAGAAAAGGGTTTCCTGAGTTCTGTGAGCCATTCTAAAAATATGGAACTTGAGGAGAGGGTTTTGGGGTTTATAGCTGCCTGGTAAGAAGGATGGGAGGCCTGGATCTGCAATTGGTGTCCAAAGGTAGGGGTAATCTTGTAGGACTGAGCCCTTAACCTGTGGGGTCTAATGCTAACTCTAGGTGGATAGTGCCAAAATTGAATTGACTTGTTGGACCCTAGTTGGTATCTATAGAGAAAGCTGAATGTGAAGACTGCTTTAAATTTTCTCTCTCCCTATGCCCCTTTCCCTGCTCATGTACACTTGTTCTATCTCTCTCTGTCCTCAAAAATAAATACATTAATTAATTAATTAATTAATTAATTAATTAATTAAAAAAGAGTATTTGTTGAAAAAGTCCTGGCATTGTCTAATGCTGATGTTGTCCAGGAAAATTTAACAGGTTTATTTATAATTGCTCTATTTTAACTGATAAAACTTGTTCACTGAAGCATTTTGACTTGCATTAAATTTCTACATCCTCACATCTATATTAAAAATTTATACACAAATGAAAATGAAAAAAAAAAAACCTATTACCTGATATCTATCCCCTACTTTTTCACCTGGAATCATATACTTAGGTACCTTCTTTTTTTTTAAGATTTTTTTTTTTTTTATTTATTCATGAGAGACACAGAAAGAGAGGCAGAGACACAGGCAGAGAGAGAAGCAGGCTCCATGCAGGGAGCCCGATGTGGGACTCGATCCCTGGACTCCAGGATCATGCCCTGGGTGGAAAGCAGACACCCAACCACTGAGCCACCCAGGCGTTTCTACTTAGGTACCTTCTAATATACTTTTAAATTTTTTCTTTGAAACCAGTTATAATGTAACAGGTAAAAGGAACTGAGATAAATATGCCCTTTATATGAGGTTTTATGTTATCTGACTGGAAGTTAGGCTGTGTTTACTGTGTGTTGTGGCCTTATGTGGCTGAAATTTCTTTTGGTATTCTGTCCTTGTTTTTGTCTCTACCATTGTTTTTGGGTTTTCTAGAGACTTCTTTTTAAATAGGATATGAGTCTTAACTATTCTTTTAGCTGTTGTGCATTTATACAGGAGCCAGTGAACTGGTAAGGTGGGCACCTAAAATTATATGGTTGTGTCATAGTCTTTTAGTGAGCCTGTCTCTTCAGCTATGAACTTTACAAGTACTTTTCAGCTTTTTTGCACTTTAGGGTAATCAAGAAGGGCTAGAAGTATTGGAATTGTGTCTTCCCCTTCCCCTACATCAGTTTTTTTGAAAATCCCTAGTTTCTTAGGCTAAAATAAGAGTTTCTTTCAAAAGCAGTCATTTTTTAAAGAGAGCATAATGCTGTAGACATATTTCAAAACTATTACCTTGCTCTCCCCTTATTGGAAGTAGAGGGGAAATTTTCCCCTGATTTTCACACTGAGAACTTGATGGGCTTCCCAGTGGTAAAATCCATGGAAATGTGGGAATTCCTTTCTCCAGTATTAGACTCTTATTGTTTTTATCTCTCACACTAGTCCACACTAATCCTCTCACACTTTGTCATTTGTGTTCCTACTAGACCTGCCTCCAGTAGGTTACCCCTGTTCCCTGGACTTTCTGTTGTAGACAAAGAGAGATCCTAATGGATACAACCATCTAAACATCTCTTTGGGGCATCTGTATAGCTCAGTTGGTAGAGGATGAAGCTCTTGATCTCAGGATCATTTGGGTATGGAGTCTACATAAATAAAATAATTAATTTAAAAAAGAAAACATCTGTCTCTCTTTGGACTATCTCTTCTTTTTTTCCTTTAAGTTTCTCTTTCAGTAACACTACAAAACTTTTATTAATTCTAAGTAGTGCATTTTATATAAACAAGGGAATTCCCTTTTAATTATTCTTCCTTTCAAAGAACTTAACTAACCCTTTGGATTTATTTTCTCTTTCAAATAAACTTTGGAACATAAAAGAATACTGTTGGGATGGTAACTGAAATTGCATTAATTTTATAGATTAAGCCATAATATTATAAAAATAGATCAAGACTCCTTCATACAACAACACTGTATGTATACATATATATATTTCATATGTATATCTTTTTTTCTTCAGTAATGTATTATATTTTCTTTTAATTTAGTTACCTTTTTGTTTTAAAGTTTATTAGAAGTATTTTCAGGGATGCCTAGGTGGCTTAGTGGTGGAGCATCTGCCTTGGGCTCAGGGCTGTGGTCCCGGGGTTCTGGGATTGAGTCCCGCATCAGGCTTCCCGTGGGGACCCTGCTTCTCCCTCTGCCTGTGTCTCTCCCTCTCTCTGTGACTCTCATGAATAAATAAATAAAATAAAAAAAGAGAGGTATTTTCAAAATTTATTTTTTGTTATTGTGAATGGAACCTTTTTCATTACTTTTAATATCTTATTGCTGGTGTGCAGAAAAAAATATGTATTGATTTTCATTTGTTGACATTGTATCTGGTTCCCTTGTGGAACTCTCATGTTGTAACTAATCACTTTCCAGTTGATTGCCTTAGATCCTCTGGTTAGAAAATCTGAACTTCTGCAAATAATGAAATGCCCCTACTCACCTGCACACAAATACTTATGAAATCTGTAGACTTGACCATGGAGGAAGCAGGTGGCTACACTCCACTAACTACTCTGTTAGAAGAAACTGCCTTGTACTCTGCTGCATCTCCATTTGAAATCTTAAGACCAAAGCAGTAGATACAATTGTCCATCCCCTTCCTAATTCAAATGTATTTAATCCATCCTGCCTCATTTCCATGGCGGTATTAGCCAATCCTGCCTATAACATTTTAAATTCTTCTGTTTGTCCATCTGTGCCAATATACTATGCCCCTGTGCATCCAACATCCCAATATTACCGCTCAACTAAACCCTTCCATTAGGCCTATTCTATATCATCTGCTTCATGATTATGAAATTTCTCTACATTTTTAGAACTTGTATTCATCTCCCTGTTTTGATGAAATGTAGCTATTCCTTAATAAAATTTTTATATTTCCTGTCTCATTCTCCAACTCTCAACCAATGAATTTTATCAAAGACATCTGACTTGAATATGCTCTAATCTAAATTAGGCTTATGAGTTTCCCTTATATACACTTTACCGTGCTTTTTCCATTTTCCAAACAACGTTAATGATTGTGATTGTGGTTATCTGCAGTTAGATGACTTTTTCCCTAAATGAGATAATAAAATCTGAGATGACAAGGATCATGTCTGTTTACCTTATCACTTTATACACAGACCCTACACATGGGAAATATATTTTATTTATCTTACTGTACACTTATAATTTATTTCACATTTGTTACTAGTATTAAACTTGCACTTGCCATGGAAAAAATATTTTTCCTAGATTAATTTAGACAACTATTATAATTTTGGATATCTGATATTGGTTTGTCATATTGTTTACTATGCCTTTTAAATATTGGTACCCTTACGTATAGACAAGTTGATTCTCAGAAATAACCATTATTCTAACAGTTCAGACAACTCTTTCCTGTATAGGTTTTCTCCATATATTATTTGAGCTCATAACAATATAGAAAAATGCAGTGCTTTTGTATTCTAAATGAATAATATAAAATTGCTTACTCTCAATACTCTGAAATAATACATATCGTCCTTGGCTAACAATGGGGTTATGTCCCAATGAAAGATTAGTAAGTTGAAAATATAAGTCAAATTGCATCTAATACACTTAACCTACCAAATTTCATAATTTAACCTAGTCTACTTTAAATGTGCTAAAAAAAACTTAGGCTTCTCGTTGGGCAAAATCATCTAGCACAAAGCCTATTGTATAATAAAGTATTGAATATCTCATGTAATTTATGAAATACTGTACTGAAATGAAAAATAGAATGGTTGTACAGGTGCAGAATGGTTGTTAAGTGTATTGGTTGTTTACTCTGGTGATTGTGTGGCTGAGTGAGACCGGCAGCTTGCTGCCACTGCCCAGCATCATGAGAAATATTATCATAACACCTCATACTGCATATCACTAGCCCAAGAAAAGACCAAAATTCACAATTCAAGGTATAGTTTCTATTGAATGCATATCTCTTTCACAGCATTATGAAGTTAAAAAAAATCATAACTTAAACTATCCTAAGTTGGGGACCATCCTAGTGTGAAATTGAAACGTATCTTTATTTCCAAAAATATGGATAAGGCTTTGTTCTGAAAAATAAGTGGTTTGCAATTATTTTAAATATTAAAAAAACTTATAAATCTGGAAATTGCAAAGTAAATGTAAAGTAATAAAAACAAGAGCAAAGTTTGTAGAACTATATAGCACCGCTCTTGGAAATATCAAGGAAAAATTAGAAAAAAAGTAACCTAGAGCAGTCAGCTATGATGACAAATTTAGACATTCCTGAGAGATTAAAACCTCCTCCTGTAATGAGAAGCTTTTGTAATCAAAGCAAAAAGACTACTTATATACTCTTCATTTTTCTTTTGCTCAAAAGTTTTTCCTTAAGCTCATTGCAAATTATTTTTTAACTTACTACTTCCTAATATGCCAATTTCTACCATTCTGGTTTCTAATTTAAACCTCTGTAATCCCCTCTTACGAGGATTCTATGCTTTCCCTTTTGTCTCCAATTCTCTAACCCTTAATCAAAATGATCCCTTCAAAAAGAAAATCAAATTGTTTAGTTTCCTGCTCAGAATCCACCAATAGCTAACCCATGACATTAAAATAATATCTCAAGTGCTTATCATTGTTTACAGAACTTTGTATTCTGTGGTTCTTGAATATTTTTAAAAAATTTTCTGTCACTCTACTCTTTGTTCTTCATGTTTGTCTTATTTAAAAAATATAATTCCTCTTATCCTCTATACCATTAATTCATTTTACTTTTTCTTAAAAACACTCATCATTGCATGGCATTATATTAAGTATGTTCTTTCTTCACTGGATTAAAAGCTGCAGAAGGATTTGGCTCAATTTCTAAAATCAACATTCTATCCCCAGCGTGTGGATTGGCACTGGTAATATAAAGATGTCAATAATTAAGAGTTGAACGAATGAATGGATAAATAAACTGTTATGGCTTGTGTCCATAGCAAAACAAGGACTGAACTTGTTAGATTCTCTTGTAAATTTTAACTTTATAAAGCTAATCAATGTAGGAAATATTAAGGAATGATAATTCTAATGTGAAAGTAAAAATGGAGAAATAAGTGATAAACGATTCAGGGATAGGTGGAGAAAATGGACAGAAGAGAAAAGTAAACACAAACTTTGCCTGACTACAGTGCATAATAATCTAAAAAAACAGAGAATACAGAGACTACTTGAGGAGAATGCTGGGCTTTTGTTGTGGTTTTTGTCTTTATTGTTTATAATTATTTTGATCAAGGCCATTTTTAAAAAAAAATTAAAAATATTGATTGATGTATTGATTGATTGATTTGAGAGAGAGAGAGAGAAAAAAAATGTGATTGAGGAGAGAAGGAGAGGGACTGGGAGAGAGAGAATCCTCAAGCAGATTCCCTGCTGAACAGGGAGCCTTACATAGGACTTAAGCCTAAGACTCTGAGATCATGACCTGATCTGAAATCAAGAGTCAACCACTTAAACAACTGAGCCACTTGGTGCCCCAAGGGCATTTTAAATGGACCTCAGAGGATTCATTATATTATCCACTGAATCTTAAATTCCATATATCTCCATTAATCTCACATAGATTAATCTGTGATTCCCAGTTGTTGGGGGCCTTGGTCAAATTGCAGAAGTAAAAAGTGAAATAGCAAATAATTTTATAGTTACAAAAATGTCAAATTACAACATGAAGAAATAATGAATAATTATTTAAAATAACCAACAAGATATAAGTAATTTTATGCTTAGTAGATTAAGCTTGGCCATGCCCATTTTCAGATTACTTTCTTTACTTAATGACTCATTTATTTAGGTAGCCAAGCTAAGTAAATACTTTGTACAAAGGATTCTGATTAAAATCCTTAAATCATTTCTGGTCCAACACACTTGATAACTAGTTTTGCAATTTAGTGTCTGTCTTGGTTATGTTCCCAGCAGGTTATTAACAATTAATTAGCAATACTTCTCAAATGCTATCTGTGTTAGGCTACTAATTGCACGGCAGGAAAATAGAATTTCCCTTTGTAAACAAATTGCAGTCATGATCATTTGCTTTAGATAAGGCAATACAAATTTCCTTATATTTTTGTTGTTGTTACTTAGATTTACAGCCAGAAGGCATAAGTTGTATTTATGAGTGTTGGATGAAGCTGTTTATAAGTTCTTCAGCAGATATTAGAATAGTTTAGTTTTGGACAGCACTGCCTCATTTTTACTTCTGTTTTCACCCTATTCCTTAGAGAAAGGAGTGTGTGTACAGTTGTGGGTGTGTGTGGGTGTTTAAATTGATAACTCACAAGAGATTCTTGGCAGAATTTGTTTAGATTAGCAATGATAACTTCAGCATAAAAGATAGTTTTTACATTTTCTATTGAAATTCTGAATGGTTTCTTTTTAAAAATCAATTTGCTCATGTTTAAAAGATCCTAAGTTAAAATTATAGTCAATAATTACATATATTTTAGTATTTATAGCCTTCAATATTTTCTTCAGTACTTGCTGTGCTTGACTCATTATTAATATTCCTAGCTATGACCGTGTCTTATTATACTTTTTCATACTACTTATATTCATAGAATGGCTCAGTTGGCATTAATCTTTGGTGTTTTTTAGTCCAGCCACCTAATTTTATAGTTGAGAAAACTTAGGATCAGGAGAAGATAATTTGAATTTTTAAAGGTCACTGTAGCAGATACAATTGATTGACTCACTCCCATATATATTCCAACTTTTTTCTAGTGTGCTTCCCTGTAGTGCAGGGGCTGCAAAGCAAAAAAAAAAAAAAAAAGAATCTCAAGAAATGTATATGCTAAGATTCATCCAGACGAGACTTTTGGATTCAGACTTGAGGAAGTACAAGAGGAGTTATGCACAAATTACCTGCTATAATAGTTTAGTAGCAGGTGTGGCAGGTACTACACTACTCATAGCCAAAATCATGGTGGTAGGTAGTTGGATCTACATTGCAGTTATGAACATTTCATTCTGGAGTGAGAGTTGAGGCAGGAGTGGAAGATCCCTTCTAGGGTCGACTCTTTGGTATTGGTCAGAGTGATTTCTGGACACCCCACCACTACCACCACCATCTGTTTATGCAGAACTTCAATAACTTTAGGAGTGAAAAATTGTCCTGTATTAAATTTTGTTCTGCTTAAACTAGTTAGAATAGTTTCTGTTATCTGAACTTGAATTCTGACTAATATAGTAATATGGAAAGGAACATGGAGAATAGTTTATATAATTATATGCTTTGGAATAGAACCAAGAACTCCAAACTTACCCATGATCACTAAAAAGTGGGAGGGATGGAGTCTATAAATTCATAGGAAAATGAAGTCAGTTAGATACCAGAGCAGAAATAATTATATATGTGTTGTCATCTAGGGAAAGCTAATTGTTTTTCATTTCTGCCTAATCAGGAAGACAAAGCTGATAAATGGACAAAATAGACACACAGAGTCAACATGTTGTGTTGAGATGTGGCTAAAGTTAAGATTAACAGAATGAATGCTAAAAATAATACATATTTAGGAAAGGTTGAATTTCAAACTTCATATTATAGTCATTTTCTTTTGCATACAACTAGGATAAGAATTTTGCTCAAAGTTTTTGTGTAAATTAAATGATATAAACTTCAATAAGCTCTTAGATTTGAGCCAATACATAACACACATTAAATTAATAGGAATTACTATAGATTTAAACTAGTCCCCGCAGATGTTGTTTTAAGAAACACATCTGTAATGTGTTACATGTAATTTGCTGCAGACAAAAGTATTATTATTGAGTACATTTCATCTTAATTTTTTGAGATTATTGAAAAATTTTGAGACTGTTTTTCCCTTTTATAATAATTGATGATGTTACTTGTTTTATGATTGAATATGAATGATATAGAGTACAATTTTTAATTCAGTTTAAAATACCATTTAAAAAATAAGGAACAGGTCTGGGAACACTTAATCATCTCATGAAGTATTTTCTATATTATCAGGAACCATTTTTTCTGTTATCAAAATGATGCTCAGTATCAGAATCATTTATATAGATATAGATAGATATAAATATGGTTATTAGATACATGTAAACAGATGTTTTTATATGTTCATCTTTACTTAAAAGCATGATATAAAACAAACTGAAAAAAATTATCTTTCAAAATATATTTTAAAATGCTAACAAAATTGAAGTAAATTGTTAGTTTCAACTGAAATTAAATATTTTTTACCAAATTACAGAAAAACTTTTAAAAGTTGCCTTACTTAGTAATTGATTGTCTATAATTTACTTAGAAATTATATCATTGATTTAGTTGTTTGAAATAAATTTCTCTATCCAAATTGTGGTGACCTAACTCCAAGAAAATTTTCATTCAAATATATCATCATATTCAAATATCATATCATAACATATCATATGAATTTTCATTCATATCATATCAAAAAATTAACATTTTGTTAATAGAAATCTTCAGTTTGGCATAATCTCCACTCTGTGAAGCTATAGATTATCATGTGTTAAATATTCATACAAATTCAAGTTATATATAGCTTTTTTAATGTGCATTTTTTGCCCTTTTTATCTTAGCAGCAAATTATAAGTTTAATTATTTATGAAAATAATATAAATAAGCTTATTAAAAAACATTTCAACGATCAGTTTTCACTAAAAACTCTATGATCTACCATATCAGTGTAAATTATGACTTACTAAAACCACATCATCAGTAGCCTTTTACAGATAATTTTTTAGAATAATTTCCAAATTAGCATTACTTTATTAATTACTTTAAAGTTTATTTTACTGAACAATTTCTAGCATTTCAAAAAAAGCAAATACTTAGTATTTGCATCTTAGAAAAGGTGCTAAAAAGACATATGAAAAGTTTATCCAATCAAAATGTTACAATAATGAGGTGAAAAAAAATTAGGATCAGAATTTACCATTATTTTAAGCCCTTAGATTTGAACATCATCTTTTAATAAAGCTAACTACTGCAGGGTTTTGCCTAGTAGAAGAATAGAATAAAATTACAATGTAGGTAGAAAAATTAAGAACACCATCATCTTTGAAGATATGTAAAGGAATTTTTGCATATACTCTCTGTGAAAATGTATAAGTTTTAATCTATGTTTGCTTTAGTAAGGTAGAAGACTAAGCTATTATAATAATTGAATATACATATGTATACACATATGCACTCTAACAAGGGTTCAGCCAAAACAAAAGCAAGAAAAGTGAATGTGTCACAATCTCTTATGGTATTATTTTATGCTTTTATATAATCTTTTTAATTACTCGCCAATAATGTAAATGGTATGTTATTATCTGGATAATATCCTCCCTATATTCACACCAATATTGTGTTACAAGTTATAAGTTTGGTATGTTGTAGTTTGATTTTTTGTTTTTGTTTTAATTATATCTTTTCTACATCTTTATCACCTTGTGTTGATTAAGGACTGAGTAAATAATGAATAACAATTATTGTGATCCTTTTTAAAAATGGTAAGTGTGTAGTATCTCATTAGTTTCTTAATTTGCATTTGCTGATTATGAATAATGTGAATATTTCTTGTGTTATTTGTGTATCTTTTGTGAAGTTTAAATTGTGTTAGTATTGTTAACTAGTTGTTTGCCTCTTTATTACTAACTTGTAAGAGTTCTTTAAATACTTGGGGTATAAATCATTTGTTATGTAGATTTATTGCAAACCCCCCCCAGGCTTTAACTATATTATTTTCATAATGGTGATTCTTTTATGAGAAAAATATTTATTGGTTGATTGATCGATTGATTGATTGGATTATTGGATTCTGTTGCTGTTAAGGATAAATCAGTGGGATATAGTCTTCAGTAATTTCTACCTCTCTCAATCAACTACAACCAAGCCCCTTGCATTTTCTCATCCCTCTTAACTACAATTTTCAAAATAATAATGGGTATAGTATTTAATTATCACCATAATAAGTTTGTCAGTTAAATGTACTATTTAAATAATATAAATATAAATATATATTTTTATATTAACTGTAGAATAAGCTAATTTTCAGAAAATTAAAAATATAATTCATACTGAATTCATATGAAATTCTCCTAAAATTCAAACTTTTTAAGTAAATCAATATTTTACACTTTAATATGTATATCATCATGAGTGTTTTATTTTTCCAGGATGTAAATGGAGACAATTTTAAAAATTACAATTGTACAACATCCAAGAATATGTGAAGCTAATAAATAAATGTCTGATATTAGGTCTTCAATTTTTATTTAAAACAGAAGCACAAAATTACATAAAAATACAATCTCATCAAATCTTAACATAAAATCATATCTCAGAGGTGAGCTAATTTGACTTAAGCATGGTATGACACCAAGAAATAGCAGAACAAACAAAAACCAAACAAAAATCAAAAATAAATATTTTGAGCAAAAGGTATTTTGTTGCTGGTGGTCGTCAGAGCATGAGATACATCTTATTTTCCTTACTCTTATGTTGGGTTTGGACCCTGTCATATTAACATAGTAATTATGCTTTGAAAAACTCTGAAAAGATCAGAGATGAACTAAACAAATTGCAATTTACTCCCCAAAAGGAGCACTATTGTCACTTGGACAATTATGTAAACTTGCAAGGAAATCCCCAGAGCAGTAGACAAGTGTCATCTATTGAACTGCCCAGGAACAGTTGTTATCATAAGACAGTGCTTGTGTGTTACAGGAGCAGCAACGAGTGCGGTAGACTACCCAAATAAGTTCTTTCTGTTCTTGTATTTTGTATGTAGTCTCTCATTGATTGCAAAAGTACTGACATTCTTATCCAAATCAGAAAAACTAGGAAGAGAAGTTTCAAGGCTCTGAAAGTAGGTCAAGATTATTCAGTACGTAGTTCCCCCTAAACACCTGGCAGAAGCAAATACAAATCTTCCTTGGAGATAGATCATAACATAATAAGCATCAAATGATTCGTACCTGCAATTGTCCAAAGATACCTGGCAAAGTGTCTAAGATAACTGTGTACCATAAGGAAGTACAATAACATGATAGAATAAACAGAGAAAGGATCCCTGGGTAGCTCAATGGTTTGGCACCTGCCTTCAGGCCAGGGCGTGATCCTGGAGTCCCAGGATGGAGTCCCACATCGGGCTCCCTGCTGGAGCCTGCTTCTCCCTCTGCCTATGTCTCTGCCTCTCGCAATCTGTCTCTCATAAATAAATAAATAATTCAAAAAAAAAAAGAATAAGCAGATAAAACAAAAAACACAAAGAATCACAATATTCCAAGTTTTGGAAAAATAAAAACAATATTTAAAAGAGAATTTAAAATTAGAAAGGGTGAAAAAAAAGATGTACCAAGTAAACACTAATCAAAAGGACACTTGGGAAGCCATGTTGGTAATAAATAATTTATATTTTAGGGGAAAAACACTGGAGATGAAGAAATTTATTTTGTAATGAAAAAAATGTGAACTTACTAAGAGGGTATCAAGAAGACATATATCACTTCTAAATGTGGATACATTTTAAAACAGAATCAAAATGCATGAAGAAAGGTGATAC
Source organism: Nyctereutes procyonoides (assembly GCF_905146905.1). NCBI lineage: Eukaryota > Metazoa > Chordata > Mammalia > Carnivora > Canidae > Nyctereutes > Nyctereutes procyonoides. The sequence continues at coordinate 20,196,213 of NW_026575121.1, forward strand.
CAATATAAATATTTACTTATTAGAATATGTGGACAGAAAATCAGTAAAGATATGAAAGTTTTAAATAACACTATAGTTTTATAACACTATAAATACTTGATCCAATTGACATTCATAGAATATTCCTTTTTAAAAAATGGAGATCCAAAAAAATTAAATAAATAAAAATAAAAAATAGAGATCTATATTATTTTCTAATGCATAGAACATAGAGCATTTGTCATGCCAGACTATATTCTGGAACAAATCTAAATAAATTTAAGGAAATTGAAATTACATAAAAGTATTTTTTCTCACCAAATATGAAATTAAATTAAAAGTCAATAACTGAAAGATACCTGAAATTCTCCAACATTTCAAAATAAATAATTTCTGGGTTAATGGATAACAAAATGAATATTAGAAAATATATTAAAGTAAATAGAATAAATATGCGACATGCAAAACTTACGGGTCAAAGCTACAGGTAAATTTATAGTATTAGTGCTTATATTACAAATGGAGTAAAGTTTTGAATCAACAAGTATAGGATCAAAGAGAAAGGCAAAAGTAGAAAGAGCATCACAGATTCTGTTTTTATAGTAAATGCTTATCAGCAATTCAATTTACATTAAGGAGTAAATAAAATTAAAATAAGTTTAGATGAACATATACATAGATGACAGGAAATTAAAAAGGATATGTCTTGTGATTGAAAACAAAATGATATTTGGGTTCTACACTAATAATGGATCTCATTTTTCCTTAATAGATTATTGGTGATATGTCAATATAGTAAGGGAAAAATATGTGTGCTGCATGAATTAACTACTTTGAAATCAGCATAAACTTTATATTCCCCAAATCAGATGATTACATTTATAATAATTGCAATAATTACTTCTGAGCATTCAGCTTGTTTATAACAAACAACATAAGTAACTTCCAGGTTTTCTGCTGTTCATTCCAGTAATTTCTCAGCCCTTTTCTTTTAAATTTCACGAGTCACCTTCATTCTAAGGGTCTGGTGCTCTTACTCCAAATACTACTTGCACACATTTGTTATTGATGTAATGACTGCTCAGAATGATCACGAAGAGAGCAGTTGGCTTCTCTGTCTCATCTGCTTCATGGGATGGGCAGCCCCCCAGCTGAGGATCAGTGATTGAATCCAAGGGCAGCTGTCTGGAGTTTAGGATCCCTCATAAATCTCCCTATTTTTCACCCCTCCCTGCGAGATTGTGCAACATTACTTTTTTTTTTTTCCATTTTAACTTTCTGTCTTGATTTTGTTTTATAAAAACAAGGAAGTTGGACAGGAAAGCAATGGAAGCATGATCATAATTGCCACAATATAAAATCCCTATTTTACAGTTACAAAACTGAGCAAAAAATGGTTTTGTGACTTGATCAATAAAGACTGAAACTTTGCAAGGTGATTCCCACAATTCACCCAAAATACCTACGATAGTAAATTTTAACCATCACCTAGAGTCTTATAATTATATTTTAATCTTTTTTATTTGAAATTTTGGACTTTTTTCTTTGTTATCATAAGTACAGATATTTAACGCAAATTGTTAAAAATCACAATGCAGAAATACATAAGCAAAATATCCCACTCTTGTTTGTTTTTTAAGAGAGACGGGAGATATTAAATATGTAGCATTCTGTTTGCTCTTGAACTGTTCTTCTTCATTTTGTCTGATAAGATTTGAAAACACACCAAGCTGGCTTCTCAGCTAGTATTTATATATCCCAAAGTACCCTATATGACATTTAGCAATCTTACTTATATCACTCAGGAATTGGAAGAAACTCAGGAATGACCTCTAGTTTTCTAACTAGTGTATATATTACTTTTGTTGCTCTATGAGTCATGACATTGATTAGTGGTAAGTATAAAAATGAGAAGAGAAAAACTGAAAAACATTCCCATGTTGAGGACATGATGCAAGACCTTTCTATTCAGGTACCTCCAAACATGAGGTGTATTTACTTTGAGTTATTTTTCTTACAACAGGAGTTTATATTTTAGGCATGAATGAGAGGAAAAGAGCACTCCAAAACTTGTCTTCTGTCATAGTTAGAAGCATCATTGAGAGCAGTGTGCCAGAACAGAAGAACCTAATTTACATCTTTCACATTTTGTCACCCACCCTTCAAAATGTGTTTAGGAACTAAAAATGAGACAACAACTATACAGAGTAGACATATAATAGCATGTCAAATAATAACTTAAAATATCCAACACACAATAATATGGAGTCTTTGAATCTGAGAACAATTTGTAAGATGGAGTAGAGACAAGACACATCTTATTAAGCTAAAATAAAGACAGAAATGGAATGCCTGAAACTCCAAAAGAGAGGTTTGGCCTTGACCTATTATAAATTTTTTTTTAGAAAATTAATTTTCATTATATAAAAGATGGAAAACCAAAATTAATTAAAATTATAGTGCAGTGTATTCAGATAAAATCTATCCAAACAAATACAGTGAAATTTCATATCACGAAAACATTGCTGGAAGATAGACAAAATATGCTGTAGCTGATAAAACATAGCTTACTGTACTTATCATACTTATTTAAATTAAATAGATCATAGATTTCTATTTCTTCTTACAATGTTTTGATAAATTGTGATCAGTTGTTTTCCAAACGCTTATTTTCATTAGTTTTTTTCTCTTAATTTTTAATACACAAAGAATAGGTGGCTTCATTATCTATTACTTTTCCCATTGTATTACATCCTTTAAGATTTTCTTCTTCCTGTACTCCATTCTCTGGTTTTTCTTTTAAAGAGACTGTGTGACTGATAAAAGTTCTGAGTTTTTGTATATCTGAAAATTTCTGAATTTAGTGCTCTATAGAAGTCTCAGTCAAATACTTGTCTTTAAAGCCATTTCTCAATTTTCTTTCTGAAATTGTCAGTGCTAGGAAACATCTTATGTCAATCTGATTATTCTTTGTGGGAAATTCGACATTTCTTAGTCTTTCAGATCTGCTCTTTAAACAAAATGTTGAAGTATTCACTGTTATGTATTTAGGTGTAGTCTTTTAAAAAAAAATCCTGTTTGGCAGTTGTTAATCTTTTATTCCAAGAATGCTTTTTAAATCTTTGTTATGGGAAATACTGGACTGTTTTTCCTTCAGATGTTGCCTCTCTTCTTGTTTCTTTATTGGGTCTTTGTGTGTCGCTCACTTTTTATTCTGTACTATGTCTTAGGGGTTTTGTAATTTATGAAGCTATTCTCAACATCCTTTAAATTCTCATTTAGAAAAAAATAAATTCTCATTTAGGCTGCACTATGGAAGAATTTCTAGCTCAATTTCCATTGATTAACTTACTATATGGTTCTTTTCATGATATTGTTCAATCCAAATATCACTGATATCAATAACTGGATTTGTTTTAATCTCTAAATTCTCAATGTATATCTTTTATATATAACCATCTTGTGTGGGTCTTTGAAAGATCCTAGTACATAATGGAGGCCATGCCATGTATCTTCATATCAAATTCTCAAGCTCTCCATGTCCACCTGGAGGTGGATTCCAGGGTTGCTATTGCTTATCTGAGGAAGACAAGACTTTGAAGCACTGCTGCTTCCATGACAGTGCCCAAAATAATCATGCTGCTTTTTGTTGATGTTCTTCCTATAGTCCCTAACTTCTACCAAATGTAGGTCCAGGGTATTAATCTTTAATATATTTTGCTAAATATATGCAGGTGTGGCTATGTTCTCAGATTTAGAGAATCCTTAGACCCTCCAGAGCTATGAGAATTACCTATCTTATTTTTTTAATTAAATAATTTTTGTAATTTTAGTTTTTGGTAAGATTCTTATACTCTTTTCTATACCTTTGATGTGAGGCCAGAAAGAAGGTAGGATGTATTTAGCTCACACACTTGAAAATGAGCATTTGGTTGGCTAATCGATACATGAAAAGATGCTCAAAATCACTCATTACCACCAAATTACCTAGATAACCTTCAAATCACCCTGAAAATCTACGAATTCGGCCTGAGATGTAAAGAGAGACCACCTGGAATGCTACAGTGAGAACAGTTCGTGCTTCTATCAAGGTAGGAAGACGGGGAAAAAGAAATAAAGACACAAAAGGCCTCCGAGGGGGAGGGGCCCCGCGAGGAGCCGGGCTGAGGCCGGGGCGAGTGTCCCCAGGACAGGAGAGCCCCGTCCCGGAGGAGCAGGAGCTGCACCAACCTTCCCGGGCGGGCGGAAAGGGGCTCGCAGGGAGTTGGAGCAGGACCCAGGAGGGCGGGGATGCCCTCGGGCTCCCGGGGACACTAACAGACACCTGCGCCCCGGAGAGTCCCGCGCCGAGCTCCCTAAGGGCTGCAGCGCGCACGGCGGGGCCGGAGCAGCTCGGAGGGGCTCGGGCGGCGGCTCCGCGGAGGGGGCTGCGGGGCGGGAGCGCGAATCCAACAGCGCAGGCCCCGGAGCACAGGGCGCCGGGACACAGCCCAGGATCCGGCCTCCCCCGGGACAGGCAGAGGCCGGGAGGGCCCAGGACAGCGAGGACGCTCCTGCCCCGAGCTGAGCAGATCAGCGGCCCCGCCCCGGAGCCTCCAGGCCCTGCGGACGGAGAGCCGAGAGCCCCGAGCCCCGTAGTTCCTGCGGAGGCTGAATCCAGGCTTCCAGAGTTGCCATAGCAACTGCGGCTGTTCCTCCTGGGGCCCCACGGGGTAAACAACCCCCGCTGAGCCCTGCAGCAGGCAGGGGCAGAGCAGCTCCCCCAAGTGCTAACACCTGAAAATCAGCACAGCAGGCCCCTCCCCCAGAAGACCAGCTGGACGGACAAGGGAAAAACAAATTATTGACCAAGCAGCACTGGTAAGTTCCAGGGGAAGTCAAGGGACTTACAGTATAAAGAATCAGAGGATACTCCCCCTTGTTTTTTGTTTTTTGATTTCTGTTTGCTTCCCCCCCCCTTTTTTTCTTTTCTTCTTCTTTTTTTTTTTTTTGTTCTTTTTTTTCCTTCTTTCTCTTCTCTCCTTTTCTCCTTTTCCCAATACAACTTGTTTTTGGCCACTCTGCACTGAGCAAAATGACTAGAAGGAAAACCTCACCTCAAAAGAAAGAATCAGAAACAGCCCTCTCTCCCACAGAGTTATAAAATTTGGATTACAATCCAATGTCAGAAAGCCAATTCAGAAGCACTATTCTACAGCTACTGGTGGCTCTAGAAAAAAGCATTAAGGACTCAAGAGACTTCATGACTGCAGAATTTAGATCCAATCAGGCAGAAATTAAAAATCAATTAAATGAGATGCAATCCAAACTAGAAGTCCTAACGACGAGGGTTAACGAGGTGGAAGAACGAGTGAGTGACATAGAGGACAAGTTGATGGCAAAGAGGGAAACTGAGGAAAAAAGAGACAAGCAATTAAAAGATCATGAGGATAGATTAAGGGAAATAAATGACAGCCTGAGGAGGAAAAATCTATGTTTAATTGGGGTTCCCAAAGGCGCCGAAAGGGACAGAGGTCCGGCATATGTATTTGAACAAATCATACCTGAAAACTTTCCTAATCTGGGAAGGGAAACAGGCATTCAGATCCAGGAAATAGAGAGATCCCCCCCTAAAATCAATAAAAACCATTCAACACCTCGACATTTAATAGTGAAGCTTGCAAATTCCAAAGATAAAGAGAAGATCCTTAAAGCAGCAAGAGACAAGAAGTCCCTGACTTTCATGGGGAGGAATATTAGGGTAACAGCAGACCTCTCCACAGAGACCTGGCAGGCCAGAAAGGGCTGGCAGGATATATTCAGGGTCCTAAATGAGAAGAACATGCAACCAAGAATACTTTATCCAGCAAGGCTCTCATTCAGAATAGAAGGAGAGATAAAGAGCTTCCAAGACAGGCAGGAACTGAAAGAATATGTGACCTCCAAACCAGCTCTGCAAGAAATTTTAAGGAGGACTCTTAAAATTCCCCTTTAAGAAGAAGTCCAATGGAACAATCCACAAAAACAGGGACTGAATAGGTATTATGATGACACTAAACTCATATCTGTCAATAGTAACTCTGAACGTGAATGGGCTTAATGACTCAATCAAAAGGCGCAGGGTTTCAGACTGGATAAAAAAGCAGGACCCATCTATTTGCTGTCTACAAGAGACTCATTTTAGACAGAAAGACACCTCCAGCCTGAAAATAAAAGGTTGGAGAACCATGTACCATTCAAATGGTCCTCAAAAGAAAGCAGGAGTAGCCATCCTTATATCAGATAAACTAAAATTTATGCCGAAGACTGTAGTGAGAGACGAAGAGGGACACTATATCATACTTAAAGGATCTATCCAACAAGAGGACTTAACAATCCTCAATATATATGCCCCGAATGTGGGAGTTGCCAAATATATCAATCAATTAATAACCAAAGTTAAGACATACTTAGATAATAATACACTTATACTTGGTGACTTCAATCTAGCGCTTTCTACCCTCGATAGGTCTTCTAAGCACAACATCTCCAAAGAAACAAGAGCTTTAAATGATACACTGGACCAGATGGATTTCACAGATATCTACAGAACTTTACATCCAAACTCAACTGAATACACATTCTTCTCAAGTGCACATGGAACTTTCTCCAGAATAGACCACATACTGGGTCACAACTCGGGTCTGAAAGGGAATATAAGGGAAGGGAGAAGAAGTGTGTGGGAAATATCAGAAAGGGAGACAGAGCATAAAGACTCCTAACTCTGGGAAACAAACTAGGGGTGGTGGAAGGGGAGGTGGGTGGGGGGTGGGGGTGACTGGGTGGCGGGCACTGAGGTGGGCACTTGACAGGATGAGCACTGGGTGTTATTCTGTATGTTGGCAAATTGAACACCAATAAAAAATAAATTTATTTTTTAAAAAAATCACTCATTAGCCAGGAGATACAAATCAAAACTGCATTGAGGTATCACCTCATACCAGTGAGAATGGTTAAAATTAGCAACAAGGGAAACAACAGGTGTTGGTGAGGATGTGGAGAAAGGGGAACCCTCTTACACTCTTAGTGGCAATGTGAACTTCTGCAGCCACATGGAAAACAGCATGGAGTTTCCTCAGAAGGTTAAACAGAGCTACTTATGATCCAGCAATTGCACTACTAGGTATTTACCTAAAGGATACGAAGATACTGATTTGAAGGGATACATGCACCCTGATGTTTATAGCAGCATTATTTATAATAACCAAATTATAGAAAGAGTCCAAATGTCCAATGAGTGATGAATGGTTAAAGAATGTGGTGTGTGTGTGTGTGTGTGTGTGTGTGTTATGGTGGAATATTACTCAGTCATCAAAAAGAATGAAATCTTGCCATTTGCTATGACATGGATGGAGCTAGAGAGTATTAAGCAACATAAGTCTGAGAAATCATATGATTTCACTCATATGTGCAATTTAAGAAACAAAGCAGATGAACATCAGGGGAGAAAGATAAGCAGACCATAAGAGACTATAAAGTATAGAGAACAAACTGAGGATTGCTGAAGGGGAGATTGGTAGAAGAATTGGTAGAGGAACGGGTTCAATGGGTGATAGGTATTAAGGAGGGTACTTACTGTGATGAGCACTGGGTACTGTATGTAAGTGTTAAATCACTAGATTCTATACCTGAAACTAATATTACACTGTCTATTAACTAGCTAGAATTTAAATAAGAACTTGAAGAGAAAAAAGAAAAAGAAAATGAGAATTTGGTTAAAATTCCTTTCATGAGGGACACCTGGGTGGCTCAGTGGTTGGGTGCCTGCCTTCGGCCCAGGGCATGATCCTGGAGTCCCAGGATCGAGTCCCGCATCGGGCCCCTGGAGAGAGCCTGCTTCTCCATCTGCCTGTATCTCTGCCTCTCTCTATGTGTCTCTCATGAGTGGATAAAAATAAAATATTTTTAAAAAATTCCTTTCATGATAATTTCATCCAATTTTACTAGTCGTATGAACCCTTTTCTTTTTACATCAAAATTTTAGCTTATATTAGAAGGTAAATGCACTGACAGAATTATGAAGGACATTCTCATATTCTTATATAGGTGTTTTAAATTTTTGTATCTTGGCTTCCTCTCCCATTTAGCTTGGAAACAATGCTCCAGGAAATGAATTAAAAACATTATGTATCAAGATGTGAATTTTGGCTGTAACCAGGAAAAATAACTATAAATAAATAAACTATAGAGAAAAATAAATAAATTGCAGCAAATGTCAGTACTGATTTTAGTAAATGAAGAGTGAAACCTAAAAATGTCATTTAATAGAATAATCAACATAAAATGCAGCTGTTTATTCTTTCAAAGGATTACTTCAATGTAGTATTAAAAAGCTGCAGAATGGAATCGTGTTGCCTATGAAACTGAAGTCTGTCAAAGACTGCAATCTCAGGCTGTAATGAAATATATGATGAATAAAAAACATTTCTTTTGCATGAAGCTTTGAGCAACTCCAACATAGGATGATTTTTAAAAACATGTATGATGTATTTTTTAATTAAGAATTTATGCTAAAGTGGCCATTTATAATGTATGAAACTTACCTTTAATTGCTCAAAATTAACATTTTGCAAACATAATACTCAGTAACAAATTCAATATATTTGTTTCTAAAACCAAAAATGCTGTTTTATTTTGCATTACATTGCCCTACTTTCTTATGAAGTATTTTTCTAAAATGTTTTATATGAAGGATATGGTATAATAATTTCTTCGGAATTACCTATTTTTGGATATTTCATTAGACTAATTATAGGACATCTATGTCAACTTTCCTACATGACCTTAACATCTTAAACATTTTTTTTTAAACTAGTTACTCAGCAGTCAGATTTTCAAAGTAAAATTTAACAATACCTTTTAGGTTATTCTGAAGACAGAGTTATCCTAATTAGTATGCTCATCTGGACACATATCTCAGAAATGGAAGAGAGAACACTCTTCCACTGGCTCCTCGCATTGTGGAGAGTCACCTTGGGGACTGCCTCCTTCTGCCTCTCAGGTGCTGGCACTCTCTCTCTCTCAAATAAATAAATACATCTTTAAGAAAAGAAGTGACTGTATTGCTGAGAAATGGAACAAGAAAATGTTTGAAAACTTAGTTTTATTACTGAATTACATTTTGAATTTACACATCAAAATTGTGGAACATTTGGAAGTAAAAAAAAATGTTTAAACTAACAAAATAACATAACTCACTAGGCAGAAATTATATTTCTACAATTGTCTCCCACTATAATTTCTATTATTTTCATACTTAATATTATGCTTACAATGAATATACGACATGTTTATATTCACTAAATTATGTATATGATGTGATATAATTCTGTAAATATTACACATATCCACGTACATCACTAAACCCAACAGAAAGTATTTTTAATATAAATACTGAATTATTTGGATATAATATGGTATGTTTAATCATTTAAAAATATTTAAGTAGAGGGCAGCCCCGGGGAGGCTCAGCGGTTTAGCGCCGCCTTTGGGCCAGGGCATGGTCCTGGAGATCCAGGATCGAGTCCCACGTTGGGCTCCCTGCATGGAGCCTGCATCTCCCTCTGCCTGTGTCTCTGCTTCTCTCTCTGTGTCTCTCATGAATAAATAAAATCTTTAAAAAAATATATTTAAGTAGCTAGCCGATCAACAATTTGCTTCTCTTCCAGGATAATTGTTTAAAGTTATAAATTCACCTCTAAGCATATGTGAAAAGTATTTTATTCTATCGCATAATTTAATGACTGGCTAATGACCTTGCATCTATGCAGAGCTATTTATTGCTTTATTAGGGCAGGGTACATTAAAACCCCAAAGCATTTACGAAGCTACTTTAACTTGTTGCTATTAAAACTCCTTTGTCTCTTCTGTGGTACGCAGCAGCAGAAACCTCTGTTCAGTTCATTAAGGCTGCCAGTTACTGTTTTCCACAGGACTCCTAGAATTCAGTGTTGCACATGCATAATTCCTCTTTCAGTAATTCTATTCTGATTAGTAGGAATCCTTCCTATTCATTTTCCCTTTGTCTCTGCTACTTACTATGTTTCTTGTTTATTAGAGGAGCATTGTTTTAGAAATTAGTATTTCCATTTAATGCTTAATGTAAGAAATTTTCAGTCATATAATCCACTTATCCCTTCCTGTCCTTACACTATGTTTTCTCTGTAGTTCAGTCATTTATTTATTTTAAAAGGATTGTATTTATTTATTCACGAGAGACACACAGAGAGAAAGAGGCAGAGACTCAGGCTGAGGGAGAAGCAGGCTCCCTGCGGGGAACTCTATGTGGGACACTATCCCAGGACTCCAGGATCACACCCTGGGCCGAAGGAAGGCACTAAGGCGCTGAGCCACCCAGGCCTCCCTAGTTCAGTTATTTAAATCTAATGTGCCTGTTTGTGGTTTTCTTTAAATCACTGTCTACTAATTTCAAAATCAGAGAAACTTGTGTATGTTTTTTTTTTTTTCTAGATTATAGGTTGCATTTTTCCTGATTCATTACATGTCTCATCATTCATCTTCACAGTGGCCATTGTCAATGTTGTGCTGTGTAGCTCTGGACTCATCTTCTTTAATGAAACGTTGGATCTCATTAGGGCAGAGAGGTAGGTTACTAGCAGATGACCCGGATCTTGTGTGGGCTAATAGTAGAGGTTTAGTGCAGCTGATCTGGTGTCCAGGGAAGACCTACACCTTGGTCTCCAGTACTTTTCTTCTATGGTATGACCTTTCTAGGGTTTCCATGAAAGCTCGAGGTGTTTACCAAATTCTTCTGAATCAACAGGCCTTGACTCTGTCTCTGCAGCAATGAGCTGCTAGAATTTCAACTCAGACCTTTCAATCTTTCAGCTATTGCTTTCCCTTAGAATCTTATGGTCTTGCCCTAAGTTGTGAACAAGCCTTGCCCAAATTATGAACCAGTGAAAGATTGGAGAGTTTATTTTTAGGTGTGGGAGCTTGCCTCCTATCATTCTTCTCTACCAGTTGTAAGTTATTCTGTAGTCTTATTTTTTTTTAAGATTTTATTTATTTATTCATGAGATACATAGAGAGAAAGAGAGGCAGAAATACAGGCAGAGGGAGAAGCAGGCTCCCTGCAGGGAGCCCAATGTGGGACTCGATCCTGGGACTCCAGGATCACGCCGTGGGCCGAAGGTAGGTGCTCAACCACTGAGCCAATAGGTGGACACCAATAGGTGTCCCTATTCTGTAGTCTTAAACTCTGACCTATGATATTTCTAACTAACCTATGATATTACTAACTTTTACTTAGCAAAATTATCTGTGTCTTAAGCAGACCAGGTAGTGCCCTTATGGAAAAGTCAGTTAAACCTAGATATCACCTGGTGGGTTTCCATTTTCTCTAGGGTCATATGTCCTCTATTTTCAGTGTAATTCACATACTTTTAGAGTCTCTTTAAAAAGTTAATTGTCATTGGCAAGAGGATTTATCCGATAAAATCTACTCAGTAGTTACTAGAAACAGGAAGACTCTGAGGTATATGCATTTTTAATTGTACATATATTTCCCTTGATGTTCAGAAAACTTCTAAGACTACATGTCCATCAGAAATTCAGGAGTGTTCTTCCTAAATCCCTTAAAACAAAACATGTAGAATGTCTTAAATTTTGACAGTCATATATAAAGCATAAAGGCAGATGTGCTTGCAACTTTAATATGTATTTTTTTTTGTCTACTAAACTATTTAGATATCTCTTCATCTGTGTGCCTGATATTTTGATTTGCTCTTCTGTGTTTTTTTTCTTATTCATGTTGCTCTCCTATTTTCCGATGAATTGCTTGTCTTTTCCCTGTTAGTCTGTGAGAGCTCTTTTTATCATTACTAAACTATGATTTTTACCATCAGATTTTTTACATAATTAAAGTTTTCCTATTTTTAACTATATACTTAAGCTATATTTAATTAATTTTAGTATTAGTAAATATTACAGAAGGAGCATGCATAAAGTCATGTAATAAGGAAAATTCATGCATTAAACAAATAGCTAACCACTCCATGTTGCTTACACTGTACTAGATGGACACTGTGCTAAAAATTTTAAATGTATTTCTATATGTAATTCCCATAGCAACCCTATGATGAAAGTACTATTGTTATTCCCATATTAATAAAAGAAGAATAAGGCACACTGTTAGTGTTTATGCCCAAGGACACAACTATAAGTAAGTGGTTATGTTGCTGACCCTAAGGTTCATTGGCTCTCAGTGGAAATAGAAATTGACAAGAGACCAAGAAATGATTCAGGCAATGGCTTACTGGGGGTGTATGCTCCAGCACAAGAAAGGCAGCCCCTAGAGAAAAAGTCCCAGCTGGTTCTTTGAACAAAGGCCAGGGAAAGTTTTTAAAGAGGCTGAGTGAGGAAAGAAATAACATCCAAGCATGTAGGGGCCAAGAGATACAGGAAGTTGTGTGGGCAGGCACAGTGTACAGAACATGTTTATGTGTCTCATTAGTATGTTAAATCTCCACCCCTGGATGTGACTTTTAATATTATAATGAGGAAAAAAGTACGTGAATGATCAGTTCTGAGATCCCTCTTGGCAAAATTGGTTTATTCCAGCTTCTTCTGAGGAGTACTTCTTCCTGATAAGCTTCTTTCTGTAAATTCCACTTCCACATTCTTGTGAGATATACCACTCAAAAACAAAACTTGGCCTTTCCTTTTAAAGTGATAAGAATGGAACAGGGACTTTGTGGTTAGGGAGGGGGTTTAGTCCTGAACCCAGTGCCTATTCTATCTCAGTAATATCAAATATGAACGTGGACAAACTTGCTTCAGATCCTGTGTTCTAGGAATTACATAATACTACTTCATATATATGTATATGAAGATATATATGTGTATATATGTGTGTGTGTCTATATCTATATCTATCTATCATCATCTATCTATCTATCTATCTATCTATATAGAAAGAGAGAGAGAGAAACAGAGATACTTAATTCGGAAACTTTTCTTGATTACTTCCTAAAAGTAAATTATTGTTTCTCCTGAAAATACCAGTTTAATTTTAAGCCTAATTATCTATCATTTTCATTATTGTAAATAACTATTTCAAAAATAAAGCCTTTTAGTTTACTGATTTTTGAAAGAAAATATATGAAATGAATTTCATATTAATGTGAACAATTGTTTTGCATTAGTCATTTTAAGGTTTGAATTTTTCTAGAAACAATAGTATACACAGTTTTAATTAATTGATTTCCTTATTTTCCGGATTCATTAATTTGATATAACATTAAAAAATACAGTCAAGTTGTGTACGTTTTGCTTGAAAACATACAATAAGACTAGTCACCAGAAAATATTTTACCATTGATTATAAAATATCAGTTCCTTAGTGTTAGATTCACAGCTGATGCAGAAAAAAATGTAGAAATGAGTCAAATTTAAATGGAGCTGGGGTAGGTCATGCATAAATTGCATCTTATCACCTACAAAAAGAGCAAAAGAATTGTGGGTAAAGGAGTAATGGCTAAAATGAATAATAAAGTCATAATGTGGATAATAATATATATCTGAAACATTTGAAATATGTAATTATTTTCATCTCAACAAAGGTAGTACCTTACATTTACTTAGTAAAATCTCTGCTTTGTTATATCAAAGCAAAAAAATAATAATAGCATATACGTGGGTGGAGGGTTCTTGGGGTGAGAGTAGTAAATTATATTGTTCCACAAAATATATGTGTGAAATAAAAAAACGTACAATGAGAGAAAATATGTTGCTAAATATTGTACATAGAGTTATTCATCCTAAAATTTAACCAAAGTAAATATATCATGTTTCTGTTAAAGTTACAAGTATTTTCAAAGTACTATTTTATAGTATTATTTTAGAGAGTTGGAAATCTTTTTATATTGTGACAATAGTCTCTATAAATATAGATATATAATTTTTTCTATTTTGGAAATATTCCCTTTCAGTATGTCTGAATACAGAAAGAGATGATAAATATGTTTCAAATTAGTAAAGTAAAAGCAGAATGAGTAAAATAATTCTCTGTAAGAAACTTGTACTGCAACATTACTACTGTTAGAAAGGATAACTTGATTTATTTTACTGTCTTTATCAATGATATGCAAACTTTCCTGTAAATAGCCAAATAGTAAATATTTTAGGCCTTGTGAGCCATGAGGTCTCTATTATAAACACCCCATTGTAGCAGGAATGCAAACAGAAAACACAGTTTAATTAATGAAAGATGACCTTGTACTGAAATAAATTTCTTCAGATAAGAATTATGAAGTTTGGAAAAAACACATAAAATACATATTTGAAGACACTGAGAATAATTATAAATGGACAGAAACTTCTGGGAATTTAATCTTTGAAAGAATGAAAGCACACTGCATAAAATCCACATTGAAAGGCCCTTTCCCTGAGGACATGTCCTAATCTACTTGTTACAGTGAAGAAAGAACTGATGCCAAAATCTACTGTCTTATTGGGTTGAGGTAACGGAGGCCGAAGTTTAGGGTTGCTACAGGTACTAGACATTGTGTAGGTAAACCCAGGAAAGAAGGAAGTCACTAATGCTAGGTCCTAGTATTTACACAAAATTCCTATGATATAGTCTTTTATTTAATTAAAAATTTTATTTATTTATTTGAGAGAGTGAGAGAGCACAAGCTCACCCCTGAGCAGGAAGACAATATGCGGTTCCATGTGGGGCTCTGTGGAGCCACTCAGACATTCCTCCTATTATGTTCTTAATTGACACCTGTGATTTGCATGTGTGGGAGAGAATTCAATGGGCCAAGTAAGATAGAACATAAATGAAAGCAAAACAAAACAATTGGAAGCTTGAAAAACCTAGAGATTTTAGCTGATTTTTGTCAAAAGAGAGGTGAAGGAGTTTAAATCTCACTAAGCTAGAGGGACTACATAAATGTCTCAAAGTTTCTAAATGTCACACTCACAAAGCATAAAATAAGCCTACACAATGTAAGGTTATCAGTCCATAATACAATTGCCTAATTGAATCAAACCAAATCTATTCAGAGGGGAAAAATCAAATCCAAAATATCTACAATGTGCTTTTAAATATATCCAGTATACAATAAAAGAATGCAAAGAATCAGGAAAATATACCTATTGTTTGGAAAATATATAGGTAATAGAGAAAGACCCCAAGATGATTAATGGCCAAATTAGCAGCCAAGCACTTGGAAGCCACTCCAATAAATGTATTCAAAGACTTAAAGTAAGTAATGGCCATTGTAAGTGAATGGATGGAAAATCCCAGCATAAAAAGGGAAACAAATCTAAAATAATGGAAATTCTAGAACTCAAAAGTACAATTTCTGGTATAAGGATCCCATTTCATGGATTTAAACAAATTGGATATATGAGGAAATAATTAGAAATCACTAATAAAATGATACTTTCAAATTTCCTAAATGTGTAAACAAAGAGAAATGATTTCCAAGCTAAATTGTTAATCAAAATAAAATTCAACATTCTTATAATAAAATTACTCAATACACTTATAAAGGAGCTGAGAGGACTTTAACTTTTTTAAACATTCTTTTTCTAATTAGGTACCATACTCTTAAGTTTTATCATTCTGTTCCCAAAATATCAAATTATCAAACTTTTCATCTGCCCAACTGTGTAGCCGCTGCATTGCCCTGTCTTCCACATGTGCCAAGTTTGATGTAGCCTTAATTCTTTCCCACACTCACTTCCAAGAGACCTAAGAGTTGCCGTGTCTCTGTCACACACCTCCATTCAATGTTCTGTTATGATAGGGTGCGACGCTTTTACCGAACTTATTTATCCTAGCACCTGCTTCAATTGTTTGAGGAACTGGAAAGATACTTTTTCTTCTTCCTTTTCCTCACTCCATCCCTGTCTTTACTACCCACACTTACTGTAAAACATTAGTAAGATAAGAATTAAAAGTCACACGATCTCACCAACAAAAAAAAAAAAGAGGGTAAAATGTGGGAAAATATGTGCATTTACATTTTTCCGTATGAGAGAAAAATATATCTTCAAAAGCAATCTAAGCTACCAAACATAAAGATAAACCAACTATCATTATATATATTTACTTCAGGGTCAGACTTCAGCAAAGTTTACCTTTCAGGATGTAAGCTAAAGCTTGACTTCATAAGATAGCCCTTTGCTTAATATAAATAACTTACACAAACCAGGACGTTTTCAAATTTAGTATTAAATCATACATTTATTATTTATTGAAAACATAGTATTCCAAGGCCTAGGGTATAATATCATGTTCCGATTATACTGATTTATCTATAAACTCAGGTCATGACACATTAGAAACAACAACTGAAAAGAGGAATGTAATAGTAGTCACACAGAAATCATGGCTGAAAGGACACTAAACAGAAAGGAAATTATGTAACAAAATAAATATGCTTAAATATCACACAAATCATATTGAGTTTGATATATTCTGCACTATCTCTTTAAAAAAGAAAGGAAATAGTTCCTCACCTTTGATGTAATATATATATGTATATATATACATATATTGTGTATATATATGATGAATATATATACTTAAATATATGAATGTTATATAGCATATATATTGCATGTGTATATATACCTATTTAAAAAGACTATAATTTTGAAATATGTAGATATTTAATGTTGTAATCATTTATCCATGCCAAAAAAATTTTTTTTAAGTCCCTCCTTAACTGACGTTATGGAGTTAGGATTTCTTTCGAAAAACCTACACTTCTCCTGTGTTTCTCCTTCACTGTCACACCACTGACTACTCTTACAACACTTCTGACATGAGATATGTGATAGTTCTTCCCACACCAAACAATTCTGTGATAGTAAGCTAGATGTCTAATAATTAAACTCAATTCTGCTACTATCCACCCAGCGATAGCATCAGATCCCACAGGTTAAGGGCTTCTGACTGGTTGGGTATAAATACAAGGTTCCCACATCTCCCTCCCTGGGTTCAATTAATTTGCTAGAGTGGCTCACTTAAGTCAGGAAAACAATTTACCTACTGTTTAACAGTTATTGTAAAAGGGTATGATAAAGGACGCAGATGAAATCCACATGGAAGAGTTGTGTAGGACCAAGTATATGGGAAAAAGCCTGAAGCTGCCATGTTCTCTTAACTGCCACACTGCATCTGCAGGAATTTGTCAGACCAAAAGGTCTCCAAACCCTGTGCTTTTGGGTTTTTTTATGGAAGCTTCATCACAAAGGTATGATCAATCATCAAATCTATTTTCAATCCCTCTCTGTTCTCTGGACAATGGGAAATGGGGCTAAAAATTCTAAGCTTCTGATCATGGTGTGGTCTTTATGGTGATCACCCCCATCCAAGAGCCCACCCAGGAATAAAAGACACTGCCATCACTCAGGAGATTCCATGGGATTTAGGAACTCTGTGTCAGAAGCCTTGGTCACAGACCAAATATTACAACACAAGAGGTTCCCATTGCTCTTATCACTGGTGAGATTACAAGGATTTTAGGAGCTGTATGCCAGGAACCAGGAGCAGAGACCAATATTTATATAAATATATGTTTCTATTATCTCATGATATTATTATAGAAAAATATAAAGGGGGATAAGTACTCAAGTACAAATATATCAATTAAATAGAATATTTGATATTTTTTTCCTCAACTACCTTATAAATTATTTGTTAGGTTCATGTGCATGAATATATGCGATATTTAAGCTTAAACTAACTTAGATTTGAACGCTACTCTTACATTTATTGGTAGAATGTTTTTCGATTCTTATTTTTACATATTATTAAACATTAGTGTTGTTACTGACATTTTTCTATAATTAAAATAGATGGAGTAATGGTATGCATAAACTTATATAAAGAGGAAGTTGATAATCATCTTTTGTTATCTTTTGAGAAGTATACTAAGACCAATTACTCAACTATTTCAATATTTTTATATTTATGATATCTTCAAGAGGACATAATATTTATATATTTTTTAAATGTTAACAAGCTGAGGATAGAGTAGTTTAAATCAGTTGCTCTAAATTTATAATATCTGAATGTCATGTGAATGAAACAATGGCTTTAGCTTAGATTATTTTGCGGTAAACACCAACATAGTGAAAAAAACATGCTTAGAAGTATTTATTGCTATGAAATCTTTGGTTAATGATTTCTCATATGAATGATAATTTTCCTAAAACAATTTTAATCTTTAATTTGAGATTTATCCATGGTAAACTTCGCCAGTTCTGAAATTAGAGGACTTGTTTTTACTTGATGCATTTATCACTAGCTTCATTTCTTTAAGAATTAGCGGTCAGAGGGTTCTAATCAAGTAAACTCATTTCATTAAACAATTCAAATGAATACCAGATTTTATCATCTGACTGTACTTATGGCTTATCTAACCCAAACACAGTTCAGTTTTCAACTGACATTTTGGTCCCAGAGCCTCTTAAAAATGAAAACAAACAAAAACTTCTTTTTCAACTTCTCTGGCTATACTTGTATTACTTCAGTTTAAATATATATTACATTACATGCATATACACACATCACATACATATACATATATATTACATACATATACATATCTACATATGTAAATATAAAGAAAAAAGAAAATATATGATTTATGTAAACTTATTGATTGTTAAGAAGAATTACCCAAGCTTTAGAAATGAGTCAAAACAGCAACCCTTTCAATATCTTTCAATATCTTTGAGACATTAGAGGCCCACCTTTAAGGGGCATGTAACCTTGACAGTATTCACAATTAAGCAGGATCCAGATATTTTGGCATTTTACAGTTCTGGAAAGTTACATATAATGAGCAGCAAAGTGAAAAGGTGAAAAGAATCTTTAGGCTTTTAAAGATGTAACTAATTTCTGTCTGGAAGAAGAGGCAATGCAAAAAGTGATGGTTGTATTGTACTATAGGACATTAGCAAGGTTGTATCCAATTTAGCAGTCTTACCTTAGGCTTTCTTTCTTTTGCATCCTCTTTTGAACCACATTATCATCCTGCCAGTCTCTTCACTTAGTTAAACAGAACTTCACCATGTGCTTAAACATATTTGAGAATTATGTATTTAACATTTAAAAAATTTTGTTTTGACACAGAAAAGGAACAATTGATCTTTCTTAAAACACAGAAAGACACAATCTTGAACTTTTGGTGTGGTTTAAGCCAATTCCCCAAATTTGACTAATGATAAAGATCACCTATGAAGCCTAATTGAGCCAAGCATTCTCTCTTTCAGTCCTAGATATTCAGAATTTCCAAGGAAGAGGCCTGTTAATATGTGTTTTTAGAGTCCTGGGTAGCTAACATTAGCTATCTATGTGGAATGTAGATCTAGGACACTGGTTCTAAAAATATTTGTAGTCTACAATTGCCCTAAGGTTTTAGAACTTTGGGACTCTTTTAATTATTCTTTCCCTTTCACTGCTTTACTTAGGATAATCGTGTATAACACAAGAAACCAGTAGATGTTGTTAAACTATAAATAGTAAAGCTGTGTGTTTATAACAATGATTTCAGACTAATAATTATTTCTTCAATTATTATAATATCAAAGGTTAAGTACACATAACAGAATAATCTTTATATGTTTTATATATTCTGCACATTGAAAAATTATGAAATAGTACAGCAAAAGACAAATGTTATAACAAGTTTGTTAAACAAATTCACTTTACCTATTGTGTACGATGTTTCCAAATATACCTATTATGTATTATGCGTCCAAATAGAGAGATTCTCACCAAGAAAAAAAAAGAAAACCAAAAAAACTTTTATACATCACATATATCGCAAAATAATATTAAGGTTATGAAATAGTGTAAACAATAGCAAACAAATATTGTGCTTATACAGTGCTAAGTCCTGATCTAGGTACTTTACATATATTCTCATTTCTCACAACTACTGTATGCTTTATCTTCTATACATATACTAATTCTTCTAATTATTACAGATTTTTAATTTGGGGGTATTAACTCTATTTACATATGAGAAACAATTCTGAGAGTTCAAATAACTTGCTCAATCACATGGCTAATAAATGATGGAATAGGTAATCTTGACCTTGATCTGTCTCCTGAGCTCATACTTTTCCACACTTACTAATCAGTTTTCTCAAATTAATTCTTTGTTAGAATCTTAAAAGTGGAATTTCAATCATGTATCTGAGTCTTAGTCACAACTAGATGCCATACAACTATATACTATAAATGCTACATTTCAATATAACCCTTTTTATTTTAGAACACCCCTTCCCTCCTCAGTTAACATTTAGGGAGATCTTTAAATTGAGTTAATATAAATTGGGTTTTTTCTTTTTCAAGTATCTGGTCTGCCAATGCCTTAGTCTTATACCTCTCCTCATCACTCTGCCAAATCCATTGAAATCATTCTTCATAAAGGATTTTAAGTCTCCGAACTTTCTTCAACCTCTCTTTTGAATATATCATATGTCTTATAATTTTATTATTGTAAGGTTGAAGAAAAATCTCCCTATTTCATATTGTCTCATAAAATTTTTCTCACATTTCTGTTTTCTTAACTTCTTTCTTTCCTTCATTGTCCTTATTAACATTTCCTCTACCTTCCCTGTTAGCACCATCTGTGAGATTCCTGACTTTGCATTTACTCTCTTTTAACAACAATTAGGATATTAAATAAGACTAAGACAGCACTAATCCTTGTTTTGTCCCCAGTAGGTTACTTCCAATTTTTTGCACTGTCTTATACTAATAAACCTTGTTTACAAGTTCTTAGACAATTTGCAGTATATATTCTGAGCTGAGTTCCACCATTGGGTGTGTTGTAAACACATTTTGTAATTGAAAAATGTATAGCATAACTTCAAAGGCCCTTAAGCAATTATATTTTCATTGGCTTTATATATATTTTCATCTCTGATTAACTATCAATTTCAAGTAAAATGAGACATACAAAATTAATTATTCTTAAAGACCTATTTTTTCTCAGTTCGTATTATTTACCTGAAAAATGATTTGAATTGTTAAATAATATGTTAAAACCTGTATCATGAGCTACTAATGGAATCAAATCACACACCTTACCTCATTATATCAAGTAAATAATTATTTGTTGCCGGTTATTATGCAGGGTAGGACAGAAATAACAGGCTACAAGGTTTCTGTGTAAGATATGGTAAAGAGTTTAAAATTTAGTCCCAACAAGGGATCTTCTAAGTTTTCCATTTTCTCCTGAGTAATTATAAGCAGTTTCCTCACAGTCTCCCAAGGATGTGGTAAGACATTTGAGAAATATTTGTAGAATGAGAGAGCAGTCTGAGACTGCAACATAATCATTTCTGGTTTACTTCAGTCACCTCAAGATCAATCCAGTCTTTCAGATTTCTTTATTTCTGCCACTACTATTTATATCCTTCTAATGTGATACCTGGATTCTGGAGCAACTATGAACATTTTGTCCTAGATACCTAGTCCCCTTGCAGTACATTGCTTTTCACATCCTTCTAGGTGTGGATCTCCTATTTTAAGTTCTTTGATGTCAGATTCAATTTCCATTGATTCCACTGTTGATTCATCTCTTGTTTTCTTAGACAACGCAACATGAATACTTAGGGTGGATTTTCTTTTAAGATTTAATGTCTCCGGTGCCCAGTGAGTCTACTGATAACTTACATATTTAGTTTACACTAGCCTTCCAATTGTGAAATCCAAAAGAGAATCTCTAGTTCTTATTTTGTTGACCTTCAATAATTTTAGAGAATGAGCATGTGAGCAGTATACACTTTAATTTCATTAAGTTGTGTTTTTAATAAAATATTTCTAAAGTTCAACTTGTAATTCACTATATAATATAAAATTAATTTAATTCTACTGCACAGCAAGAATAATGTGTTTTTCACATTTATTTTGAAAAACATATTTCCATTAATGTAAAAAAAGACATTTCCAGTCTAAAATAACATAAGTGTTAAGGAAACCAGCTGTCTGTATCTTTTCTAATGTGTTTTATAATATAGGTATTTTAATTGACAGATGATTACTTTTTTGTGTCAGTTTGACTGGGCCCACAGAGTACCTGACATTTGGTCAGACATTTTTCTGGGTGTGTCTGTGAGGGTGTTCCTAAATGAGATTAACATTTGAGTCTGTGAATTGAGGAAAGCAAATTACCCTCCCCAATATGGGTGGACCTCATCCATTCCTTTGAAGACCTAAATAGAATAAAAAGCTAAGTGGGATGTCTGGTGGCTCAATAAGTGAGTGTCTGCCTTTGGCTCAGGTTGTGCAGGGTCCTAGGATGGAGGCCCACATTGGGTTCCCCACAGGAAGCCTGCTTCTTCCTCTGCCTATGTCTCTTCCTCTCTCTGTGTCTCTCATGAGTAAATAATTTTTAAAAATCTAAAAAGAAAAAGCTAAATAAGAAAGAATTTTCTCCCTCTGCCTGTTTATAGCAGTCTTTATTTTTTTTATTTATTTATTTATTTTTTTTTTGGTTTTTTTTTTAATTTTTTTTTAATTAATTATTTATTTATTTATGATAGTCACACAGAGAGAGAGAGGCAGAGACACAGGCAGAGGGAGAAGCAGGCTCCATGCACCGGGAGCCTGATGTGGGATTCGATCCCGGGTCTCCAGGATCGCGCCCTGGGCCAAAGGCAGGCGCTAAACCTCTGCGCCACCCAGGGATCCCTATAGCAGTCTTTATAGATTTATTTATATATGAGAACCCAGGTAATATAGCTGTAAGAGAGATGTATGCTATATTGTCTGTATTTTCATTTTGGACTCACAAGTGAAAGAAATATAATTTTGGTTATTTTCACCTCTGCAATTTGTAGCAAATCGGTACTAAGTACAATTTAATATGCTTTCCAATAGCTGTCATTCAAGGGGTGGAACATCAGATGGGCACATAATGCAGCAAAGATGGACACAAACATTAAAGGGAAAAAAATCAAATGTTTAGTGTTTAGGTAAATTTGAGGGATTGAATATACTTAGAATACAGTTTACTAATCAGCCACATATTGTTAGTTTTATAAATATTAGTGTAACATTTTGTTTGAAAACATTATTATGAATTCATATAATTTCCAGAGAAAATTTTTAAATTTTGTAAAAAACAATTTTGGCAACAGCACACTTAATGATTTTTTTCATTTAATAATTGTATTCCTGATGAATGCGGTCTATTTAAATAACATGCCAATAATTTACCTGCAGTGTGACTATTTCTTTTAACTTGACTAGAGCTACAGATTATCCGTTAGCTATGTTACATGAAGGTTATATATGCGATTCATTCTACACATTGCTGCTTTTTCCACTTTCTTTTTATGTTACTTATTTAACATAAACTATCACAGAGATGTATTTATACTTCAATGGATATAACATATATAAGTCTAGTTTAAAAAAAGAAGCCCATACATAAGAATTAACATTGGCAGGAACTTTCAGGGATATATAATTTACATTTGAATTTCCTGCAAAATACACAAAAGTAGTATTAATTAACATACTAAAATCCATTGCATTATTGAAAAATCCAATCACATGTCTTCAAATTTAACCAAGAAAAAATAATTGACTATTTATAGTGTTTCTACACTTTAAACTTCCAGATTCAAGAAATATAGTTGCAGTTATGATATTATCAGTACACATATACCCATTATTTGTTTTCTTTCTTAAGTTAAAATGTTGAAAACTTTACAATTTCTTGTAAGGGCATGCTTTTTCCATTATCAGAAAATCTTAATGTATAACCTTTATTTTAAAATCTTCCCCATTAATATATGACATTTGCATATGATTTTTCAAACATATTTAACAGTGAGATCCAGAATTAACTTCATTCTGTGTATGAAAATTACATTATTTTCCAAATGTTACATTTCAGCAAAGCATTAGCAAAAATGATTAAATATATATCCAGTTCTTAATTATTCACACTAATGGAGAGGAAAAAAGGTGTATGTAGCATTAAAACAAAGGCAAATTCCTAACTCATTTTTAGCTTTTGAATATAATTCATCATATTCATACCTCTCTGTAGCAGCTCACACTTCCTATCTTTTCATGGCAATATTATACCTCTAAGCTTTAATATCAGGGAATCAGAAGACCTAACCAGAATCTTTTGGGATGTCAGGGTCCAAAGAATTATTCAGAAAACTGACATTTTACTAAATGTAAATTGATAGTATATCAACAAAAATACATTACTTATGAGACTTAATATCTTATTTCAATAGATAAGAAACATAATTTGGAGGTTATATTTATATTAATTCATTTATTTATTACATATGTATATATTACATATGTATTACTACATATGCCTATAATATCCTAAGTGATATTCTATGTGCTGAGAATACAGTGTTGAAGTAAACATAGTTGCTGCTCTTCTAAACACTACAATAACACAAAATAGATACATGCCAGTGGGGATAAGAGCTAGGAAAGTAAGAGTGATGGGGTTGCTATTTTAGAAAAGGTTATCCGAAGAGTCTATTTCTTATATATCATTTCATCAGAGGCATGAGTGAAATGGATCATGATATAAGGAGATAGCTAGAAAAAGAACACTGAATACAGAAAGAGCCACAAGTGCAAAGGCCCTGTGGTAAGCTTGCACTTCTCATGTTTGAACCCACACGATATCTGAAGATGAGTGAGGAAAGCAGATTATGTAGGGCACTGTGGATCTAGGGTTTTATTCTGAATTACAAACATCTGAGAGATTCTGAGTAAGACTGACATTTGACTTATATCTTAATAGAATCTCACATGTAGATATTAAACCACAGGAAGAAAATGATGGATGTGTGGAAACCAGTTAAAATGATGTAAAAACTATGGTGTGGTGGAAGCGGAGAAATACTGTACTGTAGACTTAGTACTAGTTGGTATTGTTCTTATTTTTAGTATTGTAAAGCTATTTTTAGACTCTTTAAACTGCTATCCTAGATTATGGCTGTATTCCTTTAACCATTTCTTTTTAAAAATTGAATGAAAGATAGTCTGTGGATAATTTTTAGCTCCTTAGGACCACATTCACTTACTGCAACATCCCCTCTCTACGAATATCGCTCTTCCTGTGAACACTAATAATTCTATTAAACCCAACTCAAACCTGAGCCTAGGTAACTTTTTCTTAATATATAAAACCACCATTTTTATTTTAACTTTAATATACTTTAACTTCCGTATAGATCTCTTTTAGAGAACATGCAAATGAGTAAAGTTTTGTTATGCAATCCAAGTTCCAATTCTATAGTAGAAATATTATTTTCTTCATTGTACCAGGCTCTTTCTCATCTCATTGCCTTTACCCATATGACCACTGGACCTTTAATACTTTCTCACTCTGCTTAAAAACTTCCAACCTCAAATCAAATGCCATTTAATCAGGAAAGCTCTCCTTGACCTGCTGGGTCAGATCTCCTGCTATATACTTTTAATTAAGGGCATTTGTCATACTTATGATTTTATATTTTTCCTGTGACTATTTGATTTATGTCTATCTCCTCTCACCCTTTTTGGTACTCAAGATCAACTGGACTTGCCCCAAATAGGTGGTCTGAAAACATTTTTTGATAAAATATTAGAAAGTGTCACTGAACTCATTTTCATTCAATTCTGTATTAAAGTTCTCCACAGAAACAGAGCCAGTAAGATAGATAGATATAGGGATAGAGACAGATACAGAGATAGAGATAGAGACAGAGATAGAACTGGAGATTTATTATAAGAATTGGCTCATGCAGTTATGGAGGCCTATAAGTCCCACAATCTGCTGTCTGTATGTGGAAAACAAGAAAATCTTGTGGTATAATTCAATCTAAGTCCAAAGTTGGGTGAACCAGGAAAACTGATAGTATAAATGCTGGATTCTGAGAGCCCAAAAAATAGGAGCTTCAATGTGCCAGGGCAATGAAAGATAGCTGTCTCAGCTCAGGAAGAGAGAACAAGAATTTGCCCTTCCTCCACCTTTTTGTTCTATTTAGGCTGTCAATGGGTTGAAAGATTCTGTCTACATTTGTCAAGACTCAGTCTACTGACTCAATGCAGAGTGTGTGACACACAGACACAGACACACTCAGAAATTATGTATTTTACTAGCTATCTGGGCATTCCTTAGCCTAATCACACTGGCACATAAAATTAACTATCATAGATTCCATACTATAGTCCTAATTCTTATCCCTTTTAGCCAAATTTTGATGTATTTTTTTTTATTTTTCTTACTAAGAATTTGAAAAAAAATAAATTTTGAACTTATTTCTACCAATCATTCTTTTGTGTATTAAAACATTTTTCAACCTCTATTTCTGTGTCACTCTCTTCCCTTGATTTATCTGTAATCTCTCCAACCAACCAAATTAAGATTTTTCCCATACTCCGTTTCCCAATTCTTCCAACTGTCAATGTTGTTACTATTATTGTTGTAGTATAATTTGAAATTTATCAACACTTCATTTTAAGGAGATTATTTTATTATGTATTTCCTCTTAAAATAACTTATCTTTGTTGTGCAATTATGTTTATAATAACATTTACTTATAGACACATATTTATAAGGCTCACTGCTAGCTCTTTTATATTGGAATTTCCTTATTTGTCATTTATGAGTTTCTTTTTTTCCTTTTTTTTAAATTCTATCTTGGTTTTTAAGATATAACACTGGTTATTGGGAATTTTTTTTAAAGATTTTATTTATTTATTCATGAGAGACACAGAGAGAGAGAGAGAGAGAGAGAGAGAGAGAGAGAGGCAGAGACACAGGCAGAGAGACACACACACAGAGAGAGAGAGAGAGAGAGAGAGAGAGAGGCAGAGACACAGGCAGAGGCTCCATGCAGGGAGCCTGATGTGGGTCTCAATCCCAGGTCTGCAGGATCACCTCCTGGGTGGAAGGTGGTGCTAAACTGCTGAGCCCCCCGGGCTGCCCTGATTACTGGGAAATATTTAAGTAATTTTTGAAACAAGCAAGAATTTATATTTTATTAGAGTGTGCAGATAAAATGCAGGACATCTAATTAAATTAAATTTCAGATAAACAATGTTTAATATGTGTTTATATGTATTTATAATTCATACAAAGAAAGCTAGTAAGTATATATAGTTTTCTTATATAATGCGAAATGTGGCAATCAGCATTCTTGGCTAAAAAACCTTTTTCATAAAACCCTTGACTAGTATATTGAGGCATTTTGTGAAGTTTCAGTGTATTTGGGCAGTCTTAATTTCTTTTTTTCACTTAGAAACCTGATATTTTTAGGGGCACCTGGGTGGCTCAGTCAGTTAAGTGTCTGCCTTTGGCTCACATCATGAACTCAGGATTGTATAATCGAGCTCCATGTCAGCTCTCTGCTCAGTGGGGCATCTGCTTCTCCTTCTCCTCTCCCTGTGCTCTCCTTCTCTCTTTCTCTCTCTAAAATAAAATAAAACTAAATTAAATTAAAATAAAGAAATCTTATATTTTGGACTTACAGTATTGTATAAAAATGAATATCTTTAGAAATTCAATATGTCGATCATTTTAAAAATTACTGGTTTATAATTTTGGCATGTAGTTGGTTAATTCAACTTCAGAATTATTTTTTCAATGCAGGGGGCAGTACATTTCTTTCAAAATTTTTGATCCCTGTTTTTCTCTTCAGCTTGTTCAGGGCCCCCTTTATAATGTTTGGTATTATGGAATTCATGTTTGTTATCTTTGTGGTCTTCTTTTTTTTTATTATTTTCATGCTTATTTTTCTCTAAGTTAAGGAAAACTTTTTATTTTTTTTAAAGATTTTATTTATTTATTTATTCATGAGAGACACAGAGAGAGAGAGGCAGAGACACAGGCAGAGGGAGAAGCAGGCTCCATGCAGGGGGCCCGACGTGGGACTCAATCCCGGGTCTCCAGGATCATGCCCTGGGCTGAAGGTGGCACTAAACCACTGAGCCACCTGGGCGTCCCTAAGGAAAACTTTTTAGATTGACCTTGTATGTTACTTATTTAGATTCTAGAACAATAGTTATGATATTGTTCTTTATTATATTGTTTCTATTTTAAATTTTATTATTGTTACTTATTCCCTTTTCTCGGCCAAATCTTTAATCTCGTTTATTTTCATACCTTGTTTAATGAAATTAATATACCTCTTTAAAATTTTACTGAAAATACAGAGGAGATGCCATCTGAAACATATTCCTTTTTCCTAGTATAAATCTCTTCATCTCAAAACCATGCCCTTCTTTTGCCTCTTTCTTTTTCTAATTTACAAAATGAGTTCATTATGGTCATCATTGTGGTTGGATCATATTATTCATATTTGAATGGGTACAGTTACATTATGGCATGGTATTTTTACTTCAATAATTTTGCTGCCCCCTGAATGCGGTTGAAATTCTTCTTTCTTGCTTACCCCACTCTACAGGTTGATGTAAGGCTATGATCAGCAATTAATTAAGGGCTGTGCATATTATTAGGATGGTTATCTGCAAAACCAACCATTAACCATCAAGTCCAGTTCTGTAGTATGGTTTTGTGGTGTCATTAGGGGTATTTTCTCACACTCTATCGCTTTGGAAACAGGTTTTCTATGTTTGATGATTTCAGAGGTACATTTGGTTTAGTAATAGCTGAATTTAGGACTTTAAATAATATTACTTAGACTGTCTTGCTCTCTTTATCACTTATTTTTTAGACCCCTTGGTTCTGCTTCCCTTTGTGTGATTGCTACATTTTTTCCTATTTATTTTGAAAAACTTTTGCATGCTGCAATTGAGAGGTACTTGTAACCTCAGCAAAATAGGGGGCTTCTTTCTCCAAAAAATTATAAATCAATCAAGAGGAGGAAATTTAATAGCTATTTGGGTTTAATCTGGGTACCTTGTACACAAAATTAATGTCAGAAGAATGGTGTTTGTTGAAGACACAAACACATATACATATTTATGGCTTATTTCATGTTCCCCCTTTTTCTATCCCCTCAGATCACATGGATTAAAAGGAAAGATACCAGAGAGGAAATACTTATGTCCATTATATTTTATACCTTGACTTGTCAGCCTTCCTTTATATATACCTGTCTTAACACACATGCAATTCTAAGAATTCATATATCTAAAAAAAATAAAACGAGACATAAAGCAAAAACAAAAATACAATACAATCACCCTATTTCCCAATGGCGACAGCCAAAGTTATTGCAACAAGTTTCCAAAATAGAATTTCAAATCTAGGCTCTTGAGGTGCTATTTAGAGCCAATTAGTCAGGTCCGGATGTAACTTGGGATTTAGCCATTTTTGTTCAATAATATAATCAACCAGCACTACTCTTTCAAAATGCAAAATACTCACGGCTTGAGCAGAAACAGACTTAATAGCAATGAAAATGCATATTTGCAAGTGAGAGAAAGCAAAAAGTGTTAGCCATTAACACTGTTTACCAAGGCCCTTGCTCCTTCCTGGCACAAAAAGGGGTTACACTTCACTGTCATTTTAAAGTTAAGCATGATGATGCTAATTGCTTTACTTATGAATTGTAATTTGAAATCAGGTATACAACTTCCAAGCAAAAGTATTTTCTAGCCAATGGGGTGTTGTTAGTTGTGGTGATTGTGACAAAACATGTCTACATGGAGGAAAAAGACTAAGCCATCAATTGGAAGAATTGCTCAAATCCACCATGAATCTGCTTTCTACTGTGAGTAAGAAATGGACTTGGTTGAGGGATGCCACTGGAAGTCCCAGGGTGTTTGTTTCTGCACATAACCTAACCTGAAAAATGTAGGAAACAACATATAGTTGTCACCAGTTTATGTCTCTCGTACAGGCTTACCTAAAGTGTGTAAAAGCAACAGCTTGCTCTACTGGGCACACAGTAAATTCTTTGTCACTCGGCATGGACAAATGTAGTTCTGCCTTATAGGATACCAGCACCAGAGGCTTCAGCCTTTGAGCCTGCCTCAATGGTTGCATATTTTATAACATGTTTCATGCCAGGATTGGGATTTCTCTGGCAAAAAATTTCATTAGAATAATAGGCAAATTGCATGTATCATTTCTGGTCATAAAATAAACCAGCAACCAAAACCAGATATGTATTTTTTGTTCATGTTGAGTTATGAACTTTGAATCTGAAGTGTCTGTTTTTGTCTCTCTTAGAAGTCTCCAAACTTTTCCTAAAGCTTGACTGCCTGGCTACCTCGATGGCCTTTGTTTAGTAATGATAGACTGAGAGATGCAGAGCTAATCTGGACCTTCCCCCAAGCTGCATCCTAATAGAAGATTCATTAGCATAGGTGGAACTGGGAGATAGAGTGGCATATTACTAACTTCTAAGGCAGGAACTGCAACAGGAGATACTTCAGTGGAGTGAAGAATTCCGGTTTTCTTCGAATTCAGTAAATCTTCCCATGTGCTTATAATATCACTTTTTGTTCTTCCTGCCTCCCTGAACTTGAGCATTGACTATAGTTTGGAAAGATTAACTTAGTCTCTGTAGGCATGTGATCTAAACTTTCATGAGTACATACACAAACACCAAAGACTCAATAGGAAAAGACTGGGACTGTAGCGTCTCTTCAAATGAAGACCCTGAACCTCAACCAATTGTTGCCATGGATAATTGCAGGCCCAATTTTCCAAGTTATCTACATTTTGGAGGAGATATGGGGGATTTGGATTTCCTATGAATTCTCGAAATTTTAAATATTTCTAATTGATTCAGTTGGAACAAAACAAGTTTTCATGCCAAATTAAACATACCTGCGAACCAAATATGATCCAAGGGCTACTAAATTGAAACTGCAGAACTACCAGTAAATCCATATAACTATTATGAATGGATGAATGAGTTTCTCCACCAATTAGTCATAAAAAATAAGGATGACAGGGGCTTATCATAACAGTTCAAAAGCACGGTTGGATTATCAAAATGCCTAGGGTTACCTGAGCGAAGCAGAATATGTCACTCCAAAATTTGACTGTAGGAGTTCAGGACATGCCACCCCAAAATATGCTGCTTTGGTATAGGGTTGATTTTGAATTTTTCAAGTCTGAATTCTAAGTCACCCCAAGGTTACTTGTTTTTCCCTCTGTCTATATATACATGAGGTAAACATTGTGATAAATTTCTCTTTGTTTCTTCTGGTTAAACTGTCTTTAGAAGAATCTCAGCTAATGACTCAGGAAGGGCAGAGGGAAAATTGTTTTTACACACTTACATAACACATACTAGATATCTGACCTTGAACAAATTATATGTAATTTCTCTAGCCTCATC
This sequence comes from Nyctereutes procyonoides, assembly GCF_905146905.1. Lineage (NCBI taxonomy): Eukaryota > Metazoa > Chordata > Mammalia > Carnivora > Canidae > Nyctereutes > Nyctereutes procyonoides. The sequence goes on from NW_026575121.1 coordinate 20,227,503, forward strand.
TCTTATCTGTTAAATGGAAAAACAATTGTATCTCATAAAATTGTTAGAAGGATTAAGTGATGCCATTTGTGTAAAAGTAAATTGTCCAGTGCTAGGCAAAGAGTTGCTCATTAAACTTTAGTAATGTAGTAGATGATAAAAATTGAAGATTTTCTGAAAGAAGAAAATTACTGAATTTAGAAGTTGAACTGTAGAAAGCAAAAGATGACTCTAAACGACATTCCCTTTTTTTTATACACCCTTCTTTAAATCTCCATACCCAACATGGGGCTCGAACTCACAACCCTAAGATCAAGAGTCTCATGTTCTTCCAACTGAGCCAGCCAGGTGCCTAAGATGATATTTACTTTTATTTATTTATTTATTTATTTATTTATTTATTTATTTATTTATTTATATTTTATTTTTTTTAGAGAGAGAGAGCAGAGAGAAAGACAGAGAGAGAAAGTGCCTGCATGAGCAGTGGAAGGGTGAGGGAGAGGGAGAAAGCATCTTAAGCAGGGTCAATGCTCAGTGAGATGACATTCACTTTTTAATTGGACTCAACATTCTCCAGCTGTTTAGCTCATATTTCACAGAAATATCGATATCAACACTACTTAGCTTTAGTATTGGTCTGAAAATAGAAACTGATCTTCAGGATATCCGGGCCTTGATCTCTTCTTTGCCTACCAAATAATTCACTGTTTAATTCTTTAAATATCTGCAAAATTTAAATTTTCATTCTCATTCATTGATTTTTTTTATCCTTTTTGTAGGTGACTTAAAGAATCTGATAATTACTAAATATTAGTAATGTATTTGGCTCCAACAAAAGTAAATAAAACATAAGAGAATGAACTGCTGGTTGGAAAACCCACAGATTTATCATTTCTGTATGTCCATATCCATTTGTGTATATACATTTTTTAGCTATATTTTTCTTAATAGCATTAACAGCATTAACTTCTTGTGCATACTGAACACCACCTTTGTGGAATTCGAACACTGATAGTGAGCAATGTCGACTTTAAAGGGAACACGAATGAGCAGAGTTGAATCTGTAATCCTGACTGCTCTATCAAAATGATTGCTCATGAAAATTGTTTTTAAAGACAATTTATTTGTTTTCAAATGACAAAACAGTATGAAAAATATCTAAAAGTTCAACCTCATAGCTACTGCATGTGAGGAAATAATACCAAGTTGTAGAAAAGAATTATAACCATTATTTTTTTTATTTTTTTTTAATTTTTATTTATTTATGATAGTCACAGAGAGAGAGAGAGAGAGGCAGAGACACAGGCAGAGGGAGAAGCAGGCTCCATGCACCGGGAGCCCAACGTGGGATTCGATCCCGGGTCTCCAGGATCCCGCCCTGGGCCAAAGGCAGGCGCCAAACTGCTACGCCACCCAGGGATCCCTATAACCATTATTTTAAGTTTATCTTTATATTATTTGGTATCATAAAAAAATCATCTCATTTACTGGAATACAATTTTCTATAACTATTCCTACCTAAAATCAGAAACTACATTGGAATATGCATTTGTAAAAATATATAAAAATACATATTAGCAAGTAAATGCTTTTTCTCTTGAATGGACATAATTTACATGTATTCTTATTCTGTGGTGAATTAAGATCTTAGTAATTACATTTTAAATAGTCATTTATGATGTTACTGTAATTTATTTTAAGATAAATGGTATTATATTTCCTATATTAATGCATTAGATAAACTAGAATTTAAGATTTTTCCTATATCTCATTAATTATGGGACAGTGATTTAGAAGATGTTAATAGAATTTTCCTATATTTTTCTATTTATAGTATCTAATTGTGGGTTTAATTTAGCATGCTTCATCATTGCATTTGGCAATTGACTACCAAGGGGTGGGGGCACTTAAACATTTGTACTTCCAAAAGTCATTATAATCAGCATCTAATCTTCTACATAAATACTATTCTACACAAAACTACCTAAGGTTATGCATGCAAGTAGTAGTATTTTGATATTGGTTCTCATTTCCTCACTAATGGGTAAACCTCAAAACAAAAAAAAGAAAAAAACAGAACATAAATAGGTTAGAGATTTTACAAAAGACCTAACAAATATACTCGAAGCAATGATAGATTCCAAACTCTTCCTACTTATGATCATTTATCTACATTTAAAGTGCCTGACATTATTCAATAGCGCTGTATTGTGACAAATTTCTCCCCCAATAGACTTAATTTCGATTATCCTTATGTGTCTGCAAGGCTCCTCAGATTGTTCCCTGTTATTGACTGCTATGTATCCCAAACTTGCAGAATATTCTCTTACTCCAGGCCTCACTAACAAATCTATTTATAGATCTTTAGACTTCATTCAAGTCTTTAAAACTCCAGAACACACAGAGATTTGTCTCTTTATTGTTCACCCTCTACACTGACCTATTCAATCATGTTGGGTGGGGCATGATGGAAAACTGAAGAAGCATCACAATAGTAAGTCAGAACAAGAATACAGTAACAAAATTTGATGATGAATTCTCCTATATAATAGGCAAGTTTCTGATGTCCAGAAAAAAAGCTGTTACCAAGTAGCAGTTGGATGATCTAAGAATCAAAACAGGAAAACAAAACAAAACAAAACAAACAAACAAACAAAAAAACAAGTTGCAAAGGTGGAATATATCCAGGGAAGAAACTGAAGTTCAAGAATGAAGAAAAACCACAGAAGTACCTTTACAAGTGGGAAACAAATCAAATAAGCAAATGAGCAAAGTATTTCTTCGGCCATTGGATGTTTGAAAAGCTGTATATTATCTGCTGTCACTGCTTATATTACAATAATTCTCTATCCAGGTCAACACTAGTCTTCAAAATTGTTCTACATTTTTCCCTTACTACACTATTAGATAGCAAGGTATGCATGTAATCCTTTGTGACACATTTTTAAGTAATTTTTTATTAGCTGCTTTAAGCACTTTTTAAAAATGTGTTAATGTCACTAAGCAGTAAAAAGTTTCATTAAATGTACTTAATATTTTCAGAAGTAGAAAAATAAAGTAATGTTAAAGAGACTTTATATCATTTTTAATATACCCCATCACCTGGTTCTATCCTATCTCTGCATTTGCTAGAACTCTAGACGTTTTTCACTTCATGCCTTCTGACCTTTGATCTAGCAAATGATAATTCTCAGTTTCCCTCTCTTTTTGTTTTCAGAATCTGTTTTCAGAATATTTTACCCTTTGACTATGAGTAGATTTCCAAGACAATGATACTATCTTTGTGTGTGCCTGTGTGGATGTATGGGGGGGGGGTATTTTTATGTTTTCCTTCCCTCCCTCCCCCCTCCTCCTTCTCTTCCTTCCTTCATGATTTCTTTAGAGACTGATATTTATTTTATACTCTGAGTTAAAAACCTAACAGTATTCTATTCATTGTTCTAGCTTTGGCCATTGAGAGCATATTTAGTTATCTCCTGTATCTTTGACATATTTACATTAATGTATTTTTTAGCGAGTCCTTATGTGATGGCACTAAAGCTTAAGACTTGTTTTTTTTTTAAAGGTTTTTTATATATTTATTTTAGAGAGAATGTTTGTGAGCAAATGAGGGCAGAGGGAGAGGGAGAGAGAGAAAATCTTGAAGCAGACTCCCTGCTGAGCACAGACAGTCCCCGCTGATGGCGCTCAGTCCCAGCACCCTGAGATCATGATCTGAGCTGAAATCAAGAGCTGGACACTCAACCAACTGAGCCACCCAGGCACCCCTGGAGGTATTTTATATATTTCTCATCCCATTTGCAGAATCAGTCATCCTAGATCCTTTTATTGAAGAATTATATTAGAAAATAAGTAGCTTGTTACAACTGGGATACTGTTGCTTCTAGGCCTTCAGTTAGCTGACAGGCCAGGAAATATATGTGTGGATTTACATATATATAATGACTTCTCCGCTGAACGATCTATATCTGTGTAGGGTCAGATACAGTTTATATAGGTATCTTCAAAATTGATCTCTTACCATATGGATCATTGTAGCTCCTCTTCCATTGCTTACCTTTTATTCCTGCAGTTGTGAACCTTGCTTCCTAACCCTTGGCAAGCATATGTTTCATTGTTCATTTCTATTGTGTATGTCTAGCAGTATCAGAACCGCTAACCTGAATTATATCCCCACAAGGAATAGCTTCATGCACTAGAACGCAGTGCTTGTGTTGCTTTAACCTTCCAGTCTCCACTTATTTCCAACATTACTTAGGGAAACACTTCTCCCCTTCAGTGAGGTTGTTTCATACGTGGTTTTCTGTTTGTTTGTTTGTTTGTTTTGTACAGGTAGATTGTTTTGTCCCAATATGCATTCAATCCTGAGGTCTCCTCACTCTTAAATTATCTTTACAAATCTGCATAAGATTGGGGCACCTGGGTGGCTCAGTGGTTGAGCATCTGCCTTCGGCTCAGGTCGTGATCCTGGAGTCCTGGGATCAAGTCCCGCATCAGGCTCCCCATATGGAGCCTGCTCCTCCCTCTACCTATGTCTCTGCCTCTCTCTGTGTGTCTCTCATGAATAAATAAATACAATCTTTAAAAAAATTATTTGAGATTCACCCTTTCTGACATTATTAGGTTCTATGGTTGTGGCAAAGGCATAGTGTTCTGTATCCAACATTACAGTAACGTGAATAACAATCTTGTCTGCCCAAAAATTCTCTGTGGTTTACATGTTCAACCTTCACCCCATCTCCCATTTTCTTCTCCCCTGGAAACCACTAGCCTTTTTACTATCTCAATAATTTTGTCTTTTCCAAAATGTCATATAATTGGAATCATATAGTATGTCATCCTTTCAAACTGGCTTCTTTCACTTACTATATGTTTAAGATTTGTCCCTACCTTTTTATGACTTGATATCTCTTTTTAAAAAATCATTGAATAATGTTGCATTGTATGGAATTACCACAGTTTGTTTAGCTGTTCACCTATGGAAAGATACCTTGTTTTTTACCTTATCCACTAATGCCCTTGACTAATTAATCATAGTTACTTTAAATTCCTGGGCTGGTATTTCCAAAATCTCTCATATTTGAATCTGGTTCTGATGCTACTGTCTCTTCTGAGTTTGTTTTTACTTGCCTAGTAGAATGTCTTGTAATTTGTTGAAGGTCAGACATGATATTTTGAGTAACAGAAACAGAGGCAAAAGATGTTTCATGTGAGGTTTCATGTTCATTTGAATAGAATTTGGATTGTGTTTAATTTTGGATATAACAGAGCACGCCAGAAAATCCAAATTCATTATCGTCTTTGCTTTGGGCTCTTTTGTTCTCTTGGGTTTCCCTAAGAGCTCCTTAAGTAGAGATGTGGCTTGTAGCTCTTTTAGATGAAATCTGTTGTTATTATACCGGAGACTTCTTCACATGGTGGTAATGTGTTAGCAAGGAGAAATGCTCTAAAATTTTATGATGAAATCTCAGTTTTTGGGGGGGATATGTGTCCCTGGGCTGGAATCTTCACAAGTGTTTCTTAGCTTTTTTCTCCTCAGGTCAGATAGGAAAGAAAGAGCAAGCTAGAGTTTGTAAATGTCCTTCCCTTGATTTAGAAGACAACTCTGATTAATTAGTTTCCCATGGAGAGTAGCCTGAGTTATGGGATATACTGTGGATATATTATTAAATGGTTCATTTTCCCCTTCATTGCCAGAGTCAAGTTCTTTTTTTTTTTTCTTTCTTGATTCCTCACTGTATGAACACTGAGGAGTAAAATGCTAGACATAAACCCCACAAAAGTGTGGGTTCTCTGTCTATTCCTCCCCAGGAGTTTCTCTACCTCGCACTAGTATAAATCAGTCTCCAAGAATTTGCAAAATTACCAATTTTATGTTCTCATTCATTTATACCTGCATTGGCTACTGCTCCTGGGGAGCAGATCTTAGCTGTTATTATCTGTATATGCCTGTCTCTTAATATTGGGGTGATGGTTTGTCCTGCAACCTCAATTCTCTGATGAGTAAAAAAAATTCATTAATTTTTCAAAGTATTAATCATTTTCTTGCTTAAGAATATTAGTGAGGAATCTGAGCATTTTATACTTTAGAGCTAAAACTGGAAGTTTAAAACATGTTTTATTTTTTTATTTTTTTTAAATATTTTATTTATTTATTCATGGGAAACACAGAGAGAGAGAGAGAGGCAGAGACACAGGCAGAGGGAGAAGCAGGCTCCATGCAGGGAGCCCGATGTGAGACTCGATCCCGGGTCTCCAGGGTCACGCCCTGGGCTGCGCCACCGGGGCTGCCCCTAAAACATGTATTAAAGACACTATGAAATTCAGAGACACTTTCTATCTACACTGTCATTCTAATGTGGTGTACATCAGACAGAAGGATTTAAATTATGCTCATTTAGACTGGACATAAAATACTTTTCAGAGATTTAAACAACAAAGGTCTACTTCTTGTTCTTGTTTTAGGTAAGTCAGTTGTATCTTTAATGCTAAATTCTATCATTCAAAAATCCAGGTTAAAAAATACCCCCTCTCTATATATCTGCATATATATATATATATATAATATATTACATATATATCCAATTATAATATAAATATCATAATATATATATAATTTAAATTCAATTAGCCAACATACAGTACATCATTAGTTTCAGACATAACATTCAGTAATTCATTAGTTGTATATAAGCCCCAGTGCTCATCTCATCACATGCCATCCTTAATGGCCATCACCCTATTACACCATCCCCAACCCCCCTCCCCTCTAGCAACCCTCAGTTTGTTTCCTAAAGTTAAGAGTCTCACATGGTTTATCTTTCTGATTTCTTTCCATTACATTTTCCTTCCCTTCCCCTGGCTTGTTGTAATGCAAGAAGGAAACGAGAGATGGTGCAGATACATTATATTTAAAATATTCTGTTTGGAATTGGCCCATGTCAGTTTCATACTTAATTAACTTAAATAAGTTATATGGGCAAAGTTGTCAGTTGTGACAGAAATGCCCCCACCTCCCATTGAGAGGCTATAAAGAATGGGTTTCTGAATATTCTGGACAAAAATGAAATCTAACAAAAATAGTGATATAGATGTTCACAGGCACAGAGGAAGCTGAATATTATTCCTTATAGCTATGTCATATTGGAATAGTTTAAAACATTCTTGTAGTTGATAGTTAACTGAGTTTATATTTCATATCTTTAATCTTTTGGATCTAGATCCTTATCCTTTGCTTCATGTCTGTCTGTCTTTTTTTCTTTCTCTCTAGCCCCTATTCTTTTGCTTCATGTTTCTTTTTCTTTCTTCTTTCTTTCTTTCTTTCTTTCTTTCTTTCTTTCTTTCTTTCCTTTCTTTCTTCTTTTCTTCTTTCTTCTTTCCTCCTCCCTACCTCCCTTCTTTCCTTCCTTTCTATCCTCCTTTCTCCTCCCTCCCTCTTTCTTCGCTTTCCCTCTTTCCTCCCTTCTTTCCTCCCTTTCCTTCTCTTCTCTTTTATTTTTCTTCTTTCTTTTTCCTGTGATTCCTGTGATATTAGAAAATCTGCTCAACCACTGCCATTCAAGTACAGGATAATTTTATTGTTTGCAATAGCCAAGAAACTACCTTATTTGTTTTGTATTTACATACTACACTTGAATGTTGAATAAAATGAAGTTTTTGATGTTTGTTTCATTTTTATGTCATATCTTACGGCTAACCGGTATGTGCAGATTTAAGGATATATTGAACATTAGTTATTTTTAATTTGGGCTGCATTTCTTATTTTCTATTCCCTCACCACTCATTTCCTCTGATTACATATTGAATTATTTGGGGCTATAGAGATGAAAGCAACAGTATAGAGTACCTTTTATAACTTCAAAGTGGAGCTATGGAGGTGAATTCTATATAGAGAATAAATATACTATTTATCAAAATGAAAAGCAAGAATGTAGCCAACAATTCTTTGGCTAGCCTGCTTGCCATGACAGTCTAAAATGGGGCAGACCACGTAGATGCATTACAAGCACAGAAGCTGTTACACAAATGCTTTTATACTTTGTATACAAGTTATATTAAGAAAAGTGCCCTCAGTCTTAATCAGCACTGTAGGAAACATTTTATTGCCTTTTACATGCTCTCTTTACAAAGCAGCGCTTGCTTAATTAACTCCACCCTTACGTAACCAAAGATTAGTTTACAAAACAATATTAAAAGAAATTCTAAAGGGAGCATTTGTTGAAATAAGTTGGCTAGCCATTACTGCAAGAACAGCTTTGTGCCTACTAATGACTGGATTTATAACTGATGTCTACTACTTTTAATGTTACACTATATTTTCCTAAATGTTTCTCAGCACAGTAGCTAGATGCAAATAAAAAAAAAGTTCTCCTACTTTCCATTTTCTTTGTAATTTACAAATGCAATAAAAGACTAGTTCATTAATGCAAAGGACAAATATGGGCAATACTTACAGCAATATACACTCATACACAAACAGAAACATGCAAATTATTATGGCAATAAATATAAAATATAGGAGAGTGTATAAAGTACAAATTTCCCTTTTTAATAGAAAATCTGTGTACTGCATTTTAGTGCTCTAACTTGTCAAGGCCTCCTAACCAAATTCATGGAGAAAATAGAATAATATGAGAATAACAAGTAATAGTAATTCCAGTTAATATGTGCATCTTAATGCAAACCTATTCAAGGAAATGCATTAAATGAGGCAGTATTTCACTAGGATAGTGCAACCATAATCTGAATTATCTTTGATTACATAGCAATGGATCAAATAAATGTATCATATCATGCATATTTTGTCTTGGCAAAATATTTTTTACTCATCAGTGATGATAGATGTGAGCTATTAAAGATTTATAATATGTAAGGAACGGAGAATTTTGCTGACAAGAAAGGATGTAACAATCATTTTCATAGTCTACGTTGCTATGGAACAGAAAGAAATGCTTAACGAGACACAAGGTCAATATAAAAAGGGCAAGGATGAGGCTTCATATCTATGGGAGTGGAATATTACCTTAATTGATACAAATCATGTGTTGAAATTGTAGGCAGATATTAATAATGTACCAGCATGATCTGGACATGTTTTACATATCTATACAAAAACTTGTGCAAGACTTCATTTTGTTTCTAATTTTTTCTTATCTGTTTCCTCTTGAAAGTTTTGATTGGTAGTGTTTAGTGCAATTAGTAACTTAATATGTGATGATGTATATATTCCTTTATTGTAGTAGTTGATGATTTTATTTTTCTTTAATGGATAGTATAGATATTGGAACTTAAAGTGCAGACATTTTCTGTTATCACATTTAAAACCCAAGTGATTTCATCTAAAGAGCTATGATTTTTGGAGCTCAGTGTTTGAGCGTGAGGTTGTGATCCCAGGGTCTTGGAGTTGAGTCCCGCATCAGGCTCTCTTCTGGGAGCCTGCTTATCCCTCTGCCTATGTCTCTACCTCTCTCTGTGTGTCTCTCATGAATAAAAAAGTAAAATCTTAAAAAAAAAAAAATAAGAGCTATGGTTCTGTAGATTAGTGTTAGCGTTTTTTTTTTTTTTTCCTAATAGTTGCTGAAAGAATCAGGCATTGTCTTAAAAGGAAACTTAAAAATATGTGATTTGTGGAAAATTTATATAGCATATGCAGCAAGTCAATTATAAATGAAAAAGTAAAATGATTAACATATTTTATATTGAATATATATTGTAATGTGGTTTAAAAATCTCTTAGCTTACATTTCTTTCTGATCAATGCCTTAACAGGCTTTTTTTTTAAGATTATTTATTTATTTATTTATTAGAGAGAGAGAGAGAGAGAGAGAGAGAGAGAGAGGCAGAGACACAGGCAGAGGGAGAAGCAGGGAGAAGCAGGCTCCACGCAGGGAGCCCGATGTGGGACCCATCCCAGGACTCCAGGATCACGCCCTGGGCTGAAGACAGCCGCTCAACCTCTGAGCCACCCAGGCATCCCATCTCAATTACTTTTCAACTGTTTTTATACTTGTCTAAAATATAGTATGATGATGAAATTTCATCTCTTCTTAGATTGGAAATCAATTATAAAAAAATTAAGAACTGGCTTCTTGGTTAAAAACTATATAATATTCATAAATCAGAAACAGTAAATATTAGTTTAAGAAAATATAAAATTAAAGTTAAAATGTATAGTTTCTCACATGAATCATCCCTGTGTAAACATCATGTTAGATAAAAATTTTAAAGGACACACTGCAAATCTTTATATGCATATTATAATACTATAATGTAAAATGTTTAAATGAATATGGTCAAAGATAGGAATACTAGAAAAATTACAATGGTTTATCAAATTAATAAAAAAATATTTGTTTTATTATTTCCTTCATTGATACTAATTTGGAGTTTTGTTATAAATAACATTTGTGCACTTTTCTAAGTATCTTGATTAATGTTTTAAATCCAAGGATTTATATTTATGTGATATTACTTTTATTAGTAGTATTAATATTCATTTTTTAAAGGCCAAAGTTAGAATTCCATAGACATGAGTTTGGGTCCCATTTCCAGCAGTAACTGATTATATAGCTTGTTGCATTTGTGTTTAAATGGAGGTTAAAATAGAATCCAGCTCTTGAGGTTGGTATGATGACATATAAGAAGCTTAGGACAGGACCCAGTACATGTTAACATAATAGTAACTTAAAAAACTGGAAAACTAATACATCTTGTGTTATTAAATGATACAATTAATTTAATACCTTATTTTAAAAATACAGTATTCAAAGCAGTTAATATTCATTATAGCATGATTAATCCAAATATTATGTGAAAATATTGTTTTATATAATATGGCCTTAATTTTTCTAGTTCCCTTTGAAAATATTTAAATGTTTTGCATGATTGCTCCCTGCTCCCCACCACGTCACCTTAAAAATACAAATTAGACATGTGAGTAAGCATTGGACACAATAGCCACTGATTCCAAAGATTATTTAAAAATAATCTACTGATTGCCTATTGCTTGACTCCTACCCAAAAATATATTTTATATATGATTATTTTATTATTAATATTTTTTCTTCATTTTTTAAACTTTTTTCCTCTCTCTCCTTTTCATTCTCCCTTCCCTTCCATCTATGATGTGAGGGGTATGGTAATACTTACATAATTTAACACAATTTTCTAAAATGGTGAATAATGTCATGATTATCATTCAGCTCCGATATTTTTGAAAGAAGAAACAACTATGTAATCTATACTTTGTCAAGAAAAGCAATGCTTGAGTAATTTATCCCCACACATATGGTAACTGGACAATTTTTTATTATACAGAATAGTGCTGTAGAGCTCTAGAGGAAAAAAAAAAAAGAAAGACAGACATGGAGAAAATAGATGTCCATATCTATGGATGAGACAAAGAAATATTAAAAGAGCAATAAAAAGCCATGCATGGCATTTCAGTAGCAGCAGCTGTGGGAGCATAAGTAGCACTAAATTATACATGCATCACTCAAAGAATAATTATGTTGTTCATCAATAATAAGTAATTATCTGAAAAAATTATCATGTCACATGCAGGCACATTTGTAAAAAAAATAAATAAAAGCACATATGTCACTATAAAGATGTTTAAATACCATTTACCACTATATATTTATCAGATCAGATGCAGTTTTTATACTCTATGCTCGAAGAAGGGTAGGCAGTTTATTTTTTGACAATTTATCACAAGAAAATTAATTTACTTTTACAATTTTGGGAAACTAAGAATAGAAGCCCATTATTTTTCTTTCTGAAACTGTTCAAAAGTCCAGGTGAAAAACAGGCTCCAAATCACATAAAGCAAAACATTCTGTTTTAAACCAACAGACACGTTCCCCAATTATTCAACTTGTCAGCCATGAGCTGACAGTTAAAAGACCAGGATAGATGGAACCAATCATAAGTACCATCGCTCATTCTCCCATGTCCATGACTGAACTCCACATACACTCCGATAGTACATAGTTTGCATCAATATGTAATTCTCTTTAGATCACATGATGGGCTTTCTACGATTATTTTTCATGTCTCTTGCCAGGTTATTTTCTCCTCCAATACTTTTCAAAGGGTTTGATTGGCAATGGAAAGACACACAGAGATTGAATCTTAAAACCACGCAATTCTTTAACACCTGAATCAGATACTTTTCACCCAGCCAATGCCATGGAATCATTTTGAATTCAGAAATTATACATAAAAAATATTAATAGGCAATACTGGCACCTATTTGAATTATGTATAAAAGGGGTTAAATAGTTTATCACATTGTCCTTGCTTATATGCCTCAAATATTAATATTATTCTGTCAAATTAATTTATAAAATCCAGTATCTATTTAGAAAGACATGAAATAACATAAGTTTTGAACTCCTCAAGACTAACTCCTATTAGTGGGGAGTCTGCCTTCAGTCACAATAGAAAGACATAGCCCCTAAAATAATTCCCAGACTTCAGCTAGTTTAAAGACCCACAGCCCCTTGTTTTAAGAAGAAAATGGTTTCCTTGAGGAAAACACTCCTATGCTGCAAAAATGTATACTGCAAAGCTTCCTTCTAACCTTCTACAAAGGGACATGCAGCCATTTATTAGGGTGACTCTGTATTAGAAAAGGAGACATAAGCAGACATTTTGGCAAGTATTGTCTTGGAACTAAGACTTCATTCTTTACCGATCCAGCCATCCATTCATTTTCTAATTTCATTGCCTTATTTTGATTATCTGCATTTTATTTACCAGAGATTATTTCTTTATTTTCTTCTTTATTAGTATGAGTGTTATTGACTCTGTTCAATTAATATGTAACTTTCAAAGGATCAGAGACTTTTTCTTTTTTGGTGCTGTGTTGCCATTAGTTAGAACACTGCCCTGATAAGTAGTAAGCATAGTACTTGTTGGCTCACAAAATAAAGAATGAAAATCGTTTCATATGTCACTTAACAGTTTGGTTACTGATCATTATCAAGATATAAATTACTCTACACTGAGAAAAAACAGATAATTGTATTCTCTATTAAATTGTTTTGAATAGCAATTGAATTAAAATACACATACACATACGTATATAGCACATAGATGAAATTATATTGAAAAGTATATATTCCTTTCTTTAATTAAGTACATATCTATGGAGCACCTGCTATGTTTCTGAACTTTTTTGGGCATTAAAAATGCGAGAATGGGTCCCTGTTTTCATGGAGTTTACATTCAAGTTGATGAAGATCTCAGAAATAACTCAGAAATAACAAACAAATATATGTCTAGCTGTGACATATGCCAGAAAAAGTCTTTATGAAAAAGAGATATTAGGCAGATTCTGGAAGAAAGTGAGAGATGTAGCTTTAATGGCTATTTGGAGGATGAGTATCACAGGCAAACCAAAACAAAAGTTCAAAAACCATGAGTCAGGAAAATGCTTGTCACACTTGAGAATGGACAGGAGGGCCAATTCTACTGAAGATGATGACACAGAAAGAAGTCGTTGCCATTGAGACCCATGAGGCATTCACAGTCCAGATTTTGAGGCCTCCTGTAGGTTACTTTGAATACATTGCAAGTAATACAGGAAGCTATTGAAATATTTGTTTTGAGGAGAAAAAAACAAGATCTAATTTTAAAAGAATCATAATGCCTGCATTGTGGAGACTAGTTTGTGCTGTTGGAAATGGGAAAGATAATGAGTGATACCAGTTGCTGCATTCACCCAGGTCAGATATGTTTGGATTTGAAAAACAATTTAGTTGTTTTTAGTTGAGTAATTTAGTTGAGTTGAGTGGTAGAGTAGCGATGTGTTTTGTGGAGTGTGGAATTTAGTTGAGTAAGAGGTAGAAATGATAGGATTCTAGATATAGAAGTGGAATGGAAAGAAGGACTTTTGATGAATAAAATAGGAGAAAGGATTCAAGGGTAAGAATAAGGTGTGTTTTCTGAGAAAGAAGGAAGAAAACTACTTTCAGTGAGAAAGTGGAAAAGTGGGATAGCCATTTACTGACTTGAGAATAACTGAGATAAGCGTATTTTATGCATGTGTATGACAATGTATCATGCTAACAAAGCATATGTACACATTAGATACACCATTATTCAAATTTTAATCTTAAATTACTGAGGGAAGAAAGAAGAAGAAAGAGAAAAGAGAGGAAAACATAAGAGTAGAGAAGATACAAATGATTGGTTGAAAATATAAAGAATAAAATGGAGGGAATATTTTAGAGAAAAGAAAAGGTCATTCAGTGAATGTTAATGTGAATGTTAAATTGAAAGGGTTTTTTTGGGCAGCCCGGATGGCTCAGCGGTTTAACACTGACTTCAGCCCACTGCCTCATCCTGGAGACCCGAGATCGAGTCTCCCGTCAGGCTTCCTGCATGAAGCCTGCTTCTCCCTCTGCCTGTGTCTCTGCCTCTCTCTCTCTCTCTCATGAATAAATGAACAAAATCTTTAAAAAAATAAAAAAAGAAAGAGTTCTTTTCACACATTATCATTACCTTATAATGTTTCTATTAATACTTGAAATTCCAAAAGGCAGTTAAAATCATAGAATACTAGACCTGAAAGAAAACAGTTTAGCTTACACTTTCCATATGAGGATGTTCAATTTGAAATAAATTTTTCCAATACTATTAGCTGATTAGTGGCAGGAAAAGCATGGAGTTGCTCAAAAGCCAAACAATATATATGAAGAGTGTCGATGTGTATTTGTACAGCACCATTAAACTGTTACCTAGTTTGTAGGACTCAGTTTCTTCAAGCTTATATTTTAAACACAGCAACCAAACCATAAGTCTCGATGGGGAAGTAACTTTTCTACTGGAGGGGCTTCCAGTGTCAGTGGACAAATGATTAAAAAAATAATTCTATATTACTTCATTTGGCTTAAAGCCTAAATATGGTTTTTCACCTAAAGCCACCTTGCCAACCTATGCCTTTTTTAGACTTGATTCTCCATTTAAATACTCACTGGCCTTGATCCATTTATAAGACATATTAAACTGTTTAAAATGCAAAAGTAAACTAAATACTAATGTGTAATTAAAATAAATATGATATATTTATAATATATATATATGTATATATATAAACTCTCAAGTTAGCAGACACCTGGGATGAAGCTCATTCATATCACAGTCATCTTAAAATTATCTACAACACCTTTATCATTTGATATTTCCTCAAATATTTAGTAGTGCCACAAATATTACAGTTTTAAGAAGCACAAAATGAATTTTCAGTTTAATGTATATGGATATATTAGGTGTTTTAATAGAAATATGAAGTGATCATTCATCTTTATTCCTACCATTCCTTCTCATTCCTTTAATTATATATGTGTTTATGAACATATATGTATTTGGCATGAATAATATTATATTTTTTTTTCACTAACCACACACACACACACACACACACACATACCATACATATTATTTGAGATATTTCTCCCAGAAATGCATAGCAAATGTATTTTTGACAGGTTATTATATAATGCAACTATTTTTTTAAGTTTTAATTATCACAGGTAAATAGAATCTATGGAATTTCCACACTCCACAAAACACATCGCTACCTCTCACACAGTTGTTTCGATAATAATTTCTTGAAAGCTTTATAGAAACTACAGATGGGGGCACCTGGGTGGCTCAGTCAGTTAAGTATCCAACTCTTGATTTCAGCTTAGGTCATGGTCCAGAGTCATGAGATTGAGTCCCACCTATGGCTCCCTGATAGGCATGAAAGTTGCTTAGGATTCTCTCTCTATCTCCCTCTTCCCAGGCCTGTGCCTCCACTCACTTATGCACATACTCCCTCAAAAAATAAAAATAAAAATAAAAAATAAAAGAAATTGTGAATTAAGGGAGGAAAAGAATATGAGCATAAAGGCCAATTGCAAAAGCAGTTTCTTAAGAGCAAGATTTCAGAAAAAAAACCTTTATCACAGTTTCAGAGAAATTTTGTTCATGAATTATTTTAAAAAATTAATAAAGAAATACGTGATTTTAAGATAATTGTAAAACCATGGAGAAGGTAAATGAAAAAGCTAGTGATCTGAAATCTAAAATAGTTTAAAAACACAGATAAACATGTAATGTTAAAAACATAGAACATGATTGATTAAATACAAAATATTGACCAGAGAACAGATTTTAAAATATTAAAAAATGAAATAAGATGAAAAATATGAAAATCCTTATTCTTTACACCATTGAAATGGAAGTTAATGGTGACATAGCATGTGCATTATTGATGGCTTTCAACGAAATGCAACAAATAGAATAGAAAAATATTTATTGGTATGATAAGAAGCAATTCTTCTTTATTGAAGGTGGTTTTAAATTTGCAGATTGAAAGGGCAGATTATATTGCCAGAACAATATATAATGTATTCAAATTTTTAAAATTACTAAGATATCAAGTTGGAGGAGAGATGTTTTCCTCAATGGAATGCCGATTGTGGCAAAGCAATCTGACTGTACTATAAATGTATGTATGGCATAATCTCATTTAAGGGGGTACAGAGAAAAGTGTTAATTTGAGTAACTTTGAAAAGTGGTATTTTGCCTGGAAACTTCAAAACTTAACATGAAAGGAAGTGTATGTGTACATGGATTAAACAAATAACTAATGAGTGGCAGATAATGGGAGCCAGGATTTTCACTGCTAGAGAAGGACTGCAGATAAGAATGATATAAGGCTATAATTTAACCATGTGACCCTATTACAGATTCTGAGATATCAGTGTGAAATGCTTAGCTTCATATAAAGAGAAATGAATAAATACAAAATTAATTAAAATATCTATGTATACATACATTTATTTCCTAATTTTGACTGGCCATATCATATATATAGAGTCATAATATATGTGTATATATAGAGAATCATATGTATGTGTGTGTATGTAGAGAGAAAAAGTTATATATAAAGTGTCATATATATGTGTCTGTATATATAGAGAGAATCCTATAGCGAGAGAGTCATATGTGTATTTGTATATATATATGTATGTAGAGAGTCCTATATAGAGTGGGTAATATATATGTATATGTGTATATACATGTAGAAAGAATCAGAGAGAGAGAGAGAGAGAAATTGGTTCATTACAAAGGCTGACAAGTTCCCAGATCTATAGTCTATAAGCTAAAGACCCAAGAAAGCTGAGAGTATATTTCCAGTCCAAGTCTAAAGGCCTGAGAACTAAGAGAGCCAGTGGGATAAGCTCCAATCCAAAAGCTAACAGTCTTGAGACCCAAGAAGAGCCAATGCTTAAATTTGAGTGCAAAGACAGGAAAAGATCCATGTACCAGCTCAGGCACAAAGGAAATGTTGCCTCTTACTCAACCTTTTTGTTCTATCCACATTAGGAAAGGCAGTCTGCTTTACATCATCTATCATTTACATGTTAAACCCCTCCCAAACATCTTAACAGATACATCCAGAATAATGTTTGACCAAATATCTATGCACTTTGTGGCCTAGTGAAGTTGATACATAAAAATTAAACATTGGAAATAGAGTATGAAAAGGATGGGGGGACAGTAACTTTGCAGAGAGACATCTGGCAAACACTAGTGAAGTTGGGTGACCAAAGTCAACATCAACAATAATAAATCACAATGACAGGAGGTACTCGATATGGTATTTTGAAAATTGTACCTTATCTCTATGATCATCCCCAAAACCCGTAACCCAAGTCTAATTATGAGAAAAACAGAAAAACATTAGACAAACCAAAACTGAGGGACATTATACAAAATGCCTGAATATCCCTTCTTGAAACTCAAGGTTATCAATGATAACAACTGATTAACTGTCACAGATCAAAAGAAAACAAGAAGACATGAAACTTAAATGTGATGTAGTACTCTGAGTGGAATTGTGGAATAAAAAATGGACATTAGGTAAAAAGTAATGAAATGCAAGCAAAGTATGAAGTTTAATTAATAGTAATACACTGGTATCACTTCCTTAGTTGTGACAAGTGTACAGTAACATTAGCAACAGATAAAACTGGGAGAAGATTTAAGGGACTCCTTAAATCTGTACTACTTTGACTTCCTCTAAACAATCTAGACCTATTCTAAAACAAAATGTTTCTTACAACATACAGAATGGTAATTCTTAAGATACAGTCTAATAAGTCATTGCATTTTAAGGAAAGATAAATAATCCTATGGATATTAAGGTAGAATTAGGTTGACCTCAAACTTTCTCAAAAATACTCACTGCTTAAGAACAGAGTCAAATATGTTCAGAATTTGAGAAAGATAAATTTTATTTTATTTTTTAAAAAAGATTTTATTTATTTATTCATGAGAGACACAAAGAGAGAGAGAGAGAGGCAGAGACACAGGCAGAGGGAGAAGCAGGCTCCATGGAGGGAGCCCAACGTGGGACTTGATCCTGGGACTTCAGAATCATGCCCTGGGCTGAAGGCAGGCACTAAACTGTTGAGCCACCCAGGGATCCCTGAGAAAGATAAATTTTAAATCAAAAGATAATATACCAGAGTTATTCATTAAGTGCAAAGTACCAGATATAGTGTATACAATATGCACACAAATGAAACATGTTTTAAATTTAGAGAAATTCATTAAAAAATGCCTAATCCATGAAATTTCTTAGAAAAAACTACTGTTTTCTTATGCAAACAATTAGATAAATGGTGGTTCAAACTAATCTTTGAATGGAGTTCACAATAAATGCTATACTTTGCTAAATCTATTTCAGATACTTACATATATTATAAACAGCTTTAGAAATAAAATATCAATAGAATTTAATGTTAAAACATTTAGAATATTACATTTTTAAAAAGATTTATTTGTTTATTTATGATAGACATAGAGAAAGAGAGAGAGAGAGAGAGAGAGAGAGAGAGAGGGAGGCAGAGACACAGGCAGAGGGAGAAGCAGGCTCCACACGGGGAGCCCGACCCCAGACTCCATCCGGGGTCTCCAGGATGAGGCCCTGGGCTGAAGGCAGCGCTAAACCGCTGAGCCACCTGGGCTGCCCAGAATATTACATTTTTAACACTAACAATACATTGGGAAGAAAGAAGATAAAATGTGACTCTTGATTTCGGGTTGGGTCATGATCTCAGGGTTGTGGGATGCCCCTTGTTGGGCTCCACTCTCAGTAGGAAGTTGGCTTGAGGATTCTCTCTCCTTCTGCCCCTCCCCCAACAGGCACATACTCACTCTGATAAATGAATAATCTTTAAAACAAAAACTAAGTATAAATAAAAAAAATACTCATCATAGTCTATTTCTAAAGTCCACCAGGATCATGCCTTAATCAATTATAAATTAATATTAGGCAATGCAGAGCTTTTGTTATTATTGCTGCTATTGTTAATTCAAGTACAAACTTATTTTCCTATCTCAAAGATATTTGTGAACATTAAATTACAGAGAAAGACAGAGACTACCTGTTGCCCTCACTTGGATAGACACCTTGAAATGTGGACATCTGGCTAATCATTCTTACAATCTGCCACTTTACTTCCCTCTTCATAAACTGATCTTTTGATCTCTGTTATCCCTTCAGAGACATGTCCTTATGAGTCTATCCATCAAATGACAAACTCCTGGCCTCACTAATATTTTTTGACAGGCAGGCATTGCCTGACCCTGGGAGCCTACCTAGAATCTTGATTCTAAAACTCCTCAATGTTATTTCTTCTTGTCTGTGAAAGATTTATTGTTTCAAACAATGATGTTTTTTTCACATGTGTATCCAAACTTCTAACACCTACCTGTGTATTACCAGGCTAGAGACAACCCCCCCACAACACCCACTCCCATCCTCCACCCCCACAGGCACACACCCAGACTTGCACACACACACACACACACACACACACGCACACACACACATATACATTCATTCTTATGACAGGAGCTGTAGACATTAAAATTTACCTGTTGCGGGTAGATACATATTTTTTCCTGTAAGTTTCAGAGTAATATTTGAAGTATTTGTAGTTCATAGTCAAGAAAAAACTGTACCAGATGGAGTAAAATAGTCAGGGAAGATTTTATTCAAGGCTATTGTAATAAGGGGGACATGGTTATGATAGGGAAGAGAGATTGAATTTAACTCTACTAAAACAGAAGGAAGGCGGGAGGATTTTTAAATACTGGACTGAGCTAAGGGAAGACTTTTGAGAAGAGCTTGGTCTACAAGTTAGGTTATCTGTGTTTGCTAATTGTTGCTTGTCCAAGTTATACTTTCTCAGAGGCCAGCTAATAGAGGTACTACCTTTCTTGATTACATTTGAAAGGAATGGCTTCTAGGTCCTTGAGAAAAGACACTTCTGGCTTGTAAAACTAGCTGAAGACCAGGAGAAGATTTACATCTCAAAAGGGCACGGAAAATTTGCACTGACAAGTTTTCTAATGTAAAATTCTCTAAGAAAGGGAAGATCAGGGGACTATAGTCAGGAGGAAACCTGTCAAAATTTATTGGAACAGAGGGAAATGTTAAGGCTGTCTTGGTTAGTAACAAAGCTCTTGCATAATTATATTCCCATTTCCACATCTGGCCTACCCTGCCACCATCCCGGCAGATATCCTGCCCATTGCACCAGCCACACTTTGCTTGTAGTTCTCAGATATGCTGTAATTTCATGTTTTTATTCCTGTTTTCTTATAACTGTTTATCACACCTTAAATATATGGTTAGGGTCCCTAGAATCTTTCATTGCTTCAATAATTTGAGGCTTTTACCTTTTATCTGTCCTGCTATTGCATCCATATAAGCACGGTGTAATGTTATAAGAGTGTGGATTCTAGAGTTATATTGGCTGCAGTCAATGCTGGCCTAAATACTAATGAGATGCACAATTCATAATGGTATTTAATCCTTTGGAATTTTTGTGTCTTATATTTAAACTGCAAATAATTATAGTACCTAGCTCACATACTTTTATTCTTTCTTTTCTTTATGTAATATTGATGTAGGAACGAGTTAGGGGCAGATGGGGCTAGGCAGAGAAAAATAAGGGAAAGGCCTAGAATCAGGCTTCCAGGAATATGTGGGCTCCCATAAACCCCAAGGACACCAAAAAAAAAAAGGCCCCAAAGTCAGGCTCCTACCCATCCCCAAGGAAACAGAGATAAGACAGTAAAAACAGAAAAAAATAAACCTAGCTCCCTAGCTCCACAATGTTAGGGAGTATCCCCTTTTCATGGCTACTAAGTAATCACAGAAATGCCAGATGTATTATGGAGGAGATACTAACCAGAGAGAAGAGAACACCTTGTTTGGGCTCATGATATTTACAAAATAAGATCTTGTTTGTTTATGATAGTTACAAGTCCACCATGTTTGTTCTAAATATCTGCCCTGATATTGACAAGAAATTTACCAAGTACCCTGGTCAGGTTCCTATAAAAGACCATAAAAGCCCTCCTTGTGACCCTTCTGGACCCCTCTCACTTCAGAGGGCTTTCTCTGTATTTCTGCTTAACAAACTTCTATCATTTTGCTCACCCTCTGTTGTCCATGATATTCATTCTTCAACTCCGTGAGACAAGAACCAAGCTCTCCTATATCCATATAATGGTGAAGATGAAATTAATATGTACAAAGCGAAGACCAGAGTATTTTTTTTATCATGCCACTCACACCTTGTATTATTTCTATTTATTTCTAAGCTGTAAGTGACATTAGAATAGAAAGTAATTTTGTGTTTTTGGGTGTATCTTGTGCCTAGTACAGTGTTTTTTATTTAGTATTTATTATTAAATACTAATTGAAGTTCAGTTACTGAAATTTTACATTTCCACATGTAAATAAATATGTTGTCAAGACATAGTTTTTTTATTTTTTTTATTTTTTTTAAGACATAGTTTTAAGAGACTTCTAGTTTTAAGGTATATTAATATGTATGCTAAGGAAACTTATTTATAATATTAAAATAAATGTGAGTGAATAAATATTTTTCACTTATCTGTTCCATGTTTGCTTAAACTCCTTACTTTTCTTTTAAAATATAAGTTTAGAAAGTAATATTTTTAATCCTCACAGCAAAATACATAGCATTTTAAAAGATAAAAACTGTTTGGATGATTTAAAAGAGCAAAAATTTCCAAGCTGAATAGCTATTTATTTTTTCAATGACTACTCTGAAGTTTGAGTAGAGAGGGGAAAATTGGCAGTGTTTACTCTCTGCATCTGTTGGGGAGCATTAAATGTCAGCCAGTCTGATTACTGCTGACATGGACTTTTCACTGACACAGATTTTTCCCTGAGGTCATGAGTTGTTTCCATGATATGATAGACAGTATTACCAAAATATAGGCTGGACAAAGTCACAAAGAGAATCTAGAGTGGATATAGCCAAACATAATTTTGATCCCTTGTGAACCCCTTTGAAAACCTGGTGAATGCAGAGAACGCAAAGTTTACATTCTAGGACTGCCCACAGCCTCAAAACCACCCTTTCTCTCCGGTTGCTGGTTGCTTAATTGATAAAACAAATACAAAATAAACAAATTGCTAAATTAACATATGAGAAGAATCTTTGCACAGCATACAGGAAAATACTGAGTGGACATGAGCAGAACTATATATTTCAAATAAGTAGGATAGGCTTTTGCCAATTGAAGTTAGAATTAAAAACTACCTGGATGTAGCATAGCTAATAAGGGGCAGTAAAAAAGCTCACCTTTATGTAATATTTATTTGATATTTATATGGAGCTGTACCTGGGGCCAATATATAGATACAGATTATATAGTAGCAGAAAAGTATTTAAGCAACAATGCTAAAATTCTTACTTTATCCACTAAAAATAGAAATGTAAAGAAAAATATAACATGGAAATCTTACAGAGACTGTGTATTGGTTGTAAGTATAACAGACACAATTTAGCTATCTCATTTTCAAGTCTTCTTGGTACTTGTCTTTTAAAGAGAATAACAGATTACTGAGAACAATAGTATAAGAGTAAAGCTGTCAAATATGAATTTCTCACTCATCTTGATCCCCAGGATTCTGTACCCCAGGGGCAACCACGTTATTAGTTAACTACATTTCTTTTTATAGATAGTTTACACATATTAAAGCATATATGTGAATAGCAGAGTGCCAATTAAGAGATATACTTAAAACAAGATGACAGATACTTAGAAAACGAAAAATGAAAAAAGGTATAATTTATTTTCTACTATTAAAATACGAATGAAAAGTAAATGATTGCAAGTTGGTTATTATTAGGTAAAATAACTCTTATGGTAACAATTCATAAATAAAACATATCTAGATAAAACTATATTAAGGAGCTTAGTTTATAAATTAATCTCTTGTGAGGAGGTATGGTGTCTTCTTTGAAACTGTCTCACACATGGAAACAGTTTGCATGTTTAATTATTTTTAATTAATTAATTTATTTGGTGTAATATGCGTTTAAAGCAGCTGGTTTTATTTTGTAGAGATAACAAGAGAATCTCCAATTTTTGTCTATTCCTAATCCTAAATCCCGAACTCTGCCTGCATAGCATAGATCTGAGCAGCTAAAGACAAAGTATGAAGTCAGATCAGAGCTGCTTCCCAATAAATAGTTTCACATTCAAATCCTGTAAAGATAATTTTTTTGCCACTTCAAAAGAAACAACCTTCACTGGGGGGAAGAAAAAAGAATCTAGAATCTCTAAGTCATAATATCTAGTATATAATTCAAAATTACCCAACATAGAAAAAACAAAAGAATGAAACTTATCCCCAGGGGAGAAAAATTAATTGAAACAGACCCTAAGATAACCCAAATGTCAAAAATGTCAGCCAAAAATTTTAAAACAACTATTATAACTCTTTTGAATGTTTTTTTTAAATAAATGTGTTCACCATGAATAAAAACATTTTAAAAGGCATCACTACAGGAAACTAGAAATTATTAAAAATGTAAATTATAGAACTAAAAAAATATAGTATCTGAACTATAAAATTTACTTAATGGACTTAAAGCAGAGTGAATAGTACAGAGGAAAGAGTAAGTGATTTCTTGATATATCAATATACATTACTCATGTGAAGAACAAAAAGAAAAAAATATTTTTTTAAAAGCCAGAGTATCAAGAGGCTTTTGGTATAATATCAAGTGATTACCCATGTGCTTAATTAGTGTTATAAAAAAAAAGAGGAAGGGATCCCTGGGTGGCGCAGCGGTTTGGCGCCTGCCTTTGGCCCAGGGCGCGATCCTGGAGACCCGAAATCGAGTCCCACATCGGGCTCCTGGTGCTTGGAGCCTGCTTCTCCCTCTGCCTGTGTCTCTGTCTCTGTCTCTCTCTCTCTCTCTCTCTCTCTCTGTGACTATCATAAATAAATAAATAAATAAAAATTAAAAAAAAAAGAGGAAACAGATATCAGAGCAGAAGAAAATGTTGAAGAAGTAATTGCTGAAATTTTGTCAAATTTGATGAAAGCCAAAAATTTACAATTCCAGTTTAGCTGAAATATCAGTATCTCTACTTCATCCTCAAAAGTGTCCTAGATTGGATAGTAAATTACAGAGTTACCTAGTTGTAGGGCAGATGTTTGTATGGAGTCAAGCTCATACTTTTTATTCCTTAAATTGACCCCAAATTATATATACAACCTAGAACGCACTAAAAATTAGTGGGAAAACAGATTAACCAATCAATATATGGTTCTAGGACACTATGGGAGAAAAAATAAAATCAAGTTCTCTACCCTATACCATAAACAAACATAAATTGCAGATAGAAAAATGACCTGAAATGAGAACAAAGTGCAAAATCTCAGAAAAAAATACAGGAGACTATCATTATCACCTCAAGTTATAAAGAAATATTAATGGCAGATAGAAAATTCACAGTTCTCAAATATTATTAAATGACTATTTACATTTTGAAAAATACCCTGTCTAAATATAGAAACAATGATTTTGGGACAAGTAAAGGGGTTGTCTAATAAAGGAACTATGCTTTGGGGCGCAAGGAAGAAGTTTTTTATCTGTTTTCTTCCCTGTTAATTCGTTTTCCTTTTGAACTGAAGAGCCTAGAACCTGTTTGTTGATTAAGACCCAGTAGAAAAAGTCAGATAGGGATCCCTGGGTGGCTCAGCAGTTTGGCGCCTGCCCTCATGCCCAGGGCGTGATCTTGGAGACCTGGGATCAAGTCCCACATTGGGCTCCTTGCATGGAGCCTGCTTCTCCCTCTGCCTGTGTCTCTGCCTCTGTGTGTGTGCGTCTCTCATGAATAAGTAAATAAAACCTTAAAAAAAATAATAATTCGCAAAAGATGAGAAAACAAAGAAATGAAATAAATTGATGAAAAATTACAAATATTCATAATGTACATTGATTTCAAAAGAAATTACTTAAATAGATATAAGTATTTTCACATAAGAATGTTAAACTTTCTCTTTACACTTTTTTTTTTTAAACTTTGATACAATATACTATTCCAATACTTAGAACTATTCTATTCCAATACAAACACATCCTGTGGACTCCTTCTTTGGGAGTTAATTTTTTTTTTTTTAATATTTGCAGTTAAGCACTGTAAGTATATCTGTCACTGATTCCGATTCATCTATTGGCTTGTCATTTGAGGAACAAAAAAAATAAGCATTTTTTTTTTTACTAATAAATCTCATCCTCTCTACAGACTGTACTGTGATTTCTCTGTGTTATATAAATAAAACTGTGGAAAATAATTTGAAATCTTTCTCACATTTAACTTTGATGCAAACTGGAATGTCCATGGAAAATACATGAATGAAAAAGAATTCTACCAAAATTAATGCATAGTAATTGTTAATGAAACACTGTAAGTAATCTTCCAAAATAATTTATAAAGGGATTTAGTAAACCAAGCTTAGTGTTCCAATGTAATTTTTCCTGGAGTTATAAATGTTATCCATCAGATTCCTCTTTTACTAACCATTGTAGTTCTGACCTGTAGTTCAGCCTGTGAGTGTAACTTGCCTCTAGACCTTCAAACTTAAGAGGTCTGAGACCCAAAACTTATATATTCTCTCAACTTGAAACACTCTTTCAGAGAGATATAGCCATAGAATTCTAAGATGATGATTTTCCAAAGCTTTGCTTTTCCTCTTTAATTTGGCCCTTTCTGTTTTTCAATTTTGCTTTGTGAATACTTTAATATAAACATGTTTTTCTATCTTGTCTGTACACTTGTACTTTCAGATTAGTTAGGACACTTCACATTATTAAAAAGTCTTTGCTCATTATTTTTATTTCTACCTTTGGATGTCCCAGATGAATTTTAGTGTTGTTTACAACCTGAACTAATTCTTTAAACAGAAAGATGATGACAGTTCACTAAACAATTTAGAGCCAGTAAATCTCATAGAGAATAAACAATTTAGGTTCACAAATTGTGGGAATTTTAGTAGTTTATACATAGGACTGTATTAACCTTTGAATAGGAATTCAGAGTAATTAAAATAAGCTAAAAATAGTAATTCATGTTGTGATTCATTGTTAATATAGTTTAGCGTTAAACAATTAATATCAAGACACACTATCCTGAAAAGTATTTACATCTGGGCTATTGAACTAGGAAGCATACAAATTTTTATATTAATACCAATTATAGGTAACAAATGACAATATTCACATCTAAAAATATTTCAAATGTTTATATAGGCAGTCAACAAGATAATATAATTGTTTGCTATTATGCTTTCCATATAGTTAATCTTAAGATATGATGGAAGGTGATAATGTATATCTGATATTTAT
Source organism: Nyctereutes procyonoides (assembly GCF_905146905.1). Lineage (NCBI taxonomy): Eukaryota > Metazoa > Chordata > Mammalia > Carnivora > Canidae > Nyctereutes > Nyctereutes procyonoides. Next base: position 20,254,235 of record NW_026575121.1, read on the forward strand.
TGAGTGCTGAGATATTAGATTTGATATTCATATGTACTATATAAATAAAAATTTTAAGCAAAACAAAATACCTAATTCTAAGTTTCATGCTTCAAATTGCTTGTTATAACATTTAATTATTACATTCAAGGGGAAGTTTCAGGCAGATTTGGATTATCTGAGGAAAAGAATACACAAGTGAAATAGGAAATGTACTCAGAGGTACAACAAAAGAAAAAAATGTTGTGAAATGAAAACTGACTTTCCAGGTGGGAACATACAGAATGCTGGTGTTCGTCTCATTACAGAATGAAAAATGTCTGTATGTACATTTATGAGATAAATGGATTAAGAAAAATTATTCAAGTATTTAATAAGAAGAAAAAGAAGCAAATTCTTTTACCAGGAATGGAGGCAGTGACTCAGGCTGACCTCATGTTTACTCACAATATGGTTCAAATCTAAAGAGAGAGGATGTATCAGTGTATACAAAAGTTGAGACTTCCTACGATCCCAGAATATTTTACCTAGCCATGATGCCATTTGATTAGGAATATAATGGATATTAATTTTCAAATATAAATTAACTCAGAAAAAGAGCACTGATAAACAGTTGTGAGAAAAAGAAAACTCATTGTGAAATTCAATTAAGAAAAAATTTAAGATACTACAAAGGGGAAAAAAGTAAGCAGCCATTAACATTTGCTAGATTGAAATCTGAAACTAATATTAAATAACGAATGTAATATTTTTAAATGCAGAATACATTTTTCACTATTTGTGATAATTTAAAATAATATAATTCTCAGGAGGTTTTTCTAAAGTGACAGAAGGTATTGGCAAGAGTTATAGTGCTAATTTTATCTTTTTTATTAATAGAGAATTAAAATACACATTTTATGTTTCTACACCATTATGTATATGTATTCATATTCACAAACACTTGTATGTATAACTGAACAGTGTCAGCCTCTTAATATTTCATATGATCTATTTTTTAAAAGTTTTTATTTAAATTCCAGTTAGTTAACACACAGTGTAATATTAGCTTCAGGTGTACAATTTAGTGATTCAACACTTCCATGTATCACATAGTGCTCATCACAAATGCACTCTTTAATCCTCATTCCATATAATCTATTTTTTTAGCCGCATGGGCTATGTTAGGAAATAACATCTCCCTAGGTAATAATTTTATACTTTTCTGCATCACTTAAATCCTATGTGTCAATATTTCAAAGCAAAAGCAAATATACAATAATGCATTGCTTCATGAAAAGAAAAAGGTACAGCAAAATGTTTACAACTTGGATTTGAATATATATGTAATATAGAAGCTCTGTTTTTATAATTGGACCAGTTATGCTAAGGAAAAATTTTTAAGTGTTAACACAGATCATCATAAAAATAACACAAGTAATATTATAAAAAATAAAGATTTTTTTAAAGATTTTATTTATTTATTCATGAGAGGCACAGAGAGAGGCAGAGACACAGACAGAGAGAAGCAGACTCCCCGCAAGGAGCCTGATGCAGAACTTGATCCTGGGACCCGGGATTACGCCCTGAGCCAAAGGCAGATGCTCAACCACTGAGCCACCCAGGCAATCCCTAAAAAGTACAGATTTATGAGTAATGACCAGAAATTTGATTTAAAGGTGAGGTCTCTATTTGAATGAATCCATTGATTATGAGCCACCCAAAATTTCTTGTATGAAATATGCTACTAAAATATGCTCAGGGTTTTCAGTCTCAGTGTATTTAGCTCAGAGGAAGAAATTAAAATAAATGTATGAAGCATTCTGAGAAAAGAAATATTAATGCTATTCATCCTGATATTTTACCATTATTTTACCCACATGTTCCTTGATAGTGGTGTTTAATTAATTCTATTAATAATGTATTTGATAATTAAACTTTTTCATAGTAAAAACTATGTTCACATCAATATTTTACCAGTTTATCTAATACTTGATTAGATAATTACAATAACATTACAACTGTCACAAACAAGGAAAAAAACCCACAGTGTATCCTTGGGAAATATTTGATTTAATTTATATAATTAGAAGTGCACAAGTGATAAACAGTGTTTTCAGATTCTCAGTATCCCAAGAGATTGATATTATTTCCATAGACCATAGATTAAGAAAGGAAGACAAAAGATGAGAGAGTGAGAGAATGAAAGTATGGAATGCTCTGGGACAAAAGACCTAAGACAAATTAATCTTCATTCAAAGCACAAAAAAATGTTATTTGAATCCACTTAATTATGAAAACAAATGTAGGCTTGTCTAGAAATCTAGGTCTGAGTATATTTTCTTACTATCTCTAAAGATTCAAGATGAAGCAAAAATTATACAGTTGATAATGAATTTGAACATGTAGATTTTACTGTGATCTCAAGTGACTAGAATGATGGGATCGCTATTTAAAAGATTAAGGTCTACAGTAGGTGCTGAGCCTTTTCATCTGAGTTGCTAAAACAGGATCATGCTTTCTTCCTGATTGACGGATCATGTATCTCAATGGCTGTTTAGAATAATTATAATTCTATGATTTATGTGCCAAACTGGGACACATCCTAGGTCTCATTTACTATTTTGTCAAAACTACTTTTGCTCACTTATGAGGTTAAAACAACCAGATTATTCTCACAAATTCGTATGTGTTTCAAGACTTTTAAATAAAATTATTAATTTAAGTATTTCTTTTTAAATAATACAAATTCTACTGGGTAAACAATAATAATAATAATATTGATAGGAATGATACAAAGTAATCAAGATTTCTGTTGGGATGCCTGGGTGGCTCAGCAGTTGAGCATCTGCCTTGGGCTCAGGGCATGATCCCAGAGTCCTTTTTTTTTTTTTTTTTTTGATCCTAGAGTCCTGAGATCGAGTTCCACATCGGGCTTCCTGTATAGAGCCTGCTTCTCTCCTGCCTGTGTCTCTGTCTCTCTCTCTCTCTGTGTCTCTTATGAATAAATAAATATAAAATCTTTAAAAAAAGATTTTGGTTGCATAATTTATTTGAAATATGAAGAGGAACATGTGTTTATGGATAGGGATGCTATTCAAATATTTTATGGCATAGGTACCAGTCAGAAATGATTTGGCTGTCATCATGGATGTTGGCCTTGAACAACCTGCATGGTTTTTTTTAGAAACATACCCCTGCTCATGTGAATCGCTCTTTTATTTGATAACAAATAGTCATATCTCAGTTATAATAAGCATGGCTCATGGTCAAGTGTAAGAACAGATCTAAAACAGATTGAATAGGGCCAAGATGAATTATAAAAGAAAAAAGCCCTTGTATGCTGTTGTGATGAGAGGATCCTTTGTCTCCATTTTCTTTGTCAAGTCTCTTCTCTTTTTCAATGCTTACATCTCCTCATTTCCTCTTGTCCAATTATTATTCTCCTCAGGACAAGCATTATACAGTTACTTTCTGTTACCTAATTATGTCCCATTTTTCTTTTACTTTTGTCTCTTATATTTTATAAACTTTTTATTTACTTATTTTTTTATTGAAGTAGAGTTAACTCACAATGTTAAATTCATTTTAGGTTCACAACATAGTGATTTGACAACTCTCTATACATGCTCACTAAGTAGCTACTATCTGTCACTATACAATGCTATTACAATATCATTGACTCTATTCTCTGTGTTGTCCCTTAGGCCCAAGTCTTTCTCATTTTATAATGGGAACCTGTATCTCTCACTCCTTCTTACTCATTTTGCCCATCCTTCACCACCCTCCCTTCTGACAGTCATCGGTTTGTTCTTTGTACCATTTCTGCTTTTGTTTTTTTCCATTTCTGCTTTTTGTTTGTTTACTGTTTGTTTTAGATTCCACATATAAGTGATATCATATGGTACTTGACTTTCTCTGTCTGACTTATTTTGCTTAGCATAATACCCTCTAGGTTCATCCATGTTGTTGCAAATGGCAAGATCTCATTATTATTATTAATTTTTTACGGCTAAGGAATATTCATGAATGTGTGTCACATCTTCTTCATTTATCTATGGATGGAAACTTGGGTTGCCTTATGTCTTTATCGAGGCACTCCTTCCACATATAACAAGGTCCATTCTTTATGGCAGCTACTTCTTTACCAATATTCTAGAAGAATGATGCCCTCAAGTTAGTAAAATTGATCTTCACAGTGTTTTGCTTCCTTCTGTTTCATCTCAACACTATCAACCTTTAGTCATCTGTATACATAAGAATAAAATTAGCTAACATTTACAAAATTATAAAAACCAAGTGACATTTTTATGTGGTATTTTACAGATTCTTTTTAACAATGTAATTAAAATCTTTGTCCCCCCTAATTCTGAAATCCGTTCTATGTTAACAAATAGTTTTTATAGACGTTATTAGAAATGTTTCAAATTGAGCCAGTATTTCTTTACAAAGTATTATTTTAGAAAGCTCTTCATAGACAGAATTCAAATGTATTGTTTTGCATTCTCTTTGATTTTGAAAATTTGTATTTTGAAAATTGCAGTATGGAATTAAATTTGCGGTGGCTCTGCGCAGAGGGGACTGCATGGCCCCAGAGCGATTCCGGCGTTGCAGACCCCAGAGGCCAGGGTGCCGGGGGACACAGCACAGGATTCGGGGCTCACCTGGGACAGGTGGAGGTGGGGAGGGCCCAGGACAGCAAGGACGGTCCTGCCGCCGGGCGACCCCAAGCTGTGCAGATTGGCTCCCCCCCGCCCCCAGAGCATCCAGGCCCCTGCGGACTGGGAGCTGCAGTACTTACTGCAGAGCGGACTCCAGGGATGGGGAGCTGGCCGCCGCCACTCTTGTTCCTCCTCCTGGTGTCACCTTGTACCTGGGACTGAGCAGGGGTCTCACAGGACAAACAGCTCCCACTGAGCTGTGCACCTGGCAGGGGGCTGGTCAGCTCCCCCCTGTACACACACCTGAGAATCAGCACAGCAGGCCTCTCCCCTAGAAGACCAGCTAGAAGGACAGGGGAAAAACAAGTTATTGACTAAACAGCAATGGAAAGTTCCAAGGTAAGTCGAGGGATTTACAGTATATAGAATAAGAGGATACTCCACCTTGTTTTTTGTTTTCTTTTTGTCCCCCCACCCCCATTTTCTCTCTTCTTCTTTTTTTTCCAGTACAACTTGTTTTTGGCCACTCTGCACTAAGCAAAATGACTAGAAGGAAAAACTCACCACAAAAGAAAGAATCAGAAACAGTACTCTCTCCCACAGAGTTAGAAAATTTGGATTACAATTCAATGTCAGAAAGCCAATTCAGAAGCACAATTATAAAGTTACTGGTGGCTCTAGAAAAAGGCATAAAGGACTCAAGAGACTTCATGACTGCAGAATTTAGATCTAATTAGGCCGAAATTAAAAATCAATTAAGTGAGATGCAATCCAAACTGGAGGTCCTAACGATGAGGGTTCACGAGGTAAAAGAACAAGTGACATAGAAGACAAGTTGATGGCAAGGAAGGAAGCTAAGGAAAAAAGAGAAAAACAATTAAAAGATCATGAGGATAGATTAAGGGAAATAAATGACAGCCTCAGAAGGAAAAATCTACGTTTAATTGGGGTTCCAGAAGGCATAGAAAGAGACAGAGGACCAGAAAGTGTATTTGAACAAATCATAGTTGAGAACTCCCTAACTTGGGAAGGGAAAGGGGCATTCAGATCCAAGAGATAGAGAGATCCCTCCCTAAAATCAATAAAAACCACTCAACACCTCGACATTTAATAGTGAAACTCGCAAATTCCAAAGATAAAGAGAAGATCCTTAAAGCAGCAAGAGACAAGAGATCCCTAACTTATATGGGGAGAAGTATTAGGTTAACAGCAGACTTCACAGAGACTTGGCAAAGAAAGGGCTGGCAGGATATATTCTGGATCTTAAATGAGAAGAACACAGCCAAGAATACTCTATCCAGCAAGGCTCTCATTCAGAATAGAAGGAGAGATAAAGAGCTTCCAAGATAGGCAGAAACTGAAAGAATATGTGATCACCAAACCAGCTCTGCAAGAAATTTTAAGGGGGGGGGGACTCTGTAAAAGAAAGAGGAAGTCCAAGGAAACAATCCACAAAATACAGGGACTGAATAGGTATCATGATGACACTAAATTCATTATCTTTCAATTGTAACTCTGAACGTGAACGGGCTTAATGACCCCATCAAAAGGTGCAGGGTTTCAGACTGGATAAAAAGCAAGACCCATCTATTTGCTGTCTATAAGAGACTCATTTTAGATGTAAGGACACCTACAGCCTGAAAATAAAAGGTTGGAGAACCATTTACCATTCAAATGGTCCTCAAAAGAAAGCAGGGGTAGCCATCCTCATATAAGATAAATTAAATTTTATCCCAAAGACTGTAGTAAGAGATGAAGAGGGACATTCTATCATACTTAAAGGATCTACCCAACAAGAGGACCTACAATCATGAATATTTATGCCCCAAATGTGGGAGCTGCCAAGTATATCAATCAATTTATAACCAAAGTTAAGACATACTTAGATAATAACATACTTATACTTGGTCACTTGAACACAACGCTTTCTATAATCAACAGATCTTCTAAGCACAACATCTCCAAAGAAACGAGAGCTTTAAATGATACACTGGACCAGATGGATTTCACAGATATTTACAGAACTTTACATCCAAACACAACTGAATATACATTATTCTGAAGTGCACATGGACCTTTCTCCAGAAGAGACCACATACTGGGTCACAAATAAGTTCTTAACCTGATACCAAAACATTGGGATAGTACCCTGCATATTTTCAGAACATAATGCTTTGAAACTAGAACTAAATCACAAGAAGAAGTTTGGAAGGTTTTCAAACACATGGAGATTAAGGACCATCCTGCTAAAAGATGAAAGGGTCAACCAGGAAATTAGAGAAGAATTAAAAAGATTCATGGAAACTAATGAGAATGAAGATACAACCGTTCAAAATCTTTGGGATGCAGCAAAAGCAGTCCTGAGGGGGGAACACATTGAAATACAAGCATCCATCCAAAAACTGGAAAGAACTCAAATACAAAAGCTAACCTTGCACCTAAAGGAGCTGGAGAAAAAACAGCAAATAGATCCTACACCCAGCAGAAGAAGAGAATTAATAAAGATTTGAGCAGAACTCAATGAAATAGAGACCAGAAGAAATGTGGAACAGATCAACAAAACCAGGAGTTGGTTCTTTGAAAGAATTTATAAGATAGATAAACCATTATCCAGCCTTATTAAAAAGAAGAGAGAAAAGACTCAAATTAATAAAATCATGAATGAGAAAGGAGAGATCACCACCAATACCAATGAAATACAAATGATTTTGAAAACATATTATGAGCAGCTATATGTCAATAAATTAGGCAATCTAGAAGAAATGGATGCATTTTGGAAAACCACAAACTACCAAAACTGGAACAGGAAGAAATAGAGAACCTGAACAGGCCAATAACCAGGGAGAAAATTGAAGCAGTCATCAAAATCCTCCCAAGACACAAAAGTCCAGGGCCAGATGGCTTCCCAGGGGAATTCTATCAAACGTTTAAAGAAGAAACCATACCTATTCTACTAAAGCTGTTTGGAAAGATAGAAAGAGATGGAATACTTCCAAACTCGTTCTATGAGGCCAGCATCACCTTAATTCCAAAACCTGACAAAGACCCCACCAAAAAGGAGAATTATAGACCAAAATCCCTGTTGGACACAGCTGCAAAAATTCTCAACAAGATATTAGCCAATAGGATACAACAGTACATTAAGAAGATTATTCACCATGACCAAGTGGAATTTATCCCCGGGATGCAAGGCTGGTTCAACACTCGTAAAGCAATCAATGTGATTCATCATATCAGCAAGAGAAAAAACAAGAACCATATGATCCTCTCATTAGATGCAGAGAAAGCATTTGACAAAATACAGCATCCATTCCTGATCAAAACTCTTCAGAGTGTAGGGATAGAGGGAACTTTCCTCGACATCTTAAAAACCATCTACGAAAAGCCCACAGCAAATATCATTCTCAATGGGGAAGCACTGGGAGCCTTTCCCCTAAGATCAGGAACAAGAAAGGGATGTCCACTCTCACCACTGCTATTCAACATAGTACTAGAAGTCCTAGCCTCGGCAATCAGGCAACAAAAAGAAATAAAAGGCATTCAAATCAGCAAAGAAGAAATCAAACTCTCCCTCTTTGCAGATGACATGATACTATACGTAGAAAACCTAAAAGCCTCCACCCCAAGATTGCTAGAACTCATACAGCAATTCGGTAGTGTAGCAGGATACAAAATCAATGCCCAGAAGTCAGTGGCATTTCTATACACTAACAATGAGACTGAAGAAAGAGAAATTAAGGAGTCAATTCCATTTACAATTACACCCAAAAGCATAAGATATTAGGAATAAACCTAACCAAAGAGGAATAAACCTAACCAAAGAGGTAAATGATCTCTACCCTAAAAACTACAGAACCCTTCTGAAAGAAATTGAGGAAGACACAAAGAAATGAGGAAAAAATATTCCATGCTCATGGATTGGAAGAATTAATATTGTGAAAATGTCAGTGTTACCCAGGGCAAGTTACACGTTTAATGCAATCCCTATCAAAATACCATGGACTTTTTTCAGAGAGTTGGAACAAATCATCTTAAGATTTGTGTGGAATCAGAAAAGACACTGAATACCAGGGGAGTTTTAAAAAAGAAAACCATAGCTGGGGGTATCACAATGCCAGATTTCAGGTTGTACTACAAAGCTGTGGTCATCAAGACAGTGTGGTACTGGCACAAAAACAGACACATAGATCCATGGAACAGAATAGAGAACCCAGAAGTGGACCCTCAACTTTCTGGTCAACTAATATTCGGCAAAGGAGGAAAGACTATCCACTGGAAAAAAGACAGTCTCTTCAATAAATGGTGCTGGGAAAACTGGACTGCCATGTGCAGAAGAATGAAAGTAGACCATTCTCTTACACCATACACAAAGATAATGTCAAAATGGATGAAAGATCTAATTGTGGACAATATTCCATCAAAATCCTAGAGGAGAACACAGGCAACACCCTTTCGAACTTGGCCCAGTAACTTCTTGCAAGATACATCCACAAAGGCAAAAGAAACAAAAGCAAAAATGAATTATTGGGACTTCATCAAGATAAGAAGCTTCTGCACAGCAAAAGAAACAGTCAACACAACTAAAAGACAACCTACAGATTGGGAGAAGATCTTTGCAAATGACATATCAGATAAAGGGCTACTATTCAAGATCTATAAAGAATTCATTAAACTCAACAGCAAAGAAACAAACAATCCAATCATAAAATGGGCAAAAGACATGAACAGAAATCTCACAGAGGAAGACATAGACATGGCCAACAAGCACATGAGAAAATGCTCCACATCACTGGCCACCAGGGTTGGATTTACCCCAAAGATACAGATGCAGTGAAATGCTGGGAGCACCTGCACCCCAATGTTTATAGCAACAACGTCCACAATAGCCAAACTGTGGAAGGAGCCTCGGTGTCCATCGAAAGATGAATGGATAAAGATGATGTTGTCTATGTAGGCAATGGAATATTCCTCAGCCATTAGAAACGACAAATACCCACCATTTGCTTCAATGTGGATGGAACTAGAGGGTAGTATGCTGAGTGAAGTAAGTAATCAGAGAAGGACAAATATTATATGGTCTCATTCATTTGGGGATTATAAGAAATAGTGAAAGAGAATAAAGGGGAAAGGAGAGAAAATGAGTGGGAAATATCAGAGGGTGACAACATGAGAGACACCTAACTCTGGCAAGTGAACAAGGGGTAATGGGTGGGGGGGGTGACTGGGTGATGGGCACTTAGGGGGGCACTTGGCTGGATGAGCACTGGGTGTTATGCTATATGTTGGCATATCAAACTCCAATAAAAATTTTTTTTAAAAAAGGAATTAAATTTGTATACCCCTTATTTTATTGTAGAGGCATTATCTAATAGTTTCATAAGAAAACTATATGCAGATATTTTTAACATACATGCACACATCTTTTACACACATTCATAACAATTTTATATATATGTATAAATTCATATGTGCATAAATATATTAAAAATGTAAGTAAAAAGTATATAAATATATTTATTTATCTTTGATATTCACTATCTTACTTGTCAAGTATGTCAAGGTATTTTTTTCTTGAACAGTTTATTCTGATGTAGCTAGATGGGAAGAAAAATATATATAATATAAGCCTCCACAAACAGTTTTTTGCACCTATGGAACATAACTGTTTTCTATAACTTTTTGATAAAAAAATGAAGTTGGGAATGAATTTATTGTAATGATCAAGTTGCAATGAGATTTGTATATTTCCTGTTTATTTCTGTGAAAGAGTAAATTCCAAGTTTTTGACTTGTTTTGGCTCATCAAACCAAGGAAAGCAAGAGTCAGCTCTGACCAATATGGCATAGATTATACCTTAGAGACAAGTAATAGACTTCACACTCAAAATAATATCACATATCTGTTCTTGTCAATCAAGAGTTCGATATATTTTCTTAAACTTTTTTTGATATAATTTTAAGATAATAAAATGCATAGTTTGTAGACATCAATTACAAGTTTGGTGAGTTTTGACAATTATATATACCTTTGTAACCACAACCTCAATCAAGATATGACATTTCGGACACCTGGGTGGCTCAGTGGTTGAACATTTGCCTTTAGCTCTGGTCATGATCCTGGGGTCCTGGGATCAAGTCCCACATTGGGCTCCCTGCGAGAAGCCTGCTTCTCCCTCTGTCTGTGTCTCTGCCTCTGTGTGTCTCTCATGAATAAATAAAAAAAAAAATCTAAAAAAAAAATACATTTTTATTTTCTCAAAAAGATCCGTTTGCCTCTTTTCATTTAATTTTCCCCAGAAAGCAATCACTTAAGAAATTAATAAACTTTATTGTTTAAATCAGTTTTAGGTCACAGAAAAATTAAGGGGGAAAATATAAACATTTATCATATACCCCTTGCTCATAGCTTTTCCCATTGTCAACGTTCTACACCAGAGTGACTGGTGCATTTGTTACTATTAGTGAAGTTATATCAACACATCATTATTACCCAACGTTCATAATTTGTGTTAGGGTTCACTCTTGGTTTTGCACATCCTGTGGGTTTTGACAGTTATATAATGACATGTATATATTATTATAGTATCATACAAAGTAGTTTCACTGTCCTAAAAATCCTCTGTGCACTGCATATTTGTCCTTCCCTACACCTTAACTTCTGGCAAGCCCTGATCTTTTTATTGTCTCCATAGTTTTCCTTTTCCAGAATCTCATACAGTTGGGGTCATACAGTATGTAGCCTTGTCGTGTTGGCTTCTTTCACTTACTAATATGCATTTATATCTTTTCTGTATTTTCATGGCTTGATAGCCCATTTCTTTTTAGCACTGAATAGCATTCCATTGTCTGAATGTGTTACACTTTAATTATCCATTCACCTACTGAATGGCATTTTAGTTGCTTCCAATTTTTGGTAATTATGAATAAGCTACTCTAAATATATGTCCAGATTTTTGTGTGAACATAAGTTTTCTATTTCTTTAATCAAATATCAAGGAGTATGACTGCTGAGTTATGTGGTAGGGTATGTTTAATTTTATTTTATTTTTATTTTTTTTTAATTTTTATTTATTTATGATAGTCACAGAGAGAGAGAGAGAGAGAGAGAGAGAGAGGCAGAGACACAGGCAGAGGGAGAAGCAGGCTCCATGCACCGGGAGCCCGATGTGGGATTCGATCCAGGGTCTCCAGGATCGCGCCCTGGGCCAAAGGCAGGCGCCAAACTGCTGCGCCACCCAGGGATCCCAAGGGTATGTTTAATTTTATAAGAACCTGCTAACCTGTCTTCCAAAGTGGCTGTACAAAAGCATTCCCACTAGGAATGGATTAGAGTTCCTGTCCCACGTCCTTGCCAGGGTTTGGTGTTAGTGTTTCAAGTGTGGGCCATTCTATCAGATGTGGTATCTATTCTTTCACCAATACCACAGTCTTGGTTACTGTAGCTTTGTAATAAATCTTGAAGTCATGGAGTGTCATTCCTCTGGCTTTGGTCTTCTCTTTCAATATTTAGTAAGTTTTTCTAGATCTTTTGCCCTCCCATATATCTTTGTCATCAGAAAGTTGATAACCACAAGATAATTTTTAGGGATTTTTATTGGGATTGCATTTAATTTGTAAACTAATTGGCAAAAACCTGACATCTTAAAAACGTTTAGTCCTCCTATTAAGAACATGGAATATAAAAGAAAAATTAGTGGGAAATATCAGAAAGGGAGACAGAACATGAAAGACTCCTAACTCTGGGAAACGAACTCGGGGTGGTGGAAGGGGAGGTGGGCGGGGGGTGGGGGTGACTAGGTAACAGGCACTGAGGTGGGCACTTGACAGGATGAGCACTGGGTGTTAGTTCTATATGTTGGCAAATTGAACACCAATAAAAAATATATTTATAAAAAAACATGGGATATATTTCCATTTATTTAGTTCTTTGAGTTCTTTCATTAGAATCTTGTAATTTTCCTCATATAGATATTGTTCATGTTTTGTTAGATTTATACTTAAGTATTTCATTTTGGGAGAAGCTAATGTAAATAGTATTACATTTTTTTAAAAAAAGATTTTATTTATTTATTTGAGAGAGAGAAAATGATGGGGGGCAGAGAGGGAGAAGCAGTTTCCCCACTGAGCAGTGCTGGATCCCAGGATCCTGGAGGTAAAGGCAGATACTTAACTGACTGAGCCACCCAGTAGCTCCCCCAATAGAATTGTAATTTTAATTTCAAGTTCCACTTATTCATTGTTGCTATATAAAAAAGTGATTGACTGGATCTTATATACAACAGCTTTGTTATAGTTGCTTATTCCTTCCAAATTAAAATTGATCTTTTTTTTTTTTCAGAATTTCTACATTGGCAATCTGTCATCTGTGGACAAAGACAGTTTTATTCTTTCCTTCCAATCAATACAATTGTATGTCCTTTTCTTTACTTATTGCATTAGCTAGGACTTCCGTGCAATATAAAAAAGAACTGATAGGAGAGGACATCCTTGCCTTATTCCTAATCTTAGTGAGAAAACATCCAATTTCTCATCATTAAGGATGATGTTGGTTGTAGATTTTTTTTTGTAGATGCTCTTTATCAAGTTGTTGAAGTTTCTCTCTATTCCTAGTTTGCTGAGGTTTTACTATGAATGGTGAATTTTGTCAAATATCATTATAATTAGCCTATTGATGTAATGGAAAACATTTAATTTTTTGAGTTTTGAATCAGGCTTGTACCTGGACAAATCTCATTTGATCATGGTATGTCGTTCTTTCTATATATTGTTGGATTTGATTTGCCTATATCTTGGTTGAGCATTTTTGCATCTATGTTTATGAGAGATAATGATCTGTAGTTTTCTTGAAATTTTTTTTTCTTGTTTTAGTATTAGAGTGATGGTGACTTCATAGAATGAGTTAGGAAGTAGTCCCCCTGCCTCTCTCTTCTGGAAACGATTGTAAAGAATTTGTATAATTTTTGTTAATGTTTGGTAAATTTACCAGTGAACCCATATTGGCCTGGAGCCTAATGTTTTGGAAGATTATGATTTACTGATTTAACTTTTGTGGATGTAAGCCTATATATAATTTATTTCTTCTATTGTGACTTTTGTAAGATTGTGTCTAAAGAAATTGGCCCATTTCATCTAGGTTATCAAATTTATGGACAAAGGGTTGTCATAATATGCCTTTATGTTCCCCTTGATATCCATGGAATCAATAGTGATGTCCCCTCTTTCATTTCTGATACTAATCTATATCTTCCTTCTTTTTTTACTAGTTAGCCTGGCTACAGACTTATCAACTTAGTTGAAGCAACCATTTTTTTATTTCTATTATTATTACAGATCTATTTTGTCTACTATATTTTAGAACTTCAGACAAATGCAATTATATTTCATATACTCTTTAGTTTCTGACAGTAACTCATGGGAATGCTTTTGAAATATATCCATGTTGCTACATTGTTTCAGTAATATCTTCCTCTTTATTACTGTGTAATAGTTCATTGTATATAGGTATTGCTTTTTTTTTATTATCCCATGTGTGGACATTTAGGGTATTTTTAGGCTTTGATGATTTTGATTATGGCAGATAGAAATATTCTCTCATCATTCCTTTTGTCGGTGTTTGTTTCATTCTCTTGTATAAATACCCAGGTATGGAATTCCTGGGTAATAATATAGACATATATGATTACATTTGAATTTTAAATAAACTGACAAACATTTTTTCTAAAGTGGTTTCATTTTACATTTTGATCAGTGGAATAGCAACGATCCAAGTTGCTCTACATCCATACTTAGATTCAATAGTGTTAGTTTTTTTTAAAAGAAAATTAATCATTCTTGATGAATATGAATTAGCTATTGTTTCACTTTAGTCCATTGTTCTCTTTAATTTCTGCCCCCCTCCCCCACCACACACATGCTTAGCAAAAGACTGGCTTAATATACAGGAAAAAAATGATTCAAGGAATTCTCCTTATAAATATGCAAACATTCCTGTATTTGCAAAATCTGTGTTTAATCCCCTAGCTTTATCAATATATGATTAACAAATTAAAGTTGTATATATTGAATGTGTATAATGTGATGTTTATATATATACATATACACGTTTAAAAATGAGTATCACATTTTAGCCAATTAATATATCTATATGTCAATAGTTACTTTTGTGTGTGTGTGTGGTGAGAACGCTTAAGATACACTCTCAGCACATTTCGAATATGCAATATATCATTACCAACTATACTCATTATGCTGTACGTTAGGTCTCTAGAACTTACTTACCTCACAACTGAACTTTTGTGTTTTTTTACTATCTTTCCATTACCTTCCAGTCCCTTACAATCACTCTTCTTCTCTCTCCTTCTATGAGTCTGACATTTATAGATTCTACAAATGAGATATCGTGAAGTATTTGCCTTTTTTTTCTGGTTTATTTCATTCAGCATAATGTCCTCAGATTCATCTGTTTTTGCAAATTGCAGGATTTCTTTTCTTTAAGTCTGAAATACATCTAAAATATATGTTTTATATGTTATAAAATATTCACATCTTGTTATATATTTTGTGAGATTATATACTACATTTTCTACAAAATATATAAAATACCACAAAATGTAATATATATATCACTTTTCTTCATTCATCCACTGACAGGCTTCTGCGAATAATGTTGCAATCAACATAGGAGTGCCGATATCTCTTCAAATTCTAATTTTATTTCCTTTGGCTGTATACCCAGAAGTAGGATTCCTAGATCATAGTTCTATTTTAAAATTTTAAAAGAATCTCCATATTGTTTTCCTTAATAATTATATTAATTTACATTCTTACCAACAGTATGTAAGTTTCCCTTCTTCCACATCCTCACCAACACTTATCTTTTTACTTTTTGATAATAGCCTTCCTAACAGGTATGAGATTATATCCCATTGTAGTTTTGATTTTTATTTCCCTGATGATTAGTGATGTTGAGCTTCTTTTCATATACCTATTAGGTATTTATATGCCTTCTTTGGAACAAAGTCAATTTTGGTCCCTCGCCCATTTCTTAATTGTTTGTTGTTGTGGTGGATTTTTTTCTTGCTATTGGGTTGTATGAATTCCTTATATATTTTATAATTGTAAATGTATAAGCAAACAACATTAGAGCACCTAAATATACAAAGCAATTATTAACAGATCTGAAGGGAGAAAAGACACCAGTAAAGTAATAGTAGGGGACTTCAACAATGGATACAGCATCCAGACAGAAAATAAACAAAGAAAAAGTAGACTTAAATAATATTATAGACCAAATTATTTTAAGAGACATATACAGAATATCCTATTTAACAGGAGTATAATACACATTCTTTTAAAGCTCCCATGGAGCATCCTCCAGAATAAATCATCTGTCAGTCCACAGAATGACTCATAATAAATTTAGAAAAACTGATGTTATATCAAGTATCTTTTCCAACCTGAATGGTATGAAACTCTTGAACAACAGTTGGGTAGAAGATGATATCAAATTAGAAATAAAAAAATATCTTGAGACAAGTGAAAATGGAAGCAGAACATGCCAAAACTTATGGGATGCATCAAAAGCAGTCCTAAGAAGGGCGTTAGCAGTAAAAGCATACATCAAGAAAAGACAGGGCTCTCAAACAACTTGGCATTTCCTTTTAAGGAATTGGGAAAAGAACAACAAACTAAACCCAATTAGCAGAAGAAAAGAGTAATGAAAATTAGAAGACAACCAAATGAGACAGAGACTATAAAAACCATAGAAAAGATCAATGAAACTAAGTTGTTTTTTTTAAATAAACAAAATTGACATTTAGCTAAGACTAAGAAAAAAGAGAAAATCAGAGATGAAAGAAGACATTACAACTGATACACAGAAGTACAAAGAATAAGAGACAACTGGTGAACAGTTCATGCATGCATCCCCTTGTACTCTTCCCCTATCATAATGATAAGCTGATACTCTTTCTTGTTAATGATGATTTTTTTTTTATTTCCCTCTTCTACATACTCTGCAGACTCTTCTTAGTCTCTTTAATGGAAAGTTTGTACTGCTGATTTCACTTTATCTCCTTTTTCCTTAAATTATATTATAGTCTCTTCATCAGTATTTAAAGAAGCTTAA
Source organism: Nyctereutes procyonoides (assembly GCF_905146905.1). Classification (NCBI taxonomy): domain Eukaryota; kingdom Metazoa; phylum Chordata; class Mammalia; order Carnivora; family Canidae; genus Nyctereutes; species Nyctereutes procyonoides. Next base: position 20,270,980 of record NW_026575121.1, read on the forward strand.
ATCCCTTTAATTAAAATTAACATCATACCTGTCACACACACTTCAAAGTTAAACATTTTTCTTCACCATACATATCTTAATAATTCAATACATCATTCAACCTACTCTTGTTCCTGCTTCACACTGTTCTTTGGCTAAAGACATTTGTGGCTTCTGTGTGGCTAAATACAAGTTTCACTTCAGGATATGTAACCTTCTTGTCTTCTCAACAATACTTGCAGTTTTAACTGCATCCCTTTACTGAAGGTTTCCCTTTTTGGTTAGTGTATGTAACAAATTTCTCACTCTTTTTTTTCTACCTTCTGGGATATTTATTCATAGTTTATCATGTAGGTGGCTCTACATGACTCTTAAATGAGTCTTCTCTTTGCAAGTTACCATCTTGTTTCATTAAGTGTTAGCTCAATTTGAGTAATTGCTTAATACCTAAAACCCAGGAGAGATCATTGATTTCAGAATATATGACTACCCACCCATAAACTATCATCAACTCAATCAAAATGTATTAACTTTTTAAGTTTTTTAAAAATTTTAATCATAATGGTTTAACTTTTTAAATATATTTTTCTGATTCACTATCCATAAGTCCATTTATAATTTATCATCTGATCTTGAGTGTCTCTCAAAGTCATTTACTTCTGTTAACCCTGTTAACACCTCATTTCTCCTCTATTGTATCTTAACTAGAGTATATCTAGTTAGATCTTACTTTTGTAATCCATTCTATATCCACTGTCATCTTTAAAAATCATAAAACAGAATGTGTCACTTATATTTAAAAAATACTCTGTTGACTTTTCATTGTCCTTGCCAAACATCATCCTTGCAATCTGGTGCATGTCTTCCTTTCCAGCTTTCTTTTCTTCACCGTTTTCTGTGTTACTCAACTTCACTTCACCAGAACAACTCTTCTTACTTTTTAGAATGTGCTTCATTTTCTCTAAAATATGAGCCTTCACATGAATTCCTTTAAAGGAAAGTTTCTCTCACTCATCCTCTTATATTAAATTCACCAGTTGGCTGCTACTCATCTTTTTGACCCAATTTAACAGTTAGTTTCCAGATTAAATTTTTGTTCTTCCACAGTAGCTTAGCTCCTAAATGCTAATTTTTTCCACTGCACTGTGCAATCCACAAGGGCATAAACTGCATCTATTTTCTTCCTTGACAAATGTGTAGGATCTACACAGTTGTGTGGTATAGAATGGACATTCACAAATTAGATATTGAATAGATCAATATATCACAATTCACTTCTTGGTTATATTGCGGAGACAGAGGATTGATTAATCCTGCACAGCCATAACTTGTATAAGTTAAATAGCCATCCTTTCTTAGGTTAAGAATCTAATTTAGAAACTTGTTAATTTAAAATCAGTAGTCTATCATGTTTCAAAGTTTTAGAGGTCTGATCACAAACGTTAAAAAAATATGTTTAATGGATGTTGAAATGCCTCCCAGTTAAGGAATGCATAAGACAAACTTGCATTTTCTTGACTTTTAAATCTCTTCCATTTTTATAATTTCCCAAATACAATGAATAGAACTGTTTCCCCATAGTGTACATTTATAAAAACAATCTGATTTACAGAAATATTGTTTCTTTAGAAATTTATGTCAGCAGTCATGCTAATTAATCATTGGCAGAATAAAATTAAGTCTCACTAAATAGAAAGGATCATCCACTGAAACGTTCAATTAGAAAGTGAGTAGTACATAATTTATCACTAAACTAGACATTTTATTGCTCCTTTAAAAGTTGAATATTATTCTGTGTAATAAATATGAAGGAAAACAAATTGTATTAATTAATGCAGGCAATTTAGAGTAACTTCTATGTTGAAATAAAAACACAGTGGAAATTAATACCATTAGTTGCAGAAGTGTTGTAGTTTAGTGACATATTTTAAATTTCTGACTAAAAAAATATCTTTTAGCATTCCCAATAAGAGGAATCTATTATTTGTGCAACAGTGGTATCTAAAAGGGCCATAAGAAGAGGCTTTTTCCATAAATGAATTCCTTGAGGAATTAAATAATATTTTGCAAAAATTTATATATAATACATATAATATATTATATAATATATATTATATAATATTAATTATAATAATTATTATTTATTTATATATTAATATAATTATAATTATAATATAAATATATATATATATATAATTTCCCCCTACTTATGAAATCAGTGGCTTAGAGTAGATGGAACAAAATCTTTTTTAACTTCTTTACATTTCAGCTTCTCAATTTGTAAAATAAAACTAAAACTTTCCCTATGCATTTAAAAAATATACCTCTATCAATGTCTTCCAGCCAAAGACCACTAGGAGCACACCTGTAGGTGAACAAATGGGCTTATTACTAATTGCGGAGAGCGAGAATACACACTATACAGAATGGTAGGAGATCTCATAAAGAAAGCATTAGAAAGAACCTTTAACTGGATTTGGTCTTTTATTGGGTAATTTTGAAAACAGGGTATGGAAAGGGGGGGATCCACTTTGGATTGGGTACAGCATTTATTTGTTTGAGCATCTCATTCATTTTATCTATAGGATGGGCATATTAGAGCAAGAATACCACTGTAGTTAATAAAGAAATTGCAGCCACTCTTAATGGATAAAAAATGGGATGTTTGCTATCTCATGAGTTATACAATCATTGTTTTTTTTATCACTTTATCATAATCTCAAGTGTGATCTTGATGTTGGTGCCTGCAAGATCATGTATGTCTAACAAGAGTACAGTGTGGCCTGGTTATGAGTATCAGGCCATTCTCTAACAACACTGAAGCTTCGCTGTCATTGTCAGATCATTTTCTGGATGTAAGGGGCTGTTTTTTAGTTCCTCACAAAAAAAGATATAAAAACACAAAATAATGAAGAAATACTTGACAGAGAAAAATTCAGGATCTCCAACATACCACATAGAAGTTCTTCAAAGAGAGGGGATCCCTGGGTGGCGTAGCGGTTTGGCGCCTGCCTTTGGCCCAGGGCGCGATCCTGGAGACCCGGGATCGAATCCCACATCGGGCTCCCGGTGCATGGAGCCTGCTTCTCCCTCTGCCTGTGTCTCTGCCTCTCTCTCTCTCTCTCTCTCTGTGACTATCATAAATAAAAAAAAAAAAAAAAGAAGTTCTTCAAAGAGAAATAAAAATAAATAAATAAATAAGTGAAACGGACAGGAAGTTCTTGTCAAATTAATACTGAGGAAAATATTCCCCAGCTCTACATATAGCATTATTTAATATAACACCAAGTACAAAGGAAAGTTTATAAAAGCTTCCAGAGAGAAGGCAAGAAAAAAAAAAAAAAAGACTCTTTACAATGGGACAAGGTTCATATTGCCATCACATTACTCAGGAAAAGTGCCAGATTCCAGCACAGTAGATCAATATATTAAAGTTCTGAGGGAAAGCAGCTCTTTATCTTGAATTCTAGAGACAGTCAAACTTGGATCATGCCACAACCCAGTAGATTTACCTCCACTAAACTCTTTCTGAGGCAATTACCTGAAAATATACTCCAACAAGATGAGAATGAAAGCGAGAAAATGGAAGATTTGGGAAACATGAAATGGTACAGTAAACCATGAGCACAATGAAAGCACCTGCAGGCTGAGAGAGCTGTGAAACAGGCCAATGAAGCACCATCTACACCAATATGAACCAGTGGGCTCAAAGAAGCATGTCGTAAACCAGTGCTCCCAAACTTTAATGTACCAAGGAATTAACCAAACATTTTAAAATGTGAATTTCAATTAAGTAGGTCTACAATATGGACCAAAGATTCTTCGTTTTTTGTAAGCTTTCAGTTGATGTGATGCCATTGCTTCATGGGCCACACTATGAGTAGGAAGGTGTGCCACTGAACAATACATTCAGTCATTTAAAATATAAATTTGTGGTTCATCCTACTGAAACTTGTTACGTGTTTCTCTTCCTTGCCCTTTGAACTAAATCTTTTTTGTCCTTTCCATGGCTCTAAAGTTTCTTCATTGGAATGAGCTTATATTTCACACCCCATATTACTCTAAGCATCATTGATCATGTTCAAGTCATATTGGTGCAGTTTCATGGATGTTCTAACTTCAGAGTGTTTTTTTTTCTTTTTTGCTGTTGCATCTACCTATATACATGCTCTTTTCCTACCCACTTGGAGAATTTAAATGTCACTTCTTCTAAAAAAGGGTTTTTTTTTCTAATTTATTTATTTTTAAGTAATCTCTACACCCACCAAGGGGCTCGAACTCACAATCCCAAGATCAAGGGTCTCATGCTTTTCCAACTCAGCCAGCCAGAGACCCCTTTAAGAAAAATTTTAAATTGCAAACATGTTATTCTCTATCATAGCACATGGTTCATTTCTACCACAGTACTTAATACAGTCAATATGTAAACATTTTTATTTTCTTCCTTATATATCATATAAATATGGTAAAGAGTACCTCTATATATTATTTACAGTTACACATAGTTCCTCCCAAATACTTAATACTTTTTAGCCACCTAATACTTGAAAAATATTATATGGCTGGCACCATACTGAGGAATAATATGGAATTTATTAAAGTTATGAGAAAGGCTGAACATAGAATGTACATATGTAAAATGTGTAGGAGGGTCCCCCTTATCTATATTTTTAAACACAATTACAGTTATCCATGACCAACCACCATCTGAAAATATAAAATGGAAAATTCAAGAAATAAACAATTTAGAAATTTTAAGTTGCACACCCTTCTGCGTAGTGTGATGAAACTTTGCACCACCTAGTGAATTGTTCCTTATCCAGCCTATCCACACTGTGTACACTATTTCATCGTTAGTCACATAACTATTTAGGTATAGGAGAAAACAAGATTTATAGTGTTAGGTACGATCCTTGGTTTCAGCATCCGCTGGGGGTCTTGGAACACATCCTCCATGGAAAAGCAGGGACCACTGTAAAGTAGAAAAGAAATGACCTAATACATCATCATCTAAGTTGTCTTTTTAACTACCTTCAGATCTTACCTCATATTGCTCCTGTATTTTTAGTGATTATTATTTAAAATTGTGTATCTCAAACTTATTTTTTATTTTCCTCTTTTAATGCTGAAACACTGAGTGGTCAAAGCAACTATGGCTGTGTTTAATTTCCTGAACAAGTTCCTGTGGGAGAAACCATTGGTTAGAGAGGCCTTCAATGTATAGCACTACTTGTTTTCTATTCAAGTCAACGGTGGTACAGATAAGAATAAGAGTTAAACAATATACATGATATTTTATTGTACTTCTATGGAATATGAATCTAATCTGTAAGGGTAAGTTATCAAGAAACTATAAAAATGGTAATAATAGGAAACACTATAATAGTATACCTATTCAGAGTGTCAGTAATATAAAATACCATCAAGTACAAAATCTATCTTTTTAATCCCAAACACCAGGTATATAGCAATGATATTATCATATTAGAGAAATACTTTAAAAGAAAATTAAGAAGAAATATATATACATATATAATTTTATGCATATTAAAGGGATATAAACATGACTTTTTAATATGTCTAGATACAAGCATTTCACAGAAATAGTGAAGTATTTGCACACATTATAAATTAAACTAAAATTTCATTGTGATCCTGTAACATCTCTCCAAAGATTTTCTTCCCCAATGTTTGCTCAGTGAGCTGAAAATTTCCTAAATTGTCCTGGAGATTCTTACCTCAGCCTTGAGATCATTGACTTTCTAAAGCTATTGGTGTGAATATCCAAAGAAATTGCCTGTGCATTAAGTTTAAATTAGCTGTCATTATTATTCACAAAATAATGAGACTGCAAGCAAATCATGTCATTAGGAACAGCTTTCACATCAGTATCATATTTTCTCCTCTGTTTACTGCTAAATGTGCAATTTACCTAAAGAGAGAGTGTGAGGGAACAATGAGACAAGAATTGAGTGAACATTTGTGATGTGAATTCTCTGACCCAGGAAAACTAAAATGTGAAATTAAAAATATATATTATGGGGAGGCCTGGCTGGCTCATTTGGTAGAGCATGCAACTCTTGATCTTAGAGTTGAGTTCAAGCCCCAGATTGGGTGTAGAGCTTATTCTAAAAAACAAAACAATATAAATAATAACTACATATATATATGTATGTTTGTGTTTATATATATATATTATATATGTATAATGAAAGCACTCTGTGCAAAATAAATATATATAAAATATATAAAATGTCAAATATGCACATATTTGTCCACAGGAAGGGATAAACAGCAAGTGTCATAATTTTCAGTGAGGTGTGAATATTACATCATAACCCAAAATTTATTGAAGAATAACAAATAAATTATTTTTTAAGTACAACTTAAGGAGTCTGTAAGGGAATCCAGCTGATTAATTATTAAAATTATTTCTTTACCTAGTTTCTTACCTATTCTTTCAATTCTCTGTGAATGTTTCCTAGTATCTTGCGTTTTTACTCATTGCTAGCCTTGTTTCTGCATCTCAAGTATGTACTTCTGCAGATGTCAATTTACTATTTTTAATTATGTCTTTACATCTAACACTTCTTCTATGAAGTATTGAAAAAGGCATAAAACTTAAAATTAGAGACATTTAGGTTTGAATATTAGCTTTAGTATCTAAAAACTATGTGAATTTAGACAAATTAAATTAATCATGCTGTGTCTCAGAACTTTTTTTTTTTTAATGACATAGTCCCAGCATTAAATGAGGGAGGGAGGATATGTTAATGATCTTAGGTGTATCTGACACAAAACAGGTGTAAATTGTAAATTATTTTACTTTTCTTCTCTCTTATATTTAATTTCAAACAACATCATGGCATTCTGCTTTGCCATCAGCAATTCACATATTTCAAAGTGGCTTGATCCTAAAATAGATCATGTTTGTTCTTTAAAAAAACAACAAACAACTCCTGTAGTATGTTTTTATTTTCCTCATCTCTGCTTATGTTTCCATGCTTCTGGTCTTTTTTCTTTCCTTATCTTATACCGTTATAATAGTTGAGCTATCAGAAAGGAATATATCTAGGTAAATTTTTGGAAAGTTAAATCTAATGAGAATTTTAGAGATGCAGGCAGGGTTGAAAATGTTAAATGAATAAGGAAATGATCATTACCAAGGATCCTATGGACAGTCTATGCACAGAAGGAGATTCCTACTTACTCCCCTTACTGATCTTTATCAATAGCTACTTCGAAAACAGAAAACTCTTAACCCCAAAGAAGATAGTCCATTGCTTGGCAAGAAACCATCACATCATTAACTTTCTCGTGTTTTGTGTCATGAGACAAATTTGGTCAGTTGCTTCTGTTAGGGATCTGAGAGCACCCCAGGTTCATGTTTTATTTGACTATTGTCAACATAATTTTACTTCTTTATAGTCCATGAAATTTTATGAAATGCATTTTTATTATGTTAAAGTAGTCATGTTTCTGTTGATTGCAATAAACTTCCTCCAAGACTGACTTACTCAAGGTAAAAAATTTTGTTCAAAAGCCAATAGAGTAGAACTTATAATTTATACTTTATTACGTATTTATGTATCTCTTAGGTCAGTACCTCATACATCACTCATCCAGCTGTGTCTCACCCAGCAGGATGGAATAGAACTCAGGTCAAAACAGTATATTTAACCCAATGGGTACTTTAATATGGAAGTTTCTGATTATTGCACTTTCTTTTACTATATACTATTAGATTTCATATAATATAATACATATTCAATGTAATAAAAGCCTATGAACTGCATGTTATTAAGGTTAAGTTGAGAGCATTAGTAATTCATAAAAAATATACTGATCCTTTGATCTGTTCATTTTTTCTTTCATAATTTTTTCCTGAAATGACAATATGGTAAGAGTGATTACTCCAACTGCACCATGCCTACTTTCAACATTTCACTAATTAATAATACGTTGACAAAGTAGATCAATACAAAGACACTATAATTAGTGACATTTTGATGTGAATGCCTAATCTATAGCTTGTTTTAGATATGTGCATTAATGTGATATTTATTAATGTGCTTCAAACAAAAAAAAGAGTATTTATAAATATTAAGTTATTAGATACAATATTATAATGTGGATATCCTAAAAGATGAAAACTATCACTGGCAGACATGTAGTATATTAAGAAATTTTATTTCAGGAATCATACATATTACACATATGTTTAATTACAACATAATAAACTTATTAAAATTAGTTTATTTTGCTCTTATAATTTAACAAATGGTGCAATAATTTTTATTGTTTTACAGGAAATAAATAACAATGAAAACCAACCTTAATTAGTGATAGAAAATTTATTATGTCTCTAAAATAACTATGATTCTAAATTCAATTTTTAAACTTGTCTTAAAAAAATTAATAAAGAAGATAAATTTCATGAATTAAGTTGTAATAAAGTCTTAGAAAAGACAGAATATAAAAAGGAGTATAAACAGTCTATTTACAGGTTATTAGATCAATATCATGTAAATATATATATTTTTAATTATGCTTAGTATTTGGATCTTGTATGCCATAATTAATGGTTATTCAGATTACTGCACCAAGTCTTAGGAAAGAAGGCAACAAATCCAGTTTGTTTCTCTAAGGTTGTTTGGGACTGAGTCATGCTTAGGGTTTAACAGGATTTTAACACTGTCTTGCTATACTACTGTACTTAATTTTCTGGGTTTCTTTTTTTTTAAGATTTTATTTATCTATTCATAACAGACAGAGAGAGAGTGGCAGAAACATAGGCAGAGGGAGAAGCAGGCTCCCTGTGGGGAGCCTGATGCAGAACTCGATCTCAGGACCCCAGGATCACGACCTGAGCCAAAGGTAGAAGCTCAACCACTGAGCCACCCAGATGCCTTGATTTTCTGGGTTTCAATCTCTACTTATTAATAGCCTGAAAATCCTTGTACTGTTCCCAGCTCATCAGTGTTTGTACAAAGATGTTTAAATATGTTATTTTTTTAAAATATGTTATTCAAAATTGCTTGTGTTGTCTACATCATTGATTTCAATACACTTATCTAGCTCATATTTCTATCAGAAATTCTATTTCTTTGCTGAACTCACTGCACTAGAGTTTTCATGACTACTGTCAACCAAAACTAATTTAGATGATTTGGCAATGGCTTTCAAATTGACAAATTTATGGTCAATTCTCACTTCTCATTCTTTTGAACTATCATCAGCATTTGAAAAAATAGTTTATCTCTCTTCCTTAGAATACTTTGACCAGTTGGCTCTGAGGAAACCCAACTCTGAGGAATCCGAAGGTTCCCTCCTTCCTCACTGGAAGCTCCTTACCAGCCTGAATGCTAACTTCCTGCTTATCATTTCCAGTCTTTCCATACTGTTATGCCTAAGGTTTAGTACTCAGAATTTTTTTTCTCTTTTTTTATATCCTGCTCTTTGGTGATTTCTTTGAGTCTAAGAGCTGATATTAACCAAGCCAGTTTCGATCTAACTTCTCCATGCAGGTAATCAATTGGAATCTCAAACTTAACATGTCAAAAACATTTGCAATTCAACAAACGGCAACATGTCTCTCCAGTTGCTCATGCTGAAAACTTGACTTCATATCTCACATTCAATTCATCAGCAAATCTTTTGTTTTCATTCAAAAAATATAACAAGTATCTGACCATTTCCCACCACCAATACAGGCACCACTTTCATCCAAGCCACCAGATGCTCTCTTGGACCACATCCATTACCTCCTAACTACGTTCTCTCTTCCTGTCCATTCTTTGTATAGTCAATGCAGGTCTCCATACTATCCTTTGGAAAAGACCATATCACTCCTCTACTCCAAATTCCCCAGTGTTTTCACATATCTATAGGACATTTCCCCACTATTCACTCACTAAAGTTATATTCTCCTGTGCCTCCCTAGCTTAATCTACTCTGACTACACTGGACTGTAGTGTGTTTCTCAACGTAACAAGTCATGCTCATACTTCATGGACATAGCACTTGCCATTCTCCCTACCTGTCCTCCTTCATAAGATCTCCTTTACTTCCTTAAGTTTTTTGTAGGAAAATCACATTTTCACACTCTGATGTGAAACTATACAATAAAATCCCCTGTTCAGGACTCCAGTAATCCTTCACAACTTAATTTGTCCTACCCTTGTATTTGCTATGTGAAATTTATATGTTTTAATTTCTATGTGCTTAATATTCTGACTTCCTCAGCTAGAATGAAAGCTTCATGATTACAGTGGTTTTTCTTCTATTTGGTTCATTTCTGTGTCTATGTTTTATAGAAACATGGAAGCACCTATTAAGTACTAAACAAATATTTGTTGACAAAATTAATTAGGTAACATTCTCACAAGAATGCTTGATGCCTGAAAACATATTGACTATTAAAGAGAAAATAGATAAAATTGTCCAGTAGATAGTAAGAGTTTTAATTGATTAAAGAAAAAAAAATTAAAAAGAACAAAAGCCAGTATATGACTCAATGAAAATTAATATCATTTTTAAAGAAAATATAGGACAAGGTACAAGATCAAAGAATAGAATAACCCTGGATGTTTGTTCATTTTGAATTATAGCTATCAATCTTCCCACACTATCAATCATACTTTGTTATAACAGGTTCATAGTACTTAAAAGGAAAATTTATCTTAATAAGTGATTCAAAGAGCTTATAATCCAATACCAATCACACTGCAATTCTCAGGATGAATGAAAAATACTGCTGCCATTACATAATACTTGAAATCAAATAAAATCAAAAATTAAATTTCACATTCAGACTCTTAGTAGGACAACTTTCATAACACCCAAAGTGTTAACTGACTATTCATGCATTATCTACTGAGCACTTTTTTATTATTCAGAACATATCCAAACTCTTCCATTTGAATTAAAATAAATAAATAAAAAGGAGAATAGGCCCTTCATATCTTTGTCCTTACTTGAATTTATAATATATAACTTGACAAATGTCCCAGATTCTTGCAATTTATTCAGACTTCCAAGTGCTGACAGATCATAGACTTAACCCTACATTATTTTTCACTTGTAACACCATTCAGCCTACTACCAATTTACCAACTTTCTATTTCTTCCAAATATCTGTCAAAATATTTGCCCTCCAAGCAAATCTTGGAAACCTTAACAAAGTCATAAGTAATAATATCTAGTAATTGGCTATAATTTGGCACATGGGGAACCATGTCTTACTTCTCAAAGACCAAGCATATAATTTTCTATTAGAAGGGAAGAGAAAGAGAAATATGTCATTTCTGTATTTCCACCAAGGAAGTCAAGTGATAGGTTTGATTTTCTATATGTGTTTGTTTAAATAAAGTGTTCTTAGTTCTCCCATTTCTTTACTATCATAGTTCTCCAACTTCCTGTGTTTATTGTTGGTCATTTTCTAAAACACATTTTCTTTTTCTTACAAATCTTTGAACATTATGTACATAAACTAAAGTAAATTTGATGAAAACAATCAGTATTTACAAACATCACAGAGGAAGTTTCTTAACATTGTGCAATTATTTTTAATATTTTGAACTAACGAACCAAATACCAGTGTTGTGAAAACAGACACCATTTCAATTAAGATGGGTGTCTTAGGACAGCAATTAATAATTCAAAGGTTAGATAATAGTAGATAAGCTAATGTTATTTATTATTAACTCTCCTTCCTTTTGGCTCCTTGGTTGACTCATTGAGGAATGCCTAAATATTCAATAACTTCAACTTACTTTCATAGGGAAAAATCTTATTCTTTACCAATAATTTTAGAAAATTTCAAGTTATTCTTGAATAAGACTTAGAAGAATAAGTCTTATTATAAATATCTTATAAATATCTTCATAATATATTTTTAAGTTTACATAACCTTATTTTATTCCATAGAAGACTGAATTTCTTCCTTCCTTCCTTCCTTCCTTCCTTCCTTCCTTCCTTCCTTCCTTCCTTCCTTCTTTCTTCACAGTATTATTGACTATATTTTCTATGCTGTACTTTTTGTCCCCATAACTTATTTTATAACTGAAATTTTCTACTTTAGTCCCCTTCACCCATTCCTAGGCCAATTTCTTTTTTTAAAGACTTAATTTTTTAAAGATTTATTTGTTTATTTATTTGGCAGAGAGAATGAGCACAAGTAAGTACAGAAGCAGGAAGAGGGAGAGGATGATGTGGGTCTTGATCTCAGGACCTTGGCATCATGACTTAACCAAAGGCAGACACTTAACAATTGAGCCACCTAGGTGCCCCTTTGATTTTTATTTTTAAGTAAGCTACTACACCCAGTGTGTGGCTTGAACTCACAACCCAGAGATCGAGTTGTAAGCTCCACCAAATGAGCCAGCCAGGTGCCTGCCTAGGCCAATTTCTAATAAAATCTATTTCTGTGTATTTCCAGTGTTTAATCTCTTAGTCAAATGTTCAAAGATTTGTAAATCTTTTTGAGTGGAAGTAAGGGTGCACTTGTTTCTGTATTCAAAAATGTTTCTCATATCATGTTGGTAATAGTTTTACTATATTTTACCAAACAGCTATTTGATTATTGTGTAGTCAAATAATTTCACTAATATATTTAAAACACTTATTTTCGGGGGTGGGGGAAAAAATAAAAAATAAAACACTTATTTTCTTAATAATTTTGGTATAATATTCAGGTTTCTCATACAGAAGATGTATGATCTAAGCACACTTCTCTTGCTTTTCTACACTGTCATGGAGCAAAATTGACGGACCCATAGTTTCCCAAATGTAGGAAACAGTTTCAGGTAACTTCACTTATGTTCTTCCTCTGTAGTTGGGTATTTCATAAGCAAACATATTCCTCCATACCTTTTAAACCCTGCCTCTGTCAGCATATCTGCATCCATGAGTTTTGTGTCTGGCACATGTTAGGTAACTAAAAACTATTTTCTAAGAAATAAATATGAATTCATTAATAAGAAGAAAAATAGCAGGAGAGCAAGCCATTTGGTCATAGGTAAAAGTAACCTTTTTGGTTTCTTGAAACCCTTTTTAGAATTAGATTAGACAGTGTTTTGTTTTGTTTTGTTTTGTTTTGTCTTGTTTTTAAGCTAAACACAGTAAGAAGGTATACAATATGCATTTAAGAAGTAGCTAATAGTTACCACATATCTTTATAGGTGATTTTAGAGCATTTTAAAATTTAAAATTCATAGAATTATTTTGTGTTACCTTAATATTCATTTTATAGATGATGAAACTGAGGCTCAGAAGACGTAAGCATTTGAACATAATTTTAGCTTCAAAGCTGATAATCTTCTGGCATATTTGATGGTGCCCAATAGGTGCCCAAGAACAAGTTTTGGGACCAGGAACAGAGCCCAATAGAGAGCTAGGGCTTTGAGATTTTTAACTAATTTATAGCAAATTATTTTTGAGAATAGATTTTACTTAAAGCAGATACCAATAACAATATTTAAAATTAGGTAGGTAAAGTTGTTTATTGTAATCATGTTTTATTTACAAAATAAATATTTTAAGGAATTCTATCTAAATTCTTTAGATAACCCTAAGCATTAACTATTATACACTTGTGTACAGTATTTTCTAGCTGGACTTTTATATTATAGTTTAAAGCCTTTCAAGTTAAATATATCCATTTTGACCTCTATTTAAGCCTCTTTTGAAACCAACATTTTATTGGTTTTAACTATATTGATTTTTCAATTGAAGATAACATTCCATTCACATGAAAGTTCATTTGTTACAGCTCTCCATTTATAAGCCCCTGTGTCTTGATTTAATGTTATTTTCTTGCAGAAACTAAAGTTTGTAGGTCAATCTTGAAGAATGAGTATAGCCACAAATATAGCAGATGCCTCATGAAATTATCTTCTACTGCTTCTCTGTGACCTCTGTCAAGGAAATAACACTCAAATCTGCGTCAGCATGAACAGCTGTGGATGCCGCTGTTAGATAGCTGTGACCTATCCTCCCAAGGGTAGTGCCCAACCGGGAGGGAATGGCGATTTTCGCAGAGTCAATGTTATTAACGCCAACATAAATCAGAAAATACTGCTTCAAATCTAAAAATTAGATGCCACAGTTCATAAAAAGAAGCAAACTTCCCTTATAATAAATCAAATTAAGTTCCATGTAGACATTTATTAAAATGATAATAACAATTGTATAAAGATTTTTATACCCCTCAAAACTTCATTTAAAATAAATGTGTGAATGGACATACAAGGTGCACATTTCTCTTTTATAGAAATACATGAGAAATCATACTCTTCTTTTCAGTTGTAAGAACTTTTAAGCAGAACTATAGTGTGGTGATGGGAGGAGAAAACACTACAGCTTCTTAAGTCTCACTACTATCTGCTATCTGCTACTTCTATTACTACACCAATTCAGAAGTAGTGAGGAAACTGCAAAATGAGGGACTTGATTCATATGGCCAAAAGTATTCACTAAAATATAATTTTCCATGTTATAATTTTACCATGTGATCAATTACCCATTCTCCATAGAAACCCATATTTATGAGTATATGCTTAATTTTTATATAATGTAATGCAATATGTATTCTATATATAATAATATATATCATATAGACACTTGTATAAATAAAACACATACATACATTTATATTCACATCATACATACACTGAATACACTTTGGTTTTCTCAGATTCTCTTATTACTTCTGAATAGCTCTAAGCTAGCACTACATGATATTTATAATAAAATGTAGCCCGAGGAAGCTCTTAATAAGGGGAAAATGGCCAAATATGTTTAATTAAAATATTTGTGTTTCATTTAAAGCATGTTAAACTCCATAGCTTTCCATGACCTTAAAAAAGTAAATCAAAATAACCAAATATTTTTGCACATTGGTGTGTGAAAGAAACATTTTGGCTGCTACATAGGACACAAGTGTCGAGGAAGTTTTGACAACGACATTTGAATTAGTGATTCCAGAAAAATTATTCTTAAACTATCCCTGAGTTCTTATCTGGGGTTTTATTCCCCAATGTAGTTCTGAGTCCAGAAAACCAGAAAGCTCAGTGAAAAAGAACAGACCAAGGTACCACTCTCATGATTTTTGAAACCTAGTGAACAACAGACAATAGTGAACAACTACATGTATTTGTTATTTATTTATTATATATTTATTTATTTATTATTTTTAAGATTTTATTTATTTATTCATGAGAGACACACACACACACACACACAGAGAGAGAGAGAGAGAGAGGCAGAGACACAGGCAGAGGGAGAAGCAGGCTCCATGCAGGGAGCCTGATGGGGGACTCCATCCCGGGACTCCAGGATCACACCCCTGGCGGAAGGAAGGGGCTAAACCCCTGAGCCACCCAGGGATTCCCTTTGTTATTTATTTTTATTGTTACTTATTGCAAAGAGTAACACAGTGTAAAAAATCAGATAAGACAAGGATAGTGAAAGAAAACTGATGGTAGAGTGGACAGGAAATTTTTCTCAATAAGAAAACCAAAAAAGTAAGATCTAGAAATATCAGTGTTTAAGACCAGGTCTAGGAAGGGAACTGCAAACACCTTGAATACGTTTGCTCTCTGTGTTAGAGGAAAAGCAAAGAGGCCAATGTAGCTGCTGCCGAGGGAGTGAGCAATGAAGGCTAGAGCAGGAAATGAGCGAGAAGAGAGCAGCTGAGGGACCTGGTGTCTTTTTTTCGATCCATTTTAAAGAACTTTTTGTTCAAGGTGAAATGAAAAACCATTGGAGAGACTGGGCAGAGGGGTGACATGGAATTATCAGGTTTTGTAAGAATCACTTCTACTCTATGAAAGTAAATGAAAAGTGGGAAAAGTAGCATTAGAGAGACCAGTCTGTAGACTTTTTTAATTAGTGAGGTGAAGAAGATGGTTGAGCAGTAGAGATGGAGGTAGGGAAAAGTCAGACTCAGATATATTTTGAAGATGGAACTGACATTGCAATAGCCTGGGCTCGATCTGGGAAAGAACAAGACCTTAACAATATCTGCTTTCCCCATACTCCATTTAATCCCTGGTATCTCTTTTTCACCCTAACATGTACCACCTGAACTCTGTAACTCATTCCAAGCAAAAGTATGCTAGAAAAGAATCATGCTAAATAAGTACAAACAGAAAATAAGATAAAAATGTGATCAGTATTCTACTTGTTTTTCCACAACTAATTCAGGAAGCCCAAATAATCTCTTTGGTAGATATTTACTTATGAATTCTGAGAAGGGCACCATTTGTCCTTAGCATTCCATCTCTCTTTCCAAATGTCATTACCTTTATATTTTTTCCCTTTCCTTGAAGAATGGAACCCTCCTTTTTCTGTACCTGGCTACCCAGTGTCTTCATAGAGGCCACTCTGTTTAATCCCCTCACTGGTCTAGGTAATTACATTCATTAAACAATGTATGTCAGGCCTCAGGGAACCCACATGAGAGCCATATGACTTAAGTTGTCTTTATCCACATTTTATAGATAAGAAAACTAAACAAGAGTGATTAAATCATTTGCTTAACTTCATAAAACTAATGACAGCAGACCAGTATTTACAACACAGCAACCTGGGCCCAGAGCTTATTCTCTTAGATTCCAGGTACTGAAGCCTCACACATAACCCACCATACGCCCTCCCAGCTGCTAAAATTTGCTACCTGTAAAGTTCTTCAAGTCCTGGTTTTCTCCAGGAAAACACACCTGGTGATACTTTTTATTTGGTAAATTACATGGACATAATTCGTTCTCCAATTAAAAAGCAAATAAAAATGAATGTAAAATAAAAGAAAACTTTTGTGTAGCACCAATGTACTTCAATCCAATTGCAATGGATAGATCATCAAGGTACCAATCTACTTCACAATTCCACTTATTAATGTTATTTTGCCTTATTTACAAAGAGGTTATTTTATTATATTTTTATTTCACATTCTAAATTCAGAAACCTCGTGGAGTTTCTTTGATTTACTTTTGGTAACGTAATTCTACCAAAAAAAAAAAATTGGAAACAATGTTTTTATGCTATTATTTAAAAAATCTAGTTTCCTTCACCATTTTTTTCCTCCATCACATTTATACAATAGATTAAGTGGACATAAATTACAAGCTATTTTTCTTCAAAACCTAGAAGTTATTACTCTGTGTATTTGTTTTCATTCAGGGTCATTGTTGAGAATTCACATGTTAACTGTTGTCCTGTACATTTGTAATAAAGCTATTTTTCTAGATTTTCAAATTATTTGTCATTTCCTGTTCTTAAATTTTATTTTATCAATCACAAGTGTAGCATTTTTTAAATCTCGCTTTCTTGTGCTTGATAAAAATTTTAAATCTAAAGTCTCACATTTTCCCTAATTCTATTAAATTCTAAGATTATAACTTTAAATATTTTCCCAAAATATCTTCCTCTCTTAAAACTGTTCTTTGAGGGATTTTGATGTTTCTCCTTCTACTTTTCATATCCATTTTTTTGTATATGCTCTCTCTTTGTGCCTAACTTGTTCTTAGGATCTTCAATCGGCCATTTAAGTTCTTTATTTTATTTTGCATTTACTATACCCAACATTTCAACTTGATTCTTCTCTATGACTCCTTATTCCAGCTTTATATTTTCAATGTCTGCTTTTATCTCTTTGAGAATATTTAATTAATTTAATGCTTTTATTATATATTTCTATTTGGTTTGATTCATTAATACCAGGTTGGGTGCCATAGATTGTTTCCATTTTAATATTTTTATATATCAATAGGCCTGCTCAGATGTTCAATTTTCTTTGTGAGCTCATGTCCCTTGATGTGCAACTACTTGCCTGATAATGTGAAAGGAGAGGCCAGAGTGGAATTTCAGGATTATGCAGGAACTGATAACTTTAATGGGGTAAAGAACCATTGATTGTTAATATAGGCTGAGTGTCTCTGAATCCAACAATTATGACCCCACAGATAACTTCCTCCAACTCTCTTTCAAAGACTGCTGTTTTCTAAGGGCTGTCTCCTCTGGTTGTAATCACCTGGTCTTCTGGGTATATACCTAGACCACATGGCAAGGGCCTACCAGACAACAGTCAACATCCAGCACAAACTTCATGTTACTCACTGTGTGCTTCAGACTAGTGATAGGTTGGTGATATTTTTTTTGCATCTTGCTTTCATGATAAAATGGGGAAGAAACACCAAGAGTGTTACTGGGAACAGAGCATACTTAAAACACTAGTACACTAGTCTGTCCTATGTGTGGCAATCATGCTATTTTTAACCTTTGCTTATTCCAGTGTTTTACTCACAGTTATTATGTTATAATCACTTCCAACATTCATTTATGGTAAGATACTAAAAATTAAAATTAAAACATATATGTGTGTATATATATGCACATACATTTTTACACTATAACAATGAGCATGTGTTATTAATTTCAAAAGTGTTTCATATATATTTTAAGATATTCAAATATTAGCAATTTAGAAATATAATATGCTAATAGTTTTAACATATTCTTACCTCAGATATCCCACACAGAGTCTTTTCATTTCTAGGTTTGGAATTTGCTTTTTATCATAATTTCTCAGAAAATGAATTTAAGTTACAATCATAGATTAACCGATTAAAAGCTGGTCCTAAAACTGAAAAAGATGCTTTATAAAAAAATATCAAACAGAGGGAAATGTTCTAGTAACTGATCCTGAGCTTGGATCAAGAAATTTGATGTTGATGTACAGGGAATAAATTTTTCTTTCTTTCTTTTTTTTTTTAATTTATTTATTTATTATTATTTATTTATTATTTATTTATGATAGTCATAGAGAGAGCGAGAGGCAGAGACACAGGCAGAGGGAGAAGCAGGCTCCATGCACCGGGAGCCCGACGTGGGATTCGATTCCGGGTCTCCAGGATCGCGCCCGGGCCAAAGGCAAGCGCCAAACCGCTGCGCCACCCAGGGATCCCTCTTTCTTTCTTTCTTTTTCTTTCTTTCTTTCTTTCTTTCTTTCTTTCTTTCTTTCTTTTCTTTCTTTTCTTCTTCTTTCTTCTTCTTTTCTTCTTCTTCTTCTTTCTTTCTCTTTCTTTCTTCCTTTCTTTCGATTTTATTCATTCATTTGAGAGAGAGTGCAAGAGAGCACCAGCAAGAGGAGCAGGAGAGGGGGAGGGAGAAGAAGGCTCTCTGCTGAGCAGGGAGCTCAAGCCCAGGATCCTGGGATCATGAACTGAGCCAAAGGCTAGGTCTCCTTTTAACCAATACTTCTTCCATTGACCCTTCAGGACTCTGCTCTCCAGAATCAGTGTACCTCAAAAACTGAATAAGTTTTCAGAATATTGCTTATTTAGCAAAGATTCCAAGAAAGGAGATGGAGATTTTCCTAAGAGATATCCCCATTCTCAAAAAAAAAAAAAAAAAAAAAAAATAGCTCCACTCTCCAAGTAAATCATTGATTATAAATCTGAGTTTTTGTTTCTTTTTTAGACAAAACTACCTTCTGAACATTTACCCATAACCAATTCTGTGACTATGCTTCTTTTCTCTGCTTACATTTCTGACCATATATTCTTAGTTCAACTTTACACATGCTTTCCTGCAAGACTTTCAGCCTCTTGCTATGTGTTGACTCTGATAGTTGATTTCAAAAGTGATAGGGAGAATTACTATTTCCAACACCAGTTCACAGTATCAGGAAGAGATTCTAGTGTTTTGAATTGCATTCCATCATATGAAATAAAGAAAAGAACATTGTTCTGCTACTCAAGAAATCTTGAGTACTCTGGCTTTTGTTATATACCTAGGTAAAATCCTTAGCTTCTCTCCCCTCCAACTTTTTCTTTTTCATATATATCAGCATTTAATATAACTTTAACATCTAAAATCTTATTATGCTTTTCTATAATATCAAATTATAATTTATTGGACAGAAAAACATGTCCATAATTTGTATATATATAATAAAGAGATGAAAATTTCTCTTCTGCTAGATATAAAGAATACTCCATGATAAAAGTGTATAGCACAATAGTACATCATATATTAGAACTGCATATACCAAATTTAAAATATGGAAACAATGAACAAATCATATATACAGACTATATCAAAATATAAATAGGAACATATGTGCATTAGTGTATTGCTCATAATACTCATGCATCCTGTGAGGCATGTGGAATGATTTTATTGAGAATATTATCAAAAATAGTATTGTCTTAGTAGACTTATAATTTTATTATATTACTAAAATTTCAAACCAGTGAGATTTTCTATGTTTAATCTGCTGCAATATTTCAAAGGGGCATGATTGTTTTTTCTTTGCTTTGCTCGAGGGAAGTGGTGTTTATACTTTAAAGATGTCAGCTTATTCTTATTAAATTAATCCTTTGTGATTATTCATTAGAAAAAGAAATCTTGTCAACATCTATCACAGCAATCAAGTCACATAAAAGTAATATACACAATCATGACTGTTCTTGTATAATTTTCTCTATTTAGAAAATCATAGGGAATATTAAAACATCATTTGGAAAGAAAACCCATTGACTATACAGCACATACATGTTTATTAATCTATAGACTTTTATAATGATACTGTAAATTTTTTTCAAAATTTCAGGTTTATATTTGCATCTTTACTCATATTCCACACTTATTGTAAGTTAATTTAAAGTAGTTTAAGACCTTCAAAGTACATGAGTGAAATGCTTTAGTTCCTTGCTGTACAAACTGTTAAGCAGCACAGCAACAACCCTAAGAACCTGTTAGAAATGCAGAATCTTGGGTCCCACCCCAGATCTGCTGAATCAGAGTCTGCCTTTGAACAAGATCCCCAGGTAACTGAATATATTTGAATGTTAGGGATATGCAATTTTCTCTTGTGAATCTCGTGTAGCAGCTGTAAAATTACTGCATGAAAGTAGAGCAAAGTTAGATTGGTAAAACCAGCCTCTGTGTTACCTACTTCTTAATAATTAATACACACTTCTAACGGTAGTTATAGTTTTTAGGCAAATGACATTTACTTAACTGTCAGCCGTACAGATTTCTTCTTCATTCACGTCTGGTTGATTTTCCTTAGATACATGAATTCATTGCCTAAGTGAGATATATATATATATATATATGCTTTAAAAATTCATTATACTTCTTTCCATCAGAGACACTTAGCTAGTTCTTATGATTCTTAACCATATCTAACGTCAGAGCTTCCCATTCAGTGTACTGACACAGGTATGCAGATACAGTGATATCTTTCAGCTTAGTAGTAGATGAATCAATGGCCAATGAGCCTGATAATGTCTTTGTTTATTCTAGGATGCCCTGTAACATTGCCTCTATAATCGTATGTATCACCTGACAAAGATAAAGCACTGCTTTCTGCCACTTGTGAACTACATTGTTTTATTATGGATATTAAATTAACATAGTTTGTTGAAGGTCTTTTTTTTTACATGCATGAAAGGAGAATTAAAAAAGAAGAATGAAAATCTGATTCATTTGTTTTTCTTTTGGTAAGGTAGACATGGCAGGAAATGAAATGAAACTTACTTAAACTCATTTCTCTCAATACAATAACCTTATAATTTCAGAGAGATACTGGGTCTAAGAGTCAGTCTTTTGGCTCATCTGAAATGTTTGAATTTTATTATCTTAACCCCAAATCACCATGGAGTCTACCTTTTTATATTATTATTATTTCTAAAGCATGATTAGCCCATTTTAATGTTAAAAAGAGCAGTATCTAAAATATTAGAAAAGACATTTAAAGGGAACTGATAGTCTGCAAAGAAACATTTTGAGACGTAATGATTACATAATTTGCAAGATAATCGAATTCACTGACTCATCTCTGAGTAGTAGTCCTTGCCTTATTCTTAGGTCAGCTCTAATATCAACATCTTTACATGTTGTGTGAGTAAAGAAGGGAAGGAAAACTCAGACATTATGCATTATGGATAATTATGTGTAATTTAAAAAAAGGAATATACTTCATAATGAGATTAAGTAAAATCATTTGACAAGCATATTTGATTAGAACATGGAATTTATCCATCTTCCCCAAGTAGTTCTGAATAAATCTATTGTCCCATTCATGGTTAATTTAGACATTAAGTACTTAAGGCAGAGCTTAAACCTTATAAAGTCCTTTTTAGGGACTTATGGAAAGGTTTGAGACAAACACAGAAAGTTTGACCAATTATTGTACAAGCATATTTACAAAATGCAATGTTATGCAACCTATTTAACTGCATCACATCTGGTCTATTTAGAGATGAGGCTGATTTATCATTGATGGGTGAATATTTTTTATGTTCTATAGAGGGATACCTTCAAAGTAATAGTGCAGTGATATCTCAAAACGTCTTAATATAGCTCTAGTTCCATTTTCAGTTACAAAGGATGTCTCAGTAAAGTTACGAGTTTCTTCATCATTTCTCCTTCATTGCAACTGAAGTATACATATTTCATATTTGATCTCTTTTCCTCCCAACCTCTCAGGGCTCATCTGCCAGCCTGGTTCTGATTAACATCAGATGTTCCTGAACTGACATAATACTTCTCTCAAGAAACAAATTATATTAGAAAATGCTAACAAGAAAAAATTTCTGATTGTTTGACTCAGTCATTTGTGAGACCAGTGAAAGAAGTGGGGCCCCAGGATGAGGTCTAATCCTGTTACCACCTACACTACTTAAGTATTTGTAATAACTATACTCAATACACCACATTACCTGGATACCTTATACTGTGCTTTTCTAGATAATTACTTTAGACATACATCCTTTGTTTTGTCATTAATCATCACTACCATATGTGGGCAGTTTGGTTGCTTTTTAGTTCTCATCCCATTTCTTCTGAATAACTCAATAATAGTTCAGGGGCAAAATGAAGGACCAAGGCTAGTAAAGAACTACATGCCAAGTGTGTGGTGTGAGACAAACCCCAGCAAAACTACTAAGTGAAATCTTAGAATAATAAGGTCTCTTCTATTCTTCACTTTTACCCTCTCCTCTCTCCTGGTGTCCTCCATCCCTCATGCCTAGAATGACAAGTGAGGAACTCTGGGAAAATTCAATGTAATCCAAAGTTGCAAACAAATCACATCTCTCCTCAAGTGTTTCACATTCCTGTATTAATTATCCATCCACCTGCCACCATAAAATCCTCAATTCCCCTGACATCATTAGAAAAACAATCTGATTAAACACAGAGACATGGATTGCAGTTCCATTAACACTCTCCATTGTATGTGATTATTCATTGGATATCTTTCTATACTGTGAATGTGTGAATATTTGAGTAAATATTGTAGATTGAAAAATGTCTTCCTTTCTCATAGTAGATACTCCATGATGTTTATTGAATTTTTGGTTCACTCTATATTGAATGGAAACAAAACCTAACTGAATAACCCCTAAGAGACCTCAAGTTTCCATAGAATGACTAAATTTCCTCTTTGTGAATCAGATCTAAGTTCAACATCCTTGAAGAATCAATAATCAGAAGAAAAGTGATAAAATTCTACAGGTTTCCAGTCAGGAATTTAAACACTTGATGTAATATCAACAACATGCCGAAGGAATGGATACCACTCCCATTTTTAGGTAAATGAGACACTTATAACTCTTCCCAATTCATGGACCATAAGGGAAGCAGCTGGAAATGGCAAGAGCAGATGGGGGTAGGTACTGAGTGCCAAGTGAATGTCTTTTCTTCATCAGGAAAAGGTTTAGTTTTGAAGCATGTGAATGTCAGCCAAGAGCTTTGTGCAAAACTTTGGCATAGACCAAATTAAGCAGAGCTTTAAAGAGTGATATCAATAATACATATTTTTCCAATTTCTTTTTTAACTGCTTTGACTATTCAGGGTTGCTGAGATGATAAGTTATAAATATTATTTTTTCCCATTCTTCTTCCATTCCATTTCATTTACGTCTTCATTTTTGAAGAGAAGAGCCAGGAGATTTATGTCCTTTTTGTAAGCATCAGTTTACCCTACTATCTTTATAGAAATTTATAATGAATAAGTGAGAGAGAGTTATGAGACGATGTTGCATACTCAAGAGGAAACACAGTCTGAAGATAGAAGAAAAGAGCTTTTAAGGAAGTTGAGTTTGTTTTTGTTTTGTGATAGATTTCCATCATGTTAGGTTACTGAAATAGATAATAGCATTTTTCCGGTGGTAAATAAATGTTTTGCTGGAAAAACTATATAAATAGTGGTGTTGCTTAGTGTAATGAGAACTATAAGATAAGAATTTATATTCTTGGAGTTAAAAAATTCTGTTTTAGATATTTAAATTTGAAATATTTACTAAGTTAGTAATGTGAGATTGGAAGCCAAGGGTAAGTCTCACATTAAAGTTGTAAATTTTAGCCTTATCAGCATATTTATGGTGAGTAGAATAGTAGCATTAAGAAATTCCTCTTAATAAATAACATGCGTTGGGTTATAACCAGGTGTTAAGTGCTATTCTAAATAGTATTATTAACTTCAAAAAGCAAGTCTAAAAGGTAGACATTATTTCTGTCTTCATTTAGAGGGAAGAAATTTAGATCTGGACAGATTACATATTTTGCCCAACCACTTGATCAAACTGAATTCTAGTCAGGGCAGCTTGGTTCCAGATCACATGCACTGAATCATTATATGCCACTTTTCATGTGATAGAATTATGATAAATCATTAAAAAAAGAAGTCCTCAGAACAAGGTGTAAGACACTTGAGCATTTTAAAATAAGAGATAAAAGGAATAGCCAACAAAGGATACTTAGAATAAATGATCAATGAAAAAGCAATAAGAAAAATGTGGTTTTCTGGAAGCCAAGTAAAGGACATGTTTAAAGAAGAATGAAGTGGTCAATTGTGTTAAATTCTGCCAAGAAGTCGATTAAGACGATGTCTAAGCAAAGATGTATAGATTTTATAAAAATAGATTATTTGGTTTACTTGACAAGATTAGTTTGTGTCTAATATCTATAAGTTTACGTCTAGGTAGTATAAATGAAAGGGTTTCTGGAGTGGAGTAAGGGTGTGGAAGGCAACAAGTGAAGTCAGTGAGTATAAGCAATTTTATGGGAAAATATCTGTACAGTAAATCAGATGGCTTTCATATTGCAGGAGAAGCATAGAAGTTAAGGACGTTTCCATTGTTGGTAGGAGACACAGAATACTTGAATGCTGTTAGGAAAGATACAGAGGGTATAAATACTTGATGATTCAGGTAGAGTGTATATTCTATTGGTTCTGTTTCTTTGGAGAACTCTAAATAACACAAGTATCTTCTATGTCTTTGACATAGAACAGAAGAATGAAATAGGAATGAGGTAAAAAAAAAATGCTTTGCTTTTTATGAAGAACTTTAAGATACTTTTCTCAGCCACTGACTTTTCTTCATCTTCACAAGAGATCAGAACTCCCTTTAATATTCCCTGACTCCAAAACCTGGAAATCTCACAAGAAATAAAAGTGAATAGCATTTTGCCTTCTGAATTTAATTACAAATAAATTTGCATCTTCACATATTTTGATTGACCCAACAGATCAACAACAAAATACATTTTAATTTTTATTTGGAAAGTTATCACAAGGTTCTAGTCTCTTTTTTTTATGTTAATAGGAAGAATCCTTGTGTCTTGCCTGACTGTTATAACATCTGCATACTTCAGCTATTTAGTTTTGCCTCATCAATCTTGCATTGCTGTTTGTAGGAAAATTTGATCCATGATAATCTAGGCATGAGAACATCTGATACTCAGAGAGCCTGATATTCCTGATGTGACTTGCACCAACTAAGCATGGGATTTTCAACTCAGGTGTACCTTAGAAGCACTACTACAGCACAAAATAAATCATGCCATCATTTTAAGTTACACAAATATATTTTAACTTTTTCATTTAGAGCATTATAGTTAATTTGAGAATAATAGTAAGGTATTTTGAAAGGTTAATGCATCTGCTTGCTTTTAAACATACCAAATTAAATTGATATAAGAAAAAATGTAACTATAACGTAGTACGATTATTTCATCTTTATGCTACAAATAGATGCTCATTTCATATGATTATAGAACAGGATGAATTTAAAGTAGGAAAATGGGGTCTTAATGCAACAACCAATGGTTCTCCAAAATCATACATATTTGAGTGGGAAGACAAACCTGAAGGACACTCACACACACATACACACACACACAATCATTTCAATCTGCAAAGCCTACCTGAAAGTCTATGGGAACATAATATTCGTATTTATTATTTCTTTTCAGGTGTTGGATAGAGTAATTCTTTGTAACTTCTACCATTTTATAATTATGCTCTAAAGGGGATAAAGCTCTTGGAGAAATAAAGCAACAATCATTAAGCATGGCATTGTTTAACATTAAAAAAAAATCTGAAGCATATTAGAGGAATCCAAATGAGATAAATACAGATTCTTATTGAGAGTCAGAAAATATCTTCATTGTGCTGTACTTTGTGAAGAAAATCAGCCAGGGAGCTATTTGTACACGTTTTAGGAACTCTACTCTTCAAAGATTGTAATTCAGTTGTTTAAGGAGTCAGAGAGTTTGTACTTTTCAGTGATGAAATTAATTCTGATTTATATCCAGGTATGAAAACTATTATTTCATATTATTTGCAGACTTAAATATACATACTTAAATATGTATTAAAAAATTGATAGTTACGTGATTGGATTTTTAATTTGAATTAGTTTGACTTTCTTTTCTTTTTTAAAGATTTTATTTATTTATTCATGAGAGACAGAGAGAGAAGCAGAGACACGGGCAGAGGGAGAAGCAGGCTCCATTCACGGAGCCTGATATGGGACTCGATCCTGGGTCTCCAGGATCACGCCCTGGGCCAAAGGCAGGCGCTAAACTGCTGAGCCACGCGGGCTGCCCTAGTTTGACTTTCTAAGATAATCCAAGGAACTACATGTTCCTTTTATGTAATATTCCTATTACTTTTTTCAACTGTTGGATAGGATTGCTCACTAGATTTATCGTTATCTAACATCATGACTTCAATAACTAATCCAATTTTATTGTGGACGTATTGAGAAATGTGTACTTGAGTGTCTTGTGACCAGGGACAGATGTATTTACAATTTCTATTTATGAACATCCATATATTCTTTCCATTTAGAGCTAAAACTTGTATCATGAATAAAATTAGGAGAAAATATTATATTCC
This sequence comes from Nyctereutes procyonoides, assembly GCF_905146905.1. NCBI lineage: Eukaryota > Metazoa > Chordata > Mammalia > Carnivora > Canidae > Nyctereutes > Nyctereutes procyonoides. The sequence continues at coordinate 20,298,155 of NW_026575121.1, forward strand.
AAATGAATAACAGGTATACATACAGAACTTTGCCTGAAAAAGTTTAGGATCTATAGTCCAAACTTAAGAGAAACAACACAAATTGGTATATAATTATTATGAAGTATATTTCATTATGTATCGTCTCATCTAATTCCATGATATATCATTATTTTGTATGACAGAAATTATCTAAAAAGTACATTATATTTTCTAGGATGTAGTATTTGGGACAAATAGAATGTTTCTAGCTTGAGAATGTATATGGAGGATGACAAAATATGTGCATATTAAAAATTAAAAGCACAGCAAGCAAATATCCTTAGGCATAAATGAACTGTTTACAGTAGCCAAGAATTTCCTTGGTTTAATTCCTGTTTCTCTCCTTTGTGTCCACATCTGGCACTGATTCTTTCTAAAAGCACTGCCAAGGAAGCTAATGAAATGCTTCTCTGAATAGGTATTATTCGGTTTTCATAGATAAACAAATGGTTATATATCTCATATTGCAATTAAGCTCTACCAAATTATGCACATACTCTTTGAATATGCAGTGACTGTTATTATTAATATTTAGGCACATCTGTGTTCTCCAATCATATCATCCGCAATTGAAGAAATGCTAGAGCACATAAAACAGAAGTATTTGTTGCCAATTCAGAAATTAACCATCATTCAAAATTGTGCCAATAAGCATATTGAGTTTTGCTTTAAAAACTTCTTTTAGATGCTTTCTTATTAAGGAATTCCTTAGTAGAAACACTTAGAAGAAATGTTCGAGTAAATGAAACTTCCACAAAAATATTTATAATATTCTTCAAGGAAATAAACAAATTTTGTTGAATGAATGTACTGGTTTTTAACCAAAGACAAACACCCATGGAAATCTTTATACTTTACCAAGTGTAGATCTTCAGATTTAGAAGAAATTTTCTATTTCTGTGAAAATTACCCCAATTTTTAAACACTTCAATTGGATTGCAGTTGGAGAATCTCTTGCTTGTGAATTTATGGTAATAATTTAATTGCTTGTCAAGTTTAGACTTTGAAACATTCCTCTGGTTTTGGTAGTTAAGCAATAGATAAATTTAAATTTTGAATAGATACTAAATATTTCATTTTGACTTCAGATCGATTTTTTCTACTTTGTTTTGGTTTTCATGGAGGTCAAAAAATAGTAATTCCAGCTTACCATATAAGCCAAACTGTGCCATCTATATCTATGTATATTGTACTGTGGATATATCTATAGCTATATCCAATTCTATTCTGGCCAAAGCCCAATTCATACTTACACCACTATATCTCTATTTAACTTTATTTTTTTTTAATTTTTATTTATTTATGATAGTCACAGAGAGAGAAAGAGAGAGAGGCAGAGACATAGGCAGAGGGAGAAGCAGGCTCCATGCACCGGGAGCCCGACGTGGGATTCGATCCCGGGTCTCCAGGATCGCGCCCTGGGCCAAAGGCAGGCGCCAAACCGCTGCGCCACCCAGGGATCCCCTCTATTTAACTTTATATTGCAATTTATACAATGCAAAATTCATCTGCTCATAAATTCTATAAAACCAAAACGATAAACTTAATAATAGTAAATCTATAAATTTTGAGAAGAATTAACTATGATATTTTTGTATTAGTTTAGCTATTTTTGAATATATGAAATATTATTGCAATTGTATATCAGAAACTATGTTAGATTTACTGCCTCCTGGGTATTTATAACCTACTAGAATATTCAAACATAGAAAACAGATCACTTTAAAAATACTGTGGTTAGGTTATGGGTTATGATATACACATTGTAGGAAAGTAGAAGAGAGTTTCCAAATTTGGGGTAATTGGATTAGAAAATTCTTAGAAAAAAAGAGAAAAAAAAGGGGAAAAAGATTAAAAAAATTCTTAGAAAATATAGCTTAATTTGAATATATATGGATACTTTGGCATTAGGTAGAATGGCAGGGCATTACAGGGAGGAAGAATTTCAGTTAGCAGAAGAGTGTGTTAAGGCAAGATGATGTTGCTGCGGATGAAAACAAAGCTCATACCATGACATGGAAGGCCATGAATGCTATGAAGGAATAAGATGTATCTCAAGATTTTGAAGCAGAAAAATGACAAAATCTAAGATTTAGAATGCTAACTTGTTCAGAAAAATGAAGGTAAGTTTTGATAGATGTGCTGCCAAAGCGAGCACTGAAGGTAAGTTTTAGTATAATTCAAAAACATGAACAGAGAATTAAAAAATGTGAACAAGGAATTCAATGTGGAGGCTATGAATTACTTTAAATGACATGTTCCAATATCTTAAAATAAACACAAGCAAGGAAAATTATGCTAAAGATAAAGAAAGAGATAAAAACGGCTTAGTATTGATTTATCATAGAAAATGAGGAAGAGGAATTTCCCATTTCTTAAGGAAAGCTCAGTGTTGTTTATTCAAGAATATTTATTAAATATATATTATGCCTCTTTCAGGTGCTAAAGCACAGTATTACCTGTATGACCTTGAACATGTCTTACATCTCAAAGATGCAGGTAAATTAATACCCTCTTCTCTCTAAACCTATCTGTGCCTCAGTTTCCTTATGTCAACATTAAAGGAAATGTTAATAAGATCAAATAAAGTAATATATAAAAATAATATAAAACATAATGAATAAAAATATATAAAATACTAAGGAAATATATAGTATTGTAATAAAAAAGATAGGGAGTTGTAATTTTTCGTTAAAATGTTGCTTAAGAAGCAGACATACCATTTTTTTTCTTTAAGGGACAGTTTTTCCTTATCCTGGAGGAAGGACAAAGAATTTTATCAATCTCCATGCTGAACTCTGTTCTAGACCTAAACCAAAGGATAATGGGCAGGTGTCTCTAGGAAGTCACACTCTGCTTACACACAGTCACTAAGCAGAAGCAAAATCTATTTACACTTAATGTAAGTAGATCAGCCTAGTTTGTGGAAGGGAGGAAAAACGATCTAAGGATATACCTTCAATAACTATGAACAAACTTCTGCCTAAAAATATATTTCTCCTTTTTTGCTAGACTTCTCATGCCCACTCAAATGGGCCAATGGTGAAGATAAAACTGACAATGTCTTTGCAATTTTAATATATTTATCTGGATTCTCCCTTGATTCCAAACAAGCTGAGGGACAAATATTTGCTCTCTTAGGGTTTGCTAATTTTCCAAGGTAGATATAGCATACACTTAAAGTTTATTTCCTAATAATTTCTGTTCTGGTGAGTGTTACTGATGGATGGATTTTCTAATATTTTTATGTATTTGAATTAAACTGCTTGATAAAGACTCATAAAGTGCCTCAATTTAACTATTTCTAGGGAAAAATACAACATCAGCAGGAAACATTAATATTTAATAGTTAATACTTTTGATTCAATAAGTTATAAAGAATTATTTTGTTTATTTGAAAACCTATCTAAGAAATATGTAGTCTCAGTGACTTTTAAAATTTAGAAATGAAAGTTTTGTCTTCTCATTATTTGCATATGAACATTATGCCTTATTCCATTTTACCATTTCACTTCATTTATAGTGAATAATACATGCATATCCGTGAAAAAACACATTTATTCAACCAAATGCATTTAATTGATTTTCCATTCTAACAAGCTAACTAAGCTTTCATAACTGATAAGAGAGATGAAAATTAAAAAATGAAAAAAAAACATTTAAAGGTAAAAGGGGAACATCAGAGATTTAGGATCTGTCTATAGTGTGCTTAGCAAAACTGATTTGTAGGAGCAGTTAGCCACAATCTGGCTAATATGCCCTCAAAAATTAACAAAAAACATGGGAATAGATAATTGGTTTCTTTGGATCAAGGATATCATTACTATTCTTTACTACTGAAATATCTCCTCAAAGTTCAATCTGAAAGAAAATGGAAATATTGTCATTTTCACAGAAAGACTGTAAACCACATTCTGAACATTATAAAATGAATATTCTTAATAATGGAGCCAAAGGGTTTGATTAGTCTATTAAATGATATTTTTTTTCTGATGAAATAATGCTAGAGCAGGGCAGATCTAGAAACTGAAAGCAGATTTAGTTTTTAAGAAAAGAAGACCAAAGACATGTGTCTTACACTTGAAGGTCATAGATTCACTTTCCATCAGATTAGGATAGATGAGTTTGAGAACCTCATGAAATCTCTTACTTCAATTTCTATTCAGTTTGTCTTTCTGTTAACTGATGATATCAGTTACAAGAGGGCAAGGTGAGAAAAACAGTCTGTAGGTAATCCATACATAAAGAACATAAGGTGCCTGCTAAAAATAAGCACTGGTATTGTATTAAGGTCTTCTAGGAAGCAGGGTGCATGTCAGGGAACTGGTATGGGACACAGCATAGTCAGGGTTGGGGGAGGTAATACAAATCCTGTGTAGGCAGTAGTAACCCAGTCCATGATGGGGTGGAGAGCCAGCAGACATAGTTGCTCCAGGTCACAGTTGACATCAGGGAATAGTTGAAATCAGAAAGTTGAGATCAGGTCCATCTGATAAGCCCATCTTTTGAGAGACAGTGCTCCGCTTCAAGAGACTGGACATAAATTTATTTGAAGCAGTCTTGCCCTAAATAGATATAAAAGGAGATGTTCTAGGTGTATCGGAGGAAAGATGATTCAATTTTCTGGTTGACAAAGGGTTTCTATTATTTTTTATGATTTTTATTATTTGTGAATAAGAGGGGGTGGTGAGACTAGTGTGTATGACATTAAAATGCCATAGCCTCTTATCTGGAAGTGCCTGACAGTTCAGGTCCTAGCACCCAATTCTGAATTACTGTTCCCAGGAAAATACTATCTCCTTGGTTAGGGTAGTGGCATTGCTAGAAGTCTCCAGCAAGTAAATCTCATAATTTCTTTGTATTGCATTTGAGTGGATTATCCAATCATTCTGAAATAGTAAATTTATTGAGACAGATAATAATAATGTAGGCATTCAAGTTGGCAATATATGGCTTTAATGGATAGAATGAGACAATGCATATTTTTCAATCAAATTTGATACTTTAGTTTCTAGTGATTTCTGAAAACTAGTTTCCAAGGTGATCTGGAAAGTCATTGTTTAAATATCAAAATCTGAACTGCAATTTGAAGTGAAAGAATATAAAAGACCAGTAGTAGAGCTAAAGTAGTATCTGATTAGTCAGTATATAGGAATAAAGCCTATTTCAACTAGTACTAAATTGAATTATAGCCCATAATGAATACATAAATGTGCACAGCTCATATGTAGAAGTACATTACAGGATCATTGAATACAAATTAACTTGGAGGTATCAAAAATTTTTAAGGTGTAAGGGAAAGAAAACAAACCATGACCTGGAATTTTAAAGTAAGAATAGGAAAGGGGCCACAATTCAGACCTTTATTCCTGTAAAGGAAATGGTTGCATGTTGATTATATATATATATATAATATATATATATATGACAACATTTGCGAGTGGTGCGGGGGAGTGTGCTGCATACGCACAGCAGTAATCATTAGGAACATATTTCCACCTTTGGTGATGTTGTGTTTCATTCACGCATTGGGCTAAAGCTGTGTAATACCTCTGTCAGTATACACTTCTGCCAATTGGATAGATTAATAATTTAAGTATTTTCTAGATCATGTTGTTTTCCACGCTACAGGTACTAAGTTATGTTAAAAACCAGCAGAAGCTGGGATATACCACCATATTTCCTATCTTTAAGCTCTTCAAAAAAGCAAGATTTGTGTCCTAATCATCATTATATTTCCCTTGCCTACCCTTGCCTAGTGTAAAGTAAGTACTTAAAAAATACTTTTCAACCTGAAGAACTGTTCAAAAAAAAAATTGAGAACATATAGTATTTTTACCTCTGAGGGTATAATAATGAACGGTTTCTTTGCCCTCATGGAATTAATAATTTCATTAATTAAATAATAAACAAACATGGAGGGATCCCTGGGTGGCGCAGCGGTCTGGCGCCTGCCTTTGGCCCAGGGCGCGATCCTGGAGACCCGGGATCGAATCCCACGTCGTCGGGCTCCCGGTGCATGGAGCCTGCTTTTCCCTCTGCCTATGTCTCTGCGCCTCTCTCTCTCTCTCTCTGTGACTATCATAAAAAAAATAAAAAATAAATAAATAAATAAACGAACATGGTTTTATAAATAGAATGTGAGTGTATATGTAAGTTTTCAGAGGGACTATCTTAACTAATAAAACCTAAAGCAGTTATAGATAATATGCTCACCATGCTTGGAAACTCATACTTTTTAGAAGTGATAATCTCTTCATTTACATATATTTCTCTTATTCAAGGATCACATAAGGTTGAGTAATTGGTCTTTATTATTTTCCAAATTGAAGCCTGGGTGTGCATTTTGTTTCCAATGTCATGTAAATACTTACCAAACCTACTAGTATGCTTAGAATGTCTGTGAATTTTCATTCTATCCTTTCCATGACCTAATATTGATTTTTTTAAAAAATCTGGATATAATACAATACAATCTGGGTTGTTTCCTGCATCTTGAATGCAAAGTCTGTCTTTGAATTCTTGATATCTACGATAGTGCCTCTTATAGGTGAGGTTTCAATAACTTAAAGGCCATGAAATTTGCTCATAAGAACATGAGGACCAGTAGCTATATAATCTGATGCAAGAAAGCCTTTTTGTCCCTATATAAAAAGTTTGTAGAGCTATGTCAAAATCAGGAGGCCTCAGATTGATATGTATATTTAGTAAGTTTGTGAGTAAAGGGAGACTGAGCCATCAACTTTGACATCCCAGCGTAGTGCATCATTTCTCGTTCTAGACTCCAGAATTAGTGAAAGAATATTATTACCAATGAGCAGAAAATACATATTTCTTAGGTTCTGAAAAAGGTTTATTTGTCATATGTAAAGAGCTGTCCACACAACTCTTTATTTTGAAAACAGGTAATTAAAGGGGAAAGTAAACATTTTTCTGCTTTCCATTTTAAATTGTATTCTTGGGAAGATCTGAAAAGGGGCCTAAGACTGTAGCTGCCAAGCTACCAAGGAGTTGCACCATATCATCAGATACCACCTAAAAATCTATATGTACTACCGCCTTCTAGTCTGTGATTTATTCTGGTAATATCCTAGATATCCTAATCTTTAAAAAAAGCAAATTAGATATAGTTTTCTATTGCCTATAGCAAAAAAAAACCCTTAACTATACAAATCTTTTGTATAGATTTTGGTGTTTGCATTATGTATAACCCAAAAAGAAAGAAAGAAAGGTTAAAAAAAAGAATTGCAACTATTACAATGCTATATATATCACTCTGTATTTCAATTTGATTGCCAGAATTTTAGGCACTGAAAAGTCCAATAATTATTTGATGCAAATCCGTGGCATATGTCATATATTATAATAATTTAACTGAAAATTTTATTGCTTAATTTTTTTCCCCAAAGACTATAATTTCTTTAACTACCCTCTCCTGTAAATTTTAGGGATATTGTTCTAAATCTCAGATGATGGATCACATGGTGACACATTTCATTGTGATGAGTCACGCAGAGAGGGAATTTTTCTGAAATTTTACCAGTTGACTTACATATCACAAAGACTTCAAATATGTGTTAGAAGAATTAACAATACATTACAAAGTCATTTTTTGCAGCTTTGTTAAATACTGTTCTGAAATTATTGCTTCAGTTTTCATAGTTGTTTTGAGAAGACATTATGACAGACTGAAAAACAGCAGACACCGTTCTAATCTCAGAGTGTAAATTAGATTAGTACTTTATTATCAAATACATTTTTAATAAATTTTTAATTATATAGATTTACAAATTATATAGGTTTTTAAATAAGTCTTATAAAGATTGTATGTACCTAACTAAAGGAAAAGCAAATTCTAGTTAATAATTTTATTTTATAAATTTAGATGGGCTTAAGTGTGTCATCACATTAAATTATCAATATAAAACATTAAATATATATTTGTTTATGTGTGTATATTTACTATATATCGAATGTATCAGGTATATCATATATACATATGTGTGTATATACACACCCACACATTAAGGATGAGACTTAATCAAAATACTTCATGTTCTAAGAAACAATAGAGTACAAGAGTTGATATATAAATAGGTTAATTTTTTGTTCAGCTATTAGCCTATTAAATTGTTATAAAATAATTTAGCCACTCAAGTAGCCCATATTTATATCATTCATCATATTTATATTTAGTAACTTATTTTCATGATATTCATGTCATATTTACAGTAGTCCATAGACATAAATCCAGGAAATATGTGTTGACAAAGATAAACTGAAAATTGCAAATAATTCCTTCAAGGATATAGTCCAATATAATGTTATTTGTCAAAGAAATGTTGAATATAGCTCTTTCCATGGCCAAACTTAGTCTTCATTACACCTTATACCAGCCATAAAAATAACAAGTATTAAACCCATTAGTTCATCTCAAGGAAAATTGCAAAGTTTGTGGTTTTCTGTGGTGCTTTTTTTGGAGGAATATATGTGGTATGGATCTCAAGCTCAACTGATTGGTAATCAGAATTACCAATTTATATATCAAAGGCATAATTTACAAATCCAGAGTTAATTACTTTCATTAGAAGATAAATGGAAGGGCTGCTTATATATGTATATATGCATTAAAAATTACAAAAACATTAAAACTATTTTTAGTAACCTTAATGATTTTATTTTGAATTAGGTTAACTCTATATATGGCTACTTTGTGCCAAAAGTAAGTTATCATATTGTCAAAACTAAAGCTGCCCTCGAAAAAGTTAAACAGGCAAGTGACTTTATTTGTAGCTATTAGAACAGAGAGAGACCAGAACTTAGACTATGCTCCACTCCATTAAAAATAAAACAAAACATAACAAAACAAAAAATGAGGGATCCCTGGGTGGCACAGTGGTTTAGCGCCTGCCTTTGGCCCAGGGCGCGATCCTGGAGACCCGGGATCGAATCCCACGTCAGGCTCCCGGTGCATGGAGCCTGCTTCTCCCTCTGCCTGTGTCTCTGCCTCTCTCTCTCTCTCTCTCTGTGACTATCATAAATAAACTAAAAAAAAAAAAAAAATGAGGTGTGGAACATTCTTAAGTGCCCAAATGAGCTACTGCAAACTACTGGAAGAAAGTACTGGCTGGGGAGGTTGATCAATGGGATGTGCCCAGCACAATGAGATAGTACCGAGTTTGTTTTTCTCTGTGATTGTGCTACCTGTGTTTGCTAATTGATACCCATCCACCTACAGAGACTGGGAGGTAGAGGCACAATCTTCCTTGATGGGCACATTTCAAAGGAATGGCTTCCAGATTCTAAAAAAAGACATTCCTGTCTTATAAAACTGGCAAAATACTTTTAAAAAGACTTACATCCTAAAAGCATAGAGAAAAAATTTATGATTATAAATTTTCTGAAGTAGATGCTCTAAGAAAAGAAGGTCAGGGGCCTAGGAGTCAGGAAAGTGCCAGTCAGGCCGAGGGGAATTTTAGGGCTATCTTAGTTACTATCTGAGGAAATCCAAGGATAAAATTTGAATTCCACAAGCCTTTTTATTTTACATCATAGACTCGGTTAGATCCAAAAGTTTAATGTGCAAACAGTTATTATCCGGGCATAGAGTCTTACTTAATGCAAAATTTTATTAGGCTTAACCATAAAGTACAGCATAATGAACATATTTTCTGATTCAATGAGTATGTTTATTATCTAGAATAAGATTAGCAATGCTAGTTCTCCCTTGCTCCAAATGGGTGCCCAATATAGCTAAAACATGGGGAGCATATACATGATTTAGATTGTGTTGAGAAGAAAGATCTTACAAAGTAGAAAAAATCTATTAATTTTAAACTGTGTATTACAACGTATGATATCATGATTGTACACAGATCTGGATATTGCATTCATAACTAGGATTGAGTGCTTTTCTACTGGCATCTAATATTTTTTGAGAATCTGATTTTGTGTGTCACATGTATATATGGCAGAGAGTAGCATAGATAGTATTAGTGGATGTCAAGAGTTGGTCAATATATAGTGTTAATTCCAGCCCCTCCTCCACCAAACTCTATGAAATTAGGCTTGCCCTTATTATTGAACAGGAATTAAAGCTCTGAGTTCTACTTCCAAGGTCATGCAGCTTATAAGAGTTAAGGTGAAAAACAAAACCTGTTTAAATCCTGTATCTGTGCTTTTCTTACCACAAGAGACTGTCCACAATGATTTGTTCCTTCATGAACAGTAGATTCATTCATTTCATTGCTTTAGATAAAAAATCAGCTCTGTGAAATGAAATGCTGACATTGTTGACAAGAAAATGTCCAGTTTTAGATACCATTTTTTTTTCTAAATCTTCATCAGTTAACTTGAACAGAACTGCTTGGAAAACTAAGACCTGGTACACAATTCTGTGTTCAGATTCCTAACTTACAAGTCCTTTTTTTCAGAGGCACCGCCTGATAATCATTGGAATTATTTTCCATCTGTTTCCATAATATTTCTTCAATAAACCTTGTCACCATACCAAACACATAGAAAGGAAATTGAATAAACTTACTTGTCTAACTTAAACCCTAATATGAAGAAATCCATCTCAACAGTGCCTAGTGGTTGCATAACTCATAGTTTCACAAAATGAGTGTGAATGGTGTTCTAGCTTCTAACTAATCAATCACAGCATGCTTTGCTATGAATATTGATTTGCAAAAATATGAATATAAGTTAAATGCTCTTATTGTCTTAAAATGCTTTTAGATATTAGATTCTCTTCGATATGGTACAGTGACTCAGAATTCAGGTTTTACCTTTGCCAGAGACATGATTTTGAGGTATACTAGTCATGTAAAATTCTCTACCATTTAATCTTTCAGCAAATAAATTGTTTTTAATTAAATTAGGTATCATTCTCATCAATGCTGTCAATAAAATTGTCAGTTATAATATTATAAGCTACAGCTTGTAAATAAATTTCAGAAGCTACTAGATGTACCTGTAACATGTCTTTAAAAAAGTTTTTTTTAATTAAGTTTCATAAAACACAGTAAGAGACCATTAAAAAGAATTATCGAATATTTTAGTAGGACTAAGAGCTGGTATGTGACTGCAATGGAATAAGTGCAGTCATGAAGTGATTTGCCTATGTATGCAGTGCATTAGTTACAGAAACATATGTAGACCATATTATGGTCATTATACGGGAACTACACTGAGAATCCCTCAAAAACTTTGAAGTAAAAGTGTTGTAGGCACAGAGTTGAACTCAGAGTCTAGACCAAAGAATGAATCTACTGTCATTGTAAAGTGGCCAATTGATTTCCAAGTCCCATTGGTGGCCTACTGTCCAAAGAGAGAAGGTGGAGAGTCAGGTTGTCAACACAGTCCACTTTCTAGTAAACTATTTTTATTAATGGGAAGCAGTGTTAAAATGCTGAAGAAAATATGTTACAATTTTCTATCACTAAAGAACATTTACTATTAAGTAAACAAAACAGTAGTAAAAAATTACCATAGAGTTTAAATAAAAATACCCAGATGATTTGCTTTACAATGACAGAAATTTTCAGAACTTTGGAAATGAAGAAATGTGATCATGACAAAAATATCTTAATCAAAATTAGTATCAAGTTGTAAATGCCTGTTTGGCAATGATTACTTGAACATAAAAGATCTTTGTCTCTGTTTTAATTGATAGAATTGTTATACCTACCCAAATGTTCTCTGGTGATAAGAACTGTGAATTATTTAATCTCTAAAACCAATAGCAGCCACTGAAAAGTAGAGCCTTTCTATTTGCATCCATAATTTTCTAATCTAAATATTGACTTATAACCTTATGGAAGTAGTACCCTAATCTCTCATTATTGTTGTAAATAAGTAAAACCTAATCAATAATGGTGATATTGCGGAAAATTAAAATGAGATCTGTCCTGATCTGTGCCCTCTCTGTTCTTCACATTTGACAAGCTCTGATCAATATGTTCTGGGACTAACTATTCTGAGATAAAAGGCTGCCATTTATAGTCTCTGGAAGTAACCTATTTGCTAAAATGACAACTTTTAAAGCTTTCAAAACTGAACCTTATAATATCTAAAACAAGCTGCTTCTAAACTTCATGTGAATTTGAAATAGTCAGTTTGGAAATGATAAAAGAACATCAAATAGCTTTTGACCTTACAAAGCATTTGCCTAAAATTCATAATTAAAATTATTTTCATCTTTTAGATTTCTCTCTTCCTGCATATATTTTCTGTTTTTTTTTTTTTTTTTTTTTTTTACTAAGAATATACCAAGTTACAGAATTTGAATCTTGTTAGTTGGCTGTCTTTGTAGAAAAAAACTGATTCTCCCAAATGGAATGAAGAATTGTATTTCAAAAAATGTAGAGAGACAGAGAAAAAAAGAGATAGGTAATATTTTTATATATATTATTGGACTGGAACTCAATTCTTATTCTCTGAATTATTAAAACAGTTATGAAAACAGTTATGAAATTTCTTAGCTCAAAATGCCTTTTTCTATAGTTTTATTATATACTTCAAATTATAATACTTTTCATGAATATCTCCTGGTGGATCAAAATTTACTTAATAGAAAAATTCTCCAAATTTACTTAATAGAAAAATTCAAATGAAATACACCTTCCTCATAATTACGATTTATAAATACTCTACATACTTTAAGCAGTTAAGTCCCTTTAATTAGAATCAAATTCAGCAAAGACTTTACAACATATCACACTAAAGATATTGGGGTGGGTGACAGAGAGTCACAATAAAATGCATCCCAAAGATAGAACACCCAAAGAACTCATAGTCTAGTATAGGGGATAAAGTTTGAATAAAATATTTCTTTTCCATTTGCTATAATAAACCAAAGAAAGAAAATACATAGTACAATACATAGTACACAGAAAAATAAAAGTGAGGGATCCCTGGGTGGCTCAGCAGTTTAGCCCCTGCCTTCCACCCAGGGTGTGATCCTGGAGACCCGGAATCGAGTCCCACGTCAGGCTCCATGCAGGGCTTCTCCCTCTGCCTGTGCCTCTGCTTTCTCTCTCTCTCTCTCTCTCTCTCTCTCTCTCTCTCTCTCTGTGTGTGTGTGTGTGTCTCATGAATAAATAAATAAAATCTCTTTTTTTAAAAAGTGACTTTTTCAGGAAGAGGACAGAGATACCGGGATATCTGCTGGATTTTTTTCTAAAGATTTTATTTATTCATGAGACACACACACACACACACACACACAGAGGCAGAGATACAGGCAGAGGGAGAAGCAGGCTCCACCCAGGGAGCCTGATGCAGGATTGGATCCCTGGAACCAGGATCACACCCTGAGCCAAAGGCAGACACTCAACCACTGAGCCACCCAGGCGTCCCTCTGCTAGATTTTGAAAAGGGCTCACTAATGTCAGACAAAGAACATCATCAGAAGAGGCAATAGCATGCTTAGAAAAATAGAGGCATGCACTAACATGGCTAAATTCAGGGGATGGGTGTATAAAAGTGGTGTATAAAAGTGGCAGACTTATAAGTGGCCTTATGGAAACTAAAGGATGGTTGATAGGCAGGTAATAAGGGAACATATACTTGCAACCACAAGAGAATCACTGAAGATTTTAAGCTTGAAATAGACATTGGTAGAATTCATATTTTAATACGAGCATGTTTATAAAGTTATAGGGAACAGATTATTGGAGGGAAGATAAAGTTGGTGGGATAGAGATGGTAAGTGCTCACCTCTACCCCGTCCATCCTTCTTTCTCAGGCACAGGGAAGGAATATTAGCCTGTCTTGTGTCTATCTCTGGTTACTAGGATCTGAATGAGGTGAAGGCTGCATGTGATTTCCTCACATTCTTCTCTGGTGAAGAACACCCTAAAGCCGTAAGTCTCTCGTGTGGAAGGAATAAGTGGAAAAGCCCTAAGATGGATTTTAAGGATGTAGACAAGAGATATTATTACATCAAGGCCAATTATGATCACACTGTGAGGAAGAAAGGGGAAAGATGCAGGAGATAAGGTCAGAGTCTAAGCCAAGGGCCTTATCATGCATCCTACAAAGTCCTTGGCTAGAACTTTGTGTGACAGGTGCCATAAAAATGATAGTTCTTGCTAGAGATAACAGGAACCTGAATGTGTTAAAGCATCTAAATATTTGTTGGTTTTCTCCTTATTTTGTTACTTCTCCCCAGAAAGTTTATTTTCCGTATTTGAAAAGTTTTGCCACCTCCACTTCACCATTGAATCAGTCCTCAAAATTGTACATACCTTCAGTATGGAGAATTCTATAATCATTTCTCTCAAGTTACCTGAAGCTTTATACTTGCAAAATGCCACAAATTTCTCATTCTTTGTCCTCAACCTCTCCACATTATTAGAAAATGAGGATCTGCTACTACTTAGTATTCTCCCCCCCCCCCCCCGCTGGGCCATTGTGATAATTGCCACCTATGGTTTTTCCATGTCTGTGGTCATAATCTGATATTTTTCTGCCTGCTGATTTTATCTTGAGTACTTCTATCATTTTCCCTTTTTATTTGTCTTATATTTTCTGGAACTTCTGTAGTATTAAACATAAAAATGGCCAACAATAAACAAGTAAAAATTTCAGATTTATAAACTTGTTTCTTTATTGAGCTCTGAGAAATATTTCCAAATGAGTGGCAAATAATACCCCTACTTCATAATACAATATTTTTGAAATTAAATTCCTTTTACATCCACTCTCCAATGTGTTCTCAATCTCCCAAACTTTTTACTTCTCTGTGCCATGCTTAAAAGATTCTATAATTGAATCTTGTTGAAAGTTTTTTTAAAGCTTATCAACGGGATATTTTGTTGCATAAAAAGAAAAACAACATTTATACTTAGTTAATAGTTGATTGCAAATTTTTATATACTCATAAAACATAATTACAGCTATATTACCTCAAAAATGTTTCGGTAATGTGTTATTTTCCTCTTGATGCTACAACTAATTACCACAAAACTGAGTGGCTTGCAACAGCACAAGTTTATTATCTTATTTTTCTGGAGGTCAGAAGTCTGAAATGTGTCTTAGTGGGGTAATATCAAGGTGCTTGCAGGGCTACATTGCTTTTTGGTGGCTTTCATGGAGAAATGCATTCCTTGCCTTTCCCAGTTTCTAAATCTCACCTGTATTGCTTACCTCAGGGTCCCATTCTACCTTCGAAGCCAACAACTTCAAGCCAAGTACTTCTCACACTGCCATCTCTCTTCTCTGTCCCCCATTTTCACTTATATATCAGGACCCTGGGGCCACCTGGATAATCCAAGATTTTCCTTCCATCTCAAAGTCATTTTATTAGAAACTGTAATTCCACCTATGACCTTAATTCCCCTTTGCCATGCAACCTAATATAGTCACAACATCCAGGGATTAGAATGTGGACAGCTGGGGATCATTATTTTGCCTGTCACAGATAAATAATATTCTTCTGAATATCAGTAGACATTGCAAAATGAAACTCTTCTTAAACGTCACTAAGCTTATATAGCACAGACAATAACTCAAATGTTCACAAGGAAAAGGTTATACACACTATTATACATTTAATTTAAAACTAGGAGAAAGTAGGCAGTATTCTAACACAGGTTTGAGTTCTCTATCTGAAATCCAAATGAAGAGAACTGTAAACCTTTTCACCACTTTTTATTATTATTGGTACTTCAAAATTATTATCATTTTTTTGTATTTTAAATGTTTGCTCCCCCCCCCCCCATCTTATGTAACCTGCTCAGGAATAGAATCTAGAAATTACTTTTCCAATTACATGGCTAGATACTTCTATTTCACAGCTCAATATCTAAACATGGGTTATGGAATTATTTCTAGAAACTATGAAAAAAAATAGTTTTCTGAAAAATAGTTTTAAAATATTCAATAGAACTATAACTCAGGGAATGAAGAGGAAAATAAAGCTGAAAGCATATTTGTTATAATGATGTGGGAACAAATGGATTTCTGTCAAATATATTAATTCTACTTAAAAATAATAGCGTCCTGTAAAAAACTAAGAAAATACATTTAAAACACTGAAAAGTGAAATTTATTGATAATGCATAAGTGCATGGTTATATGCTTTTTATGTATTTAATTTCTCACATGTACTGAGGAACACTTTATGTACAGTAAAATCTATCCTTTTTTTGGTGTGCAAGTCTATAGGTTTTTAATACAAATACACTGTTGTGTCACCAAAATCAAGACATTCCGTATTCTCCTTTCTCCAAAATGGTCCCTGATCTCCTTTGTAGCCAATCCTGTAACAGTACCACAAACTCCTAAAAATCACTGATCTGTTGATTGAATATATAATTTTGCCTTTTCCAGATTGTCATATAAGTGGAGCTATATAGAAGATAGCATTCTTAGTCTGACTTCTTTCACTTAGCATATTGCCTTGGAGAATCTTCCATACTGTTGCATTTATCAGTAGTTCATTTGTTCTTTTTGTTTTTTTAAAAATCCTTATTTATTTATTTATTTATTTATTTATTTATTTATTTATTTATTTATTTTTGTTTCTTTATTTAGAAAGAGTATGTGTGTGAGCAGGGAGAGGGGCAAAGCTAAAGGGAGAGAGAATCTCAAGCAGACTCTGGACTGAGCGTGGACCCTGACTTGATCTCATGACCCTCAGATCAAAATCAAGACATTTAACTGACTGAGACACCCAGGAACTCCCTTCCTTTTTAAGATTTTTAAATTTTTAAAAATTTATTATAGTTCATTAGTAATGTTTTTATTGGTGAGTAATATTCCATTGCATAAATTCACCACAATTTGTTTCACCAGTTGAGGGACAGTTTTAATTGTATTCTTAAACTAAGCTGCCATAAACATTATTGTACAGAGACTTTTTATGAACATATATATTCATTTATTTTAGATAGCTACCTAAGAGGAGACTTGCTAAGACATAAGGCAAGTGCATTTTAATTTTAATAAGAAACTTCTAATGTGTTTTCCAAAGTAGCAGCAGCAGTTTGCCTTCCCAGATCAGTGTATGGGTTACAGGTTCTCCTCCTCTTTGTTGCTATGGTTACCTTTGGTGCACTGTATCTTGTGTGTTGGCTGAGGACTAGGCACCAGAGGGGGATTTTCTTAATTTCAGAGCTCTACTCAGCATTTAGTCATGTTGGATGGCCTTGCTCCGCCTTTCAGCAATAAAATGATGTTGCTTGCACTACATGCCTACCTCCTAGTGAAGGCAAGGATGTTTCCTGATTATTCTCCTCAGAGCTCAGTGTTAGGGATGCCCTTTGTTTCAGGTCCTCTGCAGTAGAGTTTTCTTAGATCCCTGCCCCTCCTCCTTTGCTTTGTGTCTGTACTTGATGTTTGGCAGCCATTACCTATCTTTCCTCGAGCTTTAGAAGTCCATGCTTGATAAATGTATACGCTTTTGGTCATAAAATGATTGCCTGCCCATCTTCTAAGGTAGAGATTTTTTTCTTCTATGTTTATATCAGTGGCATTCTTTCTTATTGCCAGAGGTGGCAAGTTTTAAATCTTCTCCTATGGAAATTTTTGCTTTCAAAGAAAGGTAAGTCCAAGGAACTGTTTTATGCCTAACCCCCACAGCCAATGATCATTTTTTTTTCCCTGCATACATCACCAAAGAGAACTCTGTAGTCTCCAATACCTTACCCAATCTTTCTCATGCACTCCCAGTAGAGGAGTGAGAAAACTTATGAAGGAGTGCAAACTCCCTTTTGCCTTTTTATCTAGTGTCCCAGTTCTTTTCAGACTGACCTACTCATCCCTTAGGACTTTTGGCAGTCTGCACAAACTTTAGTTAATTTCTCCTTATGTTGGATGGCAGCCAGATCATCTCCCTCCCCTCTTATACTTACAAGGAAGACAGTTTGTATGTTTTAATATTCTTAGAGGTGCTGTCCCTCTTTGAAATTCAGGTTCCTGAGTTGACTAATGTTAGCTCTGTTGGTCAGCTTAAGATAAGTTATGATTCTGTAGTTTACACTCAAATTTCTCAGTGGATTGTGAGATTCTTTTGAGCTTTCTTTATCCCAAAATAAAGCAAAAACTTTGTTAGAGACTTCAAACACCTGTGAACTGAGCAACTGTATTTTTGGGAGGGGCTGGAGAGCTATATTCATTCATGTGGACATTTTTTTGAGAAATGATATCCAGCCCTCTTTTCACTTCTTGATATTGAGATTTTAAACATAGAAGAGTATAGAAAAGTACCAAGAAACAGTCAAGTGTTTCCAGTAATTATTAACACATAATCAATCTCATATATCTATATCCTACACCATGTTGCCCAAAGAGACACTGAATACTGTCATCTGTAGATTCCATGAATGTACAGTTAATGTTTTTTCTAATATCTCTCACTTGATATCTTGACCTTCTTGTACTTTTTTATACTGCCCAGGACTGGGTCTTCATCCAGGTTAAAGTGGTTAAAGGGAAAAATGATAAATGAGATAGCAAAGATTCCCTTCATTCTGTTTGGACAACACGCTTTCCACTTTTTCCGTTTCCCATTCAGGGAAAAGGAGCTGCTGCTGCTGCTGATAAAGGAATGCACTTTAGGACTGGGACATTAATCTAAGGGACAGACTCTGGAGAGAAGAAAAACAAAAACAAAAAACAAAGGATTATCTACATTTTTCTCTATCCTGTAACTTTTCCTCCCCACCAACCAGATTCTCTGACATTTTCAATTTCCTACTAAGTATATATTTATTATACACTCGACTCTTCTAAATTTACTTTATTCTCCAGATTTGATTATTATTACTACTAACTTTATATGCCTCCAAATCACTTGCTTTCTTACAGTCAGTTAACAAACTACAGCAGTGGTAATATACTCATTTCTACTTACATATTTTGATTTCTGGTCTGTTAGTGTAGATAAATTTTCAGGGTACTTGAAAGAAAATCTTGTCACCTCATTTATTTAATAAAACACAGACTTTCTCACCTACTTAATGACATTGCTCCACAATTTCTCTCACTCTTTTTTGCATTATCTATTTTTCATATCCCAGTAATCATTCCCTTCAGTCTGAAAGCTTTCCTTTCCTTTATTCTTTTTTTCTTCTTTAATCAAAGAAAAAAAAAGAAAAAAGAAAAAGAAGACTCTATCTTTGGCCAGCTACTACCGTCTATTTTTAGTAATACAAACTCTTCAAAAAAGTTGTTTATATCCACTGCTTCAAGTGACTCTCACTCATTTATTCTTTAACCTATTTCTGTTAGGATCTTGTCAATATTATTCAACAGAAATTGTTCTAGTTCAAGTCAACAGTTATATCTACATTGGTAAATTTCGTGATTAGTTCTCAGTCCTCATCCTATCTAATCTATTGATAGCTTTTGAAACAATTGATTTCTTTGTCTTCCCTAATATATTTTTTCCTATTGGTTTCCAATCGGGGCCAGCTTCATTGGAATGAGACCCATGCAGTCACCACAGGCGCCTGGGCTTAGAAGGGTTCTGCACCTAGTTTAATGTTCTGCTGTCTCTGTCTTGAAATTTTAAACAACTTTTTAACAAGGACTCCACATTTTTATTTTGGGCTAGATCACAACTTATGTCACCAGTCCTGCTTCCTGTCCACTGCACTCTGGTTTTCTCCTATCTTTCTGATTGTTGTATCTCTTATTTCATATTCTTCCTCTTTTTTCATTCTTGGACCTGTGTATCTATCCACACCCATTTCCTTGATTACCTCATTCATTTCTTATGAATAACACTGATTTGCTGACAGTTCCAAAACTTATATTTCTAAATTAGGCAGACTACCTTCCCAAATTCCAGATGTGTATAACTGTGTCTATTAAACTTTTCAAGGTCAATGTGTCTGAAATTGAATGAATGCATGAACTTTCACATCCACCCTGCTCTATCCATAGCTTTTCTCATCTTGGTTGACAGAGACCCTAGCCTTCCAGTTGTTCATTTATTTATATCCTTTCACTTCCCACATCCAATGTCAGGGAATCATATTGGTTTACCTTCAAAATGTATCTGGAATCCCCCTACATTTGGTCATTCTATACAATGCCATCATCCTTTTCTGAGCTACTATTCCATACAATGTCATCATCCTTTTCTGAGCTACAGATTACTGTAAGAGTTTCAATTCTTTCCCTTTTTGCTTCCCTGCAGTCTGTTCTCAGCAAAACAGTTAACTTTTTTATGTTATAAATGAGTTCAAATCACTCCTGTGCTCAAAACTCTGCAATAATTCTGTATTTCAAATGGAGTAAAGCGATAGCACCCATTATGACTTAAAAGACCCTATCTGATTTGGCATCCAATTACCTATTTAAAACACTGGTCTTTCTGCTTTCTGAGACATAATAGTCATGTTCAAATTTTTGCATCTTTGTTTTACCTATCTCACCTTCTAGAAACACTTTCTTTTAGATACTTACTTTGCTGACTCTTTTGCCGCCTTTAAGAAATTGTTCACACTTCAACTTTCCAATGAGCGTTGCCCTGACCACACTGTTTAAGTCTTTATCTTAGCTACCTTGTGTTCCATTTTTCTCTTACCTTTGTTTATTTTCTATTGTGTGTCTCTGTCTCTCTGTGTCTTTCTTTCCATTCTCTTACTCTGTTTTCCTAACAGAAGCATTTGAAAGTAAATTGCCAATACCACCTGTAAAGTTCAGCATGAATTTCTTAAAAGAACATTCTCCTACATAATCAGAATGCTATTATCATACTACAGAAATTTAACATTGACATTCTTTTTTTTTGACATTGTAATATCATATGATAACCAATCTATTTTAAAATTTCCCTTGCTTTTTGTTTTTTGTTGTCAAATATTTTCCAGTGTAGTGGGTTGAATAAAGAGTGTCTTCCCAAAATTCATATATAAGGACTTATTTGGAGATAAAGTAATGTAATTAGTTAAAATGTGTATGACTTCATTTTATGACTAATTAATAGGCCCTAAATTGAGCAATCTGTTCCCTTATAAGAAAGAAGTTTAGAGTACATATGGAGATATACACAAGGAAGAAGATCATGTGACATGGAGGCAGAGATTGAAATGATGCAGATACAAGTCAAGAAATGCCAAGATTGTTGGAAGTTTCCAGCAGCTTAAGGAAGGAATGAAAGATTTTTTTCCTTAGAGCCTTCAGAAGGAAGATGGCACTGCTTATGCCTTGATTTCAGACTTCACCAGAGAACTATGAGAGAATAAGTTTCTGTTGTTCAAAACTAGCTAGTTTCTGGGATTTTGTTATGGCAACCCTAGGAAACTAATATCTCCATTATAAAGTAGATATTTTCAACATAAAGAAGGTTATGTGCATTTTTTTATTGCAATACAGAAGGGATCACTTTAAAAGTTTTGGGTTCCTTTACATATTTTCATAATACAAATAAGAATCTGAATAAATTATCTTGGGGACAAAAGGACAAAATTTACATAGGTTAATTGTAAGCATTTTTGATTTAGAAACAAACATACCTCTCTAAAAGTATATTTATAGGTAATCTTGCAAATGAAAACATATGATAATAGATAATATGTGTAATTTTCTGAGAAACAGAAATAATGGGACACTTTAATATTAGCCATGAATAATAATGGGAGATAACATACTCCAATCTTTTCATTTCATGGTTGGAAAATACTGAAGTTTAGAAAAGATATAATTGTCTTCTCCAAGAGTATTTGGAGAAGACTTGATATTTAGTACATGTTGCCTTTATACCAGTCTTAAATTTTGAAATAAAAACTTAAACTTTACCTCTCCTACATCCACCTTCCCTTGAAACATACTTATTGAAGTTAACCTGTGGGAGATCAAGGGTGTAAGAATGAGGAAGGGGCCACACAAGGCATCAGTTTTCTTTTGATAAAGGAACAAGTGAAGGAGGAGGCAAGTGAGGCAGCAACTAGCACTAACTCAGGGCCAAATAGGGAGGTGACTGGAAAAATCAGCAGTTGGTATGGTGTTAAGGTAGGGTAAGAATGTGACAAGTAAAGTAGGAGTCAGGGCTACATCAGGGCCAAAGAGCCACTGATGCTACTACAGAAAAACAGCCAGAGAAATACACTGGTGCTGGCTTTCAAAATAGAGGAAGAAATCCACCAACTAAGAGATGTAAATCATTCTATGGGTTGGAAAAAGCAAAAACAAACAAACAAACAAAAAAAAACCAAAACAACAAAAGGAATAAAAACAACAAACTCACAGTTCTCTTCTAGAGTCTCCAGAAAGTAACTCAGCCCTGTTAATGCCTTTATTTTAGCCAATGAGATTTATGTTGGGCTTTTAACTCCTAGAACAACAAGATAATAAATTTGTGATGCTTCAAGCCACTAAGTTTGAGATAATTTGTTATAGAAACAATAGAAAACTAATAGAAAAACCAAGTTCCTAACTAGCAGAAAAGCTAAAAGTATAGAAAGGGAAGAATCTAGAATAAATTCTGTGTTAGGTTGAAAGTAATGGAGTGAACTCTCATGCATTTCAAGATATGGATATATGTATAGCTATGGATTGATAGAAATATGAATGTGTGTTGTGTTTGTGTGTATATATGCACACACAGATAAGTATACATATATACACATATATGCTGTGCATCCGTGTATATGCATATAAGAGTATTTGTATTTCTTACCTGAGTTCACTGATATGGCCTGGAAGTAGCAATATCCTATCAGCAATGAGCATACTTGGTACCCAAATCTTGGCTTCTAAATATCACTTTTTACTTAAAGAAAGCAGAGCTTCTAAGACAAATGACTGGTTTCAGGACTATATTAGATAAACCTGGAAACCTTGTGCCAGAATGTAAGAGAATGTCAAAAGAAAGATAAGATTCTGTCAAAAGACATAAAATTCAGCTTAAAAAGGCTCCCAGTAGCCAAACCCAGGACAATTTGGGCATCAAAAAAAATAGAGTAACAAATTATAATATAATGAATAATAATGAGTTCATAATGATATAAAGAAAAGTGGGAAGAAGAGCAAGCTCAAACTTATAGTAGTAACACAGCTAATAAAAATAGAAAAGATGATGAAATCAGAAAATAATCTTTTGGAAAATACCACAGTATTAATTGTCCAGATAAGAATTTTACTAATGGATACTAAAAATATAATAGTTTAATGAGGAAAATTGTATTTTGCCAGTATCAAGGTATTTCCGTACAATTTTTTTTTCATAATTACAGCAGGGATAATCCTGCTTTAGAAGCATTAGAATGGAGAAAGGCAGCATCTCCGCCAGCTGATCATAGTTAACATTTGCAAGCAAGGACACAGATTGATGTCATGTGTAATATGCTGCAGAATATACTAAGAACACGGGATTACATTTGCTCTATTTATGCCAAAAATATATACAGCCTGAATAATCATGAAGCAGTATTAGATAAACCCAAATTGAGGGATAACCTATGAAATAATAGGATTTTAACTTTAGAGAAAAAATTAGGATTCTAAGTTTTGTTTTGTTTAAGTAATCTCTACATTCCATGTGGAACTCGAACTCATGACCCCAAAGTCAAGAGTCGCATGCTCTTCTGACCAAGCCAGCCAGGCATCCCATTTTCTTTTAAGTTTATTTATTTATTTATTTATTTATTTGGTAATCTGTACACCCAATATGGAGCTTGACCTCACAACTTTGAGATGAAGAGTCAAATGCTCTGCTGACTGAGCCAGCCAGATGCCCCTAAGAAATTAGGATTCTAAAAGCCAGTACTAGATTTTAGGATTTTAAAAGTCTGAGGAATAGTTTTATATTGAATCAAGAGATATGGCAAACAATTGATATTCCTGACTATGGATTGGATTCATTTGCTGTAAAGATGTTAGTATTTACCAATATCAATGATTGTCTTATTTTACAGTGTTATACTATAAAGGAGACTACCCTTCATTTAGGAAATACATATTTCATTATTTAGCTATAGTGAGACACCATATCTACATACACACACACAAATAAGAAGAGCAAAGAATGAGGCAGTATTGATATAATATTAACAAATGGAGAATTTAGATATAGAATAAAATGTATTTGAGCTTCTTTTTATTATTTTTGCATCTTTTTAGTCATTGTGAATGTTTTTCAAAATAAAAAGTGAAAGAAAATGACCATCAATAGCCACCATGAATAACTTTACTCACAGAGCTATAATGTTGGTAGAATGACTTCTAATAGCAAAAGATGCCACCTTTTATGAGATATTTTTATTTTCTTCAAATGTATACCATATTAGTAAACATATGATTTTACTCCCCTGTGTTCAGACTATGATTTTATGTACCCATAGTAAACACCTCATGATATTCATCACATACCATCTTTGAAAATTATGAGTATTTAAGCTTTTTAAAATTTGTATTGCATCTACAACTATTTGTGTTAAGCTGTCACCCGTTTTTCCTAGACCAACTCTTATGATGTTACATAGATAAAATACATTCCCAGATAAACATCAGAACTTGCCATAAAAAAATTAATTCATATAGATAACAAATAGAGTCTTAGAAAAAAGGTACTAGGATAAGAGAACAATAACACCAATTCAGTTATCGCTTAGTAATAGTTACACCTAAAGACTAGGACACATGTTCTTTGATTTCATTACTATCTTTTCAAGAATACGTTCAGTTGACAACTACTTGCACTTGTATATGTAAATTGATAGTTATGAAATGTTTCAAAAATTTTCCTCTTTTAATGGTGCAGGAAATCCTATTCATGCCTATGAAACTAAGCAACAAATTAATTTTTTGCAAAACATTTTCATGTCTCCTCCTGAGCACTAAAGGTTGACAGTGGTGATAGATGGTAGACAGATGATAACTTTTTAGTCATTAATGATAGCCATTATCTATCTCTCATTAGGTGATAGAAGATAAATGAAATCTACACTTAAAATTTAAGATTATTATATTGTAGATAGGATAAACATCATAAACTAAAAAGATATATTGTTTTTACTTATATTCTTTACAGATTTTTTTCATAAGAGCTTTTAATTGTGGCAAATATTGATATAGAATGTGATTTATAAGTGGAACTACTCATAGATTTTATTCAGAAAGCTAATTTTGAAAACACAAAACAAATCTTTTGAAATGACCACCACTTATTCAGTTATATCTTAAATTAGATTACATGTGTTCTTTTTTCTTTTAGTATTTTTTCTGTCAGTTAATTTTTTAAACACTTTACTGAAGCTTTTCTTAGAAAATACACAAATTCTAAGTGTATAGCTGACTGGTTTATTCCAAAGTGAGCACACACACACACATGTAATGACACCCAGGTCAAGAAACAGAACATTACCAGCGACCCCAGAAATTCCCTTTGTGCACTACCAGGTTGCCTCCTGTTTCCTCACAGTAACCACTATTCTGACTTGTTATATAGCACATTCATTTTGTCTCTTCTTGAACTTTAATA
Organism: Nyctereutes procyonoides; assembly: GCF_905146905.1. Taxonomy (NCBI): domain Eukaryota; kingdom Metazoa; phylum Chordata; class Mammalia; order Carnivora; family Canidae; genus Nyctereutes; species Nyctereutes procyonoides. The sequence goes on from NW_026575121.1 coordinate 20,323,614, forward strand.
ATTGAAATCATATAGTATGTAGTTTTTTGTGTCTGGCATTTTTTACTCAACATCATGTTATGAAATTAAGTTTACATTTAGACAGAATTTAAATAGGACTTTAAAAATAGAAGGGGTTTGCAAAAAACCAACCTGATATTCAAATGATCTCTAATAAAATAAAGCAAATTATTATTTTTATTTTTGAGTAGAAGTTAACCTAGGTAATGAGAAAAATCAAGGTTTTAGGATATTTATATAGTTACAATATTTAAGCATACATTTTTCACTTCTAGATAGTATTAGGAAATACTGCCCACCTTCACAGCAAACTCCACGTACACTAATTTAATGCAAAAATTCTCTGTAACTGACTATTTTCAGAACACCAAGGTTTTATGAAGAAAATATAGGTTTATGTTATCTTGAATGAATTAAAGACTTTTATCTTTTTTTCTTAAAAAGGCTGGGAGAAGGGGCATAGGACTCTGATGCACATTTTTTCATTAAAGAAATACAGCATGGCTGGTTGGCTGGTCTCCAAACCATTATTTTTTCATTTGTTTCCTATCCACTAGAGATGGGTTTGAAGGAAAACTAGAGTACCATTGAGAAAACAAAGTATAAACACCTAGGAAAAAAAATTAGAAACACATTATTCCATCACACGTGTGGAAAACCATCAAAGAATTTAATCACAACCTTTAATTTATCTTTTGGAATTGTTTCTATAAATAATATATAATTGTATAATATTTAAAAGAAAATCCTGAAAAATGATACCTGAAAAGCTTAGAATTTAGTATATGCTGTAAAATTATACTCTTTATATAACTTATGTACACACACACACACACACAGCACACACTAATTTTAAGAAAATGAGTAATACACATGAGATTACTTATGTTAATAGTGGAATTTATATCCTAAGGGGAAAAACTAAAGGAGCAGATGGCCTACCAAAAGTTTAAAATCTATACAGGAGGTTTCTTTGTAGATTTTTTCTTGTTTTGGTTTTATTGTCACAGTTTAGAGTTCTTGTAAATGTTTCCCAATTATTTGTGAATCAGAACATGTAAATTTACATTTAAATTACATTAATTAAATTACATTTACATGTAAATTCTAGGAGTTGATAACTCCTACATATATATATATGTATATATGTATTTTCTAAAGACAAGAAAATATGGAAAGAATTTCTGTTTAGTGTAGATTTTGCATACATACAAATACACACACACATACATACACAGCTACTGGTTCAGAAAAACTAACTATACACATCTCCAGTTTTGTATAAGCACAATTATAAAATGAGATTGATAATGATAATGAGTTTGCAAAGCGTTACATCATCCCTTAACTCATCCCATTTCATGTTTCTTTTCTGCTCTAACTGTAAGAGTTCTAAAAGTTTGTCATGTAGAAATTCTTAAAAACTGTCCACTCTTATCTTTCACTCTTTTCTGCTCGTCTATATCAAAAAGAAAACACCTCTCTTTTTCTGAAACACAACTTATAGTTTCCATTCTCTCCTGTTTTTCTACTTCTGAAATCCTTCAAGTATGTGTTTTTCACTTAATGTTTTATGTCTTCCAATTGTATTCACTAATTTTCTTTTTTTGTTTTAAAGCCTTAGTACCTTCTTTATTACTATATTGTATCTGTTGAAGTTGTTGATGAAACTACAGTGTTGTACCTATTGCTACCCTTACAATTTCAAGCTCTACAGCTTTGAAACTGGGTCCTAGTGCCAGAAGGATATCCATCCTCTTACTCGTATGTCTTTAGTTATTTCTTTTATTACCCCAAATGATTAAGTCACATCTTTATTTTATTTACTCTAGGCATTGTTACATAATGTAGAGGCAAATCATGAGACGTCAGTCTTAATTTTCTCACCTAAATACAGATCCCTCCTATTAAACCCTTTACCTCCCTTTACCTAACACTTATCCTTATTCCTTTTCCTAAGAAAAATGAGTGGTCCCATTCCCTTACTTGTCAATCTTTGAGCATACTCTTTTCTATTCTCTTTTAAAGCCACACAAAACAGCACAACAACCACCAAACAATCACAAATGCATATATAGCACACCCCACCCCACGATCCTTTACACTACTTTTCTCCCCCTTTCAGCCAAATTTCTTAAAGAGGCAATTACTTTTCTGATCTCTATATCCTCACTCCCCATTCAATATATAATTCCCTTAACTATTACATAGTTTATTATTATTTCAAGTAATTCACTGACCCCCATGTAAAAGAATTACACATCCCCATTTTGTAAGTTATTACTGTGCTCATTTGTGGTCAATAAAATTCCTCCAACTCATTGACTGATATCAGATTTAGGAATATGACTTGTTTTGATTAATAGAAATGAGGAAAAATGATCACTTGTTTATCCCAGTAAGAAACCGAAGCACCACTGCCTGGTTACACCCTTTGCTTTTCTCTCCGTTGCAAGAACTATAGGTCAAGATAGAAGCTCACCTTTTGTCAAGAAGACACATGAAGCTGAGCCATAGCTGACACTTAGTCAACATGTAACAAAAATAAGGAATAAAGTTTTGTTCTTATAAGCAAGCTGGGTCTGTGTCGTTTTTGTTATTTTTACCACAGCATACTCTGTAAAATTTTAATAATATATAAAATATACCAGAAGGCACAATTTTGGAATTTAGAAAAATGGTGAGATGTATTATGCATTGGAGAAGCATTTGATATCACTATCAAAAGCAATAATGTGGAAGAAAGTCATATATCAAATGAACTTATGCATTTAATGTACTTTGGTGAGACAGGCTACATTTAACAAAACACTACAAGAAAAAGATGAGCTGAAAAATGATTGGCATTGGCAAACACAAATGAAGAGAAAAAAGGATGAATTCTGGGACTTTCAAGATTGAAGGATAAAATTGTTACTAATAGCCAATCAATTGAAGACAAAATATAGTGTCAATTGTTGCTGAATAATCAGTTTCATAATCCAAGTCTGATTGTGAAGTCTTTTGTTAAATCTCTGATTTGATTTAGTTGGCTCCCAGCTAGAATTTTAACCATGACAAGGGGCTTAGGAGAATGAGACTAAAGATGTTACTCCTCCAAAGAAACCTGATAAGCTCCAGTGACTTGCAAATGAGTAGAGAAAATAAAAGGCACCTCTACAAGAAAATTCTACAGACTATTGGTAGAAAAAGCAAAACTTCACTTTTATGTGTTGAATTGTATATCTCAAAAAGATATATTGAAGTCCTTTTTCCTGGTGCTCCAGAATGTGATCTTCTTTAGAAATGGGTTCATTGAAAATGTAATCATTTGAAATGAGTTCATACTGGAGTTGGATGTGCCCTTAACCCAATGTAACTGATATCCTTACAAGAAGAGAGAAATTTAGATACAGACACAGACACTAGGACAAGATAGCCATGTGAAGAGGGGAGCATAGACTGGAGTTAGGCTACCACAAGCTAAGAAACATATGGGTTTACTGGAAACTGATGGGGCATGGATGGATCCTCCCCTAGAACCTTCAGAGAGAGTATGTCCCTGCCAACACCTTGACTTCAGACTTTTAATTTCCACAACTGCTGGAGAATAAATTTTTGTTGTTTTTGAATACCTAGTTTATCATTCTACTATCCCTGCATTACCCCGATACCAAAACTATGTAAAGATACGACAGAAAAAGAGAACTATAGGTCATTATCTCTGATGAACATAGATGCAAAAATCCTCAACAAGATAGTCACAAACGCAGTCCAACAATACAGTAAAAAATCATTTACCACGATCAAGTGGGATTTATTCTCAGGATGCAAGTGTGGTCCAATATTCACAAATCAATCAGTGTGATACATCACATCAATAAGAGATAAAATCCACTAGCAAGCTGACTAATACCATAGTCCTCTACAGTGTCCAGCCCAGACTACTCTCTCAAATCTGCCAAATTTCAGTATTAACTATCCAAAACCCTATGTTTTACTTTATTTTTTTTAAGATTTATTTACTTATTTATTTGAGAAAGAGACAGGGCAGTGGGAGAGGGCAAAGGGAGAGGAAGAGAGAATCTTAAGCAGATTCCATGCTGTACATGGAGCCGGGGACCAAACTCCATTCCAGGACCCTGAGATCACAACCTGAGCAAAAACCAGGAGTCAGATACTCAACCCACTGCACCACCCAGGCACCCCATAAAACCCTGTATTTTAAATACTTGGCCCTTCAAACCAAATGTGTATCCTAAACAAAACTCACATCACATCCCCCCTCAAAATTGTTAAATCATCTATATGTTTTTCCCTTAGTTGGTGGCAATACCATCCAGTGATCATGCAAACCACTAGTCTGGGATTAATTCTTAACTCTTCTCCCCATTTTTTCTCTTACACATCATTCACTTTTTACATTACCTCTTAAAATTGTCCTAAATCCGTCAATGCCAATTCTACTTTGGTTCCTGGGCTTATCCTCTCACACATGGGCAGTTAACTTGATGTATTAGATCATTCTACTCTTTTCTCTTTGCTACCACTCCCACACTCTGATCCTTAGAGAGTTTATTCTCATTTTCTTTTAAAGTCTCCTCTTCTGTTGCTTGTCACATTAAGTTCAGTAATCTCTAGATTTTTTTTTCTCCAACCCTGTTATTTTATCACCACACACATGATTACAGGGTGATTTTACTTACTCCCTTAGTAACTATTATATTTTGTACTCTTAGTAGCCGCTGTTTGATACTCTGGAACCAAAGAGACTCAGATAATAAAAGACACTTTACAATTCAAATTTGCTTTACAAAATCTTGCTATTTAATCTCTCTCAAGAGAAAGTCAGGAATTGTCATTCAGATAGTTAGAGTAACCTGACAGTGTTCAGGTGCACCTTATTTCCTGAGCTCAAAAATCACATTTTCAGCTGCTTTTGTGATCTCTCCACATGAATGGCCACAAGCACGTTCAGTTCTATATATCCCAAAATGGACTCCTCTCCTTCCATTTTCTATTTGTTTATTTCCCTCTCCCCTCATTCCCAATAATATTTTTAATTAATGAGTTTTTAACCATCTCATTAATAAGATTTGAAGCTTTCAAATTATTCTCCTGCACAACCTCACCATTAGGCTCTCTACCAAGTCTTTCATATATATATATTCTTTATTTTTAATAATTCTCAACTTGTCTCTCCTCACCAATCCTACTGTCAGTTCAGTTAGGTTCCTGAATGTTCTTTCATTTATATATCCCCCCAAGTTGTAAATTTCTTAACTTAGCCTGAAGGAACCTTAGCTGGATCTAACTAGATTTTCTGGTATCACTTTCAAGCAGTTTATGCCGTATCCACTCAAAAAAGTCTTTTTTCCCCCTGATAGTGATTATTTATGTTCTCTCTCTTATTTTTAAAAAAAATAGGTTTCCTGACAATGATTTATCAATTAATTATTCTTCTTAATGCATTACATTTTGGTGTGGTTGAATCATTTATGATGTTTTCATTGTATTAACTTCTGCTTTTTATTACTTGCTACTACCTCCTTTGAGTTAATTGGCTTTTTTAAAACTGTCTTGAAATGGCTACATAGGTCATTGAACTCCCATTATTTAGTCTTTTCTAATGCTCACATTTAAGGCTATAATGTTATGTCTAAATGTGGCCAGTTTTTTCAATACCATGCAATTCAAAATATTTTCTAAGTTTTATAATTGTCTATCAGGTAATATGTTTATCCATTTATTTATCCTTTTACGATAATAATTTCTTGCTAAATACTATGCTCATAAAACATACTCTCTAATCTTTCTGAAACATTTTGGAACTTATAGCATATGTTCAGTTTTTATAATTATTTAATGTGTGCTTTAAAGACTATGTTCTGTAACTTTAAGCATTTAGTATATATTAATTAGGTCAGGTAGTTAATTGTGTTCTCCTAATCATACATTTTTTGCATATTCTTTTTTTCTCTGTGTGATCCATCAGTTACTGAGAGAAGCGTTAAAAATCTTCCACAATGGTTGTGTTTTGTCAATTTGTCCTTGAAGATCTTTCAAGTATTTTGTTATATGTATTAGAATTTATGTGATTAGGTACGTACCAATTTAGAACTGTTGTGTTTGTAATGAATTGCAATTCTATTATTACATACCTGTCATTTTCCTCTAAGCATGCTTTTTTTTTTTTTTTTTTTTTTTTTTAAGCATGCTTTTTATGTTAGAGTCTATGTACTTTTTTTCTTTTGGTTACTTTTCACAAACTAAATGTTTTTTCATTCATAAATTTTAAATATGTACTTCTAAGCAACATGCAATTGGTTTTTGTTTTGGAGTTGTAACATTTGACAACTTCTTAGAAATGTCTGATACAGTTAGACTTTAACCTACCATCTTACTTTCCTTCTTTATTGTCTTTGTTCTGCTGCCTGTTCTCTTCTTTTGTGGTAGGCAAAATTCCAATGCCCCACAAGATTCCCACTTCTTAATGTACGTGCCCTGTATAATCCTCTCCTCTTTAGTATGGGGCAGACTAGTGAATATGATATCACCCTGTGATGAGATTACTATCAAGTTGATTTTGAGTTAATCAAAAAGGAAATTGTCTTGGGTTGACCAAAAAGGAAATTGTCTTGGGTTGACCTGAACCAATGGGACAAGATTTAAAAGATGATGTATCACAGAGATGTTCTTCTCTGAGTCTTAATGAAGTGAACTGCCATGTGATAGAAAGAGCCCCAGGGCAAGGATATAAGAATGGCCTTTAGAAATGAACGATTCCTGACAACTGGTAGTAAGAAAACTGGAACTTCAGTCATAGAGTCACAATAAAATTAATTTTGCAACAAACCTGATGGAGGATAGAAAAAGATCTTTTGCTGTAATGAGTCTCCAGATAAATATGCATCTGGCCAACAGCTTGATTGCTGCCTTATAAGATCTTAAGCAGAAGATCCAGCTGAAACATGTCAGACTTCTGAACTGTAGAAACTGGGATAATAAAATTTTGTTGTTTTAAACTGCTAAGTATATAATAATGTTATGTAGCAATAGAAAACGAGTATATCTCTATTGCCTCCTTTTGGATTGACTAGATTTCAGTCTTAATTATTTTTTTTTCTATGCTTGACTTTGTAGTTATATCATAATTTAACATACTTTTACTGCCTGGTATTGAAATAATATCATGCATTCTTGGGTTATCAATAATATTAACTCAAACTTGCAGTTATCCTCACGTTCAGTTCAGGACCTTAGAATACATAATATGAATCCTCCTTCCTTTTTTTTTTTTTTTTAGATTTTATTTATTTATTTATTTATTTATTTATTTATTTATTTATTCATAGAGATGCAGAGAGAGAGAGAGAGAGAGAGAGAGAGAGGCAGAGACACAGGCAGAGGGAGAAGCAGTAAGCAGTAAGCCTGATGTGGGACTCGATCCTAGAACTCCAGGATTATGCCCTGGGCTGCAGGCAGTGCTAAATCGCTGTGCCACTGGGGCTGCCCTGAATCCTCCTTCCTGAGATACACTTCTGTGAATTTCAATCATGTGTATTTAAACCAAAGAAAATGTTACTATTTTATGCCCTCAATATTTATATAGATTTCTCCTCACATTTTCATCTTCATTTTCACTCTTTTTCTCTCCTTCTTGCCATATCTACAAGCTTCCATCTCAGATCAGCGTCTTTGTCTGAGTGTCTTATTTATTTGATTCTTGCATGTGACAAAACATTTCAGTTGTTTTTCCAAAAATGTCTTTATTTCAAACTTATCTTTGAGTATACACTTGGTAGGTATAAAATTCTAATTCAGTCAAAATTTCCAAGACCCCATTTTTTTATCTTGACTTCATAAGTCTGACAAAAACTCTCCTCAAATTCACAACCCTCCACCTGTCTCTTCAGAGATGGCTGAATCCATTGAGTGGAAGACAGCCCCAAATAATGACTTCATTTCTCTGAATTTTCCTCTTTTGTTTTTTTGTTTTTGTTTTTGTTTTGAATTTTCCTCTTTTGGAACTTTTCTTGGATCACTTCCTCTTAGCTTTGTCATCAATGAGAATGCTTTAAATATTTTTTTCTGGATATTCCTAGGGGGGGAAAGATTGGCCCATATTATCTAAGCTGTCATTACAGAAACAAGATTTCCTCCAAACATTAAAAACATTCATTAACCAAGCAAATCAAGCCTTGTAACATCAAAGTCCTAGTCTGGTATCCAGCCTAGGTAGATCAAGAGGAGATAATTATGTAAAAAGTCTTTCATAAATTGAATCTAACTCATTTGTCATGTTACTCATTGTACTTGCTTAGAGTAGTACTATAATGTTAAGTCAATAGTACTTGAATATTCTGAATATTTGTTTTATGTGTATATAGTTTATTTAATCTTTGCTCCAAGAACTCCCTCTACCATTAAATTTTTTGTAATTATTTATACTGTATAATTTATTACAATATTGTAAAATTACTGCATCATCTTTGTAATTGATACAGTTAATCTGCTTTGAAAACTAAAAACAGTGGACAAAGGTTATTCATAATTTGGCTGTTTCCACATAGTCTATGAGGTACATTTCTTAATAGGGTATTAATAGACTTTTGTTTTGAGACTACTTACTTTTCGTCATTTCATTTCAGTTCACATAAATACAATATTAGTTTTGTTTTTCTTTACTAGTTCACCTAGCTGTTCTTAATACTTCTTTCTACCTCCACATTCAGTCTCATCTACCTTTTTAGAAGTTTCTTTCTCTTTCTCTTTCTTTCTTTCTTTCTTTCTTTCTTTCTTTCTTTCTTTCTTTCTTCTTTCTCTTTCTTTCTTTCTTTCTTTCTTTCTTCTTTCTTTCTTCTTTCTTTTTCTCTTTCTTTTTTTCTTTTTCTTCTTTCTTTCTTTTCTTTCAAGAGCATGAGCTGAGGGAAGGGCAAAAGGAGAGGGAGAGAGAATCTCAAGCAGAACTCCATGCTGAGCATGGAGCCAGGTAGTTGACTCCATCTCACAACCATGAGATCATGACCTGAGCCAAAGAGTTGGATGCTTAACTGACTGAGCCACCAATGTGCCCCCAGCCTCATCTACTTCTTAATGCCATCTTGTATAGGCTGCCTCAACCTACTGCTTAGTCTGTTTCAAAATTAGTCTAGGGGTACCTGGATGGCTCAATTGGTTAAGTGTCTGACTCTGCATCTGAGGTCTTGATCTCAGGGTCATGAGTTCAATCCTCATGTTGCACTCCACACTGGACATGGAGCCTACTTTAAAAAATAAAAAAAAAATTAGTCTAATGACCAAAAAATATATATCTAATGTTTTCTATTTGCTGTGATGCCCATTGATTCTCTCTCTTAATACATATCCCACCATATGTAGATACCTCCCCACATCCATCATACCAGATGCCAGCATGCACTTGTTTAGCTCTCTTGGATATTATTCTAGCTCACTTGAGGCATGAGTTATAATTCCTTAGCAGATATCTTTCCCCTTCTCATGTTTTAGTTAATCCTCCATCCTGTCAACTATAGCTTACTTCCTTCACCTTAGCCACTGGTGGGACCCTAGCTACAAATGTACTTAACAACCAGAACCATGCCACTTTTAATCCTCTTACTTGGTATATTTTCACCCTTATTGACAGTCATCCTAGTAAATAATTCAATTAACTAGAGACAATGATTCAACCTTCCTACATCCTTGTTTCTTCATTGCTAAAGTTGAGAAAAAAATAATTCCTACTTCATGGCATTGTTGGAAATTCTAAATAATACACAACATGAAATAATTAATAACAGTGCTGAGACCTAATAATTATTCATGCAATTATCATTGTCATATTATCATGATAATATGTTTAAGCAATATGATTATATATATAATTTGGGAGACACATTTATTCATGTGATTTTTTTCCTCTAATTTTGCATATGTTTTCCATGTCCAGTGAAATCATTGGTAGGAATGTATTTTGTGTTCTAAAAATTTTAGCTACTTCCAAAATGTAATATTTGTTCATATGATAGAGGAAAATATTCCAAGACCCACTCACCACCTGGTTTTATCATTTTATCTCGAAAATACATTTTTAGACATTGTGGGTAAAGTTGTTATTTTGAGTTTTGTTTGTTTGTTTGTAATTTAGGCCAAAAGGCAAAGGAATGAAAAGAAAAAGCAGTAACAGGAAATAAATTATAATGTATGTCCATAAATTTTTAAAATAAACAATGTGTTCTCCTGTCTACACTATTATAAATTCAAATCTTGTGAAGTTGTTTGATAATATCAAAACTACATACTGCAATAGAATAATCTAAGTTCTAAGTAACATTGAGTAAAACTAGTGATGTGAATTTAAGGGATCTTTTTTTTTTTAAAAACTTGGAGAACTGCCAAAGAATATGAAGTCATACCACAGTAAGAATATAAAGCTGGATACCACATATCTTGCTTTTTTTGTAGTGCCTTCTCACCTTCTCATGAGACTGGAGCAGGATGAAATTGATTTTAAAAAAATTAAATGTATCAATTTTCTTTCACAGTGTTTCATCTCTGCTATGTGTTTGCCAAGATGGATGTTAATGTTACTTTAAGAACAAATATAGATAAGTATATGGTGTATGTAATTGTTTATGTCTGTTGAATATGGGATAGTGGAGTTATATGAAAAACTAAGAAAAAAGCAAAAAAAAAATGCTTGTATGTACTGATCTTAGAAACACTTTCTTTTTCTTTTTTGCTTATTCCTATTCCTCCTCTTCTTCCTCCACTAATGTACAAACTATGTATATTCAAGAATGCATTAAAAATTTATTAGGAAATCTGAACATCTGAATACCTTAGTTATAACATATTCAATAGAGTTTTTTACACAGTATATTTTCCATTGTACAAAGATTGAGTCTAAGAAAGATTATGTAAATTACCCAAGGAGACATTGCTTTTGAATTATATAGTCAAAATTTATGCTCCTATCCATAGCATATAATTCTGCACTGAATACAATTTTATTGTTTTAATAGATAATCATTTACGGTTGTTTTATTTATTCAATTATTATTTAAGTATTAAATTATCACTTATTGTTAACTTGTTATAATTTAATAATAATTAAAGAATAGGCAGCAAGCTGACAGTTTTATTTATTGCATAATCTCCAGTGAGGCACTATATAGAATGATCTCTTAGAAACTCTTGGAAAAAAAATATATAATAGCTTATGACTATTAATTTTCACATGCTATGTTATTTTTATTATTGTCATAAATCTAATTATATTTTTTCAACTCTACAAGTAGGCAACAGTGCCCCTCATAAACCATATAATTTAATATATGTATTCTTGGGTTTTCTATTGTCACATCAGTTCATTTTGGCCATGTGATATAGTTTGACCAATGTGGCATCAGCAAGCTTGATACAAACAGAAGTTTGATGACTACTTGTACCTCCAAATGCTCTTTTTGGACTACTAAACCACTATGTATAGATGTCCAGCAACTCCATTGTAGCATCCACATGGAAAGAAAAAAAAAAAGTGTTCTGTTAGCCCCCACAGATATTTCAGCTCTCTCAAATGAGGCTGCAAACTTGAAAGAAGAAGCCATCTTGAACATCTTCTCCTTCTCAGACACCGCAGGGAACAGAACAGCCATCTGTGCCCACCTCCAATTGTAGAATAATTCAGAACAAAAATTTGATATTTTATTTAAGTTTTTAAGTTTTGTGGTAATCTCCTGCATCAGTAGACAACTGAATCAGCAATGTAATTACTATTTTATGAACAAATAGTTGTGTTTGTGTACATTTATACTAACTTATTTGTTCACTAAAAAAAGCAGTATCATAATCCTTTCTTACAGAATAATTTTTCTTCTTCACGATATGGCTCTATTTCAAGATCCTCCAGTGAAACTCTCTCAGATTTTTTTGTATGGGAATACTTTGATTTTGCTCCGTTATAGATGGATAACTTACACTAACCATTATTTACTGTCATCACTTTGAAGATAATTTCACTCTGTGATTTTATTAGACTACTGACTGCTATTAATAAGTTTAATTGTCATTTAGTGGTAGGCAATCTTCACTTTCTCATTGGTTACTTTTAAGAGCTCATCTTTTGCATTTTTATCTTATAGTTTCACTGAGATATGACTGGGTCTATTTTTCTTTCTTTTAGCTTGATATCTGTTTTCCTTCATTTTGATGTGACTGAATCAACTGATACATCAATTCTGGACAAATCCCAATCGTTATATGTTCAAATTAGCTTCTTTATTTTGTCTCTTTTCCTTTTGGAAGTGAATTTAGGCTTAGTAGAAGTTAATTCTATTATCTTTTCTCAAAACCTATGAGTCATAATTTCCTCTTATTTATGTTATACAAAACACTTTCTGATCTAAGTTCTATTCTCTATCCATTAATTACTTATTCTGTGTCTTCAGTATGATACATATAAATATACATGCATGAATCTTCCTTTGAAAATCTTTGTTCCTTTATCACACCTGCAAGGTCAGGTGTGGTAGTTATTTTTTTTAATGTTTCAATTTAATCTATTACTTTAAATATTGATTTTTTTACATCAGTATTTCATAAGGCTAATGTAAATTTAAAACCACTGGATTTTAAATTCTTTTGACTTTCACTACCAGCGTAGTCTCTTTATAGAAATTTTCCTTCCCTCCCCCCCCGGCAAATTGTCCTTTTATTCTTTCTTTTCTTAAAAAAAGAAAAAAAAAGAAGCTTTATTCAGGTATAATTGACAAATCAAATTATAATATATTTAAGGTGTACAATGTGATGATTTGGTATACATTGTAGAAGGATGCCCAGCCTCAAGTTAACATACTGTAATCTCACATATTTCCTCTTTTTTTGTGTGTAGGAAATCACCTAGGTTCTACTCTCTTAGTAAATTTCAATTATACAATACAGTGTTACCAATTGTGGTCACTGTGTTATACATTAGATCCTTAGACATAATTCATCTTGGGGAAATTTTCTCGAATTTTGATTCTGTGGTAAATTTACAGGAACACTAATGGGCCTTGCTGAGTTGCTTTTCTCCAAGGAATACTTGTTTTTGCTTAAGCTTGAGAGTTTCCTACTAGCAACTGCTTCAATTTAACTTTTAAGCTTTGAATATTCCAGACCATATGAGTAATATGTGCTTTTAAAGCTTTGTCTATTCATCACGAGAGATATTTTCACCTGCCAAAAGCCACAGCTGAGGTCATGGAAATTGTATATAATCTATTCCTTTGCCTGGGGCTTCATGTGATTTTCTCAGTTCCAGTCTCATATCTAGTGAAGGCACAAAACCTATCTTTCATGCTCATCACAGATGCAAAAACTCATGTCTCTATTTTTCTGTATGACAAAAGCCAAGCAAACTCTTGTTTTTGTTTTGTCTCCTATGTTTCAACCCTTGTTTTTCTTACCATTCTAGTTTTCTGTTGCCTCTGTGTTGAAGACCCTAGATTTCCTTTTCCTTTTTTTTCTTCTTCTTGTGGGCTCTGCTATAAATTAAAATTATGTTTATTGAAATGTATCCAGTATCTAGGTGTTTTGTGCCAAGATGTTTCATGTATAGCTGATCATATTCAATGCAAATGACATTTCTACTTTTTATTCTCCTCCTATGACATGCTGTATTTTAGCCTTCTTATTCAAATTTACGTTTAAATTTTTAATAATTAAATAATCTTTTTTTATCCTATTCTTTAGGATTGTTTTAGTTTACTTGTTTAGTTCTTAGACTAGTTACTTGCCATAGATCTTTTAGTCTTAGAGTTTAGATCAGTAATCAGCCAGGACTTCATTAATATATTTATATTATTTATGATTTTTTCTAGAACATCTATGCATTTAATTTTGTCCTTGTGGATATCATTTCATTTGATTTATCAGTGAAAATATGAAGTATCACATAAGTAACTTAATCAATAGAAGTATATTATTTTATATAACAGGAAGTCTGAAGGTATGCTGTTTCAGGTTTAATTATTTCAGCCACAAGGTAATACCAAGACTTTAATGCTCTCCATTTTTCAGCTCTGCCATTTCCTGTGCATTGGCTTTTAACCTCAAGTTTGTATGCTCATGATCACAAGACAGTTTTTGCCACCTCAAGCTTTAACTTCCTACCCAGCAGCAATTCTTGATTAGAACTGCAACTATGATTGGTTTTCCCTATGCATACATTTCTGTCAGATGTATAAATAACTTCAAAGTTTTATTAACTATGGAAGTAGGTGACTTACTATGGTATGAACAAGTAATGCAGTCTGCCACAAAATCCTTTAATATCTAGTAAATGCTTTGTGAATATGATAGCTATCAGCCTTTTTTTTATAAAGTATATATAATTATATACATTTAATATGTTTATGTATATATGTTTTATGCATTATGTATTATATTTTAAAATATGCATTATATGATTAATTTACCCTTGACTTTTTGTTGTTAAGGCTGTGCTTTCCAATAGACATAGGATTGGGTTACAGTCATGATAGTGTTATTCATTGTCTCAGTTATTGGTGTGGTTAGCACAACGTGAAGTTGCTGAACAAAGTGTGGGGCAGCAACAGCCCTTGAGATAGTCATCTCTTGATACATGGCACCACTATTAACCAGAGTGAACCACACAGATTATAAACACCTATGTGTTAAGGAAACACTACTTTAAAGAGCCCATCAGTGTATCCTTACTAAATTTATTACTGATTTTTTACATTTTATTTTATCCACCTGAAGTTTCATCATATCATCCATGAAATCCTACTTGATGTGTCTTTTCACTGACTCCAGCTGTTTAGGGGTTATAGTTTCTTGGGCATTTAGACTCTAATTTTAAGTTCTTTTAGGGTCATCAGAGTCTATATTCTTGTCATAATCTTTAGATACATTTAACTTCTCTCAACTCAAATTAACATTCTGATGTATAAAATACTACTGGAAAAGAGAAGTATTTTAGAGTAAAGAATGTCTGAATGTGTATCTATAACAACAGCTGCACAGTGACATTTTGAGAGGATCACTCTTTTATATATTAAAGAAAGCTAAAAATCTTACAATTATAAAGGATATTTGAGCTTGTATTCCTAAAGAGAATTCAGTGTCACCATTATATTAGCAAAACATGAAAATACAAAGCAAATAACAGAATACAGGTGAGAAAACCAAAAATTAAAATATTGAAAATAGTGTATTAGATTTATATACCTTTTTATTGTTGCCTGAATTTTTTTTTAAAAAAAGGGAAAAATTGCTATTCTTTTAATTAAATTTGGGTAAAAATAAAATTGAGACAAGATAGAATTTTTTTCCCAAATAACAACATTCTTTAAAAGACAATGTGGTATATAAAAAAAAAATACATGGGACTTAATGTCAGGTAATACTTTGGTTCAATATACTTTTCTTCACTTAATGACTGTCTCACTTTGAGCAAATAATTGAAACAATATGACTTTTAGTTTTTCTATGAGAATAAGAATGACTATAGTTTGAATTAATAGGGAAAGATTCACTATAATCTGCTTCCTAGAGAATGATAAATCCTGTGCAAGGTGAGGAGTGACATAGACCTTGCTCTTTTCTAAGAGGGAAAGTAAATATGTAAACTCAGCCAAACATCCTGGAGAAGCTAAAAAGCATATTATGTCAGCCCCTAGATGTTCTCATATATTTTAGGAGAAATTGAAACAAGTATGAAGTATGAAATAAATCAATGGAAGGCTTGGCACTAGAGTCAATCAGAGTAGTCCACTAGGTAAGGCATCTAAAAATCTGCAAGTCCTAGTATCAATATCTTTTAAAATGATCCCAATTTCTACTGGTATACCTATAGAAATTATATAAATCAGCTCAAGCTGCCAAAACAAATACTATCCATAGATTCGGTGGCTTAACAACAGAAATTTATTTTCAGTTACAACCCATACTATATAATATGTACTAAAACCCACTGAATAAAAGAAGAATCAATGAATACATATTTGATATAACAAGTAAAAGAGAAGGTAATGCTCTTCCTTGCTCTATAAGCTTGCTGTATAAATTTGGAAGATATGGTGACATAAACTATCTGGCAACAACCATAATGATTTAAGCAAGAATTAACAATTGATGATAAAACTATTGGATAATTGTTTGATGAGTAATGGGTTATTTACATGGTCTCAACCTATCTATTTATATTAATTACATTGGGTTGAAATTGACATAATGTGTCCTCTGATATAATTCACTGAGAACACAGCATCACCTCTGTGACATTCCTGCTATTAAATGCATAACATAAATTTAATCATTGGGAAACATCAGATAAACCCATATTGATCAGCATCCCGCAAATTATTTCTCTGTACTCTCCAAAATTATCAATGCCATAAAAGTAAAAGCAAAACCGAACAATTCTTCTTTATTAAAGGAGACTGTTGAGAAGCAGCATGATCCAGGATTTGCTTTTATTGTAACATTACTGAGAAAATGGTAATCTGAATAAATGCTAGAGACAGTAGTTTTTGTATAACTTTTCTGTGGTTACGTAAGAAAAGATTTTTGTTTAGGAAATACACATTACAGTATTTAGATATAAAGTGAAATAATGTTTTCTAATCTAAAATATTACAAAAAATGTCAAAAAGAGAAAGCAAAAGTGGTAAAAGTTTGACATTTTGGAGAATTTGAAGTTAGAATTCTTTGTATTATTCTTGTAACCTTTCTGTGTTGAATGTTATGTCAAAATACGAATTTAAAAGAATAATAATGGTTTTCAGTGTTTTCTAGTAATCTGTCTCTTACTTTAGTTTTTTATTTATACACTGGGCAAGCAACATTTACAAGTTTTAGGCCTGTCTTTGAAACTCTGCATCTAGACAATGACAGGTCACCTGCAGTAACTGACTTTTTAGTCTACCCACCTGCAAGAAAATGTCTGGCTGGAGAGAAGAAAACTTGCATTATGTGCCTTTCCCATACAATATATCTTTCACTGATTGTTGTCACTCCAGAAATATTTGGCAAGGGAGAAGGTATGTGAAACTCAAATCTCTTGAATGGTTTTACTTTCAGAAGCTTGATAAGAGTTAGTTGATACCAACTGCTAAAATTAGGTTTAAGGATTATCCATGGATAATTCCTTCCCAATTTCTCTGTTACTATCTATGAAACCACCATTTATCTGTTACCCAAAAATGGGCTTATTTTTCACTCACCCTTCTCTGTGAAAAACCTTTAGTTTCTAAGTCCTTTATTTTTTTCCCTTAAAATTATTTTTTTTGTATTCATTCTTAACTGAAAAACTTTCTTTTTGTCTTTTAAATCACTTTATTGAGGTATGATTGACATGTAAAAGCTATACATATTTGATGCATACACTTGATAAGTTTGGAGGTTGATTGCATAACTTTCTTATAAAGAACAACATTCTAATCTCTCCCTTTTGGCTATTGGTTGAGTCCCGTTTGAAGCACTTTACCCTATAATCATACTACATCTGTTTTGATAAAATTTTTATATCCAATATTATATAACGTTTTCCACTTTTTTTGTTTGTTTTGCTTTAGTGTTAGTCAACTTGAAATATTCTCCACTTTTTTTGTTTGTTTTGCTTTAGTGTTAGTCGACTTGATTTTAAATAGATTTTGAACAAGTCCTCTACTTCTGTAGCTTGTTATACCCGACATTATATAAATATTTAGCAAGTACTCACTAAATATTCATTCATTTATCTGAAAAAGAAGGAGTGCCTTTGTATACCAGCTAATATTTCTGCACTTGTATATGTCAAATTAATCTTTTGAGCCTTGTCTTGTAGAAGGAATAAACATATACAAGTCCATTAAAAATATACACAAACAAGATAATTTCACTCTGAAACATGCTATGAAGGAAATTAGAGTATGATTGATGTGCGTGACCAGCAGGAAAGATTGACTTAGACTGGATGGTCCTTATAGCCTTCACAGAGAAAATGACATTTGAACAGTCATCCGCTTGAGTCACCTAGGTTTGAGCAGAGTGAGAGCATGTGTACATGAGCAAATGTAAGACAAATTTTGGTGCATTGAAAGAGAAAGACAATCTGATTGCAACTTAGTGAATGTCGGATAGTGGTAAGTTAAGAAAATAGACAGTAGGAATATGAAGGTTTTTGGAAAAAACAATGGGAAGAGAAATGGAAGTGTTCATCTTGGGATTGTCATAGACCAATTTTATTTTTTAAACATTCCAACTAGATAAAAATAGACATATTATTGGAGAAAGAATATGGAATAAGGAAAATCTTGAGACAATTATGATTCAGATAAATAATAGTAGCCTGGTGTGGGTTCATAGTGGAGATTCAGAGGAGTTATTAAAAGGACTATGTAATGGATTTGATTTGGCCATTGTGAAAAAGGACAAGAAATGAATTCTAAATTTTCAACTTTAGCAAGCTAATAAAAAAAAAAGACTGAGGTACTTATTCTGGATGTTTGAGTATTTTGTATATTGGGAAGATCAAGGCTACTGCCACAGTCATGTTAAATTCTGTCTGTGGTCATACAGACTGTGTTACCAAGTAAGCAGTTTGATATACGAGTTTGATGCACAGTGAAAATGTCAAGGCTGGAGACGTAAGTTCAGGAGTCATTGACAAATTTATATTTGAAATAACCTTTTATTTCTCTACATAAATACTGAATATCAAAAACATTGATAAGGTATTATAAATACAGAATGATCCCAATATAGTTTTGTACTTACAATGCTTATTTCCTTCAGAAAGTAAAATTTACTGGAAGTTTTTATTTCAAAATTAAACTGATTTTTATATTCTAAGGGGAATTCGTTTTCAAATTAATTTTAATTCTGGAAGTTATTTTCCCAATAATCATGTTTTTTTTTTTTTTAAACCTTATTTTGAGATAATTTTTGCCTGGAAAAAAAGTAAAATACAGCTTCATTTCCTTACAAAAAAAAACATTTTTCATAAAGTAATGATTTCATTTATTATTATTTATTTCATTTATTATTATTCATTTTTTATATTACCAGCATAAATAAAGATGAACATAGATAAGGAAGCTCGTTTATCTGGTAACTTTTTGTTCAGATCTTTTGTAATGTCTACACAAATCAAAGTCAGAATTCAGAAACTATTCTAGAAGTATTTTCTCTCAAGTCCCATTGGCTGAATTGTGGCTGGTAATGGTCTGTAAAAGGAAAGCCAATTTGCCCCTTGATGGAGATTACTGTACCAAATGTAGCAAAGAGCTTTAGAAAATGTGACACGCTTTCTATTCAACAGTGAAAAAGTCGATTAGTTTCCTAGTTTTTCTTTTTGTGCAATGGAAATAGGTCTTGCTTGTTAATTCTCTTTAATCTCCCACATCAGTTTCTTGGCGTTGTTGTTTATTTCTAAACCTGCATAATTGTATCTAAAACAAACTGTATAATGCCACATGTTTTAAAATTCTAATTCATTGGTAAATAACTAATTATTCTTAAAACTAGATTTGTGAGTTTAAAAAACTTTCAAACAAAATGTATTGTAATTATAAATGGATCTTTTTGAGAAGAAGATGCATTATTTCTTCAGCATTTCTAAATTTCATAATATCAATTAATATGACTTTGTTTCCCCCAGACTAAAATTTCTTCAAAATTTCCTAGTAATGCTATTGTCATCCATCCAACTATAGTCATCCACATAGTTAACAGCTATGAAGATATATCCTTTATTTTTAATGCACTGTAGCACAGAAAAATATAAAGTGCACCTGTTACATATGATCATTATATATATTTATAAACCTAAGTCAACAGATAAATTATGAAATTAAATTGAAGTTTCCATCTTTCTATGCATTTTAAAATATCCATTTCATAGTTATATCTGAGTTTTCTAATTAAATTATCAAAGCACATAAAAGAGTCATCCTCATATTTGAGATGTCGTATATTCAAATAATTTGGGGATCCCTGGGTGGCTCAGCAGTTTAGCGCCTGCCTTTGGCCCAGGGCACGATCCTGGAGTCCTGGGATTGAGTCCCACGTCGGGCTCCTGGTGCATGGAGCCTGCTTCTCCCTCCTCCTGTGTCTCTGCCTCTCTCTCTCTCTCTGTCTATCATAAATAAATAAATAAATAAATAAATAAATAAATAAATAAATCTTAAAAAATAAAAAAATCAAATAATTTATTGAGTTGAAATAAAGATTTAAGTTATAATTCTTATGAATTATAAACATATGAATAAACACAATATATAAATATGAAATATAAAGCTAACAGTTACTTTATGTATTTATAATGGGAAAAATGTACTCCTAAATTTCACAACCATGCCTCTAAAAATGTCATTTAAAACATTTAAACACATGACATCTTCTGAGGTGTCGTATTTTGTGTTTACAAATAGCCATCATTGCAATAAAATATTTAAATTAGAAATGTTCACAAATACTTTCATTAATTAATATAGACATATGTAGGAAATTTCTTATAGTAAGAGAGAGCAAAATACTTTTATGTAGTTTACTTTGAAGTATACATTTTAAGATTAGTATATTCTGGAGTAATCTGAAATTATTCTAATTATTCAAAATGATAATCTGAAAAAATGGCAACATAAGAGAATCCAGCTTTCCCATGCCTCCACAAATATCAATGATTGGACAGCTATCCGTGAACAAAAACAGTTCTAGGAGACCTCTAGAGTCTACTTAGAAGTTTTAGCAACAGCATGGAACCAAAACCAGAGAATAATTGCTTAAGAAAAGAAGAAAGAGAATTCATTTTGTCTGCATCAACCCATTGTTCAGTGCCAAGGAGAAACTTCCTAGAAAGAATTCCTTTTGCCATGAAAGGAAGAGCAGGGTGAGCAACCACTTTCCTCTTAAGGGCACATTTGGAAGTTTCTACTTGAATTTAACCCCACTTGGACTCAGCAAGACTAGACTTATTGAGCCAGCTAGGAACAAGGATCAAATCTGTAGAATCCTTAGATTTTGAATAGATCTCAAAAATGTAAAGTACAAACTGCTTGCTACTGTAGAACTCTTGACCCTGAAGATAGTCTTTAATGTTCTCATTTAACAGAGACAAATCTAAAAACAATCTAAAACAAATCTAAAGAATGTTATTTCCCAGAGGATTTATTTCATTCACTGAACAAATATATGCTGACTGCCTCCTCTGCTAGACAATGGTGTAGGCATGGGAGGAATAAGAACAAATCACGTATGATTCCTGTGCAATAGACCAACCACAAGGGAACAAACACGCTACTTCAGAGCAAACTATATGTGATGGGATAGTGGGCACAAGACACATGGGGAAATACTACTCACATGGAGAGAGAATATTCCAGAGGTAACACTTGAGCTGTGAAAGAAGAAGAGCTTGCCAGTCAAGACTGGCAGAAGGGAAGCAACATAAACAGATAAACACAAGGGGATAAAAAACAACATTCAGGGGAACACAAACATTTGCATCCATTATTGTGGGCATAGGATATACCAGGAACAATGGCATACAATAATATTGAGTATGTAGTCAGAGATGGCATCAGGAAAGGTTCAGTGAGATTGTGAGACAATCATTTTTAGAAATCACTCCTTATGGTACTGGTACGTGAGTAGACAGACTAATAAGAAAGAGGAAAAATAACTATTGAGATTTGAATGTTTTTGGCATTTGGATCACTGAGATGAAGATCAACTTAAAGTAACTATGTTGTGAGAACTCATAGTCATTGAAAAAAAATTGGATCTGTATGTCACACCATATGCCAAGATAAACAGCAGAAGAATGGAATACTTAAATGTAAATAATAAAGTTAGAATAAAACAAAGCTGAATGTGGGTAAATTCATTTAAAATATTGGAATAGGGATCCCTGGGTGGCGCGGCGGTTTGGCGCCTGCCTTTGGCCCGGGGCGCGATCCTGGAGACCCAGGATCGAATCCCACGTCGGGCTTCCAGTGTATGGAGACTGCTTCTCCCTCTGCCTGTGTCTCTGCCTCTCTCTCTTTCTCTCTGTGTGACTATCATAAATAAATAAAAAAAATTAAAAAAATAAAATAAAATATTGGAATAGAAGAAATGTATCACTCAAAATTGAAAAGCTATAGTAAAATGTCTTGATAGAATTGAACTATATTAAAAATCAAACAAACAAAAATATTTGATAATATGAAAGGACATATTTTTGGGGGGAGCATAAGCAATATCAGAGATAAAGTTATTGTAAAATGGCTTTATTAAGATAAAGGATTATTCTTTGTTATAGGATGAATTTTGTCTCCCAAAAATTCATGGGTTAAGGTTTAACCCCCAATACTTCAGAGTATGATTACTATTATTATTATCATAGTGATTATAATAATTACTATATTATTATTACTATTATAATTTATTATTATTATTATTATTTAACCACCAATACTTCAGAGTATGATTACTATTATTATTATTATAAAGTTTTAAGGAGGTAATTAAGTTGAAACGAAGCCGTTAGTATAGATTCTAATCCAGTCTGACAGGTTTCCATCTAAGAAGAGTTTAGGATATACAAAGAAATGCCAGAGATGCCCACACACAGGAAAAGTCCACATGAGGATATAGGAAGAAGACAATGGTCTGCAAACCAAGCAAAGAGACCCTGAGAGAAACTAAATTTGCCAAAAACTGACCTTGGACTTTTGGCATCTAGAACAGTTAGAAAACAAATTTCTTTTGTTTAAGTTACCCAGTCTACAGTATTTTGTTATGGTCTCCCTGACAAACTAATTCAACCTCCCTCACATGCAGAGTGGGAAAGATGAAGAAATGCCCCAAACCCAGCTGAAGAATGGGCAAAAGTCATGCCCATAGAAAACATGAATGTGTTTATTAAACATATGGAAGTTGTTTAAGCTCATTCATAGTAAAAGTCAACACCATAAAACTGCAACAGAGACATTGTTCCGAATGATAAAAACTCCAAAGATATGAGGGAAACCTGGGGTTTTAAGGTCATCTGTCCCTACACTACCACGAAGACTCCACATTATGTTTATAAGCAAACAACAAGATTGGTAGGTAGTTCTGGCAGCGCAATTTATTCACACTCCCTTAAATTTTTCAGAAAAAAACATACAGAACAAGATTCATTTGAAAAATGTCATCAAGAATATAATGTAACCCCCTATACGTGGATACTGAGAATTCTTCAGCTGCAAGGTTTGTTTTTTTTTTTTTTTTCTTGTTTGTTTTCTAAATCAAATACCCATTATTTTGTTCATTCACTTACATGGCCACTTGTTTCCTGGTCTTGCACTTAAAGACCTAAAATTTGTCTCCTTATTATTTGACTACAAGTCTAACCAGCTTTTCAAGACTGTCTTCAACAGCATCAAGATAGTTTTGACCTTTCCAAGACCCTGCAGATAAATCCTCATCAGGACACTTTGCTCACTCATTCCCTAGGGCAGGCCCTTTAAAAAGCATGCCCTTGAACCTGGAGACAGGCAGTAAAATTTTCTCAGATTTGTCCCAATGGAACTGCCATCTCCTCTTCCTCATGTTGCTCACTTTTTTCTCTTTACTTTTCTTCTCAAGAGAATCACCTGAGGGAGGAAAAAAAAGTGTCAGAATGCCAGTGGAAGTTCAAAGCTTAGACTCACCTTACAGAAAAATGTAGTGGGTCTGGCTACAGCTCTCCAGTATTACATTGTTATAGATCTATGATTCTATATATATCATTTTTCCTCCTCAGTTTGCTTGGTATTTTAGTTATATAGATAATGGATCAAATGGATAAAGTTTTTCTGCTCCCTGAGCAGTAATCTATTCATAAAAGTTTGCATATATATAAAACTGCTTTTATGAAGAGACTGTACTTGTGACTCCTAGAGAATTATCTACCATCTTTACATAAAAGACTATATGTGTCCCTTGTGCTATAGCTATAAACTTGTCAGATCACTCTGTTGTACACTTCAAACTAAACATTGTGTGTCAACTATACTCAAATTAAAAAAACAAAAAACAAAAAAACGTTAACTGTGCCCTTAAGAGGAGCATTTATTTTTATCATAACAATAGCCATATCATTCCTTTTTACACTACAATATTCAAGTATAACAAAATGAAAATTACCATGAAGAGACTTCTTTTCATGTGTTTATATGTGCATTTAAATGGGCCCAAGAGAATGGAGTGAGGGACTGGAGTAACATGTGAATTTAGAATCATAAAGTTGTCTTTATCATCACACTTGGTAAATGAACAAATATTGATTTTCTAATGGTTTTTAATTTTACTTTCAGAAGAACTATCAATATTCCATAGTTTCTTCAAAAATGTTTTAGATCTCCTATCTAAACTTTCGAGTCTTGTTTTCTTTTGAAAATGGCAAACTTGTAGTCTTTTCCTACAGAGTTAAATTTTGTTACAATTATCTTGCAAGTCTTTATTGAATATTCTGGTTTTCCGAATTCTAATTTATCTTAGGTGTGACAATGCAAAAGATATTATAAAAAATATTTTGAGTAGAAAAATCATGATGCTTACTGTAGAGAGAAATTTTTTTCTTGTCCTTTTATAGTTTTGTCTTTATTTTCATTTTAATTAAAGGAGATTAAAAATAGAGACTTACAGAGGTGCCTGAATGTCTTAGTTGGTCCAGCGAACAATCTTGATTTCGGCTCAGGTCATGATCTCAGGGTGTGGGATTGAACCCTGAGTTGGACTCTGTGCTCAGTGGGGAATCTACTTAGGAGCTTTTTCTCCCTCTCCCTCTGTCCCTTCCAGCTGTTCACATGTGCTCTCCCTCTCTCAAATAAATCATATATATATATATATATATATATATATATATATATATATACAAATCATATATATGTATGTATAAATACAGACATGTTAAAACATACTTTGGAGTTTATACTGCTCTCCAAAAATACTGAGTTTTATGAAATGTTTTGTTTTTGGAAATTCTAAATATGAATTTCCAATTTCTATTGGAAATATGAATAGAAATTCTAAATATTCTAAATTCATATTCTAAATATGAATTTATATTATTGTTTATGGCCTGGATAAATGTTAAAAAACCATTCAGTTGCATCCACTGTGTTGAGGATATATGATGGAAAATGAGGGAGTCTCTGACATTGTGAAATAATGGGAATATGTTATAATTACCTGACCATAATTCAAATATATATATTTGAATATATATTTCTTTAAATATTTGAATATATATTTTTGAAATATTTGAATATTTCTTTGAATATTATAAGGATATATATGTTTTAAAATACAGATATATGTAGATATAGGTACATTATATGTATATATATATATATGCATATATACAAAGACTAATATAACCATGATAATAATCATAGCAAGCAAGTGGTCCCAAACACACATTAATATATATGTGTGTATATATATAAAAAAGAATATAGAAAAATATTATACATGTGTATATAATGCACGTATTATATATTGTAGATATGTACTTTTATATACTATATGCCCACATATATAGAAAGTAATTTTTCTAATTATATTTCTAATAATTTCTAATATAATTCTAATAATTATATTTCTAATGATATTATTCATATCATAAAACCCCTTAATATCAATAGGTATACTTTGTTTTTATAAAAATACAGAAATTCCTGATATTCACTGTTAAGAAAAAAACTATAATTTAATTTATAGGATATTAACACCTATTTGTGAATTAGAGAACATTTATTTTTGAAATTAGAAAAAAAATTTTCTTTCTCATGAAGAGATTTGACATTTATTTTTTTGTTTCAATTTTTTAAAATTCCAGTTAGTTAACACAGTATAATATTAGTTTCAGGAGTAGAATTTAGGATTTAGTGATTCATCACTTACATATAACACCCAGTGTTCATCACATCAAGTGCTGTCATGAATCCCCATCACCCATTTAACCCATCCCCCCACCCACGTCTCTTCCATCAACCCTCAATTTGTTCTCTATAGTTAAGAGTCTCTTTTATGGTTTGCCTCCCTCTCTTTTTTTTTTCCTTTCTCCTGTGTTCATCTATTTTGTTTCTTAAATTCCACATAAGTGAAGTAATATAGCATTTGTCTTCCTCTGACCAGCTTATTTCACTTAGCATAATACACTCTAGCTCTATCCATGTCCTCAAAAATGGAAAGACTTCATTCTTTTTGATGGCTAAGTAATACTCCATTGTATATATAGCCCATCTCTGTTTTTTAAAAGATTTATTTATTTATTTATTTATTTATTTATTTATTTATTTATTTATCTATTATTTATTTGTTTCTTTTAGAGAGTGAAAGAGAGAGAGAGCTCACACCAGTGGGGGGAAGGGACAGAGATCTAGGGAAGGAGAGAATCCTCAGGCAGAGACTCTGCTGAGCACAGAGACCATTTTGGGGCTTGATCCCAATACCCTGAGATCATGACCTGAGGCAAAGCCACAGTTGGACACTTACCCAACTGAGCCATCCGGGCACCCTATACCACTTTTTCTTTATCCATTCATCAATTGATGGACATCTGAGCACATTCCCTAGTTTGGCATTGTTAATGTTACCATAAAAATTGGGGTGCATATGCCCCTTTGAATCAGTATTTTTGTATCCTTGTGTAAATACCCAGTAGCAGTTGCTGGGTCATAGGGTAGTTCTGTTTTTAACTTTTTTGAAGAACCTCCTTACTATTTTCCAGAATGGCTGCACCAGTTTGCATTTCTGTCAACAGTGTAAGAGGGTTTCCCTTTATCTGGATCCTTGCCAACACTTGTTTCCTGTGTTGTTAATTTTAGCCATCTGACAGGTAGTATCTCATCATAGTTTTAATTTGTAATTCCCTGATGATGAATGATATTGAGCATGTTTTCATGTGTCTATTGGCCATTTGGATTTTTTCTTTGGCACAATGTCTATTCATGTCTTCTGCCCGTTTCGTAACTGGATTATTTGTTTTTGGGTGTTGAGTTTGATAAATTCTTTATAGGTTTTGGATACTAACCTTTTATCAGATATGTCATTTGCAAATATCTTCTCCTATTCTGTAGGCTGCCTTTCAGTTTTGTTACTTGTTTCCATCACTCACTGCGCGGAAGTCACAGTAGTTCATTTTTGCTTTTGTTTCCCCTTCCATGGAGACAGGTCTAGTAAAAAGTTGCTACTGCCAATGTCAAAGATGTTGCTGCCTATGTTCTCTTTTAGGATTTTGATGATTTCCTGTCTCATATTTAGACTTTCATCCATTTTGAATTTATTTTTGTGAATGGTGTAAGAACGTGGTCCAGTTTCATTCTTCTGTATGTTGCTGTTCAGGCTCCTTAATACTATTTGTTGAAGAGATTGTCTTTTTCCATTGGATGTTCTTTCCTGCTTTGTCAAAGATTAGTTGACCATATAGTTGTGCGTCCATTTCTGGGTTTTCTATTCTGTTCCATTGATCTGTGTCTGTTTTTGCATCAGTACCATACTGTCTTGAAAACTACAGCTTTGTAATATAGTTTGATGTCCAGAATTGTGATGCCTCTAGCTTTGCTTTTTGTATTGCTTTGGTTATTCGAGGTCTTAAGTGTTTCCATACAAATTTTAGGATTGTTTGTTCTAGATCTGTGAAAAATGATGGTGGTATTTTGATAAGTATTGCATTAAATGTGTAGATTGCTTTGGGTAGTGTAGACATTTTCACAATATTTGTTCTTCCAATCCACAAGCAAGGGATGTTTTTCCATTTCCTTATGTCATCTTTGCTTTTTCACAAGTGTTTTATAATTTTCTGAGTATAAGTATTTTACCTCTTTGGATAGATTTAATCTTCGATATCTTATGGTTTTTGGTGCAATTGGAAATGGGATCAATTCGTGGATCTCTCCTTCTACTTCCTCATACTGGTGTATAGAAATGCCACAGATTTCTGTACATTGATTTTTGTATCCTGAGACTTGACTAAATTCATATATCAGTTCTAGCAATTTTTTTGGTGGACTCTTTCCTACAGTGTATCATTTCATCTGTAGATAGTGAAAGTTTGACTTCTTCCTTCCCAATTTGGTTGTCTTTTATTTCTTTTTGTTGTCTGCTGAGACTAGGATTTCTAGTATTATGTTAAATAACAATGATGAGAGGGTGACTGAGCCCCTTAGTTGGTTGAGCATCTGACTCTTGATTTCAGCTCAGATCATGGTTTCGGAGTTATGAGATTGAGCCCCTAGTCAGGCTCCACACTCAGCAGAGTGTCTTCTTGAGATTCTCTCTCTCTCTCTCTCTCTCCTTCTGCCCCTACCATTCACACTCTCTCAATCTCTCTCTAAAATAAATAAATAAATCTCTAAAACATTAAAAATTAAAAAAAAATAATAGTGAGAGTGAACATCCCTGTCTTGTTTCTGACTGTAGCAGAAAAACTCTGTTTTTCCCTATTGAGGATTATATTAGCTGTGGGTCTTTTGTATATGGCTTTTATTATATTGAGCTATGTTCCCTCTATTCTTACTTTGTTGAGAGTTTTTGTCAAGAATGGACATTGTAGGGATCCCTGGGTGGCGCAGCGGTTTGGTGCCTGCCTTTGGCCCAGGGCGCGATCCTGGAGACCCGGGATCGAATCCCACGTCGGGCTCCCGGTGCATGGAGCCTGCTTCTCCCTCTGCCTATGTCTCTGCGCCTCTCTCTCTCTCTCTCTCTCTCTCTCTGTGACTATCATAAATAAAAAAAAAAATTAAAAAAAAAGAATGGACATTGTACTTCCTCAAATGCTTTGTACTGCATCTTGAGAGGATTATATGCTTCTTATTCTTTCTTTTATTAATGTGGTGTACCACATTGATTGATTTGCAAATACTGAACCACACTTGCAGCCCAGGAGAAATCCCACTTGACTGTGGTGAATACGTACTATTGGATTTGATTTACTAGTATTTTATTGAGAATTTTTGCATCTGTGTTTGTAAAGGATATTGGCCTGTAATTTTCTTTTTTAGTGGGGTCATTGTCTGGTTTAGAATCAAGGTAATACTGGCCACATAGAATGAGTTTGGAAGTTTTCCTTGCATATCCATTTTTTGGATAGTTTGATAGGAAGAGGTATTAACTCTTCTGTAAATGTGTGATAGAATTTCCCTGGGAAGCTGTCTGGCCCTGGAGTCTGTGTTTGTTGGAAGATTTTTAATTACTGATTCAATTTTTTTGGTTATTAGTCTGTTCAAGTTTTCTGTTTCTTCCTGTTTTAGTTTGGGTAGTTTATATGCTTCTGGGAATGTATTTCCTCTTTCAGACTGCCCAATTTGTTGGCATATAATTTCTCATAATATTCTCTTATAATTATTTGTATTTCTGTGGTGTTGGTTGTGATCTCTTCTCTCTCATTTCCAATTTTATTTATTTGGGCCCTTTCTCTTTTCTTTTTAGAGGTTTATCAGTTTTATTAGTTCTTTCAGAGAACCAGCTCCTGGCTTCATTGATCTGTTCTACTTATTTTTGTTTATTTGTTTGTATATCATTTATTTTTGCTCTAGTCTTTATTATTTCCCTTTCAACTGCTGGTTTTAGGCTTCATTTCTTGTTCCTTTTCTAGCTCCTTAAGGTGTAAGTTTAGGTTTCATATTTGAGATTTTTCTTGCTTCTTGAGGTAGGCCTATATTGTCATATATATCCCTCTTATGACCACTTTTGGTAGATCCCAAAGATTTTAGAGTGTCATATTTTCATTATCATTTGTTTCCATGTATTTTACTAATTTTTCCTTAATTTCCTGGTTAACCCATTCATTCATTAGTAGGATGCTATTTTACTTCCATGTATTTGTGAACTTTCCAAATTCTGTCTTATTTTTGACTTCAAGTTTCATAATGTTTTGGAAAATATGCTTGGTGTGATCTGAATCTTTTTGTACTTGATGAGGCTTGATTTGTGACCCAGAATGTGATTTATTCTGGGCAATGCCATGTACATTTGAAAAGAATGTATATTTAGCTGCCTTGGGATAAAATGTTCTGAATATATCTGTTAGGTCCATCTGGTCCAGTGTGTCATTCAAAGCCTTACTGACTTTCTGCTTAGATGATCTGACCATGGCTATAAATGAAGTGTTAAAGTCCCCTACTATTATATTATTATCAATGAGTTATTTATGCCTGTTACTAATTGCTTTATATATTTAGAGGCTTACAAGATGGGGCCTAAATAATTACATTTGTTAGATCATTTTGTTGGATGCACCCTTTTATTATGATATAGTGCACTTCTCTTGTTACAGTCTTTCATTGAAAATATAGTTCATCTGATGTAAGTATGGCTACTCCAGCTTTCTTTACCATTAGTATGATAAACGGTTCTCCATCCCCTCACTTTCAGTCTGCAGGTATCTTTAGGTCTAAAATGAGCCTTTTTTGTAGGCAGCATATAGCTGGGTCTTGTTTTTCTTATCCATTCTGACACCCAGTATCTTTTGATTGGAGCATTTAGTCCACTTTCATTCAGAATGATTATTGACAAATATGAACTTAGTGCCATTGTATTACTTGTTAAGTCATTGATTCCGGATATTTTCTCTGTTCCTTTCTAGTCTTTGTTGCTTTTGGTTTTCTCTCCCACTCAAAGAGTACCCTTTAATATTTCTAGCAGAGCTGGTTTAGTGGTTACAAACTCCTTTAGTTTTTATTTGTTGAGAAACTCCTTATTTTTCCTTCTATTCTGAATGACAGCTTTGCTGGATAGAATATTCTTGGCTATATATTTTTCCCATTCAACACATTGAATATATCATGTCAATCTTTTCTTGCCTGCCAAGTTTCTGTGGACAGATCTGCTGCTAACCTTACTTGTCTTCCCTTGCAAGTTAAGGGCTTCTTTCCTCTTGCTGCTTTTAGGATTTTTTCTTTATCTGTATATTTTGCAAATTTAACTACAGTATGTCTTGGTGTCAGCCTACTTTTGTTGATTTTGATGAGAGTTCTCTGTGCGTTCTGGATTTGGATATCTGTTTCCTTCCCCAGATTAGATTAGTTTTCAGCTTTACTTGCTTCAAAGAAAACTTCTGCCCCTTTCCCCCTCTTTTATTCTTCTTGGACTACTGTGATATGAATGTAATTATGCTTTATGGAGTTGCTGAGTTCCCTAAGTCTACATTCCTGATCCAATATTATTCTTTTCCTCTTCTTTTCAACTTCATTATTTTCCATAATTTTATCTTCTATATCATTTATTCATTCCCTGCTTCTTCCATTCTTGTGGTCATATCCAGTCAGCTTCACATCTTGGTTATAGCATTTTTTTTATTATGGCCTAGTTTTTAGGTCTTTTATCTTTGTGGTGAAGGATTCCCTGGTGTCTTCCATGCTTTTCTCAAGCCCTGCTAGTATTTTTATGATTGTTGTTTAAATTCTGAATCAAGCATATCATTTATATGTGTTTCAATTAGATCTCCACTGTGACCCTTTCTTGTTCTTTCTTTTGGGATGAATTCCTCCATCTTGGACTTTTGTCTAAGTCTCTGTCTTCTATGTGTTAGGAAAGCCTGTTATGTTTCCTGCTTCTGAGAATAATGGCTTTATGAAGAAGAGATCATATATTGTCCAGTTTCTGCCATTTTAGGAAGTGGTTCTATTGTGCTGTGTGCACTCTGCTGCTGTGTTCTGTTTTTTCTTTCTCTCGGGTCAGTCCTCTGCATAGTTTCTCCTTTCCTGCAGTGATGAGTGCTTGGACCTTATCCAGAGTGTAGTGAGTTTTAACTAGGTGTGCTCTGGTCTGCTTGTTAAAAGAGGCCTTGTATTTGTTTCCACTAGAGCTGAAGCTTTGCAGCATTCTATGGCCAGTAGACTTGGTGCATGTAGATGCTTTGTGCTGCAGGCTCAGTGCTGTGTTTTTCAGGCACACTTGCCATAGTAAAGTAAAGAAGCACTGCAGAGCACAAGGGGGTGTAATGGCCCAGGCCTCCACTGTTGGCACGCTGATGCTCACTGAAATCCATCCGTGTTGACGGGCAGAGGAGAAAAATGCCTCCAGTCCTCTCCTTTGTCCCTAGAGAGGGGAGTTTTCACCTGCTACTGTCCATGAAGTCCTCAAGAGTAAACAATTTCTCCTTGTGTGTTCCAGGTGTCCCTCAGATCCCTTCTTCATCTTGTCTGTGTTCATCTATCTGCCCCCGACCCCAGCAGGGTAGTACACCTGTGATTTATCTCAGGCACCCCAGCTGAGTTTCAAAACTCTAAAGTTTATGAAGCTAGCACAGCGTGGACTCATGCTGGTCACCTGAGGGAGGGTCTTACCGTGCTGTAGCTCATACTGGTTTGTCTCAGATGGCAATCACACCAATGCACAGGAGCTTGGAGTTTAGAGTAAAACACAGTGAAAAGCCTAAGTCCAGGTTAGATGCCCTCAACAGGTGTCTCTGCTCCAAGCTTAAGGGGCAGGGGAATGCAATGGTGCCCTCTGGCTCTTTTTTCCCCTGAGAGGCAATGCCACCCCTCCCGGATGCACTCCAAGAAAGGGAAACAGTCTCTCCCAGGGTATCCCAGGATATCAGACCATGCTGTCTGCTCCTAGGCCTCTTCCCTCCTCCAGAAAGAGCATTGCAGTGCCTACCTGGTTCAACACCAGCCATAACACAGACTTCTAAAACTCCAGTCTTTGAGCTCTGCTAATCATAAAAACTCATGATAATCAGCCCCTCTTATTTTCCAAGTCAATGGCTTTGGGGAACTACTTTATTTATGCCATCCCTGTATGCTTCCCCTAGCCCCATCCCATCTCTCTCATCTCCACCCCTGCCCCATCCCTCTCATCTCTCTCCATGGTCAGGGCTCTCTTCCCTCCACAACAGGTAAGATCCTTTTCTCCCCTAAATCATGTCTCTGCACCTCCTACCTTCCACGTTGTGGCCTAGTTGTCTCTCTAGTTGTGCAGTTTGTTCTGTGAGTCCTCAGATCGATTTCTTGGGTGTTCAGAATGATTTTATATTTCTCTGTGTTTGAGGGACAAGGCAAGCATAGGGTCTTCCTACTACTCTACCGTTTTAACTGACACTCAAGTTTGAAAAAAAATAACATATCATCTTCTTTTCAACTTAGATAATAAAAGCAATGGCTTAATATAAAGCATTGAGGAATTTCTCTTAGACTTATTTCTATTTTACACTTTATTTATTTCAAGATTAGACTCCTCAAATTGCTGGCACACTCCTGCCATGCTCCTTTTTGAAGGCCTAAAAAGAATCTGCTAAAAACATACAACTTAGCATCTCATTTCATCAACCATTTTTTCAGCTTTATTGAGATATAATTTAGATATAATTTTCCCAGCTTCCTTAAGATATGTGTTGACAAATGACATTGTGTAAGTTTAAGATGTATTGATGAACATATTGATTTCATGCAATTATATCTAGTCATATGATTACTACTGCAACATTAGTTAACACCTCCATCATATCACATAACTACCATTTCATTTTTTGTGATGAAAACATTTAAGATTAACTTTTTTAGCCATGTCAGGTGTTTAAAACAGAATTGTTAAGTATAATCACAATGCTGTGTTTTACATCTCCAGAACTTATTTATCTTCTAACTGGAATTTTGATCTCTTTGGCCAATGTTTGCTACAATAAGATCCAGCAATCTCACTTCTGGGTATATATTCATAAGGGAAGGAAAGCAGAATATCCAAGGGATATTGCAGTCCCATACTCCCATGTTTATTGCACCATTGTTCACAAAGGCGAAGTTATAGAAAGAACCTAAGTTCTCATCAGCCACTTTTAGTTGCCAGGGTTTTTTTCGGACAATGTAGTTTGAAGCTCCTAAGTCATAGTATTTGATGCTGAATATTCGATATATGTTAAACATAAAAATAAGCGACACTGTTGCGCTATGAAATATGGGGCACCCTGATCACGTGGAGGCCAGTGATGCAGGAGGTGAAAGAATTCACATAAGGCTGAACAAAGGAAATAGAAGTTTATTGAATACACTGCAAGCGAGGACAGCAAAGCAGAGACCGTCTGCTACGAGGCAGAGTGAGGGCTGCAGATAAAGGGGGAAGGTGAGGAGATATGGAACGTATGGAATTCTCCTTCTTTGGTACCTGTGTCTGGATATTAGTAACCCATTGATCAACTAGGGCTTATGGATATTTTGAGGTGAATGTCCTCATGGACCTGTTTATATTCAGCCGAGGGGTTGGGGGTTTCTGCTCTTCTACCTTACACAGATTTCCGTTGTTCAAATCCATTGCCTAAAACTGGTCTGTACAGCAATGAAATAGGAGAAAGATTTTGATGGAAAGAGGGAACATGAAAAGAACAACCAGATACCTTCACAAAAATACACACACACACACAAACACACACAGAGTCAGTACTTATTCAATGCTTTGTTTGTTCGTTTTATCTATGGACAGTTTTTTTTTTTATATTTTCCTCCTCTCCAATGATACATTGATACTCAAAGAAGATGACTTGCTGCCTTGCCTTCTCTTTTAGGAGTTGCAGATAATAACACAAAACCAAAGGAAGACTGAGACAGGAGTGTGCTTGCATGTTCCAAGGACACAACGAAGGCCAGCGATCTCAGTGAACATAGGAGAGGGTAGTGGAAGGTAAAGTCTGAAATGTTGCTAAGGCCAGAATATGGTGGGTGAAGATTATGGTAAGGATTTGGAGTGTAATCTTGACCATAGTGGAAACCTATTGGAAAGTTTACAGCAGGCGTGTAATAAGATTAGATTTACATTTTTGTTTCAAGAGATAAATCTGCCTCAAGTATAATGAATGTATGATAGGGGATAAGACTGAACACAGGAAAATGGGTAGGAGGTTGCTTTATTTATCCAGGTGAGAGAAAATGGTGATTTCAGTGTGGTTTGTTGAACCAGAGGTGGCACAACTTATTCACATATGGGTATATTTTATTTGTATTTGACATGTAATTGTAGTAACTACATGATCATTTTTGTTCTGGGAATGGTGTTTGACCAAAGAACAGAGAAGAGAGAGAAAGAAAAAGAAGCTATTTTCATATTTTCCTAGGTATAAGTCCAGGCTTGGGCCAAAATTAAAATATGCAAAGCATACACTTTCCTTCAGCAAATCCTTATATGTTATCTTTTCACGTAACATATTCCCCAGAGTCCCAGGCCTACGGTGTCCTCCTGCTATTCTGATTTGTGACATCAAAAGAAAGAGAGGAAAATCTCTGGGGTTCTGGTTAGCTTTCTCTATATAATTTCTCAAAACATCCATCACCTCTGGGCAGGAAAATAAATGATTATGTAAATAAAGAAGTAAATAAATAGAATGAAAAGAATGTTATGTAATTTCTGAAGTTTTGATAGATCAGTACTCCTACAGAGAATGAACTTATTTTATTCATTGATAGCTATGAATCCCACACTCACAGAGGATGGCAAGGTATAACCAGCTACTACCTCTGTCTAAGTGTGGTAAGTACACAATGAGGCTTAATGGATCAAAGAAAACAGTTTATTGCCTAGAGCAAACCAATCATGAGCATTAACAGAATTACATTGGTCCTCCTGCCCCCAAGTTTCAGGTGGTGGCTCAGTTTTCACAAATAAATATCAGACACACAGTGGGTTTTGTGCCAAAGCTTAAGAAATTAGGACTTAAGCAACAAATACTTTTATAAGAAGTAGAAAACAAGGCTGCTGTTTGTCTGAAGACAAACACGTGGGAACACAAAGGGCTCAGAGAGCACTGTCTTCCGGCATTCCAGAATTCCAGAGTGTGTGTGTGTGTGTGTGTGTGTGTGTGTGTGTGTGTTTACTTATTAGAAAGTAGTGCAAAGAAGCAAAGTAAAAACATTTGTGAGATATGAGGTAGGGATTATTTTGATCAACAAGCTGAGTGAGTCCTTAGGATTCAATATTTAAGTTTTACCTGATTTCAAAATTCTTAACTTTCTCCATCTAAATTCACAGAGTTCCAAAACTTCAAGTTTCTGTTTTGTTTTGTTATATTTTTGGTATCTTAATTGCTCCCATAGAGGCAACACTTGGAGTTTTAGTGGGGAGAGACTGCTAGGCAGGAGTATTGTGGGTGGCTTGGGAAGAGGAGAGGATTGCAACTGTTGGTAATTCATATTTTTGTAAATCAAGGCCTTCCTGCATTCATGAACTGGAACAATACATTTTTTTTTATAAATAAGAGTAGCTCCTACTGTGTACAAGGAGATGAAGCTCAGAGTATATTTTCAGTTGCTGAGGGTTTTTTTTTTTCTGTTAATGTGATCTTGTAAAAGCTAGGAAGCTGAATGAAAAAGATAAAACATATAACAACAATGTATATGTCTGCTACTCACTCTATAGTCAGGCTGAAAGAAGTCCTTTGTCTTTTTCTTAATTAAAATACCACTTTTCTCTAAAAATTCAACATGCAGTATTTGTTTAAAAAAGCAAGCATTATCTCATACAGTAGGAGTTATAACACCTGTATAGTACCACCAAGCTTACCCAGAAGAGACTTGGTTTAGAATAAAATGCACTAAAACCTGGTCCAGGAACCCTGAAAAAAGGAGATATGGTCATAAAGACTAATTATGCCAAAATGTTTAAAGGAATGCTCAAAACTAAAACTACTACAAAAGTATCTGTGATAGCAGCTGCATTGGTAAACTATTTTGTGGCATATTCCAATAAAATGAGAATTCAATATCTAAATTGCAACAAAGCTTCCACAAAAGCTAAATACTATTCTCACTAGAAATAAAATTACAAACCTTATATTTTCCCCAAAGCCATTTGTTAACAACTTGATGGGAGAGAGAGAGAGAGACAGAGACAGAGACATAGAAACAGAGAAGGGATATTAACCAGAAAAAGATGTTTACTTGTTTTATGGAGTTTAAAAGATTTGATTCAATAAGAGAAGACTTTAGAACACTATAGGTGGTATTTCCAGGTGAACCAATTAATTCTGTTCATAAGTTTAACAAGAAAAAATAACATAAATTAAGGATTGATTCATAACACAAAAATAATAAGATATACCAACTTCCATTCTGATTTTGACTACATTACATATTTGCTACCCATACAGCCCAAGGAGAGGAATCTGTAAATATAAAGAAAAAACTTAGATCCATTATGCTTACATAGAAAGACACTCTCTAGAGTGAACCAGCCATACTAAGTGAAGCTGCATTCAAAGATGGTACAAGTAATCATTTTCTTAGTGCATCTATTGTAACATCTATGATACTCTGCCAGATGTTGAATATATTAGATACTGCCAAGGAATAAAGTATTTTCCGAAAGCAAATAAAACAATTGGAAAGACAGGAAAACATTTTCTAGTTATTCATTTTCTTAATAAGTAGAGGAAACATATTTATAAAACATAAAATTCATTTTAATGGAATAGAGTAAGTAAGAAGTTGTCTATGTATCTGTGATTGGTCCTGAAAACAATATAATAGCCATAGACAAAGTTCTGATAACTTCTATATTCTGAAGGGTAGTATTATAGGACTCTTTTCGTTTTCTTTTTTTTAAAGATTTTATTTATTTATTCATGAGAGACACACACAGAGAGAGAGAGGCAGAGACACAGGCAGAGGGAGAAACAGGCTCCATGCAGGGAGCCCGATGTGCAACTCGATTCCAGGTCTCCAGGATCATGCCCTGAGCCAAAGGCAAACGCTCAACCACTGAGCCACCCAGGTGTCCCTCTCTTTGTTTTCTGATGGACACAAAGTCCTACCTGATTTCCGTTGAAACTTTAGCAATTCAAAAAAAAAAAAAAAGATAAATCAGAGATAGACATAAAAATTAATATATATTTTCCTAAGAGGAGGAATGTCTATATTGCCAGGTTTATCAGAAGAGAAGCTTTGAGGGAACAAGGGATTAGAAGATTGTATTTTAATGGACTTAATTAGGAGGCAGAGATAGTATGTATGCGTTATGTGGAGAAAAGAGAAACTAATAACACTTTGAAATTAAGTGGATAAATAAAATCCTAGACTTGCAAATTAAAACCACAAAAATCTTCCCTCATTTTTAAAAAATTATTCATTTATTTTAGAGAGAGAGAAACCACGGGGAGAGAGTCAGAGGGAGAGAGAGAGAGTCTTAAGCAGACTCTGTGCCGAGCACAGAGCCCAACCCAGGGTTCCATCTCATGACCCTGAGATCACAACCTGAACTGAAACCAAGGGTTGGACGCTTAACCAACTGCACCACCCAGGTGCCCCCAATTTCCCTTGATTTTTAAAAATAGTGAGAAGGAAATGCTAAATCTACCTAACTCCTGGGGAAGAAAGATATATTGAGGTCTTCATAGTTTTTAATCAAATTGAAAAAAACAGAAGCTAAACTTCAGATAGGTTTAAATTGCATCTATGGGAACTGTAGATCAAAAGGAAAGATGAAAAACTAGAAAAGATGAAAATTATGTGCCTCCAGTATGACATCAGATAGAATCAGTCCATAAGGTCAACCATGTAGGCCTAGGTATCCCAAGGTGATAGACATTTCAGATGACTCTGAGTAATGGCTATTACATGTACCCATTTCATCAGTCAGCCAGCCAGTTAGTCTTTCCATGTCATTTTATTTATTTCTTTTATCAGGTCAGGCAGCCAGCCATATTTGTGTATTGCTTTACTTTTAATGAAGCTTTGTCACATACATGCTTCATTTAATTACTTTGTCAAACTCATGAAAGGCATAAGGCAACTTTATCCTAATTTTACAAGTGAAGAAATAAGCACCTTGAAATGCTGAAAGATTTACTTTATTTCCCAAAGAAAATAAATTGCAGAAACAGGAATTTAAGTCAGTATTAAAATCCTTTATAATTTAATAGGCAAGTATAATATAAGGAAGTAGTCAGCTTATGGACAATTACAGCAATGATCAATCAAGATACTTTCAAAATTACAGGGAAAGGAAAAAACTAGTCATCATAAAAAATGTTTACTATGGTATCAATTAAAATTTAGAAGAGATTAAAACTTTACTTTTACTGTTATCTCTTTCTAGTACCAAATTATGAATGATAACAGTAGCTTTTGTTTCCTTTCCTAACATTTTGGCTAATTCACTGCTCATTTCACCCTCTATTTACATAGCAACTACAGCTAAAGCAGAACAAGGAAGGCAAAATCTTAATTTTTTTCCTTTTTTTTTCTTTTTTTGTAAGTAAAGGCTTATGGGCACCCTGAATGAAATCAATGACTATAATAGAAATTTGACAGTATTATAAGAATCACATCTACATAAAATTTTGAGATATATTAACTCCACCGATACTTTTAGCCCTAAAAAGTAGAAATAGAATAGAGAGATGGAAGAAATTGAAACCCTTACCTAGTCATATAAGCTATATGCTTTCTCATCCAGCCTTCTCCTTCACCTCTTTCTCCTTACCTCTCTCCCTCAAATGAAACCAACTACAATAAGGTGCCGGTGGACAATAAAGTACTTATAGATACAGCTTCTTTATAAATAGTTCGCTTGTTAATGAACAGTAACTAAATTTTATCTAGAATGTTGGCTATATAACCTCATTGTAGATTTAAAAAATTATAACCAGAAAGCTTTTTTCTTCCCACACTTTGTAAACACTTGGCTTTGCCACAAAACATTGACTTTTTGAAATGATTTACTGTTAGAAATATATCTTTCTTAATGTATCTTTCATTGAATGACTCATCCCCCTAACTTTTTAATGTACTTTTTTGTTGACATGGACATTTTTAAATACCATGGTCTGACTAGTTGAAAATGTCTGTACTTATTATATCCAACACTATGAAACCTCTGCCATGGTGTGTGATGTTTTTAACACCTGATTATTCTAATCACTCAATATGTTTTCCATTTATCTTCCCCAAAAATGCATTTACTGAAAAAAAAATATCATTTTCCTTGCCATATTATTTTCCAAGTATTAATTGAAACTTACTTTTAACAGGCAGAGAAGAATGAGAATCATCTTACTTTCAAAGTAAATATTTTCAAAAGTAGCTTCCCATTAATGGTGTAGTTAGTATAATGTGGCATTTATCCCTGAAGCTATTAAATATGAATCTCATGAAGAACATTCTGAACAGTACCATAATTTTTATTGAAATGCTTTTTAACTTTTTTTTCACATGACTTTAATCATTGCAGAAAAAATGTTTAGATGGCCTTCATATTTTGAATGTTTTAAAATTGCTATTTATCAAGCAATTGCCATAGTATCATTATTATCCTTTATCTCAAGGCACAATAAGGTGTAGATAAGGTCATCACTGATGACAATTGATCCAACTCTGTGTGTTACAAGTTTTATGCCACACACAACAGGCTGGTGGATCGAGAAGAAAGATGCTGGGATAAGGAAAGCAACTTTATTCAGAAAACCAGCAAACCAGGAGATGTTGGACTATTGTCCTAAAGAACCACCTCCCTGGGTATGAAAATGGTACTTCTCTTATGTTAGCAAAAGGGGAAGTGAGGGATTGGAGTCAAAAGGTGGCTGATGTCTGTAGACATCCAAAGAAGATCATGTAACTTCTTTGTCCTTGGTCAATTGATCTTTTCATACAGGAATTTGCTCATGTCATTCTTGTAAATCTTAAACATAGCATAGTCATTTATGATGTATTTCCCTATCTCCTCAGTTTTTGTACACCTAAACTGTAACATACCTACATGTATGGCTAAGCAGAAGTTTCCAAGTTATAGGTCACAGCAGCAAGGGAAACAGAAGCACTGTGGAGATAGACATGCTAAGTTTCTCACTGTTACATGTATTTTACATAATTTCATGGTCATTTTGGGCTGATTATTTCATATTTTCTTGCAGAAGACTTACCATTGTTTTTTATTTTTCCTAATACTGAATGTAAAATCTTGACTTGGAATAGTCTTAGTTCTGCCATCTTCTTGATCTCTTTTGTTGTATTCTTCTTATTATTCTGAAATGGTGTTTCATTTTTAGTAATCTTTTTCAAAAGTCCTTTGTTTACCTGTGAAAGATGAGTTTAATTTATTCAAAATGATATAATCCACTGATCTCATTCCTGATATGTGGAAATTGAGTAAGTGTAACTATTAACATCACTAAATGCCACATTTCCTCCTTAAACTCAGGCCACCTCTAGTAAGGCACATGACTCATGGCAGTCTGGCAAATATACTGATTGAGAGTATCAAATGTTAAGAAAGTTGAAAATCACTATA
The DNA here is from genome assembly GCF_905146905.1 of Nyctereutes procyonoides. Classification (NCBI taxonomy): domain Eukaryota; kingdom Metazoa; phylum Chordata; class Mammalia; order Carnivora; family Canidae; genus Nyctereutes; species Nyctereutes procyonoides. The sequence continues at coordinate 20,364,807 of NW_026575121.1, forward strand.
TTTTATAGAAATTATCTCAAGGGATATCACTATTTGCTCTCCATATCTCACTTGATCATCATAAAAACTATGTTTGCCTCTTCCAGGATCAGGTTGGAGTGACATTACAATTTGAAGAAAATTGACCAGAAGCGCTCCTAGAAAACACCTCAGATATGGCATTTCTATTATTGAATGCCTCAGGGACACCCTCTTTGTGGAACATAATATCACAAACTTAGGCAAAAATTCAAGATCCTCTCTGCAGTTCAGCTGTCTGATCCTAGAGAACAAAAAGCAATTCCCTAAAAGACATCCACTTTGAGGGGTGCCTGGGTGGCTCAGTCAGTTGATTATCTGACTCTTGATTTCGACTCAGGTCATGATCTCAGGGTCCTGAGATCAGGCCCAGGTTGGGCTCAGAGCTCAGTGGGGAGTCTGCTTGAGACTCTCTGTCTCCCTCTCCCTCTACCCCTCCTGCTCACGCTCTCTCTCTCTCAAATAAAAGAAATCTTAAAAAAAAATCCACTTTGAAATGCAATACTTTAAAATGGAAGTACATTAGGCATTCCCCTCTTAAGAAATAGTTCATCCCATATTTCTTCTGGATCATACAAATTGTTTAAAAAATATCATATGACCAATCTACTAGAAGTAGAAACTCAAGATATTCAATATTCTAGCCATAGAAACTTAAATTAAATTTAATACTATTGTTTAGCAGAAATAGAACAACTATAATAATAAAAATAGTTTTTTAAGCCATTAAAATCAAACATCAATGTCATTTTGATTATTATCATACCAGCCTATCCTATGTATGTAAAAGTTCCCTTATGAGGGGTTCATTATGTCATAAAATTCTTAGCATGATGTAAAAGAAGATAGGCATGAAATCATGTTTTATAGGAAACTGTTTTTCTGCCCTATTTGCGTGTCTATTATAAAAAGTGTTTATAGAATCTTAAGCTATTAAAAAATAATGTGTATTATATTTGTAGAAAGATTAATAAATATTTTATCTACAAAGGCAAATTGTTCTTTTTAATCTGGAATCACATGTCATTTTTTAGATACACATTTAAGTGGTCATTTTTGTCTACCTGCTTAAGTTTTAAAATAGTTAATATTTACAATCACCTTGCTGAGAATAACTAAAAATTGGGTCCTAGAGTAAAATTTAATACTAGTTTTCAGGATTATGTGAATGGAGGGTAATGCGTGATCAAAACAAGTCATGAATAAGAGTGGGTCTTACTCTGTAGCTGTCGACAAGAAAGTCTGCAAATCTTGGAAGAAAAGAGACAAATAAAGTTATCCTTCTTAAAAATACTTTCTATCCATCAAAGTACAGGCCTCTGACCACACTCTATGCTAATAATAATAGCCCTTCACTTTTGCCCCTAAAGTCTCCCAATCAATTCTTCTTTGTTCGTCTTTTAAAATAACACTTTGCACTTAACATTAAGTTACCAGAAGGTTCTGTGAATGCCAACCCACTGAAATCACCATCTTCCCAAAACCTTAGCAAGTAATAGAACTCAAAATGGAATCAGCAGATAAATGACAAATGGCTAGAAAAGCATGTCTTTATGGTATCATCTAGGCTGATTGCCTTAGGGTTGAACTTTAAATTTCTAAAATATTCATGGGAAGTTTAAAACCATAAAATTCCAAACCCATGATTTTTTTATATCATTATGGATCATGTTAATAGCATACTCATCATTTTAACAATTCATCATTAATCCATACATTATAGTAATTGGTATTTAATCTTTATGAAATTGGACATTTTACCTTTGACTCTATGGATTCATTAAATTTCCTTGTAAATGGTAGGACATAGATAAAATGTTTTAGAAGGAAAACATACATTTAAAGAAACGATAGTTCTAGGTCAAACAACAAAACTATGGAAATACTGCTCATTACATATTTGAAGAGGAATAATATTCTCTTTTTAACATATCTCTAATAGGTTCCATATAAACTATCATCTGAAACAAATTTTATTCTCAGTGCCATGTCAAAGTAACACAGAAATGAAAGGCAATTCGTTCCCATAATTTCAAATCTGATTTATTCCCAAATCTGCAGTCACATAAAGAGAACATGTTTGTATAGGTTGTACTAAAAGTCAGATGAAAAGCAAAACTGTGAGTCAGAGAAATAGCTACTTTGTCTAGGAGTGTATTCCTGGTTACATAGCATGCAGAGATTGACATTCAGTTTGTCCAGACCTCCAATCCCTTCTGAATTGTCCATACCCATACTCTTTACTCAGCTTTGACCCCTGTGGCAGAGAAAACCCACATTTATTAGAAGGGCAGTGGTAAGATTAAATGTCTTTCTCTCCTATGTAAGAACATCTATCAGAATGAAGCAAAGGAAGTCATATTCTTCGCACTACCCCCACTCCCTGTCCTGGACCAGCAACTTCAGTGAGATAACTGTGTTTAGTTTCCTTTTTCTCCCCTTCTTTTAGTGTATTTCTCTGAGGATTTTTTCTTTTTATTCTGCTGTATAAAATTCCATTTATTCCTGAGGATAATTAAGTCTAAGTGATTATCATAATTCATTCTTTCAGAATCCTTCAAGCACAGAAGATTCCAAATGGTAAGTCCTTATCATATCGTTTTTGTTTCTAAAAAATCTTCTCCTGAGATACAGGGGTGGTATGGAATGGCTTTTACTTTGAAGATTTATTTCTATCTTTCCTCTGAGATGTTCAAAATATCCACTTTATATCAAATCTGAGATATTGATACAATGTTTCAGGATTTTGCTTACTAAAATCTTGCCACACTTTCCATCAGGGTAAGTAAGAGTGTGCTGTAGGTTTTGGGGGTGGTTGTAGAGGCACCTTGGTAGGTTCCCCAAATACCATACACTCCAATTGCCAGAAGTCATATTTAAAGTTGAAGCCATGATGTTGTATCTCCTTCCTTCCTTAACACACCCTATTTCTTTATGTTAGAAATTCTGATATCTAATTTCAATTTATCATTATATCCTGGGAATTTCTGACATCATCTGCTAACTTAAATACCTATCAAAAGAATATGTCTAAAGGAATTTTAAAAAGAACACTTAGATTGCTTAAAAATTTTTTTCATTGCAGAATGTACAGTATAATGAGATAACCCTGTATTAAGTAAACTATTTGACATAATTATTTTTTTCTTGAAGAATGAATCAAGGTTTCAGCTAGCCATACCACTTGATATGATCCCTGAGTTTTCTTTTCCTCCTTTTAGATCTTGGTTAAAAAAAAAAAAAAAGAAAAAAAAATCATGTCACCTACTACCTTCACTTTTTTGTTAGCTTTACTCATCTGAAATAATGTTTAATTTATATATTTAGATTATTTCAAACACATTTAAAGTTAACTTTCCCTGTGACAGTTCTAGGAATAATGTGTTTTGATTATTTTCAACATTTTAAAAAAACATCAGGTTGCTTTTATTGTTTGAGGTATAAATATATAAAACTGAAATTTAATATCTATTTCCTCTCATCAATAAATATTATACAGTTGGTGCCCACTACTGCTCTAGGTATTACAAATGCATTGTTGAGACAAACAGATAAAGATTTCTGCCCTCATGTAATTTAATTTTACCAGGGTGAGTGTGCTTAATCCCACCATAAAATGAATAAATGTATAATTATTAGTAGTAATGCTACTAAAAAGAGATAACTGTGCTATGAATGAATATGCTTGCAGAAGGGAACCTGTTAGTGATGAGAAAAAAGATCTATGATTTAAAGAGTAAAGAGAGGTTAATCTAGGGAAGATATAAAAATGGAGGAACAGGTCAAAAAGAGATGTGTGTGCAAATCAGGCAAGGCAAGAAAAGGGAACATAGAGCAAAATAAGTCCAAACTGAGTAGATCCTCTAGACAAAGTCAAAGAACTTTAACTTTGTCCCACAATTCATGGAAAGCCATTGGATTTTTTTGTTTTGTTTAAAGATTTTATTTATTTTTAGGTACTCTCTGCACCCATGTGGTGCTCTAACCCACAACCCTGAGATCAAGAGCCACATGCTCCACTGACTGAGCTAGCCGGACACCCCAGCCATTGGATGCTTTTGAGGAGACAGATGCTGTGGTCATTTTGCCCTTTGGATAATAGATGAGAAAAAAATGTATATTTGGATGGACTAGTTAGAAAAATATTATAGCATTACAAGGAGAAATTATGGTAAATTGGATTGGATTGCAGTAATTTGACGTAAAAAAAAAAAGTTCAATGTTCTTAACTTTTTTCTGTAAAGGGCCAGATCATAAGTGTTTCATACTAGACTGCCTGTGTTACCTCTGCTATTATAGCACGGAAGGAAGCAGTCATAGAAAAAATATTAACAAATGAGTATGGCTGTTCTGATAAACTGTTTATATAAGCAGGCAGTGGGCCATATTTGGCTAGCATATTCTTATTTGTCAACACTTATTCTTTGTCTTTTTTTTTAAAGATTTTATTTATTTATTTGGGGGGGGTGGAGCATGAGCAGTGCAGAGGGGCAGAGGGAGAACAAGAGGGAGAAGCCGACTCCCCACTGCAGAGCCCCAAGTGGGTCTCAATCCCAGGATTCCTGTCAACCCCTCTTCTAATGAATAAACAGTGTTTGAAAGGCTTTTTTTTTCACTATGGAAAATTATGGACAAGGTTAAAGACAGCTTTAACCCATTAATATCTACATTTCTTTGATATAAAAAAACATTAATTTTTTGTTAAATCTAATTTCTAATATAAAATAATTATGTGAAAAATGGTTAAATTATTTCTTCATAGAGATGGAAATATGTGTGAAAACGTTCTTTAAATGTCTCAGTGCATAAATATTTGATATAAAAATGTTAAGCCAAATGAATGAATTACAAATTTGAGGATATAAAATTATTTAAACACATGCACAGTGCACAGCTGGCTTGTCATCATTTCTGCACATTCTCTAATTTTTATTACTAGACTTTATTATATCTATTTTTGTGGAAATGTAGGTGAGAAAACTGGTATGGACACTAAGTTCAATGAACCATTAAATAGGTGACAATAGTCATGATAGTCTCTCTGAATATTAATTAGCATAAAGCTACACATACTGAAATTATCACTTAGCCCAAAAATTTCCATAAAATCTAAGTTGCAACCAAGAAAGGAAATCATTTTTTTTGTTGATTAACAACTGCATTAAGTAGTTGAATAGCTGAATTCACATTTAGGATCTGCTTTAATATGCCTCTTGATTATTTATACTTTAATTTTTTTAACTTTTTACTTAAATTCCAATTAGTTAACATACAGTGTAATATTAGTTTCAGGTGTACAATGTGGTGACCCAACACTTCCATACAACACCTAGTGCTTATCACAGTAAGTATGGTCCTTAATTCCCATCACCTTTTTAACCTATTTCCCCACCACCACCTACCTCCCCTCCAGTAATCATCAGTTTGTTCTCTTTAGTTAAGAGTCTGTTTCTTGGTTTCCCTCTCTCTCTTTTTTTTACCCCCTTTGCTTGTTTTGTTTCTTAAATTCCACATACGAATGAAATTCTATGATATTTGTCTTTCTCTCATTGACTTATTTCACTTGGCATTATACTCTCTAGCTTCATCCACGTCATTGCAAATGACAAGGTTTCATTTTTGGTTGTGGTTAATATTCCATTGTATACATTTACCACCTCTTCTTTATCCATCCATCAGTCAATGGGCATCAGCCCATAATTGGGATATTTTAGAAAATGTTCCAATAAACATCAGGGTACATGGATCCCTTTGAATTAGTATTTTTGTATTTGTTGTATGATTGCTGGATTGTATAGTAGCTCTATTTTTAACTTTTTGAGGAACTTCCATACCATTTTCCCGAGTGGCTGCACTAGTGTGCACTCCCACCAACATTGCAAGAAGGTTCCTTTTACTCCACATCCTTGCCAACCCGTTGTTTCTTGTGTTATTGATTTTAGCCATTCCTACAGGTGCGAGGTGATATCTCATTGTAGTTTTGATTTCTATTTCCCTGATGATGAGTGATGTTGAACATTTTTTCATGTGTCTGTTTGCCTTCTGTATGTCTGTCTTCTTTGTAAAAATGTCTATTTGTGTCTTCTTCCTGTTTTTTGTTTGTTTTTTTAATGTTGAATTTTATAAGTTCTTTATATATAAAGTTCTTTATATATGTTATATATATAACCCTTTATCAGATGTCATTTGCAAATATTTCCTCCCATTCCATAAGTCGCCTTTCAGTTTTGTTGAGTGTTTACTTTGCTATGCAGAAGCTTTTTATTTTGATGAAGTACCAATAGTTTATTTTTGCTTTTGTTTACCTTGCCAGAGGAGACATACCTAGGAAGAAGTTGCTATTGGGAATGCCAAAGTGGTTACTGCTGTTTGTATTCTCCTCTAGGATTTTGATGTTTTCAAGTCTCACATTTAGGTCTTACATCCATTTTTGAATTTATTTTTGGGTATGGTATAAGAAAGTGGTCCGATTTCAGAGCATGTTGCTGTCCATTTTTTCCAACACCATTTGCTGAAGAGACTATGTTTTCTTTTTTCTTTTTTTTCCCACTGGATGTTCTTTCCTGCTTTGTCAAAGATTAATTGACTATATATTATGGGTTTCATTCTAGGTTTTCTATTCTGTTGCATTCATCTATGTATGTGTCTGTTTTTTGTGCCAGTGCCATACTGCTTTGATCATACAGCTTTGTAATATAAAGTCTGGAATTGTGATGCTTCCAGGTTTGCTTTTCTTTTTCATGATTCTTTTGGCTATTTGGGGTCTTTTGTGGTTTCATACAGATTTTAGGATTTTTTTTGTGTATCTCTGTGAAAAATGTTGTTGGCATTTTGATAGAGATTACATTAAATGTGGCAATTGCTTGGGTAGAATAGACATTTTAAAAATACCTTTTTTTCTTTCAATCCATGAGCCTAGAATGTTTTTCCATTTCTTTGTACCATCTTCAATTTCTTTCATCAGTGTTTTATAGTTTTCAGAGTACAGGTCTTTCACTTCTTTGGTTAGGTTTTCATAGTATCTTAGTTTTGGTGCAGTTGTAGATTATTTGTACTTTTAGACATAAGAGACAAGGAGAGGGGATCCCTGGGTGGCGCAGCGGTTTGGCGCCTGCCTTTGGCCCAGGGCGCCATCCTGGAGACCCGGGATCGAATCCCACATCGGGCTCCCAGTGCATGGAGCCTGCTTCTCCCTCTGCCTGTGTCTCTGCCTCTCCCTCTCTCTCTGTGACTATCATAAATAAATAAAAATTAAAAACTTAAAAAAAAAAAGAGACAAGGAGAGATATTTCCTTATTGTTGATTTCATTCTCTTTTGTGGACAATGACTGTCATGTTTTAAGTAAAACTTTTGAAGATTTAAAAATGCCCCAAATTTCCACTTAGTCATATAATAATTTAAAAATAATAGCTAATACTTTTAAAGCACCTTGTTCCAGGGACTGTTCCTTAATACAACAAGATAGATATTGTTAATATATATATTTTACTGGTGAATAAACTGAGGTCCAGAGAACCCATGACCCATGGTGAACTATGGCCCAACACTTCCTAAATTAAGGAATCCCAGACAATTGGTCATGAGTCTGTGCTCTTAACCTCTATGCACGTAACCTTACCAAGAGTAATATTATAAGGCGATATAACTCATCTGTTTTTCTCAGATTTATACAGTTCTGAATAAGATCACATTTTAGGGTACAAAATGGAGACTTAAATTCTTTTAATAACACTTTAATTTCACAAACATATCTTAATTTCCTTTTATTGTCTTGATTTACTTTATTTTATGTTACTTTATTCAATCCTGATAATAGGCAAGGTGAATGAAAGCTACTAAAGAAGTAGCAGAAATGTGTTCTGTTCCCTTGGCGCAGTTAGGCAACTGAAGAACTAGATCTACACTCATTAAACCATATTCTTTCATGATATATATTTGTTTCTTTTTCTTGCACACACACATGCACACACAGAGACATGAACACACATGCACATTTGCATGTTCACACTGCTGAATAAACACACATATTCTGCAGTGTTACCAGAACAAAACTGAACAGATTCTAGTCCTTGCTGCGCTATTTCCAAAATAAATTGTGAAGACCATTTATTCATTTGTGACATATATTTGTTTCTGTTTGCTACACTTACACATACACAGCCATAAATATTCATGCACATATCAACACACATAGGCACACAGATGAATGACCACACTCTCTGCAGTGTCCACAGAACTATACTGAACTGATTCTAGACCTTGCTCTATCATTAGCTGAGTAAATTCAGAAATATACATAGTGCTTCTTTTCTGTTTTATATTATCTATGAAATTGGAGTGGGAGACTGGTAACCAGGATGGTCTTTAAGACACTTGTTTGCTTTTGTAGTACACAATTTTGTGTTAATTTTCTTAATTACAGTGTAACAGGATAGAGTGTTTGATGATTGTTTTTACAGGCTTAGTGTCATAACTATACACATCTTTTATGGTTTATAAGTATATCAGACAGAAAAGGAGAAGGAGCTTAACTCATGACAATGTGATAGGTTCTATGGACTCAAAATTCCATGTCTTAGTTACATGATCTATCTCTGGTTCTGATGTCTAATGGGTCCTTTTGGGAAAGAAGCCACTTCCATTTTTCCATTTTTAAAGGAATATTTATGGATGTTGTAGGTTGACAGTTTGTTTCTATATCTGTTCTGCTACAGATAGGAACCAGATGAAAATGAATTCTGTAGATATTTGTGGACCACCCACTAAACAAACTTGGGTATAAAAATCAATATGGGCCCAACCATAGGAAAATAATTGTCTTTTGCTGCCTGACTGACCTTTCTGCTAAATGCATCAGATTTACACAGAGCTCTGTCATTCTGGGGCTTATTACAAGTGAATTTATGTTTTTGTGTGTGTCCTGACAATTATCCAGCTTGAGTCATAACAAATATACGCTACTACTTTTTTTTTTTAATTTGTAGACTTTGATCAGTAAGGATATGCTAGCTGTCTCATTATTAGAAAATAATGCAATGTTGTTTCCACCAGCAAACACAATTTGTCAATTGCATTTGTTATTGTTTCCTATGGAAAATAACTTCTGGTTACTGTGGATTAATGTAAAAACCACACACCATGTCCAAGTAGCTTGGGAAATGAAACATGTCAGCACACTATATTCAATGACTGTTTAAAAAATAATAAATAAGCCAAATTATTCTGCAGTGTCATGATATATGGGCATAGTTTCAGGGAGCACAATGTATTGCTTCATAGCATTCAGATAGATATAATGAATTAAGAATCACATTCAAATTTAAAGAAACATATCTGTTACTATGATAGTAGTTGCCATTTAGCTAACTTACACAGATAACTCATAATTTAAGGGCAGCCTGGGTGGCTCAGTGGTTTAGCGCCGTGGCCTTCAGCCCAGGGTGTGATCCTGGAGACCTGGGATCGAGTCCTGCATTGGGCTCCCTGCATGGGCCTGCTTCCTCCTCTGCCTATGTCTGTGCCTCTCTCTCTCTCTGTGTCTCTCATGAATAAATAAATAAAATCTTAAATAGATATTATAATTTAGAAATCTATGTTTTTTTTATGTTTCAATTCCTGAATCTGTTTTTTTATGTTTCACTTCCTGAATCCAATAGAAAAAAATTAAAACTCTAGAAGAGAGAAAAATTTGTATCTGGATTTTATTCATAAACACTAATGTTGAAGAATTTTTATACTGAAAGCAACATAGAAATTTAAGTTATGAAGTGTTACTATAGAGGGTGATTGAAAAGAAAGAGTATAAAATATAAATTAAGTATTAATATAAACATAAAATGGTAACATATGAAGTGTAATTACTTTTCTGAATATGTTTCTTTCGGTGATGTTATACCCTTTTCAGATTTTAACGTGTCTTCTTCTTTGCAATTGGAAACAAACAGCATGTGTAGCTTGAAATTTTGAAGATTGGATAGTTAGAGCTTTTCATCTGAATTTTTGCATCCAGTCATGATCATCTTTCTTAACTTCATCTTATAAATTTCCAATCTTTAAAAAAGACTAATCTCAATTTTTTAAAGAAGTGTGAACATAGTTCGTAATGATAGATACATGTTTATCTGATTATTTGCTGAAAGTTAAATTAGGAAGTTGCAGTGTTAAGTCTGTGAAATCCCATTCTTTAGAAATGAACTTTATGGGGCACCTGGGTGGCTCAGTGGCTTAAGCATCTGCCTTAGGCTCAGGTCCAGATTATTGGTCCTAGGATGGAGCCCTCTGTTCTGCTCCCTACTAAGTGGGGAGTCTGCTTCTCCTTCTCCTTCTGCCCTTCCTCTGGACACCCCCTGTCCCCGCTTGTGAGCTCTTTCTGTTATCTCTCTCAAATAAATAATTTTTTAATATTTTTTATTTTTTTAAGATTTTATTTTTTTATTCATGAGAAACAGAGAGAGAGAAAGAGATAGAGATAGAGATAGAGACAGAGATAGAGATAGAGAGAGAAAGAGAGAGAGAGAGGAAGAGGCAGAGACACAGGCAGAGGGAGAAGCAGGCTCCATGCAAGGAGCCTGATGAGGGACTTGATCCCAGGACTCCAGGATCATGCCCTGGGCCAAAGGTAGGCGCTAAACCGCTGAGCCACCCAGGGATCCCCAAAGTCTTTTTTAAAAAATAAAAAAAAGAAATGAACTTTACTCTTGACCAGCTCAGACTTCTTATTTTTTATTTTTTCTTAGGAAACTGAAACTCAGTCCTTTAATCAAATTGGAGTATAACCTAAATGGGTGTATATATTGAAGAACTATGTTTTCCTCACAAACTTGATGGAATTTAGTTAGCTCATATAACCAAATATAGAACTAGAATGAGTAATTTTTTGTTAAAATAAACACCGTTGTCAAATGTAGCCAGAATGTATTACATATGTTAATATTACTTATGAATAATCAATTAAAAAACAATGGCCTCTCTAGGGAGCAGTCTGATGCTCAAACACTAGAAAATGTTCTGAATATGTTGTTGAGCCAAAAATTTCTCAGCATCTCAGTGAATATATGAGTCATTAGGCTCAAAGGACAGCACCATAAATAAATACATACTGCTTATACATAGTCATAGATTAAAAAGTATAATCATGGAGAGAAAATAGTGTAAGTTTTACATTTAATTGCCACTTATTACCTGTAGGAGTGATATTATTAAAAAACCTAAAAGTTTTGTAAATAAATTTTATTTAGTGGTCCCTATAGAAGTGCAAATGATCTCTTCTCTGTCTCTGCTAAATATTAATAAATATCACTTTTAAATAACATTTTCCTGTTTCTGCATTGTTTGTAACAGAGCATTTTTTTTGTCCTTTTAACATAGATGAAATTCTCATGTTTCTATAGCCTTTGAGCTTCTTAGGCTGTTTTAGGTTTCTCTGTATTTTGGTTAGCTATCACAGTATTTTAAATATCAGGAAAAAAATACTGACTCTGATAGAAACTAGGATACATAAGCAATGGTGGAGGAGACCAATTACTATGTGTCAGTCATTGTGTTATTTACGTTGGGGATTTCATTAAATTACTAAATATGTACATAATTATGTGTATACATTTGTATATGTGTAGTGATTGACTATAGGTTTCATATTTCTATAATACCCAAATTTATTGTGAATAAATTTAGTGCAAATCATTGAGAACTTCCAGTTATAAATCTCTTTGTCTTGCGTATATCACTTAATTATAACAACAGTCTTGTTAGGGCAATTATTACCCTGCCTATTCCACTCATGCAGAACCTGAGATCTAGTGAAATTCAGCTAGGTGACAAAGGTCACAGAGGTAGAAAGGGGCGGAGATTGTACTAAAATTGAGGTGTGCTGGCTCCTAACTCAGTTCTCCCTTTATGACAGTGCACTACTTAGAGGATTTTTTTTCCTCTTTAGCAACAGAGTCAGTGCCCTTTCTAACTCTTACCTGCATTGACTAACAAAAATTCTCTCCACACTCATTATTGTCATCCTTATATACTTATTTCCAATAGGTTTTATCCACTCTATGAACCAGGTCAACATCTTTCTATTTATAAAGTCTCCAGAGACTTGCTACTGCTTACCTCACATCCATTCATTTTATATTGCAACCACCTCATCCGGAATCCAGTAGCACTTATCTTCTCTGTGGTGTCAGAAGTTGTCTAGCCTGCAGCATCCTCTATAAAAACAGTAGTCATCTACATTTATAACTCATCAATGACCTAATAAGCTGTGCATCTCTTCAACTACATTTAACTTCCTTATCAATTATACATATATGTCTATACTTATATAAATGGTATTAATTATATACATCTGATAGCATGAATACATATGCATACATAAAGCATCTCTACACTTTTTTGGGGGGGAGGAATCTCTTTTAATGTTTTACAACAATGCAATAGTATTCAAACAAATTCATTTACTCTATTGGACTTAGGGTATAGAGAAAGGTGCTGTAAAAGAAACATCCAAGTGCAAAATATATAATTCCCCAAACCTAGATTTTATATTTTAAAATAGAACAAGTTGTTATGTGGATCCCTTTTGTATTTTGTAAATAAGCTCTCGTGTTTGTATGGTTGCATCCATTTGTTGCTCAGTCTAATGGGACCTTTCACAGTTTAATGAATCCTGTTGTAAAAATTAGCAAATGTTATCTGGTGTTGACGGGTCTGAAGTCTTCATGAAATTGTATCTACTGAAAAAGAACAGATAAGACAGGCTGTCTGAAATTATACCTGGAACATGCAAATGATGGGCTTTTTATATGATAAGGAGGACGATATCACACCAGACCAATGACACCAAGTCAGGGAAGCTGTAAAGCAATGAATCCAATCTCTTGCTACCAAAATAAGATCTATGCAGGAAAATTAATAAGTAAATGCCTTCCTTTCATCATGATGGCATTTGGGAGTTTTAGAGCTCTGTAGCCCATTAGTCAGTTTAGTTAATGACTCTGCTTATCCTCTTAATCATGTGCAACACATTGACTGAGCTTCATTTAGTTCAAAGTGCCTTTCAGAAGCCTGAGCTGAATCCGAGTTGTAGAAAATCTTACCTTCTCAGAGTATAAAATATATTTAGTTCACATCCCTTATGTTTTATGACGACTTCAGAAAATTTGAAGTGCTTCTAAGTACAGAAAATGAAAATCTTGATAAGGCCCAAATAGGTCATGGTTTCAATGTTTGGCTATTTCCACAGCCATGGCTTATTTAATGCTGGAAGCATCCATTACATTCACAGCAAATTCAAGCAATAAGAAAGCAAACACGGTAAAGATAATTTTAATTGAAACCTTTTTCCTTGTGTAATATTTAAATTGATATAAATCTATGTTTTGGAAAAATACTTTAAACTTTATGAAGATACATTGCTGAATGAAGAGTTAGATTGTTTTTTATAGTATAGGGGATATTCAGATTATCCTCCATTCCCATTGAGGTGGCAATGCATATGAGATCAGGAAATTTCAAGCTATTGCACTCAAGTGAAATCCAATATATTAAAAAAAAAGTATTTATTCATTGCAAAGTTCATGGGAAAAGGAATAGTGATTTCATTGTATCTTCTTTATTGAGGAAACCTAATGGTGAGTGATCAAGAATTTTGAATAAGCAAATTCTATGCTTACAGATTTTAGAAAAGAAATTAAGTGCAATTGTATGGAATTGTTTGATTATTGATTGTTGGCTACTAAAATACCAAGGTGAACATTCCATAATGTATCTAAATGTCAAATAATTATGTTACACATCTGAAACTAATATAATATTGTATGTTGATTATACCTCAACTGAAAATAAGTAGTAAAATAAATAGAAAAAAATAATAAATATCATTCTCTTTCATAATTTTGTTTTACTCAGCATCATCATGGTTACAAAATGAACATGTCTATGTCTAGATCTGATGTATTATTGCTTATAAATGAAGGCTAGCACTCCATGATATTCAATGTTGATATACTTTCCTAGCCAGGGTAACAACCTGATATCACAAGAAATGCTGGGAAAAATGTCCTCATTTGATCTATGTATATGAGACTTTCCCCCCAGTAATACTGAGTAATGGCATTATTAAGTGATAGGACATAACTATCCAAATTTTAGCATGTTAAATACTGTTCTCCAGAGGATAGTTATGCTGGCTTACATTCACACTAGCAGGGTATACAGGATCTCACATCCCAGTGTTTGTGGAGCACTTGACATTATTACTTTTTCTGATTTATGTCTAAGAGGTGAAAAGTGGTAGCTTACTGCTCTTTTAAGTGCCATTCTCTAGTAAGTAATGATTTTTAGCTTCTTTGCTTTTTTTTAAGATTTTGTTAATTCATGAGACACACAGAGAGAGGCAAAAACATAGGCAGAGGGAGAAGCAGGCTCACTGCAGGGAGCCCAAGCAGGACTTGATCCCAGCACCCCAAGATCACGACCTGAGCTGAAGGCAGAGGCTCAATCACTGAGCCATCCAGGCATCCCAAATTTTTAGCTTCTTTGAATATTTATATTAACTTTCTTGGCTCTTTCATCTGTAGATATTTCCTATAGTATATCTTTAATTTTTTTTTAAAATGAGAATTCTTGTCTCCTCTGGTTGATTTACAGTACTTCCTCTAGAAAATAGTTGTTTCTAGATAATAAATATTTAAAACTTTGTGGACTACACAATTTTGTCATAAATACTTAACTCTGTCATAATGCCATGAATGCTGTCATAGGCAATACAGAATCAAAGGAGTGTGGTTGTGTTGAAATAAAAATCTGTTTACAACAGGCCATTGGCCAGGTTTGGCCACAGGCTATCGCTTGCTGAAACCTAATGTATATAAATGGAAAAATCACTGAGAACAATGTCAGGAATGGTGAAAGAAAAAAAAATAGTGAAAAAAGCACAAAAATCATTAGAAAACGACAGAGAAAATACAGAAGTTTAATGATGGAGTTATGAGAGATAAAATTATAAAATTGATAGAAATGAGTTCAGGAGAATATCTTTGTGATCCAATCCATCAAGGTCATAATGCAAACAAAGAAAGTGGTCAGCAAATAAAAAACGTGATGAATTCAGACATTTTATTCGAAGAAGAACATTATGGAAAATTAAAATACTAAAGATATAATGGGAAAAGATAATTTTAATGAATATAATTAACAACGGACTAATATCTAGAACAACAATTAAACTGATAATGTCAAGTGTAATTCACTTTTTAGGAAAAAAAGAAGGAAAAGTTGGAGAATAGTTATTTATATGTCCTTAGGCAGTTTTAAAATACTTTTTTTTTTTTTTTTTGGAGGGTGAAGGTTTTTAAAATTGTCAGGAATTAAGCCTGAAACAAAAAAGAGCCAAATTGAAGAAAATCATACTCCTCAATTATTGATAATTTTATCTTCAAGGGAAAGAAAAATATACCCATATTTAACTCTAACATGTTGAGTTTATGAAAGGCCATGATTTAATAGTGATATCTACAGAAAGAAGTTACTATCAGGTGGCCATAATTTAGCTGAAATACAGAATTATGAAGACAGCATACGTTGAATTTATTTTTCATTTCAATAAAATGTTTATGTCTGTTAAAAAGGATTTTATTATTTTATTTTTTCATTGAGTATAAGTGAGGATGTATTATGTGAGAATATAAGTGAGTATATATGTATACATATATGTACGTGTGATATATATTTAATATATTTTAAATATACATATGCAGTTATTTATTTATATACTAATTTGAAAGAGTAAGGAAAACAACTATTAGGGAATGAAAGATATAGGTAAATAGCCGCTGTAACCAACATACTCCAAGATGATGTATTAGGTATAAATCCCAAAAGGAAGAATTAGCAGTTCAGTCATTATCCTTTGAAGTAAAATTTCTAGATGATCGGACTAATTTTAGAGAGATATTGCTAAGATATAAGTTTATAAGATATAAGTTTCCAATTATAACAATATAACAATAAAACAAGGTCAATATATCACAATGACGGAACAATAGGTTAGGTACTTCTGGTCTCATAAAGTTTAGAGGAAACATCCTTTCTAGGAAATCTACTAAGACAAAAAATAAAATAAAAACTATATAAAAATAAAGAACTTAAAACATCAATGATGAAACAAATAAGACTTCATTATAAGAGGAAACTAACTCACTTTTAAATTATCTTTGATAGCAAAAATAAATACTATGACCCAACCAAAAAACAAATGACAGAAACCCAGATCCTGATATTTTAGCCAGTGTGAGACTATTTTCCTGCCTTCTTTCCTCCTTCCTTCTTTCCTTCCTGCCTTCCTTCTCTCCTTTCTTCCATCCCTTTTTCCTCCCTCCCTCCCATCTTCCTTTCTCCCTTTCTTCCATCTCTCCTTCCCTCCTTCTGTCTATTATCTCTCTTTCTCTTGCCTCCTTCCTCCCACCCTTACTTCTTTCTTCCTGCTTCCATTTTCCTTTTAGGTTTGATTTAAATAATCATATCTTATCAAAATGCAAAATTTTTTTCTGGTAAATATCCTTTAAATTTAAAAGTAGTCCTGGCAATTAAAAATAAAGAATAAAAAGATTGATGAAGAAATATACTTAAATATGTGTAATAAGACTTTGCCATCCATTTTACTATATTTGTATTTTTTAATTTATATAATTTTGTATATTTTGTGCATTGAGCATGTAAAAATCTAATAGATACACATGAATTGTGATTTTGTATTTTAGAAGCAATTACTTAAATATTCCACCACTCTAAATATTTGTGGGAATGTGATTAGTTAAATCCATAAGATTTCATAAACTCTGGCTAAATACTGTAACTATTTGGAGAAAGTGTTAATATTTAAACTACTGTAAGGAAATTAATTTATCAAATTAAGGTTGAAATTTTAAAAGTATGAATAATATCTGCCTCTAAATCCAGCAAATGTTAGTGAATTTTTTAAAAATATGAAATCTCCCCAAATCTCAAATTCAGGCACCCTAGTCTCCATCTCTGATCTTTTCAGGTAACTTGTTCTAGAAACTAGACTGCAATAATTTGTCATCCTATAGGAAGCTCCTGCCAATTGATACTAGCGGTTTTTCTTTACCCATTATTCCTTAAATCCTCAATTTCTCCTTTACCGAGGTTTGATTCCATGGTTCATCATTAATAATTCTCATCACTCTTATGACACCCTGTGCCACACTAGACTGTAAAATTGCACTGTTCTCAAACCCTGTGCTTCACTTATCCTGTGTGAAACAAACAGCTAAACCTGGATGGAGCAGAGTACATCCTGCAGTGAGTTCCTGAACTTTATATAACACATTTCATATAATTCCCAAACTGTTCACACTTGATATATTTGCCAAGTTGATTTCATCTCTGAATTTTAAATAGAAATTTTACATCTTTTTTTTTTTTGTCTTCCTAAACATTTCTGTACCCCCTCTGCTTCCTTAGACTGTTGAGGTTTTTAAATCTGGCATTTACAAGGAGGAAATTCAGGTTTTCATAAACTTGAATAAGATAATAAAATAGAAAATGTGACTAGCATCTAGCTGAAATTCAACCTTTTCTTTAAGTGTAAATACAGACAACAAACTATTGTTGTTTTAACAGAGTCTGTGGACTTTTTCATCAATAGAAAATGCATATATTTAATGTTACATTATAGTTGTTACAGCAAACATCTTGAATTATGTCTATCTTTATCACTACCACAAAGTAATTTAGTTTTAAAATCTGCTCTGTAACAATACATGTTAATTTTAAAAATGCATTTGTTATTATGTAAAATTAGTCCCTATTAACGTTTGGAAACTATTCAGGAATGTTTCAGTATAATTGGTTTCCTTTGTAATCTTAGATATTTTATTTCATGAATTTGTGAGAAGGAGTCTACCAGAGTACTAAAAGATCCATCACACACACATGCACACACACAAAATTAAGATTTTTCTGACTGGTGACCAAAATTCTTAATTCACAGAAGCAAAAAAAACAGAAGGGAATTATTTCATCTTCACCCTACAGAATCTATTCATCTATTTGATCCTGTGTCCTTATTTTCCGCTTTATTTCCAGTTAAAATGATGACTGCACTACCTACTAAGGTCAAACATATCATTTATGCATGGTGTTCTTTTCTCCTACCTACTTAAGAAATTTGTCCTTGAATGGATACCCTCTCTCTTCTGCATCAAGTTTTTCCTCCTTACCTGCTGCTAGAAATGGATCAACAATGAAAGGGCCTTTCATATTTTATATTAGAAGTTAATAAATATTCCTTAATATATATGTTAATGATTCCTTGTATATTCTTAATCTCCTATTTTTTGCAAGGCACTTACTTGCAGATATGATGTATTTTTTTGCCTAAGGCCTTTCTTCTTCACTGAAAAACAATCCTTGAGGGCAGGACTTATTTTGTCTGTTCTACTCACCATGATCCTTGAGCCTGGATCATGGTGAGAACTAAATAAATATTCAGATAGAGGGTTGAATGTAAAAAGGAACCTTTAATAATAGGTAGGAAAGTCATATTTTCCCAGAATAAGGTATATTCAGTAATTATAGACTTGGAACAACAGTAACAAACGAATATTACTTACTAAAAATGTCTCTGATCTAGAATATATTTGCAAGAAAAATTCTCTTGCAATGAGAATGAGCCATTGTTAAAGAGTGAAATATTCTTCTCTAGTAAAGGAGAGACAAAGAATAGTGAATGATCAGATACTGATGATGCAATACCATATGTAGCATCTTTGGTAAATGATGCTATAACACTCAATAATAGGGCCAGCTTTGTGATCATGAGCATGTGGCCTGTGAAATCTGCCACGCCTTGGGCTTAGAGGGGACCCAGGCTTGGTTATGCTCTGTTCTGTTACTTGAAATCCTAATAAATTTTGAAGTAGGGGCCCTGCATTTCATTTTGATCTTCAAGTTAATGTAGCCCGTCCTGCTTACAAATAGGAAATTACACATTTAATTTATGCAATCTTTGGTTAGCCCGAGAAATAGAGTACAATAATTATTCTTACTTCAAATTTGTATCACACATATGCTAGGTGTTACATTCCTGTAGTATGTCCAAGTTTTACTTTTACAGAAGCTGTTGTAAGATTTTATTTTGTAGAATATATTGGTGAATTTGTCAAGTAATGAAATGATTACTTAAAATAGATCTGTTTACACAGATCTTTTATAGGCCTATATCAGAATTTTAGTTAAGAATAAAATTAAGTTTAGTTTCACTCAGGGGTTAAAGGTCTAATATTTTTTAATAGAATTATTCAAAATATGGACTTACTAAATGAAATTTCTAAGTGAAATTTTTTCCTTCAGAATAATATACCTATTCATTGAGTAGATTAATTTTGTTTTAGGCATGATTATTGATTTTATTGTGCCTAAAGCTTTTCCAGCTAATCACTAAATTATTGTAGAAAAAACTTACCATAATTTCTAACATGTTTAATATCCTTTTTATTTTTAGAAGTTACTATTTTTATTAATTGTGATTTACAAAAGTTCTGAGCTACCTTAGTATCATCATATGCCTCAGGAACTTAAAAAAAAAAGAGAGAGAGAGAGAAAGAAAATAATTGAGTAGTTACATTGGCTTTGAAAACCTATAAAACCTAAAATACAACATTAACGTGTAAAGAATTTTGTGTGTACAAAAAAAGAAGAGTTGCATATAAATTAGCAAATAGAAAAATATCATGATAATGAAGAACTACACACTTTTTGGAAGATGTATTCAGGGTATGTCTCTCCTTGGTTGTAATCCTAATATAAATCACAGGAAAGAAAAAAATAAGCATCTTTCTGTATTACAGTTTTATATCTGGAAATTTATATTAATCTGAGATTCAGATAGTAAGTCTAGTTAGATTCTAACTGTCCTTTACCAGTATTATGGGTAAGAAGATACTCTTAACTTCTTTGAGCACTGACATTGAGAATATTATTTATAAAAAGTGAGTTTTTTACCTGAACTTCTATACAGGGAGTCTAAATGTAAGTATTTAAATCTTTATAGATGAAAGTGAAAAAGAAGTCATGGGTATTAAGGAGGGCACTTGATATGATGAGCACTGGGTATTAATGTAACTGATGAATCACTAAATTCTACCCCTGACACCAGCATTGTACTGTATACTAACTAGAATTTAAATAAAAATTTGAAAAAGTAAAGTCATTCATAAAAGTTCTTTCATGAAAACTTTGTTCTCTGTGTTAAATTTTAATCATTTAAAATTTTTTAAATCATTTTTCTAATTCTTGATTTATGAAACAGTATCTAAATGTAACTCCTTAAATCCTAAATTCTCTCATATCAATGGTTGTGTGAAATCATCTTTTTATCTTAGGGCAAAGTGTATTGCCTTGCAATGGAAGCTTCTTAATACATTTATTCCTCAAAGATAAATATACTATTCATTGTTTGGTCCACTAGGAAACATAAGTATATTAACTCCCATTCTTAAGGGCAATAAAGCAGCTTGCAGGGTTTCTATTTTATAATATGAAATCCTAAAGTCTTGCTTTCTGCCCATTTATAATTTATAAAACTTAAAATGAATTGTGTGGCCAGGCTTGGTCTAATTGATTATATCTTTTCAACCAAATCAAACATAAGAGTTACATTATGAAAGCACAGTGTTAAAATCATATTGGCCAAGCAATTTCAGTCTAAATGGTAAATTTTGGGGTTGCCCAGGTGGTTCAGCGGTTTAGCGCCACCTTTGGTCCAGGGTGTGATCCTGGAGACCCCAGAATCGAGTCCTGCATCGTGCTTCCTTCATGGAGCCTGCTTCTCCCTCTGCCTGTGTCTGTGTCTCTCTCTCTCTCTGTGTGTCTCTATGAATAAATGAATAAGAGCTTCTAAATAAATAAATAAATAAATAGTAAACTTTTTGTGGTAATAACTTTAATAATGTCTAGAATTATAGAGACTGAAATGTCCATTTTAAGCTATACTCATAGTAGAAACATATTTAGAAAAGTATGGTTGCACAAATATGCACATTATGGCAACATAAGCTTAAGAATTTGATGAGCTTAAGAGAGGCTTTATGGAATCTACCATTTATTAGTTTATTCAAAAACGTGTGTGTGTGTGCGCGCATACATGCTTACTATTCATCATATACTCTACTAAATTATGTGGAGATAATGGCAGATATGATTGCATACAATCAGGTGTCATCAGCTGAGTGAAAAGCCCAAAAAAAGATTAATCCATATCCTAATTTCCAGAAACTGGTAAAAGATAAATATTAGCTTATATAGTACGAGAAACGCTCAAGGTTGAGAAGAGGAGCCTGGATTATTAAGGTGACCTCTAATCCAATAACAAGTATTCTTATAAGAGTAGGTAGAGGGACATCTGACCGACTGAAAAGGAGATGGCCATGAGAGAGAAGCAGAGAATGGAGTAGTGTGACAACAGACCAGGGGATGACAACAGCCACCAGAAGCTGGAAGAAAACAAGGAATGAAATTTCCTCCAGACACTCCAAGAGTCTTGCTGACACCTTGATTTCAGAATTCTGGCCTCAAGAACTGTGAGAAGATAAATTCCTGTTGTTTTAAGTCTACAAGTTTGTGGTACTTTGTTGGGGAAGCCCTAGGAAACTAATACACCAGATAATCGAAACATCTTCTACACATATAAGAACACTCAGTTCAGTCCAGGGGATTATGTGAAACTTCCTGGTAAAGGTAACATCATACCTACTTTGAGATTTATACATTCCATATGATCTATGTCTCTTCCTTAAGCATCATTTAAGGGTTTTCATTGGAGATGGAAAAGGACTATTCAAAAATAACTTAGTATCACCTAATATTATGATTCCCAAGCTTTGCAAAATATAAGGATAACCTGGACAACTTTTTAATGTAAAGAATTCTAGAATCTACCCAGATCTATAAATCGAAATCACTAGAAGTGAGATTCTGTGATATATGTTTTTAAAGTAAATATTGTAGATATATCTTAAGTCAGATATGCTGAGGTCTTTGTACAATTATTTGGGACAGTGCCCCACTTAGCCTGGGCAAGCATGGCCTCTGACCCAGATCTTGAGCTCTGGAATTCCTTCCTTTATATTTTTGAAGCCCCCCTCAGGTAGACTGGGACTTGTCAGGCTACCAATGCTATGTCGATAGAGTTCACTTAGTCCAGAGTGGAACCTGAGTGGGCTTTTTGCCTTGTTTCTTCCCTTTGAGATGGTCTCTGACCCGGGCAGGCAGTCTGGCCCTAGGATCACTATAATTAACCCAAGTGGCATGATACTATATTTTAGATTAGAATGATGCTCTATTGAAGCCCAACCACTAACCCTTGACTTGAGCCAATGTGTAAGTCTCTGTATGGGCTCTAACCTGTCCCATGTTTCAACTGTGATGTCAACTCTCATCCAGCTTCCAAGTATTGCATGGGTGGTGGCAGCTATCCTATACATCATGCATCCTGTGCTCGTTCTCCTCCAGGGTGACCCCCTTACCTCTTCACAGGCTCCCAGCACATGTCAGATAGTTCTTTAGGGTGACTGTGTTCCCATGTGTGCAAGGAATATCAATTGGCATAGATTTAAAACAGAGGAGGCAAATTTATCAGAGTCAAGAGAGATCATGCACTGGAATGGAGTTACTCTTCTCACTCTCACCAGATCCATTCCTCTGAACTTTCTGCTGGAGGCCAGAATCTAGGAATGCAGAGAATATAGCCTAATGAGTTCAGAAGACATGATTGAAGATATATTGTTTTACCTCTATGCTGCAAAACTCCATTAGCAAATTTAACATAAAGAGAAAATAAATCATCTTTCATATTCTTTAGCATATTCTTAAAAAGACTTGCTAACCACCTTTGAGAGAGTCACTGAAAGCAAACTCACTGTACAATGGACCACACAGCATCAAGAGTATCACTAAAAGCATCAAAAATGGCACTACGGGACTACACAACTAAGAAATTTATATTGCTGCAATAAAGATTTTTTAAAATGCCAATGTGACTAATAATTTGCTAACTTTGTTTTATGGTAGGAAATATGAAATTATTTAGGAACAATGAACTTAATAATGAAGAACAGGAAGAGATGACTTTGGATCTGAATAATATGAGGAGGGACCTGGGCCCTGGGACCTGGAGAGACTCTTCACATGCATTAATTACATAGTAAGATAAGAGAAATGAAAGCACTATTTTATTCTAACTCACTGATAAATCTCCATGTCTACCATGAACCAATTGATTTTGTTATACATGTGTTCATCGATTTACACAAAGTATCCCATTTAAAAATATTTGCTTTGAGCCCTTCATACCGGAGAGCAATTTAATTTGGGGAAGAACTGCTCCAATTCTAGGGCCAGTTACACAATTTTCTGGGCCCAGTCCAATAGGAAAATGTCGGATCCTGTGTTAAAATATTATTACAGATTTCAGGATGGCAGTGGAGCAGAGCATTACATCAAGCACTGGGCCTTTCTAAAGGCGTGGTTCTTATGCCCATGCAGCAGCTCCTGAACTGCACATTCATACAGAAGTTCTTCACATTTTGTTCTTTTGTTTCCACTTCCCACCCCATGTTTGGAAATAGCTAAAATCGTGACTTCTGGAAATGAGTTCAACCACTTTCTCACCTACACATATTGTATTAAATTTTGAGATTGATTTCTAATGTTACTAATCCCAGGATATCTTTGTGGATGTGCTCAATGGGACAAAAATTTCTCTCATCCTTATGTTTCTATGACTTACTTGTGGAGGGGAGTAGATTTTGTCTGTAAGATTGAATTAAATAAGATGTGGCCCATATCCTCAAATTTTTATTAAGTTGGAGGGATAATCACCGTTTATATTACATATAAAATATATTTGATATCTCAGATTATTAGCAGACAATTATTAGATATATTAGAGAATGATTTCTTTTAGCTGTCTGATTCAAACTTAAACTGCAATAAGTGTTTGAAGAAAGGAATGATCAGAGTAACCAGGACTAATAGAAATAATATCAAATTACATCCTGATAAGTAGAAATGACTCAGAGACAGATCATCAAGGAGATATGGGAATCCTGAGAAACAGGTAGAAGATTTAAGCTCTAATGTGATAGAAAATACAAGGATATTGGACTCTTACTAGATCAATGAACAAGGAAATTGCTTGACTATGATGATGTGATCAGAATAACTTGAGAGTGGAATCCAGTATGGTAGAAGTGTTTGGAACAAGATACAGGAGGTTGTAGGGAAGATAGATACACTTTTCTAAAGGACAATGGTAAAGCCATGGACTAGGATAGTTGGTAGAAATGTATAGGTAAAGACAGAACTAAGTGAATCTCCAAGAACAAAATGTTAAGGTTGTGGTAACATTTAGTATAAGGAAATATTAAGATGATGAACCAGCAAATGCATAGCCTTGGTTTAGATCCTTAGATTGTCTCAAACATAAGGAAATTTCAGTATTTCCTCAAATGTCCTTAAATTAGCTGGACTACTTTCCCTGTTATACCATACAGGGTATTAAATATTATGGACCACCTAAAAATTAAGTATTTTAATATTGGTCATACACTTGATTTTTTAATCTAAATGCTAGCACTTTTCAATTAACGTTAAAATCTACTATCCCAAAAGAGCACATTTAGTTTTAAACTGCCTAAGAAAGTGTGTTATGTATATTTTTAAATTAAATATAAAGTAATAAGAATTTTGGTAACTTCATTGCATGTAGACTGGATCATAAATATAAAAGAAAAAAATCAATGCAATTTAAGAGTAATTTATGGTTATTTGATTATTGGTTTTTGCTTTTAGAATA
The DNA here is from genome assembly GCF_905146905.1 of Nyctereutes procyonoides. NCBI lineage: Eukaryota > Metazoa > Chordata > Mammalia > Carnivora > Canidae > Nyctereutes > Nyctereutes procyonoides. The sequence continues at coordinate 20,389,697 of NW_026575121.1, forward strand.
TTTTAGTTGCTAGCTTTGAATATGAAAAGCTTCCTCCAGTTAAATTTAATAAGGATCAATAAAAGAATATATTGAAATGTAGTACATATGTATAAGAAAGAGTAAATTGTGTCACCATTAAATTATATTAGTTTCTCTCAAACAATTATATTCTAATTAAAATACATTGTTCACAGAAGGACTGAAAAATATGTATATGCAGTCTCTTGGCATAAATCAAAAGATTTCACAATTTATTCAGCCCTCAGTGATATGTTTTGATGACTCTTTACATTTCAGTCATAACATATTTCTGAAACACACCTGCAATTACTACCCCCCAAAAAAAGATCCTAAAATATTCTTTACATCTGCTAAATCTTGCCATTACGCTGATTTTAGAAAGACTTTAGAGATAATGGATTCAAATAATATATTTAAATTGTACCCTTTTCAGACTTGTTAACAATCACAAAGAAAATAAAAATACAAAACTACAGCAAAAGTGAAAATATGAAATAAGTAGGAGTTTCCAGAAATATTAGAGAGTAACATTGTTACATGTAACTATTTTAATTAAAGGGCATAAGAAAGAGATGCCCAGAAGGTCAACATAATGAGGCTATGTTAAGCTATTGCAGCACAGGGATTCCTAAGAAAGCGATGACCGTGTGAAGTGCTCTTCCCATTTTAAATAAAGCTCCATATGCCTTAAATTTGGGAACTCTCATCAGGAGTATACTGCCTGGCTTCAATTGTCATTATATGGCAGAGGGAGAGAAGGGATTTCTGAGCGAGCCAGAGCCCAAACTATTTAGAGCTTTATAGAGTAAAGTCAACATCTTTGAATTGCAATTTTAAGCAAATGGGTAGGCAGTGCAGGCTGTGGAAAATTGGTATTATGCACTCCCTGTGGCTTGTACCACTTAGTTGCTGAGCCGCAGAATTTAGCCTATGTAGAAGCTTCTGGGTGGTATTGAAGGCTGGGACTAAACTAAGGGAAATAAAGCCTATGTTCATCCAAGCATACCTTCAACCCAAACTTTACAATCATTTGGATGAGTGCAATGCACAATCGAAGGGAAAGCTCAACAAATGGAGTTAGAGAAAAAGTTGGAAGTTGAAGGCCTTATCCTCAGCTCACTTTTGTTTTCACTAAATAATTCTTATATGAGCAGATGTTAAAGAGAGAAATGCCAACATTTAGATTTTGCTCCCAGTCAGTGAAAGGGAAGAATTGACTCTTCATTGTGAAAGAACCCTATGTTTCATAGAGGATCATGAGATGAAACTATTTGTGAACTACTGTTTTATAAAGTCTCTCAGGTCCAGTCCTCCACTTGGCATGTACACATTTCATCACTGGAAAAGTCATTTGTTTCATATGGTAAATGGTACACAAAAAGTTCTATGCCAAATAATAAGCCATTTGATGTATTTCTAGCCTGATGCTGCCATTGGCTCATTCTCTCAATTCTAACGTGGTTTGCATTTTCTAAAACTTTCTTACTCTCACATTATTACCTTCTGCAACCCAACATTTTCTATCAATTCACACAGGGAGAATGGGAGGGAGAATGAATAAAAGCAGCATTCTTTCCAAGATTTTTGACATTTTAAATGTAAATAATTGGTTAGACTTGTATTGGTTCAAGGAAAAGAGATTTCAGGGACCCAGGTAAGTAATAATTTTATTACCAACCTTTGTGAAGAGACCGTACAGAATATTTAGTCACTTCCAATTACATAGCAACTCTGCTAATGTTGGTAAGGATCCTGATTTATATTTCCTATATATTTTTAAAGAATTTCTCTCTCAGTAATTTATTTTTTATATTTATTGGACAACTACCAAAAAGTGGCATGAACACTTGAAGTGGCCAGGTTAGCTTAGAAAGTGACAGGATTTGATTTAGATAAACTACTTTCCCTCTATGCCATTAGTAAAAGAACAAATGAGCAGTGCAAAGATAACAAACCAAATTCTGCATCAGTTCCACACTTTAGTGACAGTTCTCCACCATAGACCTTGTTCCTCATGGAAAGGCTTCCACTCTTTGGTTGTCTTAATTCCCTGCAAAGAGTTAGAAAAAGAACAGTTTAGACAAATCTGGAAGCATGCTGAGTGAGAAAATGACCTTGCCAATCCACCCAACTTATACAAGCAGATAGTCCCAGTGCCCACTTACATTCTCCTATTTGTGATTCTGTGGAGTAAGCTCATCACTAACTATGCCACAGGAGGGTGACACTATCAAAAGGCATACTATCTGTTCCTTTTTCTTGGAGGAAGTACTTTGCTATATCTGAAATGTAGCAGAGTCCACATTTAATTCACTTATTATTTTATTTATTCAGTTAGCATTTTTAGGAGTACTCTACTAGATTTTTAAAAACCATCACTTTCATTAGTTCTAACATGACTACTACCATTGCATCTACTATTATTAATACTATTAACAATCGTTAAAATTTATCAACACTATCAGGCATTCTGCTAATCACTTCATGTTTATTACCTCATTCATTTCTAACAGCAATATTATGGCATGTGGAGAATTAATGTGCCCATTTTACAGAAGAAGAATTAAGCTTAAAGAGGCTCAGGAACATGCCCAAAGACACACATATTGAACATGGTAAAAATGTGGTATTACTTCGTATATCTTACATGAATCCTAAGATAAGCTAATAAGCTTCACTTCTACATGGTTCCACTCCTGTCGATGAATAAGTTATCCTTACTTTCAAAAAAATGAATTTTATTTGGGAGCTATATAGTTAAAAAAGGAATATAATTATGACATTTAAGTACCAATGGAGATACAAAGTTAAAGTACTGCTACAAGTGGAAAATAAGACAAACTATAAATTGTCATAAAAGATAGGAAATGCTTTCTTGAAAATTTCCCCTTTGTGCAATTCCATGACCAGAAAGTGACTAAGTGAAAAAATTGACAGTGTTATTTCTGCATATTGGAAAAAGCTTGTCCAAAAATATAACCGTGAAAACGGAATGACATTCTTGGGGAATGTAACCCATATAAATAAGGACTGGATCATAAAATGCCTTATGTATCAGGTGCAGGAATTTAGATAATATTCTTTTATAAAAGCAATGGAAAATTCCTAAAAGATTTTTTAAAAGAATAAAATGGTCTCCACACATGGGAGGCACTATGGAACAAGATACTTAAAATATAAGACACTGTCTTTGGCTTGAAAAAATTAGTCTGAAGGAAAAATAACAATGGTAAAATAACTTCAACCTATTTATAGAAATTATATTTAACTATATGGTACTGGTTATTAATTCAATAGGAATGTGTAGTAAATGACCAGTAATGACAGGAAGAAGATAAGCTTCAAGCATGGGGGCATAATTAATGGGAAATATTATTATTTTTTTAGTTGGAACCCAATTGTGAAAAACCTAGAATTAGCCAGATGACTGATAACTGTAAATTATTATAAAGTCTTACAACAAAGAGTGCTGAGTTGGGGACAATGTTTCTGGAACTTTGGTTTGGTGTTGGTTTATGGAGCACACTTGGAACACTGAGCCACCATGTTAGAAATCCAGTTACCCTGCTAGAGAGACCATGTGGAAGAGTGCATTGAAAACCAGAGAGAGACATAGAGACTTCAGATTATAATGAAAGAAAGAGGGATTCTGGCTTACAGCTTCTATTCCTGACAGGATGTCAGATATATGAGTGAGCCATCTTGGATGCCTCTGACTTGTAAGCCCCCAGATAATTATACTTCCAGATGATGTGTGGAATACAGAAACTTCCCAATTTAGTTCATTAAGCCATGGAGTTTGTGAAAGATAGATACATTGTTTTGTAGTAAGCACTAAATTTTGTGTAAGAAGCAAACAGAGAGCTATTTAGCTCCAAAGTTGAGTTATTTCTTATATGGAAAATGAAGGATGACTCAGAGTGAAGCCATTAGCCAAAGAACTGGGGCAAAATTTGTAGAGATTCCTTACCTCTTAAATAGTAGAATTTTTTTTTGCATTCACCTTGGTGAAATTAGATTTGCTGTGGGTTAGTGACTTCTATAGTTTTCTATATTCTCTGTCCCTTTTAAATGCAAGTGTCTGGCACCTGGGTGCTCAGTGGTTGAATATCTGCCTTTGGCTCAAGTCGTGATCCCGGGGTCCTGATTTTAAGTTACTAGGTTTTGAGCACTTTTAAGTTGCAGCAATACCTATCTGATCAAGTCCTGCATTGGCTCTGCATGAGGAGCTTGCTTTTCTCTCTGCCTATGTCTCTGCCTCTCTCTCCTTGTCTCTCATGAATAAATAAATAATTTTTTTTTAAATGCAAGTGTCTGTTGTAGTTCCGGTCCCTATGTTGTTCTCACCATTGTATGCTGGGTGTGTTTGGGGATATGGCAGAAATAACTTGTCTTTGTAGGTCATAGATCTTTAGCTAAAAAGGAATCACACCAAGAAAGCCTCATCTACAACTCGGTTTGATTCAAACGATGAGGTTCTAAATCCGATGGCATAAAGGAAGGGAATGGAACTTGGGTGGGATGTACTTGGCATATGGGAGGAATGTGAATCATTAGGGGTCACAGGGAGGATTATAATCTCCAAAAGTGATCTCTCAGTAAGTCATATTTCCTGCAGTAATGCTATATATATTATATAGTTCTTTGCCACATTGAATCTCTCTATCAGTGTGGCAGAAATATTGCTCCATCAGTTTTGAATTGGAGATTTAAGAAAGCGTGATATGCTTTGTTTATTCACTTTTGGATGGTATATAAGAACTCTGGCTATTCTTTTGAAATACTCAATTGAAAAGAATGTGTAGAGAGGGATAGTTGGATAACTTCTCAGAGAAAAATCTAACTCTACCAGTTTTTCAGCTGATTCTAGTCATTCCAGGGACCCAGCTGGACCAATATTCCAGCTATGCCCCTCAAGTTTCCAAATGGCTGCAGCCCCATCCAACAAAAGCTGAGTGGAAGACCAGTCCAGCTGAGCCTAGTCAGCCCACAGAATCAAGAGATGATGAAAAGTTTCTGATTTTAAGCTGCTAGGTTTTGAGGACTTTTGTTCCAGCAATATATAATCTGAAAGTCTCTTATCTGTTTTGGAGATTTCTTCCGATGCTGAAATAGCATATCTTGTTCAACAACTGTTTTTTGAGTTCTACTATCTTTGGTTCTGTCTGGGTATAACTTCTGTTAGCATACATTTAAGAAAATATGAAATTAAAAAAATTATTCTCTCCTAATCATTTCCTAAAATCAAGACATTATAGTGAATGGCCTACACCTGCTTTTTCCAAACTAAGTCTGTCAGCTAAGTTGCTTTCCCTGTTCAAGAATTCTTAAAGGAATCACTCTTTTTATGAAGTCTAATCAGCCAGTGGCCATCAAAACCAAGCCTGTAGTTCAAGAGGATCATATTTATTGACTATTTCAAGTACACAATACAATACTGTTAATACCGTCACCGTGCTGTATATTACATCTTTAGAACTTAATTATCTTAAATAATTTAATTTTAAATTCATAAAGTAATTCAACAAATATATTTTGAGTATCTACTAGGTTTAGAGGTTTTCAAATAATGGGTAATGTTGTTGACACGTAAAACTTTTATCTCTTTATTCCAGTTCAGTTCTTTTTTCAATTAGCTAAGCTACTTACTTTAACTATATGATTGCTTAAAGTACAGTAGGTCAAATTGTGTGTACCAATTTAGAAAATCCTAAAACTCAAGGAAATTTGGTAGAATTACTTCTAAGCATGCATAGCAGATGTGATGTAAATATGGATGTAATCATTCTCAAGTACTAGAACCTTTTTCACAGTCTTTGACTACAAAGTAGAAAATTATCACATACCATATGGTCTGTGTTATATCTATATGGCAGCTTTTCTAATGTAAATTGTTCAAGGTCAATCTTTCTGTAAGCTCCCTAATGTGCAAAATCTAATATAGGCTTAACATTACCACATAAAGGCAATTAGCATTGTTTGTATCGGACAACTGCAAAACAAAGTTCTAAATTTCAAGTGTGATTTCAATAATGCAGTCATCATTAATATTAAAATGACTACTAAAATTTTTAAACTTTCAGAACAGTGGAGTTCTATGTAATCAAGAATCCGTTTCCGAATGACACTGGACTGATCATTTTAATTTCTTCTACATCTTTGTTTCATATTAAAAGCAAATAGATTCATTTCTCTTTTCTGTCCAGAGTATTTATGCCAAAATTGTGGCTAAGCAATTCTCTTATGTATTTTGGAGATAAGCCTTATATGAAGAAAGGTTTTGTGCATCAACCTTTACCAGATGTGTTTTGTTTCTACTTAGGATTTTAAAAGTATACATATATTTTGCATTTGAGGATGATTTAAATGGAATATGACTGAAAATTTAAATATAACTTTTCTTATTTTCCCTGAATTGCTGGCCATCTCTTTTATATTAAGTCTGTATCTATGGTACAGTAAGCAACTGATAATTTCAACAAAATTATTGACAATATAGTAATTACTCCTAAATAAACAAATAAGCAATCTGATTAAAGTCATGAAGAGAAAGTAATGGATTGACCTAAATGCTCATTTGAAAGAAATAATTTTTGTTATGTTATAGAAATATTAAATATTGTGTTATTAAAATCAATGTATAAAAGAAAGAAAATGAGTTCCATGTTCTGGTAGTAATACAACAATAATATTGGTGGAACAAGTAATGGGATAAGAATCAGCATCAAACTTACCAGCACCAGTGGTTGTTAGAAGACAACAAAACAGTGCTTTAGATTTCTGATAGAAAAGGAACTGAGTGTTAACATTCCACTATTTATCAACTTTGGACATTCAAGAACCCACAAACTTCACCTCTTACAAATGCTTTGGGAAATTCCTTAGGAGGCACTTCATCAAAATAAGATACTAAACCAAAGCAGCAGAAGATATGGAATCCAAAATACAGACTATTTTACCCAGTGAAGATAGGAAGTCACATGTTGGCACCTCTCCCAGAGGCCAGAAGAACATTTATTTTAAACGGATACGGAGGGGACTCCAATAGATCCACAACTCTGCTGGGAAAAGAGTTGTTATGAAATCCTATCCCCCAAATTAGGAACAAACTTATGAATTGACAAAGTAAAAAGAGGAAAGCAATCATGGTTAAAGAATACAAATCTCTGGGTCAAAATTATTGAATGTTATGAACCACATAAAATGGGTGAAGGGGGTCGAAAGGTACAAACTTCCAGTTATAAAATAAATAAGTTTATGGGGATGAAATGTACAGCATTGTGACTATCGATAATACTATATTGCATATTTAAGGGTTGCTAAGAGAGTATATCTTAAATGTCCTCATCACAAGAAAAAATATTTTGTAACTAGGTATGGTGACAGTTGTTAAGTAGACTTATTGTGTTGACCATTTTGGAATACACACAAATATCACATCATTATTTTGTACATCTGAAGGTAATATATTGCTATATGTCATTATACCTCAGTAGAAAAAAAAAGGAAAGTAGCAGATGCCAATGTAAGATGACATGTACAAGATATGCATTAGGTGAACAAAAAGGGGGAGTAATCTAGAGTAGGCAAGGAGCATCTTTAAACTTCCAACTATCTGACTCCCGTGGAGAGAAGAAAGTAAAAGGTTTTAGGTAGGATGATTCTCAGACTGCAACACTATCTCCTAAGAAAGCTTCAGACAGCTCAGTCGGGCACCCTAGGGCTAAAATTGCCTATTAAAAGAATTCTGCATCTTGTTGTAATGGTCCTGCATTGTACCAGTACACTGCTCGTCATACCACTTCCTTGGCTCAGTCTTTGGTTAGAAGCAACCCATGGAAATGTGGCCTCAGCACAAATGTGGAGATGGATCCAAATAGGAGTATCTCATCCATTGATTAATATGTTCTCTGTAGGAGATATGAAAACTTTATTTCTATGATCTTACTTCAGAGCCTTATTTCCAATGGTACCTCACTTGTTAGGTAGAAAGCGGTTGTACTAAAGTATATTACAGTTTCCAGGAGCAGTTCTTCTGTGGTTTGTGTGGGCCTCTTTTCCTAGAGGAAACTTAGAAAAAGCAGGTCAGTGGAACAAACTTTTTCGTTGCTGTTGGTGTTAGGGCCACAACTGGTAGCATCCTCTGCTTCTATTATCTATCCTGAGTTTCTCTTACCTTCCTTTATCTCCTTGTATGCGTTGGTGTGACCCAAATGTAAATTTCTGCAGAATATTAGTCCTTGGAAATCATGCATTTTCCAAACTGGATTATGCAACTGTCAATTCAACAATTGTGAGGCAAGGAATATAAGGAGGCACCCAATGGATTTCCTGGGTTTCACATTCATATTACTCTGACCTCTTTATGCAAAAAGCAGTCCTACCTCATCCTGCTGATTGTAGTCAGTTACACTTACGCAATGTTGCCTTTTCTACTAGTCTGATGGCCCCTGGACATAAGGAGCTCAGAGTGTTCAGGTGGCAGCTGTAGTTCAATGGAACATTTATTATGCCCCGTGGCAGGATTGAGCCACATTAGGGGAAAAAAAGCGTTCAACCCTGCAGAACTCAGAGTTGCAGGAATTGGAAACACAAGATACTCTTGCACATCATTGAGAATAATGTCAAGTGAGGCCTCTCCTACTTGGTTTCCAGACCTATTTGGGAACACAGAGCTAGCTGTACAGAAGCTTCTGACTTCAAGCAGATTCTGCATCCTGAAGGATGGCAGTTTATGCTTTTAAAGGATTGCCTCTAAGCTGGTGCTTCTTCATCTTTGCCTTTAGAAGAATGTCCCAGCCTTCTGAGAAACCAGGTATTTCTAAGTTGTACATTGGTGACACAACAGGGGGTTCCCTGGTCATACCCCCACACCCGCACTACTTTTGCTGTGACATGAGGCCCCTGGTTGTATGCAATATTGTCTGGCCTCCTGTGGTTAGAATAATTCTAAAGTGACCCCTAAAACTCTTACTCCTTGGTATGTATGCACTGTACAGTCCAGTATACATCATTCTCATATTATGACTGCCTAGAAGCCCCTCTGAATTTTATAACTTGATAAGTCTGGAAGAATATAGCTCATAGGGAAAATTCCAGAGGACTGATCACTTGTTGCTTTACGGTCAAGTGTTCTACCTCTACCAAGAAACCACGAGTGGTTTCTCAAAAGACATATTAATCTTTGCTGGAGATATTCTGTTCTTACTGGGGAAGAGCATGGTTTCGGAGTTTATTTTGGCTTTCCCCTCTACAAGAGGTCTTACTCCACAGGCCAAGGAACCAATGTATGAGTTACACCAACTGGCAAGTATATCCTTCCCTTTAGTGTGCATGGCCTTACCTAATCAGGTGGGCCTCTTAAAAGGGGGATCTAGATATTAAAGAGAATAAATCGAAGAGGTTTGAAGCTACAGAGAATGCTCTTCTTTTGGTCTTGAAAAAGAAAATATTGTGTTATTAGGGGGCGTGTGGCAAGTAATGGTAGGCAGGCTATTAGAGCTCACAGTGGTCTCCTGCTGACAGCCAGAGACCTCCATCCTATAACTATAAGGAAATACATGTGCCAGTGCCTGCATAAACTTGGAGAAGACCCTGAGCCCCAGGAAAGAATATAAGCAACATTTTAATTTTTAAGATTCTGAGCACAGGATCCTGCTAACTTGTACCTGGATTTCTGATCCCCAGAAACTGCAAGATAATAAATGGATATTGTTTTAATCCACCAAGTTTGTGATAATTTGTTGTAAGGCAAAAGAAAACTTATATAGATTCTATACCTGTGAAATAGAAATCCGTTAGCCCACTTGTAGCAGTGTTGGCCAAGCCTCTGCAGGCAGGAAAGCCAAACTTATACTGGAATATGTTTCAATATAAATTCTGGCTCCTCTAGAAAAGGGAAATTTGGCATGAGGTAGCTTATACTTGAGGAATAGTGTCACACTGAAGGCTCAGAATAGGTCTCTCTGGCAGATTGGGCATTCCAAAGAGGTGGCAGCTAGATTAACCTTGGTAACATTGCTAGGTCAATTCCTAGCTTCAGTTTCTGCCACTCACTGAACCATCAGTAGACATTAAACAGGGTTTTATTGCTAAAATAGATGCATACAATCCAAGATGAAATACTTACAAATTCACAGTTTATTACCATAAAAAGAATTAACTTTTTATCAGTGATAGCATAAAGTAAGCAAATACATTACAGCCAAAGGCTGTCTCACAGCCAGGGGTCCAGAGACATCAGGTGCAGGCTCCTTTTGTAATCCATTTCTCAGGACCGCAGACGGATGCACTTTTTTTCTTGGATCAGGAACCACCAATGTGTGCATGGAACACCCTGGAATTAGGGAGCTCAAAATGGAATCTTGGCTGGAGAGTTTTATTTTTTTATTTTTTGCTGGCCATGTAGCATATTTCTGCTACATAACCAGCTTTAACAGCAGAGTCCTCCAGGGTCTCACAGAGACCAGGTGCGAATCATCAATCTCATTGTTATCAATAAACAGTGCTGACGAGCTGGAACAAATGGGCTGGAAACTCTTTAGACCCATGGTTACAAAGCAACACCATTAATCAGAATGTTTCATGCCTTGACTAAGGGTCATTGCCATGCACAAACTTTAGCAAGACAGTTCAAACTAATTCCAAGCTTTCTGTGATTAACCTTCACAACATAGCCATTAGTCCATTTGCGTGCCTATCATGCCATTCCCAAGATGGCACATGAAGTTTGGCTAACATCAGATGGTCAAGTCATCCCTTATCTACTTGGTGATCCAGTACTACATTCACAGTGGATGCTCGATGATGGGCATCAGCATGTGACACAAATATCTTCACACTTGGTGTCTACTTCCATGTGTTATTTGTCCATGTGCCGGCTCTGCTGCAACACAGATTAGGTGGCCAGCTTCACTGTCAGCAGCTTCACCCACTGGGAACTACTCTTTCCACTTTCATCTGTGGCCACTCTGAGCATGACTGTCATGTTTATGGCATCCACATACTGAGCCAACTCAATTATAAATGAAGCCTGGAGATCATTCTTTTTTCTTCCATTGAACATACAGGAACACCCGTACGAATGAAGAGGGGAGCTGTGAAAGGTTTATTTGTGTAACTTTTGTGATGACATGAGGGTCTAGGCTACCCACTCATGCATAGGTGGGCCTGTGGACTCACCAAGCTAGACTTCATCCAGGGCCCCGGCCCCATTTACTATCTGTTTTCCTCAAGTTCCCATTCTAACAAGGGAGCTATAACAACAATTTGTGTCTCTGAATATCATTGTCAAGCAGATCTGATTCCAAATAGTCCTCAAAATATCTATTTTTTGCTTATTGTAAAATCTCCCAAGTAAAGCTGTAGGTTCTTTTGGTGAGGCTGGGGAATTCATTAGAGTATATAACTGCTGTGGTGGTAGGGTCTTCCCTTTTAGGGAGCTAACCACTTCTTATGCCGCTGAGTTCTGGATTCAAAATTGGCTCAGATGTGCCTACTGACTAAAAGACTAAGTCTTCTCTTCAATTCTTGCCTTCCTACCTTCAACTCTTGCCTTCATACCTTTTATGGTTGGGTATGTTTGCTGCCCATCAATTTTGTCTATAGGAACATCATGCTCTGGTTAATGTCTTCACAATTTCTTATCATTCAATCCCCCTCAGTATCATTCCATGCCCCTTTAGCACGAGTGGAGAAATTTGAGCACAGGTAAATGGGCACTGAACATGAAGTTTATGATTTAGTCTTATATAATTTTTCTTTCTCATATAAAAACATGGTCGAATAACAAAGAACCACAGCTGAACTAGATGAAGATGACTAAACATCACCCATAGATAGTGAGATGAGATGAATACTGAATCAAGATGAGACTTGAGTTGAGCTTGCAGAAGAGATGGAGAATTTGTCCTTCTATGTGAAGAAGTGTACAGGTTTTGATGATCAGAGGGGAAGACTGACCAACACACAGTTTGCTCCATTTTCTATATTGTACAGTTACTGGTCATAAGTCCCTTGTGAAATAGGCACATCATTTCTGAAACTTCCCTTACATTTCACAATGGAATCCTTCTTGACTATAGATTGTGAATAGCATTGGCAAGTATTATTACTATAGGTTATGAATAGCATTGCAAGTATGGAGACTGGATATAAGGAACAATTGTGCTTTCTCCATATTCTCCTACTTCTCCCAGCTGTATGCAGACAGAGACAACACCCTAATACAGGGATTCTCAAAAGTGTGCCACAGTATCACCAGTATCTGAGAAACAACCTGAAGTGAATTCCCAAGCCTACTTCTGACTTTGTAAATAAGAAATATGGGGTGAGGGGATGTGAGGGGTCAAAGCAATCCTTGTTTTAGCATACTCTTAGGTAATTCTGGGGTGCAGTATAATTTTATATGTATATCCCTAGGGTTGAATAGCTGCAAAGGATGGAAGGAAAATACATTCCTGAATTACCATGTAGAACAAAGCCCTTGTGATCCACAAGTACTGCTATGAACTGTGAGTTAGAATAGTTACCTTTTATATATGTTATAAATTTTAAGTCTATTTGTTTCAGTAGTTTAACATTATCATAACTAATACAAATGCAAAACAAGGGAATGGTGATAATGAATTTCACATGTACTCTGAAGAATATCATTCAAGAATAAAAGAGGTGGGATGATAATGAAGGTGGGCGGAGACGCATTGAAAGAATTGCTTTAGTTAGGAGAGATTTTATAATTTGTATAACCTCGCAAGAAAATAACATGTATTTTTAGTTTGACAATGATCTGGTGAAACAAAGATGGTTTTGAAAGCACTCATCTTTCATTACATGATAAAACTATTATGGATCTACAGTAATTCTACTTTTTTTTCCAGCTCAACAGTATGTCTTTACAATCACTTATGAACGTATATGGGCAACTAATTTGTTGCTTCTAACTGATAAATAATACTTTACGGTGTGCATACATTCTAGTTTACTCATCTCCTTTCTCAGTAAAGGAATACAGATGGGCTACAAGATCCAAATACTGAAAATACAGCAGAAATGAGAGAAAATGTAACAACTTATTAGAAAAATGATAGTAAGAGATAAGTGCAAGTTTTAATTCTTTAAAACTATAGATTTTGTTTTGTTGTATTTGATCTACATAAGTGAAATATATAATTTCATAAACCTATTATGTAGTAGGTAACATATAAACCATAAGCATCATTGTTTCACTTTGTAACCGAAGACCACACTATTATTTTGTGGGTGAACAGGATTTCTAAGTTTTGAACTAATTAGAATCAAAAACTAGAAATATTTGTTCTAATGATCAGTTTCCAGTTCATGGGTTACAAGGGCCTAGAGAGTCCCTTAATTACCTAAAAAATAATTCTTTTTCTTTTTCTCCTATCAGCTAATACTCGAAAATTGGAAGGTTTCAAATGCAAATTAGGTAACATCATGGAAAATATTTTAAAACATTTTTATACATATATATATATATACATAATATGTAGTAAAATGTAAGAATCCTCCTAAAATGTTATGTACAATGGGAAATTCTGAGATAAAGTTCATGTTTATTCAAGGTCCTTCTAAGCTAAAGCCAAGGGTAAAAGTAAAGTTTTCTCCACACTTAGAGACACTAACTTGATAAAATTTGAGATACCCTGCCCTAGCTCACTCTGTCATGCCATCCCTAGACTCTTCTTTCAAAGAAAACAGTTAAATGTAGTTTAATATTTCTGGCAACAGATGGTGAAGTGGTTTTAAGTATAGCATTCATTTTTATTAAAAATGCAAATTCTAAATATTGTGAATAAGAAAACAAAGAAAAATGTATTTTTATGGCATTTTTGATGAATCATTAATGCCAACTATTGTTTTTCAAAATTCTGCTAGTGTGTTTAAAAGCACATCACAGGAATTTATATCTCTGATGAAACTCTTTAGCCAGGGCATACATTAATAGAAAATCATTCCTATCTTTCTTCTTCAGTTGTTTAACAATTAACATTTATATCCATTTAGAGTTTTTTTGAGTATTAAACTTCAAAAGGAGCAGTTTTCAAAAATATTGTGGCCTTTAATGTATTTTATCCTCCATTTCAAAATTATCATGATATTTTTGCCAAATTTGAAATAAAAATAGCTATGTTATTTTGCTTGGTATTTCACTAAAATAATATATTGATTTGTGTAGTATTGGTATTAACATTATACTGAGTAATTAATTCCCTCTAATTTCATGGAAAATATCTCATTTCTTTTTTTGTTTTGTTTTTTTCTTTTTGAAATTGACAGATGTTATTGTATGTGTTTAATTTTAGGATATTTACATCATACAACTGTTTCCAATTTTATTTCTAAATTTTTAGTAAGTGCTCATTTACTATACTTGAGGAAATGATTTCTTTACCTCTATATTTTGTATCTTGATTTTTTTTTTTGGTAAATATACAACTCACACAAAACAATAACGATGCCTATTTGTCTATTTTAGAGAATAATAATTCACTCTCAATTATAAATACCCATTTGTCAAATAGAACAATACTCTGAATCATCTTATTTTCCTTCTCAACCATGTATTTAAATAAAGGGTTTTTCAGCAAAATTAAATAGTTATAATTTTAGTTAACCATGTTTGTTTTTTCTAAACATTCAATCTGTTATATTGCTAAAAATATATTTTCAAAAATAGTTATAGCAGAGAGGCATATTTAAATGTAATTGTATTCAGCATGTATCTTAATAAAGTGCCTTATCATCTCTTATGGCTTTGCAGTTGATTGTCTCTGATATTTTTGTTTTAAAATCCTATTCATTTGCAAACAAGTATCATTGTGTCACCAAATTTCTATTATTTTCTATTTTAATATCTTATTTTGTTTTACTTTTCTAAGAGTAATGTTAAAATATTTCTGACAGATATCTTACTGACTCTATGTTCTCAATAATGTTAAAAGAAAGTGCAAGAGAGAAAAGATGAAGAAAAATACAAGACAGAGAGAAGTATTTGGTGAAAACAGATTTTTCAACTTATATCAGAATATAATATATTCTCTTTTATTTAGCATAGTAAAATATATGAACAACTGTCTTAGTGTTAATAATCCTATAATCAATGAATGAACCCACTTCTTTTTAACCCACTTCATATTGGCATGGTCATAACTCCTTTAGCATTCCATAGCTTCTATGAGGTGCTACTATGCTTAGAATTTTTGTATCAATATGTATTAGTGAAATTAATATGTGTAATACCACTATGTGATATCTCCATTTTGTTATTATTTCAGATAATACTTACTTAGTAAGTGCCATTGGCAAGTTTCCTTCTCCTTGGTACTTTGGACAAATTAAAATGATATAGGTACTACCAATCTCTGGAAATATTTTTTAGAAGCTTTCTTAATGTTTATAGTTTCTTAATGTTTATAGCTAATAGTCTTCTTGGATATTTAAAGTCTTGTTATTTTTCTATTTATATTTCCTCAGCTAACTAAGATAACTAATTAGAATTAAATCTTCAAATTTATTGAAATGAATTTGTGAAAATAATCTCTGCTATTAAATTAATCTTATAAAATTGGTTATATCTTCCTCACTGTTAGTTTTGTGGATATTTTCTTCATTAAGCTTTTATCTATTATTCTAAACCAATAATTTTTTTTAAGATTTACTTGTTTATTTATTCATAAAAAACACACAGAGAGAGATAGGCAGAGATCTAGGCAGAGGGAGAAGCAGGCTCCTCACAGGGGGCCCAGTGTGGGACTTGGTCCTGGACCCTGGGATCACGCCCTGAGCAGAAGGCTGACACTCAACCACTGAGCCACCCAGGTGTCCCTAAACCAATAACTTTTAAATAGTTTTGTCAAGATAATAGGTTCTAGGTAATTGGTTTTTGTGTTTATAATCAATAACTCTAATTCCTATGATATTTGATCTCTATTAGAGTTATTTTTACTACTGAAATTTAAGGTTTAATTCTTTTTTATTATATTGATAATAATATATTAATTATTAATTAATTATTAATTAAAAGTAATTTATTATCTTTATTAAAAGCAAAACTGAATTTTCTTTCAAAAGAAAAATATACATTGCTTTCTTTCTATTATAAAATTATTCCAGTTTTATTGAGATATAATTGACATATAACATTCTATTACTTTAAGATATACAACATATTGATTTGACATATGTATATATTACACAATGATCACCATATTGAATTTAATTTATCCATCACCTCACAGAGTTATATTTTTTTCTTGTGATAAGAACTTGAAGATCTACTCTCTTCACAGCTTTTCAGTGTATGATACTGTATTGTTAACTATTGTCATCACGCTATACATTATCCACAGAAATTATTTTTCAATTAAAAGTTTGAACCTTTTGTTCATCCTCACCCATTCCCCCACTCCCTGCTTCTTGTAACCACCAATTGTTCTGTTTCTATGAGTTTCTTCTTTTTTAGAGTCCACATATGAGATCGTATAGTCTTTCTCTGACTTATTTCACTGAACATCTTACCCTCAAAGTCCATCCGTGAATGTAGAATAATCAAAGGTTTTGCTTACCTACTACAATTTACACAGGCAAATTTTGTCTATTGTGTTTTTTCATGAATATAATTTTTTATCCAGTTTCCTATAATGGCTGTACACAATAATATTTCCCATCCCATAGGCTCTTTTACTATGTGGTCTTGTCATTCTTCTATTAAGAAGTGAAGTCCAACTCTCTTAATACTCTTAAGTGTGGGCTGGTCTTAATAAATTACTTGTAACCAAAAGAATAAGATTTAATATATAAATTCTGAAACTGAGTCAGATAGGGCTGTGCATTGTTCTGTCACAACACTTGGTCTTTGGTTGCTGCCTCTTGGGATGTTCCATCTGGAATCTGGTATTATGCATTGAGAAGCCCAAATCAAATATAGAACCTGCATATAGAATTATATTTGAAAGGGCTATTTGGTCACACCCTTGGAGTCTTCACAACTCAGGTACCATACAAGAGAATAGAGATCCCTCCAGATGATTTATACCCTTCTTGAAATATATCTAGTTATTCCATCTTATCAGCTGAAGCTCCAGATATCATTAAGCAAGGAAGACATCTCCAAAATGACTTATCAAAATTCTGTATGCATAGAATCTTGGAGCAAAATAAAATCTGCTTTTTGTTTTTTATGTCACTAAATTTTAGGTAATTGGTGATACAGCAATATTTATACTTAGTATTTGTATTTTAATAGAAGACATTTCTTCTTAACAATTATTTTTACCTCTATCTAGGCAAGAAAATCCAACTGTGAAACTTTTCAAAACATAAGGACATATATGTTCTCCTCTGAGTTGGTTTTGATTAGTCGTTGTGTAGTATTCCTTTGTTGTAAAGACCCATAAGTAAATTTCCTAAATGACTAGGAGTAAGATCATGAAAAGCTTCAGCAGCATAACAAGATAGAAGGTATTTTAAGGCTACTTTGCTACCAAAAACATATTATCTGCTTTTTTGTGAGATTGCCATAATCACTTCATGTTTCCTAGATTTTAATATTATTGATACTATTGAGTCCGTTGAAACACTTACAAATAATGACAAAATCCTTCATAGAATTTAGAAGTAGATGCTGTTTCTTTTTGTGACATAATTATCCCTTTTTATGTTATCTTTATACTCTATGTAAAATCAACTTTATTTATCCAGATAGCAAAACTTTTATTCTACCTTTTAAAGAGTCACCATTTAACATTTCTTTTACTTCAATGTATATATTTTAAATTCTCATTTCTTGAGAAAAACTATCATTATTATTGCCCAGAAAGGAAGAAAGAAAAAGTACTACATGTTGACTATGTGCTCTTGTTTTTAACTTCCCCTTTTTTTATTGAGTATCATTCTAAAATAAAATTTATAAATCATATAAGAATAATCAAAAGAAATCAGTTTTGACTCAAGGTATTCTTATACTACAAAAAACACACCACAACTCTATTTCTCCTGTTAGGGAAAGGAGGGAAGAGAGAAGGAAGGAAGGAAACAAGGAAGGAAGGAAGGAAGGAAACAAGGAAGGAAGGAAGGAAGATATATATTTAAGGAAAGAAGAAAGGAAGGGCAGGAGAGAGGAAGAGAGGAAGGGAGGAAAGGGAGAAGGATATCAAAGAAGAACCAAAATAAACTTACAGAAAGTGAATACTGGATAAATGAGAGAATAAAGGAATAGAATAGCATTATAAATAATAAATGTATATAATGGAATTTGAGAAGTGATGTTATCCCTCCAACACACACACACACACACACACACACACACACACACTCACTAATTCATATAAGAACCAGATACCATGAAACCACACCACCATCTGAGGATAACAAGGCAGTATTTATAATTAAAACTTTGATCACTAGAATGGAAATAAGATAGTGGTAGTAGGGCTAGAAAGTTAAGCTGAGATAACAGCCATCAAAAAGGAAGAGAGAGGGGCAGTCCCGATGGCTCAGCCCGTTTAATGCCACCTTCAGCCCAGGGCCTGATCCTGGAGACCCCAGATCGAGTTCCAACATTAGGTTCCCTGCATGGAGCCTGCTTCTCCCTCTGCCTGTGTCTCTGTCTCTCTCTCTGTGTGTGTCTCTCATGAATAAATAAATAAAATCTTTTAAAAAAAAAGGAAGAGAGAGACAGAAGCAGAGGGAAGCAGAGACAGAAAGATAGGATAGGGAGAGAAAAAGAAGAAGATGGGGAAGGAAAAAGAAGAGGAGGAGAAAAGGGGAAAGAGAGGGAGGAAGGGGAGGAAAGGGAAGGAAGGAAGGAAGGAAGGAAGGAAGGAAGGAAGGAAGGAAGGAAGGAAGGAGTTAAAATGACTTTGGAAAATGTCCAGTTTCTTAAAAAGACATATCTACTTTAGTTATTTACTGGAGAGAAAGTAAATCATATGTCTGTGTGAAAACATATACATGAATATTCAGAGAAGCTGTATTTGTAATTGTCAAAATTGGAAACAACCCAAATGGATGTTGACAGCTATATGTATGAACAATTTGTGGAATATTTATCCAGTGGGATGATATTAGGGGAAAAAAATGAGGGACTACTGATAAACAGAACAACATGAGCGAAAGTCAAACTAATTATGCTGAGGAAAGCAGCCAGACAATAAAAGAACATACACAGTGTAATTCCAATTACATAAAAACATAGAAAAGGCAAACTAGTTTATATTGACAGAAGGCAGAATTTTTGTGGGTGATAGATGTATTCATTTTTTTGATTGTGGTGATGTTTCCATTCACACACACAAACATACACATTCTTAGCAAATTGTACAGCTTATGTGAATTTTATTATGACAATTGCATCTCAAAAAATATTAAAAATTAATGTCATAGAGGTTAATATTAATAGCAGTTTTGGAAGAAAAAAGAAATGTCAAGACAGGGGATCCCTGGGTGGCGCATCAGTTTAGCACCTGCCTTTGGCCCAGGGTGCGATCCTGGAGACCCGGGATCGAATCCCACGTCAGGCTCCTGGTGCATGGAGCCTGCTTCTCCCTCTGCCTATGTCTCTGCCTCTCTCTCTCTCTCACTGTGTGCCTATCATAAATAAATAAAATTTAAAAAAATTAAAAAAAAGAAATGTCAAGACAGTAGGAAAGTCTATTTTGAGTTGATAAAAGTATGTAACGTTCTAGCATTGTAATTAGGCATAAGTGTCCCAAAAAAAAATAGTGCATTGTATGTCAAGCTATTTATATTTGCTTTTTTTTAATTTTTTTTTTCTTTAGAGAGGAAGTGCGGGGAGGTGCAAAGGAAGAAGGAGAGAGAGAATCTTAAGCAGGCACCACATCCAGTGGAAAGCTGGAGCATGGGGCTGAGGGCGGGGCTCCATCTCACAACTCTGAGATCATGATCTAAGGAAAATCAAGAGTTGGATGTTTAACGGAGTGTGCCACCCAGGTGCCCCTCAGTCTGTTTATATTTAAAAGGCCCATAGAAAAGTATATTCTCATGGAAATTTCAAAACAATAAGAATAAAATTATAATCTTTAAAGATTTGAAGAAGAATATATTTAACCATAAGAAAATGAAAATCAGATTGCCCGCACATTTTTCTGTAACTAAATGGAGAAATGTATCATACTCTAAGAGAAAATGAGTTGAAGGTTTATTTTTTATCTTATTTTTTTAAAGATTTTATTGTGAAGCTTAAACTCAAAACCCCAAAATCCAGAGCCACTGAGCTAGCCAGGTGCCCCTGATTTGGAACTTTTAATTCAACATAACAAAAATAAAAACCAACTTCGAAAGCAAATAAGATATACTGTGAAGAAAATCCAGAAAATTAAGACACACGATTCATGTATAAATAAAATATTGACCTACAGGGAAGTACAGTGAAGTAAATTCCCAGCATTAAGCTATAATGCAGTCCTAGAAAGCACATATAACAGAGTGTACACAAGGTAAAAGTCTCTGGAAATTACAGTTTAATGTAGAAGAATGCTAATATGTTTAGGATAAAGACATTTGTTCATTGTGTGAGCAAAAACAAAAGAAAAAATGTTAGTGATATCAAGTGAGAATATTTAAAAAGATCCTGACCCATTTATGAAGCAAAATGGACATGATTTTTAATAAGGAGGAAAAATTAAAAAATAATGTAAAATAAGGTACTTAAAATGATCATTTTAGATGTTTTCTCTTGAACTTGAAAGGAATGAGGGCAATGAAGCCATGACAAAATAATATAATTCTATCCCTCAATTTGGTTTAGGTCTTCAACAATGTTAGCACAGCCATAATGCTGTAATTGTAATATTTTCAAAGATTTTCAATTTCAAGAGTCAATTTATCTGCAAAGTATGAAGAATTTAATTATGACTATAGAAATAAATATTAAATTACTATACTTTGATAATTGAAAAAATATTTTATACTTGAATGTAACTTGAAACCATCTTGTCTGACAGAGTAGGCGGAAAGGTAAAGGATGTTAACAATGGCCTATCATTAAACTGTTTGACATGGATGTAGCAAAAAGTAGGAATACAATTATCATAGAAACATTTGTATACTTCTATAAGTTTAATGGCAATAATGATTATGACGTTAGATAATTTTATTACATAGTTAAAAGTGCCGTATATTGTTCTAATTTATATGCATTCTCTCACATAATCACATAACCGCCTCCAACATGGCCAGTTGTCTTGACATACAGACTAGAAAATGGAGAGACAGAAAAGTAATGAAACTGTCTCAGAGTGAATATATGATAAATATATATGCATATATATATTTTTTTATTTTTATTTTTTGAGAGAGTTTCAGCCAGGATTTGAACCAGGCGATCTAAAAAATAGGCTAATTTAAACTAACTAGGAGCACCTGAGTGGCCCAGTGGTTGAGCATCTGCCTTGGGCTCAGGTCGTGATCCCGGGGTCCTAGGATCAAGGCTCCTCACACGGAGCCTCACATGCTTTCTGCCAATGTCTCTGCCTTTCTCTGTGTCTCTAATGAATAAATGAATAACATCTTTAAAAAAGTAATGAACTAACTAAGGGGTCCCTGGGTGGCTCAGTTGGCTAAGCGTCTGCCCTGGGCTCAGGTCATGATCTTGGGAGTCTGGGATCAAGCCCCACATCAGGCTCCCTGCTCAGGGGGGAATCTGCTTCTCCTTCTCTCTCTGCCCCTCACCCTGCTTGTTCTCTCTCTCTCTCTCTCTCTCTCTCTCTCTCTCTCTGTCGCTCACTGTCTCTTTCAAATAAATAATATCTTTTTTAAATTAATTAACTGAATTGAATTAGTTGCTACCTAAAGTTAATAATATGAATATAGAAAGTGAGGGATAGTAAGATGAGCATGAGTGAGTTAAATTTTTAATTTCTCAAAGATGGAAAGACATTTGAGAGTTAAAAACATATTTATGAAGAAATGTATATAAATTCATATAATGCATATTATAGAATGATCACTTAAAGCAGTGAATACTCCAAACATAAAAGAGTTTTCCTTTAGGAAGTGATCTGGGAGTCACTGGGAGTCAGGGGACTGTTTCAGAAACTTGTTTTTTATTTTGGTACAGTACAATTTTCTATTTTTTATATTTGTATATATATTTTGGTAATATGTAAAAAGTGTCTGAATTCTTATTATGCCCAAGCATTCAATAAAATTTCCTTGCAAATTTGTTCTTAATAACAGGTCTCTGTGCAGATACTTAACAGACAAATATGTGCATACACAGAGTATCTAATTAGGATACAAGCACACTTTGTTTCCTCTCCTCTAAAATGTACATTGTTCTATGCAAATTAGTGTATATTCAAAGAAATATTCTAGTCAGGAAATTTTTGAGCTGCTGGAATATTACAGAAAAGGTAGATTTAGTACAATTGCCTTGCTCACTAGCCTGGTTTTGGGAAGCATACCTCCTTCCATTTTAACTTTTCATAGTTATGTGGTGTTTATGCATTCATTAGGCCATCTGCAGAAATAGAAGCTGAATTGAGAAGAAGCAAAACAGTAAATATTCTAAGCTTGGGAATAGAGAGAAGAAGAGAAAACAAACAAGGAGAAGATAAAACTGTCTTTAGGTTGAAATTTTTTAAATGGCTCCACAAATTTACCAGCAGTCAGTCTTTTAAGATATGGAAATTTATTAACACTAGTGCTTTTACCACAAATTACTTTTAGCTGCTTATACATATACACAAAACAGCTAATGGTTTGTAGAGTTCCTACCATAAATACAAGTCATTTTTATACAAGATTTAGGTTTGACACTATTATGAGAATTTGCTAACTGGCAGGAGTATGCCTGTACTTTCATCCTTATCCTTCATCGCAGCCAGAGCAATCCTTCAAGGCATTTACTCTAAATTCAAGACACACTTAAAGAGATATTAAAAATGACTTCTCCTTTCTCATTTTTGCAAAACTAAGATTTTTAAAAAAGACATCTGTCTTTGCAAGGAACGTCCAATTTCAAAGATGTGTATTTTATGTCCCAAAGATAATATTGCCATAAAAAGTCTTCTATCCATCCACCTATTAAGAACAAAGGCATATATAAGAGTTTTCTAGGTGGATATAGATAATTGTCTGGATTCATCTATATAAATAAAACAAGAATATAAGGCAGATGCTTTGATTTAAAAACGTAGATCTTTATTTTAATGGGCAGGCCTCTAGATTTTTATACTCTCTAGAAATGTTCTCTAAACCATTTTTCCTCTTCAGATTTCCCCCATCTGTGACAGAGGAAAATAAACTGTCTCCAACATTCTCTTATGTGTTGGGTCTCTTCAAGGTTTTACTCTTTTCCTGTCCTTGCCAGTGACTTTTCCTTCACATACATTTTTATACAAAATTTGTAAGGCAGGGGGTCGTTTTTTAAAAAAAAAAAATCCAATATGGGCTCCCTGGGTGGCGCAGCGGTTTGCCCCTGCCTTTGGCCCAGGGCGCGATCCTGGAGACCCGGGATCGAATCCCACGTCGGGCTCCCGGTGCATGGAGCCTGCTTCTCCCTCTGCCTGTGTCTCTGCCTCTCTCTCTCTCTATGTGTGTCTCTCATGAATAAATAAATAAAATATTTTTTAAAATTCCAAGAATGTTTTGAATTAAGAGTAAATACAGAGAAGGGGCAAGGCGGCGGAAGAGTAGGGTCCCCAAGTCACCTGTCCCCACCAAATTACCTAGATAACCTTCAAATCATCCTGAAAATCTACGAATTCGGCCTGAGATGTAAAGAGAGACCAGCTGGAACGCTGCAGTGAGAAGAGTTCGCGCTTCTATCAAGGTAGGAAGACGGGGAAAAAGAAATAAAGACACAAAAGGCCTCCGAGCGGGAGGGGCCCCGCGAGGAGCCGGGCTGAGGCCGGGGCGAGTGTCCCCAGGACAGGAGAGCCCCGTCCCCGGAGGAGCAGGAGCTGCACCAACCTTCCCGGGCGGGCGGAAAGGGGCTCGCAGGGAGTTGGAGCAGGACCCGGCAGGGCGGGGATGCCCTCGGGCTCCCGGGGACACTAACAGACACCTGCGCCCCGGGAGAGCCCCACACCCGCGGCCGAGCTCCCTAAGGGCTGCAGCACGCACGGCGGGGCCGGAGCAGCTCGGAGGGGCTCGGGTGGCGGCTCCGCGGAGGGGGCTGCGGGGCGGGAGCGCGAATCCCACAGCGCAGGCCCCGGAGCACAGGGCGCCGGGACACAGCCCAGGATCCGGCCTCCCCCGGGACAGGCAGAGACCAGGAGGGCCCAGGACAGCGAGGATGCTCCTGCCCCGAGCTGAGCAGATCAGCGGCCCCGCCCCGGAGCCTCCAGGCCCTGCGGACGGAGAGCTCCGGAGCAGCTGCGGGAGCGGACTCCAGGGCTGCAGAGCTGGCCCCACCACTGGGGTTGTTCCTCCAGGGGCCTCACGGGGTACACAACCCCCCTGAGCCCTGCCCCAGGCAGGGGGCAGAGCAGCTCCCCCAAGTGCTAACACCGGAGAATCAGCACAGCAGGCCCCTCCCCCAGAAGACCATCTGGACGGACCAGTTCCAGGGGAAGTCAAGGGACTTAAAGTCTACAGAACCAGAAGATACACCCCCGTGGTTTCTTTGTTTTGTTTTGTTTTTGTTTTTTTTGCTTTTTGATTTGTTTGCTTCCTCCACCTTTTTTTTCCTTTCTTTCTTTTTCTTTCTCTTTTTCTTATCTTTTTTTCTTTTTTCTTCCTTTTTTCTTTTTCTATTTTCTTTTTTTTTAATTTTTATTTATTTATGATAGTCACAGAGAGAGAGAGAGAGAGACAGAGACACAGGCAGAGGGAGAAGCAGGCTCCATGCACCGGGAGCCCGACGTGGGATTCAATCCTGGGTCTCCAGGATCACGCCCTGGGCCAAAGGCAGGTGCCAAACCGCTGTGCCACCCAGGGATCCCCTCTTTTTCTCTTTTCTTTCCTTCTTTCTCTCCTCTCTTTTTCTCCTTTTCCTAATACAACTTGTTTTTGGCCACTCTGCACTGAGCAAAATGACTAGAAGGAAAACCTCACCTCAAAAGAAAGAATCAGAAACAGCCCTCTCTCCCACAGAGATACAAAATCTGGATTACACTTCAATGTCAGAAAGCCAATTCAGAAGCACTATTATACAGCTACTGGTGGCTCTAGAAAAAAGCATTAAGGACTCACGAGACTTCATGACTGCAGAATTTAGATCCAATCAGGCAGAAATTAAAAATCAATTGAATGAGATGCAATCCAAACTAGAAGTCCTAACGACGAGGGTTAACGAGGTGGAAGAACGAGTGAGTGACATAGAAGACAAGTTGATGGCAAAGAGGGAGGAAAAAAGAGACAAACAATTAAAAGACCATGAAGATAGATTAAGGGAAATAAACGACAGCCTAAGGAAGAAAAACCAACGTTTAATTGGGGTTCCCAAGGGTGCCAAAAGGGACAGAGGGCCAGAATATGTATTTGAACAAATCATAGCTGAAAACTTTCCTAATCTGGGAAGGGAAACAGGCATTCAGATCCAGAAAATAGAGAGATCCCCCCTAAAATCAATAAAAACCATTCAACACCTCGACATTTAATAGTTAAGCTTGCAAATTCCAAAGATAAAGAGCAGATCCCTAAAGCAGCAAGAGACAAGAAATCCCTGACTTTTATGGGGAGGAGTATTAGGGTAACAGCAGACCTCTCTACAGAGACCTGGCAGGCCAGAAAGGGCTGGCAGGATATATTCAGGGTCCTAAACGAGAAGAACATGCAACCAAGAATACTTTATCCAGCAAGGCTCTCATTCAAAATGGAAGGAGAGATAAAGAGCTTCCAAGACAGGCAGGAACTGAAAGAATATGTGACCTCCAAACCAGCTCTGCAAGAAATTTTAAGGGGGACTCTTAAAATTCCCCTTTAAGAAGAAGTTCAGTGGAACAATCCACAAAAACAAGGACTGAATAGATATCATGATGACACTAAACTCACATCTGTCAATAATAACTCTGAACGTGAACGGGCTTAATGACCCCATCAAAAGGCGCAGGGTTTCAGACTGGATAAAAAGCAGGACTCATCTATTTGCTGTCTACAAGAGACGCATTTTAGACAGAAGGACATCTACAGCCTGAAAATAAAAGGTTGGAGAACCATTTACCATTAAAATGGTCCTCAAAAGAAAGCAGGGGTAGCCAATCTTAGATCAGATAAACTAAAATTTACCCTGAAGACTGTAGTGAGAGATGAAGAGGGACACTATATCATACTTAAAGGATCTATCCAAGAAGAGGACTTAACAATCCTCAATATATATGCCCCGAATGTGGGAGCTGCCAAATATGTCAATCAATTAATAACCAAAGTTAAGACATACTTAGATAATAATACACTTATACTTGGTGACTTCAATCTCCTCTCTCTACCCTCGATAGGTCTTCTAAGCACAACATCTCCAAAGAAACAAGAGCTTTAAATGATACACTGGACCAGATGGATTTCACAGATATCTACAGAACTTTACATCCAAACTCAGCTGAATACAACTGAATACACATTCTTCATTCCAGGGCACATGGAACTTTCTCCAGAATAGACCACCTACTGGGTCACAAATCAGGTCTGAACCAATACCAAAAGATTGGGATCGTCCCCTGCATATTCTCGGGCCATAATGCCTTGAAATTAGAACTAAATCACAACAAGAAGTTTGGAAGGACCTCAAACACGTGGAGGTTAAGAACCATCCTGCTAAAAGATGAAAGGGTCAACCAGGAAATTAAGGAAGAATTAAAAAGATTCATGGAAACTAATGAGAATGAAGATACAACCGTTCAAAATCTTTGGGATGCAGCAAAAGCAGTCCTGAGGGGGAAATACATCGCAATACAAGCATCCATTCAAAAACTGGAAAGAACTCAAATACAAAAGCTAACCTTACACATAAAGGAGCTAGAGAAAAAACAGCAGAAGAAGAGAGTTAATAAAGATTCGAGCAGAACTCAACGAAATCGAGACCAGAAGAACTGTGGAACAGATCAACAGAACCAGGAGTTGGTTCTTTGAAAGAATTAATAAGATAGATAAACCATTAGCCAGCCTTATTAAAAATTTTTTTAAAGGTTTTTTATTTATTTATTTACGATAGTCACAGAGAGAGAGAGAGAGGCAGAGACACAGGCAGAGGGAGAAGCAGGCTCCATGCACCGGGAGCCCGATGTGGGATTCGATCCCGGGCCTCCAGGATCGCGCCCTGGGCCAAAGGCAGGCACCAAACCGCTTAGCCAGCCTTATTAAAAAGAAGAGAGAAAAGACTCAAATTAATGAAGTCATGAATGAGAAAGGAGAGGTCACTACCAACACCAAGGAAATACAAACGATTTTAAAAACATATTATGAACAGCTCTACTCCAATAAATTAGGCAATCTAGAAGAAATGGACGCATTCCTGGAAAGCCACAAACTACCAAAACTGGAACAGGAAGAAATAGAGAACCTGGACAGGCCAATAACCAGGGAGGAAATTGAAGAAGTCATCAAAAACCTCCCAAGACACAAAAGTCCAGGACCAGATGGCTTCCCAGGGGAATTCTATCAAACGTTTAAAGAAGAAAACATACCTATTCTACTAAAGCTGTTTGGAAAGATAGAAAGAGATGGAGTACTTCCAAACTCGTTCTATGAAGCCAGCATCACCTTAATTCCAAAACCAGACAAAGACCCCACCAAACAGGAGAATTACAGACCAATATCCCTGATGAACATGGATGCAAAAATTCTCAACAAGATACTAGCCAATAGGATCCAACAAGACATTAAGAAAATTATTCACCATGACCAAGTAGGATTTATCCCCGGGACACAAGGCTGGTTCAACACTCATAAAACAATCAATGTGATTCATCATATCAGCAAGAGAAAAACCAAGAACCATATGATCCTCTCATTAGATGCAGAGAAAGCAGTTGGCAAAATGCAGCATCCATTCCCCATCAAAACTCTTCACACTGTAGGGATAGAGGGAACATTCCTCAACATCTTAAAAGCCATCTACGAAAAGCCCACAGCAAATATCATTCTCAATGGGGAAGCAGTGGGAGCCTTCCCCCTAAGATCAGGAACAAGACAGGGATGTCCACTCTCACCACTGCTATTCAACATAGTATTGGAAGTCCTAGCCTCAGCAATCAGAAAACAGAAAGACATTAAAGGCATTCAAATTGGCAAAGAAGAAGTCAAACTCTCCCTCTTCACTGATGACATGATATTCTACATAGAAAACCCAAAAGCCTCCACCCCAAGATTGCTAGAACTCATACAGCAATTTGGTAGCGTGGCAGGATACAAAATCAATGCCCAGAAATCAATGGCATTTCTATACACTAACAATGAGACTGAAGGAAGAGAAATTAAGGAGTCAATCCCATTTACAATTGTACCCAAAAGCATAAGATACCTAGGAATAAACCTAACCAAAGAGGTAAAGGATCTATACCCTAAAAACTATAGAGCACTTCTGAAAGAAATTGAGGAAGATACATAGAGATGGAAAAATATTCCATGCTCATGGATTGGCAGAATTAATATTGTGAAAATGTCAATGTTACCCAGGGCAATTTACACGTTCAATGCAATCCCTATCAAAATACCATGGACTTTCTTTAGAGAAAAGAGAGTTAGAACAAATTATTTTAAGATATGTGTGGAATCAGAAAAGACCCCAAATAGCCAGGGGAATTTTAAAAAAGAAAACCATAGCTGGGGGCATCACAATGCCAGATTTCAGGTTGTACTACAAAGCTGTGGTCATCAAGACAGTGTGGTCCTGGCACAAAAACAGACACATAGATCAATGGAACAGAATAGAGAACCCAGAAGTGGACCCTGAACCTTATGGTCAACTAATATTCGATAAAGGAGGAAAGACGATCCACTGGAAGAAAGACAGTCTCTTCAATAAATGGTGCTGGGAAAATTGGACATCCACATGCAGAAGAATGAAACTAGACCACTCTCTTGCACCATACACAAAGATAAACTCAAAAGGGATGAAAGATCTAAATGTGAGACACGATTCCATCAAAATCCTAGAGGAGAACACAGGCAACACCCTTTTTGAACTTGGCCACAGTAACTTCTTGCAAGATACATCCAAAAGAAACAAAAGCAAAAATGAACTATTGGGACTTCATCAAGATAAGAAGCTTTTGCACAGCAAAGGATACAGTCAACAAAACTCAAAGACAACCTACAGAATGGGAGAAGATATTTGCAAATAACATATCAGATAAAGGACTAGTTTCCAAAATCTATAAAGAACTTATTAAACTCAACAGCAAAGAAAGAAACAATCCAATCATGAAATGGGCAAAAGACATGAAGAGAAATCTCACAGAGGAAGACATAGACATGGCCAACATGCACATGAGAAAATGCTCTGCATCACTTGCCATCAGGGAAATACAAATCAAAACCACAATGAGATACCACCTCATACCAGTGAGAATGGGAAAAATTAACAAGGCAGGAAACCACAAATGTTGGAGAGGATGCAGAGAAAACGGAACCCTCTTACACTGCTGGTGGGAATGTAAACTGGTGCAGCCACTCTGGAAAACTGTGTGGAGGTTCCTCAAAGAGTTAAAAATAGACCTGCCCTACGACCCAGCAATTGCACTTTTGGGGATTTACCCCAATGATACAGATGCAATGAAACGTCGGGACACCTGCACCCCGATGTTTCTAGCAGCCATGTCCACAATAGCCAAACTGTGGAAGGAGCCTCGGTGTCCATCGAAAGATGAATGGATAAAAAATATGTGGTTTATGTATACAATGGAATATGAGTCAGCCATTAGAAATGACAAATACCCACCATTTGCTTCGATGTGGATGGAACTGGAGGGTGTTATGCTGAGTGAAGTAAGTCAATCGGAGAAGGACAAACATTATATGTTCTCATTCATTTGGGGAATATAAATAATAGTGAAAGGGAATATAAGGGAAGGGAGAAGAAATGTGTGGGAAATATCAGAAAGGGAGACAGAACATAAAGACTCCTAAGTCTGGGAAATGAACTAGGGGTGGTGGAAGGGGAGGAGGGCAGGGGGTGGGGGCGAATGGGTGACAGGCACTGAGGGGGGCACTTGACGGGATGAGCACTGGGTGTTATTCTGTATGTTGGTAAATTGAACACCAATAAAAAATAAATTTATTAAAAAAAGAGTACATGCAGTATTGTTATTTCATTGATGAAGAATGGGTTAAAAGTGTAATTATATCTCTTAAATTCCCACAGCAATGTTAAAAATTATCATTTTTGCTTACATCCTCATTATCTAGTACTTATCATACTGACGTCTTTAGCTTCAAGGGGAGAAAGCATGTCTTGCCTTGCTTGGTCTACATGCCTACCTGACACAGTGAAGGACTACAGGGAGGAAAAAGCCCCAAGGGAAAAACATTATGCACCTGGGGCACTTCCTCTTGGCTGTTATTGCTAACCTATTTTTCTAATCAAGTGAAACCAAGACGTGGCCCAGTATACAAGCCAGACTTATAAACAACGCCCCAGCCATTTCCTGTCAATAGAAGGAACAGAGGCTCCACAAACCTGAAAGACCCTGGCTTTAAAAAACAGTGAGTTCCCTGAGTTACCTATCAACACCAACCAATCAGAAAGAGATACTTTTCTATCCCTAACATACCTAAAACTTGGAGGTGCTTTTGTTAAATAGAAAAAGAAGACATTGCCTATTGCACAGCAATGATCAGACTTGCCTCTAGCACCCAAATATCCATGAATACTTTTATTGTTACCTAGAGCATAAACTCAAACCTCCCTAAAGTGAAGCAACTCAAGTCTAATAATTATCACATCCATATCCAAGTCTACAATTTCTAAGTGTGGTGTACACTTTATCATTTTGGATATATTTCTTTGTGGTCTGGTGACCTATAATTTAATGAAAAAATTATCCTAACACCTCATAGCCAGTATTCATTCAGTGGAGCTGAATGAACAGCATATATAGTAAAACTTGTCATTAAGAAAACAAAAGAATGCATATATTATTTCAAATGAGTGATTCTTGTTTTCTTTGAGTAAATACCCAGTAGTGGAATTATTGGATGAATACCACATGATTTTACTTATGTGTGGGATCTAAAAAACAAAACAAATGAATAAGCAGACAAACAAAAAGCAGAATCAGACCTGTAAATACAGAGAACAAACTGATGGTTGCCAGAGGGGTGGGGGTTGAGGGGATAAACAAAAGGGGTGAGGGGAGTAGGAGATATAGGCCTTCAGTTAAGGAATGAATACATCATGAGAATAAAAAACACAGTGTAGGGAATATAGTCAGCGATATTGTAATAGTGTCGTATAGCGACAGATGGTAGGTAGCTACACTTGTGGTGAGCACAGCATAATGTTTAAACTTGAGGAATTGCTATGTTGTACACCCAAAACTAATGTAACATTCTATGTCAACGTAGTCAATTTTTTAAAAAAAAAGAAAACAAAATAATTAGAAGCTTCCAGCAGTTCCTGATCCATGAGTTGTAAGATATTGTTAGACAAGAATTTTGAAAAGTGCCTGCCTTGGCAGTGGAGCAGATCACTTGCAGAGACACTAGTTTTACTCTCTGGTTGATTCCTACCTAGCACACTATGTTCCATAGACCCTGGCTTTGCTCACAGGAATAGTCTCCTTGCTCAATCTCTACTGTGACTGCATGGCTCCCATGGTCAGCTTCCATCTGGTACAGGTTTGAAGGCCAGAGTTTGACTTCGGAATGGAACAGCCACTGTGCTTTCCAGGTCCGCTTGGAGTATCTTTGGCAATATGAATCCCTAGAAACTGATTTGGCTTTGGAAGTATTTCCTTTCAGTCAGTTCTATGGGCAAGTGAACACATAGCAAACCTTGTCTAGATAAAGCATGGACTACTCCTGTGTCTATTACCAATGCCTTTTCACTGAGCCCTTTCCTTTTCCACTGATGGTTTCATGATAAAGTTGCAGGTTGGTGGGATATTGGATATCCTAGAGTTTTAACATATGTGTATGCTGCTTTAGCCAATTTACTGAGTCCCTAATAAGGCCAGTTTTGAGTGGAGTTCAGAGTAATGGAAAGCTTTCTACCTGGTACCGGCTACAGTTAAAATAAATACCCTTTCTCTCTGCCATTATGGCTGGAAAGGATGGAGAATTGATGATAAAGAGCCGGGAGAAAGAGATACATCAATAATTCATAGACTAAAAATGTTGGATCCAGCATCTTAGTGTATATATGCCATCAATGCAAGTGCTAGGAAAAAGGGGGCAAGAAAGTTTTTCATAATAAATGCTATGGATTAGAGGATTTATTCTGTGAATGTCAATTAATGGGCTTATGCCCAAGCTGTTAACAGTCATAGAATGGAAGAGATACTATTGTCAAACAATTGAAATGCATAAAATAGCATTTGATAATGCCATTGCTGACATGTTCCCATTGCTGGAAGCATCTTCCACCCCACTCCCCCAATCCCTGTTATGCATTGACCGAAAAACAAAACAAAACAACATATTCCCAGGAATCATAGATCTCACATATCACCAAATTTACTAATAATAGCAAAGGAAATGAACACAAACCAGAAATACCATTTCTGTCTCCTGTGATGCCCTAAACTTTCAAATTATTTCTTTTCAACATTGGTACATATTTTGGTGTCAGAGATACATGCTAACACTAATTACATGTGATGGGTATGAGCTCAGAGGAGCTGTTTCATTATGGGACTTTGTTTTTATACTTTTTTTAATCACATAAAGCTGAAGACTTTACATGCAAAAAGTTTTACTTTACAGCCAGATTTGTTTCAGAGAAGCAATCTAGATGTATCAAGTAAATATACCCTGCTAGATACATATGTAGGTAATTTTATTGACTTTCTTCTACTAAAACTATTTTTTACAAGGAAGTCTATGAGGTCAACACAGAGGTAAGGGTCATCAAGGAAAGAGGGAATAAGTTATGTACCTGCTATAGATTTTTTTTTTTCTTTCCAGGTATGATAGCTTGGGGAGAAGAATAAATAGAAAATGAATTAATTGCATTGGACTTTTCTTGTAATGGTGGGGAGCATTAGGATTAGCCACAGGCTTAGGACACATTATCCTGTCCATCATATTCCTTTTTTTTTAAGATTTTATTTATTTTTTTATTCATGAGAGACAGAGAGAGAGGCAGAGACCTAGGCAGAGGGAGAAGCAGGCTCCCTGCGGGGAGCCTGATGCAGGACTTGATCCCAGGACCCCAGCATCACACCCTGAGCCAAAGGCAGACACTCAACCACTGAGCTACCCAGGCATCCCTGTCCATCATATGTCTATTATTAACTTTAAAAGAATACTCTCAACTGAGAAGTTTCTATTATTAATTGCATTCATATGTTTACTGGATCTGTTAAAACTTATTAAGCCGTACAACTTTGCTTCTGAAGAAAAAATATTTTACAGTGAAAGAAATAAAGAGTCAATGCCATGTGATATATCTATTTTACCATATGCTATATCAGCCAGGAAACATAGTCTGATAGTTTATTGAAATGCTGGACTGTAGTTTGGAAGATTAAAGGTGCTGGTCCTCTGGATATTGTATATTTTTTTTACCTAATAAGTGAAATAGATTACTGCTCTTCCCATTTGCAGATTTCATAGATTTGAGACCCAATATTAGAAGTGGGGTTGATTTCTCCTACACTTATACTATATTAATCACTAGTATACTTTTCCCATTCCACCCTGTGATTATGGTATCTGCAAGAGAAATACTTTCATTATGAATCACAATACACTTTCATTAGGAATGAAATGCTTTCATAATGAATCAGCAATGGTTCCTCTGCTGTTGGGAGGTCAGCCTGCATGTATTTGTGGGTCCTCATGCCTGAGTCACAGGCAAGATGTACAGTTACACCAGTCTCTGAGATGACTAATTCTGGTTGGGAAAACAGAATTGAAATTTCTGTCCTGCACGGAGGTTGTGGAGATGTAGAATGGAATACAGGGATTCTTGAGGTGCTGCTCATATTACAACATGAAGTTTTGGGTAGCTTTCCAAGTTTTGTAATGTAAATGTGATGCTTTGTTGCATCAGATCTGTAGGATCATAATGAGAGGGATTTTCCTTCTCATTAACTGCTAGTAGTTCAGGTATAAGCATCAGAGGAAGCATCAGTCAAATACATTGTTTTTCCTAAAGTATTGAAACTTCAGAGACAGAGATCGAGACAGATTAAGAGAGAGTTTGAAGGAGAGATGAAAGAGAAGGTGCAACTCCCTATTCATATCATAAGCATTTTATAAAATAGTTGCACATTAAGAAGGTTTGGTTGAATTAGTTTTTCATTAGGGATTCCAAAATTATGATTTTCTAATTCTTTCCACAATTATAAACTGGACTTTTGCAGAAAGGAATTTTTCTTATCAGCTAGGGCTATTTTGTTATCCAGTAATACAGTTATTTCAGAAAAAGAGAAGATAAACTTTTAATTATTTC
This sequence comes from Nyctereutes procyonoides, assembly GCF_905146905.1. NCBI lineage: Eukaryota > Metazoa > Chordata > Mammalia > Carnivora > Canidae > Nyctereutes > Nyctereutes procyonoides. Next base: position 20,424,240 of record NW_026575121.1, read on the forward strand.
CCTTTGCTTGGCATTTTTAATAATACTGGTGACCTAGTTGCTACCCATGGTAAAACTGGATTTTATATATTCCATCTGTTTGAATCAACATTAGTCATTTTTTAATGCCCAAATCACCCTTTCTTTGGCCAAACAAACCAACCATTTAATCTATTTTTGAAAGCTTACTTGCTTTTGTGGTATAAGATATTATAGTTTCATTTTATACAACCTCAAAGACCCAGAATTAGTCATTTCATTAAGAATCTTTGGGCCTTTTAAGTGGGGAATATATCTAGACACCATGTCTAGGCATTGGACATACTTGTTTCTACTGAGCTATTATTGCTTCTTGCTCTTTACATGGGCAAAGCTAAACATTTATTTTTGAAAAGAATGTGAGTCCCTAATGATATTTCAAATTTCAAATTTAAGGGGCTTAAATTATGGTTCGGTATTTTTTTTCTTCTGTTACACTCAGGTCTTGGTTCTAGACAACATTAATAAAATTATTTATTTGCTTTTTCTATCTATGTATATGTATAAACACATGAAAGAAATATTTTTCTAAATACAAATACAACTTCTAACAATAAAACTATGGAATGAGGTTAACACTTTTCTTGCCTTTTCTGCTTGGTTAATTGTATGTCATATTATTTAACTAAATTCTGTTATCATTTGCAATAATTTCCTCATGCATTTTTTGAGTTTCCCCCAAATTCAATTTTTTCATTGTCACTGAGCTTCATAACTTTTCCATTCCTGTCATTAACTCTCCAGTTACCTTTGTCTACTTTCACTGGATAAAACTCACAGTACCATTTCAAAAAGTAGCTGCAAAAGCATTTACTATAGTGCAGTAGGTGCGGTAGATTTCTATGCATGGATATTAGCAGCATCTGAATTCTTGTATTGCCTCTTTTTGTGTGTGTGTGTGTGTGTGTGTGTGTGTAAATTATCCAGCATCCTCTCCTTCTATCCTTTATCTTCTAGCTTTATAAACAGATTTATGCACAACTCTTTTATTTCTGGTGTTCACACTGTCTCTTCAAACTGTGTGTTTTGTCTTTTAGTATGCCTTGTAATTTTGTGTTGTTGTTGAAAGTGAGACAGAATGTACTGGGCTAAAGAAACTGAGATAAAAATGTTTCAGTGTGAGGTTTTATGTTTATCCCTCTAAGGCTTAAACTATTCATTGTTTGCTCCAACTATGGTATAAGAGGCTAAAATTTCCTCTAGTGGTTTCTGTCTCCCTTGTTATCTTTGGATGGCCCTAGAGAACTCTTGTTTTGTTTTGCTTTTATTTATTTTTTTGTTTTGTTTTGCTTTTATTTTTTTATTTTTTTTTTAATTTTTATTTACTTATGATAGTCACAGAGAGAGAGAGAGAGGCAGAGACACAGGCAGAGGGAGAAGCAGGCTCCATGCACCGGGAGCCTGACGTGGGATTCGATCCCGGGTCTCTAGGATCGCGCCCTGGGCCAAAGGCAGGCGCCAAACCACTGCGCCACCCAGGGATCCCTTGTTTTGCTTTTAATTTGTGGTTGGATCTGGCCCTGTCCCTTAAGATTGGGCTGCTCCACTAGGCTCACCTCAAAATTATTTAAACTTTGAAATAATTTTAGATTTAGAGAACAGGGAAGAGAATGGAGAAATTTCTTGTATATTTTACCTAGCCACTACTAATGTTAAGATCTTATGTAACCATGTACGTTTAGCAAAAGTAGGAAGTCAACATTGGTATAATACACTTAAATAAACTAAAGACTTTATTAGTATTTCATCAGCTTCTCCACAGTAGACCTTATTAAAAGTTTTTTTCCCCAGCTGTATTGAAATATAATTGACATGTAGCATTGTGTAACATTAAGGTTTACAATGTGATGATTTTATGTACATATATAGTGCAAAATGTTTACCACAATATGGTTAATTAACACATCCTTCACCCAAAATAATTATAATTTTATTGTTGTTATGGTGAGAAAATTAAAGCTATATTCCTTTTTTTCTTTTTTTTTTAAAGCTGTATTCTTATAGCAACTTTCAAGTATATAATATAGTATTGCTAACAATACTCACCATGCTGGATTTTAGATCTGTGGAACTTATTTATCTTATGATTGAATATTTGAACCCTTTGATGAATATTTTCCTCATTTCCTCCACCTATCAGCCTCTGGCAACCATCATTCTAATCTTTGTTTCTATGAGTTTGATGTTTGTAGACCCACATATAAGTGAGATCATGCAGTACTTGTGGTTCCCTGACTTATTTCGCTTAGCATAATGTCTTCAAGATTCATCCATGTTGTCACAAATGGCAATATTTTTTCCCATTGTATATATTTACCACATTGACAATGGCACAATCCTTGGTGAACTCTGTGGGGGTCCATAGGTTTCAAGGACTGTTGGGGTATTTAATGGCACCTTTAGGTTGAGGGGCTAGGAATAAGGTCAGGCAGTGATGGTGGCCAGAGCTGGTGGTGTACACACCTTCAGCTGTGAGAGGCCAGCTGCAGATGCCTTCATAGTGTTAGAGACTATTTGCAGACACACACAAAGTGGTGAAGACCAGAGCCAACAGTAGGGCCAGGATCAGCTGTGGGTACACTGGTATCTATGGGGTCCCTGGCTGTGGCTGTGCACCTTTGTGACCTCAGGATCTTCTGATGAGCACACACATAGCACTAGAGGCCAGCGACAGGGGTTGAGTCAGTGATGTACAGATACATAGTTGGAGTGGTGAATTGGGAGCAAGTCTAATGGCGCAGACCAGTGAGAGGAGATAGAGCTGTATCTGGGCCCACAAGCAGCTGTGGAAGCCCTAAATATCAGGCCAGTGATGTTCAGGTCCGTAGCTAGATCTGTGCACTCCTATGGCAGCAGTGTCTTACTATAGGCACCTTATAGTATATGTCAGTGACTGAGATCTGACTGGGGATGTGCTGATGCACAGCTAGAAAATGAACTGCAGGTCCAGGTGAGCCTAGTGGAGCAGCCCAATCTTAAGGGACAGGGCCAGATCCAACCACAAGCAGCTTAGGAGCCCTGGCTGTCAGTGTGTACTCTGTGGCTATGGGGTCTGCCCTTGGGTATGTGCTCAACAGTAGAGGCTGGTGATGGGAATTGGGCTGGAGTGTACAAGGCGCACAGCTAAAGGGTGATTTGCAGATTAGCCCAGTGGTGCAAGCCAGTGAACAAACATGGGCCGAATCTGAACCCATACACTGCTGTAGGGTCTTTGGCTGTAGGTGCACACGTCAGGAGCTGCCATATCTCATGTAGGCATGCCCATGGCAGAGGAGGCTAGTGATAGAAGTCAGGCCAGTGATATTCAGGTGCATAGGGTCAGCCCCAAGCATGCACAGGTAGTGGGGGGCTTATATTCGGGTAGCCACAGGGTCTGGGCTGACTGCCAGTGTGGGGGCATTTTTAAAACTGGCACTTACTGTTATTTTGACTCTCAAACTTGCTCACATTGAGCCTCCAACAATTCATCAATTACAGATTAGGTGTTCTTCCCTTAGTCCTGTTTCCCAATAAAACACAAAAATTTCATAAATTGTGATTCTCTCTCTCTTTCTGTCTGCCTCTTCAACTTCAGCGACAGAAGTTTTCCCTGACCTCAATTCTGCTATGGATCTAAGAAGAGTTGTATATTTTCAATTTTTTTTATCTTTTTTCTTGCTCTGTGCATGAGTGATGATTTCTAAGCACCTCATATGTTAGACCTGAAACCACAGGTAACCCTCCAATTCTATATACCTAATTCTCTCTCTTTGAAATACCTAAAGTGATATCTGTTTTCCTAAGTCATACATCATAAAAGTTAATAGAGGTTAATCATGTTACCTAAAATTATGGTAATACCCACCTGACAAATATTAATGTAAATGGTTAAAAATGACTCTCTTAAATGAGGGGTTTTAGGAGGAAAGCCATTTAATATTTTTCTAGTGTATTTGAATATTTTATTTTCATTTTGTCCAAGTATCGTGTTTCCAAATTTAAATAAGTTCATTCAAGAAAGAAAGAAATGGAGATAAGGAAGAGAATGAGATAATGAAGAGGAGAGAGAGCAGGAAACAAAAAGGGAAAGAGAATGGGAGAAAAAAGGGGGGAATAGATAGAAACTTTAAAAAAAAAAATAGGTTCCACCCCCAGCATGAAGCCCGGTTCAGGGCTTGAACTCATGACCCTGAGATCAAGATCTGAGCTGAGATCAAGGGTCAGGTGCTTAAGCAACTGACACACCCAGGCACCCCTAGATAGAAACTTTTGATGCTGGTTATTGAGAGGTTAATAGCAGCTTCCAAAAGAGATTTCAGACTCAAGTTACAGGGCCATTCCAATACAAGATGTCAAGAAATAAGAGAGTGATAAACATATAGTGTATGTTTAAACTACATGTTCATTTCCTTTTTGGAACAGTGGGGAGGAGTAATACTATATATAAAGGCTAACTGGATCAAAGGGAAGTTTCAGTAGTTATTTTGTTTAGAATGGAACATTGTTTGTTTAAAATAGGATCAAAGGCTGAGGGTCAGAAGAGTGATTGATTGCAAGAGAGAGAGATTAGACACTTGATAATGTATTCTCCTGGAGGATATGGAGAAGGTTGGATTTGAAAGCACCAGTATTTTAAAAAATGATGCTATTAAACTGTTTCCCCTCCTGGGAAAAGTTTAGGTGTCTGTTATAAAAGGACACCTTTTCCTTTGGGCAAAATAACTAAAGCAAAGCTGAGAGATAGGATTGCTGTATCAGGTGTCTGAAGGTATGGGGGATGGTCCCTGCACCATTTTTATACATATAACCTTGGAAGAGTCCTTTAGTACTCTCTGTGTTACTTACCTCATCAGTAATATAAATATAATAGGGATTTGGGGAAGCTTAGTGAGATAATGTCTCTAATGTGGATTTAGAAATAAATTTTAAAAATTAGTTTCTTGTGTGTACAGCCACTGGCAAGAGTGATAAAGTGAACATTTGCGGCAGGTGCTATGTTAGAGGATCCTTCAGGAAAATACATTTACACCTTTAAACTTGTGAATAAGCCAACATAAAACACTGCTTATGGCTTTTAAATGAACTCTAAATTGCTGTTTAGACATTGTTAGCAAACTCAAAATCCCTATTTGGAAATAATCTGGGATTCATTTATGTTTATTAATACAAATCTCAAGTTCTATCTTTAAACCAGGCTGAATAATGAGAACTTTTCCAGTTTCCATACTTATTATTCTGAAATCACATTTAACTTGGAAATAAGTGATTTGAAGTGGGGGTTTAGGGAGTAGTGTTTTAAAGTTAAAATTTTTATCTTAAGGAACACTCTGGCACAAGATAATATGTGTTTTACAACTCACAAATCTTTGTCCAAGAAAAAATTTCTCCATGGTCTCTTTTGTAACCCTTTTGTTTTTGAAATGTCTTTTAATTAGAACCATATATGCTCAATGGGATTTTATTTTGTTTTAATCTGGAAAGTCTCCCACCTTTGACATTGGTATTCAAATCTAATTTTTCTGCATGTCCATTGTTCCTAGTTTCCTGTTCTCTCAAAGACTCAGTACTACCCATCCCCATGGCAAAGCAAAGAAGCATTTCCCTTGTAAGAGAACATTTTTAGACCGAAAGGAGAAGCAGAAAATAAATAATTTGACAAATATGCTTTGACGGGTAGTAGAGAAAAATATGGTGAAACCAGATAACAGCCATGTAGAAGAGACGGAGCTGTGTTCTGTAAACTATTTCATTTTCTCCCTGGGCCCAAAGGAAGATACATGTCCTCGGTACCTGTTGTCTCTATGGGGTCATGAGATAACTTCTGACCAATGGAAATTGAGTGATAGTGTTGCAGACACTCCCAGGCCAGGCACATAAAACATCTCCAATGTGGGGCACCTGGGTGGCTCAGTTGGTTAAGCAACTGACTCTTGATTTTGGTTCAGGTCATTATCTCAGAGTTGTGAGATAGAATCTTGAGTGGATCTCTGCTCTGGGTGTGGAGCCTGCTTAAGATTCTCTCTCCCTCAAGTCCCAGGTCGGGCTCCCTGCATGGAACCTGCTTTTCCCTCTGCCTGTGTCTCTGCCTCTCTCTCTGTGTGTGTCTCTCATGAATAAATAAAATCTTAAAAAAAAAAAAAAAAAGGATTCTCTCTTCTTCTCCCTCTGCCCTTCCCCCACCCCAAAAATCTTCAATGTATGAATCTCCTTTTTCTTCTTCCATGGCAAACCTGATGGTCTTTTGCTGAGAATAGTGAGCTCAAGATGCAAGGTGACTATGTCTTTGAGAAGTTGAATATAGTAGAGTTCATTTTAAGTATAGTCCTTTTGTCTCAGTAATTTGGACTCTAATATGAATGAACATTGAATTTTTATTATGCTCAACTACAGAGATTTCAGTTTCTTGTTACCACAGAATAGCCTAAATACTGATAGGCTTTTACTGGCATCATTTTCCAAAATATGTAGCTTACCTGGTCTTTTGACTTTGAGTCCCATATTTAAATATGTTTTTTTCAAAACTTTTTCTTTGGTCATTCCTAGAAATTCCACTAAATGTGTCACTTAATGAAGACATGATAGAATTTTTGATCAATTACTGAAGACTTAGAATCAAGTACAAAATATAACAAGATTTGCATGATGATCTAGAAATCATACTAAATTCCAATGTGTTACAGTAGATTTCCTTTAACCATTTAACCATATGAGCATTTTCTATGAAACTGTAATGGGATTTAAATAGCACATTTTAAATCAAAATATGCTCTTCGTTTCTTCACATGTATGGTTTTTCAATTAACTATATTCTATTCTGATATTGATATTTGGAGGTTTAAGAAAAGTTTATCTTTGTGTAGGAAGGAGGTAAGGTCTCCCCTGAGTCTTTCTTTATCTGTCTCAGTGTCAATACCCCAGGAAATGATTAAATAGGAAGCCAGAATTTGCAAGTTAGGTTGACAAGAGAGAAAATCTGGTTCTCTCTCTCTCTCTCTCTCTCTCTATCTATCTATCTATCTCTCTTTGTTTCTTTCAGTCAAGCTTCCTTGGTATGAAATAGTAACATGCTGGAAGATATTGAAAAATGCTCAACGATAGGAAAGATGGCCTTCATAACATGGTTTCCAAGTAAGAATGAGGCAGAAATGCATCCATGTAGGCTGAGTCAGACTTCAAATTGAATATGCAATTTCTTGTGTGCTATATAACTCATCTGTTTTTGTCCTTATTCCACTTCTCTTTCTTGATTGCAGCTGAGGAAATTCCAAACACATGCCATAGAAAAGGAGACAAGAATAATTATTATTTTGAAAGTGGGTCTACAAAGCCATTTATGCAAATTACCCAATGGAGAAATATTTAAATACCAAATACATGAGTAGACATTTGTGGGGATTATAAAGATACCAAAAAAAAAAAATCATCCCATACTTTGGATGAGTTAAATATTTTAATTTATCTTAACAATATTATTGAAAATACTCATTTTTTGCTTGAATTTGTACTCAACAAAGTAATTACAGGAAGAAAAGTGCTTCTTGAGTCCATGATGATTGTGGCAGTAAAAATGAGCCAGATTTCACAAGCCAAAGATAATTCACAGAGACAAGAGTCAGGTCAATCACGCCTCAGGGCCCACCACCTGATACTTTTGCTATCTTGGAAAATTAAGACTGTTTTGCATTAAGAAATTGTGATAATTCATTTCATTTGTGCAGTGATCAGTAGTGGAATTGAATTTGTTGGTAAATTTCATAAGTAGCATTTTCCCCAAGAATAGAAAAGATATCATAATATCAATGGAACTGTGCTCTAAACATCCTCTGACTATGACTAAAGATATGCAATATGACTTCTGTTGGAAGTTGTACCATAAAAGAAAAACTCAGCCAGTAAAATGTTTGCAAACAGACAAAGAAACAAAAATACTTTGTATAACAGTTAACAAAAAAAGATTTGGAAACAAATAATTATGAAAAGGTAGGTAGTCCCAGGGACTTTCAGACAAGAAGTTGGCTAAATGAAGCAGGAGAATTAAGATTGAAAACTTTATGAGCATTCCACCTTGGGAAGCCTGGGTGACTCAGGGGTTTAGCCCCACCTTTGGGCCAAGGCATGATCCTGGAGACCCAGGATCAAGTTCCGCATGGGGCTCCCTGCATGGAGCCTGCTTCTCCCTCTGCCTGTGTCTCGGTTTCTCTCTCTCTCTCTCTCTCTCTGTGTGTGTGTGTGTGTGTCTCATGAAAAAATAAATTAAAAAAAAACCTTTAAAAAAAGAATTCCACCTTATAGAAATATTGTGTAGAAATCGAGGAAGAACACTAAATACCAAGATGATTCTCAGAAAAATGAGTGAAGGAAGTGAAAAATATAATTTTCAATACTTTAGGAGGAGAGAAAATGAGATTTCCATAAAAGCAAAACCCTTAGACCTTTATAGTACATTCCTGAATAAAGCATTTGCAGGAATCACTAATAACCTGGCAGAGGAGTGACAGATAAGAGAAATAACCTTCTGTGCCTCTCCCAGTTTCAAAGAAAGAAGAATGTGTATTCTGGCTGCATTGAATATCTGCTAATTTCACCCCAATGCAGTTAGAGTTATAACTTACAATTAGAGAAAGAGTAGGTCAAGAGAGAAGAATGGATAGGCTATAATCACCTATCTTTAAATTTAAAATATTAAGGTACATAAATGACTTAGAGTTTCAGCTGGTTTACAAACTATCAAAAATCTTCATGTTCATGTAGTCAAAGGAAATTCCATTTATTCATCAGTGATAAACAATTCCAAATTATTACAGTGTTGGTGCCTATATTTCAAATTACCCTCATTGAATTTTGGTCAGAAGACACTTTTGTTTTCAGTTTTAATTTAAGACCTGAGTTCAGTTGATTCACTTGAACAAATCCTCACTGAGTTGGCTCATGGTGACTTGGATTGTTGGAATCTATTTTATCTTAGATTTGGCTATAGCCACACCTCTGCAAACTTTATGGGCTTACTGGGGAGGGGGGGGAGAAGCAAAAACCAAAAACACCTGGGTTCTCCAAGACTGAAGACATGACTCAGATGTATTCTGGAACTCAAGATTTGATTTTCAAAACAACTGAAACTTAGAAGACATAAAATCTAAGAGTGATATTTAGTTACTTAATAGAGTCCCTAATAAAGTTGAAATTTGATAGGGAGAAGTACTATCCTGGAAACAATAATATAAATAACTAACTTTCCCACACTTTAAGCTGTCTTTGTTTTATAATTTGGAAGGCTAGGAAGTGATGTGAAATAGTTTCAATGAAGTTTTGAGAAAACATTTTGTGTTATATAATGAGTACTATTTGATTCCTACCTTTGTGAATAAAAGCAGGGATCCCCAAAAGAAAAATAAATCATTCCCCATTGTCCATTATCTTGAGAAGAGGTTACTGTTCTATTGAATAAAAACATGGAAGGAAAGCCTACATTGGGTGGTAGAGGAAAATCTTTTCTCTGGATCCTAACACTAATAACCTGGACTTTATATTACAACAGTTTACAACTTTGACACTGTGGACATTTTGAATCAGAATTCAAATAATTCATTTTGAATTCTTTGGGGGATTTCTTGTGCATATTACTAGCATCTGCAGCCTCTATCTACAGAGTTCAGTAGTACCTTCCATGCACTATCCCATCCCACTATTTGTGGCAACCAAAAGTGTTTCCAAATATTGCTAAATATCCTCTGGGGGACAAAATTACCTCCATGGAAGGACTCTACTGTAGATTTTTAGCTAGGCTTAAGTCAAATCTTGTAGGCCAATGGGAGAGTCTTGGTCACTAGACTGTCTAAGTGTTGAGGATATATTACCCTTGAAGAATGTCACATCTTGAAGATAGATAAATTATTCTGCACATCTGCTAACTCAACGAAATATTACTCTTGCTAAAAATTTTCTATTGGCTGTCATTTTATAATTTTTGTTAAAATGTCACAGATTTACCTTACATTCAATCACAGAAAAAGAAGGGGCACAAATTTATACTTGAGTGGATGTTTTTAGGGAAGGATTCTCTAAGTCTACAAGGTGATGAGAGTAGCAATTATGTTGGCATTTTTAAGAAAGTGAATCTCACAAGATACAGGACTCAGTAGGTTCCTCTAAAAAGTAGTACCTCTCACCTCAGTCTTAGAAAACCAGTATTTAAGTTTATGTATTTTATTAACATGTAATATATTTCCCCTTAGTATTTGGTAGGACATGTCTAATAACAACTTAGCATTTTGAAGACCATAGTGTCTAGATCCCAGAAAATAAAGTCCCTGGTATTGTTCTTATTTGTGTTATGGATGAAAGAGAATGTTAAGATTCTCCTAATTTTCAAATAATGCTAAACAGTTATGGATAGGAAAAAGGTCCACTGTTTTCCTACTCACAAGCAATTAAGAGTTAAATGTGAAACAGTGCGAGTGGGTAGATGAGTGTTAGGTATTGTCAGTTTAGTGATTTACTGTATAGAGAATATATAATGAGAAAACTCCAGTCTGTACTTATAAAAGGGGCTCATATAAATTACATAGAAATCTAAGAGTGACTTTAACATGCAAAATTTAGTGTGCATAGAAACAAAAATTTAGATATGAGCTGGACAAATATAAAAGATACATATACATATGGTTGGTGTGGTATTAATGATTAATGGTATTAATGAAAAGTGGGGGGGAAGCTCTTTGAGAATATAAGTTTGAAAATGTTGTGGAAGAAAATTGTCATTAGTTAATATTGTAAACTCATTCTATTAGTTAATATTGTAAACTCATTCTATTTGGAATCATACCCTACCTTACAAGATTTTTTGACCTTCTACCATATTGAAAGTTAATGGATGATTGAGTGATTGTAAACTACTTCCTGAAAACATTCCAGTGTGACTGTCAAGTAGAAACCAAAGACCTACAAAGATGTTAACATTATCAAATGATTATTGAATGGATAACTAGAAGTGTTACTCTTAGATAAAAGGTGTATTGAGCATCCAGCAAAATTACAAAATACACAATATAAAGTTGGAAACAGTTCAGACAAGGAAAACTGAAATATTTAAACTGTTTTGAAGGATATTATTTCTGATATGAGCACAATTAGTCAATTAAAGGTTAGATGAGGAAAGGTGTTTTTTTGTTTTTTTGAAGGTGTGGACATTGAGCTATTCCTGCAATAATGACAAAAATAGCACAAATTATTCACGTGGACAACCAGGTTCAGCAGGAAAAAAAGGTCTGAGAAATATGAGAAACTTGTTTTGTAGGGGGGAATAATATTGTCCCCTTTTTGTTTATTCATGAGAGACACACAGAGGGAGAGGCAGAGACACAGGCAGAGGGAGAAGCAGGCTCCAGGCAGGGAGCCTGATGTGGGACTCGATCCTGGGTCTCCAGGATCACGCCCTAGGCCAAAGGTGGCACTAAACCACTGAGGTTTAGCAGAAGGCTGCCCTCTTCACATGTTTTATTGAACAGTACCCACTGATTAGAAAGAAACTATGTAATGTCTTATCTGTTGGCTTTAGTCAAAGTTGTGTGTGTATGCACATAGATACTACCAACTGAAATATTGCCAAATGTATATCCAACTCATATATACATATATCTTATATATATCAAACTAAATCGGTAGTTTTGAAAAACACTGCTATTAGATATAAACAATCAGCATCTCTTAATAATACTGAGTTAGTTGCTTGAGGTTGCTTGAGAATGGTTGAGAATAATTCCTCATGTTTATACATATGGAAAATAAAAGACATTTGGGCATTCTATATCTTATTAATGTGTATTGGCTTTGTTCTCCTGAGACTTTCTTAAGAGAGAGGCAACTTTTTTTTCCCCACAACTTTCAAGAAATGAAAGAACTTAAGTAAATATGTTGCTATGGAGAAATCTTTGCCTCATGATTTTTTTCTGTTTTCTAAGTGGCCCAATGGATATGCCTTGCTGCCCAAAGGAGTATTAAAAGTTTTATAAATATATATACACACATACATACATATATACATAATTATATATATAATAACATATACATATATACATAATTTCAGTATACACACAAATATGTCTAATAATATATATTCACATATATCATATGTCCTTAGTGTTCTCTTACTGTTAACAACAGTTTCTACTCAGAACGAGGTCCTTGCCGTCTGGGTTAAATATTTGCTGCTAATTTCTGGCTTCTGGCATTCTGATCCCCAAATCTTGCTACATAAAGCCTCTAGATTATTATGGTACTTCATACAAGTTCTGCTTGTTTTGTCTGTTTGTAGGTATTTACACATAGTTTGGAATAAGCCAAATCCGCAGATATTTTATTATGAGATAAATTGCATTCAATTTTGTTGTTTTTATCCTATATGATTTCCAAGACTTACAGTAAAATAATTTAGATTGAGTTCCCACCATACCTGAACTAAATTATTCAGGAAGAATTGCTGATAGAGCTAATATGGAGAATAGTACATGGGAAAGATTAGGATCTAGAATATTCAACTCCTTAAAGCTACTCTTGGTTAGTCATGTATATCATAATGGCTTTGCATATTCCAAAGGTATATGTTCACCTGTTTAAAGATAATTTCCTTAAAATAGAGGTATACCTGGTGAGCCTGTGAGAATAAAGAAATTTAAAATTGGAGAAAACAGGGATGCCTGGGTGACTCAGTAGTTGAGCATCTGCCTTTGGTTCAGGTCATGAAGTGCTGGGATCCAAACCCACATCAGGGTTCCCTGCAGGGAGCCTGCTTCTCCCTCTGCCTGTGTCTCTGCTTCTCTCATGAATAAATAAATAAAATCTTTAAAAAATAAAATTGGAGAAAACAAGTCATGAGAAAGTAGAATTATGGAAAAGTAGGGGAACTCAGAGATAGAAAAGTGGGTCATGACTATGTTGGAATGGCTAAACATTAGTTATTTGCCTTATTTAAGTTCACTCCTATTTGGTAGGTATTGTGCTGTCTTTTTTTATGTTAAGAATTTAAAAGATTAAGTAAAATTCCCAAGTTCAGTAAGCTGCAAATTGACAGTTTATTTTGAACAGAATTGATCCTGGAGCTGAAGCTCCTCCTTCTCTATGAGAATGCCATGTGGGAAGTGGAAGACTCTCTTGGGAGGGGGTGGTCAGAGGCAGGCTTCACAGGGACTCTGAGGTGACCCTATCTACCAAAGTATCTGGAGCAATCTTCCAATGGCTCTAAGTGTGTTTGTGCTGCTAACACCTTTGCTCTTCATGCTGCAGTATATATATCCTTAAAATAAAGCTTTATTAACACAATAAATCTGGGTCTCTATTTCTTGTAGCCTGAGAGTCTAACTCAAAATGTAAAGCCATGTTCTTAAATATAGCATTTTAAAATGCATATACTTAACTTTGATAAAGTGCAGATTCCTTATAATGAGATCCACTCTTTTTCATTTTCTGAGTCTAGTTTTGTTTTGGTTTCTTTCCTTTTTCTTTTACTCTGGGAGTGGCTCCTATTTCTATTTAAAATCCTAGTTAAATGAATCAAATCTTCATCAGATACAACTGTTTAAAGTAATTTCATTTTTAATACTTTTTAGTTTGTCTTTTTTAAGTTTTTAGTTCTTCTAAATTTTTTTTGATGGGCTATGTCTTTTACTTATTTTTATTTTCTACTGTCTGTATATTTATACATACTCTTTAAATTTTTTTAGTATAATAGACACAATGTTACATTAGTTTCAAGTGTACAACTAGTGATTCAACCTCTTTATTTTTTTATAATTATTTTTTTTACTTTATTTATTCATGAGCGACAGAGAGAGAGAGAGCGACACAGAGAGACAGAGACAGAGAAGGAGAAGCAGGCTCCATGCAGGGAGCCTGATGTGGGACTCGATCCTGGGACTCCAGGATCATGCCCTGGGCTGAAGGTGACGCTAAACCATTGAGCTACCCAGACTGCCCTGATCAACTTCGTAAGACATTATGCTGTGCTCACCACAAGCGTAGTCACTATTAAAATATCATCAACTTGAATCCCTACGCTGTGCCTTTTATTCCTATGATGTATTCATTCCACAACTGGAAGTCTGTATCTCCCTCTCCCCTTTACCCATTTTGCCCACCTCCCTAGCCCCTTCCCTCTGGCAACCATCAATTTATTTTCTGTATTTGTAGATCTGATCCTGCATAAACTTTCATTTTTAAGGAGAGCTGACGTCATATATATGTACTATAAGCATTAAAATAAGAAAACTTGAGCATTGTCATCATATGTCATCATATTTTGATTTCAGATCATTTTTCTCTCTATGGGCTCTTGTTTCATTCCAATTTTCTGAAATATTTGAAATATGTGTACTAAAAACACATTTCCTTCACTATCTATCTTGTTGTGCATTAATGTGATGTAAATATTAATGAAAGATTCTTCTTCTGGTTAGAATGTAAAAGGTCTCTGTTCAATCACTCCATTATCAATAACACAGATAATCATTATCTATTTTTAAAGTATTATCATAAACTACTCCTCCTTAAAGAGATACATGCCTCAGATACTTGCCATTTTTACAGACTTGAATTAAGAAAATGATTGAAGTACAGCAAACTTACCTACTTCTATTATATAATGATCTCAAATAAGTACGTATATAGTATAACTTTTCAATAAGAATTTTAGCCCATCGCATGCCTCATATTTAATATATTCCTTGTATGTCTTTTAACACTGTTGAAGCTTTGTGAATATTAATTATAGAAAAACTAAAACAAATATTTCAAAAATTCATGGAGATATTTAAATATCAGAGTTTAAAGTTAGAAATGAAGCTAGGCTTTCTCTTGTGTATCTCTAGTGTCTATTTATCCAAGGATCTAGGTGCCCATTTCATCTCTCACCAGTATTCTCAGAGTATTTGGAATTGTTTTTGTATTATCCTACACAAAATACTTATATAGATTGTGGACAAAAGTTGACATAATTGGCACCCTTCTGGCATTTGAACTAAGGAAGCAGGGATTAAAATATCCTGATCCCCATAGGTGGTTCCTCAAGCTCAGGCCTGAGGCAGTGTTTCAGAATGGAGTAGATAATGCTACCGTGATTATGTGTAAAAATAGAAGACTTGTCAACTTAACTTGTCATCTTGGCATTTTCCGTGAATGCTGAGTTCACTTTTTAAATGAGGAGAACTATATAGGGTGGACAGATAAGTAATTCTAGAAGATTATTTTCTATAAGCTCATGATGGGCTTCGAAATTTCATTTCACATGTTCTATGTTCAGTCACAGCCAAAGACCATTTACTTTCCCTATTAAGGTTGTGCTATTTCTGTAGCTCAAAGGATACAAGACACAGAGAGATTCAAATTTAGTCAAAGAGCAAAAAAAAACAAAAAAAAAGTGTAGTATATATGTAAAAAGGTTGATTTGTCTCTATTTCCTAGCACCGAAGATGTTCCAAGGCTAGAAGACAAAAGTGAATTTAGGACAGCTGGAACAGAGAAACCCCCAAAGGTCCCTTGCCATAGCCTGAGTTCTCTAATTCTGGTCAAAAGTTCTTGAAACACACTGTAGATAAACAGTTGCTTGCCTGGGACTTTGCATCTCCAAAGTGGCCTATTTCTTGTTCAGCGTATCAGGGTATGTGGAGAATTGAAAATGATATCTTAATAAACCCAATTCTAAATGATACAGAAAAGAGCAGAATCTAAAACCAGCCACCCCAACTGCATTCTGACCCTGTTAAAGTGTTGGGATCACAACCTTTTGAACAACAAGCTCAGAATCAGTGAAAAACTCGCGTTACATTCTGCTTTTGACTCTGCTTTCAGTGAGCACCACTGTACCAGATGGTACGTTTACAGGTGTATTTTTATAGCTGTTACTTACTTAAAATTCTGCATATAAGAAGCCAATTTTCTAATTTGCTCTTTTTTAAAGTGAAATGTTGATAGAGTATTTAAAGTAATTATAAGTAATTATTCCAACATTTATCAAAATAAATACATCAATTATAAGAGACAATTAATTAAAAGACCGCATAATTCAATCCTTTTTTATGAATGTAGCACATTATTCAAAGTAGGGGTACCAGTAACAAATGACAGAAAGGCTTTTGTTAATTTATTAAACCTCAAATGTTTACCATGTTTTATCAAAAGGTGACTCGGAAAGAATTTACACTATAGAGGTTAAATTCCAGCAGAACCTTGTTGTGGGTGAAAATACTAATAACAGAATGAGTACTAAAGTAGAAACAGGATTTTCAAGAAGCCATTGAAAACCTCATCCCAGCCCTGGATGTTATATGTAAGCGACAAATCACTAAATTCTACTCCTGAAACGAATATTACACTATATGCTCACTAACTAGAGTTTAAATACAAATTGAAACAAAGAGAGCCCTCATCACAGTTATGTAAAGACACTTCATAAAGTAAAATCACTTTAATATTGTCTCTAAAGTTACATAAAGTACTCCATATGCTGAGGTGGTTGTGAATCTATTTTATTATTTTATGGAATGTGACCCATGCCTGAACAAAAGCATTCAGCATCCTAAGTGATCAACATTAAGACCGTTGATCTTGAGTGTTTCTATTCTGTTATACACTCTGCCCTTGCACTTGGATACAACAATTGCTGGTTTTATATTTCTCGATGTGGCATTTATAGATGAAATTGAATCATTAATCACTCTAAACACTTTCTTACGGGGGCCTTTGCAGCAAACTTACTTTGAGTTTGCACAACATAGCTTTTTAAATGCAAATAAAGCTTCCTGGTTTCCTAACGTGCCTTTCCCCTCAATGGAAGGGATTAGATGTTGGTATTCTCAGCTGCAGACTCCTGACAGACTGATTATATTACCGCTCTGTCCTTGCAGCAGTCACAGCCTGTTACAAGGAAGAGGTTGTAAATTCTAGCCACTCATTTTCCCATTTCACTGTCCATAGGAGCTAGTGAAAGATGGAACTCTTCAGTGCCCCCCTTTTATGTCAGTTAAAATAATAGCCAAATTCATTTCTCCCTCACAGAATATAATTGAGATATAGGCAATGATTCCAAGAAACACTGAGCATTTTTGTGTAAGAGTCGAATCAGTCTCCCGTTCTGCACAACTGCCAAATAAAAGGCTTTATGATTTTGTTACTTGCAAGGGAAATGTTCAGAGAGCGCTGCCAAGTACAAGGGTGCTCTTCTGTTTCCCACTGGTCCTCTGTCACAATCTATCCGTGTGCTGCAGTGTTACCATGACATCTTCCTTTATCATACTTTATCCAAGGACACATAAACTGAAAGAAAAAAGATCAAACACATAACATTTTCCTTGAAGATGTTTATCATAATATGTACACAAAAAGCAAAATATATGTAAAAGCAGAGCTTTCGAATGCATCAAGTGCCTTCCTTTTTAGAATTTTAACTCTCGAAAATGTTTGATTTCTTCTCTGACTAAACAGAATGCACCCCCCCCGCCGTATTTGAGAGACGTAATATACTTTTTGAATTGAGCATGAGATTTTAATTAAAATATATGGTAAAGACAATATGTATTCATAAAAAGTACGAATATCAGGAGGTGATTTTGCTAAGTACTTTTTTTTTTTTTTAGTTTTAGTATCATATTTAAAGTTCTATGTTGTCATGAAGGGTATGATTCCTATTTCCCAGAGGAAAATAAATAAGAAGGCAGGGAGGGGGGGTTGTTCCTGAACAAAGAACATTTACTTATTGTGTATCATTTAAGAACCATAAATACCAAATAAGCAGAAAGTTACCCGAAAGTCAGATTTCACTAAAGGAAGCATTCAGTATTCTTTACTTTGTTCTCTTGGGTCCACAAAGAGACTCCTACAATTAACACTTAACAAAACTAATTTATTCCAAAAACTGAAGCTCCCCAGGAAACATTTGGTCATCAACAGATTACTCTGACTCTAATAATGTTTAGGGAAAGATAAATATAGCCTGAGAACAGCAGCATGAGCATTGGCTAAACCCAATAGGAGCAGACCTTGAGATTTTTCACAGTGGTAGGTGTTTATAATTCTCAGTTAAGCATATAAAGTTTGAAAGGACTATATAAATTTTCAGAATTTTTGATACAAAAATCAAGTGACTTTTTACATTACATTAATGTGTATCATATTTACAAGAGTTGTTGAAAAGCAAAACAGAAAATTAGCTAAATATTTTTAAGGAAAAATTATCCAAAACATGTCCTGTTTAGGTTTAAAAGGCATAATTCTTCGTATTTTTTTTTAATTTAGAATCTAGAATCACGTGTGATATCATTAGAAAAACTTCACAGACATTTGGTCCAACTTTATATCTCATTAGGAATTTTTTCTTACATTAAGTCATATAATCTTGCACTTCAGAATTTTGGTAGAACATAGCCAAATTATCTTAGAACCTGTTACTTCTTTTTTTTTTAATCTGAAATCTTCCTAACTGACTCAATATTAGTTATTTTCTCTGGATATATATATTCTTTCAATTTCTTACTAAAATTTATGTAACTTTAAATAATTGATATAAACTTAAATCTTACCCCTCTATCTTCTCAAGTCAAATATTAAATATTCTTCCTACAGCACACTAATTTCAATTATTTCATAATTCTAATCAGCTCCTCTTACATTTGTCCATTTTGTAAATTTCACTCTGAAAGTGTTCTCCAAAAAAAAAAAAAAATTGAATGCAGTAAAAATGTTTCTACCTTTGCTCTAAAAATAATAGTTGAGTGTTTCTCAAAATACTGTTCCACAGTTACGTTCCACAAATGATATTTGGTGTCTTTAGGGGAAAAAAGTTGTATTATAAAATATATATGAGAGGTACTATGTTAACAGGTTTCTAAAAAAACAATTTATAAAAAGCTATTAATTACCTATGAAGTATCTAAATAGACAAAATCATAGAAACAGAAGGTTAGAATGGTGATTAACAAGGGACTGGGTTGGGGAAAATGAGAGTTGTCCTTTCATTGGCCTAAAGTTTCAATTTGCAAGATGAAAAAGTTCTAGAGATCTGTTTCACAACAATATAAATACACTTAACACTACTGAACTGTACACTTAAAAATGGTACATTTTATATTACATTTTTTAACAATAAGAAAATTGTTAGTATTCTATTGCTATATCTTACAAATCTCCATATGTGGCTTGAACCATTGCCCAAACCAGTTTGGTCATACCAATTTTTTGGTTTTGTTTTGTGTATTTTTGGAGTACATATATTAACATCTTAGAGAAATATATCATACAATATATTTTTGATGAACTGCTTGGGAGCTTTATTATTGAAAATATTGTTAAGACTTTAGATTTATCCTTATAAGAGCTGAATTTCTGTTTTCTAACCTATTATTTCCTCATAGAAAGATGATTTTTAGCTTACTTCGTTACTTGAGAACCCATTTAGAAAAAAAAAAAAAGAAAGAAAGAAAAAGAACCTACTTAGATTGGTGTTCTCAAGAAGGTATGAGAACTTGCCTACTGTATCTTCATCCAAACATTTAATAATACATACTTTATAAGATATAGATGAAAAGAGAATTCTGAGTACCTTGATCAAGACTTCCTCCTTGACTACTTTTATTTTATAAAATAAGATTATGTTATTTCTCTTATTCAAAAAGATGCTTATATCCACTTTCATCCAGACTGTATTACGTTATATACCATCAGGCTGTAAGAATGACTATGTCAAATGCAATGTTAAAATCACAGCATGCCATATTCAAGCCTCCTTTTACTCTATTGACCAATTATAAAATAATTATGATTCACTTTGTTGATGTTTTCCTAGTAATTTCAAATCCTAATTATGTCCAAATCTTTGTAAATTCTTTAAAAGCTAAAAAACAATTAAATAATTTTATTATAATGTTATAAATAAAACCTCACTTTTTTGGGGAGGAAAATTACAAAAAGCAAATAAAAAAACAAATGAAGGGAAATTAAATAAGTATATTTAGTTGAATATCACAAAATAAGATTGCCATATTCAACAAATTTAGTTGCATACAAAGTCATAGCACTGCTGTGAAATCTAAAAAAACCCTTTTTTTTATTTGTTAATATATGCTGGAAGTCCATAATAAACCTAATATAGAAATAGATTTAAATTTATGTTATTACAAACCTCCTTCTGTCTTAGGCATTACCTGTCCCCAAACTGTAGTTTAAATATTATACCAATGCAATAAGATTTAGATTAGAAATATTACGCAGAGCCAATAGATTCAGAAAATAATATTTTGAAGTTTTATTTTTAATGTAAATATTTTATCATTTATTTCACCCACATAAATGAGTTTCACATTGTTTTTATAGACTTAATCCATAGAATCCACCCTGTACTTAAACAGACATAAATGCTAGGAAATACATCAATTCATGATCTTTAAAAAAAAAAAAGGCAATAAAATCTGTAATGGGGTCTCATTTATGTATAAAATCCTATCCTTCTTTTTTGCTTTTTTGTGCATTGTAATAAATAATTAAATTCCATATTTGCATTTTTTTTTCTCATATAGAGGAGAGTTTTTCAAGTCTATCAGAATCCATTGCAATAGTGTTTATTTACATACAGAGTTTTCCCTCCATAGTTTCTCCTTAGGATATTTGCAGCTTCTGTAGTTCTGATTTGGTTATTTCTAGTTTTTAGTAAAAGGGCACAATGCTCTATTTATAGGGAAGATTGCATTTGTATTCATCCTAATGAAAAAATGTTCTTTTCCTCATTATATTAGCTTCCAATTGGAATAGGGAAAATTGTAAACTTATCTGGGTTGATTTCTGATTATGACTCCTGCTAGTCTTTAAGCGTGTTTATTCTTACCAACCTCAACAAACAGAACAATCACAATAAATAAATAAGACTGCATCTGCAGTCTTGTGGCCTATTCAATTTATGAGCTGTAGAAACATCAATATTTGAAAAGTGGAGAAAACTGTCATTTTGCAAATGCCCATTTATAAATGTGCCCAACTTATGTAGGCAAGTGAATGTGGGAAAGTCTGTTGTAGAACAGCAAATCAATCTCCTTCTTTCCTCTGATAAAAATTTGAAATGGAATACTATAAAAATTTCAATCGTATCATGTTTTCTGTAAATATTAATTATATACTCAGAGTCATGCAATGTGGTAGCAAGTAATGAATTCATAACACATTTCTTAATCATTTTGACACGTAAGGAACAAGATTTTCAACTGTTGTCTCTGCTGATAGAGATGATACAGTTTTCCTCTTACTGTTCCTCTGTAATGGCAGCAACTTAACAAACCAAATACCTCCCACCTCCACACACCAAAGCTTATCACCATTCCCCATTTATTCTTAGTTATGTTTATTAAACAAGGCTGGATTTCTTTTCCATTTTTGCTCCATGTGCTTGAAACATATCTGACTTTCATTTTTTAAAAAATAAAAAAAAAATTGACTTTCATTTTCATAGGCTGTAAGCCGCAACTGCATAAGATACCTATAAATTTAATCAATCCATCAATCTGAATGATTGTTCTCTTCTTGAAACTGTTAAAAATATAATAAAAAAAAACTCTACTGTATCGGTCATCATTTGGAATAATCATTATGCAAAAGACACAGTCAAGCACTTTTTTTTGTTACCAATGAGCATTGTCCTGAAACATGACAGAAAATCGTTGCTTACATTTTTTGAGATCCTTGTAAAAAAAAAAATCTACTTTTTCCTTCACCTAACACCTAAATTCCAATGAATAAATGTAGCAAGACACAGTCGAAGTGATTAACTCTAATTGAATAAAGTGAAATCAGAGTATAAATGAGAACTAAATCCAGGTAGATTCCATTATACATATTCTATTAATAATTGAGCATAGAATAGAGCAGTGTTTAAGATTATGTTATGGGTACTTAGTGCTGTGAAACAAATCAACTAATCTTCATTGGCTTAAAAAAAAATGTTATTTTGCCCATGAATCTGCAATTTGGATAGGACTCATCTGGATAACTCTTCCTTTCTCTTCTCCACACAGTGTTAGCTGAAACAGCTCAACTCCGGACTAGAGAATGCACTTCCAAGAAAGTTCACTCACAAGGATAGCAAGTTGTTGGCCAATTGTTTCTTTTTATATGGTCTTATCTCTGGGGTCACTTGTTCTTTCTCATTGCTAGGGTTCAGGAGCAAGAATCCAAAAGGACAGAACATGGAAGATGTCAGTTCCTTAAGGTCTGAACTCATAAACTGACCTAAAGTCACCAGTGTTTTATTCTATTGGCCAAGCAGTTACAAAGATCAGATCCAAGAAGAGGGAACATATAAACCTCATTCCAGGTGAGCTGGGTATGGAAAAAAAAAAAATATGGGACCATGTTAAAACTTTCACTTTAATTTTGTCATCAACAAACATTCTTGACAGCCACATTGTTTTGAAGATTTTTATTTATTTATCCATGGGAGACAGAGCGAGGCAGAGACATAGGCAGAGGGAGAAGTAGGCTTCCTGCAGAGAGCCTGAAGTAGGACTTGATCTCAGGACCCCAGGATCAACACCTGAGCCAAAGGCAGACCCTCAACCACTGAGCCATCCAGGTGCTCCTCTTGACAGTCACATTAAGTTCTACTATAGTAGTGTTGATCCTTTCTCAACAAATATTAAAGATAGTGCTGGGACATTCTCCCACCCAATAGGGATAGATTTCCCCAACAATAAGGCTAGTGGCATTTTGTTTTGCTTATTTGGCCACTTTTGTTAATCAATACTGACTCAAAATAAGTTCATTAGATTCTTGTGTCTAGGAATTAGAAATTGGGTCTGAGAGATAGTCAATCATCTTTGAAAATGGATGGGAAGATCATAGAAATTCGGGAATTTTTCAGGCTATGGGCATATAGAAAAAGTGAAAACATCTTAAAAAAAAGAAAGCAGAGAATCAAATAGGATGTAAGAAATGAAGAGTACATGAGAAACAGAAGCTGTCCAGATACTTGATTGTTGACTGTCTCCAGATTCCATTCCCTCAGTCATTTATATATTAACTCATTTTTCCTTAAAGTTTCCCTTGAGCCAGGCCCTACAGATATCAGGGTAAACAAAAAAGACAATGGCCCTGCCTCCAGAAGTCTGCATGACAATGAGAGTAACCAAACGGCAAGGTGAATATATAAACAAACAGGTTACTTGCAGGTGAAGACAAGCCTTTGGGTTGAAGGTAGGTTTTTCTAGGTAGCATGTTCAGGAATGGTCATTAATTTCATGATTTTCTACCTGGATGTCCTGTTCACTAATCATAATTTTTATTATAAGTTCTTGATAAAATTGGCCATAATGCTATGCAAGGCAGATCAGAAGTAATTACAGTGATTCAATTATAATTTCCAAACAAAGAACTGATAAGATTATAATTGGACTTTATTCCCAAAGATCCCTTACTATGTATGTTATAGGAATATACTTTTCCTTTCTCTCTTTTTCTTCTATTAAAAAAGTATTGTCAAAGCAAAAAATCAATTTTTAAGAGCTAGGGTATGTGGTTCATAGGCCACCTGTGTCTGCTGGTTGGCTTTACCCAAAAGAAAAGCAACCTTTCTCATACCTTCCTGACAACGTGGTTGCAGTTTGGAGAAAGGTGCCTGAAAATTCGGCTCCTACTCTCCCACAGAAACTGGGAGAAAGAGGTGCTGTCTTCCTTAATGATTACATTTCAAAGCAGTACCTCCCAGGTCCCTGAGAAAAACATTTCTGCCTTGTAAAACTGGCAAGACGCTTTTAACAAGATTTACATCTCAAAGGTAAGAATGAATTCGCAGTTACAAGTTTTCTAAAGTAAATGCTTAAAGCAAAGGGAGGTCAGAGGCCTTTGTGTTTAGGTCCTGTAGATTCTGTAAAGGCAGAGGATAGAAGAAAGGTTAGAGGCCTAGAGGCAGGAAGAAGCTTATCTAAGGTTTGGTCAAGCTGAGGGAAACCTTAGGGCCACTTTGGTCAATACTTTATCATAAAGACTTCTAACTCTGGGAAATGAACTAGGGATGGTGGAGGGGGAGGAGGGCGGAGGGTGGGGGTGAATGGGTGACGGGCACTGAGGGGGGGCACTTGACCGGATGAGCACTGGGAGTTATTCTGTATGTTGGTAAATTGAACACCAATAAAAATTAATTTATTAAAAAAATAAACGATAATGATTGTTTAAAAAAATTAAAAAATAAATAAACAATTGCTGAAAATTTCACAAAAAAATACTTTATCATAAAACGAGAATAGAGCTTCACGAATGGGATAGATAGATACACGGACAGATTTAATATTAAATTTACTAATATTAAGTTTATTAGTATTTAATATTATTAAATATTTATTATAGATATACTTATGTAATACAATATTTTTATATATAGCACAAATACCATACATAATATTGTATTGTCGGGATCCCTGGGTGGCGCAGCGGTTTAGCGCCTGTCTTTGGCCCAGGGCGCGATTCTGGAGACCTGGGATCGAATCCCACATCGGGCTCCCGGTGCATGGAGCCTGCTTCTCCCTCTGCCTGTGTCTCTGTCTCTCTCTCTTTCTCTCTCTCTCTATCTCTGTGTGTGTGACTATCATAAAAAAAAACTTTAAAAAATAATAATATTGTATTGTCTATATAATCTAATATATATATATGAACATAGTTGAGTATATATATATAATAAGATTAAAATGGGCTTTTAATCTCAAAAAGCCCATAGCATGTATGACATAGGAATATAATTTTTAATGTGTGTGTATATATATATATATATATATATATTCATAATACTAATCAAAGCTTCACTTCTGAAGTGTTCACATCATTTACCAGTTCTTGTTTTAAGTGTTGTAAAGAGCTTAATTATTTTAATCTTACAAAAAAAATTGTTACACTAATTTCAAATAGAAAAAAACTGAAGTGCCAGGCTGGCTCAGACCAAATCTTGGTCTTGAGGTTGTGAGTTCAAGCCCATGCTAGGTGTAGAGATCACTTAAAAAGGTTTTTTAAATAACTAAATAAATAGAAAAAGAAATGAAGAATAGAGCGGTTCATGCAATAACCATGGATGGTAACAAAGAAATGATAGAAACAGATTTTCTTTTTGTTGTTGCCGCGTAAAGATTGTGTTTTATTTATTTGAGAGACAGAAAGAGATGTATGTGCACAAGTGGGGAGAGGAGTAGAGGGAAAGGGAGAAGCAGACACCTCACTGAACAGGGAGCCTGATCGAGTCCCAGGACTCTGGAATCATGACCTGAGCCAAAGTCAGACGTTTAACCAACTGAGCCAACCAGGAGCCCTGAAACAGATTTTCCTAACAGAATTATTTTACTCTGAAGTGGATGAATATAAATAGGTATCACAAAAAAATGAATTTTTATTCATATTAAATATAGGAGCAGAAGAATTAATACACATATTTAAAACTAAAAATCTAAAAAATTCTCATCAATTTGAGAAACAAATAATCTATTTAAAGAATTATTGATAGAGCCTTATTGCAATACATTTGCTGACTAAATCCTAGATTTGTGTGTCATAGTGATGAAGTGTCCATGCTAATCTATGAGAAAATCATCTATGTTGACAGAAAAATAAATTACAAAATTTTTTTATAAAACTGCTTAAATAAAAACAGTAAAAAAACTATTTAAAAAATTTCATTTAAAAAATCTTAATTTTTAAGCTGTTCAAGTTTAAAAGTAGTAAATGACAAATACCTTAAAACTTGAAAAGATTATCATGTAGCCATGAGTTATATTTTTCGTTTGCTTTTATTTCATTATTTCGTTTGCTCTTTTATCCCATTAGAGAATCACCAGTGGCAGTGTTCAGACAAAATGCTCTTCATTGGAAAAGAAGAAAAGAAAAACTAGATAGAATTTAACAAAGTATTGTGGTTCTGAAATATAATTAGAAATAGTATAGATAAATACAATAAAAAGATCAGTTTCTATAGAACCATCGATAAACAGCTAATTTATTTAATCCAAAAGGTTGCCATTTACTACATCACTTGAAAACATCATTAAGACATAATAAATTGAATCAGAATCAGTAATAAAGTATTTTTCAGTAATGAAGTATTTTCATCTTTATAATTCATGGTGCTGAGAATATGCATTACTTTACTATTATTACCATTTTTTAAATATATTCTATATTGTAGCCACACTAAGCAGTTTATGTACACAATTTTATATAACCCTTATAACTATTAATGATTTCTATATGAGAAACTGGTTCTCTGAAAAGTGGTTAACTATCCCAGAGTAGTGAGAATATGCATGTTAAAATCAGACCATCTTTTAAATTTCAGCATATTGTGTTTGGGACAAGTCTCAGGAGTTATATATCCTCAAAACACAAAACATGTTGTAGAGTAGTAATTGTTTATTAAATACAAATTAGGATTGCTAGAATTGCTTAGTAAAACAAGTAGAGTTAATATGAATAAAGTAGATTACCATATTTTTAATACTGGGGGGGCTCCTGGGTGGCTCAGTTGATAAAGCATCTGACTTTGCCTCAGGTCATGATCTCAGGGTCCTGGGATCAACTGAGTCCCAGGTCAAGTGCCCTGCTCAACAGAGAGTCTGTTTCTCTCTCTCCCTCAGCACCTCCCCACTCTTGTGCTCTCTCTCTCTCTCCCTCTCAAATAAGTAAAATCTTTAAAAAATTTCTTTTATTATCTGTGTTTGTTGAATACCTGTTATTCACCATGACCTTTTGAGTGGTAGCCCTTTTCAATACTGTTGTGAATGTATATAATTTATTTTTATAACATGAAGGGTTTTTCTTATATTTTATTTTGCTTTTTTTTCCTATTTGAATGTACGATAGCTTATGTGCCAACATCTGAAAATTACTTGAAAGAATAATGAATCTTTAAAGGTATCTAAAATCCCCCAATCCAAAGATAACTATGTTCTTTTGCGTTTCTCTCCAGTCTTTCTAGAAAAGAAGTCTTATTGAGATTAAATCATATAGAATGTCATTTACTGTGTTTCTCATATTTTAAGCATGCAGTTCAGTTTCTCTTCTATTCTCTGAGGCATCCAGAGTACGCCAGACCCTATCTGCCCCCCAAGTCAGGCTATGCAGAAACCAGTTCCTCAAGCATCCCCTCAGAAAGCCGGAGCATTGGAAGCGTGTTCTACTCTTATCTTTCTCCCTCACAGGAGAGTCTCCTGCACTGTATAGACCTCCATGTGCAGCAGCAGCATGTTGCCCAGGTTTGTTTTGTTCTCAGTGATCCCTAGGCATCTAGGGAATTCCAGGTCCAATCAGTTCTCTGAGCTGTTAGACAGAAGCCACTGCTTCAGACAGCCCCTCGCAAAAGTCAGAACATGGTGTGTAAAGTCTAATCTTCTCTTTTCCTCCCCAGGAAGAAGATTGTTTTTCTCTTGATCACCCAGCACTATGCCAGAAGGAGGGGCTGTGGCGAGTGTGCCACAGATCCTCATGCCAGCTTTAGTGTAGCTGGTTTCAAACTCATCTCCGATGCAGGACCTTTTAACTGAAATCTAGATTTCTCACAAAAGAAAGAGGTCTGTGTATTGTTGAATTGGTGTCTCCATGGTAGGAATGAGGGTCTGTGGCTTACTTTTCCACCATTCTGCTGATGCCACTCTCTCATTCTTCTTATTTTAAATAAACTATTCAAAATATTTTATTGATGATCTTTTTGAATTATTATTCATTTTTAATATAGTTGATCTGTGTTTTGGGGGGTGTTTATATTCTACTGGTATATATTTATTTATTTATTTATTTATTTATATTTTTTATTTTATTTTATGATAGTCACAGAGAGAGAGAGAGAGAGGCAGAGACACAGGCAGAGGGAGAAGCAGGCTCCACGCACCGGGAGCCTGACGTGGGATTTAATCCCGTGTCTCCAGGATCGCGCCCCGGGCCAAAGGCAGGCGCCAAACCACAGCGCCACCCAGGGATCCCTACTGGATATATTTATATACAAACTCATTTACTCAATATCTTCTCTTAATTGATCTGTATGTAGTTCTTTATTTAATATAATTCTTTAATATGGTATGAACTACTATTATTTTTTTAATATTTGAACTACTATTGTGTTTTTAAGTCTGTTTCATCATTTGATCTTTCTTATGCTAGTACCTCACTTTTAAAATTATTTCGTAGTGGTGTAATACATCTAATATTTGGTAGTGTAGGTGTTAATCTGTCTTATTTGTTTTCCATCATATTTTCTTTCTTATCTGCCTTTCTACACAAACTGACCTAAGATAACTGAATAGTCAACTCTGTAATCTCTTTACATTTTTTTTAAATCTCAATGCTACTAATGCACAAACACAAATGGTTCTCAGATTAGTATAACTTTATCTTATCTGAGTTTGAAGTTATCTGTGGGAATCAGCCAAGAACACCTCTTACTTCTTTCTCAGTTAGATTATCTCTATTGAAACAGAATGTTTCCAATCATACAAGATATTTCTTTATTAAGATTTCTTAATATTTTATTTAGGAGAATATTCCTCTGAATTTTTAATGTATGATAGATTCTCTTTGTGCTTCTTTATAGTGGTATATTTTCTTTTCTTCTTTGTGTGTGTGTGTGTGTGTGCGCGCGCACGCGCGTGTATAGTGTTGAGGATTTTTTTTTTAAAAAATCTTTTTTTGAGTAAGTATAAAAATGACTAGACTTTAAAACATAAAGCAGTTGAAAATAAATGCAAAGAAGATATGAGCTCTTCTCTCAGAGGACTCATTCTATAGTGACAATCCTGACAGTAAAAAGAAACAAAGTATTATTGGTGGATAGTACTGAATATACAAATTTTATATAAGCAGCTAATCTTAGTGGTATTTGGAGTAAATCAGTTTTATCTCTGACCCAGTAATGTTACTGTTAAAACACACCACGAACTATGAAGACAGGAAAAACTAAGTATAAGTAACAGATGCCCTAGGGTAGTGGTAACTGATGAAAATCTCTACTAAATATAGTGCCATGAATGCACATTTAAGTATAACCCATATTAAAGGTAGTTTTGCAATGACATAAACATGAAAGAACATTTTTATAAAGAATAAAATTTAGAAAACAAAATGGAAAATTAAAAAAATTAGTCTTCCTGGGGTGTCTGAGTGAGTTAGTAGGTTAAGTGTCCTAATGTTGGTTTCAGCTCAGGTCATGATCTCAGGGTCCTGGGACTCAGCCTTGAGGGCACCCTGCAATCAGTGAGAAGTCCACAGGAGATTATCTCCCTCTCCTTCTGCTCCTCCCCTGTTCACTCTCTATCTCAAATAAATAAATTAATAAAATCTTTAAAAAAAATCCGTCTTCCTAGCCTAATGGAGTTATCAATAAAAGCAGTTTTATTTCTCACTTTTCAAAAGATTTTTTTTTACTGTTGTAATATGATGTTTAAAAAATAATTTGACTTGTAAGTTTTGTGGCTTAATTACACTTGCCTTAAAAAAATATCCTGGAAATTATCCTGCCACACAATAATTACGTGCAAACAAGATAAATTATCTACAAATCAGATGGCCATCTCAAAGTGCACTGATTATAAGAAGAATATTATTCTGATATAGACAATTAAAATATCATATTGAGGGGAGACAAGCAAGTGGCATAGCTTTATTTTGAGTATAATTTGAAAATGAGAGCCAAATATATTTTTAATGGTGCCTATAATTTAATTGAGTGCAATCTAAATTGCACTAATCTAATCTACAGTTAAGTAGATATTGTTATATTTGTAAGCTATTTCAAGGCTATGTATAACGTTGTCATGGGCAAAAATACATAGTGGTGACTTATTATTGCGAACGCTTTCTAAGCATTTAAAGCCAGCATATTATAATAGGGAAGAATGTAGTCTTTAAAGTTAAAATATATAGAGCTGACATACAATCTCTAATACTTGTCTACCTATATGACTCATTTTCCTTCTCTGTAAAATGAGGGAAATAGACACCTAACATAGAGTTATTTTGAGTATTAAACTTTATAAATAAAACGTTATAAATATTAACTATAACAGATGTTAAAACTGGACAATCTCCTTTTAACTAGGCTTTTAATTACTTGATTTATTTTTTTCATTTTAGTTTTCTTTAAGAGTTATAGGTACCATCTAAATGGAGTCTAGAATTCTTTTTTTTCTTTGTATATTATTTATTGGAATTCGATATGCCAACATATAGCATAACACCCAGTGCTCATCCCATCAAGTGCCCCCTTCAGTGCCTATTGCCCAGTCACCCCATACCACCACCAACCTCCCCTTCCACTACCCCTTGTTTGTTTCCCAGAGTTAGGAGCCTCTCATGCTCTGACACCCTCACTGATATTTCCCACTCATTTTCTCTTCTTTCCCCTATTCCTTTCACTATTTCTTATATTCCCCGAATAAATGAGACCATATAATGTTTGTCCTTCTCCGATTGACTTACTTCACTCAGCATAATACCCTCTAGTTCCATCCACATTGAAGCAAAAGGTGGGTATCTGTCGTTTCTAATGGCTGAGGAATATTCCATTGTATACATAGACCACAGCTTCTTTATCCATTCATCTTTTGATGGACACCGAGGCTCCTTCCACATTTGGCTATTGTGGACATTGCTGCTATAAACATCAGGGTGCAGGTGTCCCAGCATTTCACTGCATCTATATCTTTGGGGGTAAATACCCAGCAGTGCAATTGCTGGGTCTTAGGGCAGATCTATTTTTAACTCTTTGAGGGACCTCCACACTGTTTTCCAGAGTGGCTGCACCAGGTCACATTCCCACCAACAGTGCAAGAGGGTTCCCTTTTCTCCACATCCTCTCCAACATTGGTTGTTTCCTGTCTTGTTAATTTTCCCCATTCTCACTGGTGTGAGGTGGTATCTCATTGTGGTTTGGATTTGTGTTTTCCTCATGGCCAGTGATGTGGTGCATTTTCTCATGTGCTTGTTGGCCATGTTATGTCTTCTTTAGTGAAATTTCTGTACCTTTCTTTTGCCCATTTCATGATTGGATTGATTCTTTGCTGTTGAGTTTAATAAGCTGTTTATAGATCTTGGATACTAACCCTTTATCTCATATGTCATTTGCAACTATCTTCTCCCATTCTGTAGGTTGTCTTTTAGTTTTGTGGACTGTTTCTTTTGCTGTGCAGAAGCTTTTTATCTTGATTAAGTCCCCATAATTCATTTTTGCTTTAGTTTCTTTTGCCTCCATAGATGTATCTTGCAAGAAATTGCTGTGGCCAAGTTCAAAAAGGGTGTTGTCTCTGCTCCCCTCTAGGATTTTGATGGATTCTTGTCTCACAGTTAGATTTTTCATCCATTTTGAGTTTATCTTTGTGTATGGTGTAAGAGAATGGTCTAGTTTTATTCCTCTGCACATGCCTGACCAATTTTCCCAGCACCATTTATTGAAGAGATTGTCCATTTTCCAGTGGGTGGTCTTTCCTGCTTTGTCGAATATTGGTTGACCGTAGAGTTGAGGTCCCATTTAAGGATTCTCTATTCTGTTCCATTGATCTATGTGTCTGTTTTTGTGCCAGTACCACACTGTCTTGATGATCACAGCTTTATAGTACAACTTGAAATCCGGCATTGTGATGCCCCCGGCTCTGGTTTTCTTTTTCAATATTCCCCTGGCTATTCGGGGTCTTTTCTGATTCCACAAAAATCTTAAGATGATTTGTTCCAACTCTCTGAAGAAAGTCCATGGCATTTTGATAGAGATTGCATTGAATGTGTAAATTGCCGTGGGTAGCATTGACATTTTAACAATATTAATTCTTCCAATTCATGAGCTTGGAATATTTTTCCATCTCTTTGTGTCTTCCTCAATTTCTTTCAAAAGTGTTCTGTAGTTTTTAGGGTAGAGATCCTTTACCTCTTTGGTTAGGTTTATTCCTAGGTATTTTATACTTTTGGGTGCAATTGTAAATGGGATTGACTCCTTAATTTCTCTTTGTTCAGTCTCATTGTTAGTGTACAGAAATGCCACTGATTTCTGGGCATTGATTTTGTATCCTGCCCCACTGCCAAATTGCTGTAAGAGTTCTAGCAATCTTGGAGTGGAGTCTTTTGGATTTTCTATGTACAGTATCATGTCATCTGCAAAGAAGGAGAGTTTGACTTCTTCTTTGCCAATTCGAATGGCTTTTATTTCTTTTTGTTGCCTGATTGCTGAGGGTAGGACTTCTAGTACTATGTTGAATAGCAGTGGTGAGAGTTGGACATCCTTGTCATCTTACTGATCTTAGGGGAAAGGCTCCCAGTGTTTCCCCATTGAGGATATTTGCTGTGTGCTTTTCATAGATGGCTTTTAAGATGCTGAAGAATGCTCCCTCTATCCCTACACTCTGAAGAGTTTTGATCAGGAATGGGTGCTCTATTTTGTCAAATGCTTTCTCTGCATCTATTGAGAGGATCATATGGTTCTTGTTTTTCTCTCGTTGATATGAACTATCACGTTGATTGCTTTACCAGTGTGAACCAGCCTTGCGTCCCAGGGAAAAATCCCACTTGGTCATGGTGAATAATCTTCTTAATGTACTGCTGGATCCTATTGGCTAGTGTCTTGTTGAGAATTTTTGCATCTGTGCTCATCAGGGATATTGGTCTATAATTCTCCTTTTTGGTGGGGTCTTTGGTTTTGGAATTAAGGTGATACTGGCCTCATAGAACGAGTTTGGAAGTATTTCGTCCCTTTCTATCTTTCAGAACTGGCTTTAATAGAATAGGTATTGTTTCTTTTTTAAATGTTTGATAGACTTCCCCTGGGAAGCATCTGGTCCTGGACTTTTGTGTCTTGGGAGGTTTTTGATGACTGCTTCAATTTCCTCCCTGGTTATTGGCCTGCTCAGGTTTTCTATTTCTTTCTGTTCCAGTTTTGGTAGTTTGTTGTTTTCCAGAAATGCGTCCATTTCTTCTAGGTTGCCTAATTTATTGGTGTTAGCCACTCATAATATGTTTGTAAAATCGTTTGTATTTCCTTGGTATAGGTTGTGATCTCTCCTTTTTCATTCGTGATTTTATTAATACAGTCTTTTCTTTTTTCTTTTAATAAGGCTGGCTAATGGTTTATCTATCTTATTAATTCTTTCTAAGAACCAACTCCTGGTTTTGTTTATCTGTTCTACAGTTCTTCTGGTCTCTATTTCATTGAGTTCTGCTTGAATCTTTATTAACTCTCTTCTTCTGCTGGGTGTAGGTTTATTTGCTGTTTTTTCTCCAGTTCCTTTAGGTGCGAGGTTAGCTTGTGTATTTGAGTTTTTTCCAATATTTGAGGGATGCTTGTATTGTCATGTATTTCCCTCTCAGGACTGCTTTTGCTGTATCCCAAAGATTTTGAACAGTTGTATCTTCATTTTCATTAGTTTCCATGAATCTTTTTAATTCTTCACTAATTTCCTGGTTGACACATTCATCTTTTAGCAGGATGGTCCTTAACCTCCACATGTTTGAGTTTCTTCCAAATTTCTTCTTGTGATTGAGTTCAAGTTTCAAAGCATTATGGTCTGAAAATATGCAGGGGACAATCCCAATCCTTTGGTATTGGTTGAGATCTGATTTGTGACCCAGTATGTGGTCTATTCTGGAGAAAGTTCCATGTGCACTTCAGAAGAATATGTATTCAGTTGCATTTGGATGTAAAGTTCTGCAAATATCTGTGAAACCCATTTGGTCCAGTGTATCATTTAAAGCTTCTGTTTGCTGATGTTGTGCTTAGAAGATCTGTCATTTGCAGACAGTGCCATGTTGAAGTCTCCTACTATTAGTGTATTATTATCTGAGTATGTCTTAACTTTGGTTATTAATTGATTGATATACTTGGCAGCTCCCACATTAGAGACATATATATTCATGATTGTTAGGTCTTCTTGTTGGATAGATCCTTTAAGTATGATAGAGTGTCTCTCTTCATCTCTTACTACAGTCTTTGGGATAAACTTTAATTTTTCTGATATAAGGATTGCTACCCTGCTTCCTTTTGAGGACCATTTGAATGGTAAATGCTTCTCCAATCTTTCATTCTCAGGTTGTAGGGTCCTTACATCTAAAATGGGTCTCTTGTAGACTGCAAGTGTTGGGTCTTTTTTTTTTTTTTTTAATCCAGTCTGAAGCCCTGTGTCTTTGGATGGGATCATTGAGCCCATTCATGTTCAGAGTTACTATTGAAAGATATGAATTTAGCATCATCATAATACCTATTCAGTCCCTGTTTTTGTGGATTATTTCTTTGGGCTTCCTCTTTATTTTACAGGGTCCCCCTTAATATTTCTTGCAGAGCTGGTTTGGTGATCACATATTCTTTCAGTTTCTGCCTATCTTGGAAGCTCTTTATCTCTCCTTCTATTTTGAATGAGAGCCTTGCTAGATAAAGTATTTTTGGCTGCATGTTCTTCTCATTTAGGACCCTGAATATAGCCTGCCTTCCTACCTTGTTAGAAGCAAAAACCCTTCTCTCCATACCATTCCAGCTGTTCTCTCTTTAAATGTTAGGTCGAATTCATAGGTTTTTGGGATGGTTTGAAAGTAATCTAGGTAAGTTGGTGGGGCTGGGTGAGGTGAGGACCCTACTTTTCCACCATCTTGCCCTGCCCCTTGGAGTCTAGAATTCATGGACCATAGCACAATTGATGACTCACCTATCTTGGAGAACTCCAAAGACAACATTGAATTTTCACTGTCAAATGCAAAATCTAAAGATCATTTGATATATACATATGCATATGTGTTCAAGTTGATCAATTAAATTGTTTTATACTAATTTTTACCATAAAAATGTACATGAGTGCATATACAAAAGACATTTTTAGAACAAATCTAATACTAGATAGAATTTTAGTTTGGTAAGTTAACTTATTGCAGAAACTTTTATACATTGCACATGGTCAAAATGGAATGAAAACTCTTGCTAACAATAAATAATTAAAACTCCAAACTCATCTAATATGGAATAAAAATCAGGAGTTTCTTTAACCAGCTCTATCATTTTTCTCATAGAAAACCGTTAGAGATTCTATGAATTTTTCAAATTTGTAGACCAAAAGCAACTATCTAGGTCATTTAAACCAATGCTCTGATGCTCTTCTATAGAGCAAAAAATAATAACAGATTAAACATTAAAAATTTAAAAACCTGATTGATAATAGGAAATTAAAGCATCACATGTCTCTGGCCCTAGATACAGAAATGTTGAAATCCCATTCCTATAAGTTCAAAATGAAAAACTCTGTAAAATTATTTAAAAGCATCCTTTACCAAATGTGTTAGTTGATTTCTTGATTCTGAATTTCATATGATTATAATTTAAATAGAACTCATCTTATTAAACACATTACATATTCAAAATTGAAACAAACCTTGCATACTGCTGTTCAATTGACAAACATACGTACCAATCAGTAACTTTGGTCAAATGCTTCAAATAATATATTTTTTCATGAAAACATAAAATTTGGTTGAGCTAATTTTCCTTCACTATAACTTTTTAAGAAAATTTTATGACACAAGAATAATGTTCAGGGATTAACAGAACATTCTACTTCCTAGTAATAAAAGAAATATTTCACCTCCTTTCACCAAAATGGTAGAATGAAATAGGGCACAGAAACTGTCTTTAGCCAACATAATAGTATAACAGTTGCTGCTTTTAAGGTCAGTGCATTATAAAACCAAATATTGAAATTCAGGAAACATCATTGTTTGAGAAAAATGGTGCTTTTCTCTTCACCTGCTTTATCTATTTTATTTTCTTGCTTGTTTCCAACAGCTTTTGCACTGAATGAACTATTGTAATGTCACCAACCATACATTCTGGATTTTCCTTAGGCTGTCATTTTATTGAAGTGTTTCCCTAAATAGGAGAATGACCCCTACAATGATAATTTATAGTGGCATGTTGCTATTCATTCTGCAAAATGTGGCCCAGGAGATAGTGAATAATGGGTGCTCAATTAGTGTTTGTATTACTTAAATAGATGGGGATTAATATTAATTTATATTCACATAATAATAATAATGATATGCACAGCCAGACATAACCATGCATTTTATATACTATATGATGTACTGCATTTCATTAATTCTAACATGGGTTATTTTTCCACCTCTTCAAACCTTAACTTTAAATCTCACAGTTGACATGATTAGGAGATATTGGGTAATATTTTAATTGATGTATTTTTAATTGGAATCTTTTCAACATGATATAAAATAATGGTGCATTTTACAATTTGTGCCATCTTTCAATTTCTGGCAGGTTCTCCTTTATAAGATAATAAAAACCTTGTTTATATTTCATATGTGTATTTACCTGATAGTGGCAGTAATAAACAGAAGATGGGTGAGAGCAAAGCTTGCTAGACTCCCTCTGTCTCAGGGCATGAGAAGAGTGACAGGTAGTTGCCAGGACCATTTTGTGCCTGCAAGGTCCATGTCAATATCAATCATGGAATGTTTCATAGATTGTAGAAGAAGGAAGTCTGGCTACCAGTGACTCTAATTTTTGTCATTCTTCTGCTGTGATAGGTGAAATTCTGTTCTTTTTCAGAATTGCCCTTAAATGAAAGATCAAAGTGAGCAAAGATTTCAGTTAACTGGGTAAATAATTTAAAATTAATATTTATAATAATGATACGATAGTGATTATAAGATCTGTTTCTCTATCAATCTAACATGTGATTAGAAAAAAATCTTTCCCTATGCAGAGAATTATAGGAAGGAAGCTGTCTCTCATATCTTTACCCTCTTATCCTCATCTCTTTAAAAGAGTAGAAGGTTCAAAGTTTGACATCCACTGATTTATTAGATGGCTCACATTTTTAGACATCAATTATCCTTAAAACACAACAATTCATTCATTCCTCTCCTTCATCCTTCTTTCTCTTCTTGCTTCATGGATTAATAAGAATCAGGATCTTTTCTTTACTAGATAGAGTGACAGCTCTCTGCTCATTCTTCTTTCACAAAGGAAAAGACACAGACTGTTGCCCAAGTCATAAGCTAGGTAAGCAAACGCCAGATAGGAGCTAAGCATTAGGGGACAGAGCATTTATTTCCCTCTCTGCTGCCAAACCGGAGTGAGAGAATCAAGTCCACAGCCTTATCTTAGGTGCATGTGAACAGACTTGTAATTTGTTCTGAAGATCCAGTTATCTTGCTCTCTTTTTCTATATATGCATCACAGAGTGTAGATCTCACATCTAAGATTTGTATAGCATCATGAAAATACATTTTCATCTTTGTCCTAAATCATATTCTCCACTCTGTTGGCTACTTACTTTTTTCTGCATTTTTCAGAAGTGAAAGAAAAGAGAAGGGGTAAGCATACAAAGCATTACAAAGTACTTATTATTTCATTCCTACACCATAATAAGTCCTTTAGACACATTGTTTTATTTAATCCACTAAACATTTCTGTATATTAGCCTCTGCATTTACCCTCATTTATTGGATAAGATAACGGAGCTTCAACATGGTTAAGGTAATTCACTAAAATCTAACAGGTGGCAAATGGCAGGCACAATCAGACTTCAAACCATAGTCCCTCCAGTTCTAGGACTTGAGTTCTCACACTATATTGAACACAGGCCAGTGCATTTGGCTCAGTGACTCCAAGAAAGCAGATGCTAAGTGAAGAGCATAGAAGTTTCTCACTATGATTCAAAAGACACAACTGCTCTTCCTGCTGCTGTTTCCTTGCTGGCATGTGGAGCCACAGACATCAGCACAGATCTGAAAAAGTTGGCTTTTGATTATGACCATCATCTCCATGGGTAGATTGTAGGTAGGCAGTGAGGTGGTATATAACAAACATGACAAGGGGCACAGTTGTGTTTCCAGATTGGTCAGGAGGCATCACAGGCACAAAGAAACCCTGACTAAAAGAGATGGATAGCAGATTGCTTCCTTACATCCCAGACAGCAGGGCTCCTCCTGTCTTAACTTTAGGACCTGGCAACCCAGACTGGTTTCCCTGGATACAGGAGCTTCCCTGCTTAGATGGTCTGAATCATCAAGTGTGTCTGAATTTGTTCAGACAAACTCAAAAGGACAAATGCTCCCTGAAAAATATGAGAGGTCCTATTTTTAAGAAAGTGTGCGTAAATATGTTGGTTATTAAAGCTTTCTAAATTTTGTCTGGTTGTAGTAATTTTATGATCATCTTAAATTTGATCTTAGGAAGATTATAATAGAAGGATGTATTGTAGTAACATCTCTTGTGGCTATTAAAGAAAGTATTTAGGGGATCCCTGGGTGGCGCAGCGGTTTGGCGCCTGCCTTTGGCCCAGGGCGCGATCCTGGAGACCCGGGATCGAATCCCACGTCAGGCTCCCTGTGCATGGAGCCTGCTTCTCCCTCTGCCTGTGTCTCTGCCTCTCTCTCTCTCTGTATGACTATCGTAAAAATAAAAAAAAAAATTAAAAAAAAAGTATTTAAAGCATCTTTTTAGATAAATTATTTTACAATCGTATTTACAATGTATCAGAAATCTACTGAAAATATCAACACTTTCTATTTGTTTTTCTTTCCAATGGATGAATGCAAATATGGAACTCAAGTAGTGTTACAGTTGTTATTTTCAGGGTATCAAAATGACAATCATATTTTTTTATTCTTCTATCACTCACAGCACCTAGAACAGTGTATAAATTTTTCAGTGTTCTTTGAGATGAGGTTGTTTCCCCTACTCCTGAATAAGCAATGTAGAGTGAACTGTGTATCATTTTTACTATTCTAACTGAGGTACCTACTCAGTAACTCTGTATCTTTTATTTGGTTAATAGCTACTGGCATTTATATCAAAAGTATTTCCAATTTTAGAAATATAGATAGTTGACTAAGACTACACTAAGCTGGGAATTCCTAGAACAGGTTAAATGTGGAAAAATAATAGAGAAAGCATAGGTCCAGAAAGATGATCGTACTCATAAATCTGGCCTCTGAAGGAAGGAGTTGACACACAAAAGCAATATACAAAATGTGATGAGAAGCAAATGCTTGATCTTGTTTGCTGCAGTGACTTTACAGAGAATCTGACCTGGGGGGAAGGGGTAGCATCCATAGAAACTTCTAGGCAAAGACAATATTTAGTGGTTGATAACGTTGTGTTTCTTTATGAACTGCTTAGGAGCAGATCAACAGACTACAACTTGGTGAGAAGAGTACCTAGGAGCCAACATCCACTTTTTGGGGAAAGGGGCTAAATAGAGCAGTCTATGTTATCATGATCTAGGCACTACCCTGGTTCAGGAAGTGTTTAAGACTCAGTGAGGGAAATGGAAAACAATGTTGAAAATTGTAGGAATTGATGTTAGGATAGTTCAACTGGATGAATATCAAAGGACACTTATTCCCAATTCAGACACACCCAAATATAAGGTATATGTGATCCTTCCTCTGTGAGTGGACCTTGAAAATGTCACGTAAGTTAATTAAACATCTGGTGTATAGCATGGAGATGCTTCAAAATCTAAATGATCCCTGCTATATAAAGTGACAGGTCACTTCACATAGAGAATGTATCAGGGAGTCAGTGAGAGAAAGTATGTGTCTAATGTGAAAAAAAAAGTACCCAGGGAATCACCTCACATATCCCAATATCTCTTGCTTTGCCTCAGCCTTTTGACAAAATATATACACACGTGTGTATATATTGATACTCTATAAAGGTGTCTGATTTCTGAGATTCTGACAATCTCGTTTTCTATTAGCTCAATGTAACATTCTCTGAATCATTCATATCTTCTTCATGCTATTCACTAGTATCTATATATACATTACATTTATTTATTTATTTATTTATTTATTTATTTATTTATTTATTTATTTATTTATTTATGATAGTCACACACAGAGAGAGAGAAGAGAGGCAGAGACAGACAGAGGAAGAAGCAGGCTCCATGCACCGGGAGCCCGATCTGGGATTCGATCCCAGGTCTGCAGGATCGCGCCCTGGGCCAAACGTAGGCGCTAAACCGCTGCGCCACCCAGGGATCCCCTATACATTACATTCTTATTTGGAAAGTAAATATACAAATCCGATTTTAAACATAAGATGGAATAAAATATGAGCCTAAATTCTGTGGTTTTGTATTGTCTAATTTTTATATTGTTTAATCTTGGGTAAAGTTGTATAAAGCCATTATGTGAAACTGATTTCTCTAAAGCCATTCCCAAACCCAGAATATGATAATACATACAAATATATGTATAATACTCATCCAGTTTTTGGAGTGCCTGATGGTTCAGTGGGTTAAGCGTCTGATTCTTAGTTTCAGCTAGGTTGTGATCTTATGAGTCATGAGATCAAGTGTTAAACTCTGTGCTCAGCTCTGAGTGGGCTTGAAGATTCTCGCCCTCTGCCCCTCCCCCCACTCATGCTCACTCTCTCTCAAATAAGTAAGTTAGTTAAAAAAAATATTCAACCAGTTTTGACCCACAAAAATGCAATTTTATAATTGTAATGCGTTTATATACACATGGATTTTTTAAATGGAAACAACCTTTCAAGAATGGAGCCAAATTATATAAACAAACTTCTTAGTATCCATTTTCAAATGTAGCAACCAACACACTTCTTGCATACTTTGGTAAGTAAAAAATGACTGAAGATCTTAAAGATTATTATGCAACATGAAGTTATACGATAAGCTCTACAGTAAGTATCAGTCATTTGTTTCAAAAATGCTGATCAAAATCTCATGATCATTTTATAATTTGTATTTGTGAGAAGGAAGCTTCTGTTTGAATTTCTGCTACCTTTAGGAAACATAAAATTAAAGATAAAATGTGCAGTTATGCTCAAGTTTTCTTGCAAATGACAACAGCTGCTTTTAAAGTGTACTCTGGTTAGGAAGAATGCCCTGAGTTACATTGTTTGGGAGGCTTAAATCTAAATTGGGGCTATGTTGAGAAGGAAAATTAAATTTCAATTATTTATGAGTAAACCTGCATAGATAGCCTTGATAAACAAAAGCGTGCCCTAAAAATGTTCAGAGCAAGCTCCTTAAATTTCCATGCAACGTTCTTAGCAGATGTTTTCATGAAACTCTTTTCTCTGTGGAAAATTTTATTTCCTTCATTATCTGATACTTTTACACAACTTTCTCATAAAACTTATAAAGAAATTAGGGATTGAAAGTGTTCATTTAAAAACAATGTATCCGGGGATTCATGGGTGGCTCAGCAGTTTAGTGCCTGCCTTTGGTCCAGGGCATGGTCCTGGGATCTGGGATCGAGTCCCAAGTCAGGCTCCTGGCATGGAGCCTGCTTCTCCCTCTGCCTGTGTCTCTGCCTCTCTCTCTCTCTCTCTCTATGTCTATCATGAATAAATAAATAAAATCTTTTAAAATAATAAAAAAATAAAAACAGCGTATCCTATGCCTCTTCAAAGTCCATAAACATATAATTTGCAACTATTATGTATATATTTAACAAATTATAGCAATGTACTGTGATTTTTCTTAATGAAATAAGCTGTAGAAATCATAATCATAGTCCCAATGTAGGAAAAATTTCAAATAGAATTTATTGCAAATTTTTCTATAAATCCATTCCTTCTCATTACTGTCATTTTGACCATATTTATTAGCATGTGAACGCTGATGAAAGTTTTAAATTTAATATGTGGATTCATGAGAAACCAATGTCCATGGTGATGATGATGACAATGATAATGAAGATTATGGTTACAATGTAAAAATAAATTTTGTGTACCATTATTCACTTAATTTGGGAAAAAAATAAATGTATCATGTCAATTCACTGTTGTTGCCTATGATCATAACATTTGAAGATTGGAAATTTTAAATTCTTATAATTCAGGTTGGTCACATGTTGATGAAGTAACTGATGCAGCCCAGGGCAGCTCAGTGACATGCTTATGTTCATACACAGACTTGTTATTGCTTACATATCACTTAGAGTGGCATTCAGTGCAAACATCGATTTAATGGCTTCATAAGCATAGGGGGAGTTAATTTAAGTCCCTATATCTCAAAGTCACTGAGAACATTAAATACTTTTATAGCATTCTACTCTTTCCAGTGCCTGTTGACAACTTAATAGAACTGGAAGACAGTACATTCTATTGGCCCATGGGCCCTGATTTATTACTAAGGGTCTAGGAGTGAATGAAATATATGGTTGGTCATTATGAATGTGGGCTCTAGAATCAGAATGCTTGTCTTCAAATCTCAGCTTCTACTTTCTTTTTTTTTTTTAAGGTTCTGTTTATTT
Source organism: Nyctereutes procyonoides (assembly GCF_905146905.1). Taxonomy (NCBI): domain Eukaryota; kingdom Metazoa; phylum Chordata; class Mammalia; order Carnivora; family Canidae; genus Nyctereutes; species Nyctereutes procyonoides. The sequence continues at coordinate 20,466,498 of NW_026575121.1, forward strand.
ATTCATGAGAGACACACAGAGAGAGGCAGAGACATAAGCAGAGAAGAGGCAGGCTCCCCATAGAGAGCTCAATGTGGGACTTGATCCTGGGACTCCAGGATCATGCTCTGAGCAGATGTTCAACTGCTGAACCACCCAGGCATCCCAGCTTCCTACTTTCTAGCCTGAGAGTATTTATGTGGTTAAAAGCCACATATTGGATACCAGAGCCAGACTGCCTGGCCATGAGTACCAGCTTCACAATTTATTATCTGTGTCGCCTTGAGGAAGTTACAAAATTCTCTTTACTTCAGTTTTGTCCTTTGACAAAATAGCACATATAGTTCCACTCATGTACATGGGTAGTGCATGTATATATGTGTGTAGTACATGGAAGGCACTTAGGACACTGCCGGACAGACATTAAAAGCTTGTTAAATATTGGGTCTTACTATATCATTTAGTTAAAAAGAAATAACTGCCTATCATGTGTCAGGAAACTTGTGGATAATTGGAATACATTAGTAAGCTAATATTTCTGCTTCCCTACTAACTTCTATCAGAGAAAATAGAAATTGCACTAAAAGCATAATTTAAAAGCAAATAAGTTAGAATGTGATAAGGGCTATAAGGGAAAAACATGGGGGGAGAAGCGGGGTTGAGAGGGTCAGGGATGGTACAAGCTGCAATTTTAAATACAGTAGTTGAAGGAGGATTAGTGATATGGTAAAGACAAAAACCTGTGCTGTGCAGTGGCCAGGGGAAAAGCATTGGAGACCGAATGCAGGATCTGTGGGAAAGCTTTGTGGCAGAAGATGCCTGCTATATTCAGGACCTGGAAAGAAGGCTTGTGTGAGTGACGTAGAGGGGAAAAGACAGGAACAATCAGAAACTGGATTTAAAAATACAACTGAGGGAAACCAAGTGGGGCCTTAGAGATTCCTGTAGGTTTTCCTTTGGTGAGTGGGAATCACTGCATCGTTTTGAGAAGAGTAATGAGATGATGTGAATTATATTTTAAATGACTGCCGTATCAAGAGATTCCCTGGCTTGAGGGGTAGAAATAAGAAAGTCTGTTAGGGGGCTATTGCAGTAATCCAGGCTAGAAATGCACATTGCACTAACCAGTGAAGTGCTGGAATAGGAGAGTTGGAAGGAATTAGTCAGATTCTGGATGTATTTTGAGGGCAGAGACCACAGATTGTCTAACAGATTTGATATAGGGAAATAAAGAATGTCAAGAAGGATTCTGTGACTTGGGGAGGGGGGAGGGTAGGGAACCAAAATGCAATTTTAAACTTGAACCAACTAAAATGTCTATTAGACATCTAAGCGGAAATGTCAAGCAGGCAGTGGACTATACCTGTGGATCTGCATTCAGGAGAGTGTTCTGGGCTGGAAATGTTAACAGATAATGAAAATTAGGTGCATAGACAAGACTGGAAAATATTAGAGCTTTTGAAAAAAAGTGTGAGCCCCAGGGCATTTTAAACTGAAGAGATTAGGGAGACAAGAAGGAACCATCAGAGAAGTTCAAGCATGATTGGTCAGTAAAGCAGGAGGGAAACTGAGTTTTGGTATCATAAAAAAACAGGCACTGAGGAGGAAAAGGGGGCTAATTGTGTAAAATCCCGCTGGTAAAGGCTGAGCACTGATTGAGTTGAGCATTGGAAATTGAAAATATGTTTAGCAATACGGTAGACATAAGGTGACTTTGACAAAAACATTCCGTGGAATATTTTTAACAAGATTACAGACAGAGAGTAAAGACAACTCCTTTGAGGTGGTTTGCTAGAAAGGAGAGTGAAGAAGTGGAGCAGTAGCTGACAGAGGAAGAATTTTAAGAGATGGGCCATCTCGATGGGGGACAAAAATAGGATATTTTTATGCCAAGGGGAATTGATAGAGGTTATGGAAGGCATGATGTAGGGAAGAGAGGGAAGAAGTGACCACCCATATCACTAAGTGGGAGGGGAGATAGGATCTGTGTGTAAATGGAAAATCGACTTCAGGAGAAGGTGGAAAGACAGATCTTATGGATGAAGGTGTCGGGTGAGTGAATGCAATGTCGGTAATTTCTAGATTTTTTCTTTCATATATCTAACCTCAGTGTTCTCAGTTGATTAGGCAAGAATCCCATCATCAGAGAATGCAGATAAATTGAGAAGGTATTGGAAGTTTCAGGAAATAGGAGAACATGTAAAATAGTCATCTGAGGGGCACCTGGATGGCTCAGTGGTTTAGCTTCTGCCTTCCACTCCGGTCATGATGCCAGGATTCTGGGATCGAGTCCTGCATCGAGTTCCCCACAGGGAGCCTGCTTCTCCCTCTGCCTATGTCTCTGTCTGTCTCTCTATGTCTCTCATGAATAAATAAATAAAATCTTAAAAAAAAAGAAGTCATCTGAAGGAGGGAGCAAGGATCAAGGGTGTGGGGCATGACTGCCTGGCAACAGCAGAACCCTTTGTCCCCCAGTTATTCAGCTGAATGAGGGCAGCGCAAAGGAGATAGCGAGTTAGATCCGAGCAGCTTTGTGATTTCACATCAGAGAGACATGTGAAGGAAGTCAAAGTTTTCAGGCAGAGTGATTACAGTGGTTGACAATGAAATATAAAGTGAGCAAGAGGGGGATCTGGACTTGAGGTTTAGAGAATGAAAACATGGTAGTATCAGTGGTCTAGGTGGAGTGGAAGGCTTGCTAGGTTCAGGGTACCTGAAAATTATAGCTAAAATGAGAAAACATAACTGGTCAGAGAATGAAACACATTGACATTATAGGGTGTGAATGGAATTACTGGTAATAGCGAGATCTTGGTGGTGACCATGGGAGTGAGACTAGGTATGGTGGAAAACAAGATCATGGGAGAAAACAGTTTTAATGAACTAAAAGAACAGGGAATTGGAAGAATGATTTATACTTATAACTTTAAAAAGTAGCATCGAAGGGAGCCAGGAACTAAATTCTTAGCAGTATTATTCTTTACCTTCTCACAGTTTTCCATGAAATTTAAAATCTGAAAAAATGACCAAATTGGTGATTTGATTTGAACAAAATAAAACTAAGATTGGGTATACTGAATATACGTTATCGATATTTTGTTAGTTAATGGAAATACTGGGGAAATTCTGACCAGAGTAAAAAAAGTCTACAGAAGTCTGCACTTGCTAAGAAATAACTCTTAAAAAACCATATTTTCATTTCAAGCTGAATTTATGATTAACAATATTCTTTTCTTTGAAGTAATAAAATTTTCTAAGAGAAGCATCTTATTCTATTTAAATGGACAATTAATGAATAAAAGTAACTCAAATAAGACTTGATAACTTTAGTTAAAATTCATTGCAAGCTACACTAAAGAATCACATCAAATACTAATGTTGCATATGAATGTACTGTAGCATAGATGGCCTCATTTTGTATAAAATTTGTAAGAGATTTACACTGATTTGAGTATAGAACTAACTGAATTCTCCCTGGATGTTTCAGTATCAGATAATCATGATACTCTAAAGCATAAATTTCAAGAATCTAGTTCACTCAGCACTTATGCATTGCATTTTAGAGACAAAAATATTTGTACCTAGTGAAATGGGAGTCTTGACAGCAATGCTTAAAATATATGTATTTCTTTTGATAAATTTTAAAAATTCTGTTAATGTTCCTACAATCTTTTAACCAAAAGCAGCTTAAAATCCACTATCCTCAATTGAGTGTTCATAAAATGGAACATATAAATTCCATTTTATGGTTTTATTAGCATCACAAACAACAGAAAATTTCAGGACTATAAACAGATGCATAGATTTCAATGAAATGTCATCTATTCCTGCCTCTTTTCTTGAGAACTAACATAGGGTTGAACCTGTATTTGCTGAACATTGAAAGAAGAGGAGCAGTTCTCAGTAATTATTTCTTTTTTTAATTAAATTAAATTTAGTTTATTTATTTTTATTTTTAAAAGATTTTAATTTATTTGTGAGAGAGTGAGTGAGAGAGCACAAGCAGGGGGAGAGGGGCAGAGGGATAGGGAGAAGCAGGCTCCCTGCTGAGCAGGGAGACCCATGGGGGGCTCTATCCCAGGACCTTGGGAACATGACCTGAGTGGAAGGCAGACGCTTATCCGACTAAGCCACCCAGGCACCCCTCAGTAATTATTTCTGATAGGCTTCCTCTAAGACTTAGAATTACCACAAGCCTTAAAATGACCTGTAAGGCCTGAAAGATCTGTCCCCTATAATATCTAATATTACCTATGTCTCTAATTTTTTCTCTGTCCCAGGGCACATACATTCCTTGGCTTTTATGACACCAAAACCTCAGTTTCCCTCCTACTTTACTGGCCACTCTTATTCAAGAAATCCTTTGACACACCATGATTTCCAAATATTTGTTCACATGTGACCTCTTAAGTGAGATAATTGGCTACAATTATAAAACCTGTCTCAGATACTTCTTAAATCTCTTACCCTGCTTTCTTTTTCAACTTAGTGCCTATCACTAGCAATTTGCTATACACTTAATTTCTTGTTTATTTTCTTTCAACTCCACTGGAAAATAGATTCCATGAGATATAAAGTATTTGCCTTTTATGAATATTAATTACCCAGATATGACAATGATGCCTATCACATGACATTAAAAAACTTTAAATTATTGAATAAAATTCTATAATCACTCTGAAGCTTTGTTTTTAGAATCATTCTTTTGAAAGATCTTAGAAGTTGCTTAATCCTATTTCTTTTTAAATCTTAATTCAGTATAGATAAAATACAGCGTTATATTAGTTTCTGGTATACAATATAGTGATCCAACAATTCTGTTTATTGGTGCTCATTGTGATAAGTGTACTCTTAATCCTTGTCACCTATTTCACCCATCCCTCCCAACTCCCTTCTGATAACCATCAGTTTGTTCTCTGTAGTTAAGAGTCTGTTTCTTGGTTTGTCTTTCTTTCCCCTTTATTCATTTATTTTTTTTCCCTAAATTCCATGTATGAGTGAAATCATATGGTATTTGTCTTTCTTTGAGTGACTTATTTCACTGAGCGAATACCCTCTGGGATTGTGATACCTCTTTTTTTTTTTTTTTTTTTTTTTTTTCAAGATTGCTTTGGCTGTTCGGGGTCTTTTGTGGTTCCATACACGTTTTAGGGTTATTTGTTTTAGTTTTGTGAAAAATACTGTTGGTATTTTGACATGGGTTGCATTAAATTTGTAGATTGCTTTAGGCTATGGACATGTTAACAATTTTTTTCCTTCTTCCAGTCCATGAGCATGAGCTATCTTTTCATTTCTTTGTGTGATCTTCAATTTCTCTCATCAATATTTTATAGTTTTCGGAGCACAGGTCTTTCACCTCTGTGGGTAAGTTCATTCCTAGGTATTTTATTATTTTTGGTGCAATTGTAAAAGGATTGTTTTCTTAATTTCTCTTTCTGCTAAACACATATTTGTTATTAGTTGCTTTATGTACTTGGGTGCCCCCATATTGGGTTCACAAATATTTACAATTATAACATCTTCTTATTGGATTGTGCCCTTTATGATTGTGTAGTGTCCTTCTTTGTCTCTTTTTACAGACTTTGGTTTAAAGTGCATTTTGTGCAGTATAACTATTGCTTCCCCAACTTTCTTTTCCATTTGCATGATTAATGCTCTTCCATCCCTTTGCTTTCAATCCCTTCACATGTGTCTTTAGCTCTGAAATGAGTCCCTTATGGGTAGCCTATAGATGGGTCTTACTTTTTTTTTTAAGATTTTATTTATTTATTTATTTGAGAGAGAGAGAGAGAGAGAGAGAGAGAGAGAGAGAGAACATAGCAGGGCAAGGGGCAAAGGGAGAAGCAAACTCCCCACTGAGCAGGGAGCCCGATGCCAGACTTGATCTCAGGACTTTGGGATCATGACCTGGAGAGAAGGCAGATGATTGACCAACTGAGCCACCCAAGTGCCCAGGTCCATTTCATCATCATATGTCTTTTGATTGGAACTTTGCATTTAAATTAATTATTGATAAGTATGTACTTATTGCCATTTTTACCTGTTTTATGGTTGTTTTTGTAGTTCTTCTGTTCCTGTCTTCCCTTGTTCTCTTCTCTCATGATTTGTTGGCTTTTTTAAAAGTGAAATACTTGGATTTCTTTCTCATTATTATTATTATTTTTGCATATCTGTCACTAATTTTTTTTAATTTTATAAATTAATTTTTATTGGTGTTCAATTTACCAACATACAGAATAACACCCAGTGCTCATCCAGTCAAGTGTACCCCTCAGTGCCCGTCACCCATTCACCCCCACCCCCCGCCCTCCTCCCCCTCCACCATCCCTAGTTCATTTCCCAGAGTTAGAAGTCTTTATGTTCTGTCTCCCTTTCTGATATTTCTCACACATTTCTTCTCCCTTCCCTTATATTCCCTTTCACTATTATTCATATTCCCCAAATGAATGAGAACATACACTGTTTGTCCTTCTCCGGTTACTGTGGCCAAGTTCAAAAAGGGTGTTGCCTGAGTTCTCCTCTGGGATTTTGATGGAATCTTGTCTCACATTTAGATCTTTCATCTATTTTGAGTTTATCTTTGTGTATGGTGCAAGAGAGTGGTCCAGTTTCATTCTTCTGCATGTGGATGTCCAATTTTCCCAGCACCATTTATTGAAGAGAGTGTCTTTCTTCCAGTGGATCGTCTTTCCTCCTTTATCGTATATTAGTTGAGCATAAAGTTCAGGGTCCACTTCTGGGTTCTCTGTTCTGTTCCATTGATCTATATGTCTGTTTTTGTGCCAGTACCACACTGTCTTGATGAACACAGCTCTGTCACTAATTTTTGATCTGTGGTTGCCATTAGGTTTGTCTATAACATCTTATGCATATAGCAGTCTATGTTAAGTTGATCTTCACTCTTCTCTTCTCATGTTTTAAGTATATCATATCATAATTTATAACCTTTTATTTTATGATTCCCTTGACTGATTTTTACAGCTATACTTATTTTTTCTACTTTTTGTGTTCCTTACTTTTCTTACTCCTCCTTATGGTCTTTTCTTTCTACTCAGATATCTTTCTTAACATTTCTTGTAGGGCCAGTGTGGTGGTCTCCTGCTCTTGAAAGTAGTGATCTGCTGAAGAAGAGGTCCTGCAGAACCTGGTGCCGCAGGGGTGTCTTCTGTGTGTGTTGTGTGCACCCTGCTGTTCCAGCTGAGCTGCTTTTGCCCTTAGTCCAGTCATCTGCAATGGCTGTCTTTGCCTGTTGTGGACAGGGTTTGTTATCTGTGTTGTTAATGGGCCAGTCTGGGGCTGCTTGAGTTTGAGTTGAGTTAGACCAGGAATGTGCCAAAGATGCAGTAGCATGGAAGTACAAGAGAATGCAGGGGCAGTCCATGCAGTGCTGGCAAGTTTGTGCTGGGAGGAGGGGACATGTAGCTGCTGGGGACTGAGACAGGTTGGGTTGGAGGTGACAGATCCTCAGAATCATGTAGGAGCAGGATGCATAAGGTTAGCCAGATTTGCAGTTGTCTGCTTTGGGAGGGGACATAGAGCTGAGGCCTGGCTGGAGGAGCATGTCCATAGGAAAGCATGTTGGTGGACGACACTGCTAGTAAGTTAAGTAGTGAGCCTTGGATCCAAGCCAATTCCTGGAGGTGTCTTTGTGTTTATGCTGGGGGATGCAGGAAGGAAATGGTACCTGTCAGCTCCTTTGTTCCTGGAGAAAGTTCCCAATAATCTCTACCCCTCCAGCACAAGCTCTGAGATCAATAAACAAATCTCCTTCTCATATATCCAAGGGACTTTTCAAACTGCTGCCACTGTGCTGTATCTCTGTGGGGCCATTTGTTGTGGGCAGGGACTCAGTTTCCCCTTGCCCTCCTGACTCTTCCCAGAGCCTACTGATTTATAAAGTTCAGGTTTTAAGTCCTGCGGATTGTAAGAACTTGTGAAATTCAGCCTCTCTGTGTTTCAAAGTCAAATGTTATGGAGATTCATCTTCCTCATTCATCTTCATCTTCCTCAGATCCCTGCTATAAGGGTCTGTTTCTCTCTCCTCAGCACCCATGGCAAGTCTCCCTCCTTTGGACAGTCCATTTAGTTCCAGACTGTGTCTCTACTCTTCTTCCTACTTTCCTTGATGTGGCCTTTTCTTTACATTTAGCTCTGGAGAGTTCTTTCTGCCAATCTTTGGGTTATTTTCTGGGTGATTTACACTGATGTGGCTGTGGTCTAGTTGTATCCATGGGAGGAGGTGAGCTTCAGATACTCCAACTCTGCCATCTTCCCTGGAGGAAGTCTATTCAATCCTATCTTTAAATCTTTAAAAATGATGTACCCTAGGTCCAGGGAATTGAAGAAATTCCCCATGTCAACCAGAAAGTTAACAGCACAGCAAAAACTATATAACAGCCCCCATTCACTTCAGGTAAAACTGTTTTCAAGCCCTCTTCTGCTTCATTGTTAAAGTTTGATCGGCTTAAACCAATCAACATAATCCATTCTCCCAGACACAGCTGTTGTTTCTGGAGAGGATGTAGGCCAATCAAGATGAATTTTAGAATGGCTTCTAAAGCATGGATAAAAGTATTCTCTTTCACTAGATATTTATAAAGCACCTTGTAGATTTGATTGCTATTATTCTCTGTCCTACAACCCAGAGAGGAATTGCTCTGGCATTTCAGATGACTTAACACAGAGACAAATACTGAGTTCTTTGAGATAGCAATGAGCCAATAGATCACCAACCCTGGAATTCTGTCCTACATCTGAACTTCCACTTATATGAACTGGGAAGTTTTATTTTTATTAAAAAGAGAGAGAAAAAAGTTTTCCTATACTCTTAGCACTTTTTTTTGTCCTCCCTTCTCCGATTCAGACTCTAGAAGAAGCCAAACCTACTGCTATCCCCAACTCCTGACTGCTGGTGGCTCATTTACAGTAGACCAACTGGGAAAGGGTATCTATTCCCAGTTCAGTGTGTGTGTTTGTTTGTGTGTGTATGTCTGTGTGTACACATGCTTTGGCTAATTTCATTGAGCTGGACATATTAATTATTGATGTGGGGTTCTTCCATTACTTAAGAGTAACCAGAGAACTCATAAGACCCCTCTAGATTAGCAACTAGTGGCATTAGCAGGCATTGAAATCAGGACCTAGAAATACAAAAGTGCTAAGAGTTCCAGGAATCAAAGACTCGGGTATATGTAAGCAATAGTCCCACCAAATATTCTAAAGTGACTTAAATATGATTGCTCTGTCAATGTTCAATGTTAGGTAAATTTCTTTAGAAAAAAACCTATTTGGTCACCCCCAAATTTTCATAAGTATTATATTTTCTTTAATTTTTTTCCCCTTCAGATGCCTACCCCCTTTGGCAGCAAGCTTTACAAAATATATTGTCATCTAAAAGTCTAGGAGCACTCAATAAGAAATCTCTAAATCTTTCTTTAAAACATTTTTTTTCTAAATTTTTGATCAAATTCATTCCCCCCATGCAATATGTGCCATCTTGAAGATATCAGTAGATCTTCAGTAGAACAGGATTTGAAATTTTTACAATTTTCTCAATTCTCACACTTTGCACATCACTGATTATTTTCATATTACTCAGTGTTTGATTACAGGCTCCATTTTCTGTACTCAGGTGATATTTACAGCCTTATTGGTTGTGGAAATCAATAGTCTATCCCTTTTGATTTATTGTTGTTCTCATTCAGTGCTTTACTCTGGTGTCTCCTATTCCTTTAGTCATCAGTATTAAGAGTAACAACAACAACAAAAACCTCTTGACTGGTATCTCTGATCCCATGTGATCCTCCCTGTTAGTCTAACCTTAAGGATGCAGTTTGGACAGTCTTCTGTCTTTGGACAGACTTCTTCCCCTTACCTCTGACTATGATACTTTAAAGCAAGAAGAAGAGTTCTTCTTCTGTACCTTAGTTCATTCTTCTGTACCTTAGCAGAATAAATTATTGTATACCTCCAAAGCTCTTTCTTAAGGAGTTATAGTGTAAAGCCTGTTATTTGTCCTGGAAAGGTCTAAATTCAGAAAATTGATGACAACTCAAAATTAATCTTAATATACATATCATGTCTTTAGGATCACTATAGATATACATTTCTATCTTCTAATCTTCATATATAGTCTTTATTATTATTAAGAAATAAATGTGTAGGTAATGTTGCAGTTTTAACCAGTTTCTGTGTAGTTTGGAACCCTCTGATTCATTTCCAATTTTATTTCTTTTGCTTTAAAGATTTTATTTATTGGTTTGAGGGAGAGAGCAAGTGAGAGAGAGCACAAGCAGGGGGAAGAGGTAGAAGAGATGGAGAAGCAGACACCCAGCTGAGCAGGGAGGAGCACAACGTAGGGCTCCATCCCATAACGCTGGGATCATAACCTGAGCCGAAGACAGACACTTAACTGACTGAGCCACCCAGACACCTCTCATTTTCAATTTTCTTATAAATTCTATCATTCCTTATTTTTCATTTGTTTTGCTAATTTTTATTTCTTTAATTATTATATTTAATAATTTTATATTTTCAGAAGAGTTGCTAAAGTTCTTCAGTGACTTCCTACTTGTCCTTTACTCAGTTTCCTCTAAGGTTGACATCTTATATAACACTTATCACAACTTAGAAGTTAATACTGATACAATATGAGAACTAAAACTACAGCTTTAATTCAGATTTTACCAGTTTTTTTCCATTCATGTTCTTTTTTTTTGTTTTGTTTGTTAATGTTTTTTGTTCTAAATGATACCATGTTACATTTTCTTCTTAGGTCTCTCCAGTTGTGAGTGCTCAATACTTATTTTTCATAAGCTCAACTCTTTGGCAATGTAGTTTTCATGTATTTTGAAGCATGTCTCTCAATTTGGGTTTTTCTGCTGTTTTCTAATGAGACGCTGGATTGGATTTGGGGGGAGAACATCACAGAACCAAAGTGTGCCCTTATCACATTATCCCCACTCCTTTTTGTAACCTTAGCTTCCCTCTGCTTTACTGTCACAACCCTGATTTCTGAACTTGCACTTATTATGAGAATATCAAAATATTCCAACTTAAATGGCCTTATTTTTTATGAATGAGGTTTGTATCTGGAATTAATATATTCTACACTTTAGCATGATTAGGCTTGGTTGACCAGCATAATTTGAGACAATTCATAATAAAACAATGTCATGATTTCTTACAATATTTTGTAAGGATTTTTGTTAGTCACTGATGTAAGCTATCTAAGACCTAGTTTCCCCTTTTCCCATTACAGAAAACTGTGTAGATTTTATATAAAAGTCTCAAAAAAGAACTGTGTTTAATTATGAAACCAGATGATTGACATAAATTGGTAAATTCCCTTGACAACCTAGACATCTCTTAGTTAATATAAAAGTTTTATAATAAAAAAATGGACTCAGTGCCATGTATTTTAATAATTACTTCTCAAAAATTTAGAGCTAAATAAGAAAATCTGTTATCAAGGGGATAAAATGCATAAGAGCTATGATTCCAGCTTTAAAAGATTCCTCTAAAAGTTATTTTGAATATTATGCTATATTGAGGTTGATTGAAAGTTAAGAACTACTTCTCATTAAGTCAAATTAGATATAATGGAGAAATACTTATCCATCTATTACTTACACCTTTTCTTTCTTCCTTTTTTTTTTTTTGAGTTCTCATACAATGACACACATTTCTTTTTTGACTTGTAAAAGGGGCATTTTGAAAATATATTACAGTATGGTAATGTAACATACAGTCTCATTTTAGTTAATTGATGGAATTTTCATTATGTAAACCTTTAAATGTAGGAGGTTATTTTAATAAATATGTACTGAATAAAAATAACAAGGTAGTTTAAATAAAATCTGTATACAATTCTCCAGCTTATGGATAAAAAGAATTATGAGTTTTTAAGATGAACCAATATTACTCTTTTTAAAAGGTGATTCATGTATATTTATTTTCCAAAATACAATCAAATTTTATTCTGTAATTTGCATATTTAAATAAGCATATTTAAATTTTTTTAATCTTGTTTATCTTATTTTAGATTTCTTTTTAATAGTTTTCTTAATGAAACTTCAGGTGAAATAAATTCATTCACTTGATTTCTCAAATTGAGGTATCTTTGTCCACATGGCATTTAAACTATTTTCTCTCTTATAGATACTTGAAGTTTTAAACTTTTTGTGATGATGGCGATTGTAATTCTTCTAAACAGCAGTTATTTCCTGCTTATTTGTTAATTTGTTTTTCTCATGTAGAGATGATGATTCAGTTTATGATGGCAAAATCCCCCATCATGTACTACTGTTGCTGTGGCAGGTGAAAAGAAGAAAGCAGTGGGAGAAGAAGGTGTAAAGGAGTCCGTAAAAGGAAGAAAAAGAGAAGACTTATTTTTTTTTATTGAATTCTTTTTTAAAATCTAAATTCAATTAATTAGCTTATAATGTATTATCATTTTCAGAGGTTGAGTTCAGTGATTCATCAGTCTTATATAATACCCAGTCAAGAGCTGTGTTTTAGAAAGATGTGGAAAACTATGCAATTTGGTTAGAGTATGAAGCTCAATCCATAATACAAAAATTACACCTTTTTATTTGTATTATAGTAATATAGATTTCAATTGTTACATTGGGTAAGACAGAAATATCCTATGTAAGTGGACAGACTCTATAAAGCAAATAATAATATTAACAACAGTGACCTTGTTGCCTATGTTTCTAAGTTTACAAAGAAAGGTTATTCTTGTTTATTGATATGTAACTGACATATAACACTATATTAGTTTCAGGTGTACAACATAATAATTTGATATATGTATATACTGCAAAATGATCACCATGATAAATCACCCAGTTACAACATTTTTTTCTTGCGGTGAAAACCTTTAACATCTACTCTCTTAGCAATATTCAAATATACATTATAATATTATTAATTATAGACACCATGCTACACATTACATCCCCAGGACTTATTTATTTTATAACTGGAAGTTTTTAACCACTTTTGTCTATTTTGCTATTAGAATAGAACAAGAAAGCTTTTGTTATTACTTTTTAGTTCTGTTATGATGCTTGCTGCTGATTATATTTTGCTGATTATAGGTTGTTAGTTATATATATCATATATAACATATATCATTCATACATATAAGAAAGATGTAATATATATGTCATATCTTTCCTTACTTTTTTCCTTACTTTTTTATCTCCAATTCTTTATCATGCTCTAAATTTTAGAGTCAACACTAAATAAAAATTGGCAGTTATCTTAACAACATGGTCAATGGAGATTCATAATTTATGTTCATGGGACTATCTTGTCTATTGCAAATTGAATGGTTGCCAGAGGCTCCTAAATCATTACAATTTACTATAACCCCTTACCTCACTTTCCTCAGTAGAATGTTCATCAATAATAGAAGCAGTGGAAAGTGAATACTTACTAATCCCAGATATTTTTTAGGTCAGACAACATGGAAATAAAAATTTGAATGGCTTACTAAATTATTAGAAATACTACTGGCTACATATTTTTAAGCAAGCATATCATTACTAAGCCCATTTATTCAGAATGATTTTTAACAGTTCACTGGGGTTAAAATGAAAAAAAGAAAAAAAACCTTAAGAGAGATATTCCCCTGTTTATGCATAGAGCCAATTTATTCCAGACAAAAACTCAAACTTCTCAGCACCCAGGAGAAGGAATTTAACATTATTTCCACTATACAGACAGGAAAACTAAAGAACCACAACACAAAAGGCAAATATATATGTTTTCTTCCACATCCTATAGCATGTTTGTTAACCAAAACCAATGTAAAAACTTGCCATTAACCCAGATGCCTTTGAAAGAAATTTATGTTCTTTTATTTTTATTCTTCAAGTAAAATAGTATGTCACTATCACTGAAATAACAGTACTTTTATCAACCTAAAAATTGTCACCATTTTGTTTTAGTCCACAGGATCAATGTATTTGCATATTCTCAACATTTACTAAATTCACCTAAGGGTCCTCAGAAGACTCAATGATGAAAGTGAATAGAATTTTCTTTCTTTCTTTCTTTCTTTCTTTCTTTCTTTCTTTCTTTCTTTCTTTCTTTTATATTTTTTATTTATTTATTTATTTATTTATTTATTTATTTATTTATTTATTTATTTATTATTTATTCATGAGAGACACACAGAGAGAGAAAGAGAGAGGCAGAGGCACAGGCAGAGGGAGAAGCAGGCTCCATGCAGGGAGCCCGACATGGGACTCAATCCCGGGTCTCCAGGGTCATGCCCTGGGCCGAAGGCAGGCACTAAACCGCTGAGCCACCCGGGCTGCCCTGAATACAATTTTCTGACAGAAGCATCTCAATATTCTTAAATACTTAATATATTCTATTTTTCTGTTTTGGTGGATAAAGGTCTCTGATCAGCCACTGAATTCCTGTTTTGCTTTCTCTTACAGATTAGAGCATAACTATTGTCTGAAAGCAATTTTCTGTTACTGCTTAATTTTACATCTGAGCTCAATACAGAATTCTATTCTATCAAGTTTTTACTACAATAGATTTATTTTTATTGATCAATGACTTTAAGAGAAATAAACTTGCTTCCTTACTAATGAAAAGAATAGCAGAACAATAAAGCAGAACTACATAAAGAATTCAATCAGATGCCACATTAATGACAGCTCCTTTTCCTGTAGCCAAGTACTTATAGCAGAAATTATATAAGATATAAAATGTCAGGCTCTTGACTTTGCCATTGTTATCTCCTCTGAGTATGATTAGTAAGTGATACTTCTAGCAAATGTGATTCGTATATACCATGTTTATTTCAATTCTATTTACTTGTTACACTCAGAAATTAGTAATTTATGTTTATAATCATTGAGTATTAAAATAATTTAGCACAATGAAAGATAATGTATATGATTTAAATTAAATTCAGTGAAGGCTCTTCTGTAGTCACATTGGAAAAATTAAATACTTCCTTTCAATCTTAATCAAATCTGATACTTCTTAAACTGGAAAACCTGTGCTCCTTACAGCTGAAGATAATTATTCTCTAGGTTTATCATAGAAAACAAAATTTCCTTCTTCATGTATATTGACTACAGGAAGCCTCTTATGAGCAGTGTAAAAAATAAAAATCTCAAAGCATTTTAGGTGATATGGATCATGAAAAACCAGTAATCTTTAAAAAGCTTTCCTCCCATATGTATTTCTTCATTCTTCCTCTACTCTTGCCCTTGCTAATTCTACTGCACTGCTCTGAAGTAAAAGCCCTCTTCAGACAAATGACTCTTCTCTTTTTTGGCCAATATTACATCTAATAATAAGCACAAGTGCTTTTCATCTTCAAAGTACTTTACAAGTATAAATCGACCTTCACAGCAACCAGGAGAAGGAAATTAACATTATCTCCATTATACAGACAGGAAAACTAAAGAACCACAACACAAAAGTTGAGTGCTGATGCCAAGGTGTAAGGCACAGAAATATATTAGAATGGCAGTGTTTTTCCAAGTTACTCAAGAGTATTCAATTTCCTAAAACTTCAAAATGTCTGAGTGGCCATTCTGGTAAGGTCATATAAACTTCTGTGTCCTTACAGGGATGCATGTCATTTAGTAACTTGTGGAAATCATAGAATGTATGCTTTAAAAAAAATAAAAAAGTTTTATTTTTCAGTAATCTCTATACCCAACATGGGGCTTGAACCCACAACCATGAAATCAAGGGTCACATTCTCCACCAACTGAGCCAGCCAGCCACCCCAGAGTGCATGCTTTCATAGGTATTTTTTATATGTACTCCTCCAGAACACCTTCTCTAATTAGGCCCTGAGTATTCATTTAATTTATATTTTTGGGTACATAAATTTTTTTGACTAATTAAAGTGCATCAATATGCATTGTGTGCCATATGATGTATATTTTATGTTTCTCATACTTTTCTATGTAGCTACATCTCTTCTTTTAGATTCATTTACTCTTTGACAGGAGAAGCTGTCTTCTCTGTTTGCTACTGCAGTGCATCCCACATGGAAATACAGGCACTAATTATAGCCACTCCATGCAGTAGATGATAGCTGAAGATGCTACTAGTCCACTAGAGTTTGAATAACTCACAGGCCACTGGGTTTTAATAACTCTGCATTGAATGGAATGAAAAACAAGTCAAGGTATCTTTGTGTCCTATGTAGCTTTGCTGCCATTTATGTTCCTCAAGTACCAATGCAAAGGAAACAATAGCATTTTCTTGTCTCAATATAAGAGATAATAAAATGGTATGTACTCATGAGTAAATTTTATTTTACAAATAAAACTCTAACTTTTGATGTATCTCCCAGATCAACCCAAATACTTTCTGATCAAAAGACTTGCATATTTCAAGTGCTCTGCAATCCTAGAAATTCCTTGGAGTATCACCTAGTAGAGCAAGTTAGGATGTTGTCCCCCCCACCCACGGGGGGTGGGGGGTGTTAAGATTTTTTTCCAGCTTTATAGAGGTATGACTGACAAAGAAAAATTGTATATGTTTAAGGTGTACAATATGATGTTTTGATACATGTATGTATTGGAAAAAGATGACCACTATCAAACTAATTAACACATCCATTGCTTGCATAGTTATCTTATTTTTTTTCTTTTGTAGAGATAACACTTGAGATCTATTCTCTTAGCAAATTTCAAATATATGATGCATTTGATTCACTATAATCACCATGCTGTACATTAGGTCTTCAGAACTCATTCATCTTAGAACTGAATGTTTGTATTCTTTGATCAATATTTCAACTTTTCTCCCAACCTCCAGCCTCCAGTAACTACCTTTCTACTCTGTCACTATGAATTCCCCTTTTTTAAGCATCCACATGTACGTGAGATCATGTGATATTTGTCTTTCTGTGTCTGGATCATTTCACTTAGAATAACGTTCTCCAGATTCATCTGTGTCGTTGCAAATGGCAAGATTTTCACCCCTTTTAAGGCTGAATAATATTTCATTGTATATTTCTATGCCACACTTTCTTTATACATTCTTTGGTTGACAACACTTAGGTTGTTTTCATACCTCAGCTACAGAGAATGATGCTACAGTGAACACGTCAGTGTAGATATCTCTCCAAGGTAGTGATTTTATTTCCTTTGGATATATACTCAGGAGTGGGATTTATGGGTCATATGGTAATTTTATTTTCAATTTTTTGAGGAACCTCCATACTATTTTACATAATAGTTGTACCAGTATACATTCCTGCTAACAGTGCACAAGGGTTCCCTTTTCTCTACATCCATGTCAACACTTGTTATCTTTTGATTCTTTGATAATAGCCATGCTAAAGACATGAGGTTATATTTTACTGTAATTTTTATTAGAATTTCCCTGATGATTAGTAATGTTGAATATCTTTTTATACAATTGACGGACATCTGTATATCTTCTTTGGAAAAATATTTAGATACTTTGCCAACTTTTTATTGTGTTATTTATATTATTATTGCTAGTAGGTTGTATGAGTTTCTTATATATTTTAGATATTAACACCTTATCAGTTATAGTGGTTTACAAATATATATATTTTTTCCCATTTCTTGGGTTAGCTTTTCACTTTGTTGATTGTTTCCATTGCTATGCAAACACTTTTTACTTTGATGTAATTTCATTTATCTACTTTACTTTCATGTCCTCTGCTTTTAGTGTAAAATCCAAAAAATCATTGTCAAAGCCAGTGTCAATGAGCTTTACCCCTATGCTTTATTCCAGAAGTTTAATGGCTTTGGGTTTTATTTTGAAGTCATTAATCCATTTTCACTCGATTTTTATATATGGCATAAAATAGGATCCAATTTCAGTCTTTTACATGTAGATAACCAATTCTATCAACATCATTTATTGAAGGGACTATCCTTTCCCCATTGTGTATTCTTGGTGCCTTTGTTGAAAATTCTTGACTGTGAATGTGTGGGTTTTTTTCTGGGCTGTTTATTCTGTTCCATTGATCTATGTGTCTGCCTTTATCCCATTATCTACTATTTGATAACTGTGGCTTTGTAATATGGTTTGAAATGAGGAAGTGTAGTGCCTCCAGCTTTGTTCTTCTTGCTCAAGATTGTTTTAGCTATGCAGGATCTTTTGTGGTTCCATACAAATTTTAGGAAAGTTTTTTCTTGGCTATTTCTTTTAAAATGACATTGGAAATGTGATAAGAATTGCATTGGATCTATAGACCATTTTGGGTAAAATGAGGATTTCAACAAAATTAATTCTTCTGATCAATGAACATGGGTTCTCTTTTCATTTATTTGTGTCTACTTCAATTTCTTTTATCAGCATCTTATAGTTTTCCTTGTACAGATAAACCAAAAAACCATTAAGGATAAACTGAAAAACAATGAAGTTGGTTGACTGCAAGGGGTGAGGAATGGAGTGAAAGAGACACACTCCACTGCTGAGCTACCCAGGCATCCCAAGTGAAAGAGATACAAAAGAAATGCCATTTCTCTGAGAATATGATTTTGTATTGTGTTGACTTTTGAAAGCATGTCAAGTTTCTATATATTCAAAAATTATGTTACATTAAAAGAGATAGAAAGGGGAAACAGGAAAATATGAAGAAAACTTGAAACAAATGATTCTGTTTTAAAAATGAACAATGAGATGTCAAGGATGAAAATAAGGAAAAGAAACAGAAACAAAAAATTTAATTCTAGTAATTTATGAGCATGGAGGTAGACTATGTTCATTTAGTTTTGAGCAGGATGAGATACTTGAAAACTGCAAATAAATTCTGAACTCTTTTAGCAGTTTCCCTACTAAAGTTTAGCTTTACAAATGAAATTATATTGAAATTATTTTAGGTATATTATAGGATTGAACAAATAAATACATTGTTAATATTGTTGGGAGCCAGGGCTCTCAGTTTGGAGGAAGAGAATTATAGATACTAGATAGGGGAAGATCAAGAAGAAATTGAAATAGAATTTGAGATATTGATTTAAACTTGAGATTTTAAAAATATGTATCTGTGAAAGTATATATACATAAACATATAGTCAATTCTCATTATTCATGGTAGTTATATTCTACAAAGTTACTGTAAACACTGAATTAATAAATTTCCTTGGAGAAAAGTTGGTTAAGTTCCTCCGAGATTCTGGTCATGTTGCCATTGACAGATCAATATATAACCTTGTTTTGTGTGTATTTCTGTTGAAAGACATCTTATTTGATGTGTCATGTCAACTAATTAACATTGAACTCATGTCCAACAGCACTATACTTCATGACTAAACAAAGCCTATCTAACAAATATATTCTCTGTAAGGCACATCACAGTTTCTTGCACTTAGGAACACAAAATAGCATTTCAGTGCTACCCTTAGGGGTCTTTTTAAACAGTGAACTGACAACAAAAGATCACAAAAATGCAAAAAAAAAAAAAATGGTGCTGTGTAGACCACCAAAAAATACTTGCTTATATGACAGCTAAAATAAGCAAACAGAGTTATATCTTGTTTGGCCTCAACTGATACAATAGGGTTCTCCAGAGAAATAGAACAAATAGGTAGAAGGGAGGAGAGGTGAGAGATTGGTTTATTATAAGACAACTTGACTAAGTCATGGGATGCCCAGATACTTAGTTAATATTATTTCTTTGTGTGTCTGTGCAGGTGTTTCCAGATACAATTAGCATTTGAATTTATAGACTGAGTAAAGAAGATTGCTCTCCACAATAGAGTTGGCATCATCCAATCCACTGAAGTCCTGATAGAACAAAAAGTTAGAAAAAAGAAGAGAGAAATTCAGTCTCTCTCAGCCTGACTGCTTGAGCTGAGTATGGGTCTCCTGCTCTCAGAATGAGACTTACACCTTTGGTATTCTGATTCTTAGGCTTTCAGATTTTGACTAAAACTCATACCATTGTTTCTCCTGGTTCTTAGGCCTTCAGACTTGATTGGAACTACATCATCCACTTTCTTTGGTCTGTGGAACCTCCCAGTTTACATAATCAAATGAATTAATTCCCCATTATAAATCCCAATCTCTCTCCTTCTCTGCCTCTATCATCTCTCTCTCTCTCTAGATAGGTAGTAGATAGATAGATAGATAGATAGATAGATGATAGATAGATATTCTCTGTGTGTGTGTGCGTGTATATATATATATTCTCTGTGTGTGTGAATATATATATATATATATATAATTTTTCTATTTCTCTGGTGAAATCTGACCTTGACTATTGCAACTAGTTTCAATGAGCACAAATAAATACTTCTTGAGAGAGAAAAAAGAGAGAGAGAGAGAGAGAGATACTGATATGTAAAGAAAATATGAAGCCTGGATTTCCACTTAGAAATTTCCAATACACATTAGTGTGTAGAGTTGGGACATTTTCCAGTAAAAAAAAAAATCTGTTCTACTTTATATTCTCAGCATTTATCACTCATTTAACATATAAAAGAGTATTTTGGCTCATATTTCTCTTAATATTCTGGGAAAACAGATGCATGATATTATAGCTTTCATGTTCTTACTGTGTATTAAGTGAGGAAAAATTTAAAATTTTAGCCATAGGATAGCATGATTGAATTTGTATATTCACTACGAGGAAATATGTTGGATTTGGGACAAAAGTATCTGTGGGAAACAGTTTTTCCCAAGCTAAAACACTGAGAATATAGATGGAAAAAGAATCAATATGTGTAAAGGAGATAGAGTGTATCAGAGGATTATGAAGGCACTAGATTTATCAAACCTCTAACACCAACTGGATAAAGGATGTGAATGAAAGGGAGATGAAAATAGTCAGATTTTTATTGGGAATAAGGTAAAAGGCATAACTCACCAAAATAATGAACACAAAATAGAGTTAGGAGAAAAGATGTTTGCTTTAATTTTAAATATATTCATTTGAGATACAAGTATATATATATATATATGAAATATATACAATGCTAGCTTAAAGATCTATTTGAAATCTGTTATGAAATGTATATTTGGGAGTTATCATCTTAAAGAGAGCTGATGAAGTAATATTAGAAAATGGGATTATGTAGGTGAGATATGCAAAGTGATAAAAGGAGGCTAAAATTGGAATTCTGGAGAAAGTACAATAGTCAAGATACAGGCCAAGAATAGAAACCTTCAAAGGACTTTGGAAAATAAATCAAATGTTTGGAGAAGAACTAGGGAATATTTCTTTTTTTTATCACAGAATTAAAGAAATTGCTGTTTGAGAAGTGATTTGCCAAAAATCTCAAATGCCATTTTTGAAAGAGATATAGCAACCCCTCAGAGTTGATTTGATGTTGCAATTAGCAATGTAGTTTGTGGAAGAGTTTAGCTAAGGCCTGACTGCAGTGATTTCAAATGCCTTATCATGTATCAAAATCATTGTAAATCTGTAATTATTATGATATTGCAGCAATGATGGAAAGGTAATGTTATGGACAGAATGTTTGTATCCCCCTAAAATTCATATATTGATATTCTATTTTCCAATGTATAATGTTAGGAGGTGACACTTTTGATAAGTGATTAGGTCAGGTGGGTGGAGCCCTCATGAATGGAATTAGTGGCTTTATATAAAAGATTCCAAAGAGTTCTAACTCCTTCTACCACATAAGGACACAATGAGAAGATGACCACCTGTGAATCAAGAAATGGGTTCGAAACAGACACCAAACCTGCTAGTAGTGCCTGGTCTTAGACTTCCCAGCCTCCAGAAGTGAGAGAGAAAAAATGTTTGTTGTTTAAGGCATGCAGTCTATGGCACTTTTGTTAAAGCACTTTGAATGGACTAAAACAGATGTGGGTACAGAGAACCTAGAAATGGATCCACTTAATAGCTCTATGATCAAGAGTAGGAAATTTTTCTAAACATAATACACTTACAAAATTAAAAAATGAAAGATTTATACAATCACTTTAAAATTAAAAACTTATATATATCAGAAGAACCATAAGTAAAAAGACATTCCCATTCCTTGAAGAAGATACAAGCAAGGCAGAAGCTTATATATAAAGAGCCTGTATAGATAAATAATAAACATAGCCAAAAAGAAGAACAAATGTGAATAGTCAATTTATAATTGGGGAAATATCACAATATGCCCAACTTTTAAATGCTTTATATCCATTAAGTGAGAAGATAAAATTAAATGGAGAATTATAAATTACTGCAGAAAATTTAAGTTGGCTAAAAAGTTGAAATGCATTCGTCAATATCCAGTATATTTGAAAGTGTATATATTCTACAAGATAAATTTTATTCCTAAACATTTACTCTGGAGAAAATATTGCATTTGTGCAGAAGGAAATAGGCTTGAAATTTTTCTTGGCTGTATCATTTCTTATATTGAAATGTGGAAGCAAGCAAAAATTCCCTTAGGAAAATAATAAAGAAATTTTGACATCATTTCAATGAATTATGGTAAGGTTTTACAAAGCAGGAATTAATTTCAAAAAATATTAAATTGAGAAAAAAGTGACTTGTAGAAAATAACATGCAATATGATAATACATATGTGCGAATGTTTACTACAAAATATTACTTTATATTATCCAAATATGTATGTGGAGTGGAAAGAGAAAGATGAATGACAATTACAAAAGTCAGACAGAGTAGTAGTTATGTCTGGTAGGAAGAAAGAAAGATATAAATGGAAAGAGGAACACAAGGGGCTTCAAATATATTCATAACATTTTATGTCCTAGGTTGATTTTTGAGTGAATACGTACTTACACACATACACATATAACTACATATATGTGTTTATATATTTAATCTTTTTAGTTGAAGAAATCAATATAATTAGAAATTAAAATAACATTTAAAAGTGAGTAAAAATTTTGAGAATGGGTGAAGAGCATCAAATATATAAACTTCAGGTTATAAAGTAAGTAAGTCATGGGGATTTAATGTACAGCAAGGTTGACTATAGCTAATAATACTGTACTACATATTTGAATGTTACTAGGAGGGTTGATCTTAGATTTTCTTATCACGAGAAAAGAATTTTTTTGTAACTATGTAAGGTGATAGATGTTGACTAGACTTGTTCTGGTGATCATTTCACAAAATATACAACTATCAACTTTTTATGTTGTACACCTGAAACTCATATAGTGTTATATGTCAATTATAACTCAAGTAAAATAAATAAATAAATAAATAAATAAATAAATAAATAAATAAATAAATGTGGGAAAAAATGAAGTCTATAGTTAGGCAGCATCCTTATTCTGATATATACTCATTCTGTGACCTTGAGCAATTCAGTTACCCACTCTGGGGATCAAGTTTCTTACTTTTATTTTTTTTTTAAGATTTTATTTATTTATTCATGAGAGACACACAGAAAGAGAGAGAGGCAGAGACACAGGCGGACAGAGAAGCAGGCTCTGTTCAGGGAGCCCGATGTGGGACTCAATCCCAGGTCTCCAGGATCAGGCCCTGGACTGAATACGGCGCCAAATCTCTGAGCCACCCGGGATGCCCAAGTTTCTTACTTTTAAATTGAGATAATAATAGAAAATACTTCTCTAGTTTGTAGTTAGGATTGGTGAAGACAATTTGCCAAATGCTAAGATGAGTACCCAGCATATAGTGATACAAACTATTGTTTTTAGTGGATAAAGAAAGCAAAGGGGGGTGAGTAGGAAGTTTGCTAATGAATGTGGTTTATACCTGAGGAAAAGAGAGATCAGTGTAAGAGATACCAAAAAGTTTTAAAAAATAATATTCCCACACCTAACATATATTCAGGCAGTAAGCTGAAAACAAATGTGAAATGATGAAAAAGATGGAGAATGTATTCTCAATATACATATATTTTTATAGGGTTTCTTAATCTGGGATCCACAATTGGGATTCAAGGATATTTCACCTCATATAGTCGAATGCCAAAAAAAAACCCCTGTGGCATGTGGTATCATATGACAATTTTCAGAATCTGAAAGGAGTCTAGGACCCCCAAAACTTAATATACTTGTAGTTAATTTTCATGTAAGTAAACAATTTTGTCAATAATAAAAATAATGTAGCGCAATGATAAAGAGAGGACTGACCATCTCGCTTTTGTGAGTCTTTTTTTTTTTAATTTTTTTTTTAATTTTTTTTATTTATGATAGTCACACAGTGAGAGAGAGAGAGGCAGAGACATAGGCAGAGGGAGAAGCAGGCTCCATGCACCGGGAGCCCGACGTGGGATTCGATCCCGGGTCTCCAGGATCGTGCCCTGGGCCAAAGGCAAGCGCCAAACCGCTGCGCCACCCAGGGATCCCGCTTTTGTGAGTCTTAAGAGGAGTCCACAGTGGAAACCATACTGGCATTAAAGTCTGTAGGAGTTCCCCCATGCAC
The DNA here is from genome assembly GCF_905146905.1 of Nyctereutes procyonoides. Lineage (NCBI taxonomy): Eukaryota > Metazoa > Chordata > Mammalia > Carnivora > Canidae > Nyctereutes > Nyctereutes procyonoides. The sequence goes on from NW_026575121.1 coordinate 20,490,838, forward strand.
TGCTATTTGCAAAAAACAAAAACAAATAAACAAAAAACCTCATTCAAGATGAAGAAAGAAAATGTGTAAAGACATTTCACCTGCAGAAATTCAACTGGTTTGCTTGAGGTAGAGCATGATACACAGAGCCAGGTATTTGAGAAAGGAGTCTAGACTGTGAATGGGTTTTGGATATGCTGTGGACTAGTTTCTGTTAGAGCTCTTGCAGACCTTTAGATCTCTTGAAAGCAATTGGCCTATGATGCATTCACTAGTGGGGGCAGGAGGACACACTTGGGATAAAGAAACAAAAGCAGGTGCCCTGGTCTACTTTCCTAGTCAATTAGCCTTCCAGGTAAATAGACTAAAGATGTTTACAAGGAGGAAAACAACTTGTGTATTGAATGTCTTTAGATAAAGGGTCATTTATGGTAAATGAACTGTAATCTATGAGGCATGCCTTCCTGATGAGTGTCACATAAACTACCTGTCTCTCTAGAGTATAAGATTCAAAGTTTTGTAATTTAAATGTTTTCTTCTCTGTGTGAGATAACTCCAGGAACTGCACTTTAAAGACTTTGTGCATTATTTTATGCCAGAAGTGCATGCCTTATAGATATCCATGATACCCCACAGTTCTCCCTACTTGGTCAAAGCCTCTTGATGTTCTATGGCTTATGAACTATGGATGTTCTATGGTATTAGTAAGTCTTGAAACTAGGTAAGATCTTTGATTACTATGCATCTGATTTGACAATCTTATCCCTTGTGTCACTCAAGCTGATTCTAAGTACCCATCCCCCAAGAACTGCACACCCTCACTTTCAGGTAGGACAAACACAGAGGGATACCTTCTGCTCCAGAGCTCCTTGTATGAACAGCTGTAATGGAGGGTTTTAATAGAAATTGCATCTCACTTGACTTCATCTCTTTCTCTCTTCTGCTTCCTCCACTCCCTGATCAGTTTTTTTTTTGGAGAACACTTCCTTAAGAAATTACTTACAGTTGAATCTTTGTCTCAGGATCTGTTCTTTGAAAACCTGAACTTCTATAGATTATATATAATGAGACATTTGGACTTTCACATAGAATGTAAGACATACAAAAATGGAAACCACTGTAGGAGTTGGAATAGAAAAGTCATTCCCAAAATTATGAGAAAAAGTTGATAGAAGTGAGCTGTGATATTTGTCATCAAAGGAGATATTACTGCTTTTCATTTTATTACGGACTTCCATCCTTTTTTTAAAAATCAGTTCTTCACTTTACTCAATGCAATGTTCCTTAAGCTCAATGATATAAATACTGAATTTGAAGGCCAATTCAGTTTTTATAAGAAGCAGCACTTTAAATCTGTTGAAACCAATAAATACAGTATGCTATAATCAGTAAACATTTTCTGGGTAACATTCTACAATGCCAACATACAAAATTTTTAAATCCTGTGAAGCACCAATTGAAAAAGCAATTTTGCTAGGGAAAATGTGAAGAGTATAGAACCAATAAAGTGCAATAAGGATTGTTAAAACATCGGTTCATTGCCCCAAATGCTTGAGAGACCTCTCAGGTTTAATGGAGTCAGAATAACTTCTCAATTTGAGCTGACCCAATATCTTGTTCATTATTCCTGATTAGGTGACAGCAGTGGACGTGAAGAAGAAAAGAAATAGAAAGAATAGAAACACGCAAAAATATCCCGTAATTAATTTTGCATTAAGAAATTTTAGAAGTCTGGTATTTATTTATAATCAGTGAAATGACAATTTTTAAAAATTATTTCAATCCAAGTTGTAAGGACTGATAAACTCTCTCCAATATAGCCGATCCACAAAAACATTTTAAATCTTAGATAATAAATGCTTGGCAAGAACCCTCTAAGAAAAAGAAAAAAAATTGTTATGTATTAGTTGTTTAATCCATAAGTTAAAGCAAGTATCTCTTGTTTATCGCTGATAAGAACTAACAAAAGGAAACTTAGTTAAATATTAATAGAGGACTTTGAGTAAGAAAGCATATGAAACAAATATCTAGAATAATAAAGGTAGAATTATGGAAAGAATTATTGCAATCATGGGTCTTACTATTTATGCAAAGGCAGTGTAGCTTGTTGAAGAGCAAGAAATATAAATTCATTCTGCTTGGGTTCAATTCTTAGCTCTGTATTTATTAGCAGTATGATTTGGGGCAAGGCACTGAGCTATATGTCATTTTTCCATTCTCTAAATTAGAGATAATAATAGTACCTACCTCACAGACTTGTTGAGGATAATATATACATAGCACTTAGAATAGAAGAGTTATATTTAAAGCACTTAAAACGTGGATGTTATAGAGTAAGCGCCATATAAATGTTATACTTTGTTATTATTATGATTATTAATTAATGTTTATGCCTGAATAATAGCTGAGGAATAGAACAACATACAAAATAGAATTTGTAACTGTTAAATTTAAAAAATGCTCAAATAACACAGAGGCAAAATATGCTAATACTTAGGTTAGGAAACTAAAAACGGCAGACCTTTAATTTGACTTCTTATTAAGCAAAAATAATTGCACTTGTAAGTATCTGAATTTTCTTCATTGGATTTGTTCTCTCCCCACTGGCATTTTTAAATGCTTATGTAGGAATATTGTTTCAAAATATTTTTAAGGTATAATATGTCCACCTAAGCAAATGAATTCATTAACATGTGTGAGAAATATAAAAATTACAGAACTTAATATCAATTAATGCATCAATTAAACTACTAATTATTAAACTTTGTGTATGTTTCTGACACTATAGTGCTCAGAAGTAATATAGAAATGCATATGACAAACTTCCTGCTGTGACCCAAGCTCATGATTTATTAGAGGAGAGGGGTACTTACTTCCTAGCTCCTGCTTAATCTGGTAGGGTTAGAGCAGCTTTTTGTCTAGGGAAACAAAGAGATGAGGCTCTTCACTTTGCCAGTGGAACCAGGTATGGCTTTCCAGAATGGAAAATTATTACACTGAATTTTAATTAAGGACTTTATGCTGATTGCTACTCATCTGCTATAAAATTAGACGATGTAATATTTAAGATCCTTATAAGCAACACCCACCGTGTATATTTTAGGTGTCCTTATTTAGAAGCACCAAGACATTTTTGAACCAAATATAAAATATCTGACAGCAAATTGGCTTTGATTTAATGTCAGAATTCATTCTGCAGTGCTTACAGAAATGAAGGAGTAACTACTCCAATAGTATTAAGTGTAAACTGGTGAAGGGTACCCAATTCCTCTGAGTTCCCACATTTGTGAAAGAGAGATAGTTTAATAAACTTAACTACTAAGATGTTAGCAAAAGCTGCAATGCCTGGAACACAGTGGGCATTCAATAAGCAGTGGCTGGTATCTCTGTGACAGTATATTCTTATTATTGTTAGATGCAATTAAACTTAATTTAAATTAGTGCTGGGAGCCTTGATGGCTCAGTTGGTTAAGCATCTGCCTTTGGCTCAGGTCATGATCCCAAATTCCTGGGATCCAGTCCCACGATCTATTGGCTCCCTGCTCTGTGGGGAGCTGCTTTTCCCTCTACTCTTACCCCTGCTCATGATCTCTCTCTCTCATGCTCTATTTCTCAAATAAATAAATAAAATCTTTAAAAAAATAGTAATTTAAATTAATGCTGATAACCATCCAAAAAATTAACTTTTTTCTTTATCATTCTTCTCTCTTCTAAAATTAATGACAGCCTAGCACAAATCAATGTCCTTCAGAATAGCTTCATATTACAGAAATGGTCAATAGAGTAGAAATTTTCTGGGTAGGCCAGAAACCTCAAAAATGTGATATTTTTGCTTTTAGGTATGTTCGTGAATTATTGGAGAATCTTAGGGATGTTATTTGTAATCAACTAAAATGAATAAATGCATATATATGTGCTCTTCACATAAAATTCCATGGGGCCAAGGTTAAGAAAGACAAATACACATAAATACACACATATACATATGTATATATGTATGTATGCCTTAATGCATGTATGCATATATCTTCAATATACAATAACCCAAACTAAAGCATTCTGTATCATGTCATAATTGTTGATATGCACTCTGTTTTACTTCAGTACTTAAAATAAGATTTATCTTTATATGGTTTCCTTAGCTATGGAAAACATTATACCATCACTTTTGCACTTTTTGAAAAGGCATGCTTTTTAATGAATCTCTGAAAAACTATTTCTTCTCTGAATTCACATATTTAGACTGAATGCTTTTCTTGTTAGGAGGTAATAAGGAACATATTATTGGTAATTTATTATTTTAAAATCTAGCATTGTAAAGTAATTAAAACATTGCAGTTATATTCTGTTAATGTAATGGCTATTAAATGGAGAATATCCATGAAAGAAAAATAGAAAAGTGTCTGTCCACATTGTTACTGGCCTCTGAGCAATACTGTCCTAAGTGTGGCTTTCCTAAAATGGAAAGGTAAGATTTAAGATAAAAAGGATAGGGGCACCTGGTGTTTCTGTGGTTGTGTCTGCCTTTGGCTCAGGTCATGATCACAGGGTCTTGGGATCAAGTCCCACTTTGGGTTCCCTGTAGAGAGCCTGCTTCTCCCTCTGCCTATGTCTCTGCCTCTCCCTCTGTGTCTCTCATGAATAAGCAAGGAAATCTTAAAAAAAAAAAAAAAAAAAAAGAGGGGGGATCTAAAAGACATCTTCATGGGGAACCTGGGTGGCTCAGTCAGTTAAGTATCAGACTCTTGATTTCAGTGCATTTCATGATCTCACGGTTCTCAGATCAAGCCCCATGTCAGGCTACATGCTCAGGGCAGTCTGCTTGTCCCTCTCCCTCTTCTTACTTGCTCCTGTGTTCTCTTTGTCTCTCAAATAAATATAGAAGTAAAATCTTCAAAAAAAAAAAAAAAAACAAGTCATCTTGTCTGAGACACACTGGAAGTGTGCAACAGAGATAACCAAAAATTGGCGGCAAAGCCTAATTCTTAAACTCAGAATTTTACTTTCTTGGTTTCAACCTTCTTTGTGATGCTTAATATTCATCAGTCTCTTGTCTCTATCTAAACCACCTCACATAGCTTTCATTTTCATACATAGTGAAGTATAAGTTTGATTTCGACTAATTTAATTGAGCAGCAACTTTCTTCTCACTATCCTGGTATTTTCATGATGAAGAGAGGTGTCCAGGGCTACACTGTAAATTGTCTAATTAGAAATTTTAGTATCACCTTTGAAATTTTAGAGATGCATCTATAACCATAATAAGATACTTGCTTTCATAGAATTTATATTTTAGTGAGAGGATACAGAAAATTTCAAATGGTATCACGTAGCATATACTTAGTACATATTTAATGAACAAAAAAACTAACCATCTCTTCATGCCAATTTTACAGGAAAAATATTGTGCCTGGCTTAATTTGAATTTTTGTTGCTAGTGGGCTTGAATATTTTATTTTCCAGAGCCTGTTAGGTTTTACTCCAATGTGATGGACAGTTTTGAAAATGAAAGTGATATCTGATATATTTGTGTGTATTTTGTTTTATTTTAAAGATTTTATTTATTTATTTGTTTGTTTATTTATTTATTTAATTTATTTATTTGACACAGAGAGAGAGAGAGCACAAGGAGGTGGAGCAACAAGCAAAGGAAGAGTGAGAAGCAGACTGCTCACTGAGCAGGGAGCCAGCCAGATATGGAGCTCGATTCTAGGACCCTGGGACCATGACCTGAGGTGAAGGCAGACGCTCACCAACTGAGCCACCCAGGTGCCCCTGTGTGTATTTTAAGGGCAGAATAAAAAAGTACAGTGATCAGTGGTCCCATCTTACTTAGTGTGGCAACAATGGAGATGTGGAAAAGATCATCAGTTTGGTTGCAATCAGAGGCAACAGGAATTGGTGAAATATTAAATGTGAGGAGAGAATGAGAGCGAGGAATCCTGGAGACATCGTTTTTGGCATAGCTAGCTGTGTGGCGTAGACTGAGTGCTACATGTTCAGATGGGGAAGACTCAGAGACAGCAAATTTAGCAAGGAATCAAGAAATCTACTTTTAGGTATTTTTGGAGTGGGTTTCTTAACCCTAGATTGACATTTAGAAGTCAAATGAGGGATAATAGCAAATAAAAGAGACAGGAAATATTGGGTAATGTGTTAGAAGCATCCCAGAGTTGTGTAGGGTCATACAAAACAAGATAAGAAAGTATTTCAAAAAGGAGGAAGTGATTAATTAATTACATCCCACCCAGAAGTCGAGGCAGATAAGAACAGAAAGGTAATCTTTTAATTTGGCAAACTGAACATCATTACTGACTTGAATTGAGGTTTCTGTTCCTTTGTAGAAGTAGAACCAAAGTCTGATAAGAATTTTTCAGAAGAACAGAAGAAAAGATGGAATAAAGCATAACTGATATTTTATTGCAGTCTCGCTCTGTGCCAGAGAAAGATAGAGAGAGAAAGAGAGAGACAGACAGACAGAGCAAACAAACTAGTTAAAAGCCAAAGTGTGTTTAAGGTCGAGGAATTATTTCTTATTAAAATGAAAACACTTGGGAGTGACTTGTATTCTGAAGGGATTTTGCTTCTAAGTGATCAGAAACTGAAGATGAAAAACAATGAAACAGAATTTGACAACTCTGATGGTAGAATAAATTAGTAAAATTTTTGTCAAACACAATTAGTTTAAGTTCTTAAAATGTTTATTTACTTTGAAAAGCTAATCTCACTTCTGGGAATCTATTCCAGAAACTTACCTAAAAGAATACTATTCGCTGCATTATTTAAAATCTCAAAATATGGAGAATATAAAAATGTCCCACAAAATAGATCATCCCTACAATGGTATATTATACAGTTATTGTAAAATCACATTTTTGAATAATATTCAATAAAAGGAAAAATACATAAAATACTAATTTTATATGATAAGAAATTATTAAAAATCATATTGCAGATGATCATAGTTACATATACACAAGGATGAGTTTGAATATATTTTGAGACATATACATATACACATTCATATGTATGAGTATATTTTCTATATATATGGGTTTTCAAATATGCTTTCAGTTTACATTTCTGATTGCTAAAATAATTTATATTTTCTCCAACCTATCCATATATTCCAAAATGTTTTCACAGAAACAGGCATGCACATTTTTATAATGAGAAAAATATGCATTTAAAATTGTTTCTAAAAGTGTTATATTTGAGAGCAGAATGTAAGCAACAATTAGAACAGCCCATGGGAATGAACAGAGTAGCACTGAAGGTGGAGAGCATCTTTTTCTCCAGAAAGCCTCCATCAGTAACCTCTAGTTACCCTGAAACGGACATCTCTTAGAGTGGAAAAATATATAGGAAGTGTTTTGCAGGAGCAGGGATAGAAAAAAAATATGCATCTTCACCAGTCACAATAGCCACATAGTTTCAGCAATTAAAAAAATCACTATAGAGTAAATATTGAATCATAAAAATATAATTTTCTGGGACGCCTGGGTGGCTCAGCCATTGGGCACCTGCCTTCGGCTCAGGTCGTGATCCCAGGATCCAGGATCAAGTCCTGCATCTGGCTCCCTGTGAGGAGCCTGCTTCTCCCTCTGCCTATCTCTGTCCTCTCTCTATATATATATCTCTCATGAATAAATAAATAAATCTTTAAAAAAATAAAAATGTAATTTTCTTAAGGCACTAGTCAAGCTAGAAATTCTTTATAATTTAGAGTTAAAATTTAGCAAAGTTTTAGAACAAGTGAAGAATTAGTTATTTTTTAAAAGCCTTGAATTCGAAGAAGTTACTAATGAAGTTCATATTGTCATTATAGACACAGAATGAAGAGTAAAAAAAAATTAGAAACTGACATAGTTCTCTGGTTTTAAACTGGGATCCTTGTAAAAGCAAAAATTCTGGTCTAATCATGAGAAGAACATCACAGAAATCTGCACTGAGGCCATTGTACAAAATACCTGACTAGTACTTTCAAAACACTTTTTTTTTTAATTTTTTTTTTACTTTTCAAAACACTTAAGTTCATCCAAACAAGGAAAGTCTGAGTAATAGCCAAAAGGAGCCTAAGGATTCATGAAGGCTAAATATTATGTGGTATTGTGGTTGGGGTCCCAGAGCAGAAAATACTAGGTAAAAACTAAATAACTAAATAAATTATGGACTTTAGTTAATTATAATGTACCAGTATTGACTTCATTGATTTTCAAAAGCACATCATAATGTAAGATGTTAGAAATAGGAGAGATTGGGTGGGAAGCACATGGGAACTCTCTACTATCTTTGTGATTTATCTGTAAATCTAAAACTATTAAAAAAACAACAACCTGGGGTTATCATAATACCAAAGAAACACATTTAAGTACCAGAGATAAGTAAATGAATAGAATATCATTAAATTGTTATTGAACATTTTCCAAAAGATTTGTGAGGAGAATATAGTTTGAATGTGAGCTCCCTTAAAAATGGAGACATCTATTGGAAGATGATGAGAAAAAAAAAAAAAAAAAGCAAATGATGAGAAGAGAACACATCAGTTATCTACCCTTCTGAAAAGCCATTAAGATGAGAATATACAATTAGAAATGCAAATCAATTCACAGAAATACTAATGACCAAGGGAGGGATTCTCTGTGAACCATTTTAATGAAATTCTCCAAGGGTGAAGACAGTTCACTGATATTCCACTGATATTCCACACCAATTCCTCAAAACTAAGAAAGCCAGGGCTCAGAAACACAGAAGAATTTTTCAGAGTGAAACTTGGCTCACAGCAGAGGCCATACTGCTTAGTTATTGAGAATGTCAGCGAAAGTAGAGTCAGCAATTAAAGTTACTGATAACAAAATATTGTCTTCAAAATGGTCATATTCTTTGGCTGTCCTTACAGTACTTTCCCTATTTATCCAGTGGCTTATTTCCCTAATCTGAAAACAAATAATGATCCTTTCTATAATCCTCTTTGGAAGGGTTAGGACTGCCAGAGCGTGAACTGGGATCACCCAATTCTAGAACTAAAAGATAAAAGTTCAAATTAGGATGAGAATCTATAAGCTGTAAGGAAAACAAAAACAAAAACAAAAATAAAAAAACAAAAAACATATGCACACAAAGGAGAAAATGTATTTTAGGCAATAACTTATACATTTACAAGTTGCATAATCTAAAGAAGAGGCTAGCAAAGCAAATAAATGTATTGCAATTTACTAAGCCCTCCTTCCATCCTATTAATCATTTCTCCATTTCCTTATGCAACATTCTAGTTTTAGTGACACAGACTGTAGAACATTTATTTTCATCTATATTCAAATACACCTTTGTTTCTTTTAGGACTAATGCTTATATACCCAGGCAATTATAAAATCTGGCCATTTGTCTTTAATCCTCAACAGAATATAAAATTAACTTTTAGCATCAAAATATTGAAATGGTACAGATTACTGGTATAAAAAATAATCAATATGTCATTGTTATTAATTATGTAAAATCAATATATTGAGCAGTATTTTGAGGTGGCTGGTGAAGGATGAGTTGGGAAAAAAATTAAGGGAGCATTGTCTCTCCTTTAAGGATCAAGACATATTGTGTAATGTTCATAGTTAAAGGAAATAGGTCAAATATATATTATTTAAAATTAAAGTGAACATTGTGATGGGGCATCTGGGTGGCTCAGTTGGTAGATCATGAGACTCTTGATCTCAGGATCTTGAGTTTGAGCTCCATGTTGCTAGTAGAGCATAGTTAAAAAAAAAAAAAAACGTTTTAAATAAAATTAAATTAAAAGAAACACGGTGAGGGGAGCGCTGGTGGCTCAGCGGTTTAGTGCCACCTTCAGCCCGGGGTGTGATCCTGGAGACCTGGGATCGAGTCCCGCATGGGGCTCCCTGCATGGAACCTGCTTCTCCCTCTGCCTTTGTCTCTGCCTCTCTCTCCTTCTGTGTCTCTCATGCATAAATAAATAAAATCTTAAAAAAAAAAAAAAAAAATAAAAGAAACACTGTGATATTTAGTATCAGTTCTGTTTGAATGAGGCCTGTTTCAGAAAAATGAGAAAGTCAGTGAATAATCTCTAAAAATTAACCGTGGGAATGTGTGGCCAAGATCCTCTGGTGATGATTTAAATAAATATTTTATATTGAACAAACACATTATAGACTAAATTTTAATTTCTATTGACATCAAATATAGAACATTTAAATTCCAATTTTGCTGCTTTGGGTAATGACCTCAGACTCAGATCTATGAAACTTTTCCAAAAAGTGCCTCCCTAGCTACTTTTGGCCAAATGACTCAAGTATCACAGCAAAGGATCACTATTAGTTTACAGTGGTTCATGAAGATGTTGCTTTTGTACCTTACTGTACGTATGCAACCACATGACTATATATACATATATGCAATAACCAAAGTAATTAATAAAAATAGAATATTCATTGGTTATAGAATAAATATATAATATATATCATTACATATCATATAAAATAGGTAATATAAAATATAATGTGATATATACTCATAAAAATTGTTCCCTTCATAGTGCAAACTCTATAGCTTAATTGGATTCATCTGCTTTTCTAATAATAAAGCCTTGGATGGATGAGGTAGACTCTGATTATGCAAAAACTGTGTTCTAGTATTTTGGGACATGATTACTCTGTAATCATAATATTTAGAACTATTGTTCTGAATCAACTTAGAGCAACAGGATCATTTTGATACAGCATTCTTTGAAGAATCCACATATCTGTGAAATGTTCTCTTCTAAGAAAGACATCCAAAACAGAACTTTAAAAACACATACATATTTTAAAATGTAGGTCTATACTCTCATCTTCTGTATCCTACTTTTAAAACACCAATTTAAAACTGTGTTTGAAACACTAAATTTATAATTGTCACTTTGAAGTGACACTCACTCAAAAGTGATTGTGTTATTGGCATTTTTCCTCCACGTCTAATCTAATTGTGCACCGAGATCTCACTTAACAAACCTGTTCTCTTATAAGGTTATGATGGAAAAATATTTTTCCCTGGACTCGGTCACATTTTCACAGAAACAAAGTAAACCGATTACCAGTTTAACACCTTCCTTAATTATGTCTACAAACACTTCATTACAATAAACACTCATTTTTATATGTAAAATGAAGATATACTCTCAAAACAAAAAGAAAAAAGATTTGAAAAATTACTTTCAAGAGGAAGAGTGTTGTTTAAAAAAAAATCTTTCCTTTGTTTATATCCTTATTATCAATTCTAGTATACAGGTTTAGCTATCTATCCATGTAGGATAGAGCCCATTTTGGCTTAGTCAGAAGCATCTTAAAAAACCTTCTGGTAAAGTAAACTTAGCAAAAAATTATTTTGGTGTTGAAACTACTAGTACCACATATGTACCAAGAGAATGTGAAGAGAGTTATTACTCACATAATGGAGCTCTCTGGGCAACACAGTGGAAGCCCTCAAGCAGGCTGGGAAATGGCAGAGAAACCAGGGAAAGGAGTCTTGCTTGGCTATCACGAGGGCTTCCTGCACAGGAAGACAGCGGGTGATGGCGTTTCATTGTTTGAACCTTCTGGACCAGAAGAGGCTGTGCTCCAGCTTATCAATTTGCATGGATTTGTAGCAGAAGGGAAAGAGGAAGGGTTGAAGCTGTATCAACTGTCAAATATCAAAAAAAAAAATAGACATAGACTCTATTACAGCAGAAGATGAGAAATTGCATACTTCTTATTGTTTGGAGACAAGACTCTCTCATACTAACAATTATGACTGATCTAATTTTTAGTATTCTAAATACACAGTTAAATATACTGAAAAGCAGGAATTCATCTCACTACTCAAAAAACCCAGATATTGTTATGTGTTGATTATCTCTTGTTTACTGCAATTCATTTGTTCTTGTTTTCGGTTTCTGTGCTGGAATGCTTTGCTATACCAGGAAAGAATTCCAGGCATAGACAGTTAATGGCTACATCTAGGCAAAATTTCACTCTTCACCTCTAGAAAGAGATAACTTTAGTTGTGGGATCAGGCTATTCAGAACATGATACGTGGTAAGCCCTAGAAAAGAACCTTTACCAGAAAGCATAGATCCTATTGAGATAACGCCGTACCAAAAATGCCAACATTGATGTTCATATGGAGGATGAATATATTATTGATCCATCAGAATATCATATTGCAAAATAGATATTCACTCTTATTGGCAATTACATCCACCAATGGTGACTTTCATTACATATTATTATGTTGTTATTTCAATTAATCTACTATATACAGTTAAGATTTCTAATGGACTTATATTTATTATGGTTCCAATAAACAACTAAATAATAAACCTGAGCCTCCTTCATTAACTTTAGTGCTGTCAGATACAACACAGATAACACACTATATCACTGCAATTCAATATGTATTTATTTATTCATGGTTTTCTTCCTTCAGCGTACCCGGGACCAAGCATCAGTGAGAAGTGGCTAGGGTTTGGAGGTATAGGGTAAGGCAGGGGAAAAAATAGTAACTTGGCCAAGAAATCAATCAATATCTGTATACTGCCTGGTTTACTTTGACTATAAATGTGTATTTAAGCTCAGACAGTTCAAAGGAAAGGACAATTTTCTCCTCAAACAACACTTTGACTGTGTACTGGGTCTAAAACAATAGGGATTTCTTAAGGAGAACTTTTTGGCCAAATATTAGAGAACAAAATCTTCTGTCAGGCCCTAAAGTATTTGATTATTTTTGCAGAGCACCAAAGGAAAGGTTGGGAATTTCAAGTGACAAACTTTTGTTAGGTTTATCAACAAAGCCTCCTTAATTTTCTATTCAAGATAACATTGAAATAACGAGATACTGCTTCTTCTTATTTCTTAAATTCTTGTTGATGATTTCTCACTTTTTGAAGTGTTTGAAAAGCTCAAGATAGATGTTCAAAATATATCACTCTCACAAGGTTTGCCAAAAGTAGGTTTTTCCATAGTCAGGCTCTAGGAATGTGAACTTGCTGCTACTTAAACTTTTTGAAATGACTTTTCTCTGCCTTTTGTTCCTACAATAATTAAAAACAATGTTGTACATTTCAGTTTTTATTTCTTGATTGATGATGTCAAAAACTGGATATTCCTTGGCCTATGACATACCGTATCTCACAATGTATTAAAAAATATGAGCATTGGTTATCTGTATTCAGTAGTTAAAATATATATGTTAAATTGATAAATATCAACATTCGACCTCACTTCGATATGGTCTCTTAGGGCTCAAAATTCCGTGTGTCCAAATGAGAGAAATGTCACAACAGATGGCCAAGCAGCCTGTTTAACCTTCTGAGGCAGAATCATCCTAGAGTCCAGCAAGAAGAAGTGCAAGTAAATAATTATTTGTGTCTTCTAGTTTATATATTTAAATCTATGAATATTTGTAAATGAATAATATGTAAATTTTTACATTACACTTTCTTAGAAATATATAAAACAGGTAACTTAAATATATCCTTGCTTTAATAATTTCTTGATTTACACCCTTCCATTTGAGATGTACAGTTAGCACTTGATTATCAGAAATGATTCAACGTATTTGTTTTCTTACATACATTAAACAATATGGAAACCCTATATTTCTAAATATACAAATGAATAACAAATGGTTATATCTCCTGATTTGCCAGGGTCAGTCTTAAGACTATATACATATAGTCTAGAAGTTGATGTCCTTTTTATGTACTGGCAAAACATTTCAGCAAACTGTTACTGCTATACTTTGGGTCTCAGAATATAGGCTGAGAAAAGCTGTAGTACTAAAATGTATGATAGGAAACAAAATTTGGAATGTGTAGATTCATCACCACTTTCAACAAGTCTTACAAGAAACGTGCTCTCAGACTAGAAGTAGTCAATTCGAAATCAGGGATTAAAGAAAATAATGTTTCCCAAAATAGTCATCTCTGCCTATATCTTACCTTCTAAAATGACTGAAAGTCCAAAAATTTGGAGCTTTTTAGGGTTGTAAAATCCAATTTTTGTAAACCAAACTGAAGGTAATAAATGCTCAGCAAAAGATAAAATCTACGGTTTAGTATTTTGCTAATTATCTAATATTAAAAAGTCTTTCCCAAGCAAAATGTGGATTAATAGACTTTTGACAAAAGGTTATTGTTTTAAAATACTTCAAAGCTGTGTCCATTAAGCTAACTTAAGACTAATGGAAAGAGCAGAATACATAAAATAAGAAAGAAAAATTAGAAAATACAAAAAGAAATAAAACAAACCCTCAGGCTTAAAAGCTATGTCTAAAATCTCATTGTCTGTGGTTATAAAGTATTGGAAGGAACTATAATGGCAAAATGAACAAATGACATGCAAACAATCAAGCAAAAGCAAAAATAGCTAGACACTTTCTGTGATTCTTCAACACTTTAAGCATTTCCTAGATCCATGCATTTTCACTAGTAGGAATGTACTCTGAACGTTATGTGTCCCCTAAAAAAAAGGTACATCTCAATTTTATTTCTGAAGGATAATGGATAGGAAGGATTGTCTCAGAAAACAAAACTAAGAAAATAAACCCACTGTTATGCTAATGAGTTTTTGTAATTCTTGTCAATTAGTATTTCAGATGTACTCCTGGAATGTTTCTTAAACTCTCCATTCTGGACAGGTGACTTTATTGCAATTATCAGGTTACATCTCCATCATTGTATATTGGTGATATTTTGGAGAGACAGATGCATTTTGGCTATGGTGTGTCATACATGGAACCATTTCTGGACTTGATAGAGTCGAGTATCTTTGGAGATGATGGTACTCAACTCTATAAGACTTAGTTTACTTTGGAGGTAAGTGGAAAGGAATGTATTTCCCTGAAAATTGTATGTAGAGAATACAATATGTGTATGTATCTTGTATGTATGTAGACAAAGGAATAGAACCCTACAGGCACTGTTAATTGCCTACCCAATAAATGTTCTCATTCTTCTTTATTATAAAATCCCAATTCTGTTCAGAGTAACACTGAACCCAGCTTAAGGAAATAGGTCATAAATTGGTATAACCCAATCATGTATTTCCTATTAGCAAAATCCCCACTATTGCTTTTGTTAAGAATGGCACTATATCCAGTTCTGGCCAGTAAGATCTAAGTGGGAAGCTGGTGGGGTCGGGGGGATGTGGTGGTGGTTTTAGGAAAAATTAACATTTCTGATTAAGGGGAATGGGTTATTTCTTCAATTTTGCAGTCTTTATTGAGTGTGTTAATGGCAAAACCTTTCAGGTGAACATTAACTTATAGAATATACTGTAAGTTAAATAGATATTGGTAGATTTGGGATCTAAATACACTAGAATTACTCCAGAGCCCATTTTTTAAATCCACGGTATTCAGTAGCACCCTGGCAGATATAATTTTCAACAAAAATGTATATGTCATAGAGCATTCATTTCACATAATGAATGTTGGGCAAGTTTGTTAAACAATACCCCAGTATAGCTTTGAAAGGATATGTAATATCCCTTTCACGTAAGTATTTTTAAAATATATTTTTTGAATATATTTTCTTAGCAGTCTTCCCATATAAATCATAAATTATCTCTGAAGATTACTATTGATCATAAGAAATTTAAGATTTCCTCAGGTTGGGGTGGGTGGGGGAAAAAAAAGATTTCCTCAAGTTTTGGCCTGATTATTTACATAGATACAGTAAAAAATATTAGCCAAGGAAACCCCCTTGACCACATTGTATTGAGCAACTCCTGATATCAGATAATTAATGTCTATCTAGAAATATCATTCTGAATGCATAATTGGACTCTTTAAAGTCTCTCTTACTGTTTATTCTAATGGTAGGAACTTAAACCCCTCAAAACTTTTGTAGTAACTATAGTAGATTTTGGTCAATCTTGTTTCTTTAAGATCACCAAAATTAGTCAAGTTTGCTGACTCACTAGGAAGTAATAATTATCTTTGAGGCTATGATCCTGTCATTCATAGAAAATGACTGGTGAATTGGCTCTTGTTTTTGGTAGGCAGCTTGGCTGGGATTATTAGCCAGTGTCCTCAGTTTTCCTTCAAGTGTTCCTGAAACATGGCTAGATTGAGATTCTCATAGTGTAGCCATCCCAGGGAAGTTAGGCTTTATATGTAGTAGCCCTAGCTTCCCCCAAAGTGTGTAAGTATAAGCTGTTAGGCTTTCTTAAGGTTTAGCTCAGGAACTAACCCAGTGTCACTGATTAAAGCAAGTCACAGGCAAGCTCCATATTCAAAAGGAGATTACACAAGAATGTGAATTTCAGAAGATAGGCTCATCACAGTCCACCGAAGTATCTTGTTTTTGTATTATAAAATCTTAATGCCAATACCTAACAAGTAGATATTCAAATGCTAACTGAGTCAATAACGACAGAATCAGTAATAAAATTCCAGGGTTATGAAACCTACTGAAGTGGTTTCTATTCAAGTGTAGCCATGTATTAAAGATGACCATCATGATGTGCCTAGGTGGCTCAGTCAGTTTAGCATCTGCCTTCATCTCAGGTTATCATCCCAGGGCACAAAATGGAGCCCCTCATCAGGTTTTCTGCTCCATGGGAAGTCTGCTTCTCCCTCCTCCTGTGATGCTCCCCCTGCTTGTGCTGTCTCTCTGTCAAATAAATAAATAAAATATTTAAAAAAAGATGACCATCCAAAATAAATATGATTGATATATTGAACTGCATATCAGAAAGTTTGTCAATGTTTACAATATATAGTTTATGGTATATATGATTAATATCTGTAATGACAGATTGGAAAGAACATCCATTTTGTTAATAGAAAGCATAATTGGGATTTCAAGCACTTACCAGAATGTCTCAGATCTTAGTCTACAGTTTATGTGCAGTAAGCTAAAAAGTTTGATCAATTATGGCATGTTTAATGCATAAACAGAAAACAAATGAATTTTTAAATGGAAGATATGTGAATGACTTACTAATTATCAGTAAAAATATAGGGTTATAAACAATTTGGAAGTCGGAAATGATTCCCTGAATGCATAATAATCAGTGGTAAGTGATCTTCATGGTAAACTGATCACAGCTTGTAAGTTTCTAACACATCATTAGCTCCATGAATTCAGACACCGGGTTGTTTCATCACTAAATGCTCAGCACCCCACACATACCAGTCTTCAAAGCCATGTAAGCGTTTGCCAAGTAAATGAATAAATAACTAATGAAAAATCAGCTAAATTTATTTTTTGAAAGGCAAATTATTTTTGTACGTGTATGTGTGTTCCACTCTGTATTACAAAGATTGGTCTTTTGCAAGCAGTAGGGGTGGAGGTAGGAAAGAAACTGGAATTGAATACACAGAACATGAAAAACTTTGAGGACATATGCCTATTTGAAAAGTAAGAAATTCAGATTATATATTTATATTTTGGAAATAAAATAAGTACCATAAGTGTCCTTACCAGGTAAGCGTAAGTTTTCTTTTTTAATTTATCAAAAGTAAGGATGATTAAATAAAGTAAAAAAATAAAGCAAGTACTAGTATGAGACCAACTTCTATATACCGTTCCCATAAAAACCTAGAAATAATTCATTTGGACATATTATGATAACATACATTTAGTTAAATCAGTCAAGTTGCTGAACTACTTCTTCATACAAATTAAAAATATTTGTTTCTAAACTCTGCTGCAATTTCATTTTGATTTATTGTTCCCCAACATCTTCAGGGAACTCATTAACATCTCTCACCCAACACCTTAGAAGACATTTACTTATATCTCATATGCAAGTGCAATCTCCCTGAAGTAACATCCTCGAAACCTCCTATTAAATAAATTATAACTTCATGATTATTCTATCAAAGATTACAAAAGTTAGCTTCTTGTATTGACTATCTTTGATGGCATATAGAGAGGTTCAAGACAATCCATGATTCTTCGAATCTTTTTTTTCTTCCCTAGAAAAATACTTAACACATTCTCACCAGGCTCCTTTATAAAGTGTACTTAAAAATGAAAATATCGCCTGCCCTATCAAATTTAATGCACAGTAGAATCAGGAACAAACCATAAATGTCTCTCCAAAGTAAGGTACTAAAAGTAGAACTTCATTTTTCTCCCGAACCTCAGAAGTCCTAGTTACTTACTGTTTATTTTACTGAATGAAAAAGGAAAAGAACCGGGGATCCCTGGGTGGCTCAGCAGTTTAGCACCTGCCTTCCGCCCAGGGCATGATCCTGGAGTCCCGGGATGGAGTCCCACATCGGGCTCCCTGCAGGGAGCCTGCTTCTCCCTCTGCCTGCGTCTCTGCCTCTCTCTCTCTCTCTGTGTGTCTCTTATGAATAAATGAATAAAATCTTAAAAAAAAAAAAGGAAAGAACCATCTCTCTATATTTCATGTTTAATAGACAAACATAGTCATTTTGGAATTTTACACAAAACATCTTTTTTTGCATTTTTTACTTTTTTAAAAATTTTATTTATTTATTTATTCAGAGAGAGAGAGAGAGAGAGAGAGAGGCAGAAACATAGGCAGAGAAGCAGGCTCCATGCAGCGACCCTGATGTGGGACTTGATCCTGGGACTCCAGGATCACGCCCCGGCCGAAGGCAGGCACTCAACAGCTGAGCCACCCAGGCATCCCCTGACGTTTTTTTTTTTTTTTTTAAGTAGGCTCTACACCCAGGGTGGAGTCCGACATGGCTTGAACTCATGACCCTGAGGTCAAAACCTGGACGCTCAACTGACTAAGCCACCCAGGTGCCGCAACATTTTCAACTTTTTTAAAAAATAAAAATTATCTTTGATTTTTGATGTAACAAAAAGTTATTTAAAATTCTCAATATATGTAATGAATGAATTTTTTAGATAAGGTAAATAGTGTAGAAGATGTGTCATTATCGTATTAAATAATCACGAGTAATGTTATTAACTAGTTATATAAAAATACACTGTAGAAATAAGATCATCTTTATGTGGAGAAATTTTTTTTGATCGTTCAGTTCAACAAGATCTAGTTACTATGCCCAGTGTTTAAGAGCTATCAGGGTAGAATGGAAGACTAAAATAAGAACTTTAGCTTTTATAAGGCAAACAAGTTATTTTTGGAAAATGAAATACATTCACAAGAATTTAAGTAGCAATGAAAAATCATTACTGTATTAAATAATATGCAGGGTTTTTTTTTTTTTTGTCTCCTTTACAGCATATTAGTGACTTAGCAGTAGGAAGAACAAGCTTATTGATTTAGATGTATAAGATGAAATTAATATATTTTTAACCCTGCATGTCTAATCACAGTTTGGTTGATAATTTTGCATTTTCAAGATGATATTGTTTTCTGTTTCTGTCTTCATGTCTTGCCAAAGGCAAATTCAAGCTGTACTAGAAACAAACAAAAAATAATTAATATTAAAAAAAAGGGTGGACTGAACATGATCCCCAAGGTACATTATATTCCATTTTGAATGTTTTTGCCATTCTTGTTTCATCTTTTTTCCTTTAGAAGTCTTATTTTACTTATTTTACAGTTTATGTATTTGCCTTTTCTAAAAACCCTTACAAATACTAATATATTAATTTCAGAAAACATACTAGTTTATTTTTGTAATAGTTTTTCTCTAACATGAATACAAGAAAAATACTTTTGAGATTCTTCTCAATAAAAACTTTTAATGATATAATTTGGAGTTTATTAAAATATTTATTTAATATATATTTACATTTGAGAATATTTTACAATTTAAGAATAGAAAAATATTTTCTGTATTGCTACATATATTTCATAAATACATTTTTAATTGCTGTGTGACATTCTGTTCATTTTTTTGAACAAACTGTTTCACGCAGATTTTCTACAAATTTGGAATGTTGACTATGATATTCTTATAATAAAGATATTATTTAGATTTTTACCACTTAATTTCCAGTTCTCAATTCACATTCTGTTACTGGTCTCATCAATTTGTTTGACATATTATTGACTCATCATGGATAGATGAAGTGAAATGTTTCCACAAAAATTTGCAGGTGATATTTTCTGAGACCACTGTACCCTTTTTATTCATTTAATAAATATTTATTGAGTGCCTATCATGAACTGTGCTATAATAGTCAAAAACCTAAATGGAATGTTGAAAAAAATCAGATTTATAATATAGAACTCATAGTCTAAAAATAGTACACCCAAAAGTAATACACTTATGTTTATGTTATGTAACAAAGTCTCTGCTCACCTAGTTTGCTTTCTCAGGGTATTTCTGTCTACACTTCTCTCAGAGAGGGTCCACCAACAATATGTGTGTAGAAAACCTAGATGATTTCTGTTTATTATATATATTAATATAGTATATTTTTAAAAAAGGCTATACCTACATTCAAAAATGGAAATGAATATATTAAAATTAAATTTGGATTAAGGATGTAAAGTGGTACTAAAATGAAGGTCTAATCCATATCAGTAAATATCAAGAAGAATAACACAATTTCAACCAGATTTCCTCTTTGTCCTTCCTTTCTGTGTCCCACACTATTTTAATTTTGTTACCTATATCTTACTTCAAGAATTTATTTCTAAGCCCATGTATTCTCTTTCTGCCACTACTCAACATATTTATGTATTGAATTAGGAAAATTGATTCCCATAATAAGCTTTTCTTTCTTTCCCACCCTCTCTTTCTTTCCTTCCTTTCTTCTGTTTCTTTCTTTTTCTTTTCTTCTTTTTTAAAGATTTATTTATTTATCCATTCAAGAGAGACATACAGAGAGAGGCAGAGACACAGAGGGAGAAGCAGGCTCCCAGTGGGGAACCCAATGCGGGACTCGATCCCAGGACCCAGAACCACGACCAGAGCCAAAAGCAGATGCTCAACCACTGAGCCATCCAGACGTCCCTCTTTTTTTCTTTGTCTTTCTTTCTCTCTTTCTCTCTCTCTCAGCCTTCCCTCCCTCCCTTCCTTCCTTCCTTCCTTCCTTCCTTCCTTCCTTCCTTCCTTCCTTCTTTCCTTTCTTTCTTTTTCTTTTTCTTTTTCTCTTTCTTTTTTCTTTCTTTCTTTTCTTTCTTTCTTTCTTCTTTCTTTTTCTTTCTTTCTTTATTGTTTTCAGCATAAATCAGTAGCTGTCTACTTTAACTCTCACATGCTGTCAGAATCCACTGAAAAATTTGGAGTCCATTGAAACTCCAAATTTGAGTTTATTTTTGAGAAGTTAAAACTTCTTGTAAATATCCATTTTTATAACTTTCATTTATTCTTACAGATCTCCCAAATAATAAAAGAAAATTTACTTATGCTTTAATAGAATAAAACGTTTTATCTTGCAATGATGTTAATAGTCAGTTGGACATTTTATAAAAGTAAAATACATACTGAAATCAGTGACTTATTTTCTCATATTCTTGAAATCTCTTGCTACTATATAACTCCAGGAATTACTTATTATTTATCAAAATTTTCATCTATGCTAAAAATTCTAAAGTAATGCAAGAAAAAAAATATCAGAACTTCCTAGAAGTATGATGAAAAAGGGAAATAAATCATTATCTTATCATCCTCAAATTGTCATCTTCTGATTTTACATTTTCAAGAATATTTTGGCTACTCTAGGTATTTTTTTTCTACATAAATTTTAGAACTAATTTGTTTATTTCAAAAATTTGCAATTTTTATATGAATTGAATGAATTTGTTTGGTGTATTTGCAAAGGTGTCATAGGACACTACCCTGCCTGCTTTGCTCTTTATGATTCTGTCATTGTCATTGTACATTCCACATCCTAAACTCCAGAGATAGGTTGGCACATCCTGCACAATTTCAGGACAACTGTCCTTAGTGTTTATGATATCTTAGTATATATGATGTCCTAGTATATCTCTGTCCCGGGATCGAGTCCCATGTTGGGCTCCCTGCATGGAGCCTGCTTCTCCCTCTGCCTGTGTCTCTGCCTCTCTCTCTCTCTGTCTCTCATGAATAAATAAATCAATAATCTTAAAAAAAAAACCAACACTATTTTGTTGCTGGAGGAATGACTGTGAGAAGCTAGAACGTCAAACTAGCAAAATTTCCCTTATTTGACATATTATACATCAGAGTTTTGGCTTTGTGATTTTTTTTAAAGATTTTATTCATTAATTCATGAGAGACAGAGAGAGAGAGAGAGAGAGAGAGAGAGAGAGAGAGAGAGGCAGGGACATAGGCAGAGGGAGAAGCAGGTTCAATGCAAGGAGGCCGACACAGGACTCGATCCTGGGACTCCAGGATCATGCCCTGGGCCAAATGCAGGCACCAAACTGCTGAGCCACCCAGGGATCCCCTGGCTTTGTGATCTTAATAAATGTAATTATATATTACAAGTATAATATTATAATGAATTTAATAAGGTGGATTTCTGAAGCTGGATACTACATAAGACAAAGAGGTCTTTGACTGTATCCAAGCAATTGGGAACGCAATGCCACTTGAAGGGAAGCAAATTATATGTGTGTGTGTGTGTGTGTCTGTCTATCTGTAAGTTTTAAATTCTAGGAGAAATGCTTTTCCCTGAAAATTTCCCCATATGTTCTTTATTTATATCTAATGTTCTCATTCAATAAAAGGAAGTACACATCTTTACATAAACCTATGTTAAGCCTGTTTGCAATAATTGTCTTTGGGGCTTTGAAAATGAAAATTATACTTAATGGTACAAATTTGGAGAAGAAATGACAGGTCTTTAGACCTTAAATACTTAGGACATGTTTCTCTTTTCTAATCCATGCCTTTGACAAATATATAGAAATGAATGGGTAGCTGTATTAGTTATTTTGTTGCTGAGTAACAAATTAACACAAGCTTAGCATTTTAAAACAACTCTTTGGGCACCTGGGTGCAGTGGGTTAAGTGCCCGATGCTTGGTTTCAGCTCTGTTAGTGATCTCAGGGTGGTGAGATCAAGCCCTGTGTCAGGCTATGCACTTGTGCAGAGTTGGCTTGAGATTCTTTCTCCCTCCCCCTCTGTCTCTCCTGCTCAACCTCATTTTCTCTTTCTCTCTCTTTCTGTCTCAAATAAATAAATCTTAAAAAAAAAAAAAAACTCAATTTTTGTGGGTCAGGTTTCTGAGCACAGATTAATAGATCTTTTGCTTAGGTTCTTCCCAGGATGAAATGAAAGTTTCAACTGGTGCTGCAATCTCATCTGAGGCTTGAGTCCCCTTCCACGATCACTGATTATTGGCAGAGTTCAGTTCTGTGTGTGTATAGTACTGGAACTCTCAGGTCCTGGCCAGGTGGCACTTTCCATTCTGGTCAAGGCATACATTAACCTCCAGGTGGCCTGGAACACATTTCCTGAGGGAGATCATTGCACAGACATGAATAAGATGGAGGGCCAAAGATGGAGTCAGTGTTGACAGCACTTCTACACAGTCTTGTACATCTTTTGTCAGATTGACCCTAAGGAACTCAATTTATATTTCAAAACATTTGTAAATATTATTGTCATTTAAATTTCAAAGTTTTTTTGCTAAATTATAGACTTTATTTTTTTAATTTTTATTTATTTATGATAGTCACAGAGAGAGAGAGAGAGAGAGAGAGAGAGACAGAGACAGAGACAGAGACACAGGCAGAGTGAGAAGCAGGCTCCATGCACCGGGAGCCTGACATGGGATTCGATCCCAGGTCTCCAGGATTGCACCCTGGGCCAAAGGCAGGCACTAAACCGCTGCACCACCCAGGGATCCCGAATTATAGACTTTAAAATTGATTTTAATATCACTGGTCTTTTATCTTGCCACCCTGTTAAATTCACTTATTAATTTATACACAATAATGTTGTCTGTGAATAAAGGCAGTTTTTACTTCTTATAAATCTAGATGCCTCATCGCTTCTCAGCCTTTTGGCTAAGATCAAGTGTAAATCTAGATGCCTATAGGGTTTATTCGTTCCCTATTTCATCACATAGAATCTCCAGTACAAAGCTCAAGAAATTAATGAGTGTGCACATGCTTGTCTTATTCCTGATCTTAGTGGGGAGAGGTTAAGTCTTTTACCACTAAGTATGATGTTAGCTGTGAGTTTTACATAGATACACTTTATCAGCTTGGAGAAAACCCCTTCTGTTCATAGTGTCCTGAAGTTTATCAACCATCAACACTGAATTTGTTAAATACTATTTTAGCATCAACTGAGATGATTAGATTTTTTCTTTCATCTAAGATGATGTATTATACTGATTTATTAAAGTTAAACCAACATTACATATCTTGATTAAACCTCATTTAATCATAATGTATTATCCTTTTCTTACATATTGCTAGATCTGATATGCCAACAAATTCTTAGAACTTCTGCATGTATGTTCATGATGGTTATTGGACTTAGTTTTCTATTCTTGTAATATCTTCATCAGGTCTAGGTATTGAAATAATGCAAGTCTCATATAATGATTTGAGAATTAGTACCTTCCCTTTAATTTTCTGGAAGAGTTTGTGTCAAATTGGTTTTATTTATTTTTGAATGTTTGGGAGAGCTGACCATTGGATCCATATGAGGCTGGAATTTACTTTCTGGAGAAGGTTTTAACTGAAAACTCAATTTCTTTAATAGATAAGTGGATTCCTGTGTTACCTATTTCTTCTGGAGAGCCCTTACTAGTTGGTGCCTTTCAAGAAATTTACCCATGTCTACTAAGTTCTTGAATAAAGTTATTTGTAATATTCTCTGATTATTATTCTAATATCTGAAGAATATATAGTGATACCACCTCTCTCATTCCTGACATTGGTATATTTGCTTATATTGAATTATAGGCACAGAGTCTAAAATCTATAAAATGGTACACCTGCATGTTGCTCCACCAACTTATTTTTTAAGTATGAACATGACCTAATAAGCTCTAGTTTTTTCATACTCTGATACTTTAAAATGCACACTAGAATTAATTTTAAAAGTAGTACTACTTTTCCATTCTCCACAGGTTACCGGCTAGATAGATAAAGGATTGCCATAGTGGCCAGGGCATACTAAGATTTCTCCCAAGACTTGGAGGGACACTCTCAATTTGTTAACGGAAGGTGTTCTTCCCTTGGTTGACAACATAAGTCACCCCAATAACTATTTTTCTGTAAACAAAAGTCCTATTCAGAGTAATCTGGGGGGCTATCCTTTTAAAAAAATAATGTCAAAAAAATTTAAAAAATAAAAAAATAAAAAATAAAAAAAAATCGTCTCCTGTTATAAGCCCCTATCACTATGATTGCTAGGAAAATTCATAGAGCTAATAACAGTCAGTCCTACTGTAACAACCTAGAGTTTAGAGCACAATATAAATAAGAGCTGGAAATCCACACAAAAACCTCACTTGTTAATCATTTAGAAATTTTTGTCATTTTAGGGTTCTTATATTCAAAATAGAACTGACCTAAAAAGTAGGAGGGTGATAAGTCAGTGTTATAGAGTGAACTGTTCTTTCTTTTTTTTTTTTTTAAGAGAGTGAACTGTTCTTAATGAGATTAATTTAAGAAATAAGAAGGGAGAGGACTGCAAAACAACTCATTCTGCACAAAGACAACCTAAATATAACCACTGACCCTAATTAGGCTGCTGATCCCTTCCATGGTGCTCCTGCTGTCTTGGATTTGGATTTGCCAAGGTTTTTCTTTGACGGGTGAGCTAAAATAATTTGTTTATATCGAGGCTCCAACTCTTTATTCCTGCTGACAGTCAGAACTCTTTAAGGGAAACCTGGAAATGCCAAATGGCCACAGGAGTAGTTGCACCTAACCTCACAGTCCAATGAGATTACTCTCCATTTAGAGCTGGGTCATTAGAAACAGCCTTGAGGAACCAGATAGAGACAAATGGTCTTCATTAAAAATTATCAACTCTGAGTGAAAATACTAGGAGTTTATATTAAATTCATCACATTAGCTGGAATCTATTTTTTAGCTTCAGTAAAGGCATTGGTATTTCCTAAGGCAGAAACTTGCTAAGTGGAGAGATGGTCACAAACCTCCTTTAGTCCTTGATTCTCTTCAAGGGAGGTATAAGAAACATCCAGTTTTGTTTTGTTTTGTTTTCCTTTGCTTTCTAAGAAAAATCATAATCACTTGTGGAGGCTGCTTCAGTGGAATCAGAAGCCACTTCCAGCTCTTTTTCTTAGAATGATTTCCTAGCTGAATGATCTCTTTTGTTTTGCCTCTGATTTGTTCAAGATCTTCCTGGCAGGAAACTTATTACTTATAAAAACTATTACAACATACATTTTGTTTTTGGGGAAGGTAATTTCCAGATGTTTGTTCATTGTTTAATGGGAAGACTCATGAGGGTCACCCACCTGGGTTGCAGCAGGGAGGTGCCATATGTCCAAACTAATCAGAGGAATTGTTTCTAATCTGAGGGTTTGAGAGGCTTGATTGTTCAGTCTGTATGAGAAAGCAACAGCTGTAACAGATTTTTGACGGGTAACCATTTTCTCATTTATACAGAGAAAGAAGAAATGATTGGGAAAATGCCTTATAATACCCCCTAAAGTAATTTTCTAGGTAAGACAAATATAATCCAAGTTTTAGTTTACTGATGAGGACAGTGGCATCAGATAAGATGCTAGTGGAACAAATATTTGGTTATTGTGTGTAAATAGAAGGGCGTTGGGGGGCTACTTTAACAGCCATAAAATGAATGTTATTTTCTCCCCTGGAAGCTAAAACTGAAATGTGTGGGATAAAACTTGTTTGTACTAATTTCTTCATACATTGGAAAATTCTTTTTTAAAAGATTTTATTTATTTATTTATTTATTTATTTATTTATCCATTTATTCATTTATTTAGAGAGTGTGAAGTAGCAAGAGGGAGGGTAGTAGCGGACCTTAAGGAGAGCACTTGCTGTGATGAGCACTGGGTGTTATATGTAAGTGTTCAGAATCACTGAATCACTGAATTCTACTCTTGAGACTAATACTACCCAAATGTTAACTAACTAGAATTTAAATAAAAACTTGAAAAGAAAAAAAAAAGAGCTAAAAACAAACAAACAAACAAACAAACAAACAAAAAAACTGATGGCCTGTAGACATTGCTTTTACCAGGGAAACCTGATTACATGTTCCTTAAATTATTTTCTTTAGAGCCACATTATAGAAACTACTTGGAAGCTTGTTAGAAATGCAGAATTTCAGGGCCACTTTCAGACTTACTAAATCAGAATTGACATTTTAACATGCTTCCCAATTGATTAGTAAGAATAATAGAATTTGAGAATTGTGAATCAAATTACTGTCCTAAATGTAAAATAACTTCTATAAATCTAAAATCAGTAAAGATAATATCTAACATTTCCTAAATGTTCATTATGTTCCAGGCATCCTTTGAAGACCTATATGTGCCTATTATCTATTATTATGAAAACAATGCTATTAAGTTGTTGTTGTTATTATTGCATTATTATTTCTAAAGAGACATAGCTAGTAGTCACAGAACAGAGCTCTAGTTAAGGGGGTCTGACTCAGATTTTACACAATTAATGACTACATGACAATGATTATCTATTATTGCAGCTATAGAAATATGATATTCTTCCTAGAAAAATGTAACTTACTATTTTAACATTCATGAAATACTGACTGAGCATCTACTCAAGGAAGTACTATTTTAACCTCTGAGAACACAGAACTGAATAAAGTGGATAAAGTTTCTATTCTCATGTAGTTTACTTTTTTTTAGCATAGGAGAGTTTTGTGTAACACAAAGAAAACTATTTATTTTCATTGACTGTGAAGGATAACTCTGATTGCCCCCAGGTGATCCCTGGGTGACTCAGCGGTTTAGGGCCTGCCTTCTGCCCAGGGCATGATCCTGGAGTCCTGGGATCAAATCTCACGTTGGGCTCCCTGTGTGGAGCCTGCTCTCTCTCTCTCTCTCTCTCTCTCTCTCTCTCTCTGTTGCATGAATAAATAAATAAAATCTTAAAAAAAAAAAGATCGCCCCCAAGATCTCCAACCCCCAGTGCTTACACTCTTTTGTGACTTCTATTTGAGAGTCCATAGAACCTACTATTATACGATTCATGATGTAGGATAGTTACTCATGTGCTAACAGATCCTCTCTCTCCCTTACTGGGTTTCAGCAAGCCACCATATTGTGAGCTCCCTATGGAGAAGGCCAGATGACCAGGAACTAGAGGCAGCCTCTGCCCAACAGCTAACAAGAAATTGGGCCCTCAGTCCAATTGCCTGTGAGGAAGTGAATTCTTCCAATAACCACATGAGCTTGGCAGCAGATCCTCCCCTAGTCAATCCTCAAATGAGAGAAAGCCCTTAACTACAGCCTTGTAGAATATCCAGCTAAGCCATATGTAAGACTTATGACCAATAAAAACTCTAAGAAAATAAATATGCACTGCTTACCACTAAGTTTGAGAAATAACTGGCCTAGGAATGGGCAATTTAAGCATCATCTCATTACAAATAAAGTATACATTGTATCACTTTATTAAATAATTTATTTTTCTTTCAATAAACATTTATTATCTGTTATGTGTCAGATACTATATTGTTGGCAAATATATTAAATTATCATCAAAGTGTGACATTTCTTTCTTTTACTATGAATCTAAATCTAAACATATTTTGGAAAACACAAATAAGATATAATTATTTAAAGTTTTAAGTTAAGTTTAATCTTTTTATTTAGCACATAAATCAAATTATATGAGTCAAATTAGATATTTATTCAAGAAATAAAGTTCTTCAGGGCAGCCCCGGTGGCTCAGCGGTTTAGTGCCACCTTCAGCCTGGGGTGTGATCCTGGAGACCCGGGATCGAGTCCCACATCAGGTTTCCTGCATGGAGCCTGCTTCTTTCTCTCTCTCTTTCTCTCTCTCTCTGCCATGAATAAATAAATAAAATCTTAAAAAAAAAGAAATAAAGTTCTTCAATATTTCTCAAATATATTCTGGGATATAATATAATATAATATAATATAATATATTATAATATAATTCTATAACATATTTGAAATTATTCAAATATATTATAACATATATTGAGCCCAGCACAATAAATTATAAAATGTAGAACTTAGGGTTTTCTTTCATATTTCTCTGTTAAGATAAACAACATTTGAAACTGCATTCTCTGATCACCTTTGGAATTTCTGCAGTAAAACATATTATTTGTTTTATCTTTACTCTACCCAAGTTCTATTTTACTAAGAATAGGGTCATAATCATAACCTAAAATTGTTGACTCCCATTGTCTATTTGGTGTTTTAATTCAGTATTATTATTCATTATAGTTTACCTATTATAATTGCCCCTCAAAGGCTGTAAGTAAATGCCTTATCTCTACTCTTCACGGAAAAAGGAGTGAGTAGACTATTTTAACACTTGAGAAATGACCCTCCAGGATCTCGATTATCAACAAAAATGAAGAAATTAGTAAATAGAATTTGATATAAGCATATGATTTTTAAGTTATCATTAATTTTTTTTAATTCCTCTGTTAAAGTTTTGGAAATTAAATAACTCTGTTAAAAACAAAAGCAATGTTTTCTTCACTCCTTCATCCCTATGTTAAAGAAATAGCTCTATCTCACTGAACCTCATTCAAACTAAGAGAGAGAGAGAGAGAGAGAGAGAGAGAGAGATGGCTTCTTGCCTAAAAACTCAATAAGGACCATATAATTGATAATATTAAAACTCAGCAGTTTTTTTAAGTAGCTAAATTAATAGTTATTAGAGGAGCTAAATTACCAGTTATTAAAGGCACATAGTAAAGTATTGGATCCATTTCTTCTTTTCAATTATAAGTGTACATAATTTAAAAAGAAGAAGAAGAATTAAAGGAGATAATGTTCTACATAATGACATTAAGACTTGCCATTCCAAGTGTGGCCTACAGACTGGTCATATGGGTATCACTTGAAAGCCTATTTAAAAATAGTCTTAGGTCCCATCTCACATTTTAAAAATTACAATCCGGTTATCAACAACATTTCCAAGGCACTAGCATGCAAATTACAGTTTTAGGGGTACTGACATAAATTAATAAGTACCAAGAGATGTGGCAATAAGAAAGATATTTCTCACCTCCTCATGAGTGTCATTTGTACTGTCACTGAAAAATAGTTTTTGTCCTAAGATCTCTCTATGTTTCTCTCTCTGTCTATATAAAAGGGGAGAAAGGGAGATTGGAATCAAATGGAGTGTGTCTGAAATAAGATAAGCATAGCATAGTTATGCAGCAGAAAGAAGGTAGTCCTCTTAGCCAGGATCATAGTCCTAAAGATAACCTAGTGAGGTTGAGAACTGGTTCATTCATGAACCAATGGAGGGGCTTCAATTCTTTTGATTCTGGTAAATTCCAGATACCAGATTCAGGCTGCATAAAATTAATCAAAGTTTAAGGCAGAATGGTGAATGGTGTGTACTAATAAGGACAGGGGTAAATTATAATACAAGATTTTCAGAATGGCAGTGCAAAAGGCTCCAGAGAACTGCCCCCCAGTAAAAACAAGGTTAACTTCATATAAATGAAGATTATATTTAAACACACACACACACACACACACACACACACACACCACCATTCAAAGTCTATGGAAAATTGTCCTAAGGCAGACAGAAAAGGGAGAAGTATTTATTCAAGAAAATCTGCTAAAACTTGATAAAAATAGGAAGAACTTGTGACATTTGAAACAAAATCCACTGTCTCCCCATTCCTCATAGGTAAGGATGATGCAAAATCTGAGCAGGTCCATCAAGAATACAGGACTTTCCCATGTTCTCAGTCAAAAGTCGTGGTTTCTTCCTTATAAGGGAAGAACCACTAGCAGTTTTCATCAATATAACTACAGTTGCAGAAACCAAATTCCTTGTGAGTGTGGCCAGGTTAGAGACTTTCATCTGCATAGCCCCACTCACTTTCCACATCAGGTGCAGAACACTCAGAACAGTGAGGCCCTGATTGTCCTTTTGCAACCTTGTTCAAAGTGCAGAGGTCCAACATTGGAAACTGCAAGTTAGGAAAAAAAAAAAGTGGGACATCATTAAACGTACCAACATATGCATAATGGGAGAACCAGAAAGAGAAAAGAGAGAGAAATGAGTAGAAAATATTCTTAGAAAAACTACTGGCTAAAAACTTACCAAATTTGAGTTTTTTAAAAAGATTTTATTTATTTATTCATGATATATATATATATATATATATATATATATATATAGAGAGAGAGAGAGAGAGAGAGAGAGAGAGGCAGAGACACTGGCAGAGGGAGAAGCAGGCTCCATGCCCCAAGCCTGACACAGGACTCGATCCCAGGACTCCAAGATCACACTCTGGGCCAAAGGCAGGCGCTGAACTGCTGAGCCATCCAGGGATTCCCAGCCAAATTTGAGTTTAAAAAAAAACATGAACCTACAAAACAAAAAATATTAATCAACTCCAGATTAGGATATACATGAGAAGACCCACATCCAGGCCCACCATGCTAAAAAGGTTGAAGACCAACATTCTTCGTCTCTTACAAGAGAACCTCTAATAAGACTAGCAGCTGACTTCTTATTAGTAGTCATGGAGGCAAGAAATCAATAGGGTGACACATTCAAAATGTTGAGAGAAAGAGCAAACCATCAGCCAAACAAGAATATCCAGAACAACTTTATAAAACAAAGGGAGAACAAAGACAATCCTATATAAACAAAAACTGAGAGAATTTCTTGCCAGCAAACCTGTCTCAGAAGAAATACTAAAGGAAATTCTTTAGGCTGAATCAAGAGACCTTATAGAGTAATTTGAATTATAGAGTAATTTGAATTCATATGAAAAAGCAAAATGTACAAATGGAGGTAATTGTGCAGTTATAAATGAGAGTTTCAATATTGAAATTTATTTCCATTGCTTCTTTTAAGAGATTTAAGGATCGGTTGAATTTTTAAAAGTATGTAATTATATTATTAAGCCTCTAACATCTATAAATGTAATATATTGCTAATAACAGCACAGAGGATGAGGGCTATGTGGAAAAAGGTGACATTAGATGGTAACTTGAATCCACCAGAACAAAGATGACCAGGAACTGTAAATAAAGATTATGGCAAACATTATATTTATAATGTTTGCTCTTCTTTCTATCCTCAATTTCTTTAAAAGGCATACAATTATATAAGGTAATAATTGTAACAATGTATTTTTTGATTTACAATATGAATACATGTAATATGTGTAAAAAAATCACCAAAAGGCAGAAGGAGTAGACCTACATAAGAATAATGTTTATATATATATATATATATATATATATATACACACACACACATATATATGTGTATATATATATCTTACTGAAATCCAATGAATATAAATTTGAAGTATATTCTAGTAATTTAAGATGTATATAGGCAGCCATAGAGCAACTGCTAAGGAAATGACTGAAAAATATACTGAAAAACATCATTAAAGGAATTAAATGTTACACTAGAAAATATTTATTTGGTGCTAAAGAATTAGTACAACTGGAAGGGAGGAACAGGAAAGTCATGAGCATATAGAAAGCAAAGTAAAGGGGTGCTTGGGCGGCGCAGTTGGTTGGACCACTGACTCTTGGTTTTGACTCTGGTCCTGATCTCAG
This sequence comes from Nyctereutes procyonoides, assembly GCF_905146905.1. Taxonomy (NCBI): domain Eukaryota; kingdom Metazoa; phylum Chordata; class Mammalia; order Carnivora; family Canidae; genus Nyctereutes; species Nyctereutes procyonoides. The sequence continues at coordinate 20,523,416 of NW_026575121.1, forward strand.
AATCTTGAGATTGAACCCCGGTTGAGTGCTGCAATGAATTTCTCTTTCCCTCTCCCTCTTCCCCTCCCCTCTGCACTCTCTCTCTCTTTTCTATCTCTCTCTAAAATAAATAAATATTTTTTAAAAAATAAAGTGAAAAATGGCTGACATAGTGGATTCAAATATATTAATAATAGTATTAACTCAGAATACATTAAAATCCAATCAAGGGCACAGGTTATCAGACTGAAATTTTAAAAAATCCACCTTTATGCAATCTGCAAGATTCACAATTTAGATTCAAAGATACCATAACTAGTGGCCATTTAATATAGTTTTATGTCTCTAAGGTACAGCAAGGAGAAAATTAAGCCATTACATAATCAATCAATTTATTGGGGTAAAAAATGCAATCTGAACTTGAGAAAGCATTCCAAGCAGAAGCAAGAGTTGCAATGCCTCTAATGTCCTTACCCCTTTAATTTTAATGCCCTCTTTCTACAATGGAACAGTTTTTATATTTTCTTGTGCATGCAATAAAAGTATTATTTAGAGCATTTGTAAAAGAATGCACAAACATTGGTTTTTGTAAATTCATGTTCATAAGATTTGACATGAGCCTCAGTAATCCAATTTTTATGACATCACTTTTACATATTCTCTTGGCCATTCAGACCATCCTGGTAATATAAACGAGGGGTCTACGTAATGATGTGAATAATACCAGAAGGCACTAATTATTGGGAACCAATCTTGAAAATTGCCTGCCACAGTCTCTTGTCTTCCCACTTCGGTTTTTCCTTCTCTTTCCTGCAAAACTAGTGGATTCTTTTTGTACTTTTATTATCCCCATCAGCATAAAAGCAATTTTTAATATCACTCATTTCAGAGGCAAACAAATCCTATCATCGAATGCCCCTACATAAAATACATTATTTCTCTGCTACTTGTCATAACTACACTGTATAACTAGTTGCTATCACAAACTAGTTGACAACTTAGGTTGATTTTACTTCTTTACATCCCGTTTTTTATCAACCCACTCAAATCAAGCGTCCATCTTCATGTTTGTATGCAGCCCTGGATTTTGAAAATTTATCATTTTTATGATGCCAAATTCAATAGACATTTTTAAAAATGTGGTCTTCCTCTTATTATACTGTCAGCGGCATTCAGGACAGTAGATCACTCTTCTCCTCTTTAAACATTCTCCTCCCACCTCTCCTTATTTTCATTCTAGTCTATGTTTACTTCTTTCCGTCTCACTTGCTGACTTTCATGTATATCCCCAAACTCAACATTTTGGAGTTTTTCATAACTTGATTCTTATGATTTCCTATCCTTTGTCTCTACAAAGTCCTCCTGGAAAGCCTCACCCATTTCTATATGTTTAAATACAGTACAGATACTATGCAGGTGACCCATCTCTTTGGGGCACCTGAATGGCTCAGTCCATTAAGTAGCTAACTCTTGGTTTCAACTCAGGTCATGATCTCATGGGTCATGAGATAGAGCCCCACATCAGGCTCTATGCTCAGTGGGGAGTCTGCTTGAAGATTCTCTCCCTCTGCCCCTCCCCCCACTCATTGTGCACTCATGCTTTCGATTTCTAAAAATAAATAAATGAATAAATCTTTAAAAATATATATATACCTACCTATTTTACCTCAATTCAAAGCTATGCTGTCTATTTATACAGTTTCCTTTTGACAACCATATAAGAAGAGCCCAGTAGTATTTTCAATATTTTTGCAATCATTATCTCTTTATGTTGTCTTGTTAACTTGTTCTTTTCTCAGCTTTCCTGCATTAGCAAATGGTAGATCTACTTTCTCTGTATAGCAACAGGGTGAATTTTATGAATATATCATATATCTATATATATAATATTATTTTCAACTTAAAATCTGTAGTATCTTCCCTTTGGCTTATGTTATTTAAATCTGCATTAAGAGTTTTCACTATTAGACTCTTAGGATAACAGAAAGAGAATTAGTAAGATAATAATCAGTAAAACCATTATAATCATACCACATATGTCTTAAATAATCCAGTTCCGATGAAATGAGTATTAAAATCCTCAAGCTGTTAAGGAAATGAGAGGCTTTCCCAGCCTGGTTGAAATAGTAGAAAATTTCTTGTTCTAGTATATTTAAAACAACAGAACTATATATTGAGGATAGGTGGATATATAGGTAATTCAAAACACTGGAGGGTAGGAGGGATGGTCAGAGCTAACAAGGGAATGGAATAAGAAACTGGTAAGCTGGTAGACAGTGAAGCATATGCCTTCTGAATCTTCTTTCTGGACCCACAGATTCTCTCACTTTATGTTTTCTTTGTGTTTAGATCATTCTTTTAAACTAGTGTTTGTCTTTATTTCTCTTTGTTCATGGGAAAGAAAGCTACCGAAAAACCCTTATTAGAAATTTCTCCAAATATAGTTGAAATACACTTTCTAACTTTATATACCACCATTTCCTTCCTAACCCCACAATTATGTAATCAAGTTTCTACCGCAGAAGACCACTTATTGGTAAATAGTTCACTTGAAAACTTTTGCATTTAAGACTTAGTGCCAAACTAGTTAAGAACATCTGGGCTTCAAATGGAAGAGTATTATAAAAACTGATAGGCAGAGCATAATTTGGCACTAATAAAAGCCCTACTCCAACTTCTATGACATATTTCTCTTTTATTAATATGCTTGTTACATATTAAGTTCTCAAAAGACCCTATCTCACATTTTCCCCGTGATTATTGTTCTTGTTGAGTATCTTATACTTGCCAAAACCCAACCCTGCTTCTAATTTACAAAACAGTTTTGAAGATTTTCTGATGCTTTCTAAATTTATCTCTCTTTTAGGATTTTTCCTGGGTCTTTGCATGGTCAGTTTACAGACGTGTATGGCCATATGATAAAGATAAGACCCTGAACGTACTCTGTACAAGGCAGATAGGCACACCCTGTACTCTGTGCTTTAATTCAGTCTCACATCTCTGCTTGGACTTTACTACCCTTCTTATACCTATCAAAATCCTTCTTTAAAACTCAAATTAAAAGTTACTAGCTCAGCAACATCTTTTGAAAACTTGATAGTAAAAATAATTACTACCTTTCTGTAATCTTTTTTTTAATTATTAAACATATATCAAAGGTTTTTTTTCACAGATAGTGTGGATTTGGGATAAATGTATACTAGTCTCGTCTCTTCCATGTGACTATTTCCTCGTGAGCAGGAAGCGTTTTGCTTTTCTTGTAACTATCTTGTATAGTCCATTATCTGTCACAGGGCAGGCACTTAGCTAATATATGATGAGTGAATTAGTTACTTTGATTCTCTTTTTTCTTACTTTAATTTGAAGCATAAAAATAAAGGAGCTGTGTTTTGAGACTGCACACATGTACATTTGGAAACAGTAATAACCTTATTAGTATAAGAGAACAATGTGACATTGAAAAATTGGAATTTTTTTAGAGAAAATCCTTCAACTTTATTTCTTTAAGTAAGGTGACCACATGCTAAAAATTAGTGTATTTCATTTACTAGATACTTGAGAAAGGATAGCCAAATAATAAATTTGCACGTACCAAAAAATAATAAGTTACAAAATAAAAACCATCATGGCGTTAAGAGAACAAGTTGTGAAAAAAATTCTAAATTCCGTCAATGACAGGATGACAAATTTTGTGGATAGGAAGAAGCACTAAATGTAATATATTTTGACTTCAATAAAGCTTTTGATTTTTTTTTCTCTATGATATATGTATTTTGAAGGTGGAAAATGTGGCTTCAGTAATTATACTGTCAGGATGGAAGATTGCAGGAATGACAGATAGTCATTCTTGGTCCAATTCTAAATTAAGAGAGTGGTATCTAATACCTATCAAATGACAATCTACAAGCTAATGACCTTAGGTCAAGATCACCTAAGTATTCTATAAGCTCAATATGTTCTAAATGTGTGTATGCTGAGGGGACACATATTAGTAATAAGAATAAGTTTTAAAACTATCACTTATGGAACAGTATGCGCAGTCAGTATACCTACATTGTCTCATTTCTTTTACACAGTCAGTAACCCTGAAAGATTGGTATTATTATATCAATAACTATAAGAGAAAAACATGATTTTTCAAAACCAGATCTTTGATTCAAACTCAGAGGTCTGTCTGATTCAGAAACCAATGATTTTAACTATTATGCCTTTATCATCTAAAAGAAAATGAAATCGTATGAGAGAGTAGTTTTCATTCTTGCTTTATTTGTAGCATCAGTTGCTCATAATTCTAAACGCTTGTCAATGCTATTGTTCTTTTATTTGTATTAGTGTTTCATTACTTTAAGAAAAGGAGAAGAGCTGACATCTTTATGAATCCTCCACATACTACCTCCCTGAATAAAATAAATCAATTGGGATAGTTTAAAAAAAATCATAGAATGAATGATGCTTGTAGTGGATTTGTAGTGTATCAATTTTTTGTTTGCCAGAATGTTGTTCCTTGCAGAGTCCAGGGTAGGTCTGGAAAACAGAGGTGAAGTAACAGCTATATTCTTGTTCTACACTTCAGGCAGAGCTTGAGGTGCCATTGTCCCTCAGGAGGTGGGTTGTTATCTGCTTTCTCACCTTTTGGCTGGGGCAACAGCTAGGTCTGCAGTGACAATTGCAGATCTTGTCATTCTACTGGACCAATGTGCAACTAGCTTCTGGAGGATGGTGACCAGGTTTTCCTAAAAGACATTTTCAGTCATCAAGGCTAGGAGCTTGGAGTTAGTAAGAAATCAACCATGATTCCATTCATCCTCCAAAGAACCGATTCAGCCTGTGCATCTTACCTTCCCAACCACCTGTCTGCTTCCACAGATGCAGAAGAAATGACTGTAGGTCATCAAACCAATTCCCATAATTGCCTGAATCAAATTAGTATAAGTTCCTTGTGATATATAACTTTTATGGTTCTACCTCTCTGGTTAAACCATGACTGATACAACATTTTTGATGAATGGAAATTCAGTGATAGGAAATCCTCACAGATTACATGACATGATCAGGAGTCGCTAATTCACTGACTCAGCAGCTGTGGGGCTGACACATGAAAGGCTGATATATGGCCTTGATTGCTAATGTAAAATGTTTAAAAATAGAATACCTGATAATAAATTGTAGACAAAATGTTAGAATAAGAAATTTTGCAGCCCCTAATGAAATAATTGATTCTAAGAAAGATAATTAATTGGTAAAAAAGCACAAATACATTAAATGAAGTATTACAGGAGAGAAGTATGGTGAGGAAAATGGGAGCTCACTGTCTTTACCTCAACCTGTAGATTATATTTGGGTCATTGAGATGGAAAACCAAATATATATGCCCCTCAATATGGATGTAATGTGAAGCTCACACCAGACATGATCTATTCTTACACAGAATGTTAAAATTGAAGCAAATAAAACCTTTCAACAAAAAACTAGCTTACAAGATATATGAAAAATGGAAGAATATGTAAAACAGCATCATGAGTGCAAAGGAAAAAGCCCACAACATGAGACACTACCTGGGATAATTGACACAATTTCCTCAACAAGTCAATGTCACAGAGAAGAAAACACCTAAAGAACATAATAATCAAAAGTATTGTGTGCACCTCATTTGGAGCCTGACTTGAATAAACAATTATTAAAGAATAAAAGATTTGTGACTACTAGGGAAATTTTAATATACAACGAAGAGAGAAATTATTATTAATTTTTAGGTATAATTTTATCACTATTATTATGCAAACAATCATTTTTTAAAACAAATATATAACAAAATATGTAAAGTGAAAAACATGAGGTCTAGGATTAGGATTTTCTTGAAGTACATAGTCAACAAATACAGCGAAAGCAAGATGAAGTAGGTGTGAAAGACTCTTCAGAGGTATTGAATTTGGATGATAAACAAGAAAATTCTTTATCCTATTCTCTTTATTTTTGTTCTACATATAAGAATTTCTATAATAAAAGTTTAAAAACTTCAAAAATGTTACATATTGACTTCAGCCTCAGAAATAAAGAGAAATCAGGAGATTATCCTGATTTGATTTAATTAATAGAATTCCCTAGGGCTAGGAGAAGAATAAGAGAAGGATGGATAAGCCTCAAATAAGAGTGGGTTGGACTATAGACTACAAAAAACTATTTAGGTTTCCATTTATTCAAAAAGTAAAAGAACAAAGTTTTTTTTACGTATAACTGCAGGAAAGTAGAAAAATTATATTAGTGGATAAATTAGAATTTTAATTCATATTTTAAAAATTCTCTATACTAAGTATAATAATGTTCAAATGCATTTAAAAATATTCCTAAGCTACAAGCATTGCAAATAAAGAACTTACAAAATTAATGTATGTACACATGTACACGTCAAAATATGCAATATACATATGCATAATGCACATACATTATACAAAATATACACATTATATATGCATATTATACATAAATAATATTAATATATACATTATATATACATACTATGCATAATACATATACATTATATAATATATACATACACATCTATGCTTTCTATGTATTTTACATAGAACTTACACTACATATATACATATGTGTATATATATATACTTATGTGATAATAGACACATAAATATATATACACACATATATATGGAATATTTCCCAATTAAATGACAAGATAAGTTTCTCATCTCTATAATACATTGAAGTATTTTATAAGTAAGCCTCAATCCCTCTGTCACAACTGACTGAAGGGCTCAAGTAAACTTGCAAAAAAATCCTAAGGTTTATACAAAAAAGGAAACCTTCCACTGTTTTGTTTGTGTTTTTGTTGTTTTTGTTTTGTTTTGTTTTGGCTAGTGTAGTGTGGCCCTCTCTGTGGCTACTTTCCTAGATACATTGCAGGCTTGTGAGAGACCTTGAAACAGAGTCATAGAGCCAAGTCAGAGCTTGTTAATTACAAAATATGTGGCATTATAAACAATTGTTGTTCTAAGCTCCTAAATTTGGGGTAATTTGTTAAACAACTATATATATTACTAACACATCATTGTTTCTAAATAGGCATTGGCCAGTGTAAGAGGAGTTACTACATTTTAATTGGCGACTTTTCGTTTCATTCCTCTTTAATTTATATTCCACATTTCAAGGTTTGAGGGAACCTAAAATGTCATGCAACCAACTTATTTCCTAGTTACTGAACCTAAAATTGTTGAAGGTTTAAAGCATATTTGCACATGACAAAGATCAGGTACCTGTTCACAAAACTTGTCTCCCTTTTCTCCTGGGGACACAGCTTCAGCTAGACACTTATTTTCTAGACTTCATTGTAGTTAGGTATGTTCTTGTTGCCATATAGCTGAATCCTGACACTTGATTGATTGTTTCAGAGTTAGTTTTGCTATTTCCAAGTAAACATACAAACAATAAATTTCACTTACACATGATGGCTTTTCAATTATTTAAAATACTGTAACATCCATGGGACCTTTTTTTCTTGGTGCAATACTCTTAAATTCTGTGAGTTTCCTCACATTGATTTTGTTCTTTGCCATTTTAAATTATTACATGAACATATTCCAATATTAAAATATGATGTCCAGAAATATTTGAAAAATGGAAAACCATTCATATTCACTCTGTGGTCTTATCCATACACATGAGAGGAATTTCTTTTTTTTAAGATTTTATTTATTTATTTATTTATTTATTTATTTATTTATTTATTCATAAAGAGACACACAGAGAGAGGCAGAGACACAGGCAGAGGGAGAAAAAGGCTCCTTGCAAGGAGCCTGATGTGGGGCTTGATCCCCATACCCAGGGTCTGGCAACATACCCTGGGCTGAAGGCAGACGCTCAACAGAAGAGCCACCCAGGTGCTTCATGAAAGGAATTTCTATTTCCCTTATTCATTAATTACACATATATTGATATCAATTATAGTTGTATTTAAAGTTTTGTTGTTTTGTCCATGACACATGGTAAGCTTCTAATAAAATGTGAACAAAGGACTTGTCTTATGCTCTGAATTTTGTCAATTAGATATTTGTATTCAAGTGAGATTCTTTATTTTATCTTAAATAATAGTGTCTTAGATACCATTCATTGACATAAGGTCTTCTTGAATAGCAATATTCTTATTCAGTTGATTAATCTTTATCCTTTCCTATCATGCAATAAGATTACATTTTTCTAAGATCATCATCGAAATCATGATGGTGCTATTTAATAAGACAGGACTAAGGGCAGAGATCTGAGATCTGCCCGTAGAGAAAACAATATAGTTTGATGATAATTGTTGAGAAACACTATAGAATAAAATTCAAAAACTAACAGTGCAAAAAATGATAACATTATCAAAATGTAAGTCAACATGTATTGACAAAAATAAATACCCAACTTTCAACATGAATCAGAGCTATTACTATTTTCATTAGAAAATTATTTCTTCTTTATAACATGAACCTAATCTTCTATCATGAATTCCAGTTTGAAAGACAAAACAATTCCCCTAAAAGTCTGCAGCACTTAAATAATTTAAATTAACTTTAAATTGTGCTTTACTTTACAAGCCCAGAATCACAGCCACCACCTTACTGGAAAGCTTATAAAATTTTGAAATGCTCCAATAATTTTAACTCTTCTAGAAGCCTGGTACCTTCCAAATTAAAGTGCTAATAAAAAAATTAGCACTGAAATTTAAATCTCCATGAGCAATGCAGAATGATTTAAAATTATTGAAGCCTTTCAATTTTTTATGAGCTTTCTATGTGGGAGTGAATCGAGCAGCTTCTTTAGTAGCAAAGTATTTATTTAAAAAACATACAAACAACATTGTCAGAACTGAACAATTTCCTGGAGCAAATACCTTTGCAATTTGTCAAATATGATATGAAGAGAAACAAACAACAACACACATTTAAAGATATTATTTATATGAGCCCCTTCAGAGCCCAATCACTCCCATCCAACTGATTATCTCAAGTTCTTCTGATGTCTGGTGCTATACTTCAAGAGATAAGAATGGGGAGCAAGGATCAAAGGCTCCTGTGAAATACACAAGCCTTTAGGACATGGAAATCACTACCCTAAATCTTATTGTCTTAGGCCCATTCATCTTGCCTGCATCTGAGGCAAATTGGACATGCATTAAAAGCCTTGCACACATCCTACAATAAGCATATCTTCTAATAAGGGAATTTACCTAGTATCTTCTCACTATTAGGAAATAAGTATCTTGTTGTCTGTGAGTGTCTTCTCATTAGCAGAGCTAGAATATGTGGTTTCAGCTGTGGAAGTCATTGCTTTGAGATGGTCTGTTTTTCTCTTCTCACAAGCTCAGAGGGTATGTCTCTTTCATGAAGTTATAAAACACACCAGAACTATTTCCTATTTACAGGGCTACACACACTTTTTGATTCTCTTGACAAGGTGGTCTCACCTTTTCTACTCCCAAGCACAGCAAAAAGTAGTGAGAGAGGGAGAAAGAGAAAGAAAATTCTTCTCACATATATAACTATTCTTACATGTGGACTTGTATTCCTTGCAAGAATTTCAATCTTTTGCCTCAGTTCCTTGATGTCTTTTCCTATAGAAATTATAAAGAATAGTTTTGAAAACTTAAGAATCAGAGACTTATAATTGTGCCCTATAAAAGTTTAAATAAAACACTTTTTTTTGGTATTAAAAATGCTCAAGACACTCAAAGTCTGTGGTTTATTTTATATATTTCCCTTATAAAAGCACACTGATTATAAGAAAATAATTTTGTTTTCTAAATGCATAAATTAAAAAAAAAGGTAAGCTTCAGGCTTTATCCACCAGGAAAGAATAATTTGTCATGTTTACAGCAATACTTGAAATTTCAGTGTTCCAAAAATACCTACTTAATTAAGAAGTACAGTGCTTTCCAGATATCTGGAAACTAGAATTCCATTTAAATTTGTTTGTGGTATATACGGTGTGGGGGAGGAGGAAGGAAATGTGTTGGCTAGTGGAAAGATTTTCAGAGCTCCTATCTGTACCTTCTCTGATCTTCTTTTTTTTTTTTTTTTTCTTTACCTTCTCTGATCTTATATTTTGGTATTTTTTGGCTGATAACCATAGTTTAATTGCTGCCACGGATGGCAGCCTTAATCATGTCCAAACCACCAACACTTACACTCTCCCCTTTTTCTAGTTTCCAGGTAAAATAAATTATTCTCTTTTTTAAGGAGGTTTTACAAAAAAAAAGAGAAAAAAGCCAAGATAATAGTAGCATAGTTTACTCTATATTAATTTCCTCTTTATACCACAATTAAAATTTCCAAAATGCAGAAAGAATGGAATGTTTGCAGGGAGTAGCTATACCCAGAAATCCAGAAGTTTTTGTTAATCTGACCCATTCCTAAATTGTCTTCTCACAGTGAATCACTCTTTCCTAACTCAACCCTATTTGCTGACTTTCCTCTTAAATCTCTTTTAAGAAGAGATTTAACAGCCTTTTAAAACAGAGCTATAATTTACATGCAAGAGAAGTTCCAGATATTGTCATTTCTATGACTTTTGGTAATTATTTATACCTATTTAACTGCTACTATGTGATAGAGAACATTTTCTTCACCACAAGAATCCCCAGACAACTAGATTTCATATAAATGAAATCATACAATGTGCATTCTCTTTTTTCATTCACCATAATAATGGTGCCTACATGCTTAGAGGAGGAAGAAATTTCTTCTTTCCTCAAGATTTTCCCAACTGGTTTAGGAATAAGACATATCAACTGTAGAAACAACAACAACAAAACAGTTTTATTATGTGCTCACAGAGGCCCAATAATGAAATTAGGATCCCAGAAATGGACAAGGCAGGCAGTTTTTATACAGTTACACAAGAGACAATAAATCTGTGAGAAATTGACAGAATGAATAAAACAGATTTTGGGAGTATTAATCTGTTAGGTGTTCTAAGTGGAATTCGGATTGAGGTAGCAGGTTAGTAAAAAGTAACAAGGTTTTTTTTGTTTTTGTTTTTGTTTTTTTTCTATAGCTTTCTTGGCTTTAAAGTCCCTATCTCTAAAAAAAAATAAATAAATAAAATAAATAAAGTCCCTATCTCTGGTAATAAGGACAGTTTTTTACTTTTTAGTACAGGAAGGGTGCTTTTCAGGTGAGGGATTTATTTCCCTATTTAAAGGGACAGAAGTGGGTCTGAGTGTCCTTACATCAGCTGATTCCCAAGTGGTTTCAACTGAAAATAATTAATATACCACAGTAGTATATTTTGGGGTGGTTTGCCTTGGGCTTGTACACTTGTAAGTCTACTCTGAAAATGAATTGGGTAATACATGTGTAGTTCAATGTCAAGCACATATTAAATGTTTAAGAAGTGTTTTTTTAGGTAACATTTTGTTAAATCTGGATTTACTCTGTTTCAGTTTCAACTAGAGCTAAAACCAAAAAGTAACCATGATTGCACATTTGAAATAAAAGTCCTAGATAAATGCAAAATCAGGAAAATAGCACTTTCATCACAGAAAATAAAAAAGTAAAGAGTAAAAATTTGACAGTAGATTTCTTTAAAAGCAACATACATAGGGAAGGAAGGAAGGAAAAGGAAAGGAAAAAAGGAAGCAAGAAAAAGAAGAGCAGAGCATTATGTGAGGTAGAATTTTGTGATAGCATGCAGAAAGCTGCCTTTGAGAACTGTACTTGCTTTGTGCAGGGATCAGGACAAGCTTCCTGCAAACCAGGTAGGGATGCCCAAGGTAAGTGTAGTAAAGTCTATTGGGACACCTATAAATTTTAAACATTTGTTATGGCCCAAACAAACCAACACTTGATTGCAGTATGTCTTTTTTTTTTTTATTTTTTTTTTCAGTATGTCTTATAAGAACTTTTCTGTCTCTTTCTCTCTCTTGCCTATATTGACTCTTGAGGACAGGAGGAAATGGGGGCATAACTAGGCAGAGGAATAGAAAATCTACCAACCAAAACTCTTTTCCTGCTCACAGCATCCAGTTTCAGGGATAAAGAATAATTTTTGACTTCAAACAAGGTTTGAGGTTCTATCATTACAATGTATGGATTTATTTTTAAATATTCATTTCTAAAACTGAATACCGGCTTATTATTTATTTAGTAATTATTTGATTATTTTTAACTAGATATGAGAAGACATTTCATGTCTGAAACAAATGGGTAACTAATGTGCCCTACATTAAATTTCATCCAGTGCCAGAGAAAAAATGAGTTATATAGGTCAAATTGAGACCAACATTGGGAGAGGGAGGAATTCTTACATGATTATTTGGACCTATTTGTTCACTCTACTTTTCATCTATTTCTACATATCATTCAAAGCACTGGTCATATGTGAATTCTTTAGCCAAATTCCTGTGGCCCCATCTTATCTGAAATATGTGACCTTTCAGGGAACCCACATCACCCAGTAACAAATTCTATCCTGACACTGTAACTCTAAATTACACTTACTTTTTTGTTATAGACATTGAAATCTTAAGGAGTGAAATATGCTTTAACTTCTACATGTCCAAGTCCTAGAATGTTGCCTAGCCCTGAGACTATACTTGATTAATGTTGGTCTCATGAATAAAGAAACAAATTAAGTGAACACATATGTGGCACCTGAGGAAGTTGTGTGCATACTTAATGTAAAAAGCTAATAATAGCTCTAAGCTGGCATTGTTTTGGTTTCTTTTTCTACTATAAGAAATCCTAAAACCCCATTTTAAAATGGCTTATTTTATATTTGCAAAATACAGGTGAAATAAAAAGTTCTCTGAGTTTTAGAATAGTCAAAAATTATGTAATGCTTTAATATAATTTTTTCTGTTCAATCTCATTACTTTATTAATATTTTAATGTAGTAATAATGAAATATGGTTATTTAAATTGCATTTTTTAAAGAAAAGTTCCACACAAAATTACTTTTAAGCCAAATTTATCTTTATGTGTAATTTCTGCAGAGCAAAATATATGACAAACTATGATGTCCATGTAATTTCTGAATTCCAGTTAGATAACAACTTAAACCACCTTGCATTTAAAGATAAGCGTAGAATATTGAAAGGATGTGCCTTGAGGACATACCTTATCTAATTGATCTTAATGAGGTCTTGTTAGAACAACACAAGCTTCAACTCAAATTTCAGGCTTTGACTTGATCTTGGCTTTTCTTGAAAGGGGTATGCACACGTGCCTGTATGTAGGTAACTTTGATAAAAGTTCTTCAACTCTACAGTGATTTCTGAAAAATTTTACAACCCCATATTCTCTCACCCACTGTTTCCATCAAGTATGTTTCCCATTTCCTGCTGTGGAGCTTCCTCTGCTCAACCCCCTTCATCCTTACGAACTGTTTCTCTTTGAAATCTCCTATGCACTGGCTTCTTCTCCTTGGTCTTATTAGTCTATTATTTCCTTCACTTAAGTTTTTCAAATAACTATTCTACCAAAAAAATGACTACCTATGGATAAAACAAAATTTCAAGGGTGTTTTGTATTATTTTATTAAAAGCCGTCAATATTAGAACTCTTATCCTCACCATTCTTTTGAACTAATCGTCTCATTAAAACCATCTTAAGAAGTGTTTTAAAAAATACAAATTTCCCCAATCATGTACTTAGAAACCAATCTATTGAGAATGGGGAGGGGTTTGGCAATTACCATTTCTAACAGTTTCATACATGATTATTTTGATTGGTCAAGGTTAGAAATCATTTCATTAGATTACATTTAAATTAGCATGTGTTGCAACGTCCTACTATCTCATTTAAATGCATAACTAATTAGCATTATAGAGTGGTTCTCCATTTGTCTCAGTATGAGAACTTACCCTCTGTTGGCAAAATAGATTCCCCTGCAGATTAAACGTTACAACAGGGCAAATCAATGTCAAAAAATAAAAGAAGGAACAATTCATGGACCATGTAATACTTACTGTACTCTAAAGGCTTAAAATGTCATAAACCTTAAAGTAAATATTCATTGAGAGAATATTTTCAATTTATATATTTAAATGAAATTTTAAAGAGTTTCCATTACTAGAAATGTCCTTACCTAATATTTCATAATATCATAGACAAGACTATTCTAAATCCAACTAACAAAGCCTAAGCCAGTTAAAAATATCCATAAAACTTAACAGGAATTGGGTAATGTATTTATACTTAATGAAGCACAAAAGGACTTAATTGAGTCTGAAAATTCTTGTATTTCATGAGTGGTTTATGGAAGTTGAGATATGAGCTGAGTGTGCATGTAGAAAAAAAGTACAGTAAAATTTTAATTGGCACATCTCCACTGAAGCAAAAATTTGCCAATTAAGTGATATGCTGATTAGTGATTGAAATTTGATTTTACACTATATTCTTTTCAACACTGGCAACAATATTTGCTGGGATTACTATAAACACAGAGAAATTAGGTGACTACTGGGAGGCAAAGGTGGAAGAATATTGCTTAGCCCCATATACCATTAATATATTTTCTCCTTTAAGTACAAAAATCTTTCCGAAACCTCTTAAAGGCATTCCTAGGATTTGAAAAGTTTTTCTGTTTTTCTGCTTTGAGGTTATTTTCTACTAAAATGTAAGTGAATCAGAGAAAAGAAATACCTGTACTCATTTGGTAATTATTTTGCAAGTTTGACATTGAAACTATATTTTTAAAAGATTTGTTTATTTATTTGAAAGAGAGGGAGAATGCAAGTGGAGGGAGGGGTAGAAAAAGAGAAAGAATCTGAGGCACACAATTAGCTGAGTGCAGAGCCTCGACATGGGCTTGATCTCAGACCCTGAGATCATGACCCGAGGAGAAACTGAGTCAGCCATTCAACTGACTAAGCCACCCAGGCACCCTGACATTGAAACTGTTTAATGAAGGTGAGACCAGTCTAAAAGCTGAGTATCAAAAGCTGTATCTTTTTGTGCCTCCTGAACATTAGTTATCACAAAGACATATATTGGAATGAGATATCAATTCAATACTTAGAGGATTCAGGGATACTTAAAGTAGAAAAGAGGTATGTATATGTTAAAAGACATTTACAAATATTATTATTTTAATATAGAAACAAAGCCTTACATGTAAAATTACTGCTAAAATTTGTAAAGAATTTACAAATGCTATTCAGCATATCAAATCCAAAAAAGGACTTGAGTCTGAAAATTCAAATTTAAAATTTTCAGCAAAGTTCCATAAAATAAGTCCTCATAAAATATTAGAATTTCTGAATTCTATAAAATGAAATTTGTAAAATTCATTAGCAGTGATAATATAGAATACAGACAAAAGTATAACCTCCAAAAAGCAATCACAAAATGATTTCTGGGCATTTCAGATCAGTACGTTTTATTTAATGATATATGAATCACTTGAGTTATATCTGCATAAATTAGTAGGATTGAACTAGTGAAAGTGCTTAATAAAGATTTGGTAGTTACTGTTTTATTCAAAAATACCACCAGAAATCTACTGAAATTCAATATATGTGAGACACTGCTAGGCATTGCAATGGCAAAGGCAAATATGATATATTAATGGTTCATATCCTCAAGAAGTCGATACTTTATAAAGGAAAGCAAGGCATTTGCTAGAGAACCACAGAACAGTCTTGATTTCTTATGAAAGTAGAAGAAAATGGACTTTTATATCAAAGGAAATATGTTAATATGTAATATAGATATTTATCTTTATGTTATGGCAGTAATAAAAATACTTTTTTAATATTTTTCTATGGAGGAAGGGTCTTGTGAGGACAAAGTACCTGGGTCCCATGAAATTTGTGATGTGGTCCTGCTGGTGAGCTAATCTTAGCTCCACCTTTTACTAGTTGTAGAGTGTTAGCCTCCACACACTTCAATTTAATATAAATGTTAGCTGTGGTAATGTCATTTTAATCAATGTTGAATATTGGATGAGGCCAATAAATACAATCATTGATATGTTTGGGAGTCTGATTATTTTGATAGTTGAGCAAAGGCATTGGTTGAACATAGAGGAATAATGAGATAAATCTGGCATGTGAATATGTGGGACCTTAAACTAATGGTTGGAAAGCTGACTGTACTATAGGCATTATAGTGTAAGGCAATAGAGAACCACTGGATCATGTGAAAAGCTAATTAGCCATGGTACACATAAAGATTTCAATGTTGAAAGGCCAGATTCAAGGGGAAAAGGAGAATAATAAAATTGAATAAGAATAATGTAGGAACAGTAGGGAAAGATTAAATCTGAGAAACAGCTTGAAAGATTGACCTTGATGCTAAAAAGAAGAATCAAGTTGAATTTTTTAATAGTTACTACCATTTTCTGAAGGAAATTTAGCTTGCTTCCTAATTAAATAAAAGTTGGAGCTTACCAAGAGACATTTGAAGAATTTTTTTTTTTTCTAAACTTGGAACCTGTATTTGTCAACTTTATAACTTAATTGGGTTGTGAGGCTGACAAATTGATTTTTCTTGCTCCTAATTTATTTAATTCAGTTTTCACAATTAGGCAAGCAATTAATCAATGGTGGAGTCATTAAGATTCATTGCATTGAAATGGTGCTCTGACAATCATCCTAAATAAGAACTATACAATTTATTAGAAAGCAGATGTCTTGGAAGATCCTAAGTATACTATACTTAAGATACTTACAGTGTGAGTGTGATGTTGGATATTGTAACTTCACCTAAAATTGTATGAAGAAATTGAACTGAAGACTTAAATTTTGCTTTGGTTTGTCTTACAGTCTTACTTAGAAATAAAGTATTTACCCATATGAGTTATTAAGTCAACACATGATACAGAATGTTGATATATAATATTATAAAAAGTAGTTGTCTGACCCATTAATAATTTATTTATTTCTTCTAAGAAAGAATACAGTTTTAAGCCAGTTAAGATACAAGTTTAAGATATTAAGCTTCTGAATATGAGAAATATGAATAATTTTTGTGGTGTTTTGTTTTTTAAATTCAATCAGCCAACATATAGCACATATTAGTTTCAGATGTAGAGTTCAATAATTCATCAGTTGCAGATTTCACCCAGTACTCATCACATTACATGCCCTCCTTAATGGTCATCACTCAATTACCCCATTCCCCCACCCACCACCCCTCCAGCAACCCTCGGTTTGTTTCTTATGGTTGAGAATGTCTCATGGTTTGTCTTCCTCCCCGATGACTTCTCATTCAGTTTTCTCACCCTATGATCCTTTGTGCTATTTCTTTTATTTCACATATGATAATTAACTTTCTCTGATTGACTTATTCATTTAGCATAATACCCTCCAGTTCTATCCATGTCGTTGTAAATGGTAAGCATTCATCCTTTCTGATGGCTAAATAATATTCCATTATATGGATAAAGAAGATTTATATATATATATATATATATATATATATATATATATATCCATCTGTCAATGGACATCTTGGCTCTTTTCATAGTTTGACTACTGTGGACATTGCTGCTATAAACATTGGGGTGCATGTGGCCCTTTGGATCATTACATCTTATGGTATTTTATATACAAACTGTAATTGACACTGGAAAAATCATTGAATTGTGATCCATAAGTCTGAATTTCAATGAGTTCTGCCATATGGATACTATGTGTAGTTGAGAAAAATTTTAGTATGCTATAGTTTCTTACCTATGACTAATGTTACTTTAAAATAAAAGAACATGAAAGCATTTTTATTTATTTTTTTTAATTTTTTTTAATTTTTTATTTATTTATGATAGTCACAGAGAGAGAGAGAGAGAGAGAGAGAGAGAGGCAGAGACATAGGCAGAGGGAGAAGCAGGCTCCATGCACTGGGAGCCCGATGTGGGATTCGATCCCGGGTCTCCAGGATCGCGCCCTGGGCCAAAGGCAGGCGCCAAACTGCTGCGCCACCCAGGGATCCCATGAAAACACTTTATAATTTGTTAACTGAAATGAGATTCAAAAAGCTTATTAAAAAAAGCTTATTAAAATAATTTGACTTTATTTAGTATTACTTTGTACATTTAACTGTTCTAGACCAAAATGCATTTCATGTACTTTTAAAAAATTTTTGATCATCAATTTTATATATATCAGCTTAAATAATAGATGATAGATAGGTAAGTATATAGGTAGATAAAATTATAACACTTTTTTATTTGTCTTTGCCTTTTAACCTTCATGAACATTGATGCCCAAAACTTTGAGATAAAGTCAGATTTTCTTTAGTTTCCAATGTATAGACTGTTTATAACTGTGTTTCAGTTAACATGCCCTAAGCCTAAAAACTGAACCTGTTTTATCAAACATTCTCAAGAGTTACAAAGAGCTTGTTCATAAGTTATTCAAAAATTCTGAAATACAAATACTTCTTGAAGACTTGAAATTGGTTTACACTTATGACTAAAAAGAACCTGAACCTAAATGCTTTACCCTCCGTGTGCTAGTATGATTGTTAAACACATCCTCACTGCTATAATCCAGAATAACTTTCTGCATCTTTCATTGCCTGCCTAATGCTTTATTATCTCTGCAAAGTTGACCAATAGGTTGAAACACGGTACAAGCTGATAATGATGCTGTAATTCCTCAGTGACCTTTGTGCTTTTTACTACAGAAATTCAGAGATCTACTGCTCCTCCAAACAGAAGCAGCAAGTACACTTACTGATGATATCAAGTCCTATTTTCTACTTCTAAAGTGCTGTGAAATACTACTTTCACTTATAAAAGTCACTGTTCTTTCTGGCACAGATGGAATAACTTTCAGTTTCAGTTTTCCTCTCACTTTGAAACTCACCTATATCACTTGTGAAATGCTTTTCTTTTGTTCAGTTTTATTTTAATTATACAAATACTGTGCTCAAGTTATTTTGATTCATTTGGTCTAGGGTGAACTATTTCTATCTATAAATTTAAAAGCTGAATCAGAGTTGACTCTGATGAAATTCAAATTGTGGGGGAGTATTTTCCTAGAGTTTTTTAATCAATGAGAAAAACTTAATTGAATGAGACCCCTAACTTAGAGTTATTATGTAGTCATGCATTATTGATTTTGGATTCTCTTATTGGGACCAAAGTGGACACACGTCCAGCAGACAAGGAGATGATTTGACAGATGTATCTATATGTTGTGTGTAAAGGTCTATCTGCCCTAGGAACTGGATGTGCACTATGTTTAGAGTTGGCATCATATTTTAATCCTAACTTTAAAAACTCAATTTAGATCCTCCCCAAAGTTTACCCTCATGCTTTCTTAGGAAGCTATAAAGAATTTCCACTTTTTACTAAGATGGGCTAACAAGGACCAGATGTTGAGAGACAATTCTCCATAAATCTCTCACATATTTGTACACATCTAGGCAGAAAAAAGCCATGTGTTGCATGCTATCTTTTCAAAAATATTTGTATAAGCACATAACTCTGGAAAGACAGAGACATGGACTGTCTTTGAAACAAATTTATTTACATTTTCTGATAATAAAGGTGGAATTCTCTTTCCTAAAGACATTCTAAGATGATAAAAATGAGACTCTTGGGATCCCTGGGTGGCGCAGCGGTTTGGCGCCTGCCTTTGGCCCAGGGCGCGATCCTGGAGACCCGGGATCGAATCCCACGTCGGGCTCCCGGTGCATGGAGCCTGCTTCTCCCTCTGCCTGTGTCTCTGCACCTCTCTCTCTCTCTATGTAACTATCATAAATAAAAAAAAAATTAAAAAAAAATTAAAAAAAAATGAGACTCTTCTCTTCTCTCCTCTTTCCAGAGAGATGTAATTCCATTCCAAGATAATAAAGATAACATCTCTATGGTGGGGAGGATGAGCATGCTTTCAGGCAATTCCTATATAAATTTCTTAACCTTAGGGTTCTGTTTCTATCACACACTTCCACTGCATGTACAGGTGGTACTTGGTCTTTAACAGCTGTGGTAATTGAGGTTCTGGAACTCTATGCTATTCTGGCTGCTGTTTTTTACTGTGAGTAATAAGTGGTCTTTTTTCCTTTTTCCACTGACTCAGATATCTTATGTCTCTGCCAGTATCTGTGAAATTGGGGTAGGTTAACGTTAACTTATCACTTTGCAAGAAAGATGAAATCCCAGTCTCTTTTCCAGTTCCTTACTTAATAATTTGATGCCAAATTTACCATCCCATTTGAAGCAAACAAATAAAAAAGGGATAAAATACTTTCACGAAATGGAAAAAAAAAAGTCTGCTTAAGAGGGTAGACATCAGGCAAGAAAGTCCAGTGATCTATGAAAGAGGAAGAACAAATTAGTTAAGTCCTATGATTGCTTCATTTTATTGCCTTGTAGTATTTCCAAGTCATGATACAGGGAGCAGTAGCCAGACAGGACATGTATTGAAATCCTTGTGTTGAGGAGACAAACCTGAGGAAACAGTCTCCAATAAAACCAACATAGCTAGATTACCTAGGAGAGCTGAAGAGAAAGAGAAGCCCAAAATGTACAGATAATTTTTCTCAAGTATTCAGCAGAGCACAGATGAGAACATTTGGATAAGTACACTATGAGGCTAGGGTGTGGGGGTGGGAAAGGGATTTCATCTGAAAGGATTAAAGTATCCAGTTCTCACACAGGGCAAGGGTGCTATTTGTTCCCATGAGGAAGACTGGAAAAACTCATAATCTATGAGAAACTGATACCAGGATCAAGGCATTCCTAACTCTTACTAGGAAATAATTGGCCCTAGATTGAGCCTTCCTGTGTATTTTCCTAACATTTATTTTTTAAAGACCCAGGTGAAGCATACTCTTTCCAAGTAACTCAGCTGCATCCTAGAACAAAGACCATTGAGTAGCTTCATAAATATAAATATATCAAGTACACAGCAAAGTAAAATTAACAGTGTCTGACATCCAGTCAAATATTATGAGGTATAAAAAGCAAATCCAGGAAAACATAATAAAGAGAATAATTGATCAATTAAAACCAACCCAGAAGTGACAGAGATATTAGAATAGCCCACAAGAATGTTAAAAATTTATTAGTTGTATTCTAGATGCTAAGAAAAAATAAGTAGAGGCATGAAAAGTATAAAAAATAATCAAAAACTAGGGAATAAAATTACAATGTCTGAGATGAAAAACATACCAGTTGAGATTAACTACAATTAGACCTGGCAGAAGAAAAGAAAGTGAACATGAAGTCATAGCAATAGAACTATCCAAAATAAAATGGAGAGAAAGAAAAAAAAAAAATTAAGAGTGGAGACCTGAATAGAACTCTAGAACCACTTTGAGAGGCTTCATACACAGGTAATTGGAGTCCTAAGGGGAGGAGGAATAGAAAAAAAAATCTAACTAAAAAAAAGAGTGGGCAGCCTGGGAGGCTCAGTGGTTTAGTGCCGCCTTCAGCACAGAGCCTGATCCTGGAGACCTGGGATTGAGTCCCACATCTGGCTCCCTGTGTGGAGCCTGCTTCTCTCTCTCTCTCTCTCTCTCTCTCTCTCTCTCTCTCTCTGTCTCTCATGAATAAATAAATAAATAAAATCTTAAAAAAAAAAAGAGTGAAAATTTTCCAAATTTGGTGCAAACTATAAACCTACAAATCTAGGAAATTCTGTTAAACTGAAGCACAAGAAGTTTTGAGAGTATGGGAAGGCCATGATCTCTCGGTCTTTGTGTTACTTAGACATAGAGGATACAGAATCAATCTGGGCTATATTTACTAAACTTTAATCATGACTTAGTCATAAAACTGATTTACCATATACAGAGAGTGTATGATGTTCTACAGCCATTATTTTATTTAATTCTGAAGGCAACACTTTTAGATTCATATAATGCTTTCCATTTTACATATAGGGAAACTAGGATCATAAAACTTAAGCAATTTGCCCAAGGTTGTATATTCCTTGTCTAGAACCAAACACAAATCTGGTCTAAAGAAAACCTTATGATATTGGCAATTTTTATAGCTCCATTTTAGATTTTCTTAAAAATAAATTTTGAGAATTTTTATCTCATTAGTATAAGATAAATGAAAAGTGCTTTTGAGGGACACCTGGGTGGCTCAGTGGTCAAGTGTCTGCTTTCAGCTCAGGGCATAATTCCAGCTCAGGGATCGATTCCCACATCAGGCTCCCTGCGAGGAGACTGCTTTTCTCTTTGCCTATGGCTCTGCCTCCCTCTTTGTGTCTTGTGAATAAATAAATAAAATATTTTTAAAAAGTGCTTTCAATAAGTAGATTAAGTAAATGAAATAACCATAATGAGGTGTAAATAGGATGGAATGTGATGATAGTGACATTGTCTTACCTTTGATTAGTGTTTTTATGATGACATGCTGTGTGACCTTCTTTCCAATAAATTATATCATTTGATGTTCCTCACAGCTCCAGAGTTGAGACAATTAAAACTGAGAGAAGTTAACAGGTTTACTCAGGGTCACTCAATCATTTTAGTCTGAGAACTGATATTAGATCCCTAGTCTTCTGATTTGAAATTGGGATTATTTTTTTAAGAATATATTTTAAATGACTCTGAGAAAAATTGAATGAAATTGTTGTTTCTTAAAGAACACAGAATGATTGAAATAATAAAATTGAAGTAAGGAGAATGTTAAAATATAAAGATCACTTTCAAAGCTGGCTTACAATTTTTGAGAAAATGTGAGTCTAATTCTAAAATTAGAAAAAGAAGGCAGCCCAGGTGGCTCAGGGGTTTAGCACTGGCTTCATCCCAGGGTGTGGTCCTGGGGACGCGGGGTCGAGTCCCACATCAGGCTCCCTGCATGGAATGGAGCCTGCTTCTCCCTCTGCCTGTGTCTCTGCCTCTCTCTCTCTCTCTCTCTCTGTGTCTCTCATGAATAAATAAATAAAAGTCTTTAAAAAAAATAAAAATATAAAAAATAAAATTAGAAAAAGAAAACAATTCAAAAGTAAGCATTTCCAAGTAATTTCTAAACCTTGCTTTTCTACCCATATACCTAAAAAATAGCTCTAAAAAGACATTTTAGAGCAATTAAATATAGAATTTATTTTAAGTATTACCCACTACATTAGAATTGGAAAATGAATGTTTCAGTGAACATCATGTTTGACTATGAAATCTGCTAGGATGGATCTTCCAGAAATTATAGCCATACCGTGGCTCTGCCAATCACAATAAGGGAACACTGTGGAATCACAGTGTGAGAGAATTGCTGATGGCAGAATCAATAACCATAAGGGGACATGGTTTAAGCACCACATGGGAAAATAATTCATGGCAGTACCACAACAATATAAAAAATGCTTACAAATATCAACTGGTATGTATATGTGTCCAAGTAGGTAATTGCATTCTATTTGAGTGGTATTGCTGGCTGCATCATGACCACAGGCAAAGCTGGAGCTATTTGGGTCTGGTAAATATAAACATGACTATCAGAGTCCCCTCAGAGAATCACTTTTGCTTTGATTTATTTTGTTTGATTTTTTCTACCAATTTTCTCTATAGAAGCATATAAAAGGTAATAGTTGGGTTTATTATTAAAGACGGAATAGATATTATAAATGAGTGTATGTATACACATGTACACACACACATATATAGATACATAATATATATTATGCTGTCTATTAGTCATATTTTTAAATTTTATCCTGGTGCTATTATTAATACAACACTTTCCCTCTCCTATGATTTTTGTGTTGTTTTTTTTTTTTTTTTTGTAACACAAAAATGCCAAAAGATTTTGTAGCATTTTGTAGCACACACAGAAAAAAAATTGCAATGTTTATATATATTTAAAGCATTAAACTCAAAGTGAAATGAAATATATAGCTACAGATTCTCTGGACTCATATGGTCTGGATTCAAATCCTGTCTTTGGAAAACATAAAGTGTTTATTCATTAAACAAAATAATGCCAACTAAGTATCTGAAATATATAGGCACTTGATAAATGTTAGCTTTTATATCACTATCACTTTTACAATGCAACAACTGGGTAACATAAGCCCAAGAAAAATTATCCTTCCATTGGTAAAGCAAACTAGTGTACTACCTTGTAGCAAATTGGTGCGTGCTACAGGTTGACAGAAACAGATAAGCGTAATTAACAGTCACAGAATTTAATCATTTTACTATGTTACATTGAAGAATGCCATTGTTCTGGTCTTTTCAAGAGAGATGATTAACTGAATTATTCTTAGGTATGTGAACTTTAAGACTGATTTGATGAGGAATGGTTATAATAACCAGTAGTGAGAATCTCAGTGGGCTGCCGTGATATACAATTGCCTAAGACATAAATTTGTGGAGGTAAATACCACCACCTTGATTGTCTACTGATTCAAAGGATAATATTATGTGTGATGACTGAAGTTTCCAGGACTCAGGTGGATAAGTGAATAGCTGATAGACCTAGAGCCCATTGAGTGAGGATCTAATAGTGAGTATGCCCTTCAGCTCTAGCCATAATGTGACAGTAGGCCACTTGTGTTGGTCTATATATTGCTATATACGTGTGGATATTAAAGCACAGACTTAGGAAAGTGTTGAGAAAGAAAAACTCATCTCAATGCTCACTTTTCCTCCATCCTCAGTGAAAAGAGAAGAGTAACTTGAATCTGCAGATATTTTATTTGACCAATCATTTTGACCCTGAAAAAGAGACTTCTAGACTCTGAAATATCAATAAATATTTTAGAGAAAAAAGTTGCACAAGTTGTTCATTACTGATATGTGTAGTGCAGAGTTTGTAAACCTTTTAAATGCTAGGTTTTCCACACCTGTGCAATGGAATGATCTCAAATTATTACTGATTTGCAGCAGCTGCTACAAATCACTACTGCCAGGAGACAAATTTGTTGTTGAGAAGGAAAGCTTCTGCCAAACTTCCTGTCTAAAAAAAAGATATTAGGTGATTTTTACAGTTGCCTACACTACTAAATCGGGACTGAAAAATCTGCTTTCTGATTTTCACTATTACAATTTAAAATATTTTAAATCTTTAGGGCTTCCATGAGTAAGTGAGTTGTATTCTATAGACTGTCAGCTCTGAAAATGTACACATTTTTGGATTGTACAACTTTGTAATATATTTGTAATAGTTTGTAATAACAAATATATCCACAGCATATTTTTTTTTTTATTTTTCCTTCTCCCCTCTCTTCCACAAACATATATGATTTGGAATTCAATTTAATGTCAAATTTATTTATTTATTTTTATTTCAAAACACATTAATTGCTTTAAAATCAAGAATGTAGATGCGTACATGACAAGTAAGAGTAGACCTCTAAACACTGAAGGATTCTATAATATAATAGAAAGAACACTTTATATGGTATCAGACCATGGGGGTTCAAGATTTGTCTCTGCTATTTGATAGCATTTTCATACCAAATCACGTAAATTTTGTGCTTCAAGTATACTGTTAAAACCTTGAGGAAAATAATACCTGTCTTAACTACATTGAAAAATTGTAAGCTCTATGAAACAAGAAAGTAACAGAAAAAAGATCATTTTTCATTTGCTAAAATTCATAGAAATTTGGATAAATAATTAAACTTTTAATTTTTAAAAATTAACAAATCTCTTTTACCCCATTCCAAGTTTATGTTACCTCTCTTTTTTCACAACTCATATCCAAATACCTTCAAACAGTTTCAGACTCTGACTGCTTCTTATCCCTTGCAACTTATCCTCCCTGATAAATGCAATGCACAGTTCATAAATATATATTTACAGCCTAGTCTAAGCCACTCTGCTTTCCCACCTATATTACTGCAATGGCCTCCCAAAGGAGCACTCCATTTAAACCTGTGTCCTGCCTAAGAGGCCTTTTAGATACAGTGACAAGAGGGATTTTTAAAAACCTAACTTAGATCTTGCTACTGTCAGCTCAAAACAGCAATGCTTAACCATTTACTTGGGTAAAAGCCCAAGATCTTTAATTGTCTCCAGGTTACATCTTTGACTTCATTTCCTTCTCCTTCCCGCTTGTTCTCTGCAATCCAGCCCCTAGAGTCTTTTTGCTGTGATGGTAATAAACCAGACTGGGTCTTACCTATGGTGCTCTGCTCTTGCTGTTTCCTCCGCCTGTAACTGTTTCACCTCAGACCTCTTTATAAGTAAGCCCTCACCTCCTTAAAACTCAAAGGACCCCTTTCAGTTAAGCCTACTCCAACAATTTTTCAAAGCCTGCAATTTATCGAACCCTCCTCACATGTTTCTTTTATTTTTATTTTGTTAAAGAAAACTTTTCATCTCCTAACATATAACATCATATATTTATATATTATATTTTTATTACATGTAGTTTATTGCCTGCCATACATCTTAGGCAGTGTTGTTATGGCATAGATCTTAGTCTGTTTTGTTCATTGATGGAACCCAGATGATTTTGGATGCACTTAACAAATGAAATAATTAAAAGATGATATTTTTATTTCTAGCATACTATTTTGCTTTATTTTTTGGTGAATATTTTTTGCAGCTATTTCTATTTAGTTTCAGAGAGACACAAACACTCTCTCAATAAGGAATGAATTCTTGTCTCTACAGATTGATGGTGCTTGTAAGAAATGCAGATGCTAGACTTCATTCAGTCCTACCAATTCTCTGAGAGCTGAAGCTCTGAAATCTGCATTTTAACCAATTTTTCAAGTAATACAGTGCGCATTGAATTTTGAAACTCAAAGAATTAATGTGATAATTTTCAAACAAATGTTTACCTCACAAGAAATACATTTTGAAATACAACCTGGGGATCCCTGGGTTACTCAGTGGTTTAGCACCTGCCTTCAGCCCAGGGCGTGATCCTGGAGTCCTGGGATCGAGTCCCACATTGGGCTCTCTGCATGGAGCCTGCTTCTCCCTCTGCCTGCATCTCTGCCTCTCTCTTTGTCTCTCATGAATAAATAACTAAAATAAGAAAGAAAGAAAGAAAGAAAGAAAGAAAGAAAGAAAGAAAGAAAGAAAGAAAGACAACCTGGTATGTAGTATATTATGTATACCTAGATATTCACCAAGAGGTCATATTTCCAGCCATAAAATAAAATTCATATTTACAAGGAATGAAATATTTTAAAACTGATCTGATTGTAACATTATAAAATTAGAAATAAATGGGAGGATTTCTGGAAATCCTCACATTTTTAGTAATTAAAAAAAACCTTTTAAATAACCCAAAGGCCTAAAAGAAATCAGAAAGGCAATTAGAAAAATATTTCAAGATGAATGACAATGAAACAACGTACTAAAATTTGTTAGACAGCTAAATCAATGTCAAGAAAAAAGGTGTAGCTTCAAATGTGTGTGTTAGAAAAGAAGAATAAATGTAATTATCTAAACTTAAGCTAGATTTTTTAAAAAGTATAGTTGATGTCAAAGTAAACAGTAGAAAGGTTTAAAGAAAGATAAAAGTTGAAGTGAATGAAATAGAAAACTATTAACAGAGAAATTAACTGCCAAAATAGTTTCTTCATAAATAATACTAAGTTGATAAACTCCTAGCAACACTGATAAAAAGAAAAAAAAAAGAGAAAATCCAAATTATCATCAAACAGAATTTAAAAGATTATCACCCAGGGCTTAGGGTTGTTAAAAGGATAATGAGAAAATAATATGAATAGATTTATACTAATCATTTTGACAACTTACATGAAATGGACATTAAAAACAAACAACACAACTTGCCAAAGCAGACATAAGAACAAAAAGAATTTCTAAAAGCTAATATCTAATAAGAAAATTGAATTTTTAATCAAAATCTTCTTTAAAAAAGAGAACTTCAACCATGGTAGTTAAGTTAGTCAATTGTTCAAACATTTAAGGAAAAAAAAATCAATCAATCTTACACAAATTCCTTTAGAATGCAGGGAGGAAAACATTTCCTACCATATCTATGATGTCAGGACTTGAGAAGTTAATTACAAGAAATGGGAAATTTCACACCACTATTCTTTATAAAACTTCATCAAAATAGTAGCAAACCCAATCCAGTAATATAGAAAGAGTATAAATACAGTATTACAAAGTGGGGTTTATCTTGGAAATGTTAATTTGTTTTAACATTAGGATATCAATCAATTTAGGGATTCCTGGGTGACTCAGTGGTTGAGTGTCTACCTTTGGCTCAGGTTTTGATCCCAGGTCTAGGATAGAGTCCTCCAGGGCTCCCCTCAGTGAGCCTGCTTCTCTCTGCTTATGTCTCTGCCTCTCTCCATGTCTCTCATAAATAAATAAATAAAATCTCTAAAAAAAGGGGGATATCAATCAATTTATTAACCATATTAGCTGAATAAAGAAGAAAACTTATATGATCAACTCTATAGTTGCAAACAAAACATTTGAAAGCAGGGAATTTGGTTGTTCTTTGCTTTTTTTTTTTTTTTTTTTAAGGAATTAGAACTATAAAATAACTCTTTATTTAAACATAAGAACATCCAGAGTGGTTAGAAAACAAAGATATTTAATTGCAAATCTGGCACGGAAGATACTTAGAGTAATTGAGAAGTGAGTGATAAAGCAAGCCATGTGTTCAGTACTGATATTTTTCCAAATACAAATCATGAGTTTTTCCACAACTCTCAATGAAGTCAAGGAAAGTACTGTTTAAAAATTAATACAGATCCAGATATATTAATATAGATATTTGAAAAATAAAACACAATATTTACCTCAAAAATTTTCTATCTCAAACTTTCTATCTCAAAATATCTAAAAGATGTTTCTTTTTGTTTTTATCACAAAAGCAACTCAATATGTCTCAGAGAATAATGAGCAAATTCATAATGTTGCCTACTTTTAAAACCCCTCTCTTTAAATTCAGGCACTTAATATATTTCTAAAGACATTTAAAAATGTTTTCAAAGTAACTTTAAGCAAAAAAAGGAAAAAGAAAAAACTGAAGAGAAACTGCAGATGAATGTGTGTCTTAAATTTGCTGCAAATAATTTTTTTGACTATTATTTCCAATCTACTTATTAAAACCCTGGAAACTGAGAAATGTCATGACTCTTCAGAGAATTAACATAAATAGTGACAATAGGTAGAAACAATTCAAAGATACTTAATGGATGCAAATTTACATATCATGTTTTTCCCTCCAAGTATAGGCTTGCCATTTTTTCTGTCCCAGATTCTCTTCTATGCTTACCTGAAAAATGTTTTTAAAGGTTCATTAAGAAAATGGAAATTATAAGTCTCTTAAATTTTAAAATCAATGATTGTGTGACAAAGTTATATCTTGGGGAATTATTATTTTACATGGCTAAATGAAAGAGTGGAGAATTTTCAATTCCTATTCATGAGGAATGATGTAGCATGGGGGCTTTTAAACCAAATCCATGATGTTCGAGTAAGCCTTATTCTAGAATAGATATTCCTTTTTTTTTAAGCAAGATTTTTTTTATGTGTTTTACATATTTGGTTTTTTGGTTGTATTTTATTTGAACAAAGGATACCTGATGCCTTCTTTTATCATGGGTAAATGGCACAGCCAACCTGTGCCTTGGTTTCTACATCTAGACAAAGGGATAATAATATCATTGGGTAGTTCGAATAAAATGTGACTATGCGTGTAAACTATTAAACGTGAATACACAATAAAAGTGTGTTTTCACTGTATATTCAAATTTGAAAACCTCTCTTATTTAGTACACTGTATAAAAAAACAGATTTAAAATCAAGAATTTAGGGAGGAGATAAAATATCTTTCAGTATTCTGAACTTGAAGATACTTGTGTTTTGGTTGTTTTAAAAAAAACACTTCACTTATTCTAAAATAAAAAGTTTATTTAATTTAAAAATGCATACATTAAAAAAAAAGCTTTTGACTTTCTCCCAACTTGTGTATTATTAAAGAAATGAATTACAATGCTCTTAAATGGAAAAAAAAAAAAAAAAGGAAAGAAAGAAAGGAAGGAAGAAAGTAAAATACAGCATTAGTTAAGTTTACAAGGCAAAACCCGACAAGGGCAGGTATTTATTCCTAATTCTTAGAGTCAGTATTACCAAGGAATATAGAGCACTTAATAAATCACGAGAAGTGTAAAATTAATGACTCAAAAAAAGGCTTAAATCCTCAACTCATTTAAAAAATCTGTCGTTAGCATGAAAAATGCAAGTAAAGTGGATAGCCTGGAAGGGGAGAAGACCTTGAATTACTTATTGACAAACAGAAGATAACAAAGTACTTGGCTCATATTGAAATGAATGTAAACAAGCAGGATGCATAACTTGCATTCCAGAGGAAATTAGAAAATCTGCTTACTCTGTTGAGTTGTATTTTAAAAGCCAAGGAAACTGGTATGATTTATGAAAATGGAACTGGGTGAAGGGGACTTTAAACAATGAAAGATTTAAAAAGTGAATATAAGAAAAATGAAAGTTAAAAAAAGTGAAGATAATGATGAGGGACTAATGTGGGAAATCCCAAGTCAGCACTTAGGTTTTTGATTAAAATGGCAAACCGATGGTAGCTTCTCCCAATTTTCCTGTAAAATAATAAAACAAAAGGAAAAGAAGACAAAAACACAACTTTAAAAGCTTGGACTGAGGAAACACATGACAGCAGAGTATATGAAGCATTAAAATGTATAAGATATGTAAATTAAATTTCCAAAAACTTACCCAGGCTTCCCTTTATATCTGTAAACAAGCCCACTGAAAAACAGGGAAATGCTTATCCTCCCTGCGTAAGCCTTGTCTTACCTCTGACTCAAACCTAGTATCTGTGATGCGGAAACAGAGGACTAGCTGAGGACAAAGCACATTGACAAGTCCTTGAAACAGGGAGAGTGACATTCCACTACGGACTCAACTGCCTTGATGTTAATACTTTGCTAAGGGCAAAAGGCATTCATAGCCCAAACCCCAGGATCCTGTAAACCTGCTTTAACATATAAAAATTCCTTTAGAAAGTTCCTTTTATCTCTAAACCCCCAAGATACGTGTTGGCAATCATCCTCTAAGCACATGGCCCACCATAGACATCTGAAGGGTCTCATGACTCAGGTTTTATTAGACAGTATTAAGTGACCTTTTCCCAACAATAGCTAGCACCCTCAAAGTCCTGGAAACCTTACTTCCAAAATTCCTTAAGAGTATGTTATCCTCAAACCCCTCCCAACTCCAGGTATATAATCAACCACCCCTCACAGACCCTGTCCCTGTGCTTTAATAAAACCACCATTTTGCACCAAAGATGTCTCCAGAATTCTTTCTTTGTCGTCAGCTCTGGACCTCACCCCACCAAACCTCACCTATATTCCAAAACTTGATCACCTGCAAGTGTTCTTCTCCAACAAATAACAATCAACAGACAATAAATTCAACAAACAAATCAAAACACAACAGGAACCACCCAATTTCACAGTTACTACATTTGAGTTTGTGAAATACTTCTCAACCTTTACTTTTCTCTCTCTTATTGTATGAATCTAGTGGAGGAATATTATATTATGGGTGCCCAATTCCACACACTAGGTAGGAATGAATCCTAAAATCACTGCTATAATTCCTCCACCTCAGTGGTTCCAAACCTGGAGTGGACATCAAGATCATTTTGTGAGCTTTGAAGAAAAAAAATCAGATGCCCAGCTCAGTAGATGCACAACTAAATCAGAAACTTTGGAGTTAAATCATGTATGGTTATTGCCTTCCTTCTGTGTGTGTGTGTGTGTGTGTGTGTGTGTGTCTGTGTGTGTGTGTGTTTCCTTTCTTTCTTTTCTAATGTACCAGGGATTCAGGCATCCAAGAACTTTTAAGAACTACTGCTCTATCTCTCCATCACAAAAAACATTACACACCTGTGATATATTCTAGAAGATCTTGTCTTCAACAACCAGTTGCTAATTTCTTTTCTATATTCCATTGCTCCATAGCAAACCTGATACTGACTTTAGGATAGGCATTTAGTTGGGTCCTAAAAGAATACCTGGAGGTCACCATTGAGAAAGTAATAGCCAGCTTTCAAGATCAGATGCCTATCGTGACAGTACTCAAGAAGTCGGATCAAACTGAGTTAGGGACAAATGGGGCTAGGCAGTGCTAGGTACAGGCCAGCGAAGCAGGCTCACAAAAGTTCCCAAAATGCTAAGGTGTAAGGAAACCAGAGATAAGGGAACTAGCCAGACCACCCTGCCCTAAGGTGTAGGTGGGGAAGATGCCTTATAACAGCTACTTTTAACCCACACAAAAAGCATCAGACTCTAAAAAGGAAGTAAGCCATTAAAGATGTTATCACTAGTCCTTACTCAGTGGTGATATCAATGGATATGTTAAAAGGATTTAGGTTCCCTGATTAGGCTTTCAATAAAAAAGACCAACTCTACAAGCCCTCAGTGGACCCCTCTCACTTCTGAGAGCTCTCTCTGTATCCTCACTTAATAAACTTCTATCCCTTTACTCCCTCTCCTGTGTCCATGAGATTCATTCTTCGACTCTGTGAGACAAGAACCAAGTTTCCCAATCAAAACCAGACAGGCCCAAGCTGGCAGATGCCATGACAGGAAACTCTTGACAAATTAGGAAGAAACAGCATGAAACCCTGCTTCCTGACTCCCAGTAACATATATTCGGCCCCCTAGTTAACTGATAAAGATAGAAACCCAAACCCCAGGGATATGGGGATGCAGCTTTCTCCCCTTCCTCCCTCTCTCATACTCTTTCTCCCTTCTTCCCTATCTCTCACATCTCAAGAATGTACTTTTAGCTTTATTATGCTTTCCTGATTGTGTCATTTGTCCCTGAGTTGCATGTTTGACCTTGAATTCATTCTCATGATAAGACCAAGAACCTTTGGAGATTCTTTGGGTCTGGTTGGGTGGAGTCCCCAGTGGGCCCAGGCATTCCCTGGTTCATGCAGCAACATTTAGATTGCTGATAGATATCTAAACACAACTATTTGAAACCAAAATACATTACCTATTCTGTTCTTCAGCTTCTGGACAATTGTTTTTCCCTTTTCTCATTTTGCTATTTTGGGAAATGTGACCAATCTTTGCCCATGTTCTTTATTGAGGCATGAATGCTAAAGAATCTCAGTCTCTTCTTAAACTCTAGTCATTCTCTCTGAGACATCTATTATAAATCTGCAATTCTTCTGGTCTAATTGGTTTGCTTGTCTCAAGTTTCCATACTCCCTCCTTTACTTAAAAGCTAACAGCAAAAAAAAAAAAAAAAAAAAAAAAAAAAGCTAACAGCAAACAGCTACTAGATGATATTCCTGATATGTTACCTTGTATTTGTCACTCTGCAATTTAAAATCTTGTAAAACTCATAATCCTTCTAATAACACCATTCCTCTGATCCATAATTCTTTGCCCTCCCTTCTAGTGCTCTCTCTCTCTCTCAAAACAAACAAACAACAAAAAATAAGCCACATAATCTTCAGGACAAGATTCAGCCTCTGTTTCATAAGACAGGAAAGAAAAATCACTCCAGGCTTTCTCCTGTTCTAATCAACTCTACAAACTGCAAACGTGAGAGAGAATTATGGATCGGAGGAATGAACTAAAAAGTTCTGAGAAATATTTGGGCGGCCTGAAAGCTGATGTGAACTGCTGTAGGTATCTATATACTTTTGCTGGGAGCCATAGCCTGGGGCCAATCTTCACCAGAAGTTTTAGAGGGAGCTGAGGTGGGAGAAAGCTTCTAAGATCTGCTATAACCTACCCCCACCCCCTGCCCATTGCTGTAAAACAATTACTGCCCTTGTCTGCCCCATGGAGAACCCAGTGCAAGTGGAATTATTTCTGGTAACAAAACAACCCTGAGGATTTGATGAAATCAGTGAAGCCCATCATTTGCTTTCTAGGATTCTTTTCTTCAATTATTCCTTCTTAATCCCTGCTGCCTCCTGTGGCTGGTGGATTCCAAATTAAGGAAACTGCCTCATCCTGTAGCTGCCTTTTTCTAGCCATATAAATTCCTGAGTTAAACTGTGTGGTGGACTGAACAGCCAGTGGGCCAGTCAGCGGTTGCGCACTTGAACACTTTCTCTCAATTCTCTTTAGAGACATTTGAAGGATACAGACACATTGGTCATCCCTGAAACATTAATTTTAGGGCAATAAGAAATCAGAGATCAAAAAGACTAGATGCTGGAAAAGTAAAACCAATCTAAAAGAAAGAGGACACTGAACAAATTATATCTGATGTAGGAAAGATGTTAGGGTTCACAGCTCACGGCCAAGAAAGATTTCTTGAGATGTCTTTGGTGCAAAAAGGTAGTTTTATTAAAGCATGGGGATAGGATCCACGAGCAGAAAGAGCTGCCCTGGGGTCAGCCATAGAGAGTGGCTAATTATATACTTAAACTTTGGGAGGGATGTAGGGATAGCCTAAGTCTCTAGGGAATTTTGGAAGCAAGGTTTCTAGGACCTTGAGGGGACCAGCTACTGTTAGGAAAGTGTCATTTACTGTTCTCTAGTAAAACCTGAGTCACCAGATCCTTCAGATGTCTATCAGCGAGCTATATGCTTTGGGGATGATTGCTAACACAGATCTTGGGGGGTAGAGATAAAGGAAGTTCCAAAAGGAATTTTTCTATGTTAAAGTAGACTACAAAAGAACCATGATACAGAGAGATCAATAATTTAAAATAAATATTACTTAAAGGAATAGGAGTAATATTTATAAGACATGAGCAAATATTTGCTATGAGAAATATAATTAAATAAATGCCACAGTGTATATAATAAATGACAGGCTGAATAGCTGTGCAACAAATTAGTAATTTTAAACTAAGCCATATATCAAATACTCCCGCTAGAAAAAAGAAAAAAAAATGAGGGAGTTGGAAAATTTAAGATAAAAGACTTTTTTCTCTCTGATCCCAATATAGAATACAAATTCTTTTTGAACATATAGAGAGCTTTAAAAAAAATTGAAATTTTAAAAAAAATTTGAAATTTTATTAAATTACAAAAGAAGTCTCAATTAATTCTAAAAAGTAAATGCCACCAGAGCATTTTTCTTACCAAAATGCAATAATCTTTGATATTATTAAGTAAAATAGAGCTAAATATATTCTTTATGTTTGGACTTAAATAACATATTACTAAATAAGCTTTAGATTGTAAAGGAAATTCTAAAATAGATTACATAACAGAACTAATGGCAATGAAAATATTATGATGAAAATTTTGTGGAAAAAGTGAATACAGTCCTTGGAAGGAATTTTATGGCTGTAAGTGCATTTTTTTTTTTCAGGAAACAAGAAAAATAATAAGCAAACCAATTAAGCAAACAAGCTTAGCATTTAACTCAGGAAATTGGAAAAGGTACAACAAAAAGCAAACAAAGGGAATAATAAGAGTACAAAAATCAGTTAAATAGAGAACATGAGCAGCACTAAAGACAAGTTTTTTAACTTTTTTTTTTTTTTTTTAACAATGAAGGGCACTGACTTTTGGCAAGATGAACCAAATCAAAAGAGTGAAAACATAAAAATGAACCAATAGAGAATTAAAAAGTTTGAATAAGTGCAGATACAAGGAAAATGTTAAATTATTGTGCTTTAAAAACAGCTATGTGGATGAAACATGATATTGGATAATAAACACGTTAAATGGGTCAAATAAAATTTATTAGATAAGTCTGAGAGAAACTTGAATTATAGTAAAAAATACCCTTGCAGGTTTTTATTATTAGGGTGTTCTAACAAATTTTTAATGAATAGTCAGTTGCCACCTTATTCAATTTGTTTCAGAATAAAAAAAAGTGTGAAAAAAACAACAGCCTCTTTAGTTATAGAATAAAATACTAAAGCTTAAATTAAGTATTAGTAATTATTACACAACGTTTTGATCAAGAAGGTTTTTTCCCTCAGGAATATAAGAAGAGTTCAACCTCTAAAAATGTATCAATGCCATATTTCCCACATTACTATTGACATGTATGAGTACCTCGATTATCAAAAAAAGAATTTGGAAAATTCAGCATCTGCTATTTTTTAGAAAAAAAAATCAGAATACTAGGGCAAGCTGTTAATTTGACTAACTTTATGGATTCCCAAACAACTGAGAACTTTGTATTGAACATGGAGCTTTGTATTTTTTCTTGGAAATAAAACAAATACCCTCACTACCATTAAGTCTAGAAATGAAGGTCTTGACTAATGGTATGGAGGAAGAAAAAGAAAAAAAAAGTGATGTAAAGAGTAAAAGAATTTAAAACTCATTATTTCCAAATGATCTGACCATATGGATAGGAAAACCTTCAAAACCAACCTGTACACTGTAAAAACTAATAAGCCAGGTTAGGAAAGTTACTGTAATAAGATTTACTTCTCAGTCTTGTTAGTATCTTTCCATATAAATAATAAAATAATAAATGATAGAAATATAACAAATATTAAGATGCCATTCAAATAACAAAACAACTGATTCTCTATAAAGTATATGGGAATGAACTTAACCCTAAAGATATAAGACTTATGTACAGAATTTGAAAACTTTAAAAAAATGTTTGGAGACATTTCATAATCTTGGATGAGAGGACTTAACATTATAAAGATATCAGTTATTCCTTTTTAGTTCTCTGATTCCTGAAATTCCACATCTGTCATACAAGCAAAATATATCCACTCCATCTATAGGTCTTCATAAAGATCCTCAAGACAGGATCAGATCAGGGACCCCTGGGTGGCTTAGAGGTTGACTGTCTACCTTTGGCTCAGGGCATGGTCCCAGAGTCCGGAGTTCAATTCCAACATGGGGCTCCCTGCATGGAGCCTGCTTCTCCCTCTGCTTATGTCTCTGCCTCTCTCTCTCTCTCTCTCTGTGTCTCTCATGAATAAATAAATAAAATCTTAAAAAAAAAAGAGGATTAGATCAGTTCAAAATCTTTTCATCTAAATCTAAATCAAGTCATCTAAGATATGTAAACCCAGCTTGGATAAGGCACTTGTGTGTCACTCATTCTGGGGCAAAATTCTCTTTAATCTGTGATATGATGAAATCAACACAAGTTTTTGACCCCAAAATTTCAAAATACAATGATAGACAGGTGTAGGTTAATAGTAATAGATATTCTGGTTTAAAAAGTGGGGAAATGGAAGGTTAAAGATTTACCAGTCCAAAGCAGTTTTGAAATCGAATTGAGTAAACTCCAGCTGTAGTTCCTTGATTAGGCTTCAAGGTATTAGAGAGGAAGAAGGATTTCCTCTGCCCCATGATCCTTCTAGCTGGACTTAGAAGCAAATTGACTTGAGATAGATTAAGAGGAGAAAATCAAATTTAATAGGCATATGTATGGGGAATCCATATAGACATGAAATTCCACAGACAATGGGGCAACAAGAAGCTTGTATGAGCTAAGGCAGTGTCTGAGTATCCAATGGGAAGAAAGACCATTAGCAAGAAGGTGAAAAGAAATGTTCAGGAAAACAAAAGTTGCCCAGTTATGCAGATGAATTTCTTAGGTCAAAGGGGTCTTTGTTGTACTTTCTTTACTCTTGCAGGCTCTCCTTTCCAATGTAAATTTAAGCAGTTGAGGAGAAGGCAGAGAAGAGAGCCTTTCTTGTATCTGCTGGGTTTTGATTACTTTTAACTCAAAATAATCTTTATGCCGAAGTGGCACATCTTGGAGTGTTTCCTCCACCCCTTCAAAGGGTTGGGAGTAATCCTTCTATGTGGCCCTTGCTCTGTCCTCTTGGCTTTTCTCTCCTCCCTCTGTACTATTGGCTCCACCCTCTACATCATTAGTCCTTACCCCTGAATATTAACAACTGATGGCAACTGAGTATGGTAGGCCCCCCTTTATCTATGGGACATGTGTTTCAAGACCGTCAGTGGATGCCAGACACCGTGGATAGCACTGAACCCTATATTAGAATGTTTTTTCCTGTACATACAGACGTGTGTAAAGTTTAATTTATAAATTAGATACCGTAAGAAATTGGTAACAATAACTAATAAAATAGAACATTTACAACAATAGATTGTAATGAAACTGTGTAAATGTGGTCCTTTTCTCCCTCCCAAAATATCTTTCTGGGCTGTTCTCACTTTTCTTGTGAAGATGTGAGAAGATAAAATGACGTGTGATGAAATGAAGTGAGGGCAATGACCAAGGCATTGTTATGTAGCCTTAGGCTATGGTTGGCCTTCTGACAACATGTCAAAGGGAGGCTTACCTGCTTCCAGACTGTCCGTGACCACAGGTGACTGAAACTGCGGAAAGTGAGGCCACAGAAAGCAAAACTACGGATGGGGGTGGGTAGCGACTGTGGTGTTATCCACCTCCTTGCTGTCAATAGATTTGGGGGATCAAACAGCCCCCTTCTTTACCAGTACTCTTTCTTTCCTTTTAATTTCAAGCTGGCAGTGTTTCTACTGCTAACGATTTCACAAAATGTTTCAATTTTTTTTTTTTTAAACTTCACCAAGTTTTAATCCATTGAGCAAAAGCCATACAGACACATCTTTTGGGGATTTTTTTTTTTCTTTATCTTGACCCCCTGCTGAGAGGGCTGAGGACAATGGCCTTATGCTTTGGAGGTCCTCTGGTTGGATGGAGAAGGTCTGTGAAGCACACACAGCCTTCATCTCTTGAGAGAGACTTTGTGTGACTGTACACTATGACATTTGGATCTTCCTGACTTTTTAGCAAAAGGTTATGCAGCCGACACCTTCATTTACTTTTTCATGTCACTTAAAGCAGCCAACTTAATTTCAACACTTTGCAATATGGATAGCCTGAGAATCTTCTAAATCATCACATACTGATTTCCTTTTTGTTTAACAGTTCTTCCATTTATTTCTCTCTATTTTTCTTATGTTTTACTTTGAGCAACACAAGAAACCAGGCCATTCCTGTAACATTTTATTTGGAGATCTCCTTAGCTTAATATTCACATTCATCACTTACAAGTTCTGCTTCCCACATGAATATAGTAGACAATTTTACTGAGCTTTGCTACTACATAACAGGATACCCTGTCCTCTGGTTTCCAGTGCTCACTATTTTATTTTCTTTTGAGACTTTGTCAGCTGTGTCCTCCCGGGTTTCTACCATCAGTCTACACCCAGTGATTTAGACTTTCTCTAAGGTGATTTAGTGTTTCTTCTTCCTGTTCCTTGTGCTCTTCTGAAAACTCATTGGTAGCACATTTAAATACATATTGCACTAACAGTTTAAGATAATCTTTTTTTTTGAAGATTTTATTTACTTATTTTTTTAAAATACTATTTATTTATTAATTTATTCATTCATGATAGACATAGAGAGAGGCAGAGACACAGGCAGAGGGAGAAGCAGGCTTCATGCAGGGCACCCGACGTGGGACTCGATCCTGGAACCCCAGGGATCACGCCCTGTGCCAAAGGTAGACACTCCACCGCTGAGCCACCCAGGCATCCCTATTTACTTATTTTGATAGTGAGTGAGGGAGAAAGAGAGAGAGAGAGGGGAAGAGCACGTGCACAAGCGGGGGGGGGGGGGGGACAAAGGGAGAAGCAAACTGCTGAGCAGGGAGCTTGATGCAAGACTTGATCCCAGGATCCTAGGATCATGACCTGAGCTGAACCAAATAGAGAATCGGTGCTTATGTTACTGAGCCATCCAGGCACCTTGTTCAAGACAATCTAATCTAAGGGTTTTCTTACATTGCTCAAAACTTTTTCAACCCCTACCCACTGGTGAATTCCAAAGCCTCAGTTACACATGCAACATTGCCTTTTCCGTATAATATAACAGAATCATGAGAGAGATGTTCCATCGTATTCAAGAGTTCTGCCCAAGAGATAATATAAGGGGGAGGGACATTTGGGCTCATCTTGGAATGCTGCCTCCTACTACTCCCAATAATAAGGAAAACCCAGTTTTCTACAACACTATTTCCTTTAGCTCTGCACTCCAAAGCCTTACTTCTTTTATTTTTAATATTTTTTTTTAATTTTTATTTATTATTCATGAGAGACACTGAGAGAGAGAGAGAGAGAGAGAGAGAGAGAGAGGCAGAGACACAGGCAGAGGGAGAAGCAGGCTCCATGCCGGGAGCCCGACGTGGGACTCATCCCGGGTCTCCAGGATCAGGTTCTGGGCTGAAGGCAGCGCTAAACTTCTGAGCCACCCAGGATGCCCCAAAGCCTTACTTCTTATAAAGTGTTTATATTATTTTTTTCTTGATTTATGGATGTTAAAAATTAAAGACTGGTTTCTCATTTTACTAGAGGCAGTTTAAACTCTCTTATCATTTCCCATGTAACTTTATATATATATATACATTATATAAATTATATATGATCATATATATAGACATATGTACTGTTTGTTGCAAATTTAAGTATTTAATAAACTTTTAAAGAGTTCATATTTATTGATTTAGAAAGAGAGAGAAAGAGAGACAGCTAGTGAGTTGGGGAGAGCGCGCAAGAGAGATTCTTAAGCAGACTCTGTACTGAGCACAGAGCCAGATGTGGGACTTGACCCTGTACCCTGAGATCATGACCTGAGCCAAAATCAAGAGTCAGACAATCAACTGACTGAGCCACCCAGGTACTCAGCAAATTTAAATATTTTTTAAAAACATTTATTTATTTATTTATTTATTTATTTATTTATTTATTTATGATAGAGAGAGAGAGAGAGAGAGAGAGAGAGAGAGAGAGGCAGAGACACAGGCAGAGGGAGAAGCAGGCTCCATGCCGGGAACCGACGTGGGATTCAATCCCGGGACTCTAGGATCGTACCCTGGGCCAAAGGCAGGCGCTAAACCACTGGGCCACCCAGGGATCCTCTCAAATTTAAATATTTTAATATAATTATATCAACAACTTCCCTACACCAGACTTTTTGAGTACTTTGCTATTTTATTTCTCTTAATTTCCATTACTATATCTTAATTTTTTTCCAAGCATTTTCATGCATAAGATAATCTGTTGCTTAGACATTTTTTCCAGATGGGTGCTGCTCCAATATGGCTGATCAGTCTTTAGGCTTTTCCTTTGATGCAAAGACCCCTTCCTTTCTATATTTTCCTGATACATTACTTTTCCTTCCCAGATTACATGTTTTTACTACCTTGTTTTTCTGGAGCACATTCAACAAAGGTACGAATGGGAGATAAATATTCCTAATCTTCACATTTATGAAGACACCTTAATTATATCCTCAAAATTCACTTATTGTTTTTCTAGGTATAGAAATGTAGGATAAAAATCATGACCCCTCAGAACTCTGGAAGTTTTATTTTGTCATCTTCTAATATCTAGTGTTATTATTGCCCAATCTGATGCCATTTGATCCTTGTTTTATTGTAGTTGACCTATTAGTTTCTCTCTGGAAGCTTTTGTGTCCATTCTTTATCTCTGGTGTGATATCTTCTGGTCTTTTTTGTTATTTTTTTATTGTGCCCAGCACACTTTGGAACTGTTAGTCATCTCTGCTGTAATACAGATGGAGAAAGTTTTGAGGTAGACTAGACTTTTAGTATCAAATAGTTTACGTTCAGAAAAATCTTAATTGAAAACTTAGTACTGTATTCAAGTGCCAGATACTTAAATGGAAGCAAATGAGTAGATTCATGAAATAAAAACCTTGAAATTAAAAATGCCTAGAATATTACATTTATAAGGGCATCATTTAAGGGTTCATTTATTCCTATAATGAACTGAACTGAAACAAAAAGTCACATCTTAACCCACACTGCAAAGAAAATATATAGCATTTAATAAAGAAGAAATTAATAGGTCTCAACAAAATCTTTGAGTTCCTGAAAAAATTAAACATGTGTAAAAATGGATGAAATTTATAAATATTGGAGAAATATAATGAAGGAATAAGAGGGATTGATTTATTAGGAAAGATTAGGAAATCTAAAGATACATAGCATGACTAAGATATAGCTAAGGGGATACTAATAAATGTACTGAGTTGTAGTTGCACTGATTTAGGAATTGTAAGAAACAAGAGCAATTGCTTGGGTGTATTACAAAGAATTATAATTAGTTTTAATGAAATTGAATAAAATATTAATATAAGACTTAATTTGTGATACAGTACATTTCAGGATTTGTGACCATTAAAGAATTTTAAATGATGATTACTTCATTAATAAAGTGTTATTATCCATCTCAATTTCTCAGGCTTTTTCAGGTAAACATGATAAAATTGATTATCATGAAAGCATGATTTTTGTTCCTTCCAACTTTTATCCAGCCAGGAATTTACTTGGGGTGGGGGGAGTGGAGAGGGTGATCAAGGAGGGAAGCAGCAGGTTGAGGGTGGAGGACTTACTTTTATTTTCTCTATAAAGTGCACTAGTCCTCTTTCTATATTCAAGCAAAACTTACATTCACATTTATAGGCTTTTTTTTAGTTAATTAGAATGCAGTTTTAGGAGAGGCACATCCTAGATGGTTAAGTTGCTTAAGCGATAGACTATTAATTTTGTCTCAGGTCACGGTCTCAGAGTCCTGAGATCCAGCCCTGCATTGGGCTCTGGGTTGAGCATGGAGCCTGCTTGAGATTTTCTCTTTCTCTCTCCCTCTGCCCCTCTCCCTACTTACATGCTCTCTCTTTCTTTCAAAAATACATACATACATATATTAAAAAAGAAAGAATGCAGTTCCTGGAAATCATTGCAGTAGCATAAATACCTCAAAAAGTTAAATGTTGTGGTTCTTAGTAAGCCCATAAAGTCATGAAAATAGCTTAAGCGAAACAACATAAAAATGATGAAATCCACGCAAAGTGTTCCAGGTCCCAAAAGAAAATAACTTTCATTTTCTTGTGTGAACCACTCATGGCACTAACAGTTCTTTATAAGAATTTATTTTATATTTTTTCCATTTTGCACAAGAAATACAGATTAATTGAACAACTGGATACTTGTAAAGTACAAATGGTGTCTGGCTCAATTCACAAACTTGAGAATAAAATTGGATCTCCCTTCAAAATATTTGTTTGTCAGCAAATATGTATTGAATGTCTACTCTATGCCATGAACTTGTCTGGTCCCTCTAGTGGGGGAGACAGAAAATGATTCTCTGGGCTAGTGAAAATAGAGGCTTGTAGATGGCAATATTCTGAAGGGAACAAAATAGGAAGATGTGACAACAGCTTGGGAGAGAAGGGGCTTTAGACTCTACATTTCAGAGGGTTTAAGAAGGGGCTCTGAATTTACAAGAAAGAACTTGAATCTTGACTTATTATCAATCTTGTTATCCAATCTCTCAAGAAACATTCCAATGAACGTTTTATAATTATACATGTCATAATATATTTTCTGATAGTGTTTTTTTTTAATATTTTATTTATTTACTCATGAGAGACTAGGGAGGGAGAGGCAGAGACACAGGCAGAGGGAGAAGCAGGCTCTCTACAGGGAGACAATGTGGGATTTGATCCCAGGACTCCAGAATCATGCCCTGGGCTCAAGGCAGATGCTCAAACACTGAGCCACCCAGGCAGCCCTCTGATAGTGTTTAAGTTAGTTTACAAGCAACTGATAATATTTCTATAGTTAATAAGGTGATACTGAATTGAAAGACCTGACTTAAATACTGACTATATAATGTCTATTTTATCTGACCTATCTTACAGGTGAGAAAACTGAGACTTCATTTAAAAATGTGATCACAGGGACGATTGGGTGGCTCAGTGGTTGAGCTTCTGCCTTGGACTCAGGACATGATCCTGGGGTCCTGGGATCGAGTCTCCCTCTGCCTATGTCTCTGCCCCTCTCTGTGTGTCTCTCATGAATAAATAAATTTAAAATTTTTTTTTAAAAAAGATCTTGATTACATTAGGTTAACTAGCATGTGGCTCAGCTCCAG
Organism: Nyctereutes procyonoides; assembly: GCF_905146905.1. Lineage (NCBI taxonomy): Eukaryota > Metazoa > Chordata > Mammalia > Carnivora > Canidae > Nyctereutes > Nyctereutes procyonoides. The sequence goes on from NW_026575121.1 coordinate 20,567,139, forward strand.
TGTGAATCCACATCAGTATGTCTGTCTGTCTATAATGCTCATGTTCTATCTGTGGGAGTTCTATTTTACTTTTCAGCATGAAATACAGCATTGGATTTTAGTTCAAACTTGCTTGCCATTTCCACTGAATTCAGTGTTCATTGGGAAAAAACAAAATGTCTGAAGATATTATAGATAATATTTAGGAAGACAGATTTTGAATTCAAAAGTGGCATCTTTTAAGTGATATTGAAACACTGTACCAGTGTTTAAATTACAGTCTGAAAATACATTAATACACAGGAAATTGAATTATAAAATTTATATGCTTTTTAAAAAATTTTATTTATTTATTTATTCATGAGAGACACAAAGAGAGAGAGAGGCAGTGACATAGGCAGAGGGAAAAGCAGGCTCCATACAGGGAGCCTGATGCGGGACTCGATTTGGGGACTCCGGGATCATGCCCTGAGCCAAAGGCAGACGTTCAACCACTGAGCCACCTGGGCGTTCCAATTTATATACATTTTGATTTTTAAAAATGACTCTGGAGAAGAGAATGAGCTAGGATCAGCTTATAAAAGAGTTTAGAAAACATGGAAAGGGAGATTTACCGATGGAATCGAACAGCTTGGCAGTATTTTTTGTAACTTGTGTTAAATCATGGGAAAACAAATCTTCATGAGTTCTGCACTGGACACCTGGAATAGCAAGGGAGCCCTGTTGACTTGGAAGATATGAAATCATAAAAGCTAAGGCAATTATGTGCCCCCAAAGATGAGATCATCATTAGGACAAATTTTTATTATCTAAGTACACCTGGGCCAAAGTATTTTACTGGCTTTTTATTTAAGATTAAATCTACTGGAAATTAATCTTCTAATCATTCAATTTTGTTCTAAAACTAGAGATAGAAGATTGATGATAAATAGCTATAGCTGTATATGTAGTAATAATACGTCATATATGTAATTTCTTTTCTGCTAATTAATTTTACTAATTACATATATGAAACAAGTGATTATCAAATACAAATGTTAATTTACTCTAAATGAGTAAACCATTATTAGCATTTGTGTTAATTGACATTGTGTTAATTGGCATTATGTTAATTGGTATTCAATGTAATGATGATGTCAAATTTAATAGCTTTATTAATTAGTATCTAAAAACACTTTTGATAATTTAAGATGCACTTGTCAAAAGCTCTCATTCTTTGCTTTGAAGAAATGGGTTGGCAAGTTATTCGACAAGGAAAAACTGATTTTTTTCAGAAATGGAATGCTTGAATTTACATAAAAATATTTGCCCTTTGAGTTGTTCCTTAAAGTGCTCCAGATCAATTAAGAGAAAATGTATTTGACAGAAAATATTTATGGTGAGGCACTAACCTGATAGTACCAGTATGTTGGCCCCACACAACCCATACTTGGATATGGATGGAATATGTGCCCTTCCAGAACCCATTAGACCTTTTATACTACGCTAGAGTTCTTCAAAATTGTTTAAACAGTGCTAAGTTTGTGATTACGATATAAGGAATTTGGGAAGGATAGAACATGATATTTTGAAAACTTGTAAAATATAAATAGGACTAATGAAAATGAAGACGCACAAAATTTGGGGAAATACATTTCAGTGATGTTTGTGTTAAAGTTCAAATTAATTTAAACAATCTTTTAAAAAATAATTCTTTTATCCTCTAAATTAATTAATTCCTCCAAGAAGCCCTTTCTCCTTTGGGGGAGGTAGGTTTCTAAAATTTCTGTTTCTTCCTAAATAACTTCAACTCATTCTCAGAACAGAAAAACTATTCCCAGTTGTTTTCTTAACTTTCAGTAGACAAAAATACTTATCCTGCCTGGAACCTCTTCAGGTGAGGACAGTTTTTTACCCAACAATAGGGAAATGTGTCAATTTCCTCTTGTTTTGCATCCTTCCCCACATAACCCATTATCCTTCAGTACAAATAAATATGTAATATTAAACAAATTATTATAAACAACAATACTAAAAAAAAAATCAGCTAACATTAACTGAGTATGGAATGTGCCAGCTATGTTTATTGTCCCTTCCTCCCTGACTTACTTTGGCCAATGGAATGTAATGCTACAAGGAATGCCATATCCTAGTCAAAGATTTTTTGAAATATGACAAATATCTACTTGGGCTCTAGACATTCTGCTTTTGAGAACATGTCTTAAATAGTGGTTGTTTCTTCACTCTGGGTTCTGGACAGAAAAACCATCTGGAAAAGACCTGAAGCTAAGCATAGCCTAGAATCAAGCCCAATGGAGCCTGGCCAAGACAAACAGATCCAAGTGGAGCGGGATCCTAGATATCCTGCAGGTCCATGACAACTGTTTATTGTTTTAAGCCCTTGAGATTTGGAGTGTTTTTTTTTTTTTTTTTTTTTACCAGAGCAAAGTTGATTATGATCACCAGATACTATGTAATCCACATTTCACAGATGGAGAAACTAATGATAAAAGAAGATAATTTATCAAGATTACAAAGCTATTACATGCTAAGATTTAAATCCAGAACCTGATTCCTTAGCTTCTTTGCTCTATTGTCCTCTGATATATACAATCAACTGCCTGGTGAAATCAGAAAGCTCCTGATACTCTCCCATATTCTTTGACTTTAACATAGGGATCTATATGTAGGCTGCCGAATATTTCAAGAGAAAATTATCAAACTCTTCAGATAAGTCATTTTTTGTATTCATAGTCTCTAATTTATTTTGTGCCTTTAATTTTGGTATTCTTTCTATGTTTCTGTGTTCCTCATTAACTATCATTCCCCGTAGAAGTTTTCCCTAATCTTTAACAGGTTCCTTAGTTTTCTTATCTCACCAATATCTTGATAAATACTTGCAGTGTTTTATCTCACCTAATATCTCTTCATTATTTGGTACTGCTGACCACTGCTCCCTTAGGATAATTCTGTTCTCCACTGGCTTTCATGAAAGCATTCTAGTCTGATTCCCATAGTTTCCTGAATGTTCAACTCTTCATCACGTTTTTTCTTTTCATATGAATGCTTTTCATCAAGTCCAGGCTAAGCTGCACTAGCAGAGAGACCCAAATACATTGGCTAACAAGCTGCAAGTTTGTTTCTTCCTCAGAGAATGGTCCAGAGGTTGATGGTGATCTAGGGTGGATAGGCAGGTCTTCCCAAAGGATATCCAGCTCCTCAGTTTTATCTTCTTAATTTGCTATCTTCCATGAATGTCTTTCGTCTGAATTGTTCCTCATTATTTCTATATTCCAGCAAGTGGGAAGGAATAAAGAGATAACATAAGAGAGCAAGCAAATTTATTTTTAATGAACTTATGTGGAAATTACACATTTCTCTTCTACTTATGTTCCATTGGTCATAATTTAGTCGCATGTCTGTACCTAGCTGCAAAGGAGTAGGAGAAATGGTTAGTTTTAAATATGAACAGATAACAACTTTGTTGAAACTTATTAGAAAGAAGAAGAAAATGCATATTGTAGGATAGTTGGCAATGTCCACCAGAGCTGATCTTAAAATTTCACATTTGTCCATTTATGACCTTACTTTATATGTTTTTCTGTGTGACTTCATCCACATTTGTGACTTATATAACTTACATAAAAGAAGTGATATAACATTCTCTATATCTAGTTCTAATCTCTCTTATGATTTCTGTGAATTAATACATAGGGTTTTGTTCTTTCATCATACCCAAAACTGAGTTGAGGAATGCTAAAAACAGGGTGAAATCATAGGAGATTTTTTTAACCTCTACTCAAATGATCTCCAAAAACGTGTACTATTTTTAAAATTTACCCCTTCAGGATACAATAATGTTAATCATATCTAATTTTGAAAGATTAAAAAAATTGCAAATGATCTTGTTCATATTATAGAAAGAGAATTCTGTGATCAGTTTATTTTTTTATTTATTATTTCTTTTTGTGATCAGTTTAAATAAATAATTCATGTTACACCAGAACCAGAGAAATTAACTACATAGTTATGGCAATTTGGGTGAAAAATAATCAGGGTGTGAAATGATCATCGCATCGGTGGGGGATGAGTAAGCACTGAAAAATTCAGGAGTAAACAAGGATAATATCAAAGATCTTGATGAGAGATTCAGCCGCACTGAGAAAAAAAAGGGTCACAATGACTCACTGGATTCTAATTCAGGAAACTGAACAATGTGGATGGAGTGAAATTTGGGAAACAAGATACATTAGTTTGCAGGAGACCCCTTTGGTCCTTGCTCTGTTATTGACTTGACTTAGAAAGAAAAGTCTGATGGGCTTCATAACTATGAAGACAGTAATATGTTATGAGGTAGATGATAGAATATCTCAACTGTTTCTCCAGGAAATATATTTTGAAATGTCTTCTTTGAAAACAATGTTTTATAAGTCTTCCTAAATTTCTTTAAATTGTTGTATCCCCTCCAAATCCATATTATTCCCAGTGGTGGTGAGGATGTAGGATATTATCATGAGAAGAATAATATTCTGCTCCCTACCACCGATGCCTAATTTAAAATATTTGTCCTTAAATTCTTTCTTCTATCTTTCCAAGTATATGTCTTTCAAGTATATGATCATCATTGAAGCCCACAGTAAATACGTCAAATAAATATGAAAATGATTTCTTGGGGTGCCTGCGTGGCTCAGTGAGTTAGGTGTTGGACTCTTGGTTTGCCTCAGGTCATGATTTCATGGGTTGTGAGATCTAGTCCTGCATGGGACTCTAAGCTCAGTGGGGAGCCTGCTTGAAGATTCTTTCCCTCTGCTATTCCTCCACTCATGTCCTTTCTCTATCTCAAATAAATAAATCTTTTTTTTTAAAGAAATGATTTCTTATTAATTTATTTTAGATTTCACATGTAAGTGAGATAATTTTTAAAGCCACTAAGAGAATAGATCTTAAAAGTTATCATCCAAGGGAATAAATTGTAATTACATGTGGTGAAGGATGCTGACTGGGCCTATTGTACTGATTTCACAATATATGTCTATATTGAGTCATTATTTTGTACATCTGAAACTAACATAATGCTATGTCAATTATATATCAATAAGGATTAAAAAATATGAAAATGAGATAGATTCCATATATAGAGTTCAACATTATTTTTTAAAAATGACTTTATAGAGGATTTTGAAGAAAACTGAATGTTATTAAAGTTGTATTGCTGCTGGAGTGCTTGTGTGCCCATATAGAGCTGTCTCTTTGTCCTCTGTGGTCCCAGGAGACTTACAAATGTCAAGCCCCATGATCTCTTAGAGCTGGTGATTTATGAGTCAGTCCCTCACATGAGAGTCATAGAATTCAGGTGGTAGATGTGTGGACAAAGTCCTTTCTGGAAGGAGCCAGAGACTTAGTTTTATCACTGGGATGAACTAGGAAAGAGAAGACTTAAGACATTTCACACATTGGTTCAAGCTCCTGGAGGACTACTAATCTTGTGACCTGTCAGCTCCCAGACACAGACTGATCAGAAGCCCAGTCCTTGGGCAGCAACTGGAATAGAAGGCAGACAAACCCCATCCAGGAAGAAACTGGGAACCTTGTGATTTTGCCTGCTCCCTTTGCACTAAAACTGGGGGAACAGCCACAAGAAATGCTTGTACATCTGTTTAGGAACTGCTCCTTTGTTTAATACAGTCCTAGGGACTCACAAATGCAAAGCCCCTGTTGGCTTTCAGAGCTAGGTGATTTGGAAGCCCATCAATCAGTGACAGTTGTGAAAGTTGGGGCTCTAGATGTAGGGACAAACTGCTAGCAAGAAGCCAGAGACTTGGTTTTATTGTTGGCACAACTGGGGGTGGGGAGAAGGGTCCACATGCTCATTCAGGCTCGCAAGAGGTTCCCAGTTAGCTCCCAGTTGCAAGCTGATTAGAAGCCTAACTCTTGGGCACCTGACAAAATATGCAGTCTGAAATTTGGGGAAATTCTCAGTCAATTTTTTTTTTTTTGAAAATAGAGAGAAAGAGAGTGTATGAGTAGGGCATGGGGACAGAGGGAGAGGAAGATAGAGAATCTTAAGCAGGCTCCATGCTGGGCAGGCTCCATGCTGGGCAGGCTCCATGCCTGATACAGTGCTCAATCTCACAACCCTGAGATTATGACCTGAGCCAAAAATCAAGACTCAGACCCTTAGCCAACTGAGCCACCCAGTATTCCTCAATTTTTTTTTTTTAATTTCTTCAGTTTCTTTATCTCTTTCCTCATCCTCTGGTATTCCCATATGCACCTGTAACATATTCTGTATTTGTTCACAGTCCCTGTATATTGTTTTGGCTTCTTTTATCCAGTCTTTGTTCTCTTTGTTTTTCGGTTTTGGTGTTTTTTACTGAGATATCCTCAAGCTCAGATTTTTTTTTTTTTCTAGCCATGCCCAGTCTCTTAGTGAGGCAATCAAAGGCATTCTTCTGTCACTTCTGTGACAGTGGTCTTAATCCATGTCATTCTTTTTGGTTCTTTCTTAGGATTTCCATCTCTCTGATTGTATTGCCCATCTGTTCTTGGATGCTGCCTACTTTATGCATTATAGGCCTTGCCATATTAACCAGATAGATTTTAAATTTCTAGTCTGATAATCCAACATCTCTGTCCTGTCTTGTTCTGATGCTTGCTCTGTCTCTTCTAATTGTTTTTAGCCCTTTTCATCCTCCTGGATGAAAATTGCATTTACCATGCAATTTCAGACATGTTCACATTGAACCTCTAGCAATTCATCAATTACTGTTCAGATTTTCCTATGCTAGTACTGGTTTGTGTAGTGGTTCCTGCTTGTGGTTAAGTCATGACTCCCTGTATACCTATTTGTCTCTCTAACCTTAGGAAAAGTAGTTTTCCCTGTGTCCTCATCTCTTCTGTGCATCCAAAAAGGGTTGTTCATTTTTTCAGTCAGTTTAACTCTTTACTTGTTGTTCAGACAGAGTGGCAACTTCTAAGCCTCTTACGTGTGGAATCAAGAAATGGAATCCATGTGTATGGTGCAAGAGAGTGGTCTAGTTTCATTCTTCTGCATGTGGATGACCAATTTTCCCAGCACCATTTATTGAAGAGACTGTCTTTCTTCCAGTGGATCGTCTTTCCTCCTTTGTCGAATATTAGTTGACCATAAAGTTCAGGGTCCATTTCTGGATTCTCTATTCTGTTCCATTGGTCTATGTGTCTGTTTTTGTGCCAGTACCACACTGTCTTGATGACCACAGCTTTGTAGTACAACCTGAAATCTGGCATTGTGATGCCCCCAGCTATGGTTTTCTTTTTTAAAATTCCCCTGGCTATTCGGGGTCTTTTCTGATTCCACACAAATCTTAAAATAATTTGTTCTAAGTCTCTGAAAAAAGTCCATGGTATTTTGATAGGGATTGCATTGAACGTGTAAATTGCCCTGGGTAGCATTGACATTTTCACAATATTAATTCTGCCAATCCATGAGCATGGAATATTTTTCCATCTCTTTGTGTCTTCCTCAATTTCTTTCAGAAGTGTTCTATAGTTTTTAGGGTATAGATCCTTTACCTCTTTGGTTAGGTTTATTCCTAGGTATCTTATGCTTTTGGGTGAAAGATTTAAATGTGAGACAAGACTCCATCAAAATCCTAGAGGAGAACACAGGCAACACCCTTTTTGAACTTGGCCACAGTAACTTCTTGCAAGATACATCCACGAAAACAAAAGAAACAAAAGCAAAAATGAACTATTGGGACTTCATCAAGATAAGAAGCTTTTGCACAGCAAAGGATACAGTCAACAAAACTCAAAGACAACCTACAGAATGGGAGAAGATATTTGCAAATAACATATCAGATAAAGGGCTAGTTTCCAAAATCTATAAAGAACTTATTAAACTCAGCACCAAAGAAACAAACAATCCAATCATGAAATGGGCAAAAGACATGAAGAGAAATCTCACAGAGGAAGACATAGACATGGCCAACATGCACATGAGAAAATGCTCTGCATCACTTGCCATCAGGGAAATACAAATCAAAACCACAATGAGATACCACCTCACACCAGTGAGAATGGGGAAAATTAATAAGGCAGGAAACAACAAATGTTGGAGAGGATGCGGAGAAAAGGGAACCCTCTTACACTGTTGGTGGGAATGTGAACTGGTGCAGCCACTCTGGAAAACTGTGTGGAGGTTCCTCAAAGAATTAAAAATAGACCTGCCCTACGACCCAGCAATTGCACTGTTAGGGATTTACCCCGAAGATTCAGATGCAATGAAACGCCGGGGCACCTGCACCCCGATGTTTCTAGCAGCCATGTCCACAATAGCCAAACTGTGGAAGGAGCCTCGGTGCCCATCGAAAGATGAATGGATAAAGAAGATGTGGTTTATGTATACAATGGAATATTACTCAGCCATTAGAAACAACAAATACCCACCATTTGCTTCAACGTGGATGGAACTGGAGGGTATTATGCTGAGTGAAGTAAGTCAATCGGAGAAGGACAAACAGTGTATGTTCTCACTCATTTGGGGAATATGAATAATAGTGAAGGGGAATATAAGGGAAGGGAGAAGAAATGTGTGGGAGATATCAGAAAGGGACACAGAACATAAAGACTTCTAACTCTGGGAAATGAACTAGGGGTGGTGGAAGGGGAGGAGGGCGGGGGGTGGGGGTGAATGGGTGACGGGCACGGAGGGGAACACTTGACGGGATGAGCACTGGGTGTTATTCTGTATGTTGGTAAATTGAACACCAATAAAAATTAATTTATAAAAAAAAAAAAAAAAAAAGAAATGGAATCCACCTAAAAACTTGCAAAGTATTAATATGCTACATAGCTTACAATAAAAGTCTTGTTCTTCAGTTTTGTTATTTATCTCACCATTTTGTTTGATTGGGCATTAGGCAAAATTTTACACATATTTAATTTCTCAATTAAAAATACATGTGAATATTATTAAAAATCTTAAAATAAAAAAATGATCATATTTTAGAAAATAATTATATGAAGAAGAAGAAGGAAGAAGAAGAAGAAGAAGAAGAAGAAACAGAAGAAGAAGAAGAAGAAGGTGAAGAAGAAGAAGGAGAAAATGTCATTCAAATTTTTCAACACTGTGCTGGTTAATATTGAGTAGCAATAAACAAATCAAGTGCCAAAATCTACTTGCTTTTGTGAAAAGAATTAAGGACATTATTGAATGATTAAATATTTGACCATTTAGACATGACTATTATTTACCATTTTTATTTTAAAAAGATATGTAGCATATCAATGCAAATATAGGACCTACATAGGTATGGTGGGAAATGTTTAATTTGTCATGCTTGAGTGTTTTTGCTTCTTATTTCTTCTTCCTTCCTTTAAATGCAGGAAAACATGGATTCAAGTAGAAGAGTTGTTTTTTTTTTTTTTTTTTGAGATTTTATTTATTTATTCATGAAAGACATGGAGAGAGAGGCTGAGACATAGGCAGAGGGAGAAGCAGGCTCCCTGCAGGGATCCCCATTCAACATTCAATCCCAGGACCCTGGGATCATGACCTGAACCAAAGGCAGACACTCAACCACTGAGCCATACAGACGTCCCCAAGTAAGAGTTTCTTACACTCATAAATCAAATTGGAAAATATTTAATTTTTATAATTTCATTCTTAATGAACTGCTGGAAATGTACATGTTGATACTTTTATGAATTGTTGGTATTCTAGCAAACTTATCAAAACAAACTTTGAGAGAGATAAATGAGAGCAGAAAAGAAATCATGTGGCTGTTTCTTTAAAACATTGTATTTTATCATTTTTACCTACCATACATATTGTGCCACAATATTGTATATATGATATGTGCATTAGTTTTTAGTCACCAGACATTTCAACTATCAATCCGTTTATCATAAGGTTGAAGTAAGTCAAAATTCTATGCTATACCTTTATTAGTTTCCCCATGGCTTTCAAAGATCAAGAAAAATTTTAAATTTTACCTAAGGATTCAGTATTAACCTTTTTGCCACATAAAACTGCAGGCCTGTTGAGTGTCTATGGCTGACAGTTACAGAGGCTAATGATTGGTGAGCTGATGCTTTGCAAGTACAGTTTCCTAGGAGTCATGGCATTCTCAGACTAACATTAAAAAGGTAAAATTGCATTTTGTTATGCCTAATGAAAAAAAAGGGTCTTTGTACATTTTGTGGTTGACCTTGCTTCCATGGGAATTCACAAGTGTTCCACTCTGTATTGAGAGAAAAAAAAAGAAGATATAAGTACATTGATTTTTCACAAGCTCTATAGTGTAGTACAGTATAGTGCAGTGTAGTATAGTGTAGGATTTTCTGGTTTGTGCCATTATATATATTGTATTAGTTTATAATATACTCATCTTTAGATGACAATTAATTACTTAATAATATGTCCCATGACTATTACACATGGATTTCATTCCACATCATAAAAGGGATTTGAGGAATTATTTTATAGGTTAAAAATTTACCAAAGTCTGTAAATATTTCTTTCTTAACCTGATGGAATTTTGACCTTATCTGAAGTCCATTTTAGGGTCTCAACATGACTACCTATGGAAATTGAGGTAATGTTTTTCCACTTTTTGATTTTCACAACCTTACTGTTAGCATGACTCTCATTGAAGCTATTTTTGATGGAGCAGCTAGAATTCAGTTTTTATTTAATTTTTCCATATTATATTATAGAAGGCTAAGTAATGGGGAAAAAATACCTAGAAGGAAAAGAGAAAAAGCTCTATTGCCATTTCCTGGAATACAATAAGATAAAGTGAAATAAAATGTTTAACTTTCCTCATGAAGCTAAAAATTGCCCCATTGAACCTATTCTCAACATTTGGCAAATAGTCTCTAATTTTACAAAGGAAAAAAACAGAACATGTATGGTACAGTTTGCCTACATACTATTAGATATTTATCAATCATTTGGGTATATCCATTCAAAATAGTTCTTCATATATATAAATCTAAAAAATTGCCAGTCATAGTAGATAAATGAACAACTAATGACAAAATACAGACTGCTTTCCTTCCCCTGCTGTTAAATATGTCTGGTGCGTACACATGAACAGGGCATCGAAGTCAGGGATCCTTGATTCCAAAGCTATCTCAGCCACTAAGTTATGTGGCCTTCAGTAGAGTTCTTAAGATTACTGAGGTTCAGTATTCTCATTGCTAAGATGAAGATAATATCTTCCTTTTCAGACTGTTGATTTAATAAGCTAGCATAGATAAAGCTCTTAGAAAAGTGGTAGATATTTGGTAAGCTTTAAATTAGTGATAATAATAATCATAGATGATTTCAGCGAAATTCTGAGTTTTAATCAGATATTTCCTACAATGTTCCTAGAAATTATATATATATATATAAAGTGTGCTAAATATATTTAAAATTATATATATAAAATAAATAAAATTTTATATATATATATATAAAATCGGTGCTAAAAAGAAAAAAAAAGATATTTGAGAGTGTAAACCTTGAAACATTAAAACAAACAAACAAACTTGGCTTTATCTGGTTATTTTACCTTAAGACAGGTGATTTAAATATAACAGCAAGTTCACAGCTATTGCCCTCAAGATTCCTGATATGAATGAATTTCTATTCATTCCAGTTTTCACTAATTGATATTAGCTAGACAACCTTAAAAAATACTACTTATAGCTACCCTTTTGATTTTGTATACAGTTAGATGTTAGCCCATTTATTTTCTGTGTGTAATAACAATAAATGTAATTAATTCCATTTTACTAGGTTAGACTACCTTCTTTATATTCACTGCTTTTTAATACTCCTGTCAGGGATCCCTGGGTGGCGCAGCGGTTTGGCGCCTGCCTTTGGCCCAGGGCGCGATCCTGGAGACCCGGGATCGAATCCCACGTCGGGCTCCCGGTGCATGGAGCCTGCTTCTCCCTCTGCCTGTGTCTCTGCCTCTCTCTCTCTGTGACTATCATAAATAAAAAAAAAAAAAAGAAAAATTAAAAAAAAAAATACTCCTGTCAGCTTTGAGGGAAGTGCTATTTTATTAGCAATTTTGCAGATGGTAATGGTAATGCACAGAGGTTAAGGAAGTTGCACAGAATCACACAGCCAGAAAGTGACCAGGCTCATATTTGAACCAAGGGTTTTGTCTCTGAAGCTCTAGCTCTTAACCTCACACCATATCAATTGAAGGGCACAAATGAAATGAGCCAGCTGTACAATATTATGTTTTATTTAATTTTTTAAACTTTATTTTATGCTAAACAAAATGAAGTGTTTCTAGAAAACACAATTGGTTATATTTTAACTATAATGCTTTTTTTATAACATGGACTATGACTTTTCAAAGTTCCTTTTAAAAGTTTAAATGATATTTTCTTGAAAGATTGATTTTAAATAACAAGGTTTACATTATATCTACATAATTGAATTGTCTATTAATCACTATCCCTAAAACATAATATCTCATAATTTTGAATATATGTTGTGTGGTGGCATAACTTTGTCTTTCCTTTTTTAAGATTTTACTTGTTTATTTAAGAGAGAGAGAGAGTGAGAGAGCAGAAAAAGAGAGGAGAGAGAGAGAGAAACAGACTGCACACAATCAGGAAGCCCTTCATGGGGCTCCATCCCAGGATCCTTGGTTCACAACCTGAGCTGAAGGCAGACCCTTATTCGACTGAGCCACCCCTAACTTTGTCTTTTTAATGTATTTTTTGTTCACTTGCCAAATTTTCTTTATGAAATTAGAGAGTGGCATGAACCCTGAATGACATTTGGCCAAGGTAACATCCAGCATTTTTTGCAAATTAGTTACATCAAACCTGCATTGCCTTTAAATAATTTAACTGCTGATTTGTCAATATTCCTATAATGTAATACTTATATATTTACATTGAAAATATGCGATGGGGCTTAATACATAAGGCTTGACAATTCTCACAGTACCTATCTTAAAATTAATTTATTTTTTGTTTACCTGACACTTTCTTATAAGAGTGGAGCAAGGTATATGGCATAGGAAAGGCACTTGGATACGGGAATACCAGTGACCTTATGCAAAGTAATTATCTCAAAGCCTGATCCATGCTCATGCCTCTACCAAATCCCTTTTTTATTGACCATAAAGTATAACCATTTTTTTCTCATTATAATGTTTGACAGTATTCATTCTAGGTGCCTGTTTATTATAAGTCATTTTAATAGTCACTCGCCAGTCCTTATCTTATTTACACTATTGTCTAACACTAATCAAATATCTACAATCTATGTTTTTATGCTGTTAAGTATAAATTCTCAGACTATTTATTTGCCTACATAATAAATGTTTATAACTAGCTGTCATCAATTCATTCTTTAATAAAACTTTTTCAGGGCATAATATGTGTTAAACATAGATAAGAGCTCTGGGAATATACAGTACAATATTAAACACTGGCTCTTCTTCCTCAATCAACATCCAGTCAAATATCTAGAAGCAGTGAAGACTAAGCTAAGATAAAAATATGAGAAAAGTTACAAATCAGCTTTCTCAGCTAATTAAAGATTTCCAATTGCCTGGAAATGGGCTAGGTAGGAGGAAAAGTTTCGCTGTGATGTATATGCTCACTATCTTTGATTTTGATGAAGCTTTCATGTGCGTATGCATATGACGAAACTTATTAAATTGTACTCTTAAAACTGCTCTTTATACACCTTCTCTGTAAATTGCCAGTATTTCAAATTAATGGAACTTGTTTAAGGCAACATAGAACTTACCGATAAAAATTACAAGTTGACTACAGTTCAGGAAAGAGAGCAGTCTTGGCTGAGATTGTCAGAGACAATTCTTTGAGGAGACTGGAAATTAAAATCACTCTTGAAGGATAGGTTAAGTGCAGAGAGATGAAGAAGCAAGAAAACAAGTGTATATAAATGTATGCAACTGTGGTTCTCAATCTTTAGTGAACATGAAAACCACTTGGGAAACTTGTTAATTCATACATCTGTGGTGCACATTCAGATAATCCTATTTAAATGTGAGACAGGCCCACGGTTTTGCACGAAAAACAAAACAAAACAAAAATATTTCAATCCCTGATTATACTGATAGAGTTGATCCTTGGACTACAGGCTGTCATCAGGGAGGGATTCCCAAGTCCTGCTTGGGTTGAACTAAATATGTAATGGTCAGAAATAAAACTTCTAAGTACCTACATGTATAAAACTTCAAGGACTGGGCAGCCTGGGTGGCTCAGTGGTTTAGCACCACCTTCAGCCCAGGGTGTGATCCTGGAGACCTGGATCGAGTCCCATGTCAGGCTCCCTGCATGGAACCTGCTTCTCCCTCTCCCTGTGTCTCTGCCTCTCTCTGTCTCTCATAAATAAATAAAATCTTAAAAAAAAAAAAAAAAACACAACAAAAACTTCAAGGACAATGTAGTGATTGAAGTGTGATTTTGAATTTTAAAATCCATTTGGCACTCAACAATATCTATCCAATTTCAACATTTTCAACTATAATACTAATGAGAATGTCAAAAGTAATTATTAATTTTAATTATGAATTACCAGTTAATGTTTTATACTTTATTAAATACTTTGTTCTTTAAAAGTTTTTTTTCTAGGAAAGGAAAAAATCTTCCACCTTTCTTGTTCTCTAAACAAGATGCAAATGCTTTTAAAACATGTTTTCTAATCAGATTTTTGTAAAGAGATATCCTCCACTGCTCAACTTTACCGAGCAGTTCAAAGTCAATTTGTATTGCAATCCCTCCTAAAGAAAAATAAAGTAGCAATCACATCTGGCTTAAGAAAGTAAACAAATGAATTTCATTTTATTTTGGGTTGGCTTTTTTTTTTTTCTCAAAAAATACTGATTTATGCGACTGTCAGGTTTGAATGCATATAACACAACTTTCTCAGATTGAATCCAATTGATTTTCTATAACGATGTCAAGCATTCAGTACATCACAGGAGCCGTAAAACTGTAATAAATAATCCTTTCAAAAAGAAAGTGATTCTTTTCTCCTTAAGCACATAGGTAAATATTGTTTTTTGCTCTTTCTATCTATAGAAGCTAAAGTGTTCTGAGTCTTCAGTTTTAGAATGCCCTTAATCCCTAACCCATTTTTCCCATGAAACATTGTTTTCCTTATGACCTTCTTTTCAGCATTGCCTCAGACAATTTTTAAAACTGATTTAAGTCTGAGTTAAGGCCCAAGGATTTGCATTCAAAGAAAGGAAAACACAATATCACCACTCCACATGATCCTAACAGAGTTGATCCTGTAGGACTGGCTGTCATTGTGCTTTGCAAGAGTAGGAGATGTAGTTCACTATGGAAGTCTGGGGATCCACATTGATACTTAGAAATAGGGCAGAAGAGTAACTTTGAGGAATACTGTTTCTCCTGAAAAAGAAAACTAATGAATTCTGTACCTATGCCCCCGAGTATACTTCTTAAGAGTTTTGCTATATTTCAAATATTACCGTGAGTAGCAATCTTCTTTTTATTGTTCATACTGATCATTTACTATTACTTATTTGAGCAAAATAGGTAAAGCATCATGATTAGTTTATATGTTTGTTTTATAAGAGGTCTGTACTAAATATATTACTTTTTGTATTAATTTCTTATTAATTTTCCATGCTTTTTACTCACAACTTGCCAAACTAAATTTAAGCTGTGTAAACACCATTTGTATGGTTTTAAAAGCAGTTTTTCAAATTTTTGTGAAAAGATAACTTCATATTAATGTTTTAGAACATTAAAAAAATCACTAGATATTAAATGGAGAGGCATAACTAACAGAAAGGAAGCAGATTTGGGTAAGTGAAAGTGAAATGAAAGAGGATCTATTTATATCTGTATCTTAAGGATTAGTATGATGTGATAAACACATTATGTATTACTGCTATAAAGTTATAAGTGCTGTTACCAATAATAATTACTAGCACTTTTGAGTAGTTACCATGAGATATGAACTTTCTTAATGCTTTAAAATAGTATTTTGTTTATCTCACAAAAAATCCTATCAAGAAATACTCCTGTTATACCCATTTTACAGAAAAGGAAATTGAGGAACAGAGATGCTAGGTCACTTGCCAAAAAAAATAAGGTGACGATAGGACTTAATATTGGAGTCTGACTCTCAGATCACAGCCCTGACCATGAAAAGTGGCTGTGCTTCTCATGCACTCAATTAGATGAAAATGCATGTAGAGTATATTGGCAATTCCTGTTCTCTCACTTATTTTTTTTAATATTTTATTTATTTATTCATGATAGACACACAGAGAGAGGCAGAGACACAGGCAGAGGGAGAAGCAGGCTCTATTGCAGGGAGCCTGACGCGGGACTCGATCCCTGGACTCCAGGATCACGCCCCGGGCCAAAGGCAGGTGCCAAACCACTGAGCCACCCAGGGATCCCTTACTTATTTAATATATCTAACACATTATCTTGTTTCTCTTTCTGTTATCGTTATTTATTTTTTTTAAGATTTATTTATTGATATTAGAGAGAAAGAGAGAACATGCAGGGGTAGAGGAGAGGGGCAGAGGGAGTGGGAGAGAAACCCAAGCAGAGGCCTTGCTGAGCACAGAGCACAAGGGGGGAGGGGTTCAATCTCACAATCCTGAGATCTAGTCAGACATGGGACTGGAATCTCAGGACCCTGAGATCATGACTTGAGCTGAAATCAAGAGTCCAGTGCTTAATCGATGGGACTGAGCCACCCAGGAGACCCTAGCTATTATTTCTAGACACTCATATGGCAAAGCTATCTCAAATCTCCTTCATTAGATTTCCTGTCTTTTATATCCTTGTTATCACCCACTTAGTCCTCACATCATTATTATTGCCTGTCACAGCCTCACTGCTGCTCACCAACTTTCTGAGGGAACTTGTTGATCATAGGACACTATTTACATTTCTAAGCTCATCCTGCAGAACACTCCAAATTCTGACTGCCGCCTATACCTTACTGCATTGTCTCCCCATTCTATGCCTTTACCTCACAGTATCTCTGACACTAAAGGCAAGTCGTTACTAATTGCACATATGGAGTTTAGAAGGCAATTTCTTTCATAAGGTGGTCTGTTAATTATTTTCTGATCTTGCCTCTATCCACACTCTTTGAACATTCCCACCCGCTTTAAACATTTCAAACCTTTCACTGAAATTTATCTTAACACCGTATTATTTGTCAATAACTCCATGAAGACTTAAAAATTTATAAAACTGACCAGAATTTATCCACTTATCTAGGTCTGTTTTTTTTTTTTTCTAAGCAAATGTCCATTCTGAATTCCAATTAACAGAGACTGTGTTAATGCATTGGGCACCTGTTTCACAGTGACTATAAGTATTTCAAATCTTTGTTCTCCAATAAAACAGATTCTTATTCGCCTTTCAAAAAATACTTTACATGTGATTCTAGAAAAATTGTTCATATTTGGTAAACATTTGCTATCAATCTATTTTCTTAGAATGGGTCAAGTATGAAATAGTAAAGTATTAAGAATAAGAATAAAAGAATTACAATTTCAAATAATTAAGCTAAGGTGATCTTTTTCTTAGAAAACAGCAAAAGATACTGAAAATCTAGTACGATACTTGTACATGATTTATTTCCAAGGACTAGAGAAAACAGCGATGTTAATACCCTTGCTAAAGTAAATGAACTGACTGAGGGGAGGGGAATACCCTTTGAACCTATTTTTATAAATGTGTTCATACTTACTTTTCTAGAGCATGCAATCACTCCTTCAAGGCAAGAAATGAATTTTTTTCATTCCACTGCTATTTTACTTGAAGAAATAAGTGTGATTTTCTGTATGTAACGTGTACTTGGTAAAAGTCCTCCTTTCCTATATTGACTTCTTATACACATCACCTAAATGTAATAAAAACAGATAGCATTACAGGGTTAAAAAGTGTGAAGAGGATTTTAGAAATTAAATACATTTATCATACTTTAATAAGAAAATGTTGACTGATAATTGCTGATTACAATTTACATGTGATATAATTAGCAAGAAGCCCTGTTTTATTTTTTTCTTTTCATACATATAGGATGTTTAAGATACGAGATTTATGGAATGGGGGAATTAATGATCTGGGATTTCTTTTGTATGTGTGTTTCAGATCTCCTATTGCCTAAGAAAATAACCATAAAAAGATTGATTATTACTTTTCTCTATTTTATATGCATGTGATCAAAGAGTCTATACGGTATTAAGATTTTAAAATATTTTGAAGACTTTTCCATGGCTAAACATGTTTAATGAATCCCTGAAGAATGTGTATTCTCTAACTGTTAGAACCAGAATTCTAAATACTTTCATTAGGATAAGAATGTTAATTATGTGGTTCAAAAATGCCATCATATTTTGGTTGTTGTAATTCTTTTTTGTACTATAGTTACTAAAAGGTATATACCCAAAGTGTTCACTATGCTGATAGGCATAGTTTTCTCATCCTCTCAATTTTCCTGGATTTTTATGAGTTTTGTTGTTGTTGTTGTTGTTTTTTGTTTTTTTTTTAGAGTTTTCTAGTAGAATTCCATCCAATTTTGATTATGTTCTATTATCCAATGTTCCTTATTTTAAAACTTACCCAAAGTTTAGTCTGTTGGTCTGTTGGCTTTAAGTTGCATATTTTGAATGCTAAGGACTCACAAAATTTTCATTTTGGCTTATGCCTTTTTTCCTGTTTTTAGGCTCATATATCCAGTTGCCTTCATGACATTGCTAATGTTAGAAGTCTTATATGTATCTCCAAATGAACATGTTAGAAATAAACTTTTGATCTCCTCCACCTAAAATCTCAATCATTTTTAAGTATTATAAATGGCAGAATAAAAAAAAAGTATTTCACTGCCTTCTTAGGGTGATTGGAGAGCAAGTAATAAAAACTCAAGATACCTTAGGCTGAAAAGTGGATGACTCATGTCATAATGGGGCATTATAAGCTGGTAAAATATTTGGTTAAACTGTTGGATAGACTATTTGGTTACCAGTTGTGCTTTGGAGTGAAGAATGCAACCATTATCTGATACTGTAACACCAAGAAAAATTATAGGAAACATTCAGTTCATTGTAGTGTATTGGCAGCTATTTTTCGAGTTTTGCAAGAAAGAGGTGGGTTCGTACTGAGCTAGCTACTGTGCAAAGAAGAAGCAAGAAAAGATACCTTTAAAGGGATTGTACTCTGTGCCCATGTCCAACGATATAAGTTACCTGGAAGCCCAGTTAACTTGGAATTTCCAGAGTTGACAAAGTCAACTCCTTCTTCTTTTTTCAAATGAAGCAACATCAACTGTAAATGGTGGTTTCAATGAGGCTGCTCTAGCAGGGTATAAAAACTATATGTATAATTTTTTTAAAAACAAACCTTTATTGCTTTGATAGATGTGTGTCATCCCCCCACACACACCTAAAATAAACAGGTTAACCATAAAGTCTTTCCACCCATTAAGTTACAAGAGAAGTAAATGGTCAAAGGCACAGAAATCTGGTAATAAAAGAAAATTGTTCAACTTTAAATTTCACATCTGGGTAAGACTGTTTTTGTAAGTACTTCTCGATAGAATTGGGAGGAAGCAAAAATATTATTAAACTTCTGATGTTTAAATCTTCCTTCAAAAAGTCTATTGCTCAAGAAATACTCAAGGTCTATATTAGCCTGTTTCCATTAAATCAGTAAGGCAATCATTAGCTAACTCTCATCCATCTGCACTCCAATTTTACAGATAAGAAGCTGGATGAATTGCTATGGTACTAAGACACCATTCATATTATATATGACAAAATTACATATTTACAGGTTATTTTTAAATGATTATGGCACATGAAAGAGAGGGAAGAATGTATTCTTCTTTGTAAATAAAAACTGAAAAGCTCTCTTCTGTTTTTATCTTCATGAAGTTAAAAATGACTTCCTCAAAACCAATCTACACAAAAGTTGATGAGTAGCTAAGGCTAAATATGTTGGAGCAGGGAATGGAGATTAACTGCTAATGGGCAAGGAGTTTTGGGAGGGACGAGGAAATGTATTAAAGTTAATTGTTATGGTGTCCTACTTGGTAAACATACTAAAAACACTTTAAATTGTACACTTTAAATGGATGAACTATACGGTATGTGAATTATATCTCAATAAAGCTGTTAAAAAATGAAACTGTAAATTGAAGAGCCAACCTTTAGTCCGAGGGTAATATTTCAGGATGTCCATGCACCATCCACTTTATCATGCTGCCTCTTCTACTACAGACGCACCAGCTGTCTACAGACAACAGTGAACTCTTGAGAGGTTGCTGAAGATTACCCAGTGCATAAAGGCTTCCACAGGGAAATGATCTGCTGTATACTCGGGACAGAAGGTAGATGTTATTCCAGGGGAAACTGAGAGCACAGCAAAAGCAAACTAGAGCTACTCAAAAATGCTTGTATATTTATAGCTAAGAAGTTCAGGGATGAAGTTCCTTTCTCAAAGAAAAGGAATGTGGAATGGAGTTTAGAATATGATATCTTGATAGGACTGAGTTTGTTTTATTCAAATTAAACATATTTTTTCTCTGGGATTCAGTGTTGACTGTTTACCATGAGAGTCAATTTATCTGTAGCCCCAAGGATGTTTGCATTTTCAGGAGAAAAAATAAAGTCATAAAAGTACTTGAGTTTATATTTAACTTCATGTCACAAAATAATTTTTTTTTAAACCAGCATGTATCTTTCCTGATTAATAGTAAGGCTAAATAAAGTGAAAATAAGAGAAATATAATTTATAGAAATGATGGCACTGTTTGATTAAAAAAAAAAACAGTTGCTAATAAAAATGGAAGTGCTTGAAGAAAGTAATAAAGGTTTGCTAGTGCACATTTTCCTACCATTTCTCATCCATATAAAGGGCTTTCAATTAAACTTTGGCATTTGAAAGTAATTATTGGGCATAAATTTTATTAACTATGTGTAAAAAATCATAATTTCTAAGAATCTCAAAATTAAAAAAAATTGTTCTTAGGTACAAGGTATTTAGGGTTTAATGTAATATCAGCTACTTTAAAGCAATGTAGAATAAAGCATGCCACAGACGACAATTAGGAATCAGCAGGACTCAAGAGCTTTTATGCCATTTTGCGTTTTATGTGTTTACAAAGCTGCAACCTATTGGCATTTAATTCCATATTTACTGTCTCTGGTGTCTCATTGCACAGCAGGACATGGAATGAGCAATAAACATGTTATCATAAGTATTGTACTGAATGAAAATTTAATTAAATCACAACTTTTTAAAAAATATCTTTTCTGTCACCCTTGGGTTTGGCATCTTCAACTTGTATATTCATTTTATCATTTTATCCACACTGAATTACAAAAACATGCTGAAATAATTTGACATATATTAAAGTTTCAAGAGAAGAGATTCATTTTGAATATATTAGCATATAAGGGAGAGTTATTTAATCTTACTGACTTGAAAAATTATATAAATATATAATTTAAAATGCTAATTGACTGGCCTACTTATAAGCATAGTGAAGTTACATAATAAGAATTCAAAGAAATAGTACACATGTTTTAATTTCCTTCTATACAGGTATATTTTTAGTGCTTTGAATATACATGATCAAATTATCTCATCTAGGCTCTTGAGAAGAAATTAATTTTTCCATTGGCAATTTATCACATAATTTATATATTTAGCAATGAATAGTTTATTTAAGTAACTTACTTTTTACTAGGGAATAAAATGAAGGGAGTTTTCACCTGAAATTGTATGAATGAAATAATATTATAAAATTATAATTACGTTAAGTGCATTGTTTCTTTATGTATGGGTATAAGGGAATTGGGGAATGGATGAAGAGGCAATATGTAGAATGTGCTAACTTCGTATTGTTATAAAAAACTGATGACTATGTTGCACCTTCATATTAAAAATCATAAGAAAATTAGAGAAAAATAGATTAGCCATGGAGGAAAGCCAGATGTTACTTCGAATTTTGCTTGATGATAGTAATCATGAAAGGAATGATATGGCAAAGAGGTAGAGCTCAAATCTAAAGAATTTACATCAAAATGAGGTAAATATAAATTAGTGATTGATCTGGTCAAAAGAAAATTCGAATATTGAAAACAGTAATATAGGGACACCTGAGTGGCTCAGTCGGTTAAACATCCAGCTCATGATTTTAGCTCAGGTCATGATTTCACAGTTGTGAGATCCAGCTCCAGGTTGGGCTCCCCACTGGGTGTGGAGCCTGTTTTAGATTCTTACTCTCCCCTTTCCTCTGCCTTCCTTCCTTCTCTTCCTCTCTAATAGAAACAGGAAAAGAAAAGAAAGAAAAGAAAAGAAAAGAAGAAAGAAAAGAAAAGAAAAGAAAAAAAGAAAAGAAAAGAAAAAAAGAAAGATAAGAAAGAAAAGAAAAGAAAAGAAAGAAAAGAAAGAAAAAAGAAAACAGCAATATAGATCACGCCAAGAAATTCAACTACAGCAAGGAAAGGATATAATAAATAGATCAACTGAATCCAGATCAGAGATAATCAACTTAGATAAGGAACCCCATTGAATTCCATAGTCAGAAAAGGTTGGAATTTAGACAAAGATTTTGGATGAGAAACTGAAAGCATAAATAACAATAGCTTGAGAATGAGTTAAAGTTTTAAAGAGACTTGACATATACTGCTTTCTGAGGTTAGAATTGGTTTCAAATTCGGATAGCACTGAGTGTATAAGTGAATGTTTATAGTGAAATATGTAGGAAGAATGAAGAAATTTTTAAGAGAAGCAAGGAATTACCATTTATATGTCAAGGCTTTAATACAGAATCTGTGATTAGGGACACCTGGGTGGCTCAGTGGTTGAGTGTCTGCCTTTGGCTCAGATCATGATCTCAGGATCCTGGGATCAAGTCCTGTATCAGCTTCTCTGCACAGAGTCTGCTTCTCCCTCTGCCGATGTCTCTGCCTCTCTGTGTGTCTCATGAATAAATAAATAAAATCCTTTAAAAAAAAGAATCTGTGATTTTTGTTATACAATTTATTTTATGTCAGCAATAGCATGGCTTCTCTCCATGCCCCTCGTTCTCTCTCCCTTCTCCCTCTTTTGGCAACATAAAAACAAGATGATCCCTCTTGAAGTGTTGTATTGTCTCATCTTGTTACTTTTTAAGACCTCTTAGAATTTTTGAAATCATCTGGATACCATATGAATAAGCATCATGTAGACAGAAGTACAAATCTGTCAATTGGGAATGATGTTATGGACCTCTCAATAGAGCTGCTAAGACTTTAAAGTTTCTGAATATAGAGAGAATGAAAGATGTCCTAATGACATTTCTGCCTCTTCAACTAACTCATTTTACCATTCTGATTATTAGCACAAATACATACAGGGATAACAAATTAAAGGTTAATATGAAAGAATCATGACTAGAAAAATGTCAAATGCTTTCCCTCTTACTAAAGTGATAATTCCTTCTTTGGAATTAAATGAAGTCATATGCATTTGAACCCTCTTTCAAGCAGCTACTTTGTCATGTGTTTAAAGTTTTCTATACTAATTTGGCATATATAAATCTTATAGTTATGAAGAGCATTATTTCATTAGAGAAAAGACTAAATGTAATGTTATTGTTATATACAAGTTGATGTATGCAAAATCAAGACTTTTGACATTTCTCTCTACTATGGATACTCTGAAAGAGATAAAAGAAATACATAAGCATATAAAAACATAACCTACCCTAGAAAATCTAGTGAATATCCAGGTGATTTCAGTTTCTTTAAACTCTTACTATTTAAGCATATCTAATTTACAATATGTGATATTTATCATGGAGAATAATAAGCCAAATAAAAGTTAAAGGCATCAAAAATTCTGAAATAAGAAGATGTAACACTTAAAAAGCAAGGGTGCAGATGTTTGACAGTGTGATTATTTCCTGACTATACTTCAATCCTAAGTGGATACTTAGAGTTCAAAAAACATAGACACATGCCATATTCTGTATCACATGTTCTGACTTCTAAAAGAAAGCTTTCAAACTACCAAGTAGGAATGAAAACCATGTGAATATTTAACTTCACTAGTTATCAAGCATCCTCAGTAAGTTGGGATATGAGCATGACCCTGCTACCTAAATTAAAGTCAAGATGAACACACTGACTGAATAGGTTAGTTATGTCATTTAAGCAATTTAAAACTTATATGTTTTCCCAACTTTCAATATTGGAAGCACTTAACTATATTTTAGAATGCCCACGGTCAGCTCTTTATTGATCTAAAAGAAAGTTACTATCTATTCGTATTTATTAAGATATAACTGAAAATGAAATTGGGATATATTTTAAGTGTAAACACAATGATTTGGTATATGTACACACTGTAAAAGGATTCTCATCATTGAGTTAATGAAGAGGCCCATCACTTCATCACAGCACATATTTACCTTTCTTTGTTTGTTTGGTAGAAACACAAATTCTACTCTCCTAGTAAATTTCAGTTGTACAAAATAGTATTTCCAGCTTTAGTTACTGTATCATACATTATATCCTCAGAATTTGTTAATTTTGTAACTGACTCTTACATCATCTTCTCCTTAGTTCCTCTTCCACTTTCCAGACCCTGGCAACCAATCATTCTACCATTCTGTTTCTATGAATTTGACTTTCTTTTTTTTTTTTTTTTTAAGATTCCACAAAGAAGTGATACCATGCAGTATTTGCCTTTCTCTACATGGCATATTTCACCTAGCATAATGCCCTCCAGTTTCACCCATGTTTTTTTTTTTTTTTTTTACAAATAACAGGGCTTCCTTCCTTTTTTATGGCCAGTTTATCTACATACCTATCTATCTATGCATCATATCTATGTATCTATCTATCATCTATCTATCACATTTTAATTCCTTCATCCACTAATAGATACTTAGGCTATTTGTACCTTGACTATTATGAATAATAATGCAGTAAACATGGGAGTACAGATATCTCTCTAAGATAGTGATTTCATTCTCTTTGCATATGGGCCTAAAATAGGGATTGCTGGATCCTATGGCAGTTTTGTTTTTAATATCTTGAGGAAACTTCATATTATTTTCTGTGATGGATATACCAGTTTATCTTCCCAGCAACAGGGCTCAAGGATTCTCTTTTCTCCACATTTTCTCCAGCATTTGTTATCTCTTGTCTTTTGGATAATATATATCCTAACAGATATAAGGTGACATCTCATTGTGGTTTTGATTTACATTTTTTTGATGATTAGTGATGTTGAGTACTTCTTCATGTACCCATTCCCCCATTTTATGTGTCTTCTTTAGAAATATTTGTATTCAGGTGTTTTTGTTCACTTTTTAAGTGAGTTGTTTGGGGATTTTGTTGTTGTTGTTATTTACTTGTATGGGTTCCTTTTATATTCTAAATATTAGTCCTTTGTCAGCTATATAGTTTGCAAATATTTTCACCTATTCCATAGGTTATTACATTTTCCTTTTGGTAATGGTTTTCTTTGCCTGGCATAAGTCTCACTTGGTTATTTTGCTTTTGTTGTCTTTGATTTTGGTGTTAAATCCAAAATAACCTATACCAAGACCAATGTGAAGAACCTTACCCACATGTTTTCTCCCACAAGTTTTATAGTCTCCAGTCTTATAAGCAACTCTTTATTTATTCATTTATTAAATTTTTTATAAAACTCTTTAGGCTGAGTTGGCTTTTGTGTATAGTGTAAGACAGGGGTCCAACTTTATACTTTTGCTTATGACTATCCACTTTCCCCAGAAACATTTTTTGAAGAGTTGATACTTTTCCAATTGAATATTTTTGGCTTTAAAGGAAAAATGTTGTGTGTGGGAGGTGAGGGTGGGTAAAGTTTCCCCAAAGAGAGAAAGACTGGCTAAAAATAACTATAAATGTGGCTTCTCCATGTAGAGGAGATCCTGGGAAATACTTCTCTTCATGACTATAATAGCCGAAACCAAGTTTCATGCCTGAAAAAAAATTTATAATAATGTACGATGGAAAATCTTTATATATAAGAGTAGTACCTCAATGTGTCTAATTATGTGAGTTTCAAGAAAAACAACTGATTGACATTATATGCATGGGTTTATTTCTGGGATTTCTGCTGTTCCACTGATTTGTGTCTAGTTTTATGCCAATGTTATGCTGTTCTGATTACCATAGCTTTGTAATACAATTGAAATCAAGATGTGTGATGCCTCTTTTTTGTTCTTGCTCAAGATTGCTTTAGCTATTCAGGGTTTTTTGTAGTTCCCTAAGAATTTAGGATTGTTTTTCAATTTATGTGAAGAAAGCCATTTTAATTTTGGTAGGAGTTGCATTGAATCTGTAGATTTCTTTGAGCAGAATGGATATTTCAACAATATTATAACCTCCAGTCTATGAGCATGGAATATCTTTCCATTTGTTTTTGTCTCAGTTTCTTTCATGAATGTTTTATAGTCTTCAATATAGACATCTTTCACTTCTTTGGTTAAATTTTTTCCTAGGTATTAACTATGATGTTGGCTGTGAGCTTGTCAGATTATGGTCTTTATTATGTTTATGTAGGTTCCTTCTGAACCAAATTTGTTGAGAGTAAAACTTTTATTTATTTATTTATTTATTTATTTATTTATTTATTTATTATTTAGCATTTAAAGTACCATATTCTAAAGTTTATTTTTGGCTGATGTTTTACACAAAGCAGGTACATAGCATTCTGATAAACATCAATTTATTTATAAGTACTATTTTTTTGTACTACTTTTCTTATTTTTAAATGTTTAAAAAATATATCTTAATTAGTAAAACTCAGTGATATTTGGCTCACATTAGCACTTGAGAGACACATTGTCAAACATCGTGTAATGAGTATAGTAAATTCATCTCAGCTTTGTCCAAACTCAATTACTTGTTAACAGCATAGGCCATATTTCTAATCAAAATATGTATTTTTGAGAAAAATAACAAATACAAACAAGTGTAGGCATTAGTATTATGTAAAGTGGCTCACTTATCAACCTATTACTTGAAATAGTATACGTTTTATTGTGTCTATATTGTAGTCTCACTTGAAAAACACTAATAATAAGTGGACTAAGTAGGCCTAAATTAGGAATACTAAATTTAACAATTTGTGATACGGAAAATGTGTTCATTGCTGTTTCCAATACATTACTAAAAAATAGTTTTGATGTTATGAAATTAACTTTGCAATTAAATCTATATACCTCATAAAATTCAAATTTTGCATTTGTTAGTATAGTGTCATAAAACTATAAGTATAGGAATCTTCAGCTTCTCAAAATCACAACACGCAAAATAACAATTTTATATGAATGAGGTATTTGACATACCTTATCTTAGTAAATCTCCATAACAAAACTATGAAATACATTTTATTATGTTTAAAAATGAACAGCTGAAACTTGTAGAAAGTAGATATTTGCTTAAGCTTAGACATTTTGTAAGAAGCAAAAATTCAAATTTAGCACAGATCCGTGCAAACTTAAAGTGCGTTTTCTCAAGCCCGTACATCAACTGATATAACATTGCATGTTGATAGTCAGCACATAAGTATCTATTGTCAATATTCACATCAGCACATATATGCTTTGCTAATAAGTGTCAGAATCTTCCGTTGTCCAGATATTATACGGTATTTTTGAAACCCAGACCAGTTACCCTGAGATTGGTGTTCTATTTCTTGAAAACAAAAACATAAAAGAGGACATTGTCTAATATCATATTTAAAATGTAATTTGGTGTAATAATCTCCCTTTTAAAAAGTTTCAGATTGCTGTTATGACATTTCTACTATACTGTCCATGGTTTTATTTTTACTTTCTATTTTTTATTCAGAGAAACCATAGTCATTCTCATGATGTCTTAGTATGAGATTTAAACTAGGCTTTAGCACAACTACTTTCTAAGGACACAGAAATGTCAAAGACAAACTCAATTATGGTTATTCCTCTTTTTATGGTTATTCCTCCAGTACTTTTATATGTCTATAATACTTGTGATTTTATCCATCATTTATTGTACTTTATACTTTCCATCCTATGTTTTTGAGGAGTGTAATTACTATTTAAAATCATCTATCACATTAAGTACAATATATAATCTTAAAATTCCCATGAGTTTGTAAGGACTTGACATGTCAAGTCATGTTGTTCAAATTGATAACCAACAGTTCACATGGTTGAAGACTAATATTTCCCCAGAAATCTTATTTTTCCTGTACTATCCAAGCATGATTCTTTCAACAATTTTTCATATGATCATGACATCTTGGTCATTTTATCCTTGACTTACATTTAGGCAATAGCCCTGTACACATGTTAAATTCAGGGTTGAAAATAATATTTCAAATCAAGTCTACAGGGGCAGAATGCAGTGGTTCACCAATCAGTATGGCCATTTTAATTCTATCAATAATATCTCATATTAGTTTTTAACAGCCATATCTCACTGCTAGTTATATTGACCTTGAAATCTATTAAAATCATTCGATAATTTTTATGTAAGCTCCTGGTAAGTCCTCACTCGCACTTGTGTTGTCAATTATTTCTGACACAGATTTTTCCAATACTGCTTAACAAATTCCATTTGTTTCTTCAAGGTTCAGATGGTCATTTTAGCAGGTCCATAGTTAATTAATTTATAATCAATGTCAGGCACTTTCCAACTACATAGGCAAACTCCAAAATATAAAACATACTAGAACAGGCAAAACAACAAAAAAAAGTATCATCAACTCTTTGATATAGGTTGAGAAGTTTTACATAAAATCTTTTCTCCCATGGTTAAGGCAACATATAGTTCTGCTTTGGGATTATTTTCTCCTTTTTTCCTGTGAATCATCATCATGACTAAGGTTAATGTCCTCCAATCAATAAGATCCTGAAACTGCCTTTTCCTTATTTCTGCCTTATTTAACATTATTGCGCCTGGTTCACCCTTTTGTACCTCGTACATTAATTATCTACAAATGTTTCTCTCTTTTCAAATCTTTATTTAAGCACAATTTATTCTTTCAGCTAAAAATGAAATACCTCTTTGATCTGAAATCTCAATATTTTTGCTCTCTCTGTAATTTTCTGGTATTACTAAGCCAAAAATAGGGGCATTTTCTCATTCTCACGTGCTACTTTCTCACTTTTCAAATACCTCATATAACAACTTGCCCTTCTTCCAAATTTATACCATTTCTTATCATTTATAAACTTCTAAGAGACACCTCTCCCAACATTCTTCAAGAAGGTCCATTTTCAATAAGAATTATTCATGATCCTGACTTCTCTCTACACAGTCCTCTGTCACTATTTCATAAAAATAGAACACCCAGATGAAAGTTCGAAAACAATCTTGGACATAGTAACAGCTCCTCGTAACTGAGGAAGAGTGCAGCTGGATCCCTGATCAACCTCCGTTCTTTAATCTGTTGCTACTCCCACATTTTGTTTGCCAGGATTTTGTTCCTTAATCTGATGATTATTTTCTCTATCAGTTCTCTTTTTTCTCAACGTTCTTCCTGACTAATATGTACTCCAGATATATTAAATAACCTTTCCATAGATTGAATTTACTAATTTCAGGATTTTAATAATCATTCTTTGCCAATTTCAAATTTCATATGAATTTAAAAATCTATTTTCTCTTCTACTTTTTTTTAGGTCATTAAGCATTGAAGGAAAAGGTCACCTTGCAATGATGGATTATATTAAAAGCAAACACACACAAAAAATCCCTCTCATTCATTCTCAGTGCTTCTCCTAGGATTTGATTAATCACTTTATTCAAATCAGATTAATTTTATTCTTCTAATCAGAGAAAGAATTCCAAACACATACTAACTTTCCAGAAAGGAGTGAGGTGAGATTTCCAGGTAAAATGAAGGACTTCCAGTTAATTTTGAATTCAGATAATTTTTTTTAGCCTAAGCACATCTCATATATTGCATAGGCATATTCATATTAAAAATTATAGATATACATATGTGTGTATTTGATGTTCATGTGAATTCCAATTTAACTGCGAGTCTTGTATTTTTATTTCCTATATTGGCAACCCTAGGGTGGGAGAACTCCAGCTCTTGTCTTATTGACAAGAAAATGAGCTCATTTTCTACTCTATTCTGAAAATCAAACTAGCACATCTTGATGTATTTATTGTCTTTGGGTTTTTCTTCAGATATACTCTGGAAGGCATAGTTTTCTCCTTCTGTGGGAATAACTACCTTCTCTCATATTTACATATTTTTGGAATTTTGCATGACATCTGCTACTTAGCCTATTTTAAATTTTGTTCACTCTCTGGATGTATACATATATCATATATACTGCCTATATATGTATATGTGTGCATGTATACGTGTGTGTATATATATATATATATTAGGGAGACTGTAATAATATAATACAATATATGATATAAGATATAATATTATGTATAATACCTTCAGTACCTCACATTGAAAGTATGTACTTCTATTATTTTTACTATCTCACCTTTTAAAACGAACACTTTTTCCTGACTACTTTCACTACCTAACTGTACAGTCATCCCTTGTTATATTAGATTTTTCTTCTTCTTAATTACGTGTGAAGTTTTACTCTCAAATTTCATCTTCAGATACTGAAATTGAGCAATCTCCTTCAATATGTATTTAACTCCACTTTCCATGAAGTTTTATGTCGGTTGCCTTTTTCTTTCAAATGTTTCTCTTTGTTTTCTATTATTTTCCTCTTCATTTTTTCCTATCAGCCCATAATCCTCCCTTTTCAATATTTCTTGCTGATATGTTGCTACCTTTCAAAAAAATATTTTTTAAATTCCTCAGTTTTCTGTCTTTGGGCTTCTTTCTTTGCCCTCTCTAGTCTTTCCAATTGTAATCCATTCACTTCTGGGGTTCCATATTCCATTTCTTTGTGAATCCCTTTCACAGTTCTGTCAATGGTTGCTTAAAGACCCTAAATATATGGAAACTATTACAAGATAGAATTGCTGGTGGCAGTAGAGTTGAATAAATCTTGTCTGATCCATTTCCCACTATGAGCTTCATAAAGTGGAACTGTATGACGGGTTCAAGCTATGCTTGATATGCAAACAGGACCTTGACACTGTTAATAGGATACAATGCTAATCCTCTAGAAAGCTTATATGCCTCAGTACTCTACAACCTTTCACAGGAATCACCACAAAGTCTCTTTCTACCCTCTCCTCACCTAGTAACTGCAGTTATGCACTTTTATTTTTCAGGAGCACAATTACACCCAGGAGAACCATGACATAGACTGGTATTTGTAAAATTAATGAAGCATGGTTCCAATGCATTACTCTTGAAAAATACTATGATGATAGACCAACTAGCACCTGGCCAAAATATCACAGGAAAGCAGAGAAACTTCTGTTAACTTCTCAGCTTTAGAAACATTTTTATTAAAGATTTTATTTACTTATTTGAGAGAGAGAGAGCAAGAGCAGGGAGGAGGGATAGAGGGAGAATCAGACCCCTTTCAAAATAGATAGCCAGATATGGGACTTGATTCCAGCACCCTGAGATCATGACCTGAAACCAGATGCTTAACCAACTGAGCCACCCAGGCTCCTCAACTTTAGAAATATTTTATAAAGACTAAGATAAATTTTTGATTCTGAGACTGTGGGTAAATTTTTAAACTTTAAAAATAAAAACTTACCAAAGGAGTTTAACAATTTTACTAAAAGAATAAATGATAATTATTAGGTGTTATATTAAAATAATATAAAAATGGATCAGAATTGTGAAGGCAAAAGGACATCAACACAATTGTTCAGGCATTGAACATAATTTTTTAAAATTTAATTTTGCCTGTAGAGTTTCAAGAATAAAAATATTTGTAAATTTAGTTAGATAAACACAGGGACCATAAATTATGATGACTTTCTTTTAAAACAGAACAAAAGGAGTTCAAGCATACATCATTTCATTTTTGTTGATAAAAAATATTTGGTTATGGCTCCTGGGTGGCACAATCCATGAAGTGTAGGACTCTTGGTTTCAGTTCAGGAGATCAAGCCCCTTGAAGCTCAGCACAGAGTCTGCTTAAGACTCTCCCTTTAACCTCTGCTCCTCCCCACATATGCTCTCTCTTTCTCTCTCAAGTAAATAAATAAATACATCTTAAAAATATTTGGTCTATTAAAATTCAGCAACAGTTTTTACAAAATGTGAAAAGTTATGTATTAATAATATAAATAACAAAAATAAAATAATACATTTGTAAAATATGTTTGAGAGAAATATAGATAACTAATTAAGTAAAAGCCTTGTATACCCAGATGTGCTAATAAATAATAAATAATAATAAATAAGATAAAATCTCATAATAAGATGAATTAGATAACATGAAATCTTTCAATATATAATCAGAAGGAATAAGATTGCTCTTTTGATAATGATAATTTAATTTTCAGATGAAGTTAGACATTCCCTCCCAAAACAATGAATAAATACATCAAAAATTCTGCCATTCTACTTATTTAAAATGTTAGGAGAAATGTACATAAGCTTTCAAGATGAGAAAATGAAAAATAATATGAATATTGTGACAGAACAAGTGACCATGACACATGTTTAAGTGTTTTATTTGTCAAAGTACAACATAGAGGTTGCTTGCAAAATTGGCCATGTTTATTAGATTACAGAAATGAATATGATTAATGGTTGATTAATGGAATAATATTTATACCATTCATATACAGAAATGAATATGATTAATGTTGATTAATGGTATAACTAGGGGCTATGATTTCTTGAAATGATATCTAAACTCTTCCACTTGGGGAAGCCTGGGTGGCTCAGAGGTTTAGCGCCGCGTTCGGCCCAGGCGTGATACTGGAGACTGGGGATCAAGTCCCACATCAGGCTCCCTGCATGGAGCCTGCTTCTCCCTCTGCCTGTGTCTCTGCCTCTCTCTCTCTCTCTCTGTGTGTCTCTCATGAATAAATAAATAAAATCTTTAAAAATAAATAAATAAATACCATTTGTCTCTTAGTCAACTAAAAATATGAAATCGCTACTTTTCAAAGTAAATTTATTATTTAGAATCAAATACATACAACATGTAAATCAAATAATTTTAGTAAAAATGTTTGTTATGAGCCTTAGATCAATTCAACCAGAGCTTCAAAGTGGACACTCTATACATGCTTATAAATGATTTTATAAAAAAAAGAAAAAATAAATCTCAGGAGCTTATAAGAGAAAGGGGAAGTTAAAAATAAATCTAGACTATATGATTAGTTTTATGTACAAAATATTTCTCAAAAAACATAACTAAGTAAAGACATTCGAATTCATTTGATTACTCTTCTTTCCTGGAGTATATCATCTGTTTCATGATAGGATACTGAGTTGGAATATTAGTGGATTTGGAGTTATAAATGCTGTGTAATGTATTGTTTTATTTTCTTTTCATGCCTTCTCAACACATTAGACCTTTTTAGCCTCATCCCTATACAGTTAGGTAACTTATAACTCAAGTTTTATTAGACTGTGGCCATAATAAGAAATGCATCACATATCAAAATCCAGTAAATGTAAACACAAAATGAGTAAGTGGGCACATGGCATGTTTATGGCAGTGTAAACTCTTCTGTATGATATTGTAATGGTGGATCCATGATGTTATACATTTTGTCAAAATTCCCAGAACTGCAGGACATGAAGAATGAAACTTTGCACTTTGGTTAATAATAATGTATCAGTATTGACTTATTAGTTTTAACAAGATAGTAGAGAAAGGCATTCCTACTCAGGACCTTAGGCTGCGGACCTGAGATACGAGGAAAGGCCACAGGAAATGACAGAACTAGGAAGCGGTTCTCAAAGGGCAGTCATCTTTCAGATCTGTGTACCAGGAAGGCATTGCCTGGGAGAACAAGCCCCATCGGGTGTATGGGTAGGGACAGACAGACAGCAGAGAAGAAACCAGTTGGTGCACTGTGAGGGGCCTGGGAGCCTGAAAGGAGTGCCTGAATAGCCCAGAAAACATATGGCAAAAAGAGATGTTGATGAATAAAAACTCTTTCCTCTGGAGTAGGGTTGCCATACTTAATAAATAAGTATACAAAATGCCTAGTTCAATTTTCATTTCAGATAAACAGCTATACACACACATGCCATATGTGTGTATACTGTATATATGTACTGTATGTGTGTAGAGGTATAAATGTATCATATGTAATATTTGGAACATACTTATATTAAAATTTATTTATTCATTATTTATCTGAAATTCAAATTTAACTGAGCATCTGAGATTTATCTGACATCCATACCATGGAGGGATACCCATCATCTTCACTACTCTCCTCATTTGTTTTCCAGGGAAATGTTTTCCCCAAGGAAGCTCAGAGAGTATAATCGTATTTCCATGGGCTGGGTACTGGAGGATCTAGAAAAATCCAACTACAAGGCAAGGCTACATAATACAAATTAGTGTCTGGTAAGGATGTGAGGGCATCCAACTGGCTTCATTGCCTACCTCCTTCTGATTTGTGCTTAAGTCTTTTGCTTAAGTCTGAGTCAAGATGAGAGCGTGGCTGACTTATTCTTACTTCCTCCCTTTTTAAAACAAGAACCACCAATATTTCTGTGTTGAGAGCAGGAGCCCCTTTAAAAATGTTTTCTCATGTTTGTACTGTAAAAGTGTTGCTTGCTCTGTTTGCTTTCAATTAGTCCTCCTCATGAGATCTGGGTGTGAGTATAGGATGTGTGTTTCTAAAGCCTTGGCTTGGCAGTGTCCAGGCATGGGAGTCTGAGAATGAGAAACATTAAGACAACAGACATTTGGGAAGAATACGTGTAGGATAAAATCACTCTCAGATGAATAGTTTTGATAAAATGAATCTGCAATAACACAAAAAGGGATTATTCTTGAAAAACCATGCTGATCACTCATATTGAATGTTGAGTCACAGAAGTGAAAGTAAGATTAGAGGGTGTGGTACAATTCCTTCCCAAGTAAAAACAAATAAAATAAGTCAGCCCTGTGTGTTATATATCTTGTATGACGGAGAGAACATAGAGATAAGATTTCAGATACATGCCAAGAAAATTGGCTATCTCAGACAAAGAATGATGACAGGGGAAGGAATTTAACTTTCTCTTTACATGTTTTTGCAGTTTTGTGTTTAATAATGTTCACATATCCTTTTTTATAAGAATTAAATGAAATTCACTTTTGAAAATTCAAAGTATAAATTTGTACATGTATATCAGCGTGTGTACATGAGATACAAAAGAATGATTTATAACTTTGTCTTTTCATGCATTATTATAATATGAGAGAATTTTCAACTCCAATTGACTATCTCAGTTTTTAAAGCTGGGAATCTCAAGTCACAGAGTATTGAGGCATAGTGTTGCCTCAGGCATAGTGCCCAGGCATAGTGTTACTATGAGAAAAGGAAGCTACACAATAATATAATCTGGTTTTGAATGGGGAACACTGAAAAATTCCATCGGAATGAATGCCAAGGTTCAGGAGGAGATGAAAATGTAGGGATATAAGAAAATCAGAGATTCTTGTAACTATCAGGTAAAATATCAGTAAAGATAGTCTACAAGAAAAGATTACAGAGCAGAGTCTTAAAGATGCTGTCATAGTGAAGCTATTCTTGAATTTTAGCTTTCATTTCATTTCACATCTATCATTGTATGATAATTCATTGAACTAATCTACCAGTTAATAATAATACCAGATATACTGTATATTTATTTATGTACTGTGTGTACATCTGTGCTTCATAAATGAAAAAAAGTAAGATATTTTCATCCACCTTGGAAACTATATTGGTCCCATTGAAAATGCAAATTGCCCTTATGATGATTCTCAAGCTTTTGATCTTAGAAACACTTTGGACACTTAAAAAAATTTTTTTTTTGTTTGTTTTTTTGGGCACTTAAAAATTATTAAGGACTCCAAAGAGCTTTTGTTTGTGGTTTCTATGTATCAATACTTACTATATTTATAATGAAAACTAAGAATTTAATAACCTATTTACAAATTTATTTTACATATTTAAAATTTATTTACATATTTACACTAATATTTACATATTAGTGTAAATTACATACTTTATGTGAAAATGACATAATCCAAAACAAAAAAATGTTATAAAAGAGTGGCATTGATTATATTTTTGCAATTTTTTTTTACAAATTTAAGTTACCTGGACTCTCATGTATCTCCTTTTGATTCCATGATTTACGTTTCAATATTATTTTCCCTTTCAACTAAATGAAAAAGTTACAGAACTTATAAAAATTTAGAGGTTATAGAATATATAAATATGATGGCTGAAATGGCGATATGCAGTATGTTTTTAGATAGTACATATTTTATATTTTTTGAATAGTCATCTTTTAAGAGTTTAACAATAATTCTAATACAATTGCATATTTGGGGGCAGGATATTCCATTAATTAACATTGTTATATAAAATTCAATTAGAATGATTATAGAAGAGTAAATATTTAATAATATAATATTTTTAGAAATTTAACAATAAACACATTAATAAATATTTCAGTAGTCTACAACTTGTTTATTGGTTCTACTTCACTGGATTCTATAATATGATACTCCAAAAAGAGCCATGATTGTGAAGAAATTAATTTATTTTCAGGAAAAGTTTTGAAAGTCATGTTAGTTAAAAATCAAGTGTTTTAATACAACTAAAAATAAATTTAATTTCAAATAAAAGTAATTTTAAATCTCACAAAAATCTCAATATTAAATTTCACAAACACATACATTTAAAAAAAATAGAAGTGTCTGTTAAATCAACTCATTTAGCTACCTATCTCCCTAAGGCTCATATGTGGACATCAAGATTTAACAATGGGAACGACATCAGTTGCTCCAGATGGACTCCTTGGGGATAAGCCCAAACTTCACATATGGTCTTAATTCAGACAGAGGAGGCTTAGTAGTTACAACATGTAAGAGGTTCATGAGTTAGAATAAGATAGAAATGTTCTTAAATGGTTCAAAGAATTGTAACCAGATGCATATTCAACATATTAATGATTTTGCTTCCAAGTTTAATTTTACCTGCAATTGTAATTGATTCTACAAGTTTTCCCAGTCTCCCACTGATGTACTTGCCATCTGGAGATGCCACATATAGTGACAGTGTTAGCTCTGTGCATAATAAGCAATTGGAAAATGTGCAGAACTTAGTTTTCTCATTTACTGTATGCATGTTATTTTCAAACCTAAAGAATGACCTTCAGTATTCAGGTCATATATTCAATTGGAGGGAAATATGTCCAAATATCTAGTGATACATAATATTACTTAATAGCAATTTTTATAAACTTCCACTAACAATTATTTCTGAAGCTTAATTGCAATAAACATCTTTCTTTAAAATTAGTATTTTATAATAAAGTTTGAGAATATGATACAAAGTATATATTTCTGAATGTTTCTCCTTTTTTGGACAATATGATTTTTCCAGTATATGTGCTGCCGAAGTGAGCACAGACAATATGATTTTTCTATACACGTACTTGTATTTATGCATTCTTGATATGAACTACAACGTTAGTGTAGGCAAAACACTTTAATATTAAGGAGGATTTTGAAGGGAAAGAAATCACTGTTAGATAAAACTACTATATATTCACTAATAAACTGTTATTTATCAGTTTTATCTGTAAGTTTGACAAGTTACTACAAATATTAAATTTGAGTAGGGCAAGATACTTCTATTTTCAAAGGGCTCCCTTTTAAAAGATTTCTACATACTAAGATGTCACTGGAGACTTGAGTTTGAATTCTTTGTGAATACTCAATGATCCATGAGGCTGAATTAAATTTAATTTCATTCACTATCCTTCAAAACAACTATTTACTGTACATAGATCTCAGTTTAGATCATTTCATATGAAAATTACTTCCAGGGAACACCTTTAAAGCATTTTAAAAATGCTTTGCATGAATTGTCACTATTATAATATATGTGAATTGAAAGGCATGTGATGTACATTAATGATAAAGTGAAAACTTCTTTGACCTTTCCAGTTTGTTTGTGGTGACTGAATTCATTTTAGTCCATTTTGTATCATTTCATAGAACAATTAAGGTCAGCTAGAAGATTCATTGCAGTCACTTGAACTCCAAGGGAGATGCTGAATCAAAATAGCTGCATCAATATAATGAATGGTATGTTTCTGGAGTTTCTAGTAACATTCATGCCATAACAATACTGTACTCTAATGTGGCAAATATATGGAGAAAAATTAAAACATTTTTCCAGTAATAATTCTGTCTATGATTTCTGGTAGCACTGGTTAAATATGAAGGCAGTGTGGTAAGGAGTGAATTAATCATATATACTGGACTGGAATGAAAACGATTCTTTGTTTAGTTGTTTATTTGCATATTTTAGAGTTTTTATAGGATGAGAATAATTGCTTTTCGAGAAAACTCTCTGATACTACTTCATAAAAACAGTCAAGAAGGTCTCTGAAGCCAGAGGACTAGATTTTGTGTCCTTTGATATTTTTAATAAGTGTGTGGTCTTAGGCAAAGATTTGATATTTCTGTGCCACATTATCTTTTTCTGTAACACAGAGATGTTGGTAATGCTTTTAGGATTTTTACAAAGATTAAAGGTGTTTAAAAGTACGTAAATACTTTAAGCTTTACCAGTATATAGTAAACAATCAATGAACATGTTATTTAACTTACTGATAAGGAAGCCTTCAAAACAAGTACATTTTATACTATGCGTAATCTTGAAATGTGTAATTTCCTGAAGTGCATTCAGTCATACAAATTGTGCATTTCTGGAAATTTTTGTATTTGTAGTTTTACCCTAACGTTAGTTTGATTTAAAAAAAATTGGGAGGAATATATAAAGTGAATATAACTTTATTTTCTATCAATCTGTCCATAGTAGTACTTTTCCTATAAAGATGATTAAAGGCGGTTACCACTGCACCATTTATTTTCATGTGACAAATTAATACACTCAACAGCCAATAATCAAAGAAAGTTTGCACAGTGGAAATAATAGCTGGATTAGATTACACTGATTATTTATTTATTTATTTATTTATTTATTTATTTATTTAATATGAGAACCACAGGAAAGCAAGTTACTATGCTCTTTAACTTGATTAGGGAAGAAGAGCATTAAATGTGAAAAAATCCTAATCTCTTTTACCATTGCTACTCTGCATGTAAATCAGAGATTAAACACAAGTTTTATGAGTGGATATTTTATAATCTACAGGTCTAATTACAATAAATTTAGAGAGTCAAAAGTGTAATTTGCACGAAGTGTTTTAATAATTGATAGGACACATAGAGCAGCTGGATTTCTTAAAATATCCCGTGCAGTGGGTGATGTTATATGGATGGAGTTTTAGACAGCAAATGGCACTTTCTGACTGTGTTTAATATATCACAAAAATGGGAAGTGAATGGATTTTAATTAGTTGCAAAATTATGAAAAATGTACACAGAAAATAAAAGATTAAGTGATATCTGGAAAGTTTAGAATAATGTATAATATTTGTATTTTTATTTTTATTGAACTACAATTCACATACCATAAAATTTACCATCTTAAACCATTCAACTCATTGATTTTTTTATATACTTTCAAACTTGTGCAACCATCACTGGCATGTAATTTCAAAATATTTTCATCATTCCAAAATGAAACACTGAAACAGTAGTCAAGCTCTATTCTCTTCCTCCCCTGGTCCTGACAACTTCATAATTCTGCTCTATGGATCTGGTTTTTCTGGACATTTCCTGTAAACACAGTCATACAATACAGGGCTTTTTGAGTCTGGTTTCTTTTACTCAGCATACTATTTTCAAGATTCATCCATGCTGTGGCATGCAGCAGAATTTAACTCTTTTTTATGGGTATATAATACTCTATTGTGTAGATAAACCACCTTACTATCCATTCATCAATTGATGAACATTTGGGTTGTTTCCACATTTTTTGGCAATTACATATAATTCTTCTGTGTACATTTATGCACAAGATATCATGTGGACATCTATTTTCATTTCCTATTAATGGAATTGATGTATCATATAATACCTCTGTTTTATTTTATAAATCTGCTTAATTATTCTCCAAAGTGGTTGTATTAGGACTGCCATAGCAAAATACCACAAATGCAATGGCTTAGAATAACAGAAATTCATTACCTCACAGTTGAGTAAATGGAAATCCAAAATCTAGGTGTTAAGAGTTCCACATTCCCTCTGAAGTCTGTAGGGAAGTATCTGTCCTTGCCACCATCAAGTTCCGGTGGCTCCTAGCAATCCTCTGGTGACTGCAACAACAAAACTCTGTCTGCCTCCATCTTCCCAAGGCCTTCTCACCCCTCTGAGCCTTCTCTTCCCTCTCTGTATAAGGACATCAGTTATAGGACTTAAAGGCCACTTTAAATCCAGTATGATTTCAGGGCACCTGGGTGGCTTAGCAGTTGAACATCTGCCTTTGTTTCAGGTCGTGATCCTGGGGTCCTGGGATCAAGTCCCACATCAAGCTCTCCGCAGGGAGCCTGCTTCTACCTCTGCCTATGTCTCTGCCTCTCTGTGTGTGTCACTCATGAATAATAATTCTTAAAAAATCCAGGATGATTTCATCTCAAGATCCATCATTAGTTTTCAGAGTTCTAAAAAAGTTAGTTTTGGGAATTTTTGTCATTGTTTTTATAGATTCTATGGAGGAGATTATCTTTGGAGTTCATATTCCATTATTCCCTCTGACATTACCCTATATGTAATTTTTACTTCCTCCATGTTTTTCATGCCAATATTAGCAAGTAATTTTCTTTAGCTTAATAGTACTTCTATAATTTAATTTAGTTTTATCAATAATAGATTAAGAGAAAGTTAAGTATTTTTTTAAAAAACTTGATATAACAAAATATAGATTGTGATAAAACAGTTATTTATCATCATGATATTCAAATGATTTGGGAGAGTTTAGAAAATTATCTTCTAGAATCACAATTTTGACCACTAGAAGTTTATAAAGTTTATATAGAAGCATTTAATTGTAAGGATTGAGATAATGATTGGTAAAGACTTACTCACAGTGTTACAAGTTAAAAACCAACCAAATGAGTCAAACCAAACCAAAGTGGCGACAAGCTGTATCAGAACCTCAGTAACAGCGAGTATGTTTATGTTCAAAGATGTAGCATTACAGCAGAAAGGTTAAGAATCAGGATCCCTTTGGAAAGAGTAACAAACCAGGAAAAAGAGTGAGCAAAGTAGAAAAATCTATCACCTAGACCATTTTAGTGACTAAGGATAGGAGTTGAAGTAATTGGAAACAGTTTTGTCAACAAATAATTGTAGAAACATTTCACCTTAACTCTGCCATCCTATATATTTTTACCTAGGACCGATTTTAACTGAAGTTACCTATAGACAGATTCTTGAGGTATACTTGAGGTATACATCTTTTAAAAAGGATTTGTTGAGCAGCTGACATTAATAAATGTATGTTTTGTTTTGGTCATTTTTTTGTTCAGGCTACCATTGTGCACGTGAACGAAGACAGGTTAATTCACAGTGACCCATCAGTCTAGCACAGAGGAAACAGCATATACTTTAATCTAATGATATACTAACAGCAGATTATATTTATTAAACATTTACTATATGGTTGGCTATGCTTTAAGTGCGTATCTAACTCTTGGGAGCCTGGGTGACTCAGTCACTTAAATGTCCAACTCTCGATTTTGGCTCAGATCATGATCTCAGTGTTGTGAGATTGAGCCCCACATCAGGCTCCGTGCTCAATGCACTCTGGTTGGGATTCTCTCTCTCCCTCTGCTTCCCCACACCACTCTCCCTACAATAAATAAGTAAAATCTTTATAAAAATTTTAAAAATAAATGTTATCTAACTCAGTCACAATAGCAAAGTTCATGAGGTAATAGGCTATTATTATTATTATTATTATTTTACAGATATGGAAATTGGGGCTTACATAGAGAAAATGACTTCTAAAACTAGCATTCAAATCCATATCTGCCTATTCCAGACCCCAAGCTATTATTCTTTATTGTTTATGACCTTTCAAATCAAGTATTACAAAGGTATATGTTTAAACATATAAATCTGAATTCCTTTAATTCCTAAGGAGAAATTAATTCAACCCTAATTTCCACATCTGTCATGGTGTCATGGTAAACAAAACACTCCCTGTTTTGTGTTGGAGGATTAAATAAGATCATGCATGTGAATTTTTAGTCACTGTAAAGAGATTACAAATATTTTTAATGTATTGGAAACACTTTGGACATAAGAGAGGCTAAAGGGAAATAGAAAAATTTAAAAAATTTTCAGAAATAATTGATTGGAAATGAGTAAATAACTTCAATATTTTCCTCAAGAACTTCCCCAAAACATATTTATCTGAACAAGAGACTGCTCAGTTAAGGCTCTTCTCAGAAAAACAGATTGCTTAGGGAGTTTGCCCCTTTCTGATAAAAACTTTTTGCCTAACTGTTCAATTATTACTTTTTTACTATTGGTTTATTATTAGGAACATGAAATTAAACAGATCTATTTTTTCTTACATAATCAATAAAAGCATTAAAATCTGAATTTATAATTACTTTTCATATATACCATAGAATGTCACATGTTTGTGACTTACAATGATTTTTATATTTATTAGTTCAGTACTGTGATTAAATAAACACCAGGAGGTTATATAACTTTCAAATCAGCTAGAGCTCGTAAAGAAAAATTAAATTTGTATGTGTGTTATATATATGTTTATATGCATATGTATGCATATATGTATCTATGCACATGAATGTAGATATATGTATGTGTGTAGATACATATATATACACACATGCATATTATGCATACATATGTGTGTTTATTTACAAAGTATTTTTCCTGCATAAATAGGGAGAAAATAGATTTGCTTATTTATTTTAGAGAGACAGAGAGAGCCTGAGCAGGAGGGGCAGAGGAAGAGGGAGAGAGAATCTCAAGCAGATTCCATAATGAGCATGGAGTTTGAAGTGGGGCTAGATCCCACAACCCTGAGATCATGACCTGAGCCAAAAGGAAGAGTCGGATACTTAACTGACTGAGCCACCCAGGCTCTCCTAAGCAGGGAAAATTTAAAAGATTTTATAGAGCTTTTGACTTAGAATATGGATCTACAATGGAATTTTCACTAGCATCTTCTAATGTATATCTCTTGAAGATACTGTTTAGCTTTTTCACACTTACAAAGTTAAAGGTAAAATTTAAGGGGATGTTTTTTATTCCAAATTTTCCGGAATCTGCTGCTGTTTTTTTCCCTTTCTGTTTACTTGACATCAAAAGGAGATCTTATTTCTCTATTAAAGGTAATAAATATTATTTGAATTAAATTAGATCAATGTCTAATCCTTCAACTTAAAGACACCCTTAGTTTGTCTTTTGAAGAATGAATCTGTATATCAATATTAGGGACTTCTAGGAAAACTAAAAGAAGTTCATAGTCTTAAATTTGGAATCCACACTTGACAGAGGTGAGAGAAGGAGAAAATACTTTTCTTGTAAACTCTTGCTTTTCTTTCTCATTCTATTTGGCTTTTTTGGAGGTCAGGTGTTGGAAAATACAGTCATTGTATACATATACATATGTATATGACAAACATGTTTATATACCTTATTTTCATATGTATACAAATAATTCAAATGATACTTTGACTGTTTGTAAGGAATTATATGTATTCATTAACTAAAATGGATATGAAAATATGGACAGACTCTAAAATGCACTATCTTTTTTAGTACATTCATGGGTGGATGGATAGATGTGCATATAAATTAATATAGCCATTGTAATAATATGTATAGGAAAATCGTGAGTAAAGATAAAAATTGGTTTCTTCCTGTCATTCTGGGAAACTGTTTATGCTGAGAAAAAATTAGGCATCTTGGTCATCTCCAAGGTCACTTAAATGAAGATAGTTCTGTTATTCTTTGTATCACTTATATTCTTTATTTTTCATATT
Organism: Nyctereutes procyonoides; assembly: GCF_905146905.1. NCBI lineage: Eukaryota > Metazoa > Chordata > Mammalia > Carnivora > Canidae > Nyctereutes > Nyctereutes procyonoides. The sequence continues at coordinate 20,611,164 of NW_026575121.1, forward strand.
CTATGAATTTAATATATTGAAAACATAATGGAAATTTCATGGATACAAAGAAAAAATGTTTCTAGACTAACCAATGTTTCTAGAAACATACTATTCAGAATGAGTTACAAAATATACTTTTTCATTGTAAACACTTTTAACAGTAGGCAGAAACTATGGTAAAAATTTCCCTAATTTTACATTATGTTTTTAGTGTCCAAGAGAGTTATATGGCTATTGCTTTTTAACGTAGGATTATTAAAGCTGTGACTAAGTCCCATCCAGTCTTTTACACATTATTATATTCTTTGACCGATTGGCTAAAGATATAGACAAGGTTAGTGAATTATATTAAACAATATTATTGGTTTTATTATTGTTTTGATACATTTAGGTCACATCCTCAAAATTATCAGATTAAAAACAATCAGAAACTTAGAAATGTAGTAACAGTGGTACCAAATCACATTGGTTAAAAATAGCATTACACTGATTATTATGCTATATAATCATATATCTATATTTATAAATACTATATTCATAGTCAGATCTATGCACATTTCTCATTCTAGACAAAACAAGGAGTAAAATCACTAAGCCAGAATACTCTGATTGAAACATAAGAAGTATTCCCAAGAAAGAAAACACATAAGAATTGATATGTAGTGCAAAAATTAAAAATTAATGGAGGATTATAGGTTAATGGGTGATTTAAGTATTTCTCCCATCCTATCTTTGTATTAATAAAAACTCAGTTTTAAAAGGATGCCAATGAAGTGTTAGCTGGCCTCCATATTTCCCCTCTTCCAAAAAAGTTTCTTGTAAGTTGAAAAAAATTGTAATGTTTTAGGTTTAATTTTATAAGAGAAATATCATTACACATGGATAACTATCGATGTTTGTTTTATATTATATTAAAGTCTTTTTATAATATGAAAGTATTCCTTTAAGGTTGATAATGGATCTATAGTGCAAGGGATGGAATGCTTGCAGAAAGAATTGCACAAAACAGAATTTTTATTTGAAAATTTATGCCCAGGCAGAGACTATTTCCCACTTGTAAAATTGCATCTAGAAGGACGCATGCAACTACATCTTAGTGATTGGATTGCAGATGGAAGCTACATAAACTAATTCTATGTTTGGTTCATAAAAATCTTTGACACTATTCTCCATGCTCTATCTTCTCATTTTCTAGCTAACCATATGCATCCAAAATGACTAAAAATCACATATGCTAATGGCAAAGAGTTAATCAGCCTAAACTAAATGACCAGAGTAGATCACCCCTTCTCTTCAACTGCCTGCTAGTTATGCAATGCTAACTGAATTAATTGCTGAATTTTAACTTCTTGTTTGTAAAATGGCAATAACAATACTAATATCACATATATCAAAGTGAAATTTGCACAGAAACTTGGTACTAGCAAAGGTAAGGTGTTGTTCATTACCTCTCTTCTGAGATCCATACCCACATTTCAAATACCCTGCAAGACATATATTACTTGAAATATAATTTTGTCTGGTATGTCCACCTCTGGGTCCTTTTCCTTACCTGGTGAACTTTATTAAAAATCTAGCTCTATTTTACTCTTCTTTGTTACTCTTCTCTCCCATCATTAGAGATAAAAGGAGGAGCTCCTAGTCATAGGAAGCATAGAATTACTTAAGCTATCCCAGTAAATAGGTAAAATTGCAGAACAATTGTGTTTGTCTGTTTCCTCCTTCTCCAAGCATCCAGGAATAACAGAGAGTATTTCATTTGTCTTTATTGCTCCCCTCAATGGAATATTATCTGGCATAAAACAGGTTCTCAATAAATGATCCATCAATCAGTTGATACATTATTTAAAGGCAAGTTTTCCTTATGGCACACTGCTGTCAGATGGTAAGGAGTTAATACCTCATGTAAAGTGATCTTCTCACTTCTCAAAAGAAAACAACAATAAATGGGGAAACTCCATCTCTGGAATTGTTAATACTGGCACACATTTTTGCATTTGGTAATAAAAAATTTTATTGTATTATTTTTTTTTATTTATTTTTTATTTATTTTTTATTTATTTATGATAGTCACACACAGAGAGAGAGAGAGAGAGAGAGAGAGAGAGAGAAGCAGAGACATAGGCAGAGGGAGAAGCAGGCTCCATGCACCGGGAGCCCGATGTGGGATTCGATCCAGGGTCTCCAGGATCGCGCCCTGGGCCAAAGGCAGGCGCTAAACCGCTGCGCCACCCAGGGATCCCCAATTGTATTATTTTTAATTTTTTTCTTTCCTTAAGTTTTGAGTTCTTAGATTTTTTAATCTTAGAAGCAGGGAACATATTATGTAGTACTCTGTGCATCAGAGTACTTTATTTTATGTGAATAAAGAATTTTTCTTCTTTTCTGGACTCTAAAACTATTTTTATAATATCAATTTAAAAAATACTAGAATTACTTAAAAAACAAAAGCTCATTTGAGCAAATCACTTATTATTATGCATGACCTATAATTAGAACTCAACTAATGCAAATCATTATTATGGTGGTTTTCATTTTCTAATATTTTCATCATTGCAGTTATAGTGACCGTTATTCCTTACATTTAGATTTAATATTCAATGATATAACAAACAAATGAAAAAATTTCAACACAAAGAATGGTTTGTTTTTCCTTTTGACACACTACCAACTAAACATTAAGAAACTTTCCCAGATTTCCTTCATAGAAGTAGATCATATATTTGACCCATTTGCATTTTAATTTTTTCCAACCCCTTAATAATGAATAAGGTTAAACATTAAATATTAAACATATAGTTTTAAACTTTTATTTTCTTGATAAATAAGATTGTTTTAAATTTCAGTTTAAAGTTATTTTGTTGTTACTCAGATTTTGAAACTATTTTAAAAACGAAAAAGGATTGAAATCAATATGAATTGCTCATAATAAGTTTTGATTGAAGAGGCAGAAACATGAAAGATTTTTTAATATAAATTCTGCATTAAAGGTAGTAGGTGCTTTTATTTGCGATTTCATATGGGTTCACTGAAAAATAAAAATGAATGCTACTCCATCATTTTGGCAGACACTTTAATGCCAGCCATTTAACTATCTTCCTGAGATGGAATGCTTCCTGACCTCTACTCTTTCCACCAAAAAGAAATTGTAAAAGCCCAACAAAAATGTAATTTTCTGGCTTTACAATGGGTGAGGAGAGAGAAGAGGAGTTAAGAGTAGAATCTGAAAATAAAGTAGAAAAAGTAGTATCAAGTAGAGGATGTTTTTAGATGCATCTGAGAGAAGGAGACTATTTTTGATTGATAACATATCTTGTGGTCCAAACTCAAAGTTTCATATTTTATATAGCAAGTCATGGTGCTTAAAAGAAAACTAAACACTGAAAATCCTCATTTTATTAAAGGAACCCATATGATAAGGGCAATTAACCAATTATCCCAGGTCGTTTCAAGGTCATATCTTATTATTAAATGGTTTCACATGAGAAAATCTTTTGAGGTCAAATGTCAAGTTATAATAGATAATTTTAGATATTTAATTTATTGAGACAATGATTGAGTATTGCTGTTTCCGAATGCCACTAAGAATCTATATAGTTATCCATGATAGTTTTGAACTGTGGGGGAATCAAGATATATTATAGATGGTTTAAGTTATTATTAAAATAACAGCATCCTTATTTTCCTCACTGTGATTCACTTTACCCACCATTCTCTGCTTTTTAAATGTAAGCTGAGGCATTGGGGGAAACTCTCTTTGTGCTGGAGAAAAATATGCTGTCATTTAAGTCATTACATTTTTATTAGGTAAAAGTTATTTAACTGCCAATAAGTTAATGTTTCTTTAAAAGTAGATCAGTCACACTTGTGGAATAGGAATAAAACTAAGGTTAGTGTGTTTATTTTCAAATAACCAAATGATGAAATCTGATAGTTTTTAAATTGAGCAAGAAATTCCCTTGTTTGTATTCTGGGCTTATTTTTGAAATCCATACAATGGTTGCAAAAGCTAAAAATGGGCCTAAGTAATTCCTAATATATCTTCCAATTTGTATATATTTGACTGTGGTATTTTAAGCATGTTTAACTGAACTTTTTCACATTCTTAGAGGAAAGTGTGCAATTATTCTCGAAAACTGAAGAGATTGAGAGATGGAAAAAGAATATCAATGAAGCTTTGATCCATGCACCAGATTTCTTCAAAATATCTTGAAGTGTAATTTGTTAAATTATCTAAGTTACCTCATTATAGTCCTAATTAAAAAAAATAGGGAGACATTAGCAAATTCTCACAAATGGGAAGTCAAATAGAATTCCGTCATGATTTGTTCAGTCTTAAAAAATAGACTGCCAGTAATGGTATAATTGCTTTTATTGAACTAATGCTCCTACTGATAGCAATAGTAACCTCTGGAAAAATATGGAAAACAATTTTTGAAGGCACTTAAGAAGCAGGTCAAAAGCAGGCAGAACCTTCAGTAAATATAATAACCCTTCTGAGAAGAAAAGACATTGGATGAAGTCCACGTTTACATAGCTGATTCCAGGAGAGTCCTGCTCAGTCCACAGCATAGAATAGTGCAGTGTTCTTACTGATCTAAGTCAAAGGATATAAAATTTGCCGTCATCAAGTGTAGTCAAATTCAAAACTATACACTTAAATTCTGTGCATTTTATTATATGAAAATCATTTCACAATTAAATGAATTATCAAAGGTAATACTAGATTCTAAAACTCCTTGATTCTTGGGCAGCCCAGGTGGCTCAGCAGTTTAGTGCCTGGCTTCAGCCCAGGGCGTGATCTTGGAGGCCAGAGATCGAGTCCCATGTTGGGCTCCCTGCATGGAGCCTGCTTCTCCCTCTGCCTGCCTCTCTCTTAGTCTGTGTCTCTCATGAATAAATAAATAAAATCTTCAAAAAAAAAAAAACCCCTCCTTGATTCTTAATATATTTTTGTTAAATAAACTGTTTTCTGGAAAATAATTTTGCTCAGACGTAGTAGGCAATAATACTGAAGCACTAATATGGAAAATGGAGGAAATGCCTTCAGTTTCTATCACTAGTCTAGGTGAAACATATCACTTCTCTACTTCAGTTTTCTAATTTATAAAAGATTGGTGTCTTTTTTGTTGTAAACTCTGTGTGTATTCTATGTATTTTATGATTATCTGATGCATGGCATTTCTAACAGATTATCAGTAATTTTCACAATCTGACTGGCTAGCTATCTATATAGGAAAAGCTGGAAAGATGAAATGTTGATCCCCAAATTAATTCAGTGTACTTCATGCTATACTGGTGGATGATGTCAGAGTCAATGTCACTAAAATTTTATTAGGCAACCTAGGAAAGAGACAAGAGCATTCAGATAATATTCCAACTACCAAAGACTTCGTTATTCAGCAATAGTCTGATCCAAGGTACATATACGTTTAGTGTGCCTATAGGAAGTAAATTAAATATGTATGGAAGTTAGAATGAATAATATCCTATTTAGAAAATAATTATTCTATAAATATGGATAAAATTCCCCAGAGTGAGCTGCCTAGAAATCATAATGATAACAGAATCAAATTCATAAAATTGTACATTATACAGTCTATCCTCATTATTATTGGATTTTGTATTCAAAAATTTACCTGCTTGCTAAAAACTATTTGATACCTCAAAAATCAATACTTGTGGGTATTCGTGGTCATTTGGGGGACATGTGCAAATGAATGAAAAATTTGAGTTGACCTATAAGCATGTTCCCAGCTCAAGTTCAACAAGGTGTCGCTAGGTCTTCAGCTCTCCCACAGAGATGATCAGAGAATGGAGATGACAGGTAGAAGGAAGTGCAGGGTTGTGCAAGGAGCTCTGGGGGATGGGGTTCAAATCTTAACTCTGGCATCTGCTGGAAGAGTGGCCTCAGAGAAGTCATTTACCATTTCTCTATGTACTTTTCTTTTTTGCAAAATGAAATAGAATCTACCAGGCTAAACTGATTTTGGATTTGAGATTATAATCTATGTGAAATTTATCTATATGCTATATAGATATTTACATTTACATTTATATAATATATAAAATACATTTCCCCTACTTCAAGGGCATTGATTTAGTATTTGCTAATTCACTGTTAGCAGTGACTTTATAGAACATAACTATCATGAATAGCAAGAATCCATTGTATTTTTAAAAACTCAGTCCATTAAAGTCACTCTACTTTTTGAAGTGTAGATTTGCTTAATGCTCAATATGTATAAATTTTCATAAGCATATCTACTTTAGATCCTCAATTTACTGAAAATGCAATCTTCATGCTATTTCACGTATTTTTGCATAAAATAAAACAGCATGACACAGTGGATATTTAGTGAGTGTAATTTGCAGGTTGTAACAAATGTAAAGAGGAGTGAGAATTATCAAGAAAGCACTAAAAGAAGTATAAGCCTAAAACTATGAGAAAAAGAGACTTCACTTGGCATGGTGCATCAGGTGTACAAACCGGCCTTCACACGCTTGTGTAATTGTTCCCAGAGCTACCAGGTATTTGAGTGTGTACTTTTCCACTTCCTGTAAGACAGGCTTATTTTCAGCTAAAAGACTAATGTCTATAATCACACCACAAAAAATAAAATCACTCATTCTATTTAGGCCTCCCTAGGGGGCTCTTAATATTGCTTTTACAGGTAGCAGGGTTCATCCTCTACCAAAAATATAGACAGCCATACTTTATCCCAAGCAACTTATAAGAAGGTTTCCATGGATACAAAAATTTATTTTTCTGGATTTTTTTTTCAATCACTCAAAACTACCACTGGAGTATTAGAAGGTTGGAGCTGGTAGGAAGCTTAGACAGTCATTCCAGATTTCAGTTGCATCTCTTTTCTTGCATTCTTTCTGTGGATGAGTAATGTAAGATTTAATTTAGATGATCCTGGTGCTCACTGCTTCCTCTTGCATCTGAGCCTTTACTATGGAGTATAGTCTGGAAACTTTCTTTCAGTACTGCCATCTGTTTAGTTAGTGTCCGATTTTCATATATATACAACTTTAAATTGCATCATACACAGACTCTGAGAAAATGAGAGAATAAAAATACCTCTCTTCAGTGATTTTAAATGGTGATGTTTCATTGGGCAAAATATATAGTGTTATTAATTAATATCCTTTACTTATCAGTTCACATAATGACGATAACTCTCAACTAACTATCTGTTCACTTCCATTTAGCTCTTCTACTTAAGCCTGTATTCACTCATCAACTGACCCATGTATCCTTTTGTTCTGATACATTCAAAATCTTTATAGCATGGCTCTCTCTCTGCTAATATATTTCCAAAAAGATAAGCAATGCAAAGTTATTGCCTAGACTTGTGGTGTGATTCCTGTATCAGTGGATCTAGTGATAGTCATGAGACTTCTAATTGCCAAATCTATGTTAGTTGAAGATACGGTGATGAGGGAAAACACACACACACACACACACACACACACACACACACACACACACACAACGTTGTTCTTTAAGTTTAAAATTTAATGGAGACCTGTAGTAATCAATATGTGGTGAGAATATATTCTGTGAGAAGTTGACTTAGGAGGGGAGGTTAGAGGTACTCCCTGAGGAAGTGAAGGTGATGTGAGCTCTGAAAAAAGAGTAGGAACTGACTAGATGAGAAGAGGTTTCAAAAGCTTCCTTGTAGAATGAACAACATGTAGAAAAGCCCGAGGACTGAGGAGATAATTAAGGAGGTCTATTTAGACTGGAGAAGTAGACGTAAGTCAGATTATTCAGAGAATTATTCTCCATGTTAAGAATTTACTGTGTTTCTCCTAAGTAAAATGGACCATTAATAGAGGGTTTTTAGCAGTTTTTTTGACATCTAATTTATTAAACTACTTTAAAATATTTTTTTATATCTGAGAAAATAAGGCAGAACATACTTTAAAAATTGGTTTATCCAAGGGATCCCTGGGTGGCTCAGTGGTTTAGTGCCACCTTCAGCCCAGGGCCTGATCCTGGAGTCCTGGGATCGAATCCCATGTCAGGCTCCCTGCATGGAGCTTGGTTCTCCCTCTGCCTGTGTCTCTACCTCTCTCTCTCTCACTGTCTCTCATGAATAAATAAATAAAATCTTTAAAAAAATTGGTTTATCCATAATGTGAGTGTACATTTTCACTTCATATTTTAAAAGACTTGTTTATTTATCTGAGAGAGAGAGCAAGTTCAGATTAGTTGGAGGAGGAGCAAAGGGAGAAAATCCTCAAGCAGACTACCCCCTGAGAGCAGAGCTCACTCGTGGTCCATCCCACAACCTGTGAGATCATGACTTGAATCCAAATCAAGGGTCAGATGCTTAACCAAAATGAACAACCCAGATGCCTCTATTTTTACTTCACTTTAAAAATCTACCATACCAAATATTTTCATGTACCCTTTATCCTTTCTTTGGATAAGGGTTAGATATGGTTAAGAGGAATTGGGCATTGCTAGAATTTTCCAGGCCCTTTTTTAATGAAGAAAACCGCAGTATACTGCAACTGGAATTTCTGGTAGCTTTCTCCCTGAGGAGTTTGCTTAGCCTGATCTGAGGAAAGGAGTAAACTATTGGGTCTGAGTAGCTAAAGGGTTTTAAATTCTTTATGAAGGTGAAAATAGTACTTCTTAAATTGAAAAGATCTTGTGATCTTGTGAGAAAAACAAAGAATACCTTAAGTTTTTGTTATCTGAAAAAAATCCAATAGATTGAGGGGAAATACATGTGTTTTATATCATTTAATTTTTTTTATTTCAGCTATTATTTATGCCTAAACAAATTCTCCTTCACAACTGAGATTGAATACCAGCAGTGAGACTGTTACCAATGAAATAACAATACTGACATAAGCATTCTAGGTAAAAGCAGGATATATACTAAATTGAGGTTGGAATGGGAGTTGTAGCATGGAACTAGAGGAGGTGGAATTGGACTAAATAAAATATTGAGAGAAAAACAAAGGTTATTTAAAACAGGCTTCACTGTAGATAATGAAAAGAATCTAAGCAAAAGAAGAATAAGAAAATTTTCAAAAGAAAAAAGTGTATCTATGCTTCTGGTAGAACTCTGGTCATTAAAAACTACAATTCAAAGATTTACCTACCTACATACATACATATAGATATATGAATATACATACATAAAATTAACTGAGTCAAGTCTGAAAATTAAACCACAATATATCTATGAACATCAAAGATTACAAACTTACTGGATGAAAAATTAAGAAACATTAAGTTACATTAATGAGAAATGCATGTCCTCCCCCATCATGAACATCCTCCACCAGAATGGTACATTTGTCACAATTGATAAACCTACATGGACACAACATTATTATCCAAAGTCCATGGTTTACATTAGGAATTACTCTTGGTATTATACATCAATAGTTAGGACAAATGTATAAAGACAAGTATTCACAATTATTTTTTAAAAAATATTTTATTTATTTATTCATGGGAGACAGAGAGAGAGAGAGGCAGAGGCATAGGCAGAGGGAGAAGCAGGCTCCCCAGAAGAAGCCTGATGCGGGACTTGATCCCAGGACCGTGGGATCACAAACAGAGCGGCAGGCAGATGCTCAACCACTGAGCCACCCAGGTGCTCCAGTATTCATAATTGTTGTATCATTTATTTTCACTCCCCCCAAATTTCTGTATTCTGGTAAGTCATCCCTCCATAGCTCCTCTTCCCTAATCCCTAGCAGCCATTGTCTCCATGTTTTACTTTTTTTTAGAGTATCATATAGTTGGAAACAAGCAGTAGGCAGCCTTTTCAGATTGCCTTTTTTCACTTGGTAATAGGCAATCAAGATTCCATCACGTCTCATCATGGATTGGTAGCTCACTTGTTTTTACAGCTAAATAATATCCCATTATCTAATGGATCCCATTACCTGGATCTGAAGGGATGTACCACAGTTTAAATATCCATTCATTTACTGAAGGACATCTTGGTTGTTTCCAAGTTTGGCAATTATGAATAAGCCTGCTTCCAGTATCTACATGCACATTTTGGTGTGAATATGTTTTCAACTCCTTTGAGTAAATGCCAAAGAATATGACTGCTGGGTCACATGCTAAGAGTATAGCTAATAGTGTAAGACAACACCAGACTGTCTTCTAAAGTGTATGTATCATTTCTTCATTCCCACCCACCAATAAATGAGTTTTTGTTATTCCACACTCTTTTGAGGATTTTTAAGAACTTCAAAACACTATTAATTTTCTTGACCTTTTTCAGTAAAAGAAACCTCCCCAAAACAAAAACAAAAATGAAAAACCCCCGACTTTCTGGGGTGGGGGCAAGATGGCAGAGGAATAGACTCCCCAAGTTACCTGTTCCCACCAATTTACCTACATAACTTTCAAATCATCCTGAAAACCTACGAATTTGACCTGAGATTTAAAGAGAAAACAGCTGGAACACTACAGAGAGAAGAGGTTTGCGCTTCTAACAAGGTAGGAAGGCAGAAAAAAAAAAAAAAGAATCAAGTGGGGGAGGGCCTGGAAGGAGCTGGGCTAGGGAGCGGTGAGAGCCTTGGGGACAGGTAAGTCCAGCCCCAGAGAAGTGGGAACTTTAACAATCAGGCACTTAGCAGGGAACTCGGGCAGAACCTCAGGAGGGGCAGTGGCTGGAGCCCATAGGCGGGGCCTCGGGAGCAGCTCAGGTGGGGCTCGGGGGGAGGGGGCTGCGCGGCCAGGAGCAAGATTCCAGCAGCGCAGGCCCCGGAGCCCAGGGCGCGGAGCAGACACAGCCCAGGATCCTGCGCTCCCCCGGGGACAGGCGGAGGCAGGGAGGGCCCAGGACAAAGGATGCTCCTGCCGCCAGGCGCCCCCACGCTGTGCAGATCAGCGCTCCCGCCCCGGAGCATCCAGGCTGGGAGCTGCAGTAGTTACTGCGGAGCTGAATCCAAGGCTGGGGACCTGGCTGCTGCCAGTGGTGTTGTTCCTCCTGGTGTCACCCTGTGCCTGGGACTGAGCGGGGCCCCCAGGGAACAGAGACCTCACGGGGTCAACAGCTCCTACTGAGCTGTGCACCTGGCAGGGGGCGGGGCAGCACCCCCAGGTGCACACACCTGAGAATCAGCACAGCAGGCCCCTCCCCTAGAAGACCAGCTGGAAGGACAGGAAAGAGCAAGTTCTTGACTGAGCAGCGCTGGAAAGCTCCAAGAAGAGTAGGGATTTACAGTTTATAGAACCAGAGGATACCCCTCCTTGTTTTTGTTTTTGTTTTTTTTCTTTTTCTTTCTTTTAATTCATTTTTCCAATACAACTCGTTTATAGTCACTCTGCACTGAGCAAAATGACTAGAAAGAAGAACTCACCACAAAAGAATGAATGAGAAACAGTACTCTCTGCCACAGAGTTACAGAATTTGGTTTACAATTCGATGTCAGAAAGCCAATTCAGAAGCACAATTATAAAGTTACTGGTGGCTCTGGAAAAAAGCATAAAGGATTCAAGAGACTTCATGACTGCAGACTTTAGACCTAATCAGGCTGAAATTAAAAATCAATTAAATGAGATGCAATCCAACCTGGAGGTCCTAACAACGAGGGTTAATGAGGTAGAAGAAAGACTGAATGACATAGAAGACAAGTTGATGGCAAGGAAGGAAGCTGAGGAAAAAAAGAGAAAAACAATTAAAAGATCACGAGGAAAGGTTAAGGGAAATAAATGACAGCCTCAGAAGGAAAAATCCATGTTTAATTGGGGTTCCGGAGGGCACAGAAAGGGACAGAAGACCAGAAAGCATATTTGAACAAATCATAGCTGAGAACTTTCCTAATTTGGGGAGGGAAACAGACATTCAGATCCAGAAGATTGACAGATTCCCTCCTAAAATCAATAAAAACTGTTCAACACCTCGACATTTAATAGTGAAACTTGCAAATTCCATAGATAAATAGAAAATCCTTAAAGCAGAAAGAGACAAGGGATCCCTAACTTATATGGGGAGAAATTTTAGATTAACAGCAGACGTCTCCACAGCGACATGGCAGGCCAGAAAGAGCTGGCAGGATATATTCAGGGTCCTAAATAGGAAGAACATGCAGCTAAGAATACTCTATCCAGCAAGGCTCTCATTCAGAATAGAAGGAGAGATAAAGAGCTTCCAAAATAGGCAGAAACTGAAAGAATATGTGACCACCAAACCAGCTCTGCAAGAAATGTTAAGGGGGACCCTGTAAAAGAAAGAGGAAGCCCAAGGAAATAATCCACAAAAAACAGGGATTCAACAGGTATTATGATGACACTAAATTCATATCTTTCAATCGTAACTCTGAACGTGAATGGGCTTAATGATCGCATCAAAAGACATAGGGTTTCAGACTAGATAAAAAAGCAAGACCCATTTATTTGTTGTCTACAAGAGACGCATTTTAGACCTAAGGACACCTGCAGCCTGAAAATGAAAGGGTGGAGAACGATTTACCACTCAAATGGTCCTCAAAAGAAAGCAGGGGTAGCAATCCTCATATCAGACAAATTAAAGTTTATCCCAAAGACTGTAGTAAGAGTCACTAGTAAGTGAAGGGACACTCTATCATACTTAAAGCATCTATCCAGCAAGAGGACCTAACAATCATGAATATTTATGCCCCTAATGTGGGAGCTACCAAGTATAACAATCAATTAATAACCAAAGTAAAGACATTAGTTAGATAATAATACACTAATACTGGGAGACTTCAACATGGCATTTTCTGCAAATGACAGATATTCTAAGCACAACATCTCCAAAGAGCAAGAGCTTTAAATGATACACTGGACCAGATGGATTTCAAAGATATTTACAGAACTTTGCATCCAAATACAGCGGAATACACATTCTTCTCAAGTACACATGGAACTTTCTCCAGAATAGACCACATATGGGTCACAAATCAGGTCTTAACCGATACCAAAAGATTAGGATTGTCCCCTGCATATTTTCAGACCATAATGGTTTGAAACTTGAACTCAATCACAGGAAGAAATTAGGAAGAAATTCAAACATGGAGATTGAAGAGCATCCTGCTGAAAGATGAATGGGTCAACCAGGAAATTAGAGAAGCATTAAAAAGATTCATGAAAATTCATAATAAATCTTTGGTATACAGCAAAAGCAGTCCTGAGAGGGAAACACATCGCAATACAAGCATCCCTCAAAAGATTGGAAAAAACTCAAATACATAAGTTAACCTCACACCTAAAGGAATTGGAGAAATAACAGCAAATAACACCTACACCCAGCAGAAGAAGAGAGCTAATAAAGATTCAAGAAGAACTCAATGAAATAGAGACCAGAAGAACTTTAGAACAGATCAACAAAACCAGGATTTGGTTCTTTGAAAGAATTAATAAAATAGATAAACCATTAGCCAGCCTTATTAAAAAGAAAAGAGAAAAGACTCTAATTAATAAAATCACAAATGAAAAAGGAGAGGTCACAACCAATACCAAAGAAATACAAATGAATTTAAAAACATATTATGAGCAGCTATACGTCAATAAATTAGGCAATCTAGAAGAAATGGATGCATTTCTGGAAAACCACAAACTACCAAAACTGGAACAGGAAGAAATAGAAAACCTGATCAGGTCAATAATCAGGGAGGAATATGAAGCAGTCATCAAAAACCTCCCAAGACAAAAAAAGTCCAGGGCCAGATGACTTCCCAGGGGAATTCTATCAAACATTTAAAGAAGAAACAATACTTATTCTACTAAAGCTGTTCCAAAAGGTAGAAAGGGAAGGAATACTACCTAACTCGTTCTATGAGGCCAGTATCACCTTAATTCCAAAACCAGACAAAGACCCTGCCAAAAAAGGAGAATTATAGACCAATATCCCTGATAAACACAGATGCAAAAATTCTCAACAAGATCCTAGCCAATAGGATCCAACAATACATTAAGAAGATTATTCACCATGAGCAAGTGGAATTTATCCCTGGGATGCAAGGCTGGTTCAACACTCATAAAACAATCAACATGATAGATCATATCAACAAGAGAAAAACCAAGAACCATGTGATCCTCTCAATAGATGCAGAGAAAGCATTTGACAAAATACAACATCCATTCCTGATCAAAACTCTTCAGAGTGTAGGGATAGAGAGAACTTTCCTCAGCATCTTAAAAGCCATTTATGAAAAGCCCACAGCAAATATCATTCTCAATAGGGAAACATTGGGAGCCTTTCTCCTAAGATCAGGAACACGACAGGGATGTCCACTCTCACCACTGCTATTCAACATAGTACTGGAAGTCCTAGCCTCAGCAATCAGACAACAAAAAGACATTAAAGGCATTCAAATTGGCAAAGAAGAAGTCAAACTCTCCCTCTTCGCCGATGACATGATACTCTACATAGAAAACCCAAAAGCCTCCACCCCAAGATTGCTAGAACTCATACAGCAATTCAGCAGTGTGGCAGGATACAAAATCAGTGCCCAGAAATCAGTGGAATTTCTATACACTAACAATGAGACTGAAGAAAGAGAAATTAAGGAGTCAATCCCATTTACAATTGCATCCAAAAGCATAAGATACCTAGGAATAAACCTAACCAAAAAGGTAAAGGATCTATACCCTAAAAGCTACAGAACACTTCTGAAAGAAATTGAGGAGGATACAAAGAGATGGAAAAATATTCCATGCTCATGGATTGGCAGAATTAATATTGTGAAAATGTCAATGTTACCCAGGGCAATTTACACATTCAGTGCAATCCCTATCAAAATACCATGGACTTTCTTCAGAGAACTGGAACAAATCATCTTAAGATTTGTGTAGAATCAGAGAAGACCCTGAATAGCCAGGGGAATATTTTTTTTAAAATTTTTTTTTATTTATTTACGATAGTCATACAGAGAGAGAGAGAGAGGCAGAGACACAGGCAGAGGGAGAAGCAGGCTCCATGCACCGGGAGCCTGACGTGGGATTCGATCCCGGGTCTCCAGGATCGCGCCCTGGGTCAAAGGCAGGCGCCAAACCGCTGTGCCACCCAGGGATCCCTAGCTAGGGGAATATTAAGAAAGAAAACTAGAGCTGGGGGCATGACAATGCCGGATTCCAGATTGTACTACAAAGCTGTGATCTTCAAGACAGTGTGATACTGGCACAAAAACAGACAGTTCAGTGGAACAGAATAGAGAATCGAGAAATAGGCCCTGAACTCTATCGTCAACTACTATTCGACAAAGCAGGAAAGACCATCCACTGGAAAAAGGACAGTCTCTTCAATAAATGGTGCTGGGAAAATTGGACAGCACGTGCAGAAGAATGAAAGTGGACCATTCTCTTACACCATACACAAAGATAAAGTCAAAATTGGTGCAAGATCTAAATGACAGACAAGAATCCATCAAAATCCTAGAGGAGAACACAGGCAACACTCTTGAACTTGGCCACAGCAACTTCTTGCAAGATATATCTATGAAGGCAAGGGAAAGAAAAGCAAAAATGAATTACTTAATCAAGATAAAAAGCTTCTGCACAGCAAAAGAAACAGTCAACAAAACTAAAAGAGAATGTACAGAATGGGAGAAGATATTTGCAAATAACATATCAGAAAGGACTACTATTCAAGATCTATAAAGAACTCATTAAACTCAACAGCAAAGAAACAAACAATCCAATCATGAAATGAGCAAAAGACATGAACAGAAATTTCACAGAGGAAGACATAGACATGGCCAACATGCACATGAGAAAATATTCCACATCACTTGTCACCAGGGAAATACAAATCAAAACCACAATGAGATACCACCTCACACCAGTGAGAACGGGGAAAATTAACAAGACAGGAAACAACACATGTTGGAGAGGATGCGGAGAAAGGGGAACCCTCTTGCTCTGTTGGTGGGAATGTGAACTGGTGCAGCCACTCTGGAAAACTGTGTGGAGGTTCCTCAAAGAGTTAAAAATAGATCTGCCCTAAGACCCAGCAATTGCACTGCTGGGGATTTACCCCAAAGATACAGATTCAGTGAAACACTGGGACACCTGCACCCCAATGTTTATAGCAGCAATGTCCACAATAGCCAAACTGTGGAAGGAGCCTCGGTGTCCATCGAAAGATGAATGGATAAAGAAGATGTGGTCTATGTATACAATGGAATATTACTCAGCCATTAGAAACGACAAATACCCACCATTTACTTCAACGTGGATGGAACTGGAGGGTATTATGCTGAGTGAAATAAGTCAATCGGAGAAGGACAAACATTATATAGTCTCATTTATTTAGGGAATATAAAAATAGTGAAAGGGAATAAAGGGGAAAGGAGAGAAAATGAGTGGGAAATATCAGAGGGTGACAACATGAGAGACACCTAACTCTGGGAAAGGAACAAGGGGTAATGGAAAGGGAGGTGGGTGGGAGGTTGAGGTGACTGGGTGATGGGCACTAAGGGGGGCACTTGAGTGGATGAGCATTGGTAGTTATGCTATATGTTGGCATATTGAACTCCAATAAAAAATAGATAATAAATAAATAAATAAATAAACAAATAAATAAATAAAGCCACTGAGATATAATTTATCTATAATGAAAGGCCTATTTTTAAGTGTAAAGTTTGATGAATTTTGACAAATATGTATACCTATATACCATCACCAAAATCAAGTTAGAGAAAATTTATCGACTCAAAGTTATCCATGCCTTTCTGCAGTGAGCCTTCACCCTACCCAACACCCAGACTACATCTGACTTGCTTTCTGTTCTATGAATTAATTTCATATTGAGAATTTTGTAAAATTGAATAATACAGTATAAACTCTTAAATCAGACTCTTTGCATTCTCCATATTTCTGAGATTCATACATTTTGTGTGTGTATCAATAGTTCATAACTTTTTCTTTTATTGCTGAGTAGTATGCAAATACAACACAATGTGTCTATCCATTCATCTGCTGATAAATGTTTGGGTTGTTTCTAGTCCAGAGCAATCATGAATAAAACTGCTATAAATACGTGCAGACAAGTGGTTTTACAGACATACATTTTCATCTTGGGAGGGGGCTAATGAGCCGAAGTGTGAATGGCTGAATTCTTTTACTTATTTTTGTAAAACTTTTGCCAGCTCACTCTTATAAAACTCTAATCTTGGTTGTTTTACAAAGAAAGTTGGATCTCATCATTCAAACTCTATAACTCACAAAATGGCTTCATTCTTCACTTAAAATAAAAGCCAGTCTCTTCATGTCCTCTGTAAAGCCTTGTACGTTTTGCCTCCATCCACAAATAAAGTTTTATTTTCATCCCTTTTTCCCTCTGTTCACTGTGTCTTAACACCATTGCCCCTCTTCATGTTCCTCTATCATAAATTATTTCTCATTTAGATCTTTTTTTTTTTAAGATTTGTTTATTTGTTGGAGAGTGAGAGAGCATGAGGGGGAGGGGCAGAGGGAGAGTCCCAAATAGATTCTGCATGAGAACAGAGCCCAACATGGGGCTCTATCTCATGACCATGAGATCAACTTGAGCTCAAACCAAGAGTCTCATGCTTAA
The DNA here is from genome assembly GCF_905146905.1 of Nyctereutes procyonoides. Taxonomy (NCBI): domain Eukaryota; kingdom Metazoa; phylum Chordata; class Mammalia; order Carnivora; family Canidae; genus Nyctereutes; species Nyctereutes procyonoides. The sequence continues at coordinate 20,628,680 of NW_026575121.1, forward strand.
CTGATTGCACCGCCATCCAGGTATGCCCTTTATTTAGATCTTTGTGACAAATGGCCCACTTCCAGGAATTCTCTCCCATCCTCTGGTTGCATGACTGGCCTCTTTTTTTCTTTCACATCTTACTTTAAGTACCATTTTAGCAAAGGGAATTTCCTCCCTTGCAGTCACATCAGCTTATTTTTTTTATTGTATTTTTCATCTTCTGATACATTTGTTTGTGTATTAGTTCACTGTATGTTTGATCTACTAGAACTAAGGCCCTATGAAACAAAAGATTGTTTGGATTGTTTGCTGTATTGTCTTTAGTGCTGGACCATAGTGATTCTTCAATAAATTATTCAATAAATTATTTAGAGAGCAGCTGAAGAACAGAACATAAACTTACTCTTAATTTATGACCATAATCCTCATAAGGACCCACAATATGGCTGTAAATTCTTAAGTTTTTTTCCCCACACATTCCTTGTGGCATAAGTCACACTGTATGAATTCTTGTCATCATCCTAGTATTAGAAGACCCCTCCCTAAATCTTTAACTGGAGACGTGGTTGCTTAGCCTCTGATTATATTTCTCAGGCCACCTTATGCTAGCAGTAGCCACACGAGCAATTTTCAGACAGTGAAGTGTGAACACATCCCCAAAGACAAGTGATAGACTCACTCTACCCATTCTGGCAGAGTAGAAAACCGTAATGACTGAGATAACAGTGCAAACTATGTGTTGAGGATGGAGTTGTGCTTTTAGCATATATGTCTAAAAGGTGGGAAGTCTACCCACCTGTGCAGATTTAAATATTTTATATATTTTATATATTTTATGTATTTTATATTGGAACAAATATGGAGTGCCTGGGTGGCTCTAGCATCTGATTCGATTTCAGCTCAGGTTGTAATCTCAGGGTCGTGGGATCAAGCCCCTGGTGGTATCACCAACAGTGAGCTAGATTTCAGTTAAAACCAAAAGGTAAGGGATCCCTGGGTGGCACAGCGGTTTGGCGCCTGCCTTTGGCCCAGGGTGCGATCCTGGAGACCCAGGATCGAATCCCACGTTGGTCTCCCGGTGCATGGAGCCTGCTTCTCCCTCTGCCTGTCTCTCTCTCTCTCTCTCTCTCTCTCTCTCTGTGTGTGTGTGTGTGTGTGTGTGTGACTATCATAAATAAATAAAAATTAAAAAAAAAAACAAAAGGTAAGGAAAACTGGTTGAGAAGAGCATAAGGATATGAGAAACTTCATTAATTATGGAATGATATTCCCAGAGGACAAAGTTGACGGATTTGAGTTTGGGTGAGGAAGAGGTTTGATCAAGGATAAGGAAGTACATATCGGTCAGTGTTGCCTGATACAAACAGGTTTGAAAGGCATGAAGTAAGATTTAGTGAGATTTAGTCTCAGCAGCCTTTCTTGACTGTGGGTCCTAAATATTGTGGCCAGAACATCGCCCAAGGTGGCTGGGCAATGTTTTATCTTGCAACTGCTAAGTTAACTGATAATGGGCCCAGAAGCTGTAGATGCTGCTTGCTGTGTGGGCTGGATGATTGCTGAGAAACCTCTCGCTCATGGGATGTATTTAAGTGAGTGATGTATATTTTCTAGTAGTGACTTTATGTTTGAATATATGAATTATGAATGGATAGGTGCCTCTGAGTGTGATCTTAGTGTAAGGATGTCTGTAGATGATATTCATGAATTTGTCTGGAGCAGCTCAGCTAATTAAAGCAATGCACTAAAGAAGCCAGGTCTACACATTCATTTCCTGTGGGGGCTTTTTACATCTGCAGAGTACACAACACTTAATAGGGCCTTAATAAATGTTTGTTCATCAAATGAATAAGTGAATAAAGCATCCATGGGGTGAAGGAGAGTGTGTCTTTAAAGGTCTCACCACCGTCTAAGCCTTTATGCACAACCAACATGTTCAAAAGTCCATGCTTGATCCAGTAAGGGAAATTTTCTATGAAAGTAGGACAGATCAGCAAATATTATCTATATTCTCAGACAAACAACCAAAGAACACATTCTTATAAGAGAGTGTGAGTAATAACATCTAGTATAATGAGAAAAGGAAATGCATATGTCTAAGCTCTCCATCGTCATTGTCAAAAAATATAAACGTTGTTACAAAAATATGAAACAAGATAAAGCTTAATATAAAAATAAAAGTAACCCACAAAAGTAACCTTATCCTTTCAAATACTTGATAAAAGAATATTCTGTTTAAATTCGAATGAAATTTGAATAACTATATTCAATTAACATAATAAAGATAGCTATTTTGCTAGTTATTTTCTTTTTTCCTTACTATTATGTACCTTGTGACAATATTTAATACGTTAACATATTTTTCCATAGGACATAGATTTTGTATAAGCTACCGAAAATAAAATTAAAGCATTTTCTTGGGAAGTTGCATAATATTTTTATGTAAATTCTAAAATATTTTCCCCCCAGTGGGTACCATGTATAAATTCTAAATATCTCCTGGATTGAAAAACACACATATGTAATTTAACATGTTCTTTATAGAAATGCAAAGGTCAAGAAATAACGTAGAAGAAAAAAAAATTATTCTTAATTATCTTAAAGAGAAAATAGTTGTAACTTTTATTTATTTATTTATTTTTGTTGTTGTTGTTCTTACTTTTCTCTGGCACAATATTTTTTACCAGGGAATATAATATACATATATTTTTATTTCCCACTTTATATTACAACATAAGCAGACTTTTTTTTTAAAAGATTTTATTTATTTATTCATGAGAGACACAGAGAGAGAGAGGCAGAGGGAGAAGCAGGCTCCACGCAGGGAGCCTGACGTGGGACTCAATCTGGAATATATGTAACCATTTCAAATAGTGTTAATAAAAGTCTGTTTGGGGATCCCTGGATGGCTCAGCGGTTTAGCGCCTGCCTTTGGTCCAAGGGGATGATCCTGGAGTCTCAGGATCGAGTCCCACATCGGGCTCCCTGCATGAAGCCTGCTCCTCCCTCTGCCTGGGTCTCTGCCTCTCCCTGTGTAACTCATGAATAAATACTTAAAATCTTACACATATTCCTTTAAACAAAAGTTATCTGTTAAATGCTTAGAAACTAATCTAAGTGCAGAGATTATATAGAGGTAAGTAAAACAGATCAAGTCTACATCATTCTCATTAACTCATCTCAACATCTTGGAAAATACTTTAAATGACAGTTAATCAAAAGGAACATAAATTTACCAAAGCAATATGTTGGTATTTGAAAGCTCAGAGAAAAAAAACAACAACATCATATCAAAGCTTTTACATTTTAAAGCTTTTCACATACTTCAATGTAAATATTAGTTTACTTTTACTTCATTTTATTTGAGAGGCAAAGTTTTACTTTTAAGGAGGCCTATTTCTTAAATCTAAAATTCCACAAATAAAACCCAAACACAAACAAAGACAAGCAGAGACTTAATTCTTAAGTATCACTTAAGAATTCTTAATTCTTAAGTATCCTAATTTGATTTTAGATTCCAACTTTTTTTTTTAAATAAATAATGAGAAACTATAGTGCCCTGTGGCCTCCTGTCTAAAACATTTTTATGTTCATATATCAGCCAGACTGTCATTGTCTTACATCTGTTATGTTGCAGCAACATTATTCATTATAATTCTTTGTTTGTTCAACCAAAAGGCTCTTTGGGTTTGGTTTTACCCTATATTTTAACAGATGAACTGTGTTATCTATGCACAGAAGTTATTTTTACGCTTTACTTGTGAAACTTAACTGCTTGCATGTGCAAAAGCAAACAAACTGTTGCATTCTGCCTCAGTGCCATAAAAAACCTGGACCATCTGGAGCTCATCACTTTCTTGGTCAATTATAGATGAACAGAGTCCTGAAATACTGAATAGATAATCCATCAAATACAACCAAGGGCATGAGGCCTTCTTAGAGCCATTTCCCAATCAAGGTAGTAGCTTCTATTGTTTGACCACACTCCCTGTTTTATTTCCTTGGGCTTGAAAAGTCACTTGCAAAAGGCATTAGCCTCCTAAGGGACTCAGTATGGTCATTTTAGTTTCTTAATTAGAAGAAGCTGAGAGTTAACATTAAAAAAAAAAGTGCCGTGTTACACAGCAAAGATTTTATGATTTCTCATGGAGAGTCCCTCCAGTAACTGTGATTTCACCTAAAAGAACCTCAACATTGGGAAATTAAATTTATTGACCACCATGAGACTAGGTAGAAAAAACTGGCTTTTAAATGCAATTGGTTTTATGTTGTTAATAATAGCTAGTTTCACTGTATTTTTACCATATTTTTATATTTACCATACCATAATAATTTACCATGTTATATGTTTACCATTATGGAAAATATTGCAGTTGTGCAGTTTTGAAGTCATAAAATATATTTTGGTGTGAGAATAGGTGTTAGAGATTTCTTTAGAAAGGGATCTTTCATAAATCAAATGTGACAAAGAGGAAGATGGTTTTAACAGAATGAAAGGGATTTATGTGTTTCTAAACCTTGCTTTATGGAAAATAATTCCTGAATGGTGTGTGTGCCAGGTCTAATTCCCTCCACATTATGTTCACCAAACAGCCCAGTTTTCTAGTCTTCAAGCTCCTTTTATCTCTGCATCTTTGCGTTTTGCACTTTTCTGTCTATCTGTAGTTCTTTGCCCTGGGTGCTGGCCACTTACTGACATTTAAGACCAAACTCGAAAGTAGATCATCCCATGACCCCAAATCAAAATCAGACTTTCAATCTCCTCTTGCCAACTGTTCTAAACCATATCAATCTGAGTGGCTTTTCTCCCTCCTTCCTTCACTCTCTTCTTTCCATCCTTTATTTGCAGCATGTGACACTACTGAGCTATCTTGCTTATTTACTTCCATGTGTGGACTAGTTCCCCCACCCCCATGTATATGGTCTATATTTCCCAATATATAGAATGACACCTGACATATAAATATTTGTTGAACAAATGAAATACAAAAAAAGAACAAATAAATTCAAACACAGATTCGTACACATCTTAAAGAGACAGTGAAAAAAGATTGCTTCTGAATTGCCTGTATGCGAACCATTCTATACACACATATATATGATATATGCAGTGTTGTCTTGTTTTTTAATTTACAGTTACTCATGTAATGTTATTATTATTTTCTAACTATCATGGGTTATCAGCTTTGATTTTTCTCTTTCATCTTAAAGTTAAGAGAGAATTGATATCAATATTGTTTTAATTTTCAGATCATTTTCATGTTTATCTTTGTAACTGCTTTAATGATCTTTTTATTTGAACTTTATGTTCAGAAAATGTTTATTATTTTGAATTACCTTCTGAGATGTATGGAGATTTTGTTTTTGGTGTAACATGTGGACATGTTTTGTAAACATTCCTTGTGTCCCTAAAAAGGATTATTCCAATATAAAATTAAGTTTCAAATGTGCCAATTGGCTCAATACTAATAATTATTTTATTCAGATCCTTTATATCTTATTAACTTTTCTACCAAAACAATGTTTGAGAGGGGTAAACAAAAATATACTAACACTGAATTTCCTTTGATTTCTTTGTATACTTTCTATAGATTTTTCATGTGTTTTCATGTTATGGTATTTGACTTTTAAACTTAAATTTCATGAAATCAAATCATCTTGATGGACTTTACTTTTTGTGCCTGCCTGTTTCATTAACACTTGTTGACTTAAATTTAAACTTGCCTGATATTTGTATGAAATAAACCTAATTTTTAAAAATATTATCCTGCTCTTTTCATCTATCCTTGTAATTTCAAACCTTCAAATCACTGTTTTATATCAATATCTTGCATATAATGCAAAAATGTCATTTTTTTTGATCCAATAGGTAAGTTTATCCTGTCTACATTTATACATAAATTTCTTTATTTAAATTCTGCTTCTTTGTTTTTAAGTGAATTCTTGCTTTCGATTCTTTAGCTTTTGCAGACTCATAATATGTAGTCTGGATTTTATTATGTCCTTTTTATTTTTGTTTCATTTTCCAGTCTCTTATCTTTTAACCTTCTTTAGCAGTTACCCCTCTATACCCTTATAAAACATACTTATTGACTCGTTATTTTTAAGGATGTTAAAACCTTTTTATGAATTATGTAGGAATTACATTTTTAATTCTTGCACTTTACCTTCTTCTTTATACTTTCAATATTATTATTTTTCTAATTCTTCTAAATTTAGGGGTATACTCTTTTATTTTGTTCTGCAATCATAATTCCCATAACTAAAAAAGCTTATATGCATCAAATTATTTATGTTATCAATATATATCAATATTTACTGCCCATACATTTCCTATAACATTAAATGAACCCTTCTTGGACTCCTGGGTGGCTCAGTGGTTGAGTGTCTGCGTTCAGCTCAGGTCGTGATCCCTGGGATCGAGTCCTGTCTGACTCCCTCTGCCTATGTCTCTGCCTCTATGTGTCTCTCATAAATAAATAAATAAAATCTTTAAAAAAATAAATGAAACCTTCAGGGAAAATCCTAAATTTAGCATCAGACTCCAGTAACCAGGGTATAATGATTTTTACTTATTAAATAAGTAGATAACCCTAATTGACTAGGGTCATGGTTCTTACGTATTGTTCCTAGGCAAGCTATGCTAAGGCCAATGAAGAAGCCATTGAGGAACCATTTAGGGAGTTTAGGGAGTGACCATGCCATCCAATTTTCCTAAGACTTCCAGTTTTAGCACCAAAAGTCTCATATCTAAAGAACCTCTTCAGTCCTAGGAAAACTGGCGTGTTGCCTCTGTGTAGTTATTGCACTTTGGTTGTGAGCCTGGAGCCACCATTAATCAAGACCAACAGTGAAACTGATAAAAGACTAAGTAAGACCAAGGTCTCTATCTGTCCATCAACATATCTGATGGCAATGATCTCCTGAGAGTGAGGCCTACAGCTTCACATCTATCTTCTAAATTCCACTTCTTCTCATGTCAATTCCAACCCAGAAGTATACAGGAAGGGAGATTCTAGGAAATGTTCCCAGGTCAATCACACTGACACTGTATAACCTAGCATATCTATAAGGAAGGAGATGAATAAATAGGAGTAAATGAGCATTAGGGATATAAGGAAAGGGATTTATAATATCAGAGTTTATTAATACAGAGTTAATATTATAATGTTAGAGCCTATAACAATTACAATTCATTGTACAGAGGTACAATGATTTGGATAGCAAAAAATGTCAGCAAATGACAGGGAATTGGGAAGCTAAGGTGTAGTTGAGCTAAAGTGTTAAGGATTGATGAGGTCATGTAGATGGCAGGTAGAATTCATTCACATGATTGCTAGTTTCATCTTGAACAAACATATTGCAAACAAGGAATTAGGGCTAAATATACAGTGGATGGAAAACAGTGATTAGGAAGAGTAAAGAGTGACACGACGTGATGGAGGGACAGCAAGGATTCAGGAAAGCAAAGATTCCTCTCCTCCAAATCCATAGGAACCAACAGCCCTTCCGTGACAGGGTGGTGTCCACAGCATGGGCCTGCTTCTTGGCAAGAAAGTTGAGGGAAACTTTCAGTGAGGGTTTGCATCTGTAAGCACAATTTTTAGTCATGAAACAGGTGTTCTTGCATATAGAATAGAATAACTTGGATGTAAGCCTGCCATTGATATGCTGGGTTGGGGCAGAAGTGATTAAACACTAAGGACATTTGGGCATATGAGAATAGGTACAATTAAAAGATCTTTTTACTTGAGCAGTGATTAAGAATAACCCAAAAGTGAGACATAGTTTCTTTACCTAAGCTTCAGTTTTAGAGATAATAATATTAAAATTAAATGGGACTAATATTTTTCCTTATAAATGAGGTGGCACTCAACATGATAAAAAACCTTTTGTGATCTCTCAAGACTCTATACTGTAGATAGATCTTGTGTCTACTGGTGGAATATTTTCATTCCTCTGAAATGAGTCAGCATTGATCCAGATTAATTATGTGGGCTCCAGGAAGGGGCATATAACTTATAAGAAATGTCTCCACTCAAGTCAAGAGGCAGACACAGTGTCCTTCTGGCTGGCTAAGTTAGTGTTTATAGAGGTTTGCCCATAAGCTGTAGTGATAAGCCTGGCATCTGGATTTTATGGAAAGAAGAATATTCTCTATAATTTTATAAATACCAAATAGCCTGTTCAGGAAAGATTTTCTAGATATGTAGGACGTTGCGAGGTTTGTCTAAGTTAAAGAAATTTTGATGGAAATAGAGTCTGAGGCTTAGTAGATTTGAATCTGACAGGACAGAAAAGTTTTTGTCCAATGTAGAGTGGCTTTTGAGGTAGTAAGATATCCTGGTGAAAATAAAAAAGTTAACGCTGAAATGGATGACTTCGGTTGATATTTTCTAAAATATTTATTGCTATATAACATAGGAAAGTATACAGATCATAAGATACAATGCAAACATTGCAATATATCTACTACCAAGATCAAATATAAAACAGTATCAGCATCTCAAAAGACTTCTTTTGTGTTTTCTCCCAGTCACTAATATTCAAAGGTAATCAGTTTGCTGTTATTGTTATAGAGTAGTCCAAATAATAAAAGAAGATGAAAAAATCATTTTATGAGGCCAATAGTACCATGATTTCAAAGTCAGACAAAGACATTACAAGTAAAGTAAACTGCAAGACAATATGTCTCATGAGCATATGGACACTTCATGAACCCCCTTGGTTTGAGGTTACTCAAGCACTATGATCAATGGACACATATTAGTGGCACTTGCTGGTGGCAAATTCATGGCAGGGGAGATAGCTAAATGCATTAGAAAACAAAAATCAAAGAGAAAATGAACTAAAAATGATGTACATTGTCTGCTTTTGTCTGTTTTGGTGAAATGGATAGGAAAAGAGAAACATCTCCAGGTTTCTAGACTCACTTGTTATGGCTAGTAATTCAGTCTAAAAGGGGAAAGATATGTCCTGAAAGGGGCAGATGCTCTCATGATATGTATGCGATCCTATCTGATTGGTAATCAATAAAAAGATTGTATAGTTTACAAGTACAGCTAATTAAACAAAAAAACTACTGAAATATAGGAATATCCAGGCAATATTTATTTGTAGACATCTATAAGCAACTTCCCGCTGAAATATTTTTACTGAGCCTCTCTTGAACTGGATTTTATATATCAGTGATAAGGAACTTCTTTCCCTTACCATAGATATTGTCAAATAGAAGGGCTTGTTCTGTCTTTTTCAGGGTCCACAGTTAGGTGCAGTCTTTGCAGAAATATAGATAGGTGGGAAAAAATCCCAATTGAGCTGGATAAAAGTAGAGTTGAAATGTGATATGTCTCCAATTGTACCTTTTGAAACTGGTAGATTTTTTTTTTTTTTCCTAAGGCTGGTGAAATATTGAAAATGTTGTCAACTTTGGAGTTTCTATATGATGCAAGTAAAGTTTCCCCTAATTCTATGTCTTTGATCCAAGTGATTCTTTTTTTTTTTAAATTCTTTTTTTATTTTATTTATTTATTTATGATAGTCACAGAGAGAGAGAGAGAGAGAGAGAGAGAGAGAGAGAGGCAGAGACATAGGCAGAGGGAGAAGCAGGCTCCATGCACCGGGAGCCCGATGTGGGATTCGATCCCGGGTCTCCAGGATCGCGCCCTGGGCCAAAGGCAGGCGTCAAACCACTGCGCCACCCAGGGATCCCGATCCAAGTGATTCTTGATGCTGTGATAAAAGAGTTTTCAACTTAGCTCTAAAGAGGTTTTGGTTTTGGGGAGGATAATAAGAGTTTGGGGAGGATAATAAGTAGGGAGGATAATGTGAGAAGTTTGTTGCCAATCTCTATGTCCAGCTCCAACGAATGGGGATGAATGATGGGAGAGTGTTTAATATTATTAATTTATCTTCTCCTTTTTTCATTTATTGCTAACCAGCCATTTGAACACTTGTGAAGTGACTAAAATTTTAATGGATCTCCATAAGACATTAGGTAATCTCACTGTCCTCACAACCTCTCAAAGTGTTAAAGATTTTTAATATATTAGTTATCCTAACTTTGAAATATGAGGATGTCAAAAAAGGAGAAACTTCTTTTTTAGAACTCATGGTTATTAAAATGGGTACAAGGCAAAGGAGAGGATTACGATCCCAGTGACAGGATGCAAGAGCTGTGGGTGTAATTCTCAGTAGAGAGACAATTTGCATGGGTATGGATAAAACGGACTGAGATCTGAAGATATTTCATAGGGATTGATGGATGCTGGTGCTGATTAATCTGACCAAAGTACATCTCCCAACAAACGTGGAAGATTCTTATGTAACTTTGATTGAAGTTAATAGAAACATTCTTTCAACAAGAAAAAACATACTGTCCCTGACAGCTCCAAAGGTATTGATTAAGATGCTGGTTTCTGGAGAAATCACATAGCACATCTGGGAATTTTATTAGCTGCTGTTCACAAAGTTACCAGGGAAAGAACTGAATATAAGAAGGCTCTGAACAACAAAAGGCTTTGTTAATGTTTCAAAGAGATATCGCACAATCAATCCCTTTGGTACCTTTGGCCGTCCATGCTCAAATGATATTGGAAGTGTCTGTTATGCTCAATCATGCTGATTTGAGCCTTTGACAGAAACCTGCTTGACTCCCAGTGGTGACCACTGGGATTTTAGGCTAAAAAGTAAGCTGATGTTTAAGTTACACTTGCATTTGAATGGCCTACTGTTGGGCTTTATTTGAATTTGATTATCTTATGGAGGAACATACAATTATTTTGACACTGAACTTACCATTAGTTCCTAGGCTATGTCAAAGCGTTAGTCCAGCAGAAAAAAAGATTCACAGTAGTGTTTCCACATTATATGGAGATTTATGTTGAAGAACATGTGACGGGGTAACCTTTGAATGTACTCCTTCTTATGACTGGTTATCAGAGGAAGTAAAACAAGCAGCATGGTTTAAAGATGCTGAACCCTGTGGGGTCTTATGAGTTGTTTCTCCCTTCAACTCAGTGTGATTAGTGCAGCATACAACCGAGCAATTCCACTTTATATATTTACGGAAGAGAAAGTCAAACATTTACCCATGTAGAAACTTGTCACAAAAACTTACAACAACCTTACAAAAAATGGCCCCAAATTTCTTGTTATGGGGGATTAGTAGCTGCATTCCATATGGTTTGAAATGGCAGGCTTTCAATACAATTCAAAGTCATTTCCAACTATTCCCTACGTGTTCTGGTGATTTTTTTCTTTGCTCCAGACATATGTAAAAGTATGTGCATTATGAGTTGCTTAATTTCTAAATATTTGGGGTAAGAATCTAATTATCTTCTTGTTATTAGTTTCCAACTTTATTCCCACTAGGGTCAGAGAATGTGCTCTGTACGATCATGTAACTTTAAAAAGTGTTGGGACTTTCTCTATGGTCCAGCAACTGGTGATTTTGAAATTAATATATGATTAACAGATTTCGAGTGTCATGTTAGTTAGCTGTCAGTTACAAATTTGTTTGTTATGTTTGTCAGATTGGCTACATCTTTGCTGATTTTTTTCCAGATTGTTTAATGTTAATGAGAAAGGTGTGTTAAAATCACCAACAGTAAATAAATATATATTTTCTAATTCTTGTTATCAGTTATGTCAGTTTTCCTTTGTAAAAGTCATATTCTTGAGATTATATAGATCAAGAATTATTTTATCTTACTCATGAAATGAGCCTTTGTCATGTGATATGTCCTCTTTACCGTGGTATGCTTCTTGTCCTCAAGTCTTCTTCCTCTGCTCTGTGCTGTGAGCTGGGCACATCAGCTTTTTCCTGATGCATTTGCATGCTATGGGAGTTTCTGTAACTCTAACTATGTCATCTGTTGTTAAGAAACATCGACTTAGATTAGATTTTCATTCTGATGATTACTTTTTTATAATCCTGGAACATAATATTTAGAATAACTCAGAATATTTACATTTCACGAAATTAATGCTATGGTTAAAGTCTGTCAGGTTTCTTCTAGTTTCTATTTGCTGCAGCTATTCTTTGTTCTTTCCAGGGTTTTTCTCAGCTTTATTTTGGATTAATCAAGACTTTCTTTTGAAGAATTTCATTTTTCTCATTAACGTGTTAATATATTGATTTATGATACTCTATAATTGACAGTAGACATATTAGTGGCTACTTGAATGTTGTATTCTGAACATTTAATGAAAAATGGAAAGTCATTAAAATATTTCAGCTTATTTTTACTCTGAATTTTGTGCCATTATTTGTAGGTATTATGATTTTACATATAGTTACATATTAGACTATTGTTATTACTATTATGGTTTTCAACAGAATATGTTTTTATAAACATTCACATTTTATCTCTTCAGCCATCATCATTCCTTTTAAAGTCTAGCTGGAATCATTTTTCCTTCACCTTGAAGAATTTTCCTTAGTATTTCTTTTAATGCAAGTCTACGGACAGTAAGTTATTTCAACTTTTGTTGATTCTAAAATATAATAGTTTGGGGCTTATTTTGAAAAACATTAGAGAATTCACGTTGGCAAAATTTTATTTTCTTCTCTCATTTTAAACATTTTTAAAAATTTTCTTTTGGCTTCTGTAATTTCTTTGTAAAGCCAACTGCCAGTCTTAATTTTGGCTCTTTTTTTTAAATGATTTTATTTATTCATTTTGTTTTTCATGTATTACCTCCAGGTTTTTATTTTGTCTATCTATCTATCTATCTATCTATCTATCTATTTATTTTTAAGATTTTATTTATTTATTCATGAGAGACACAGAGAGAGAGGCAGAGACTAGTCAGAGAGAGCCGCAGACTCCATGCAGGGAGCCCAATGTGGGACTCGATCCTGGGTCTTCAGGATCATGCCCTGGGCTGAAGGCAGGCACCAAACCACTGAGACACCCAGGTGTCCCTACCTCCAGGTTTTCAAATTAAGATTTAATGTATTATAATGTATAACTTTCAGAAGTATTCTAATTTTCTTGGAACACTAATTAATTGATTTACAGTGTTTTCTTCCACAGATGTTGGACGTGTTTAGCCATAAGTAAAAATGTACAAATATATATTTGTAATATATACATATATAAATAACTTTCTATATATGTTAATGTTTATAAAGTTATATACAATTATATATAATATGCAATATTTATCAATTTATTAACATACTTATATGTATTTTTATACACATATGTAATTTTATCTACTTCTTGCTAGTTTTGCAGTAGGAGCATTTATCTACTATCTCAACTACATCCTTCTGTAAGCAGAAGATGCCACAATTCTAGGCTAATATTTTAAAAACAACAATATCCACAAACTAGTCCCAATGGCCCAAATTTTATGTATAAATACTCATACAGTGGAATTTCCCATATTTTGAGTGGCAAGTGATTATTTGTGGAAGCTTTATAAATATGAATTATTTTTTAATTGCTGTATTTATGTACTAGTTCTGTTCCACCCCTCTTTATAACTTTATTTCCACACTTAATTTTCTCTCTTTAATTTTTTTTTCCCATTCTACTAGAGTCAGATTGCTACTAGACAAACCAGTTACAGTGCTAGGATATCACAGTTCTCTTGAAAATAACATCTTTTGTTCAATACCTTATATTTGAAATTAAAATATTTTAATATACTTAGGAAAATATTTTAAATATACTGAGGAATGTCTTTGATATCTTGAAAGATATATATGTATATTTATTTACCTGACTGTATTCTGATGTGGATTCAGGATTAAGAAGTTGGAAATTTATTATCCAAATTCACAGAAATAGTAGATAGTTAACAAGTATTAAACTCTGAAACCCAAGATCTAAGCTTGTAACTGGGAGAGGTAAAATGCAAATATGTCATGGAATCAAGAGACATTTTAGCCAATCAATCTCAAAAGTGCAGAAAGAGTACAATTTGAGGCATACTTGTGATACCATGAAACTTACTAGTCATGTTTGGCTTTAGGTTAGCAAATAGAATCCTATGCTCATTAATAGTCTCTTTACATCGAACACTAGCATGCAATGTATCATATTATACAATGTATTATACATGGATACAATGTATCACACAATCACAAACTTGTTTAACAATACCCTTATTTAATTAGAAATATCAAGAAGCTCTTGAATAATACTCATTTTTTTCTCTGGAGGGGCAATCTGATAAAACAATACAGTATAGCATAGTAAAATTGGCATTACTCAGTATCAAAGATGTGATTTAGGAGGAAAGGAATTGGGTTAAGTCTATGAGTTTTTAAAACCTGGAGATATTATGACAAGAGTCTTTATCATTGGCCTTAGAGAGAAAACTAATGAAAGCCCCATTATCCAGCTTTGGCTTTCCTTCCTTTAATAAGAGGTAAAATGCTAAAGAAATAGTTATGTCAAAAGCCGATGGCAAGTAAATTATTATAATCTCCTTCTAGTTATCAACTGTCAGATTTTCTGAAAACTTGTGATAATAAGATCAGTTCTAGCTATTCATTCTAATAAAGATAACGATGTGGCTTAAAAGATGTAAAAAGAGAAGGCATTGGATCAAAAAATAATTCTCAGGATTAAAATAGACTTCAGGAGGAAAAAAATCCTTAATCGATGTTATATAGGAGAAAATGTAAGTGGTTGTCACACATACACATCCAAAGGTGTCTAATGAAAACATATTAATAGAAAAGTTTTATTAGATGTGGATAAAAATTCAAATCCCTACAGAGGTTGCTATACATTTTAATTTTTAGGCTCCAAGAAGCCATGCATATACCTCAGTCATTTCAAAATTAGTCGTGGCTGAGAGTCATGTAGGATTGATATTCTCTGGTTATTCAAATTATTTTCCTCTATTGTACTGACAGATTTTTAATTTTACTATTCTCTATGTATTTACTATAAAGAGAATTCTTAGTTAAAAATTACTTAGTTACCACTTACTATCTCTCAGACACAGCCATATTCTTTAATTATACATTTATGTTGAACCCAACATAACATTACTGATTTTATTAATAGGTTTCTTTACATTTGATATTTATTTATCTCAATATTTATTTATGTTTATGCTTGTATTTACCTTAAATTGCTCTTCTTGCATTTTCATACTTTGGTCTGAGATTATTTTATTTCTTCCTAAAGGATTCTCCATAGGCTTTCTTTTTAGTGTGTATCTATTGGTGTGAAAAACTTCCAGTTTTTGTTTGGCTGAACATGTCTTTATTTTGACTTCATTTTTGAAAGACATCTTTTGTGGGGGGTATACAGTTCTTTTATACAATATACTTTAAACATGTAAACCACCCCAGGGGGCGCCTGGGTGGTTTAGTCAATTAAGCATCTGCCTTCAGCTCAGGTCATGATCCCAGGGTCCTGGGATGGAGTCCCTCATAGGGCTCCTGCTCAGCAGGGAGGCTGCTTCTCCTTCTGCCCGTTCCCCCCCCCCCCCCCCCCGCTCACAGCTGTCTCTTTTTCTCAAATAAATAAAATCCTTCAAAAAAAAAATAAAGATGTTCATTAACCTATGATTAGTGACATTTCTGAAATTTATTTTTCAATTTTATTTTTGTTCTTTAAAAGTAACATACATGTTTCCCTTGCTTAGAAGATATTTCTCCTTGCCTCTGGTTTTCTTTGTATATATTCTAATTGATTATTGGTGAATTTTTGAAAACTTTCAGTGACTACCTCAGTCTCATTCTCTCTCTTTTTTTTCCTCCTCTGGGACTTTATTTAATACTATGAAAGACTTTTCCCCTTTCCCTTATATCTATATTAAATGCTCCCTCCCCCCCGATTTGTTTTTTTTTGTTTTTTTTTTTTTAATTTTTTTTTCTTTTTTTATTTATTTATGATAGTCACACACAGAGAGAGAGGCAGAGACACAGGCAGAGGGAGAAGCAGGCTCCATGCACCGGGAGCCCGACGTGGGACTCGATCCAGGGTCTCCAGGATCGCGCCCTGAGCCAAAGGCAGGCGCCAAACCGCTGCGCCACCCAGGGATCCCCCTCCCCCCGATTTGTATCCTTTCCATATCTGTGCTTCTATCCAGATATTTTTCTGATCTTTCAGTTTACTGATATTTTGTTCTGCTATCCCTGGTTAAATCCATCAAGCACTGTTTTGGATTACTGTATTTTCTGGGTCTACAATGTGTATTTCGATTTTTTTGGCATATTTTGATTTTCTGATGCTATAAACCATCTTCATTTCTTTTTTTTTCAAGGTTTTTTTTTTTTTTTTATGATAGTCACAGAGAGAGAGAGAGAGAGAGAGAGAGAGAGAGAGAGACAGGCAGAGGGAGAAGCAGGCTCCATGTGCCGGGAGCCCGATGTGGGACTCGATCCTGGGTCTCCAGGATCAGGCCCTGGGCTGAAGGCGGTGCTAAACCTCTGAGCCACCCGGGTTGCCCTTCATTTCTATTTTTTACATATTTTCCCTATTTTTTCTACACATTTTAACCATAACCACTTTAAAGATGTGTCTACAAATCCCTAAGTGTAAGACCACTAGGTAGTTTTGTTTGCTTATTTTCTTGGCTTTAGGTCACTTGGTGTTCTCTCATGCCATGGGTAAGATGTTTTCAGTGAATGCCAGGCCATATTTTAAAATTCCATACAGTCTCTGGGTGATTTTTTTTTTTTATACACAGAGGATTTATCCATACCTTTGCTAGAAAGAGTGACTAATCACCTTAGTTCAATCCAAATTCAAATGAGTAAAAGTTGTATTATAGTTTGGGTATGGTTCCAGTCTCTGGTTCACCTCTAGTCCCAAAGCCTTCTAGTCTAGCTCCAGCTGAACCTGGGTGTTCTGCAGCTCTGATACATATATATCCAAACTGCACTGTGATTCAGGTCCCTCAAGTATCTATCTGTTACCTTTTGGGCCTGAACAACTGTTACAAGATCTTTTTTTCTCTATTTATTAGTCTATTCCCCAGGCACTGTGCTGTAATCCTTACCTTTGACTCTGTTCTCAAAATTGGAAAATGCCCTGAGGGGTAAATAGGTGCTGCAGAGAGTCATCCCAGATTCCAGCACAACTCCTGGCTTCTCCCAATTGTATTTACTCAGCCTTAGAAACGATAAATACCCACCATTTGCTTCAACGTGGATGGAACTGGAGGGTATTATGCTGAGTGAAGTAAGTCAATCGGAGAAGAACAAACATTATATGGTCTCATTCATTTGGGGAATATAAAAAATACTGAAAGGGATTATAGGTGAAAGGAGAGAAAATGAGTGAGAAATATCAGAAAGGGAGATAGAACTTGAGAGACTCCTAACTCTGGGAAACGAACAAGGGGTGGTGGAAAGGGAGCTGGGTTGGGGGATGGGGTGACTGGGTGATGGGCACTGAGGGGGCCACTTGATGGGATGAGCACTGGGTGTTATATGTTGGCAAATAGAACTCCAATAAAAAAATATACACCCCCCCCCCAAAAAAAAAAAAGAAAAACAAATTCTAAATCTGTCACTTATTAGCTTACATCCTTAGTCAAGTTGTTTAACCTTTCTGCATTTTGGAGTTCTCATCTGTAAAATAGGATTTAAAAATAGTATTTACTCAAAAAAAAAAAAAAAGTCCTTGCTGCCTTGAGGATCTCTGATGCCTTTGAGTATATTTAATTTAGATTTTTTTTAAATCAATTTTTCTTATTTTTCTTATTTTGAAAAATTTTAAAAAAATTTTTCTTATTTTGAAAAATTTTAAAAAAATTTTTCAATTTTTCTTATCTGGCTTCTGCTGCTATTCACTTTAGGATAGTTGATCTGCTGCAAGATAATCCATCCTTTCCCAAAGCAAAATTATAATATTTTTGTGAGTTGTTTAAACCATTTAAACTATAATTTCAGTATTCTCTTACTAAAAAAAAAAAAAAAGACTTTATTGTTAACTTTGAGGACAAGACTTTTAGCTGTCTGCCATCAGAAGTATATTTCAATTATTTTTATTTGCAAAGGCCAGGTAAAAAGTTTCAACCAAATCAGAAAATAACATAATTATGCAAATTTCTCATGAAATGAGTGGCTATGTTGAAAGAAGAGTTTATCACATCCTCCTAAATAATGTGGATTTTTTCTAAACTCTTTGTATTCTTTCTAAATAATAAATGAACATATTTATTTGAATAATTTGGTAAACAGTATTTACCATCCAAAGATCTGCAATTTTTAAAGAGTTCTAAAATCTATTTGTAACAATAATTTGTGTTAAATTTCTACTTCATAACATATATAAAAATAAACTGGAGTTACTTAATATCTGAAAGTAGCAAAAGCTAAATGAAAATCCAAGGGGTATGAAATAGTGGTTTAAGACTTAGTGTGTAGAGGTCTTCCTAAGTCAGACAGGAAATCCAGAAGACATCACATGCAAAAGTGAGAGATGTAACTATACCAATTACCCATATACATATCTTTTTCAACCCTTGGTATTATAATTTCTTAGTCTCTGTGCTCCTAGGGTTGTTTTCTTTTCCGCCTCTTACTGCTGACAGTTGGTCCCAAAGTCACATAATTAAATTGTTTGTAGTAAACAGTAAACTTCAAAATCTCGAATCCTCTAATAATCACCAGAAACATCACTAAAATACTGAAATAATTCCTCAAATCCAGTGTAGCTTCAAACTTATTGACTCAATCTTGTTTTCACTATTCTACTCCTCTGACTTTCTTGATGTTTTAAGAATGAAATATCTGGTCTATCTTTTTTTTTTTTTTTTTTTTTTTTATGAACCCAAGGTGGGGTCTCTGCCTTCCCAGAGAGCTACAGGTAACACATATCTGCTGAGTGACACAAGACAAGAAAGGTTTTGAGCCTGGGAACCTCCTAGATACATATTTTTCTGATCATCACCAAGAGACTGAAGATGATGTTCACCTCCTCACAACTTATGCAAAGCATAGATAGAGAGAGGGAGAGAAGAGTTATAGACCAACATCCACAGGGCAGGCCATTTAGCTTGAAACTCAAGTGTGATTTTTATATTTCAGGCTTGAGACACAATTCCTTCTTTAGGCAACTTCATTCTTTGCTCTTAAGACCTTCAACTAAAAAAAAAAAAAAAAAAGACCTTCAACTAATTGAATGAAGCCTACCTACTTTATGGAAGATAATGAAACTGACCATGATATTAATCATCTCTGTTTTCACAGTGACATTTAACCTAGTTTGACTCTAACTTGAGCACCAGCCACACTGACATATAAAATTAAGCATCACAATGTGTC
The DNA here is from genome assembly GCF_905146905.1 of Nyctereutes procyonoides. Lineage (NCBI taxonomy): Eukaryota > Metazoa > Chordata > Mammalia > Carnivora > Canidae > Nyctereutes > Nyctereutes procyonoides. Next base: position 20,647,908 of record NW_026575121.1, read on the forward strand.
TCTTATTAATTATTATTAATTACTCTAATTCACTCGCACACACTTATAATTATTGTATGCTTCCTCCTGTCATATATATGATATACATTGTACAGCTATAAAATCTGGAGGAACATATTAAATTGTAAATGGTGTGTTTTAACAAGAGACAGATGAAGAGATAGTGGAGAGAGAGAAGAGGAGAGGACAAGAATATGCATGAAACCAAAGATTATCTGGTAGCTGTAACATATTCCTAAATTTCACACAATATATATTTAACATTTATATGTTATAAATACATGGCAAATGATATATAATGCACAATATATAACAATATAATATAAATGCACAATATAATATATAACATGTAATAATGCAAATATAATATATAACAACATAATATAAAATACATGTATTACATTCTTTCCCCAAACAGTAATTGATAGGATTTACATTTTCCATCAAAATCAAAGAAATATTTTTGAGAACTAGATATAATGATCTATATCTATATAGATCTATCTATTATATATCTATTATATATCTATTATATATCTATAATTTTATAGTGATGTAACATTTACCATGTTGCAGCTAAAGGTAGTATATATAAACAAAGATTATCAATGATTATTTAAAAAATATTTAAATGCATTCTGGAATAGCAATCATTAAAAGATGATGTTGATGTATTGTAATAAGGCGTTTTAAGGAGAAAAAAATTACTAAGCCCAGTGCTGAAATTATAATTAAATTATGTTTGGAAAGCATAGAAATATGTTTGAAGAGCCTAGAAATTACTATGCTCCTAATCTTTCTTTTTAAAAAATATTTCCCTTTTTATTAAATTCAAATTAAAAAAATAAAATAATTTAATTATAAAGTAAGTTAAATATAGAAGATATTGTTAAAGAGTACAGATTGAGGATTGCTTGTTATGTAAATCTAGAGAGTCATATCTTAGAAACTTTTTTTTAATTTTTATTTATTTATGATAGTCACAGAGAGAGAGAGAGAGAGAGAGAGGCAGAGACATAGGCAGAGGGAGAAGCAGGCTCCATGCACCGGGAGCCTGACGTGGGATTCGATCCCGGGTCTCCAGGATCGCGCCCTGGGCCAAAGGCAGGAGCCAAACCGCTGCACCACCCAGGGATCCCTATCTTAGAAACTTTAAATGACACATTCCAACCCAAATAACTTTTAACTATTTGATGGTAGGGGTGCCTGGGTGGCTCAGTAAGTTAAGCATCTGCCTTTGGCTTATGTCATGATCCCAGGGTCCTGGGATTGAGCATCACATCCGGCTCCCTGCTTAGCAAGGAGCCTGCTTCTCCCTCTCCCTCTGCTTCTCCCCCTGCTGTGCTCACTTGCTCTCTCTCTGTCAAATAAATAAATAAATAAATAAAATATTTAAAAATAATTGTTTGACGTATGTTCGTATTTAGAATTTCCTTGTGTATATTCCCATTAAAGATTTTCTTGTGTATATTCCCATTAAAGATTCCCATTAAAGACAAGTTAACTAAAACTATACTAGTTAAACCATATATACCTTGAAATATCATTGCAGAAATGAACCACTATTACTTTTAGTTGTGTGTTTGGTTAAAAGTCTTATGTAGCTCATTCTTCTATGAGCCTGGAGATGCTTATGAAATAGGAGTTCATGAGTAAAAGGAGGGAGTCTAAAATGGAGCAGGCCTGGGACAGCAAGCAATGAACAGATACTTGTTCTTGAAATGCAAAAGAAGAAATAGACACATTTTACTTGATTTTGTATTCTTACATCACTATTGAATCATATTGAAGAGAATATCTAATTTTACATTTTATTCTAATAGCACTATGCATTATTTCTGTTTGTGCTGGGATGAGATTTTTGTTGCACAGTTACAAGGTGAGGATAATGTAACAACCTTTACAAAGTATGCTCAGTGCTCTTTCCCTAGATAAGAAAACCTTTCCATGACTGAAGAATAGAGACGCTGGTAGAATGAGGTTTTCACTCCCATTTTAAAGGAGATGATTATAGAAGCATAATATTGAGCTAGAAGACTGGAAATCAGACAGATTAATCTCATTACTAAAAAGTCAACAGGAAGGAATAAATTACATAAACAAAACATCTGGATTATTGAAGAGAAACTAATTAACATAGTAAGAAAAAAATGTGCCTGCCCTCTGAATTAGGAAGGCACATTATAAAGGGTATAATCAGAACACTGAAAATGATTGCCGGCATACTCTTGTAGCATACACATGTTCTCCCTAAGGAGACATATAATTACAACAAATTGTATTCTAAATATGTATCTGTAATTTGGCAGGCATGAGTTTTCTTGTGAATTCAAACATTTTTAAGTCACAGAAATGTGTCTTTTAAAAGCTTATCTTATTTGGGGAACTATTGCTTAATATTACAATCATTGATCAAATCACTAAGTAGTTACTAAAATAAACTATTTAACATTGTTCTTGATAAGAGATGTAGAGCACTATTTTATACTATAATAATATGTGTTTGAATTTGGAAGTATAAAAACTAGTCACATAATTAAACAACCCATTCCTACAGTGACGTGACGATGACCAAATACTTTGTCTCATTTTTCTTGTTGGTTGTTAAAGTCAAGAAGTAAAGACTACAGGGAATATATCTATGTTTAAATAAAATTAGGTTTATTTAAACCTACTGTAGCAAGGAATGTGAGGACGTCTCCAGAAAATTGGAGTGGGGAGACCTCTTCTAGGTGTTGGGATTGTAGTAGATTTTAAGGAGGGATTAAGTAAAAGAGAGATGGTTTTCAGTTAGGTATTGTCAAGAAATGAGGACAATACAGTGATTGGATTTCTTAATAAGGTTTACCTATTAAACAAGAGTCTAAAAGTGTGGCTATTTAATTTGGTTAGTCAGAAAAGGGACCCATGTAGTTATTTTTGTGGTTGCTAAGTGGTCTTCTCTCTGTCCTACTGTGACTATGATTCTGACATAGACTTTTCTGAGTTTCACAGTTTGGTTTCTAGCAATGCCATTGTTTGCTAAGAAAAATCCAAATCACCACAATTCTTCATATCTCTTTGGCTAAATTATTTTTGCAAGATACATTAAATAATAAAATGGTGCTATTACTATATATTTAAGCACACAAAACTTCTATATTGTATTTTAGAAGCTATTTTTCCTTTCAATTTATATATAACATCTGCTTGAAAGTTATTTTTGTGTATGTATGATGTAGGCATCAATTTTCCCACATGGCTCTCCAGTTTCTATTGGGCCATTCACTGACAGCATTTCTTTGCATTGCCACTTTATCTTGCAGACAAAATTCCCAGGTAAGTTTGGGTCTGTTTCTGGGATCTCTATTCCACTGATCATTTCATGTATCCTTATATCAACATGACACTGTCTCAATTAATTTAGCTTTTATTCTTGCTGACTACCTTGTATTTCTGTAAATGTGTCCTGGTTATTTTGATATTTACATTTACATAAATATTATGACCAGTTTATCAGTTCTAACTAAATTTAATTAAAATATATTGGTTGTATGGATCAATGTGAACTGACATCTCTATATTATTAATTCCTGAAGTTAATAAACATGATATATATCAATAATGGTTGAGTTTTCTGTTATTGGTATAATTTAATAATGGTTAATAATATGCTTTATACATCTTTTGCCAGATTTATTTCTAGATATTTGATATTTTGACATCATTGCTCAGTGATATAATCAATCAGGAAAGTGAGCAACATCAAGATAAAGAAGTGATATGGTACTAGGACATGGAACCACCAAAATATCATTTTGTTTGTTGATTTGATTCAAGGTTTTATTTAAATTCCAGTTAGTTAACATATAGTGTAATATTAGTTTCAGGAGTAGAATTTAGTGATCCATCACTTACATATCATTATCATCCATTATCTCATTTGTGTTCTTGGATTAAGTAATGTCCTTACTTTTATTCATACTTATTTGATGCTCTCTAAACTTTTATCAAATAAGCACACACTGGTAAACACTACAATTTGGTTTGTTCTGTATTTTGCAATTTCTATAAATAGAATTATACAATCTATTTATCCTAATGGTCTTTCTGCGTATCCTGATACCAAAACTATATTATATTAATTGCTAACACTTTATAAGAAGTTTTGATATTTAGTTAAATTAATAACTTCATCGTTTTCTGTATAATTGTCTTAGCTATTCTTTATACTTTGCATTGGCACATAATTTGTCTTATCTCTTGTACATTTTAACACACAAACACATAAAAAGACTTCCATGAAGCACCTGTGGGTGGTGCAGTTGTTTATGCATCTGACTCTTGGTTTCAGCTCAGGTCATGATCTCAGAGTCCTGGGATTGGCCAGTATAAGCCTCTGCACTGAGCAAGGAGTCTTGGGACTCTATTTCCCCTCTTTCCCTCTGCCCCTCCCTTCCACTTGCTATCTCTCACTCTCTCAAATAAACCAATAAAATCTTTATTTAATATTTCTTCAAAGATTTTATTGGTTTATTTGTGAGAGGGAGCACATGAAAATGGGGGTGAGTTGGGGAGGGGCAGAGGTAGAGGGAGAGACAGACTCCCCACTGAGCAGGGAGTTGGACCAAGGCGGGTGGGGGAGGATGGAAGGGAGCTCAATCCCAGGATAGTGAGGTCTCCACTTGAGCTGGAGGTAGACACTTAACCAACTGAACCACCTGGGCACCCCAATAAAAAAGTCTTTAAAAAAAAACAAAAGAAGACTTCCATGAATATCATTGCACTTCCCTAGTTTTATAAATCTGTCTAGAACAAGTTAAAACTTTTGTGAGTTGAGTGCTCTGAGCTGTGGGCATGGTATATTCATCCATTATTTAGATCTTTTTAGAGATCTTTTAATAGTATTTTGCAAATTTCTATGAAAAGTCATATACATGTTAAGTTACATTTATTCTTATTATTTGACATGTTTTAATCTTAAAGTGATGCATTTTAAATTTTAGTTTTCTAAATCTTCATTGCTATTGTTTAAAATAAAGTTTAGGACTTTGTTAAAGCTATTTTCCATATGTCTATCATATTCCTGCAATCAGTCATCCTGGACATTTTTGTACACATATAGCAATGGACTGGATAAAAAAACAGGACCCATCTATTTGCTGTCTACAAGAGACTCATTTTAGACAGAAGGACACCTACAACCTGAAAATAAAAGGTTGGAGAACCATTTACCATTCAAATGGTTCTCAAAATATACCCTAAAAACTACAGAACACTTCTGAAAGAAATTGAGGAAGACACAAAGAGATGGAAAAATATTCCATGCTCATGGATTGGCAGAATTAATATTGTGAAAATGTCAATGTTACCCAGGGCAATTTACACGTATAATGCAATCCCTATCAAAATACCATGGACTTTCTTCAGAGACTTAGAACAAATCATTTTAAGATTTGTGTGGAATCAGAAAAGACCCCGAACAGCCAGGGGAATTTAAAAAAAAAGAAAACCATATCTGGGGGCATCACAATGCCAGATTTCAGGTTGTACTACAAAGCTGTGTTCATCAAGACAGTGTGGTACTGGCACAAAAACAGACACATAGATCAATGGAACAGAACAGAGAACCCAGAAGTGGACCCTGAACTTTATGCTCAACTAATATACGATAAAGGAGGAAAGACGATCCACTAGAAGAAAGACAGTCTCTTCAATAAATGGTGCTGGGAAAATTGGACATCCACATGCAGAAGAATGAAACTGGACCACTCTCTTGCACCATACACAAAGATAAACTCAAAATGGATGAAAGATCTAAATGTGAGACAAGATTCCATCAAAATCCCAGAGAAGAACTCAGGCAACACCCTTTTTGAACTTGGCCACAGTAACCGGAGAAGGACAAACAGTGTATGTTCTCATTCATTTGGGGAATATGAATAATAGCAAAAGGGAATATAAGGGAAGGGAGAAGAAATGTGTGAGAAATATCAGAAAGGGAGACAGAACATAAAGACTTCTAACTCTGGGAAATGAACTAGGGGTGGTGGAGGGGGAGGAGGGTGGGGGGTGGGGGTGAATGGGTGACGGGCACTGAGGGGTACACTTGACGGGATGAGCACTGGGTGTTATTCTGTATGTTGGTAAATTGAACACCAATAAAAATTAATTTATAAATAAAAAAAAATGCACCACTTGGCAAGTGCTTTACAGGCCTCTGATGATGCTACTATTAGCAAATCTCCATTGGGCAAAACAAATCACAGAGAAGGGCCCTCCCATTTTCTGAGCCAAGCAGTTTTTAAGTATCAATGCATCAGTGAAACTGATCTACCTGAATTCACCTTCTGGCCACAATTTCTTATGTCTTTCCCATATGTAGTGTATGTTAACACCTATCCAGGGACCATAAATCTCTCAAATCATAGCAATGAACTTGGAGTCTAAGACCTTGTGAGGTACATTTGGTCCAGATGTAGCACTATGTGTACTGCTCCTCTTGATCTGGATACTTATGAATTTAAGAGACCAATTATCCTTGTTTCACACACCCAAAATGCAATGGGCAGTAAGGAAGAGAATAATTCATAAGCATTCCAGTTGAATAGGGGACAAATGGGAGATAGCTATTGTCACTGGCCCAAGAGCTGCTCTGTAGTCTAGCGGGAACATTTGGCAAGGAACCCAGACTATGGGGGCAAGGAATGTTAATTTGGTTTAGTCTCTTGAAAGTGGATTCTCTAGTCTATTTTTCTCATAGCCTTTGCTTCTGTCCTCTGGGAAGTCCCTTTTTACCCTTTTTAGCCACTTCTGAATAAGGCATTGGGTTCTATGCTCTTTAAGCAGAATTCTCAGCATGTTTCCAGCTTGGAAAAAATTGGAGGCCTAAGGTACATTTCCATCTTGAAACTATTAGTCCTTTTTTATCCAAGGTGGTTGAACATTTGCTAATACAGTGTCTGTGAAATGTGTTTCCTATAAATCTGAATTTATTCCACTCCAAGTGTTAACAGCCACATTCACAAATTTTTAAAGCCATGCCTCTCCCTATATAGCTATCTAACCATTGTTGCTCTTGTGATACTGCTGGAGACAATGCCCTTAAGTCTCTAGAAGCCTTTTTGAAAAAAAAAAAAAAAAAAAAAAAAAAAAGAAGCCTTTTTGCCTGGCAGGACACAGCACTTTAACTTTGCCAATGATATTGACAAGGAAACTTATAGCCAGGCCTTCAATATGGGCTTTGCCCCCAGATTGTATTTTACTTTGATAAGGCTTATTTTTGTTGTTATTTAAAGGGGCTAGAGATAAGAAAGTTTTATTTTCCAACCTAGAGAGCTTTGGGCTCTTTTTATTTCTTCTAAATTTTGCTTGCAATTTCTCTCATTCTGTCTTTAGTTGGTCTCTTTTCCTCTGACATTTTATATTCACCTAGTAAAATCCATATACTATGTCAATATTCTTCTCAGAAATATCACTGCTCAAATTTGAAAGTTCATTAGGTACATCTTTTTCTATCCTTCAAGGTACCACAAATAGCAATCTTATCCTTTGTTTTACAGCCCTATCATAGGGGTTATGAGTTTTCCAGCATTCTGTAATGGTTCTCCCACCACTCTTTCAACTCCTGCAAGTAGTCTCTTCATTAATTCGCCAGATTCTCCTAGTAACCTGTTCTCAAAACCCAAAACTCAATTTTTCATTTTTATTTTTTCCAGCAGCACCACACTCCTACAATAAATTTCTGCCTGAGATAGCCTATAGCAACCCTTCTCAAAACTCCTTCTCTTTATAATGTATGTGTTTGTTTCGATGTCAGCAGTTCTCAAAGTGTGCTCTAAGGTCTTTTGGAGCCCCTAAGTCCCTCTTGGGTCTGTAATGTCAAAATTAGTTTCACCATAATTCTAAAATATCATTTCCCCTTTTCACTCAAAAATGGTCAGCAGAGTTTTTCAGAGGTCCCATGAAATGTGGTGATACACTTTTTCTAAATGTTAATGAAATGTTTAAGTGTGTATTCTTGTTTTTCCCTAATTTTCTAAGTAAGTTTAAGGTATAAATATGGCATTTTCAGAGACTAATTCAGTTTGTCCTCAGTATTTTCTATGCTCAATATTTTTTTAAAAAATATTTTATCTATTTATTCATGAGACACACACAGAGAGAGAGAGAGAGAGAGAGAGAGAGAGAGAGAGGCAGAGACATAGGCAGAGGGAGAAGCAGGATCCCCTCAGGGAGCCTGATGCGGGACTTGATCCGAGGACCCCAGGATCACAACTTGAGCTGAAAGCAGATGTTCAACCACTGAACTACCCCAGCATCCCTGTGCTCAACATGTTTATACTCTTGTTTAATGTGTGCTGTTATACTTGCTATAAACTCTGAAAACTTATTATGGTCCAAAAATTTGGAATTTTGAAATTCCTCAATTTCCCATGAAATACAACAAGAAGCTTTCTCTCCCTTGCCTCTTTGGTCTTGATTTGTTATAGTATTTTAAAACTTTTAAAAATATTTAAAATTTACCTAAAACTAATGTTACCTTAGAATTTAATAATCCAACATTCTAATTCTGATAATATCAGTCTCTTTTGAAGCTTTAATCCACTCACTGTTTCTGTACTGTCCTTTGTTCAAGACAACAGTTTCTTGGAGAAATACATCATGTTTCTGAATTATACCTCTTCTCAGGGAAAACAATCAAAACCATTCGAAAACAACTTAGTTTTAATATTCCTTTACCTTGGTCCACCTTTTAAATATGAGATTGAGAAATACTTCATATGGATAATGGATATATTGTCAGAAATGTTTTTTTTTTTTTGTCTCATATTTTTTGGAAAAGGTAAAAGCACCTAAAAGCAATTTTTAGTTAATTGTTAAGGCTTTTATAGCTAAAACTTTAAAGTTTATTTTCCATTTTCTTTAAGTAGTACCTACTTTTGTACCTTTATGGAATATGTACAAAAGATAGAATGACAAGAAATATAAATATAAAAGCTGAAATATATTACTCTCACATGTAAAATGTGTTTGGTTGATTCCATCTATTAAATTTTATTCTAGTATATTTGAAAATGGAAGAGACATTATTTGCTTTTAAAATATGCCCATCAAAGATTCTGAGAAGAATAAATCTTTGACTAATGGACACCAAATTAAATATTCTTATTATTTCACTATATACCACTATAATAAGGCTGCTAGGTTTTACTTTATGATTTCACCATAAAGATCTCAAAATACTCTACAACTCTGAATACAGTATGCAAATGACATTGAGGTTTATGTTATATAAGTTTAATGACATGGAAATCACATGAAATGTTTAATATCTTTAAAAAATTAATATGTATTTGGGTGTCAGAATTTGCTCATAAAGAATTAGCCAGAGGTCATTCATGTCAATTTTCTCTTCAGCTCATTCTTTAATCCATCCTATTCTTTCCCCTCTCCACTTGTATTTTTTGAGCCAAGTAAATGTGTTTTCCCACCTCACCCAGTGTAATGCTCTGATAACCAGTTTTCCTGAATCTATTCTTACTCTTTTCCAGTCCTTCTCTACATATAAAAGTGATATTTTAAAACTGCAGTTTTATTAATTTCATTACCTCCACTTCTCAAAATATTCTTTAAGTGATATATATCAATCATAATTAGGTTTGACCAAATATAACAATAAGTATAGCAATGTCTAAAAAACTTAAAATATCATATTTTTTCATAAAATAAATTTTGAAGTAAAAATATCAGGGCTGATTCATTAACTTTATGGTGTCACCAGGGAACCAGCTTCTTGTTTTTTTACTCTATCATCTTCATTTGCTGAGTGTCTTTCACAAAACCACCTCATAATACAAAATGGCTGATACAACACCAGCAATTGCATCCATATTTCAAGAAGTTGGTAGAGAAAATGTGTTCCTCAGAGCTGAGTCAGGTTCTTTTAAACAAGCATTCTATGTTTTGTACAAGTACTTTGTCTTAGTGTGGTTGGCGAGAATTTAGTCACATTATTACTTCATGCTACAAGAGAGGCTGAGTAAAGTCTTTAATCTGGTTTGTTACAATGTAAGAAGTGATCATTGGTAGGAATTAATGATGGCCACCACAGTTTCCTTTTTTTCTATAATAAAATTAAAATCTCTACCATGGCTTGTGAAGCTCTAGATGTTCTAGATCTTGCATTATTTTACACACCATTTTTCTAGTAGCTCTCTGTTTTGAAACTATGTTGGCCTTCCCCCAGATCTCAAAGATGGCACATTCACTCCTAACATCTCATTTTCCATCTATTTCTTTAAAATACCCTCACTTAAAAAAAAAGAAAAAAAATCCTACATAGCCTAAGATCTCAGCTAAGCACATTGCTCAAGAGTGTTCCTTCCCCTTACATAACTAACTCTCCCTGCTGATTATTCCCATTATACTGCATGCATTTTCTTTTTAACACTTATCTTATTTTAATTACCCATATATAATTTTTATGATTGTTTGATCAAGGAGGTATTGATTGTCATGAGAGCAAAAATTATAGTTTTTGGTCATAATTGTTTATCTGAGGTTAATTAGATTGCCCTGTACTTAAGAAATCTGATAATTAATTGATTGGATGAAAGGCTGAGAAAACAAATGAATAGAGCTTGATATAGTACTAACAGAGTGAGTTACTATTTTTTAACAGATTATGTCTTTTTAAGGTTAATAAACTCATTTTTCCAAATGATAGAGAAGACTATTGTTATTTTACTCTCCTCAAATCCTGTGATTTCACCAAAAAAAGAAAAAAAAATAAACTTTTTATATAAAGGACACCTGACAAACACTTTAAAGTGTGAATCAAAATGAGAGAAAAAGTTGAAAGAAGTAGAAACAGTATCCTTCCTTGAAGACTGAATGTGATATAGGTTTTGGAAAAATAAGTAGCCAGACATTTTAAAAGATAAGGAATAATCATAAAAAAGCTAACTTGCACTTTTTGAATATAGTAAATTTTAAAAATGAATACTAAAAAAAAAATAAATAAAAATAAAAATGAATACTGATGAAAACCGATTTTAAAATACGAATTATAAAAAGTAAACACATGAGGGAGGAGGGGCAAGATGGCGGAGGAGTAGGGTCCCCAAATCGCCTGTCCCCACCAAATTACCTAGATAACCTTCAAACCATCCTGAAAATCTACGAATTCGGCCTGAGATGTAAAGAGAGACCAGCTGGAACGCTACAGTGAGAGAGTTCGCGCTTCTATCAAGGTAGGAAGACGGGGAAAAAGAAATAAAGAACAAAAGGCCTCCGAGGGGGAGGGGCCCCGCGAGGAGCCGGGCTGAGGCCGGGGCGAGTGTCCCCAGGACAGGAGAGCCCCGTCCCTCCCGGAGGAGCAGGAGCTGCACCAACCTTCCCGGGCGGGCGGAAAGGGGCTCGCAGGGAGTTGGAGCAGGACCCAGGAGGGCGGGGATGCCCTCGGGCTCCCGGGGACACTAACAGACACCTGCGCCCCGGGAGAGTGCGCCGAGCTCCCTAAGGGCTGCAGCGCGCACGGCGGGACCGACCGGAGCAGCTCGGAGGGGCTCGGGCGGCGGCTCCGCGGAGGGGGCTGCGGGGCGGGAGCGCGAATCCCACAGCGCAGGCCCCGGAGCACAGGGCGCCGGGACACAGCCCAGGATCCGGCCTCCCCCGGGACAGGCAGAGGCCGGGAGGGCCCAGGACAGCGAGGACGCTCCTGCCCCGAGCTGAGCAGATCAGCGGCCCCGCCCCGGAGCCTCCAGGCCCTGCGGACGGAGAGCCGAGAGCCCCGAGCCCCGTAGTTCCTGCGGAGGCTGAATCCAGGCTTCCAGAGTTGCCATAGCAACTGCAACTGTTCCTCCTGAGACCTCACCGGGTAAACAACCCCCGCTGAGCCCTGCAGCAGGCAGGGGCAGAGCAGCTCCCCCAAGTGCTAACACCTGAAAATCAGCGCAACAGGCCCCTCCCCCAGAAGACCAGCTGGACGGACCAGTTCCAGGGGAAGTCAAGGGACTTAAAGTCTACAGAAATACTCCCCCGTGGTTTTTTTTTTTTTCTTTTCTTTTTTCTTTTCTTTTTGATTTCTGATTGCTTCCCCCACCCCTTTTTTTTTCACCTTTCTTTCTTTTTCTTTCCCTTTTTCTTCTCTTCTTTCCTTTTTCTTTTCTTTTTCTTTTTTCTTTTTCTCTTTTCTTTCCTTCTCTCTCTTTCTCTCCTTTTCCCAATACAACTTGTTTTTGGCCACTCTGCACTGAGCAAAATGACTAGAAGGAAAACCTCACCTCAAAAGAAAGAATCAGAAACAGCCTCTCTCCCACAGAGTTACAAAATCTGGATTACAATTCAATGTCAGAAAGCCAATTCAGAAGCACTATTATACAGCTACTGGTGGCTCTAGAAAAAAGCATTAAGGACTCACGAGACTTCATGACTGCAGAATTTAGATTCAATCAGGCAGAAATTAAAAATCAACTGAATGAGATGCAATCCAAACTAGAAGTCCTAACGACGAGGGTTAACGAGGTGGAAGAACGAGTGAGTGACATAGAAGACAAGTTAATGGCAAAGAGGGAAACTGAGGAAAAAAGAGATAAACAATTAAAGAACCATGAAGACAGATTAAGGGAAATAAATGACACTCTAAGGAAGAAAAACCTACGTTTAATTGGGGTTCCCGAGGGCGCCGAAAGGGACAGAGGGCCAGAATATGTATTTGAACAAATCCTAGCTGAAAACTTTCCCAATCTGGGAAGGGAAACAGGCATTCAGATCCAGGAAATAGAGAGATCCCCCCCTAAAATCAATAAAAACCGTTCAACACCTCGACATCTAATAGTGAAGCTTGCAAATTCCAAAGATAAAGAGAAGATCCTTAAAGCAGCAAGAGACAAGAAGTCCCTGACTTTCATGGGGAGGAATATTAGGATAACAGCAGACCTCTCCACAGAGACGTGGCAGGCCAGAAAGGGCTGGCAGGATATATTCAGGGTCCTAAATGAGAAGAACATGCAACCAAGAATACTTTATCCAGCAAGGCTCTCATTCAGAATGGAAGGAGAGATAAAGAGCTTCCAAGACAGGCAGGAACTGAAAGAATATGTGACCTCCAAACCAGCTCTGCAAGAAATTTTAAGGGGGACTCTTAAAATTCCCCTTTAAGAAGAAGTTCAGTGGAACAATCCACAAAAACAAGGACTAAATAGATATCATGATGACACTAAACTCATATCTGTCAATAGTAACTCTGAAGGTGAACGGGCTTAATGACCCCATCAAAAGGCGCAGGGTTTCAGACTGGATAAAAAAGCAGGACCCATCTATTTGCTGTCTACAAGAGACTCATTTTAGACAGAAGGACACCTACAACCTGAAAATAAAAGGTTGGAGAACCATTTACCATTCAAATGGTCCTCAAAAGAAAGCAGGGGTAGCCATCCTTATATCAGATAAACTAAAATTCACTCCGAAGACAGTAGTGAGAGACGAAGAGGGACACTATATCATACTTAAAGGATCTATCCAACAAGAGGACTTAACAATCCTCAATATATATGCCCCGAATGTGGGAGCTGCCAAATACTTAAACGAATTATTAACCAAAGTAAAGAAATACTTAGATAATAATACACTTATACTTGGTGACTTCAATCTAGCTCTTTCTACCCTCGATAGGTCTTCTAAGCACAACATCTCCAAAGAAACGAGAGCTTTAAGTGATACACTGGACCAGATAGATTTCACAGATATCTACAGAACTTTACATCCAAACTCAACTGAATACACATTCTTCTCAAGTGCACATGGAACTTTTTCCAGAATAGACCACATACTGGGTCACAAATCGGGTCTGAACCGATACCAAAAGATTGGGATCGTCCCCTGCATATTCTCAGACCATAACGCCTTGAAATTAGAACTCAATCACAAGAAGAAGTTTGGAAGGACCTCAAACACGTGGAGGTTAAGGACCATCCTGCTAAAAGATAAAAGGGTCAACCAGGAAATTAAGGAAGAATTTAAAAGATTCATGGAAACTAATGAGAATGAAGATACAACTGTTCAAAATCTTTGGGATGCAGCAAAAGCAGTCCTGAGGGGGAAATACATCGCAATACAAGCATCCATTCAAAAACTGGAAAGAACTCAAATACAAAAGCTAACCTTACACATAAAGGAGCTAGAGAAGAAGCATCAAATCGACCCGACGCCCAGCAGAAGAAGAGAGTTAATTAAAATTCGAGCAGAACTCAATGAAATTGAGACCAGAAGAACTGTGGAACAGATCAATAGAACCAGGAGTTGGTTCTTTGAAAGAATTAATAAGATAGATAAACCATTAGCCAACCTTATTAAAAAGAAGAGAGAGAAGACTCAAATTAATAAAATCATGAATGAGAAAGGAGAGATCACTACCAACACCAAGGAAATACAAACGATTTTAAAAACATATTATGAACAGCTCTACGCCAATAAATTAGGCAATCTAGAAGAAATGGACGCATTCCTGGAAAGCCACAAACTACCAAAACTGGAGCAGGAAGAAATAGAAAACCTGAACAGGCCAATAACCAGGGAGGAAATTGAAGAAGTCATCAAAAACCTCCCAAGACACAAGAGTCCAGGGCCAGATGGCTTCCCAGGGGAATTCTATCAAACGTTTAAAGAAGAAATCATACCTATTCTACTAAAGCTGTTTGGAAAGATAGAAAGAGATGGAGTACTTCCAAATTCATTCTATGAGGCCAGCATCACCTTAATTCCAAAACCAGACAAAGACCCCACCAAAAAGGAGAATTACAGACCAATATCCCTGATGAACATGGATGCAAAAATTCTCAACAAGATACTAGCCAATAGGATCCAACAACACATTAAGAAAATTATTCACCATGACCAAGTAGGATTTATCCCCGGGATGCAAGGCTGGTTCAACACTCGTAAAACAATCAATGTGATTCATCATATCAGCAAGAGAAAAACCAAGAACCATATGATCCTCTCATTAGATGCAGAGAAAGCATTTGACAAAATACAGCATCCATTCCTGATCAAAACTCTTCAGAGTGTAGGGATAGAGGGAACTTTCCTCGATATCTTAAAAGCCATCTACGAAAAGCCCACAGCAAATATCATTCTCAATGGGGAAGCACTGGGAGCCTTTCCCCTAAGATCAGGAACCAGACAGGGATGTCCACTCTCACCACTGCTATTCAACATAGTATTGGAAGTCCTAGCCTCAGCAATCAGACAACAAAAAGACATTAAAGGCATTCAAATTGGCAAAGAAGAAGTCAAACTCTCCCTCTTCACCGATGACATGATACTCTACATAGAAAACCCAAAAGCCTCCACCCCAAGATTGCTAGAACTCATACAGCAATTTGGTAGCGTGGCAGGATACAAAATCAATGCCCAGAAATCAATGGCATTCCTATACACTAACAATGAGACTGAAGAAAGACAAATTAAGGAGTCAATCCCATTTACAATTGCACCCAAAAGCATAAGATACCTAGGAATAAACCTAACCAAAGAGGTAAAGGATCTATACCCTAAAAACTATAGAACACTTCTGAAAGAAATTGAGGAAGACACAAAGAGATGGAAAAATATTCCATGCTCATGGATTGGCAGAATTAATATTGTGAAAATGTCAATGCTACCCAGGGCAATTTACACGTTCAATGCAATCCCTATCAAAATACCATGGACTTTTTTCAGAGACTTAGAACAAATTATTTTAAGATTTGTGTGGAATCAGAAAAGACCCCGAATAGCCAGGGGAATTTTAAAAAAGAAAACCATAGCTGGGGGCATCACAATGCCAGATTTCAGGTTGTACTACAAAGCTGTGGTCATCAAGACAGTGTGGTACTGGCACAAAAACAGACACATAGACCAATGGAACAGAATAGAGAATCCAGAAATGGACCCTGAACTTTATGGTCAACTAATATTCGACAAAGGAGGAAAGACGATCCACTGGAAGAAAGACAGTCTCTTCAATAAATGGTGCTGGGAAAATTGGTCATCCACATGCAGAAGAATGAAACTAGACCACTCTCTTGCACCATACACAAAGATAAACTCAAAATGGATGAAAGATTTAAATGTGAGACAAGACTCCATCAAAATCCTAGAGGAGAACACAGGCAACACCCTTTTTGAACTTGGCCACAGTAACTTCTTGCAAGATACATCCACGAAAGCAAAAGAAACAAAAGCAAAAATGAACTATTGGGACTTCATCAAGATAAGAAGCTTTTGCACAGCAAAGGATACAGTCAACAAAACTCAAAGACAACCTACAGAATGGGAGAAGATATTTGCAAATAACATATCAGATAAAGGGCTAGTTTCCAAAATCTATAAAGAACTTATTAAACTCAACACCAAAGAAACAAACAATCCAATCATGAAATGGGCAAAAGACATGAAGAGAAATCTCACAGAGGAAGACATAGACATGGCCAACATGCACATGAGAAAATGCTCTGCATCACTTGCCATCAGGGAAATACAAATCAAAACCACAATGAGATACCACCTCACACCAGTGAGAATGGGGAAAATTAATAAGGCAGGAAACAACAAATGTTGGAGAGGATGCGGAGAAAAGGGAACCCTCTTACACTGTTGGTGGGAATGTGAACTGGTGCAGCCACTCTGGAAAACTGTGTGGAGGTTCCTCAAAGAATTAAAAATAGACCTGCCCTACGACCCAGCAATTGCACTGTTGGGATTTACCCCGAAGATTCAGATGCAATGAAACGCCGGGGCACCTGCACCCCGATGTTTCTAGCAGCCATGTCCACAATAGCCAAACTGTGGAAGGAGCCTCGGTGCCCATCGAAAGATGAATGGATAAAGAAGATGTGGTTTATGTATACAATGGAATATTACTCAGCCATTAGAAACAACAAATACCCACCATTTGCTTCAACGTGGATGGAACTGGAGGGTATTATGCTGAGTGAAGTAAGTCAATCGGAGAAGGACAAACAGTGTATGTTCTCACTCATTTGGGGAATATGAATAATAGTGAAGGGGAATATAAGGGAAGGGAGAAGAAATGTGTGGGAGATATCAGAAAGGGACACAGAACATAAAGACTTCTAACTCTGGGAAATGAACTAGGGGTGGTGGAAGGGGAGGAGGGCGGGGGGTGGGGGTGAATGGGTGACAGGCACGGAGGGGGACACTTGACGGGATGAGCACTGGGTGTTATTCTGTATGTTGGTAAATTGAACACCAATAAAAATTAATTTATAAAAAAAAAAAGTAAACACATGAGGATTTCAGACAAATACCTTATGGGTTAAAAATTATACAGATGATATCTGCATATTAAAATGAGAAAAATGTGCTGATGAAAGCTTAAAATCCACAACAGTAACGACTACAAAAGGAATATAAACAAATAGAAATCAGTAAAAGAAACAGAAGAAAAAAATTAAAATGTTGCAGAGATTAAAAATATGCAAGTCCTGCAATATAAATATAAATATAAATATTCATAAAATGTTTAGAAATGTTGGAAAATATTGTAAAATGAAATAGATTAAAGCAATTAAATTGTTTGGAAGAACATGCATGATATCGACTCAGACTTGGAAACCCTGACTACAAAAAAGAAAAAAGAAAGAAAAGAAAAGGCTAAAAAGAAAAGAAGCTGGAAAAAAAGAAAAAAATAACTAAGATGCAAAATTACTCTAACATATATACAATATTATCAAACACATCTCAAAAACAGAAAGACCAGTCTTGTGATGAAAAAGGCACAGCAACCATGGATAAATTTTAGATAGAATGATTCAAACAAATCCTACTATGTTCTAAAACCTCATGCGTGCAGGTGACTTGATCATATTTCTATTGTTCTATTCTGCCAACTGCAAATCATCTAATGACAATCTCTCAGAGGATGAAGAGCTGCCTATGAAGGAAGGCAGAGCCTAAATGTTCAGACCTGATTACTTCTACATCTACTTCTGCTGCCATATCACAAGTGGTAACATATTTATCCAAACAACAAATCCCCGGATGTTGGGGCAAATAGAATCTGGGGCATCTAAGACTTATAGACGGGTTATCTCTATAGAGTAGACAGTTAAACGTGAGCTGGAGAAAAAATGGGGGCACGACATCTTGACCTTGCGGTTTCCAAGACCCTGGGGCTAACAGACCAAGAGCCACAGGTGCAGAACATGCACTCTCCTTTTCCATCTCTGTGCCAGGGTAACCCCAGACTCATTGTAATGCATGTGTATTGTGGTTTTAGTCTCCTACCCTAATGGAGAAAAGGGGTCATGATGGTTCCTCACAAACTTTGAAGGGTCAAAACTCTCCCTCTCAACCTGTGGAAAGAGTCCCCCAAATGATTGGAAGCAGCTTCCATTAGAGACCACCTCATTAAAGGTCACAGTTCCTCCCAGCCCTGAAAGACCCAATGAATATCCTATCCCCAAACAACCTACGGGCCAGTTCCACCTCCCAGAACCTGCCTGCTCTCCTTTAGAGAGTGTACTGTTTTAATAAGCTTTTCTTCTGCTTTCAGTTTGCTCCACTCTCTAATTCTTCATTGTGTTAGAGTTGAGACATAAAACTTTTTGTACTGACGGTCCTTTTTATCACATTATGCCATTATTATCTTGCACTAAAGAGTGTGGAAGCACAGAATTAGACAGGATGTTTTGCTGCTCTTGGACACATGAGATGGGCTTGTAGAAAACAACTCTGTAGTAAAGGCCAGCCCACAAAGAATGTTGAAAGCTTGGCCACCTGATGCATGGAATTCCTAGAAACATGGAATCAACATCCCATATGATGAAATTATGGGGTACCTGCTGGTCTATACCTAGGATTGTAGTTGCAAAGGGGAACTAAAAGTGTGCCATCACCTTTACCCAGGGGTCTAATATAAAGGATTGAAAAGATAAAAACACTTTTACTTTATGGCTAAAGAGAGAACTGATGCTTTGAAGAATGGTATACACCAGAGCCATAAACAAAAAGGAAGAAAGGACAAATGAGAGAAGAAAGGAAGGAAGGAAGAAAGAAAAAAGGCACAGGAAGGGAAAGAAAGAATGAGAGAGAGAGGAAAGAAGGAAGAATTTATGCAAGAATTTATAAATCAGCATGGGTAAACAGGGTTGAGTAAAAACTTCATCATGATGATAGAATAAGGAACTTGAATACAATTTGATCAAACTAGCAAAAAATAAAGAGAAACCATGAAGTAGAATTTACAGTAAACCAAATTATTTTAGAAACAGATATAATTTTTAACTAGAAGAAATGTGAGAGGAATGGATTTTTCTATTAAAAGACAGATATAGATGGTACTCACATGCAAAACTTGGTTATATTATTTTATTTAAAAACTAGAAAGATGGATAGGTATAAAATAAGCAGAGTTACTAGAAAATGTAACTAAAAAGAATGGGAAACATAACAAATAACTTATGTTTTTTAAGATAAAATTTAATTACAAAAAATTAACATGAGGAAGACACATATAAAGATGGGTGTATCATATGAAGAAGATATATCCAATATCAAACTATATGCACCAACACACATAGAAAATAATTGAATAAAATTTCTTAGAAATGAAAGAACATTTATAATTAAAAAAATATAAAGTGATGTTTAATCAAATTCAGTATCACAAAGATATAATAAAATGAAAAAATATAGAAGAAAGTTAATGCTTTGGTTGATAGGGAGATTTAGTAGGTATTCATAGCATATTATTTTGTAAACACTATGCACTTTTCACATGTACATAGAACACTTTAGCTAAAACTGAGCTTGTATACAGACACAGAGGAAACAATGTAAAGAAGGAGCTTATTTCACAACACCTACTAATCCAACCCAAGCATATGAAACTTCTATAGAGCAGATAATTTTCCAGCCATTAAAGGTATTAAATGCTAATATTTGCAAGATTTTCTGATATATGTACTGTTATCTCCTTTTATGAATGAGAAAGCTGAGAGAAGTTCACTGGCTTACCCAACCACACTCTGCCAACTGTAAAACTATAGCTCAAATCCAGGTAGTCAGACTCCAAAGGCTTCACTCTTAACCACTATGCTAAACTGAATAGTAAGAGGCTAGGCTATGTCTGCATAGTATTTTCTTCTGGGATTACCATCACAAATCACATTTTGTGTGAGAGCATGTTACTCTTCAGTAAAACTCTTGTCCTCCTTTTCTTCCTGGGTGCATGGCTAGAATGCTTATTTTCAGCCTCTTTTACATAAATTGTGCTGTTGCTTTTTTTTTTCCCCCTTGAGTTGTGTCATTGTGATTGAATTCTGGCTAATGGATGTGAATGGAAGTAGTGCTGTCAATATCAGGCCAGTCATAAATACCTCCCACTTGGCCTCAACTGCTTTTGAACACATGCTGAGTCAAAGAATCACAAGGATCTGTAAGAGATCACAGTCCCAGAATGAAGGATTCTGGTCCCAGAAGGAATGCATGGTACAAGGCCCCAGGACACTGTGACTTCTTCTAAGAAATACATTTTTAGGGCAGCCTGGGTGGCTCAGAGGTTTAGGGCCACCTTCTGCCCAGGGCCTGATTCTGGAGACCTGGGATGGAGTCCTGCGTTGGGCTCCCTGCGTGGAGCCTGTTTCTCTCTCTGCCTGTGTCTCTGCCTCTCTCTCTCTCCCTGTGTCTTCCATGAATAAATAAATAAAATCTTAAAAAAAAAAAGAAATACATTTTTATTGTGTTAAGCCACTGAAGTTTGGGAGTATTGCTAATTGTGATAGCAGTTAGCTTTCCACAACAAATACACTCTCCCCGAGGTATTTTATTCTAGTGAAAGTTCTTCCATATGGAAGGACATTTCAGAAATGGAAAATAATATTCTCATCAAACATTCCACAGCTTTTTCTAATCCAAAACTATTGAAAAATCATTTTAGACATGATCACCATCAATGTGGCCATCTTCTTTAGAGGAGTCCAGCGATCTATTAAACAATCCTCTGGATAAGTTCAAGAAGAGAATCTGTCAATATCACCCACTGCTCTTCTGTGTTTCCTCTGACGACCACCTATGACTAGTGCAAATGTTTCTGAAGTGATGTCAGAATAACGTGTTAACATATCCTTCAAGTCATTGAATGTTCAAAGTCAAAATTTTACTTCTGTCAATTTCCCATCCAAATTTTTTAAGCCACTTTGTCCAGTATAGTCTAGCAAAGGATCTGCAAATCATCAGATTATAATGTTAAAATATTTCAGTAATAAGATCTCAACCATAGGATACTTTATTTAAAATTAAAAAAAAAAACCTATTCAAATTCCTGGGGAAAAAGAGTCTAAAAACTTAATTATCTTGCAGATGAAAATATAATAATGTCAAACATGAAGGAATTAAAATCTGAAATCAATGTTTAACTATATTTGAGTAGAAAAAGATAAAGAAATTTGAGTCTATTATAATTTTACCTTTTGCTTGGCCTTATCCTAAAACGTTTTTGTTGACTGGGAGGAATCAAGTCTTTTAGAAGTTGCTTCTTGGGCTATTTTTTTTTCTAGGAATGCATATAGTTCCCTCATAATCTTAGCAGTTGACCTATTTTAGTTAAAAGTGTGTGATAAGATTTATGGTTATTTTCTAAAGGTTTTATTTATTTATTTGACACAGAGAGGGAGAGGGCAGCAATATTGCAGAACAGGAATCATGACCTTAGCTGAAGGTAGATACTTACCTGACTTTCCCTCACAAGTCTTATATTTTAAAGAGCTAAGAGAGTTAAAAAACATACTTCATTTTTTTTCAGCTCTGGCACCACCTCCTTCCAAATGTAGAAAATAAATCAGTTTTCAATCCCTAGTACAGTAATCCAAAGTAAAGTATTCCAGTCCAAAAAAAAAAAAAAAATGCTAACCCAGCATTCCAACCTAGTATTTACCCAATAGGTTCCAATGACCACAGAGAAGACTCAGATGCTGAAAGTAGAAGGCAGACCAAGAAAAAAAAATAATTTGCCAGTGTGAATTCAAACTCAACTAGCAGAAATCTCTAAGAGAGAACTTACTTTTGATATTACAGAATTTTAAATAATGGTATTTGTGTGCATGCTCTCTCTTCCCTTAAAGACTAGAGACATTGCTATCTTCTCCCAAGTTTTGGAAATGAATGATAGCAGTTAGGCTTAATACGTTTTTTTCTGAGTGGTTTTTATTTCCATTTAGTATATTCAAATCTTACTTTTATTTCCTCTTCGTACTCCATGTTTTTGCAATCCCCATCATAAATTGTGGGCTTTATTTTTTTTTTAAGATTTTATTTATTCATGAGAGACACACAGAAAGAGGCAGAGACATAGGCAGAGGGAGGAGCAGGCTCCCTGTGGGGAACCTGATGTGGGACTCGATCCCAGGATCCCGGGATCATGACCTGAGCCAAAGGCAGAGACTCAACCACTGAGCCACCCACGTGTCCCAATTGTGGACTTTCAGTAATTACATCGCTTCCACACCTAGCTGAAACATACACGTTTATTCCTGTGCTATGGTGGTTTACTCTTCTTTCTGGACAAGAGTTTTGTTTAGATTATATTTATATTGTAGGTGCTAAGCAATAGAGAGAACATAGAATGTTACTGTGGAGCCTGTGAATTCAGATAGCTTCATCCAAATTTCCCTTCTTGGCCCAAACACAATGGAATCTGAACAACCGTCGACGCCTACCTAGGCTTGCAAAAAAATTTTTCAATACCTTCCTGTGTTCTTTAGTGTAAAAAATTTTAGCTGTTTTGAATTTTAAAGGCAACAATCATGTTCTGCCAACTGATACCTAAAATGATCTAAGTCAGGCTCACCCTCATCTCCAATATTAAGCCAAAATTTTTCCATGTAGTTAAAGGTCAGCAGCCTGACAGCTAGAGAGTCTATGTCTGGTCAAAATCTATGCTTGTTAAAAATATTTGTCTTTTGCTTATGTCAATGTCATTGACTTTTGCATCTTAAGTTTTTGTAACCTCAAATTCTGTGGTTTGCTTACTGGATCCTGACCAGTCAGCATTTCTAAGGCCATTAGGTGTCCAGCTCTTGACTAGTTCCACATGGTCTTTGCCTTGTGTCTTCCTCAGTTCTTTCATTGCTGTCTAGTAGCAAACATGTGTGGAGTTGGTGCGCCTCATCTGCCCTGCATGTTGTTCAAGGGTCAACTGTGTGGGTGTGTGTGTGTGTGTATATGTATATACTCACATTCCCATTTTATATATGTATATAAAATATATATATTCCTATTTTATAGATGAAAATGTAAAATTCCTGGGTGATCACTGATGTCCTCAATATCCACAACTGGTAAGTGGAGAAGCTCACAGACTTAAATCTATGTCTCTTTTAATCCCAAAGTCATGATATTTCCACTCTCCAACTTTTGATTAGAAAACTCGAGAATAGGCACATCAATACTTACATACTAGAAAATTTTAGACCAGATATATTTAAAATGAAAAATCAGAATTAGTAACATAAACCCACATTTAACCATCATCAACTTCTAAAATTAGGAACATACTTTCAGATTTGTTTAACTTGCCATCTAACTCAGTCCTTCAATATAGATTTTAAAGAAAATCAAAGATGTCATATTATTTTTACCTGGCGTTCTTTTTTTAGGTATCCTAAAAGAATTAATGTTTTAATATAATCATGATAGTATTATAAAACAGAAAAGTAATTAGCAATATCTTAATACTTAGCCAGTGATAAAATTTCCTTCATATTTACATAACCACTTCTTAGAATTGATCTTAGCTAAAAGGATGAGAAGTGATATATAACCACTTCTTACTGCATTATTTACCAATAATTCCTTTGTTGATTAGATTTAGGATGTCAGAGTTTCTCTATACTCTAGTCTACCTTCTCTATTTGAATTTCCATTCTTATAGCTTGAATAGTCACATAAACTAGATTTATTTTACTATTTCCATACTAATGAAGAAAAATACAAAGGTAACATAGAGAATTAACAATCTGATTTTTCTTTTATCCAGTATTCCATTTCATAATGATCCATTATTCATGAAAGATTATTTTTTTTATTTTATAAATTAATTTTTATTGGTGTTCAACTTACCAACATACAGAATAACACCCAGTGCTCATCCCGTCAAGTGTACCCCTCAGTGCCCGTCACCCATTCACCCCCACCCCCCACCCTCCTCCCCCTCCACCACCCCTAGTTCATTTCCCAGAGTTAGAAGTCTTTATGTTCTGTCTCCCTTTCTGATATTTCTCACACATTTCTTCTCCCTTCCCTTATATTCCCTTTCGCTATTATTCATATTCCCCAAATGAATGAGAACATACACTGTTTGTCCTTCTCCGGTTACTGTGGCCAAGTTCAAAAAGGGTGTTGCCTGAGTTCTCCTCTGGGATTTTGATGGAATCTTGTCTCACATTTAGATCTTTCATCTATTTTGAGTTTATCTTTGTGTATGGTGCAAGAGAGTGGTCCAGTTTCATTCTTCTGCATGTGGATGTCCAATTTTCCCAGCACCATTTATTGAAGAGACTGTCTTTCTTCTAGTGGATCGTCTTTCCTCCTTTATCGTATATTAGTTGAGCATAAAGTTCAGGGTCCACTTCTGGGTTCTCTGTTCTGTTCCATTGATCTATATGTCTGTTTTTGTGCCAGTACCACACTGCCTTGATGAACACAGCTTTGTAGTACAACCTGAAATCTGGCATTGTGATGCCCCCAGATATGGTTTTCTTTTTTTAAAATTCCCCTGGCTGTTTGGGGTCTTTTCTGATTCCACACAAATCTTAAAATAATTTGTTCTAAGTCTCTGAAGAAAGTCCATGGTATTTTGATAGGGATTGCATTATACGTGTAAATTGCCCTGGGTAACATTGACATTTTCACAATATTAATTCTGCCAATCCATGAGCATGGAATATTTTTCCATCTCTTTGTGTCTTCCTCAATTTCTTTCAGAAGTGTTCTGTAGTTTTTAGGGTATATTTTGAGAACCATTTGAATGGTAAATGGTTCTCCAACCTTTTATTTTCAGGTTGTAGGTGTCCTTCTGTCTAAAATGAGTCTCTTGTAGACAGCAAATAGATGGGTCCTGTTTTTTTATTCAGTCTGAAACTCTGCGCCTTTTGATGGGGTCATTAAGCCCATTCACGTTCAGAGTTACTTGAACTTCTTCTTAAAGGGGAGTTTTAAGAGTCCCCCTTAAAATTTCTTGCAGAGCTGGTTTGGAGGTCACATATTCTTTCAGTTCCTGCCTGTCTTGGAAGCTCTTTATCTCTCCTTCCATTTTGAATGAGAGCCTTGCTGGATAAAGTATTCTTGGTTGCATGTTCTTCTCATTTAGGACCCTGAATATATCCTGCCAGCCCTTTCTGGCCTGCCACGTCTCTGTGGAGAGGTCTGCTGTTACCCTAATATTCCTCCCCATGAAAGTCAGGGACTTCTTGTCTCTTGCTGCTTTAAGGATCTTCTCTTTATCTTGGAATTTGCAAGCTTCACTATTAGATGTCGAGGTGTTGAACGGTTTTTATTGATTTTAGGGGGGGATCTCTCTATTTCCTGGATCTGAATGCCTGTTTCCCTTCCCAGATTGGGAAAGTTTTCAGCTAGGATTTGTTCAAATACATATTCTGGCCCTCTGTCCCTTTCGGCGCCCTCGGGAACCCCAATTAAACGTAGGTTTTTCTTCCTTAGAGTGTCATTTATTTGCCTTAATCTGTCTTCATGGTCCCTTAATTGATTGTCTGTTTTTTCCTCAGTTTCCCTCTTTGCCATTAACTTGTCTTCTATGTCACTCACTCGTTCTTCCACCTCGTTAACCCTCGTCGTTAGGACTTCTAGTTTGGATTGCATCTCATTCAATTGATTTTTAATTTCTGCCTGATTGGATCTAAATTCTGCAGTCATGAAGTCTCGTGAGTCCTTAATGCTTTTTTCTAGAGCCACCAGTAGCTGTATAATGGTGCTTCTGAATTGGCTTTCTGACATTGAATTGTAATCCAGATTTTGTGACTCTGTGGGAGAGAGGGCTGTTTCTGATTCTTTCTTTTGAGTTGAGGTTTTCCTTCTAGTCATTTTGCTCAGTGCAGAGTGGCCAGAAACAAGTTGTATTGGAACACGGGGGAGTATCACTGGTCCCTCTAGCTGGTCTGGGGGAGGGGCCTGCTGTGCTGATTTTCAGGTGTTAGCACTTGGGGGAGCTGCTCTGCCCCTGCCTGCTGCAGGGCTCTGCGGGGGTTGTTTACCCCGCCAGGCCCCAGGAGGAACAGTCGCAGTTGCTATGGCAACTCTGGAAGCCTGGATTCAGCCTCCGCAGGAACTACGGGGCTCGGGGCTCTCGGTTCTCCGTCCGCAGGTCCTGGAGGCTCCGGGGCGGGGCCGCTGATCTGCTCAGCTCGGGGCAGGAGCGTCCTCGCTGTCCTGGGCCCTCCCGGCCTCTGCCTGTCCCGGGGAGGCCGGGTCCTGGGCTGTGTCCCGGCGCCCTGTGCTCCGGGGCCTGCGCTGTTGGATTCGCGCTCCCGCCCCGCAGCCCCCTCCGCGGAGCCGCTCCCGAGCCCCTCCGAGCTGCTCCGGTGGGTCCCTCCGTGCGCGCTGCAGCCCTTAGGGAGCTCGGAGCACTCTCCCGGGGCGCAGGTGTCTGTTAGTGTCCCCGGGAGCCCGAGGGCATCCCCGCCCTGCCGGGTCCTGCTCCAGCTCCCTGCGAGCCCCTTTCCGCCCGCCCGGGAAGGTTGGTGCAGCTCCTGCTCCTCCGGGACGGGGACGGGGCTCTCCTGTCCTGGGGACACTCGCCCCGGCCTCAGCCCGGCTCCTCGCGGGGCCCCTCCCCCTCGGAGGCCTTTTGTTCCTTTATTTCTTTTTCCCCGTCTTCCTACCTTGATAGAAGCGCGGACTCTTCTCACTGTAGCGTTCCAGGTGGTCTCTCTTTACATCTCAGGCCGAATTCGTAGATTTTCAGGATGGTTTGAAGGTTATCTAGGTAATTTGTTGGGGACAGGTGATTTGGGGACCCTGCTCTTCCGCCATCTTGCCCCTCCCTCCATGAAAGATTATTTTTAACATAGTATAGATAAAAATGCATCTTTATGCAGTCATTGATTTCCAATATGTTCTTATGGCTATATCTATTTTACATTAAATTGTTGAAATAGTAGCATGTCAAGAGATTCAACATCTTAAAGATTGAGAGAGAAGAACAACAAAAAGAGTCACTAAAATGGTAGTCTGAAAGACTTTTTATCTTGGTACTGTTTAGTATTGCAACTAAAATGTAGATAGATGTTCATAGTCACATTTGAAATTGTCCTACTAGTGTAAAAAAGTATATTTTAAATGGCCATAATGTTGCCAGAAATGTTAGAGTAAAAAAAAAAAAAAAACATCAGTCAACTTCCACGTAATATTTTAGGAATAAGAAAGAATGAAATAATATAGAAATATGGATTAAAATCACCAGTGTTAAAGATAACTGAATTTATCTATGTGACTAGATGAAAATACCAACTTGAGACATAGAACTAGATAAGAAAGATGAAAAAAATAATCCCAGCTGCACTGTAACCATCAAGATTGAGCAGTAGTCTACCTTATAATTGTGTCTCAGTGGCACAATTCTTACATAGTTCCCTATGACTGTTCCAATAAGCCCCTGTTAAAGTTAACAGACTTGAACTGCACTGAAAATTCATCACCTAAAGGTGAGCATTGGCTTAGTAGAATGGAACAAAAGAAATTTTTCTATAGAAAGGGGATTCTCAATTCTAAAAATTACACTTAATCAAGATTTTAATGTCAGTATATGGCCTAGAATGTGTTATAAAGAAAATTAGTGTGTCAGGAAAACTATAATATAGTTCCAAGTATCCAGATAATTCAGAAGCCATTTTGTGCTCTCTATTGATAATACATAAATCACACAACACAGACCTATATAAAGGAGTATTTATATGTGTTTGTGTGTACATATATACATTTAATTCATGATCCAGTAGATCATGTATTTGAGACATTTATATTAATGTAGATAAGTTTGCATTTCTATGAAAGTATTGTTTAACCTAATATTCTCTCAGCTAACAGTAATACTTGAACAGAACTAAGCATTAGAATAAAACCTCCTAGAATCTGAAAGTTTTAACCATTGTGGTTTTGATTTGCATTTCTCTGAGGATGAGTGATGGTGAGCATCTTTTTCATGTGTCAACTTCTGGCCATGTTGGCCATCTCAACTTCTCAGATTGCACTCACTTAACTCTATTTTCTGAATCTTCTTAACTGTCTTATCTTTAATTAAATACAGTCAATAAATTTGTTTATTTTGTTTTCTTTTTTGTTTTGTTTTAGTTGCAATACTAAACTACCATGATAAAAAGCTAGACCACCGTTTTAGTGACTCCTTTTGTTGTTCTTGTATCTTAGTCTACAAGAGGCTGGAACTCTTGATATGCTTCAAACTTTGTATGGTGACAGATGGTAAACATATCTCATGGGGAGCATTTCATAATATATATAAATGTTGAATCACTATGTTTTACATCTGAAACTAATATAATATGTATGTCAACTATACTTCAATTTAGTACAATAAAATGAAAAATAAAAGCAAAAAAAAATCAAAGGAAAATGTGAAAGAAAAAAAATTAGATGAAACTTGACCCAGAATGTTTGTTTCTTCATAAGAATGACTGAAAATAATTTTAAAATCTTTAAGTACATCTAAAGTTCTCTCTTTTCATACTCTACAGCAGTATACATGCCATGCATTTGTTATTAGCTATGCAGTCATGGAATGCACCTGGTAGTTATGGAACTAAGAAAAGATAACCCTAGGGTTGGAACATTGAATCATGGGCTTAGCTCCTAAAGAAAGGAAAGTTACTGATACCATCTAGAAAATGCACCTGGCTGCTGAATACCCCTTATTCTCATTGCTATAATTGAAAAAAGGATTATCAATTTTGAGGGCCGAAATCTCAGTTTTAACTGTCTATCTAGAAATATTCAGTCTCTCAGAGGCCAAACAAACATGGAATAAACATATACATGAGAGAAAAACAATATGTTGATATGCATTGATAGAATGACAGTAAAAAACTATACCCATTTTTCAAAAATTTCCTACACCTCATATAATGTTTATAACATGCTCTCAAACTTTTATTGGAGAATTGAAATAAACCACAATTGTCAAGTACACCACCTTTATATCTATGACTATTGTTACATAAATGTCCCATCTACTGTAACATTTAAATGGAGCTAAAATTATTGCTAGAATTTTGACTGGTAGGGGGAATCCCTCAGTGGCTCAGCTGTTAAGCACCTGCCTTCAGCCCAGGGCATGATCCTGGAGAGCTGGGATCAAGTCCCATGTCAGGCTCCCTGCATGGAGCCTGCTTCTCCCTCTGCCTGTGTCTCTGCCTCTCTCTCTGTGTGTGTCTCTCATGAATAAATAAATAAAATCTTTAAAAATTTTTTTGACTGGTGGGAATAAACTCATAGCCCAGAGAATTAGATGAAGTTCAAAATAATTGATATAATAAGGCTAAAAGGAATCAAATATAAATGTAGAGTAATATGGTCTTGAGTTTTTTAACTGAAGTATAATTAATATACAATGTTATTTTAATTTCAAGTATATAATATAATGATTCAACAATTCTATACATTACTGAGTGCTCATCAAGATGAGTGAGCTCTTAATCTCTGTATCTATTTTGCACATCCCCCCACCTTCTGTCTGGCAACCACAAGTTTATTCTCTGTAAAAGTCCATTTTTTGTCTCTATTTCTTTGCTCATTTGTCTTATTAAATTCCACATATGAGTGAAATCATATGGCATTTCTCTTTCTCTGACCAACCTAGCATTATACCCTCTTGGTCCCTCTACTATGTATTTATATTTTTTTAAATTTGAATAGAGTTGATACATGATGTTACATTAGTTTCAGGTATACAACATGGTGATTCAACTTTTCTATATGTTATGCAGTGCCCACAATATCAGGGACCTTATTCCTTATGCTGTTTTCTATGTTCCAAATTACCAAGTTGCATGCAAAATCTACATGTTGGGACGCCGGGTGGCTCAGCAGTTGAGCATCTGTCTTTGGCTCAGGGTGTGATCCCTGAGTCCTGGGATTGAGTCCCACATCGGGCTCCCTGCATGGAGCCTGCTTCTTCCTCTGTCTGTGTGTCTCTCATGAATAAATAAATAGAATCTTTTTCATTCAGGGAATATAAGAAATAGTGAAAGGGACTACAGAGGAAAGGAGAGAAAATGAGTGGGAAATATCAGTGAGGATGACAAAACATGAGAGACTCCTAACCTGGGAAATGAACAAGGGGTAGTGGAAGGGGAGGTGGTTAGGGGGATGGGGTGACTGGGTGACGGGCCCTGAGAGGGGCACTTGATGGGATGAGCACTGGGTGTTATATGTTGGTAAATCAAACTCTAATAAAAAATATACAAAAAAACCCTACATGTTCATTTTGTTTACAGATTATTTCTTTAAATATATTTGTAATATTTATTGGGCCAGAATCTCCCTTAACAGCATATCTCAAGGTTTTTTGTTTTATTGTTTTTAAATCTATGAGAGGGGTCCTAATGAAAGAGACAGAAATTAAAAGGTAATATAGGCATCTAATAAGAAGTTTATTATTATTCTTTTTAAAAGATTTTATTTCTTATTTGAGAGAGAGACAGAATGAGCAGGGGAAGGGACAGAGGGACAATCAGATTCCCAATGAGCAGGGAGCCCAATGTGGGGCTCCATCCCAGTGCCCTGAGATCATGACCTGAGCCTAAGTCAGATACTTAACAAACTGAGCCACCCAGGTGCCCAAAGGTTTATTATTAATATTAGGCTGGTAGGGCCTATGGAGAGATTAGAAAACTATCCATTAGGGGCCAATTATTTCACCAGAAACAAAGTCATTTCTTCTTTATTTGCCATAGAGAAGCGTAGCTGTGTTTCTGGTCAAGTAGAGTACTTACAGGGACAGGAACATTAATCCATTTGCTGATGTGGCACCTGAGGCAGGAGCAGCTCCATATTTGGCCTATAAGTTTATTTCAGCATTTGCCTATTGTACCTCTTTCCTTTGGTAACAGCAGCAGCAGTAACTTCCCGATATTTTGAACCGCGGGTGCAGTGATGGCCTTTCTTTTTTTTTAATTTATGATAGTGAGAGAGAGAGAGAGAGAGAGAGAGAGAAGGCAGAGACACAGGCAGAGGGAGAATCAGGCTCAATGCACTGGGAGCCCGATGTGGGATTCGATCCTGGGTCTCCAGGATCGCGCCCTGGGCCAAAGGCAGGCGCCAAACCGCTGCGCCACCCAGGGATCCCAGTGATGGCCTTTCTTAAAATTTAATCCTCCAGCCCATAAAACAATTTTGTAAGTATCTAACTCCTTATGTTAAATTTATTTATTTTTAAGGTAGTTAGGGTATTCCTGTTTCCTGTCTAAGCCCCAGTTGAATCAAGAACCAAAAGGAGTGCAAGGTCTTTCTGGAAAATACTATACAACTAACTGTATGGAAAGATAGTAAATAATAGCTAAATGGAAATAAATACTCAATATTTTATCAACAATCAGTAAGATACATAAAAACATCCATTCAGTTGGTAAAAAGTTAGTCTAAAAACACTAGGTAAAGCAACAGGCAAGTCTGTACTCTGGGCGAGAGTAAAACTTAGTACTATTTTAGAAAGTAAGTTAACATAACCTGGGCCCCTGGGTGGCTCAGTCAGTTATGTGGCTCAGGTCATGACTCAGGATCATGAGATTGTACGCCCACTTGGGCTCTGGGCTCAGCTTGGAATCAGCTTGAGGTTTTTCCCCTGTCTGCATCTCCTCCTGCTCATTTTCTCTAAAATAAATAATATATTTTTTTAAAGAATCTAACACAACCTATTAAAATTGCACATATTCTTTTGTGCCTGAGACACATGTCTCTGCAGTTCTGATGTTGCATATTTATCATAGAGAAAAATTGTACATGTGTGCCCTGGTAGACAAGTAATAAATGTCCAAAATGACTTGCCTATAATAGCCAAATATGTAAATAATATAAAATACTAACAACAGTAAATGAAGTGAATAAATTGTGGCAGATTCACATCTTTTGTTCACAGCTAGTGGTTATTTTTTTTCCTACAACAGTAATCATTCAATCAAAACGTCAATAAGTGGGCTGAAATAATGAAAAAAAAAATTCACCATTAAGACACAACTTGTAGGGACACCTGGGTGGCTCAGTGGTTGAGCATCTGCCTTTGGCTGAGGGCATGATCCTGGAGTCTTCGGATCAAGTCCCAATTGGGCTGCCTCGAGGAGCCTGTTTCTCCCTCTGCCTGTGTCTCTACCCCTCCCTCTGTGTCTCCCATGAATAAATAAATAAAATCTTCAAAAAAATTTCTTTGTTAATCATGAATAAATCACAATTCTAAGGAGTACAAAATACACACACATGCCTGCTTCTGCCCTCAAACACAATCTGGCTGGAGACTAGACAAATATATAACATATAAAATAAACACATAAGTTTAATAAAACATATTACATAATTAACATAATTTACCATAATTGCTTTTGTTCCCTAAATATCTTGATGCAGTAACTGTAAAATAATGTTCTATCCTAACTTCCTTAAAAAGAGAAGTCTCCTCCCTGCTCCTTTAATCTTATCCATCCACTCCACTCCCATCCATCATACCCTTCAATTTACAAGTTGCATCTTTTTTTTTTTTTTTTTAATCTTGTGAGGCTCCCTCCTTGGCAGAGAGTCTGCTTCTCCCTCTCCCTCTGCCTCTCCCTTTCACTTGTGCTGTCTCTCAAATAAATAAATAAAACCTTAAAAAAAAAAGAGGATAACATTTAAACCAACCTTTAGTTATGAAGAGAAAAATTAAAGAAAGTTCAAGTTGATGTAAAGTTGGAGAAATGGAAGGGGGTAAATTGCTTAAATATATAATAAAGAACATTGAAACATTTGATACACGTTCAACTATGGTAGTCAAGACAGGTAAAGTATAACTTACATAATTATCTTACTTGTTGGTAAAGTCGGTCTGATTTAATTCTAAATTTATGTTATCCTTGCTGTATTTATAGATAATACTTTCATAGTTAAATCATATTATTTCCACGATCAAGGTATATTAACCCTTTACCTTTGTTTTGTTGAGAGCTCAACGTTTACAGAACACATTGGCTTCCAAGTGAATACATTAGGGCCTCCATTATTCTGTAAAGACTATAACTACATAGGAGAAGAGATAAAATTTGTAGCAGAATTTTGAATGAGGGAAAGGCATTTACTTTGGGTTGAATAAGACCTTTTCATTTAGCATAAATAACATTGTAAACTGGTGACAAAGTGCATGTAGGGAATCCTTTATGCAGACTATCCAACTAAACACAGAAATAGAGTAAATGTGAGGACTAGTTGAGAAATGTGCATTCTTGTAGTAATAAGAACATGCATATATCCATGACCTCTATTTTTCCAGCTGTATCTCCAGTGCGATTATAAAACAAATTTGTCTTTGGAATTCTAATGTTTCATTTCTCTTATTCCCTGAGGTAGCAAACTTTTCCATTTCCAAATATTCCAAACCCATGGTGAATTGTACATTGAATAATTTGATGTTACTCTGCAGTCTACATATTTGTCTCCCTTTTATATATTCCTCAGATCATTTAATAAACAGTTACCCTCTTAATCAGAGCTAAGTCTGGACTAGCCTATCTTGCTCGACTACAGCTAAGTCTGTTATACAATGGGCTAGAATAATAATTTTGGTTTTATAGAAGACATTCTTAGAAATGAAGCATTGTAAATATTTTTGACATCTGTGTAGGAAAACGAGCTGCTTTTCTGTATCAGTAACTTTGATGAAATTGAATTAGTGCAATATTGCATTAGTCCTCTTTCCCACTATTATAAGATGTGAGTTCTTAATAAGATAATTTTGTACTGTATTAGATAAATTTAATATTCATGCATTATGAAGAAACATTGCTAATATGATAGAAAACTGCTAGGAGGAGCAAATGATTTCATTAAACTTAAATAAAGCTCACTTTGCATTTTTCCCCTCCTTGAATACCTGTCTATACTAATCAGATGGTAGGAAAGGCAGATTGGGCCCTGGAGAGTAAATTGTACATAATCTATATTCTCGTCACAATCAGATGTCACCTTTCAGGCACAAAATCTTTCCACTGGATTGTAGCTGGAAATTTTTAGTGCAGAAATATTTAGGATGTTTTAATTTAAAATGATCATGACTTGCTCTACTTTGTCCTGGCCTTGCTAATTTATGTCTGTCATAACTGCAGAAAGAAGACATTTGTGAGCAATACAATAACTCGCTGAATCTTCATAAGCTCTGAGTCAATAAAATGATGACACAAATTTCACATTCTTTTAATGCGACATCTGCTTCATCAGTTGAAAGAATTACACCCTTGCTTTGAAGGAGCCTTAATGACACAGACCAAATCTTAATGGATAAGTAACTAAGATGAACACACTCTTTTCTTCCATGCATAAAGAGAACACTGATTTAATTGGAACTGAATCAGAGTGTATGCTGGATTTTGTAGATAATCAAATATTTTATTTAATTTAGGTTTAATAAGATCTAAAAGTGAAAAAAAATAAGGCAAATTTTTGGAAAATTAAAATGAGTAAGAATATTAATTTGTTTCAGATTTTTTTTAAGAAAATCAAAGATTAAATAACTTTTCTATCCACAATATCTCAAAGGTTATTTAGCTTGTGTGATTTAGCTACCCACAGTCAAAATGCAGAAAAAAAATATATCAAAATAAGCTTTAGTTACTGTGTTTCTTTTTTTTAAAGATTTTATTTATTTATTCATGAAAGACACACAGAGAGAGGCAGAGACATAGGCAGAGGGAGAAGCAGGCTTCCTGCAGGGATCCCGATGTAGGACTTGATCTCAGGACCCCAGGATCACCACTTGAACCCAAGGCAGACGCTCAACCACTGAGCCACCCAGGTACTCCTAGTTACTGTGTTTCACACAGGTAATAAAACAATAACACAACTGGGAGTACATACAAAAGACCAATTGGTTATTTGTCCTTTGGAATATAGAAAACTTTTAGTACAGAATAAATTAGAAAGTAGTAGACATGTGTTAATTCTGGGAACAGTGCCTAATAGACTTTGTGGAAAGTTATTTTTTTAATTTGTGTGTATATTTTGTAAAACCATCAATGCAGTGTTTTTCCAAAATTTAAAGCTATTTAAGTTTATTTCTTAACTATAATTTTGTATAAACATAACCATAGGGCTGAGGTTACCAATCAATAAACAACAGAGAAAATGATAGACTATGTTGCATTCACAATGGTTCTTACAATTTTTAGGTCCTTAGAAAGTCATTGAAGATATGTTTTACTATTCTTTAAGGCTTAGCCTCTCAAAATTATTTACCTAAAAAAAAAAAAAAGGAAAACAAAACAAGCACATAAGCACAACATAAGGCTTAGAGGTGACAAATATATATATATAATGCCTATTAAGTACTGGTGCCAAATATTTACCAATTATACATATATATGATATATACAATATAGTCACACTTGTTTGTATGTTGATGGCCAAACACACAAGTGAAAAAAAATCTGCTGATAATGGAAATCAAAAATAGCAACAACCACCACAACAAAAATTTCTGTTGTCATTTTATTGCTACTCTAAGTCTTGGACATTTCTTCATGCATTCCAGCCAAGGGAAAGTTTATCTCATTACACTGAAAACCCTAATTATATTTTTAAGAACTTCTCAAGTGGTATTTGAGCTTTTTAGATCTCAAATGTTATTATTCTAAAAGATTCTAGATTTAAGCAAATTAGGTATTATCTATAACCTAAATATTTTCAAACACCAAGTTTTTCTCACACACAAAAACTTAACTCATCATTGATACATGATATCCGAGCTGCTTACTATTTACTCTTATTGCCTTTATGCTTCTAAACAAACAGACAGGTTATGTAAGCAAAGAATGAAAAAAAATATTTATTTTAAGCTCTAGAAGAACTTTCTAAACAAAATACAGGATCAATTTTATTTATCTGTTGTAATGTTTAGCTCAACAAAATAAAATTTGATTAGTTTTTAGGAGTACAAAATCAATACAAAAAAAAGAAATGTATGTAGGTATAGAAGACAATACCATATCCAGGAATAAGTTTAACACATATATAAAATAGAAACATGGCAAACCATTAAATTGTTGTGAAGTCAAATTATAAATTTGATATGTGATAAATCAGACAGATGTGATAAGTTAGTCAGCTGACAGTCACATAAAAGAGGTTGCTACACTTCCAGATCTGTTGTAATTTCATTGTTGGGATAAATTTCGAAATAAATTCTATAGTTTAAAAAATAATGAGATTCAGATCAAAAATCCAGTCTATCTTCCTATTTCTTAAAGAATAAATTTGATAGGCATGGTATTTAGGTAATCATTTTGTAATTTTTTTCAATCCAACCTTTAAAACTTGCATATATTTTATGCATATATTGTTATTTTGATTATTTATTTATAGTAAGCTGCTCCAATTAGAGCAAATTGTAGCATCTGTGGTTTCATTTATGGTGCCTAAGGAAAGTGATTACTGTATTATGAGGCAGCCATACTCTAGAGTATAACAAAACATGAAATACGACTAGGCTGAGCAAGTTCTTATTTTCCAGCGATGTGGTTTTCTCTGAGGAGCCACATCTTGTAGTTACCAGATGTTCCACAATAACAGTAACTCTGGAGTTTCTTCGTTGTTATAACAAGACGATTTTACTACATAGGAAAAGATTGGCATTTTCTCTGCTGGAAGAAAATGAAATTGGCAATTTGAAAGGCAGTTTTAACTGAGCTGTGTGGTTTACATTGATTAATCTATCTCATTAGAATATTAGCCAGCCAATCAGAACACACTTCTATCCATTTTCTAATCTATACCATATGTCTAGGTCATAAAAAAGCATTTTCTTTAATTCTGGCTACTATGGAATCTGCATTAGAAAAGAAGCTGACCTTTTCCTCTCAGCCACCAAAAGTTTGGAAAATTAGCTTTATTATTTTAGGAAAGGTTTTTGTTCTGATTTGAGGTGCTTAGCAAGCACAGGAATAAAGACAATTGTGGAAAATCATTTGATTTCTCTATCTTGCTTCTACTAACATCTCTTCTTTTCCTTGGTGGCAGCTGAAATGACAGAAATTGTTTATCAACATGTATGGCTGGTTTTAACATACACTCATCATACAAATGTAAATGCCTACCCCCTCCAAAACCATGGGTAAAGGAGACTATGAATCAATTCATCTGGAGAAAAAGCATGTTATGTTATTTACAGAATAGACAAATGTCAGAGACACAAAAAGGAAGAGTTCTCACATTTCATTCTTGTAAATATGGATGGTTTCTTTTAATGCCATTGTAGTGTGACAACATTAGGTGTCTTATTAATCTGAGACAAAATAGACTAAAAAAGGCCAGTAAAGATTTTTCTTAAAGATGTTCAGGGATGGTTATCCTACTGGAGAACACATGTCATGTCCCAGCTCTTTCATAAGGGACATTGGCCAAATCTATTTAAATCACAAAAACATGTACACATTGATTCATCAAGAGCTTCTGCAATAGATCTCAAAATAAAAGCACTAATACATAAGCTTGATTATAAATATGTTTGATACAGCATTTTTTCTTATTCACAAAAACTGAAAATTTGTGCTCAACAGGTTTTTTTTTCACCCCACGGAATATTGCACAATCTTTAAAATGCATAGGTTAGAATTATGCCATTTAAGTTAGACAGGTTTTTCCAAGTTATTTTTTAAACAAGATTTAGACAAGTGAAAATAATATGATAAATATTTTTTAAAAGCAGTGATAGAGGGGCGCCTGGGCAGTTCAGTTGGTTAAGTGTGTGACTCTTGATTTTGGCTCAATCCTGATTTTAGGGTTGTGAGATCCATCACCCCTTGGAATCTGCACTGGGCATGGAGCCTGCTTAAGATTCTCTCTCTCTCTGCCCCTTCCTCCATCTCCCCCCAAAAATAATAATAAATTAAACAAATAAAAGCAGTGATACATAAATGTATATATTGTAAAGGCACAAACAAAAATGTGAAAGGATATACTAGGTCATAGATGAAGGAGAAATGATAACCAAAGTGAAGGAAGTGTAGGAGAATAGCAGGAAGAAACTAATGAAAACTAAATGTTTTAAAAAGACTACATAAATTTGGGGCACCTGGGTGATTGAGTCGATTAAGCATCAAATTCGACCTTGCCTCAGGTCTTGATCTCAGGGCTGAGAGTTCGAGCCACATGTTAGGCTCCATGTGGAGCCTAAAATTCTCTCTCCCCAACCCTCTGCCCCTCCCCCCTCACATGCGTGTGCGCACGCGCACACACACACACTCTCTCTCTTTCTCTTTCAAGTAAATAAATAAAATCTTAAAAAAACCGACTACATAAGTATTAAAAAAATCCACATGATATGATCATGTAATGCATTGTTTATGTCACAACTATAAATGTCAGAGCATATGCATGTAGAAATGAATTAAGTAAAATATTGAGGTCAAAAATAACTTAAAAATTGAGTCCATTATTGACTCCTACCTAAAATTGTCTCTTTCAATTCATACCTTTCACAGAATCCAGATCTTCTCCTTTACAGTAGACATCACAATTTTTATGTTATCATTGTCCTTCTTCCTCAGGGTATCCTCAGACTGAAAGGAGCAGTGACAATTTTGTCTAGTTCAGCACCTGGTGCAGCTTATAAATACTTGTTTCATGAATATTGTATGTATGAATGAAAGGAAATGTAGCTGTTATGTATATTATGAATGGCAGATAAATAGTTAATAATATTAATGTATGTCATGAGGGAACTCAAAAGTTTGGAGATCAAGAAAAAGAGAAGCTACTGAAAGTCTCAAAGGAAACTCAGAAGGATGTGGTGTAATAGACCTTGGAAAGCAGAGACCCTCCAGACAGAGGGGGAAGCCACTTGTGATACTATTGTAAGGGAAGGTTGAGGAGGGGGAACAAAATGACCTATAAATTTGGCATCATGGACACAGCTGGTGACATGGATATATGCGGAAATAATATTCAGTATAATTAGCAACCAGACTAGCCATATTACCAGTTGATCAGAATAGACATTGTTCTAGTCCCAAACAGGGTCAAGAAGATCACGTCTTATGCCAAGTATTAACCCTTTAAGTGCTAGATCTGGAAGGGATCTGGTATCTTGAGAGAGGGGGTAGGACAGCCACATGGTGAGAAGGAACTCAAAAGCTCAGGGTGGCAAAAATGCACCAGAATGGGAGTTGCTTTGTGGCTTAGCAAACGGTAAGGGTTTAGGTATGCACAGCAGCTGAATAACAATCTGAAATGAAGCAAGCACAGCAGAATGAAGGAGGCTGAGGCCACACTGAAGTCAGTTGTAGAGTGAACGTGGGACTCCCTGTTTGACATTGCAGCTGCCTAGATGGCATAAAGATTGATAATGAAATGAACAACATGTAACCATCTGCAGATGAAGAAATAGAACATTACTAGTAGTTTCGAAACTATCTGCTTGGCTACAAATATCTCACATTCCTTCCCTTTTCCACTGCCCTTTATTGTATTTTGTTTCTTTTTCCTTTTTATTTGTTTATTTATTTATTTATTCATGAGAGATTCACACACACACACACAGAGAGAGAGAGAGAGAGAGAAAGGCAGAGACACAGGCAGAGGGAGAAGCAGGCTCCATGCAGGGAGCCCAACGTGGGACTCGATCCCGGGTCTCCAGGATCATGCTCTGGGCCAAAGGCCGGCACTAAACCTCTGAGCCACCCAGGCTACCCTTCCTTTTTTTTTTTTTTAAAGACTTTCTTATTTTGTTCTGATAGTTGAATAAAAGTTTCTTTTTTTTTAATCTTTTTCCTGGGAGTGGAAGGAGTAGGGATTTTTGAACTTTTGATTCTATTTGATACAAATAGAATCATAATATATCATTGTTTTTTTAATGTATTAATCGTTAACTAATTCTTCCTTTCTCAGGAAGGTTCTGGATTTCTTGTTCTGTAACAAAGTAGACAATGCATTTTCAGTGAGACAATCATTTTCAAGGGGGTGAAAATTAGTTCTTGGGGTAGGAAAAAAATTAGCATTATAATTTAAACACACTGTATCTGTAGTATTAGAATTCTGTATGGGAGGGAGATTGAGGTAGAAGATGTAAAAAAAGGTTTTTTGGGTGGGCAATAATGAAAACAAGGTCTAAAAACTCAAGTAGATGTGTAAGAATGGGTAAACCAAGAAAGAAAACCAAACACTTTCTTTATATAAAAACGAAAGGAAGGAGGAAGGAGGGAGGGAGGAGGGAGGGAGGGAGGAAGGAGGAGGAGGGAGGAAAGTAAGAAAGAAAGGAGAAAGAAAGAAAGAAGAAAGAAAAGAAAGAAAGAAAAGAAAAAGAAAGAAAGAGAAAGAAAGAAAGAAAGAAGAAAGAAAGAAGAAAGAAAGAAGAAAGAAGAAGAAAGAAAGAAAGAAAGAAAGAAAGAAAGAAAGAAAGAAAGAAAGAAAGAAAATAAGGAAAAACAGGAATGACAGCCTGCCCACAGGCTCAGAACCCTGCCAGTTTGGATCCAGTGAGGTGAGCAGCCTCAAGACATCCACTGCTGAGAAAAATGCCATCTGTTGCTGAGAAAAATAAACGCAAATGATTTCTTGATGTCAAAACGTATTGCAAGAAAGGAGGTGGGAAAAATTAATGTCTATGGGAAAATGTGCACGTGAACATATGATGACAAAGTAAGACAGGCTGAAGCATATGGGTAGTTGAGGAATGACAGCACCCAGAAAATTTCTTGGAAGAAAGCACAACACAACACAACACAACTCAGTGATGCTATCCAGACAAAAAGTCATAATCAAAATAAAGAATTGCTTAATATGCCAGCACTGGTAAAAAAAAAAATGTGATCTTTGTATTTATTTAAATATACAACTGACGGCTAAACGGGATTAATAAGGGGAAGCCCCAGAAAGTGTATGTTGTTAAGCTTAAAAAGATACACAGATACATTTTTTAACAAATATCCAATGTTGGAAAAAGTGAGACAGCAAGAGGCATATCTTTACTATCTCCTAAATTTTCAATTAAGAAGGGACCTGATATGATTTTGAAAAGAAAACAAATCACATATTTTCAGTAAAAAAGTCAAATTTCCCTTATCTCTCTCCATATGACAAGTTGTGGTGAAGGTTGGAAATCAAGATTCAGTATGATCTCTTGCCTTGACATCTGCAACCTGGAGAGCCTTGAATGGCAGAGCACATGTTCCCCTCCCACTGAACTCTCGTGGATAAGGACCTCTAGCCAAATAACCCTTCTCATGAAGGGCATCAGGCATGACACCTGCTGACTGCTGAATAGCAGGCTTTGGTTCCCAGCCAGACTGCTGAATTATTCAAAGGCACGGCATCTTCCTGTGGGAACCAGAAATCACCTCACTCTTGTTCCTGTGCTCCCACAGCTCCTGCTTGTTCACTCTGTTCCAGAGTACATGGTAGACAGTGTCCTCCACCCTGGGCTGTGAGAATGGGTGGACTGCTGTCACTCTCCTCTGACCAGAGCTGGGTGTCATATGTTTGGCCATGCCCTAATTCTAGGACAGGAATCTCTCCTTCATCAACAGAGTGAAAGGGAAGTAATCAAAACACCAAGCTCAAGCCAGTCAGATTGTTCTGTTAATTTTATAGAGTTGAGACAAAAAAAC
Source organism: Nyctereutes procyonoides (assembly GCF_905146905.1). NCBI lineage: Eukaryota > Metazoa > Chordata > Mammalia > Carnivora > Canidae > Nyctereutes > Nyctereutes procyonoides. The sequence goes on from NW_026575121.1 coordinate 20,689,757, forward strand.
AAAAGCAACCCCCCCAACACCTGTTTTCTTTATTTGCAAGACTTAAGGCATATGTCATAGAACTTTTTCCATAAAAATTTGGGATATTGATTAATTTCTCTATGAGAAAATAATTTATTCTCTTTGCATTTAAGAATTGAATGTGAATAGGTGAGTAACTAAAAATATGATCTCATAATAACCATAAAGGACTTTTAAAACTTTGAGTTTTTTTTTTAATTTTTATTTATTTATGATAGTCACACAGTGAGAGAAAGAGAGAGGCAGAGACATAGGCAGAGGGAGAAGCAGGCTCCATGCACCGGGAGCCTGACGTGGGATTCGATCCCGGGTCTCCAGGATCGCGCCCTGGGCCAAAGGCAAGCGCCAAACCGCTGCGCCACCCAGGGATCCCAAAACTTTGAGTTTTTAAGGTATTAAGAGGTTGTTTATTTTTGTTGTATATTCACATCAGATTTAAATACAAGTAATCACCAGATAAATAACTGTAAACCATCATCTTGGCCGTTTACCCGTATAAATGGAATTTATGTACAAAATATTTATTGCCATAGCCTATATTTTTAAATTACCATAAAGTTCTATATTATCTCAAAATCTTGAATGTATAGTTTTGATTTGAAATAAAAAGAAAAGAAATGCTGTGTTAATAACCGTGATCATATATTTTCCATTTTGTTTAAAAAGAATAACTATCTCATTTCACCCTTTAGAGAGAGTAAGGAGGACAAGAGAGGGGAGAGGAAGGGAGGGGACAGGAAACAAGATTCTGGGAGTTGGGGGGACAGAGCAAAGATTCCATCTATTGCAATTTTATGCATATATTTCAAAATAAAAATAATGGAAAAAATCACAGTGATTTATTTCTAATAATAAGACTTTCTTTTAGTGAGAGTCGCTAGAAAATATGCTTTCAATCCTAAGTAAGGGCATTTTACAAAGACTACGGAATTGATTTACTATTTCCCATTGATCTTCCTGTCAGTCAATCCTTGCCCTAAACACAGAAGAAACAGGCCTTATGAGACAGGCCAGTGGCAACTAAATTGATAATTAAAGTGTGGTTGTACACGTATGACCTGAAAATGTAAGCAGAGTCACCAGGGGAACAATAGAGGCTGATTGATATGGTTTACATTAGCATGCAATTTGAAAGTAAGAGGTTTGAATTAGGGCATGCCCACAAGGATATGAGTAGACAGATGTTAAAAAGGAGACACAAATCTCACAGAGCCCAAGGATGCAAGAATTCAGATGAAGGACAAATTCATGATATTGATATAGAAACCACATTTTCCAAGAAGAAATAAAATGCTGTGGAAATCTAATCTGAACATAGCAGACAACTGGCATTATACTTAGCATCCAAAGCCACAGAACTCCCTTCACTACAATCAGCTAGTGAGTTGAGATTTGTCAGAGCATTTCATTCCTGGGATATTTCCATACATTAGCCATTGAATTTATGAGGAAACAGGCACTTGTTCTGCCTGTAAGGTCAGAATGATGTTCTAGTCATGTAATATAGTAAGTTGGGACACCCCAACATGCATTACACCTAAGATAAAACTTGAAGACTGTTAGGAGAGAAGACACCTCTAATCGTAAAAAAACGTTCCATTAATTTGTATTTAGGCAGTCACACAGAAAAAAAGATGTAATTTTATTTACTCATCTTTTACCATGGTTAAGGAAATGACATTTCTTTGATGTCCACTTTATAGTTAAATTTAACCTTTTTGCCTGAAAAATCCCAAAAAACTTTGTAATTTAAGTTTTAAATTACAATGTAAATTACTAAAAATCTCTTTCCATGCTAACAAAGAAAGGAAAACAAAAAATGCCAACATTAGGAATGAAACAAAAGGCATTGCATCACTACTGCTTCCCCAGATATTAGTAGTATAGAAATATGTTGTGAGCGACTTTTTATCCACGTAGAACAGAGGGACCAATTCCTTGAAAGTGACACACTAACAGAACGAACCCAAGAATAATTAAATAATCTGAATTGTTCAATATTTCTTACAGAAATTACATGTGTAGTTCAAAAGCTTTCTGAAAAAGAAAACTTGGAGCCAAGATTCTTTTACTAGTAGATTTTACCAAACAGTTAAGGAAGAAAAGATCGCACTTCTGTAGAAACACTTCCAGAAAATAGAAGAGGAAATATTTCCTAACTCATGCTATGAGGTCAGTGTATCCTAATACCAAACCTAAACACACACACACACACATACACACACACACACACACACAAGTTGATCCATTCACAAACCACTGGTAGAAGTGCTGATGCAATCTTGATAAATGGCCTAAGTGTCTGGTCTACTTGTCTATACTGCTGGCATGCAATACTTGCTGCTCATGCCTGATCCTGATATATCACTTCTATTTTCCTATTGAGTGCTGCTGGGCTAGTCCAATTTTATGACTCTACGGTCTAAGACAGCCCTGTTCATCATAGGCAGTTTGGGATGCATGAATATTTGATGTCCTCCAGTCAAGTTCACCCTCTCTACCAGAACCCAATATCAGGCCAACTAGTGTTTTTAAGAGGTGCTTAGCTTTACTCAAATAGCAATGCCTAGCTCTGTAAGCCTAAGGTTTTGCACCGTGATTTTTCTACTGGGGCTTGCCATACATTTTACAAGTTACCTTACCATTCATACTAGAAGGTTATGTCCTAACCTTTTAGGTGCTTTATACTTTAAGTCACCTAACCTTAAACTGTGCCAGGTTATAGAGCTCAGGTGGACTGGTTGCTTGTATCACAACACAGTCTTCCTCCAGCACGCTTTGCTGGAATAGGTGGAACTCAGTTGGCAGTTTTGCTTGTCACTTTGTAGAGAGGTCAGAACAGTTTCCCTGTGTGTGGAGTACACTAGCTTTAGAGATCAAAGAGGATGCCCAGGTTTGTGCTCAATTCTTACTGATTGAAGGAAATTATTTTTATTCAAATAAAAATATTTTAAAATGATAATTTGACTTTTTTGATGTATATTTCTATAAATTTTAATATTTGTGCAATAGACCTCAAAGTCAGGATACACAAAAGTTCCATTGATCAATCAAAATTCCTTCATGCTGTATTTCTTTACAACACACTCCCCTGATCCATAATCTCTAGCAACCACTGATATATTCTCCATCGCCATAGTTTTATCTTTTTGATGGTGTCCTATAAATGGAATCATACAATATATAACTTCTTGAAATTGCTTTCCTTCACTCAGGAAAATGCCTTTGAGATTACCCAAGTTGTTGCATAGTCTATTTTATTAAATGCCAAGAAAATTTCTCTTGTGTGTTGTTTAAAGTTTCCTGGACCAATTCCAACACAGTAGTCAGGGGGTGGGGGATCCATCCATACACACACAAAACAATTCTTAAATACCAGCAGGATGTCCAAGAATTCAACCCAATTTGGCCACTATCTACCCAGAGATAGTATCAGATTCCATAGGTCAAAATTTGAGACCTACAAGACTGTTCCCCCATTCTCCACTTCAGACATTGATTACACACTCCTGACTCTTTCCAGTGCTTATGATTGACTGGCTACGGATTGGAGTTTCCACCAACCTCTTCCTTAGATTTATTTAATTAATTTACTAGAGCAGCTCATAGAACTCAGGATAACATTTACATTTACCAATGTATTAAAAGATATGATAAAGATGATGGCTCAACAGCCAATGTGGAGATACACAGGGCAAGGTATGGAGGAAAGCCCTGGAGCTACTTAGCCTTCTCCAAGTGTATCAATCTTCCTAATCTCCACATGTTTACCAACCTGGAAGCTCTCTGAACCCGGTCCTTTTGCATTTTTATGGGGACTTTATTATGTAGGTATGATTCACTAAGTTGTTGGCCATTGGCTGATTGAATTGAACTTCCAGACCTACTTTCCTCCCTAGAGATCAGAAGGTAGAACTGAAAGTTCCAATCATCTAAATACATGTTTGGTCTTGGAAATCAGCCTCTGCCTTTGTGGGGGGTGTTCAAAGCCACCTCCTTTAATAAACAAAAGACTCCTTTATGGCCCTTATCATAGGAAATTTCAAGGGTTTTAGGAACTGTGAGACAAGAACCATGGACAAAGACAAATACTTATGAAAAAATATATTTTGATCATTTGAATGACCAAATATAGATTTCTTATAAACCATAATATTGCCGGTGGATATATCAGTTTGTTTATCCATTCACCAATGAAAGACATTTGGGCAACTTCCAGTGTATTTTATTATAGTTATGAAAGAGTTGCACTAAATATTTGTGTATAGGTCTTTATATAAATATGTATTTCCATTTCTCTAGAGTGAATACCTAGCAGTGAGAGTTCTGTGTCACACAGTAAGCATATTTATCTTTATAAGAAACTTTAACCATTTTTCAGGGTGGTTGCACCAATTTTGCATTCTCACCAACAATGTGTAATATTCCTAATTCTATAACCTCACCAACAGTGAGTGCCTGGCATGGCCTAAACCACTAAACTCTAAATACTTCACTGATGTGACATTATCCTAAATCTTTTCGTTTTTATTTCTTATTCTATAGAGCACATGTTTTTTAACAAGGCTTCCAAGGCTACTTTTCACTTTCACTTATTGCCAATTAACATGGTGCCATCAGTACATCCAGATGGTTTACATCCCTTTGGATGATGATTTGCAGAGGATAGGGCAATAACATAGCCCTTGGGCATGACTATCAACAAATCCTATTGTCTGTCTTTTGTTAATGAAAACTGCTCTTATCCTACTGCATGGAATATCAGAGAACAAGTTTGTTTGATTAATGGTCTCTTACCTGCACCTGCAGCCATGTTATTCTTTTGTAGAAAAGATAATATATTTATCACTGCAACTGCAATTAGAATTACTACTTGGTTGACTTTCCTGAAATCCACTGTTTTTTTCTAGTATCCATCTTGTTTTCTGGGGGGACAATGATTAAATTAAATGAGGTCCTGATTGGGAACATGGACCCTGCATCCAGCTGGTATTCAAGGATGGCAATAATTACTATATATATATATATATATATATATATATATATATATATATACACCCACACACACACCATCCTAGGATTCAAATATATATATTTGATATATATTTGAATATATATATATTAATACTGATATATATATATATATATATTTGAATATTCTGACCGGAGTGAGAGAATTATCATAGACTTCCAAGTTGCCTTCCCTATTGCAAAAATCCTTACGCCATTGACCAAGTGATCAATGTAGGAAGTCAGCCAACTCCCAACTATTTCCATTATGTTTATACATTTGGCAACCAGGGAAATGAATAATGGATAGATCTGTGGACCCAGAGATTCACCGTGAGCTGTACCTCAGCCAAGTTCTGCCTTTTCTATAACAAGTATATTTAATAATCTTTATAAAATTAGAATAGTGAAGGCAACATAGTAGGTGCTTAATACATGTGTATTATTTCAGTGACATTGTTACAAGGTATTCTATGCACATCTTCGATTCTTATTGAAGAGTTAAAATGACAGCTTGAAAAAAAGATGACTTCAGATGTGTATAAAATCACTTGCCATTGTGCAATTTAAATTAGCCAATAAATGCTCCAATTGTAGTCTTCCATTTGGTTTTTTTTTAATATTTATTTATTTATTTGAGAGACAGAGAGACAGCACGAGTGAGTGCAGGGAGGGGGAAAGGGAGAGAATCTTCAAACACTACCAGCTGAGCACAGAGCCATTGTGAGACTTTATCTCACTACACATGAGATCACAACCTGTGAACCTCAGAAACCAAGAGTCCGACGTTTAACTGAATGAGCCCCCAGCCACCCCCCATTTACTTGTAGTAATTGTTGCTATTTTATGCCCAAATTTTAAGTTTATGTCCATTTTTTTTTACTCTCTGTGTTTTCTGTCTAGTTTTGCTTTATACTCTTTACTTTCATTTTAAGCTTATTTCAAAACCATGAGTAATCAAAATTTAAAGGATGTCACTTGCTAGTGGTGTAATTATGAGAATACACAGATGGCTTGTTAAGAGAGGAGGAAAAAAAAAAAAAGCCTGAGCAAAGCTGCAAATGCTAACTTTCAACCTGGGAATCTTACTCTCTGTAGCATAAGTTCACTGCCAGCAAGTTACATGTATAGAAACCACACTGACAGCTCTAAATAAGAATCTGGATTTTAATAAGACCAATATCCAAAATGCATTGATTCTCAAGTACAATTATCTATTGCTTCTCTACTAATTTTGAAGTTTTCATTTTCCTTTGAAGTATGTTTAATAGAAATCAGTGTAGTAAACAGCAAACCCCAAACTAAGTAGTCCTGACTTTAGCAGATGTTCTTAAGAAATTTGGGGGGAAAATATGGCACAAAAATATTTTATCCTTAATTCTGAAATAAGGGTGACAGTGACTGTGGACCCATTGTCATAGTATTTAATATACATAATTCTTCAAAAGGCTTTAATCTTACTTCAGAAGCTGCTCATTGTCTAAATAGGAAGGCATGAGACTAAAGTTCCATTTTTTTTTCACTTTCTATCAAATTTGATCAAGTATATACAAACAAAGTCAGTCAATTTGGCTCTCATTTGCCTCATTTTCTGCTAACACAATCACACCCCCAAACAACAAATGACTGTCACAGGGGTAAATGTTATTTTAAAAAATAAATATTACTCTTGAAAATTTAAGGCACTGTCTTCCTCTTTTTGTCTCTGGAATCTTTTAAAATTAAATAGAAAGAAGAAAGGAGATGCATTTTCAAGTGATATATAAGGCAAGAAGTTCTGATGTATTTGGGAGTAAGGAAATGAACATAAAGAATATGACTATAGAGCATTATATTTTATCGGTTTGTAATTGATAAAATACTTTCATAAAATGCTTTAATTATTTTTACTTATGTATCCTCTGAGTGGATATTTCATTTTGTGTGTTCATTTTCATGATAATCTGAATACATCAATAGTCTATGTGATCCTTCAGATGACTGCCTCATCGCTGGGGACTGCCATGAAATTTCATCACCAAAGTTTACATTTCTATTTATCATGGCTTGGTTTATACTATATTAATTTTTTAGATTATTAGAAAGAAAATAAAATTGTTCTAAACAAGCTACCCAGAAATAACCTAAGAATACTTCATCCATGCCTTTGCTCATGACATCTCAAGTGAGATGATCTGATCATGCAAATATATATCAATTAGAAAACTGAGGTTTCAAGGCAGATTCAAGAAAGTTTTTGTTTTGTTTTTCCTTCTGCTAACTTGGCCACAACTTCTACTGGCTGCCATTAGGTGTTTGTGATACTTATCAGAGTAAGATCAACCAAATCCTCAACAAATTTTCGACTTTCTCAGAAAAAAAAAAAAAAAAAGATGCTCTTCTCAATGCTCTTCTCTCTCTAGATATTTTTTGAACATTGAGAACAATGTAAAGTATTTCAAACCCAGCAAAGTAAGGATTAAAGAAGAATGGTTATCTTCTGTGTTTTCACATGCTGTTGGAAATATCCATGAAGATTGAGAAAGAAAGAAAAAAATACTTGTCTCAGGCTTCTTGAAAGGCCAACCAAATTTTCTTTGATAAGTCAAATGACTTTCAATTGAATGACTTCAATATAAAGAGCGTGTTCTGTTTTGTTTTGTTTTGTTTTGTTTAGAGGTGAGGGAAGGGAATGAGCAAAGGAAGAGAGAGAGAATCATAAGCAGGTTCCTCATCCAATGCAGAGCACGACTTAGGGCTTGTTCTCAAAAACCTGAGATTGTGACCTAAGCCAAAATCTAGAGTTGGATGTTTAACCTACTGAATCACCCTGGTGCCCCAAAAGTCATTTTTTTTAAAATAAAAAAAATCCATTTAAAATCATATAAATCCTTTTGAAAGTAAATTTTTTGATCTTGATTAGCTGTGATCACTTAGAAAAACAACCATCTAATGATAATAGTACACAAAGAATTAAAATTAAAAAAAAAACCAAAGAGTTAAAATTTGCCAACTTCATGAGTAAATCCAAATCCATATATTTGAAGAGTTTTAATGATCTTTATAAATGATACTTTTAGAAACCCCATACACATTCTTTAATTGAAAATATATCAATTTTAATAAATGTAAATAATCCTTATTTTTATAAGTGTTATTTGCAATGTAGTTCTCCCTTATGTTTTAGTTCACATGGAACTTTTAAACACTTCATTTTTTATTCAATTATCACTGTAATTTTTCCCAGATCCTCTCTAGCATTTCTCACTTCTTTCTGTGCTTTCTAACTTTGTTTAGCCTGATGCTATGAATGTCTCAACATTTTCTCTAGCTTTGTTATTATTCTTCACCTTTCTTTATGCTAAAATCACACATCCTTTCCAATTGTTCTATTTCATATGATAGCCTTTCCACTTTCTTCCATTGTCCTCCAGCATACTTTTCTTTGCAATTATTCATTTGCTTTGCCAGCTACTATCTCCAAGAAAAGATTTAGGTTGTGGTGTCCTACATTTTTAGAAAGCTTTTTCCAATCATTGGTTCTTCTGATAATTAGTACAAAAAAACTTACTAGCAACTTTCTTTGCTTTTTAAAGTCCTGATAATGAATTATTTATGCAGCATATGTAGGATGATTTTTGGTATCCATCTCATTCTTTTATGAAGCAGGGCTGCTATTCAGATACTATATTAAATACTTCATTCAAAATTACCACATAATTAAAAGGTGAAATGGAATCTAGAGGAGAAAAATATTTTTTCCCAAGAATATAGCATGATCTAGTAGAATTAGAAAAGGGAAAAATCACAGGTGTAACAAAACTAGATTCATATTTTCCAAAGCACATTACTACTCCTCATTTAGGAAGAGTTGTTGCTTAAACTAATTCTGTCTCTGAATAAAAACTGTTATACATTTATATCTGGCAGATATACTCTACATTATGTTACATATATATTTATTTCTGTTATATCTGATGTTATACCTATGTTTGTTTCCTCTGCAAGATATTCCTTTCTTTTTAAAGTCAGGTTCTAAATTCCATAGGAACATTCCTGAAAAGAGCATCTGTTCAGAAGAATTAAGCATGACTGTACAATGACAACTAAGGACTGAAGAACATAAATAGAGGACAAAAAAAAGGGTACAACTATTCTACCCCCACTACCACAGTCACCCTGTGCATACACATGCACTGCTACTACTGCTACTACTACTAACAAAAACTAATTAAATACACAAAATGTAAGAAACAGCCCAGCCACAATCATCTCAGTACTTAGCAAGTAGACACTAACATAACGATTAGCAATTGAGTTTTAATCAAATATTTTGTAGGTATATATATGCTAGGATAGTTAGGATAAAATATCTAAAAGAACAGGAGATAAAAATAAAATAAATAAGAGAGAGAGAAAATACAGATAAATTTCTTGCAAGGCTCATGTTTCATTCCTAGAAGTTTTATTTGACTTTATATCACTCAGCTCCTCATTCTAGAAATTGATTAAAGGTAGTATTATCATATTATACATCCTTAATTTTATACAACTATATATGACAGTGGCATACATTTCAAAAAATAGTCTTATACATACATTTAAAGGAACCATTAATATTAAAACAATAAACTGATAGTGTCTGACAGATTGAACACAAGGATATAGAAACAATTGAAAGCAGTTGTTTAGATAGAATATGAATTTTCTAATCAAAATAATGTTGTTTTTCAGCTATGAGTCATTTAGTGAATTTACATTGAGCATATGACATAAATTAATATTTACTATTTTCATCTTTATTTTATTTATTTATTTTTCCAAATGACAAAAATTTATTCTCTCATAGTTCTGGATGTTGGAAAACATCTTTAAAATGGTGATTAAAAAGTAGCACCTGACTCATACTGCCATTATGAACATGATGCTTTTGTCATAAAAAGTAAAAGTATTTAGCCTTGGTGACTAGGACCTGATAAGAACTGAAAAAAAGACAAAACTATTTTATTATTAATAATGGCTCTAGGACCTTCTCTAAACTGTCAGTCAAAAATCCAACCATGATATAAAATTGGAATAAAGCACTTTGAGTTCTTTCAAAGAAAAAAAGGTTTTAAAGATGAGGCACATTACATGGTAAGGTCTTTCACCTCAGGGCAGTACCTTTGTCTTTTCCATCAGCTGGTTGAAGCTAACACAATGCTTAACATGCAGTAAGTACTGTCCTTTCTTGGAGGATGAATGAGCTCTTTCATAAGAAAGGCAACCCAAGTTACAAAGAATTATACTTAATAGGATATGCTTTGAATAGTAGCTTATCTGGAACAAAACAATACAACAAAACAATGCATATTTTAAAAGGTAGGACATTTTATTGAAAACTGTGAATTAAGAGAGAAGTGAACTAATGTTAATGGAAAAATATGCAGTTCAACTCACATTTTGCCCTCTGTTAAAAAATATGACTGAAAACAATGTTTTCTCTAAGTTTTTCAATTGTGGATGGAAAATCTTGACAAACTGACTAGCAAACTTGGTAAAATGAGCAAAGTATGCTTTTTATTCAACTATAACTTAAAACCTGACACATATTGATAGATATTCATAGCTCTAAATACATTACAGAGTATTAGAAAAAAATAAGCTCTTCAAACAAGTGATTATTATCTATGTTTGCTTTATACAACTAGAGCAAAATTTCAATTTTTCTTATCCTGTTTTATTTAATTTTTAGCATTCCAGTTCTGGGGAGGAGAAGATGGACATTCTAGCTCAGGTGGAAAGAGACAGAAGAAAGATTTTGTCCTTCCTCCCCTTCTGCTTTTTTTTCAGCCTCCAGTGGACTGGAGATGCTTATATTGGTAAAGGCAGACCTTCTTGACTCAGTCTACTAGTACAAATGCTTATTATCTTTTTCACAAACGTTTTCACAGACACACCCAGAAGTAATGTTTTACTGGCTATTCTTTTTTTTTTTTTAAGACTTTATTTATTTACTCATGAAAGACACACAGAGAGTGGCAGAGACATAGGCAGAAGGAGAAGCAGTCTCCCTACAAGTAGCCCAATACGGGACTTGATCCTGGACTTCGAGATCACACCTCATGCCAAAAGCAGACACTCAACCGCTGAGCCACCCAGGAGTCCCAATTTGCACATCCCTTAATCCAGTCAAGTTAACATATAAAATTAAGCATACAAGGTAATTATCATCATATTCTTACTATTACTCCTTTGTAATCCAAACATTCATTCACAGATGAACTACTTTTGGGGACCAATCAATGTGAGGCCCAGGGGAAGAAAAAGAGTATTAGACTGCAGAAAGTAGGCTCATTTTTGTCCACATATCTGGGTGTTGTATTATGGTGACAAATACTAGACATGATTTTATGTTAGCCAACATGGAGACCTTTCACCATCACCTATCTATCCTTACAGATACATCCTCTTACTTGCTCTTGGCTAATATTTCTGAAAACTTTTAAAGGTTTATTTTCTAAATTAGAAAAGAGGATTAAAGTGAAAATTTCTATCATCATTAACATGTTGAAGTTACTTTTGTTTTTTAAAACGTAAATCATATCTGATTGAAAATTTTTATTTTTACATAACAGCTTTATTGAAATATTCACAATCACACTACATACATTTCAAGTGAAGAACCTATTATTTTATTAGGTCTGCTATCTTCAGGTTTTGTTTGCTCCTCTTTTTTTGTTGGTATAAGGTTAAGACACCGATTTGGTATTTAAGAGGCAAAAACATCATCTGCTTTGATTGAGAGTCAGAGATTGTATAAAATTAAGAGAGAACTTTGGATCCCTGGAATCCTACTAGCAAGAAGGACTCTGAGAGATCTATCAGTTCTGTCCTTGGCTAATCCCATTCCCTGGCTTCAATTCTTGAGATCAACCAAGAAAGAATTCAGAACCAAACTCTTAAGCAAGCAAGCAAAGAAGCATGTATAGCTGTTAAAGCAAAAGTACACTCTGGAGGTTGGAGAGCGGGCAGGCCCAGAGGTGACGACTACATGGGGGCCTGGGTCATCTTTTCTTTTTATGTTTGAATAGATTATGGGTTATAGCCAGGGTAGTCTCTGACTAAGGTTGCCTCCAATCATTTTAGGGACTCTTCCTACTGGTTGGTATAGGAAGTTTTCGGCCTTATACAGTGCGTGTTGGAATGGTCATGGCAGCCATCCTCCACAATGGAGGTCAGAACTTCGAAGTAAATGTATTACCATGAAACTATAGATTACTGTAGGGCCACAGTCATAAAAGAGAGTGCATGCATATTCCCCACATTGTCTCACAGCTGTTTGAAACTTCTTAACAGTCACAAAACCCATGTTCCCTGCTCACATCTAGTTAACTGCCTACTCTATCAGTTGCAGATGTGTGTTATGTTTTATGAAAATAAGAAAAGAAAAAAGGAAACATGACTAAGAGGATGGTACCCAGAACCTTGAGGGCTGAATTGAAATTCATAAAAAATTATTCCCTGGCCTGAAACCTACTCTAAGAGCTGCCTATATTTGTCTGATTGGATGTTACAATTTCTATGAACTAGTTTCTCCCTTTGTCTTCCCAATGGGAATCCTTTTTTGTTTCTCTCTTGCTCTCACTTTAGTTGTCTCTATCTCTTACTCTGCTTTGGAGAAAGAAAGGTTGTCACAGTGTCTGTATTCCCATGGAACTGACCACATGGCAAGAACCTGTTGTCTTAAGCCAACAGCCATGTGAGTGTCCTTAGAAGCAGCTCCTCCTCCATATGAGCCTAAAATCAATGCAGTCTCAATAACATCTTGATTGCAGTTTTGTGAAATACCCTTAGTTAAATTCATTCAACTACATTGTTCCCAAATTGTTGCCCTACAGAAACAGTAAGATAATAGGTGGTCTGTGCTTGCAGCTGCTAAGTTTTGGGCTAATTTGTTACACAGCAATGAATTATGAATACATTGGGTTATGAAATATCTTACTAAACCTCAGTTCTGGCTTCTGTAAATTATTTTAAATAACAAAAGAGAGAGAAAATGGCATGTTATGCCTCCCGGAAATTATGGTTCTCTTTAACTGTAATGCATTTCTTTTGCTAAAACATAGAAAGTGGGTATATTCATTCATTACCCATGACACATATACTAAAGCAATATTTTTATTTGTAAATACTGCAACAAGTTTTAAACATATTATCTAAGAATCTGTTCAGTGTTGATAAAGCTGGTCTTCAGTTGTCCCAGAGGGGATTTAAGAAAAGAATAAGATTCAAACACAAATAAATTACTTAGTAATAATATATATTACTTAATCTTATGTATATATATATATATGTATATAATATATCAACATATATACTTTATGAGATCAAAATAATAAGATAATCAAATCCTCAGCCTGAATTCATTGGTCATTTGAGAGACTGAATTTCATTGTTCTGTCTCGAAATTTAGAATACTATTTTTTCACTGTGAAGTTACACATAAAAAATGGATCAATTATACCAATGATATTTTAAAATCATTGTAGCCTTGGCTACAAAATAAAATGCCACCCCCAAATCTGATTAAATTAATATAAAAGTTTAATTGACATTTCTTATGTTATTTTTTTAATATGAAACACTTCTTGGATTTGTGTGTCATCCTTGTTCAAGGCCCTTACAAATCTTCTCTGTCTAATTCCAGTGTTAGTGTATGTGCTGCTATAACAAGATGTTAATTTTTGTTCCAACAGAATCTTTATTCCTAAAGGAATTAATAAAGAATATAATAAAAATATACTATCACTAATTTGAAATTGAATTATTTGCTACTTCGGTTTTTATAGCTACAGTGCTAAATGGGAATATTAGTAATGTATGTATTATTTGCCTATTTACTATTTTATAATTTGTTTTTCCACTCTTCTTATTTTTTGTGTGCCTGGAACTTAGAAGATAGATATGTGTATATATTTTATTTATTTATTTATTTATTTATTTATTTATTTATTTATTTATTTATGTTTTTTGGTCCCAGAATGTGTTCTTAAATTATTGTTTCTTATTATAATACTCTGCTTCTTATTGATTTAATATTTTTTACTGGGCAAGTTGGCTATATCAATAAATCTTTAGACTGAGTTATAACATTAATAGAAAGATATAAGTATAAATACAGTTAGTGCCTTCTTAGTGCTAAGTAAATAACCATCATATAAATAGGCAATATCCTTGAGGCCAAGGATCATAGAGTCAAGGAAATTAAACAATTAAGCAAAGATTGTGATTAAGTGTCAGGGGAATAAGTTAAATAGAAAGGATTTAACACTATTTGATGATGGATTATAAAATTTAAGTGAGTTATGGAAAGAAGTGAAGACAGGATGTGAGAAGACAGAACAATGGTGAGGTAAATGGATTAGAGAGATTGACAGAGTCAAAATATTGTGAGTAAGGATCTTGATTTTAGCACAAATTTGCTATGGTAACTGTGTAACTGGAAGAGGTACCCAAATAAGGAAAGGCTTCTTATTTATGAAAGAGGGCTTCTTCGTCATGCTAATACCTATAGGGTGATTTAGAATTGCTCTGTGAGTCAGAGAAGGGGAGTGTGTGTTTGTTTCAACATTCTAGGAAAAATCAGAGCATATATCACTATATCATACCCCCACTAGCTTGCAGTAGTGAAAGACAGAATGTGTGGCCATGATACCATATGATTTATGTATATGATACCATCTTTCTAGAACTAAATTCCCTTGATTTAAAAAATATATATATATATATATTTTTTTGCTTTTTGTCAATTAGCCTTCTATTTTCATTTCAGTATTCTGAATTGTATACTCTCATGTTCCATGGTCCTTCTCACAACTTCCATTATGCTCTCTAAAGCTCTTGATCAGTAACCACCTAGTTCTCATTAGCTTAGAATAAAGTGGACAATAGGGCCAATTCTTGTCTGGCCTTCTTCTGCACCTCTAATGTTATTTCACTCTCTCCCCAGCTCATTATGTCCCCATCATTGGTTCTCTGCCTGACTCTATATCATACTGTCTTCTTTCCTACTTCAGGTACTTTTCATTTGATTTCCCTTATGCCTAAAAACGCATCTCCTGGCTCTTTGGTGATCAACTCCTTCCATTCCTTTGGGTCATGATTTAGGTTATCTCTACAGAAAGTCATTCCTTACCTCTTGTCACCTTAATTTGCAGCCTGTCATACTCAATATTATTATCTATTGAATTTTCTTAATAATTCCCATTTGACAGGGATCCCTGGGTGGCGCAGCGGTTTAGCGCCTGCCTTTGGCCCAGGGTGTGATCCTGGAGACCCGGGATCGAATCCCACGTCTGGCTCCCGGTGCATGGAGCCTGCTTCTCCCTCTGCCTGTGTCTCTGCCTCTCTCTCTCTGTCTCTCATGAATAAATAAAATCTTAAAAAAAAAAAATTTAAAAAAAAAATAATTCCCATTTGACAGACTTGGCTTTGTTGTGTAGTGTGTGTCTTGTTAATTGTTTGTCTCATTGATAATGAGTATAAAACTTAAATGTTTAATGCAAAAATTGCTTTCAATATACCATTAGCAAACATTTCTGTATTGTCCATTCTGTGTGAAGTAGTAGCCATTGAATAGTATAAGATATTCAATTTCTTCTCCCACAGTTAGTCACCAAAAAAGAAAAACAAAGTAAAAACAATTTAATACATGAAAAGCAATATTGCATTAAACATTTCTTAATGGTTCTGAGACAGCTAATATATTCCTGAAACTTAGATTATTATAAATGAGTCATTTTCAGCAGGGGAACATTCTTATTTTTCTGCAAATTAAAGTCTTTTATTCATGATACCATTATTTTTAGGATTCTTAACATTGTGTATTTTGTTCTTCTCTTTCTACAAAGGCAAAGAAATGGGCACTATAAAAGGAACAATAGTATGTTCTGATCCCTTATAATCATTCAAACAAGCTAATCATTAACATGTGCCTTTTCAAGCCTTGAATCTCCAAACCCACAAACTTTGAGGTAGAAAAATGAAATAATTAGACGTGGTTTCTGTAAATATTCCCACTTATGGAATACATATTATGGGTTACATTGCTCAGTGCTTTGTACTATCTCATTCTATGCCATTTAATTCTTGGTTTGAACTAACAATGTTGTAATTACTAATAATGATAAGAAGATAAAGAAAACATGAAGATAAAGTAAAAGATGAAGAAACAACTTTAACTGTAGTTTGAGAGATAGGATGTGCCTGGAAGCTTATACCTGCCTGGGGTATTGTTAGCTGAGGACTAACTGGTGCAGTAGGGTGAAAATTCAGCTCATTTGCCTTCAGGACAATATATAAGGCCTAATTTATATTCTAGAACTTTCCTCTGGGATAAGGCCATGCTTAGCCAGAAATTACACCTTACTTGGTTTCTTTACCTTCCCAACCTGCTTCCTCCATTTCCTTCTGGTTTCTCCTGGGAACACTTTCTAGATAAATCATTTGCTTAATAATCCTCATCCTAGTCTCCTTTGTGGAAAATTGAATAAAGACATTAAGTTTCTCATCTCTATAGTCTTTAATTCAAAGGCTGTTGTGAGGGTTAAGTGAATTAGTACATAAAAAACACTTTTAACAATAACACATATAATGTGATAAAGATGTATTAGTATATATATTATAAAATAGTGAAAAATACATGTTCAATTAATACAACAAATAACTTGTTGAATGCTTACTGCATAGTGTATACATCCTATGCATCAGAAAACAAGTAATCAATTATCCCATATTTACTCTCACATATGTTTAATCTATATATAGAGATAATTAAGCCAGTATTAAGAAGTGAAATCTAGTCAATATGATGACATTAGCACATAGTATGTGCTAATGGTTTTCTATAAAGTAATATAGAAGAGGCTTCTTGGACACAAATCTCAGTCCAGCTAGTCAAAGAAGAGATTTGTCAAAAAGACTAAGTAGGGAGTATGTAATCCAAAATGCGTGAAAGATGCGATGCTGAGTGGCTCATTGGGTTAAGTGTCAGTTCAGCTTAGGTCATGACCTCAGGGTCCTGGATGGAGCCCCACATTGGGCTTCAAGCTCTGAGCGTTGTCTGCTTCTTCCTTCCCCTCTCCCTCTGCCCATCGCTCCCACAGCTTGTGCTGTCTCTCTGTCAAATAAATAAAATCTTTAAAAAAAGCATGAAGGATAATGGGGAGTGAAATAGAGACAATATATACAACTTTTGAAAGATTTGGAGGAGTTTTACAAATTATTAATTTTAATTTTATGTACTAAATGTACTAAATTTTAATTAAGTACAGATGTGTGTCTGTGTGTTTGTCTATAAATGTACGTTAAAGTATATGTGTGTGTCTACTGGGGAGTGTATTGTGTGTGTGTGTGAGAGAGAGAGAGTGAGAAAGGGAGAAGGTATACACATATGTCTGTGTTGACATGTATTTTGGGGACTAGAATGGCATTGAGGCTGAAGAGATAGGCAGAAGCTGTGTTAGCATTCTGTGCTATATTCAAGAGCTCGTACTTCATCTTAAAGGCAATGTCAAGTCAACGATGGATTTTAGTAGGGGAATGGAATGTTAGAAAGATAGGTTTGGCAACTGTGTTAAGAATGGAATTGAGGGCAAAGATGGTAAATAGGTTTTCAACTCATATGCCAACTCTGATCAATTGGTAGTGGCTGCCTGGAGTACTTCTTGAGGATTTTTGAGGTCTTGTCCATGCTAAGTAAGAAAGAACTCCATGATTGATTATCAATGTCTTTCATTTATTTCTCACGTCCTAACCCTTTCTTTATTGAACCGATCCTTACCGTGCATATCTGTTATAAATATCAGATGTAGATCAGCTGATATCAATCCAAAAAAAATGCTTCCAACCTCGGAAATACAGTAACTTTTTTACTTGTCTTAGAAAAAAGTATATGGGTTGGCACAGACATTAACATATAGATATATTAAAATTATTAACTTACTGATTTCAATTAATTTGCAAAAATATTTGGAAACAGAGCTCTAGTAATCTATATTTGTAGAATCAGAATAAAAAGAAAACCAAACACATAAATAAAAGGAAAGTTTTAAGACTGAAAACTATGAGATTATTGTGGTTTAAGTATAGAGACTTTGCCAAAACTTTCTCCCCTTCTACTTCAGTTAGACTAAATACCTCTCTCTCTCTCTCTCTCTCTCGCTCTCTCTTTTTTTTTTTAAGATTTTATTTATTTAATCATGAGAGACAGAGAGAGGCAGAGATACAGGCAGAGGGAGAAGCAGGCTCCATGTAGGGAGCACGATGTGGGACTCCATCCTGGGACTCCAGGATCACGCCCTGGTCAGAAGGCAGATGCTAAACTGCTGAACCACCCAGGGATCCCTGACCCCTCTTGCAATGTGTTTTACATATTACCCTACTGATTTAGACTAAATGGATTAAATGTTATAAAAGATTCCAGAGCCAGCTTTAAATAATAAATACTCTCTCATAGTGCAAGGAATAAAGCATTTGGAACCAGAACCAGACAATTCTGCTTTAGAATTCTGACTTTGTCATTTACCAACATTTGGATCTCAGGCAAGTTTTCTTTGGTGTGTCTCCTCTCTAAACATATAGTACTAACTTAATAAAGTTTTTATGGGGCTCAAATTCAATATTATGTATGCACAAAAAATGCAATTGATGGAATAGTGTAATAACACGTGACGAACTTTTAAAATATAGTTCTTATATTACATTATATTATTTTAAAAAAGCCTAAATTAATTTTTAAATCATTCACATGCTAAGAAATGTTTAAAAACAAAAAAAATCCATAAAATGCTCATTTATTTTTAGTCCATCATATAGCAAAATGTTAGATATTGGGGTCACAAATTTAAAAATTTATGGTTCACCTAATAATAAGCTAGTAGTACAAACAGATATATGTGTGCCTCACTCTCCATTAAACAAATTGCAACTGGAGTAAGATTTCAGAAGAACTTCATAAGAGAAAATCACATAGTGAATATTAAATATAAATTTAACTGTAAATTGATTTTTATAGAACTATTCTGAATTGCTTTTATAGCACATGGTTATTGATACATGAATTCTGAGTTGAAACATGGCTTCAAATACTATTACAATTTCCAAGATGCCCACACAGGAGATCATATGTGGGAATAAATAGCTCTTTTCACTTTTTAATGGCTAATAATCATCCTTCTAAATGACATCTTCATTGATGGTATCATTTTAATTATGAATCGTGTTTGATTCTTTTAAAAAGGATAATGTTGGGAATGGAAATAATGATCTCACATACATTAACGATTTTCATCATGCTTCATGTAACTTAAGAGAACACTGAGTTGAAGTGTAGTCAATTTGAAGTATGTTCAGTTTCTTTCTACTCCATCAGGTACTGCATTCACATGACCCCAGGGTCTGGAGTTTTAAAACCTGAGAAATAGAACAAAACTTGTCAAGAAAATGGCCCCTATAGCAGTCAAAGACTTGGAAAAATATTGCTCTAAAAACTGGTGTTCTTGGCCCAACAATAAATATACAGTGATTTTAATAGAAATAATCCAATATGAAATAATTCTTCTAATATGGATGCTCATGTTATAAAAAATTCAATTTTTCAGGAAGCGTTTCTTTTCATTTTAAAGAATATCACACTTAATGGATCACCATTTAATACACCATCAGTGCATCATTGTTCAATTATGAAGACCAAACTACTAGAGAAATGATCCATTTTATAAATTCTTACTATATTTAGAATTAAAATCTGTTGTTTTGTGATCTCTCACAACTTTATGTCACACATTATCATCTTCTTTTCATTTAGTAGAAGCATGGGGAAAGAAAATGTACTATCCAGTCATGGTTGAGTTTCTTTATGTTTCACTTCAGTTTTCTGGGCATTACTAGTAGCTTTTATTTCACAGTTGTTTCTTGTTTAAGTCTCACGCAAGATGACAACAGCATGGGGCAAATCATTTTTGGCTTAATTTGAAATGCTGTTTTCAGGGTATTTTAACAGCGGCAATTCTCATATGAGCAAGTAAAGATCATAAATGTTATCTGTATCTCCCCAGATAAACTACAAATAGAAAAACAAACACACAACAGAATTTGTAAAGTGATAAAAGAATTTAGTATGTCTTAGCCATGCCAGTAGAGCTTGAACATGGATAAAATCTATATATATGAAATTTAACATACTCTTAAAAAGAACAAAGTAAAAACAAAGAAAATAAAAATGCTTACAAATCAGACAAACTCTACAATGGAAATCCGATCTAAACTTATGTTATTCAGGTGAAATATTTGCTAACTGTCAAAAAGTTAACAATTTCAAACTCATTGCTCTATGCCTGTGTCCATGTGTGTGCATGTGTATGCATTTGTGTATGTGTGTTGGAGAAGGAGTATTCTTAAAAAGAAACAATGAAAAACAAAGAAACAATGAAAGTCATCTGGTTAACTTACTGAAAAAGGTACTAAAATTATTTCAATAAAAATAGATTGATGTAAAAAAAATAGATTGATGTAAACTGGGGAACAGCAATTGTGCCTTATAGCTTCTTATATCTTTTACCTCAAGCAAATGACCATCCCTCTGGTGGCTAACAGTGAGAATGAACTGATAGGATGGCCAATCCACTCTCATTTAACCACAGTCTACCACAAAGATTGTCAATCTTAATTTTAATATTGTTTTAAATATTTGAAAAAGGTTATATTGAGCAGATATCATTTTTTCTAATATCATTTGAGATAATAATTAACCTCCCATTTGTCATGTTTTAGGTGCAAATCCTTATTCATTTCATCACTATTTATATATTGTTATAACATTTTACATCTGGTATAATCTCTAAGATCTGTCTATTTACTGATATCTGATTTAGAGTGAGTACTTGAAGGTCACAAGCAAAAGTATTTTCATCTCTTCACCATCTCAAATTAACATTGTTAGTGAACTCTTTGCCTGTGGAATTATAATGAGACTGCATGCGGGCTTTTCTATATCATCTCTAGATAAATTCTAACCATCAAACTTTAAATGAGGCTATCTTTTCACTAGATCTATATCCTATTCTTATATAACTTAAGTCTGAGATTACATCTACTTTTCTAAGAAGCCATCAAATTATACTGACAATTCATATTGTTTGTTTTAAATAAAAAAAAACCAACCTTTTCACATGAAGAAATCAGGTTACATTTTCTTTTCTGTATATATGAAGTTGATGTTTCTGAAACTCATTGCAAAAAATTACGTTTAAGTCAAATGAAAATTAAAATTTTGTTTGAGAAGATAACCCAAGGCACATAAGTATTTAAAATTCATTTATTTATAAAAACAAGGGGTACTATTTTCTAACTTTATGTATTAATGAAATTATTCTGCTGAGACAGAAGTGAATGAATTTGCAAGAGTTACAGTACTTTCAGAGATATTGTTTGAGAGTCAGGCACGCATAAAAAAGTGATAAGGAACCACCAGCTGAAGTATAACAGCTCCTATTAATTCTTACTAAATTTTCTTTTATTTGTTTGGGTTTTTTTGGTGTTGACTTTATAAATACTTCTCTTAATCCATCATTCGCCTTAATGCATACTACTTCACTCCTATACATTCTATACATTTTCTTCCAACAAAAGTGGGACCGACTATTGTCCATATCAGTAAAAGTGGGACCGGCTATTGTCCATATCAGTATGGTAGTTAAGTGAACAAATATAAGCTCAGATAAATTAGATTTGATTTCCATGAATTTGCCATTATAATGATATAGTGAATATTTGCAGTCAAAACAGTTATTTCTAAAAATCAAATGGAGTATAAATTCTTTAATAAAAGTAAGTTTTAAAAACAGTAATGTTTTGTGGGGAAGTAAAGAAGAAACAGATCTAAATTAATCATGCAAAAAAAAAAATCTATTCCAAAAAGTTTGGTTGTGATTGGGTGGCGTTAAGATTTAAATGCTTAAAATGGAGTTTTGTTTTGTTGTGTTTGTTTTTTCCTTATGAAAATAGTTCTTAATTTGTATTTCTATATCTAAATATAACTTTTGAAACTTATTGTAACAAGTTATTTTGAAGAAGGATTTGTATCCTGTCCTCTCTTACTTTTTGCGGATCCAGTAATGCATCTTACCTTAAGACAGATCTAATCAACAATGTTATTGTATCTCCTCTGACTTCTCATTTGAACTTAACATTTTTTTCCCCAAGATTCACAGATATTAGTTTTTGTTTTTCTACATGTCTCATATAGCTTTTTCAGTATTTATCTATTTTTATAGTGTTCTCAGCTTACTTTGCCAATCCCCTTAAATCTATTAATAGATTGTTTCTATATTAATTCTTTCTCTAATAACCATGTTTCCAGAAACAATGCATGTTTCTGAAATATATCTTACTCATTAATAAATGCTTTGTTGTGCTTAAATCAATATTAAAATAAAGATAGATATGTCTAGGAGAATAAAAGAAGCCTGCTTAGGGCAGCATTCCAAAATCAAATTCTAAGTTCACTTCCTTTACTTATTAAGAGTAAAAAGAATAAACTCTCTAAAAGAGAGAATTAAATGATATAACTAAATACAAATGCAAATTAAAGCTTTGCTTATACACCATATCTTATCTATATGATTGGCAAACATTCAAGAGTTTGCAAAAATACTTTGTTGCCAAGGCTACGGAAAAGCAAGAACTCATACATTTTTGTTGGGAAAGCAAAATGGTACAACCTTATGGAAGGGATTTGGCAAATTACATATGCGTTTCCCCTTTTACACTGAGATCTCATTTTGAGAAATCTATTCTAAAATACACTGGCAAAAATCCAAATATATACATATGCAAGTATATCTTAATGCAATACTGTCTGCAATTTTAAATAGTGCATTGTGGATACAACTTACTGTCCATCAATGGACTGAATAAATGATGGCACCACACAACAGTGGGGTCCCACATGGGGACTTTATCATTGTAAAGAGTAATAATTTATATTTCTATATGCTTTCATGATATAATATCTGGGATTAGTCATTTTAGAAATAAAAAATAGAGTAATAAAAGTGTGCATAAGATGTGGGCAAGGTTATCAATTTATTGTCTCTCAGCTCCTAATCAATACTTCTTTGTCTAGAGCAATATCCTCTTCCTAAAAATCTCTTCTCTATAGCTTGCCAAAATGTTCAGCTTTGTCAAGAGAAAGCACTAGAGTGACACTCTAAGGAGACAGAGGTAGGATGCCATTTCTTTTCCCAGTTCTGGTCCTGCTTCCAGTTTTCCTTGTGTTAAGTATGGTTGCTGAGGTCCATTGATGCTCATCTTGTAAGAATAAATTCAGATTAAAAATGGGGCTTAATTCTCCTTGCTAAAAATAAAGAAAGAGACTCCCATCCTCCCTCTCTTTTAGAATATGTTTATTTTTGAAGACTTGTACATTTTTTCTTTGCCCCTTTAAATTGTATTCAAAGGGTGAGAGTATCCCAGGAAACTGGGAACCATCAGGTCAACGTCCGGGAGCCATCTTTGGAAATCCAAGACGTCAGCCATATCTCCCAGTTTCCTGGCTCTAAGTTGTAAACCTAACCTTTCTCCTCTCATAAAGATACAAGAAATTACTTTTTTTCTTTTAAAAGCATTTAGCAAAACAAGTGACTTCTCCAATTACAACTGATTTAGAATAAGCTATATTTAACAAATAGTGGGGTCGAGTCCTCTTAATCAAGAATTTTTTTTCTGAAAAAAAATATATTTACAATATAATGTATCAATTGGCTATATACAAGGGTAAGATTTTCTAGCGTTGTTGCAATCTCTTTAGGAAATGCTGTGATGCACATAACATTATGGCTTAATATTCTTTCAATAATAAAACTGTTTTTTTCCCTTCTACTTGTCTTGGGTGGCAGGAGATTTTGTTTTCAGTTAGATTTCCCCAAGAATATAAGTTGGCCTCACAGACTTTCTCGACACAAAGGTGCTTTTATGGGTAGATTTTATTCAAGTTCAAGGGACATTTTTCTACCTACCCCTAGGGCCCCATGTAAAAAACCTTTCTGCCTACAACCTCAGGCCACAGTCTCCCAGTCGGTGGGCCCTTTCTTTGAGCAAGCTCCTACCACCACTGAGACAATGACTTCCCTACCTAACAACTGCTTCTTATTATGTGCATTAACTCTTTCCCTAGCGAGTAGCCCCATTCATGGCAGCCATGGCCGTACTCTCCATCAACTCTCCCAATCTAGTGACCACATCTTGAGACCTGGTATGTCCATCCTACGCCTTGTGACAACTGGGGGTGACTCCAACAGCGTAGCTCCAGCTTGTACTCTCAGGCAACTTGCTTTGAGACATCAGTAGGGCTATTGGCTTCTGAGTTGGTCTAATCCTCTTCAAAGAGATTTAAGTCGGTCTTTGGGTGGGTTTCTTTTTCTCATCACTCTCCCTTACTCTACAGATAGTAGCTTTTTGTTTGTATTCACTAATTTTAAATCTCTTTGAGTATTGCCTTACCTCTTTACGTAGTCCTCCACCTCTGTCTAATTGAAAACTCTTTATATTAAAAATTCCTTTCTCAAAGTAAGAGCTTTTTCCAACCCGTGATTAGATCTGACTGATAGAGTTGACACAGGGAAAGATTCTGGCAGACAGCCTCTCTATGACGGGTTGGATTGGGTTTCAGTATAGTGTTGTGCTCCTTGTAAATTATTACTGGGAAGCTGGTAATGCATAGCATGCAATGGCTTCTCATTTGTCAAGTCATCACATGTGGTCAATCATGATAAAATTCTAACTGAAGCAGGTACCTTGAGAGCTCAAGAGGCTGCTCCACTTGACTGTTATGGAGGTAATTATAGATCACTGTCTGACTGTGGTGTTACATCCATCCCTTTGAATTCACTGCTTACAGAAAGAAAATGACCAGCTCAAGTCTTATCTCTCAGTTTAAATCCAGTCTGAAAAATAAAGAACTTCTGTGATAGCCATAAAATGATGTTATTTCTTGTAACATCAGAACCAATATTGCTAAAAAGAAATCCAGTATTTAATTGTGTGCAGCAGAAATACAACATCAGCTGGATTCATAGCCTCAACAAGTTTCCCATGTGACAAAGTAGGGTGTAGGTTAGGAAAAATAAGGGGCCCTGAAACTTGGAATGGAAACTTTGGACTCAGATGAAACTGATGATTTTGGACCCTAGTTTACACAGCCTTCCTTGCTACTGGGAGTATCATCATGCCCTCTCATTTCTTCTCTGCAACTTACCTTTCTATACTTGAAAACCTGCAACATGTGTCCCCACCTCCCCCCAACCCCCCACCCTGGGGAGATGCCTTGCAACAACATGTTCATTCTTCTCAAGCCTCTCACAGTCATATTCTATTACCATGAGACTCTTCCTCCTGCCCCTCCCTACCAGATAAACAGAAGCACTGCCGTGTCCTTGGTGAAACTGCAGGTGTTAATGTCATGATAAATGTATTTTAAAAATCATTGGTAGTAATATTTACTAAACTCAATGTATGTCATCTGTTTAGTCCACACATAAGTCAGAGAATGAGTAAAACTGAATTATTTCAGACTTAATCTGGTTTTAACTCTTGTTGCAACTGCTGTTTTGATGTAGTATCTTTATTGGGCAATTCATCACTCCTGGCATTTGGTATGCAGCTATTGGTTTGGCTAATACTGGCTTCCCCATATCAGTATGTAAAAATTATGAGATGCAATTTTCCCTTACCTAATAGGGCCAACAGTGCTGCTTCACAACAGTCTCAGGGAAATGTCAATTCTGTTCTCTGCCATATTGTTGTCTGTAAATCATTTGATTTTTTTTTCACTTTCCACTGCTCATTACTGATTGCATAATTTTGATTGGATCTAATGAGATTAGGAAGTACTTGAATATCTTAGTATGACATACTCCAACTATAGGAGAGATTGACAAACTCAATCTTTTATAAATAAAGTTTTATTGGAACAAAACTATAATCATTTGTTTATATAATGTCTTTGGTTATTTTTATACTAAAACAATGGAGTAGTTGTGACAGATGTCATATCTACCACATATTTTAAAATATTTATTAATATGTCCTTTACAGAAAAAGGTTTCCAGCCCTTGAAATAGAGGGTAGGAGATAAACACAACAAAATCTTAGGGGCTTGCTACCTAAATTAAGCCTTTTTACCTAAATGAACCCTTTTGGGGGTTCAGTGGTCTGCAACATGCCAAGACATTCCCTCTAAGGTGAAGAAAAGTTGCTGTACCTCGCAGCATAATACGTGGTAAGCTTTTTTGGATTGAAGGCAACCTCTGCCACATTTGAATGTGAGAAGAGATATGTGGGTGAATCTCTTAGAATAGTCACAGACTTTAAAGATATTTGAATGCCCACCAAAGAGCATCCACTGAATCAGAGAATTTTAGTAATCATAAAGACAAATAATATGCTCTGGGATGTGAGTCATACTTTTTCCCCAAATATCTTGAGTGCTTGTTCAGTTGGCTCATAAACAAAGTGGTCATGTTGGCAGAAAGGAGTCTAGTAATGGTTTTCACAACATAGACTTACCTCTTACCACTACTGCTCAGCTACAGATCTACCAAGAGCAGAGTCCAACATTGAGCCCATTATATGGAACTATTACCCGGAAAACTAGCCAGCAACCTAGTGGCTGATTGCATTGAATCTCTTCCACTATTAAGAAACAGATTTATCTTCACTAGAATAGATGCATATTCTAGATTTGGTTTTGCCTTCTTTGCCTGTAATGGTTCTGCTGGCACTGCCATCCATGCAAATCCAAAGTGATTATCTATCATTATGATACTATACAGAACATAGTTTCTGGTTAAGAAATTACTTTTATAGAAAAGAAAGAAAAGCAATGAGGTTACATCCATTAAATTAATTGATATTAATACAGATCCCATTAATTAGAACTATCTGAGTGAATGTCTTAATTCAGACTCAGTTATGACACCTCTCAGGACACAACACTGAATCGATGGGGCTTTGACTCACAAATAAGGATATGCTTTCAATGAAGGACTGCAATATGGTGCAGTCTTCCTCACAGTCTGAATGTGTGGGTCTGAGAATCAAGGAATAGAAGTATATGAAGATCTTCCATTATTCCTAATAACCCATTCAGAAAGGTTTTGCTTCCCATACCAATGACTTTTACCGCTGATAGTTTGGAAATCTTAGTTCTCACTTGGGCAATGTTTCCACTAATGAATACAAGGATGGTACCATTGAACTGGAAGATGAGATCAGTACCTAGTCATTTTGAGGTCCTTACACCACTAAATAAACATGTCTAAAAAAGGTGTCTATACTGGTCGGAATAATTAATTTTGACTATCCAGGAAAAATTGGATTACTGCTGTATGATGAACACAGGAAAGAATATGTCTGGAGACCAGGGGATTCTCTGAGGAACATCCTAGTACTTCCATTCCCATAGGAAAAATCAGCAGGAAGCTACAGAATCCAAAGTAAGGCAGAAATTCTAAAGCCAGACCATTCAAAAATGAAGATTTATGTAACTTTACAGAGTAAAGAACTCAGACCATTTGAAGATTTTACCAATGTCAAGGGAAATATGGAATGGGTGGTAGAAGAAAGAAGTCATAGCTATAGACTATGGCCTCAAAATGATGACCTTAGGGGCTTTGTATATTTTCTCCTTGCTTGTTATGTGTATATGTATGTGCGTGCATATATAAAATTTTATTCCTTCTGCTTTTTTCCATGTTTACTTTATATATAATTTTTGTTAGCTTCCACAATTAAATCTTATCAATTTCTCCTAAATTTCTGATGAAGTACTAATGAACATTTGGATATCCATGTTCAATAATACTTTGACAGGGATGCCTGGGTGGCTCTGTGGTTGGGTGCCTGCCTTCGGCTCAGGTCATGATCCCAGAACCTGGGATCGAGTCCCACATCAGGCTCCCTGCAAGGAGCGTACTTCTCCCTCTACCTACATCTCTGCCTCTCTCGCTCATTCTGTTTCCCATGAATAAATAAATAAATCTTTAAAAAAATAATACTTTGACAGAAATTGAATAATGTAACTGGAGATGAATAGAATTACTACTGAGACTTTTTTGTCTCCATATTTTGGGAAGAAAGTGAAATTATCTATACTTGAAAGAGAAATGGCTACATCTAGGTTTCAAGAATATATATGTGGAAGGTGAATGGCCAAAAGAGTGGACCATGTCAGTTTCTATTTGTTTCAAATCCATCATTTTCCCATGTTTTATGATACTGATGCTGGACCTACAAATAAATTTTCTTTGTTAGGCTTTGTTATTAGAGTGCTGTTTTGTTTATTGGGATGCTACTGTAACTCAAAAGCCTTGATAAAGAGAGAATAGTAAGGAACTACTCTTCTCTGCAACCCTGACCTCTTCCTCTCTCTCTGACCCTGATGTATATCCAACCTGCTTTAAGATGATTAGAAGTAAACCAAAGATACATTGCCCACAATCAGAACTGAAAACCATATATATTGGTCCATGAGTAACTCTGAGTAACTTTGGAGAGGAGAAGAAATAAAACTTTCATGTCTGTTTTAGATGCAGGCAACAAAGTTACAATCCTGCCTTGTACCATGGGTGCCCAGATTCAGTGGATGAAGTTTGGGTAAATTTCACAGTGGGGAAGGGTGACTAAGATGACCTGGTATGGGAGATCCTTTAGGATATACTATTGTTGCTTCTACATCTGAGTGCATAATAGAAATTAATGGGTAACATGTTTGAACTTCACTCTACCATGAGTACCCGAGAGTATTATTATTTTTTAAGACTTTTATTTATTTATTCATGACGGGGGGGGGGGGGAGCAGGCTCCATGCAGGGAGCGTGACATGGGACTCGATCCCGGTTCTCCAGGATCACACCCTGGGCTGAAGGTGGCGCTAAACCTCTGAGCCACCGAGGCTACCCATATTATCTTGATAATGAAGAGTTTCATAGAGAAGTGTTAGTAAAACAAATCTTTTTGGCATTTTCTCCCCAGTGGGCCAGTCAGAATTTAGCATGAGTGCTTCTATCTCTGATGTCATTAACATCTCACTCTATAGATGATGTCCTGTTAGTTGACAAGTCAGAAGCTTCAGCTGCATCAGTCCTTACTGCATTGTTATCAGATCTCTACTAGCAGAGGTAAGTAATAATCCCTGACACAATTCAGAGGCCTGAGCACTAAATATAATTCCTTGGGATTATGCGGGCATATTTACAATACTTGATTTTTCTGGCAGTCCAAAAAACCCTGTTACAATCTGAATGGTATTTTCTTTAACTTTTGAAGCATCTATCAGAAACAAAAGGATGGCCGTGGATCCTGTATGTCCTCCACAAAATACCTGTCAACGCCTCAGGATGTTTTTCTCACTCTCATCCTCTTGGCTGTTTCTCTGTCTTTTCATGGGAAAATGAATGCCATTTAGTTGGTGGTTTGGGTGAGTTAGGCAGCTTGGAATAATTATCCCTCCAAAAATAAGAACTAAACTCAATTATTCAATTGAGCTGGAAACCCTAAGATCTACCATTTGTGAGGTTATGTTGGACGTACTCTTGACTTGTGCCTCTTAGCAGATATAAGTACAACTTTCAAGGCCCCAACAGTTGTAACCAACACTTTCTTTTTCTGGGCCTCTGGAACTGTGCTTCTTCTCTGGAATCAACCCTAGGAATTAGTTTATTTCCTTCCTAAGATTGTGACATACACTTACAAGTGATTATGAAACATTTGCAAATATTTAAACATTACTAGTAGGTCATGTGGCCCTTACATGACTAGGATGATTTCTCTGAAATGAGCCTAAACACGGTTCCTGGTGAACTTCTCTTTGAGAAATTCTGGTGCTTGGAGTCCTGTAGAAGACAGCCTTAATTAATTAAGTTCTCTGTGAGATATATAGAACAGATTTGATCTCAACCACTGTTGATCATATTATTCAGAATGCCCAACAGCAGTTTACACATGAGAAAATTCAACTGAAGCCAAGAGTTGTAAAAGCAATAGGCGATTTTTATGGGGAGACACTTGGGCCTCTTACATTTCTGCATGTCTTGTGAACAAAGACACAAACTTCTGTTTTGCTTGTTTTGTTTTACTATCTTTCTGTTGTATTTGTATGATGAACAATCTTGGAAAATATAGTGTCTCTTTCAGAACAAATAACACATCTTCTTACTCTCTATTATAGAGGATTCAGAATCTTTATGCTCTGAGTTCGTCTTCCGTAATGTAACAACCTGTGGGTAAAACTATCTTTCTTGGCTGATCACTGTTGCCCCTGCAGGACTCAGCTTCAAGCAGAACTGAGGCAAATATGCTAATGTTCATGGTTTTTTGCTATGCCATCAGTAATAATGTCATTTACCTTTGACTCAGGCGTCATCTCTTTAATCAACATCCATAATATTGTGGTAAGCTAATGCATTGGTTTGCAAGCAGGATAAATATTTGGACCCATTACATTTCTTGAAATTCCTATTCCTTTTCCCTATCTTACTTATTTTTTTCTCTTAGATTTTATCATACAACATATTTTGCTTCTTTATCTTGCTTTCCCCTCCCAAATTTCTTCCTGGAATATGCAATCCATTAAATTAGGGATTTTTACCTGTTTGATTCACTGATGTAGTCTTAGTTCTTAGAAAAGTATCTGATACATACTGGGTGATGTATAAATATTTATTCATTGAGTGAATAAACTCTGTAATAACACATATAATAATAAATAATCTTCTCAATAACAATTAAATTTTTTTAAACTACCAGAACAAACTAATATGATCTACACACAAAGAGTAAAAAAAGAAATAGCCTTTTTTGAACAGAAAAATAAAAAAATACATAGTCTACAATAGAAATCAAAATACTTTTGAAGCAGAACTGAATTTCAGTGAAGTACTATCAGTTTTTGTTCCCATTTAAGGTTCCCATAATAAAACCTGCTAGATAAAGCAAGTGTAAATTACAAATAAATCAGGGACTTCCATTCTCATAAAGATATATTTATTTATTGAAATATGTAGATACATAAATAAATGTGACAATAATGGACATAGAAAGTCAAATCAGAAATCTAATGAAAGGCACACGTGGGTGGCTCAGCCATTGAGCGTCTGCCTTGGGCTCAGGGTGTGATCCTGGGGTCCCAGGATTGAGTCCTGCCTGTATCGGGCCTCCCACAGGGAGCTTGCTTCTCCCTCTGCCTGTGTCTCTGCCTCTCTGTCTGCGTCTCTCATAAATAAATAAATAAAATCTTAAAAAAGAAAACAGGGGGAATCCAAAATTACCTACCATGACAGAATCTTAATGGAAAGACCTGGAATTTTCTAACAATATATATGACCCCAAGAGGAAATCTGTCTAATTTTGAACAGGAGAATTAGCAAGTCTACGTGAGTAAGAAAAATAAGCCAAGTATCCTATCACAGTCTTCTTTGGTAATATAAATAATAATTTGATTTCCTTTGATCTGCATTCTTAATTGATCAACCAAAATTATTTTTTCCAAGTTTTTAGGTGAGAGAATTATTATTTATTAACTTTCAAATATTCTACCCATATCACATTCAGCAGTGTTTTTCCTAAGAACCTAAGGATAGGTAAACATGAGAACATTTATTAATAAACTCTACCTCATAATTGGTTAAATATAAAACATAAAGGTAAAATCAAGGCAAAAATAACTAAAGCTTGTATAAAAATGATTTTAAATATGTATATCTTTATTTTTAATTCTTTAAAAAGACTTTATTTATTTGGGAGAGAGAGAAAGAGAACACAGGAGCTGGATGGAGAGGGAGAGAGAATCTGAAGCAGACCCTGCACTGAACATAGAGCCCCACTAGGGGTTTGATCTTAGGACTGTGAGATCATGACCTGAGCTGAAACCAAGAGTCCAATGTTTAACTGACTGAGCCACTCAGACACCCCAAAAGACATACACAGTTAAAAACTAAGAATAGAAGGGAACTCCTTTAGCTTAGTAAAGGGGATCTTAAAAATGTAGAGCTAAGGTCATCCAGAGTGATCAAACTTTAAAAACATTTCCATTCAGCTTAGTGGGAACAAAAACTGATATTCCTTAGTCATTTCACATTACAGTAGAAGTCAGCTAATTCCATAAGACAAGAAAAGGGAAATTAGGATCATGATTATTGGCAAGACAGAAATGAAAACGTCATTTGCAGAATATATAACTGCCTAAATTTATAAAATTGCAATTACTAAATAAAAAATATAATAGAATCCCTTTTTGATTCATCATCTGTGGTGGAACCTCTGCCAAGATGCAGATTTTCATGAAAAATCTTATGGGGAAGACCATCATTCTTAAGGTTGAACCCCCAAATACAATAGAAAATGTAAAGGCCAAGATCCAGGACAAGGAAGGAATTTCTCTTGATTAGCAGACACTGATTTTTGCAAGCAACTGGAAGATGGATGTATTTGACTGCAATATTCCATAGGAATCCACTCTTCATCTTGTGTTGAGACTTCCTGGTGGTGCTAAGAAAAGGAAGAATAAGTCTTACTCCAATCCCAAGAAGAATGAGGCTAAGAAGAAGGTTAAGCTGGCTGTTCTGAAATACTTAAAGTGGACAAGAATGGCAAAATCAGTTGCCTTTGTGGGGAGAGCCCTTCAAATGAATGTGGTGTTAGAGATTTTATGGCTCATGGCTTTGACAGACATTATTGTGGTGAATGTCTGACCTATTGTTTAAACAAACTGGAAGACAAGGAATTTATACAGATTAATAAAAGACATTAACTAAAAAATATGCAATACAATAAATTTTCCATCAACAATAACACAAGCTTCTTAGAAAAAAATCAAATTAGGAGACATTGATGGAGAAATTGCAAATAACACTTTAAAAAGAATCTTAGAGGAGAGATTGTCCATATAAAGGATGACAATATTCAAAGTTATGAACAGATCAGTATATCCAAACTTTTAAAAACATTCCAATAAAAACTCCAATGCTACTTTTCCACAACACTTAGAGAAAAATGTATCTTAAAATAAGTAAAGGACATACAAACCTGAGAGAAACAAGATAATTTTTTTAAAAATTTAAAAATTTTAAAACATGCGGATATTTTCCACATCTAATAGCAAGATATCATAATGCTATGATACTTTGACTTCAAAAATATAATAAACTACGTGTCTGAAAACCCTCCTGCTACTAAAACCTAGTAATACTGGCATAAGAAATACTGGACAGAGCAAATATCCTTCAAAGTGCATATCTAAACAAATTAGAAGGTAAGAGATATATAGATATAGGAACCTAAAATAAAGCTTTACTTAATCCAGAGGGTTAGGGAGCACTGGGGACATGATTTGTATTGTTGAAAGTGATGGAGGAGAAAGTGAAGCCTCTGGCCCACATCGGGTAAAACATGAAGACTTACAAAAAGTCTAGTGTGTTTGAAAGGTTACATTTTGAAAGAAAAGGTAAACTTGGAAGGGAAAAAAATATCACATTTTCAAAGGAAAATTTTGAAATAAGCTAGTATGTACCAGACTGTATGTATGTGTGTGTGTGTGTGTATATATATATATACACACATATATGTTAAATTATATATAATTATTATAATATAATTTAATTATATATAACATACATGTTTAATATATAGTATGAAGATATTTATTTCATTTATTTAATTATATATTTAATTATGTACTTAATGTAGTATATATTTAATATATTTAATATACTAGATATACTGTCTATTTTCACAATCATTGTGACAATTCACAATCATAATACTCCCTCCACGTTTTTATTTTTCCACTTGCATTTCTTTTGGATCCCCAAAAATCTTAAAGTTGTTGTCAAGGTTGATAGGACACACTAGATACTTAGTAGAAGGAAATACATTTTTTTTTTTGTCAGGAGAGTTTTCTGAATAGAGTCTATCTTATACTAGGACATGAGACTTCATGAGAAGCTGAGAAATTAGTGTAAGGACAAGATATAAAAGAATTTGTCAGTTACGGCTGAATGTTCACTATATTCAAGGAAAATATAAATTTCGTTTTGCAAATAATTAAATCAAAATTACATACACATAAAATATTTGTTATTCAAAATGGTATTTACACTAATTTTTAATTCCTCAGTACTAACTAGCCAAGTATGTTTAAGAGATGTTCAATTCTTTGTTGTTTGTAACTGATCTGTTTTGTTCAGTTTATGAGTGGATATTGTCATACTTTGTGAGTACCCAAACTGAAAAGCACTTCTCCCTTTGGATAGAAACATAGGCATCCTGATAGGTAATTTTATTCAGTGTTACTCCTTTACCCATCAGCTCTCTCTGCTAAAAAGTTTATGGATGTACTTACAAAAAAATATAAAAAACTCACCATAAAATGCATTATTTAAGGCAGTAGCATTATAGTTTATAGTTTATTGTAGAAAATGAAAATAATAAATAGAAATAAATAAAATAAAATATATTTTGGAAAATAAAAACAAAAGCTCATTTTTCATTTTCTCAAAGTTTTCCTAATCAAACTAAAGCATCATTGTATTCTTAATTATTTTACACTGTTTATATAACTAATTTACTGTCTGAGGCAGAAGGCAAGACACATGCAAAGTCTTCACTATGTTAAGGTCAGGTAATCAATTTCCTATCCCCAAAGACAAAGCTAATAGTACAGAGGATTATCACTAAATACAAGCAGCTGCTTTTGTAAGACTGGAGCTTTTCTAGGGAATCCTGCAATAATGGAGTGGGTAGGAAATAGAATCCCATGTATGTCTATCTTTGAATTCTGCGAAAACTGCCAAGGTGTTTTTTAAATACAGATAAAACAGGGATTAATTTTGCTTTGATTCAAGTAATTGCTATTAAACATCAATGCATTTGAAGCGAACATGGAATGTAATGGAGAAAAGAATGTTTCTCTTTGTTCTGAATGTCATGAAGATTTTATTCTTAATAAATATAACTCTAATTCTTCCACATTGAAGAATTTCAGCTTACCTGATATAAACCATTTAGTGTATGTATTAACTCTTGTACTTGCTATCTCTAAATATTATCACTTAAGCTAACAGAGTTTTTATGCCATATTTGATAGAACTGATAACAATCCCAAGTAGTATTTTCTTTTTATAAGTTCATAAAATGTTGTAACACTATGTAAAGACTGATTAAATATAAACAATTCCTAAATTTAATTAATGCTATAGATCAATTTCATTTCATAAGAAAACACATATGCGATTTTATTAGTCTCTAAGGGTTTTATCTAAAAATCTACTGATGCAATGTTACTCATTAATATTTCAAATCCCCCTTAGTTTTAATTCGAGGCATGATACATGGAGGCAAATCGTATAAGTCTTTGTCTAGAATATAAACAAAGTAATCAGTAATCTTAATATTGAAATTATTTCTTTGGATATTTAGCCAATTAGTTTGACATCTTAACAACATTCAACACAGCTGAATGAACATTTCTTTTGAAATATTCTCTTTCCTTAATCTCCATCAGATTACGTTTTTTTTTACCTCAGTTTTCTTTCATAACTCTTACTATTCAACCTGATGTGTCAATACTGGAATTCCTTAATACGTAGACTCTTATCCACTCTATTTCTAGGTGAATTTATTTATTTATGCATTTTAAAAATCATCTGGTATCATCTCTTAATTTATATTTTTCATCTATGAAATTCCAGACCCATATATTCAACTATATTCTTGATAATTTCAGTGGTACATATATTTCTTAGCCACTTTAAAATTAATGTGTTCAGAACTGAATGCCTGATTTACTTCTCACTCTACTACTTTCTCATCCCTACTCTGCACCTGGCCCCCCACCAATTTAGTCAAGCAATTCAGTCTACCTGTGGTCTCCATTTCAATAAGTTTTATTTTATCTAATAGGTCGATTCTTCCGAAAAGCTAGGGATTATCTTTGACATAATGTTATATGTTCACTTCCTTCCTATTTTGGTCTTTAAAATATCACCAGTCTGTGAATATCTAACATCTAAAATAGGTGTACCTTCTCTGTCCTCCATGGCTCCTGCCATCATTATAGTACAATCAACATCATCCTGAATTACGTGTGGCTTTAACATGTTTCTTTCATTCTATTCTTAGAGTGGAAAGCCCACTTCCAATTTATTCTCCATATAGTGGAGAGATTTTTCAATAAGCATAATGCTTCAACCTGTCTGTGATTCAGACAATTCAATATTTCTCAGAGTAATTAAGCTATTCACAAAGCCTACATGTTTGCTCCCTACTTCTGTGCCATTTTCTATTTATGCCTGATTTACCAATCTTGTCTCTCTTGCCGTGGCTTTCCCCTTCATATGTCAGTTCTACTTACTGTGGACTTTTTTTTTTTTCAATTTATTGAACAGAATGAAGTATGTATGGAAGCAAAGTAAACATTCTTCTCTTTTCATAAACTATTCATTGTTTAGCTACTTCCTATTAGTGTTTCATTTTCAAATAGTCTTAATTTGACTCTCAAATGCCAAGGAAGTATTCCTGTTATACTCACTTAAATTTATCTTCAATGTGTATTCATATTGATTGATCTATCTAACTACATATCTATGTCTGCCTATCAATCTATCTATCCATATATCAGTCTGTTCATCCATCATGTAGGTAGCTATGATCTAGCGCTGTAATCATTTGTTCAGATTCTTGATTAACTTTTTAAAAAGATTTTATTTATTTATATGAGAGAGTGAGAACACAGAGGAAGAGTGAGAGGGAGAAGCAAGTTCCCTGCTGAGCAGGGAGCCTGATTTAAGGACTCAATGCCAGGACCCTGAGATCATGACCTGAGCCAAAGGCAGAGGACTAACTGACTGAGCCACCCAGGTGCCCTAGGATTCTTTATTAATTTTAAGCATCATGAAAGGGTGTTTGTATTTGTTTTGTTTAACATTGTTTTTTAGTGTTTTCCATACCGTTGGAAAGTCAATATATATTAAGTATTTGTTGAATGAGTGAAAAATTGACAAACTAATGAGCAAATTCATGATAGATACATATATAAATTGCCAAATTTCCTAATATGAGCACATTTACACTTACTAATATTATGCTTAAGTTTTCAGAAATTGATTCAATGCAAAAAATTAATTTACTTAACATCAGCTCCATATTTAATGCAAAAATATGATTGCAAAGGTTCAAAATAAAATAAAAATCACACATAAAAGAATAATATTATCTTGGGCAGCCCAGGTAGCTCAGCGGTATAGTGCGGCCTTCAGCCCAGGGCGTGATCCTGGAGACCCGGGACCGAGTCCCACGTCAGGCTCCCTGCGTGGAGCCTGCTTCTCCCTCTGCCTGTGTCTCTGCCTCTCTCTCTCTCTCTCTCTCTCTCTCTCTCTCTCTCTCGGTTTCTCTCATGAATAAATATTAAATAAATAAATAAAATCTTTAAAAAATAATATTATCTTAAATCACAAGCTTTTGTTTTACTTAAATTTGTGAACATTATACTCTCATATATTGTTAGTAAAAACTATATTATCTAGCCAATTTTGCATTTTTACTTGATAAATTATTACCTAGTGAGAATAATAATTTTTCAAAATGTCTTTGGGTCTGAAATTTTCAACATTCATCTTCACATAACTATGGATGAACATTTTGCAATATAAGAGAATAAGAGAAAATATACATAAATGAATATTTTTGTGCAATCTCAATTTTAAGAATATTTTTAACACTTACCATGCTTTTGTAATTAGTAGAATCTGTTGTAGAACTAAATGATTACA
The DNA here is from genome assembly GCF_905146905.1 of Nyctereutes procyonoides. Classification (NCBI taxonomy): domain Eukaryota; kingdom Metazoa; phylum Chordata; class Mammalia; order Carnivora; family Canidae; genus Nyctereutes; species Nyctereutes procyonoides. The sequence continues at coordinate 20,727,631 of NW_026575121.1, forward strand.
CTTACTTTACTCACCAAAAGTAGCAACAATCCTACACACTTACAGTAAAATGCTTTTATCCTCTTAAGGTTTTGGTTTATTCAATATTTTAATAAATATTTACTAATTTAATAATCATTGATAACAAATAAGCCCTAAGTACCCACTAACCTGTTTGAAAGTCTTTTCAGTGTTCACTAAGTCAGCAGGAGACTTTGAAGATGTTTTGCCTCTCTCTTGGAGCAGCCACTTCTGTAAAAGTTGATAGCAGAGAAGCATCAAATATGCCTTACAAAACATCAGGAATGCAAATAGGACCAGTGATGCACTCTGTTTATGATACTGAATCCCCCCAAAAAAGAAAAAGAAAAATAAATTGTAATATTCAATAATAAAGTATGATTGATTTATTATCATTATGATTTTATCATATTCTCCTCAACATAAAACTGTGCATTAATTCAAATTCAATAAAGAAACGATGAAACCTATTAAGCTTGGTACCATGGTTCACAAAATTATGTAATGTAATCTCTAGCTTCAAGGGGCTTAAAATCAGAAATGAGCCAGAGTCACATAGAGTTACAATCAATGTATATTGACTGCTCTCAGATATTTCAACACACAAAAACAAGGCACAGAAGGAAAAAAATATACATATAGAGTGCCCTCAGGTTCTAGCAAATTTAGAAGAACTAGTTTTTGAGCAAAATTTTAATAATGAATGTTGTATGAGTAGAAATGGTGAATTAGGATATTTTTAGAAATGCAGAACTATAGACAAAGGTCTGAAAGAGTAAAAAAAGTAATAGCAAGTGGTCGAATGTAGTTTTAATTTGAGGATCCAGAAATTGTTAGTAGACAATGAAAACAAAAGGAAATATTAAAGCTTGATCTTAAGCTTATATTTTATAATAAAGTTTTTGAGTTTTATTTTAGGGGAAATAAAAAGTTATTAAATGCTTTAAAACAAAAATGTTTTAATCAGTTCTTGTTTTATAAAGTGACTTTATCCAAACATGACTCTCCTGCAAAAGAAAATAGGCTCATTCCCACGGAATTTCACTGGCCTTATTATTCTACATCATCCAGGGGCAGCTGGCATTGGTGAAATGGCCAGACAATATTAATTTACAAAAACTATGCAAATGAGTTGCTGTCCCACATGATAGAGTGTATTTTTTATGTATTTTATTTTTTAATTTTTTTTACTTCAATTCCAGTTAGTTAACATGCAGTGTAATGTTATTTTCAGGTGTAGGGTTTAGTGATTCAACTCTTACATATAATGCCCAGAGCAGTTTGTTCTCTATCATTTAGAGTCTATTTCTTGATTTTCCTCCCCCGCTCCGTTCATTTGTGTTATTAAACTCCACATGACTTCACTCTTGATTTTCTCTGACTTATTCTGCTTAGCAAAATACTCTCTAGTTCTGTTCACGTCATTGGAAATTGCAAGATTTCATTCATTTTTTTGTGACTAATTTTCTATTATGTATATATTATCTATACCTCTCTATCTATCTATCTATATGTCTCACCTCTTTATCTATTCATCAGTTGATGGACATTTGGGTTCTTTCCATAATTTGGCTATTGTTGATAATGCTGCTATAAACATTGGGGAGTAGGTGTCCCTTCAGTTCAGCATTTTTGAATTATTTGGGTAAATAGATAGTAGTTCAATTACTGGATCATAGGATAATTCTATTTTCAACTTTTTGAGGAACTTCCGTAATGTTTTCCAGAGTGGCTGCACCAGTTTGCATTCCCACCAATAGTATATTTTTAAAATTACAGATATCTTTATGTTGATGTCTATCCCACAGACAGAATATATAAAGACCGAGGGAGATAAAAGGATTGGCTCATTACACTATTAAAATATCAACTGACTAAAGGAAATATTTTTTTTTGTCCCTACAATCTTGATGGGAGGAGGTTCTAGTGCCAGAATGATGAATTCTTCTCTGAGAGAAGTCACATTTCTGACAAAATAGAAGCTAAGGTTGTCATATTGGGCACTTGGGAGTCCTTGTCCACTGAGCCTACAGCATAGGAGAAGGTTGTGTATTAACTGTACTTAGAAAAAGTTGAGGGCAGCCTGGGTGGCTCAGCGGTTTAGCGTTGCCTTCAGCCCAGGGTGTGATCCTAGAGACCTGGGATCAAGTCCCACGTCAGGCTCCCTGCTTTGAGCTTGCTTCTCCCTCTGCCTATGTCTCTGTGTCTCTCTCTGTGTTTGTGTATGTCTCTCATGAATAAATAAATAAAATCTTTAAAAAACCCCCACTAATCCTGTAACAGGGTTTTGTATAAAAAAAAAAAAAGAAAAAGTTTACTGTTTCACAATAAGAACAGTGAAGATTTTTTTCTAGCCAGTATGACTCACTATGATGCTTTTTAATTCTTCCTATTAGTCCTGATAAAATGCAACTCAATAAATATAGAGTTATCAAGGACTCAAATAATGCAGGAGTGGAGATTTGGTGGGTAGAAGACCCTATCCAGCTAAAGTTAAAGGAAATATAGAGGAGTTAGATGGTGAATATGATCACAATATTAGGCCTATGACCAAATATAAAAGAGAGGATTATGGCAATATTCTTTATGTTTATAAATTATTTCATTTTATTAACCCCTCTCCTGCTACCTCATATGAAGAACCCTGGAGCTAATATTTTAGGTTTCTGGAATAAGTATGTTCAAATTAATATCACCTATGATTATACAATAGAGGTGAAGACTGAACTGGGAACACAGTATTTCACCTGAGGTAAAAAAAAGAAAAAGAAAGAAAAAAGAAGAAAGAAAGAAAAGAAAGAAGAAAGAAAGAAAGAAGAAAGAGAAAGAAAGAAGAAAGAAAGAAAGAAAGAAAGAAAAGAAAAGAAAGAAAAGAAAAGAAAGAAAAGAAAAGAAAAGAAAAGAAAAGAAAAGGAAAGGAGAGGAAAGGAAAAAAAAAAGGAGATGCCTAAGGTATAAAGGATGAAGGCTATGGGATATCATTCACTTGCCAACCCGAATTCACTCTCCATCCTGCTATATCTTACTTGGTGCCCAAGGATGTTGGCTGTTTATTGTATTTAATTTGGCTCCAATGCTTTCTTGCTTCCAATTGATTGAAACCAATGAGTGAGACCAGAAATCAAGCAGGAGATCAGAGGGTGGGAGGAGTGGGAGGTGGGATTATTACTTTCATCTGTTTCCTGTCTTTGGGTTCAACTTATTTAAGCAGAACCCCTCCACCAAAGGCTGTAATCACTGCATGAAGATCTTCCCACCTTTCTCTTTCTAGATTTCGTTAACCAAACCCTCTTCTTGACCTTTCAGACCTCATAATGGTAAGAGCTCTTCCCCCATTCAACATTTCTCCTCACTGCTACTGTCCCTGTGGCTTCCCTATATTTGTCTGTAAACCTTGTGTGCTCTGTTTGTCCAAGGCACTAATCTTGCTGGATTTTGGTTTGTCTCTTTGTAAAATGATAAAATTGATTATTGTGATAACTAAATTGACAGAGTCAGGGTCTTTAGGATTTATTTTGTCTTGGTAGCAGTTAATTAGAAGGCTGACAATCTGTTGGACCTCAATATACAACAAATGGATTTTTTTTTAAATCATACAATCTACTGCATCCTTCATTTAAAATTGGAAATGTGGGGATCCCTGGGTGGTGCAGCAGTTTGGCGCCTGCCTTTGACCCAGGGCGCGATCCTGGAGACCCGGGATCAAATCCCACGTCGGGCTCCCAGTGCATGGAGCCTGCTTCTCCCTCTGCCTGTGTCTCTGCCTCTCTCTCTCTCTCTGTCTGTGGCTATCATAAATAAATAAAAATTTATAAAAAAAAATTGGAAATGTGACAAATGGATCTGTGAGTTTTATCTTATAATATACTAATCAGTATTAGAAAACATGTTTATTTGCACAGGCTAATTATTTTTGTATTTATTATGCTGATAGTTTATCATAAGGTGTATGGAGAAACTTTTTGTGATTTGTCAGTATTTCTTTTTTTTAAAGCTTTTTTTTCCTAAAGATTTTATTTATTTATTCATGAGAGACAGAGAGAGAGAGGCAGAGACATAGGCAGAGGAAGAAGCAGGCTCCCTGTGGGGAGTCCAACATGGGACTTGATCCCAGATCTCCAGAATCATGATCTGAGACAAAGGCAGACATTCAACTACTGAGCCACCCAGATGTCCCTCTTTTTTTTTTTTTATTTTTTTGAAGACTTATTTATTTATTAGCACAGAGAGAGAAGGAGAGTGCAAGAGAGTGTAGGGCTGGGATGGGCAGAGGGAAAGAGAGAGAATCTCAAGCAGTCCCTGCTGAGCATAAGCCCAGATGAAGTAGTGGGACTTGATCTCATGATTCTAAGATCATAACCCTGAGATCATGACCCTGAGATTATGACCTGAGCTGCAATGAAGAGTTGGATGCTTAACCGACTGAGCCACCCAGGAACCCTGATTTGTCAGTATTTTAAATGCTGCTACTCTCTCGCTAAAGATCCACAAAAATTATTCAGTGTGTTTGTGCTTTCATTTTTGCTTTCAACCTGATATTATATTAATATATCAGAACTTATAGCATGTGTCATTTCATCAAAAACTATTAAAAAGAATCTTCAAAAGAAATAAAAATAAAATAAAGTGGACGTAATAATTTGTAGGATCAACATTGTTATAAAATAAAGCCCGTCCCTCATGACAGCAATATTACACTATATGTTAACTAACTAGAATTTAAACAAAAAGTTGAAACAAAAAAAAAACTAAAATAAAACAAAATAAAGCCTACCCAATATCAGATTCTTAAAGTTCTAGATATGATATATATTTGGGTTGTTTTAATTTAATTTCTAATTAATCATTGTATTGATTTAATTAAGTATATTTATAAACACAAATGAAGACATAAAAAGATGCAGATACATAATGAAAGAATATTTTGGAGTATAGATTTGGTTTTGACCTTAGTTGAAGCACAGCCCTTTTTGTGGAAAAGTAAGGCCCCATCATAAATTATTTCTTTTAATTTTAAATTTATTTCAATGTTATTCCTCACAAGTTCAATATTTAATTAAAGCAGTTGATCATTAGTGTTTACTCATTATTGTAATTTGTATATATTTGTAAATATTTTGAATTTATATACGTATATTCACTTTTAACATGGTTATCTATAATTTCTCATATCTGAATGTTACTGTTTATATTCATATATACATACTCTGACAAGTTTTTAAAACGTGTGCAAAATTTCCTGGCATCCTTCAGTATCTATGACTGAATATATTTGTTAAACTAGGAATAAATACGTAGTCCAAAAATCCACCTGATTCTTCTAAGAAGTACATGGGAGAAACAATCTACTAGGGTCCTATTAGTTGGAACAATCACAAGCTTATAAATTCTTATTTTTCACTTTTCTCTATTATTTCCCCAATGTGTAGTATATGAAATGTACTGATCTCACATGAGAAATAGAAAAATCTGGGCTGATATAATAAAGACATCTGGTGAAAATATAAATTATTTTATTATTAAGTGGGGATATAAAATATACATGAAAAAACATTTTATTATTTGATTTGAAAATAACTTTTTGATGGTGTATATTGTGTATTTCCTTATAATCTCAAAGGCATTTACTTAAAAACAAATTCCAGGAGTGCCGTTCTGGCATATGCAACTCAGAAAACTAATTTCCAGAACAACAGTCTAGCGAAATCCCCCTCAGAAATATCTCTGAATAAAAGCAAATTGATGGATGTATAGTTTCTATGCAATTCAAAATCAAATGAATCTGTCACCGAGAATTGGAGGAACTTGGCTGTAGTCATTTTTTTTTCCTGTTTATATTATTCTACATTGATAAGTTCTTTCCTCTTTCTGGTATGTCAGTTTCTTAGCAAATTACAGAATCAGTTCTCTTGTTTCCCTTTTATCTGCATTATTTGAAAGTGAGAGTCGGTCGCTTTTGCTTTTTAATATTTTTAGCTATTTCATGCAACTTTTACTTTGTGCCAAATGGGCCATATTTTTAACATTTTTCACCTGTATGCTTGTTAGCTTAACAATATAACCTTGCAATTTCAACAGTATCTGGCACACAGTAGACCATCAATACATTTAATGGGTGAGTAAATGACATAATTCTGCATAAAGCTAATTGTCAAATCACTTACATTATGAACTGACTTTACATCTGTCCAAAATCTTGATGTCCTAATATCAATACTCTGATATCCCAGAAACAAAACAAAAACAAGCTATCAAAAACAATTCTATTATACACCAGAAGATCATTTGTAACATTTTTAAACTATACATATGTCCCTTTGTAATTATTTTGAATTCCTTTAAAATTTTACATTCTGTCGGTTTTAATCCATTCTCTTCAGGATGAGGGAGATACTTAAATATATATATATTTATATATATATAAATATATATATATATATAATAGTGAAAGGGAATATAAGGGAAGGGAGAAGAAATGTGTGGGGAATATCAGAAAGGGAGACAGAACATAAAGACTCCTAACTCTGGGAAATGAACTAGGGGTGATGGAAGGGGAGGAGGGCCGGGGGGTGGGAGTGAATGGGTGACGGGCACTGAGGGGGGCACTTGATGGGCTGAGCACTGGGTGTTATTCTGTATGTTGGTAAATTGAACACCAATAAAAAATAAATTTATTATTTAAAAAAATAATAAAAAATAAAGGGTTAAAAAATGAAAAAAAAATCAAAATGATTCTATCATGTTTTATACATCAAGTATCAATCTGCAACTACTCTGGGACCCAGCTTTATTTTAAAATAACATTAGCAAGATATGAGCAAATTAAGAAAAAAATGTCTTAAGTGTGATTATTACCAATATATATTTTTGCAAATATGGAATGAAACACTGAGTTATTCATTTCAACACCCCCCCTTTATGTCCCATATGATGATCGAGGCCTGGATTTAATTTTGAAATCAATAGAAAATATATAGATGGAGTTTAGTGGCATGAGCAAAAACGTAGATGCACAGTAACTGTGACCTTCGATCTTTAAGGCTAAAATATGAGAAAAAGGCAATAGATAGACAAACGATAATGGTTTTCTGCAATAATTCAACTTCAAAGTGACCTAAATTCATAAGCTTAGAAAGAGAAATCTCCTCAAAACAAAAGACTGCCTTATGAACCAAATATGCAAAGTTTTTAGCATTTCTGTCTTAAAAAGCATGTTGCACATTTATAGAAAAACAATGAAGACCTAAAATAGATCTCTAACACATGTACAAATGAGCAAAATAGCATCTCAGTTTTTATGCTAACTGCAAAGTGTGGCAGCATTACCACTGAGTCTGAAGAGCAGAGTGACAAAGCCTCCATTTCCTAAATGCCTTTTTCAGTTGCTTGTTAAAAAAGTATTCCTTACCCTATCTCATTCATATGTACATCTTTACAACCACAACTCTGCCTGGAGCACTTTGTGGTGTCAGAGGCTACCATCTGGAAGATGGTTGTGTATAGTAAATGAGTTTTAACAGAACCAATTGTGTTGGTTTCCTCCAGAGGGAAGAACCCCTAACTGCAAAAATTCTGAGTACAGCATTGAATTTTGCAGAAGGAGAGTCTGTCCTACCTATTTGCTATATACACACTTGCCACCAGCTGTTTTATGCACTCTTGGCTCCCCAGCTGAGACAATTAAGGGAACAGGATTTGGCATTCTGTATAAATATGAGATAAGACTCTGGAGCAGTTTCCAAGTTGGCAGAGCATGGGGTAAAAAACAAGGCTTTGCTCCAGAATAAAGACTTTTTAATCTTATAGGCAATGATCGAGGAATGAAAAAGGCAGATGCTAAGAGGATAATGTGGGAAAATATGGAAGCCTGGCCATCAGCAAAATATTGTAAATTAAATTAAGTACAGAAGAGTAGCTGCATCCTACAAAACAGTATAGAAAGGAGAAAAAATGCTAAATATTTGGGTAGGGGGAACATATTGGGATATTTTGCTCTATGTGATGCTTTTCCTCAGCACTGCATCTAGCTAAACATTATCCATAGTAGCAACATGTCACTTCTGCTTCTATCATGTACTGGGCTGTTGAGTCTGAAGTCCTATAAAGAAAATAGCATGGGGGATAGGATTTTGGAAATGATGAGTGAGGTAAATATACACTCTTGAATAGAACTTCTATTGGAGTTACAGGAAAAAATAACTTCCTAATTAAATTAAAGTTGTTTGGTGATATTTAGTTGCAACAATGTTACTCAGTTGAACATTCTCGCCTTTATAATTTGTTTTCTACATAGAAAATCTATAAATAAATACAACAAATTGCTAACTATTATGCTCATTCGTGGTGAGATTGTTGCTTTTTTCTTTGCTTTAAAATTTCCTATAACAATATACTATAATTAAATAGAAAAAATAAAAAAATAGGATTTTTTTTCTCATCTCTTATAAAACCATGATTGAACCTATTTTAAGTAGACTTATAGATTTGTTTCTTGGAAGAAAAAAGTGCATGCATGTTAAGATGATTCCAAAAGATATTCCAAAAGATATATTTCCTACCTTTACTTCTAGTCCAAATGTTAGATACATATCAATAATTACTTGACACCTCAACAAGGCAAACATCTCAAAACTGAAAAAGCCAAAACAGACATCTTGATTCTGCTATCACTTAAATCTCATGCTTACCAATCTCTAGATTTTTTTAAAAGGCAACATTAGCATCCAATTATTAAGGAAACACTAGTACCCAATTGTCAAGACTAAAATAGTTGTGTTCCCCTTGACACGTTTCTTTTCCCAGCTACACGCTCTGAAATTTATTTTGTCAAAAAATCCCATTTATACTACTTACAAACACATATGGACTCTGCCCCTGTTTTTATATATGTTTTACCATGATCCTAATAAAAGCCACTGTCAACTCCCACTGGGATTATTGTAGTAAGCTAAAAAAGAGAGAAGAAAGGGAAGAAGAGAGGGAGGGAGGAAACAAGGAAGAAAGATTAAAATTCCTTCCCCAAGATTAGAAAGCTTTATGAGGTCTGGTCCCAGTCAAATACCTCATCATTTTTCATCTTACCTACTACATTCAACTCACACTGTAGTTTTTCAAATATAATAAATTTTTAGCCAATTAAGAGTCTTTTAAAGAGGTGTTCTGATTTCCTGAAATATTCTTCCTTTTCTTTTTACTATGGTTGATTCCTTAACCTTCAAATTTCTTCTTAAATGTCACTCCTTTGCCCATCCAATCTAAGAAAATAAAAAAAAAAATTACTATCACATCACTTAAATTTCCTGTACAGCACTTAAGAATATCTCACATGTGTTACACACATACATGCATGCACACCAGTTTGTATCCCTCTACTGGCATAGAAGCTCTTTAAGATAAGAGACTTCAACTGCATTGAGTACCACCAAATTCTGCTCATTTACAACAATGGCAAATAATGTTTATTCAATAATTAGTAGTTGGGTAAGTGAATGAGTAAGACCAAAGATTAATTATTCTAACACTTAAAAATTTTACATAATTTTGATAACCAAACTAAAACCATTTTTAAATTTTATTTATTTATTTATTAAAATGTTATTTATTTATCCATGAGAGACACAAAGGGAGAGGCAGAGACATAGACAGAGGGAGAAGCAGGCTCCTCACAGGGAGCCCAATGTTGGACTTGATCCCGGGATTGGGATCATGCCCTGAGCTACAGTCTCAACCACTGAGCCACCCTGGTGTCCCAACACCATTATATTTAATTCCAAGTTTCAATTCAAGCCAAGTATATTAGGAATTTTTTTTTCAATGAGAAACTTGTAAAATGCACTCATTTTAACAAATATTATGCAACTTCTAATACTGATGGATTATTTTAGACCCATTTTATTTCATTTATCTAACATAAGGTAACCTAATTATGTGGTTATAAATATATTAAAATATTTTTATATTTGCTTGAGTTATTACTAACTCTTTAAACCTTAGTATTGAAATTCCAGTTACTTTAATGTTTTTCCAAACTAACATGCATCAAGTGTTTTTATACAATATATTACACTAGTGTAGATGTTGCATTTATCAGAATTCTGTGCTTTCTCCTAGATAGATTTGCTGGGATGGGAAGGCATAAATCAAATGGTAACTTGCAGCTATTGTAAAGGATATTGAAGAGTGTCAACCTCAAGCAGAATAGATAAATTTAAAATGGTGGCACAGAAAAGCAAACTTCTAGGAAATATCAAATAACCTAATGTATCATAATCAGAAATTGATCAAAATACTCCCTTCTAGAGGTATTTGTTAAAAAATAGATATTATTTTCCCATGATTAACTGTGTTTATCAGCTAAGTATAAGTCAACATATTGACTTAAACTACAAATTTTGTTTCCCTACTTTATATGTGACTTTGCTTTTTCTCAAGGCAAGGACAATAACTTGTATTTCATGACATAAAGTAAGTCTTAATAAATTATTTTTACAAAGTGCCTTCAATCTCCATTTATAAAAAATACATTAGTTCTAAAGATTATCAGCAACTGAAGAGCAATTAAGTGAAATGTTCCCACTTAAATGAAGCACTTCTGGCAATTAGCACAAAGAAAATGATTTCTTAAGACATAGTGACAGCACAAAAAGACAAATCCCTAATGCTATGAGAAAGCAACAGTGTGCATAAAGTAATTTTTTTTAAATGACATTAATACTTGTAGTCATTTTGACCTATCTTCATAGACCTTCATAGCTATACTGTCTAAAATTGTCATTACCAGTTGTTATAAAAGATAAATTTCATCATGTGAATTGCTCAAAAAGTAAGCTAGATGGTGCTAAAGAACATCATTCTATTTATTATGTGATCATATTTACAACATAATTGTTGGTAAGACTGAATAAAAAGGTTGAGACCCATTACATTGATCTGCAATTTGATATTGTACTGAGTTAAACACAAAGGTCCACAAAGAAGACAGACTTAATAATGGAGTGAGAGTAAGAGGTAGTCCCTATCCATAAGCTTACATTTAAGTAAACACCTCACAACCCACGATCACAAAATAATAATCGTCATTGTGTAACAAGTCTATGCCAGATTTCTACTGCAGATATGTTAACTATTTTTCTGAAATCTGTGGTACATGAATATTTTCATTCTTTTGGATTAACTTTTTTTTTCTTACACATTATTTAAAAATTGAGCAGTAGGGTTTAAGGTTACAACTGGGATATGCCAAATGTTTAGTTATTACCTGTAGCTTACCTTGGTATGGCTTTTAACTTCATTTATATTTATGTCTGAAGGAACATTGATGTTCCACTAAAAGTAACTCCTCATTTTCTCAAAGAGTCACTTTTGGGTGAAATTGGCCTCCCTGAGGCTGCTTCACAAGTACCGCCTGCTAGTTTGAATAAATGCTATAGTGTGAGAAGGGTTTGAGAGTAGTTGGCTGCTTGGGCTTTAACTTTAGCTTTCTGGGGTTCAGAGTCTTTAAACCCAAAAAACCTCGGTGTAATAGCACTTTTTAAAAAAAAAATTAGCCACTTTGATGGCTATATAGCAGTATTTCATTGTGACTTTGATTTTCATTTCCATAATGGCCATTTATCCTAAACATATTTTTACTGAATGTTGCTTTTTAACAGCAGACACTGACATAGTGCTAAATACACTGTACATGTTGCACACATATCTGTTTAAGTGCATAATAAATCCTCCATCCATGGACATAGTGTATTATCTTATGCTCACAAGGCCATCCATGGTGATGTTATACTCACATCTGAAGATGGCGTTGGTTCAGAAGAAACTGAAAATCTTTTTAAGGTTGTGAAAAAAGTAACAGCTCATCATCAGCATCAGGAGTTATAAAAATGTGTACTGTTTTTCAAGTTGGTGGGAGGTTATTATGTACTTTTGCAAGGATATAGGCTGCTAGTATATACCATATTCTCAAACGGACCAGCAACTGGCTTTGGGAGAGAGGGACAGGAATTGAGGAAATAAAATATTTCCCTAAGAACAGCCCACGTTCTACTATTGGAAACATGGACTCTATTCTCTTGTGAGTTTTGCAGTAAAGAATATTAAAAACTAAATTAAAATTCTGGTTACTTAGAATTATTCTTGCTTAAAAATTGCATAGAATGTTTTGACAACAGGTACACAGTTCCTATGCAGTACTTGTAAAAGAAGAGATAAAGAATAAATGCAAGGACAAGTATATTTTTGAATTGTGTTGAAATTTTAACCTAATAAAACATACTCTTATATAGTATGGCCATTAAATCCGCCTGCCCACACACCCTCTGTAAATACTACAGTTGACACTGTTTTTGTACTTATTCTGATTTTGTTTCATTCAATACAGTTGTAGGAAGTTTTCAGAAATAGAAAATTTTTTAAAGATTTTGTTTATTTGTTCATGAGAGACACACAGAGAGAAAGAGAGAGAGGCAAAGACATAGGCAGAGGGAGAAGCAGTCTCCCCATGGGGAGCCTGATGCGGGACTCCATTCCAGGACCCTGGGATCACAACCTGAGCGAAAAGCAGACACTCAGCCACTGAGCCACCCAGGTGCCCCAGAAATAGAAATTTGTAATTACTTTCTCCAGTCACTTTCTCCATCTTCTACATGGAGGAACAGATGAATAAACTGATGGCATCTCTTACTGTGTTTGAAAGGTAACCAAAGCTTTTTTGCAGAAGCCAGAATGTGAATGAAACACACACATACACATATAAAAGTGAATTGTAAAGTGCAAGAAATTGAGAGCAGATGGATCAGTTCTGCTAGTAAGACCATAACAGAATCATCTTCTCAGAGTCGAGGCTGTTGTTTTTTCATTCAAAGCATGCATCACAGACCATCCCAGAAGTTTAAAATCAAATATACAGATTAAGCTGGGTGAAATGTTAATCATGTAAAGCAAAACCGAAGGATTTAGGTTTCACACAGCAGTATGCACCATATGCATGTTAAGTATCGGAAGACAAAATTCCATCCAGCTAATTGAAAAATAGATATTGAATAAATTTAACATTAAGGAACATATAATTATAGTGATGCCCCCGAATGCTTGATTTAGTTAATGAGAAGCTGTTTAGCAAGATGAACTCTTACAATGGAGTGAATATTATTACAGATCATTTCTGTATCATAATTTTCCTTTTATGATTTGCACCTATCAAGACATCTTAAAAAGCAAACAAACAAACAATGGTGGTAGAATTGAGCTGTACTAATCTCTCTAAAATTTTAAGAATATTTTTAATGTATCTTCAATCCTCATATAAACAGTTAAAATAATAACAGTCCTTCTAAGACACTGAATTCTGTAAAAAAGAAATATAATCATGTTCTAAAGTGCAACAGATCCAAGTACATGTAAGCGATGAAACTTAATTTGGTAATGGCAATGATGAATCAGAAAACTAGAGACCACATTAGTTATTTGCTATTTAGTTTTGACCAAGTAGTGAAAAACAAATGATAGAGCTCCCAATATATTGTTGAAATAGGGTGAGACTAGTAAGTGTACTTCATGTGACAGAAAAGTTAATTTAGGATTCTTCTTCTACCTTCAGGGCATTTCTTAGTAGACAATGGAAGAGAATTTGGTAACATTATAAATCACAGCTTACTAAATGCAGTTAATTCCAGCCTTCCTTCTCATGTAGAAGCTTTAAAAGTCCTTAGTAAATTGTTAACAGATTGAAACAGTATGAGAAAGCAGTGTTTTGACTTAATTTCGTTCCCCCTACCTAAACCTGCAATTTATTTTATCTGTTGGAGGAACTGCATGTCATTTCACATGAAAAATATTAAATGTTTAATTGACCACCATATTTTAGAAACAACACTGTATCATATATAAAATAAACACTATGTTTGATTTGCACACTTTCTGGAACAATAATCTTAATCATGTCATTTAAAAATTTTCTTTTAAACTTACATGGTAGGCAGAATTATAAGATGACAGCAAAAATTTCTGCCCCCTGAATACACATCCTGTATAATTCCCTTCTGCTAAGTATAGGCTGGACCTGTAAATATGTCATAGCCCTCCTTTGCCTAAATTACATTATATGGTAAAGTTAAGTGGATTTTGCAGATGTAATTAAGATCTCTCATCAGTTGACTCTGAGTTAATCAACAGAGAAGTAATCTCTGATTGTGGTTTTGACACAATCAGGTGAACCCTGTAAAAGAAACTCTAGAGGTAAAAGACAGGAAGTAACTGTCACTAGTCTTGACCTTGAAAGAACAAATTGTCATGATACGGAGAGGGCCATGTGGCAGGAAAGAAGAGGTGATCTCCAGAAGCTGAGAGTTTCAGTTCTCCAACTTCTAGAAACTTACAATAACCGGTGAACTTGGAAGAGGACCCTGAGCCCCCAATGAGATTGCTGCCTTACTATTACCTTTCATTGAAGATTTGGGAAGACTCTGCCTGGATAGAGGACCCAGCAAAGTAATGTTCAACCTTCTGTCCCACAGAATGTAAATTTTGTTTTACGCCACAAAATTGGTGGTATTTTATTACATAGCAAAGATAACTAATAGCACTTTTCATTAAAAACAAAATATTAATAGACTAATATTCATATGTCAGGGACTTCAAAAGGACATTTCAGCAATGTTGAATTGTATTGATGAATATGTAAACACTCTGGGCCATTTTGAGAACTCTGAATGAAATAAAAATAGATATTTACAACTAATTTTTCCTGGAATTTAAGCTGTACTCTCATTGATACTCATATGAAATAAGAATCAGAAATCCAGAACATAAGTAAATATGATTTTTCAGTTTTGTGGTCTGTATAGATTTACTCTAAATTTCTCTGGTAAGTGAAAATCCCTAAATATAAACTGAAAACTTATCTTTTGAGTATATACGCAAAGCATGAAATACACAGAAGTAAATTCTACTCTCAGAAACAGGAGAAGGGAAAGCACTCAGCCACTCATGCATTTGTTAATCACCTTTAACTAAATACATATTTGGCTGAATAAGGGTAATAAGGAATTTCAAAAATTAGTGGAAAGAAGCTTACAAAATAAAAACAGTGTACTGCTGCTTGGCAAAGAAGTACTTTGCTAATCAGTTGAAGTAATTCTTATTTTAGTTTCACCTTCCATTTCCTGTTCTTTCAGTGTACTTCAGAAATTAATGTATTCCGTATCACTGAAGAAATGTTACCAGATTATTATTATTTTTTTTTATTTTTAGAGACAGAGTGTGGGGAAGAGGGGTAAAAGGAGAGGGAGAGAGAGAATCTCAAGTAGGCTCCATGCCCAGCATGAAGCCTGACTCAGGGCTCAGTCTCACAACCTTGGGATTATAACCTGAGCTGAAATGACGAACCACACATTTAAATGAACCCAGACACCCCTAATGTTTATCTTAAAAAAATTTTTAAGTAATCTCTCACCCTACATGGGGCTCAAAATTACAACATTGAGTCCAGATATTTTATTTCAAATAGTCCAGATATTTTATTTCAGATGGTTCAAATATCATGTGGACATTCTAATTTATATTTAAAAACAAAATTTTGTATGTTGGTAGTTACTGTGTATCCTCAGATCTGAAGTTGAGTTTGGTTATTTATAGGGTCTAGAAGAGAAAGCCTAAAAACAGAGCCAAAAGGGAAAATTTTATGATGATAGATGATAGATAGGTAGGTAGGTAGGTAGATAGATGATGATGATAGATGATAGATAGATAGATAGATAGATAGATAGATAGATAGATAGATAGATGATAGATTGATCTGTTCCTTTTTGCACTTACTTTCCTGCCAGTAAAAAAAGGAGAAAATCCGAGAGAAAAATTTTAAAACAAACTGAAAGCACAACAGTGTCAGCAAAAGCACATAGAAGTTGGAGGACATTCCACCTTTGAATGAAGAGAAGCATTATGGATGATATCGGAATGTAGCTGGCTTTGCCCAGGTTGGCACTGTGACTAGAGCATCAGCACAAGAGGGCAGCCTTATTGCGCCGAGGAGACAGAGGTTGACACAATTGCATCAGAACACAATATTAAGCACAGGTTTCCCTATTTTGAACAAGTGAAAAATTTCTTCTTTTATTACGTGTTCAAGAACAATTTAGTGAACCAGAGCTATCTGGTCCTGGACTAACACCCTTCTTTTCTAGTCCTAGCTCCAATGACATTCTTACAGTGTTTCCTTATGGGTTCTTCTCCTTATACTCCAGAGCCACTTTGCATAGTGACCCCTTCACTTAATTATTTTTCATTCTGAGATCTCAGCAAGCCCTTCATTTCTTTGGGAAATTTCCCCTGACGACTCCAACAAGGACTGACTCATTTCATGGTATCAGGTACCTCTTATTGAAAAACTTATCATAGTTTGTAATTTAAACTCATGTAAATGATAGTTTTGATGAACGCCTGTGTTCCCTGCTGTCCTATAACTCCTATGACATGATCTTGCACATGGTATAAGCGCTAAATCTAAGTGCTAAATTACCATTTCTTATATGTTTCTGTGCCATTTTAATCCTTACCAACAAAAATGTAGTAATATGCACTTGTAAGAAAAATTAAGAATACTTACAAATCATCATTTGAGGTGAGATTGTATTTGCATTCTTTCTGGACCATAATAAGGAAGACTTTGAAGTAGAGAGTTATAAATTTAGAATAGGACCCATTTGCTTTGTTATGGAGTTTTCTTTATTAGAGCTTAGCTGCTTTGGTGATAACATGGAGAAAAGCAGCCTGGTGAGTTTATGGGAAATAAAGTTTCTCCAACAGGGCCACCAAAAAGTAGAAAGCCCCAGAGTTTATTTTGCTGTCTCTCTCTTATTATTTTAAATAATACTGCAACATTATCTCATTTTTTTATACTCTTATACAAAATCACAATCATAAACAACATATGCGGTTTTAAATTTTTTTTTTAAATTTTTATTTATTTCTGATAGAGAGAGAGAGAGAGGCAGAGACATAGGCAGAGGGAGAAGCAGGCTCCATGCACCAGGAGCCCGACGTGGGATTCGATCCTGGGTCTCCAGGATCGCGCCCTGGGCCAAAGGCAGGCGCCAAACCGCTGCGCCACCCAGGGGTCCCAACATATGCGGTTTTATAAGCAACTACTCTGTAAAGTAACAAATAAAATGTTTGTCCTATAGGCATCATTAAAGAGTTTTGTTTTGCCATGCATACGAACTTCTTCATACTCATAGGTACAAATTTTGAATCATCGATTTTCCAAAAATATAATCTTGAGAAAACTATCCAATCCAAAGTCTATGTATTTCTACACAACCAGCATTGAAGAATATCAGAATAGCTCACATAAGCAAAAAGTATGGTTCATCATAAATACTAATTATCCATAAAATGAGAAGACCTCTTCAACCATCACAATCCCTGTTCATTTACACTGAACCCCCTCCTCACTGTCCTAAGAAACCTCCACAGATGCCAGAGTATACTCTGCAAACTACCACTCATTGGAATATTTAAGTGTCTCGGGAAGTTTCCAACTGTCCTGAAGTTTTTTCATCATCTGAAGGGAACTCAAAAGGATCCTCTTTATTCATTAGCTCCACAAATCAATGGAGAATTCTTCGGGTGTGCTTCATGGTAAATGTAAATTTACAACCACCAGAAGAGTGAAAATACTCCTTTAATTACACTGTCAGAAAGTGCACTCTAACGCCTAGCAGTTTGAATGACCTGTGTGAAATTTCAAAATACTGTAATGCTAAATCACAGTTATAAATGTTATCTGAAATGATTTTATTCTGCTTGTTGAGGGTTCATAATGAAAATATGTATTTTAAACTTAAGCATTTTTTAGCATCCCTTAGAACAGGTTAGAAAATGTTAAGAAATCCAAAGTTTATGAGCTTTCTTAAGAGTTTTTGCTGTTGTTGTTGTTATGAGCTACAAATCACAAATTTCAGGAATCCCTAACCAAGATCTTCAAAGCAAAACAACAACACATTCCATTTAGTTTTAATTTATTGCGTGGCCTCCACCTACTTAAAAAAGCAGCAATTCAAAATATTTTCACTTATTGAAAAAATACTTAACCTGATCACCATAACTAACAGATGCTGAAGATGAGAACATATGGTTTATTCATAGTACCTAAAATTAAACTTTAAAACTCTACTGTTTGTCTCATTTTTTTCTATGGAGAATCCCTTTCTAGCTTTTATATCTCAACATTACATTGTTACGTTTCATTGTCTACTTTAGAGAAAGGATCTTTTCAACGACTTCATCAGTCATACTTTGAACAATCACAGAGAAAAATGATAGACTTGAAGTTAATAGGAAACAGTTAGAAATTATCCTTTTTAATCCTGGCTGCTTATTTAACTTTAATGCCATTACATTGAATTAATGTTATAAAAATCAATCATTCTATATTATGGCTGTGTTGTAGAAGATAATAGAAACTTAAGAAAATCAATTTAGCTTTTGTGCCATTTGATATGATACATGTGGTTTGTGATAGCTAAGGAAGTAAAGAAAGGTTTTTGGTAACTACTAATAGTAACAGTGATAATTCAAATTCACATTATTCTAAGCAACCTGTGTTGTAATATGATCTTTTGTCAGTTGAAAAGAAAAATCCCTTTGTATTGTTTAAATCACTTAATTTCACATACTGCAGATGCCTTTTTAAAAACTATAGTTTAATAATCATATTCAGGCATATTGCTTTAATTTGTATTTAAAACAATCAAAGATATTGGTTTTACTGGCAATCGCAGTGCCTAGGGACAGATAAAATAACTGAAGTTTCTGATAATGGCCTGACTTTTAATTTAGTTTATTGAGTGATATTTAATTAGAATCATAGGTTAGGAAGTGATTTAAAGAATTCATTTTGTCTATTATCTTTTCTTCAGATAGGAAAATACTTAAATGTACTTCCAGCATAACTATGACTCTGAATTGTAGGCAATAAATAATGCTTAACAAATTACTTCATGTGTAATATTACCCATTTTAAATATGCAAATAGCATAAATTTTATGATTACATATACTTACAAATAGTATTTTATATTTATAGATAATGCTGTTGGTAAAGTTTATTATTCTCAATTTTTAAATTTTCTCTACTTGAGGTATATGGATAAACATTTGTGGTAGAGTATCCCAGGTACTTTCTTTGAGAGATCATGGTGCAGGAATTCAAGAGAGGAAGAAATGAAGGAAGGAAGGAGCGAGACAAGGGAGGGAGGAGAAGGGGAGGGAGAGAGAAAATGTTGCTTTTAATTAATAAATATATCAGTACTGTTAAGCAATAATTTATTATGTCATATTTGCTTAATTAATTTATTTATTTTAAAGATTTTATTTATTTATTCATGAGAGACACAGATAGAGAGAGAGGCAGAGACACAGACAGAGGAGTAGCAGGCTCCATAAAGGGAGCCCAATCGGGACTTAATCCCCTGACCAGGATCATGCCCTGAGCCGAAGGCAGACACTCAACCACTGAGCCACACAGGCATCCCTAATTTAATATGTTTACATTAATTTGCAGTACTTAACATAAGCTACTGCTCCTCTCCTAATGGTAGACTTGTATATGTTTTCTATCCATTCACAAACCTATTTAATTATTTTTTTTCATTATTGAAAGAATGCCTTCTAATTTTCTAATGTAAAGCTTCATTTGTGAATATTTCCTATTAAGTTCTATGCCTTGATCTACAGTAAAAATTACTTAAAATTAGCAATAACATTTACTTAACACATTATCTGGTGGTACTATTATTTGCTGTTGCTAAAATGTCTAGATGTAACTGAGGCAATGATTCCACAGGAGACCTAAGACATTATCTTTTATGGCACAGTGTATCATCCATATGTATCATTTTTTTTTCCATCAAAAAACACTCATAAGGGGCACCTGGGTGGCTCAGTGGTTGAGTGTCTGCCTTTGGGTCAGGGTGTGATCCTGGGGTGCTGGGATCGAGTTCCACATCAGGCTCCCCTTAGGGAGTCTGCATCTCCCTTGCCTATATCTCTACCTCTCTCTGTGTCTCTCATGAATAAATAAATAAAATATATTTTTAAAAAATCTCATAAATCATCAAATCAGGAAATGAAATAAATATTTATTGAATATATTGTATGCAAATCAGTAGGTAAATATCATAGGTGTAGAGAGTTATAAAACAGGTAATAAAAGAAAAATACCATGAAATACTTTGGATAACAGTTCCTTATCAGATATATATTATGCAAGTATTTTCTCCCACTGTGGAGTGTATTTTTATTCTTTTAACAGTATTTTTCATGGAGCTCAAGGCTTTAATTTTAATGAAGTCAGGCTTATCCATGATCCATGGATCATGCTTTGGGTATTGTATCTGAAAAAAAGGCATCAGAAAACTCAAGGTCATCTAGATTTTCTCTTATGTTTTCTTCAAGGAGTTTTAGGTTCTGGAGTTATGTGTTAAATTCTGTGATGCACTTTGAGTTCATTTTTATAAAAGTACAAAAATTCTGTTTAGATTTACGTTTTTTTTCTAGCACCATTTGTTGAAAAAATTATCTTTCCTCCATTGTATTGCTATTCCTCCTTTATTAAAGATCAGTGGACTATATTTATGTGGACCCATTCCTTGGCACTTTGCTCCATTATCTGTTTATTCTTTCAGCAATATCACATTTTCTTCATTATTGTAGCTTTATAATTAGTCTTAAAGTTGGGTTGTGTCACTTCTCCTTTCATAGTGTGGGCTATTCTGAGTCTTGCCTCCCCATATAAACTTTAAAATCAGTTTGTCAATATTCACAAAATAATTTTTCTAGGATTTTGAATGGAATTGCATTGAATCTATAGATCAAGTTGGGAAAACTTTCATCTTGACAATGTTGAGTCTCCCTATCCATAATCATGAAATATCTATTTATTTAGTTCTTCTTTGAATCTCATCAGAATTTTAGAGTTTTCCTCATATAGATTCTGTAATTTTTTTAGATATATACTTACATCTTTTATTTTTTTTGGAGTGCCACCATAAATAGCATTATTGTGTTTTCAATTTCAAATTCCACTTGTTCATTATTGGTATAGAGCAAAGTGGTTTGACTTTTGTATATGAATCTTTTATCCTGAAACTATACTGTAATCATTTATTAGTATGAATAGTTCTTAAATTGATTCTCTTGGATTTTCTACATAGACAATTATTTATCTATAAACAAAGAGAGTTTATTTCTTCCTTCCCATTCAGCATATATTTTATTTCTTTTTCTCTCCTTATTGCATTAGCCAAGACTTTTAGTATGATGTCGAAAAGAAATGGTGTGATGCAATGTCCTTGCCTTATTCCTGATGTTAGTGGGAAAATTTTGATTTTCTTACCATTAATTATATATTTATTGATTTCCACTCTAATTTCAATTCTTTTCTGAATACTTTGAACATAACTTATTCTTCGACTTACATAAGTGGAGGCTTAGCTTATTGATTTTACATCCTTCTTTTCTAGTATATGTATTTAATGCTATAAATTTCCCTCTAAGTAGTGCTTTCTCTGAATACCAAAAATTTTGACAAATTATGTTTTTATTTTCATTTAGTTCAAAACGTTTGTAATTTGTCTTGAGATTTATTCCTTTACACCTCTGTTATTTAGAGGAGTGTGGTTTAATCTTCAAGAAATTGAGAATGTTCCAATTATTTTTGGATTTTCAATTTCTAGTGTAATTGTATAATGGTCTGAGAGAAGATTGTATTATTTCTATTCTTTCAAACTTGGTAAGGTGTGTTTTATGACCCAGAGTGTGGTGTTATTTTGATGAATGTTCCTTATGAGCTTGAGAAGAATGTTCTATCTGCTGTTGTTGGATAAGTATTTTATAGAAGTCCATTCTATCCAGTTGGTTGGTTAATTAAAACATCAACAGTACTTTTTTCCCACAGATGAACCTAGATTTTAATCAATTTAACTTTACCAAAAAAATAACGTGTAAATTATATTTGATTAAAATCTAGGTTCATCTAAGAGAAACATCTATAATTTCTAACTACAATTTCACATCTTATTTTGAGTTTTATTAAATTTGAGGTAAAAATATGGTTTGCTAAGATAGCAGATATCTCAAATATTTGTACATTACATTCTATAATGCATTAAACATTATCAAAAATCACATTTATTAATATCACTATCAGAAAAGTTAAGTATTGAGAAGCTTGAACACTCCCACATTATTGTTGGCAACAAACACTGTGGTTGTTTTTCATGAAGTGACAGTTTCACCTTGTTCATTTTTAAGGAAATGTCTGCGGAAGATCCACAAGTGAATGATCATAGTTTTTGTCAAGTTGTTTTTTGAATAAAAACAGCTGGCCGTGGGTCGGGGGGAGGGGAACGTGTTTGAGTTTGCAACTCAAACAATGTCTTATGTACTTTCCCTGAAGAGAACTACTATAACTTTGTATGCAACAGAAGCACATTTCCTTACAGAATATTTTAAAGTAAAAATATATTAAAAGTTTGATATTTAAAATAACAGAACAAAACAGTTTGATATTTAAAGATATTAATAAAAAATGTGTATTCAGGGATGCTTGGGTGGCTCAGTTGGTTAAGTGTCAGCCTTTGGCTTGGTCATGATCCCAGGGTCCTGATATTGTGCCCTTTGGGGCTTCCTACTTAGCAGGGAGCCTGCTTCTCCCTATTCTCCCCTCTTATGTTCTCTCTATCTCTGTTGCTATCTCTTTCTCTCTCAAATAAAAATAAAATCTTTTAAAAAATGAGTATTCCATACAGAGATTTTAAAGTAATATTTGTTTCTGTTTCAAAGAATATTAAGTGAATGTATATTATATATGCTACATAAATAAAAATATAGAATATATATTATATACATACATATGCATAAGAAGGTACCCATTACATTTTTGCATAGGCAGTAAAAATATCAACAAAATGAGAAAGGCAAGTAATTCTTCACATTACTATTTTAAAAGTTTGACTTTGTCTCTAGTAGAGACTCAGGGTCCCACAGTTATACATTTTGAGATCCATAAAAAAAAAAGCATTGCTTTGTGATTTCAAACACATATCTCTATGCAAAAGATAATCAGAGACTATTATACAGAACTTATGATTACATTTACAAATGTAGATAAAATCAACAAATTCCTAAGAAAATATAAAAAATCAAGTAGAAGTAAAAAATGAGAAACTAAAATGTTGCTATAAACTTTTAAAAATCGAATCAATAATTTGCAATGCCTTTTCAAAGACAATACCACCACACTGTTTTAATGTTGTTTTCTTTTAAATATATAGGGAAGAATCAATCCTAATTTTATACAAACTCAGAAAGAAAACAGTTGGAAAATACATATAAAAAAGATTTAAGTAGGGGTGGCTCAGTTGGTTAAGGGTCTGCCTTCAGCTCAGGTCATGATCTCAGGGTCCTAGGATGAAGCCTGGACATGGGCCCCCTTCTCAGGAGGAAGTTTGCTTCTCCCTCTCCTTCTGCCCCTCCCCCCTTGACTCATGCTCTCTTTCTCAAATAAACAGATTTTTAAAAATTAAGTAAAAAAACAAACTTTAAATGTTAATATTTAATAAGCAGAAAGTCATAAATATCAATTACTAAAACTTACTTCTCATCTTCCCAAGATGATTATATCTAAAATGATTTAATGAAGAGTACTTTTCTAGAAAAATTTTTGACACACACTCACCACATACATTCACACACATCTATACCTATCAATAATACAGCAGAAGCAACCTGATGCCAATGTCAACTTTTCTGCTACGTGCTTTGCAACACCCTGTGTAGTGCAAATGTGTCACCTTGGTCCCCATTCAAAGAAAGACTTATCCTAATTGCTGAGAGTACTGTCAGCAGACATTTTATAGCTATCAGCACCTCAGAAATTGCCTTCACTGCAGATGCCACCATGCCTGATGTCACATCACATCTTTTTAAGGATTTCCCCTATCCAATGGCTGAGGGGCCCTTTTACCTCCACAAGTTTAAGTGAGGTTAGCAGAAGCTGTTGCACCTGCACTGTGCTCATTTTCTCTCTGCCCCATCCTGTTTGCTCGAGTCGCTTCCACAGGTATTGATCTTTTTTTTTTATTTTATTTTTATTTATTTATGATAGTTACAGAGAGAGAGAGAGAGATGCAGAGACATAGGCAGAGGGAGAAGCAGGCTCCATGCACCGGCAGCCTGATGTGGGATTCGATCCCGGGTCTCCAGGATCGCGCCCCGGGCCAAAGGCAGGCGCCAAACCGCTGCGCCACCCAGGGATCCCCACAGGTATTGATCTTAATAAATATTTGTACGTTCAACTTGGCACAGAAGTGTTTCCCAAAGATCCAGATATCAGCACTTATGCCTGACTAAGCATGCAAAAAGACATACATAAATATACCTACATAAAAATAACAGTGAAATTGTGAATAGATTCTTTGTACTGCCCTTTCCTTTAGAATTAAAAAAAAATGCAAGAAAAAAATATTTGTGACAGATATCAAATATAGTACTTTATGTTATGAATAAAAGCTTTGATAGGGGAATGTTCTTATTAGAAATTATAGAGTTGATGATAGCATGGGAAAGAGACTTCTTAATTTCAAGATACATGATTTATAAGATTTCATCTAGAAAAAGAACTCATTTTCTTATAGAAGGAATAAAAAGTTAAGTAGTAAGGACGTCTTCAAAGACCATCCTATTTGTTATATAAAAGAAACCCCCGACTAATACTAGGTAGAAGTAAGCACTAGAAATAGATTCTTATTTTTTAAAAATTACACTGTTGGGGTTATATGTACAGCTGTCACATGTTTTTATGCCACACTATTATTTTCAATGAATGCCTAATTCTTAAAGTATATTGAACATACTACCTATATTTTGCTAATATATATATATATAACTTATATAATTTACATTTTAGTTTAAAATATTTTTGAGATGTGTAATATGCCTCTTACAAAAGAAATATAGGTTTCAAGAGCACTTAATTAAAAATTAAATAAGCTGGTACCATCTAAATTTGATTTTTTAAAATAAATACACTGAGAAAAAATGAGTAGCTCTCAGGAGAGAAAAGCAATTTTTTAGTACACTGAGTTTGTGTAGTATAATATGATACCTATGCTTGTATACTACCTAAATTCCTAAGCCAAAAAAAAATGAATCTAGTTTTATACAAAATTATGGAGGCCAGATGATCTATGCAAAGTGTATGACTTATGCAAAAATAAGTTTCTATTCCAATATTTGAAATTAGATTTTCTTACTCCAAATATAGTACCTTTAACTTCATCCAGTGGTTGAATGAATAAAAAGTTTCTGGGGATAAGTATGGCAAAAGTTGAGTGAGCTGGAATTCTTCATCATATACTGACATATATAATTAAAAATAAAATAAAGATATAGCCTATATAGATTAGCATTTTTATCAAAGATATTTCCCTTTTCTTTCCTTGTACACAGTATCATTATCTTTTGCATTCTCAATAGATATTTTGCCTATTTCCTATAGTTAGAATTATTTTTCCCTATTTACTATAATTAAAAATGTCCATTAGTCTATTTTAATAAATTATTCAGTCAACTTAAACATGTTTTTTTAGATATTACAGAAGCCAACAATATGCAAATGTATGAAATGTCAGTTGCATAAATATCACCCACTTAATCCTTTAGGTTGCAGCACCTTTTTAAAATGTCTGCACTATCTTTTAGGGTTTGCTCCTTCAGCTTTACTTTACTGATTTTTTATAGGTTGCCACACTGGCAATAAATCATGACTGTTTTTTATTCTTGGGGGTGTCAAGAAAACAATGCAGCTATTTATATCAATATAAAATATGCAGATATGTAATTAGAAAGTGATTCTAATTAGTATCTTTCTTGCTAATAACAATAAACATAGTCAGTTGATGACATAATGTATCCCAACACAATTCTTCTAATAATTACTAATAGTATACAGCTACAATTAATCATTACAAGTATGACTTTACAGGTAAATCCCACTTTTCATACACAAGATGATTTTTGTCACATGTCTTTTATAAGTTAAAAATATGGAATAAATGCAACATTTAGGGTATAGAAGTAGAAAATTCACTTCTTGGTGATCATTTTAATTGGTAAAATACCATTTTTAGTTGTAATATTTACCATCAAGGGAAAAATAAGGGGCAGATGAAATTTAGCATACATAAAATTTCTTTACTTGCCAACAGATGTACTTTAACTCAAACATCTGTTTGCTCTATTTTTTTGTCTATTCACGAGCATGAGTATATAATTTATATTAATTTATAAAATTATGTTAAGATAACACTAAATGTTTTAAAGAAATTGCAGCTTTGGAGAAATTGTATAATACTTTGAATGAATGCTCTATAGTGGAGAAGCAGATCTCAGAAAAAATTTTAAGATGTTTATATGTCTTTGAGATGCTAAGAATGTTTTAGATATGTGGACAGTCCTTTCATGACTGGAAAGTATTAGTGGTATTTGTTTGGAGTTATGATTTCAGTTTTTTTTTTAAACACTCTGAGGGTTTTTTTTTAAATTTGTATTTGTATTTATTTATGATAGTCACAGAGAGAGAGAGAGAGAGAGAGGCAGAGACACAGGCAGAGAGAGAAGCAGGCTCCATGCACCGGGAGCCCGACGTGGGATTTGATCCCGGGTCTCCAGGATCGCGCCCTGGGCCAAAGGCAGGCGCCAAACCGCTGCACCACCCAGGGATCTCCATGATTTCAGTTTGATAAGAACTTAAGAACTACTGTTTTTAGTAGTTCTTTTCTTTCTTTTTTTAAAAGGTTTTATTTATTTATTCCAGAGAGAAAGAGGGGGGAGAAGAGAGAGAGTCCTGTGAGAGTGCTCACACATGTGAGCAGGGAAAGGGGTAGATAGAGAGGAAGAGGAAGAGGCACTCCACTCAGAGCCTGAAGCCCAACTAAGGATTTGACCCCATGACTCAGATCATGACCTGAGCCGAAACCAAGAGTTGGACAGACGCTCACCAACTGAGCCACCCAGTGCCCCATTAGAAGTTATTTTCTGTAAAAATCTTCCTAAAGAAGGTGAATCACAATAAATTTATACTTAATTAGAAGAGGTTTGTTTTTTAATTTTTTTATTATTATTTATTGTTAGTTTTTTTTTAATTGTTACATTAAACTGGAGACAATTTATTTTTAAGACTTAGCTGTTTTTGGAAAGAAATTGCTCCCATATTTTGTGGTTAATGAACTTCTTCAAAATTTTCTGTAAATTCAACATCAATGAGACAGCAATCAGTGAAAGAGCGTACTTCAAGTGATACTTCTTTAAATTGTCCTAACATAACTGTGAAGTGTCCAAAATAATTCTCAGACTCACAAAACACATGATTCTAATTCAACATTATTGGAGTTTTCTCACTTATTGTTGCAACCTGTCTTCTCCACCTACAATGGTACCTTCAAAATATTTTCTCCTAGACAGTTCCAAGTTATGGGTGACAAAGAAGACAATTTTTATTCATTTGGAATTTATTTCAGGTCCAACAGTGTCTTGTTCATTCTGAAACTTCAAGCTTATTGCCCTGGCTATTTAGTGAATACTTTTCGTTCTAGGTAGTGAAGGCCTGTAACCAGTTCTCTACTCCATCCTGGACACACAGGAAAATAATTTTTGCATTTATATAGAACACATGACTTAGCTTTGTGTTTTCCTCCAACTTAGGATCTTCTAAAGATATACTTTAATAGTGGCCATTTGTCCTGCAATATTCTTCTCTTCTTGTCTCTCTGCCACCACTCTTCACTAACTCATCTCAGCCATTTTCATTCCATTTACAGATCTTGAAAGGAGAAAGGTGGCATAATAATGTGTAGGGGCCATGCACTGCTCATGTCCAGCTGGAGAGAGTACTTCAGCAGAGTCCCTGGAGTATCCCCCCCCCCCCCAGTCTTCATATTCCTCTGGCGTATTTTGGTTTATATATTTTTTCATTTAACTTCCGTTTTGCTAAATTCCTGTTTACTGAAGGAGATAATTAACTCTGGGTGATGATAATTTTGTTTCACTCTCCAGTTATCTTCCCAATGAGACACACACACACACACACACACACACACATACACACACACACACTGAATAGCTTTTCATGCCTTGTGGAAAAATAAAAACTGTATGAGTAGCTTCTGTCATTAGGATAATTGGGATTTGTGTATCTATCTCCCCAATTTCTGCCTAACCTAACCATCTACTTCACTCCAAATTAGGAGTAAAAAAAATAAAGGATTCTCTCTGACTTATTTTTTTTCTTTCTTGTCATTCTCACAGAACTTTTTCTGAGGCCTATGTGAGGGGAGAATGGGGAAGATTAAAAGTTAAGAAATTCATCTTTGCCTTTCCTTGCTTGCCAAATCATCTTGGGAAAAGAGGTAATGAGATGCATTTCCCTTTGTTTGCTGCTTGGATTATTTAAATATATTAATATGGATATAGATATAAATATATAGATAAAGAGATACAGATTTAAAATTTCATATTTCACTTTTTTCCCCATTTTTACCAGTATCGAATACAGTTTATTTTATGTGGCTTACTATGCCAACATAAATCATAATTTGGCAATAAATTTGGGTTTTCAGGACTTTTATTTAATTGGACTAAAATCTTGATTTTGTATTATATGATTATTCTTTTATTTATATGTATCAATACAGTTTATACATGCCTTTAGGCATATATACCACTCAAACAACATGTCAGTGAATCAATCCTATTCTTATTGCTACTTTGACAGAGTCCTAGTAAACCCCAAAGCAGGGAGGAGGAAAGTCATAATAATGTTGAAGTTTTGAGACAAAACTTTTTCAAATTTGGTCTCTGACCACAGAGACTTGATTAAGTTTGGGTAACAATCACGATAAAACAGTTGGTTATTAGTAGGCAAATAAAGCAAAGATTTTGACTTGATTATCTCTAAAAGTCTTGGGGAATAAACAGTCACTTGATGCTATCTTTAAAAATGGAAAGCTTAAAGGAGTGCCTGGGTGGCACAGTTGGTTAAACATCAGACTCTTGGTTTTGGCTCAGGTGGTGATCTCCAAGGGTCCTGAGATTGAGCCCTGGATTGTGCTCTGTGCTCAGCAGAGTCTGCTTCAGACTTTCTTCCCTCTGCCCCTCTCTCCTCACCCCCCTCGCTCTCTTTCAAATAAATAAAAGATAAATCTTTAAAAAAATGAAAAACTTTAATTTTTGTACACATGGGTTTTTCAGAACAAAGAAGTCATCTGCAATTCATATCTCCCTTATCAAGAGTTCCCTGAAGTAAAAGTATAATTTCATGTTGATGAAGACTGTATATAATAATAATAAATTCATGTTGGAAGTAACTGAGAGCTCTGTGTAGATGGTTTTGATTAAAATAATGCATCAATTAAAAACATAGTATGTTGAATCCTCTCATTTTTAGTAAGTAAGTTAATGTATTACCCTAGTATATCCTGTTTATAATTTAATCCTTAATGAAAGCAACTGAATCTATAAAATAAAATATACAACTAAAAGGGAATTTAGTAATCTTCTTTCCAGTGCAGAAATATGCTCTGCCAAATCCATGATATGCAACTATCCAGTGCTGACAAAATAAAACAATCGTGCCAACAAAGCTCCCTTAATATCAGTATAGAAGGAAGTTGGAAAACAATTTAACATTAAAATAAACATTATCAGATGTGCATATGCATGTTAAATTAACATGAAAGTGCCTACAAGTCTGTATAGAATTTTACACAAATTTAAACAGTAAAATGGAAGAAAGAAAAATTAAAGTCTTCTTTCTCCTTGAGAAACGAATAGATGCACCTAGTGATTGTCTCCTGTATACATTATTAGAAGGTTAATTTCAGAGTAAGGTATATGTGGTCCCAAGGGTCAGAGAGAGCCTGCAACCTTGCATTGTAAAATCAAACCTTTGGTCTTCTTATCCAGGCTATTTAATGATCCTACAGAGGAATGAACAGGGAGGCCTCAGCCTTCAAAGAAAATGTTGCCACTTTACCCCTATATGATCCCTTTTCCAATACTTCCTTTTCTTCATGTATTCAGGTTTGACATTCTGTTATTTGCTATGAGATTCTCTATACATATCTACTCATAGTTTTTAATCTTGTGTTGTGATTTATTCATTTTCATCTGCTTCCTTTAACTAGACTCTGGGTTCATAAGAGAAGACCTATGTTTTCTTCTTGGTTTACTACCCTATCTCTAGCATGCCGCATAGTCAGTACTTGAAAGAAAATGGAGTTATTTATTTGATAGAAGTATAATCTTATCAATATTTCCATTAAAATGCAATATCTAGAACAGAAAGTGGTGCTCTGGTGTAAAGTATGGACTATACTTCTTGAACTTCACACACTTTGCTAAAATTCCCAAGCCTTGGGAAACATTGATTTTTCCACTGCTAGGAGCATCATGAATGATTATGCTCTTGCAGCCGATCCTGCTTACCCCGATCTTTTTAACTTCTATTTGCTTGCATTAGCATGGACTAATACATTTTTCATTAGAAACTGCATCTAATGCTCATTTCATACTTATTTTTGCTCTATTAATGGTTTTTATGTTTCAAGACCCACGCAATCTAAGGACTGGGTAATTGTATAAATGGAGGATTATCGGTGTGATGCACAAATCATTTTTGATCCAATGTTATAAATGTTTAATTTCTATGATTTCTGATGTGACCTCTCCACTAACACAGCTTAATTGCACTTCTAAGGGCAGCAACATATATCAGCTGAAATAGAGGTACTGCCTTCTAAATTAGAATCTGCCTCCACATAATAAGAACGATTTAGAAGCTGCAAATGTCTTCAAACTGTTTTTAGTTTGGAACTATGGAGACTTTTTACTTAAGTTTTGATTGAAATTAGTATTTATAGAATGATGTGGACAGATGTTCTGCTGGGTTTTTATAACAGAAAAAGACTAAACTGTATGGAGATGTGGCTCAACTGGAGCAACTGAACAGTGTGAGAACAATTGGAGAGAAAATGGGACATAGAGCCAGAACTTAAAATATTTCGATGCTTTAGAGAAGATACACATTTGAGAAAATTTTCACTTAAAATCAAGTCATAGAGGCACCTCGGTGGTTCAATTGGTTAAGCAGCCAACTCTTGGTTTTGGCTCTGGTCATGATATCATGGGTTGAGACTGAGCCTGTGTTGCGTTCCTATCTCAGGGCTTGGAGAGATTGCTTGGACATTTTCTCACTATACCCCTCCCCCCACTCGTGTGCACTCTTTCTCTCTAAAATAGATAAATAAATCTTAAAAAAAAAACAAACAGAAAAAACCATAATGCCATTCCACTATCTTATATTCACATGTAAATATTGAAGTGCCATGGGAGTATGAACTATTAATGAGAGCTAAAATATTTTCTAACATCCTCAACAAAAATTTCAATAAATATATGGAAGGTAATTGCTGAAAAGTGGAATATTATTTAAAGCAACATTATACAAAATACCAAATTAGAGAAGTTCAGACTCTATGTAAATAGAAGCTAATGCATGGAAAAATATATTAGAATTAAAATCTTATCCCGATTTTTCTAGGGACTATCAAAAATTATTGCAATGTAAAATATATAAGCTAGGTTAATTTTTATTAAAACATGTTCTAAAATAGAGTAAAGGTTTAATATGTTTTTAGAATGAAATTTTAGAGGGAATGTTTGATCTCTTTGTGTTATTAAAATTTCAGCAGTGCCTTTTACAGAGTGTAGATTACCATTAATCTATCTAATTTTCAATTTTGAAATTTTTATCTTTAGCTGTTTAAAGAATATAAGATTAGAAGTGGCATTTAAGGAGAGATTTGGCAAGTAAAATGTCAAGAGCTAGGAATGCCTATGAGGAGTAGTTTTAGCAAAGTCAAAATGTCCCTCAGATTTGGCAGTTATGAGTTTAGAGTAAATTAAGACAGCCACATTGACATGTATGTAAGTAGCTAGAAAAATAGAATTAGACCTTTAGTGAATTATATGGTAAAAATATCCAAAACAATGAAATTGAGTCCTCTTTATTCAATTTGTTGACTAACCCTGAGTCAAACAAAATTGACAGGGTGTGGGAACTAGATGTTTCTGTGACTAGTTTAAAATAACATTATAGTGGCCTCGTAATGCCAATTTGTATTAGAGTCTCATCTAATCATCTCCAGGTACACTTCTCAACAGAAAAAGATGGATTTCAAAGAAACTTTTGAGTAGGTATTAGATTTTATTTATTTATTTTTTGCCAATATTAACATCTCTTTCAGTCTCTTATACTTCTTTGATAAACCAGGCACACATACACAATCATAATTTTCTTCTACACTTTACAAAGCATTGGCTTATCATGGATGATGATTTATGCTTGAAAAAGCATCAAGCACAATGCCCAATGCTGTAGAACTTTATTAAAAGCCTATCTATTGGTTTAGAGAATTAAAAAATGTAAAATCATCTAAAGATTACATAATAATTCATGTGACTTAATGTTATTTCATGGATAAACACAAGATTTTTTTAAAAAGATTTTTATTTTTACTCATGAGAGACAGAGAGAGAGAGGCAGAGACATAGGCAGAGACATAGGCAGAGCAAGAAGCAGGCTCCCCATGGGGAGTCTGATGGGGACTGAATCCCAGGACTGGGGATCATGACCTGAGCTGAAGGTCATGCTCAACCACTGAGCCACCCAGGAGCCCACATAAGAGTTTTTGATTCAGACTTTGTTTCAATGCTTGCTGTGTCATTTGCTAGTATCCACTTACTAGATATGTATCTTGAACCATTATTAAAACTTTCATCCAATTTTCACATATATTAAATAGTAATAACTAGTGTTATTAGGTGGATAGCAAGAGTTATGATTTTTAATAAGATACCAATACTTTACATTTTTAAGTATCATTTAAATATGAACTCTTGCCAATGACATTTTAAAAGGAATTGTATAAAGAATGAAGCCCAACTTGTTACGTGAACATATAAATGTGAAAGAAGTTAAATATTCATAAAGTAAAGCTTTGTTCTGTTTCTTCAAAAGACATCAAGATGCATAATGTCATCTGTCATTAAACATCAGTCAGAAATGGGTGAAAAAGAAGCACTTTAGATATATTGAAACATTTTTTTTTTTAAACAGATGGACGGACAGGTAGGGTCAAAACAAGATTGGAAAATCTACTCACGAAGAACATCCTAAAGTGAACAAAATTTTCATCTTTCAGTAGAATGAGTAGAACACGAGAAAACTATAGAAGAACTGGCTTTGTAAATAACGCAAATAATTAAAATCATAAAATGGACTAAAATCAATACAAATAGAGGAGACAATAATTTGACTAATAAATTTCAGAGAATACTTTCCCACAAAGGAAATTCCAGGCCCAAATGGCTTCATAAGGAAACTCATTTAAGCATTTAAGAAAAAAAATATAATACTCATATTACATAAAACACTTCAAAGAATAGGAGAAGGAGCATTTCCCTGGCAATTTTATTAAACCTGTATAACCCTCATATTGATACCCTCATATCAAAACATCAATTACAAGAAAACAAAATAATAGGCAAATATTTTTAAATAAAAAAATCTGGAGAAGAAATACATGTTATTTCAGAAATGCAAGATTGGATTGATTTTAAAAAAATAATCATCATAATTTACCACAGATAATATAAGGTTTTTCACTTTATTTTGTTTTGAAATGTTGTTTCAACTCAGTTTTGAAGCCTTGTACAATCTAGTTACTTTCCCTTCTTAAGCAACTGATTAAGTTCACACCATTTCCCTTACCAAGATCTCACAAGTCTGTCATACACCCTCCCCAGTAACCTGTGGGGCCAAGTATCAGACAACTAGGGACAGTCCTCTGCTCTGGAACTTGCTAATTAGTCAACTGGCAGGGAACCTGCAAAACCTAGCTTACCCACCTCACCTGCCATATATGTAAACTGTCCCCTACAGTTCCAGCTCTCTGTGACCTGTTCCCAGGTCCTTACAGGTCCCTGTGTGATCCTACCTGGTGACTTTCTCCCATTTGGAGCTGTGAAAAACAAACAGTGCTGCCTTCTATCTATACAAATGTTAATGTATTCTTTCATGCTCTCAAAAAATCTTTACATTTTATAAAGCACCACCTTAACAATGTTTGGAATTTTTCAATGTGGACATATATGTCACATTTTTAAAAATATTATTTATTTATTCATGAAAGACACACAGAGAGAAAGGCAGAGACGTAGGCAGAGGGAGAAGCAGGCTTCAGGCAGGGAGCCTGATGTGGGACTCCATCCCAAGACCGCGGATCACGCCCTGAGCCAGGGGCAGGTGCTCATCCGCTGAGCCACCCAGGCGTCCCTGTGTCACGTTTAAAAAAATTTCTTGCCAGTTTATTACTTTACATTTGTATATATAACACCAAATTAGTATTACTTTTAGATTCAAATTTTGATGGTCTATTGCTAACATATAAAATCAATATTAATTTTTATGTTTTTATATATTTACCTTGTATGTAGTGATATACCTGGTTCATTTATTAATTTTATTCATCTCTTCATAGGTTCATGGTTTCTATTATATATATATAATATAAAATTGTATATATATATAAAATTATGAAATTTACAAATCATGATAACTTTACTTCTTTTTTTCCAAATACCATACTCTTTTTTTTTCCTTTTATTATGGTACTTCCTAGGATTCTCAGTTCAATGTTTACTAGGAAGTCTCATAGTACACATCTTTGATTTGATTCTAAACTTATGACAGAGACTTAATTTTAACATTTAAATAATATATTCATTGAAGGTCTGTATAGATATCCTATCTGTGTATAAATGAGATCTCTTTTACTTACAATCACTGAAAGTTTTTATCATAAATGGATGTTGGATATTTTCCCAAATAGTCTTTTGCAATGAATACAATGATCATATGTTTTTATCCTCCTTATTTTGTTATGTGGATAATTTACATGGAAATATAAAGGAATTGGAATACTAAAATACTGTATTACTAAAGAGGGAAAAATAGTTAAAAGAAAAAGGACCAAAAACCATAAAGAGAAAACACCTGCTGTCCATAAGAAAATATATGAAAAGAATGTTATGGGATCCCTGGGTGGCGCAGCGGTTTGGCGCCTGCCTTTGGCCCAGGGCGCGATCCTGGAGACCCGGGATCGAATTCCACGTCGGGCTCCTGGTGCATGGAGCCTGCTTCTCCATCTGCCTGTGTCTCTGCCTCTCTCTCCTTCTCTCTCTGTGACTGTCATAAATAAAAAAAAAAATAAAAAAAAAGAATGTTATTAAAATTATAAAATTCTTGGGCAGCCCCAGTGGCTCAGTGGTTTAGCACCACCTTCGGTCTGGGGCATGATCCTGGAGACCTGGGATAGAGTCCCACGTCAGGCTCCCTGCATGGAGCCTGTTTCTCTCTCTGCCTCTCTCTTTCTCTGTGTGTCTTTCATGAATAAATAAATAAAATCTTAAAAAAATAAAATTATAAAATTATGATCATCAGAAAACATCAAAATTTTCAGTCAGTAATTCACAAAATGGTAAAATATATTTACAGTACTGCATTGGAAAAATTGCTCATCTTCAGAATATATTACAAAAATTCTCAATAAGAGAAGACAAGTATCCCAGTAGAAATGTCAGCAAAGGTTTGAATTGACATAATACAAAAGAAGGTATTTACATAGTCATTATATATAAACGATAGGGTGATCAATTTTTTTAAATTAGAGAAATGAACATTATGGCCAGTATGAAATATCACTACTGTACTGATTGGTTCCTCTGGTACACAGATGTCAGGAGGAGGGTTGATATAGATGAGATGCACGGGGGATAGCGCCTGTAAAATCAAGGGTAGAGGAAGCAAGTAAAATACTTAAGGTTGCAGTACAGGCTTGTGAAGGAAGAGGGAGGAACATGGAGTACTGGGAAGGAAGAACCTCAGCCTTCAGAGGTGGCCTGAGCATGTTTTAGCCAGCCTAAAGAGGAGAGTCAGTACAAATGTTGCCCACAGAGAAATTCTACACTTTTGAGAAGTTGCAAGGCCTTCTAGCAATGCTGTACTCAGTCACTGGCTTGACAGTGCCAGAAAAGCACAGGGTCTCAGCTCAAAATCCAAGGCAGATAATATGAATAGCTGCTGGTGACTATCAGCCAACTACATTCTTTGTGTTAGGTTCTCTTTTGAAGGTTATCTGAGAGACAGAATTCCAAGTCTTCTATAACCACAAACCCATGACAATGGCTAAATCTAAAATAACTTACAAAAATAATTATTGAACTCTCACATATTGCTTGGTGGCAGTATAAATTGGCATGACTATTTGAAAACCTGTTCATATGCCTACACTTTATCCCTGAATATATGTTCCTAGGCATAAAGTCCCAAAATAATTGAAAGCATTTGTCACCAAAGAGATTTGTACAAAATATTTATAGCAGCTTCTTTCATTAAATGCCAAACATGACAAACAATCCAAATTTCTGTTAGTGATAGATAAATTTTGGCATATTCATTCATATAATGGAATACTGTGCAGCCAGAATAAATAAAATACTTAGATTTTACACAATAATATGCAGGAATCCTAACAGTCAGTAGGTTGAGTCAATATTCCAGTTGCCAAATGCTACATAATACATGATTCTATTTAAATGGATTACAAGAACAGGCAAGTAGTCCAGCTTTTAGAGCTAGTAACTCAGTTACTTTGTTGCTATGCTATATATACGTTCCCTCCCCCAGCCCCCAAAATACTACAGGTTCTGCAGTAATAGCACCCTTTGCCTATGACATTTCCTGGACACATCAATCCTCTATTTCAGGTGTGCATTGAACTGTCTAGAAAAAAATTCCCAGCTACATCATTCCTCCACTTTTTGATTGGTTAAATTGTTTTAATTCTGAAAAGTTTGATTTTAAAGTTGCCTCATTTGGCAAAATTTATAAACCCTGGAAATAATAATATGCTCCCACTATGTGCCCTCATGGAAAAGATTGTGAGGTTCTGTTCTAAGCACTTCACATATATCATCTCAGTTAGTTATCATACAAACGCAACTATCAGATAGTTAATATTGCCATTACCATTTTGCATTAGGAAAATTAAAACATAGAAAAATAAATAACTTACAATGCAGCATACATTTACTTATTTTTTAAGTAGGCCGCATGCCTTAAGGTGGGGTTTAAACTCAGGATCCTGAATTTAAGGGTCGCATGCCCTACTGACTGAGCCAGCCAGTTGACTCGCATAGATTTTATAAAAATGGTGAATCCTTTGTGTTATTGTTTCCTTTAACATTTCCCAACAATTCTCTAATTCTAACTCACATTTCTCTTTCTCTCTAACTTTACAATTGTACTCTAGGATGTTAAGTACTACAGACTTTAATAATGTTCCGTTGTACTGATACTGCCTATCCTCAAGTGCCTCATATATATCAGGTCTGCATTAGCTATTTAAATTTCACTGAATGTATTCAGTGAATAAAAGTCATTTCTTTATCCTAATGGATAATAATATGCAAAATTGTTTACCTACCTATAAGAATTCACACTAAATGCATGAATACTTGGTTTTATATGCCTTTCTTATGACCTTACTTGATGTTAATCAATTTAGTTTCTATAGAATTTTCTTTAGTAATAGATTACCAATATATTTCTGTCAGAAAGACTTGGTAAAAGCAATGTATGAAGCAATACCCAGGGACCAAAGATACAATGGTTAATGGGAAAGATCATTATAATTACATTCTATTATAGCATTGATTAGAGTGCTTCTGTGAATTAAATGTATCATCATTCATTGGGACTTACAATTATGGAAATAGATGACTCTCTAGCATGATGTCTTATTGAACTGATTTTTAAACAAAAGGTCAAATTTACTGGTAGCTAAAATTACATATATCTAAAGGGATTTATTAAGATTTTATATACAGATCAACTTACACATTTATTCCATTATTTGCTTTGCATATCCATTTAAATTTTGGATTCAAAATATTAGTTAAGACCTAATATATCATGTTAACTAACTTACATTTTTTAAATACTTTACTTTCCCTTATAGTATAGT
Organism: Nyctereutes procyonoides; assembly: GCF_905146905.1. Classification (NCBI taxonomy): domain Eukaryota; kingdom Metazoa; phylum Chordata; class Mammalia; order Carnivora; family Canidae; genus Nyctereutes; species Nyctereutes procyonoides. Next base: position 20,765,831 of record NW_026575121.1, read on the forward strand.
ATAGTATAGTATAGTATAGTATAGATATAGTATTGCATAATTTACTCAGGAACGTTCCTTTAGAGAGTTAATGTTATAATTCCAAATCAAGGTAAGCTCAAGGTCGTCCTGTTTATAGGTAACTCAACATTTGCCTGTATTTTGTTTACAAGTACTAGGATCATTTTCTTCCCAAGCTTTTTCTTTCTTCCATGAGAGGCTCACCTGCAATCCACATGAGAGGATAGAATGATTTTTATTCTGATGTTTGGTGAAAATTTTTAAGATAAATTTAAATTTGTAATTTTATAAAAAAATTCATCAATATGAAAATGCTGAAGATAGCAGATGTAAATATCTCCTATTAAGCATTAAATTGACATCTCAGGGTGTGCATGAATGTATGTTTCATTAATAAATGACATGTTAAGCACTAGAGAAAAAAACAACATCCTTAATTAAATGACTTTGCAGATGGATGCTGATAGCCCAAGCCATTGAAACATAAATGTTACTTCACATCTTCTAAGCATTCTACAAACTGACATGCATTGCTGAAGCAATGTTAATTTTGTCAGATTTATCCTATATATTTGCAATTTTATCATGCTGTTGTGAATAACAAAACCCATCTTCGTGAAGAGTATCAGTTTAACACTTGAATAATCTATGCCTTTCTCTGATTATTGTCTTTAAGTACTATGTCAGCATGTTGGGGAAATTATTTCTCCGATAGAAGTTCATTCCAAGTTTATTTGTTTCAATGAATATAAATTATTTTTCTTTGGGAGGATTGAATGCACTTAATCATCAGTATATCCGATTCTCATTTTATGTGGGAAGTGAGGATATCATTGAATTAAAAAAAATGTTAGGCACTGCAATTAATAAAATTAATTTTTAGCAGCTATGAAGAGGAACAGCCATGAAAGCTAAGTTTATATTGTAAGATTCCCATTACTATAGTTTTGGGACTAATATTTAACTTAATCTTATTTTCTTTTTGAAAAGTAACTAATAGGTTGCTGACACCAAATTGTGCATATAGAGTTGGTTCATTTTGAATATATCAAAAATGAATTAAGGTTGTTATGCTACTGCCTTATTCTTTTTATTACAACAGGTATATCCACCACATTTAATCAAATCAAATGATCAAATCAATATTATTGCCTTGTAACATATGCATTGGCTTGATTCTATATAATAGAACTGCATTGATACTCATTAAGAACTTATGTGTAATTATTTATAAAGCATATAAAGATACACAAAAATAAGTCGTGTTTTGTGTTTATTATTCAAATCCTATGTTGGTATCATTTTTAGTAATGAAAATTAATTAGGTGTCTTTGATGTAAGTATGTTCCAGGCTAAGTTATTAAATTTTAGTTGATCACTCTGAACACAATCTCTCAGAATGTCTTTTGAACAAAAAACAATATATGAGATGGTTTCATTCTCAATTACAAAATAAAGATATAGGCATCTTGTGTCAGGTAACTTTCTAAGAAGAATAAAGACATCTTAAAGAGCCTGCACTTTTCTAACTAGAGCTTACTTATTCATAGTCAAAGGAAGAACTGGGAGATGTTGGGCTCTCTTGAATAAGAAAGATACCTCAAAAGTAAATTAATGCAGGGTTTCTAATAAAGATTGACAAAGAAATTGACTAATATCTTTTATTCCCTAACAAAGTAGTCTGAACATGGCAAATATTTCTACATCCTTGATATAAAAAATCAAGTTTAGCAGCAAAAATTCTCCAAGTAGCATACGTTGAATGCCTTAGACTAATAATCTCTTAAATATGGTAGGGAGCATGGCTTGATTGGTTCTTGGTAATGGAACTGCTCAGAACCCAGCCTTCACGATCACATTTACTTTTTGTTGGTTTGTTGTTTGTTTTTAAACAAGAGATACTTAAGTCTTCTGAAGTTTAATTTATTAATATAAGTGCAATTTAGGACAATATGTTGAATTAGCCAACATTTCCAGGTTCATTCTAGAAACAAACCAGAGAAAGGAGGAAGAAGAAAAAGAAGTAGAGTATTTTCTAAGAAACAACAATAACAGCAACAATGATAAACTGATGATAAACCTTTGGGAGATGCAAAGTGGATAATTCTTAATTGGACAAATTGGGGAATGGGGAAGCTCAGCTAAAAACAAGGGTAGCCAGGAGAACCGGAGATGTGGGGGGACATTTACAGAGGAGAAAAATATTCTAAAGATAAATTGTTAGAGGGCTCATAATAAAGAACAGCAGTGAAACTGGCCAGTGGCTATGGTTAAAATTTCTGGAGCCAAAAACTCTAATGAAATAGAAGATAGTTTTATTAACCTGAAAAAAATTATTTATCAAGGAAATACCACAGTACCGTACAAAATGAAATAATTCTAAAAGTATTGTTCAATGTTTGCAACAAAGTAAAGATGTTCATTATTAGTACTAGTTTCAGAAATGTATACTGTATACTGAGAAGTATAATAATCATACTGATCTTGGCACTAAAATAATAAGACAATGTAAGTAAGTATAATGTTTGGAAGTGAAAAGTCAAAAGGTTTGTTATTTGGAGACACTATAATGCTTTAAGTAAAAAATTCAAGAGAATCAATTGGACTAAATAGTAGACCAATAAGAGAGTTCAGCAGCTTTGATTGATAAGACATAAATATCAAAAAGACAAAAGTGTTTATGCCAAAAATAAGAGTAAATGGCAAAACATACCACTTACCTAGGGAGACATGTTAGCTATCATTTAGCATGGCTCAGGATCAGTTGAATAAATAAAATATAAAGTCAGTTATAAACATACATACCTGAGGGCTTCATTTGTAATCAATGTCACATTACAAGATCATGTTCATAGAAATTTGAATTCAATAACATGGAGGAACTGCTTTATGACACTTAGATTAGCAAAACATTAGAATGTGGGATAAAATTAAGAATAGGTAAGAATGTATAGAAATTATTTCAGCAGGAGGGATAGGTAACATAATTTTTGAAGACTAATACAACCCGAGTTGAAAGTACAACATATGTAACACAATTTAACTTTTGCAAGTTAAAAAACACATACAAAAAAAAAAACATAATTTTTAAGAATTACTTCCAACTAGCTACATATATTTTATTTATATACATGCATGCATATCTTGCATATAGATTTTATATACATAAACAAATACTTTATAAAATGCATGTATATAGATATCTAAGTTTTATTATAATACAATTATTCATGTGCTCTGTGTATACAGTAAAAAGTGAAATTGATTACAATCTTTTTCACTGTGACATGTATCACTCCAACTCATGATGGAATAAACAGTTTTCCAAATTAAGCATCCCTTCTGTCCTTAAAATATAGTGACTTAGTATGTATTCATGACCTTCAACATGTAGAAAGAACAGTGTTTCCAAACATTTGCATGTCATTTGAGTCAGAAAAATTAGGATATTTAAATTTTAAAATTATTTATTTCAGGCTCCTATTTCAGACTTACTGAATTTGAATCTCTAAATAGGGTACTGAAAGCATTATAATCTTAATATATCCTGAGTGACTCTAGTAAGCAACCCATTTTGGACAACAGGTGTTACAAATGCTTACACTAGGGACCCCTGGGTGGCTCAGACGTTGAGTGCCTGCCTTTGGCTCAGGGAGTGACCCTGGAGTTCTGGGATCCAGTACCACATCTGGCTCCCTGCGAGGTTCCTGCTTCTCCCTCTGCCTATGTCTCCGTCTTCTCTCTGTGTCTCTCATGAAGAAATAAATAAATAATCTTAAAAAAAAAGCGTACACTAAAAACTTTAAACTATAGCACTAAAGACATATTCTTTCCCTTATGAAAATATTACATGTAATTTTTCAGTGTTGTTTTCTTAATTTGTATTATAATTAAATATATTTTGAATTTAAAATTAAATTCAGAAAAAATAAACATTAGTATATTAGCATGCTTTTAATTTCACTCTACCTAAGAATATTTGTTACATTCCAATTTGAATTGTATAGCTAATTTTTATTATCTAAACATGAAATATTCTTTTTTTTTTCTTTTTTCTGAGGAGACATATATTTAAGGGAAAGATACATTGGCAATTTTACTAAGTGAAGTTGAAATAGCCTCAGGGGAAAAAAAAAGGATTCCTCGTAAAGTCAGGTACTTTTCCTTTTTGTGTCAAATTTTAGGAATGAATAATTGTCAATTATTTACTTGCTAGTCTTCACATCAACTTCATGTTTGAAACACATACATGCACACACACATAAATATTTTTCTGTTTTAAGAGGAGAAGAGCTCAAGGTCAAGTGATAAATATGGTCCATCGAAAATGTGTATTGTGTATGAAAACCTGATCAAAAGAGGTGGTTTTTGGAAAAATATTGGCCAGAAATGGAAAATTATGCAATCAAAAGAATGGAATTTTAAGTCAAAATTTAAGAGCAATGTTGCTTGAATAAGTGCGTTAAATATATATTTTTTAAAATATGCCATTTTATGATTATTTTGATTTTTGGTAATAGGCAAATTTGGAGAGGCATACACTGTATTGAAAATATAAAGATACATTAGTAAGAGAAGACTAAATATGACTTATATGTGTTTTATAAGTAAATAAATATCATAAGATATAGAGACTTCCAATCAATTCAGAAGTATATTTTCCTTGTCTAACATCTTAATATTACTAAGCTGGTAAATGAACACATTTCAAGCAGACCCTTACAAAAGCTTCCTTGGAAAAGAGATAGAAAAACTGGAATATGATGTGATCATCCATGTTTTCTACTAATATTTACTGAATATTTATTAGGTTCCAATCACCATATGAGCTTTAGGGACTACAAAGAGGATTAGATAGGAAGTATGCCATCCATAACTCCACAGACTCATGTGCAAGACCTACTAATAAAAAAATATATATAGGCACCTGGGTGCTCAGTTGGTTAAGCAGCTGACTCTTGATTTCACTCAGGTCATGATCTCAGAGTCCTCTGATGGAGCCTTGAATCAGACTCTGCAGGCAGCAGGAGTCTGCTTGAGGATTCTCTATTTCCCTCTCCCTCTACCTTTTCTCCAGCTGATGTTCTCTCTCTTTCAAATAACTAACTAAATAAATCTTTTAAAAATATATGATGATGACAATTAATACTTGTAATGAAAACAAGTAATTTCACATTATGTAGTGTGTGATTATAGAGACATAAACACAATGGGAAATATATATTTATTTATAATATAAATATACCTTCAAACTAGAGCCACATTCATATCAAGAGTGAGTACTTACATTCTTTTGCAGGAGGATAAAAGTCAAAAGATTTGGTGATAAGCAAACAGGCAAATACAAAGAAAGAAGAAGCATTTCATAAGGGGTATAGTTTTCATAGAGAAACTAGTACAAACAGGCAGAGATTATCACATTTTTTATAAAAAGTACCTTTTATAAAATTTTTGCAAAGAACAGGATAGCTGGGAACATGCAATGACATTACTCATAAATACAATTTTATTTACTTTAAAGGAATCTTTAAAAGGAATCTAGTTTTTCCTTTTTCATTCCTTCCTATTATAATGAAGCAATTTCTAGAATTCAAACAAGCTTGGCAAAACTTCAGTTTTCACACAGAACCATTAAAGTTGTCTATTGCACAATAAAGGGGAAACATGCTTAGTGTTTGTTCTGTTTTTTTTTCTACAATATGTTCTTTTGTGTAGTGGATCTTGGAACTTAATAGGAAAGGTGACTATGTTAAAATGCTGAGGAAAAACAGCTAAATGATTATTATAGGTCACTTAGGGTATAATTAGCTTAATGCCATTCACAAATTAGAGACCTCTGGCAGCTACCTATGCCCGATCAAAATCTATTTTGTCTCTTTGACACTGGAGCAATATAAAATCTGCTGAAAGTTTGGCCCACAGAGAGGAAACACATTTATCCTTGGTCAATACATATTACTGGACTCAGTGGGACTTGAGTAATGGCAGCGACACCCTCTGTAATCAGCTATTTGTGTACTTACCCAGACGCCTATTGTGCAACTGATGGCATGCCTTTTGGCTTTTCTGTTAGAAGAACTATTTATTCTGCTGTGTAAATCAGATAAGTCAAATATGACATGACACAAGGGCAAATTGTGGCTCATGTTCTCCCTCCGTAGGAATTATTGAAAAGGAAAAGGCATTATTTCTCTCTTTTTTTTTTTGTTTTGGTAAAAAGTAAATTTGATTGCATTATAACCTCAAAAGCATGATGTGCATTAAATGATTATGTTGCAATACAAATTAAGGGCAAGTGAAAGGACATTCATTGCTGTCCAGGGGGTTAAACACTAAAACTCACAGATGAAAATCTTAAATTTGTAAACATTTGTTAAAACAGTCCTGATTTCGAATTATGATTAGGTCATCATCCAGGTGGAATGTGCTGAATTAATAAAGATGTAAATTCTATATCCATTCTTCCATAACAGTATAAGAAATTAACAACATAAAGTAGTAATTATAAAACAATTAACAACATTAAGGAGGAAAATACTGCAAATTAAAAAAATCTAAAAATGTTCTATGAAAAACAGCATGTTTTATTTAAAAATACTTTATTTGCAGGTCACTGGTTAAATCATTTAATATTCTGAGACTTTAAGGGCCCTTAACTGATTAATGTGAGGTATTGTCTGAACTCAGCATTGAAGACACTATTACATAAAATAGTGTGCCAAATAAAGAAATTAATGTATATTGTATTTGCATCTCTTTTTAAAGTCTCAGTGGGTAGTAGTTTTCATCTAGCTTTTCAGTCTTTGCTGGGGATATTTTTCCATGTAGAAGTCATCTTTAAAATTTCTAATACACATCTTAATAAAAATGAACCCCTGTCAATTCTTTGGTGTAAATACTTCTACCTCTACCATATCACTACAGGTAAGGTAACACTTTCTCCTAATTGTCTATTCTTTGCTTGAAATATAAGTAAGTGCTTGATACCTTATAAGGAATAGCTACTGTCACACAGTTAAAATCTCATTAACACAATCAAAAACATTTGCTGATATTTTTTTCTGACTGGAAGACAGAATCTAAATTCTAAAAGCCTGATTACTAGAATTTCGGAGGGGGCAAATCCATATATTGACTTGTAGACCTGAAAACTGGATAATTTTTTAATGCTTGTATTTTTCATTTCATTTATAAGTTTCACATAATCCATTGTAGTTTCAGAGAGAGCAAAGGAAAATGTCACCTCTCAGAGTGCTACAATGAAATAGACTCAAAGTCATGCAGATCTTTCAGTTTATTTAGTTACCTTATTTTTTAAATTAAAATATTTTAATTTATGTTTTCTTTTAGCAAACACTTTGAAGTCCTCACTATAAACCAAACAATAGATTTGGTTCTGGGCACACTTAGATGACCAGTAAGGACTGTCTTATAGCAATTGCAGTCTAAATCCACGGTCCCTAGACATAGGAAATGGACATTTGACCTACATGATTTCATTCATTCATTTATGTATTTGACCATGTGTTAGTCTTTATTAATTTATATGTAACTTACTACTGTGTCAAGTCCTGCGCTAAGCATTTCACAAATATGAAATATTTTAATTTTGCAACTGTATGAAGTAGAAGAATTTTTGTCCTAACTATATGTGGGAAAAAATGAGCCTTAGAAAACTTATCTACCCAGGATTATATAGTTAATGCATAGTAAGGAATATTGTACATGTTTTACCTAATAAACTTTATAAGGAGAATAGTACAATAGAATTTTCCAGTCTAGTCGCAAGAAATCTAAGGAGAATAGTACAATAGAATTTTCCAGTCTAGTCACAAGAAATCTAGTTCCTGCTTCCTAGTCATGTTCCATGGAGGAAACAAATGTACATGGTCAAGTAACTTCTGGAAATATACATTTTTCCCTCTCCATACACAATTTATGTTAGGATTCATGAGATTGTGAGAATACTGCATTGAAAACACCTGCTTGACTTTTTTTTTCAAATCCACCATAAACCCATTTTTTTTATGTCAAGCACAAATTAATATTCCCTGCCACTTGTAATACACAAACACTTAGATAAACACTGATCTGCAGAAACAGTTAAGATTGTAAATTCTCCTTATGGACAGTGAAAACAGAAGAACAAAGAAAACCAGCTGGATTCTCCAGCATTCATCCAAAAATCAGTAACCCATAAATTCACTGGGCAAACGATGAGCTGTGTATCCCAATCCCTCCAGTCTTGGGAAATTTCGTGACAGGAATAAAAACAAACTTTAATCATCACTATTCGCTGTGGTCCATTTAACTGTGGTCTGTTGCATAACCTTGGACTCTGCTCTGATATCAAGGATGTTTCTTTGTGAAAGTGAGCTTTTAATTACTAGAACTAATAGGGGAAAGTGTGCAGCTGGCTAATTAACAAGCTAGCACCACTACCCAAAACAAAGTTAAATTACTTGGTCCTCTACTAGAGACCAATAGATCTATCCTATCTATAAACAAGACTGAACCTTTTTGTTACTTTACTTTCATTATCATACCCAAGATTATTGATATGGTAGATGGTGCTCCGTCCATTTTCTATGGCCATCTGTCACTTTAACATTGTTCCAGGTGATAAGCAAGGATCAAGCGTAGGGTGATGCTGAACTGTCTTCTGAAATAATGGCAAAGGGAGTGAACTTATTATCCCCATTTTAAAAGATAAGATTCAATCATTTATCAAGTCTAAAATGATAATGCCTCACTAAAAAAAAAAAAAAAAAAAGCAGAGCCGTCCTAAGTAACTCACCATCTTTGGGCTCAATCACTCCCAGAGTTTAGTAGGATTGGTATCATTCTTTACTCCTTGAAGGGCGAGTTTACCAAGTTTATTTCCCATTACTCCTTTCTGAAAGGCCCTAATAGCAGCACTTTTCTTCCTAAATTTTTGTAGATTGCCCTGTGTTTTTTTCTCTCTCTCCCTCACTCTCTCTCTTTCTCTCATAGGCTAAAATGTATGGTTTTCCAATTTCCTGCTCCTGTGCAATCATTTGCCTCTATTTAATCTACAGTAAAACAAATGGGAAGCAATGCCTAAGAAATTATTCTGCAGTGTCTTAAGCATCCTTGCTTTAAAATTTAAGAGAGGGTTATAATGAGGTTCCCACTGTCATGCAAGACAGGTGAATCTGTAATTTCATGACACATTCAAGACTTATTTTCCATTCCGGTGGACTAAAAGAAGTGTTTCTCATTCCTGGAAACCAAGGGACTATTTGCTGGCTTCTTACAAAATGTGTTATGAGTAAATTTAGCTCAATGAGCTGAGGGAAAAATGTGGAAGTAAGTCATGCTGATAGACAAAATGGAATAGAGCCCTTTGTAGTGCATTAGGAGGTACTCTCCTTTTTTACTCATTACCTGTATTTTCTCTCACTGTATTCAGAAAAATCTAAGTAATGAATGTGTTGAAGGCTTTTAGTAAAGAACTGATATCTAAAGGGTGAAAAGAATTTAAAAGGAAAAGCGTTGGAGTTTTGTATCAGTTTGGGAAGTGGAGGAAGTTGTATTAACCAGTGAATTAACCAGATTAATGAATACTTCCACATTATTGGTTATTGGAAACTTTGTCTAATAGTTTATGAAAATAATACTGCATATCTTCCTTAGTTTGTTTGAGCTGCTATAATGCTCTGCCACATACTCAGGGGTTTATTTGTGAAAATGTCATTTTTCAGAAATCGGGAGGCTGAAAGTTCAAACTCAGTGTGCCAAAGTGGTAGGTTTGTGATGAGAGCCCACTTCTTGCCCAGTCCTCACATGGTGGAAGGGCCAAAGGGGATGTCTGAGGTCTCTTTCTAAGGGCACTAATCCCACCTATGAGATTCCACCCTCATGACCTAATTACCTACCAAAGGTCTCACCTCCAAATATTATGACATTGGGGATTAGATTTCAACCTATGAATTTTGGGAGGGGCCACAAATATTCCATGGATCAACAATGCTTTCCACAGATAATGTTCTCATGGGAAGAAATACCAATGTATCCAAAAAACGATTTATTACATTGATAATTAATATTGCTTTTTATTTATATTAAGGAAAACTTTTTCAGATCTAATGTCACTTGTGAGTTATATCAGCATATTATCAAGGTTTCATATACTAAGTGATAAAAAACATCTAGGTAGAGTTTCCTCAAACCATTAACATGTAATACTTTCAAAAAATAAAACATTTTTAATTACAAATACACAAAGCTGAGACTTGGAAGAAACACGTAACAGTCATTACATAGAAATATTTTAATCTACAGGTAATTCATAATGTGAAAAAGTTCAGAATATTTTAGACTTTATAAATCTAATAGGTCTGAATGAAAGCAAAGAGTTTCCATGAAATATACAGAATAAAATATAGAAGTATATTTTCCATATTTCAAGACAATCTTTTCTTCTCTGGATATGATAATTCATATTTATGAAAAGCACCAAAATGTTTTCAACTTTTCTAAATTTTACTATCTACATCTTTCTTTTGCCAGTTATTCATAGTGAAGATTTCCTTTAAAAACTGAGAGAATTTGGATGGAAGATTCATTATGTATCACAAAACAACCATATTTGATCTCTCATAGCATTCAGTGACAACTTCATTTTATTACTCTATTGTATTCTACAATTGTCTTTTCACTTCCCTCTCCTCTCTGAATTCTTAAAATGGCAAAACAAGATTTTATGTATCCACAAGATGGTTCTGGACTCAGAAGTGATGCCTTAAATTTCCAGCATTAAAAGGAATTAAAAAGAGGAAAAATCCCCCAAGGACTTAAAACCAACACATATTTTGATCTAAGACTTTTTTTTTTTTTCAGTTTCATAGGGAGAAGTGTCTAAGAGATTAATGTTTTACTGGCTTAAAAGGGTATTTTTCTCCACTTCCATTGCCAACAAAGACTGCATAGCAAAAGAATTGTTTGTATTGTCTTTAAGATTGGAAGCTCCTATGGGAAAATATTTCCTCCACACACTATTTTTGGCATGAAGGAAATAATATTTGCACTTATGGCTTAGAAAGTGGACTAACTCTGGACTAACATCTTGATTACAGAAGGGAAATGACTTAAGTTGAAGATAGTTTAATGGTTTTCTTTTTCTCTACAAAGTACCTGCTGATGTCTTAACTTTCTACTTTATTTCCTTATGTAGCATTCCAAAATTTATATATCAGAAAAGTACCTTATACTAATTCTACTCACATTCTCTGTGTGACCTTGAAAAAATAAATAGATCATCCCGGTCTTTGAGTTTCACTTAGAAAATGACTGGTTTTAACTTAAAAATTCTTTCCATTTCTTAAACATAAAGATTCTAAAAAAAAAAAAATAAAGATTCTAGGGGGCTATATGCATACAAGTTTATGTAAATAAAAGTTAGAATAGATAGTGAATTGAGAGATAGATATGTTAAGACAGAATCAAACTTTTAGCTATTTATGTTCCCCTCAGAATTCCAAATTATGGTAATACATGCTGCATTTTCTTCTTCTGCCAGCTGGAATTACTCTGATTAGGGAAGATGATCAGCAGCTAGAAACCCACAATTCAGGTATTGAAAATATAGACACTTTCATTCCTGTGCATTTTGGGAAACCCTTCATGGATATATTTTTGAGGAGTGTTGTTAAAGATATTTAAAAATTGTCAAGAGGGGAGGTGGGTAGGGGGATGGGCAAAATGGGTGGAGGGAATGAGGCTTCAAGTCATGGAATGAATAATTATGAAGATAAAAGGTACAACATGGGAAATACAGTCAATGATATTGTAATCGTAATCTATGTGACAGATGGTGGCTACACTTGTGGTAAGAATAGCATAACTATAGAGATAATGAATCAGTATGTTATACACCAGAAACTAATGTAACATCGTGTGTCAACTTTACTTCGATAAAAATGTAAAAATAATAAAAATTAAAATGGTCAACACTCTAAAGCCTCCAAGGTGAGTCCAATCAAATAAATCTAGGAATCGCTTAACTTTGGGCTTTTGCAGTTTGAATTAAATTTCAGGAAAGTATTCCTTATCATTTTTAAGATCACTGGAATAGAGTTACTTTTTTATCTCTTCCTAATTCATCTTCCTTTGCTCTCTTAAGATTATACATGAACAAACATGGAACATATGGATCTTGTTAACCAAATAAAGTTATTTAGCAGAGAACTTGTGGAGGAAAATGTTTACACGTTCATATTCTGAAAACCTAATCCAAGCAAGAGAGTGACTGAAGATATTACTAGGTACATAAGAAATTCTAAAAGATATCTCTGTCATCATAATATGATTTAAAAAAATAGGGAATACCTTTGGGCAGAAATAAAAATAATTCTGTTTCTATTCAGGTGATCCTGAGGTTGTAAGCCATTTAGTGATTTTAAAAAGTAAATTTAGTACAAGGATGAGGAGTGCATAGGTGGCAGCACTGTAAGCTGTGATTTGTGCATAAAATGATGCCCTAAAAATTATGAGAGAGTTTAAGATTCTGGAATTCACAAAGGCAGAGCAAGAATACAAAGACTCCAAAGAGAAAGTACATAACAGTTCTTATGTAGTGGTTTATCTTTCTCCTGAAGTATTACTCTTTTGTTTCTTATTTTGGTTTTTTGAATTACCAGAATACAGCCCATTTTTGAGGTTGTTTACCTTTTCAATTTCAGGTAAAAACAACCCTAAATAAGAGACAAAAGACTGAAGCAGGGAGAAAAAAATCCCTTCAGGCAAATCTTGAACTCACCTTGTTATGTTATTAATGCATTAACCTCAAAGGAATCAATACTCCTTTGAGGACAGCACATTAGCAAATCTAATCCCTTTTTGTATTTGAAGCTGTTATAGAAATACTAGTTATTTAACTGTGGTTTTGGAATTTTAATTCTCTTGTATTTGCATAGGCAATTTAAAGTTGATAAAATACTTTTAATATGCCTGACTTAATTTTTATTTTTATCTGGATAGATATCTGTGAGAGGAGGGCAGAGTATGCATTGTTACCAGATTTCATAGAATAGAAGGGTGAAACTGATAGATTGGATAGTTCTTGCTCAAGTTTGTGAAGGAAGTTAAGTGAACTCCGATTCCATGGGTCTGAGCCCCTCACCTCTCATGGATTCTTCTCAGAGACCACTGATCAGAGGCACTTTTGAAACATGTCCCATGTACAAAGTCCACTTCCCATATACGCATTCAGTTTTTTTTCCATGAAAACATTTCATAGAAGAAAATATGTATTTCACAGTTTGAAAGATAATAAACAGATAATTGGATGTCTTGTTAAAAAAATGTTTTCTTCTCATACCTGATAATAAATTTTGAAATTTTCTATAGATGTTTATATGCTATTCCTTTTACATTTTATCACTTTAGCAGGAAATTTCTATGCCCTCCTAAAATCTACAGATGTCTGTTGTTGTTTAATGACAAACACAACATGTAAACTTGGGAAAGTAAAGTATTTTTCAGTAATTGTACTTAGTTATTTTGAACTGCCTTTCCCTTGGCTTCATTAATATATTAATATACAGACTAAACAAGAAATAATTAAAATTCAGGAAGGTAATGTGCATGTTTTTAATATTAAATAAAATTAAATAGTAATCCACAACGCTGTTGCCTTTCTTTAATGATAGCTTAGAAATAGAAAAAATGAGAGGAAGAATTATGTTTTATTCAATCTCATTCCCAGTGTGTGCAGCTTCATGAATGTTAGTAAACCGACTCTGTGTAATTGTATTTCAATAGGTTAATAAATCTAATTCTCATCTTCCAATTTGGACTACATCTAAAAATGTCTCATATTTAATATAATTAATTGATATCAGGTCTGAAAGTGGTTTATATCGAATAATACTTACATGACAGGTTGAATAAAATTATAAAATTTATAAATTTAATGTTAATGCTGTGCCTGAAAATGTTCAGTACCTTCAATTTGATGTACATTTGTTATTTTAAGTTTATAATTTGGTTAGAGTGTCTTCCAGTTACAACACATACAGTAAAGGTTTCTTGAAGATATCAAAACCTGGGACTGAGATTATGTCAAAAGTATTGAGATGATGTACACTAAGGATTTATGTGACAAAGAACAATCCAAAACCCATACATCCATATTGTAGGGACATCCTACCTGGAGAGTCTCCAGCTTTGGAAGAAGTGAAGCCCTAAGCTAACGTATGCCTTATTGTGCAGCCAAATAGCAGTGGTCTCCAAAGTGGTTCTTTCCATATACTGAAACCCTATGCTCTTTTTAAAAAGTTTGCCAATGTGCAAGATGGAAAAGGAAACTTTGCATAAAACATCCTTATAAAACTTCAGTGGAGGGATCCCTGGGTGGCGTAGCGGTTTAGCGCCGGCCTTTGGCTCAGGGAGTGATCCTGGAGACCCAGGATCGAATCCCACGTCCGGCTCCCGGTGCATGGGGCCTGCTTCTCCCTCTGCCTGTGTCTCTGCCTCTCTCTCTCTCTCTCTCTCTCTCTCTCTCTGTGTGTGTGTGACTATCATAAAAAAAAAAACAAAACTTCGGTGGAATTCTGAATGAATAGAAGATAATTTCTCTCTCTGATCATATACGTGTACATATATGTGCTTATATATAATTTTCTCAAAATAAAGACTGGCAAATGTCAGCAAAATTAATCCAAATTTAATATTGTCTCAGCAAAAAACATTTCCCTTGACCTGAAATAAACAAAATCTCGTTGTTTCTTGTAGCATAATTTGTTAAAATGAGAAAGTTAAGTTTTAATGAAAACTTATCTACATTAATAGGTAATTATATATATATATATATATTATTTCCATGTTAATATATACACTCATCTACACATTTTAATTGGTGAATAATATCTGGATAAAATACAATTATAATATCTAAATTATTGTGTAAAATTACTAAAAGTAAAGGTGTGGCATATCATCTAGAAATTTGAACATTTATGTCACTAGGCATAAAGGCTATTAGAGTTTTGTAGAATTCATAGCTAGAATTTTAATAATGTAGCTTCTTGTTATCTTTTTTATTCCTCTGATTTTTATACAAGTCAATTTTTAAATAATATACTTTTACCATCATTGAACTTATTATTCACTTCATGCTAACTGTACATGTGTATAGATGTATATTTGTATTTTATAAAATATTGCAACAAAACAGCTCATAAAACCAAAATACAAATGTTCCTTTTAATTTTTTTCCCAGCAATGAAAACTTACCAAAGCTAGGAAGTTGGAACAAAGAGTAATTGGCTAGGTAGCTAATGCTTAGAAAATTAATATAAAAAACCCTTATTTATGTTATGGCTTCAAATTCACATTTTGCTTAATAGACAGGCATAACCAAGCATTAGCATAACCAATCAACCAAGAAATAATTATTAAACACCTACAACATGTCAGACAATATTTTAGAAGTTTAGTTCTGGGAATGATAAAATGGACAAAAATCTCTACTATCATAGAGTTTATGTTCTAGGAGGAGAAGACCGACAATAAACATAATACATATTTTCAAATGGTGATGAGTATCTTGGAGAAAATTAAGTGAAAGGACTAAAATATTCCAGGTGTGTGTGTGTGTGTGTGTGTGCTTGTAGTGGTTAGGCGCTTGTCTGCTATATTAAAAAATGAGTATGGATGTAGGTAGGAGACGAATAGTAGAAATCACATCATACCGAGCATCCAGGACATTGTAAGTCATTGGCATTTTACTCAGAGCAACATCGAAGAAGCTGAACAGAGGCGTGTCTTGATCTAACTTAATTTTGTAAATAGACCAGAATAGAGCTGTTGAAACATGGAATTCTAAACATGTTTTGATTTTGGATTTGATTAAACATAATGCGAACAATAAATGTTCAACCCATGTAGCTACTGCCAAAGCCATCCTTGTGGTGTGAAAACATGTAGTAGGAATGTGTTATATTAAGCTTGTTTCACTGAGATGTATGCAAGAGACTAATTCTGTAAGTCTTGAATTCTTTGTAGGGTATTATATCACAGAAATATTTGTGCACAACTACACTGTCAATAAATTAAACCTAGTTCAGTTAAGGATTTCTGACATTTAAATTTTGCTATTTGCATTTTTCTTTTATACTAATAATTGATAAAAGTTAACAGAACTTGTGAAAATATAGGCACTAGTCCTATTCAACATAAACACACATATTTCCTAATGGACTTACACATATCAAAATGGAAACTGTCCTATGAATTATTTATACAATATGTGAATAGTATGTATTTTTCTAAAGATGTTAAAAGATACCATATAATGAAAAATGGGAAGAAAATGATTCAGAATCCCCTTTTCATATCACCACAGTTCTATACTGAATTGTCCTTAGGTATTCTAAAGTCTGTACATTGTGCCAAACAGCAAGCCTCATGAGAGTGTTTGTGAGCTTTGATTAGGAGCCAGTATATGGCCATTTTCATCTAATGCATCCCTATAGCGGAAAACCTAAAATGAGCGCACACTGTTATCTGCTCTGAAAACAACACACTATAATAACCAGAGGTCATCTTCCAGACAAGTCTATCAGCAGGAATGTTGGGGTCCAATGAGAATCCAACAGAGAAGCAGTCATGGCATGCAAGCTGCAAGCTGAGCACTTCTTCAGTTAAGTGTACTACAGTAGATTTGACCTTGCCTCTGGGTACCAACAAATTCATACTTTACATGAGCTATTTTATGTTAACCACAGACTCGGTGATTCTCACTGTTTGGTTTTTTAGGTCTTAATGCTTTTCTGCAGCGTTATTTCCTTTACAAGACATGATTATACAGTAGTAGAAAGCATTTAGAATATACACAAGAATGGATACCTGAGATGCAGTTTGCTTTTTGCAGCGATAGTTCCCCTTAACTTTCAAATTTCTTGTGAATTTAAGCTTCCTTCTTGCTCTACTGCTGTGTGATTGTAAAGAGATGATGAATTTTTCATCAGCTACTTTTTTTATTATAGCACAGGTAATGGGTCACTGGAGTAGAAATCAAAATAAATAATTACTTATTTTGGTCTTGTGAATTATTACCCAGGTGACCTTGAGGAATCTCTTTGACCTACAATTTCTTATGCTATAGATAAGGGACAATATGTCTTGTTTATCTCACAGAGATGTGGTAAAATGTTTTTCAATTGTAAAATGTTAACATGTGTACGGTGTTTTAGGTACAGATATATTTGGTTTGCTTTTCACTATGAATGTCATGTGTAAAGCTAGTCCTTAATTAAGTAATAAAATGTGACATTTTTCAAACATAAAACGTATTTCACTTGTTTCAGGTATTACCCAGTGTAACCTTGATGAATGTCTTCCACAGACACAGGGCTTTGGATTTCTCCCTCAACCCCAACATCAAATATCTGATATTTTTACTAGTTAACCTATTACTGAGTGTTTAAAAGGTTGCCTTCTTGAAGAGATTAATAAATGTACAGGAAATTAATCAATCATTCATTTCTTCAATATTCATATTTTTACATTTTCATACAAAACTGTGGATAAACTCTATTGAATTCATATATTGATAAATCAATTTAAAAATGCCTAAGTCAAAAAAATAAAATAAAAATGCCTAAGTCTACATAAAAGTTTGAGGTCTATTTTTTTTTTTAAGACTAAGATCTAATTTTGATTCTTTTTATTTCCTGCAAACTGCTAGGCAGGTTTTTTTATTCTATTGAACCCATATCTCACTCTCTGATATCCTGTCCCAAAAGAGCTTAGTGGTCACTTCATAGGTCTGTTATTTCTCAAGTATACATGTGACTATATTAGTCCAAATAATTTGTAGTCACTAAAAGAACCATTTAGGACAGCCTGGGTGGCTCAGTGGTTTAGCACTGCCTTAAACCCTGGGCCTGATCCTGGAAGTCCGGGATGGAGTCCCACACCAGGCTCCCTGCATGAAGCCTGCTTCTCCCTCTCCTGTCTCTGTCTCTCTCCTTTTCTCTCTCTCTGTCTCTCATGAATGAATGAATGAATGAATGAATAAATAAATAAATAAATAAATAAAATCTTAAAAATAAGAACCACTTAAACCATTTTTAAAATATTTGTATGTTTTCTGAAATAAATAAATTAAGAAATACAGAATGAGAGTTGTGATTTTCCATAGAAAGTTTAGTGATTCTTTAAAATGATAAGTGATTTTATTTGCTGTCTTTCTGGTTAATTGGTATAATGGTGCATAGCCATGGAACTATCCATCAATTGATGACTAATTGAAATTTGCAGATCAAAAAAACATCATCATGAATAAATATATCTCAGCAAGAAGTATGGGGAAAGTGTACCAATAGCTATCCTGCAAGATTATGTGAATGTATATTAAAACAGAGCACAGACAAAATTTGTCGGAGATGACATTTCTGTTTGAAACAGAGCAAAACTTGCTAAGTACAAAAAGGGGTCAATTTTAGTCTAGGACCGCCTGCCCAGATTAAATGCACAATTTCATTTTTATTATGCAATATTTACATATAACTGTAAAATCCTTTTTATTTTATAATGCTTTGTAGTATTTCCAAGTTTCCCCCCTTAGATGGTAAATTTATCTCTAATTTTAACTAAATATAAGTCATAACCACTAACAAAGTCCAGAGAAAATATGATTAAATATCTAATTGATACCAATGGATTTCTGGCAAAATATGTGCCATTTTCATGTTTGTATAGGTCTTAATGTGACCATTCAGAAACCCTCAAATTGAGAATTGTGTGACTGTATATACATGTGTATATCTATATACATATACACACACCAATATGCACACATATATGTGACTTTTCTAGAAACATCTGTTTGTTTCTTTAAGTGTAATTGTAACACATGCCACATGTCACCTTCAGAGGTTGTGTCCCAAAAGTATGGAAAATCAGAAGAACTGGAGGATTACCATATGTTAGTGGAAAGAGAGGAAGAGAGATTTGAGCAGTAATAAATAATTTGTCTAATCCTATTCAGTTATGAGGACAGCTGGTTTAGAAACTAAGCTGATCTCTGAATTAGTTTTGGTGTGCTTAGATAAATTAGCTTGAAAAGAGCAGAAATAGCTGCCAAATTGAAATCATTTAAGTCCCTTTATAACATATTTGATCCTTCTCTACTATTTGCTCCTCTCTGCAGTTATTGATACCAATATCTGAAATCTTCCTAATTTCATGTCTTTTACTATTGATTATTTATATATTTCAGAAATTCATACTATAATATAAACCTATCATAAAAATAATGAGAGTGGCTAGTTATTTGATAAACAAAATTATTTTTTCAAGCTTCAAAATAAAAAAAAATTCTATATCTAGGCTTCTAAAGCCTAGATTTTGTATATAATTGTTGACCTCTGCTACTGGAATATGTAAGTTCCAACAGATTTTCTCTAGCTATGTTGATAAAATAAAAAGAAAAAAATGGTGGAAGAATAGGCACTTCTTTTCAGACGATGTAGTTCCAAAAACTTCTAATATGATCTAAAACAGCAACTTCTTCTGGAGAAACTGTCTTAATGTTTAATTTACCTATTATGTTTATCAGGGAAATTAGTTTTTTATGGATTTTGAAGAGAAAATTTTAAGTATACTTTTTAAGTATAATCAATGAAAATAATCTCAAAATATTGACATACTCTGTATTATTTTCAAAACAAAATGCCATTGCTAATATTCATTATAAAATTTAACACTTATATGTAGAAAAATGTCTTCCAGTGAGTATATATATATAAGTACAGAAAACAAATATTTTACATTTTCAGATTTATTCATTAATTTTATGTGATTAGAAGAGTTAGAAGTTTTGCTTATTTTGATAAGATGATGTAATTGATTTGATAATGACATGGGACTATCATGCTAAATGTGGATAGAAGTCATTATGTAGAAAGGTTTTTTTTTGATAAGCAAAAATAATACCTCAATAGCACCATATGGATGATTTTAATTAAATTTAATTAAACATAACCTTCAACTAACCTATTCTCCTTAATATACACACCTTTTTCTTCCAAATTGCTTTGCAATATTCTAAATTATGTTTGAATTTTGCCCATAAATATGATTAAAATATTAAATTTACCAAATAATTTGTATAAAGGAAATATGCCTTGGGACAAAAATGTAACTCTACCAGATTTGGAGGGTTGGGGTTTTTTTGCATAGTTTTTCCTCAAACACCTATGGCATTGGTGGCCATTTTTTAATCAGAGTTTGTAGTGTGAGAACTCAATACTTAGTTCACAGATCTTTTCCAGACACGCGGTGAGTTGTTAGTAATTTAAATAGATTTTTCAAGTCATAGGGCCCAAATTTTGCAAGGATTCATTCAAGAATGGATAATTTTTGTTTAAAGATGAAAACTTGGTTAAAAATGACTGAATGTGATCATAATAAAAACTTTCCATACTCTTCAGATAAATTTTTCTTGTCATTTCAACTATTTTTTGTTTTTGTTGTAGTTTGATTTAATCCTTAATCCTTACTGATTTATTTTTTTGTAAGATTACAATAAAACCTCGCTTAATGTAAAACAAATTATGAGGATTGCTATATATCTTTGGAATTTCAGCTTCTTTTGGCTACTACATGTGGGCAATATACCTTAGGAGACATTTCTGGGGATGTCATTATTCATATTATACCACAGAAATAATTGTCAGAAATTGTGACTCAAAACAAGAGCAATAGAGAAAATTGTTTCAAATGGCACTAACTCTGACTCTAATTACACATACTTTAATTTTTCTGAATTTCATAAATCTCAAGTATAAAATGAAAATGATAATTCCTACATTAAGAATAATTTTTCTAAAGCATATTATACACAATTGCACAAAGTTTTCCTTCACTTTCTTCCTCAGGTAAACCCAACTTTTGTTAATTTATTTTTAACTACATATAGCTTTTTTCCTTAATATATAAATTAAATTTAAGTTATATAATAGGATAAGCATCACATTAGTCCTTAAGAAGACCAGGCAGTCTTTCTGGTTTATAAAATTCGGGGGACGTTAGCCTGATATCATCAGTGTAAAGATAAAAGAAAGAGACAACTTTAGGCTGATAAAGCTGAGTTTACTAGGGAGATATGTACCTCAAGAATTTTGGGGGGTTAAAAAAGTGAAGATGACAATTGAAATACAGATATATAACAATTGATTGTAAGCTATAAAAATTGTGCTAATAAAAAAGTGGCTAAGCCATTAAAAGTCTAAGGATTAAAATGAGTCAAATATATTAGATTAAGTGCCTTCACTAGGTAGACATTTTATATTGTTTAGTACTTGCCTCTATGTGGTATTTCTTGTTGATTTAGTAATATTGTGGGGATTCTTATACAGTTGGGTATAAATTGCTTATTGGTGGAGGTAGGGGTGTGAAGCATGAGAGCACAGACAACAGTCATAAATCCTGGAGAGAATATAAGGAATGGAGAGATGACTGCTATAACAAGACAATAGGGACAGCAACTTCCAGAATGGTGATGTGAGGAGTTCTGCAGACTCTTTCCCAGCAAAATAAACTTAACTGATGAAAATTATTGAAAACAAAAAACCATACAAACAACCATTTAAAGTCTTTGGGAATTGTTCTAAAGGCGTGGAACAGATTGAGAAGTATTCATTACAAAATCTACTAAATTTCACTAAGAATAGCATTTGTCTGTAACATTTGACCTACAACCCACTCAACTCTTCCACCAATTCATTGTAATGCAGAAGCCGTAATAATAATACAGGTTGGAACATTCAAGAGACAGTGCTTGCTTTCCCTCTACATACCAGACAGGAGATCATTTATCTCCACAGAAGGGGAAAGCCACCAGCTTTTCCCACTCCCACACCTCATATTTTGGGAGTTCTATTACAAACAAGATCATCAGAGCCACCCAAGACTCCTCTCTCCATCCAGCCCCACTCCTAGGGCAGAAACTCCAAACCAAAAAAGCCACGGTCCCAATCACCCTGCTCATAATATAGAAGTTCCACTCAAAGAGAGTAAACCTGAGGACTACAGCCTAATGCCCTGGACCAGCAAGGAAATAGGCAAAAATCCACAACCCATCTCCAGAGCAGCAGCACTAAAGTTATGACTGGAGGGAGATGTAGGCCATAAGAACAGAGAGTTTGGAAGTTCCTCTTAATAAAAATAACCTTATTTGAAGAAGAGTGTGGAGATGTCAAAACCAATAGAGACTTTGGTAGTAGATAATTAGGAATAAGCACATCAGTCTATGAGAACCAAGAACTTTAAATCATCTAGAAGTTTAAGAAAGAGAACCAAATAAAGAGTCAGCTAAGAAGGATTGTTTTATAAGGATTGGTATGTCTTCTAGATGAATTGACCCCTTTATTATTCTGTAGTGCCCCTCTTTATCCCTGATAACTTGTTGCTCTTAAGTCTGTCTGAAACTACTTACTCTCTCTTTCTTTTAGTAAGTGTTAATGTTGTGTATCTTTTTCTATCCCTTTATTTTCAATCTACTTGTGTCTTTGTATTTAAAATGGCTTCTTATTGACAAACTATAGTTGAATCTTTTTTTAATCACTCTGAAAAATTTCTTTTATTTAGTGCATGACGATCATTGATGTTTAAAATTATTATTAATATAATTACATTGATATCTACCAAATTTATTATTCCTTTTCTGTTTTTATTTTTGTTTTCTACTGTTTTTCTTCCTTTTGTTGTTTTAATTAAGAATTTTATGTAATTCCACTTTCCTTTAGCCTGTCAATTATACTTCCTTTATTAAAAAAAAAAATTTAGTGGCTGTACCAGAGTTTGCAATATACATTTACAGTGAGTGAAAATCTACTTTTAAATAACATTATAATCTTTTTAAATAACACTATAATGTTTTATGGGTAGTGCAAGTACCTTATAACAGAATATTTCTAATTCTTCCCACCTGTCTCTTGTATGATTGCTGTCATTCATTTCACTATGTGAAAACAAACCAAAGCATATATATTTATTTTGAACAAACATTGATCTCTTTGATGAGTTAAGAGTAAGAAAAATAACTTTTTATTTTATATTCACTTACTTATTTTTAGATGCTTTTTCTTTATGTGGACACGAGTTTCTGATTTTCTTTTTACTATAGAACTGTTTTACTTGTTTTTATTTTTTACCTTTTTTTCTTCTTCAAATTTCTCTTTAAATTCTAGTTCATTAATATATAGTGTAATATTGTTTTCAGGAGTAGAACTTAGTGATTCATCACTTAAATATAACACCCAGTGCTCATTACAAGTGACTTCCTTAATGCCCAGCACCCATTTAGCCATCCTCCACCCACCACCCCTGCAGCAACCTTCAATTTGCTCTCCATAGTTAAGTGTCTCTTGTGGTTTGCTTTCTTCTCTTTTTTTTCTCCCTATGTTCATTCATTCTGTTTCTTAAATGCCACATATAAGTGAAATCATATGGTATATTTCTTTCTCTGAATTTTTAAAACATATATTATAAGGCATTAAAATATTTCAATTTTTGTTCAAGAATATTTCATTTTTCTTTACTTTTGAAACATAATTTTAGAGGGTACAAAATTTTAGGTTGGTGGGTTTTTCTCTTATAACACTTTATAATTTTATTCCACTCTCATCTTGATTACATGGTGAAGAGAAATTGAATGTGATTATTATTGTTATACCTTCTTAGGTAAGGTGCTTTTCCTCTCTACCTTCTTTCAAGACTTTTCCTTTGTCTTTGATTGATATTCTTAGTTGTAGTTTTGGAGAGCTTCTTGTTTTGTTTTTGTTTTTTGGTATTTATTGAGTTTTGATGTTTTCTGAGTTTCCAGGATCTGTGGTTTGGTGTCTGATATTAATTTGGGGAATATTCTGTTATTGTTATTTCAAAATTCTTTCTTCTTTCTTTCTTTCTTTCTTTCTTTCTTTCTTTCTTTCTTTCTTTCTTGTTCTTTCTTTCTTTCTTCTTTCTTCTTTTTCTCCTTGCTTCCTTCCTTCCTTTCTTCCCTTCCCTCTCTTCTTTTTTCTCCTCTTAGCATTTCACTATAGCTATATTACTCCTTTTCAAATTGTCCTACAGTTCTTGGAAAATCTTATCTTGGGTATTTTTTCACTTTGCTTTTCAAGTTTGAAAGTTTCTATCATATATTCACTTTCAGAAATTCTTTTCTCAGCCATGTCCAGTCTACTAGTAATATCATCAAAGACATTTCTGTTACACTGTATGCTACAAAGCTATAGTAATAAATACAGTATTTATTGAGTATAAGAACAGGCAAATCAATGAAACAGAATAAGGAACTCAGATATAGTCCTATATAAATATAGTCAATTGATCTTTGACAAAGATTAAAGGCAATACAGTAGAGCAAAAATAGTCTGTTTCAACAAATGGTGCTGGAACAACTGAACATCCGCTTATAAAAAAAATAGACACAACTCTTACATCTTTCATGAATATTAACTCAAAATGGACATAGACCTAATTCTGAAATATAAGATTCTATAACTCTTAGGTATCTTTACAAGAAGATAACATAAGAAAAAAATCTAACTGACTTTGTATGTGGTGATGACTTTTTAGATACAGCACAGAAAGTATGATATATGAAAGAAATAATTGACAAGCTTGACTTCATTAAAATAAGAACTCTATTCTGTGAAAGACAATGTTAAGAAATTAAAAGACATACCAAAAACTGGGAGAATATATTCACAAAAGCATATCTAATGAAGGATTGTTATCAAAATATACAAAGAACTCTTAAACTCAAATATGAGAAAAAAAAAACCCTAGTAGTAAATTAATAAAACACCCTAATAGAAACTTCACCAAAGAATATACAAAGAAGACCAGTAAGCCAATGAAAAGATGTTCAATATTATGTCATTAGGATACTGCAAATTAATGAGATACCACTATATACCTACTAGAATGTTCAAAATTCAAAACACCAAATGCTGAGGAGGATGTGTAGTAATAGAAAGCCTATTCATTGCTGACAGGAATGCAAAAGTAGAACAACAACTTTGGAAAGCAATTTGGTGATTTCTTACAAAACTAAAATACTCCTAACGTATGATACAGCAATCATACTCTTCGGTATTTACACAAATTGAAATGTATGTCCATACAAAATCTGCATGGTGATGCCTACAGAAGCTTTACTCATAATTGCTAAAACTAGGAAGGAACCAAAATGTTCATCAGTAGGTGAATGAATAAATAAACCAAGGTACATTCAGACAATGGAATATAATCTAGTACTACAAGAAATGAACTCAAGCCATAAAAAGACCTGAAGGGAACTCAAATGTATATTACTAAATGAAAGAAGCCAATCTGAACAATATCCCTACTATATGACTCCCAACTATAGAACATTCTGGAAATGGCAAAGCTTTAGAGGCCAAATAAGCACCAGTGGTTGCCAGGGGTTGTTTGGTGAAAGAAGGGAGAAGTGATGAGTAGGGAAGAGCATGAAGGATTTTTAGGGAAATAAAACAACTCTGTATGATACTATAATGGAAAACACGTGTCATTATACTTTTATTCAGATCAACAGAATGTACAATAACAAGAGTAAACTTTATTATCAACTTTGGATTTTGGGTAATATGATATGTCATGTAGGCTCATCTATTTTAACAAATGTGCTACCGTGTTGGGAGATGTTGATAAGGGAAGAGGTTGTATGTGAGGATGCGGAATACATAGAAACTCTATACTTTCTGCTCAGTTTTGTTGAGTACTTAAAACTGTTCTTAAAAATGTTTATTAATTTAAAAAACCTCAATATTACTTATTCTAGTTCAATTGACTGACTCACCCTTAATTTAAACAAGTTATTGTAAAAAAATAAATAAATAAATGGTTACTGCTATTTAGTAAAAAGCAAATCTGAGATATGCATATACTCTTTAAGTGTGTTCTCATTGCATTATACCATTGCTTCTCAACTGTGTGGGACCCAAGTAGCACCATAAAAGTCATCTGGCAACTTGTTAGAAATGCACATTTTGGACCTTTTCCCAGACATTCTGAATCAGCAAACTGGGAGTGAGGCCCAGCAATCTGTTTATTAAAGAAGTCTTCCAGGACTTTCATGCAGGCTAAAGTTTGAGAACTGATTCACTACACCATATTATAGAATGAGTTCAACTGTTATATCTCCTTAAAAGGTTGACATACCGCATACTGGTGAATGCTTTTTCTCTACCCTCCATTTATATAACCACACTAGAAGCAAGCTTGACTCAGCCCCAGGCCAGAGCTACATGGTGAATTAATATGACAATATTAGTCCATTAGAAAGCCACCTTAGTGGAGATTGACCAATAAAAGCCTTTTATTTGGAAATTTCGCTTTAGGATTCACTTGAATAAAGAACTTAAGTCAGCACTCCTGGATAATATCTATGTTCAAATGTAGTCTGGAAAGTAGAAGATAGTCTGCCAAGGAGGAAGGAAAATTAAGCCAAAATGCAGAGATATTTCAATGACTAGTTGAGACACATGCTTTCTTGCTTTTCCTACTGTGCTGTGTCAGTGGTCCTGGTCTGTTCATGAGGTAAAGCTAAAATCCCAACTTTGAGTTCTTTGTGGAACATTGTTTTAATTAGATAGCAATTTAACTTAAGCTAGCTTGATTGGTTTTCTGATTTAAAAAAGCTAACAACCATCACAGTAGGTAGAAGATTATCTCCTCATTATTTAGAAACATCGACTTCACCTACAATATTTTCTGAGATTTTTTTTAACAAAAGATAAAATATATTATTTCTAATTTAGAATGAAAAACTCAAAAACTTAAGGGGAAGGGATTATTCATGATTATGTATATGTTCCAGGGAAAGGGCATGTTGTAGAAGAAGCTGCATTTTCATATTTGGTTTATCAAGGAGTATTGGCAGCTCTTAGCCCAGTCAGTGGCAGCATGGATACACTCATGGCTAAGCCTATCTCGATGACAATAGCATATGTAGACACGCACACACACACATAAATACACTCACTCATCTTTCCGCTATTTCTTAAATGCCTGTGTATGTTACATATCAGACCTGTAAGTGCTGAAATATCTGCCTTTGTCCCTAGATGTCTACCTCTCTTTCCTTTATTTAAAAAAGATTTTTAATTTCTTTATTCATGAAAGACAGAGAAAGAGAGAGAGGCAGAGACATAGGCAGAGGGAGGAGCAGGCTCCATGCAGGAAGTCCAACGTGGGACTTGATCCTAGGACCTCGGGATCAGGACCTGAGCCAAAGGCAGATGCTCAACCACTGGGCCACCAGGTGCCCCTGTCTACCTGTCTTTCAATCCAGAAGCAAATGCAGAATTCTAAAAAAGCTATATGACATGTGTATATATAATATAAACAGCTCACACACGTTTACTTACATGTGTAATTTATAATGTATATGTAATCCCGTACATATAATTTAGTGCAATGTGGGAAGGTTCAGGTGCTTATTGCAATATATTTTCCCATGTAATACCTAAAGTCCTGGAAATAAAGATGCCAAACTAAAAACGAAAGTGTAGTACATCAAGGAGTGTCAAGAGGTATCTTGCCAAGTACAAGCAAGCCAAGCAGAGCCATTTTGTATATTTTATCTCTCTTTAGATCTTTTTCAGTAAGGCATTACCAGTAAATCCCAAAAGAAGAAAAGCATTATGATCTGATATTTACTGCTGTTTATTGAAATACACAAAATTCCTTCATCTCTTGTATTGGACAGACGTTATGAATGCCTGTTGCCCATCGGCATGGAGCAGAATAAATATCTGAATGCTAAACTATAAGCAAATTGTGATGTTCTGATTGTATTTTTCTTAATTCATAGCCTAGCTACTAGTTTAAAAAAATGAAGAAGCTACTTAAATTTTCAAAATTATTTTTATTGTGGTAAAAAAACTTATAACATTAAGTTTATCATTTTAGATATTTTTAGGTATACAGTTTAGTAATATTAAGTATATTCACATGTTTGTACAACAGACCTCAAAATATTTTCATCTTATAAAATTGAAAGTCTACCCATTAAATACTAACTCTTCCTCTCTTATTCTCCCAGCGTAGGGCAACCAGATTTTTACTTTTTATTTCTGTGATTTTTACTACTTTAGATACCTTATACTAGTGGACTCCTACAGTATTTGTCCTGCAGTGACTAACTTATTTCACTTAGTATAATGCCCTAAAGGTTCATCCATGCTATAGCATATGACAGGATTATCATTTTTTTAAAGGCTGCATATCATTGTATTTATATGTCACATTTTTTATCCATTCCTATCAGTGGACATTTGGGTTATTTCTTCTTCTTGGCTACTGTAAATAATGCTGCAATGAACATGATTCTGCAAATAGCTTCTCAAGATATTGTTTTAATTTTTTTTGAGTATATAATCTGAAGCAGGATTGCTGGATCATATGATAATGGTATTTTTAATATTATGAGGAAATTCCATACTTTTTCTATAATGACTGCACTGTTTTTGCGTTCCTACCAAGAGTGCATAAAGGTTCTAATGTCTGCATTATTTTCTATTCTTTTGGTAGTGATCATCCTAATGGTACATGATATCTGAATGTGGTTTTGATTTACATTTTTCTTATGATTAGTGATGATGAGCATCTTTTCATATCATAGTTGGCCATTTGTCTATCTTCTTTGAGCAGTTGTGTATTCCAGTCCTTTGCACAATTTTTATTTGTGTTATTTGAAATTTTTAATTGTTATGTTAGAAGTTCCTTATATATTCTGAATATTAACGCCTTGCCAGATACATTATTTGCAAACATTGCTCCCTATTTTTTAGGTTATCTTTTTTCTCTTTGTGGCATCTTTTCATGCACAGAGTTTTAAGGTTTGCTATAGTCCTATTTTTCTATTTTTGGCTTTGTTGTTTGTACTTTTGGTGTCATATTCAAGAAATCATTGCCAAATCTAATGTCCTGAAGATTTTCTGCCATGTTTTCTTCTAAGATTTTTATAATTTTAGGTCTTATATTTAGTTTGTTGTACATTTTGTGTTAGTTTTTTGTCTATGAAGTAAGGTAAGGATCCAGCTTCCTTCTTTTGTATGTGAATATCCAGTTTTCCCAACACCATTTTTTGAAAGACTGCACATTCCCCATTGGGTAGCTTTGGCAACCCTGCTGAAGATAACTTGACCATATATGGAAGGATTTACTTCTGTACTCTCTTTTCTGATCCACTGGTCTACATATCTGCCTTTATGCCAGTGCTATACCTTCATGATCACAGTTTCTTCGTAGAATATTTTGAAATCAGAAAGTACAAGGCTTCCAACTTTGTTCTTATTGCTGTTATTACTACCACTATTCATGAAAAGCACCAAATTAGATTTGATTACAAAATTATACAACAGGCCACTAGAAAAGCCTATATTGAAGGAAGCAATTGAGAATTCTAAATTTGGAGGACAAATACTACTAATTATAACCACAAAAAAGTCTGTTCATTGTGTACTTAGGCATCGAAATTGGTTTTAAGTCAAATTTAAAGTGACCCAAATTTTTCCTTGTTGTCTATTTCTGCCCCTCCAATTTTTAAAAGAGGTACTTCCTTTCCATTACTGACATTCTTATTCCCCATTCTGAACCTTCCTCTGACAATCCCAAGTTCCTCATTTTAGAATGTTTCCATGAATCTCTTTTTATTTCTTCATCCATACATAATCAACATTTGTCAGAACTTATTAGATTTTTCTCTCTTCCAGGTGCCCGTGTAAATAAACTGATGTTTTAAAGACTTCTACAACTAAAGTGGCATCTGGATGGCTCAATTGGTTGTTTGCCTTTTGCTCAGGTCATGATCCCAGAGTCCTGAGATTGAGTCCCACATTGAGCTCCCACTCAGCAGGAAGAGTGCTTCTCCCCACCCATCTGCTCATGCTCATTCTCTTTCTCAAATAAATAAATAAATAAATAAATAAATAAATAAAATCTTAAAGGACCTATACAACTATATATTACCCATTATCATTGAGATCCCCTTAATACACACATATACATCTATGCACACACGTTTGTATGTATATATGTACATGTGTACATATGTATCTATCTACTATCTAGTAGATTAACCTTTCTACCTACTTAGTGAATGCTTTATAAAAAATATTAAACCATACACTTCTGGTGCTCCAGCTCTAATAAACATATGAAAATATGTTTTGGTATACTTGGGTTTTTAATGACCAAATTATGACCACAAGTTAATTTTCAAATTCTCCACTCACTTGTGTATTGCTCACATCATCCTTGAGACCATCTCCATTCAAGGAAATTGAAGGGTTCAGATTATTAGCAAACACGCTCCATATTTTCCATGTTGTAAAATGTGCTATCTTTATAGCTTTTTGAAAATACTAATAATTGATTTTTTTTCTCAGATTTTGTTTAACCATTCAGTCTGGGGTGGAACCTGTACATTCTTTTTATAAAGAAAGAAAAGTGTTAAGTTAATTTTGTTGGATAAACAGGGTTAAGTGACTGATCTAGGAATTAAATATAGAGAATAATTCTTGTTCACATTCAGAATTCCCCACATTAACATTGGAACTCCCATAAATGAGTTATCTTTTTTTTTTATGTATTTGAGAGAGAGAGAATGGAGTGGGGAAGTGAGAAGCAGAGAGAAAGGAAGAAGCAGACTCCCTGCTGAGCAGCAAGCCCGAGGGCTCAATCCTAGGACCCTGAGATCAGGACCTGAGCCAAAGGCAGATGCTTAACCGACTGAGCCACCCAGGTGCCCGAATTACAGTGACTTTGAGAGATCAAAGCATAAGCAAGAACACTGCCAAACTATGTCAGGGGAAAATATCAATTATAATCAGTCTTTATCTCTTAAATTTCTTTACGTTAGTGTTTCACAGATTTTACTATACCTAGGAATCACCTGGGAATCTTATAAAAATGCAGATTCTGATTCACTAGGTTTGGGGTGAAATGTGATTCTGTATTTCTTACCAGCTTTCATAGGAGCTGCTGCCAGACACTAGGCCACATCCTGAGCTCTTCAAGGGGAAATAATCTAAACTCAAGTAAATTTTATAACATCAAGTAAAAGTAGGTAGTGAAAATAAAGGGGAGCTCAAATCTCTGTTTTAAATAATACAGAATGTATTCTTATGTAAATCAAACACTTACCTGAGACAACTGAATATTCATTAATATAATGTGGTTTTAAGATGTCAAGAATATATCCTTCCTGGAGATATATGTGAAATCTGTTAGGTAAACATATTATAGAAAGAAATGTCTTCTATTTTTTGAGTTTATGTGTCTTTTGTATGATATATCATGGCATAAGTGCATTTTACATTATGCTACAATGTTAACAATGGTGAGTTGTTCATTTGCCAGAAATATTTTCAAACATTTTCAATGATTGTGCTATCGAAAGAAAAATCATATTGCTTTACTTCATGAAATTTATTTTGAACTATTTCAAACTAATGTGATCATCATAATTTGCATTACATAACTAAGCACTATTTTATTTGTTTATATAAAAATTAAGTTAAATAAAATCTTTGGATTTAGAAGGTGATGATCTGTGTAAAAGTAAGGTATGGCAAATGCTTGAAATTATTTTTTAAAAGTCATTCATTTCTTTAAAAGATACATGATGGAAAAAATGTAATGTCTTAGGTACATGAGAAACTTTATGCCTAATATTTTTTATACTTCTCTATTATCTACATTTTAAACCACTGACAAGCACAGTAAGATGATCTTTTAAATCACTCATTATACATGATATTCTATTATCTTACATCCATTATAACTTGTTAGAAACTTTTAATAATGCATGACTCCAGAAGGCAATTCCCCATAATAGATACAGATACTTAAATATTACTCCATCCATATTTTATTATTTTATGAAGCATACTGGCAATGGAGCCAGTAATTTTGTCAGATATGAAGGGTTACTAAGCAGTTTAAAAATTATCCAAAATATTAAATATGACAGCATAAAATAGCAAATCAATTTCATTTTCTTTTTTAAGATTTTATTTTCCTAGTAGAGTTAACTTGAAGCACTTTTATAAAATTGAAAACTCAATACAAAGGTAAGATAATAATTTAGATTTGATAAATATCCAATATATATTATATTCTCAACTAGGATGCTACAATCTAATGATTTTTTTTCATTTTTTTTTTATTTGAAGCATTCATTTTTGGCAGAATTTCTTTTTTTTTAATCTTCTCTGATCAGCATTAAGAGTGAAAATTAGTCAGATCCATGTTAAATTATAGCATATATTATATGAATAAAATTCAACTATTTAAATTTGTTTTCAAGTAAGAAAGAGGAAGAACCGTGATTTTATTTTAGTCTGCTGATATAAAATCATTCTATTTTGGAAGTATTTGTAGAACCATCTTCCAAAAGGAAGTAATACAAACTATATAGGGGGCACCTGGGTGGCTCAGTCATTAATCATATGCCTTCAACTCATGTCATGATCCTGGGGTCCTGGGATCAAGCTCCGTATTACATTGGGGGGGGGGGGAGAAATCCCTGCTCAGCAGGGAGTCTGCTTCTTCCTCTCCCTGTGCCCCTTCATCTCACTTGTGCTCCTTCTTGCTCTGTCTCAAGTCAATAAAATCTTTTTTTAAGAAATTAATTGTATAGAGAAAAAACTGTTTCAGGTTATGACTAAACAGCCTTTGTAAGAAATATTAAAATCCACATTGCTAGTTCAGAATAATGTTGTAAAATTGTTTTTAGTAAAGCTAAACCAAGAGTTTACTTACTACTTATAAAACAGTGTTTTTACATGATATGTTTAATAAAGAAGGGTTATATGGAGTGGAAAAATTGCCTGTAATAATTGTTAATGCTTATGAAACTGACAAAGGAATAAATAGATAAATCATTATTAGTGAGGTATTCTTAATACCTTTTCCAGAAACACTAACAATGTGAATCAATTCTAGATTAAGAATTTCTATGGTAGTATAGAAGATGCTACATCTTCTTTGATAATCCTTTCTTACATTTAATTTTCTACTCAATAAATTTACTGTGTATTTTAAATATGTTTAGGTATTTTTAGTCCTAGATTACTAGATTAATTTTTTTCAAGATTTTATTTACTTATTCATGAGAGACACAGAGGGAGAGAGAGGGGCAGAGACATAGGCAGAGGGAGAAGCAGGCTCCATGCAGGAAGCCTGACATGGGACTCAATCCTGGGACTCCAGGATTACACCCTGGGCCAAAGGCAAGCTCTAAACCGCTGAACCACCCAGGGATCTCTGTAGTCCTAGATATAATTAATAAACGAATTCAAACCTCTATATAATTATCATTTACATCTTTGGACTAACTAACACCACGGCAATTTCTAACAACCACATATCATACTTCTTCAATTTATGGAAATAGGTATTTTTATATTTCAAGCTCAAACTTAAAACTATTATTATCAGAATTTTTGCATTGATGGCAAGTTAATGGCTTTATGTACTCATCCTGAAAACCCTACCTTCTAAAAGTACATTGTATATTCGTATATGTACCAAGTACCTTTGTGTTCAATGTGGCAGCTACATTCTCTAAAGCTAGAGTTATAAAGGGGATATCTAGAAATGGTACAATAGGTATTCTTATATGATGTTCTTCTAACCAATAAATTATTTTAAAGTATAATTTTGCCAGGGAAGCCATTTTTGTGACTCTTTGAAGACTTTGTCTAAATTATTTTAATCTATTTTAAAGTATTGCTACTCCCTTCAACACTCTATTTTGCCTGAACCTTTCAAACATTTTTCCCTCTTAAATATTAAGTTTTCATGGGTCATGCTATATAGACCTCTGGTTACTTTGAAACTGGTATTCCAGATGAAAAAACTTGAAGTTTTGTTCAGGAGAAATGTAAAGAACTTTCACACAGATGAAAATACATTCTTAACTGAAAATATAGATAGTAAAATCCATTTTGATACTGCTGGCTGGTTATAATGATACTTGTATTATACAAATTGTATACTTAGTGTAAAACAGATGCATGATGCTGATCCAGGGATTGTAACTTAATATGTAACATAAATGAATATGATGACTGGTGAGGCAATTTATCATAAGGTTTTACTCTGTGTTTACATGAAATTCAAATTATTGTAATCTAATGTCCATCTCTGGTACAGAATGTTATCATTGATCCTAGGTGGTGATTAGTTTAGTCCACAGACTTTAATTTGATTCTATACATGTAACTGAACACTTGTCATGTTCACTTTTCCATGAATTGGATTAAAATATTTTAAGAATTTCTCCTGTGAAAAATGTAGTACACAGCTTCATAGAACAATAAAACAGTCAATATAGCATTCTTCATATGTTTATATGGAATTCTTTGTATTTTAATTTAATTAAATAATTAAATTGTCAAGAAAACTATTAGGGGGAAAAATATGCAATTTATTTAAATATTTACATCTCAAGCCATTACAAAGTTTGCCTAGTCTTAGAAAGATATATTGTGGAAGACTTGGTTCAATGTAGGTTTTCAGAGCTGTTTCACTTTTTTTATTAGAAAAAGAGAACTAATCCAACTTATAAATATTAATAAAGTCATACACTAAAAGTGGAGCTAAAAAAAGTCAGTGTTATCTGCAATTCTTTAAAGCACATAGTCTAAATATATGAGAATAGAATTCTTGGCTCTCTTTCCTCTCTTTGCCCTACCCTGAGATTAAATTTGCAGATTTTCCACATCTAAGCATTACTAGAAAAATGTGTGTAATGTTCAATAAAATTGTACTACATTAGTGACTGTGAACAGCATTCAATAAATGGTTTTAATATTAAGCATGTTTAGCAAATATGCATAAAATTATATTAAAACTGAATTATTCACAGAGGAATAGTTTTCTAAATTTGAATAAGATACATTAGGACACCAATTTTGGCACATACCTTTATTTTCCCTTTCCCTTGCCCCACAATTGTGTAATTCAGCAGCAAGTAGCAAAATTGTGTGCATTGCTTTATTAATTCAGGAAGAGTAAACAATAAAAAATCCATTAAGAACATAAATTGGAAAACAAACATATATACATACATCTAACATATATATGCATATGTTAGATAGATGTATGTAAATATATCTCTATATGTATTAGTGGTAGCCTTGTGTAGTGTCATGACATAAATACTCTCTTAATTAGCAATGGGATACTACCTACTGATAATTGTTAAGAAACTCAAGCTATTCTTCAATATCATTAAATTTATTTACTCTATATTGAAATAATAAAAAATCAGTCAGAACTGAATGTACTTGTTATATATCCAGCATGATGTTAAGCTATAGTTGGAACATATGGTTCCTTATTTATTTACTTTGAATTTATTCACCAAATTTAATAAAATCGTTTGCAAGAGTATCTGTATGCAAAAAATATGTTTGCATAATCTTCCTAGGGTTATAAGCTAAATAATATAAATAAAATACTGTGTTGTAGCATGAACAGATACATGTCGGCTTCAAAGGAATTATTAACTGGCTGTGTTCCAGTTCTCTCATCACATTGCACCTCGTGCAAAAAGGTTGATTTTTATTTAATTATGCTTAATTGATATTCTATCAACCAATATTCAGAAAAGTAGTTTAAAAGTCCTCTCAAAGATATATTATATTAAGGAGACTTTTATTACATTACTAGGTTTCTACTAGAATTGATTCCACTAGAAACTTCTTATTACTAGAATTTTCCTTTTTTTTTTCAGAAATAGTTACATTTCTGAAAAGTGTATTTGTTTTTGTCTTAAGGTCATGGTGAACTCAAAACTAATAATATTTAGTCTTTTATTCACTGCTGGGAAATAATGTTAAATTTTCATAAAAATTATTCTCTCTGATTTCCTCAAATGATTAAATAATTTAATTATGTTATTTCTTTGACTCAGAAGTTATTAAGTTGCCATATTAAAATTTAAAAATTAGATCAATGTAATATAAATCACAATAGGAAGGAAGAAAACAAAGGTAGTTAGTGGTATTAAAATAAAGTTGAATATGTAGTCATGATGGCAAACAGTTCTCCAGAGATGATATTAGCTTTCTAGGGCAGCCAATCCTCAATGTTACACAACTCACTATAGGCACAATTTAAATCCAGATAATTTCTTAGTCATAGCGTTATCATTCTTAGTCCATAATCAACTAAATATATGTTCTAAAATGTTTATAAAGATAATAGTCTATACTGCAGTTATTATTATCTTCATTGAAAATATATCAAGAGGGGTTCCTAGGTAGCTCAGCCAGTTAAGCGTCTGACTTCTGCTCAGGTCATGATCTCAGGGTCCTGGGACTGACCTCCATGCTGGGCTCCCTCCTTATCCCTCTCCCTCTGCCTCTTCCCCTGTTCATCCTCTCTCTCTTGCAAGTAAATAAATAAAATATTATATATATATATATATATATATATATATATATATATGAGAGAGAGAGAGAGAGAGAGAGAACAGCATATTTCTTTAAAAAAATTTTTTTTAATTTTTATTTATTTATGATAGTCACACAGAGAGAGAGAGAGGCAGAGACACAGGCAGAGGGAGAAGCAGGCTCCATGCACCGGGAGCCCGACGTGGGACTCGATCCCGGGTCTCCAGGATCGCGCCCTGGGCCAAAGGCAGGCGCCAAACCGCTGCGCCACCCAGGGCTCCCGAGAGCAGCATATTTCTTAAGATTAATTTTTTGAGAGTTTCTCAATGTGGGTTGATCTCTAATGAAAGCATGATTCAAGCAAATGATAAGAACAATATGATACACCAATCTGAACGGCTGAATGGCTGGTAAAACCTAGAGGTATATTTCAAGGAAACTAGAAGAATACATGGATTTTTACATCCTTCAGGCAATCCTCCACAAATATTGTTTCTTTGAACTAAGTTTTTGGTAAACATTGAATGGTTGTAAGCTTGAAATTATGCCCCCTGGCTAGTGCCTGGAGTGCAGCTCTTCTCTACTACTTGTAGATTGAAATCTGTCTTGTGTGCCTGACCAGATATCCTCATTCTAAAAAGATGAGTACCCTTTTATGAAAACAGAGGAAGGTAGCAAAGGATTAGGACAAAAGAACATGTATACTATCTCAACACAATTTCCATTCTGAATTGAGTTAGGGTGTGCTTGATAAACATTGGACTTTATTAGCTTATTTTTTTTTTTAGATTTATTTATTTATTTGAGAGAGAAAGAGAGAGAGAAAGCATGAGTGAGGTCAGAAGAAGAGAAAGCAGACTGAGCATGGAGCCCCAAGACCATGACCTGAGCTGAAATCACGATCTCATGCTTTACCAACTGAGCCACTCTGGTGCCCCTATAGGATTTTATTTTATTTCTTTAAAGTTAATCCTTACCCATGGACACATTGATGAAGTTATTAAGGTTTCATATTGCTTCACCGTATGTAATATGAATGTAATTATTTTGATAATTTTATTTCAGGCTGTAGTAATAAAAAGTCCCAATTTTCTAGAAAGTCAAATCTCAATAAAATACTAACATAACTAGTTTGAAAGGAAACATGATAATGGATAAGTAGGTGTAGAAATAGCCATCATAAAAAGCAGAAGCAGGAAAGAACTGTGGACGGAGATGGATGATATCTTAGTGGTGAAAAGTATGGTTTTGGGGTCCACACTGCCTGTGTTCAAATCCAACATGTGTAGTCATGGGAAATTTACTTAATCTTCTTGAGCCTCATTTCCTTCAGCCAAATATCAAAATTACAATTAATTTCAGGCTTAATTAGAGATGATAGTATCTGAAAAGTATCTAACATCATCTCTCAAAGGGATGTGTATGAAGTCTGAGTTTAGGAGTCAGTTTAAATACTAAAGGTGGGCAGGAGAAAACATACTATTATAAAACATGTAAGGTTAACATTCACTCTAAATCAAGGTAAAAATAATGATCACTAAATAAATCAAATGGATATCCTGAAGCAAGTAGAAATTTGGCTCCCTAGAGGTGCCTGAGTGGCTCAGTTGGTTAAGCATTGGACTCTTGATTTCAGTTCAGGTCATGATACGAGGGTCATAGGATCGAGTTCCACATCAGTCTTCCCTCTCAGTGAGGAATCTACTGGAGATTCTCTCTCTCTTTCCCTCTACCCCTCCCTTGCTCTCTCTCTCTCAAAAAATAAAAATCTAGAAAAGAAAAAGAAAGAAATTAAAAGAAAGAAAGAAGAAAGAAAGAAAGAAAGAAAGAAAGAAAGAAAGAAAGAAAGAAAGAAAGAAAGAAAGAAAATTGGCTCCCTAAAGAAAAGCCTTCCTGATTGTAACATTTTGAAGGCCTTTCAGCTCACCTTATAGGAAAAGCCTCTTAATCACTTTCTTCTAATTTGAAGAAGCCCATTAGGTAATCAATATGCTCTAGGCATAGATAAGTTTCAGTCATCTTTCTCAGTCTGTTAAATGATTACTGAAGAAAGTTATTTACTTATACAACAAAGAAATCAAACCAAACTTCATCAGATATAAGAATGTGCCACTTAAGATTGATATATACATGAAGAAAACCCATGGGGTAAAAAATAAACTTAAAAAGTTTAAATAAATACTAAAATGAATCCCAGGGGACAAAAATATAGGATAATTTAGAAAATCAAGAGAAGATCGCTAGCTATCAAATTGACAGGAACTAACAATAAGCAAAGGCTCTTGAGATTTAAAAGAAATGTTTAGAAATAACAAAAATCCAGTTGTGTTAAGGATTAAATTTGACAATATTTCATAGAGCACAGAACAAAAACACAGAGTTGGAAAATATGAGCTAAGATGAAAAATATAGAAACTATCAGGATATATAACAGCCAATTAATGAGTATAATAAATAAATGCAGGGGGAAAACTATCAAGGCAGGAATAAAAAACCCAAAGATGAAGTTTCTGCATCTTATAAATAAAAGAATTCACTGAAAATAAAGCAGGGTAAATAAAAAAGGGAGCTCTAGAAGTAGTGTTGAGAAATGTAGGTGGGAGTGAGTGATTAACAATACAAAAATGTAAATACAAAATAAGTGACAAACAGGCTTCAAATCTCTAGATAATATATGTTTTAAAAAAAGCTACACATTCAAAGTTCTGAAGGAAAGTATTTTTGTATCTCTACAGGTCAAATCATCAACTAAACATAAGGAAAAATAAATACATTTTAGATACTGCTTAAAACGCAATATATATATGTATATATATATATGCATTACATATTAAACCTGTGCATTACACAAGTTTATATTTATCACATATAACATAAAATATATATTTAACATTTATAGCACATATAACATTCTGGTATGAGTCTGGATAAATCGTTACCATACCCGCTGGCTGTGCTCACACAAGGTCCTTACTACTGAGGATCCAAACTCTTCTCAGTGATTGTGTTCTTTGAAGGAAAACTGGCTCAGGTCCACAATTCAGCTTGAGCAGCTGCTCCTTGGCCTATCATTCCTTCACATATGCACTTAACTGATTTGCCGTAGCGATGCTGGATAGCCATCTCTACTGCCCAGGATGTCTCTGGAAGCATTTCCAAGCCCCTTGCTGGTTAGGCGTCTTTGCCTACAATCTTACTGCCATCGTTCATCACTGTCATTTCTCTCACCTTGCTTCTGACAGTAACACTTTGGTGCTCGGGCCTCTGTTATGTCACGATTCTCTACCTCTCCTGTTAGCAGTGAGCCTCATACTGTCATAGCATCATTTGCCATCCCTGGAGCCATCCACATAGAGAGCAGTCACCACTGCATGTCTCCACGCTGCTTTCACCCCTCTCCCTACTCCATGTATGTCTCATCCCTCTAGTCTCTCAGGAAGGGATTGGCTTCAAGGTCTTCCAGGAGATGCCATTACCTGGGCAGTTTCTCAGCTTTATGAATCTAGCACCCCTCTTTCCCTGAGCACTTAAATCTGTTCTGCTGCCCCCTGCCCTGGATTTTCTGTCATTTCTACTTCCCCTGGCTGGTGGCTCTGCTTTCATCCAGCTTCCAAGAGCTCTTTCTACAGCCTGTTAGCATTGACCCTACAGGTTTTTGCCAAATAATTAATCCCATATCATAGGAAACTTCTCTCATACTGATAAAATTTCACTCATCACCCTTATGTTTGGCCCATTTGATTAGAGAACTTCAGACCCAGTACCACCCATTTCTCTAGTTTCTGCTGTTACATGCTGATTAGGCTCCTGCTGAGCCTCCTCCAGGACACAGTTAACTTTTCTCTTTCCCTTGATGTCGACTTAGATTCAGTTATGTGACCTGGCTTAGGTAACTAAGTGAGTTTATAATAATTACTGGTGTGATGTCCAGGAAGACAAGTGTCTTTCGCATGCTGTCTTGCAGAGCAGCAACGTTGGCATCATGTTCGACAAGGGTGGAATGCAAGTCTCTAGAAAGGGGAGCAAACCCCTTCCATAGACACCACATGAATTTGGAAGATTCCATGTTTTTATGTGCACAAACCCAATTGCCCACAATACTCAAACTCAGAGTCCCAGTCTTCCCTAATTAGACCTCAGGGTTTGGTGTAGGGAACTTGTCAAGACTGAGAACTCAAACTCTTTTAGAACTCTGTAAATTATATAAATCCTGAACTTGAATATCAGCTTTATTTTCCTGTTCAAGCTATAGGAAATGGCAATCTCTTTATCCCACTAAGAAAACTTTCTCATTTTTACTCTTATCCTTTAACTGGTGATTAACCAACCTCAGTCTTTTATTGTTTTTCTTCAGTGAATCCACTTTTTTTCTGGTAGATACCATCTCATCCCATAATTTTTATAATTAGAGTTTGTGGCTATAAGTCCTTTCCTCCTATGCGAGATTCCTTATATGCGCAAGTATATTCCTTCCTGCAAATATTCCATTCTGGTTCATTGCAGATGAAAATTTCAACAACTGGATAACTGCCACAAGCCAATGGTCATTATTTCTCCACTTACTACCAGGACTTTGCCCTATTACCAGCTAGCCAATAGATGATCTGGCTCCAATTCCCATTGTATTTGCTTCATCAGCCCACTTTGAGTTTTGATGCTCTTTGGTTTTGTTCCTTAGGAAATAAACACAGAGGCTTTCTTGTATGACAAGTTTTGCAGGGCATGCTTTCAGGGTCAACATATATGAGTGAATGAATGTAGTAGGAATGGGCAGAGGAAGAAATTGAACTGAGACAGGGTTCAAATAAATAAAGGCCTCAACCAATCCCACAGGCATTTCAGGAAGGCCTTTCGGAGATATCAGGAATGAACAAGGAGACCAAGTTTTTATACTGTTCCATCAAATAGGCATTATATGCCTCCAGGCAAGGCACATAACTTTGAGGTGACTCTTCAGCAGAAGGTGATTATGGGTGAGAGATTTAGCGAAGAGCTCTTAGCCAACCTAGGATATGAAGGCTCTCATCTTAAAAGTCAGATCTGGGTGGAACCCCATCACATGAACTATATATATGTGAATATGTATACATTTGTAATGTATATAAATGCCTAGGAACAGAAAGGCCTTAATGATGCAAGTGTTTACTTCTAGGGAGAAAATCAGAAATTGCAGCAATTGTTTGCCCTATTTGTTTAGGTAATTTTTTTCACAGTGAGAATATATTGGCATATCCATCTATTATTTTTAAAAAATCATTTTATTTGCATTTGGTGCAAATTTCAGAAGAAACAATCTCTAAATGAAGCAAGGTATGTATATGACTCAATAAAAGAAGTGAATAGCAACCTAGAAGATCTTACATATATTGTTAAAGTATATCTTTTTTCCCCAAATCAAGTAAATCATAGAATAACAAATAAAGAAAAAACAAAATTGTAACAACCTCAGATTTTGTATAAGAAGCTGTCATGCAGTATGGCACAAATGCTTTTTAACAACTGATAATATTCAGAAAAATACACCTTCCTTTAAGAAATTTTAAACCCTTTAATTAACACAGGAAATTTTTCATTGGATCCATAAAGGAATATAGGCATGATCTCTGCATCTTCATTTTCTCTTCCATAAACTGTATTCAACTAATGCACATGTTATACATTGGTTTTAATTAGACATTCATAGTGCACTAAAGACAAAGTCAGAAGACTTATATGAGGTTAATAAGAAGTGTTATGTTATTATAATACTACTGCATTATTGCTGTTGTTATTCATTATTATAACACAGTGCACTATTAATATTATTATCACTACTTTATTATAATTTATTATGCTAGTTTTACATATACTAACATCAATGTACTAATATTAAATATACATATATTTGGCTGTGGAAAAGTAAGCATAATGCTAATAAAGCGTTAAGGGAAGCAAAGTTGATTTGATTTCATCTTCTATTGTATGGAGACAAAATGTACTCTAGAAACCAGTCAGAACAAGAAGTAGTTTTAGGTATGTTAGTCAAATTCAAATCAGGGAGGAATTAAAATTATTTAAAAAAAAATAAAAGTTGAAGGAAAT
Source organism: Nyctereutes procyonoides (assembly GCF_905146905.1). Taxonomy (NCBI): domain Eukaryota; kingdom Metazoa; phylum Chordata; class Mammalia; order Carnivora; family Canidae; genus Nyctereutes; species Nyctereutes procyonoides. The sequence continues at coordinate 20,808,379 of NW_026575121.1, forward strand.
TAGGATAGCGTAATTGGGTTAAATACTCTTCTTACATGGTATGCATACACACAGATTGAGGAGTCAAAAGACAATCATGTTATTTTAAATGATAAGAAATCACAAGAAGATGCCCTCCCCACCAAAAAAAAGGTAACATTGAGTATGGGTAATCTGACTGAGGGTAGAAAAAGTTGGGTGAATGACCCTTGATTTTTACGGGAAGTCCTTCTATCTGATATTATTTACATGATGTATTTATTACTTTTAGTAACACAAAACGTTGGCAAAGCGAGAGTTATATTACAAATAACTTGTTTTACCTCTGCGGTGGTGGTGAAATTCAGCTGCTCTCTTCCCCTATCTCTGACTCTTTTGCAAGCATAGAGAGATTTTAGGGCATTCACTGAGTGCGGTAATTTCATTCCTGGCTTCATTTAAAATCTCCATTCATCCTTGATTCCCTGTGTTTTATTGTTTTAGTTCTTTTTCAAGTTATCTCTCCATAATTTATGAATATCTTCAAGAGGACTTAGCTACTTTCTGGATTAGGGCAGTGAACACTAAATATTTTAAATTTGTCTACCTGAATTTGTCCTTTGATATCACAGTGTAGTTGCAGCATTGCTGCTCTATCCATGCAGTATGATGGGTAATTCTCTCTCTCTCTACATTAATAATCCTTAAAGCAGGTAGGAAAGGTCACAATTTTTTAAATAGGTTAGAAAACATACTCATTCCTAATATTCTGCATGCAGTAGAAAGAACTATTATTATTTATCCTTTCATATTTACATAATATATTAAGAATATTCACTGCCACTTCACAATTTTTTAAATTGACAATTTTCTTTGAGAAAGGATTTAAACTTTGCATACAATTGAAAGCATGCCTTAAAACTTAACATTTTATGTATGAACAGTGTCAATAATTAGTATTCTTCCATTAAACCACCACAGTCGTCTCTGAGACTCAACCGTTTGTCAAAGGAAGAAAAGTAATTGAACTTTATGACATTAACACTCTGTACTCTTATTCTGATTTTTGCTAACATCGAAGCCATCCTAAGTGGCAGAGTGAGGGGAGCCCCAGAACAGAATCTGATAGAAGAAATTACTGGAAAGAATATAATGACATAATTTCAATAGGTTGCTTGTGGTAATATTTGTTCTGAAAATATTTCGACCATAAATTTATTGATTTTTAATCATTTTCCTTTATATGGAAACATACACAGTCTTTCCATCTTTTATGCAAATTGTTTCACTAGCATTTTTATACAAAGGCTTGGTTTAATTCACTAATCCACTAAGGTAAGTAGCCAATCTAAATCCTCTTCACTGCACAGAATTCTTATAAAGCCAGTATTGTTTCTTTAATATTGTTTTGCTAATCGCATAAATCAACCCATCTAAAGAAAGGCTGTTGGAACATTCAGACAGTGATTTCACCAAACTTGATTCTCCCTTAATTGTGCTTTAATGATAGTTTTCCATTTTGTGGATAACTGTGTTTAAATATTCAGAGAACAGATTATTAAAATTTTTGCTGAATGACTTATACAGGAACACTAATTAGAACAAGAAAAACAGAGTTGCAATTTTCCAAAATAGTAACTGTGCCAGGTGAACTCAAGAAATGCTTCTGCTAACTAAAACTTTTATATAGAAACTGGCAAATAATACATGTAATAATGATTAATGGTTTCTTCTGGATATTTAAAATGAACTGCTTACTACAAGTCAGAACTGCTGGTTCTTATTCTAAGTGTTGTCACTCACAATTTTACTGATTGACCTTTAGCTGGTATTTTGACTGATTTTTGCCTCAATTCTTTTCTCAAAGTATAATCTGGGGATTATAATGAAAAATAAACAAATAAATACACTTGGTAAAGTGACAAAGTGAAAAATATTTTCTGGTTAGGAGGTTCTGACTTCAATTTTGTTTGTTTTTCACATTTAATATTAATTAGATCCAATAGCACCAACCACTGCGAATGGAATGCCATACCATCAAGGTACTTACACTAAACAGGAAATAACCTCAGGTTATTCATTCTTTAGCTATTTCCCTCTTCTAAGAGAATAACTAATTGAAATATACCACGAGTTCTAAAATTCCAAAGTAAAGTCTGAATTTTTAATAATATAAACCTAAAGGCCTCTAACTCCTTACTAAAGTATATAATGGGGAAACTATATGTTCTCAGACACTGGAGCAGAAAACAAAGTCACTAGTACACTTAACTGATTATTTCAAATTAAACATTTTAAAATTAATATCTGAAATAACTAGAGCCCCTATTTATAAAGGGTTTATTTTCATGTTCTCTTTCACAACACCAAGGGCCAGTATGTTTTTCTGTTATGACACATGGTGTCATAACAGACATCATTTTGGTTCAAATTACCTAATATCCCCTAACATGAGCTCATCAGATTTCTCTTAACAGTTAAGCAGCCTTCTTGTCACCTTGTCTTCTCCATATGCTCAGTTTTTTTTTTCAATGCCTTTTCCAACATGCAGTACCACCAGGTTCAGTAACTGTCTGTGCTTGTGATATTTCCAAGCAAACACTTCAAAGATCATTTCTCCCAACACAAACATTTTTAGAGAGATGGGAGGTTTACTTAAGATCACACTGTCCCTTGTTCAATCTTTGCTAATGCTGCAGCATTTGGAAGTCTTCCTGAAAATAAATTGTCTGATGTTTTTCTATAGTATGCAGAAAGTACCGTACCTGAAAGATTGTACTAGTCAACTCAGCACATAAAATTCCTTTTCTGGCACCAAACTAAGCTCCAAGGAAATAAAATGATCTGCCCTCTTTACAGTGCCTTGCACATATAGATGCTCATTAACTATTTGGAGCTGGAGAAACTTTTAGTTCCTATCCATATTGCAGTATCAATGCCCCTGCCACTGACTATTTGGTTCATCTAATTTTTCACTATAATTCTCAGGGTCATTAAAAATACCACCAGCCAAGTTATAATTTAGCTATAGATTTACAAAAAAATTCAGTATCCTGACTTCATTTGTTAGCAGATGCTGAACTATACTGGAAGGAACTGCTTCTATGTAGTATCTTGCAGCAATTAAATTTGTGGTTTTTTAAAGTGTTGAAAAATCTAATTTTTCATTTACATAACTATTTATTCTAGTTAGAGAGTTGTTCAAAATCAGAATATTAAACAAATAAATGTAAGGTAATAAAAAAAACATTAGGTAAATCAGCAACTCTGTAGTTGAAGGAAACCTATATTTATATGGTTTTTTGTATATATCTTTATAGGGCCTCAACTTTTATTAAATTTGCACAAATTTAAACAAGAATTGTCTGAGTTTAAGCTTATTAACAGCTTAGATTTTCACATATCATTTATTTTAAGTGAAGAAAAACAAGGACGAGTGAAAAAAAGCTGCATGTTTGAAATACAGAAATGATTCACAGAGATAGAAAAATCACAGAAACAAAATGCCCTTTTAAAATATGAAAACAAATTGCTCTCTTCTGGCTTCTGACTTTTTTTTTCTTTTGTTAGTACCCCAATCCTTGCCCCTTTCTTTTTTATTTAGGATTAGAGCATGACACTGCAGTTCTGGGATTTTGCATCATCATAAGCAGGAACACTACTTATCCAAACCAGTAGCCTTATGATTTTCTCATCCTCATGAGAGGGTGATGTATCAAAAACTCACCCTAATTTTTACCAAATATAGTTTCTTAACTTGGATATATCCATTTGATGCCTTAACATGGGCATAACCATTTAATGCTATAGCATAGACATATACGCTTAACTTCTATAGATTTATAAACTTCATTCCTTAGTGTGGTCATGGCCAAACAATGCCTTAGCATGGATGTAATCACTGAATTCCTTAGTATTGACATACACAATGCTGTAAAATAGACATATACACTCAATGTGTTTGTGTGGATGCATAACCTCCTTTCTTCAGTGTGGTCATACACAGTTTTAAGGCATGGTCATACCCAAACAATTCCTTAGCATGGATGTACAAACTCCATTCCTCAGCATGAGTATGCCCACTCAATGCCTTAAAACACACACTATTTCAAGGAGAATATGTACATTTCTGGTAATGTTATTTGAGAAGTTACAGAACATCTTCATTCTCACCAAGTATCTCCCCTGCTTCTATTAATACTGTTGCCTAAAATTTCTAAAATTCATTTACTCAAGGTAATTTTTTCTTCTGGGTTTAAATAAAAATATATATTTTAAGATTTGTGTGGAATCAGAAAAGACCCCAAACAGCCAGGGGAATTTTAAAAAAAGAAAACCATATCTGGGGGCATCACAATGCCAGATTTCAGGTTATACCTCAAAGCTGTGTTCATCAAGACAGTGTGGTACTGGCACAAAAACAGACATATAGATCAATGGAACAGAACAGAGAACCCAGAAGTGGACCCTGAACTTTATGCTCAACTAATATACGATAAAGGAGGAAAGACGATCCACTGGAAGAAAGACAGTCTCTTCAATAAATGGTGCTGGGAAAATTGGACATCCACATGCAGAAGAATGAAACTGGACCACTCTCTTGCACCATACACAAAGATAAACTCAAAATAGATGAAAGATCTAAATGTGAGACAAGATCCCATCAAAATCCCAGAGGAGAACTCAGGCAACACCCTTTTTGAACTTGGCCACAGTAACCGGAGAAGGACAGTGTATGTTCTCATTCATTTGGGGAATATGAATAATAGTGAAAGGGAATATAAGGGAAGGGAGAAGAAATGTGTGAGAAATATCAGAAAGGGAGACAGAACATAAAGACTTCTAACTCTGGGAAATGAACTAGGGGTGGTGGAGGGGGAGGAGGGCGGGGGGTGGGGGTGAATGGGTGACGGGCACTGAGGGGTACACTTGACGGGATGAGCACTGGGTGTTATTCTGTATGTTGGTAAATTGAACACCAATAAAAATTAATTTATAAAAATAAATAAATAAATAAATAAATACATAAATAAATAAAAATATATAGCAGTTATATCGTAATCTTCTGGGTCAAGATTATCATATTCAGTTGACATTAGTTCAGAATTTTCTCAACCTGCCACTTAACTAAAATCAGAGTAATTAACAATAAAAATATTGAGAATTTGGTCTGTAGGATAACAAAATTGTTCAGGTAAGTTCGCTGGGATAGGAAGAATAAAGAAAACAATTAAACAAGTAATAATAGTTGAATAGGTGGGGGACAGGTGAGAGAAGAGCAAAATATAGCACCAAAAACTGCCAACTTCGTTATTTTACTGTGTCAACCCCAACATAATCCTACACAATTCTAATAAAAAATGCTTCTTGATACATTCATATAACTAAGTTAGTGGCACTCCTGTGGTGTGCATCTCCAAATTAATTTTTTAAATTTTATTGGGGAAAAATTGAAATATATACAAAATAAAATAGTACAATATAACATGTATATGTAGGTTACCTAACTCCAACAGTTGACAATTCTTGGCCCATCTTCCTTCATCAGTACCCAGAGCTACTTCTCATACTCATTTCTCCTATCTCAGATTATTTTGAATAAAATAAGACATCAGGTTATTTAATCTAAAATGATTTAATCTATGCCATTAAAATATAAGAAATCATATTTAAATATATATATTTATCTTAGCTGTAATGCCATTATCACGCTTAAAAATAATTATCAAATTTTGTGTTTGCTTTATAATATTTTTAGTTTCTTTATTGAGATTTATAGTCAAATAAAAGTCCTTACATTTAAATTAGCTCCTTGTCTCTCTATAGTTTTCTTTTTTGCAATATGTTTTGGGAAAAAAAAGTTTGTCCTGTAGTATCTACTCGAGTCTGGATTTTGCCAATTTTCTCTTTATTACATTTTTAACATGTTTTTTTCTGTCCCTTGCATTTTCTGAAGTTGCTAGCTAAAGAATAGAAGGTGGTAAACTATCACCTGTGTCCAAATTCAGTCAGCAGCTTATATTTTTGCAAAAAAAGATTTATTGGAACAAAGACACATTCATTTATGTATTATTGTCTGTGGTTGTGTTCACCTGAAAAGGTAGAGTTGAGTGTAGTCATGATAGAAACAACATGGCCCACAAAATTCAAAATTTGCTTGTGGGCTCTTTACAGAGAACACTAGCTATATTCTAATTTTGAGGCTTGATGGGTTTTTATTGGTTATTTGTTTTTGAATACTTTATATTTGGATTTGTGTACTTCCTAGGAAGTAAATAATGTCTACTTGTCTCTTAATATAATGACCTAAAACTATTCCCTTGAGATCTGATTTTTAAAGAACTCTGCAAATATTGTACTAAAGTAACTCATTGCATTATTTTATGAGGAGAGAATTCACAAAACTTTTTGAAAAAGTTTTAATCAAAGAATGTCACATTGAATTGCTATTAAATCCTAGCTTCAGAAAAGCAAGTTCTCAATGTTACTTATCATTGATTTCCTAATATGTGAAACAGAAATATCAGAAACTACTAGACAGGAGCATGGTAACTATTATAGATTATATTCATAATTATTTTGTTATATTAATAGTATATTGAAATTACATTTAAAATTGCATATAATTATATGTGATACATAGTAGACATTCATTAAATGTTAGCCCATTCGTAGTACCATATTTCATGAAAATGCCCTTTTTTCATATTTTAACATCTCTGAAATTGGACTTCATTGTATAATTGATAGATCTTAGATTTGATAAAATAAGACAGTAACAGTGTTAATATGATAGCTATTTCTTGTGTAAGTGTATTAACTCTGGGCCATTGATATTGCTGCTAGGAGATCAAATAATTGTCATTTGGGATAGAATTTTCTAGGATGACCAAATTCTGCTAAGAACTTTTATTGGTTATTGAATTTTCTAAAATTTTATGGAAGCTCTGTAGTGTGGTATTTCAGGTGTCAGTTCCATGTATCGGGTTCATATCTATAAGGGAGAATTTTCAGAAACATTTGAAATTCTAATATCATCATTAGGCATCTAAGAAACAAAAGAAAATTAGAATTTAAAAATAAGTCTCTACTTTCCAATTTTATATATTGATTTTTAAAATATTTTATATATGTGTATATATTTATGAAATGTTACATGGGGGAATAACTGGAATTCTAGTGCTTCATCTAAAACATGACTAGCATAAATATTTTACCACCATCTATGCATACTGTAAAATCCACATCAGAGATTCTTGAGTTTTCCTGAGGATTCTCTATTAGGCTAATTCAATCATATTATTTTTCATTTCTCACTTCTCTGTATTCTATATTCTAATATAAAAAATATTAGCATCTCACATATTTTCTATAATAAATTTGTAGGCATTTAAAATTTGTAAAAAAGAAATTCTTCACAGTGTCATAGCCAACTTAAATATTATTGTCTTATTACATTTTCTTTCAACTTATTTTTCTTATGTAGGAATAATCTTAATAAATATCTTGTTCACACCAGCATTTTAATATATTCTTACGCAGAATTATCTTTCTATTTTCCATGTTATTTTAATTATTAAAAGTTAAAGTTAATATTAAAATATTATTCACTTGGACATAGTTCAGCTTATTACTATTATATGCTGAATACTTTTCCCACATTTTTTGCTAAAACACCTTGCATTGACCATAGTTAAGCTCTAAGTTTTCTCCTCTTTAGGGTCAACACTCTTGTCTTCCGCTCCAACACTGGATCATCATGCATCTCTTTCCTTTAACTGATTTTTAAAAATTTTGTGTTTATTACATCATTACACATCTTGCCAAGTTTTATTCTTGTGTGTAAAGAACAGCAGAGATGAAGAAGAGTGTGTGTGTGTGTGTGTGTGTGTGTGTGTGCACGCGCGTGTGTATTTGTGTCTCAGTATGTATCCTCCCCACCGTGGCTCCTAGAGAATGCTCTTCTGTAAGAGTGATAATGGTTGATCATTTTGACACAATCAGGAGTGAACTGCATAGGATGTGGCTGTAGTTTTGATCCTTTTAAGATGTTCTTGAAATTCAAATTGAAGTTCTGAGGGGACTTTTCTTTGCTGTCTATATACCTTCATCTTATTCTCCATGGTCATACAATCCACTTTTCTAATCACCCTGAGAAAAAATTGTAAAATACTCCTACTAGTACTAATAACACAAAGCATTTATAGAAGCTTACTCTTATTTGAGCACTAATACAAACATTTTACGTATATTAACTTATTGAATTCTTACAAAAAATTTTAAGGTAAGAGATATTATTATCCTCATGTTACAAATGAGTTATGCTGAAAATCAGTTGGATATAATTAGTAGAGGGAAATATTATATATGTTAAATATTTGTTGCAGGTAATAGCAGGGTGGGCTTTTAATTGTTGTTTTGATTTTTAAAAAAATAAAACAGATTTGTATTTAAGTCTCAAAGCCCTGTCTAGTCACAGGAAATAACTCTTGGTATCTATATTCCCCAGACCTGTAAGTGTGCAGGGAAAATAGGTTTTCAACCTGCAGAGTCAGTGAGAAAACTAAATTAAAAGAAAACCAAATTAACCTTAGCTGAGTCCTGGTAGATTTGTGCCGGTTCACCTCTCCTTCCAAGCACATAGGAAAATTGAACTACTTTGCTCCCCAAGTTTAATCATGGTCATATGATTTACATTGGCCAAAAAAAGTAAACAAAATGACATGTGTTCCTTTCAGTTGAACTATTCACGATCCAGATAAATTGTCTAGTTACTCACTCTTGCCACAGCATCTTGTGTAGATCCCTCTGTCAGGCTCACAAATGGTGCAAGAAACAGACATGGCTGCTGATCTGCAATGGATGTATTTAATGCATAAGAGTAAATCTTTAATTTTGAGATCCCTGTGATTTGAAAGTTGTTACCATGGACTAACTGAGTTTATTCCTATTAATACAGTTGGAGTTACTTTTTGTCAACACACATTAAACTTGAATAGTCTTTACGATTTGGCCTAGGTCACATAACTACAAGTGAATCCAACACTAAAGACTCCAAAGAACTTTCTACTTCTAAGCCATTTCTTTTAATTAAGCTTATTATAAAATGTATAGAAACTTCAGACATTTTTTCAAGAATGAAGAAAAATGGAAATAAGACAATTCCCATGATACACAATCCCCCAAAATCTGTTACTATGTTGATGTATTTGCTTACTTTGTATCCCAGTAGTGCAAATATAGAATCTGAATGTATGTGAATATGAAAATATTTAAAAATCAGCCATTTCTAAAAAATTTCTTTAAAAACATCTTCTGCTCCAACTTCCATTACACCAAAACAGCCACTTTCACATAACTTAGTAATTATTTTAGGAGTAGTTTAACTGTCTAAATAAGATAGTGTTGCTAAATTTATTTTAAGATATCTATTGTCTACACCCAGTAAAGAATTAGAATTTAATTTGCTTTTGTTTTTCTGTAACTTCAATACACACTCATCACTTTGTACCCACCATTCCATCCTTTCATTATCATTCATCATAATTTGGGTTAGGTGAATATTGTATGTATTCCAATGCTATTTGCATACTATTCAGATGATTACTAAGTAATCAACTGTAATTTTTTAATCCTTGCATATCTATAAAGACATCTATCTTACATTGACAATTGAGTGATTAGTTTCATTGATTATGGATCTAGATTTCACTTCTCTTCAGAATTTTCGAGGCATTTCTGATTTTTTAAACTTCTACTGTTTTTCATAAAAGCCTGAAACTATACTAATGACTGAGGCTCAATAGGTAAACTTTTGTTTTGTTTTGTTTTGTTTTAATCCAGAATAATGTAGGGCCTTTTCACTAAATCCAAGTATTCTAAATTTCAAAATACTGTGACTTGGCTTGGTCTGATTTCCTTTACTCTTATAGACACTTAATGGATCCTTGAAATACGAAAGTGCCAGTTCTTAATATGTATGAAAACTTCTCCAAAATTGTATTTAATAATTAAAAAAAATATCTCATGTAGTTTCTTCCTCAAACTCCTATTGTTTGGATATTTGAGTTAATGGAGTTTGTTACTTCTTCCCTTACACTTTTCTGTCTTCTTCTCCATGTGTGTCTTTCATTGTTTTTCTCTTCTTTCTGTGAGATTTTCTCAACCTTATCTTTCAACCATACCATTGAGCTTTTAATTTCTAATTGCAAATCAATGTCCTTTTATTCATTTGTAATTACACACAACCATATATATAGTCATCATAGTATATGTGCTGCTGAAGCGAGCACATATGTATAGTCATCTTATTTGCTTCATGAATGCAATATCTTTCCTTATTTCTCAAAAAATTTATCTTTTTCTTTCTATAGTTTTATTCTATTACTCCTTTTTAAATAGACTTTATTTTTAAGGTTAAGAATTTGTTTATAAATATTATTTTCTCTATAGCTTAAGAAATTGCTTACTAATCATGAACTTTGCTCAGAGTTAGGAATCACCTAGTGATATAAAGAGAGGTAACATTTCTGAAGAAAAAAAAACTCTATTTAGTATTGTGGAGACCAAAAAAAAAAAAAAGAAAGAAGAAAAGAAAAAGAAAAGAAGAGAAGAAGAGAGAGAAGAAGAAGAGAAGAGAAGAGAAGAGAAGAGGAGAGGAGAGGAGAGGAGAGGAGAGGAGAGGAGAGGAGAAGAGAAGAGAAGAGAAGAGAAGAGAAAGAAGAGAAGAGAAAGAAGAGAAGAGAAGAGAAGAGAAGAGAAGAGAAAGAAGAGAAGAGAAGAGAAGAGAAGAGAAGAGAAGAGAAGAGAAGAGAAGAGAAGAGAAGAGAAGAGAAGAGAAAAGGAGGGTGGTGTGGGCAGAGAAGAAGCATTCTTGAAGGAAACAAAGAAATCAGGAACTTTAAAAAGAAATGCAAAACGTGACACCTTTTTTTGCTCCTTCAAAGAATAATTCTTAGTTTTTTTCCTCAGAGTAAAAGATGGCAGATATCCATTTTCCTAGAATATTGTAGGACATCGGGGAATGTCAGATATTCTTTACAAACCGTTGATAAATTCCTCTTATTTAGCCCAGTCCTTGCTCTTCTCCTAATTTCCAGTGGTATGGATAATACCACATGCTGAGCATTGGTGGGGTGGGGGTGGGGATTTATTTATTTATTTCTGTTTTATGTTTCATTTTAATTCTAGTATACTTAATATATTGTGTTATATTAGTACAATATAGTGATTCAGCAATTTTACATTACTCAGTGCTCATCCCGTTAAGTGTCCTTTTAATCCCCTTCACATATTTCACCCATCCCCCACCCACCACTCCTCAACCAAAAATCAGTTTGTTCTTTGTAGTTAGGAGTCTGTTTTGTTTGTTTGTTTTGTTTTTTCTCTCTCTCTCTCTTTTTTTTTTCATTTCCTAAATTCCACATATGAATGAAATCATGTGGTATTTGTCTTTCTCTGACTTATTTCACTTAGCGTTATATTCTCTAGATCGATCCACGTTATTGCAAGTAGCAAAGCTTCATTCTTTTATCAATGGACACCTGGACTCCTCCATAGTATGACTATTATAAATAGTGCTGCACTAAATATAGGGCTGCATATATCTTTTCACATTAGTCTTTTCATATTCTTTGGACAAATACCAAGTAGTAGAATTACTGGATCATATGGTAGTTCTATTTTTAATTTTTTTTTAGAGAGGGAGAATGTGCCAGTGGGGTAGGAGAGGTGAGGGCGGAGGGTGGAGGGTAAGAGACAGAGAATATTAGGGCTTAAACTCACCACCCTGAGATCATGATCTGACCTGAAATCAAGAGTCAGATGTTTAGCTGACTGAGCCACCCAGGTGTACCTCTATTTTTAATTTTTTGAAAAAAATATTATACTATTTTCCCACAGTGGCTATACCAATTTCTATTCCTACCAATAGTGCGCTGGGTTTCCTTTTTCTCTACGTCCTTGAAAACACTCGTTTCTTGTGTTTTGATTTTAGGCATTCTGACAGGTGTGAGGTGGTATCTCATTGTAATTTTGATTAGCATTTCCCTGATGATTAATGATGTTGAGCAACTTTTCATGTGTCTGTTGGCCATCTGGATGTCTTCTCTGGAGAAACGTCTGTTCATATCTTCTGCCTATTTTGATTGAATTATGTGTATTTTTTTGTGTTGAGTTTTATAAGTCCTTTGTATACTTTGGATACTAACCCTTTATCAGGTATGTCATTTGCAAATATCTTTTCTCATGCAGCAGGTTGTCTTTTAGTTTTGTTGATTGTTTCCTTTGCTGTTCAGAAGCTTTTTATTTTGATGTAGTTCCGATAGTTTATTTTTGCTTTTGTTTCCCTTGCCTCAGGAGACATATCTAGAAAAATGTTGCTACGGCTGTCAGAGAAATTACTGCTTGTGCTCTCTTCAAAGATTTTTATGGTTTCAGGTCTCACATTTAGGTTCTTAATCCATTTTGAGTTTATTTTTGTGTGTGGTGTAAGAAAGTGGTTCAGTTTTATTCTTTTACATGTAGCTGTCCAGTTTTCCCAGCACCACTTGTTGAAGAGACTGTTTTCTTCCCATTGCATATTCGTGCCTATTTCATTTAAGAATAATTGAACTTAAAATTGAGGATTTATGTCTGGGCTCTCTATTCTGTTCTATTGATCTATGTGTCTATTTTTGGCATTTGGGAAGGATTTTGAGGTATAAACTCAGTCATTTCTTAGTTTTTCTCACTGCTAGCCAAGGATGCATTTTGTACAGTTTTCTAAGTGGCTTTACAGAAGAATCATTTGATTTCCAACATCAGTAGTTTTCTGATGATGTATCATTTAGCATTTTCCTTCATTGTGTGTGATTACTACAAAAACAGGAAGATAGGGGTTCCTGGGTGGCTCAGCTGGTTAAGCATCTGACTCTAGATTTGGGCTCAGGTCATGATTTCAGGGTCTTGAGATCAAGCCTTGTGTTGAGCTCAGTGCTCCACAGGGGTCTGCTTAGGATTCTTTCTCTCCCTCTGCCTCACCCCCATTCATGCTCTCTCTCTCTCAAATAAATAAATAAAATCTTAAAAAAATAAGTTTATAAATAAAATTTGTTTATTTTTGCTATAACTATATAACTGTATTACCATATAGTTGGTTTTCAAGATACAGCAAAAAATAGATGCAAATTTCTTTTTAATTTGGTTTCTGATTTCTTTTTTACATTGCATTGTAAAAGTTTGTCCAAAATTTTAATTCTTTTAGGAAAACTTAATGTCAATGCTGTTCTGGTATTCCATCATACCAAAATGGTTTATAATTTTTTAACCATCTCTACTTGTTAAATAGTTTATTTCCCAGCTCTCATTAGAGGTATTTCAAAGCATATTAATGTGTTTTGAAAAATATGAATCCTTTAACATTTATCCAGTCACAAATTTGTCCATTCATAATTATCCACCTTGCTTTTGAAGTTTTCTCTCTTATATCCTAACCTTCCTTTTAAAGATGGTCAAATCTATTTTAGGAGCTTAAAAATAAATAATAATTTATTTCTAGTAAAATACCAAATTGAGGATATCAGCAAAGTGTCAAAGTAGGCAGCTCCAGACTCTTGTCCTTCCACAGAAAAATTAAAAAATAAGCAGACACTACCAGAGCCAACTTTGTCAGAATTCTGAAAAAGGTCAAAGATATACAACAGCCATGTGAATGCTGAGTCAATAAAAAGGCAACTTGATAATAGTAGGAAAGTTTTGTGGAGTTTTTATTTGTCCTTGCTCTACCACCTTCCGAGTGAGGGAGTTGTAGAGAGTTGTAGAGGGAGCAGAGCAGAACATAGTTTGCAATTGCTATGCATGTCTGTTCTAATCTGTCTGGGGACTATCTGAAGAAACTGGTGCTTGTCTCTATTAAGTCTAACATGAAACTCAGGCTGGAAAGAAGGAATTGCTCAAAAACACTGCAAGTGGAAAGGATGACTTGTAGTCACCTGCAGTGAGAAGAAATTACAATGGTAACATGATAGACCACCTAACACCAGAAAGAAAAAAAAAATCAGTGAAAATTTCTTTGTGAAATTAGGGCGTTCAAATGTATCAATTTATATGGGAGAATTTAGAATATCATATACGTGCCCAAGAAAGATAAAAAACTTTCCCCTCAGGCTGATACCTAGGCTCAGAAGAAGCCTAAGAATCGAATGAGTGCTTCAGCACAGAGCTTACCTGAAAACATTGGGAGAAATGTTTGATTTTTCCCCCCAAAGAATACAAAAGAAAGCTGCTAGATCTAGTAAACAAATATATCAGAATCATAAGGTACAAGATCAATACACTAAAATCAGTTGTGTTTTTAAATACCAGCAATAAATAATCTGAGAGGGAAAGTAAGAAAAGAATATTACCTATAATAGTTCTTAAAATAATAAAATAGCTAGTAATAAATTTATTAAAAGAAATGAAAGACTTGCAAATAAATGTGATGATATGTACTGATTCTGTGCTCATGAATAGGAATAATTGATATTGTTATCTCAAAGCAATCCACAGATTCAATCTAATCTATATTAAAATTTCAACAGGTTTTTGGTGAAATCAAAAAGCCAATCATCAAATTTACATGCAGTTGCAAGGGGCTCAGAAAACCAAAATAATCAGAACAATGTCAAAACATTCACATTTCCAGATATCAAAACATTCTTTTTCAAGATTCTATTTATTTGGGAATGAAAGAGAGAAAGGGAGCATATGCATAAGTAGGGAAGAATCCGAGGACAAGGGGAGAGAAAGAATCCCAAGCAGACTCCTCGTTGAGCATGGAGCCCGATGAGGGGCTTGATCCGATAAACCATGAGATCACAACCTGAGCCAATATCAAGAGCCGGAGGCTCAACCAATTGACCCACCCCCATGTTACCCAGATTTCAAAACCTGATACAAGGCTACAATAATAAAAACAATGCTTCACTGCTATAAGAATAGACATATACACCATGGGATATAATTGAGATTCCAGAAATAAATCCACATTGTATACCTTACACTTACATAATGTTACATGCCAATTATACCTCAATAAAAAGATAGATCAATGACCTAGAGGTAATATAAAACTCTTAGAAGAAAACACAGGGGTAAATCCTCATGACCTTCATTTTTGCAGTGGATTCAATATGTTACCCAAAGTAGGAGCAACAAAAGAAAAAATATGCAAACTGGACTTCAACAAATTAAAAAAGGTGTGTATATCTAAGGACCTCATCAAAAATGTGAAAAGGCACACAACAGAATGGTAGAAAATATTTGCCAATAATTTCTGTTAAGAGTTTAATATCCAGATTACATATAAAAAAACTTCTACAATTCAACAACAAAAAGGCAAACTATTCAAATGCCATTAAACTGCAACTTCAAATTGGTTGAAATGGAATATATTATGGTATATATATTTTACCACAGTAAAAATATTTTTTTTTCTAAAATTGTTTAAATTCCTTTAGAGGGATATTAGAGAATCAGATTTTAAATTGCTATGAAATATAAGTTTGCATGAGCTCATGTGATATTTTCTACAAGGCACAATAGAGGACAAAGAGCCTATTTTCATTTAAATTTGTAAGCTCAAGAATCAGACTGCTATTGCCATGTTAAAATCTTGGGCCTACCCATTACCAAGTGGACATACTTTAGTTACTTATATTATTTGTCTTTTTTTTTTCAGTTTCTTTATCTATGAAATATAGCTTAAAAATGTCCATAAAAGACTGCTTTGAGAATATAATAGCAAAACATATACATAACAGGAGAGTATATTGCAAGATAAAAAAATGTTAGCATTTTTTGTATTTCCTATATTTACATTAGAGGGTATTCTTAAGGTCTTGACAAAGTAAGATAAAAACATACACTGAGTTTCAAGTAAAGAAATTTCTATTATCATACCTATACATAACAGGTTAACAAGATAGAAAATTTAGTTAATTATCAGATACATTCCAGCCCCCTTATTTAACTGATAATATAAAATCTTACTAGGGCAAAAAAACTATCTCCCTTCCTCACATTTAACTATCTCAAAATCCTCATAAACCTTCAGTCAATTTCACACGTATAAATAATTTTTCAACTATATGAAGAATATGGAGTAAAACAAATAATGTATAAACATAAATATAAAACAGTTTCATAAACCAATGCATTTGTAATATACTTTGAGTCACACCCAGCAAATTTTAATGTTGACTTTATATTTTGAAATACATATCTATTAAAAATTATTACACCTTAAAAACTAGCAGAAGTTTGAAAAACTGATATTGATAGGCCCTTTTTTAACATAATTCATATAGTTTATAGAAAGTTACCTCATCTTAACAAATGGCAGATGCGATATCTGATAACTGAGCAATTTAACAGCCTGCTGTGTCACAGATGCACAAATCCTAATACATGCCGAATATAATCTTGCCAAACACAGAGATTCACTGTTAATTACTTTTTTCCTCTGTAAGTTATGTTTACATTTTTTTTTGGAAGATTCTTAAATGGCTGAAGGTTTACCCCCTGGATATTATGTCAATTTACTTTTCATCTAAACCAACTTTAGAATTCATTTTTTCAGGAAGTATATTATTCCAGTGTTTAAAAACATAATACTTTCATAGAAAATCAGGATTTGTTGCGTAATGTATAATATGGGTAATGTATTGATTGCTATTGCTTTTGCAGTTTCCAAAAAAAGGAGACACATTCTGTGTAGTTATGACCATCATATTGTAATTCTGATGTACTGCTGAAGAAGATTTTTTAAATTAGTAATATGTCAGTTTAGTATTTACCAATCACTTTTCATACTCACAAATTATAATAACATTCATTATCAGAAGCACAAAAATTACATCTTGTAAGACTTGCTAAAGAAAATATGAAGTCATACTTTCTGATTTCAAATTATACTACAAAGCGACAATAATCAAAACAGTGTGCTATTGTCATAAAAACAGACATATAGATCAATGGAACAGAATAGATGGCTCAGAAATAAACCCACACATATGTGGTCAATTGGATCCAAGAATATACAACGGGGAGAGTACAATCTCTTCAATAAATGGTATTGAGAAAACTGGATAGCTGCGTGCAAAAGAATGAATCTGGACCAATATCTTATACCACATATAAAAATTAACTCAAAATGTATTAAAGACTTCATCAGAAGACCTGAAACCATAAAACCCTTAGAAGAAAACAAAGGCAATAAGCTCCTCGACATTGGTCTTGACCCTGAGTTTTTGAATGTGACCCCAAAAGCAAATACAACAAAAGCAAAAAGAACAAGCGGGCAATATCAGCTAAAAATCTGTACAGCAGAGGAAACCATCAACAAAATGACAAGGCAAATTACTAAATGGAAAAAAAATACTTACAAATCATATATATTGAGTAAGGGGTTAATAACCAAAATATATGAAGAATTCATACAACTCAATAGCAAACACAAATAAAACAAGTAAAATAATGAAGTTTAAAAATGAGCATAGGATCTAATAGTCTTTTCCCAAAAAAAGACACATGAGTGATCAACAGGCACAAGAAGAGATGCTCAGCATCATTAAATCGTCAGAGAAATGCAAGTCAAAACCACAATGAGATATCACCTCACATCTGTCAGAATGACCAAAATTAAAAACATTGGAAACAACAGGTGTTGAGGGGGGGATGTGAGGAAGAGAAGGACACCCTTGTATACTGTTGATGGAAATGTAAATTAGTGCAACCATTATGGCAAATCTTCTGGATGTACCTGAAAAAAATGAAAAATACAGCTATCGATAATCCAGCAATTCTACTGAGTATTTATCTGAAGAAAACAAAAATGCTAATCTGAAAATATATGTGTACTCCTACGTTTATTGCAGCATTATTTAGAATAGCCAAGATAGGGAAACAACCTCAGTGTCCATCAGGGGAAGAATGGATACAGATATGATATATACACAATGGAACAGTATATGGAACAGTAGTCTCAACCATAAAAAGGAATACAGTCTTGCCATTTGCAATGACATGAAAGGGTCTTGAGGCTATTATTCTGAGTGAAGTAAGTCAGATAGAGAAAGACAAATACAATATGATTTTACTTAAATGTAAAATCTAAAAAACAAAATAAATAAACAAACCAAACAAGATCAATCTCCTAGATACAGCGAACATACTGATGGCTATCAGAGGATAAAAGAGGTTGCAGGTGAGTGAAAAAGGTGAAGGGGGTCAACTCTATGGTGATGAATGGTAACTATACTTATTGTGGTGATCGCTTTGTAGTGTATATGAATATAAAATTATTATGTCGTATACCTGAAACTAATGAAATGTTATACACCAATTTTACCTGAATAATAAAAAAAAAAACATGTGGAAATTCATCCTTATGTGAATATAATTAGTTCTGAAGAAAAGCCACTGAAAAAGAGTTAAAATGTTCACTTTAATTCCATGGTAGAATGGTTAAAAATATGCTTATAATTGTATTTAGAAAATGCATCTAAAGTCATATAAATATTTAAAATTGTTTCATTTACCCTACTTAAAACAGAAATAGGTTATTTTAATGATTAATTAATTCTTTGAATACTTCAAGGATGTGTTAAGCTAACTTTTGTTTGTGTATCTGTATGAGTTTGTAATTTTTGCCAAAACTTAATAGCACATTACATTGTAATTGTTTCAGAGAACAATCACAAGGAGGCCATTTTTGCCAAAATATTTTAGGGTTTCATCAATTTTCCCGAGAACTTCTCTCTCAGTTCTTTGATATTCAAATCATTCTTTTTTTGAAGCACATATTCTATCATCATCCTTGCCAATATTTTTCTTCAATTTTTAACCAGTCTAACTCCCCTATAACCTCATTTGTCAAAGGCTTTCTTTGCTTTGAGTCAAATAATTCTAACTTTACTTCATTGGCTTTATGAAATCATGCAGTTTTTGCAAGATTGCAATTTCACTTTGCATTATACTGTATGGCTTTGTCAGATATATACCACATCCTAAACCAAAAGGAAAATGACTGAAATAGATGTTGCTCAGGGTATCAGGATAAATATTATTGGGAAGCAGAAGGTAACTTGAGGTGGAAATCAGTTAAATCAGTGATATTAGTAAATAATGTCATGTTATGAGAACTTCTGTTTTCTAACAAAATTATAGATAATGACTATATGAGTACTAAAGAATTCCTGTATACCTGGAAATTTAAGTAGAATTTTCACATCAAAATTTGATTTATCATATATTTTTGGATGATAAAATCACGACTTACATTTAAAAGACCTTCAACTGTGTCTTAGAATGGCTAGTGCATAAGGCACCTTTGTTTGACATGGAAATTTTGAAGACATCTGTGAAGTCTAAGAGTTGAAACACTAACCTAAAACATTCATGCATTTTTACATTTATGTATAATATTTCTGGAGAATGATCAACCATCCTTTACTTGAATACCAAAATCCTCAAGTGCTATTTATTACCCCAAAGTATTAGCCCATTTTATCTTTAATTTTTCACTGTCAGAAAATACACCCTCACGTTTTTTTGCCCTATTTGAAAGCAGAATTCTTCCTTTGTTTAGTGAAGAATTCTACACCTATGCAGACTAAGTCAAATTTCCATTTTATAAGGCAATATTTTATATTGTTATATATTGCATAAAAAGCCTATAATCTGATATATTTTAGGTGTTGTCTCTTCCAGGCTGAAGTTTTCCAGGTCCTGGTATCATTCCTCATGACATCTTTATGCCCTATTGTTACAAGGTCTGGATTCAATTTGGTTGTAGATGTCCATCTTAAAATGAGGTATCCAGAACTAATCAAGTCCGTTAAGAGACATCCCTCAAGGGTATAAAAGGCTTGGACTATTTTGTGATGGCTCTCTCAAAGAATAAAACATTCCTATTTTCTAAAGTCCCTGCTTGTGCTGCAACTGACAAGGAGTGATCTATTACAACCCTCTCTTAAGGTGACTTATGCCTCATGTCATTTCTCTTACCTCAAATCCTACTTGAGAAAAAGGAGAGTGTCTTTTTTGAAATGACTACATCTTATCTCTACTGCCACGCTGTGTCTCTTTTTAATCGGTTTGTGTCTGTAAAACACTGAGGTATATTACACATATGTATTATGCAAGTACACTTACAAAAAAATTTCCTAACAACATCTGGTCACAGAGTAATGCTTATATTCACTCTAATTTTATTATATGAATATAAATTTTTACAATTTTATATGATTTATATACCCTAAAATATTCCCCATTCCTAAGAATGGATCATATTTTATCACATTTCCTAATTAAAATCTGACTTAAACATGTTTTCTGGAAAAAAAACAAGAATGATAACATATAAATTCTCTTAATTTACAAATTATTTGATTTGCTGAGTTTATTCTTGAAAATTTACATAGACCACATGCTCCCAAAGAATAAGAAGAGTAGAGAAGTGAAACAGTTATAATTACAAAAAAATTCTGATTGCTGCTGTCAGCCCAGAAAACCCAATATCAGTAAGCAAACAGTACCTGAACTCACAGTGTTTACACTGTAGAGGGGGAGTGAGAAAAAAAATGAACAAAAATTGTTTTAAGTTGTGATAAATATTATTAAAAATATAATATGTAAACAGAAATGGAAAATAATCAAGTAGCAACCATTTTTATTAGGATACTCAAACATTTTTCACTAGGCAACAAATCTACTGAAATCTAAATAATGACAAACAGCTAGTCCAAGAAAGAGGCAAGAATGCATATTCTAGAAATAAAAGATAACATTTGTAAAACTATCTAATCTTAGCCTATGAGAAATGTGCCATTAGAAGACATTGAGATATTATCAAATTTCTGTGGAGAAGAAATCTACCAAGACGGAAATCTAGACTGAGAAAAAGTGTTAATCAAGCCTGAGAGCAGACTACAAATATATTTATGTGAAGTATTATGTGAACTAAATGGGAAAATTTACAGCTCCAGGATATTAAAAAAGAATTGCACCTGTTCTTAGGGACCAGGGAAAATACTGAATATACACCTAGACAGTGGACAAACCATAGATGAGAATGGAACTCTGATCCACGAACTCTGCAGCAACTATTTTAAGAAACCAAATGACAACTTCTGGAGTGATTTGCCCAGCTACTAGTTCTCACATAGTTTGTTTGTTTATTTCTTTGTTTGTATTTATTTATTTATTTATTTATTTATTTATTTATTTATTTGAGACGCAGAAGAGAGAGGCATAGACATAGGCAGAGGGAGAAACAGGGTCCCCTTGGGTAGCACAATGTGGGACTCAATCCCAGGACCCTGGAATCATGACCTGAGCCAAAGGCAGATGCTCAACCACTGAGCCACCCAGGTGCCCCTCAGGTAGATCTTAATGCACTATCTAGTATTCTTTTCAGCATTATCGTTGCCTCCAGATTGACTATCAATGAATGATATGCATTATTCTTGAAACAAATAAGACCAAGAGCAAGAATTCTTTAGTATAATATAAACTTAAAGACAGTCTCTGTATTGAACTGAAAATGGCATTTTAACATCATGATTCAATTAGAAAAACTTCATATTAGCATTATGAAAGTCAGTAGAGACAGTGTTACCAGTGACATCCACCAGCATGTTAATCAGACATGATCTGATTGTCCCAACCACTTCCTGCCCCTGTTGAACTTGATCCTTTGCTCGATGGAATTTAAAGAAAAGAATGCTGGCATAAGCATTATAAACCTTGCAAACTGCAAAGTGGATAATTCAATCTTGAGACAACCTTTCAAAGTAATATTCTTTCTTAGACAGGTAATAAGAATATTTCCAGAGTTTAAGCATATTTTAAAATGTAATTTCATTTTCTGGACTTATAAATGTTCTTCTTACCATAAATGTGTATTTTGCTTTGTTTTAAGAACAAAAAATATGCAATTTATTGTGTATAATCAGTTTTTATCTGTACATGCTTTATTGAGAGGTTTATGATACTTAACATATTGTATTTGAAATAAGTTAATTCCAAGTTAATTTTTAAAAATTATTTACTTCTTTGCCTTCAAAATTACTGTTAAGTTTAAACTTTCAAATTCAGTAGTCCAGGCTACCAATTTTATTATTTTTTTTTCCTGAGGTTATTATTGACATACAACATTATGCAGTGTCAGGTGTGTAACTAGTGGTTTGACATTTGTATACATCATGAAATAGTCACCACAGTAAGCATAGTAAAGCATTTTATGAGCAGTTATTACATATCATATATGAATGTAATATTTTTCTAAAGTGAATAAGCGTAAAACATATATTTGCTTTTGGAAATTTTATACTATATCAGATTCATATACAACTATCCAAATACACAGTTAATTTCTCTCTATAAAGTTACACATATATATAAATTTCCATTTTTTTTTGTAAAACACTATGAGAAAAGATTTGCAATTTTATTAGACAGAAAATATTCTTCAATCACTCTATTGCAAAATAATTTTATCCTTGGGTTTCCAAAGTTTATCAGTCATAGTTAAGTGATCAGAAAAAAATATATGAGTAGCTACCTTAATATTTTTATAGACAATATGCCATATAATACTAAATAATACTAACAATGAAAAATGTATATGATGGCTTTATACATACTAGTTTTCCATTGGTTATTAATTTTTCACAATTCTCCAGTTTTATTATATGTATTACAAAAAATACTTTTAAAGCACAGAAATTTATAATTAAAAATCTCCATAAAAATTACAAATTATTTTCATTCTAAGCTTTTATCCCTATTGTGGTATAGGTATGGTAAATATGTAGCTTACAAATTATTTTAAAATTACATTTGTGCCATATATACTTCTAAGCCTCATATGAAATTCCAGGCTCTACAGAGATACACCTCTGGGCTTGGTTTTAACAGAGACAACTATTTCGATGCAGAGTCACTGTTACCACCCATATTGCAAGTAAATAGAGCAAGGTACCTTTCACTATACACTTTAACTTTATATTTTAAGAAGAAATAAAACAGCTGTAGTCACAATGACAAACATATTCGACTTCATAATAGGCAGAACTTTCGGAATATCTCATGAGCTGATAGATTATGTTCTGCTCTTCGTACAACTTGACATTTAGGATATTAATGTATTGACAAGGGTAACTTAATTTCTTCCAGAGATTTAAAGCAATCACTTGCTTTTTGTTAAAATACCTGTTTAGATAGGACAGTGGTCATTTTTTGGTTTTGTTTTGTTCTGCTTTTCTAAAATCTTGTTTTTGGGCAGCCCCGGTGGCGCAGCGGTTTAGCGCCGCCTGCAGCTCAGGGCGTGATCCTGGAGACCCGGGTCGAGCCCCACATCAGGCTGCCTGCATGGAGCCTGCTTCTCCCTCTGCCTGTGTCTCTGCCTTTCTCTCTCTAGCTGTGTCTCTATGAATAAATAAATAGAATAGTAAAAAATAAAAATAAATAAAAAAATCTTGTTTTTAAGTAATCTCTACACTTGAACTTACAACCTTGAGACTGAGAGTCACATGTTCTACTGACTGAGCCATCTAAGCACCCCTAGAGTCATTTTTCCTTAATAAAAGAAATTTGGAAGCTTAGGGGTTCATCATTTGTTGATAAAGCTTTCCCTTTTCCCTTTGAATTTTTTTTTAAGATTTTATTTATTTATTCACGAGAAACACACAGAGAGGCAGAGACACAGGCAGAGGGAGAAGCAAATTCCACGCAAGGAGCCTGATGTGGGACTCAAACCCAGGAATCCGGGATCATGCCCTAGGCCAAAGGCAGGTGCTCAACCGCTGAGCCACCCAGGTGTCCCCCCTTTGAAATTTTTAATTGGTCACAACAGTACCTCCTAAATTTGTTAGCCAATGTCTTTAACTTTTTAAAATAATATCTTTCCACTTTGCCTAATGTTTTTCTAATTATCTGCTTTCGATTTCTTCCACAATTAAGAAAAATACACTTACCCATTTAAAAAAGAGGAAGGGAGCCTTCCTAGCAGAACATAACAAAGAAACCTTAACTCTTTTGATTTAATGCCTATTGCTTCCAAATAGATAAACCCACATACCAGTTTGTACTAAAGAACAAAAATCTATATTCCTATATCAATCCGAGTTCCTTAATGTTTACTAGATATGGACAGATGTGACATTATTTCCTTGCGTGCAGGTCTTTACCTCTTCCTCGGTTAATCTTCAGCATTCCTTGGCTTATTAACTACATAACCCCACCTTCTGGCTTCCCTGTCACAAGGTACTCCCTTTGTCTGTCTGTCTTCACATAGTCTTCTTGTAATGAGATACCAGTCATATTGTATTAAGGGTTCACCCTACTCAAATATAGCATTACCTTAAGGAATTACATCTATCTTTTTCCAAATAAGGTCACATTCTGATGTATTGCAGGTTAGGACTTCGATATACATTTTTTTGAGATAAAATTCAACCTATCAAAGACAGAGCACACTTAATGCCAGTGAAGAATGGATGATGTCAGGTAGAAAGAAAATGTTAGTAATAAGTAAAAGAATGATAATAATAAGCTTACTAATCAGGCCAGGTTATGATATTTGGATAAGCAAGGCAGCAAAATTGCCTTTATGTGGAGCCTTAATACTGGATTTCCCTTAGAGAGAAACAATCTGTGCAGAAGCCTGAGAGTTTTAACTGTGGTGCTTGAGTCTTCAAAGGTAGGAGGCAGGCAAGGTAAGCAATAAAGAAAGGGAAAACGTAGATCCTGTTCCACACGATTTATGGTGGTAAAGGTTGAAAAGGGCACAAGAAAAAATGCAGCTAACTGATGATAATAATCACAAAATATGATAAGTGTCACCAGGAATGACGATAAAGATTTAAAAGGCAGGATAGCAAGGATAGTATACTCTGTCACTTTGTCTCATTATTTGAAAAATTGAGCATGCGCTGTGGAGCCTGGCTTTTCAAACTACTCACAAGCTACATTGGTTATTTCCTGGGAACTTGCTTGAACTCTGCTCAGCATTGTACGAAGATCTTCCTGGGGTCCATATGTAACGTTCAACTTTGAGAAGCACTACTTCACTGCTTTGGGGTAGATAATAAGAATTCCAACTTCTACACTGCTACAAATTTGTTTCAACTGAAATGTATGTTTCTGCATCTGCGAAATGGTCATATGAACTGGTTATCTTTGGAATATTCAAATTTGGTAACTCCAGATATAACAAGTTTTCCTCCAAGTTTTCAACTTCATGCCAAAAAAATATTGTCCTGCCCAAAGCATATAATAAGATGTACTTCTCTGCAAACAAGGTGTTTTCCACGGGGGGAAATAAAGTTGTGCTTCTTAATTTGGTTTATTGTATTAGGGAAATACAAAAGTTTAGACAGCATTTTCACTGAACAGAATAGGTGAGCCTCTGAAAAGGTATCTCTTACTTGAATTATTGATGATTTATACTTATTATTACCAATAGTTATCTCATCATCTGTTGTTCCCAAAACAAGAGAATTTCTAGATATATATGTATCAAGTTTAATCAGAATCCTGTCATATAGGTAAGAAGATTTCATTTAGAGTGATTATATAAATATTCTAGAAGTCAGTAAAAAAAGGCAAGATTCGGACATGAATTTAAGCCCACACTGGCAGTTATTAAATAAATAAATAAATAAATAAATAAATAAATAAATAAATAAATAAATCAGTAGGCCAGAATCCAAAAGTTTATTGCTGATACAATATAATAGACAAGAACACACACAGGATAGTTTCTATCTTTCTTTCTTTCTCTCTGTCTATATTTTAGTCTGATTTTTTATTGATCTAATTGCAAATAAAATAGCTCTTCCTTAGAACTATCTGAAGGATTTCACGTGCCTGTAATCTTGATTCTACTAGGAAAGTAAGCCCCCAGTCAATTACATGAGCAGACACAACATGTTCTATGTCCACAGTCTAGTGGCACATTTCCTATCATATCTTTGTGAGAAGCCTGATCAGTTATAATTTTGTAAGGTTTACCAATGATTGGATCTACAAAATTTGGACTTCAATTAGAGACTAGGAGTAACACTAAGGACAATAAAGTTCCTGGTACTTACCTTCAGCAACAATGTAAAATTATTGGTTGGTGTATTTATAAGCACAAGAGGGCTACCTCAAAATGACTATACATCAATTATGAAATAATTCCATTTGGTTTAACACATTAAGAAATGTGAAATTAGGATGCCTGGGTGGCTCAGCGGTTGAGCATCTGCCTTTGGCTCAGGTCATGATCCCGGAGTTCACAGGATCGAGTCCCACATTGGGCTCCCTGCATGGAGCCTGCTTCTCCCTCTGCCTGTGTCTCTGCCTTTCTCTCTCTCTGCTTCTCATGAATAAATAAACAAAATCTTTAAAAAGAAAAAAAAAAGAAATGTTGAAATTATACACAGAATTGGTCATTTCCTTGTATAAGAGCCAAGAAATAGACTAAGGAGAATGTTTAATTCCATTATATATTTGCTGAAATTATAATCTTAAAATTACGGAAGCAATCTGAATTACACTACACAGATTTCACAGAGTATCTTTAAATTTTTATTTCCTAGTCTCTTTCTCACAATTCAGAGAATCTTTAGACACAGAGTTTCCCACATCACTCATGTATTTGGCTGATATCTACAACAAAAATACTGCTAAAAAAGAGTGGGTGGAAGATGTATTATAAATATTGTAGAACTTCAGCAATGCCACATGAGGGGGAAATCATATATATCCTTTCACTTCATTACTACCTGAAAGATTTTTCCTATCTTACTCAAAAGACCTTTTTTCCATAGCTCATTTTGTTTCCCTCAAAAACAGCATTTCCCAAACTTTAAGCTTTTTATGTATCACGTGGGGTCTTGCTAAAATGGAGAACTGGATTTGGTGGATCTGAGGGGAGCCCTGTGTTCTGTATTTCTAACAAGCTCCTAGGTGATGACAATGCTGCTGATCTATGGGGTCACACATTCATCAAAGGTCTAAAGGAGCCTCTCCCAAATTAGCAGTTAAAACAACTGACTCAAAGCTTTTTTCTGGAAATCTCACCAGGGAATAGAATAAAAATTTGTTATGTGTACAGTGCCTGGATGTCTCAGTTGGTTAAGCATCTGCCTTTAGCTCAGGTCATGATCCCAGGGCCCTGGGATTGAGCTTCACACCGGGCTCCCTGCTCAGTGGGGAGCCTGCTTCTCCCTCTCCCTCTGCCTGCGGCTTCCCCTGCTTGTGCTCTCTCTCCTTGTCAAATACATTAATTAATTAATTAATTAATTAATTAATTAATTAATGGTCATGCCACATGGGATAAACAGAGATGTGAAGATGAAGTGTGATATAGTGAGAAAATAATTGTTTTTAACTAGACAACTCAAATATAGTTGTAGTTTCCAACACTGAAATCATGTGACATTGAAATATATATATATATGCATATATATATATATTATAATGAAATGTTATTTATCCATGAAAAAGAAGGAAATCCTGCCATTTATGATGACATGGATGGAATTTGGGGGCATCTTTTGATGTGAGGTCAGTCAGACAGTCCAAGACAGACACTGTATGATTTCACTTACCTGTGGAACCCAAAAAAGCCAAACCCAGAGAAACAGCAGAAGGGTGATTACCAGGCGCTGGAGAGTGAAAGAATGGAGGAGATGTTGGTCAAAGAGAGCAAACTTGGAGTTAGAAGATGTATAAGTCCTGTGGATCTAATGTGATTATAATTAAACAGTATTTTATTGTTAAGACAGTAGATCTTAAATGTTCTCACCACAGAGAAGAAATGATAATTTTGCGATGTGAAGGTGGTGTCAGCAGTTATGGCAGGGCAATCCTATCCCAGCAGATAGTGTATCAAATCGTTGTGCACCTTAAGTTCACACAATGTTAATATGTCAATTATATCTCAATAAAAAATAGATTTCTCTGCAGCCCCGGTAGCTCAGCAGTTTAGTGCCACCTTCTGCCCAGGGCCTGATCCTGGAGACCCGGGATCGAGTCCCACGTCCGGCTCCCTGCATGGAGTCTGCTTCTCCTTCTGCCTGTGTCTCTGCCTCTCTCTCTCTGTCTCTCTGTGTGTGTGTTTGTGTGTGTGTGTGTCTCATGAATAAATAAATAAAATCTTAAAAAAATAAAAAACGTTCTAAGATTTAAATGGGAAGATCTACATGCAAGTGCTTCTAATACAGTAAAGCACTATATGAGCCGATTATAGTACCATCGGCACCTAAGCTCCCTAGCCCTCCCCCGTCCCACATCAGTGCCACAGTCCGAGTCCTTCCTTTTTTGAGCTGTGAAAACTGCTTAGGAAACTGTCACTCAGCGGCAGCAAAGACTGCCAGCACTAAACCAATTTGATAGAAGGATCCAAGAGGGGAGAGGACAGAAGATTTTCTTTCCTCTGCAGTTCTAGTTATAAAGCCAAGATATAAAAGGAGAGAATCATTGTGGTATGGCATATGAATTTTAAGATGCTTTCATTGGGTTCATTCATATTCTAGAGTGGTGTCCTCAAGAGTTTTTACCACCTTAGAAAGTAAAAAATATATATATTGTCTTGCTTTTTAAAAAAATATTACAAGGAATATGTCATCTTTACAAAGATGGGTTATTATAGTCATTGATCATGTAACTACATAGATAAGATTCTGGACCTATTCACAGCTAGCTACAAACCAACCAGCAACTTCATGTTTGATATATAGATGAAGTGAAATTGCTTTAAAACTAATGCAGAATTTATTTGTAGTGCACAATTTATTAGTATGCATGAAGATGAATTAGAACCTGCAAGCTATATTAAATTTAATGCATGAGAAAGGGAAGTAATGAATTACTTGAAAATCATTTTAAAGCATCATTGCTAATGCAGCTGCTAAACCGCAATCGTCCTAACTGCAGAGACAAATATTATTAAACCTGCCAGAGTCCCCAAACTGTGTTTTACGCAATTCCTTAAAGAATATAAGCAAAGTCATTTGACTCTCAGCTTCATGTATAAATACACCATGAAAGTATATATGCCATATATGCAAAAAAAAAAAAAAAAAAAGCTCTTAGTATTTCAAGATTCCCATAACAGAATTCTTACGCTAATGGTCAAAACAAAAGTTGCTTTTAATTTTCAGAGGGATGGAACATGGAATTTATTAACTTCATATTTCTGATGGATGAAAGAAAATGTAATAAATGAAGAGATGAGCCTGAAACTGCACTCACCCGGCTTTATTTAGCGTTGGTGTTCAGTTAGCTGACTTCACTTCTAATATTGCATTGGCTAAGCCTTTTAGTGTGCACTAAATCCTAGCCGCATAAAAGTGAAGCTAAATAGTATTTACAGGTCTTTTTCATACAAAGTGCAAACCAGCATTCCATTTATAATCCTATAATAACACTCTGTAATCTGCATACCAATGCAGTGCAAATAACACATTTACTTTAGAAATGAGCATAATTAGATTATATAGATCATAGTTGAATTAGACGGAGTGACCTTTTGTTAGCATTCTCTGATAACTCAAGAAAATTTTACTACTTGGCTGCCTTTTCTCTTTTGATCTAAATGATCAGTTTTTGGCATGAGCCTCTAAAATCTTCAGAATCATTCACAGTTTGGTTTCTAGGAAGATTTTTTTTCCCCAGCAGGAGGGGGTTGTAGTGCTGAACATTGAGAGTTGGAGTAGATGTTCACTGACATACATTTGAGATAAGGAGGAGAAACATAAAATACAAAATGAAGGGTGACGTAAAAATGATTTATGATTGTGTTTAGTATGGTCTTTGTAATTCCATTTTTAATTAATACTTTTGAGGATGTGCTTTACTTTTTACGCATAATTTAAATCAAATTAACATTCTATATGAGAGTTCAAGCCTAGTTTTCCCCTTAATGATACATCAGAAATTTTGCATCAGATGATTAAATGTCTTCCAGTCATTTATTCACTAAAATAGGTTTGTGTACCTACTATGGGTCTCAGATGTGAGGATAAGTGGTGATGACTGCATGTTTGTTTCAAAGAATTTTCCTCCTGGAATGTGAATGGCAATCAAAGATAAGGGACACACAGCGATAACAACAGCCACATAAACCAATTATTCACAAAGTAAATCTCAACTCCTTCTGATTAAGGAAATACAAGCGTATTAAGAGCCATTTATAACCTTAACACATCTCTGCCCTCACTTCTAGGTCCTCCGGATAAGCACAAATCCACACAAAGGAGGCATGTGTTTCTGCGTGTGTGTCACTGACAAGGACTCTTGCCCCCTCAAGATAATGGAGTGTTAAACTGACAGCATTCATCTATCCCTCCCTGCATTCTTCCACCAAGGAAATTCAAAGACTTAGGTAAAACAGCACCAAGACAGATTAGGAGACTATCCTCTAGAATATGAGGGTTTTTTTTTTTTTTTTTTTTTTTTAGCTCTACTTCCACAAAGGGAAATTGCTCAGAAATCAATCTCACAGGAATAAAAGAACCTCATTTGGTTAGACCATTTTACAGGATGGTAAGAAAGACCACAAGTCTCTAATAAATATGAATGTTTACTTAATAAAACAAATCAGCTGGAATATGGGCTTCTTTGGAGCCCTAAATCACAAAATATATAAAAGATGTGTATGAATGTATGTGTATCTAAATGCCGATAGATACATGAATAAACAAATGAATGTCCCCTGATACCATCGTAGCCTGAGCAACCTTAAAAGCTCTCATAAGCCTCTGTTAAGGGATCTTTTGCTTCCATGCCTGTAATGTTCAATTAATGCTCTACACTTCAGTCAGAGCAATGTTTTTAAAGAATAATGTCCTCTTTTTAAAAAACTTTTAACTATCCAATGTATTTCCACTGCTGGGATATGAAAATGCAATGTTTAATCACAGTCATACTGTCATATGTAATACAACTGTTTCCCATCTCTGCAAACAATTTCATCTCCTACACACTACGCTTGTCTACTCTTGTCTAGACATAATGGTCTCTTTTCTGTTCTCCTAGTGCAAACTTTTCTCTTCCTCTAGGTATTCGCATTATTTATACCCACTAACTGAAAAGTCACTTCTTCTAAGACTGGCTTTTTGGGTTCTTCAAATCTCAGCAGAACTGTTACCTCATGGAGGCTGTTTTGTACCTCCTAATTAAAAGTGGGTTTTCCTAGTTCAGTTCTTACACTATCATTTAGATTTTTGTGATTCCTTCGTTACAGTTGTCCCAGTCTCTAATAATCATATCTATTTTCTTGCTTATTGTCTGTATTTTGCAATAGTATAAGCAGTTGAGGAGGGTCCTTGATTTCCCAAGTTCACCTTTTTAGGTTTGTACCTGCAGAGTACTTGATATCTAGTAGCCACACCGTTAGGTGCTGAGTAAATGTGTTGCATGTGCCGGTGTCAAAGGCAGGGGTGGATTGAGGGGCTGGATGTAGGATTCAGTCTGAGATACTTCTAGATCCATTTAGCTTCTGCTTAAGATTATAATTAGATATACAAAGAAGACATATTCTACAGTATCTCCTGGCTATAATAAAATTGCAGAAAAGATTTGTATAACTCATGAGTCTTTTTAATATTTAAAATGTTAAAAGAGTGCATGAATTATTTTGTTCCTAGCATCTGCATCCCTTCACCATTCTAATTCTTTGAGTCCTACTCTGGAACAAACTTTCTTTTTCCTTCCTTCCTTCCTTCCTTCCTTCCTTCCTTCCTTCCTTCCTTCCTTCCTTCCTTCTTTTTTTTCAATTGGATCCATCGATTGTTAACTTATCTCCAGTCCTATATTCTTCATCCTTATCTTTCTACATTGCTAACCTCAATGAATTTACCCGTGTTTATGACTCCATCTATTACATTTATATTGAAAGCCACTTGTCCAATTTTGATCTTTTATGTGCACAACCAAAACCTAACAGTTGAAATGTGGCATGATTTAGATAATGGACTTTTATCTCAGTCTTGCAAGATTAAAACAAAACAAAACAAAACAACTTTTCTTCTTTAAATTTCTTTCTCTTTACAGATTTCCTGTTTCTTTTATTGATATGTCTGAGACTAGAAATCTTGGACTCATCTTTAAATCAATATTCTTATTTTTATCTCTTTTTGCTTTGTTTGCTTTTCGTATTTCCTTCACAATCTTTCTTGGACTTATCCTATATATTTCTTTTCCCATGGCCCTCCCTTTAATTCCTTAAATAACTATAAATATGTTCTATCCAGCTCACTTGTTCCAGATTCCTTTCATTATCTGCCACTTCCATGTTATAGTTTTAAAGGACATTTTTCATCATACTTACTTCCATACAAGAACCCAGAGTGGTTTACAGTAACCTATGTTAAAATACACACACACACACACACACACACACACACACACACACACACATACATCTCTCCCAAACCAAACTTCTAAAACCTTTGATAAAATTAGATTTTCTCTTTAACTTACTATTTTATTTTCTTAGCAACCATGAAACATATTCTCCTTCATATCATTCAGTGTGTTGGTACCCCAACTTCAAATTCTATAGCTAAACTCTAATTATCTCCACTCATTCTCCTACTACATGGCTAGCTTTTTCTCTTTAGATTTCTGACTCCCTTATGTCTTATATCATGAATATTAGGGCTTAAATATGTATATTTTGTTTTGTATTTACTTTTTATATTCTTGATCATACTTATCAAGGAAAAATATTTTAAATATCTTCAGAGATTAAAGTTGAAAAATAGATTATACTTCTA
The DNA here is from genome assembly GCF_905146905.1 of Nyctereutes procyonoides. Taxonomy (NCBI): domain Eukaryota; kingdom Metazoa; phylum Chordata; class Mammalia; order Carnivora; family Canidae; genus Nyctereutes; species Nyctereutes procyonoides. Next base: position 20,841,132 of record NW_026575121.1, read on the forward strand.
AGAGCAGGTAGTAAAATAAAACTTAGTTAATTTTAATAAGAAATACCAATATGCAAATAAGTATGTGTACATACTACATTAATAATTCTTACATAGCTACACTGACATAAGCATCACTCCAAGTCAAAGGTGATAGAGATATTTTAAAAGCACTTTGATACAACATTAATCCATCTTGTTAAATAAAAAGATGTTTAAATTTTTCCCATTCATTGAAAACAGGATAAAATGAATATATTTTAAAATATCTTTACATTATAGTATTCATCACATTTATATACATTTAAAGCCCCAAATAAATGTTTTATAATTTTTCTTAGGAATATAATATGTCAATTTTAATAAATTTATGTTGGTGGGAAAATGAAGAATATCAATAAATCCTATAATTCTATACTGAATTCATTTTATACATAAGACTATTAAAATGTCTTTGATTCTGCAATACAATTTTGAAATATTTCATTTTCATAAAGCTACTCAAGACAGCAGAGACAAATAGTTTATAAAATGTTCATAGTTAGCAATGCTGCTTTCTCTTCATTTTGACACATCTAGGGCATGCAATTATTCACAAAGGTCACTTTCTAAAGAAGAAAAAGAACAATGACCAAAGGCAGCATTTAGGCTTCAAATAGACTATGACAATTTAATCAATGACAAACTCCCAATGTCAAGAACCATCTTATTTCTAGGTAGACAGAGAATGACATTTCATCAGAACTATGTACAATTGCCCGCATTAAAAACTAGCCAAAAAATTTACTATGAACATGAGAACAAGATTTAGAGGGGGCAAAAAAAAAGGGGAGGGAGGTTCCAAGTTATTTTAAGTTTAAATGTGAACACAACTTTCCTTACTGACATTTTCAAAAATGTCTTATTATGAATTAAATTATGCTTGTAATCTTAAAGACACATACAATTCAAAGCTTGAGAAAATATAACTTACCATCTTGCCCCCTGCAGAACTCACACTTTTCAAATGTGTAGTGCAATTGACAGAGAAATTTAATATGGTATGAATGCCTTTTCACCTGATTTTGTCCCCAAAATCAGAGATATCCTAAACCATGTATAAAATACATTTAAAATGTTTTGTGATTTAGTTTAAGAATACCTTTCTAGAAATACTCCAGGATGCCAATTTTTATATTTGTTTTTAAAATAATATTATTCAACATTATCAGTCAATAGCCATAACCACTTCAACCAATGAATTTCTACTATAATTGGTATTAATATTCACCTATAAGACTGCCATATTTAAAAAGATTTCAACTCTCTATACTTGATTTCTTTTTCTTAAAATAAATATAGCAATACTTTAATACACATGGGGCTTTGAGATGACCCAATAAGACTAAGTATATAAGGCCTAGCAGTGTGTTAGACATATATTTTGCAATAAATATTTTTAATGAGTTACTATTCTGCGCTTATTTCTCATTCTGCAAAATGTGTATCCTCATTTCTGTGAGATACCCATTGCTCTTTCACTGAAATACTAAAACAGGAAGGCATTGTGATAAGATATTCACATAACTTTTGTTCACACTTACAAAAACAATATTTTAGCAGAGAAAGAGAATAATACAATGAACGTGCCTTCCAATGGAAATAGTTAATCCAACCATCATGTGATAGTAGATGCATACTGATGACAGAGATTGTTTTTCAAAAACAAATAGTATAGTATTAGAAACTGGAAAGTTATAGAATAAAAAAAATATTTTATATGTTTCTGTGAGTTGAAATGCCTGGATCAATTTGGCTAAATCATTAATTTTTCATTTCATATTTAAAAAGAAAAGAGTGTGTCATAGGTAATCGTGATTGAGAGAACGGCATACTCACTCTCCCCAGACTACTATTACTAAATATGCATACATATCAAATACTACATAATTAGGAGGGGGAGGTTAAATTAACTGTGAAACCTATAGTTTATGTAGCTGAGCTAGTTTCAACTGCAAATAGCTGCAAGAATATCTGAGGAAAAAAATAGCCATTGAGAAGGGAAGTTCTGTATTTTTTACAAAAAAAGATTACTTTTTGTTCACTGGAGATAAAGAGAAAGAGAGAGAGAGAGAGAGAGAGAGAGAGAGAGAATGAAAACAGTTAAAAAAATAGGTAAAGCACCATAATAATCAAACTCCAAATAACAGACTCTTCTAAAAGAGTCTGCAATTTTACTAATCTTCATCACATTCTTCCACATTTAAATATCCAAGATCTTTTTGTTTCACCGGCTCACCTGACCCCTGTAAGTCTCTTCCTGTTGATCTCCTTTTCCTGCTCTCTACCAATATTTTACTTGAATGTATCCAGAGATTGCTAGGTATGAAATAGGGAGTGATGACTTCACATTTTGCAAAAGGGTCTCAATAAGCTAATTTCCCTCAAATAAGCTTCAACCTCCACATACCTACAAATGTTTCTTTTGTGTGCATATGTACAGTAAGGAGAATACCTGTCTAATACAATCAGCATAGAAAGTAAATATAAATAATTAAGGAAGTAGAGCAAATAGGCATTTATTTCTGTAACTTGTAGGATATATACATAAGTGGCACATGTTTTAGAAACAATTCTAAATTCTACTTATACTCACTAATATACTTTAACAAATAATTCCTAGAATTCACCTCATTTTGTGTTCTGTGTAGAGAGCTGTGGCTTTGTGTGTGGGAACTAGGTGGTAAATCATGAATTCTGTCTAAAGTCCCCTACACATGTGGAGGTAGCTTTACTTCTACAATCTTGATTAAAAAGTGACTAGGACTAAATAATTCTTCCATTTCTCTTTTTTTTTCCAATTCTATAACAATACTTGTAAGATACTGTATAACATTTTAAAGTCTAAGTCATTCAAATCTTAAATAGAACATTGTAGATTGCCTTGTAGATTTCACACACTGTAACCAACAAAAACAGCTTGTTTTTTTACCTGCTTAATTCATCAAAAGTACACATACCATCAGGATATATTTAGATAGTATAAAAAGGATTGAAAAAGTCTATTTGCACATGTATTGGTTGCAGAATCCCCACAAAAAATCTGGAGTTTCTCAATGAAGCAAACATAGGCACAAAACCTTCCACTGTATACAACAACTTCATACCATTCAAATATTAGATTGCTGCAGTTTTTCTTTTCTTAATAGCAATACAACAGACTAAAGAATATCATTAAAGTGCACTATCTTAGGTTAGTTTTATGCACATGCAGAATAGATAAACACTTAGTGTTAATTTAGAAAAGTCCAAAGGAGATTTTATTTTTGAGGTTAATCCTTTTATCTCTAGGCTTTGATCTCTATTAAAATTCAGAGACCCCTGGGAGAAGGGACACTTTATCAACTATAAGTCATTAAGTGTGAATAAAAGGTCTGAAATCTAAAAGGCAATGGAGACATGGGAATAAGGTATGAGTAGAAAAAATTTAAAAAATAGAAAATCATGAGAAAAAAAAAGCATATTTTTCCCCTCAGGTCTTTAGAAGAAGTAAAAAAAAAAACGAGCATACTGACCTCTGAAACACAGATAAATATGCTGGCCTTCAGAATTTTTGCCATTGTGCTGAACTATGTACAACTGACCCATTTCAGTATTTCCCTGTATATAAGTATTTCCCTGCATATAAGGAGTGAACACTAATGTTTCCTGATGCTTCTTTGATGATATCCCAAGGTGCCTCTTTTCACCTTTGCCAATATTAGACCAGAGACAGAAGATAATGATAATGGAGAAGAAAGAACTGAGGTTCCTATATATGCATGAGTAGATTACATAATATGGCTTAGAAGATCTATCCAAGAATATTAATTTGAGCACTGATTATAGGATAAATTTACTGCTAGATTCTGGGGAAATAAAATTGATTAATTCTTGGTGACTGGATTCTGATTACAGTTCTGAGGATTTTTTTTTTCAGATTTTATTTATTTATTTGAGAGAGAAAGAGAGCCTGAGGATGGGGGCACAGAGGGAGAAGAGAAACAGACTCCCACTGAGCAGGAAGCCTGACAAAGGGCTCAATCTCAGGACCCTGAGATCAAGGTCCAAGTGGAAGGCAGACATTTAACCAGACACCCCAGTTCTTAGGACTATAATGTTAATATAAACACTGGACTCTAGCCTATTCATTTTGGTCTATAAGGAGTCCTTCATTTGCCTTGTAAATCATGTTATTTCCATTCATAGATAAAAATGTGTATTGTTATTGTACAATTATTAAGCTATGTACTTCAAACCATATGTGTTAAATTTCAATTGTGTGATAAAATATTGATTGCCATGTGGGGTAAATAATTCACTAAAGATAAAGAAAAATGCAGTCATTTCAGAATGTCTAATAAGTCAATTTTTGACTTGTCTTTTATTTCCCTCCATTTGTTTATTTTGTTTCTTAAATTCCACATATGTGTGTAATCATATGGTATTTATCTTTCTTTTTTTAAAAAAAATTAAAGATTTCATTTATTTATTCATGAGACACACACACACACACACACACACAGAGGCAGAGACATGGGCAGAGGAAGAAGCAGGCTCCATGCAGGGAGCCTGATGTGGGACTCAATCCCAGCGCTCCGGGATCATGTCCTGAGCCGAAAGCAAACGTTCAACCACTGAGCCACCCAGGCATCTCAAAGGTATTTATCTTTCTCAAACAATGAACTTTTTTAACAAAAGTAAAAACAATTATTTTCTTTTTATTTTTTTATTTTTTTTTATTTTTTTTTTAATTTTCTTTTTAAAATTCCATTTATTTACAATCATTTTAAGTATTTCCTTATTCCACTTAGTTTTGTATTAATATTCTATTCTTTGAGCTTCTTAAAGGGATATACTTGATCATTTACTTTTATATATTTTTTACTTATTTAGGCATTTGAAGCAATAAAATTTCTCTTAAGTACTGTCCTATTTACATCTTACAAATTTTGTTCATTCCTTCATTTAGTTTAAACATTTAAAAAATTTCTTCTTAATTATTTGAATCATGAATTGTTTACAAAGAATATATCTAACATTTTAAATTAAAATTTAAAATATTTTGGATTTTTAGATGTATAATTTTAAAAATATTTTATTTTCTTATGGTATTTGAGAGAGAGACAGAAAGAGAGCACAGAGAGAGGGGGGGAAGAGGGAGAGGGACAAGTAGACACCCCGTTGAGCATAGAACATAGAGCCTGAATGAGGCTGAACCTCATGACCTCAGAATCATGATCTGAGCTGAAGGCAGATGCTTAACCCACTGAAGCACCCAGGTGCCCTAGATATATAATTGTTATTGATATCTAATTTAATATCATTTTGACCAAAAAGCATATTCTGTATATAATTCAATCCTTCGAAAATTATTGATACTTATTTTATGGCTCAGATTTTTGTGAATGTTTCTATGCATGTGAAAAGAAATATACATTCAATAGTTGTCACAATGTCTGTAATTGTCATTTGGGACAAACTGATTAATAGTATTGTTCTAATTTTTTATCTTCACGCCTTTTTTATTGGCCTACTTCTATCAATCACTGAGGAAAGGCAAAATTGCAAAATATGGGATTTTGCAAATTCAAAATGAATTTTTCCTATGGTTCTGTCTGTTGTGTTATTCTAAAGTAGTTCTGTTACTAAGTGTGTACACATTTAATATTATAATTTGGTGTAATGAGTCTTCTATTATGAAGTATTTCTCTTTTATTTGGCCAGGATGTGTGTTGATGTCTACTTTATGTGATATTAATATAGCTACATCAGCCTTCTAATGCTAATGGGCTTGCATGACATATTTTCTGTCTTTTTATTTCTAGCCATTTTATTCTCAACATTTAAAATGTGGTTTTAAATTGCATACAATGCAGTACTTTTATTCATTATCAATCTCTGCCTTTTAATTTGTGTGTTTTGTACATTTACATTTAATGTGGTTATTGAGATAGTAGGATTAAAATCTAACTTCTTGTTATGTGCTCCTAGTGATTTGATTGTCTGTTTCTCATTCTCATCCTTCTTTTGAGTGAATCAATTTTTCTAATATCTTGCTTTACCTAGCCTTTTGACTTAGATTTATTTCTGTTTTATTTTACCTATCATTCTATATAATGGTCAAATACCTTTAAGTCATTAAGTTAATCTATATCCTGAACAATGTAAGAATCTTACTTCAGTTTAAGTTCACTTACTTTCATCCTACTTTTGTACTCTCATTCCCATATCTTATTTCTACAAAGCAATCATCCCATGACAACCGTTTTTTAATAATGTAGATATATCTATTTATAAATAACAATCTTATGAAAACTCTTATTTATTTAACCACATATTTATGTCTTAATTGTCTTTTTTTAAACTTTTCATTGTGTGTACAACTTTTCATACGAACAATCCCAAGGTGATCACACAACAGAACTGTATGGGAACAAATTCTCATTGTAATTTTTGTGAATGACAACCTTTAGGAATGTGCCTTGCAAATATTATATGACGTTATATGGTATGACTGTAATTTCTAAACATTATTTAACATGCTTTATAAATTCTTCTTTGACTATTTCCAAACGTATTACCTTAACTTATTTTTGCTTCAGTATTTCTCTCATTTTATATTAGCCATTGCCAATATACCTTCTGACTTTAGATTACTTTAGATAGTATTTACACAAAAATTAAGTTAGTATCTGAAAACATTATTTTTCCAAATCACATTTTTACTGGAAGTAATTGTGTAAAAATACAGACAAAAAATAATAGACTTACCAGGTCAGGAGTTTTACATCATAAAAGAATAGTGTCCTATATATAAATATAAAAATGTGAATAAATCAGCAATGTTATAATTTACCAGGGTGCAATTTATTCAAGTCGAAAGAATTTCTGTAGAGAAAGTAAAGCTGAAGATGCTTCAAAATTATAGTTATAAAAGGAGCATATCTGGAAGTTAACTTATTCTAAGAAATAAGGTGGTGGATAGAGGACATAAAATAGTCTTTTACAGTAAAGAATATATTTTGAAAAAATTAATATACATAGTTTTTACCTTTTGGGGCTTTGTAACTTAAAATTTGTTACTGTGTATTGTTCATATGTGTATGTTACCTTGTAGACAATTCATTAGTTAGTATGGGTTTTATTTTTTTTTAAGAATAAAATGATATTCTATAGTATGCACACATAATACTGGAGTCATAGGATCTGAAGGCCAACCTAAATCTATGTTGAAAAGAAGCCACTAAGTAGCTATAGCAACAGCTGTAATCACATAAGCATGGAGAAATTTTGCTATTCACTTCTCTGCGAGCTTTGTAGCTATTTTCATCCTTTTTTTTTCCAGAAAATGTAAATATAATGTCAAATTAATTGAGTATATCAAAGTTTACCTAAAAGTTAAGTGAATACTTTCTTTCAGAGACACAAGTAAATGTATTCAACTGCATTACAGATGAAACAGAGTTTAAAAGGAAGTGAAAATTTCTTTGTTCAAAAATGCCTTTAACTACTGTCCTATTTCTTCTTAGGTTTAAAAAAAAATTAAGCTCAGAAAACACATAGAGTATTTCATGAATGAAGAAAAATGTATTATATATTTCAAAATATTAACCCTAGAAACCATTATTAAAAACACAATTTTGGGCAGCCGGGGTAGCTCAGCAATTTAGTGCCACCTTCAGCCCAGGGCATGATCCTAGAGACCCAGGATCGAGTCCCAAGTTGGTCTCCCTGCATGGAGCCTGTTTCTCCCTCTGCCTGTGTCTCTGCCTCTCTCTCTCTCTCTCTCTCTCTCTGTCTCTCATGAATAAATAAATAAAATCTTAAAAGAAAAAAACAAAATTAAAAAAAATTTACTTCCAAAAAGTTTACTTTATTTTTTTTTAAAGTTTACTTTAAAAATAACTATAATCTTTTATACCCACATTTAATATAAGAACTAAATCATCCTTCCTTTGGATCTTTCCATGTCAATCCATACAAATAGCTTGAAAATATGTGCAAGTTCTTTGGAAATCCCAAATGTAATTATTAAGATCATTTCTAAACTTGAAAACATGTCCTGTTGAAAAGAAATAACATAATGATATTTAATGTATGTATAACACATATGGAAATATTAATGAATTTTAATTATTAATATTCATCTTCCTTTTATCTGAATTTTGACAAATTAAGCTACCTATTGGTACAAAAACCTCTTTTCCAACTATTATCATTACTTATTTGGAGAAAAAAATATCAGATTTTCATGCCCAAGTAATGTTTTATGTATATTAGTTATTTAAGCCATATGTGCAAATAATCAATATGTCATTGATTATTCCTTTGAATTCCTTTTATAATATTTGCATTGTGTATTTTGTGGATAAGACATGCGACTATTTGTAGCAGGAAAATCATTAGCCAGTATTTTAATCACTGTAGTACACAGATGGGTCCTATCATTACAGTGATATTTTAGACAGTATCTCTTCTTCAAATTTTCATTAAACTCAGGTATTTTTCTTTAAATAGAATTTAAACTCTCTGTTTTATTTCTCCTTGCTTCTGAGTGTGTGTGTGTGTGTGTGTGTGTGTGTAGGGGTAGGTGTGTATATGTGTATGTGTGTGTGCACACACATGTGTGTAATCTTAAGGATTTTACTACTGATATTATGTGCTAATGTGACCTGAAACTAGGTGTCAAATGCCACTCTCCCAATATTTTCCTGTAGGAAAAAGCTACGTTGTTTTTCCAAAAAGTACATATCAAAAAATAAATCACACATAACATTTCATCTTCAAGGCAGATTTTGAAATGCTGGCTGTAGTTAACACCCACACTGACATGCAAAAGACATGGCAAAATAAGGTCTAACACCAAAAAGATCTACCAATTACATATGAAAATATATGATTTACCAATATGAATATATTTGCTTAGGTTATTAAGAGATTTTGAAATTCATGTTACCCCAAGTTAACAATAGTTCTCTGTACCAACAGGTTAAGAACTTCAACAGAGTTACTTTGGTTATTGTTGCAAGAAAGCACTTACTAAGGATTCATGAAATCACTACCATCATTTTTTTTTCTTTCTAGAGTGAAACCTTTTTTGAAAGAAAAAGTCTGAATAACTATATATACACCAGCTATTTTTCTCCATCTGCTTCCTTGATCTGTAAATACTTATATCAGGAATTAAATGTTAAATACTACTTTTTCTTGCTGAAAATAAAATAAAATGACTAGGGTAAATTTATTCCTTGTCATTTATAAGAAGAAATTATCTCAAATTGGCATAGATGAGACACTCTGGACAACACTAAAATCTAAAATATGAACTAAACGAGGTATTATAATCACTCCCTAATCTAGTGTATTTTGTTCTGTGATCATAAATAACTTTGACATTTTTTTGTTCTTTGGCAACTCACTGTCTTGAAATAGTTGAAGAAAATTTCTTTCTTTTGGAAAACTTGCAAAATTCACACACAATTTTAAAAAATTTTAGTACTTTAAATATAGTGCCCAGTAGTCTCAGGAGCCAAAATGACAATAAACATAATCCATAGGCTGTAACTTTTAAGAATAGCTTCCTTAAAGTCACAAATATATTAAAATTTGTAACAGATATATTTATGATATACTTGTGGCATGCATATTGCATGGTATATCCTCAAAGCACTTTATAATCTGTACAATAACATGGAGAAGGCATTCATATTTTTCCCTCGATCTTGATGTGGCCACTGAAAAATATGGATTTTGAGCTTCATACAGACTTCTCTTGGAAATCAGTAAAACGCAGTAATAATACATACCTCTTTTCCTGTAGGTCTCTAAATCATTCCTCGAAGGCATAGATTCTTTATCATTCTAAGTTGAATAAATATAAATATTATAACATTCTATTTGTTAATAATAATCAAATTTCTTTTTATCTTACCTTTCATGAAAAATATGACTTACTCTGAAGAGTAGGCTATAGGAGCAAAAATCAGAGTTGAGTTTTTGTTTCTATTTTTTAATGAACAATAAAAAAGGAACTCAGAACAGGATCTCATCCTCAACTGTATTTAACAACTTCAGTTGGAGATGTGGATATGGTTTCAGTGTTAGTTGATATAAAACACTTGCACACAGGAAGGATTCTCAACATGACCATTTTCTTACCATTTGAGTTAGGACCATAATAAATTCCTAAAAGGGGCAGTCCCGCCCCCTAAGTGGGAGAGAAGAGCAGGGCAATAAATTCCTCCAACTCTATGCATGTTATTCACACACTCTTTAGAGTATTAAAAACGTAGAAACTCTCCTAGGAATGAAATAATTAGTAGTCTCCCAATACTGCATACAATTTGTTCAAAATTCAATCCACACTTACACCATTATTATAATGAGCTACTACAGCACTTCTCTTTTGGTGGATACTATTCATAAAAATTTTTGATAATGAGGAAATACCTCATTGAACAGACTTCTTAAAAAGTTGTTATATCAATAAATAGTTAACTACTAATGCTTCTTACTGTTATGTATATACATATATATATTAGAAATTATTTATTTGTTAGAGAGAGAGAGAGAATGAGCAGAGGGAGTGGCAGATACAAGGAGAAGCAGGCTCCCTGCTGAGCAAGCAACCCATAGAGGACTTGATCCCAGGACCCTGGCAAGGGACCTGGGCCTCTAAGGAAGATGCTTAACCAATTGAGCATCTCAGGCATCGCTAGATCAGTGTTGAAAGAAACTAAAGTTAATATTTTTAAAACTTCTATCTATCCCCTGCATAAAAAAAAGTGCTGGAGTATCAGGACTCACATTAAAAAAAAATCAACATTTTACAATATTTTTATAAACATCTAGTAAAGAAGTATTTCATTAACAAGACAAATGCCAGACTACACTTAATGAGATTAACAACCTCAACGCACTACAATTAAAATGATATTCACTAAAATACCACAGAAAATTCAAAATATAAGCTTCAAACTAGAAGTAAATGTTTTCAACGTGTACAGCACAACAGGATTCCTATGAAGAATATAAATGACACCTAAAAACCAATAACGTCAACAACCCAAGAGACCAATGTCTAAATATTATCCACAAACTCTTCCCAACAAATAAAACACAAATGTGCATGACTACATGTAGAGATGTTCAACCTATTTTAGTAATCAGAGAAATTCAAGTTAAAACTATAAAAGATGATTATTTGTTGCTGAGGCTGTAAATCACTGGGATTTCTCATTTATTGTCAGTAGGATATAAATTTGTAAATGAAGTTCACAATTTCAAAAAAACAATTTGGCATTATCTTGCATGCATTTTATGACCTGAAATTGTATTCTAGGTTTCATATATGCACACACACACACACACACACGCACACACACAATCTCCTATCAAACGTCACTGGGAGACATGAGCATCAATGTGTATAGCTGTATTGTGCATCATGGCAATAATTTTAAATAATCCAAATGTCCATCAGCAGCAGAAAGGCTACATAATTTAGGATATTTTTTATAAAATGGAATATTATGCTGTTGTGTAAATGAACAAAATAACAAAACGTGTCTAAATTGAAGCATCTCAAAGTAATAATATGAAAAAATCGTGAAACAATGCATATAATATAAAATGAACGGTATAAAATACAAAACTATGTACATGTGGTAAAAGCTTGAGAAAGCATAGAAAGTGCAGGATAGTTTTCCCTCCCTGGGAATGCAAAGTGATACAGTCATGGAGAAGTTCACAGGAGCCTTTTATTACCTGGTAACTTTTCATGTTCTGAGTTAGATAATGAGCAAATGGGTATTTATTTCTTTATTGTTTTTTAAATTGCACAAATCTACTATATAGACTATTGTGTATGATATACTTACGATAAAAATGTTAAAGTATAAATAAGATGCAAGATGTTAGAGCAGTAACTATAAACTGCTGAGGGTAGATACTCTAATTTGTTTGACCATTAGAGACTTCACATTCATATGTTGGGGAAACCAGAATATGAGTTGAGGCTTCAAAATGAAGGGAGTAGAACAGACCAAGCTCTATGAAGAAGCAGAAGGCAATTAATACACAGAGGCAACCAGAAGTCTCAAGTAAGGGGAGAAACATTTTCCCAATACTATACGAGGGAAAGAAGTGAAGATAGTGGATAAATAAGGAATAGAAAACACTGGAAATCTAAAATTACTGCAGGCATGAAATGAAGAAGAAACAAATAATGGAAAGATAACAGTATGCAGGCATTATTGAGGATAAAGATAAGGTTTATTATAAATATATTATCACCAAACCACACAACTGAGTGATTTTCTTCACTAATGCTCAGAAACTGGGGTGCAGAAACGACAACTGTATTAATAGATGAAGGACGACTGTCTTCATAGTTGCTAGAGCTGAGGGTTTCTGGTCATTGAGAAGAAAATGACGAAAATAAGGGAGCTCTGATTTCCAGGCTGAAGAGGAAGGCTATAAAATACAGGAGCCACAGACAAATTGGATGAGAATGCCAGGGTCAGAAGACAGTGAGAGTCAAACCTAGTTACACCTGTAGCAAGGAAAGGAAAGAATCGTGTGAGCCTGGGATATTGAAGAAAGTTCTTTCAAGGATTAAGATGCACATAACGGCAAAGTCCAGAGCAGAGTCTTGTGTCCAAATGAAGGAGAGCATATCATTGGATTGCAGTTAAAGTAGGAAAATATGATAAATTGCATTGCCTCAAGGATTAGAGACCATAGATTAGGAAAGGAAGCACCAGGAAAATGCTTTGCCCTGTGACACAAAACCCTGAGATGTTTATACATATAAATTCATATTTAATCATCTCACTCTGATCCATTAATTAAATCCATTGACTGTTAGGCTAAAAGCCTGGGGCTTGTGGTATCCCTCATTCTTCCCACAAATTTCTCATGTTGCATTTTGAATTTTTATTCTGATTTTTTTACTGATCTTTTCTTTTTTTAGGATTATTGTTAATACCTATTGTAACAAAGTGTATGTGTGTGTGTGAGTGTGTGTGTTTGTGTTTAATCTTGATTCCTCATAAAAAATGCCAAGGGGGGAATGTGAACTGGTACAGCCACTCTGGAAAACTGTGTGGAGGTTCCTCAAAGAGTTAAAAATAGATCTGCCTTACGACCCAGTAATTTCACTGCTGGGGATTTACCCCAAAGATACAGATTCAGTGAAATGCCGGGACACCTGCACCCCCATCTTTACAGCAGCAATGTCCACAATAGCCAAACTGTGGAAGGAGCCTTGGTGTCCATTGAAAGATTAGTGAAAGGGAATAAAAGGAGAGAAAATGAGTGAGAATATCAGTGAGGGTGACAAAACATGAGAGACACCTAACTCTGGGAAATAAACAAGGGGTAGTGGAAGGGGAGGTGGACGGGGGGTTGGGGTTACTGGGTGATGGGCACTGAGGAGGGCACTTGGTGGGATGAGCACTGGGTGTTATGCTATATGTTGGCAAATTGAACTCCAATAAAATTTTTTTAAATGCCAAGGAGAAGAAATCCATAATTAATTGGCCACAAGGCATGAAAGAAGTTGTTTATAAGTCTACACAAACAAACTTGTTCTATGATATGCAACAAGCCACCTAATCTCTCTAGCCAACATATTTATTTATTCACTGGCATAGTGGTACTAGCTCTGCTTTCTTCGTAATCTTGGAAAGAACAAAACAAGATGACGCGTGTCAGAGCAAAATGGAAATAAAAGTATTGTTATGATTCTATAAGCAAGCATTAAGTAATATTAAGTAAAAAAGATGAAGAGAACTAAACACAAAATGAGACTCTCTGGAGATGAATTTGAGTTAACATACTAACTTTGATTCATGCTGGATATTCATTTATTTAGAGATTTGGTTTATACAGAACATTGCACTGTTAGTGTATTATATCATTGGTATAAATAATTAGATAGTTTTTTTCTGCTTATATATCTTCATTTCATTTGATAAAATGCTAAAATATCTTTTTAGCATTGCCTATTTTTTATAAAGTATCTTTCCCTCCCATAGAATTTTCCATGAATCGTAAATTAGCTTCAAATGAAAGCAAGTAAAACAGATTTGATTAAGATTTTCATAAGAAAACTTATTACATGATGAAATAAACTACAGATAATAATGTTTTAATACACCATGCATCATTTAATCTTTTTTCTTTTTAAACGGAAATTAATATAAATGTATTAAGAAACAGGTTTTGTGGATTAAAGTTTGTAAGCCTCTAGTAATTAAAGATTGAAAGATGTTACTTTCTACTTACAGTGCATTTTCTATGAAATGACAAACATTCAGTAAGAGACACCAAAGGTATATCCAAAGGAGTTTTATTTAAATTATGATGTGTATATTCCAAATTAATATCACTTAACACATGTAAGAGGTTCTTTTTATTATCCTATCTCTCAATGAAAAATTTATAAGCCAGTAAGAGTTTACCGTTCCACCTCAATAGAAAGAATTAGTTTCCTAGATATTCAGTGCTTTTGTCTGATTTAAAATATGTATTTAGAGATGTCTAGCCATTTCACTTTAGAATTTAACGTATGAAACTTGGCACTTATACTTTTCTTACTCAGGTTTTTAAAATTATGAATATCATAAATTATATACAATGTATAAATACCATATATGATATGTATGAATATATAATATGTTATACTTAATGTATTTATATTATTTGAATAATATTCATATAATAGGTATATATACTCTCATATTGTCCAAAATATAGTTTACAGATTCTGTTTGTGAACCAACTTATTCCCAAGTTGAAAATAATCACTGTGACAAGCCTGCAAAAACTGCATCTTTAAGAGTATAAGAGAAGCCAAAATGCTTCCAGGCATACATAAAAGTTTACCTCGAAAACTTAAAAATACAATTACCATATGATCCAGAAATCCCAATGTCTGGGTATTTGGCCAAAAGAATTAAAATCAGAATATCGGGCAGCCTGGGTGCCCAGCGGTTCAGTGCCTGCCTTCGGCCCAGGGTGTGATCCTAGGGACCCGGGAATGAGTCCCACATCAGGCTCCCTGCATGGAGTCTGCTTCTCCTTCTGCCTGTGTCTCTGCTTCTCTCTCTCTCTCTCTCTCTCTCTCTCTCTCTCTCTCTCTGTGTCTCATGAATAAATAAAATCTTAAAAAAAATCAGAATCTCTAAGAGATATATGCACTCCTGTTTTCTTTGTGGCATTATTCACAATCGCAAAGATGTGGAAACCACCTAAACCACCTAACTGTGCATTGGCAAATGAATGAAAAAAGATGTTGACAAAATATTATTCAACCACAAAAAGGAGATTCTGTCATATACAAAATGGATGAACTTTGTGAATATTATGCTAAGAGAAAAGAGACGGATACAGAAGAATAAATAGTACATGATTCCCCTTCTAGGAGGTATCTAAAACAGTCAAAGTCATAGAAGCGGGAAGTAGAAGGTTGCCCACTGCGAAACTGGGGAAATGAGGAGTTGGTATTTAAGTGGTATAAAGTTTTAGTTGTGGAAGATGCACAAGTTCTAGAGATCTGCTGTACAACATTCTGCCTGTAGTTAACAGTAATGTACTGCATACTTAAAATTTGTTAAGAGTGTAGATGCCCCATTACCCATTCTTACCACAATATAAAAAAAGAAGCACAATAAAATTATAAAAAGTTGACCTTCTAGGATGTGTCTATGCTGCCTTGCTCAGGAAGATGGAGTGTACGACTTATACATCCTAGTCCTGAATCTATTTCCTCAAAGGATGATGAGTATCTCAATTTGATTTTCTCATATTTTAAAATCATTTACCTGTCACCTGCTGCAGAGGGCACATGGTCACATGCAAGAAAATAATTACAGCTACAGCAACATTCTTTGGACAATGTGAAAGATCCTTTGTTATTTATCTGCATTGTTCCATAACAGTAGCAGAACAAATTTAAATAAAGTTGGAGCTGCAATTATTTATTGTTATCTTTTAGATTATTTTTTACCTGGATAACACAGAAGAATAAACATAATCAGTTCCAGCTGGAAACACTTCTACACTATGTCAAGGACAATAAGTTCACAAATTGACTTTACCTGCTATTCATGTGGTATATGAAAAGAATCAGGCAAAGGGGAATTTAATTAGTGTGTCTCATAGAAGGAATAAATAGAAAAAAAACGATAGACTACTGATTGCATTGAAAATGAGTAGCATGCTTAGCTGTCAACCAACAATTGAACAGAAGTGGTTTGTTAGCATTTCTTTGGTCACACACATTTTGATTTTATTAGATTATTTCATGTGGAGTCTAACTTGCATGTGATTTTATGTATAATGGTAAAATGCAATTTTATTATACTTATAAATTAGAGACTTGCTATCAAAAATTATACAATGACAAGTATTTATACAGAAAAACTAAAAGATTATAATATTTACTGAAGTCTTTTATAGATCCAGAGCAAGAAGCAGAGGATGAAATAATACCAAAGAGCATTTATCTTTAAATAGAAGCTCCCTCTTTTAAAAACTAGAATGACAAAGCAATAGATATCTCTGATTCAATGAAGCATATTGCCAAAGATATTTTATCATATATATGTGATTATCATTTGCTGTCTTATTAAAAAAAAGGGAACATAAAAGTGAAAATCAGGAACTTTATTATGTACTGATTTTGTGCTAGTAACTACTGGAGGTAAACTATGTAAAGGATAGTATGATAATTTTCATTGTGGAAAAATAAATGTGTATATTGCCTTAGCATTCCCACTTATGAGAATAAACAGAGTCATATTAACAATTCTTTATTTTTTTAAGATTTTATTTATTTATTCATGAAAGACACTGAGAGATAGAGAGGCAGAGACATAGATAGAGGGAGAAGCAGACTCCATGCAGGGTGCCAATGTGGGACTCAATCCGGGGACTCCAGGATCATACCCTGGACCAAAGGCAGAAGCTTAACTGCTGAGCTACCCAGACGTCCCAACAACTCTTTAAAAACAAGGTAAAACAATTTTTATTACCTGCTATTATATCCCTGCTATCTAAAACCTAGTCTAACCTCCGCTTTTACTCATGTCCCTTATCTGTTGCCTTTGAATTAGTAGCCTAGATCATGAGTCATGTAAACATAGCTTAGTTTTCAGTTTGCTTTGTGCTATATGAGGAATCCAATGCATTTGTACATTTATTTTACTGAACTTACTGTCTAGTATATGTGATCGTATTAAGATACATGTAAAACAGTATCTTTGCCTAAAAGAAATTAAAACTATAGGGGAAGTTACCAACATGGTGACATGGTGACATAGGATACTGTTGAGCTTTTCTCTTCCCATGGATGCATCAAATATGCAATGACACACAGGCCAGTTCTCTCTGACACAAATCCAGAAACTAGGTGACTGACTCCTACATACTGGACAACTGAGAAAATACATTGAAATGGGTAGGAGAGGCTGAGACACACTCTGACCTTGAACTCCAACTCTGACATGGCACCTTAACAATCAGGGTGGAACTCCCAGCTCTCAGCTTCTCCTTGAAGATTGGAGGAGCACTTGGACTGCACATCTAGCACCTCAACTTTTAAGACTAATTAAGGAATGCACTCCCTAGTCTGAGAGCCAATGAGACTTGTGTTTGTAAGTCTCAGCAGAGTGTAGCAAACAAAGAAGCAGTTGTTAAATGGCTGTGTGTGAGTACTGACCAGAGCTATCCCCCTCCAGCACAGAAGGAGTAGACAAAAACACCCATCTCCCAGATTTTCCACAGAAGGGAGTTGATTGCACACTATTCAGATGCTGCCTGAGAATCTAGCTCATAATTAGCCCCCATCTAGGCACTGAGTGGGATCATCTCTGTAGCCAGAAGGAGCCAGTGGGCGGTTCCCCCACCTTCTGTTCTCTGCTTGCTTCAGCAATAAAATCCAGTCTCCAGCTTCTCCCTGAAAGCAATTTGCCAATACATCTAGTGCCCCAATTTTTGCCGCTGTCACCCAAGGGATGTATCTCGAATCACTTATGTTGGCTAGCCAATGGAGCTTTGTATTCATGAGTCCCTCAGGAACATATTAAACACAAAAGCAGTTTTATCATATGGGCACACAAACACTTCCTACAGTTAGCCTCTCCAGGGTCAATGTAGAGGGAGCAGGCAAGAATGCCCAGCTACCAGGGACACCTGGGTGGCTCAGCGGTTGAGCATCTGCCTTTGGCTCAGGGTGTGATCTGGAGTCTATGGATCAAGTCCTGTATTGGCTTCATCCATGGAGCCTGCTTCTCCCTCTCCCATGTCTCTGTGTCTCTCATGAATAAATAAATAAAATACTAAAAAAAAAAAAAAAAAAAAAAAGCCCAGCTACCAAGTTCTCTGAGAAAAGGATTTGACTGCATATTTTCACAGTTGCTTCCTCGGGATACAGCTTCTGATCCGACTGCATGTAGGAGTTTATTGGATGCTCCAAGGAGCTTCATAAAGCTGTGGACACAAAAGATATATAGATTGATGATTGGAGGCACAACCCTGGTAAATTGAGGCGCAATCTATATGGTAGGGTGGTTCATTTGTTCTTTTTGTGAATCTGTTTGTAATCAGAATTTTAAGATTCATTTCGACATGGCATATGCTTCATTTTGCAACACAAGAAGGTAGTAGAAATCCATATATGACCTCTGTAAAACTATAGTACAGTGAATTTTGAACACTTATGTCATCGCAAAGTGAATCAAGAGGATAGAAACCAATTAAAAGGTGGCTATGTAAACCATAAAGCTATAATAATATTTCAGTTTTAAAAATTAGGAAAAATAATTTAGAAATAAAATGCAAATGCAAAATAAAATAGAAATAAAAATAGGTAATTAAGAATTCTGGTAACATTACAAGAATATGGTAAAGATTAGGAATAAATGTTAATAATAGATGCTAATGTTAAAACTAGCCATGCTGGACTGAAATTGAAGTAAGTTATACTTATCTTGGATATTTGGAAACATTTTGACAGTAAGGTCAATCAGACTATAGAAAAGTTTTACTAATGAGGTAGATATGGCAAAGTCACTGAACATCTTTAAATAAAGTTTAGCCATATTAATGGAAATGGTAGGAGAGCTCTTGTTTGGACTAGACAGTTCTTCCAATCACTGCATTTGCTTTTAAACTTATCACCTAGAATTTTCAATAGGCTACCAGTATGCAGATAACTGGCATTTTCAATGACAGTTCTTAATCTTTCTGCCTACCTCAAAGCATCAGAAGCTCTTATTAAGAAAAATGAGAATCTTGAAGTCAAAGATTCAAAATCTTGGTTTACAATAATCTTGGTTTACAATTTACAAAATTTCATATGATAAATCAGGCATACAAAAACAACAAAAGTAAAATTTATAATAAATTATTTAATCTCTACAATCAAATTTCTGATTTTCAAAAACCTGAAAGTATCATACAGCATATGGATATAACTCAAAATATATCTTCTTAAAAAAATGCTTTCTGAGATCATTATTTAACTCTATTATTAGGATCAAGTTATAAATTTCTACTGTAGTCATGTAAAAATAGCAGCTAATTGATCATGGATTATTACTAAATCAATATGAAAAATAATAAATTGCACATTATGTAATCTTTAAGCCATAGATGGGGGAAAAACAATTAGAGATTTTAATAATGGGAATGCAAATAAGGAGAATTTCATGAGATCAAAGATGGGTCTTTCAAGAACATGAAGAAACTCACTAAAAGAGAGAAAAGATTAGAAAAAAATATGGTTCTACCTCACCCAAAATAAAGGGAAAACTTTATTCAATTATTTTAAATAGCATTATACTTTAGATATATAATTCAGAAATGAAAGCCCAGTTCCCTTCAATTATGTGGGGATAAAATAAGGTTATTTTTTAACAGTACATCTTATAATATTTTTCATCAAGAAGACATAATCTCCTGCCAAAAATTATTAAGATTAAATAATGTCAATTAATAACTAAAGCAAGACCCTGGGCGTTGATATATAGGCACAATGCTTCCATTCCATATACAACTACTCACCTGCTAAGTTATTTTCTCAAACACGATGCTAGGTACCAGATACATAGAGATGGAAAATGCAAGAACCTCATACAATTCAGTTGCAAGTTGGTTTTAAATGTCAATTCTAAAGAAATTATATCTACTTCCATTTGAGTATTCCTTCAGAAACCATTTTTTCTTTGCCATTTATCATTTATTTTCACATAAAAATATACAGTAATATTGACTGGAACACATACCACATTTTGCACGGATTCTATGCACACCCTTCAGGGAGCAATGTTGTGCCTGGGAACTACAGAATCCTCATTGCTTTTTATATAGACATTCAGAAAAAAATGTATACACTTTCCAGTAATAACTATGTAGTCAGGCAGAGTTGAACACTTTCTGTATGTTGTACTCCCTACAGCCCTTTGAGTGCCTCTTTTTACAGATAGGGTAACTGAAGCTAAAAGAAGTTTGCAAGTTGCCCAGGGCTAAAATTGTGTAAATTTTCAGGGACATGATTTCCACTCTTGGATGGTCTGACTCCAAAGACTGCTCTTAACTACTTCACTATATCCTGCCAGTCATGGATTAATTGACCTTCCAGGAAAGTTCCCAAAGCAAATATCTTCAATATGTGACAATTTCCTAATGCAAATATTTTGTCAGATTGCTATGTCATTGGATACCCACAAACATATATTTAAACATGCTATATGGTTGGTTTGTATATTATGCTGTTCATCATGAAACAGGTTTTGAAAACTAGACACCATTGTGTGTAATTGGTAAAAATAGCATTGACAGGATATTTTCATGAGATTATAATTTAAAAAAAATAATGCTACTAAATACTAAAATGTAATATAAGAAATCAGCCATGTCTATAAATGAATATAGGTGTATGGTGCTTTTGGGTTGGGAGAATGACTGCTCTTTACAAGAGCTGTTGCAATCTGAAATGCTGCTTCTTCACCTGGCTGCACAACACCTTTGCCGCTCTGATTGCTCCACACTGGGCCAGTCTTTCCCCTGATATTATTGCCCAGTATTCTGTAGCCATGCTTCATTACTTGAAATTGTTCTTCAATGTGTCTGCAGCGTGTTCTTCAGCTTGCCCTATTTGAGATCTCCCCACTTCAGCTCACTATACAACAGCTGGCCAGGTATCCTGCTGTCATCCATTTTTTACACTTGTGCAGTCCAGTGGAGCTGCATTGTAGCAACTGTAACTTCACTGCTGTTGGATTGGCCGTAGTCCAAGACTATGTGTTGGTGAATACATCCCCTCTTGTGATGCTAACTAAAATCAATGTTAAACATAATGACCAATATTCTGCTTATTTTTTAATTATGGCATGTTAGTAAACATCTATATACCTTTACACTCTGCATAATCTCTCTCATTAATCAAATTACTTAAATGTTTAGTTTGATAACGTATTTCTTTTACCATGATTTAAATAGAACATTAGGAAATTGAATAACTGATGCATTTACCATCACCTTACAAGCTATATAAAAGGCTACATATTAAACAACAGTCCCTGGTGAATTATTCAGGAATTTTGTGATGTGCAACTGTGCAAAAAAAAAATGTAATGAACATCAACTATCCATAGAAAATATTAAGGTTGCACTAGACAAGATACATGCAGAACTGCAAATTGCTCATAAGCTCCCCATAAGATATGGAAAAATATTCAGAATATAAACATATATTTTGGAAAGCTACCAGCAGGAAACCTGATACTAATAAAAAATATGAATCTAGTCACTAATATGTTTAAGATATTGGCTTATATATTATTTTGTGCTCCAAATATAGCAAAATATCTAAAAATTGTTACTCTTTGAGCTACCTTATTGCGTAAGTGATCCCACAGCTGACTTGGTATTCAGTTTCCACACACTTCTACCTAGAATACTCATAAATTATAGGTCACATGAAATGGCCAAATACATCAAAGTGAACACATTAGCATTTTCCCTTCATATTCAGTATATGATGAAGTTTATTAGTTTTCTTGTATGGAAAGACACCATAATAAAAACAGAATATGACTGAAATTGTTACATTAGAAACTTTGAAAGATAGTACAGGAATAGTAAAGGAAGAAGTACTGCAGGGAGAAAAAGTAACAAATGAAAAAGTATACTTACAGATTGATTGATTATGACAGTATTAGGCAGACCATATTGGTGTGCAATAAATCATTTAATTATAGTAAATTATGTAGCTTCTTTGACTAAAAGCTAATCGTCATATACCATTAGTATAACATAATTTCAAGATTGGTTGTGTTGATAATTTTTATCTGGAAGGTGAGAGAAACAAAGACTGATGTTGCAGTTGGTAAAGGAGCAGCACTTTCAAACACCTAGATAATGTAATACAAGAATTCTAGTTATTTTTGTGTGTGTGTGTGTGCATGATACCACAGCATCACTTTTTATTCCAGAATAAAAAGCTAGAGCTTTCTCCCTTCTTCTACCCCCACCCAATTCTAGCACGTCATCGTACTGTAATCCCAGTATAATACACACCAGTACTGGATAGAGCCATCAAAATGGTAAAATTAGACATATAATGTGTATTTAAAAGTTAATGCTGACCAGAGTATAGGTTGCGTGTATATAACTGGCAAACACCAAGTCAATAAACTCATAAGTGGGTTGTATAAGAAACTTGTTGTCGTCTTTCAAAAATGCAAATTGCTATTTTGTGAACTTCTAGTATGCACACAGCAGATTTCTTTTCAGCCAGTTCAAATTCTTCCCATCCCTCCTATTCCAGCTTCCTTTGGTTTTCCAAAGTTGCAAGGGCCTGAGTATTAGAAGACTATTGTACCTTGTAGTGTATTATCATCTAATCTTACTGATTTTCACAGAAAGACTGACATTCACAGCTGATCTTTAGAGTTCCACCCATTTCACAATTCTTTTCCTACTCACCCAGACTGCCAAATATGTCAAGTTCATTGTCACTACATCCACCGTACTCTTAGCTACGTGGAGAGCACACTGGAGATAGAGAAAATCCTGCAGGTCACCTCGGACATAACTGTGTAGACAATTCACAAAGACATTTCTGCTCATTTCCTACCACACTGGTACAGGGACATATGGATATTTGGGGAGGGGGTGCTGGAGGGCTAAGACAGAGGACATGGCTCTCAATGGCCCAAATTATCTGGGTATTCTAATACTGTTCTTTCTTAGAGTCAATTAGAAACAAGATTCTTAGTATCTGGTTCAATCATTTTCTTTTTCTCAATCTAGAGCACCTTTATCCAGTTCAATTTAGTCTTGGCTCATAAAGTACTCCTCTAAATCTATTGTTTATAAAATGAATGATATTCCTTAAATCCAACTTTATAGCCTTGGCTTTTAAAATGAATTATTCAGGGGAAGATAAAGGGGTACATGGCAATGTATGGAAAACGACCTAGGTTAATATCCCAAGGTATTAATCTACCAGATATATTTTTCAATTTAGGAAAAATATGAGCAAGACGAGTTTACTTTTAGTTATTTTAAGATATACTTATATCTTGTTTAATAAAGAAATACACTGAAATGTACAGCTTTTAAAATGTAAATTGAATTTCGTTAAAATAAAATATGATTGTATTTTGAAGTGTGATACCTTGGACCCAACAATAACCAATTGTTAAAATCCTCATCCAGGGCAGCCCGGGTGGCTCAGCGGTTTAGCACCGCCTGCAGCCCAGGACATGATCCTGGAGACCCGGGATCGAGTCCCACCTCGGGCTCCCTGCATGGAGCTTGCTTCTCCCTCTGCCTGTGTCTCTGCCTGCCTCTCTCTCTCTCTCATGAATAAATAAAAAAAATATTTTTAAATAAATAAATAAATAAATAAATAAATAAATAAATAACAAAATCCTCATTGATTTTTTGATTTTATTTTATTACTATTAGTAGAATACATATGTAATTTAAGGAACATTTAGACTTTTGCTACATTATATTCTGCAGAAGTAATTATTCTACACAATAGATTTTCCATATATTGAAATAAAGAGAAAATAGATGAAGTTTTTATTTTGAAATCTTATAAGATATAAATAACCAAACTTTGTGGTACAGAACCACATGGAAACGGTTTAAATTAATTTTTCTTCAGATTGCTGTCTTGTGTACAAAATCATGAAGTGATTTTTTTTTTAATTTTCCCAAATTGTAAATTCTCAGGAGGAAAAAGTACTTTTAATAGGATCACTGCTGGAACTTAAACTTCTTTCGAGTTCACCAGATGATGACAGTTTAAGAGACTCACAAAAATGCATTGCTGTTGTAGACTGCTAAATGCAGCATCCCAGAGCGGAAATTTTATTCAGATCTCTATCAGGAGTTCAAAGATGTGGTGCAGCTCTAAGTAGGTCTCATGACTTTTCAAAATTAACTTCCTTTTTGTGTCACTGGGATATTGCGAGAGAACTACTATTCTGGATGATAGATGATCTGTATAATCAGTGAATAAATGTGCTCCACTGAGAACCTCAGAATGACCTAAGATGATCTCTTCTTCAGACTGGAAACTTTGAAGTTTTGGTTGGCTTTAAATCTTTGAGGATTTTTGTCTAATGAAAACACATTGCTAATATGATAAATCTACCAGTTTCTATTTAAGAATCTTAATAGAATTTAAATAGGACTGGACATTTTCCATAGAAATAGGTCAAACATATATATTGGACATGGCAGAAGGAGTTTTAAGATCTAAGAAACACAACTTTAGAAGGTTACTCTTAATGACCCACAAAAGTAACATTAAAAATGCCTTACTAAACTTGAATTTAAAAAGTAAAGAAAATATAAAGGCTATTATTATTACTATTATTATTTATTATTATTATTACTACATCAGATTGCAGATAAAAGTAAGGGATCATTTTAATACATTTTATTCCAACTATTGTGAACTTTGTCCAATTTGGTGTGAATTTAGCTTTTGGCAGCATATGCACTAGATTTGGAAGAAACAGTACTCTGAAAAGGCCAGTATGACTTTTCCTTGTATGGTTGAAAGTCATGCTTACAAAAGATTTACTTGCTAAATAGATGCTAACTTCATGGTCTGACATTCACTCTAGAACCATTTTATTCATATCTATAGAATATGAAGCAAGGATATCACGGTTTCATTAATTAAGCATAAATATCTAGAAATATTCTTCTGAGTTTGAATTTTTGAGGAAAAAAACAGGAATCATAAGGCTTTGTTGGATGATTCATCCACATCTGCATAATTCAACAGATATTTGCAAAGTACAATTTGCTTCCTCAGTCAGGGCAGTCAATGAAAAAGATGACTAAAGTTGCATGCCCATCCTAAAGTAGCTTAGCACAAAGAAAAGATAATAAAAAATTCATACGTTTTATGTTTTTACTAGTATGCACTGGTTCCTTTAAACATTCAGAGTAAAAGTTACAAGGCCCTCTTCATTTGGACATTTATTTATTTATTTATTTATTTATTTATTTATTTATTTGGACCTTTAAAATATTCATTAATAGCCTTTTTAAGAGAAAGCACTGACTACAAGTTTTTTTTTTTTTTTAAAGAAAAGTCACTATATATTCCCTGTGGTGAAATACAGTTTATCTGTATAGTGAAGACAATTCACAATAGAAAGAAAAAGAACTAAAAATTCTAAGATCCCATGTCAAAGTAACCAAGTGTAGAAGAAATAAATAAGAGCCAGAAACATGTTCCTGTATTTAAATGGATAAAAACAAAGAATGTAAACTATAATTTGATCCCCAAGTACTAGAATATATGCACACAGATCCCTATGTGTGTGTGTGTGTGTGTGCATATATATATATATATATATATATATATATATATATAAAAGAACCTAAAATAATTACAAAAAAAAAAGAAAAAAGAGAAGAAAAAAGAAAGGAAGGAAGGAAGGAAGGAAGGAAGGAAGGAAGGAAGGAAGGAAGGAAGGAAGGAAGATCAATTTTCCTTCAACTAGATACTCTCTTCCTCTGCTATTATTGTCCCTTAAAACAGTCTTCAGTATAGAAGACTCTCTACTCTATCATAACTCATGTCAGGGCTTTACTCTTTTACTGTAAAGCTACTTGCCAAATTTCTGCTACTGTATATGCATTCACCCATTAGGAAGAAATAACAATAATGGTGATAATAATACCTAATCCCAAAATAACCAGTGTTTTGTTCACATGTCATCTCATTTGATGTTCTCAGTAGTCCTGGAGGTAGCTAAGCCAAGCATCCTTGTTTTCATTTGAAATGTTAGCAAATCAACTCCAGTAACACAGTTTACAAATTGTTAGTTCCTAATTTATTTCCAGTTTCTCAGACTCATTAAGCCTTTTCCCATGAAATACACAGAAAATCATCTACGAATACAAAAAAACCCAATCGATCCTAATGTCAACCATATTCTGAGCCAATTCTGATCTACAAACATCAGCTACTTGTAACACCAGCATTTGTTATCCTCATTTCAGAACAAATACAGTTAAATATTTTCCCTACTTTTTCTAATAAAGTCTTATGTTGGATTATCCTATCATGCATCCCCTGTGGTATGTATTTGAAACTGCAATTTCAGCATGTCTGGTGCAAATTCTGAATACCCTCATAGGTTCTGTCTTTTTTTTGTTGTTGTTGTTCTGTCTTATTAAATTAATTACTCACCACCATTCCCCCCTTGTAACCACAACTCTCGCTGTCATCTCCAACCCACTCCACCCCAGTCCATTACCTGGTTTGCACACTTACCCACCGCCTGCTACCCCTGCCAATATATAACACATTTAGGCATCACCCGGTTTCCCCCACCTATAGGATTGGCCACCACTTCATCCTCTGCCTCACCTCCTTAGATTTGGATGTGTGTGTCTAGGGGGAGGTGGGATATTTACTCAAGACACTCTCATCTCCAAGGCCAGTCAGTAATCCTCTGAGCCCAGGCAGTGCTTTGCTGCACATTCTTTATCCTAGAGTCAGGACTTGGTTCTTGTTTCTCTAGCACCTAATAGCTTCAGGTTTTGTTTCACTTCAACTTATAATAAATATAATTTATAACCTAATGAGCCAGTATAACACACACACTTAAATACAAGATTTAGGAAATAATACTAACCTTTGGCAAAATAGTTGGTTTCAGCGTTCTTAATTCTCTATTTTATTCTATTTAATACTACTTCATTCTGTGCTTTATTCTAAACTTTCCTCTTATTTTTCTCTTAAAACAGGTTAATCAAAATAAAATTAAATGAATTTATAATTTGCTAAGTGGATCATGGCACCAGTTTAATAAGACAATGCTGTATCTTGCTAGCAATGTTCCACATAGACGAACATTTACCCAAAAGATAATTGCTGCTGCTCAATGGGCCACCAAAGTCTTTGGTCTCAAATTTAGGAACTGATCAAGTTTTAAGTAAATTCCCATACCTTCCAGCAGAGGTTAAAAACACACAAAGTATAATCACTATTTGGCCACCAATTCAGAGGACAATTGTGCTGAAAAACCCTCTAGCTGCTGTTTTTTCTAAAACCTATTTGTAAGATACATGAGAAGAGATCATTTGTTTTATTAATTGATGTAGCGCTTGTGTCTAGACAGATGCTGGCATATAGGGAGCACTCAAATATTTGTTGAATGAATCAATCAATGAATCAGTGAATGTTTGGAAGAGGCTTAGTAGATTGTTACTTATTCATGCATTCTCTCATTCAATACATATCTGATTAATTCCCATTATACATTAGTCACTGTGCCTGTTCTTGGTTACATTATACAATTACTTCATGCCAAATCCCTATTTTTAAGAATCTCTCAACCTAATAGAATATATCTTCAGTATGTTTCTGAGTGTTAAAGAACATTAATAATAGATTAATATGTATCCTTTGCTATACATGGAGTTTTGTATGTGACATGTATGTTAATTTTCTCCTTGTCAGTCAACAAATATTTAAAGAACCCTTGGAATGTGTCAGGCAGAGTTCTAGACGCAGAAGACAGAATGAGAAGCAAGAAAAAGTCCCTTTCTTCGAGAAGCTCACAATTCAGTAAGACAGGATAGAAATATCATACAACAAGGAAATAGGGTCAAGTAAGTAGCCTTAAACACTGTGAAGAAATAAAGCATGCTAAAGAGATAGAAAATGATTTGAGGAAGCATTAGGTTAGAAAGAAGAGAGACCCCTACCTTAGCATAGCTTCTAAAGTCTTCTAGAAGAC
Source organism: Nyctereutes procyonoides (assembly GCF_905146905.1). Taxonomy (NCBI): domain Eukaryota; kingdom Metazoa; phylum Chordata; class Mammalia; order Carnivora; family Canidae; genus Nyctereutes; species Nyctereutes procyonoides. The sequence continues at coordinate 20,869,427 of NW_026575121.1, forward strand.
AGGGGGAAACTGAGATATTGGTGAAACTGTCTCGGGAAAAGGCAACAAGTACCCCTCTCCTTCTTCAGTTCAGAAGGACACAGTGTTTGTACTATTTAAGGTTTGAAGTTTCATTATTGTTGGCCATTCATCCTCAAAGAAGAAAAAAATCATCAAAAAAATTAAGAAAGGGAAAAGAAACAGAACCCTCTCTTGTTAAGCAACCAAGGTTATTAGTACAGAATATTTTGCTGCAAAGGAGGACAGTATTAAATTGAAACCATGTTTAAAGGGAAATGATTGTTATGACATGCATTTCTCATATCAGAGCAATTTAGATAGGAAATCACCGGTAAGCAAACATTCTGTATTATAAATGAAAAAATCCTGAAAGGATTATTGTTGTCTTTTTCACTGAACACATCAGCAAGAAAATTATTCAGCCCCAGGCAGAGGAAACAAATATCATCAAGTACAACAGTGTTGCTGTTTGGATCCTTCTCCTATCCTCAAGGACTGTCATGTTTTCAATACTCATTTCTTTGTATGTCACCTTTCAGTACAAGTCTTTATGTCGTGTACTCATTCAGTCTGTTCATCTCCTGATTGCTGCTATTGTGAACTTCTAGAATTTTAAGCATACCAAGGACACTACTTTCCCTGAAATAAAATTATGATGCAAAAACTAAAAGCAAATACAATTTGAACACATGTGAAGTAAATGTATATAAGTAGATTACTAAGTGTTTACACTTAAAAATTAAACTATCTTCTTGGAAGTCAGCTATAGACACTTTTTCATATACCTAGGATAGCGTCATGAGTTATCTTTCAGTAAAAACAAGCTAAATGGAAAAAAAAAAGCAGTAAAGTCATTCTATTACAAACTCACTGAGAAGAAAAACAGAAACATAGGCCCTTAAGCTCCATTCCTCACTATTTGCTTCTCTGCTTATATGATAGGGTTCCTGACCCTAACGGTTCATTTTCCAAGCTCTCACATAAGCAGACTTCTTTGACTCTGGCCTGCAGGGGCTTTGGTGGGAGACAGGGGAATGAGAGAAAGTAAGAAGCCAGAGTGTTTCTTCCCCTTGCTAGTATTTTTTTATCACTGTGCCCATGACATCTCCAGCAATGCCCACATGTCCTGTGTGGCTCTAACTCTTGCTAGACAGAAGGCCTGAATCTAGCTGTGGCAGATAAACCTCTCCCCTTAGCATAAGTAACATGGCCTCTTTCCTATTTACCTCCATCCAAAAAGAACTAATCGCTCCCTATCGTTGCTCTTGTCTGCATTTTATCATTGTGCCCACTTTGTTGCTCAGTTTTCCATTACCAGCGTGACCAAATCTCTATAGCAGGTTCTCTTTGCTTTAAATTTGTTGAGTGGTTTCATTTTCCTAGTAACAACTTGAAGAATACAGGTAATATGTGATCTACTTCATACATATGTGGAATTTTAAAATGTTACAATGTGTATATTGAAATGCACAGTCTTTTCACATGTATGGTCATCAGGACATATCCCTACATTCTTTTCCATTCTTAAATTTTATGTTGGATATTTGTATAAATGTTGTATAAATTGTCCCACCAAAATTATTTTATAATGTTCTCAATTTCTATGAGATAAAGGCTTTGTTGTTCCTATGTGGGTAACCCTAACCTGACAAATTTTAGTATATCTCTATTATTAGTCTTTCCAGAACATTGCCCTCTTTTGCAAAAGCAAACCACCTTTCTTGACATTCTCTTCTTCCTACTTCTTCCATATTGTTTTTACTGGAGTTGCTATTTTTCCTACAAATTCATCTCCTAAATTTGATTTGTCCAAGCTAAGCAAATGAAGAAAGAGGAGGAGGAGGAAAGAAGTAATTACTTTTTCTAGGAGTTTTAGATTTAGGATTGCTCTATGTTTGGTTGACTGTGATTTCTGTATTATGAAGAAAATTAATGTAGAATGAAGTGGTGATCAGTATTCAAAGAGAAGCAGAAATAAGAAAACAAATTAGAAATAAGCAGAAAGAATGAAATATTCAAAAAAAGGCAGAAAAGAGGTAGAGTTTAAGATCTCTTTGTAATTCTTTTGAAGTCAACCTTTATTCTTGCCCTTTACATCTCTTTTTTTTAAATATAAGCAGACACATATATATGTATTAATTTAAATAATTGGGGGATATACTCTAAGCCAATTTAGCCATTTTTGATTTAGCTAGGTTGAGTTTATTTTCTGTCACTTTGCAACCTACCATGGCATAAGTAAGACAAATTTTATTATATTGTGTTGACATGTCATACTGTTAAACCTGTTCCTTGGAACAAGGACATTTCTTGTGTTAGGGTAATGAGGCCTCACATAGAAACCAAATTATTCTTGTTGTCTAGAATCCATTTTTAAAGGTTTGAAATCCAGACTTCAACCAGAATTGAGAACAAAAGCCACAGGTGGGTTGCAGAGTGTAAATGTGGTTTTTCTCAGCCTTGACCATGAATAAGACAAAATGTCTACCCATGTTGGGGTAAGTTTTAAGAACCTATAGAATAGACAGCAGACTAGAAGAAAAAATTAAAAAAAATATATATCAGGGAAGTTGAACCAGTCACTGAATATATATACATGTAGCCCTTAAAGATATAGTATAGATATTACAAAACAATGTGTGGAATAGGATTAGTGACTGAGTGCTCTGAATAAGTTATCTGAAGAGAATACAAAAACTTGCAATGTGAAATTATACATTTTTTCTATTCTATTTAATATTCATTTCTTTCTTGTTCTTTATATAACTGAAATAGTATGGTTTCAAGGGCAAAATGCAATTCAGCTGATAACAGTATGGCAGGTCAGAATTGGTAATGGCCTTTGCAATGCCTCTGTTTTGTTTTCTTATATATTTATAAAGGTTACTTTAAAATCTAGGTGTTCACCATAGTAACATGGAGAATGATTTTAATTGAGTCCCTCCAGCTTTTCTACCACTTTAAAAAATGTTACACCATTTATTTTTTTTAACAGAATGGGACAGTTGTATTTAAAAACATGAAATTCCTAAATGAAGCACTGCCCTGGGATGACAGAGAAGAAAGTTTATTCAAAGCCTCCCCAATTCTATGCTTTCCCTCAATGCAGATGTTTTATTCTTTCTTAACCGTACACACACATTCACTCACACAAAATGTTCACTAAGGTGAAGATGTCTAAAAAGAATGAGTTTTTAGCAAAATAATTAAGCAGATGAATTTATCTGGTTACATTTTACTTCTCTCCTTTCTTTTTTTCTCTCAAAACTTTCCAAGTACATGCACTCTTCCTTCTTCACTGGCTCTTTGACTATTTTCCAATAAATCAAATAGATTAAGAAATGAAAAAGATTTTCCCATTTCATTTATACTTGTAATTTAAGAACGAGATATTTGGAGAGTGAAACTTTTTTTTTAATTTATAGTAAAACAGAGAGAGAGAGAGAGTCAGAGACACAGGCAGAGGGAGAAGCAGGCTCCATGCCCCGGGAGCCCGACGTGGGATTCGATCCCGGGTCTCCAGGATCGCGCCCTGGGCCAAAGGCAGACGCCAAACCACTGCGCCACCCAGGGATCCCTGAGAGTGAAACTTTTGGATCCTAATAAATAAATGTTTAGTAATTGAAAATCCACCCTTGATAATATCCTGAGACAAAGTTGGGCACGTGCTCAGATAGCTCACTGAGGTGAATACTTACTCCACTAAATTGCTGGTCAAATGTTGCAAAAGTGTGGCTAAGGACTGTAAAGATTCCTATTAGAATGTTACATTCACTATACATACACAGATTAATTTATCCATTGATTATCTAACAATAAGGACATTTTATTCTTTGAAATACCAACCTTATTCTTATTAACTAATAATCCTATCTAGGGATCATAGGGTGTAAGGTCAATATCTCTCAATAGAACACAACGTATTTTTAATATTTTGTGTTTGTTTAAATTTAAGTTCCTTTTTGCTGACATATATAATTAAACAAAGTACTCTCTACTTCATAAAATAGTGATTAGATCTATGTCCAGATTATTAAGGATTTTTTTAATGTTTTGTAAATTTAATTCAATTAAGGTAAGTCATGAGAGAACACTGATAAAATTCCTTGGCAGGTTTTAAGAAAGTTCATTTGCTTTTTAAAATTAGGTCAATGTAATCAACATATTAATGTTTCAGTGAGTGAATAATGAATGTATCTAATATTAATAAATACCAGATTTTACCCAAAAGGAAGAATGAGTGATGGTAGAGTGGAGATCTAATAGAGATGAGCTTCTTCAACCTCAACCTTCACATTATTTAATATTTCTAAAAGTATTTTTCATTCTAGAGCTATCCATTTCTTAAACTTATATAGAGCTTAACTTTTTAAAATAGTGCAAAGGAAACCACTATTGACAGCTATTTTTGATGAAAAATTATTTGTTTGGGACCAAGTTCCATTTATCTCTGAAATGCTAGTCTTTATTTCCACCCCCAATGGTGAATTATTCACCCATTAATGCAGTATCTCAAAGATTACCTCTACAGATCCTCAATGTCTGCCTGTAGTTCAAATAACCATACAGACAGAACCATATCAGTCACCTCAAATTTATGTAATTTTCTAAAAAAATTAACATAATTTCTCAAGTTATTTGCAAGATTATTCATATAAAATATGATTTTACAAGTTAAAAATAATCCTTTGATACAACTCTGGTAAGGGCTGACTTTTATCTTGCTAAACTTGGTCTCTGTAATTACAGGAAAGGTTTCCTGTCCTTATTAAAATACTTCTCAGCTGTGGCCATCCTTGGTTTTGCGGCTGCTGTCAACTTACCACTGTCTTCTCTTGGCTCTGCATGATCACATGAAGCATTAAGTTGAATGCGGCATCTCCTATTGCCATTTTGTTGCCATCACTCTTAAGATCACACATTCTATGCGTGTGTGTGTGTGTGTGTCTGTCATTTATTCTGATAGAGTTCCAGGTACTCTTGTCATTGTGGCATATCATTGCTCCCATTGCTTCCATCTTCAAAGCAAAGTGATCCTATCTTTGATTATACAAGTTGTATTATGGTGGTCAAGACTGGCTGCACACTGATCTCTAAATCTTTCCATTCTAACAGAATGTATAAATCATTCTGGCCTAGTACTACATACAATGTGACTATATGTTGAAAGCCTCTGAGTTACAGATGCTAACACTTTGGATTATTCACTTTTCTTTTCCATCTGCATTCTGAGTATTGGGATAAAAGGGATACTTTCCATGGAAAAATGTCACTAGAGGTCCTTATAGCATCTGTTCTGTAGGGTACGTGATAATATACTCAGAATGATACGCAGAATATGCCTGAAAGTAGAATAGGAAATTTTGTTAACATAGAAATGTTCAAAAATAATCACATATAAAAATACATGACAAAAATATGCTTTGATAAAGGTTAAGGAGTGAGGCTTGCATCAAATACACTAGAACAAGTTTTTAACATGCCATTTTGTGGGATAAAGTTTCATGTAATCACAAGAGATTGTATCCAAAAAAGAAACTAAAATTTCAAGTGAATAAAACACAGTTTTGCTAAGATGAAAGGATAATGATACATTTAAGAAACAGAAATAAGTTACTACTTATGAAATATTACACACTAAAGGGATGGATAGTTCAACCATTTACTAAATAAATCATAAAAACATAATTAAATTCTAATATTTTATGGTTTATTTTTCAGAGGGACCTAATAAAGCTGGAAATGGCAAAGTACAAATTACGTATAAGTAGATATGTTATCAATCCCAAAATATCTATGATTCCTTGATTCTAGAAACATGGTAACCTTATGTGCAAGGTGGTATGAGAGATAAAAAATGGAGAAGAGTATGGTCCTGGAATATGAAGTTGAGAGTGATTGATTGATGATTTTTTTAAAGATTTTATTTATTTGAGAGAAAGAGAGAGAGAGAGAGAGAGAGAGAGAGAGAGAGAAAATGAGTGAGGGGGAGGGGCAGAGGGAGAAGCAGACTCTCCACTGAGCAGAGATCCAATTGCTGGCCTCCATCCCAGGACCTCAGAATCATGACCTGAGAGGAAGGCAGATACTTATCTGACTTAGCCACCCAGACACCCTGAAAGTGATTTATTTTTGGTTAAAGAAGACCTTCCCATAAGGTAGTGCATTTTCAATATGTAAGAAGGAGGGATGCCTATAAAATCTGAAAAGGCAACATGGAAAAAAATGTATAGAGGCTTGAATTGTCCTTCAGATTTAGAAATTGATGAGAAATTTACCACTTCCAACTTCCTTTTCAAGTCTAATGATTATCAAATGACAGAGGGCAGAACCATCTTTGATAAAAAATAATCAAAGTCCAAAATACATTAGGAGATAACAAGTGAGCACCTTGGTACTCTAAATAACTCTGGATGTCTTGAGTCAGACAAATTACTTTCTGAGGTACAGTAAGATTTGCACTGATATCATCACTGAACTGCAGTTAATGGTCTCTCAGGAACTATGTTGAAAATAACAGAGTCCTGAGAGCTGTCAGGCTGGCTAATTTGTGGAAAATGACAGACAGTTTAAGAATATTTTATCAAGCAGATGCCTGTGAGAACTTAGAAAGACAAGAAGGGAAGAGGTCATCTTTAAGAGCTAGAATAAAAGCACGAGGACAACAAATACAAAGCTCAACAAATACACTCATTTCTTCTTTTCTTTCTTTTTATGCATTTATCACAGCTAATTGGGAGAATGACACAGATTAGGGTTTGTCAATATTGGCCTTGTCGATATGTTGGCCTGATGATTTTTTTGTCGTGGGAGATGCTGTCTTATAGATTGTGGGATGTTTAGCAGTGTTCTTGGCCTCAATCAACTAGAATCTAGAAGAATCTTTCCCTCTGTCTCCCACTCTTTGGGGTCTGGACAATATGTTTCTTCACTGGAGGACATTTCACATCATTGAGGACCACTACTGGACCACCTTACATAGAAGTAAGGTATCTGAAAATTTTAAGGGAATTTGACAAGTCTTCCATGATATTATTTGGGACAAAATGAAAATATATAAATAGAAGGTTTTTAATAATTAAGTGTATTTGTATCTGGCTTATTTACATATTCAACAAATATCTATTGGAAATCTACTCAGAGTCAGGCACAGTATCTGGTATTGGGATAAAAAATGATGAGAGTTATATCAGTATCAATTTTCAGAAAATTTTTCATGCCTCCATCCTTAGTCTTGTAATGTCCATCATTTTACTGATGCTTTGGCTGTAGACAAAGATGTTATGGGTTTCAATGCAAATTTGGAAGCTTTGTTTAAAGTGGATTTCCAGGGGATCCCTGGGTGACTCAGTCCCGCATCAGGCTCCCTGCATGGAACCTGCTTCTCCCTCTGCTTGTGCCTCTGCCTCTCTCTCTCTCTCTCTCTCTCTCTCTCTGTCTGTGTGTGTGTGTCCCATGAATAAATAAATAAAATATTTAAAAAATTTAAAAAAATAAAGTGGATTTCCAGAGGTAGGTCAGCATTTGCTATGCCCAGGGAAGAGGAGGGAAGTGAAGCTGGGGAGTGTATTAGGCTGAAGAAATAACGTGTCTGAAATCCATGATACGAAAATAAGAACACTTATTCAAAGATCTTTGACAAATCTCTCAGAGAAAAAGGGTAAGAGACAGCATGGAAGAACATGAGTATATAACAATATAGAAATGGCAGCACCATGTTGGGGCTTGCAATGACTATTTAGAATGTTTTACTTTACACAGAGTAATGAGAAAACATTAAAGGATATTATGAAGTGTCTGATAGGAAGATACTTGTTATTTGTAGCAGTAACTCTACTCAATGTAGAAGAGAGAATAGGTGGAGAACAAAAGACAGCTACTGCAATAAGAAGTGACTAGCTTTGATTAGCTAGCTTTGTTTGGCAGGGAGACTCGAGAGAGGTAGAAGGCTTTGAAATAAATTGAGGAAGAAGTGAAAAGAGGATGCTGTTGTCCTGAATCTAGAGCTAGCCCCCCCCTTTCAGAAATGAAGCAATCCTACCCGTTCTAGGGATATTGGAAGATGACCAGCCAACTGATTGCCTACCTGGGAATTACCTGTGGGAAGAGAGCCACTTCCCCCCTTCATGACCTACTTCTGGAGTCAACCTGCTTTTAGCAAAGAATCAATGCAGAGTTCTACAATTCTGGGTTATTTGTTACACATAAATAATAACTAGAACATGCCCATTGTCTCAAATATCTATGATTTTACTTTTAGTTCATGAATATCTTGTAGACTATGTTTGACTAATGTGATTGAAATAATGCTCCTCAGTGACAAGTCTGGATCTCTCATGGACACTCTACTTAAGGAGTTAAACTAGTTGGATGAACATTGCTCTGAGAAATAGTGGCTGTGGTGGTGGTGAAATGTGGTGAGGTGCTGACTTTCTAGGCAATGCTCAAGGTGTTTCCTGATTAACTTTGATTGGAAGTTTCAAATGTGCTATTTTTATGGCTGCAATGTCAAAATTGCATTAATAGCCAAAATATGCCCAAAGTGTCAATATGCCCAAGTTTTCACTTGTAAACATTTTCCACGAGAGGCTAAGTGACAGATGATGTTAGGCATACACTTAGAATCCCCCCAAAAGAGAAGAAACTAGGACCAAGGAACAGAGCCTGGCCCACTGATATCTAGAGGTACTCAGTGTACAGAATATAGCTGTCTCCTACTTTCCTTTCAACATCACAGCCTTATTAAATGCTTGTCTCCACATTGTAGGCCTTACAAGTCTTTAGAAGGCCAAATATGTGCCTTCTGGTTGCATTAAAATGAAAATAAATTTCCACCTATGAATATTGAATCAAAATTACTTGCTCCTACCCATGTGGATTTTCTCCATAATGTTGGCTATATCGTTACTAGAATGACCCAGGCGATTGACCAGAACATGATGATCTTTTTGGCTGCAAGTGAATTTCCCTGTGCCTCTTCCCTCTTCTTCCTTAGCACCTTTGTTTTGAAATGAGATGAGAAGGGTGTGCTTTCTGAGATGAGCTGCAGTTCAAGTAGTCCTTACTTTTAAGTTTTCCAATTGCTTCTCTTCCTGGCGACATTTATTTAAGAGTGTTCTTGATTATTATTAAACCTGGCAGGTTCATCCTGAGTGCCTGAAGTGCACCAGATCCTTTTGGAAAGCTGGAAGCAGAAGACAGTGACTGCTATACAGAGAATAACAGCCGTCTGAAACTGCACTGCGCTTTGACCTTGGCAGTTTTTCTTTAGCTACTTCTAGCATTTATTCAGAGTGGGCAGTGACTCATCGGCTCTGTCACTACCGTGGTCATGTTGTATTAATTCTAAAGCCCTGGTGCTGCAGAGTTCCTATCTTTAATCCTTACTTGTGTACTGTAAGAGTTCAGACTTGAATACACTTAACCTTCAGAATAAACTTATTTTGTGCTTTTCAACATCGCTTGAAAATAATGAAGATCTGGTTATGAGGTAGCAATTCTAATTGTAGGGTAAGGTTAATGGAATAATTTGCTGGACTAGCTTATGTGTGGCTACTGTATGCTGGCATTTGAAAAGTAATTTACTAACTTCTCTCTCCATAATTAGAAAAAATAAAATGTTCTTTTTATTTCTTCTCTCCATGTGCATCACAGTAGAAATTTTATCTACACACCCACATGTAATAGTCATTTTATACCCTATCAACATAAAAAGGTAACGACATGGAAAACATATATGTTAAATAACATATGTGTATACTTAAGTCCATTTATACCATTGGAATTATTTAAACTAGTGAAGATTTGAATGATAATAAGGTAATAAAATGTGAAAATTATCTTACCTTATGTGTTGCCTATTCCAGCCTATATGAAGGCTTATCTATTGTGAAATTTATTTTAATTTTGAAAACAGTTTGGAAAAATATGTCATATTCTTCCATTAATTTGATCTAGGTTTGAAAAAAACACCCATTTTCACTGAGGCAAAAATATAAAAACAAGCATTTGGTATTTAAAAATGTACTGCTTCTATGGCAAATGTTACATGTAGTTTACACAAAAATCTATATTTTTTGCAACTATCAAACACAAATTAACACAGAAGGAAAACTAGACATTTTGTGATTCATTGTGGAAAAACAGACTTTATTCCCTACAGCAGAATTATAAATCTTAAGTTATATCAGAATTAGATCTTTCCAAAGAAATACCTCTCCAATTTTATCCTTGAAGTACAGTTTTTTAAATGTTATCTTAATTAAAATGAATCATTTTCCACAGAGAATTTACCATTTCATACAAAGTACATTTGATCATTTATTTCTTATGCATAGCGAGTGAGTAAAATCATACACTTCCTCTCCCACCTTATCACATGGTTATATTTGGCAGTACCTCTCTTTTATTGTTCTTCATCAATTGAATTAATGAACTGTGAAATCAGTTATTATTCTGTGTATATATATTATAATTTCTGAACTGATGCTTACTTTAACCCATACAAATCAGGGAAGCATTGTTTTAGAAGTTCTTCAAAAAGGGTTAAATATACAACAACAACATAAAAAATAACTGTCTTGCATAAGGGAGTGTAAATCACTAGCTGCATATGTGGTTCTAACTGAGGCTTGTACAGTACATTGCGAGCTACAAGTAAATGGTGTTGAAAGTATCCTGTCAGGATGGATCTGTCCTCTGGGTCTCCACCGAACATAATTAGTTTCATGTAAAATGACTGGTTTTCAAGTTTATTATATATGAATTTAATATACCAAATAGATAGAATACAAGAAATGATAAGTGAAAACATTTCAAAAGATTTATATGTCTCTAGTGAGCCCCAAAATAGCCTATCCTGCATTCCTCTCACTTGCCACACGATGTGTATTACTCTGACTTTGCCCACAAGTGAGCTGATTAACTGTTTTGTGAGGGGCTCTTTACTCTTTCATTTTTTTCTTTTACAGATAAAAAAGAGAAACCCATAAAGAGGATACGTGACCGAGTTTGTAAAATTAAAGTGTATGCAAAAATGACATCTCCTCCATATAAAATGTTTGAATTATAAGAATCCCTGAATATAATTTTGGAAAATTTGATAGGTGCCTTTCAGTTTAGTTCATCTAGTTTATTTGTTATCAGTAATTGGAATACAACAAATTAATTTGATAAATTCACTTTGCATGTTAAAGTTGTCCGAGATCACAAATTTATTTTAGGCAGTTTTCCTTTTTTCATAATGCATTAATAGCGGCTTCTACAGCATTTTATCTTTATTTTTTTTCTTAGTATTAGGTATGTATATTTTTCTTGTACAAAAGTAGGTTTTTTTTCTATCATATTTCTTTCCATTAAGAGCTATACTTGATTAAACAAAAGGTCCTCACCGCCAGATACAACTCATTGTAGACTAGATATTTGATGGATCAGAAAACATATAATGTACATGTTCAGATGCCATCTCTTTAGAAACTCTTCTCTGATCATTCATTCTGGCAGTTCCTCAGCTACTTCCTAGCATATCTTTCCATTTCATTCTTTAAATTTTACTGTCCTCTGACACACGTTCTTCATTTACTTTTTCTTGGTATATTTGACCCTAGCTTTTTTCCCCCAGACTCATCCCCACACTCAATATTTAATGTTCTTGCCTAACTGGTCTTATTTCTCTGTCCTTAGTACCTAAGATTCTGCCATGTACCTCTAGAAATCAAAAGTATCACTTAAAAATACGTTAAATTTCAAAGACAAAAGGAAAATAAATAATACATGTAACACCTATTTTAAACATCAACCATGAGTTTAGCAATAAACTACAAGCACATGGGGCATGAGAGGTATGTGTGTGTATGTGTATGCTTGCATGTATGAGAACTGGACCTTAAAAATGATATTTTGCTGAGATATTTCCCAAAATGTAGTGCTGAGATCAGTATCCAAAAATTGCAATTTAGTTTGCAAAAACCAGTTAGATTATGGAGTGTGGAAATTGAGAGAAAGAGCAAAACAAACAGAGACAGATACTGAAAACATGTAGAGAACGTAGGAAGCATACATTAAGGTACAAATCTCAGTATCTTGGGCTCCCCTGCACTCCTGTCTATTCAACATTCTGTGAATATGATCTGTACATTTACAATTCCAAGTACAGCATTTTATTTCTTCACCCCAAATGATTGCAGCCCCAATTTTGCTTCCAGAAAGATCATTTAGAGTATTTAACGCTTAGCTCATTTGCCATGGCCTCTCTAAGTGTTTTCTAATCCCACCAGAATAGCACCCCAATGTACAAGCGCTTCATTAGACTCTGGAAGATATTGTGTAATTCATATCTGTTTTCCCTGCTGGATTTTAAAGTCCTTCATTATAGGTGCACACTTTATTGATCTTAGCAACCCAGTACTGAAGAGATTACCATGTGTGTAATTTCCTACACATAATGAAATGCAGTATACTGAGATGGGAAGGGTGGGAGCTTGGAAACCCCAGGAGAAGGTCCTGTTTGCCAGAGGGCTTTTCCTCATCCCTCCCAGTCAGCACATCACACATTACCTCTGCCCCGTCTTGATAATTCCCTAAAATTCCCTTTCCTGCTTATGCATTCTGTACTTTAATGCTCATTTCATGGAGTTTTTATAATAATTACGTGACCTACCATAGTAAAGAATTAAGGAATTCCATATAATTGTAATTGTTACAATTACTAATACGTTACTAATGTAATACATTAATGTATTACAATTACTAATACATTATTAATAATGGTTTTTTTAATGGAAATCAATTTAGTTGGTTCCATTATTCTAAACATTAGAATGTTGACAAATATAGTTGCAAGCAACTGTGAGCTGTTTCCTTCTAACCCTGGTTCAGCTTGTTTATTTTCCACCGCTGTGTAACAAATTGCCACATACTTAGTGGCTTAAAACAACACCCTGTCATTGTCTCACAGTTCAGTGGATCAGGAATCCCAGCAAGGCTTAGCAAGGGGGGGCTCTGTGCTGGTTCCCATAAGTCTCCATCGAGTGTTAGCCTGGATCAGAGTATCACCTGAGGCTTGGGGGTCCTCTTCCAAGCTTGCTGGTTGTTGGAAGAATTTCCCTCCTCCTAGCTGTAGAACTCACCCTCAAGGCCAGCAGGAGAGTGTCTTTAATGTTTAACCTTTTCTAAAAGCTCAGCTGGCTATGTCAAGCCCACCTAAGATGATTGTCCTTTTAATTAAGTCAAAGACAACTAATTAATAGTGTTATCATGGGAGTAACTTTCCAACATAACTACAGATTGAATATGCACTAAATGTATGGCACTGTAGAGGATGTGTACACACAGGAACTGGGATATGAAGGGGACCATCTTAGGATCTTGCCTACCACACTGAAACTAGAAAATGTATATTTATTTTATATATTGTGACAATGTCCTTGTGTGTGGATGAAGAAATGGTTTCACGATGCCTTGGAATATACCAAGTGAAATATCATGAAGACCCTTGGGGAACTCTTGTATGTGAACAGGTTGTACCTCAGACAGTGAAAATCAGATACCTATGTAAAAAATACGCATATTTGTATTACTTTTAAAAATTCATAATTACCATTAAAATAAGTGGTAAACATGTGTCTTCAGGATAAAGATGAACTAATGTTTCATATTTTAATTAGTGAGGAAAGAAAATTCTGGTGAAAATTATATATATGTATATATATAATTATATATGTATAAATATATATACATGCACAATACAGTAAGAAAAAGGTGTTCAATTTGGTGGGGGAGGATTTTGGTCTGAGTGGTTGGTCTTTGGACAGCACAAGTAAGACGATCAAGAAATGAATATTTCAAGAGAACTAAAGGGAGGGAGGGAGAGAGAGAGAGAAAAGCACAAGGAAAGGGAGGGAAAAAGAGAAGGAGAAAAGGAGATGGAGACAGGGAGGAGAATGAGTAAAAAAGCATACCTCATTCTGTTCACTTCACTATGATAAAGGCAAAAAAAAAAAGGTGAAAATGAGCATCAAGAAAGTAACCTAGAGCACCTGGGTGGCTCAGTCAGTTAAGCATCCTTCTCCTGATTTCAGCTCAGGTCATGAGCTCAGGCTTCTGAGATAAATCCCCATGTCAGGCTCTTCACTGAGCATGGGGTCTGCTTAAGATTCTCTCTCTCTGGGCAGCCTGGGTGGCTCAGCGGTTTAGCGCTGCCTTCAGCCCAGGGCATGATCCTGAAGACTAAGGATCGAGTCCCATGTCGGGATCCCTTCATGGAGCCTGCTTCTCTCTCTCTCTCTCTCTCTCTCTCTCTCTCTCGTCTCTCTATCTCATGAATAAATAAATAAATAAATAAAATATTAAAAAAAAAGATTCTCCCTCTGCCACCCCTACCTAGTGCTCTTGTACTCACTCTCTCTCAAGAAAGAAGAAAAGGACCTAAAACCAAAAATTTATTTTTCTGATTGATTGATAGATTGATTGATTGATTTGAGAGAGACCACAAGCAGTGAGAGGAGCCAAGGGAAAGAGAGAAAGAGAATCCTAAGCAGACTCCCTACTGAGCTCGGTGGATCCTGTGACCCTGAGATCAGCATCGGAGCTGAAACCGAGAGTCAGATGGCTAACTGATTGAGCCATCCAGGGACCCCTAAAACTGAAACTTTAAAATACACTGAAACAAAAACAGGGGCACCTGGGTGGCTCAGTGGTTGTGCCTGCCTTTGTCTTAGGTCATGATACCAGGTCCCACATTTGGCTCATAGCAGGAAATCTGCTTCTCCCTCTGCCTATGTCTCTGCCCCTCTCTGTGTGTCTTTCATGAACAAATAAATAAAATCTTTAAAAAAAGAAACAGGGATGCCTGGGTGGCTCAGCAGTTGAGCATCTTCCTTTGGCTTAGGGTGTGATCTCAGAGTCCTGGGATCGAGTCCCGCATCAGGCTCCCTGCATGGAGCCTGCTTCTCCCTCTGTCTCTACTTCTCTCTCTTTCTGTGTCTTTCATAAATAAATAAATAAAATATTTTTAAAAAATAAAAAAAGAAACAAAAGCAAAGGAAATTATTGAGGAAACTATTCAGGAAGAAATTATATATTTAATCATAATTTATTACTAACTTATAAAACGCAGACTTTTTTATTTATTTTTTTTTAAATTTTCTTTTTTATTTATTTATGATAGTCACACAGAGGGAGAGAGAGGCAGAGACATAGGCAGAGGGAGAAGCAGGCTTCATGCACCGGGAGCCCGATGTGGGATTCGATCCCGGATCTCCAGGATCGCGCCCTGGGCCAAAGGCAGGCGCTAAACCGCTGCGCCACCCAGGGATCCCACGCAAACTTTTTTAAACCAAAAAGCTCATATCATGGAATTATTTCAACTTTAAGTTTCAAAAACATCACACCTTGCCCAACTGCTGCCCACATACTCTAGAAGCAAACAAGGGATCTTTATTAACAAACAGACACATTTGTTTTGGGTGTCTTCTGTGGTATACGGGAATAGATTTAAGCCAAATTTTACTTTTTTTTTTTTTTGGATATCATTTCTCAGAAGCAAAAGTTGAGGAAAGGTTTTTTGTTTCTAATTGGTTTTGAATTTCCAGTATACTAAATATGTTCATTTCTTGGGCATGTTCCCTATAAAACTCTGAAGTGATGGTAATAAATTAAGACTATATATGCATATATTGGTATAATTCCACCCTGACCAGCCAAGTGTGCATAGCATGGAGACTGGATTCTGCTAGGAAGGGTAATATAGGAGTGTATGTCTTAAGACCTAAATGGAAATTTTATTTTGTATGTTTTTACTTAATAATAGGTAAGGAGGACTTTTCTGAAATTTGCTTGGAGCTACAGTATTTAAATTCATCCCCTGGGATAACAAAAGTCAAATTTAGAGATTATTGAGGGATATGACCCTGATATAGATCTAACTGTTGGAGAAAACTATATACATCTTTTCAGGGTACTTTAGACATTGACTTCTCTATAAGGAGAACAACATTGTTATAGATAAAGGTTTACTTTCTAATGGAATTTGATAAGTTTTATGTGCAGAGATGCAAGAACATTCAAATCTTGCCCTAGATGAAGATTGATTCAAAAGGAGTATTTGCATAGAGTCAATCAAACTACCATCTTATAAATAGCCTTTACATACCCTATATACCACTGAGCTCAGGAAAAGTCTGCTTTGTGGTGTACCTGAGTGACTCAGTCAGTTAAGCATCTGACCCTTGATTTTGGGCCAGGTCATGATCTCAGGGTCCTGGGAAGGAGCCCCATGTTGGGGCTCAGGAGGAGTCTGGTTTAGAATTTCCTTTCTCCCTCTCTCTCTTCCCCTCCCCTCCCCCCCCAGACTCTCTCTCTTTACCTCTCTCCCAAATAATAAATAAATCTTCAAAAAAGAAAAGAAAAGTCTGCTTTGGAGCACTGAGCTAGAAGTGAAGTTTAAATGAGACCCCTAATCAATTTGATGTCTTCCCTTTCTCAGCAGTATTTTGGGACACCTGTTACCAGACAACTAATGATGAGAGAGAGAGAGAGAGAGAGAGAGAGAGAAATCTGTAGTGAAGGCCCTGGGCTGATTAAACTCACAGTATGCTTGCAGGACTTGAAAAACAAGAGAAAGAAATGACCTTGAAAACCCAGTCAGCCCAAGGAATGAAGTTTTTTTATAGGTCTTCTTACTTCATAGAGGCATGTAGCTCAAGAAAAAGAATGGATTTGTGACATTAAAGCATAAAACCTGTCTTCTTTAGTAAAATTTAGTTTGAGGGACACAGAGAAGGCTTTGCAAACAGGTCCAAGCTGTTGTGCAAGGTGCCCTGCAGCCTGGTTGTATGACTCAGTGAATACAACGATGCTAAAGGCATCCATATGAGATCAAGAAGCAGTATGAGGTCCCTGGAAAGCTCTAATTGGAGAGTCTCAGCACAGATGTTAGTGTTCTGCAGTAGAGCCACGTCGTCAGCAGCAGAGACCTACCCTTTGTGTGAAAAATAACTCCTGTTCTATAGATGAATGCCTGACCAAAGAACAGCAAGTGACTGTGCCATCAGAGGTGCCCAACTTTCATCCTGCCGTTGTCAGGTTACCAAATCACAGAGTCAAATGGTTGCAGACGCCATCCTTCACTCAGTTTAAATGGTACCTTCTGGAACTGGCCCGAACAGATCTGGAGGTTACAAGTAAGTTGCACGAGCAGGTAGCCTCGATTCTGCTTCACCAACGTCTATTCCTCAGTTCCCCACTCTGGTCTCGTGGCTGCAAGTGGCTTGAAAAGCTGAGACAGGTGAAAATCCAAAGCTGCTGCAGGACAGAACACTGAGGATTCTATTAGATTCCTTGGGCTGTCATAACAATCTACCACAAGCTGGGTGGCATAAAACAACAGAATTGTATGCTCTCATACTTCCAGAAACTGGATGCCTGAACTGAAGGTGTCAGCAAGTTCATGTTCCCTCTGAAGGCTCTGGGGAAGAATCCTTTCTTGCCTGCTCCTGGTTCCCAGTGGTTGCCAGAAATTGTTGGTGTTCTGTGTCTTACATCTGAATCACTTCAATCTCTGCCTTGATTCTCACATGATGCTCTCCATTTGCTTGTATCTGTATCCAAATTTCCCTCTCCTTTGTCTTATAAAGACACCAGTCATTGCATTAGGGGCCACCCTAATCCATTATGACCTCATCTTGGTTACATTGACACAGACAATTTCCAAATAAGGTCACATTCACAGGTACCAGGGGTGAAGACTTTAACACAAAAGTTAGGGGAATGCAATTCAACAGACAACAAGGAGTGGCAGTAAAGGGCAGTGAGAACAAGAATCCTCAATGTGGGCAGAACTGGAAGGGGTGTGTGCTTGGTTAGTCACTCAGTATGACTTGGTTAGTCACTTGGTTAGTCACTCAGTATGAAGAAGGACCTGACGTGAGGTCAGAACACACATTTTCTGGGAAGTGACAATCATTTGGCAGTTGATGACAAGCATGAAAGGAGTGAGATTAGAAGTTCAAGGTCAAGGAAGTTAAAGAAGTCAGTGCACAGGTAGGCTTACAGGAGTCAAGATTTTTGTGTCTCAAGATTTTTTGTGTCTCAAGATTTTTTGTGTCTCAAGATTTTTGTGTCTCAAGATCCTTGTTATAGAGAAGACGATGTTTCAGTGAGCACAGGAGCATGAGATCCACTGATTCTACCCTATTCAGAATGACCTGGCATTATGGAATAATAGGATGTCTCAATAAAGGCTCAACTAAGGTGACGTTTCTGACAAAACACTTCCCAGGGTTTCAATGCTGTCTGCCAGGATACAGTGCATGCATTGTACTGATTCCTTGAAATATGGAGTTTATTTTCAATACCTTAGACTCAATGACACACAGTACAGGGATTGGGTAGGACTGGCCTTTCTTACCATCACTGCCAGCCACCAATAAGAAATTTGTATTGCCTTGCCTGAAAACTTAGCCTCAGCTGGGTAAGATGGTCTGGTTCCTGGGGGCAGAAGGTTGGGGATATTTATACTAGGGAACTTGGGAGTTCTAGGTTCTCAGACACATACTGGATGGTAGGGAGTAGCGTGGAAATCAGAAGATCCACTTGGGCTTCTCTTGGTGCTTCCATGTCCAGCACTATGGTAAAAAAGTATCAGTAGCAATTACAATTTTAGTCAAGGTCTCAAGGCTTATACTTCTCAGAGATGAAGGTCTGTGCCAACACATCAGGCAAGCATTCAAGACCAGATGAAATGCTGCCCACAGGGAAGACATGGCAAAAATTGGTGGTGGATAGGCAGATGACAAATATCACTAATAGCCTTAGGGCCAGTTTCAGTAAAGAGAGCTGGAGCTCATTCTTCTATCTCTTGCCTATTAAATCCTCTGCAGATACCTTGAAGACCAACTCTGTAGTTACCTTGAAGTAATAGAGTGGACTTTTCATCCCTTTATCACCAATGCCCTAGATTCACATCTTCTAGGCTTATCACATGATTTCTGCCAAGGTAGAAGTAGAAAGCATTCACATCATGGGCACCTCAGTAGTACATGCACAAAAAATTTGGAAGCGTTAATCTTTGATCAATTCTTGTGAGAGTTGATGGACAAAGGCCTTGATTAGATAATCCTGGAAGGCATTTCATAGGCTTTCCAGAAGCATCTATTGCCTATTGCGATGAAATCAATAATGCACCTTATTGGTTCTTCCTCTCTCTCTGTTTCACTTTCTGATTCTTCCCTCTTACTCTCTGGCATCACTTCTCAAACTCTCTGCACACATGTATTGTCTCAACTCTTTTTGAGGACACCCAAGCTAACATGGGAGACTTTTTTTTTTTTTTTGCTACTCATTTTGGTATTGTTTAAATCATTACTGCAAAGATACATTAATTTGTAACACCTGATTTTAAAATGTGACAAATAATAAAAGCAGAATATGTCCCATAGCGTGGACTTTGAATACATAGACTAACATGCTTTCATTATTTTCTGCAATTTTTTTCTCACTACAACATTAGTATCAGTTAATCAGATAGAATTGTATATGTTCTGTTTTGAACTCCTCCAGAACAGGGATTGATAAACTATCAATTAAAATGCAATGCACAGTCACTTAAAATTCCTATACTCATTATTGAAAAAAAGTATTTCAAAGCCTGATCTCTGCTTTATTTCATGAAAAGAGACAGCCAAAAGAATCTGGGAAAGCGGAACTCAGAAGAGGGTTTCTGAAGTAACTCAAGAGATCATGAACACTATCCTGCTTGTTATTCATAGAGATTCCATCCATCCATCCATCCATCCATCCATCCATTATTTCATTTAAATCACTAATATTTTGATCTCTGCCATTTTCCAGATAGACTTCTAGATGCTAAGAATTCAACAGTAAAAAAAATACAGAGTTCTCTACCTTCTTGAAACTTACACTCTATTTGGTAAACAAATGAAATAATAAGCCCACAATATATCATGTGGCAATGCATGCCAGGAATAAAATGATTAGGGGGGTAAAGAATAAAAAGGGGTAAGTATTGACATTTAGATATGGGGATAGAAAAAGGTATCTTGAGAAGGAGCCACTGTAACAGTCCCCTGAAGCAATAAGGGAATGGGTCATCAACTATCTGGGGAAAGTTTTCAAGACAGAAGGAATAATAAGGAAAAGGATCTAAGGCAGGAGCATGCAGGGCACATTGTGGGAGAGTGTAGAGGCCAGTACAGGTGTGAAGAGGGGGTTAGCCGGGGAAGATCATGTAGGGGCTTCTAGGTGTGATCTTTGAGTTTTTTTCATACTATGATGGAAAGACACTAGAGTGCTTTGAACAGGGGCATAATAGGATTTGGAAAACATTTTAAATGGCTCTCTTTGGCTGCTCTGTGGAAAATATATTTTTAATGAACCAAGTAAAGTTGTATTTTAAAAGAAAATCCAAATTCTGCAAAGAAAATGGGAAAGTTGAGGATAAATTAAAATGACTACATTACATTAACATGTTGGAAATGTTCACAGACCTGGAGTCATTTTGTTAGTTTAGACACATAAATATTTATTATATGTAAAACGATTTAATATGCTTTTGGATGTTTCCTTCCTTTGCTCTTGCTCCCCATCCACATTAGCCCTCCACTGTGATCTTTTGTACCTTTTAACAGGAAGACAGGCAGAAAATTAAAAAGAACAAAAATCTGCCCCGAAGAAGCTATTTGCTTCTGCTTAAAAAGAGGCCCGGACATATTCTCAAGCAGCCAGCAGAAACTGAGAATGTCCAGGCACAAAATCAGCTCAGTGTAAACGGATGGCCCTGAAGGTTGGCCATGTCCCACAGACAGGGAGGTACACTGAAACTAGTGAGGGGGAATCGTGAGATGGAACATAAGTTCTGCAAAGATGTCAATTCATACTGGTAGCTATGAAGGCATAGTACCTAGCATAATAAAGCATGAAATTAATGCCTAATAATTACTGAGTGAACTAAAAAAATAATAATTATTATTGTTATTGAGTGAACTAAAAAAATTAAAATAAAAGAAGAGGCATCTCAGAACCTCTGCTTGATCTATTTTACTGGAGAGAGGGCACAGATGATGCCATCCATCTTTGCTCCAGGAAGACCAGCACAGCACTGAAGAGGTCACTGACAGGCATATGCTCTTGGCAGTGCAAGGTGGAGCCTGAGATCCTGGGGAATCTGGGTAGATATTCCATTTTGAAGAGCCAGTGATCATGGAGGGGTGCCCAGTTTAGAGGATTTTCGGAGACGATGGTGCCATTGGCTGTTAGTTGTGGATAAGACATTTGGCATCTATCTCTTTTATGTTTGGGGAAAACTTGACACAAAAAGAAGATGAAAATCCAAAGTGTGATCTTGATCCTAAGCAGGCAGTGTCTGAACAGAGTCTCAGGGTTCTCTTAACCATCAAAGTAAAACAAAGTTAATTGGAAAGTTAAACACTTGGTAAAACACTTTAAAGTTCACTTTAGCTCTAGGGTAACGTGAATTAGATCTTAGGCCACTCTCTTTTTTCTTCTCCCTCTCTCTTTCTGAATATCTGGATTGTTGACTGCTAAAATATGAATAACTTTACTGTAATTTGTTACAACAGAATGTTTTTGAGAAAATGTTGTGATTGCCTGTCTCTAAAAGCTTCACAGACAGAATGCAGAAGGCAGGGATAATGCTGAGCCTCAAACCTCAGGGATTGCTTTGGTTAATTGCAAAGTTTATTTTTTTTCTCTTTTTATAATGCTGTGTCATCTAGGGGTTCCCAGCCCACTCGCATGGGTTCTGTTGCTTAGTTCTTCATGTCTACTGAACAGCTGTGAAATGTTGCAGCGTGGCGTGCTGAGACCACAAGTCACATTTGCAGCACGTGTTACTGCATTGCCATCATCATTTCACATTTTTAAGAGATATCAGCTGAAAATGAGTGGTCAACTTTCAAAAGACATTACAAAACCCATTTAGATAGATAGATGGAGAGAGATACATGCACACTACTTCTATCTATACAACCTATATTTCATATAAAAAATAAAAACAGCTAATTAAAACCAGAATTATTCATTGATTCAAAAATCCTAAAGTGGTTATATAACAGGCACTCTATTTTTATATATCATTATACATTTCAAAGGGAAAACATCATTGCTATTTTCGGGAAACCAGCCTAAGGTTTAGAATGTGTCTTGTATACCTATGCCCTTGATTTTTTTTTTCTTAATTGAGCAGATTTTGGAAAATGGCTCTTATGAAATTCAATTACCATTTCTTAATGTGCCAGGGTTTCTAAAGAATATGATTATAGTAAATCCATGGAGATTATCCCACCGGGCAATGGAAGGAGTGAGCAGGGGAGGAACGTGCCACCCAATTTGCCCTCAAAAACAACTCATCTACCAAAGGTGGTCTTTATGGTAAGCCCACAAGCAATTACATGATCTCCACCCCGTGCCAAGAATGGCACTAGTTTTCCAATTCTGCACTTCCTCCCTATGAAAGCACAGCCAAGGAGAGAGAGAAATGGGTAAAAATGGCAGCCTGAAACTGTGCGCACCAGCAGGTGTCTAGCCTCAGCCTCTGTGCTCTAATATATTTGAGTTTCCTAAGCAACTATGCTCCCTAGGAAACTGGTTAAACTGCTTCTATAGAAACTATTAACTGAGCAATTCCTCCTTCAAACCAGCTTTATGGGGAGAGTACAAGAAAATAATGGGAGAATATTTTCCGCTTCCTCAGTTCTCGAGATTTTCTTGTGGAGTATTTCAGAACTATACTGGATTAATGTGAGCCCATATTTCCCTAGATTTTCATTACTTTTCTGCTCATTTCATTGCATAGAATACAGAGAAAGAATGTTGTTTCTTCATTTAATAGTTTTGGAGGACTAGGGAAATTCCCCAGTTCGCTTATAGGACTAATTTGACCTTTTCCTTTCCTAAACAATGACACATAAATTAAAATGCTGTAAGCCTGGATTCACTAGAAGATTGCGTTAACCTGTGTCATAATGAATTACATCCTACTGTTCCTGAATGGAGTCACCTTTGTGCATATTCGTGAGAAACAACAAGTACTTGTTTAACACAATGAAAATGAACATGTCTATTTAAGTACATTTATCCTTGTGATCTCTACTTTTTATTTACATCTTTAAGAATCTTAAAATTTATCACTAATATGCTCTATTTGGCCAATCTTTAGACATCATATATAGGGCCTTTTTTAGTTAACTTTAAGACAAGGTAAGTTAAGTCGTCTAGGAGTAAAAACTATCTAGGGCCAAGACATTTGAGAACTAGTAAAAAAGTAAAAGACTCATACAGAATAAATCCTTATATAGAGAAACCCTTGGTTCACGTTATGGTGCTTATGAAGTAAAAAGTAAAAAAAAAAATTAAAAATAATGCACTTATTTTGAGATCTATTTATCCATTACAATACCAGGCTCGTGAGGGCACATATACAGTTCTTATTCCTAATTCATTACTCAGAGAAGACAATCAGAAATGCCCATTCAGATCTTTCTCAAAATGTGCCATACAGAGTGAATTGTAGACACCAAAAAATACCTAGAAAAACTGAATCAGCTCATTGATTCACAATGAGAAGGTATTCATTGCTTTTTTCTGATCACACTAAATTTACAAATATTAGTAGATGAAAGAAGGTGAAAATTACCTAAATCATCTTCTTAAATGAAGCATCTTTCAGAGACTATAATTGTGTCCATCTCTTTATGCAGATACATATGCTCTGCATACAGACATACACACATACTTTGACTTAAGATAAAGTAGATAAGTATTATTTTTTATCATATTCACATTTGTTTTCAATTTTTTTCTTTATCATACCTCACTCCTACCCTGTAACTTTCAATTTCGGTGTTTGTAAAATTAATGTATAAGACATATACATTTTAGCTTTACAAATAATAGATCAATGAGTGTTTGTCTCTTGACTTATGATATCTCTTGCCATTTTGTTTTTTTAAATATAATCACATATTTCTATCTTTTTTCTATAACTTTTAGCTTTCCAGTATTTGTTAAGTCCCCAACTTTATATTATACATATATTTTTTATATTCTCTTTTCAAAGTTTCATTTTATTTTCTACATGTATCTCATTTGTGAGGATAGAATTTCTTTTTATTCAGTGTAAAATCAGAGTCCAAATTTATTTCCTTCCATAGTGAGCTAAAAGGAAAGAGAATTCCCCTATTCCATCATATACATAGGCAACATAGGGCTAATTAGCCATACAGAATCCTTTTAATCTTGGAAATTAGTTGTTATTCATCATGGAGTTTCCAGAGAACATCAACACCTAAATTACATAATAATATTATGAATAATAGCTTCTATGTAAATCCTTCTAGAAGATACTTCACATTTCCTTGCTTTGTTAATAATGTTGACTTGGCATAACTTAATATTTTATTAATGGCCAGGATTATCATTATAGACCTCAGTAATTCCATTGTTCATTGATGACCTTAGCCATCTTCTGACTTCATTTTACTCCTCACAAAAGAATTGAACTGTTTACCCCTCCTTACTTAAATACTCTCGTAATGTGGTGAAATACATGCCTGACTTCCTCCCCCCAACACTCTAGAATTTCATTTAGTGCCTTCACCATAAGAAACCTAAATGCTGATATTTTTCAACTGTTCATTGGTCAGCTTATTTTTTCTCTTTTTCTACACTCTCTTGATAGGGGAGTAATGGGTTCAATTGTGTTCCACAAGAATATATGTTGGAGTCCTGACCCCCAATACCTCAGAATGCCACCATGTTTAAATACAGTGTCATTGCAGGTGTAATTAGTTAACATGAGGCCAGATGGGAGTAGTCTGGGACCTTAATCCAATGTATCTGGTATCCTTACAAGAAGAAGAGAGAGACAGACATAAACAGCAGAACATCACATAAAAACACAGAGACATACTGGGAAGATGCTATGTGAGAATGGGGGCCTAAATAGTGATCCTGCTGCCATAAACCAAGGAATGCCTGGTGCTACCAGAAACTGGAAAAGAAAAGCAACTATTCTCCTTTAAAGGCTTCAGAGGGATCATGGCCCTGGAGACACCTTGATTTATTTCTTCATCCCTCTAGAACTCTGAAAGAGTAAATTTCTGTTGTTTTAAGTCACTCCATTTGTGCTACTTTGTTAGAGCAGCCCTGGGAAACTAATAGGGTGATCTGTTCTCTTCCTAAGATTATATTCTACTCAAATGTTTATCAATACAGGTCTCTCTCTTCATGTGTAAACAAAACAAATGAACAAAATATACTTTCAAGTTTAACATGCCCAATAGTAAACTCATAATTTTCCCCTCTCAACTCCTCCTCTTCCCCTCCCACAGACCAACTCCAGGCATCTGTTAGGCAGTGACCTGGTCTACTATTTGCTGAGTCATTCAGACTGAAAAATGAGGAACATTGGATTCCACTCTTCCTCTCCCAGAGAACCTCCCAGAATATCATCACTAATTCTGCCAAATTGCCACCAAAATCAAACTTACATTCTTTTCAGTGTCCTACCTCTCTACTATACTGTCCTCACCACCAGCAACACTAATCTGGCTAATTTTAATAGACCACTATTTTTTCTTCCCCTTTCACTCTTCCTATGTTTCCATACAGGGAAGAGATATTTTTATAAGTGTAAAATAAGTCTTGTACAAGACTTTGTACAAGACCTGTTCAATGTAGCAACTGAGCTTATTTCCCCAACTTCAAGCCAAATCGCTCTTCTACATAATGCCATCTATCCACATTGCCCATCTTTCACTTATCAGAGTCAGACTCTGTTTATGCTGGTCTTTTGAGTGAATCAAGCACACTCATTCTTTTCCATGGGTGTCTCCTCCTCATTGCTCAAGTATCAGTTTAAAGTGCTACTTTCTCAGAGAAGCGTTCTTTACTATTCTAAGGCTGTAGCTGCACTCTATCAATATTAATCTATTTCAAAATCTTTGGCCATTGACTTCACTGTACTTGCCACAATATACAATACAAAACATACCAAAAGGCTACTTGTATACAATGTTGATAGTTTCTGGTCTTCCTCTTAGATTCTTAGATTCTTAGACTCTAAATAAGGTGAAGAGAAGGGCCACAATTTTTGCATCATCCGCTGTATCCCATGTTTTGGCATAGGGCCCAGCCACGAAATAGCAATCATTAGGGAAAGAGGAATGGGAGGAAGCAAAGTAGGAAGGAAAGAATCGCCACCCACAATCCTTAAATCATATATTTATAAAATGTCCACTGCAAATAGATGATTATTATAAGGAGAAGTCTAAATATTAATTTCAAATATGTGTGAAGTATAAAAAATGTTTTAATGAATCAATTTCTCTGATCAAACTATAGATTTTGGAAAAACTTCCCACTGAGTGTGGATAAAGCAGGATGGGACAAGTTATCTGAGTTATGCTGGTCTCTGAGTTATGGTAGTAACATAATTGCCTAGATAATTTTTTTTATAAACTGAAAGAATTATGGAAAGGTTAAATATTTTCTACATAGATTAGGAAGAAGTAATAGAATTTATTCCTCCAATTTATTTTTACTCTTCTAATTTGCTTGTTCTATTTCTGAGATGCAAAAAGAAGAATCAAGGAAAGGACAGCAGACAAAAACAGTATTTTAGAAGTCCACCTCTGATTAACTAGGCAGCTATGATTCAGGAAAGTTCAGAAAGCATATGGCATGCCCTCAGAACATTTCTATGAATTACGGTAGTAGAAGGCAGCAACAAAACAGGTTTCAATGCTTTAGTCATGGGTGTTTTACTAAGCGGTCTTAGACGAACCAAAGGCACTGAACTTTACAGAGCCTGGAAGTCATATTTATAGTCAATATAAACTTTTCCCTAATAAAATAAAGGAAAACTAAAGAAAATTAAATAGCATTGATCGATGAATTTAGTGGTCCTCTTGCTCATGGATTCTGATCATGTAAGCATTAAGAATCATAGATAGTGTTCTTTTTCTGTAAAAGACAGCTTGAGTTGATCTAATAAGTCCTGAAAGCTCTATTAAATACAGATTCAGAATAAGGTTTACATTATATAGCTACCAGCAGAACAGCAAAAGTCTGAAAAGTGAGCAAGACTAGGTGTAAACTACTTATCTCTGATTTATTAGTGCTTTCTTTTATTGAGGATAAATTTTTTCCTTCAATATTTTGCAGCTTCTACCATTTTTCCACAATAGGAAAAAAATAACTAAAACTACTTAACTCACGAATCTGTAATGAATGCAGATTTAACGTTTAACGATGTCAATGAATGGGAAAACGCAATCATTCTTTTTACAGGAACTGCTAATTTAGGTTATCTCCTAACAAACTGTTGGCAATTTCAAAAAATTAAAATACTCAATCCAAAGAATTTAAAACCATCTTGGCATATGTATGGTAATGCTAGACTTTTCCTCATAGCCTTGCATTTAGAGCTAATTTTCTTAAAATTCTTTATGTCTCTTAGCAAATTGGCAGTGCTATTGGCTGAAAAAAATTGCTAAATTTCTGAAAAGACCATGTGTCTTTTCTTTTAATGTTCATCATATGTATCTTTTGCAGGAAAAGTAGTTAAAATTTGGTTCCTGCATTCATATAGATGAAGGAAGCTTAGAGGCAATTTGGTCCATTTTTCTCTGTTAAGCAATGACTATTTCTACTGAGCAATTTCAGATTGATAAAAATCAATCCTGTTTTTCACAGAATTCTATAACAAGTGACGGTGAAGCCTCTTTATCTAACAACAGTGTGCAAATGTCTTTGTATGGAAATTATTTTTCAGTTTATCTCTACCATCACAAAACCAGAAAGAAATTCCAGGGATAATTTACTCACCTTAGCTTTTGCATGTGAGAAAGTAGTTGAATCATTAAGATCACTTGCTGTCTATTCTATTTTTAAAGATCTTTGCTCAATAATTTACTAAAGAAACATCACACATTTCTGATATCATAAGAAACTATTAGGAATTTTAGGACAGATTCTGAAGGCAAAAACACGGAGTTCTACCCATTTTTAAAATTTATGGTCTTGGATAAGTTATTTCATTTACCTGATACATGATTTTCTCCCTTCTAAAATCATAGTAGTACACTCTTATTTGTTTATTGGAAGAATTAACTCCCATAATTCATACTGATTCTTTAAAAAGCATAATGTATATTTATAATATTGCCATAGCCTTCCTACAAAAGATTACACTTTCTAAAGATGTAACATCACCCAAACTTTTGTATTGGCAAGCTGGGCATTTATCTATGAATTATGATTTAGGCAGTGGTGGGGGGAGTTGTAGAACTTAAAAGTATTTTATACTTAAATCATAATTACCACAGTATATTCCAACAGGGGATATTAATAGTTTGAACTAGATCAAATTGTAAAAGAACATAAGATCTTGTCTAATTTGTGAAACAGATTACACTTTTCAACACATATTATATAAAACATTATGTCATATAATCATTCACAAAAAAGGATTCCATGGTTACCTGTAATAAAGCACTACTTCCCACTGGGGATTTGAATAGTGTGTTATTATTTTAAAGATTAGGAGAAGATGTACATTAAAGTTGCATGATTAACTTTACTCAAATGCCATTTGCCATAGTTATTGGACAATAGAATCTATATCCCCCTTAGAGATAATAATTAGTATCCTTTGGAATTAACATTTTGTGGAATACTTTTTCTAAATGCTAGTCTAAATGCTAATTTTAGTCAAGAAACTAGTCTACATATTTTTCTGATAATGGCTGTCCAAATTCTACTTAAAATTTTCAAGGGTGAAAAACTTGTTGCCTTTAGAAACACATGATTGTGTCTTTTCAAAACTATAAATATGAAGAAGTTTATGCTCATATTTACTTGTAATTTATTTTATGTAATTTATACTTATTTGTGCTGATTTTAATCCTTTGATATCTGATAATCATTCAAATATTTGAAGATGTTGTCATGCTTCACTCTCTAGCTTTTTTTTCCTCCAAATTAAATCTTCCTAATTCAGTCATTTGTGCCTCTCATAATTGTAATTCAAATAATCTTACCATTACATTAATCCATGAAATGTAATCTGGTTTGTTCACCAAACACATGATTTAGCAGCTAGGAATTGTTCTTGTGATCTATGTCTTGTTCTACAGGTCTAGGCTATGAACCAATCTGAGGTATTATAGTAGCTAATGACAAACATAAAGTATGGTGTGTCCTAAAGGTTATTTGCTTTTTAAGGGGAATCTTGATAAGCAAAACCCATTAAAGTACAAGGTAATTAAACTCTAATGGTGAAGTTATATTAGGGCGTTAAATTTTAGAAAGGGTTTAAAGTTACATCAAATCACAACATTGAGAAAACTTCCGATTCTAACTACCCACTACAGGTCATACCCTTTTAAAGATTCATTGAGGCAGATTCTCAATTTCTACTTTTCCATAGAATTTGTTTCAGACTCAAAAGCCCATGGCTGTTTCAGTCAGAGAGCATTAGAGTATGGGACCTTTGTGATTACCTGCTCTACCCTATCTTTTTATAGCTGACAAAAAGTAAGGCCCAGAGAAATTAAGGAATTTGCACAGAGTCCTACCATCAGCTCACTGGGGAGATGTGTCTTACTTAAATATAGCCTTTCTGAGTCTTATGCCCATTTTTCTTTTTCATCTTAAACTCCATGAAACCACTGTCAATTGATGTTTGTGGAGATAGGCTGCTGTTTTAGACAGTAGGAAACTTACATGTAGTCCATGCATGGTAAACTTATACATGGAGAGACCAGTTTTATTTCTTTCATATTTTATAATATATATTACCAGAAATTTATATGTCTTGTGGAATATAAAATTTGCTACTGATGATACTAGACCCATCCAAGTTGCCTTTGAGATATGCATTTATCCTCTTTTTGAGTTAATTTCTATGCAATCACAAATTTAATTGCAACTTACAATTAGGGCAGCCCGAGTGGCTCAGTGGTTTGGTACCGCCTTCAACCCAGGACCTGATCCTGGAGACCCAGGATCGAGTCCCACGTCAGGCTCCCTGGTTGGAGCCTGCTTCTCCCTCTGCCTGTGTCTCTGCCTCTCTCTCTTTCTCTTTCTCTCTCTCTCTCTCTGTGTCTCTCATGAATAAATAAATAGAATCTTAAAAAAAAAAAAGGAACTTACAATTAGTAGGCAGGTGTCTGCTTTAGTGAGCCATTCAAATTTAATAGCATTTAATGGCTATTTGATTGGAATCATCAATACAATATGTCTTTTCAAGCAGAAACCTGTATCATGCACAGTCATTTAAAAAATTAACACAAATTATGTTTTAAACCGAAGGGTTAATCATGTCCCTTCTTTC
The DNA here is from genome assembly GCF_905146905.1 of Nyctereutes procyonoides. NCBI lineage: Eukaryota > Metazoa > Chordata > Mammalia > Carnivora > Canidae > Nyctereutes > Nyctereutes procyonoides. Next base: position 20,899,800 of record NW_026575121.1, read on the forward strand.
AGGGTAGAATTGAGAATAGTTGTTTGGGCAACTGTGAGATATGTTGTTTGGTGCCTGGGTTACTGTGATTAAAACAATGGCCTTGAGTTTGCAGTCCCATCAGCCTGGTACATGTCACTAATACTGAATTCATTTTTTAGAGCAAAACCATATACCCATCTTCCATTGCAATTACTGCAGAGGAGGAGAGATTGAGAAGTAAAAATGAAACATTTCAAGGATGAATGGGCACTGAAAATTGGTAAAGTGGCAGGAAAGTCCAAGTTTGAAGAATGAAGAAGTGAATGTACATAGAAAAAGCAGTTTGGAAAACACGAAAAAAAAATGATATTTTGCAGAAACATCTGTTTGCTGTTGCTGAAAAATTTTAGCATTTAAATGTTCTCATTTGGGCTTTGAAGTTAGCACTTCCCTGAAGTAGTTCACACCTTTGCTATTGCTCCTGTTCAGCTACAGATCATTTTATGCAAGGCTGATTTTAACAAGAAAATGGTGCATTAATTTACAGTGTGTTGAGTATTTTAAAAGTGGCAAAATCTAGGCCTTTGTGAAATTTTAGAATCTGAAGAAAATAGAAATACTTATGTAAAGCTCTTTAAAAATACCAGAAGGGCTTCATGCACAAGAAATTACACCCTGATTAAAATCATTAGAAAATTCAGTTATATAAAAAAAATTCAACCTCTAAACTAGTGGATTTTCTATGACTCTGCAGAGTCTGTATTTAATAGCAAAGCAGATAGAATCTTAAACATTATTTGGCAGGATTTTTTTTTTATAGTATCTTTCTGTTTTACCTGCTTTCTCTCAGCTTCCTTCCCTTTCTTTACCTCCTCTCTCTTTCTTCTCTCTGCTTACTTCAAATTCTGTTATTTCTCATTTTTCTCTTTTCCTTACCCCTTGTTCTTGTCACTGTTCCCCTCTTCTTCTTTTTCTTTCTATTTCTTACCCTTTCTAAAAATTTTCAAATATTTTGGGGCACCTGGGTGCCCCAGGGGTTGAGCATCTGCCTTCAGCTCAGGTCGTGATCCCAGGGTCCTGGGATTTGTCTCACTTCAGGCTCCCTGTGGGAAACCTACTTCTCCCTCTGTTTATGTCTCTGCCTCTCTCTCCATTTCTGAATAATAAATAAAATCTTTAAATTTTTTTTTCAAATATTTTGTGTCTCTATTAAAAAATACACTTGAAAATGGCAGCCTGTTCACTCTCTCTTATCTCCCTCATTGAAGTAGTTGATTTCTTGGAGCCATATATTTCTGAAATATCTTAATATCATATATGTAATTACAATAAATTATGGAACTCCCTGGGCATTATAAATGTATCTTGATGTATACATTTCTTGTAAATACCAAACTAAAAGGCCAAATTGATTCAGATCTACAGATTCTGTTTTCATTGGGTAACTGAATAAAGTTGCTCCAGACTAAAACCATAAATACTTATTTAAAATAAAAGGATCCAGCTTCCTAAGTATTGAAGCTGTGAAGGATCACTCTTCTAATATGTTAATCACTCCCTCTTGCCAATAGTACCATGATACTTGATTAACCGATGGTTTTGTTAATAACCCATATGGATTAATTTTTAAGCTATTGCTCTTAGCTTAAACTAAGGCTAAACTAAAGGGACAATGCTTTTACACTCTGCTATGTAATACTGGGACTCTGGAAAACACATTTCAGTGTTTCCAGCACTCTCCTTGCTGGACTCTGCTAACCAAAGGAGGGAGAACAGACACTTTGCTTCCTGTAAAACCACAGCAGTGGTTCTTCACCCTGACAGTGGCAGTTTGTCTCTCCAGCAGCAATTGGTTCTAGGGTGAGCTTTTCCATTATTCTCAGAATAAGCCCCATCATCCCCCTTCAGAAGAATAAGTCCCAGCCCATTGAGCCCCTTCTCAGAAATCTAGTGCCCAGCCCTAACAGGGCAGGCCCATACTCCAAGTTTGCAAGGTTTAGTAATCCCAGCCTCTTCCACCCCAGTGGTGGTAGCTACCTCTTATAGTTACTACAATAGTGTTTTCTTCTTGTGTTTTCATTTCTCTAATACTTGGTTAAGAATTCCTTACATAAAATTCTCTTTGTTAAAATAATGATGTTGTCTCTGATCTCTTGACCAGATGGTGTCTGATATACTATTTCTTATTTCAGGCCACTAGCTCTTAGCTATACATAGTTAAGTGGAAATAACTAGAGAGATAAAAACTGGAAGTTCATTCCTCAACTCCCTAGTATGTGCAATTTCCCTTAGAAACCATTGGGTCATACGACTGATTTATAGTATTTTCCTTAGGTGAAAAAAAAAAAAAGCTGCATCTTATAGTCACCCTACTGGTTTTTATTTCAACATACATCATTGTTACAAAAAAAACAAAGTGTCATTTTCATTATAATCTACTTCAAGTAATTGTATCGGGAAAAAGACAGGTTAGAGTTTATAAAGTTACTACAGACATCTATATTTAGGTAAAAAAAAAAACTATACAGACTCACTGAATAAGAACTTTAAGCAAAGTAGTATTTAAATCATTCATTCATTCAAAAATAAACATTGATTATGTGACAAATATGTTCCTTTGAGAGATTAGAAACATGGTTCTTATTTTCAAAGATTTTAAATCCTGTGTAGAGAACAGCTTGACAGCAGATCATATGGGGTTGAAAATATATCAAACATACATCATGACTATTTTAAGTACTAAAGACAAGAGGAATACAAGACATACAGGGAAAAAAATTAAAGGAATTTGGAGAGACATATACAGAATTAGAGGAGGCTTCAAGGAAGACATGGATCACTCAACAAACAAATATTTCGATATTTTAGTGGTGATAGTAATATCTGAGAATACAGTGTAAATATCAGAAATAACTCTTCTTCGTACAGCCTATTTCCTAAAGTAATTTGTGTGGAGATTTAAACTTCTAAGATTATTTAATGCTTCATAACAAACAAAACAAACAAATTTAATGGCTTAAAACAACAATTATCAATTATTTTGCTCCTGAATCTGCAACTGAAGACACTTCATTCTTGTTTTAATCAATTTGAGATACAGCGTCTTCACTTGGATTAGAGTATAACTTCTAAGTGATTCATTCATGTGACAGGTAGATTGGTGCAAGTAGTTCATCTGGAGGCCTAGTGTGGTTAGCAGCAGGTCCTAGGTCCCCTTCCCTGGCCCTTTTACAGAGGGAAGCTTGAACTTCCTCACAAGATGATGCCAAAGTCCCCAAAATGAGAATTCTAAGAGACAGGAAGTAGAAGCTGCCAGTCTCATAAGGCAACACTCAGAAAGAAGCATAGTCTACTTTCTCCATATTCTTTCTGGTTAATCAGTCACAGGGCTCTCAAAGATCCAAAGAAGAGTGTTGGCACAGACTTCCCTGTGGGAGTTTTGTCCAGGAATGTGAAGCCATTTTTAGAGTACCATACATTCATTCTGTAATATTTGTACTTATCTCTTACTTACATTAGCATGTATTCAGGTAATCAATTTAAAAATGTCAACATCCAGGGGATCCCTGGGTGGCACAGCGGTTTGGCGCCTGCCTTTGGCCCAGGGCGCGATCCTGGAGACCCGGGATCGAATCCCACGTTGGGCTCCCGGTGCATGGAGCCTGCTTCTCCCTCTGCCTGTGTCTCTGCCTCTCTCTCTCTCTCTCTGGTTACTATCATAAATAATTTAAAAAAAAATTTAAAAAAAGTCAACATCCAAACATCATGAAGAGTTCACAATTAAAAATTATATACAGAGGTTGCATCATTTATTTTTTAAAGTATGTTAGATATATCCATGGAGAGTACTACTTAAAAGTAGTCATGGGCATTGGCTGGTACATCTCAAACTGATAACTCCTCTATATCTACCCACAGATGAGTAAGAAGACTTAGTAATAAATAAGGAGTGAGGATTTTTCTATTTCAACCTTCTTACCTTAGTATTTTAAAAAGTTGCAGCATATATTTGATATATGGTTTATTATCACTGCTGTTTTTTTTTATCCATATCTATGTCCTTTCTACAACGTGAATTCTAGAATGGCAAGATTTGTTTTGTAATATATTTATTAACTAATGATATTATTAAGTGGCTGAGATAAACGTAATAATCATAATGAATTATAACTGGCTGACAACGTGATAATTATTCCCAATTAATGATTATTGACTGCTAACCGAAAGCATTCAATATAATACACTGTCAAACTGGATATTATTGTGTAAGATATGCATATATATTTTCTTTTACCTTTCTTCTGATAGTCTCTGTTATTCATCATAATTCTAATTCTGCTTAAGTCATTGATTTAAGGAAATTTTATGACATCTAGGATTTACTTCAAATTATTTTAGGAGGAATAAAAATGGGTGGGGATACAAATGAAACAATATTAACCATGAATTGAAAATTGGGGATTAATTATACTATTCAGTATATTTTTGTATGTGTTGGAAGTTTTTTATAATAAAGTTAAATACAGAAGTTTTCTTCATGAGAAACGGTTAAGATAGATAAAGAGAATTATGAGTACACTTACTGTGATGAGCATTTGGCAATGTATAGAAGTGTTGAATCACTATATTGTACACCTGGAACTAATATAACTCTGTCTGTTAATTAGACTTCAATTTAAAAAAAAAGGTTAAGAAAAGCCATATGAGTTATACTTCTAGGTTTGACTTTCTGATAGAAAGTTGTTAAATAGTACCAATCCTAAAAGAGTTTGAGAGCATCAATTTTCAATCTTTGTCAGTTGAACGAAGATGTCTTATAATTAAGAAGCTGATATGTATTGTTTAATCAAAGAGAAAATCTTTAGACATATCAACATATTTCATATCCAAAGGTCACTTGAAATCTATGGATCCTAACCATTTTCTCTTATTCCTTGCAAAAAAAACCCACACTTACACATGAAATTTTAGTTCCAGCAGCAAAAAATAATCTTCACTATGTAAATTGATGCAAGACTGTTACACAAAGCCTGCAGCCAAATAGACTAAAACAATATGACCAAAGGTGATATTATACTTCACATATTAATGAAGTGTTACTTTAGGAATAAAAGAAGAACTATTTAAATATTAACACTATTAATCCAGTATATCAAAACAAACACCTACCCTTCATACATATTTAAAGCCTGGGAAAGAGATAAACTATTTCAACATTGGGCTCTATTCTTCCTGAAAGAGCTACGGATCATCCTTCATAGAACTGGGCTGTTGAGGTCTTCCCTCACTGCATTTTCACCAGGTGGAATGGACTGTAACATTTAGATAGAAAATAATAGTGATTTGTGTCCTTTCCTAGAGAGGAAGATAATACATCCTATAGCCATGCTCAAAAAAATCTACTGTATTTATTTAGCTACTTGTGTTTGTGTACTATTCACATAAACTTCCTTACATCTTAGCTCACTTAGTAGATAAAAATGTGCTGAATGTTCATAATACCTAGAGTATTGCATTGTCTGCTTTGAAGAAGAAATTCTACTTAACTTTGTAAAAAGAATTTAAAGTAACAGAAAGAAAAAAAAACATTAGACTTTATGAAAGCTAAGTTACGCTTTCTATTTTGCTGTTTCTATCTACTTCCTGAAGCTTCAGATTCATCAGAAAAATGAGAATTGTGAGATTGTATGGCTAACTGCAATAGTTTCTGTAGTTTCTATAATAGGGTAATTAGGATAATGATTGTTCTAACAGGTAAACCCCAGTGGAATTTTCTTTCTCATTCCATGAGCAATGCAATGTAGGTGTCCAGCATGCAACCTTCTATGAGGCAGTTTAAGGAGTCAGGTTCCTTCCATATCTTGTCTCCATCATCAGTGTTTCGTCAAGTCACTATCTGATGAATAAGTGAGCATGAAGAAGGGATGCTCATTTCCTAACAACTTCAGCCTCCCAAAAAGACACTTATAGCATCTGCAATACCCAAAATAGAGGTAGAAATTCCATTAGAAATGGAAGAAAGAGAATGATGTTTCCAACATAGCAAAATAGAAGCCTCCAGCCTATGTTCTCCCACAAATGTCAATACTTAGACAAAATACACAAACAAAATCAGTTCTGAGAGAGCTCCAGAATCAACCTAAGAAGCTTCAGCAATGGGCTGACACAAAAAAATACTTTGAGAATAACAGCACAAAATGGGGAAAGAGAATAGTTCCATTTTCTCTGTACCATCCCATCCCCCAGGCCAGGATTGTTTGTTGCAAAGAGAGAACTCCCCACGGTGAGAGCTCTTCTCACTGAGAAAGAAAAAGCTGGGTGAATGAGCAACTTCCCTGGCTGTCAGGGGTGCCTCATAAAGTATTCACTTTTTATTTCATCTCACCCAAAAAGCAGCAAAGCTGAGACATATACAGAGGACCAGGAAAAGAAAGAAAAGAAGGGGCTACCAATATGCAGTGAGAATGAGGGTTTTCAAGAACATGCTCTGTAGATAATCCTAGCAACTTTGGCCACCAAAGAAATCAACAGCCAGCAGAGCCGGCAGAGCCAGCAGACTCTTTGGAGATTTCATTTTCTTTTGCCCTGTCTTATCACTGACTTTCATCACTACACTCACCTGTAGCTAGCCCCCTCAGCCGTGCACCTGTACACCCCTGCCCTGACCCCTGTCACCAACCTTTACTGTGCTGCACCCATGGCAATACCCAACAGCCATTATAGTTCACTGACAGCCAGGGCCCCCACTGTCAGTGTGCCTACCATTGCCCCCAGACTTTGCTGCCTGCCTGGTCCTCAGGACTGTGTGTGTGCTTGCAAAAAGTCCCTGGTACTACACAAGCACGGCAGCTGGTCCCCACAATGGAGCCTATACACACCCACTGACTGCAGTCACTATTCCTTTGACCTGATCCCCAGCTCCTGAACCTGGATGCACCTCAATAGCCCTTGCTTTTTCTGTGGGTCTTCCACAGCCTTTCCCCAGGACCACACAGTTGTTGATTCTGTGGACCGAAATGGTCTGGGCCAACAAGTCACCATGCCTTCCTGACATGGTTCTGTCACTTGCTCCCACAATTAGTGCCCTGCACTAAGCATAGCTAGCACCAGCTTCCTTCTGCCCATAGGTGAAGATCTTTTCCTACTGAAGTGAGTCCATAAAGTATGAAAGAAGTAACTGTTTCCTAAAATGCATAGACACCTGTCCAAAGCTACAGGGATCACAGAGAATCAGGGAAACATGACTCCACCAGAGAAATACAATGTATCTCCAGTAACTGGCCCCAAAAAGATAGAAAACTGGCCACAGGAGGGAGGGACACCTTGGGTGTGGAATGGGGAAAGAAACAGGCTCACACACCAGAGAGCCCAGGTATGGGGGAACCCAAACAGAAAAGACAAATCCCCACAACATCTGGCTTTGAAAATCAGAGGAGCAATATTTTTAGAGTTCTTGCAACCAACAGGACTTAACATCCATAATTTTAAAACTCAGTGGGTTTAGCTCTGAGAAAACCAGGAGAGCAAGAGGTAACCAAGTCCCCTTATTTGAAGACCCAGAACAACAAACAGCCCCAAGAAATAGCATAAAGTAGAAATTTGGGAAATACCTTGGGTACATAGGAAGGAGATCTGTTCACTAATTTCACAGTATGTGCTGGCTGGGCAGTGATCTTTGGGAATCCTTTCTAGGAACAAAGGAGCTGGCAGGCACCATTTGCCTCCTAGACAACCTGCAGCCTAGACACACAAATAACTACAGGAATCAACTCAGAGACAACATTCTCCACATAACTTGCTAACAGTGCACCCTACCTTCACATATTTCACTTCCACACAGTGGATTCACTGCCTCTAACCTGGCTGGCCTTGTCAGGAGTCTTGAGCAAGTGGAGTTCCCCTCTTGCAGTGGACCAGTGGACCCTGCTGGCACCACACAGCTTGCCCTCAAATTATTTTGTGGACTCACCCCCTCCAACTCTGTGGAAGGACTTTTCTAAAGCAGTTCAAGGTCTCCTTCCATAGCAGACTTGCAAACTTTCCTAACACCACACACATTACCCCTGTGTTTTCTTGCAGACCTGACTCCACTAACACACCCATGGCCAAGCCCATCCAAAGCAGTGCCACAAGCTTAGCAATGTGAAAATGGCCACAAAAGGGGAAAGTACCACTCCAAAGTGACTCCTGTTACAGGGAGAGGGGAAGATAACCACACATCTTCCTGACTGCAGCCCCAGTAATGTTCTTGGGGCAAATATCTGGTTTGATGTGAACCCTGCCCATCAATGGAAATTTTTCAGGTCACAGAGAAAGTGCTCTGCAGTTTGGTGCTACAACATCTCTGGCAAATGCCTGGTCTGACTGAACTCAAGCCCAAGGCAAGCCCACACTGGCCTATTAAAAACAGATTCCAAAGGCTGCCTATGACCAGCAAAGAGAACCGTTGCAGATGTCTTGACCAAAGGTAAATGTGCTTCAGCCACACAGTAGGCACACACACACTTATGAGACACCCCTGAAGTGCCACACTTCAGGGGACATTGCACAGGGGACATTGCACTGCAGGGTACTACAGAACCTCTTCTTCATAATGCCACTACTTTTAAGAACAAAAGACATAGCTGGCTTTCCTAACACTAGAAATAGACACAGAGTTAGACAAAATGAGGAGACAAAGGAATATGTCTCAAATGAAAGAACAGGAAAAAATCATAGCAAGACATCTAAATAAAATGAAGATAAGTAATATATCTGATAGAGAATTTAAAGTAATTATCATAAGGATACTCACTGGACTTGAGAAAAGAGTGGAGAACCTCAGCAAGATACTTAACAATGACATCGAAAACATGGAAAAGAACCAATCAAGATGAAAAATTCAATAACTAAAATAAAAAAATACACTAGGTGGAATAAATAGTAGACTAGAGGAAGGAGGAGAATAGATCAGTGACCTGGAGAACAGAGTAATGTGAACAACCAGTTCAACAAAGCAAAAAAAAAAAAAAAAAAAAAAAAAAAAAAAACAAAACAAAAAAAAAAAAACACAAAATGAAAATAGACTTAGGGAACTCAATGATACCATCAAACATAATAACACTCACATTATAGGGATCCTAAAAGGAGAAGAAAGAGAAAAGGGGGTGAAAAATTATTTGAAAAAATAATAGCTGAAAACTTGCCAAATCTGAGGAAGAAGAGATATATCCAGATCCAAGAGGCACAGAGAGACCACAACAAAATCAACCCAAGCAGGTTCACACCAAGACATATAGTAATTAAAATGGCAAAAAGTAGTGGTAAAGAGAGAATATTTAAAGCAGTAATGGAAAAGAAATAAATCACATACAAAGTGAACCTCATAAAGCTAGCAGCTGATTTTTCAGTAGAAACTTTGCAGGCCAGAAGAAAGAAGCATGATATATTCAAAATACTGGGAAAAAAAATCAGCCAAGAATACTGTGTCCAGCAAGGCTATTATTAAGAATTGAAGAAGAGATAAAGAATTTCCCAGACCAAAAAAAAAAAAAAAAAGTTGAAGGAATTCATGACCGCTAAACCAGCCCAATAAGAATTGTTAAAGGGGATTCTTTGAGTGGAAAGGAAATACTGTAAATAGGAGTAAGAAAAGTAGGAAACTCAAAAGCAATAAAAATAAGTGTTTCTATAAAAACCAGCCAAGGGATTCACAAAATAACAGGATGTAAAGTATGATATAATATACCTAAAATATAAGGGGGAAGTGTACAGAGTGGGTTCAAACATACACAAACATCAACTCACTATAGACTGTTATACGCATAAGATGTTATATACAAAGTGAGTGGTAACCACAAATCAAAAACCAGTAACAGATATGAAGAAAATAAAGAGCAAGGAATCCAATTATACCACTAAAGGAATCCAGTAAAACATGAGAGAGGAGAGTAAGAGAAGAAAAAAACCAGAGAACTACAAAAACAATCATAAAACAAGTAACAAAATGGAAATAAGTGCATACCAATCAACAATCTGAATTTGAATGGACTAAATGCCCCAGTTAAAAGACATAGAGTGACATAATAGATAAAAAAGAAAAACCCATCTATATGCTGTCTACAAGAGATTAATTTCAAACCTAAGTACCTGCTGATTAAACATAAACAAATGAAAGGCAAAGGAGAGGTGGATTGTAGGATGGTTGAGATAGCTGAAGGGGACTAGGAGGACACTTATGATGGGTACTGAATAATGTATAGAATTGTTGAATCACTATCTTGTATAACTAAAACTGATATAACACTGTATGTTTTCAATACTGAAATTAAAATTTTAAAAATTAATAATAATTTTTAAGAATGTCTGAGATTGTCATAAGCCTTAGAAGAGAATTGGACATCCATATTCATGAAGTTATTAAGTGCTGTCTAAATTTCAATTTAAACAATCTTCCTCAAGATATATTGTAATAAAATTGTCCAAAATCATAATGGGAATTAAAAAAAAAAACAGCAACAGAAAAAAATATTCATCTTAATACATAGGAAAACCAATAAGGCTATCATTGCCTTTCTCAGCAGAGACGTTGGGCCAGGGAAGAATAGGGTATAATATTAAATTTAATGTACTAAAAGAACTAATCTGCAAATCAAGACTACTTTATTCAGGGATGTCTGGGAGGCTTAGAGGTTGAGCATCTGCCTTTGACTCAGGGAGTGATCCCAGGGTCCTAGGATCAAGTCCCACATCAGGCTCCCTCAGAGAGCCCGCTTCTCCCTCTGCCTATGTCTCTGCCTCTCTGTCTCTGTCTCTGATGAATAAATAAATAAAATCTTTAAAAAGAAAAAAGAAAACTTTATTCAGCAAAGTTGAAAATGGAGGTGGGATAAAGACTTTTCCTAAAGAGCAAAACTGATAGTTTACCACCACTATACCTGGCTTAGAAGAAATGTTCAAAGGAGTTCTTTAAACTAAAACATAATATGCTACCTAGTAATATGAATACATGAAAATAAACAGCAGTCTGGTAAAGGGAATACATAGTCAGATTCAGAATACTCTAATACTGTAAAATACTGATGTGTTAACCCCTTAACATTAGTATAAAAGTTGGAGGACCTTTTTTTTTTTAGATTTTTTTAAATTTCTTTATTTGAGAGTAAGGGAAGAGAGAGTATGGGTGGGGGAAAGAACAGAGAGATAAGTAGACTCCTTGCTGAGCAGGGAGCCAGACACCAGGCTTGATCCCAGGACCCTAAAATCATGACCTGAGCCAAAGACAGACATTTAACAACTGAGCCTCCCAGATGTCCCTGAAGGACTAATGTTTTAAAATAGATATAGCTAAGATAATTTGTTAATGAGTATGCAATATAAAGAGATATAGCGTAACATCAAAAACATGAAATGTATATCTGGAAATGAGAGGGTAGAATTTTTTATGCAAAGTTAAAATTATTATCAGGTTAAAATAGACTATTGTATCTATACAATATTTTCAGTAAGGTTAAGGTAACAAAACAAAAACTTAAGAGTAGATACAACACAAGATAAGGAGAAGGGAATCAAAGTAAACCACTATGGAAGATTATGGATTCACAAAGGAAGACAGCAAGAGAGAAAGAAAGGAAGAAATCAAAACAACCAGAAAACAATTAACAAAAGGGTGATAGTTGGGATGTCTGGGTGGCTCAGCAGTTGAGCATCCGCCTTCAGGTCAGGGCATGATCCTGTGGTCCCTGGATTGAGTCCCATATCAGGATCCCTGCATGGAGCCTGCTTCTCCCTCTGCCTATGTCTCTGCCTCTCTCTCTCTGTCTCTCATGAATAAATAAATAAAATCTTTATTAAAAAAAGGCAATAATAAGTTCTTCCATATCAATAATTATTTTAATTGTGAAAGGATTAAATTCTCCAATCAAAGGCCATAGGGTGGCTGAGTGGAAAAAAAGAAAAGAAAAGAAAAGAAAACAGATGGAACTCAACTACACACTGCCTACAAAAGACTCCTTTCAGTTTCAAGGACATACTGAGGCTCAAAGTGATGACTCAAGAAAGGATATTTTGTGCAAATGAAAACCAAAAGAGAGCAAAGGTAGTTATATTTACATCAGACAAAATCAATGTCAAGTCAAAAACTGCAACAAGAGACAAAAGTATTATTGTAGAATAATAAAGATGTTGATTCTTCTAGAGGATATGAGAATTCTAACATATAAGCATCCAACAATGGTGGACCTAAATATTTTAAACAAATACTAACAGATCTGGAGGAAGTAACTGACAACAATACAATAGTAATAAGGGACCTCATTACCTCATTTTTAATATGGTTAGACCTTGTAGACAGGAAATCAAATAAGGAAATGTTGGACTTGGACTGTACTTTGGAACAAATGGGCCTAATAGCTATATACAGTATATGTCATTCAACAGTAGCAAAATACACATTCTTCTCAAGCACACACATTTAATGATTTTTTTTTTGCTACAATGCCAAAAACATAAGCAACAAAGGCAAAAATAAACAAGTAGAACATTAAAGTAAAAAATAAACAATAAAAAAATGAAATGGCAAGGTACAGAATGGAAAAAAAAATTGCAAACCATTATTCTGACAGGGAGTTAATGTCCAAAATATGTAAGAAATTCATACAACTCAATAAGCAATAAAATTAAAAACTAATTAAAAATTGGACCAAGGGGATGCCTGGGTGGCTTAGCAGTTAAGCGCCTGCCTATTGCCTGGGGCATGATCCTGGAGGCCCTGGGATCGAGTCCCATGTCAGGCTCCCTGCATGGAGTCTGCTTCTCCCTCTGCTTGTGTCTATGTTTCTCTTCTCTATGTGTCTCTCATTAATAAATAAATAAAATCTTAAAAAAAAATGGCCCAACACGTGAATAGATTTTTTTTTCCAAAAAAGATATAAAAATGGTGAGCAGATACATGAAAGGTGCTCAACATCACTAATCATCAGGAAAATGCAAATCAAAACACATTGAGATGTGCAAAATTGTACAGCTCTTCTGGAAAACACTTTGTCGGTTTCATTAAAAACAAAATATATATCTTCCATTTGGCCCAGCACTTGTGTTTCTGGACATTTATCCCAGAGAAATGAAAATATACATTCACAGAAAATTTGTAGATGAATGATTATAACACCTTTTTTTTGTAACAGCCAAAATAGTTTTTCCAAAAACTATTTACTCAAATGTTCTTTGGTGAGCAAATGGTTAAACAAATGGTGGTCATCCATGCCATGAAATGATACTGGGCAAATAAAAGAATTGACTATTAATATACACAACAACCTCTGGATGAATCTCCAGAGAAGTATACTAAGCATTCTAAGTGAAAGAAGAAAATCTGTAAAAGTGACATACTGAAGGATTGTATTTCTATAAAACATTTGCAATTACAAAATGAGAGAGATGGAAGAGTAAGGTGTGTGTGTGTGTGTGTGTGTGTGTGTGTGACTGTAAAGGGTTAACACAAAAGAGATCTTTGTGGTGATGGAACAGCTGGTTATCTTGATTGCAGCGGTGAGTTCCATTTGTGATAAAGTGATACAGAACTCTACACACACATTGTCCCATGTCAGAATCCCGGTTTTGATCTTGTACTACAATCATACAAATGGTACTATTGGGGGAAAATGGGTGAAGCATACATGGCACTTGTTTCACTATCTTTGCAACTACCTGTGCACCTATAATAATTGCAAAGTTAAAAAAATCATAAATGGCATATGTGATTTATTTTTTTCTAATTGTTCCATATATAGTAACCAGACTTGAAGTCCTTTTCATTTATAGTAACCATATTCAAAGCCCCAAATCCATTTTATTCTTTTGGGCTTCCTTGCATCCACGTTTCCATGTTCACTCAGCACTCTTAATTTTGTGACGGCTGCTTTAAGTAATCTAAAGCAAAGGCTGAAATCTTTAACAATAAATTCTAATCTGAGGCAATAAGCTTTAATCTTTTCTGTGATAGAAGTCATTTGCTTAAATGAAAAGTCTTACAAGACCTTTGTCCCTCAAGACCGCTTCAGTCCTCAGTCATTAACACTGGTGACACAAGTGGAGTTATTCTGTAGTGTAAAACTAAAATGTGGCACTGGCATGATGGTCAGGCAATGTGAAAAAACTGATGCCAGAAGCTGGAAAGCTAGCTATGTTTTTCATCAACTGACAAATTTTTTGGTAACTCACCATTACTAATAACTTGAAAGGCAGATCACATGCTTACTGAGCTTGAAGCTTTCTTGAAAATGACGGTAAATAGCCAGTAAGAGTCAGGCCTCTGTTCTTGATTGAGTGGTTCCCCTGCCATAGATATCAACTAGCATGCTTTTTATTTGGCTTTAGTATTTTTAAGATGTCATATCTTATTTATACTATAGTATAAATGGCTTCTAAAGGTTAATCACACTATTGCCAAGAGGCTACAGATTATTTCAAGTAGTATTAAATACTCTTTAATGCAATGATCATTTCTATGACAATGTACCCATATCAAAATTACTCTTTGTGTCAGTTATGTTTCTCCTGCAAAGAGCAGATTAGTTATTTTTAAGTAAGCATTAAGTATAAAAGATTTATTATCTATACATAGTTATCCCAGGATAACAACTCATAGGTCAGAAGTTCCAGAGCTAGTTCTGTGGCTCAATAATGTCAGGAATTTGGGTCAGCTTCTTTGCAGAGCTCTGGATCTCCTCCTCATGGTTACAAAATGGCTTATAGAATCTCTAAGCCATATAAAACTCTTCCAAACCAAGAAGGAGGTGTCTTATGAAGTATGGCGAGACAGCTTGCATAGTATTTCTTTCTTTCTTAAATAGATGAATATTTTGTAGAGGTTCTCTCTGCCAGTAAAAATTCCCCTTGTATTTCTTTGCCAGATCTGATCATATAACCATTCCTAAACTAATCATCAGTGCAAAGAGTTCAATCTCTGGAAATTATTGTTCAGTATTTGACAAACTCCAGAACAAAATCTGCAATTCTTTTATCCAGAAAGGAGAGTTAGATCACCAACAGTGACTACCACAACATGATGAGACAGAACTAAAGAACACTTATTAGTCCTAATAAAAGCTGGTACATTTTAATAAATATAACAAAAATTGTGGGTGGCAAATGCATTAGTTTTTTTTTTATATATTGGTTAGAGTTTCATTCAGACCCCGTTACTCAGCACATAGCAAAGATTAGAATCTCATAAAATATTTGATATTATAATCAAAAGCATTTTTTTCTCCATTCAATAGCACTACATATGACTTTGACCTTGAATGAGATGGTGCTATCTCCATCTCACTTTCTCCATTGATGATGGAAGATTTGAGGGACAAATTGTCATTTGTGATAAAGTACAGATTCCAAAAAATATATATATAGATTCCATAATCTTCCACAAATAATTTTCATTTTTACCCCACCCAACATACACAGGTATCACAGTGATTCCTAAGTTGGTAACAAAAGGAGGGAAGTGCATTGATGGGGAAAGTATATTTTATCATGCTGTTCAGGCAAGTTGAAAATTTATCATGTTAGTTCAAGAGAAATACTAAGGGAATAAAGAAATTGAATACTAATTAAAAGAATATATTTAAGTAATAAGTACAAAGATTCATTGGTTGTTTTTCAAATATATGTTGTGCAATTATTATATACTGAATGGGCACTTACTATGAGCAATACAGGGCATGATCACTGAGTAATGGGAAGATTTTTTTAAGTTTTTATTTTTATTTCAGTTAGTTAAAATGCAGTGATATATAGTTTCTGGAGTACAATAAGTGAATCAATTATTCTATATATAAAAAACAACAATAAAAACCCTTCCATACATCACCTGGTACTCATCATGACAAGTGTCCTCCTTAATCCCCATCACCTATCTAACCCACCCCATCTCCACCTCCTAAACAATAGGAAGATTCATCAGACCTGAACATCATCTTAAAATATATATATTTTACTACAGATATTAAGTCAATAATAGTAATTCAACAATTCAGCCCAATTCAGCACCAGAAGATATAGAAGTCCTATAAATATTCAGAAAATAAAAGCTATTCTCCACCTCTGTCTCCACTCCACGGAGGATGGGTAGGGCAGAGAAACATACCAAGAAAATTTCAGGGATCAAGGAAATCACAGTGTTATGAGAGACATTTTATCAGAACCTCAAACGCAGGTAAAATTTGTATTTGCAAAGATAGAGGTAAAAGAATCTCAGGTGGAGAATTCCACATAAGATACATGATAAACTTAGGGGCACATTGTGGAGGAGCATAAATGCTAGCCTAAGTTGTTTGAAATTTATACGGTTCAAAAATTGTTTGGACTTCACAGAGTCCAAAATTCATGTTTAAATACACTCCAAGAATTCAGCAGGAGCTATGTTGAAAAATCTATCAAATAGAAATGCGTGATCAGCAATATGCCAGAAGATTAGAACATGTCCTTATTTATAAAATAGTGATTTTATTTGTTTCTCCCTTTTCCAAAGTCTCCTTACTTTTACCTTTCTGCTTTGACATATTCTGTCTTTTATACCCAAGGCCTTTCTTTTCTATTTCTTTTCTAATCTTCCCACCTGTAACAATACTCAACAATATTCAAAGGTAGGTGATAAATTTCCTGTGTGTAAGAGAATAACGTTTTTTAATTTAATAAACAACTCAATAACTCCTTTGCAATAAAAACCCTAAATGAATCCCTATGCTAATTATATATATATATATATATATATATATATATATATATATATATATTACTTAGAATTTTTACTTTTCCAAACACTGCAAGTCCTGGCTGGCTTCTTATGCTTTTGTCTCCCTCTTAAAAATGAGTTCCCGAAATTTTGGAGGATGTTCCACCCTCTTCACCAGTAAGTACAGAAGCAATGGGGCAGGGAGATTGGGAGTTGGAAGAAAGTTAACTTCTTCCTCGAAGCAGCTGGACAGGCAGGCACATTGTTGGGCTGATTCTTTTTACTTCTTCTTAACATAATGTGACACAGCCTGGGGAGAGGAGGGAAATAGCAAAATATGAGGAGCAAGGCAGGCTGCTTCCCCATCCTGCAGTTTTAGAAGCCCATAAATTGGAAGAAAATTTAGTAACAGTGATTTCTGGAGGAATTTAAGGTGCCACACAGAACTAAACCCTAATCTATAATCGCTCCCTCAAGGGAAAGACATAGCTTATACATTTTTAATGCATGGACTGGTTTAACATGAAGCTGAAAGTAATTGTGGTTGCACTACATACATTTTTTTCATGGCTCAAAGTAGGAGAAAAAAAAATCACAGATGTGTCCTTAAACCAATTATTAAAGGTACTATACCATTAAAATAATTTTGATTATTAAGAAGAGAAATAACTTCTTTTTCATTGGACTTATTCAAATATTTGTCTAGAATTATTATTTTTATCATAGCAATCAGATTATCATGTATCATGTTGAACACTATCATCATTTTGAAGGAAACGTTTTAAATGGCCATTTTTAAAAGGTAACAAAATAGTTCCAAAAGCATTTGTATATCAGCACATAGCAAAAAATAAATAAATAAATAAATAAAAATAAATAAATAAAAAAAAAAAAAAAACAGAGTGGTAACCAACAAGGAAAAGCATGGGGGAGTAGGGATTATAACATACACTATTTCCAGGCAAATGTTTCCCAACTGTCATTGGGAGAACAAAAAGCATTTTCATTTGTGATTGTTTTAGACTAAAGTCTTATTTAAAAATCTTTCTTCTAGTGATGAACACATTAAAGCACAGATAGTTTTCTGAGTTTGCAAAATGGGGACTCATGATGAAAGATCTAGTAGCATGAAAAATGTTTATCATTCTCTTTGCAATAATGGAAGCTGACTCATGAAATCAACGTGTTTCAGGAAGTACTGGATTGTTTTGTTCAAATTTCACAAAAATACTGACAGAAAAAAAAAAAAAAAACCTAGTTGGAGAAAGAACAGAGGAGATGGCATGTCTTCTACCTTGCTTTCCTCCTTCTTTTCCTTATCTAATGGGACCAGCCTAAGCATTTGCTGTGTCCTCCTACCAAATCTTGGATTGTCTGATATTAACATTCGGCTTGACCACCCATGTGTGTAAATCTTAGGCTAGATAAGCACTAGCTAATGCAGCTTCTTCTAACTTCTATTGCTTACTCTGATTTCTATCACTGAGTTCAAACATAATCTTTTGCAGTCCCTAATACTATATCTGAATGGTCTGAAAATGTTTATTCCTCCATTTCTGATTGCTCAGCCACTGACATTCTATAGAGAAGGTGACACATAGATGTTTAAGCAGAGCATAAAAATGGAGACATGTTATCTGAGCAGTCACAGTGATCACAACAAATAAAACATACTGCAAAAATAGATAAAGTGTTTAGTCTAATAGCAGCTCAGATCCTAATTCCCCAATGACCTTCTCAGTCGAAAAGGATTACCTTTGGGAGTAAATATTCTGAGACAACACATTCTTACATGCAGTTGTTATTCAAAAATAACAAAAATTTTATTTGACATTCCATTAAATAATGGATTTGACTAAAACCTAGAGGCTTATTAGTAAGTCAACAGCATAAAAATTATATTCCTTTAATTTAAACACAGTGTTTTCCTATTCTTGTTGAACTTCTATTCTAAAACCATAAGAAATAAAACTGTAAATAGCTCTCAAACTTCATTGAAATTCTTTCCACAATTAAAAAAAAAGAGTGAAATGTAATATGACAGTTCTACAAATTTATCAGAAATATTAAAATGTATTACTGTACAGAGTTATACAGTTTCATTACATTTTTCAATTAATGATATTGCTCATTCAATGACTGATATATTAAGGTTTTGTAAAGTATTTCAATTCTTGGCCCATGATTATTGGCAAAGTTGAAATAGCATGTCATTTTTCTTCAATTACAGAGATAACTAACCTGCTCACATGTAAAATCATGGCAACAATTGTAAAAAAACAAAAACAAATCAAAACCAAAACCAAAACCAACACATAGGCTAGTCACTGATAAGAATAATTGGCTTGACAAGTCATTGTGAAAGAAAATTTATAAATGAAATGTAATTTATCACATACAAAACTATAGCATATAATTCTTAATAGTTTACTAAAATGATCATAGAGCTAATGACATAGTCTTATCACAGCATTTCTCAAATATATACGGATGATGCCACTTCCCTAAAAAGAGATGATTTTGTAAACCCTCCAATATTGTGGTCTTCAAAAGCATAAGAATATAGCTTAATGAGAAGCTTTGTGTAAAAGGAGGGATGAGGATAAAGAAATTAAAATTCAGCATAATACATGTCTTTTCCTTTGTTATTTCTAAAACAAAAAGTTAATAGACAAGCTATACTTCTAAGAATTTTGACTACTAATTTGACTTAGTCAACGCACAATAATAATATCTGGACATTGGCTATCCACAAGTCTGATGAAATTGTCAATCTGTAGTAGGAGTTAAGAGAGAGAGGGACAGAGAAGAAATGTTAAATAATGAGCATAGCAAATAAATCTGTAATTCACTTTAGCACTTGACTGAAAGAAGACATGGCATTGGTGTGTAAAATTGACACCTTTTCTTTTTCTCTGCTCTATAAAAAATGTCTTCCACCTACAAAAAGTCTGGGTCATTTGGAGAATGATTATATTGAGTATTAACTCTTGCTGTCATCTTAACTGGTTTGTTCAGTCTTCCATTTTCTTCTGCCAAAATTGAATAGAATATATCATGGTTCCTGATTAGTATCACAAAAGTCTGATATCACAACAATAACATTTATTTTTACTATGCATACCTCATACATTAACTACACTAGTCTGTTAGACCATTTATATATGAAACATGTGTGGGTTTTACCCAGGGGTTGTTGAAATGATTCAGTGGATTTATAGCAAGAAAATTTTCTGACACTGGGAGGTTATAAACAAATAGTTATGAGGAATAAAAACAGCTCAACTTGTAATCAGGTACAGGGCCTCTAGGTAGTCGGATCTTGCTCAGACACACTGGTGCATGGCATATTGACTAACATGGACTGGATAATTTTCCAGAGTTTCCCAAATAGTTTTTTCCTGTAGTTATAAACAAAATTGCATGTCTGCATCAAATCCAGGACTGTGATAATACAGACACATTTGGTATATTTGATACATTTTTTCACTTTACTTTTACATACTTTTCTAATAACTATTCCATTTTTAAAATAAAAGCACTCCAATATCATTCAAAAACATTAGTGGTTTGATTTTGTAGCAGAAATGTATCATCATACAGATTTTAGAGTGGGCGCCAGTCCCAAAATCACTTCCATCTTATAGTATTTCTACATTGGTTGTCAGAAATACCAGGAAATTGACACACTTAGACATCTATTAAATGAAACATCACTGTGTTATAATATAGTTTTATCTTTTAGTCTTCATATCTATTGTAAAGGAAACAAGGTAGGTCATCAATGAGAATAGAGAAAAACAAGATTTGACTATCATCACAAGTATTTTGTTTTAGCCTCTTTTTTTTTTAGTTAAAAAAGGACAAAGCATATTACACTAAAATAGCAAAATATGTATTACTAAGATAATTTACTACACTCAGAAATTATAGAAATTCTGTAGAACACAAAGCTGTTTGGGGCAGCTGACAAAGGAAAGGAGCAAGGAAGCCATGAATTCACAATCAATTCACAATGATTCATAAGTTACAGCATACCCAGAGAAATAAGCCTTGTTAATGCTGAGTTCTATGTGATCTGCTTTTAACTATATTTGTTCACTCTTGTATCCTGGTATCCTGATTATAATTGTAGAGTAGAATCCTCTAAAACAGAAGTTAAAAAAAGACCTGAAAATCTTCTAAAATATTTTGATATCCAAAAAGCGTATAAATAATGTTTGAACTCTGTCTTAAATTGAGAACTGTATGTATTTTCTACAACTAACTTGAGACTAACTATAAATCATATTTAATAACTTCTGTTGTAAAGATCCACTTCCTCCTCACTAAAAATTCACTTAGAGCCTTTATACTAACTAGTGAATGCAACAGGCTATATTCTGATATAAGTTGACTTTTCTGTAAGTTAACAGTGTTCTTTTCCATTTGGCTTTTTATATGAAGAGTCATATAAATGTCCATAATTTTTGTGCTTGTTTTTGCACAAATTTGCACAAATTTGTCCTTAACTTTTTAAGTTCTAAATGTTCAAATGAATTTTATGGAAATCCCTATTTCTTCCCAACATATTCTGCAGAATATTCCCTACTTGCTTTGCAAAATAACCAGAAGGAGGTATACAATGCCACTCTTTCCAGGTTCCCTACCTCTCTTTACAAGGGTATTCTCATTAATCACTGTAGAATTCAGCATCTAAGTTCATATTTTGCAAGAGGCACTTTGTTTTGGAGTTCAAGCAAAGACTGATCCTGCATTGCATAATTCCTTGATACTCCTTGAGTAACATTTTAAAACTTTCCTAGTAGATACAGCTCTAAACATAGGAGTAAAATATTTTTAAAAATTAACTTCCTGGGATGCCTGAATGACTGAGCAGTTGAGCGTCTGTCTTCAGCTCAGGTCCTGATCTAGTATCTGGAATCGAGTCCCACATCGGGATCCTTATGGGTAGCCTGTTTCTCCCTCTGCCTGTCTCTGCCTCTCTCTCTCTCTCTGTGTGTCTCTCATGAATAAATAAATAAAATCTTTAAAAAAATTAACTTCCTTAATAACATGGGAATACAAACTTAAGTAGAATCACCACAGGGTCTCAGTCTTATACAGGTATATATATATATATAGGTGTGTGTATATATATATATATATATATATATATATATATATGTTTACACACACACACGTATATATTCTCTTTTGTGTGTGTGACAAAACATGTTTCATTACCCTGTGATCTCTTAGGTTTGGTCTCATAGCTACACACATAATCCCAATGTAAGCATTCCTATATCTCAGCTGCTTTTCTTTGATAAAAACATGCAGCTTAGAGAAGAAAAACACCAGAGGACAAGGCTCCCAAATAGATTGGATCTAATGAATAGTTTTAATCTAGTGTAATGCTCCTCAAACCATAGTCCATGCATCAAAATTACCTGAGAATAAGAAATCCAGATTAATGGCAGGCCTCCAAATCTCCTAGATGAAAATCACTGGGAGATGGGCTCAGGAATCAGTATTTTTAAAAGGTCCCCTAATGGTTTATGTGTGCTTTAATTTTTTAAGAAGTAATGGTATAATGGATTTGTAGTAAAATGCATATTAAATAATTTCCCATACCCATATTATATGTATAATAAAAATGTCATGATTTTCAATTGTTCTAAAATGTGTATCATAATATAAGATAAATATATATACATAATGTATATATATACACCCTATATACAATAAATATAATACAAATGCTCAAAAATATAACATTTTATTCATAAAAATCTAACTTTATCAAGTCCTATGAAAATAAGAGATCAGTGGTTTAAATCTGTTAATCTAAACCTTATAACTCTAAGTTTCCCATTTGTTCTTCAAGTAAATGACTAGTAATATTTCAGATGAATTATCTTGTCCAAGTAAGTAGTTAATATTTGTTACATTTGTGTGCAATTGGCCAAGCTGAAAGTAAAAAAGCAAATGGTTTTTTATCATAACAAATGTAATTTATATTAGCTGATAGATGACATGAAGACAGACCACATCCCATATTTACTAGGATTCAAAAGTTGTCATAATAAGAGTTAACATTTAATAGATATCTTGCATCATAGCTAACTATCCATTAAACTTTTCCTAGTCTGTCAAATTCCTTTAACAGTTTCCATAATTTAAATGGAAGCTTTTTGAAAGAAAGATATTTCTCATATTGTAAATTCCATAGGAACAAGGATCATATTATTCTTATTCTTAATACTATTCCCAATACTAAACATACAGCCTGACACCCTGAAGGTTCTGAAGAAGTATTGACTGTATAAAATTTGTGTCTGTGTGGAATTACATGTTTAAAGAATGTCTTGTGGGGTACCTAGGTGGCTCAGTGGTTGAGCGTCTGCCTGGGATCGAGGACCCAGGCTTCTCCCTCTGCCTATGTCTCTGCCTGTCTCTCTGTGTCTCTCATGGATAAATAAATAAAATCTTAAAAAAAAGAGAATGTTTTGTATGTTTGGATAATGTTTTACAAAACAGTAGTTGTTAAAAAAAATAGTAGTTGTTGTATAAATATCTCCTGATTTGAACTGGGTTTGATTTATATTACCATATTTGAGAAAAAAATGAATCAATAGTAAAATTTATTAATGAATTGATTAATGGTCTAGTACTTACATAACACAAATTCATCCATTAAATACTTATTGCATATGTTATCTTTCAGGGATAAACAATATTGCATCTACTCATTTTCAGTTGTGTTTGTTATATAAACATGTATTTCTGCCTTCATGACAATTTGTGTGCTACACATATATCCAGATGGAATGCATGGACACACACTTTTATTTTAATTGCTTTTCCAAACCCGAAAGAGTTACATGAAATAAACCAGACTCAGGTAAGAGTAAATTGCTTTTCTATGATAATTTTTTTGAGAACTGCATTCATGTATGAGATCTGAAATGACATTGTCTGCAAATAAATTCAATTTAGTTAATAGATTTGGTTCATCAAATTACTGAGACTTATGAATGATACAGTTTGAGAACACTACTTAAAATTAAATAAAATTGAATATGTAACTTAAAAGACAGTTCCAAAATAGAATCACCTTTAAGTTAGTTTGCTGTATTTTCTGCTTATAGAACAAATTCATAAAGAAAGTGGAGCAGAAAATCAGTCACATTAAATTTACTACCATCAGAAAACCAAGTAAGCTAAAAAAAGTATCTTTAGCTTTCATATGCAGGTAAGTTTCACAGGTTAAAAGAGGCAAGTAAAAATTATTGCTAGTTCTAGTAAAATCTTCCACTCAGAATGGAGCTTAAAGATAGTTTAAACATCTTTAATAGTTATTTACATAAATATTTATTTTCCCATCCTAAAAAACATAAATAAAATAGCAACCTTGCAATTAGTATTTCTCCTTTTAAGGCTAATTTTTATTGTTTACATTATATGACTTATTAAAAGTTAATGAAACCTGCAATTTTTTGTTAAAAAACAGCACAAGTCAATTTCCTTCATGCTTCCTTCCCTTTATACGTTAGTAAGTATAAATGTATATTTCATAAGCCATATCATTTTATTTTATTAATGATTGTCATCTTGCCAGGTGGGCAGTTAATGTTAACTACAAGTATTATTTTTTTTTTCAGGAAAATCATAATAAAATTTCAGGGTAGATAGAACATTACAACTGTCAAGAAGCAAAAGTCTATGATAGTTCAGCTGGAAACAGTCAAAAATGTTGAGATGGGGAATACCAAAACAGTCTGACCTTGAAGAAAACAAGCTTTTGTTAAATAGGTCTTTTCTAAATTAAAATTCTCCTATAAAAAAGCATAAAAAGTGCAAGACAACTTGTTCAAACATCAATCCATTATTCATTTAATCTCCATTTTGTTTACATATATATCCATGAACACTGTTTTATCTACATTCAAAGCTACTTTACTGTCCTTAAAGCATAATTGCAGAACTTAGATTAAAAGTGTTTCAAAAGGCAATATGTAAAGCATGCTTTGGTGAAATTTGTTTTTCAGACATTTTTGTAAGTATTAAATATATACTGATTTAGGTGAATTAGAAGATTCTAATGTTCTTGGGTATGGCCTACAAATGTTGTCCAACGATATATAAGCTTTTCTTAGAAAGCTTAGAAAGTTGTCTAAGTTTAAGGAGAAAATAAGGGTAGAGGTAGTTGCCAATTTTCTTATACTAATTATATCATTAGCTTATTTGCTTAAAAGGTCTTGGTGTCAGTTGCCTCATTTATTAAAAATGGTAACTAAACAAAAGTGACTTTAAAGTGTTATCAGTTCTTTAAAGTTGTGAAATATATATTGCTCTATATCTCATTTTTGGTAGATAAAATTATCTAGGACCTAATTCCTCCGCTAGAATTCCTGAGGAAAGAATGTAGTCTAATTTTCCTAAGAATGCCATATACAAAAAAAAAAAAATCAGAAATATGTGAGATTGGGGTTGAAATTTCTTATGGTTCTCAGCCCCCATTAACTAGCCATAAAATAATTTATTAAGATTAGTTATCAGCTTATAGGTCCAAATCTAAAAACATCTGGTTTATATAAACATGTTATTTAAAATGCCCATGGAGGGAGGACTAGCACAGAGAAGAAATTTACTTTACAGAATGGGAATTGGTGTGCATGAATTTAATCCAAGATTAATGATTTGTAAGATGGAATGTTCTTGAGAGTGAAATGTTATGGAGTCTCTCAAGTTAGCTGGAACAGTCTTCTAATGAACCTGAGTCAGCTTTTCAGAGAGGAAGGACACACCAAAGCAAGGGTCTGGTGAAAGAGCTGAATCTCAGGTAAAAACACGATTTCACAAGGCCAATGTTGGTATTCATATTGACTAAGTGAGGCCACCTCCTCCACTTGTCCGGAGGAACCATGAGAGTAATGAAAAGCCTAGAGCATGCCAACAGATTATGTGGAAGGAGAAGACACAAGAATATAAGAATAGAAAAGACTATGGTGGCTGGTATAGAAACTTAGTGGTTTGGGAAACTTGCAAACAACCCCCCTGGGGAGAGAGAAAAGAGAGCCCCTGGATAGAAAAGCATTAGGGAATTTCAAGAGAACTTTTGAAATACTGCACACTATTGAGTACCAGAAAGGAAGAGTGTGGGAACTAGGAAGAGTAAGAGGTGAGGTAGCATGAGGACATCCTCTGCCCTAGAATCAGACAATACTGCCTCCGCCACTACTCATTCCCTGTGTGATCTCTGAAATTCACCTTTCAATTCTTTCCTTGAAAAATGTGAGTAATAACAGCTATCTCACATCATTTTTGTAATGATTAAATGTGACAATATAAGCACAAAATAGATATTCAATTATTCCCACTGCTGTAAATATCACTGCTGTCATTTCTTTCAGTAAAATGAGAAGGAAAATAATTGGCATTCCCATGTTCTAAACAAGAACATAATATTTCAGAGACATCCAGATAGTTTGAATGTCACACGTTTTCTCCAAGGTCTATTCAGTAAAGTTCACTTGAAGGTAATTCCTCTCACCATAGAAACATTTCTCTTAAGTTTGCAGGTCAATAAAAATATTAACTAGGTACATGTACATTTTCTAGTACAATCGGTGTAATTATTTCACAAAATTCTTCATTATGTAACCATCTAAACTAATAATGATCATTTCAAGCAAAATACAGTAAATGTGGGGCACATTTCTTGCCTTTGCCCCCAAATTCCTTTAAAGAGCATTTACCAGTGACTGAATTAGGAAATGAGAGTATATAGTAGCCAGAGCTGAAAAACCTAGAAGGAGATGGGCATGAGAAATAGACTTTGCCCCTGACTTTCAAAAAATCAAAGTTTAGGTTTACTTTTCCATAAATCTCACTGCATTTTTCCACATGAACTTGATTCCAAGGAAGTTTAGATAATGCGTTTTTTAGACAAAAATGAAAATGACTACTAACAACTAAAAGTATCACCTTTGCTAACAGAACTGAAAACCATATTCGAATTTACCTTAACATTTCAAAGCAAAACTACATAATGACAATGAAACAATGTGTTCAGAAGTGGTGAACAGATGGGGAAGCAAGGGATTACATGCGAATGTGTCTTTTGGCCTGTGTTCTCTGTTCTCAGATCTGGAATGAAGGTCTTCTCTGCTCCACCCCACCCTTGAGAAGTAGAACGTTCATTACAGCAAAACCTGAGGAAATCCAGGCTTAAAGTGCAGATCCATGTCAAAAGTAACTTAGCTCCTAAGTGGCTGAGGCGGTATCTCAACTTGAGTGTACCAGACCTCAAAGCTGACGCTCTTTTTCCACTATTCATGATGCCTCTATGTTCAAAGAGCAAGGATGGTTATGTTTTCAAAACCCTGAGGGGGCAATATATTATTTAAAAAAAAAAGTTTCACGTGTTTCAAGAATACATTTACTGGCAAAGTTCATTCTTGTGATCTAAGCTTTAAGTCTCCAGGAAATACACACATGCAGCATGACTAATGTTTCTTTTTGCCTTTGAGTCATATTCCCAAAGCCTGAAGTGCTCCTGCCCTTCCTCCTGGCCCCCTTTTCATTCATGAATATTCCTATTCATCTTTCAAAATGGGGTCTAATACAGGCTCTTCTTCGAAGCCTTACTTATCTAACCCCTAACTCTTCTCAACCCACACGAAACATGGGGTACTTCCTCTGTGGCTCCAGCAAACAGAACATTCTTGCATGACAGCTTTCCTTAAGGTGTTGTACTTTTTTGTTTTGTTTTTTAAAGATTTTATTTATTTATTCATGAGAGACACAGAGAGAGAGGTAGAGACATAGGCAGAGGGAGAAGCAGGCTCTTCCAGGGCAGCCGGATACGGTACTAGATGCCAGGACCCTGGGACTGTGACCTGAGCCAGAGGCAGGCGCTCAACCAGTGAATCACGGGCACTGCACATTGTAGTTATTTGTTAATATGTCTTCCCCTGCTAGGCTGTGACCTCTACAAGGACAGGTATGTTAGTTTCTTCTTGTCTCTTTGTCTTTGGGGCCTAAAAAGTGAACAATACAAAAGCGCCTAATAAATGCCTGATGATGACTGAATGAATTACTCTTGTTACCTCTTCTGCTTACATAAAAGAAAATATTTAACTAATTCACTTGCAGAGAGATGGAAGCCAAAAACGAATTTGAAGTTAGTGGTGTTTCTTTCTCTTTTTCTGGCTTCCCCACAATTGGGATGTACCTAAGGGAAATTTCCAACCGAATCTGAGTAAAAATAATTTCAATTCTGAGTAATCACTTTCTGGAAATGGATCCTTTGCGCTTTTCTCCCCCTAGTATTTCTAAAAGGAATGGAGAGTAACAACTTATTAAGAATATCTAATTACTTTTATTTTCAGACATTGAAAATGCTTGGGTAACATATAGATAGTTTCATTATCTCCTTTTTAGAGGCACTCTGAATGTGAATTGCATCTGAGTCAGTCTATCCTTCCAGGAATGGAATTCGTTTTCCTCGTAGTCCCAGGGAAGGTGATGCATAACACAGGTTACATGTCAGAAGCGCTCCCCAGAGATGACGATTTTGATTCAGCATCCCACTGTTTCAAAAATACAGCTATATGATTGTAATAGGCTATTGGACCCAGATGCTGGGAGCAGTTACCACTTTGAAAAGAACCAGATTAAAGAAAATGTCTTTATTAGAGGTCATTCATTCTTGCAATATAAATACTCTGATTTCAGATTTTATGTATTAGATTTATTAAACCGAATCCTTCACCATAAAACTGCCTCACAGCAAGCACAAAGGATAAAAATAAATAAATAAATAAACGTCCCCAGGCCTTTCCTATTCAAAGAGGATGCTACTGTCAGTGATTGCTATTTGTGTGTGTGGGTGAAGCGGAAACGACCAATCTGTAACCTCCAGTCCCTTCCACGCTGCGCACACATGGAGATTGCTCTTTGATTTGCAGCTGTTATTTGCAGAGCTTGTCACTGTTTGCAACTCTGCTTCTCAAGCTCACCTTAGGCCCAAATCCTCTTGCTAGGAAAACTCCACAGTCCCCGATTGCAACAAGCCTGCTTTCTCTGTCTACAGTTCTCTGAAAGCTGACTTTCATGACAAAGGATTGGAAACTCTTTTTAGTGATCATTTGTGTTCTGACTTCCTCCATCTCCCTTCACTTCATCATCCTATAGTTGTTAGAACAGGTTGCTCTGAGTAATCTTTACATTTAGCTCTATTTTTTTTTTTTCTTTCAAGGGCCAGTCTTTCCATTTTGGTGTCCTTATCACTTCGTTATGAGGCAAATTATTTCTGTTTTGGTATCAAAAATGTGTTGTTTATGACCACTCTGTCCTAGCTTGACCTTTTTTTTTTTTAGCCATAAATCATTAAGAGACTCTGATGAAGTATATAAAAAAAAAAAACTGGCCATAATATGAATTGTCTATCTAGATGTTACTTATTCAATAAGGATTAATAGGGATTCTGCTATTTTTAAGACATTCTGATAAATTCTGAGGCTCTGCAAAGTGTAAGACATTGGCCC
This sequence comes from Nyctereutes procyonoides, assembly GCF_905146905.1. Taxonomy (NCBI): domain Eukaryota; kingdom Metazoa; phylum Chordata; class Mammalia; order Carnivora; family Canidae; genus Nyctereutes; species Nyctereutes procyonoides. The sequence continues at coordinate 20,929,011 of NW_026575121.1, forward strand.
TTTCATGTATTTATCATCATGATGGTAGGGAAGACAAATATATAATAAAAAAAAAATCAAGACAGTGCTGTACTATTATCAGAACAGAGGGTATAATCTAACATGATAGAATCCAAAAGACTTTCAAAAAGGTAATTAAAAGTTGACATACAAGGATATATTAGTTTCAAGGACGCCTGGGTGGCTGAGCAGTTGAGCGTCTGCCTTTGGCTCAGATACCAGTTTAAGGGTCGAGTCCCACATCAGGATCTTTGTGAGGAGCCTGCTTCTCCCTGTGCCTATGTCTCTGCCTCTTTCTGTGTCTCTCATGAATAAATAAATAAAATCTTTAAAAAAATGATATATTAGTTTCAGGTGCAAAACCTAGTGATTTGGCCGTTTTGTATATCACCCAGCGCTCACCACCAAAAGAGTAGTCAGCACCTGTCACTACACGATGTTATTACAGTATTATTGACCACATTCCTTGTGTTGTACTTTTCATCTGTATATTATATGTTAACTATACTTCAATAATAAAATTTTTTAAAGAGGTCGTTAAAAGTTACAAATGGAGGATACTTTTCATTATACATTTATCAAAACCCATAGAATATACACTGAAAATCAATTCTAATGTAAACCGAGGACTCGGGTAATAATGACATATCAATAGGGTTCATCAATTGTAACAAACATATCAGTCTGTGGGAGAGGTCGATAGTGGAGAAAGAGTATGTAGGAAGAGGGAAAATATTCGGAAACTATTTTCTGCTGAATTTTGCTATGAACCTAAACTGGTCAAAACATAGTCTGGTAATTTAAAAAAAGTACTACATTAGTTCTGATAAATAAATAACTTATAAACTTACAGAATGGTTTATCACACCTAACCCAGAAAACAATTATCTTTCCCCCTCAAGCCACAACAGAGAAAGAGAAGGCTGTAACAGTAAATGGCACAACTGCATGCAGTGTCCTGTGTGGGAGCCTTTCAGGGGGAAGACATCTGTCTAGATATCACTTATATTCCTTCATTCCATGTTCAAGCATATAATATTAATATGGAAATATAAAATTAAACCATCAAAATGGAGAAAAGGGATACGCTCATAGCTTTTAAGCCTATATAAAATAGGGAAAGCCTGTTTTGTATATGAAATTCCATAAACAGTAAGATGGTATGGAATCAAATGTAATTTTTTAAAACTGTTATTGAGATATGAGACAGCTACTCCACCACAGTTTTAACTTCCAGTGAATGCTAATTGTTCAGAACTGATAATGGTTGATTTATGAAAAAAAATTAATCAATAGTCTAGATATGGTTGGCTTCTATGTACTTGTTTATGTACTTGTACATTTTAGTTGTGTAATAAACAATCTTAAACATCATCCAAAATAAAATCGAGTACTTTGAAAATAAATACATCTAAACGAATTGTTTTTTCCCTCTTATGCCATTTCCTCTCCCAACTATTAATTCTAAATCTTCAGCTCCATGGATTCCTAAAAACTGTTTTTTGAGTTTTCTTTCATTAAAAAAGCATATACAACTTTGAAAAATTTTCACCTGGTGCTAATATTGCTGAAATCCATCCATAGTCTTGGACGTATCTTTAACTGTTGTGTAATCTACCATTTTCTGATTATACAATCATAATTTATTTCTTGAATGGAATTTATTTCTTTATGGGCACTTAAGTTGTTTCTAAATTTTTGTTATGGTGAACATTAGTAGTACAATACTTCTGAGACTGTCTCTGATGTGCAGGTCCAAAAGAATATTTTACGTACATACCTAGAAACGGTTTTCTGTGTCATAGGATATGAGACCAATCAACTAAAGAAAATTATGCAAATTATTTCAGTGGTACATCAATGAACTCTCCAACTTGTAATATATAAGGGATTCTGTGGATCCTCTTGTCCCTAATGCCCAGTAATGCCAGATTTAAATTTTGCTAGTGTAATAAAAATACAACAGAATGTCATAAAGTTGTTTTTGCATATTTTGCTGACCATAGATGTGGCTAATCATCTTGGTTTTTTTATTGACCTTAAGTAATATGTGTGTTTCTGTCTTTTGACTATTTTTTCTGTTTTGTGTTTATATTCTTTCCATTGATTTGTAGATGGTTATAAATATACACTTTTCTTTATATATATATTTTAAGATTATTTATTTATTTATTCTTGAGAGAGAGAGGGAGATAGAGAGAGAGAGAGAGGCAGAGACACAGGCAGAGGGAGAAGCAGGCTCCATGCAGGGAGCCCCACGCGGGACTTGATCCGGGGTCCCCAGGATTATGCCCTGGGCTTAAGGCAGCACCAAACCGCTGAGCCACCCAGACTGCCCTCTTTATATATTTTTGATAGAAGACAATTATGAATATATTTTTTCATTGGATAGGATCCCTTTTCATGTGTATTTTAATAAACAAGACTTCTTAATTTCAATAGTCAAATTTATTAAGCTTTTTTTATATCTTATTCAGTGAATGCTTTTTTTTACACAATATTCAAAAGAATAATTAAGTTTTAAAAATTTACTGACAAGTTTAAGTTTCATATTTTGGCGTTTAGTCTTAAACTATCTGGAGCAGTATATGGTTTGAGGCAAGGATTCAATTTCATCTTTTTCCATTGAATAATCTGTTTCCTGCTTTAACTTACCATGAAGTTCTTTAAGATTTAATTAAGAATGTTAAAGTATTTATGGATGTTGTAGCACTTCAAAATCCTTTAAATATAAAACAATGGCATTTTCATATCTTAAGGCAGATAATATATCAGATATGGAAAATGATACTCAAAAAAGAGAAAAAGCAGAATTAGAAAAGTAGAATGTCACAAGGATCAGAGTTGTGAATTATAATTTTTTATGAAATATCCTTAATGACCTATATAGTTACTATGATCAATTGCAAGAAGGTGTTTTCATTTGGTTAAAACATCATGGGGTTTCACCATGAGGACTTATGACCCTAAATACTTACCTAAACTTTTAATTTAAAAATATCCAATGCTAATTTCTTTATGTTACTTTATATTAAAGTAATTCTTGGTAAAACTATCTACTCTGTAACATAATTAGTGTTCATTAACTGTCTGGAGAAAACTCTATTGAAAAGATATAGAATATACCATATGCAATCATTTTGTCAGGTACTGAAGAAAATTTTCTTTGAGATTCTCATCCCAGAGTAGAGCAAACTTTTTTTTACTCACATAAAAAATAAATTCTAGAAAAACAGCTTTAAGAAAGTCTTTGACTAGCAAATAAGATAGTAAGAAATATTTGGTTGCCTTCAGTTTGTTATTAACTTAGCTCAAATGATCATTTCTCCTGTTTTAACAATAAACAAGATATTCATTTTCTATAAAATTTACTACTTGAAATCACATGATATAATTTATTTTTTACTAATACTTTTCTTATAGAAGGCACTTTGTCAGCTTGAAAATTTTTGTGTTATGAATATTGCACATACTGGATCATCAAGACATAATAGCTTATGTATCAAAAAAGAAATAATACTAACAGATATAACTTTACATTTCTATGAAAGATACACCCTTATTCTCAAGAAGCAGCTAACTGAAGCTGTTCATGCAAAGGAGAGCTAAAGAAGCATATAATGTGCATTTTTTCCCTGTGTTTATGTGACACAATCTATTACTTCATAGCATAGCAATATAGCTAGCTTATCACTTTGAAATTTAGAGCTAACTACCCTAACAGTTCCCAGGTGCTCATGGAGATTATTTTCTGCTTTAAAATATCAGCGTAAGGAGGAATATATCTATTTCTTTTGTTTCACTTTTAGTTGTATGAAATGAAGTGTTATAAGTCAACCATATTTTCTAATTTTTAAGATGACTACATCCACTCTTCATGCTAAGGAAGGATTAGATTATGTGTCTTTCATTAAAATTATTTTCAATATCTCAACAGAAATATTTCACCTTTCATTGCATAACTTTTGGCCATGTAAGTAATTTGGTAACACTATTATTACTTGCATAGCATACATTAGAGCTCATTAGGAATAAACAGGCATTCAAATTTCAATTTTTACATAAGGCAATGCTTTTTATATAAGGCAATGCTTAATTGTCAAGAAATAAAACATAAATTGACCTCACAGCTTAATTATAAAAATTAAGTTTAAAAAATGAGAACCAAGGGGCACCTAGGTGGATGAATTGGTTAAGCATCTGACTTTTGATTTTGGCTGAGGTCATCATCTCAAGGTCCTGGGATGAATCCCTTCATCAGACTGCTGAGAGGGGCATCTGCTTAAGGATTCTTTCTCTCCCTCTCCTTCTGTCCCTCCCCCTACTTGCTCTCTCTCTCTCTCTCTCTCTGAAATAAATGAATGAATCTTTTTTTAAAAATAATAAATAAAAAATGAGAGCCAAGAGAACAAAAAGGCAATGCAATAAATACTGTAAATAAACATACCTGTCATAAAAATATTATCAGTTCCATGCTTAAAGTCTTAATGCCTTCAATTTGTTGTCAAGGCTGTCTTAGTATTATAATTCAGTGTATTATTTTCCCTATTGTTCTGATGTTAGTTTAGTTACAAAGTCAAAATCTTTAGCTTCACTCCAGATAGCTAAATAATTATATCAATATCCAGGTGAAAGACTTGGGATTCTATCATTTAATACATTCCTCACCTATTTCTTATTAGGGAGATTTGATAATGTCTTTACTAATATAATTATCTTCAGCCCTGGTTGGGTGTCAGCTTCAAATTCAGAAAGCTATACCAGAGAAATCTTTTTACATTTCTTATATTTTTTGGATCTAGGAAGTATCCAGATTTTATTTAAAACCAGTATTTTTTTCAGATAATTTTAGAAAAGTATGCACACTTATTTAATTTTCAAAATATTGAACAAAAGCATGCTAAAATGTACAAAGAATATTTACCACAACCCTTTATTGATAGAATTGGATCTAACATTTATTTTATTTTTTTAAATTTTATTTATCCATGAGAGACACAGAGAGAGAGAGAGAGGCAAAGACAGAGGCAGAGGGAGAAGTAGGCTCCATGCAGGGAGCCTGATGTGGGACTCGATCCTGGGACCATGGAATCACGCCCTGAGCTAAAAGCAGACGCTCAACCGCTGAGCCACCCAGGCATCCCCTAACATTTAGTTTAAATAAAGTGTAATACTCCACTATAATATGCCATAATTTATTTACAAATTTCCCACTCATGTACATTGGGCTGTAAAATAAAATAATTGCACATGTCTATTTTTCCATAATTAGGATGATCTTCTCTAGGATATATATTTTCTGTGCTGGCTATCTTCAGTTTTCTATAAGCCCTTGCAAGGTACCGTAGTCTGAAGTGTTGCAGGTAAGGAATGCAATCTATGGCCATAATATTTGTCAATTTCAGTAGTGACAAAATCATTGCTCCTCCAAAGGGAAAAGGAGCATATATAATCAATCTGCTGGCAAATCTCACTAAGTTATGGTATCAGATCAAAGCTCAGCTACATTATTTGCTACTGATGTTTCGGTATCCATCAGTGACAGCAGCCAGAAGATTCTTGGCAAGGTTAATTCCATATTTCTGAGATAATGCATAATCTCCATCCCTGCACCTATGTGTTATGTTCATATATCTATTACACTTGCCCTGGTATGACCAAGGAGAGAGATTGGTTGTCATCTCCAGGACCAATCTGTGTCAACTGATCAATGAGTTGGAACAGGATAAATGCTGCCACTGCAACCCAAAGAGACCTACCAAGAGGACCAAAACAAAAGAGGTTTTTAATGGCACAAGGTTCAAGATTCAAATAATTTTCATTTCCTCTAAAGGATACATCCCCACAAGACCTATACCATCTGATTTCACACATTATCTCCCAGCTTCTGAAATGTGTGTTTGTTACTAGGGTACCTAAGGTATTTACTACTTCCTGTTTGGCAGGTCCAATCCACATGAATGTCAAAAACATAGTGAGTCAACTGGTGTTTAATGAATACTAATATAATTAAAATATCTGCAGGTGATCAAGAGAGTTAATGTGAACAATGGGGAAAAAAGTAAATGTATAAGAGAGAACATGAAAGCAAGATTTAGTTCCTGCCTGTTAATAAAATCCAAAAGAACCCATATGCCAAGTCAACACTTTAATGACAAATGACAGAGGCTGTGTTGATTTTATCAAATAAAAGAATGGTCTCCCCATCTGTTCATTCTTTATTGTTTTAGAGATGGAAGTGTCTTGTGGGCCTTTTAGTAGAATATAGGCAAATGATGGATTCTCAGGTCTTACATATAAATCCATTTTGATATATCGACTTCTCTTAGCCTTCTGCCCCTTTCTAAATAAAATGCCAAAGAAGTTCTAGCAATTACATCATATTGATATAAAGCCATAATCATTTATGTGCCTTAATAAAAGAATGCAGACAAATCGTTAGAACCAGTCAAGTACTCTGGCTATAACAGGGAATCTAGGGTAAAGAATAATTGCCTCTATATCTTTAAATTTTCCTTATATTATAACTTACCATCTACTTCCATATATGTTCTCATAATTCCAGATGCTTATGCAGAACCTGCAATTTTTTTGGCATACACTATTTTGTTCTATCCAGGGCTCTTTCCCCTTACTCACACAGCTGAGATATGAAGCAAAGTAATATATGGAGAGAGTCAATTCGAAGTGGCAAAGCTAGTAGCTTTCAGTCTGTTGACTATCTGACTCTTGATTTCGGCTCAGGTCTTGATCTCAAGGTTGTGATTTTGTGTGTCATGGGATCAAGCCCCATGCCATCAGGCTGCCAGCTCAGTTTAAAGATTCTTCCCCTCTGCCCCTCTTCCTACTCATGCACACTTATACTCTTTCTTTCTCTCAAATAAAATAAGCAACATATATATATTTTTTAAGTGTCAAAGGTAGGTATTAAGGAAAACTAGTCTCATTTTTCAGGTAACCGTTTCAGTTGATTATTGTATGTATGGGCTCAGTATAAATTGGAGGTTCAAGATTCTTATTATGTACAAGGCCATCATCTCAAATCTCAAAAATGTACTCATTCTCAATTATACCTGAGATTTCCAGAGCTGAGAAGAACTCCACTAATTCCTAGGATTTCTTTTTCTCAAGGTACTAGACCTTGAAAGTCTTCAGAAGAGCAATCAATTTTCAAGAAAATGAAGTGTAGCTTGGCTGAAGGTTTGAATGTCAAAACTAATCTAGAATATTTGTATTTTGTACATCATCAGGACCCAATGATGAAGAGTATTTCCTTCATTTTTAAAAAATATTAATACTAAAATAAGTTCCTTTCATTTTACTTCTATTATATGTGTCTTATAGGATTTTTTTTCTTGGGGCTATAAAAATGTCAGATTTTTGTTCTTTCAAGAAGAATCTTATTAAGTTTTTATTATAAACTCCACACACAAAAGTTCTTTGGCAGATATCAAGAAATACCCCAAACTGTGATTTTGAGAAAAGGGGAAAATATTTATATTAAAAACAAAAAAATAGGTTATTGTAGGATATTGATTCAAAGTGAGAAATTTAAAGTCTGTATGTACAGTTAAAACATGTTAATTGAAGCAGAAATGGATGCCTCCGTTTTGCTAAGAATTAGAATGAAAATGTATCAGTATATTTCAGCTAAATACCCTGTCATACCAAAACCTCAACATGCCTAAAGAAACAATTTTTAAGACAATGTAATCTCAAAAATTGGAACACAGACTCCATTCAATTGATTAAGGTAATTCCTAAGAGTAGTTTCATTATGTTTTGTTGAGTTTTGTTTGCTAGTTTTGTTTCACGGTATCAACAGAATAAAAATGGCATTACAAGGAAAGGCAATATGCTGATTGATATGGGAGAAAAGTGAAAAATGGGAAAGAGAAAAAAAGGGGGGGTTATTCAAAAATAGAATATTTTCTGTTAAGAAATTATCTGTTCTAAGCCCCAATCCTGTAAAATACTACTGCATGTAATACAGTGGACATCAGATCCATGGATATGGACATGTAATCAGATTTTATGATTGAACCACAATCTCCTGAGCTTATTTAACAAGAAGCAGTCTTTTTACTTCCCTTCTCACTTCCTGATGGTCATGCTTGACTGCACTTGAAGTAAGAGTTCTAGAAACATTCTAATTTCCTTTATGTGACAGTCAACTTCTGTGGCCTCTCCTTTTTCTCTCACCATTCCTGGGTCTAGTTTAGAGTCCAGTGTGCTTTTTGGCAAAAGTGTGAATCTTCTATAGATTTGACTAAAAGAGAAGAAGCCAACAGCTATCTATTATGACCTGAAAAAGACAAGAGAAAAGAAGGAAAGGGATTTTCTACCTTTTCTCCTCCCACAGCTGTACTGGGTTCAGAGAAACATTTCTTGAATATAGTAGGTGCACAGTAAATGTGTATTAAGGGAAAGGATGCATGTTCATGCTTCTTCCAGCCTTCTGATCACTCAAAGATGGGTCACAAATGATAACCACTCAAAGTCTGACCTTGTTTTGACATCAAATACTCTGATTTTCCTTTCACATCGTAGAAAGTGTTAAAAAAATAAATACAAAACAAAACAAAACAAAAACCAATGTGGGCACCTGGGTGGCTCAGTGGTTGAGCGTCTGCCTTCAGCTCAGGTCGTGATCCCGGAGACCTGGGATCAAGTCCCATATCAGGCTCTCTGCTCAGCAGGAAGCCTGCTTCTCCCTCTGCCTATGTCTCTGCCTCTCTCTCTGTGTCTCTCATAAATAAATAAATAAATAAATAAATAAATAAATAAATAAATAAATAAATCTATCTTTAAAAAAGAACAATGAAAAATACTAATGCAATATTTATATATATGAGATACATTTTATACAATTTCAAGCACTTAATACAAAGTCATGAAATCCCACTGAAAAAAAAATATCTGCAAAAAATTAGTTCAACTCTGCTTAACCCAGCCTGTATATCATTCTTCTAGCTCACATCCCCTATGAAATAATTTCCTTTCTTTCTGTACCTTCTTAGATTTTTATATTCTATGGATTAAGCCAATTTATTGCCTCTATAACAGTCCAATTATAATAGTCATCAGTGTAATCCTTTCAAAGGACTCCTTCTGTGAGCAAATCTTAGACTGCTATCATCTCTTACAAACCAGAAGGGAGGTATTTGGATGCTGTGATTATTTCAGTTATCAGGTAAGGTGGCAGGAAGGTAACATTAAAACTCTACTGTTAGCTAGTATGGTATAGAACAAATGGTTTACCTATAGCCAGACTGTTTTCTGTCCAAACCATGTGTTTAAAAGAGGAGGCAAGGTACATGCCAGCAGGAGGGAAACCCCTCTGCATAGATTTCCCAATCTAAGTCTTGTTGTAAAGGTCACGTATTATGTTATATAATTGTCACCTTGAAAAGTTCTTTGATAGCTTGAACTTTACGACTTGCAAGAAGTACTGGGCTGCCAAGTAGAGTACATTTTCCAGGTTTCTGAGTCCATGCTTGAGCTAAATAAAGTGTGACAAATCCCCTGAGGGCAACCTAGGCTTTTCATGCCATAAGAACCTCTGACTCAAAAGTTACACACTCTGAAAGTAATATAAGATTGCACAGCCAACCACAGAGGTTTCCTGCACTAGGAAAGAAATTCTCCCGGGACCATGTCTACGTGATAGCTCCAAAATGCCTCAGAAGTGACCATAAAATAAAACCTATGATTTGTTTTCCCTACAGAAAATAGCTAATTAAATAAAATGAAGAGAGTGTGACCATCTGGATTATGAATATTTTCTTTGTCCTTGCCGGCTGACTTACCTGACATTTGCAGGAAACCAATTTGACATGAATTGAGGACTATAAAAAATAAGTTTTACCCTTGAAAAACTAGTATTTAACCATTGATGAAGCATCCCTTCATATTCTGGGGGCTTGGGACATAAACTCTTGATTGTAAGCCCTCTCAACATCCAGTTAAAAACAAACAAAAAAAAAGTTGCCTTTTGAAGTGACTTTTTTAAGCTAATGTAACATTGGTGGATTTCTTAACATTGTTTGACCAGCTTTTAAATCCAGTTTTATCTGTGAATTTCTTTTTTTTTTTTAAGATTTTATTTATTTATTCATGAGAGACACAGAGACACAGAAAGAGAGGCAGAGACATAGGCAGAGGGAAAAGCAGGCTCCTCATAGGGAGCCTGGTACAGGACCCCAGGATCATGCCCTGAGCCAAAGGCAGATGCTCAACCACTGAACCACCCATGTGTCCCTATGTGCAAATCTCTTATGAAAGTGAAATAAGAGGGTGTCTAGCATATAGATCACCCCAAAAATCCTTTTTTCTCATATTCTAAATATCAAAACCCAGGAAGAATTAACTTCATTGTAACTAAGTGGCTAAGAAATGTTAATAAAAATCATCAATAAAAATGTACACTGATGGTTTTCCTTCAAAAGGGAGCCACAGCATTTATACACAGTCACAGATGCTCTGGCTAGGACAATGAGATGGCTCTATGTAAGGCAGAAAAACTTACTCCTGATTTTTGATTCTATGTTTTCTATCCATTTCTCATATAACAAATAATAACTTGGCTCTTTTCCCCAGAGTTAACTCCAGGTGCAGCACATGTAATTAGCGATTATTTTGTGTAGCCACTGGATTTCTAGGAAAGTCTGGGCCACCCTGGGCCCATTCAAACAGAGGTTGTGCCAGGGGTCCCATGTCTCTCAGACCTGCCTGAAACCTCAAGAGTCTATTCAAAAGAGGAAGTCCCATCAAAGCAGGAACAGATATGAAGATTCACAATGTAAAAGCATGGGAATCAAGTGTAGTTTGCATAATAATTAAATTAAACAGGTATTAAAAAATACAGCCTGCCTACAAATAACTTCCCAGACATTTCCAGAGGGTAAAAAGCATTTTTTTTTTTGTTGAAATAAGTTTGAAAACATACTGTTGTTTATTTACCAGACACATTTACATATTGAAACTTTGGGGAATTTGAAGTAAAAAGAGTCATGTAAAAGCATGTTAAAGCAATCATTTTTCCAAATGCATTTGACAAACGCATCTCTCTTACATTTTTCAAACAGCACTTATGAGCTTCCTCTTGTTTCCTGTCCCATGGGGCAGGAGCTGAGGAAATTAAGAATATCCCTGACCTCTGCCTGACTTTTGGAATCACTCCATCTCCAAAACATATCACAAAGTTATCAAACTATGTCAAAGAACACTTGCAAGGTAATATTTTCTCAAATATAAAAAGAGATAATTCACTTTCAATTTTTTTTTTAAATAATCTCTACACCCAACGTAGGGTTTGAACTCATGACTTGGAGATCAAGAATCACACATTCTACCAACTTTGCCAGCCAGGTCCCCCACTTCTAACTTTAGTTTAGAGATATAAAGAAATGAAGGGTATCACTCTCATTATTACAAGTGAAAACACTGGACAGACTTCAGACTAATGGTTTTATGAAATTCATCAAAGAATTGAGGTCACAGAGCAAACTAACCTGAAATCTGGAGAGAGTGCCAAGAGGTAGAAAGAAACTCAATTTCTTATATGGGTCAAATGCCACTGGCCACCATATAAGTAGGGAAAAAGATTCAGTGAGAAATTTTTAATAAATCATTAAACCTCTAAGTATGGGCTCCAAGAGACTATAAGGACCAAGGACATAGGTTGGAATTCCCAATCACTTTTTAGGCTTCCCTTCTCAAAAACTCCACTAGTGGTTCAATGAGAAAATCAGGATGAATCCTGAGAAAGGTTTCTTCATAGTGCTGTCTGGATGAAGGGAAAGTAGTCACTGCAGAAACTCTGCCCAGATCTAGTCCTTATGACCTAAGGAAAAGAAAGAAAGAAAAGAAAGAAAGAAAGAAAGAAAGAAAGAAAGAAAGAAAGAAAGAAAGAAAGAGAAAGAAAAAGAAAACACCTTCTTCAGAAGGAAAACAAAAACTGTAGCTTGAGGGTTCTGGTAGAAATCTGCAGCTGGAAGAGGGGAGGGAAACCCTGCCCAGACTCAATCCCTCTTATGACCTAAGGAAAGAATGTCTTAATCTGCAGGAAGGAAAGAAATGAACCCTGAAGGCATGGTGGATTCTCAACTACTGAAAGACAGGAATAGGAACAAAAAACTCTCTATCCTCAAAGAGGGGTAGTACATGTTGGGTCTAGGCCTACAGTAGAAAAGAAACAATGGCAGTTGGGTAGACTTTACCTGGAAATCCAGGTTAAAATGGAGGCTAATGGGTTCAATAAATTGCCTAGTCTTAAGGCTTAATCAAAACAAAAGAGGCATTCCCCACTACCACCACCACCCACACTAACAATTATCAGGAAAATGAGAATAGAATATAGCTGAAAGGGCTGCAAGGCAAAGAATCTCTCTAAAGTGAAAGAAAGACTTAAAACCAAGTGCAGTACAGAGAAAAACATGGCACATGAATCAACACCATAAATACAGCACATCACTTGAAGAAGTTGACACTCTAGGTGCACTGTTAAGCATGACGATACACTTCAAACCCAGCTCCTGATTCTATTACCAAAATCCCCCCTCCAAGTTAAAAGCTTATGGGAAAGAAGGAGTACTCATCTCCAAATATAAAAATGATATACATCAGTGTTGATGGTCCAATACAACATGTCGGCATCCAAAAAAATAAAAAATAAAAAAATAATATATATATATATATATATATTACGGTGCATGCAAAAAGACAGGAATAAACTGTCTGAAGAAACAAATCAATCACCAGGTCAAGATTCATATAGAACAGGGGCACCCGGGTGGCTCAGCGTTTGACTGTCTGCCTTTGGCTCAGGTCGTGATCCCAAGGTCCTGGGATCAAGTCCCTCATCTGGCTCTTCACAGGGAGCCTGCTTCTCCCTCTGCCTATGTCTCCTCCTCTCTCTGTGTGTCTCTCATGAATAAATAAATAAAATCTTAAAAAATAATAAGATTCATATAGGACAGAAATCTTGGAACTTTTAGGTAAGGAAGTTAAAAGCTATAATTAATAGTTAAAGGTTTTTGTAAAAAATGTAAACACCTGCAAGATGAGGCAGATAATTTCAGCAGAGATGGAAACTATTAAGCAAAAGTCAATTGGAAATGCTAGGAATCAATAACATTAGTAACAGAGGGGAAGAATGTCTCTTGAAGGGTTCACCTGCAGACTAAACACAACCAAGAAAATAATCAGTCAGAATGAAGTTATTCGGTAGATATTACCCAAACTGAAAACCAAAGAGAAGGAAGTCAGTGGAAGGGAAAAACAAAAACAATAACACATGACAGACCATCCGTGAACTGTGGGACAAAATCAAATGATCTAAAATATACATAATTGGAATTCCAGAAAGAGAGAAAAAACATGGAAAAAACAGAAGAATTATTTTAAGAAATGATGGCTGTGAAAAAAAAAAAAAGAAATAATGGCTGACGATTTCCCAAATTAGTCAAGGTGTCAAACTACAGTTCCAAGAAGCTCAGATAAAACTAAGCAGAATAAATAGAAAATGTACATGTAGGTATATTATCTCCAAACTGATAAAATCAAAGACAAACAGAAAATCTTGAAGATAGTCAGGGAAAAGCATATTCACAGGTTCTGGGAATTAGAAAGGGGTATCATTTTGCGTATCACAGTCCTCCTCCCTCCAGCAGGTGGATCTTAATAAACCCCATTCCCTCTTTAAGGAGGGGCCTCCATTCAATGATCAATTTACGGTATAGTGTGAAAATGGAGAAAGAGCAACTTCACAGTGGAGAAATCACACAGGAATCATCGTAACTCAGTGATCAAGTTTCACACCAATTGTATTAAGTCACGTTGATATCATGTACCCTCCGATGTGGTGCAACGAGAAGGTAGCTTCACCTCTGTGGTATTATTTTTAAAAATCCATAACCCCAACCTAATAATGAGAAAGCCCAAATTAAGGGCCAAACTATAAAATGCCTCACCAGTACTTTTCAAAAATGTCAATGACATTAAAACCAGAGAAAGATTTAAGAAATTGTCCACTAATTGGAAGAGATCAAGGAAAGATAATGAACAGATGCAATGCAATAAATTGGATTGGATTCTGGAACACAGGAAAGTGGATGAACAGTTTAGCTCACGGCATTGCACCAATGTTAATTTCTTAATTTTGGTAAACCCACCATTGTTTTGTAAGATGCTAACTTTAGGGGAAGCTGGGTAAAGATGTAGAACAGCTCTCTCTGTACTATCCTTGCAAGTCTACTGAAAATCTAAAATTATCTCAAAATGAAAAATTCAAAAGAGGAGAGGTAATCATTTAGTCCCCCTACTGTCATATCTAATGCAATCTTATAAAAATTCACTTGCATTTCTATTTCTCTCATATCTTGTTTAGGATTACAGCCAGAAGGAATTATGACAGCAATGGGTGTCTTTTTTCCTTCGAGGCTTTTATATTTTAAAAATATATCAATGTGCTGAATCAGAAAAAAAAAACAAGAGTTCATAAGCTCAATTAATTATGAGTAGGATCTTTTTCTCATACCTTATTCATCTTCATTGCAGTATATAAGCCCAACATGATGTACCCTTACCAAGAACATGTTTCTTTTCCACTCAAATGTATTTTTACAATTTGACATTTCTCTTTCCTCAATACTCTTCTCTTGTTGTCATATTTTTTAATATTGCATGTTTTTTCCAGCCTCTATACCCATGCTATTTAAAGAAATTTTGCAGTGAAGTACCAGTTTGACTGCTCCTGAACTGTAGTACATACTACTAGAAGAACCAAAGGTTCTTTTTTAAGCCTTGCTATACTTTAAATCTTAGGGCTTGTAAAAAAAAACAAAAAAAAAAAAAACAAAAAAAAAAAAACAAGACTTCGTGACATTGGTTCAAAATCAAAATCCATGTTTGGACTTTATTGTCATATCATATCTTTTAGATTGATGAATTCCAGTGAGGTATTAGATAAACATACTAAAAACATACAAATAATTATTTGAAAGATGCAATAGGCATGCTGACAAATCCAACATCAACCCAACTTTCTGTGGCATCAAATAACTGCAAACTAGAACTTAAATAAAATTGACTCTAAAACCCAAAAAGTTTGAATCAGAAAATTAAAATTGAATCTAAAATTTTAAATTGTGTCTTTATTAAAAATCATAATGTCCTATATAGATCCTCTTGTAGAACAAACTGTGGTGACTTTGACCAACAGAATTAGCATCATCTGAGAGTTTATTGGAAATGAATACTCATTTGCCACAACATAGATATACCTAGAGGGCATTATACTAAGTGAAATAAGTCATTCACAGAAAGACAGATACCATATGATTTCACTTATATATGGAACCTAAACAATAAAACAAACAAAAAATAGAAACAAACTCATAAATACAGAGAACAAACTGGTGCTTGCCAGAAGGAAATGGATAGAGGGTGGGTGAAATAGGTGAAGGGGATTAAGAGGTATAAGCTTCCAGTTACAAAATAAATAACAGAGAGGAAAGGTAGAGAATAGGGAATATAGTTAATGATATTGTAATAATATTGTAGAGTGACAGATAGTTCCTACATTTTGTGGAGTGAGCATTGAGTACTATAGAGAATTATCAAATCACTGTGATGTGTACCTGGGACAAATTTAACATATCAACTATACTTTAATAAAAAAAATAAACAAATAAAAAAGAAGACTCTTGGGTCCCACTGCACTAGGATCTGCATATCAGTAAGACAGCCAGACACATCAAATTTTGAAATGCACTGCTATAGATTAAATCCAATGGGCCTACCTATAAATTAAATATTGTTGTATCTGTAGAAGCATAGTGTTTCGCTGTGACTACTCAGCATTGTATGATTCTGAAGCACAGATGTGATATACCTATAATGGATGAATGATTGAAGTCTTAATGGAAAAAATCTACTACAAACTTTATGGTAAGCGTGCCTCCATTCACATGTAAATGAGTCACTGATACGAAAGGCCATAATTTTTTGCAAGAGTTGAAAGTGTGATTCCCTTAGACAGCAAAGGAATCAAGTAACCAGTACATGTCTTTTCAAAATGTACTTGGAATTGCATAATTACCTCCATTTCCTTGTGTAGGATGGCACCAGGAGTAGGGAAGAAAGGAGACATCACTGAAATCAGAATAGCCTTTCAGAGGCTACAGAGTATCACTATTTATTATTATAATTAGAGTTGCTCAAACTTAGTGATGCCAGGCATGGTTCCAAACGCTTAATGTGTATTACCTCATTTATCCTTTCTAACAACCCTAAGAAGGAGGTATTATTATTGTCTTCATTTTATAGATTAAGAAAGGGAAAGAGAAAATATAGGCTTTTTATTCAACGTAGTTAACAGTAGAAGGAGGTTTAAACCTAGTCTAACTTCAGATCCCACACTTAACCTCTAGCCTATTATGATACATTAAAAAAATAACCCTTTTATGATTTCTTTATTGACGGTTTAAAATTTCACGTATCATTACTATCCATAGCCTCTTTAGCAGACTGTATCTCTTTTTACAACTTTATTGAGGCATAATTGATATACAAATTACTGCATATGTTTAATCATATGATTTGTTGAATTTGAACAGATGCATACACCTGTGAAACCATCACCACAATCAAGGTAATAAACATATCCATCACTTCCAAAAGTTTTCTTGTGTCCCTTTGGTGTGCGTGTGTGTGTGTGTGTGTGTGTGTGTGTGTGTGTATGATAGGAACACTTAAAATAAAACCTACCTCTTGATGAATTTGTGTGCTAGATACCACGTGGTTAACTACTTGTGCTATGCTGAGCAGCAGATCTCTACAATTTATTCATCTGTATAACTGTGACTTTATACCCATTTAATAGCAATGTTTCACTGCTCCC
Source organism: Nyctereutes procyonoides (assembly GCF_905146905.1). NCBI lineage: Eukaryota > Metazoa > Chordata > Mammalia > Carnivora > Canidae > Nyctereutes > Nyctereutes procyonoides. The sequence continues at coordinate 20,945,914 of NW_026575121.1, forward strand.
TATTTTAATCCCCTGGCAACCACCATCCTAATTCTGCTTTTATGAGTCTATTTTAAATACCCCATGTAAGTGGAATAATGCAAAATTCATCCTTTTATGACTGGCTTAGCTAGCACAATGTCTTCCAGGGCCATCTATATTGTTGCAAATGGTAGCATTTCCTTCTTTTTTAAGGATGATGATATGCAACTGTATGTATATACTACATTTTCTTTATCTATTTATCTGAACATCAAGTTTGCTTCTGTAGCTTACTTAAAATTCCATTTTTTCTACATTGTTTTGAGATGTAAAAAATTACCCTCTCCAGGCTATCCTCAATTTACCAAAATAGTGGCTTTGGGAAACAGTTATAGGCTGATGATTTAGAATTTAGGATGCATTTACTTTACATACAAGGTTTATGGTTAACCCAGAATTTAAGGCTGTATAATTTTAGTGAAAAAGCAGCATTTCAATATGATAACTAAACAAAGCAGAATGACGATTTATATGAGTAATAAAATCTTAAAATCTGGGTGATTATGGAATTAAAGCAGAAATAGGGAGTGATTTTGCTATGGTTTTTAGAAACATTAAAGGAATCCATAAGTTGATAGCATTCAATTATTATTCTTCCTAATATTAAGGAAAGGATAATATCTTTTATTTATTTTTTTTTACTGGAACTCTCCTTACACTAATTAGCCATGAACATTATAGTTCTCTCTTTCTTTCTCCCTGTGTGTGTGTGTTTAATCTCCAAGTTAAGAGGATAAATAAAAGGCAGACTTTCCTGAGGTAAACGTGCCAAGGGTGGCTGCTGACAAAGAAAGTTAGGAGGAAGACCAAATGAAGCTGTGTGAGAGAGAAATTGCTTGGTGGTGAAATTACCTGCTCTAGGAGAGGTAAAAGGCAGAAAGAAAAGTAAAAGGACGGAGAGTTTATAATACCGCAGGTACATTTCCCCTCTAACCCAGTAAGGTGCACATTAAGAAGGAAATAGGAGCAGCCCATATCAAAATCTTAGGGGAAGGTCTATGAAACTTTAATAAACATCTTAAATATTTTATATAGAAATTTTTGAATATAAAGAAATTGTTTTCTACAACAGAACTCCCAATATCAATGCCCAACACATTCTGCATGGGCAGCAGTAACACTGTTTTTAGTGTCACAAATCACCCTTAAATCTCCTATCAGCATTGATGGCAGAGGATCCTTGAGATATATCTTATTTATTCAAAAGGGGCATGGATTTTCAAAGGTTGAGATGGACCTCTTTGGTTAACAAGGGAAGAGTAAGCTTTGAAACCAAATTTCAATTTTCACTACCAGGAAAAGCTGTCAGCCTAAGGCAGGGAGTTATCTGGAATGCGTCCGGGGGAAAGAGGCCGATCCACCTGGCTCTCCATATGTATAACCCGTCCCAGAGCTGCAGGACTTAGCAGAAATCGAACTGGGAGAAATCGAACTGGAAGAAAGGATGAGCCAGGCTTGGCTGAGAGCAGTGTGTGAAGTGGACAGCACAGTCAGCTCTGGACTTTGACATGAGAGATGCTGAGAGCAATGTCAGAGATGAGCCAACATAGTGAACCCTGTGAAAATAGGGTGATGAGACAGCCAAATAACTCAGATTAGGGCAGTGGGGGATGGGGACATGGAACCTGGGAGATTTTGCCCAAGTATTGGCTGCTCTTGGGCAGCTCCCATTCCCCTGGCTGTGGCGCTTATCTCTAGTATATTTTCCAGGCACTGCACATCCTCAAGTATTTTGAGGAGGTGGAAGAGGAATCTCACAAGGTTTACAGGGTCAGTTAAATGAGACTGCAATGTTCATGAATGTTCTATCTGAGGTAACTTTCTTAAAATAATTTCCTTTTTACTGTTTCACAATAACACACATTCCATGCATATGGAAAATTAATGAAATGCTCTTAATTCTAGATAAGAATTACCTTATGATTGTAAAACATGAACCTCTAACTGTGCTATGGAAAAAGAGCTGGACTGAGAGCCAGGAACCCGGCTCTGCCATTGTGCTCCCAGGCACCTCACTCACTATGTCTTAGCTTCAGTTCTTTCATCTGTAAAATGAGCAGGTTGGGCCAGATAATCTCTGAGGCCTATTCCACATGCATAATTGTACAGATCCATCATTATTATCACTACTTAATGTGAACAGTTATCTTGTCAGTGTATACATATACCAATCCAAAGCTGTTGGCTTAATATAATAAGACTTTCTTAAAATGTCGATTTAATTTCCATGGAAAGAACACTGAAGTAATTGATTAAACGGATTTTCAAATAATATAATTTAGGTTGCTGGTCCTTTTCTTAGGATGAAAAAATAGTTTGATTTCCTATAAAATCTATTCAAGTTGCACCTTCTTCCAATATTTTGTTACAGATTTTCCTCCTGCCAGCAGCAGTCACCAATTTTAATTGAATGGAGGAAAACAGTTCTGATTGTCTATGTCATTCTATTGGATTTTATATCATTGAATTTCAAGCCGGTTTCACTGGGACCTGCCAAGAGTGGCTTATGCCAACCTCTGAGTCTCCTTGTTACACTTCTATCCTGGGTAGCATTGTTTGCCTTTTTGTCTGCTCTCTGATTAAACTGACATCATTTTGCCTTTTGTGACTCTGGTGTCATTTTCTGTTGACAGTGTCTAGTAATGGTAACAGACTGGTGTCCTTGTGGAATGGGTAGAAGCCATTGATTGGTTAGGTGTATTAATGCAGACCTGTTAAATGACATGCAGACTTGTCTTTGTGCTAAGTGGCAGCTGAATGGGTGCCAGTAAGAGAGGTTATTAAGCACAGATAAGAGGCAGCACCTCTATTCACTGGCAATGTCACTTTCTCCCATTTGAGGAGAGACATTTGTTCAAGACATTTTTTTTTCCTCCTCTCACTGACGATATTTAAGGCAAAAAGTTGCTAAGTTGCTGCCGACTGCAGAATAGATCATTTTGAGAAGGTGAACTCTAGAAAAGTTCATTTAAAATCTTCTTTCCTTAAAGCCTTATTGCATTGAATGTAAATATTTAAATAAGAACAATCGCATTTGCTAACACTACCAGAAAAAAAATAATGGAAGCCCAGTGACAGAAGGTGCCATTTGTCATTGCTGTATAACATTTGGAAATGAAAATAATTTTAAAATAATTTCATCTCCTGGGATCTTCAATGAAATAAGAAGATGCAAAAATATAGTCACACTGTGAAACTCTTCTAAGTAATAAATTAGGAAGAAAATGATGAAAACTATTCTTGGTTTTAAGTGTTTAAATTTCCAGGGATACATTGTATACGGTCTAACAAAATATGTGATATCTATAGTATTATACTTTAAATGACAGGCTTGTGAAAGTCTTTCTATTCGCAGGAAAACATCTTGACTGGTCTTCTTCCCTTTGTAAATTGAGAAATGCTGACATTTTCTGTGCAGGTTTAACTGATATTTGCTAGGCTTGTTATTTGTGGGTTTCTGCTGTCCTTTGAAATATTCCACAAATCCTAACTTAGAATCAATCACACCCTTTAAGAGTTGAGTCTGTTGTAGTGATTTACCACCTCTGCTCTCTTCCTTCAGGCTCTCCAGCTTCATATATACGTACTCTTTTTTGTCTTACCACAAAGCAGTTGTTAGGGTTTGTTTGTATAATGTATTAAATCTAATTAGTAAGTTCCAGTCATTCTCGTAAGCACTAGAGGCAGAGACGAATGCACGATAATCCATCAATCCTTCACTTCCTTTACCTCTTTGAGCTTCCATTTTCTCTTCTATAAAATGAGGATTGCAATACATCAGAAAGTTGCTCTGGGAATTAGATGAACTACTGTATGGAGACACCTAGTTCACTGACAGCCACAGAGTTGATTTTTAACAAATGGAGTATCTTTATCTCCAAATCATTATGAATGTGGAAATCACAGCATTTTGATTCTACTCTATTCCATCCTGAATCAGATTTGCCCAATACCTATTCCTTATTGATAATAAATGAGAACTCAAGATAGGAGAGAAGATCTCTGATAAGTTTACCTTTTTGTTCTACAAAAGGCAGAAGTCTAACATAAGCACACACATAAAAATATATGCCCCTTATTTACTTGGCAACTGATATTTCAAATGCACCGCTTTTTTTCCTCTCTCATCTCAAGCCTTTGAAGTATTATCTTTATTTTACAAATAAAGAATCCTAGCTGAGATATGCTAAGTAAATTCTGTAAGATATCCTGCTCAGGAACAAACCTGAACTCCAGGTCTTCTAAATTCAAGCTTTTTATACTTAAAAAGTCCTTTTGAACTATGCTCCAGCATCAACCTCTAAAGACATTATAGTTGTTTGATACTGAGCTATCAGTCATTATTGATAATTTCAAGGAAACTAGCAGACAAGAGGCCCAAAGAAAATAATGAGAATTGAGGACATTCGTCATGGCTCCAAGACTTCCTTTCTGCATCTGGCATTTTTCCTCTGGTCCAAGTAATAGATATTATTTCTTTTTTTTTTTTTAAGATTTATTTATTTATTTATTTATTTATTTATTTATTTATTTATTTATTTATGATAGACATAGAGAGAGAGAGAGGCAGAGACACAGGAGGAGGGAGAAGCAGGCTCCACGCTGGGAGCCCGACGTGGGATTCGGGATTCGATCCCGGGTCTCCAGGATCGTGCCCTGGGCCAAAGGCAGGCGCTAAACCGCTGCGCCACCCAGGGATCCCTAGATATTATTTCCTAGTGAGGTTTCGGTCACCTCATACAGCAGCAAGTGTTTACATTACCAATCTCTCCATTTTATAACCCAGATAGTTATATAACTTATGAGACACTGGAGAGGCATAAATAATAAATCCACAGGTTCTAGATTGGGTTATCAGAAATAATTCTAAACCACAGACATCACGATAAGTACATTTCATATATAAGGGCTCCTCTCCCGGCAAATAGAAGTAGTCTATTTACAAAAAGGTACAATTACCAGTGTGCTTATACAGATATTAGACAAGATGGCTTGTCTTTCCCCAGAAGTGTGTCAAAAGAGGTTTGTTTCCCCTCCATCCACTTCATGTTATTGAGAATGTAAATTCCCTTCTAGTGAAATGATACAAACTTTGTGTGTGTGCACAGAATAGTTTTATTAAATCTATGCCTTACACAATCATAGATTTCAAGTCGGAAAAAGAATAGTAGCTCATCTGCCCTTTCATTTGATTGTTTTGAGAAAATTAGAATACTTGATCTTTGGATCAGTTTTGGGGGACTAAATTCAGTTTGCTTTGTATCACAATCGGTTTGTTCATTTATTCATGCTACTGGCCTGAAACACAACAAACCAGACAAACAAACATCCTTGCTCTCAAGATATGTATATCCTAGAGCAGGAAACAGACAAAAACCTAACTGAGGTAATATCTATAAATACTACACTATGTTGGATACCAAGTAATCAGAATACAAATTAAGTAAGAAAAGCAAAGATTAAGTTGGCAAGGGCCAAGATGGGGAGATAAAACCTAGATACACTGGCCAGGGAAGGCCTCTCTGAGGCGGTATGGAGTCAAGAACTGAAGGAATGAGGAAGTGAAGTGTCTATCTTACTCAGGGAGAGGATCCCAGGCAGGGATGACCATGTACAAAGGCTCTAAGGCAGGAGTACCTTTGGTATTTTGGAGGAACAGTAGTCAAGGGTGCCTGGAGCAGGTGATAGATTGTGAGGTCAGACAAATAATGGGGTGCTATGTCATGCAAGATGCCCATTGATTGTACATATGTATTCTTCATTTAATTGAAGTTTATAAAAGTCAGTGTCTTTTTTGCATACTAAATCTACTCACTTGACAGTCTTGAATCGACGTATCCAACATAATGTCTTCCATATAAATCTCTGATCCAAGTTGATTGCTTGAAAGAATAACTTTTTAAAATCTAAAGTTTTTTGACCTATTGAAATGAGATTCCATTAGGTCATGCTAAAATTTTAAGATAAGTAATTATTTCAAGAAATTCATAATTATTACACCTTCAAGATCTTTAATTGCCTTGCAACCTACTTTATGATTTTCTGCATACTCTCCCGGGCATAAAGCTTCAGAAACTTCTTTATTATAGGGACTCGCATCAAATGCCCAAAATACAAAAACTACCAATTATTTATTAGCTACTACTCTGTATGTAACTATGCTCCCAGTTGTATTCTCACTTCTCAAGACCCCATGTAAGACTTGGCTTATATATTAAATGCCTGTTTGGTAGGTAAAAATTATTTCTCATTAATTCAACTGGGATTCAGCATATTTAGATTTGAGTAACCACAAATTGAAATGGTTCTCATAAATTGGTGATATCAATATATACATCTCTTTATGCTACCATGGGTTCCTTAATATCTTCCAGAATATGTGGTATGGTTTCTTATACTTTTAAAACTTGTTTTGCTAAATACAAATGAACGCACATCTCTTTTAGAGCTTTCAACTATATTGTGCTTCCTTAAGTACATAGTTTAGCATTATCTATAATAATAAATCAGGCTCAAAGAATCCTGGCTAAAACATTGCCAGAAACAACAGAATGCAAAGAATGGCAAGATGCCACAGTGGGCCATATGACTTATAGTAAGTTGTTTTAAGAGCAGTTTTTAAATATCTTACAATTTCCTTATGCAATTTCTCCTTTGATGCAGAGGAATATTTGCTCTGAAAAAAATAATCTTTGTTGAATATTTTTTCTTATGCTTTCTGACATCTGTCATACAGCTATGATATTAAAATAGGATTTTATATCAACTAGTTATATAATATTATATTTGTGTACACAACACTATTAGAGATTATTTCTAAAGACCCAAATAGCATAATATTTTCATTTCAAGAAAACTTAGTAATTCTACATAGATAATATTAGTTATCTTATCTCTGTAATAAAAATGTGCTAAACATTTTACATCCTATAATAGAACTATGAACTTTAACACACACACACACGAACTGCATGCCAAAAATACATGAAATTGAACTTGTGTTATTTTACTTGGTGCGTTGTTGCTCTATTTCATACATTTCTCCCAGTCTGGCACATTTGAAAAATGCCTAGAAAATGTCAAATTAAGAAAAAGCCAATGCGGCATCTCCATGTTATTCCAATCCCTGCAATTCTCCTGTCTGAGAGACATAAATGGAATGGCAGCTGTTTCTTCAGTGTATTTGATATATACTCTCAGAGTAATTTCCTGATGGATATTTTGGTTGCTACGTTTCCAGTTGTTGCCTCAGCAATGATGACTCTGACACTCTTCTTTTGAGGTAATTAAACTTTCAGCCCATCTGTGCAGTAACTTTCATAATATTTTCAAAGGGCACTGAATGCTTTTAATATTTGTACCACTTCATTTTTACTTGCTAAGGGACCTATTATCTAGCAGAACATTGTTGAAACAAGTTTTTCAAAAACTGGTTAGTAAAAGGGGATATAAAAGTGTCACATGAGCAAGAAAATAATGTAACTAACGCTGAATTTTAAAATAACCTGAAGGATATCTTGTTTACCAAAACTGCATTTCAACATCTTTGTATTAGGCATTTTATCTTTGACTCTCTGTGATGTCAAATCCTGAAGTGAAATGACAAGTTCTGGATATGATCTTTCTCGTTCTGGAGATATTGTCTGCTTTGAGAAGTTGATAGCTTTTGTGCAGTTCACAAACAGAAGATCACATTAAAATAGCAAAAAAACAATGAGTTAAGTAGACACAGAAAGATGGTATTTTAATAAAGCCAGAGTGTTTCAAAAGATATACAGCATACAAAAAAGAATGATTATTATCTCTAGAGACCAAACATTAATGCATAGATTAGTGTCTAATGTCAACTTAGATGTAAATAAGATTTTTTAGTGAATAGGAACTTTTACATTACTAAATGTGCTCTTAATTCTACACTCTTTTCTTTCTTCTAAAAAAAAAAAAGATTTATTTTATTTTAATTCTTTATTTGAGAGACAGAGAGACAGCATGAGCAGGGGGAGGGCATGACGGAGAGGATTCCAAGCATCCTCCATGCTAAGCAGTGGAGCCAAGCTCAGGGCTTAATTCCATCACCCTGAGATCATGACCTGAGTGGGAAGCAAGAGTTGGAGGCTCAAAAGACAGAGCCACCCAGGTACACCTATATTTTTTCTTATAATTAGTGTTTATTGTAGGAAGTTTAAAAATAAAGGTATGAAAAAAAATTGACTATTAAAATCTTCTCTAACCCCAATATGCTCATTAATTAATTACTATTATCAATTTAATTGTGTAAATACTTAAAAAATAAATTAGAATTACCCTGTGCATTGTTTTACTGTCTGCTCTTTTATCTCATTTACATTTTGCAAGATAAGAACATTTCTTTCAGTGTTTGCATAGACTTTCATCAATTGGATACAATATTTATGATTTAGCCAATCTCTTTTTTATTGCTAATAAAATGTCTGTCTTTGATAACCTGTCCTTTTCTATGTCTTTTCCTGTTTTATGTTTTATATTTATGCCTTATTTGTAAGAATTAATAAAATATGGTATCAATTCTCTGTTTATGTATGATACAGATATTTTATTTTTGATTTTTAATATTATCTAGGTAACTTGGGGCCTACATTAGTTTATACTGACAAATCTTTCCATCTTATTTGTCCTTATAAATTTGTATGAGTTTTATATTTAAAATATCATTTTTGTATAGACAAAATATACCCATATATTTTCTTCTGTTTTTTTTTTTTTTTTTTTTTTTTTTTTTTTACGATAGTCATACAGAGAGAGATAGAGAGGCAGAGACACAGGCAGAGGGAGAAGCAGGCTCCATGCACCGGGAGCCCGACGTGGGATTCGATCCAGGGTCTCCAGGATCGTGCCCTGGGCCAAAGGCAGGCGCCAAACCGCTGCGCCACCCAGGGATCCCTTTTCTTCTGTTTTTAATACATATGTTATTTAACTAAAAAGTATTTATTTAGAATTTAATTTTGTGCAGAGATGATATCGATGATTTTATTTTTTCCGTGTCATAATCATCTAAATGACATTTATATTAATTGTCCCTCTTGCTTCCAATTTTCCACTTGCTTTGTTTATTAGTACTTTCACACTTTATCATTCTTCTTGAGTCATTTTCAATGATTTATAAATCATTAGCATCAAAATAGAATATCAAAACTGTTAAAAATACATGACTAAAATCCTGTGATGGAACACTTATAAAATCCTATGAGGGAACTTAAATTGTCCTTCACAAGAGAAGAACACAAGGAACTTCATAATTTATCATAAGTTTTAAAATAAATATTAGTATGTTACAAAACCCTGAGATCAAAACGAGTGAATTCAGGGTATATGCTTACCAGCTGTGTTCAAGCACTGCTGTGTACATGTGTCTCAGACAAAGAAGATACAGTCCTTTTCGGTAAGACCCTTCCAAAGAGACAATGCCATTTGGAAAGGTTGTGATAAGATCGATGTACATGGAGAGTGATGTGCAAACAAGTCATTCAACTCAACTTGGGTTTCAGGAAAGAATTCCTAGAGGAGACACATCTGAGCTTAGTGAAAAAGGATGAATAAGAATTTTCCAGATAAACAAAGGTATGCCTGATACCATGTGAACAAAGCCATGAAAATGTATAATCAAAAGCTTTTTGTTTTTAAACATTTTATTTATTTATTCATGAGAGACTCAGAGAGAGGCAGAGACACAGGCAGAAGGAAAAGCAGGGAGCCCAACGTGGGACTCCATCCCTGGACTCCAAGATCACACCCTGGGCTGAAGACAGGCACTAAACCACTGAGGCGCCCAGGCGTCCCTAATGAATAGTTTAAGGCAAATGGAAATAGAAATATTTTAAAACCAGATGAGTTCAGCTATTCCCTGGTTGGCTGGCAACCAGAAGGTGAAAAGAAAGTATAGTCCTATTCAAATGTCTGTCTATCTAGCTATCTATCCAGTCACAAATCTTGTTTTTGTTTTGTTTTTTTTTTTACTAAAAACATAATTGCAGAGAGAGAAAGAGAGAAAAAGCACAGGTGAATGAGAATATGAATGAGAATAAAAATACTAAAAAAAAAAGAGAGAGAGAATGAAAATACTTTGCTAATAGTTCTTTAATGAAAGTCAGTATTTAGCTTCACTGAATATCTTGAGAGGTCATAAAATCTCATGTTTTATTGACTTGTTTCAAGGTTAACTTTGGCCCTAAACTGTGTCATTCCCACACTATGTACAAACATCTGGGGTCCTAGAAGTGACTCAAGGTCGAATCTTCTAGAAATAAAATTTTAGGCATCACATGTTTGCTAACACAGAGTTAATCAGCATAAGCTAAATAAAATGATATTTTCTTTTAGTTGTTCCTCTGTTTACTACTTTCTAGATGTATAGAAGTGGAGTTTAGTGAGCTCTGCAGGGAACTGGCAATCTAACATTGCAAGCACAGAATGAAGGAAGACCATCAGTTGCCCTCCTTTAACATAATGTATGCAGAAAATACCGCCTTCAGCCCAGGGCCTGATCCTGGAGACCCAGGATCGAATCCCATGTCAGGCTCCCCGCATGGAGCCTGCTTCTCCCTCTGCTTGTGTCTCTGCCTCTCTCTCTCAATCTCTCTGTCTCTCACGAATAAATAAATAAAATCTTTAAAAAATATAAAAAATAAATAAAATATTTTTTTAAAAAGCAAGAAAAAAGGTCACTAGGATAAGGTAGCTTATGTTAGTGGTAATCATTCTACATAGGTCTGGTGAGAAAATTGAAGTAGAAAATTATTCCTGATCTCATGGAATTTACTATATGTTCATTTATCATACAAATGGAAAAATAATGTATATTGCCTTTATCAATGTTGGTTTTGTTAACAGACACATACAATTCATTTTTCAAAACTCCATAATGTGTAATATATTAGAGTTTAGATGTTTAATTTTGAAAATCCAACAGTGTTACTGTCATAAACATGAAATATGTAAGATATATATATATATATATACACATATATATATAATTTCTATCATAATGGTTGCATTACTCTTAAAAAAACAACATACATGAAACACTTTATATTGACCATCTTCTCACTCTAACTTGCATCTTGGTGTTTCTTTTTAAAATACCATCAGCTACAAAGCAATGTCATTATATGGGTTTTGTCATTCTAACTTTTTGAGAAAAGTAATAAAGATACTATCTAGCAAAAGTAAGATTCTGTTTTGGAAATGGCTCATTCCCTATTCTCTCCTCATGATTTGTGTATAGATTAGTTCATGTTAAATCTTTTACTCCCTCTGGTCTGATATTTCCCCAGAAGTCTAAACTATAAAGGAGACTGGCATTACAATGGTCCCAAACAAACATAAAATAATTTCTTACTGTCTTATCCGAACCATCGAACAACATTCCTGTTAATTTTCTTAAATAGAAAGAGATATAATGAAAACAAGTAACAATTATACAATTTGATTTTAACATGAAATTCCGCTGCATTTTAGATGAGTTTCATTTAACTGGAAACTGTTAGCGATTATAAATGAGGTTCTAGAGCAGTTAGCACCATTCAGTACAGAATTTGGAGCATGAGTCTCACAAAGATAAGACATTTTATAGTCAGATTCGTGGCAGCTCACTATTCATCTCTTATCTCTTATGAGGAACCGGGAGAAAGTGAATTGAACAGTTGATTTAAAATGTACATTTAGAGAAAAAGTATCACTAAATATTTTAATCTTTTAGTGGATTTGAGCTTGGCAATGGGCTTACCTATTCTTTGTGAGTAATATAGCAAGCAGGACAGTTACTTTTCTAATAATGTGTATCTACTAGTGTCATGCTATTTTGTGAGTAAAGAAAAAGTATTCATCCTTATTCTTTTGGGAATAACAAGATACAGCTTGCCTCCACTCTCAAAAACAGACTTCAAATAATTAGGCACAAAATGCAATAAGAGACATAATGACTATTCACTTTACAGAATTTCTTTAAGACTCCTGTGTTATAGAAAATTAACCTTAATCTAGACACTTCTATAAGTACTTTTTTTTTACTTTATTTTCTGAGTTGTTTCAGCAGTAGAAAAGCCAAACCACTTTTGCAAGAATCTCATATTTGAATGGGTACAAATATTAACAAAATTTACTTTAATTATCTTAACATGTTTCCAGTATTAAACGTAATTCAGTATTTGAATCAATTTTCAACCACATGCTATTTTTTGTACCTTATTCACTAAATTTTACTTAATACATTTAGCCAAGTTGACAGAAAAGAAGTTCACAGTAGTGGTTTTATGCATTGAAGGAAATTCGCTTTATTTCTCCCACAGAGATCTCACTGGAGGTTCAGCATTTACATTTCTCGGGAATCTTAATATTCTCAGTGGGGTCAAAATAATTGTTTTAGAAATTTATTGCTTGAATAAATCAATACTGGCTAAAATTATCTGAACATATAGAGAAGTTATGCCAAAGCAGCACCATACCATATTTTAGAATAACTGTTAATCTATACTCTTCCTTTGTCCCTCCCACAAAATGTAAACACTAGCTTCAGCCTAAATGTTACACATTGACTAAACTTGAAATTGTCTGTCTTTATGTAAATACGAAAAATGTATACTTTTTAACTACACATATTTATAAAATATCTCAATGAAATATTTCAGGGATTGTTAATCAAAAAATAAATTACATAATATGGTATCTTATTAATAGAACTATAGAATATTCACAGGAAATCTGAAAGCTAAAATCCTTTCTCATAACTAAGTACATAGTCAGTATTCAAAATCTCTAATAGTCATATAGCCACTGAAAAAGGCACCTCAAGGGGTGCTTGGAGTCCTGGGATGGAGCAGGTTCTCTGCTTAGCAGGAAGCATGATTCTTCCTCTCCCTGGTCCCTGCTTATTCTCCATCACTCTCTCTCAACTAAATAAATAAGACCTTAAAAAGGGGGGGGGGGCACCTCAACTGATGAACAGTAGTATTAACAGCTTTATATTCTTTATATCAGACAAAATTGTTCATTACCATTATGACAACTCTGGTGCCTGTTGGAGCACAACAATTGAGCTACTGCAGGTTATAAAGACAATTCTTACAGAAAAACAAAGGAAGAGGTGGGAGGGGCCACTTTTCAAGGGACCCTACCTCCCTTGATATGGAAACTAAGGGTATTGTAGAAGACAAAGCTAAAAACTTAACAGAAAAGGATCAGGACAAGACTCCTTCAGAAAGTGACAAATGCAGGTGGGAGTGTAGAGTGGAGCCAGAGTTGGCAGTTATATGGGGAACAGGTCCAAGAAAGTTTGGATTATAGGGAAAAAGTAGGTTTCTAGTCAATTTCCCACAGAACTCAACACACATTCTGGACTCATTTTTACCAACTGGAATGTGGGTTAGTCTAGTTTAAAGATATGGGTAGAGGGAAAGTCCTTGTGCTTTCTCCTGTTCAGCTAAGATCTCCAGTTATAAAAATATCCATGTGGCATTTGCCAGTGTGTCATCCTACACAGAAAATGAAGCATTTAGAACTAGATAGAATGCTCCAAATGTGGCCTAATTCACACATAGTGCAGCAGGATTAACATATCCCTTAGTACTAATAAATACATTTATTTTCTACACATGATTCAGTGTGCTTTCCATATATAGATTCCTTTTCCATAGTTGTGCAACCTATAAAGCTCTGGAAAATGAAAGACTTTTCATGTGTGGTGCCAACCTGTTTGCTGAAAACTTATTTGACTCATCAAAAGGCAATTGAAAGTCTTTATTAATCCTGTCTGATGTGAATATAGGCAGCTTTCACTACAAAAAATGTTAAGATGCATTTATAATCCATTGGGGAAATTTCAATGTAAATACCATTTCACCTTTCTAAAACTGAAAAGCTTGTGAATCCTAAAACACTTCTGAGATCTGAGGGTTTCAGGTTAGTGATCACTCATTTAAACTCTCAAAACTAATACATGAAATAGGTACCATTACTGAGTTACATACCTGCTGTGTGAGTAGATGTCATAAAGCTAATTAATATTAATGTCATAAAGCTAATTAATAAACTTACTAGAATTTAAAACACAGCAATCTGGTTTCAGAGTACATTCTTTTCCTTATTAAATTTTATTATTCCCTGAAATGACCCCATATAAAGGTCAACATCTGGCTATCATAATGTTCTGTTCAATGGACATAATTTGATGTCTATTTTCTTGGCTAGTAAAGTCCTTATTGGCCCTGAAACTTTGCATTTCATTTTTTTAAAAAAACATTTTATTTATTTATTCATGAGATACACACACACACACACACACACACACACACACACACACACACACAGGTAGAGACACAAGCAGAGAGAGAAGCAGGCTCCCTGGAGGGAGCCCGACGTGGAATTCATCTCGGCCTGGTCTACAGGATCACACCCTGGGCTGAAGGCCGTGCTAAACCGCTGAGCCAACTAGGAAGCCCAAATCTTTGCATTTCTACTCCCTGTTTTGTCCAAGGAGAAGTCCATTTCTTTAAGCCTTACTGGGTATCCTAAAGAAATGTTTAGATGATGTGATAAGGAGTCTTAATACTATCTTAAATTCTATTTTGAAACAGTAAGCAAGACAAAGGAGGGCAAGATATTCTTGGTCTGTTGTATTGTTGCTTTTTCCAAAATATCTCACTTAGCTATGGAGAAAAATACATAAAAATTGAATATTGGGAAATCTCTTTCTCTTAAATCAACAGATTAGAAAAATATCATATATTCATTTTTATTTGAGGCTTATTTTATTTTATTTTGTCTAAGTCTCTTTTAGCTCGAATTTTGAAATGCTCCAATTCTCTCTTTCTAGAGGTAAATTCTTGACACCTTTGACTTTGTAAATAAAAACAATTTCATGGTACAACCTCATCTAAACTCACATTATATTTTATATATATACATATATATATGTATATATATAAACATCCATATTCATTTATATTCATATATGTTATCTTAGTTCTACCACAAAATTATGCTGTATATAACAGCATAATAATTACATAGTAAGTATTTCATCTTTCAAGAGCTAAATTTGAAGTACAAAACTCCCTATGGAATATAACTCAATAATGCATTAGTTTTACATGTATTCCTATTAACTATTCTATTTTTTTCTTTCCAATTATTAAGATTCTCTTTCAGCATAACTTCAGGCTAGAAATACTCTTTTGTCTATTGCCTTTAGTGAATAGTTTATATTCTTGTGATTTGTTACATTTGCATGTTATGCATTTATAGTTACATTACACACTAAAAAAAAGGATTAGATTGTTGGAGAAGTTAACAAGCTTATGAAACTAGTGCATTGATTAAGAGACTTATTCATTTATTCAATAATTATTTATTGATTTTATACCATGTGGTAGGTCCTCCATCAGCACCAGGAAGAGAGAAAAAAATTAAAGTGCACAATGTCCCCTCCCCTCATGCAGCTTATGGTCATGTCCCTATTCTGTCAAAGGCACTTAAATAGGACCTTAAAAAATACATATATATATATATATATATATATATATATATATATGTATTTCTTTATTTTAGAGAGAGAGCTTGCATAAGTCAGGAGAGTGTCAGAGGGAGAGAATCTTCAAACAGACTCCTCGTTGAGGAATAAAGTGAGATTCCATCTGGGGCTCCATCTCACAACCCTGAGATCATGACCTGAACCAAAACCAAGAGTCAGACACCTAGACTGACTGAGCCACCAAACACCCCCAGAACTTCTTAACAATTCTTTTCCTTAAATAAATATCTAATTCTTAAGACTTTGAAGTCTGTTTTATAGACATATTAATACTTGCTTGTTAGAAGAATCCCTGTTCATTTAAAATAGTAACCAAGTATGTAAAATCATTATTTACCATAGAAATATTGCTGGAAATTTATAGTAAAAATGTTAAAATCTTTCTCCAAAGACTCAATATTTTGACAAAATGGAATATATTAGCGTTTACACTCTATTGTAGGAGGATAAACAAACATCTTGTGACAACTATTCTTTCTTCAGTTTTATCAATATTTGCTCTATATACCTATTTTGAAGTGATATTATCAGGTAAATTCATCTTTTTAACTATTCTGTTTTTCTGAGGAATTAATGATTTTAAAACTATGATCTCCCTCTTTGTCTTCAACAATATATTTTGGGTTGAATTCTGGCTTGTCAAATATTAATATAAACACACTTGCCTTCTTATGATTAATATGTGCCTAATATATTTTCCCAAAATTTTCTTTCTTTTTTTTCTTTGCTATATTTTTATTTTTTTTTAAACAAATATCATTGGTACTTTTAGTTTCAGTTTAGTGTTTACAGTTTTAGAAAATTCTTTTGACATTATAGTGCATTCCATTTTCTGTCATTACTTATCAGTTCATTAATCCCTTCCTTAGTTTTGATAGTGTTTCTGTCACCATAATCTCCTTCATTGGATTCTTTTTTTAAAAGTTTTTATTTTAAGTCCAGTTAGTTAACATACAGTGATATATTAGTTTCAGGAGTACAATTTAGTAATTCAACACTTCCATACATCACCCTGTGCTCACCACAAGTTCACTCCCTAATCCCTATCACCTGTTTAACTTGTGTCCTCCCACCCATCTCCCCTCTAGAAACCATCAGTTTGTTCACTATAGTTAAGAGTCTGTTTTTTATTTTTTTCCCCCTCTCTCTTTTTAACCTCTTTGTTTGGTTTCTTAAATTCCACATATGAATGAAATCATAGGATGTTTGTTTTTCTCTGACTCATTCACTTGGCATAATACTCTCTAGTTCCATCCATCATTGAAAATGGCAAGATATTATTCTATTTTATGGCTGAGTAATATTCCAGTGTGTGTGTGTATGTGTGTGTGTGTGTGTGTGTGTGTGTGTGTGTGTACCATCTCTTCTTTATCCATCAGTTGATGGGCATTTGAGCTCTTTCCATAATTTGGCTATTGTTGATAACACTGCTGTAAACATTAAGATACAAGTATCCTTCAAATTAGTATATATTTTTGTATTAATCTTTTGTATTATTTGAGTAAATGCCTAGTAGTGCAATTACTGGATCATATACTAGTTCTATTTTTAACATTTTGTGAAATCTCTTTACTGTTTTCCAGAGTGGATGCACCAGTTTGCTTTCCTACCAACAATGGAAGAAGGTTCCTATTTATCTACATCCTCACCAACACTTGTTTCTTGTGATGTTGATTTGAGCCATTCTGACAGATGTGAGGTAATATTTCATTGTAGTTTTGATTTGTGTTTCCCTGATGATCAGTGATGCTGAGCATATTTTCACCTGTCTGTTAGCCATCTGTATGTCTTCTTTGGAAAATGTCTATTCATGTCTTCTGCCTATTTTTTAAATGGATTTTTTTGAGGTGTTGAGTTGTAAAAGTTCTTTATATATTTTGGATACTCTTTATCAGATATATCATTTTATTTCTAATCTGAACGTGTGCTTATATTTAAATTGGGACTGTTATAAGCAGCTTTTTTGTTTTGTTGTTTTTATCCACTCAATCTCTTTCAATTGGATTGTTGGGTTTGTTTATACTTAAAGTACTTTGTAATATAGTTGAGTATGAGTATAACATTTTACTATTTCTTCTCCATTTGCTACTTGTTTCTTTGTTTTTAATTTACTACATTTTTTAGATTTTTATTTCTTAGTTTGTCATGTTTTCTCTGCTATTGGCTTTAGCTCCACCTCCTTGTATTATCATCATTTTTACTGGGTTCTCTAAAGATTAAAATAAATATCAGTAAGTTATTACAGTCTACATCAAATTAATATACCATTTTATATACAACAAAATAATTGTAACAGTATAATCCAATTTAACCTACCCTTCATGCTATTGTTGTATATTTTTACTATTGCATATATTATAAACCCCACCATTCTTATTACATTTTATTTAAATAGTAAATAGCCTTCTAATAGATTTTGAAATGTCCCTTTCAAATCTACTTACATTTTTATCATTTTGAGTAATTCTCATTCGTTTATGCAGATACAGGCTTTTATATGTGATTATTTATCTTTACATAGAAAAAAAAAACCTCCCTTTTGTATATCTTGTAACTAACATTTACTGGTATTTTGTTGTTGTTGTTGCTGCTGTTAAACATGTCTTTAATTTCCTTTTATGTTTAAGGCTGTATTTTCACTTAACATAAAATTCTAGTTGACAGCATTGTTTTTTTTTCCTTCAAAGCATTTTAAAAATTTAATTCCATAGTCCTCTGTATCCTAATATCCTGTTGAGACAATCATCTTTATTTTTCTATACTAATTGTAGTATTTATTTATTTCCCTATCGTGTTTTTTTGTGAATTGCTTTATCCTTTGTTTCAGCAAGTTGACTATGTTGTGTCTATTTATGGATTTCTTGAGTTTGCTGAGCCTATTGAACATTTGAGTTGATATCTTTCATCAGTTTTGGTGAAAAAATTAGCCATTACCATTTTGATTAATTTTTGTATCTTTCTGTCTCCTATTTCTTTCTCAGACTGTAATATGTATGGTAAACTATTTGATACTGTCTCACTGACTTTAGACACTCTGATAGTTTTAATTCTCTTTATCTCTGTTTGCATTAATTTTTATAATTACTGATAGATGATCTTTGTTTTGTCTGCTATTAAGCTATCAATAAACACTTTCCTTGAGATATTTCATTTTTAGCTATAAAATTTTCAGTTGATTCTTCTTCAGTTTTCCTATTTTCTCCAAAATCATACATATTTCATTTTGTGCACTTTTTTTGTGAAAAATGTTTTGAATATGTTCGTAACAGCTATTTTAATGTTCTTGTCTACTAATATCACCCTATGAATTATCTGTTGGGCCTTGTTATATTAACTGTTCTTTCCTTCAATTAAAAGACCCATTGGTTGTTTTTTGTTTCTTTCCATATTAATTCTGTTTGTTTTGTTTTGTTTTTTCAAATTTATGCTGCATTTAAAAAAGTATTTACTTGTGTTATCTTCCTTTTTTTAATTTTTTTTATTTATTTATGATAGTCACAGAGAGAGAGAGAGAGGCAGAGACACAGGCAGAAGAAGAAGCAGGCTCCATGCACTGGGAGCCCGACGTGGGACTCGATCCCGTATCTCCAGGATCGCGCCCTGGGCCAAAGGCAGGTGCTAAACCGCTGCGCCACCCAGGGATCCTCGATCTTCCTTTAAGGTATATAGAATTTTGTTCTGGCAGGCAGTTACTGCTTGAGGGTTACTTTCAAAATATTGAGAATTGATTAGAGGGAATTATTTTGGCTTTGTCCTTACTCTTAGAACATAAATATGACCTTTCCAGAATTTTAACTAAATGCTGGAGGTGCTCACTAGTGGAAGTCTTAAACAAACAACAATGAAAATAACTTATGAGTATGTGAAATAGATTTGATTATTTTAAGTAAATATAGAATAGGAAAACAAATGATATGATATTGCAACAGAAGATAAAACTGTTATCCCTTCTACAAAATGGAACTTCAAACTACTATTCAGTAGATAATAGTACTACTTTCGATGCAGACCTAGAATATAAAGTATTATCTACCCTGTAGCAGTAAATGTTTTGAATTTTACATCTATTTTGTATTTTCACTATAGAATTATAACCATTATTGATGCACAGGATAACAATAGTTATTTTAGAATTATATTAGGATGTCTTCAATAATGTATACTTTAGCTAAATTAGTAGTAATGATAGCACAATGTATAGAGAACTTAAATCACTATCATACAATTAAAACTAATGATGTATCAACTATACTCAAAAAAAAAAAACCAAGTAAAATTTAAAAATAAGTGTTATGGGTTTTTTTTAAGGGTTTATTTATTTATTCATGAGAGACACAGAGAGAGAGAGAGAGAGAGAGAGAGAGAGAGAGAGAGAGGCAGAGATGCAGGCAGAGGGAGAAGCAGGCTCCATGCAGGAAGCCCGACGTGGGACTTGATCCCGGGTCTCCAGGATCACACCCTGGGCCGAAGGAAGTGCTAAACCGCTGAGCCACCAGGGCTACCCAGTATTATGGATTTTAATCAACTGATAATATTATGGGAAGACATTTCTATGGAAAAACTCCCAGTTCCTCAAATTATTCATTGAAAACATCACAGCATTTCTAGTTTTTGTGTTTCCCCTCATTGTGAGAATATGAAAGTGATATACTCTGTATCTGTTTACATGCTGCTGAAATTGAAATTATTGGATAGAATGATCTCTTAAGTCATTATCCTTGTCTAAGGATACAAAAAAAAAACTTGATTATATTTTAAAAATACTGCATGCCTTATGTGTTGCAAATGGCTTTGCAAATCATTCAGTAAACTGCCATTTGTTAGCACCTACTACGTAATGTGCCAAGCAGAAAAATAAAAATACAAATTATTTTCTCTTCCTTAAAAGTACACAAATTAGAAGGCACCAATTTATATAGACAATTTGAACATCATGTAATATACTAAAATAGAGACACAAAGTACATTGAGAACAAATCCACATGGACTCTCTGAGGAGAAGCTTTTTAAAATCCAGGCAAGTAAATATTCTTGTTTCCACTTTTAACATTTCTTAGCAAAGTGGTTTGAATGATAGTAAGAGAGCAGAAGACAATTCATGCTATAAATGCATTAAAATTTGCTATTCTGGAAATTTGTTGTGGACTAGTTCATTTTACTGCTCATATGACTTTCATTATTTTTAAAATCTCTTTTCTCTCTGTCCTCTTTCCTTGTGCTTTCACACTTCCTTTTATCCTCTTTTCCTTTTTCTTTGTTTTTCAAATATGGCAAAAGCAGTTGTTTTTGCTCTCAGTGCTAGAAATCTTGCTGACTCTTTAACAAGAACATTAAGTTATTCCAACAAATTTAGACTTGAGTAAATAATTTTTCCCTCTTTATTATTATTTTGTACTTGTTTTACAACTATGTAATGTAGTCAAAAGAAAATTAAATCCTGACTTTTGGAAACATTTTTTTCTCAAGTGTATAAACAGATGAGATATTACCACAGGACCCAATTAAATATTGCAATTAGTTATTGCAATAAAAGGCCTCCAGGCTTCACTGTTGCAATAAGAACTTTAACAAATTTGTAATTTAATAAATATTTGCATAAGAAAAGTCATGGCAAAGTTTTTTTGAGCAGAATAACCCAAAGTAACCAATAAAATGATCATCATATCTGGGGGAAAAACAGTAGAAAATGAATAAATTTACTACTTTATGAAAGGTAAAAATGTTGTTTTGGGGTTTTTTTTTGTTCTGTTAGAGAATAAATTATGGAAATCTAGAATATAGTGTGCTATCTATCAGGTAGCAGTAAATATTTTAAATAACAAATCAGTCTATGTTGTTTTTTACCCACTCCACATCAAAAAATAAATTAATGTAAGAAAAGTTTTCCGTAAAAAAAAGAAAAAAATATTTATTTTATATACTTCCATCTTTTAAGTTCTTTATAATTCCTAACATGAATCTAACCTGATAGTAGGATTATATTTAATGAAAACATTGTTTTAGATAAGACTTAGAGATTATGCTACACTATTCCCTCATACTACTGTGATGGAAAATTAGGACAATAGAACTCAAAAATGTTATTCAAGGCTTTTGTTAGAGGCAAACAAGAATGGAAACAGTACTATTGACTTATTTCTTGAATAATTTTAATTTTAAACCTATTTTGTACATATATTATAAATGCTAAATATATTATATGCAATATATAAATATTACCATTTGGGAGTGAATAATTTATGTTGTACTAATTGTGTTTCTTGAACATGCCAACTCTTTCTCACAGCTTTTGCATGGGTTGTTCTCTCATCATGGGACATTCATTTAATGCTCAGCTATTCATATGATCTGCTGTCACATTGGGATTTTTTTGTTGTTCTTTTTCCCATTCAATTTTGTTATATTTGATACATTTAAAAATATATGCAATATCTATACAGGTTATTGTGCATACATCTTTAAAAATCCTCCATTAACAAACCATTTTACTTGTTTATTTTTACTTTTGTTGCTTATACTTTTGGTGTCATATCCAAAAAGCCATCACCAGGACCAATGTCAAGGAAATTTTTTTCCTGTGTTTTCTTCTAAGAGTTTTATGAATTCAGGTCTTACATTTAGGTATTTAACCAATTTCAAGTTAACTTTTGTGAGTGTATAATACAGAGGTTTGATTCTTAAATATTCAGTTTTCCAAGTCCCGTATATGGAAAACAATATCTTTCCCCTATTGAGTATTCTTGGCTCATTTTTCAAATATTAGTTGACCAAATATGTGTAGGTTTATTTCTGGAAATTTGTTGTGGACTACTTCATTTTACTGCTCATGTGACTGGGCTTTCAATACTTATCAATTGGTTTATGAGTCTGTTTTTATGTCTGTGACATATTTGGGGGGTTACTATTGCTTTGCAGTATATTTTGAAATCAGGAATTATGGTACTTATACCTTATTCTTCTTTCTTACTACTGCTTGACTATTCAGGCACTTTGCAGTTCCATACAAATTTTAAGATTATTTTTTCTATTTCTGTAGAAAAATGCCATTGGAATTTTGGTATTTTGCATTGTCTCTATAGATGACTTTGGATACTATGGATATTTCAGCAATATTAATTCTTTCAATCCATAAATACAGAATAGCTTTCCATTTATTTGTCTCTCCCTCAATTTCTTTCATCAATGTCTTACAGTTTTCAGTGTATGGGACTTTCACCTCCTTGGTTAAATTTATACCTAAATATTATACTGTTTTTAATGCTTTTGTGAAAGGGATTGTTTTCTTTATATCTTTTTCAGATCTTTTGTTGTTACTGTATAGAAATGAAACTGATTTTGTATGTTAATTTTATATCCTGCAACTTCACTAGGTTCATTTATTAGTTCTAACAGTTTTAGATGGAGTCATTAGCTTAAAATGCTATTATCGGCAGAGACAATTTTACTTCTTCCTTTACAATTTGGATGTTTTTCCTCTTTCTTTCCACCTTCTTTCTTTCTTTCCTTCCTTCCTTCCTTCCTTCCTTCCTTCCTTCCTTCCTTCCTTCCTCTCCCCCTCCCCCTCTGCCTCTTCCTTCTTCTTCTTCCTCTTGTTTTTTGTTTTGTTTTGTTTTGATTTTGTTTTGCATGACAGTCTCACTTGGACCTCCAGTACTATGTTGAATAGGAGTTCTGAGGTTAGACATCCTAGTCTTGTTCTTGATCTTAGAGAAAAAACTTTGAATCTTTCACTGTTGAATATGATGTTAGCTGTGGGCTTGTCATACATGGCCTTAATTATGTTGAGGTACATTCTTTCTATACCAAATTTGTTCAACATTTTTATCATGAAAGGATATTGAATTTTGTCAAATGCCTTTCTACAATTACTGAAATGACCATATGATTTTCATCTTCCATTCTATTAATGTGATTATTACATTTACTGATTTTCCTATGTTGAACTATTCTTGCATCATAGCAATAAATCCTGCTTGATAATGGTGTATGATTTTTTTATATGTGCTGTTGAATTTGGTTTGCTGAAGTATTCTTGAGAATTTTGTGAATTTTCTTGCTTCCTTCTTGTTCCTGGTTTCTCATATCTCATAGTCAAAAAAGTATTTGATGTAATTTATATATTCTTTAATTCATTGAGATTCATTCAATTTTGTTACTTTTCTATGATTCATCTTAGAAAATGTTCCATGTGCACTTAAGAAGAATGTATATTCTCATGCTTTTGTATAAAATTCTCTGTATATGTCTGTTAGGTCTATTTGATCAATTTACTATTGTTCAAATCCACTATTTCCTTATTGATTCTAAGTCTGGATGATCTATCCATTTTTGAGAGTTGGATATTAAAGTCCTCAACTGTTATTATATTGCTATTTATTTTTTCTTGCAGCTCTCTTAGTATTGCTTTATATATTTAGGTGCTTTGAAGTGGGGGCACATGTACATATTTACAAGTATGTCTTCTTGATGAGCAGCTCCTTGGTCTAGCAGACCTGATGGTTGTGTTGCACAGTCAAGTGGACCATTAACTGGGCTCTGCAATTATGTCTGGTAAGGCATGGTCATAGGATCTCTTCCCTGGCAGAGTAGTGCCACTTGTTGGATTAGCACTTTGGAAGGTTTGCAGGCTGTGTTTTTAATCACCCCTGGTTTGATGGGGCTGAGCTCCCTAACCAAATGTTTCTGCTGATTTGACTCCATGTTCAGGTGGGGACTCACAATGTGTTCTATGATCAAGCTTGGCTTCAGGATTCATTCCATTGGTGGGACTATAGCTGGGCTTTGCAATAAGGTAGATTATTGGCTCTGCTACACGTGTGGCAAGATCATTGATCTTTTCTGTAAAGCTCATTATTAGTTAATCTGATAGACATTGTGATATAGAAGCATGCATCCAAGTTTTTATTCTGACGTTGATTCATGAATACACACACAGCTTTTTTATTAAAAAGAAGACATTATCTAGTAATTCTTTTTTTTTTTTCATTTAAATAATCTCTCTGTCTAAATGGTGTTTGAATTCACACCTTTCAAAATCAAGAGTCACAAGCTCTATTAACTGAGCCAGCCAGGTTCCCTTCTTCATTCTTATGATTAGAAATTATAGAATTATCACAAAGATTACTAATTCCTTTAAAATAAATATGGAATTTTTAAAATGAGCATGTTTTAATTTTGTCCTATGTCTTTAAACTTAATTTTCCTAAGACTGACATGCAAAGAAGTAAAGTTTTAATAGTTTTATTTTTAAAAAAATCACTACTTCTAAGGAATGTATATTCTTTCTTAGCCTTTGTTTAGAGATTGGCAATGTCTCTGCTGTTAACAAAGAATTTCGAAAGTATATTGGTTATATGAAAAAATTGTAGTTACAGAAAAATATGCTTTTTATTTTGCCAAGTCTCATTTAAGTTTTTCAGAAATGCCTTATGCAAAAAATAATAAAGGAAAGACCATCCAAAGGCCTCTAAGTACATACCACTTTCAATAAATTTTACAGCCACTCGTCAGTGACACAAGATGTATTCAGTTTCTTGTGATGCAAATTTCCTTATAATATTCACAGAAACAAAGATGAAGTCCTCATTGACAAAGTACAATAGTAAATCTCATTTTATTTTTATAACACTTTAGAGTTTGCAATTTGATTTTATATATATCATTTGATAAGAAATTTCCTTTTTTCAAGAAAACTGATTCTGTCTCTCTCTCTCTCCCTCTCTTCCTTTCTCTTCCACTCTTCTTTCTCTCTGCATCACATTAATATATGTTAAGTTTGTGCCTCCGAATTTCAGATGAAAAAAATCCAGAACTATTCTTTAATACCATGCAGAACATTCTTTAAAGTTGAATAAATACATTTGCATGGTATTGGAATACAAATGACTGACATTTCTGCTACTTTGCCAATGTGATAGAGTGTAATACTTATTGAAAGCTGCCTTCTTCTAACCTTGTAAGCACAATGACTAAAATGGAAATAGAAGTGGAATAATTAAGTCAATTCTGCTTCTCATGGCGATTTAGGCAACTCCCTCTTTTTTCTATGTACTTATGTAAATAGAGCTTACTTTGTGTTTTAGGCCTTATTGTAGAAACAACTTTTGACAGTGTGCAATGACATTTTGGGCTTGTTTAAAAATAATCAGAATTGCTATATTGATATTTTCTGTTAGTAAAATTTTGTCTCTTTTAATAAAAATATATCATATAAGCTACTAAAATAAACCCTACAACCCAAGTTCCTGTCCTAATCACCTCCTTAAATTATTCAGTCTTCTATAACTTGACAGAGAAAGAATGAGGAAACAGTTCTGTTTAGTAGAAATATACTGCTTCCTTTTCATTAAAGTCTATTCGTCTCATAGAGCTAACTCTTCCTTAATGTGTTTGTATGTTATGAAAAGGCTGATGACTCCATTTACAAACAGATACACATTATGAATGCATATTTAAGTCTAAATTGACAACCAACACTCCATATTTTGTGGAACTTTTTCAGAGACCTTGCTATATTTGAGATTCTTTTTTCTCTCTACTGAACTCAGTTTCTAACTAATCTACATCTTTTGTAATAGATCCCTGACTTCATATATGAGATTAATACATCCAAAATTACTGTGACTAAGTCAACCTTGTCAGCAAATTACTCTAAAAAACAAACAAAAAAAACTTTACTTATATTAATCCATTGCTCAAAAATTTGATCATTTCACACCAGAGAAACCTTCCCTATAAGCCAAAGTAAACTTTGGAATCCAAGACCCTCTGTAATCAGTCTCCAAATAACTTTCCAACACTTATTCCATCAGACCCCATTAGACAAACCCTCAGGCCACTCTGCTTTCTCAAAAACGACATTCCAGATAAAAATTTTTGTGATTCCTTTATATTTCTAACTGCATCACATTTTTACGAAACCTATCAGGTCATTTTGCATGAATATCCATTGGAAATATAAAACAATTGTGCAGAAAAAAAATGAAGATCTTTTTTGCCTTTATGGGTCATTTCTCCTATGGATATGAGCTAGTTACTCAATTATGCTTGCCTACTACCAATAATATTAGCATATTTACTAGACAGATTACTTATGAGTGAAAGTATTTGATATCCTTATTATCTACCCAGATATTGGGATCAAATCCACTCTCAATAACACACAATCTGAGCTCAGAGTCCTTATTGTAATTGGAAAATACATGGCCTGCTTGCCAAAAACTAAGGACCTTCTGACTATGTGATGTGATTTAATGAGTATTTAACCCCAATCTTACCACTGAAGAGTTTCAAATTCCCTTCATTAGTATAAATTTATTGTGGGCTGGAATTTTAGTTTCTTTATATGTGTGTTCCCAGATCTTGCACAGTATTTGTCATATAACACTTAGCCAACACATATTTAATAATAAAGTTCTCCTAAAGTGTTTAAATTTGCATATGTGTTTCAATTAGATTTAGTCATTATTGCCTAAACTGGTATTCTCCCTGGCCAAGGGTACTGAGAAAAAGGATAACTGGCTGTTTGTGAAAGTTAGAAGAGGGAAGACATGGGGCTCCTGGGTGGCTCTGTCAGTTAAGCATCTGCCTTTGGCTCAGGTCATGATCCCAGTGTCCTGGAATCCAGACCCACATTGGGTTCCTGTTCAGCAGGGAGTCTGCTTGTCCCTCTCACTCTGCCCCTCCCCGCTGCTCATGATCTCTCTCTCTCTCTCTCTCTTTCTTTCTCTCTCTCTCTCTCTCTCTCTCTCTCTCACACACACACACACACACACACACACACACAAATAAAGAAATAAAATATTTACAAAGAAAAAGAAGAGGGACAGATCTACATTATGGAAATTTCTTGGAGATCATATGTTGGGGTGAGGAGACTTTAAAGCAAAGCAAGAGAAGCTGAGAACTAAAGCTTTACTACAGCGGGAAGATGTCAGGTTCCTGTATTGAAGATAGAGAGTAAAAGAAAATAAAATTGTAGTTGTGCTATGGACTGAATTGAGTCCACCCAAAATTCATATGCTCAAACCTCTAATAGGACTATATTTGGACATATGGACTTTATAGAAATAATTAAGGTTCCATGAGGTCCTAAAGGTAGGACTCTGATCCAATAGCATTAGTGTCCTTCTAAGGAGAGACATCAGAGACTTTTCATCTGTCATTTGAAGACTCTGTGAGAAGGCAGCCACCTACAGGCCTGGAAGAGGGCTCGTGTTAAAACCTAAACTAACTGGCATCCTACTCTTGGATTTCCAGCTTCCAGAAATGTGTGAAAATAAATTTCTAGGTCAAAGCCACCTTGTCTATGATATTTTGTTATGCCAGCCAGAGTTGCCTAAGACAAAGTGTAATCAAAGCCAAAGAGGTTTACAATTAAACATATCAGTTTAAATATATTGACCTCAAATGCCTTCCAAAATGGGTACAATCACGAATAAAACAAACAAACCAGGAAATATCAAAACTAGTTGCAGGAATGCTCCAGTGCTGGCTATATTTCAAAAGCTCTGCCCCTGAGAACAATGAGAGAAAACACCCTGACATGCGGAGAAGGAAGAAAAACCTCAAGGAGGCTGCTTGAAGCAGGAGTGTGTACAGGGAAGGAGGTATTTGAACAGAAGGCAGCCCAGCCCCATTGTGAGAAAATACAAATGGGGGGGGGGATTGTTGGAATCTTGCTTCTGCTTCCTCCCACTGTGCGTGGGACCAGCAAAGCCAGAATCCACACCAGGGGTGACTCAGATCTCAGATGCAGGGTTTCTCTGGAGTAAAAGCACAGCAGCACAGAACTACGGGTGGATGGGGAGGAGAGAAAAGCAGGTGTTGGGGATCTAACATGCCTTGGACTTGGCCCGTGCCACCTCTCTCTTCTCTACTCTTCCGAGGCTGGTAAGCAAGAGTATGGAGTGCCTCTTTTTCATGCTGCATCTCTTTCTTCATGAGGGATAACCTCTGAATCTGAGGAGTCACTAAGAAATGATTCGTTGTGGTTTTCTGGTGCTAGTACTTCCTGTTTTCAGCCCAAATGTGGATCCTTCAGGGTACAAGTAGCAAAATCAGCACTTGTTACATACTGTACAAGAGAACAAGGGAATTTGCTTAGGAATGGTACTTAAACTGTTATAGGAGGAGCTGGGAAGTGAAGATCTGAAAGAGCTGGAGAGTCAAAGTCACTGACTCCCTCATGCTGAAGCAGGGATACTAAAGAGGAATGTAGATTAGAAATAGACTGGGGACCATTGTCACTGAAGGTCCTCAGCCAAGTGACCAGCGATGGTCCAAGAGCTGTTGTTGCTCAGCAAAACCAACATGTTGAAAGAAGATCTGGGGATCTTCAAGAACAGAGCTGGGGAGAGGAAG
The DNA here is from genome assembly GCF_905146905.1 of Nyctereutes procyonoides. NCBI lineage: Eukaryota > Metazoa > Chordata > Mammalia > Carnivora > Canidae > Nyctereutes > Nyctereutes procyonoides. Next base: position 20,974,859 of record NW_026575121.1, read on the forward strand.
GGCAAGCTGCACCCCTCAGTTATTTCATGTGTGTGTCTCATTGCATCTATCCAGGAGGACGTGCAGCGAGCAATGGCCCCTGCTTCACCCCCACCTTCCAAATCTTGCCTACATTCTTTGACCAACTAATCTAGAACCACATAAAGCAGAAGGTTCAAGGAAGAGAAAGTTTGGCTTAAGCAAATGGACAGAATATACACCATCGTGCTACATGCTGAAGTCATTGGAATTGGCACAGCTCAGGGTATTAGTAGCTCAGTAGTAGTTGAGTAATAAATAGGCATATAACAAGTTGGTCAAATCTCACAAGTCAGAGTAACCATACATTTGTGAAGCATAACTATTTCAAGTCAGAGGCAGCAAACTATGTTTGATTTAATCAAAAGTAGAATTTGATTAGAGGGACTCAAAATCCAAAAATATACCGAATAAACATGCAAAAAAGGGTAAGAAAGATATTAGCAATATGAAACCAGAAAAAGAAAATAGAGAAAAAAAAAACAAGCACACAATTAAGCTGAAAAATATAATGGTTGAATCAAAGAACGGGTCCATTTGAATACATTGTGGAGAAGAAGAAGAAAAAAGAATAAACAGAAAGGTAGGCCTGAAGAATAAATTTGTGTATTAGAAGGGGAATTGAAGTGATGCATTGCTGAGGTATTTGTTGAATGAGGCCTACCGTGTGTTTTAATGTAATGTGTAATGAGAGAGAATTTGAAGAAATGTGTGGGCCATCTCAGACTTCTCCATAATTTATCTGTGTTTCATCATTACCTGTGCCCTTTTAAATTATTAGCAAACTTTGATTTCCAACTTGTGGATCTCATTTAGCAATCCTGTACCTTGTGGTGACTTGTAATAAGCCTTTCTATTATTCTTTGACTTAAACCTATACATATATTTACCATATACACAAGTATTATAAATAATATACAAGAATGTATGTACATATATATGTGTACAATTGACCCCTGAATAAAGTGGGGGTTAGAGACACCGTTTTTCTCTGCTCAGTTGAAAATTCAAGAATAACTTTTGATCCCCCCCAAAAACTTAATTACTGCTAACTTACTGTTGCCTAGAAGACACTGATAACAGAAATGGTCGATTAACATATATTTTTATGTTATTTTTATTATATACTGTATTACAATAAGGTAAGCTAGAGAAGAGAAAATGTTATTAAGAAAAATCACAAGGAAGAAAAAATACACTTACAACACTGTACTGCATTTATCGCAAAAAATCCACCTAGAAGTGGCCCCATGCATTTCAGATCCGTGTTTTTCTCAGGTCAACTGTATTACTTTAATGCAAATTATGCAACTATCAAAAACAGTGAGTGTTAAACCTACAACTTGAAAGTCTTGGGATATTAAGTGAGAAAGGCAAATTACAAATGCTTTTGTACATACCGAATTTTGGGGGAAAAAAACCCATATGTGAATATTCTTATGCATGTGAGTATTCTTATACATTTTATGTATTCATTAAAAATTTCTGGAAGTATAAACATCTAACTGTTATGAGTCATAGGTTTAGTAGGAAAAAATAACTTTTCAGTTTTACTTTAAATACTTTAATATTCTTTGAATTATTTATTAATAACTTACTTATATTGAGTATATTTCTCTATGCAAGTTGATAAAGCAGAACAAACAAAACCTTCTAAACTTAGGGTCAGAATTTCCAAGTTTCTGGTATGTCTCACATAGAGACACCTGCTGCGTAATTTTAGGCAAGGTGATGCTCCCACGTGTTTATTGTAATTTCTTGCCTTAAAACTTTTTGGAGGGTTAATACATATGTGCTTTGCAAATAACAAGGCAATACACCAGAAATGCTCATTTCTTTACAAAGTAAAAAAGAGAAGGAGGAGGAGGAATAATTCCTTTCTCTTGGATATTTTTGCTTACAGCCCTTGAGGGAGTTAGAATAGTTTCAAAAAGCAGATTTTAAATAAAAGCAAATTAGTACAGTGCTAAAGCTATAGCTTTACTTGCCACCCACTATCAAGTGTTATTTGTGGAATTCCATTGTATAAAGACTAGCAAGAGAGAATACAGACGGGCAGAGCATGCAATTTTATATAGATCCAAAAAAATGAAAAATACCTGTGAATCTCAAGTCAACTTAACTTCATTCAAAATTATTTTATACTTGGGCAGATCTGAGTGGATCAAGGGTACAGCCAGGCCATGGAGACTCTTTCCCATTGTTCCTTCTCTGTAAGAAACCTATTTACTGGCATTTCTGTCATCAGTTCTACTCTTAGAAATAGTTCTCACCAGTGGAAATTAGGAAAGTAATTTTAACAGTGGAAATCAGCAAGTAAAACTCAATCAATAGCTCTTAAAGAAAGAAATATCATAATCATGGCAGGACAAAATGGGAGTCAGATCCCTGAGGGCAGAAGGAGTTTTGTATAAAGATACATATGATGACTTTGCAGTAAGGACATCATTGTGCACAACAATCTTAGATTGGGTGTCACTGTTGACTCAGAGATGTTCCTAGCCTGTGGTCCTATAGTAAGATCTCATTTACAACATAAAGATATTCAAATCATGATGACTGATGAGCAAGAAATCCACTTTATTACTAGATGTCTTTTTTCACACATTCTGAAGTACTCCTGAGGATATTTACACTGGCCCATTAAACGGTTTGCCTTGCTGCACCAGGAAAGCAGAGATTCTGATGTGATCACTTGAGCCAAATTTCCGGAAATGCCGGTCTCTGGAAAGTCCACTGTTTAAGCTACATCCGCAGCAGCCATGGTGCCATCTGTCACATGGAAGTCAGCATATGCTGTTGGACCTGAATAAAAAAAACTACCGCTGGCCACAACTCCTGCAGCCCCCTGGTACATTGCTTTCTGGAACAGCAATGCAGATTTCTGCTGATTGACTCAGGCCTGGGTGGCTTATACCAAAGAGTGACTAAACCTTCAGCATTGAGCTCAGTCTCTGAAAAAAAAAAAAAAAAAAAAAAACAGAGCAAAAGGCTCAGGACCATAAATAAATAAGTCAGAGGGAATAATTCTTAGGATTTACACATAGTCATTTTCCCAAAGGCAGAGAAACAGTGAGCAGGTGTGGGGAGAATTGAGAACGAGGAGAAGACATGGACGGCATGTCCAGAATCTATGGTCTTCTCGAATATCTTGTCATTTCCTTACATCCAAAATTTCAGGAAGCCCTTACCTGACTTCTTGCCAATGGGTCTAGAACTGAGACACATTTCAAAGTGGAGCAGGATGTTACCTTACCAAGAATCACTGTTTTTCCTGACAATTGATTAAAAGCACTGCTCTTACTGCAACTGCAAACACCATTGCCAAAAAGACAAAAAGTATTCAACAGGCCCACTGTTTCCTTTGCTGAATCTCTTTGACCTGATGCCACTCTCACCACCAAATCTGCTTTAGAACTTTGCATCCTTTAGAATAAGAAGAGAGGGAAGAAACAGCCTCTCAATCCCAGTCTCAAGTTAATTTTTTTGGCCTTAGGAAAAACCATCCCCCAAACTGATTCCCAATAGGAGATCACATGCATTTGAAAGAAAAACTGCGCCCAACCCATTAAAGGAGATTTTTCACACAGAGACTCTATAGACCATTGCAAAAATGTCAGGAAATTTACTCTTGGCTTAAAAGCCAGAATCCTTGGTCTATATTTTAGCTCATCATTTATTTATTAGCTGTGTAGACTTGGGTAAGATCCTTGCCCTCTCTGTGCCTTGAATTGTAATCTGAGAGCAAAAGGGGTGTTAGCAGTGCAGCACAGGGCTGTTGTGAATGAAATTAATTAATCAAACGAAGGTATAAAAAACAGCACCTGCATACAGTCAATGCTCTAGGAGTGGTTTTCTTACTCTAGCTTAGGTTTGTTTCACAAACCTATGGTGATCGTAGCGACCATAAGCATATCTTATTACAAGAGGTGACAAAAGAGGAAGAAGAGGGTAGACAGGTTTTGCAGAAAATAGAAGAGTAGACAAAGACTTGAGGCGATTCTTGAGACAATATTGTCCAAATCTGATACCTCTGCATCACAGGAAGCATTTTCCCTCAAAAACACTGCTTACAATTCTCCATCCCTTCAAGGACAGAAGTAAATTGTGGCATTTTAAAACTAAGATTGTTGCATAGTAAAGTAATAAAATGTGATCATCTCATGTGTGTTTTGGTGGGATGTGTGGGTGGTGGTTATGGTAGCCTTTCTGAAAACTCTGATAGAGCCACAAATACATTTGATAGTTCAAGACTTCCTGGCTGATGGACCATTCTGCCTCCTAAAGATCTCTAAAAATAGCTCTCTGGCAGAAGACTTTCAGAGACTTTTTCCTTTTTCTTTGTATCAGGCAACTCTTCCCAATTATTCTTTTGTGCTGTCATTTATAAACAGTGAATAGCTATGAAAGAAGAGCTTTTCAGCAAAGGAAAGCAGTGACATCCAACCCTTAGCTGCCACATTCTATTTTCTGACTTCCTTGTTTGAGGCAGTCATGAAACTGCCATGATTGAAACTATGAGAGTTTAGTGATCGTATTTCAAGAGGTCTCAGGAAAAATTGATGGGCACTTTTGGTCAATTCTTTTATTGAATGATAAAATGTTTTATCTTCATTGTACAAAATGGAAAATGCAGAGAAGTAGATAGAAGAATTAAAAGTCACCTGCAGTCTTTTAACAAGATATAATCACTTTTTAAAAATTGTGTGTGAAAAAAAAATGTGTGTGTGTGCAAGAGAGAGTTTATTTTCACACTTTGCCTTATGTTCAATACAGTACAACTAGTTTAAAATTAGATGATAGAGGCTGAATACATAGATGGAGTAGATGATTGATAGATGGGGTGGATAGAATGTAACACATATGTAATATAAATGGGGAAAAGCAGTTGGGATCATCCTGAAAACCATGTTAATATCATTTGTTTGATATTCAACATATCATGAGAACTTTTCCATGTATTTAGGCATGTGTTGAACAGGGTTTTTATTTTTTATTTTTTTAATTTTTTAATTTTTTTTTGAACAGGGTTTTTAATAACTACAAAAATATTTTCATATTATATGCACGATTATTTACTGAACTGAATTACATTATTTAATTTATAAAACTATTCCTCTTGTTGACTGTTAGCTTGTTTCTACTATTTTTCAATCTTAACTAATGCTTTGAAGGACTTTCTAGAACATCAAACATAGTTTGATTCTTGATTTCCTTAGAATCTATTCTTTAAAATAAAAATACTATCAGAGAACCAAATTTCCCTCCCAAAAGCTTGAACTAATTTTTGTTTCACCACAGGTATATGAGAATACCTAACTGTATTAATTACTAATTTCAGACTTAGTCAATGAGAAAGGAAGGGCATATTATCTTATTGCTTTTTAAATTGTATTTTTTAAATTATTGGTAAAGCTAAACATTTTTTTTTCTGTTTTAGTCCTTTGGTCTCTTAAAATTTTGAATGGCATTTTACTTTATATTTGGAAGAGTTCTTCAAGCTTTTGAGAAAAATACAGGTTCAAAAATATTTTTATTAATCAATTGTCTATTAGTTTTATTTGTGATGACTTCTAATATATCAGCTTTAAGAAACATTATGTGTGCATGAGATATTCACCTATATTTTATAGTATTTGCATTATTTTTTATAAAAATTTTATTTAACTTATTTTAAACCTCTGGATTTTGGTGGGGTATAGGTTACAACTAACAAAAATTTCCCAAATATCCTCTATTTCCTGCATCTGTTTAGGACTAATCCATTAATACAGCTTGTATTTATGCAGTTGTTTTCCAGATCGCATATTTTGTTTCATTTACCTATCGGTAGATTTTTATGCAAACTGATTTTTAAATTACTCTATTTTACACTACATCTTAACATTTTGTTGGGAAATCCTATTTTGTTATTTTCACTGATTCAACAGTACTAGCCACCTTAGATTTGACAGTTCTCTGCTCCCTCTACTACAATAATTACTAGTTACTCTGAAATTGAGAAGTATTTTGACAAATTCCAACAAAAACCCCTGTGGAGAAGTGATATATATTTCGTTACATCTATAAATTAATTTGGGCAAATTTGAAATTCTTACACTATTCAGTTTTGCTTATTGTGTCTAATTTATCAAAAGACAGTGTTCATTAGAACATGTATCTGTTGATGCCGACAAAGTATCAGATAGTGCTCTAAATTTGGGGAAAACAGAAGTGGCAAAACAGATTAAAATCTCTGCCATCAAGGGTGTTACATTCTAAAAAGAACAGAAAGACAATGAAAAAACGATCAAGAACAAAGATTAAAACCTGCTATGTCAGACGTTTATGGAACCCGTGGCTATATACATGGAGGGTAGGACAGAGAGTAGAGTACATTTGAGTGTTGAGTGATCAGTGAGGAAGTGAAATTTTAGCAGGGGGGCGTGAAGCTGGGAAAGGCCCGTCTGGGAACAAGGCATTCTAGGCAGAGGAAACACCCAGTTCATTTTTTTTTTTTTGATGTAAGATTCCTTCAAGTTTTGTCTTCTTTGGATTCTCTCCCATCCTTTCTTGCAGTTACATTGATGCACTTCATAGTTTTAATTGCTAAGAAAAATAATATAATTATTGCATCAGTAGTATTTTTATTATTATATCATCTAGATTTCTGCCATTTATAGAACATAAATTGACTTTTTCCTCCCTTCTCGTTTATTTGGGGGAGGGGCTTTAAAATGAATTCATCTTAGAACACAATTTCAAATAAATTTGCATGATATATAAGTAAAAACGGTGGTTCTGCCCAGCCTTCCGTATCCTTTACACCCCAGGAATTGGAACTTACTATTGTTACCTATCTCTTTGGGTTGTCACATCCATCTTTCTAAATATGCTTCTAGTATTATTTCCTGAATTTTCAGGTTAGCTATTTAGCCACCTCCTCTCCATCCCACCCTTACACATACGTCTAACAGTGTCTGCGATATAGTCATATTATGGTTTGTATTAAATCAATATTCTGTGATTTCGTTATAACTAAGGAACTACTCTTCAGATCTATACAACTTAGTTATGATGCCTAAATGTTTGCCTTGATTGACTTATCTTTTTTTATGTGTTTAACTTGTTTGTTCTTTTTTTCATCTATACCCATCATGATTCTTTCTCTCTAAGCCTCCAATAAACTTTCAAAGTTCTTCTCGACACAATGAACACATTGGGAAATCTATCATTTTTGTTTTATCTTACGTGGTGTCAAACTGTCTTCCTTGTTGAAATCTCTCTGGAGCCCTCTGTCCTCCTGTTACAATCTAGTTGTGATGGATCTTGTGATTTGAGGCAGTTGGCTTGCTGTCTTCTTAGGATCTGTCTTCACCTTCATCTTGGGGATTCAACTTGCCTCTTTCCTGCACTGTATCCTCTATATCCTTGATTTTAGAACTTCCTCTTTCTTGGTTAATTCTGTCTGGGAGAGGTTTATCTTCCAGTATGCAGGAGTCAGCAACCTGGGTGCCTGCCGGCCAAATCTGACTCTCCATCTATTCCTTAAAACTCAGAAACTAAAATAATTTTTTACATTTTTAAATGTTTGGGGGGAAAAGAATTAATATTTGATGGCATACATGTGACAGTTTATGAAATTCAAATTTCAATATCCATGAGTAAAGCTAATTGGAACATAGTCATGCTCATTCATTTATGTATTGTCTATAGGTTGTTTCACACTCCAAGGGCAGATTCCAGTGACTACAACACAGACTTGATGGTTCATACAAAATGTGAAATATTTATGATCTGGATCTTCACAGAAAAAAAGCTGACCATTGCAACAGCGTTAGGATGGGGCATGAGAAGAAATCGTTTTGGAAGTTTTGCATTTAAAAATGTTTTTATGCTACCCTCATATCTAATTTATAATTTAGCTAATTACATATTTCTAGGTTAAAATCACATTTATTTCTTCAAATTTTTAAAGATATTACCCCCTGTCTTCTAGTGTCCAGGGCTACTATTGAGAGGTCTAATGACATTTTAACTCTCTCCCACTTATTTTTCCTTTCTATGAGTTATTAAGAGCTCTGACTTTTCAAAATAATGTGGATCTTAACTGCTGTGGATCTTAATTGATTTTACTGAGATCTCAGTGTTGTGGTTGCTTTTTTAATCTAGTAATATATTTCCTTCCAATTCTATGATCATTGAAATATTTCCTTGATAATTTTCTCCCTTATGTTTCCTCAGTTTTCCATGCTGCAACTCTCATTCAGAAATTGGGCCTTCTGGGCTGATCTTTTATAGTTATTGTTTATTTTATCCTTCATCTTCTATTATTCTTTCCTTTGATTTTGCTTCAACTTTATTTTCCAACATTCCATTTCTTATACACATATACAGTGTGTGCAAGTATATTTAATATACTGAATATGTTAATATTCAGTATCACTGATTTTAATGAATACTTTTTCTTTTTCTCTTCTGTTTCTTTTTTTATGGCTTCACTCTCTTATACCCTATGGAGACTAACAATCACATATATTTTTTGAATTTTCCTCTACTTAGTTTTTGCCTTTTGTTCTTTTGTGTTGTGTCCTCTATGTAACAAAATACACAAATATATACATATATACACAGATATTTTATTTAATATTTTATGTATTTGCTTGTATTTCTTTATTTGTTTGCTTGTTGTTGACTCACCATTTTGTGCACCAGGAACACAGTTTAGCTGGTGGCCTCTGGCTCTGCATTCCTCAGAAGACTGTTATCAGGGTGTCAGTAGCAGCTGCACACATCTCAAGACTCAACTGGAGGAGAACTTACCTCCAGGCTCTCTCAGGTAGTTGTTAGCAGGGCTCAGGACTCTATAAGACATTGGTTGAAACTATCAGTTCCTCACTATTTGGGCTTTTTCATTGGCTTGCATGCTTTCCTGAGGGAGAGAGGGGGAGAGAGAGAGAGAGGAGTCCAAGACAGAAGAGTCCAAGACAGAAGTCCAAGACAAAAGCCAATGCTTTTATAACTTAACTTCAGAAGTAACATCTTATTTCTTCTGCTATATTTTTCTCCTTTAGAAAGGAGTCCCACTATTGCAACCCACCTTCAAGGCCAGAAATTAGGACTGGACAGAAACACCAGGAGATGGTAATCATTGAAGACCGTCTGAGACATTACAGGAGAAAGTTACAGGAGAAAGTTTGAGCTATAATTTTACTTTTGGTTGCCATCTTTATCAAGTGATAATACAATAATTGTTCTTCACAGAAATTAACGTGGGAGTGTTCTCTCTTTTTCCATGCCATGGAAAATTCTCCTTACTGATTACTTTTTTTACTGAAATGTTTGTGACAACTGGCCCTGAAATATTTTAGTTTATTTGTTGACTTTTTCCACCAAATTATTCAATGATTATTTGTCTAAGATAGGTCTTACCTTTTGAATCAGTATTTCACCACATCCAGGATACTAATTGTATCATTGAGATTAGAAAATGTATTTGCATGTAATTCATAGAATAATTTATAACGTTATTATAATCCAACTTCTTCATAAACATACACCCACCTCCAAGATGAGTAACTTAACATGATTCTATGACCCTGCATTGTCAAAGATTGAACTTTATTATTCTTTTGTTCATTTGAAAATTATTCTTATATTTTTATATTCAAGTTTAATTTATGTTTTCAGCTTTATTGAGGTACAATTGATATAAAATTATAAGATATCTAAAATGTACATCATCATGATTTGATATATGTATGCATTATGATAGGATCTAGTTAATTAAGACATCCATCACTTTACATTATCTTTTTTTTTTAATGAGAACATTTAAGTTCTACTGTCTTAGCAAATTTCAATTATACAATACAGCCTTACCAACTCTAGCCACCACGATATACATATTAGATCCTTAAACCTTATAGCTAAAAGTATGTAACTGGGAGAGTGACATATAAACTCTAAAGTCTGCTTTACAGGTAGAGTTCATTTTAAGCAAGGTCTTAGAAGACCTAAAGATCTTACCTTCTGAGAACAGTGAAACTGACCTCTTAGATTTCATGGGAAAGTTGCTGGATAAACAGATGAAAATATGAACTATCTGGAAGGCCATCTTGGCTATCAGAAGGAATCAGCAGAAAGAAGAGTAGGAAGGCCTGTTTGAAAGACCTGCTGAGGTGTCTGGTGAAGGGAGTTAACTTCTGAAGACAATGCAGTAAATCTTCCCATTGTAGTTGGTCCTGATATGTTACTTAAAAGAGCTTTGATCTCCATTTACCAGAACTACTTCCCTTTTTATCTAGTATCCTAATCCTCATTATAATGTATGCAAATAAATCACTTTTACATTATAAAAAATACATGTATTTGTATGAATATATATAATATATATTGTATATTAGAAATACATATTTCTGGCATGCCTGGGTAGCTCAGCAGTTGAGTGTCTGCCTTTGGCTCAGGGCATGATCCTGGAGTCCTGAGTTAGAGTCCTGCAATGGGCTCCCTGCATGGAGCCTGCTTTTCCCTCTGCCTGTGTGCCTCTCTCTCTATCTCTCATGAATAAATACATAAAATCTTTAAAAATAATAATAATAATGAAAAAAAAAACACAACCCTGCATTTCCTAGAAAATAAATTTCTCTTATAAAAGCTTCCACTTGCATCAAAGCACCCTTTCCCATGAAATCTATACATCCTGGGATTCACTGCATCATGCCCAGTCACCCTGGACGATCTACTCTTCCTTTGTGATGTTTCAATGCCTGAGACATTGATCATATTGTGTGCATTTTTCTATGACTCCAGGGAAGTAGAATGATATATGTCTATTCTGTCCCTTTATCTGTCTCATAACTGCTTTCAACCATGTGCATTATTAGCCAAGATATTTTTCATGTTCTAGAGATGAGTTGTTAGCTAGTCTTAGTTTCCAATGTTGTGAATTTTAGAGTTTTATATTTTCTATGTCTTGATAACTACTTAGAATAAAGAAATTAAGTCTGAGAGATAATAAGACAATATCTTAAACTGAAAATTTAGGTTTAAATCTAATATCTAAATGTCGCTACCATAGTTGATGAAATATATATAAAATATTTGCTCACTTGGCACCAATATTGATTTTCCTCAAGAACAAGAAAGTCTATTTTTGGTGTGACTGCCTGTGTTTCATAGATGCTCATCCAGATTGCAATTTAAAAGGTGACATTGTTTCTTCTTAGTATAACAATTTCACCAATTTTTGTCCCACTGGGAATAGTAAAATAGATGCATCTAAATAGAAAAATGTTGTTTGGCTTTTTCACTATAACACATTATCATTTTTATTTCTCAACCCCCTACCTTAAATTTTAACAGTTAATTAGCACATCATGTTACTTGTGAAGAGGAAAACATTCTTTACAATGACAGGTGGCTGGATCCCAAGTCATTAGAACCTTATATCATTTCTTTTGAAGAACAAAAAGTAACAGATAAAATATGTAAATTGTAATGCCAGTTTAGGATTCCATTTCTGGGATTTTTTTAAAAATCAAAATGCACTTAAAAAATGTAATCTTACAAAAAGGTTGTCTAAATTTAGCATTCAAGCACTTAGTACAATGTTAAGCTATAATTATTATTATGAGTATTATTTCAAATTTTGTATATTCACGTTGGTCAAAAAGTATAATACAAGCAAATTGAAAATTATGTTTTTAAAAATCATATAATTATGTTTTAAACCTTATCCACAATCATTAACATTTTTAGTTCCCTAGTAATATGCTTTAAAATAAAGTGTATTACAGAAAAATTAGAAAACAACTGATATCAAGGTCAAAAATTAGTTATTTGGTAATATAAACTTATTGACACAATGTGCAGTTCTACTGTCTTAAAATATACCTATGCCTGCAAGGTTCCTGCCAGTAACTTTCTACAGTTGAGGAAACTGCCCTGATTTGCATTGACATTCAATATCTTCCCCCAGGCAAATACCTGCAGAAGATCATCTGTTGATGCCTGTCTATAGGCAGAGGAAAGCTTTAGAACAGTAGCACTGTAAAATCAATTATTCCCTTGACTGTTACAGAAAGGACATTAGAGAACACAGAAGAGTATTAGTTCCCATTTATATGGTTCTTTTCATTCCAAAGACTTCAGCAAACATGTCACTAATTTTTAATATAATTTGAAGACAAATTAGTCAATATATTGCTAAACTCTAGGTTGAAAATCATACTTCCTGGTATATTAGACTTGCTCAGTTCTAGAAAGCCAAACTCTATTTATTAAGCACTCAGCACGCACTGAGCAGTATGCTTGGTCCAATGGGTCTACACAACATAAATTTTTATGAATAGCTTTGAAGTTAGAAAGAAGTGCAATAGAATCCTGTCTTTGCCTTTTAGTTGCATTCCTTTTACCAAATTACATAACCTTAAGAGTTAGATTCTTTAGCATAAAGTGGAGGTATATTGTCTAATTCTTTGAGTGGTTATGATGATTGAATTTTATAATCTATTTTAAGGTCCCAGCCCAGTAGCCCAGTAATCATTCTTAGTAAAAGCACTGAATGAGTGCAAGTCATTACTATTACTGAACTATCAAAAATCTTAGTATCAACTGTGAAGCCACTATTTTTTTTTAAAGATTTTATTTATTTATTCTGAGAGACACAGGGAGAGAGAGGCAGAGACACAGGCAGCGGGAGAAGCAGGTTCCATGCAGGGAGCCCAATGTGGGACTCAATACAGGGACCAAGGATCACACCCTAAGCTGAAGGCAGATGCTCAACCACTAAGCCACCCAGGCATCCTGAAGACACTGTTAAATAGCTATTACTATTCTTCCTACCTGCCAGATTCGTAAAATATTTCCAAGGAAAAACCCAGAGAAATGTATTGAGTTAGGGACAAACAGGGCTAACTAAGCAGGGCTAGGTAGGGGGCTGTGGAAGCAGGCTCACAAAATTCCCAAAAATGCTGAGATGTAAGGAAACCAGAGATAAAGGAACAAGCCAGACCACCCTGCCCTAAAGTATGGGTGGGGAGGGTGTCTTGTTAAAATTGCTACTTGTGACCAAAGGAGAATAACTAGACCCCAAAGAAGAAGTAAGCCATTAAACGATGTTATCACTACTCTTCACTCAATGGTGATGTCCATAGATAATGTTAAAAGGATTTAAGTTCCCTGATTTGGCTCTCAGTAAAAGACCAACCCTACAAACCCTCAGTGGCAACACTCAGGACCCTTCTCACTCTTGAGAGCTGTCTCTGTATCTTTACTTAATAAACTTCTATTCCTTTACTCATGTCTGTGAGATTCATTCTTCAACTTCGTGTGACAAGAACCAAGTTCTCCCGTATCAGTATCTCAAAAGTTCCTTAGTAAACATTAAAACAGATTATAAATTTAGACTGAAATTGAGAAAGAATTTGTAAATATATTCTTGAATGAGTCCTTTATTAAATAGCATTTTCAATGCTATTGAAACATTTATGGGAAATATGTTTAGAAGCAGAATTCATTGACTGAGAAGGTAACCACACAAATTTAAATCTCTGAGATTAGGTCTTTCCTTTAAGGGAGAAAAAATATAGATACTTAAAAAAAGTATTTCTCATTCATGATAAACCCAGAGAAGGAGAGAGTGATTATAATTATTAAGAATCATGAAATTAGCAGAAAGTTATTGCCAAAAGCTAGTTTGCATCAGAAATAAAGATTTTATAGGGGGAAAATGATACCATTAGCTAAGCAAGATATTAATCCTATAGTCTCTAGAAACAGTCTTGGAAATAGTTTATTAAAAATTAACTGAAGTACTAGATTAAGACCAGTAAAACTTATAAAAAAGATACTGTATAGGGGATCCCTGGGTGGCTCAGCGGTTTAGCGCCTGCCCCTTTCGGCCCAGGGCATGATCCTGGAGTCCCAGGATCGAGTCCCACATCAGGCTCCCTGCATGGAGCCTGCTTCTCCCTCTGCCTGTGTCTCTGCCCCTCTCTCTCTCTCTCTCTCTCTCTCTCTCTCTGTGTGTCTCTCATAAATAAATAAAATCTTTAAAAAAAAAGATACTGTATAGTGCTTATATGTTCCTTATTTAAGTTTTGTTTAAGTGTTATTTTCTTTATATACATATACATTTTTCATCAAAACTATATTCTATTTAATAATAGTAATTTATCAAAATGCACAAAATAATTACTTTAACATGCATAAATTATTTTTACTTTTCTAATACCCCTTGTGAATAATGAAAATAATGAGCCTAATGTACTGTAACATTCAGAAATTTCTACCTGTCAACGATTTCCATTAAGATAGACGTGCTTTAAAGTAGTTTAACCAGCCTTGAGGAGACATGATTTACAAAACCATCTTTATTATATGCATAAGTAAAATTTACGATCTTTAAAATACAACATAAGTAATTAATGTTGATGAGATTTTAGGAAATAAAAAAAATAATATTTCTTTCATTCTCAGTTTAGAACTAAGTGAAAAGTAAAACATAGGAGACCCACAAACAGGGATGGGGATGCCAACTTTTAACTGGTAAGTAGCTTTGGAAGTAAGGCTTTGGACCTGTTGCTCAAATGGCTTGATAATGAAAACAATTCTACAGAAAATACTCTTGATTATTCCACCCTATCTGCTATCCTTTAACAGGTTAACTCCACCAAATCAAGAAATCTAGATCAATATGAAACAAGTATAGAAAACCGTGTGATGTTCTGGACTTCTGAGCTGATGCAGCAAGGGGATGGAACAGAGTTGTCTCTCATGGGGAGGATGAGTGTGTTCTTTGATGGTCCGAATTGTTACTAGTTCTGACCAGTGGATCACGAGTGGAGTGACAAGTGTCACTCATAGGCTGAAGCAAATGAAAAGGCTTCATCATATACCAGGTTCTGGGTTCCTTTCCTGAAGCAACTCTGGACCACCTGTGCTGAGATCATGAAGACACAAATTCTTGGATTGCAGCTTATAAAGAGCTATCCTAGAGAGTCTCAAACTGTTTCAGAATTTCATTGAATGAAAAGCAAACCTCTGTTATGTTAAAATTCTGAAATTTGGTGATTTCATTTTTTTATTTTAGCTATAAGTTTTATCTTATCTAATATATCTCTGTATCACATATGTAATATTGTAATTTAAATAAAATTAAGCTTATACATATAAACAGATGGATCAGTGGAAAACACCTATAAATTGGGTAATTCACTGTTTTTTTGCAGAATGAGAAATCAGAAGAGCTATTCTTGTAGAAGTCTTATTATCTGGGAACAAGATGTTGGGAGAAGAAACTTCTACAAAAAAGAAAGAATAAGGAGCTTGCTTGCTATCTGGGAACTTCTGCAGACAAGCTTGGGATAAGGATTATATATTAATTGGGACATTAGCTATTACAAATATATCTATTACTTACTTAGATAACATTTTTAAATATTTAAGTAAAGTATCTTTAAATTTGTGTGTGTGTGTGTGTGTGTGTGTGTGAATGATCCATTAATTTTAGGCTAAAATAAATAGATGTTTCTGTAATTAGTTGGCCATATAATTTATTCTCCAAACCCTGACATTTTTTAAGGTTAAGTGGGACATAATTAATAATTATGCCAGAACAGTGGATGTAAGTTGGGACCCTTCTGGGAAAACTAGGACATACAGTCACCTACCTAGAAACTTAATTTCAAAGCCCTAGAAGTCCTCTCACCTACTTTTCCCTTTTTCCTCCTCCTAGAAAACAAAACAAAAAAATCTTTCTTCCTTTTCTTAAAATATATTTGATAAAACTATAGACTTTCATTCCACTATTGGAATTTAGACTTCAAAGGCAAATACTCTTGGATAACATACTGATTAGTACACACATTATCACAGCAGTGAAAGGTTGTCACTGGTAATATAAAATGGAAGAGGATGAGAGAGGGTCTAAGGGTTTCCACCAAGCAAAACAAAAGGTAACAAGTAAAGACTGGATGCACCAAAGACAAACTTCACTTATTTTAGTCTTTCAAAGAGCCAGCCATGTCTGAACATAAAGTTCCTGAAACTGAATTATCATTAACCTTGAGAGAAATTTCATGGTGCATGTTTTATTATTCTCATTTTATTCCTAATTTCAAACTGAGATCTACTGCCAAGCAACTTTTCTTTCTCCTTCAATAATTACCTGAAATCCAAACTTCTACATGAAGTTTTTCGGTGATTAAGTCATTTAAAGAAATTAAACAGTCTTGAGCAATAATCAGTCAGAGCAGTTATCCATTTTAGATGAGTCATCTGAATAATAAATGTTTAAAAAAATTCTCTTCAATGGCACTTTTAGCCTGAATTTTTTCTATAATTGACTTAATCCCTCAGCACAATTACTAAATGTCCACACACTTCTTTTACAATTTTACTACCCAAATCACTTGCTCTTGCTCATCAGCTTTGCAAATTAATAGTATATTAAATGCACCAGGGTAGCTTACTTGAAAGGAATGCTAAAGTGAATTTTTCTAAGTGGTTAATAAATGTGCCTTAAATGACATTTAGTAAGTTTTAAGATTTCTTATTCTACAGTAAATCTGTATTTCTTTCTAAATTGCATTCTTCTTATGACATTGAAATTAATTAATGCCAACAGTGGTATTAATAATGATGATAATAATAACTACCCATTCATTTAGTCCCAAATATGAGACAGGCACTGTGCTAGGCATTTTATGTAAATTATCTTACATTTAGTTGTTAAAACAAGGCTGTAAGCTATTTTTATCCTATTTGGAACTCCAAACTATATATACAAATCAGGTATCTCCTACATTTATGTACTCTTATATATTTTCTATCAAAATTTGTAACTTATATAAACAACAAACTCCATGGAGCATTGAACATGCTTATGCCTATTCTTTTTCTTTTTTTTTAATCAGGCTCCATGCCCAGCACAGAAGCCAATGTGGGGCTTCATCTCATGACCCTGAGATCATGACCTGAGCCAAAATCAATAGTCAGATGCTCAACCGACTGAGCCACCCACGTGCTCCTGTGTCTATTCTACTTGCTCTGTGCCATCTCTACCTCATTCAAAGATGGTACAAGTGTTAGATATTAGGAGATTTTCTTAATTGCAAATGTTAAAATTTCAGGAAATTACTTTCTATGAAATAATATATAAAATAAAATGTAGAGTAACAAAGCTAACTTAAAATTAACAAAATTATGTCTGTTTTAATTTGGTAGTAACTGTTGTGTGACTTCAGTTATTTATATATCTCCATGCTGGTATTTCCTCATCTACAAAAGCTTGAGATTATTACTCAATTTTCATTTCACTCCATATGGAAAAAAATGTTAACTAGAAAATGAAGCACAGACTTACAAATGAAGAGGATAATTCTATGACAGAGACTAAAATTAACTACAAGCAGTCATTTCACACTCTAATTTCTTGCTAATAGAACCCCAGTTTTGTTCTGTAACATTGTGCCTAGTGGTAAGAAATAAGCCTTGACTTGATATGAGCCAATCTTAGCAAATAGACAGATCTTAAATTTCCTAATCTCCCTTGCCAATTAGAATGGCTCTGGAACCCATCCCTGGCTCATTATAGGTTGTCATGTGGGAAATAACCTTGATGCAATGGTAGCCTCTACATTTACTGCAGGCACACTATTCTGGAAGCCATTGAACAGAAAGATTTACAAACCAAGTCAAAATGCTCCAAATCATAGACGTTATCTAACACAGGCAAGACAGAAGGACCACATTACCTGAATCCTATGTTTGCATGTTTATGTCTTGTCTCTTTTTGTCTTTCGCATCAATTTTCTCTGCTCATTGTGTATAGCTATGAGCACCAGAGTTGGGACTCTAGCAGCTCCACCAAAAGACAGAAGGTATCCTGGGCCCAGGATACTTGCTCCATTGGAGAGGTATGGAAAAGGATACCTGGACACTGAGCCAAAGCTTGAAAAACATCCTGAAGAATAGCAGAGGATGTATTTGTATTTCTTTAGCAAAGAGATCAAGGGGCTGGAATGGGTTTTACCAGTGGATGGCCAAGTAAGACCTCATGAATATTTAGTGTCTGAATATTTTGAGATGCTTGCATATTGAGTCACATCTATTTAGTATATCATAAATATTTAGTATGCAGGTGCCTTATGAAGATTAGGTATCTCTTTGTCCTTCCATCCCTTTCTATCTATGTTTAACACACACCTGCAGTACTTATTAACTACTTATCTTGTAAGTAACATATCTTATGAATTCTGCCTATGTCTAACAAAGTCTGCTTACTGGTTACTTATCTATAATGAAAATGCCTTAAAGAGTTTTACCCCTGTTTATGAACTACAGTGTAAGAGAATTGAATATTCTCAAAAGGAAATTCATATTTCAGATGTAAGGGGAAAATTGCTTGAGGGCATATAGGGATTTTTTTTTTTTTTTTTTTTTTTTGGTTAAAATCGGACCTCAAGATTTTCTGTCTACTCACTTCCCTTTCAGCTTGGGATGTTGGTACAAAGACATAACTCTTAAGAACTGTGAGAGCCAGGCTGCTTCTATGATGGTGAAAGCCAACATTCTAGAGAACAAGTTGCTGCCAATCAGAAAAAAAAAAAAATTTCTCTGTCCTCAACATGTTTGAGCCATTGAATGAAACCTGGACATACTGTAGATTATTTTGTGGTATAGCAACATGAGCCCTTCGGATCTAAGACACCATTAGATTTTCTTTGTTTGTAACACTCAAAACATACCAAACTGGTTCAAAAGCCTATCATCACTCATCACACAAAAGT
Source organism: Nyctereutes procyonoides (assembly GCF_905146905.1). NCBI lineage: Eukaryota > Metazoa > Chordata > Mammalia > Carnivora > Canidae > Nyctereutes > Nyctereutes procyonoides. Next base: position 20,993,650 of record NW_026575121.1, read on the forward strand.
TCATCAGGAAAACCACAGCTATATCCAACAGTATTTTGAGCTTTAAAAAAAAAAAAAAAAAGCAAGCAAGCAAGGGTGAGAAAAAATGCAAAGGTATTTTTCAAGACATGTCTCATAAATTTATTACCGTACGTAAAGTTTTTAGAAACATTTAGCTTGTCCTTTCTAAACCAAGTATGGAAGAAAAGTTGTTTTATTCTTTGGTTTTAGATCTATGCATGTGTGTGTGCATCCTCATGGAATGTGAAAACTATACCTTTTATTTTTTGTCATGCACACACCCACACACTATATATATATGTACATATATACACAAATATGATAGAAATAATATATTTTATATAAATATAAAAATAAATATATTTAATAATTAATATATATTTGTATGTAATCTGCAATAAGTGGAAGATGTAACCTCTCTATTCAGTTCCTTGGAGATATATATCTATATCTATATATGCTAACACTGTTTTGAATATTTTATTTCCTATATGTATGTATATCTATATCCATATCAATTAATATATATTTCATATATTATGTGTATATGTATCTAAAGAACAATATATATGTGTGTGCATGTATGTGTGTGCATCCATTTACCATTGGAGACATAAAATCTGAATATATATATAGATACTGACACACACACACACACATATATATGTGTGGGGGGGTATGTTTTGTGTATTTCCTCATGGCATGCTAACATTGTATTTATTATTTCATATATGTATATGTATGTGTGTTGTGTTAGTAAAATGAATAAAGTAGTGTTAGCTTGCACAAAGGAAATATGCCTTCTTTTTCTTCATTCTAGAATACAACACAGTACTTGATATAGTGTGTACTCAATTAAGGGCATATTTGAGTGATATCCTTGGATCTTTAAGAAAATGTTAAAGTTAATTTAAGCATAATTATTAAGAAAAAGCAACAAAGAATTTTGATCAGAGATAAATTTATATAAATTTATATAAAAATTTATATAAAAAAACTATGAAGAAAAGTAACGCTAATTATCTGTAAAAGGTAGTAAATATTTAGCTTTTGTTACAAATGATACTGTGTAACACCAAAAGCAATATTGGAATAATGACAGCTGGTTCCACAAACAAGTAGTTATAACAGAAAGATGTCACCATGGATGAAACTCAAAGTGGCTTTCCAAATGTTCAAATGTTCTCTCTACTTTTTTTTTTCAGTTTTGAAAATTGTGCCAAAAATTCTTAAAGAAAATAGTAGAGTAGAACACAGCCACTTTTTAAATCTAAAACAGTTTAATGATATTAGACATACATGAATAAGATTTTAAAACTTTGTGTTAGAAGTTAATGCACTGATAAATTGGAGAAGAAATTAAATAAAAGATAGTAAATTATAGGAGAAAAATGTGCTCCAAGGAATGTAGAAGACATTACTTTATAGTTGAGTAATAGATAAAGAATATGGAAGTTTGTGAGCCAATCATGGCACCAATTAGACATAAAAGCTCGGTGTCCTGCTTTGTTTTGATTTCATAGCAACTCTTCTTTCTCTTCTTTCTTTAACGGATGCTATTTTTAAAATAATAGTTACTAGTATAAGTTGGGCACCTGTTTTGTTGCGAGACCAATAGTAATCCACCTCATGATGGGAGAAACAGTACAGAGAAGAAATTAAAAGGGCTCTGGAGCCAAATTTCCAATTTCATATCCTGCTTCTGACACTTCCTAGCTGTGTGAATGCAGGGCAAATAAGTCAACTTCTCTGTTGTTTGGCTTCTTCAACTGGAAAGTTTAAGTGAGATAGTCAACACTAAGTATATGAGTGTCCCTTTACAAAGAATTAGATAAATTTTAACAACAATAAATAAAATAAAATTCCTAACTTAACTCCTTGAAACCAGATGCTATTTTAGATGACAGAGAGATAAAAACATAAATGACTTCATTTGGGGTAAAGATGGAGAACACATAATTTTCCCTATTCCTCCTGACAAATACAACTAGACTACCTAGATATTATATATAAAACAAACAAATAAAGACTGTAAAGTGGAGAGAAGAAGGCAGACCAGCTAGGCACCTTAGTATCAGAAACATTACAATGATGAATTTCTGGGATTTTTGTTTTGTTTTGTTTTGTTTTTGGCTCAAATACCCTACACTGGAAACTGGAAAAGGCATAGCCCATAAATGCCAATGGAAGTAGAAGAACAACTATTTGTTGTAACCAAAGGACAAGAAAAAAGCAGACTTAGAAGACAGAAAACGTTCAGACAATAATTACTCTGCTGTGGCTAATTCCACAGAAACAACTTTGGCTTCACTCTAACCCATACCAGGAAATTCTGGATGGAAAGTCTGAATTCCATACTGCAGTGGCTGTGGGGAAGTTGCCCAATACATCTGCCAGGATGGTGTCAAAGAAGCCTGAGTTGGGAAAATTTCTCCCTCTCCAAACGGTAACAAGCCCCCTTCCCACCACCCAAGGTATGAATGGAGAACCACTTGAGAAGGTTGGACTTCCAACTCCATCCACGAGTGATGAGGCAACTCTTCTCCTGCCTGCAGGTGTGATGTCAGAAGAGACCAATTAGAGAGTTAGGACTTTCAGCATCACTCAGCAGTAATCAGGCCATATCTGTCCCATGGTACCAAGGGTGGTCCCATGGAGAGCAGTAATGGGGCTCTCAACTCTCAGAGCCTGAGGCCTCAGAGGCATCTGACTACTTCAAGTATCTCATACTGTTAAAGCACATATATATATTTTTTTAAGTGCAAAAGAACTATCCAAGGGAAACATCAAGTGTAATAGGGATTTTTTTTTTCTATTCTTCATGGCTTTTCATCACTTTCTTTAATTCAGTGAGCTTCTTATACATCTTTCCAATAAATCTTTCTTCTATTATATATGCTAGAATGTTATTATATATGCTAGAATGCTATTTCTTATATTATATATGCTAGAATTCTATTTCGTAGAAACACCAATAGTTGTTTTCTATTTTCATGTGATCTAGTTTGCACCAGTCATTCACAAAAGATATAAGAGGCAAAAGTGTGCAAGTTTTGAACCATCCTTAGGAAATCAAGTGTTGTGGAAGAGGCATTTAGTGTGTGTGTGTGTGTGTGTGTGTGTGTATATATATAATTAAATACATATATGTATATATTTTATTCTTTTCTACCCAAGTTCAAGATACTGTAAAACATCAGTGAAATAGAAACCACTGTCAAATTCCTAAGGATATAGGTGTAAAGATGTGGGTAGATGTCAGTATAGATGGGAAGATATCTTTCAGATGGATGCCAAATTCTTTTCTTGTCCAACAAGAACAATCCTGTGCTGTGGTTGCAGATTTACCCTGTGGTTGTGTATTATCTTGTGTTAGCATTCAAATCCTAAGACAATCCTAGAAATTCTGTCTGCTGCTTTTTTTTTTTCTTTTTTTTTTTTCAAAAATCTAGCTCGAGGGAATTCTGTTGCCTACTACCAAGAGTGACCAATATAGTAACTGGTAAAATAAGCTAAAATAAATGAGAACCTAAATTATTTTTCTGCTCAAGAGTTTGAAGGGATTGAAGATCTGGTTAACCTAATCTGAAGAAACACTACCTGGTAATCTCTGGCACATAATAATGAAATATGATTTAAATTATCAAATGCAGGTACTTGGAGTGAAAAGTCTATTGAAAGCAAAACTTTGAGTGGCTGTTGCAATAGACACTTTTAAAAGACTGTAATGTGAGCTGGCTGCTTCTAAGTTTGATGGAGAGCTTCAAGAAAATGATTCAATTAAATTGTTGAATGAAAGCATGGTCAGACAACCTGCTGGGTTTCTTCTGGTAGTAACAGAGTTCAATTGCTGGAGATAAGACGTTGAACCTGCACTTGGGAGGTATTGAAATATACTATGAGATATACTCAGCAGTGCTTCCAGAGTTTTTGAAGGAAAAAGGAATCATTGCTTAAGAACGAGTGGGAAGGGGATTCCCGGGTGGCTCAACGGTTTAGCGTTAACCTTCAGCCCAGGGCATGATCCTGGAGTCCTGGGATCGAGTCCCACATCAGGGTCCCTGCATGGAGCCCGCTTCTCCCTCTGTCTGTGTCTCTGCCTCTCTCTCTCTCTCTCATAAATAAAATCTTAAAATACACACACACACACACACACACACACACACACACACACATATATATATATATATATATATATATATATATATATATCTTTTAAAAAAAAAAGAAAGAGTGGGAAATTAGGAAATAAACTGGAGACATTCAGTTGCCTCTGAATACACTAAATGAACAAATTTACTGAGCTTCCCTTCCCTCCAGAAATAGTCATTCTAATATTGGAGGATTCTCTTACTGAAAACTCTGTAATGATTGCACGTGTTATTTCACAAAGGGATATAAATTTTCCTCATGTCCCACTTATACTGCTCTACATGGTCACCAGGCTCATAACCTCACCTGGCTACACATTAGAATTACCTGTAGCAATTTAAAATATCCTGCTATGTTAACCAGTTAAACCAGATTCTCAGAGGTGAAGCTCCGATATCTCTTTTAAATGTTCCCTAGGAGAATCTTACTTACTCCTTCCCCCAAAATTTTGTATTTAAGATATATATATAATATACTTTATGTATATTATATGTGCATATATATTATATATACATATTTATGTATCTATATATGTATATCTGTATATAATATATATACACACTTGTTTTATTAATATTGTTAAAATTATGAGGAAATGTAAAGGCATGTATTTAAGGATGCGGATGCTAAATTAGGGATTAAAGAACATAAATTTAAATCTGGGTGAATTTCTTGATATGAGTACTTTTGGAGGTTCTCGATTTCTCATGTTAAATAAATCATTTGAGAATAGTCTTAACCATTTGTTTAAGTGGCTATTCTGTATAAACATGGATGAGGACAAGAAACGCTTCCATTGATAGTCTTCATTTCAATGTTTTTGGTACTATTATGAAGTTACAGTGATCAAGAAAGCAGTAAAACATTGGCTCAAAACAAAACCCAAAAAACTTTGGCTTGACTTACACCAAAGACAAATGAATTTAGAAAATAACAGTGAATTATCACAAGCTTAATCAGATGGTGACTTGTGCTGAAGCTACCATTTGAAATGTGTGGTTTTTTTTTTTTTGGAGTTAAAATACAGAGTGCCTAGAATCAAGAATTTTCTTCATCTAACAGATCCTGTTTTCTTTATTACAAAAAGGAGAAACATCAAAAGTCATGTGCTTTCTTGTGGAAGGGTTAGCTGTATATCTGTATTGTATCTTCCGGGCCATGTGAGATCTCTGATGCTGAGATATAATTCATTCTGCCAAGACATTGAACATCTACTATTCCATGGTACATCATTATTTTCCAATATAGCTGGTCTTCTGATTCTAAGATCATATAAGCATGAAGCTGGTGGTATCCCACATGCCTTATACAAAAGATAAACCTTAAAGAAACTTTAGAGTCTGCCATCTTGGTAAGATTTCTGAGTCAAATGGAGCGTGGCATGTTGGAATGCATACTTTATAAAGATTGAAATAAAACAAGTTGTTACATCACGTAATCCACTTTCCATGAGGATCCCAGAGCATAGAAGAGAAATTGTGGAGCTTCTGCCCACCTGAGGATCAGTGTGCCTTTGGAATTCCTGGGTCACATTTTGATTTAAAACTCATGTAAAATGAATTGAGTGCTCATCTCATATGAAAGCGGCAATAAATATCCTTCCCTACCTCCATTTCCTATGATCCTTTAAGGATTATCTTCTGTCAATACAGTTTGGAAAAAGAAGTTGTTTTCCTTTTTTGTGTCTTTACAGACCCCAGAGTTTGGGTTGTCGTGTGCATGTGTGTGTGTGTGTGTGTGTGTGTGTGTGTGTGTGTGTGTTTCTTGCTAACTGATTCCCTCCTTATCACTCTGTACCGACTTACACTTCTGCTTTCTTTCCTGATGGTAACCACAAAGAATTCCCAGGCTACCAATTTCTTTTGCTACTCCCCAAAGTACCACTAAAATAAGAATTTTGGATAAAACATACTTTACCGAAGACTTGGGGTAATGGCAAACGTGTTAAAGCTTAAAGTTATGATGCTATGTCTAGCTATTGTGACAACCTCCAAATCTCAGTGGTTTTATAAAATAAATCTCAGTTCTCTTCACAATTATGAGTTGGGTGACTATTCTGAGTGGCTCTCCACCAAGAAGTAGCTCTGAGAGATAGGTTCCATATACCTCACTGCTCCATTGCCCTCTGGAGCACCATCCACATCATCCACCACATAATTCAGGGAATCCTTTGCTGTTCAAAAAAGCAAACTGTGGAGGGTGACATAAAACACTTTATAGCCAGGATAAGAAGAGGTATATTTGACTTCCAAACACATTATACAACCAGTGACATGCCTCATCTTAAGTCCAAGGAAGGTTGCAAAATGTAGTTATCATGTGTTCCCAGAAAGGAAAAAAAAAAAAAAAAGGTTGATAAGCATCCAGCTAGAATATGTCTTGGAGAGTAATTATAGAAAATACATGAAACAAGAAAATTTAATATTAGATAACATTATTCTATAAAATAAGGCCCTCAAATCAATATAGAGTTTCATAAGCCCTGGTCCCCTCTCATATTTCTGAGAACTTTCTCTTTTTCCTTTCTTATTCCATACAATACCACTTTCAAACTCATGCAACCGTAGTTTGCAAATTATAATTATTTTTATATAATTTTATATAAAATTATATAAATTTTATATAATTATAATTAACTCTTATTTTTGCTTAAATGTTTCCTATCTACACTTTGTTCTCAAAACCATGCCCCATTAATATTTTCCTGAGAAAAGACATTCTCCCACCAAAGAATTTTTTCTCCTAAACCAAATAGCTCAAAATGTAGATAGCTTTTAAAATAAACAAATTTTCTTGCTGTCATAGAATTTTTCAAAATCCCTATACCTTCCCTTCATATAGCAAAAGCTGTCATCAACATTAAAATGTGGTCTGCCAAATGAGAGACATTGCTAGAAAGACAAACTCATCACAGTTGTATCTGCTATTCTGAGATGCTGTGTGAATTCTGAGAAATTATATGTAAGTGCTATGTCACAAAATATGTGCTTGAGATTTTTTTCTCTTCTTTCTTCTCTTCCTACTCTTCCCACTTAGAGCCTCTCCTCTTAGTTCTGACCTCTATAACACGCACCTCTATGGTTGACTTCTGCAACCCAATACTTATTACCTTCTCTGTGATAAAAAGTCTGGATATAAATGGTCTGGAAATCTGAGAACACTGCAAATGAGAGGGTAAAACTAACTTAGAGATATACTTTCCCCCACATCTGCTCTATTTTGGGGGAACGTGACTACTTTTTAAAAAATCTATTCCATATGACTGCTTCTCCAAAACATTTGCTTCTCTGACTTATTTTGCTGTTGTTCCTAGTGTTGTAACAATGTGGCTCTTTACACAATAAAATCATTTCCTTAGATTAATATGACATCCAATGCTTCAGACAGGTGAGCAGCCCAATTTCTTTTACATCAAGACTCCATATTGGTCAAGACACAAAGGGTTGAATCCATAATTTAATATTTCCCTACTATCACTTATGTTTTAAAAATAGTTAAAATAATGGCTGCAATTTTTTTATCCAGTGTGGCCCCAGCAACTTACATAATAGAGGCTGACAATGATCACAAATGCCTTCTTTCTTATCTATCCTACACATGTTTAACACATGCTCAGGAAAAAAGAAAATACTGCTAAATTATACTACAAAGGACGTTGGTAGAGGTTGTTAGTGGCTGATGTCTACAAAACTCTGCTTACTACTAGTTGTGATAGCAATCCCTCCCAATCTGTGTGAACAGCTCAAATTGTGCACATTACTTATGGGATTTCTCACGGTGTATAAAACCTTTCCCTTTTCTTAGCTCTATAAAAGCGCTTACCCTTTTCTTGAAAGACAAATTCCAGTTGTATTCAAAGATTAAACAAGCACATGTTAAACCTGTCGACCCAACCCCAAATTTCTAAAAAGAATTCAAAAAAGAACTCAAAAACCCCGCGTTGCTTTGGAAAATAAAAGAAGGAGAAGTTAGTGTCTCAGAAACTACGCATAATCCTTCACACATAGAAAACAGATAAAATTAATATGAGGAAGAACTCTATGGTTTAAAAATAGGTGCCAGAGTATTACCTTTGTAACTAAAGGCCGGGGGAGTGAAACTGCAGGAAAGGTAGGAGGTGATGCTGTGGCAGCCAAAGCTGTCACTAGTTTGATTTTCCCCTACAGAGGCAGCCAAGGGAAATTTCCCCTGTGCATTACTAACTTGTGTCAGCCACTAGCCAGGGAGACAGACACCTCCAGGCAAAAGCACAGGGTTTAGGAATTTGAATTGAAGTGGCAGGGCAATGCCCAAAGCAGTTGGCTCACCCTGGCAGAAATGGGGTAGTCACACCCAGAAGATTCAGTTCTAACCTCCTGTGCCCACCGCCCCTCCCACCCTGCAGTCACTCTCTTGGGTAACAGATCACAGGGTAGCTGCTGCACCTGCTGCCGTCTCTTCACCCGCAAGCAGCCTGTGCGAAGGATACTAGGGGCAGGCTGATGGAAATCTCACCCAGGAAAATAAGTCCACTCCTCAGCCAGCACTGAGGAACAACTCAAGCAACACGAGAACTAACACTGGAGGGATCAAAATTAATAGAGCAAGCAGAAAAGATGATGATTTCCTCTAATTACGGTACTTAGAGGAATTAATGACATTGGGTAATGTTCTAGTTATAGGAGAAACACCCAGGATCAGGATTCGGAAACACTAGTATATATACAATCAATGGATGGGAAATTTAAATTTACTCTACTACATACATAATATAAATATATCCTTTAAAAGAAATCTGTTAGCAAGAATAAAATTTAAGTACCTCTGGTCACAACATGTTCAGCCTGTGCCATTTTCTCAGGGAAAAAAAAATGTTTCTGTAATTTAATCTGATCCAATTTTTTCCAAACTATAGATGGATGGCCAGGAGCAAGAGAGAGTCAGTGTTTAGAGTAAGAGCCCTCTCTGCAGGCCACTGTCAGCAAGGGTCAAGAGGGACCCCTCATGCCAGATGGGGCCACCCCTTTGCAGAATACAGTATTTCTTTGGCACCTCTGTCTGCATCACCGCTAGCAGAAGTCAAGCGGAAGCCTGGATCTCTTCCTTCCTGGTAAGACCCTTCCCCAGCTCAGCATTCCCTACTCCCTTCATCACTCTCTATGTCCCTTTGGTCTAAATTCATCATGCTGCTCCTATTTGTTCGTGACCATCACACAAGTAGCTCAAGACCCTCAGATTATCTTTCATCCCCTCAACCCGAATTCTCCTACTATTTCTGAACAACCGCCCCTCCCATCTCCTAAAACGCTCACTATATTCTCTGAAACTTGAGGTAAATTGTCATCAAACTCCTCTTTTCTCCCTTCCTTTTCTTTTTCTTCTTGAAATAACTAAAGGCTGGCTCCCTCTGATGGTACTGCCTCTCCTCAAGCCATTCCAAGAGAGGGCTTAATACTCCCCCCAGAGCCCTCATACCACTGGGTTTGGAGGTGAAATAACTGCTGTTCTGGGTCCCCTTTACAGCATCTAGAATATTGTGCTTCTCTCCTCCAAAGAATATCCAGCCTTGAACCACATATTATCAAACTACACCTTTCATTATAGTTTCTTAAAGTACAGTCATCTACCAAATGGGCTACTTCCTTACATTCCTAGAAGATTTTAGCTCCAGACATAAGGTCATGTTCTTTAACACTACTCTTATTATATAATATTTGGGGAGTTCAGTATCCGTATACATCTTCTTGTTGATGTCCTCACATCTAGATTTCTTGATCTCCTGTCTTTCTGTTATTCTGTCCTCCATTCTATCTTAGCCGTTCCTTTTGGCGCCTACCTCTGACTCTATCTTACCATTATCTCATCATCTTTCTGAATGTAAAATATGCAGCTCTTCCATTGCCTTTTCCTGTCTTTCTAGCTTACTTTCACTAACAACTATGAACCCACCTTTGATCCATTTTTCTGATGAACTTATCCATGATCCTTCACTCTCCAAATGGCCTCACTTCTCACCTTTCCCCAACTTAAATTCCATAGTAAATCTCTTCTGCATATATTATCCACTCATTGCTCCTCTCTGTTTTTGTCCTACTCTTTTGGTGAAACCACAACCCTCGCTAAATCCATCTTTCTCCCTATTGCATGCTAAATGTGGTTGAGGAAATTCACACTTTGGTGACAGGTCTCGCTTTAAATGTAGCATGTTCTTAGTTCTCCCCAATGGTCTTGCTCTACCACCTAGTGCAGTCTCACACCTACCTGCTGAGACAACTCTTTCATTCTTTCTTCTCTCTCTTCAATTTCCAATATCTTGTCACTCTCATCTCCACTCTCAATCAACGATTATATTGAACAATGCCATGCTTCTCTGAGAAACATTTTGATCCATTTTGTTTGTTCATTGGCACTTAACAGCAGAGTGCTTTCACTTCAAGCAACTAGGAGCTTTTTTCTCAGAGGACTATCTCAGGCCAATGGAGCCTGTTTTGTAACAGAAGTACTGGGAACCGGTCACCCCTGGGAAACATTTAAACAATGACTGCTTCATATTGTTGTGTGAAAGTCTAGCTCCTTGGTCAGAACAACTCTAAGGCATAATTTATACTCCACTATTCCCCTACAAGATCAAGCTGAATATTTATGGGACTATGTCTGAAATTGCCTCTTTTTTGACTTCCTATATTTCCCTGGCTGTCTCCCAGCTCTCTCTTAATGGTCTCTTCTATGAGTACCTCCTTAATAAATTGCTTTCACAAAAATTTTCAGCTCAGGTCTCCTTCTGGAAAACAACAAGAGAACAAATAAACAAGTAAATAAACAAATACAAGTAAGACCATGGCTTTGAAAAAAATCAGAAGAGTTCTACAAACTGTCACCCTATCTATTTATCTATCCACCCATTTATTTTAGGATCTTTCCAGCTACGATGGAAGAACTATCATATACTCAACTCATGAACTACTTTGCATCTCCTATTACTTTCTTAAGAATATCAATTTAGCAAATATCTCCCACAACAGCAGTTTTTCCCCCTCTCTGATGCATCATTTCCATCAGTATCTATAGTGGGTTGAATGATGCCGCCCAAAAATATCCGTCCATATCCTAGAACCTAGAAGCTGTGGATGGTACTTTATTGGGAAAAAGAGTCTCTCCTGTTGTACTTAAGTTGGGGATCTTGAGTTGAGATTATCATGCTTTATCCAGGTGTGCTCTAAATCCAATGGCAAGTTTCCTGAAGAGAAGATGGAGATATAGGAATAGTAACAGGCGATATGACCAAGGAGACAAGAGATTGGAGCAACACAGACAAAGAGGCCAAGGGACACCCGAAGCCAGGAAAAGCTGGAAGAGGCAAGAAAGGATTTTCCCCAGAACTTCTTAAAGTAGTACAGTCCTGCTTACACCTTGATTTCAGACTTCTGGCCTCCAGAACCATGAGAGGGTGAATTTTTGTTTTAGCTAGACCATCCTGCAATTTGTTGTAGCAGCTATAGGAAATGAATAAAGTATCCAAATATGATATTATCTCTCTCATCTTAAAAATAATACAAAAATGACAAACTTTATCTCAGCCCATTTTCCCTTACAGTTGCTATGCCACTGCCTCTCTTTTTACTGTGAATATCCTTTGAAGAATTGTCTCTATTTGCTGCGTCTAATTTCTTCCTTCTCTTTTTCTCATGAACCCATTCCAATTAGGTCTCCTCCCACGCCCACATCATTACAAAGAAACTGTTTTTAGTGAAGTTACCAAAGACCTTGCTAATAGATTCTAAATCCAATTTTCATTTCTCAGCCCGTATCTTTCTTAACCTATGAGTAGACTTTGACACGGGGGATCACTCTCTCTTCCCTTAAATAATTTCTCCACTTAGCTTCCAGGGCATCTCACTTACCTGTTTTCCATCAATCTTATTCTTGCTGCTACTCTCCATCACTCCAACTTCTACAATTTAGATTTCTCTAAGACTTCTTCTTTGAATTTCATCTTAAATATTAATATAACTCCTTGGGCAGTTTTATCCAATCTTGTAGTTTTTTTTAAAAAAATACCTATATGCTGATTTCTAATTGATATTTCTCTTTTTGTCCTCTACTCTGTACTTCAAATCCATATATTAAACATTTCACTTATTGTAAATGATATTTATAATATCTTCACTTTACAATAAGTAAAACATGATTTTACTTATTACCTGTACTTAGATGTATAATTATGCTAACCATAACATATCCAAAACTGAGTTCTAATATTCCTTCTTAATTTCTTCTTGCCTCATGATCTCCACATCTTAGCTAATGACAACTTTATTTTTCCTGTTATGTAGGCCAAAATATTTGTTATTTTATTTTATTTTTTTAAGATTTTATTTATTTATTCATGAGAAACAGAGAGAGAGAGAGAGAGAGAGAGAGAGAGAGGCAGAGACACAGACAGAGGGAAAAGCAGGCTCGATGCAAGGAGACCGATGTGGGACTGGATCCCGGGACTCCAGGTTCACACCCTGGGCGAAAGGCAGGTGCTAAACCGCTGAGCCACCTAGGGATCCCCTAAGTTATTTTAAACTCATCTTTTACTTGTTCCTCAGACCCAGGCACTGATAGCACATAATAGTTCTTCACAATGAACTTAAGGTAAGCTCACTTTTCACATCATGACTACCAATATCCTGGTCCAAGCTAACAATTTCTCTTATGTGGATTACTGCAATAGCTTTCTAAATTGTCTTTCATCTCCTGCCTTTTTCAGTGTCCTCTCAAAATGGTGGTCACTCTGATTCTATTTAAATATAAGCCAGCTGATGTTATGTCTCTGCTCAAAACCATCCAATGTCCTCCCACATCACTCAAAGGAAAAAACAGGTTTCTTCAATGACTTGAAGTACCAACATGATTTGCCTACTTCTGACTACTTCTGAGATCCCATCTTCTACCACTGTCCCCTTTACTTACTCCCCTTAATCATGACTATTTTACAGTTTATCAAACAAGCCATGCATACTCCAGTCACTGGGACTCTTCTTTCCTATCTTTTTTTCTTTTCCTCTCCCTTTCTGTTCTCTTCCTTTCCCTTTCTTCTTTGCAATTTTGTTTCAGTTTTATTAATAATTACTTAGTTTTTCATGGAACAAATATTTGAGGGAAGTTTGGACACATGTCATGCAGAAAGAACTGTACTAGGTCTTAAAGGTAGAATAAAATAGATAGACATGGTCATTGCTTGGAGTCTTCCAGTCTCTCTACAAAATGCAATTTATTTTTTCTTAAAAAAATAAAAATAAAATAAGAGAGAGAAAGAAAGAAAGAAAGAGAAAAAGATAAAGAAGAAAGAAAGAAAGAAAGAAAGAAAGAAAGAAAGAAAGAAGAAAGAAAGAAAGAAAGAGAAAGAAAAAGAAAGAAAGAAGAAAGAAAGAAAGAAAGAAAGAGAAAGAAAAAAGAAAGAAAGAAAGAAAGAAAGAAGAAAGAAAGAAAGAAAGAAAGAAAGAAAGAAAGAAAGAAAGAAAGAAAGAAAGAAGAAAGAAAGAAAAAGAAAACATTCCTCATTCTCTCTCTCTTACTGCTGGAGTTTTCTTAGATAAAGGAAAAAATAAAGCATCTACTACTAAAGAGTTAAGGGTTTAAGGGCAGCTGGGTGCCTCAGTGGGTTAAACGTCTGACGGGAGATTTTGGCTCAACTAATGATCTTATGGGCCCTCAGATTGAGCTCTGTGACTGGCTCTGTGCACAGGGAGGAGTCTGCTTGAGATTGTCTTTCTTCCTCTCCCTCTGTCCCTCCCTCCATTTGTGCTCTCTCTCTCTCTCTCAAATAAATAAGTAAATCTTAAAAAAAAAATAGTTAAGGGCTTGAATCTGTATAGAAATTAAGCAATTCTTTCAGGAAAACAATACTACCAGTCCCTGGGCCATGGGCCACCTAGATTGGACTTCTGTTCCTAATGTTTCTTTAATGATTTTTAAAAATATTTTATTTTGGAATAGTTGTTGACTTACAGAAAAATTGCAAACATGATACAAAGAGATCCCATGTACTCCACACTCAGTTTCCCTGTTATTAACATTTATATTAGTATGGTATATTTCTCATAATTAATGAATCAATATTGATACTATACATTAACTAAAGTCAATAATTCAGATATATATATTTTAAAGATTTTATTTATTTATTCATGAGAAACACACACACACACACAACAGAGAGAGAGAGAGAGAGAGGCAGAGACACAGGCAGAGGGAGAAGCAGGCTCCACGCAGAGAGCCCGACGTGGGATTTGATCCCCCGTCTCCAGGATCAGGCCCTGGGCTGAAGGTGGTGCTAAACTACTGAGCCACCTGGGCTTCTCTTAATTCAGATATTTTTAGTTTTATCCTACCTTTTTACTTCTAGGATCAAGGACATAACATTACATTTAATTTTCAGGTTTTTTTTAGACAAAGTTCTTTCCTTTCCAGAGGAGTCCTTTATTAGAGAGAGGGCTCAGGGTGTATTTCACAACGATTACTCTTGTGTCCTGTTGGAAGAGTATGCCCATGAGAACCAGGTGGGTTTCCTGGAGGTAAAGCTCAGAAAAGTGTGGCCCCCATAGCAGTGCCAGGATTTTCTCACTTACAAACTGGTTTCAAACACTCAGCCTCTTGCATTTATGAAAATTAACATTAAATATTCTTACTGGTTCATGACTTTAGCAGCTTCTACTCCTAGTAGGCAGATCTTGACAGTGACTCCAAAGATTTGCCTGTCTCTCCAAATTTCAGGGTGTCAGTTTGCTCTGCAACCTCAATTTTCTTATGGGTCAAGGAGAAAGTATTGATTTTTCAGTTTGTAAGAATGGGAGTGACAACCTCCCAACTGTTTACGTGCTGTAACTGAAATCAGAAGTCTTTGATTTTATACAGTATCAAGGCTGAACGTGTACTGCTGATTTTTATAGTTCTTAAAGATATATCCTAGAGGTGATGGTTACGAGAGGCACTTACAGGTTAGCTTGCTTCTTGTAGGAACATTGATATTTTCAGAAATCTTCTCTGCTATTAAAAATAGAGTTAGTTTCTTAAAAGACTTTGCTAAGGACAGTTATTCCATTAGTAACTAATAATGAAAAGTCGTATCTAGATTTATGATATACATACATAATAAGCAGAGAGCAGGATGCTCCAATCTTAAAAAGAATAAAAAAGGAATTTTTTATTCCTTTATAGGGGAAAATGGGATACAGGAATGCTTTTTTCTCCTATTACAACCATTTTTCATGGAGAAGGTCTTCATAAATGTGGAAAGACAAGAGAAAGGACTCTATTTTTTTTTGCCGAAAGTGTGTAGACTTAGGAATTCTACAGCCCACGCTTACCAATTTCATGTGTGAGACAGATGCTCCAGCTCTATCCTCTCTAAATTGCAGGCAAGAGTTGTACCCCACAGCCTTCTTGTGATTAGATTAGGAAATGTACAAGTAGCTGCAAAATCAACATATGTAGATGATATCAATAATCATTAGTTTCTCCTCTTTGTTTTGTTTTTTAATTCAGTTGACTACACTTTCCATCCTATTTTACATTTTTTTTTGAAGGGACATGAATCCTCTCATTTTTGCTTGACCTCTGATTTGCCTTTGTGAAGAAGACAGAGCCTTCCAATAGAAAAATAATATTACTTTGAGTTATATAGTCTGAGGACTATGCTACTTACTTAGCACACATTATCTCATTTCTCACAGTATCCATGTTTATTTTTGTAGTTATGGGTCCAAAGACCAAAAACTTTTTAAAAAAGATTTATTTATTGATTTTAGAGAGAAAGAGAGATATCACATACACATGGTGGGCAGAGGGAGGAAGTAGGAAGGGCAGAGGGAGTAAAGAATCTCAAGCAGACGCCCCTCTGAACACAGAGTCTGCACTGAGGCTCAATCTCACAATCTGAGGTCATGACCTGAGCTGAAATCAAGAGTTGGATGCTTAACCGAGTGAGCCACTCAGGCACCCCAAAGACCAAGAAATGTTAACTCTTTGTCTAAGATCACACATCTATAAAGTGACTAAACTAGAATTCCAATCAAGTTCTATCAGAAGTAATAACTAGGGTTTCATCAACAATCTAGAATTTCATAAAATATATAAAATATATTTTTCATAGAGTTATGATGTCAATTTTCAGGAAATGGACAAAGACAAACCTGCCTGACTCTGAGATTAGCATTTTTCTTCTAATAGGTTATTTTTAGTTGGATTTGATATATTTGTCTATGCCTCTTCTTTCATCCAATTGTATTTAATACTTGATCTGTAGTCTTAATATGGGTACCACAGATTACATAAGGCCAGAGTGGAATGTTTTATGTTGATGAATGACCTACCAATGGAAAGTCTTCCTTTAATGACAATAGCTCTGAGTAAGCATTCTTTTATCCTGGCTTACTGGTAGTATTGGGGTGTGTATCTTGCAACTTGGATACTTTGAAGTCCAAAGTCTCCTACCTAGAAGTACTT
The DNA here is from genome assembly GCF_905146905.1 of Nyctereutes procyonoides. NCBI lineage: Eukaryota > Metazoa > Chordata > Mammalia > Carnivora > Canidae > Nyctereutes > Nyctereutes procyonoides. The sequence goes on from NW_026575121.1 coordinate 21,010,273, forward strand.
CACCTTTTCACCAGTTATTTAATCTCTTCAAGCTCCCTGGATTTGTGAAGATTCAGTGAGATAACATTTTCATGCCTGTGAGACTATAAAAAGATGTGATTTTCTCTTTAAGATTTATAAGAGAAGTTTAAAAAAAATAATTCCTAGAACTTGTGCTTTTCATTAGACTGCAGAAATTTTCTTGCGAAAAACTTAAGTAGTGTGACAGAGATGAGATTAATGTCAGAAGCACTAGTACCACACGGACTCCAAAGGGTTTAAATCCAGGTCTGTCCCTTATAAACTGTATGTGAGTGGAAAGATGTTCTAACCTCAATGAACTTCAATTTCCTCACTTGTAAAATGGAGATAAAAGTATCTTATTTATATGGTTATTGTGAGGAATTTATGTTTTGGGCTTTTTTAAAAACCATCTGTGCTTATTAAATTGTGACCAGGGTTATCATTAAATTAAAACAAAGCAGCTTTCTTCTATTCTTACTATTGCTAAGAATCGTAATATAATTCTATTATTCTTTTACCATATAACGAGGAAGAATGTAGTCTTAAAGCAGTATTTCTGATAATGCCTACAGAGGCAAGAAATATAAATAGGGTGATTCTGAAGTGCAAAGTGATATAAAAAGGGATGAGGAATGTATCAACTGAAAGTGTATGCCCACTGAGAATCTTTTCAAATTGAAAAAAGTTTTAAATGCTACTTTGACCAAACAAATCAAATCTGCAGGATTAATCTGGCCCATTGTTCCCATTATAAGGGGCTTAACATGTTGCATAAGGGAGTTAGAGTGTAAAACAAGTAACTTTATTCTCTATAGCATTTTTTTTTCCGTTTTGGCTCAGGGAAAATGCTGCCATGTATTAGTACTTATATTGTATATTCTTCAAAGATGTGTGGCCCTGGAGGTTGTAAAATAATTTCAGAAATTACACTTCTAGTGATTCTAAACCCACATAATAACTTTTGGAAGAACTGTTGTTGGTAGGTGACTTATACTATTTTTTTTTTTTTTTGCAGTGGGAATTAAAAACAAAACAAACATACAAGAAATCTATATACTTGTAACTTCAAAGAATTATTTGTATGCTCCTCTGAGATCAATCCTAACTCAAGTCCAAGGAAAGACCATGGAAAGCAGCAGAAAGGTATGCTTGCCCTAATGTGATGAGGCCACGTCACACTCCATACATCACTCAAGGATCAAAAGTAAGTATATGTTAAAATACAGTTTTCAATATTCCCTTTATTACAGGAAAGTGAATTTGCTCCTAGTGTTTTCTTAACCTGATCTGTTTCTAATTTTAAATTGATAATAATAATAAATAATAGTATATTAAATATATAACAATACATAATAATATGAATAATAATATAATAAATAAATAAAAAGAAATTAAATTTTAGACTAATTTCTTTCTTCTTCTTCTTCTTCTTTTTTTTTTTTTTTTTGTAAACTAATCTATTTCTAATCAACTTCCAGGCAACTTTTCTTTCTACTAGATAAACCTGGAAATTTTTAAATCTTCAATTAATCTTTTGTCGTGTACATCGAATATGCTGAGAGCCGTTTTACTTCTTTAAGACCTTTTGTACTTCTCACAGTCATGGCGCCTCATGAATGCTTGACTGAATCAAGTATAAATACCAGAAATACTTAGCTACATTTTGAAAGAAGAAAATATGCAAGAATCTTTAGTTGATGTATAATTCTCTGAAAAATGATTTGAAAACAAATATTCTGAAGTATAAATCTAAATTGGGTGGCTTAGAAGCAAAATATAGAATGTCCCCTTAGGAATAAAGTAGATGCAATAGCTCCTTGATTGTAGAAAATATTGTACTAAAAGATAAAAACATTGAATTAGGTTGTCTGTTTTTGTCCAGCTGAGTTATTATTTTATTACTATTATTATTAGTAGTAGTAGTAGCATTTTTACTTTTACTTTTCTCTTTCCAAATCACATGGAAATTTACCTTAAGTAACAGGAAGCTCCGTTTCCACAAGTTCCTTCTTAATTTTACCATTTGTGCTACGTGTAACAAACAGGAGAAATACTAGGCAATTTTCCAGTTGGAAATTTCTTATTCAATATTTATTCATTTAAAGGGTGGCAGGGGAAGGAGAGAGGAAGGAGAGAAAAGAAATAAAATAAGACAAAATGGAAAAGGAAATGAAAAGGAAATAGAGAAACTACCGAGACAGGAAATGCTAGAACAATATATGTAGAGTCAGCCTGTGAGTTGGAGAAAGGAGAAATTTATGCCTAAATTTGTTTTCAGACAGATCATGTGTCCTTGAGGAGTGGCAGAATGATATTTTCCTTTTTCATTCTACGTAGCCTCCACTCTGTTCTGTTTCCTGTGGTCACTGAAAAATTGTATTTACTTACCAACTAAGTAATCCAGCGGCATAAGTAGAGGTCTTCTCTCACTAAGTTGCCTTAAGGTATGAATTAAAATGTAAACCTGTAAAATATCAATAAAGCTGACATAAAACTTTTTGTTCCCAAAGATAGAAAGCAAAAAGAGCATGGCCTTAGGGTAATATACTATGCCTAAAGGCTAACCGAGTCTCCTGCCACACATTATATTGGAGTGTTATTACATTTTGTCTATTAAAGGCATAGTGCCCTTGGGATTTTACAGGGTTTTGAACATAAATCCTTCTGCAGTTCAAATTTAGTTGATGCACAAGTATATACCATGGCTCTAATGCTCATGAGTGGGACAAAATACCAAATCATTTCTTGAGATGCCTAACGTGAGTGTCAAATTACCAGCTTCCGCCAAGCAAAAGGGAATGCTAATTAAAAGGGTAGGACATGTTCCAGTTGTTCTAATCAAAGAGAGCTTAATCCTTCCATAAGCTGGCTGGCTTTGTTGGAGGAAATTCTGAACAACCTTGTTACTTTTGATAACTGTAAGCCACTGACTCATGGCCCCTTGACAGCTAGCTGAGCATGTAATAACATTTCTCTGTATTTGGGGACTGGCTTAGCTGGCTTTATAATAGATTATTGTGGATGTTAAAGTGAAATGTTAGTCTTTCTTTAAAGCTCTGTATTCCCCAGTAATTAAGGTTATAAAAAGGGCACTGAGCACAATATAGTTTCAAGGTCGCCAAACACAGATATAACAGCCTTCAGTTTGTGTAAATAAGGTATTAACCATAGGTTTATTCTGCAATTGTGTCATGAAAAATAGGCTTTTCAAGAGCAGTTTGATGGGAAAGTATTTTGAAGTGAATATAAAAATGTCTTTTCCCCCCTTTTAGGTCCAAAGAAACTAATGAATAGAAGGAAAAGCAAGTGGCATTACAGAAAGGCAGGAAAAAGGAAAAAAAAATATATATATATATAAAATTTTAAAAGTTGAATGCTATCAGTTAAAGAGAAAAACCAGATACCAGAGCAGAGTTTCATCCCAAAGCATTTGAGGTTATTGGGTCTAACAAGAACTTTGGCGAAATCACAACCTTTGACATGAAAATGTCTACAGAGACCACACAAACAAGGATTTCACTTTAACTTTCAAGGCAATGACAGTTACTGGCTATTTGTGTTTCCAATTCATTGTAAATGGAAAAAGTTAAAGAAAAAATTCACCCAAGAGAGCCATTTAACTACTTATTTCAAAAGAAGAAATTGATATAGTTTCACTCAACTTTAGAGTTTTGATATTCACTCACCATTCGAATCAGATCCTTATGTTCATCATTACAATAGGGAGAAGCGTTACATCCTGTGTTTCATAAGAAATATTTCTTTGTGATGTTCAATTGCCATATAATTTGAGATGAAAAAAGAGAGGGTTTTCTAGTTAAGTATTGTAATGATAAAACAACTTCCTATAGAGCAAAAAAGTCACACTAATGGTGTAGATTTCTATTGCAGAAGGGTCCTAGAGTTGGGAAAGCATAATTTATAGTGTCAGTAAGGCAATCATATTTTCATTCTACCAGATAAGATCAGGGCAGGTACTCCCCAAGGAGTGAGCCTCTTCGCTTCAATTTTAAACTGATGAAAGGGAGGATGTGCAATGCTTTATAGTGCAGACAAAAATGTCACAGCAGTAATTGCTATGCAGGTGCGTAAGTACATGCCAAATAAAACCATAAATTATATTTCTCATGCATTAGGCGCTAATTGTGTCAGTAGTTAAAAGAACAATTACCACATAATATGTACCTTTTTCAAAGATAGAAATAATCAGGAAAATCATTCGGATAACCTTTTGTGAAGAATTAAGACTTCCTTTCAAGGTATTTTACATCTTTGTGCCTATCTTCTAAGCAGAAATCTTTTTTTTTTTTTTAGTTCAATTCTTGCCATCGACTACCATATGTAATGTATCGAAGGCTTCCAAAGCATATCAAATAAAACAATAATTAGTGATATGATGAGTTCATCTGAAGTTGCATGATAGAATAAAATGACACTTGCATAATTTTCAGGAAAGTAAAGCCATTGTAGACATCATCAACCCATTTCTCTCCCTCTACACAAATTTATTCAGGTCCTCCTCTGTGAGAGACAAAAAGTTGAATACCTTTGTACCTCACCCCTATAAACCCAGTAACCCTGTTTGGGCTGTTCCTCCCCTCTGTTGCCATCCCACATTTACTTAGGCTTTGCCAACCGGTACCCTTTCCTGGTATGGTTCAAACAGTACTAAAGGGGGAAGCTGGGTCTTTTTCCTCTCTGGCCATAAGGCAATAAGTATACAAGCACTGAGCTGACACTTGCTGCAGTGCCAGTATCACTGAGAAATGAATGTATGGAGGAAAGCAGAGACAGGTGCACTAATTGCCACCTCCTTCTTGTCTGTGGTACTGCAGGTTTTTTATACCCATAAACACAAGAAGGGTTTTTTTATACCTGAAACACATTTTACACCCATAAACACAAGAACACATTCCACATCTCTGCTTCCATCGGACTTTGTTGTTGTTGTTAAACTACTAGATAGTAATTGCCTAAGATTCCTGGAACTGGCATTTGAATAAGACTCAGCCATTTCCCATATTAGGGATCTTGGTCAACTGTCTAAACCTCTCTATGAGTCAATCCCCTTCCTTATATTAAGTTAGGAAATAAGTAAGTGTACCTGACTCATGGGCATGTTATGAAGATTAAATGAGTTAATATATGTAAACAACTTTGACCACTACCTGGCACTAGATAATAACAACAAAAATAAAATAATATTAGGTTTTATTAAGGCCACTTAAATTGATTGTGACTTTAAATCATAATAAAAATCCGTATCAGGTTTCTTTTATTCCTGTCATTTTACAGAGAAGACTGAATTAAAGTCATAGTCCTGTCATGGAATTCCACATTCCTTTGAATCTGAATATTGTATTTTTTCCCTTTTATTAGACTACCCATGAGTTGCATAATGTCAATATGCAACTCATTCCATTATATTATCATTTATTATATAAGGGTCCGTTTCTTCTGCTAGATCATAACTCTTGTGAAGGTGGTAACTATATTAAATTCATTTTGCTAAACTGAGTGCTTAGCAGTGTACTCATTCTTCTTCCCTCTTCCCTAACTCTTTCCCTTCCCTTTTTTCTGTCCATCCTTTCCCAGGTCAAAGACCCATGCAAAAGGGCCAATCAGTCTACTGGAAATGATTTGGCCTTGGCCTCTTGGCTCCCGAAAGTTTCCCTACTGCCACAGAATATTATCACCCAAGCAAAAACAGTATTGCTTCTTTTCCTATGGCCTGAAACTGCCCCCTACTTAATTCTTATAGGTGCTTTTTCATACAAGTCATCTCTTCTCACTGGTCTGGATTTTGTTTGGAGGTTCTGATATAACTCAGCTTCGTATCTATAGCCCACCCCCCTCCAATCTTCACTGCCTTTGAGATGTTCCCCAAAGATCATGTTGCCTTTGATTCTAAATTCCCAGCATAGAACTACTATGACTCCCTACTATTGACCTGTTAAACTTGATTATTAATAACTGATCACTTCCATTGTCAAACTGTATTCCTTTTTGCTAGTTCCAAGACAGCTCTTCGTATTCCAGAGGGCAGTACCTCTCCCCAGCACACATCACTACACGTACCCTGGAAGGTCATGCTATTATCACAAAGCCATGAATACATAGTTCATATAAAGCCAGAAATGTTCAGGGCAAATGTGGCTAGGTACTATAAAGCTACCATGTGTCTCAAGGGCTGAAGAAAAATCTAAAAAGTTGTCAGCAACAAGTGATGCCAGCCAAGATAACTTAAAATTGTACTCAGTAAAGATGGTTTATTTTGTATTCTCCTTTACTTTACCCAAATACTTTTATAAATATCTTTATCACCAAACCAACTTTCGTAGTGTTCGTAACATAGTTCCAGTTAGTATGTGTGATGTGTCGAAACATCCATTATCTAGTAGTCTAAAATAGTACTAAATTTCTTTTAGCAATTTCATATATTTATTTGTAAAAATATATGTACAATTTAAAAAAATTGTAATAAAATATCTACATAACAGACTATACTAAATAGTCTCAGAGTGTCAAGAAAACTACTTAGTTCATTTTAACTTATGAAATTTAGAAATATCTTTAAGAGTTTAATACATTTTTTAACTGTAACATTATGACTATCATCACAGATGAATATCCCTAAAGTGGTAAGTTAGAAACATGTGGATAGAAATAATGTACCATCTCTCAATAAATTTTAAGTAATAGGGAGTAAACAGAAGTAATATGTAAGTTAGCTTTCTGTAGCACTTATGATAAACAGTCGGATAACAGAGTACTACTTAGAGATTGCTGATACACATGTAAATTGGCATAACCACTTTGAAACACTACTTGGCATTACAACTAAAGCTAGATGTTTCTATATCCTATGAACTAGCAATTCCATTTCTAGCTATACAACAAAAAAGAAATGAACAATTATGCCAAAGATTGAAAGAATGTAAGTAGCAGTGCTGTAATAGATCCAAACTGGAAACAATCACAATGGATCATCAGAGTAAAATAAAAAAAATAAATAAATAAACTGGAACATAATATACTAGAAAATACTATAAAGTAATGACAATGGAAAAATAAATGTAACACACAAAAAACACAAATAAGCTTCACTTCCATTACATTAAGGAAAACCCCAGGTCTAAAAAAAATGTATGTACAGTATAGATCCATTTATATAAAGTTCAGACAAAACCAATCTATTTTGTTAAAAGTCAGGATAATGGTTATCCTTTGGTGGCATGTAGAAATTGGAATTGATTACAAAAAAATTCTTCTCGAGTATCGATAATGCTTAAGTGAGTATATTTGCTTTCTGAAAGTTCACTGAGCTGTGCACTGATGATATGTTCACCTTTTCAAGTTGTCTGTTATCCTTCAATAAATAGTTCACCTAAACCAGAAAAAGAGTCATAAAATGAAATATTAAAAATGGCAACAGGAGTTTACAGAAGGTTTCTTTTAATCCCAGAGCAACTGAGCAAGGGCTTGTGGAAACTATGAAGATTAATTGAAATCTTGGAAGAAGTGTAGGAGTAATTCCCCATAACTCATCTTGATAGCAGTATCTGTTAGAGTGAAATTTAACTAAAAATAACAAAGAAAAAAAAAGAGCGAGCAAATGAATCAGTGTAGCTTAAGAAACACAGAAATGTATTTCTCTCTCAAGAAAGAGAAATTTAGTGATTGTCCAAGTGAGGTATAGCAGATCCAAAGTATTCACCAGACACCCAGACTCCCATCTTTTGGTTACATGGTGTATGATGTTGGTGTGTGGCTAGACTTTTAGGCTCCTCATGGTCTTATGCGACTGCTGGAAATGCAGCTGTAGCTTCAGAGCCAAGTTGCTGAGTGGAAAAAGCAAGGGAAAAAATGGATTTTTAAGTTGAACCATTTCCCCTTAAACCATTATCTAATGGGAGCTACATTCCCATTGATATTGCATCAGTCTCATGGCCACAATTATCCTAGGGAGAAGTTGGAAAATGCAGTGTTTCATTCTGAGAGGTAAAGGAATGAATTAAAAATGAGTCTGTCATTAATCGGAACAGGATAAAAGAGTTTGTGATAGGCAGATAAAGTTCTCTGCCACAGTAGAAAAGAGTAAACTGGTTATCACGAAGGTCCTACCTTTTAAAACAGTGGCTTAGAAGAGTAGAATTGATTTTGAAGTAAACAAAGTGCTATTTCTGTAACCATAGAGGATAGCAAAATGTGGCACCTGTCTTTGTGGAACACATGTATAAGGGGCCATATTTTCAAGTCTTGTTTATTTTTACTTTCATTTATGTACCCACATGCAAAGAAAAGGAAAAGTAACTAGAACAAAACATATTTTCCTGGGTAATTGCATATTTAAATATTTGAAAGCAGCTTTTGTAAATGCTTTGAAATACCTCAGAGCCCGAAGTTCCCCCTATATAAGGAGGGAACTACCATTAAGATTCTTCGTTTTTGAAATTCTTGCCGTATCTTTCCACCAGGGATACTGATTAGGGCAATTTTGCCTTAAAGGCTTTCCCTGAAGTTAAATGCTCTTAGAGATCATTGTAAATGGTATTTGTTATAGTCAGATTGAGCTGCTCTATCAAAAATACCATAGACAAGGTGACTTACAAACAGGAATTGATTTCTCACAGTTGTGGAGGCTGTGATTCCAAGGTCAGGGTACTAGCCTAGTCAGGCTCTGTGAGAAACCTTAACCAGGTTGCAGATTGCTGACTTTGTGTGGTATCTTCACATGGCAAAGACCAGGGAGAAGCAGCAAACTCTCTGGTGTGTAACTCTTATGAGGATACTAATCCTATTCTTGAGATCTCCAATGGCATGACCTCATCAGATCCTAATTCCATCCCAAAGACCCTGCCTCCTAACCTCAGAAGGTCGGGTTTCAACATAAGAATTTTGGAAGGGACACAAAGAATCAGTCCATAGCAAGCACTGAGAAAACTTTTACACTAGCCAAATTATAGAAATGTTGCAAGGTACTCTGCAGAGTTTCTTCAGGTACAAGGTGTCGTACACAGGAATTACCTCTGAGATGGTTAAAGGACCCTACTAGTCTGTACCTCCCTCAAAGTCAAGAACAATTCATTCTTGTGTGTCTCTAGAATGTAGTAGAGTGCCCAGTACTTAATAGGCTTTTAAAATTTGATTATGGAATAAATGAATTGGATCCTGGTAACAAAAGTCAGCTGAACACACACACACAAAATGTATTCTCTCCCTATAGAAAGTGAAATTAATGATACGTGAAGTGAAAGATGGCGGCTCAGCACTTCTTAAATCCAGGTGTGGGTAGGTGACCACATCTCATCAGTGGAATGTGAGCAGAGAGGATAAGGAAGTCCCTGGGCCAGGACTTTTGAAGAGCAAGTGTTTGTGCTCTCTTCTTCTACAGTTTTGAGGTAGATATTTTGAGATCCTAGAGATGATGCAGCCATAAAATGGAGTGGAGCTAGGTCATTGTATCCCCATATGGACTAAAGCTACTCCAAAATAAGAACAGCCATATTGGATTCTTGGCTAAGCAAGAAATAATCTCTTGTGGTAAGCCATTGAGATATGGGGATGTATTCATTAAAGCAGCAAACATAACCATGACAAAGGCAAAAATCATTCCCTAGTGATAGAATATATAAGTTAATGTTCTAAGATAATGGAGTCTCTGAATAGGGTAAAGTCAGATGAGAGCTTACCAAACACAGACTGAAAGCCTTCCATGTGTTAGCGTCTGCACTTGAAACTTGCAAGAGCCACGCTGGATTTTTTTTTTTTTTTTTTAGCATAGCTACACGAAAATACTCTTATTTAGTCACTGCTGTTAGTTCTTAAGAAAAAGAAGTACTAAGGCTCTATTAAATACAGATTCTTATATTCCCTACTTTGAGGTCCCAAAGCATGTGAATACTGCTTCTAACACAGGGTTTCTCAATCTCAGTATTATTAACATTTGGAGACAGATAATTCTTGTTGAAGGGGATTGTCTTGCATATTGTAGGATGTTTAACAACATTCCTGGACTCTACTTAGTAGATGCCCATAGCACCTTGCTCTTTGTGACAACCAAAAATGTGTTCAGAGAAGAGTTATAGCCAAATGACCCCTGGGGGTGCAAAATACCTCCTGGTTGAGAATCACTGTGATCTGAATCTTCTTATGTCATTTAATTACTTTTTGTTTACTTCTAAGTGTTAGTATGTATTATCAGAAAAGTATACCTGATTATTATGCAGCATGTCTCATTTATTCAAACTGACTAACCTCATACTGAAATATCTTTTTTGCTTTCTAATTAAAAAATTACAGAATACAGGGGTGCCTGGGTGGCAGTGTCAGTTAAGTGACTGACTCTTGGCATCAGCTCAGGTCATAATCTCAAGGTTGTGAGATCAAGCCCTGCATGGGGCTCTGCACTTAGCACAGAGTCAGCTTGAGTTTCTCTCTCCCTCTTCCTATGCCCCTCCCTCCTCTCTTTCTCTCTCTCTCATATAAATAAATGAATAAATCTTTTTAAAAAACCCTACGAAATACAAAAATCAATAATATCAAATCATTTTGGGATTTGATGAGAACACATTTTTAAAATATATCAATGTATGGCACATAGTAAGCATCCAAAAAGCTATTGATGATATTCTAACCCCCTCCTGAGCTAACAATTCCTCCAAAATACATGTTTTATATGGACGGACACAGTTTATTCATTTATTTGAGGAATACTAAGTTACTACAGACAAGTTTTATACTAAGTACTGGAGTTACAAAGAAGAAGAAATTTGATAATTATGATAGTTTCTTAAAAAAGTTTCCAGAAAGACTATCACTTCATAAAAGCCCTATAAGACATATAACCCATATTATATCCACAGAGTTAGATCTGTAAAAATAAAGGTTTGTAGTTGCTTTTCCTTAAAAGTCTATATAAATATTCAGCAAGAAAAACTGATTTTTGCATTCTATAGTCTTTTTTTTAAAATATTTATTTATTTATTTATTTGAGACCTAGAGAGATAAGCAGAGACACAGGCAGAGGGAAAAGGAGACTCCATGCAGGGAACCTAATGTGGCACACCAACCTGGAACTCCAGGACCACACCCTGAGCTGAAGGCAGACACTCAACTGCTGAGCCACCCAGGTGCCCCTTGCATTCTAGTCTTGATATTTAATTAAGAATGCAAAAAGGTGTATTATAACACATTTTTGAAATATACATATTTGCACAGATAATGGTATAGCCATCACAATGTGTGTAATGGAGTTACAGAAAACTTTTTAAAGAATTTCATATTTTATGTCAGTTGCCCACATCATGATATTTTGAGAATAATTTTATCAATCAATTTGGGCATGCCCTGCCTCCTCTTTTAATTCTTTAAGCTAAATGATTACTAATAGAATGCACGCTCCATTATTTCAAAATAGTAAAAATGAAAGAAGGCTTAGATCAATATAGATATGTTTGAAGAGTCTGATATGTCCCTTTCCTAAGATCTTAAGAAAGTTTTTAAAAGCTTGATCTTGATCATGTGTTTTACTTGTTTTTAAACTTGATTGAAAACAAATTTCAAGTCAAAGCTTAATCATCACCACTCATAGCCTCTTTAGAATAGAACGTGCATTTCTTTTGTATCAATGCATTTTCTAACACTTGCCACTTCCTACAATGTGTTTAAAGCTAACCTAAAGAGGAAAGAGTTTCTTTCCTATTTGTGGACATAGTGATCAGAGGTTCCGGTTGACTTGAGTTGCTACTATCTACACAATCAGCAGAGAGGTGGAACTGTTGGGGAGTTTGCTCCAACTGCTCCTGTCCACTCCCAGGGTCCTTCATAGGACACAAGGGCCGAAAAAATTAGCCACAGTGGAGCAGAAGCAGTCAAACCCATGTCGTGGAATCCTGCCTAGCTGGTAGCTTAGTAGGTATGTGTGTGAGTGACAACAGTGTCTAGAATTTAGTAGGTCCTCAGCTAATATTTGCTGATTGAAGAAGAAATGCTTTTATATCAGAATGGAACCTGTCTGAAGTGGATTCTGTGGACTCTATTAGTACCTGGCCCAGCTAGACACGTTTTGAAATAGGTAGACACCTTTGGTAGCTTCCCGAGTCAGCTCTGCTTGTGAGTGATGTCTGGAGAATGTAGGACTGCCTTTAGAAATCATACTGCTAGTGGCAAAATACAAAAGTACAAGTTAGAAACCAGTTCTTAATTGTTACTAGAAATAGAGCTTTCCCTTTAGAGCAACATGTTCCAAAACAGCTTTTGAAACATTTACCTAAAACATGAGCAAATAAATAGATTTTACAACCTCTGGGGCATTTTCAGTCTGCTTATATTTTTAGCCTTTCCTCTCTCATTTAGAATAAGAACACTGGCTCCCACCATTCCATAACTGCAATATTTACTCTGGGACTTAGAGTTGCAAACAGTCCCTTTAGCTGCTGGCAGTTTTGTTGATAGATAACCTCTGGCGTCTCAGGACTTGGATGCTTCAATATTCCTGTACTTGAGAGCCTGGTAAGACTCTGCCTCCTTCCACTACACACGAAATTGTTAATTAGCTGATTATCCTAACACCTTAGCTAACACTCTTATCTGAGAATACCTTCTGCTTACACTGGCATGATACAAGGGACAGTACCTTGCCCGTGGCTTCTTCCTGCCAAGCCTTGATCCTTCAATCCTCCTTCCAGACAAGGCAAAAGGATGGGGAGCAGGGGTAGAAAAGATGAAAGATCTCCTTACTCTACAGTTTGTGAAGCCTGAACCAACTCTATGGTTTTCTCTACTAACCATATATTATAATCTGATTATAACATTAATAATATGGGAAAGAGTTTCTGTGAAAGCTTTTGAAAAACCTGTGTTCTCCCTCTCCTTTTTAGGAGAAGGGGGGGTGGTCAGCAAGCACATCACTTCAATAGAGCAGGTCATTTCAATCAGTGTTACCTTGATTATTTTCCTCTTCTAATGTGATTGTCTTCCACTAATCCTTTCAGACCTGTGTCTAACACACACACGCATATCTTTGTATACATATGAAAATATATGAACATACAGACAAATCTTGAACAGTAAACAGTGAAGTTTTCTCAGTTTTCTCTTCAAGCACCTTCTAACTCACAACTACTCTTTCTTAGAAATGCCTAAGGCACTAAAATGACATCAAAGAAGCAATAACGTGGCATCTACCACATAAATACTAATCTGGAGGAAATAAAGAACTAATAAGAGTCTATATTTGGAAATTTCAAGCTTTCACTCTATCAAGTTAATATGTAAGGACTTGAGGAGACTAATGCATGTTTTTACTGGACAATTTAGCATTCCTTTTAAAGAGAAAAATTTATTGTCTTTAACATATCTACAACAGCTAAGTTTAGGTCAACTTTATCTAGCTTGTCAAGGTCAGTTATTTGACAAGTAGTGATCACTTCATCCTTGAAAATCCTGCTTTTGATAAATAATTTCCAGGTAATAATTGTTACTTCTCTTACTTTTTAAAGATACTTTGAGTGTGGGGGTCAAACTAACCTTTCACTAAATCAAAGTAGTGAACCAGATGCTTAGAATAAGGATGATAATTAAGCCATGACCACGTAAGAACAAAGACTCATTTGAAGAAGGCATTTATATGCTGGAGTCATTTCTTTTGTTCTTGTTTTGTTTTGCATCTCATAGTGATTTAATTCATAAGAGAATTGAGAAACACATTGATAATATTTATTATGTGACAGCATATCAGCACTTCAGAAAATCTTGTACCTCAGGGATCAATTTACCTTTGTTTCTAGTTTTGTGGTTAAGTTAAATGTACTGAAGTTTTCAATCTTATCAAAAGATGGATAATAAATTCTATACAAGTTTTAGGATTTACAAATGATCGTTCATAGATGTCTTTCTATAAAGATATTAAAGAAAATGGATTCATGTGAGTTTGGATAAATATGATTAAGCCAAAATATAAAATTCCACACCTTCACTTATTTACATTAAAAAAGCCAAGTCTTAATTGTCATTTAATATTTCTGTATAATATTTTGTGTATAAAAAAAGAAATACATTTTTTGTGCTACATTCCCTTTTTTACAAAGATGCTTATAGTCCTGCTTATATTATTTTATTCCTCTGGAAAAGGAAAGAAATTAAACCATAGATATCAAAATGCTCTGAAAAATGCACTTTCTCATATGTTTCAAAGAAAGAACCTCATCTTCCAATATAACGTTAAGCATTAGAAATTTTCTGAACCAGATTGGCACCTCTCACAGCAAATCCTAGCAGTTGAAAATAATCTTGATTTAATTATTCAATAAATATTTACCCTGCACTTCCTATATCCCAGGCACCGTGCTATTTAATGTAAAGGTAGCAGTATATATTCCATATTGAAAATGAAAACATCAATGAAAATTCCAAACAAAATTTCCTTAGAACCATTTACATTCTATAACCCATCAAGGAAACTGGGAAATAATTAGAAAGAAAAGTAGAAGGGAGACAAATAATTCATTGTAAAAAAAAAAAAGTGTCCAGCAACTTCTGATACTGCCAGGAGGTCAAGTAAAAAGAATGTTAATTTTTCACTGTTAGAAATATGACAGGGTAGGGGACTTGATTGAAAGCAATTTTATTGCAACACTGAGACAATTATCAAGTTGCTGTGGTTTGACTGGGGCATATAAGGAGATTGAGAAAGCCATAGTGTTGAAAACTCATAAGATACTTTGAAGAGAAGAAAACTATGGTGGAAGCTAGAGAGCCAACACATTGAGGGGGTTTAATGGGATAACTTGGTAACTTGATGTCTACACACTCATGGAAAGGAGTCAGCAAGGAGGGCAAGAATGAATATACCAAGAATGGAGAAGTGGCATAAAACTGAGAAGTAGCATTGTGTCCTTTGGCAAAGGAGAGCTAAAGAACAGTCTAGATGCAGATTGGTATATTAGTCTGGTGAAGAGTAGAGACTGATCTATTAAGTGATTTCTACTCTAACGTGAAGACATTAATTCAATAATTACATCATCTATCTGTTGTAAATATTCCTGAATGTAAGAGAAAAGGGAAGTGGAGATTTAAGGAGAGTTCAGGGAGATTTATGGTGACTTATGCAATGAATTCATATATATATATATATATATTACTCGTGAGACACATTATATATTATTTGTATATATTCACGTGAGAGACACAGAGTGAGGCAGAGACATAGATGGAGGGAGAAGCATCACCCACAGGGAGCCTGGTGCGGGACTCGATCTCAAGACCCTGGGATCATGCCCTGAGCCAAAAGCAGATGCTCAACCACTGAGCCACCCAGGTGTCTCTATGCAAAATATTAAATAGCTATTCTAAAGAACAGGAGCAAGAAGTGAAGAAGGAATTGTGGAAAGATTCCAAGTTGTGATTAAGTTTCCAGGTGAGGTCAGGTGTCATGAATCAGTAGTGTCACAAATCTACCTCCTTTTGCAGGTATCTCCAGTAATGCTTACTAGTCAGGTGTGTGTGTAGAAAAGGTGGGCCCATTTTTTTTTCCATGCAATGTAATTATAAAAACAATAGAGAAAAGAAACTAGTCAAAAAAAGAATCAGAGAATGTTTGAACTCAGGAATGAGGAATCTCAGATGAGGAAGAAGATCATGAGAAGAGAAAGAAAGAGGAGAAATAGAGGGTTTAAGCAATAGAAGGACCACATGAAATTGAAGGATATGGATCATCTCAACTGAGATGAATGAGCTGATTTGTGATTTGGAAAGGAATGTTTCAACTCAAGTTTTAATTGGCTGGGAGTTTACAGGTGATGATAAGATCGAATGTAGGAAGAATAACAAGTAAAGATTAACAAAAAAATTCACAAAACTGAAAAGTGGGGGCATTGAGTCTTGAAGCCATTCCAAAAAAATTTAGATTGTTTCTCAGTGTGTGAAGTGCTCCAAATAAAGTGGATAATCAAGGGAGGCATTATAAGTAATCTGATTAAAGTGACAGTCAAGAAAACATTGAACAGAATAATTGAATAACACTTCAAAGTGGAGAGAGAGAAAAGAGAAAGGAAGTATTTCACAATGGAAAGTGTGTGGGATCTGGAACCTGATAGGCCAGCATTCTTAACCAGCTCTGCCATTTACTGGTTCTGTGACATCATCGAGCTGAGCACTGGCTTGATCAGTAGTAAAATGGGGATTCACTTCACATATATTTGTTGGACTATTTCTATATACCAGAGAATGGGTTAAATGGTAAAATAATTTTATCTTGTTCTTAGGATTGTTGTCAGGATGAAATAAGTGAATGTGTAGAATCAGATGTATAAATAAATTAATATTGCTATTATCTCATTATTGCTCTCAATTCTAAGATTCTTTTAAAATTATGTTCCAATAATAATAATAATAATAATAAACATAATAAACAATAGCTTAGTACATGTTTAGCCCTATGAAGACACTTAGAGGTTATTAGAATAATCCCACCATATATATTTATCCTTGAATACAAAAGTATATATTTCCAATTCTGTTAAGCTGTTTTGACAATTGGATTGTTACCTACTCTTTGGAGGGCAACATGCCTTAGGATTTTGCTTAATTAAGTGATTTATTTGCAACTAATTAATTTGCGATTATGGCACTATATGGTGTAGCATGTCAATCTCTTTGTTACTGAAGCATAATATTATGAGCTCTACCCCAAGATTCTTAAAAACTGAGTAATTAAATATTATCATATATTTTTTAATATAAATTCCATCTCAATATAAACTGCTATATGCTCATATAACTATAAAAGTTTAAAAGTTATATATGAAATCTTTGCGAAGTTTGCTATTTCAGAATATTGAGTGGGTCTGATGTATTCATAAAAATGTTTTCTAATTAATCTGAAATTTAAAATAATTCATTGTTTATGTGGGAAACTGCAGATTCTTAATACTTACTGAAATTAAACAAGTCAAATGTTTTCATCCCCTATTTTGGAAACAATTATCATGGTGACGGTGGTGACTATAATGTTGCTAAATCCTACTACATCCCAGTGGCACCTTGTAATAAAAAACTGGCCAAAATTTTTAGATTTCTTCTGGCTGGATAGGTTGCCTTCTGAAAAAAAGAACATAAAATACTTCTGAGAATAACCTCCTTCTTACTAAAGCAACTTTTAATTATTGCCATATTCAAGCAATCTATCCATGCTTTCTAGGTTTAATTGGAGTTATAAGGATTCCCTTTCAGTATTTTGAAAAGTCCTTTTCATCATAATTGGTCCTGTGACCTCTGGTCGAGACCACCACTGTGAGGGAGCTGACACTTCCTTCTCTGACTAAGCACCAGCAGGCCTTTTGATTGCTTGGTGCAGATGGCTGGGAATCACAGCCACTAACGGAGGTAACTGAGAGAGGCTGCAGAATGTATAATCACCTCTCCTTTTCTTCTTTTAACCAGCACACCTTTTCACATTTGTTCAGAAACAATTTCCTCAAATGTGGACACTATGCAGCTACTATGAGACAAGATGATCACACTTTGGGCATGTTCTCCTTAATTATTCTCAAATTCCTTTCCTAAATCACCCACTTTAGGGTTTACTAAGAGTGACAAAATTCAAAGTGTGGATTAGCATTTTAATTTTACTAAAGAGCACAGGCAGTTTAACACTTGGATTCATAATGCTCCTCCTTCTCGCATAGAGCCTGTTTTTAAACCTAACATCAATCTACAAAACATAACAAGCAGGATTATACAAAAACACACATGCAGAACATTTTCGTCATAACAGATGAGTGGCTCTCAGAGCAGACAAGAACCCATAGGGTATTCACTGCTATGACTCACTTGTCTCTTCAAAATCCCGTCTCTGCTCTACATGTACAATTTTAGATCTCACTGCTTCTCAGCATGAGCTGAGATAGAGCCGCTTGCTCCTTTTAAATATACTATGCTCACTTTCCACTCTAAGCTCTTTTTTGTACTATCGCTCCAAATTGATGGGACTATATTTCCCTTCCCACTCTCTTTTCATACCTTACTTATTCTTTTTTTTTTTTTAATTTGGGGTATAAGTGACAAAAATTTAAGATATTTAAAGTGTACATCATGGTCACTTGATATTTATGAAAGGACACTCCCCATCATGTTAATAAACACATCCATAATCTCACAAATTTTCTGTTCTTTCTTTCTTTCTTTTTTTTTTTCGAGTAGAATACTGAATTTCTACTGTCTTAGCAGCTTCAGTTATACAATTCAGCTCTAGTTACCATGTTTTACCTTATATCCTCAGACCTTATTCACCTTATAGTGGAAAGTCTGTGCCCTTGTACCAACCTCTCCCTATCTTCTACCTTCTAGCCATTACTAGAAGGCCATTACTTTTCTATTTTCTGTTTCTATGAGCTTGACTTTTTTTTTTAAGATCCTGCATATAAATCATATCATGCAATATTTGTCTTTCTTTGGTTTATTTCACTTAGTATAATGCCCTAAGATCCATCCTTGTTGCGAATGACGGAATCTCTCTCTTTCTCACGGCTATAACATTCTACTGTATATGCATACCACATCTTTTATCTGTTTGTCCACTGAGAAACACTCAGGTTGTTTGCATATCTTGGTCATTTTTAAAGAGGTGGTTAAAGGTATCACTTCCACCAATGTTTTGAACAATCTTTCCTATTACGATCTCCCACTGTTTCTTAAGTATGTGTTTCACCAACTAACTGTAAATATATATATATATATTTTTTTTCCAGTAGTAATGGGAACTATTATCTGACAGTGTAAAGGCAATTCTCGAGGAACTCAGAGCCAATCATATGATATGCTCTCAGTCTTAGGAAGGGGGTGGATATTTCTACCCCTGCATTCTTATTTCCAACACAACTTGCAGGGATAAGATGCATCCTTTGAAGCTTTTACCTGTCTTTTCCTCCATTGTAATGCAATCACAGAGAAGTGTAGTTCTAAATAAGTCTCAGCATGCCAAATGTTAGGTCTCACTTTCATAAGAAGAAATTCTGCACTTAAGGATGATACTGTTTTGTGAGCGGGCTCATTTCCACTGTCTGTGGCAAAGAATGTGAAATAATCTGCCTTCACCCGGATAAATGTAGGCCATACATAGCCATTTCGTTTCCCATTCATAGAGGCAGAGGCTTTTATCTTCCATGACGCAAGCAGTCCTGGACTGTGCCTGGTCTCATTGGCCTGATGCCTCAGCTCCAGTCTTTACCTGCGTTCCTTCTCACTTAGGTAAACTGAAGTAAGTCTGCTTCCGAAGGAACAGAGTAGAATATGAAAGGGAGGGGTAAACAGCTCACCTGGGTTTCCGACTTCGGCTCCTACTCAACATCAAAAGCCAGAAAAACTCAAAGTTCAGGGAATGTCATTGGGTCTTCATATAGTTATTAACAAATGAACAATTTCTTTCTGTATTGTTCTTTTTGCACAGACACCTCTTCAGAGAACTCTGAAAAGGAAGAGGAAGAAATCATAGGGTACAAGCAACAGTCATATTCCAAAGGTAGGAACACCCTCAGCTCTTAAAATTTCAGGTTTAAATAGTAAAACAAAAAGAGTTTATTTAAAATACTTTCTACAAGTTATTCTTTTTAAGATTTTATTTATTTATTCATGATAGACATAGAGAGAGAGAGAGGCAGAGACACAGGAGGAGGGAGAAGCAGGCTCCATGCAGGGAGCCCGACTCGGGACTCGACCCCTGGACTCCAGGATCACGCCCTGGGCCAAAGGCAGGTGCCAAACCGCTGAGCCACCCAGGGATCCCCTCTACAGGTTATTTTGAATAAAAAAAAAATAACTCCAGCCACAGAGACAGCCATTATGGTCACAATAAAACGATGCTTCAATACCAACGTTTGGACAAGGAAAAGAGCTCAATTCAGAATTTTTAGGGGCGCCTGGATGGCTCAGTCAGTTAAGTGTCTGATTCTTGATTTTGGCTCAGGTCATGCCCTCAGGGTGGTGAGACTGAGCCTGCATCAGGCGTGGCACTGGATATGGAAGCTGCTCAAGATTCTCTCTCTCTTTCTCCTTTTGCCCCCCTTCTCTCACCCCCCTGCTTGGGCGGGATTTTCTGCTTTTATTGGCCGCTATTCCCTTGATTTCTGTTTATCCTATCTTATATCAAAATATTAGTTTCACATGGTGAAAAAAAAGTTTGTAATGAGAAATTTTCTCCTTTCAGATACCGGGTCTCGTATCTGTGTAAACACTATTTATTTACATGTTATTATTATTTTAAATTTAGAAGTGGATAAGGTTATAGCTCTAAAAACATTATCATAGCAATGATTGTGGATTTAACTACCAGTGCTTTATCAGTAAAAAAATATTTAACTTCTATTCACCCAATTAACAATCTTCATTGAAATCACATTTTGACAAATGTAATTATCATTATACTATGGTATGATTTTTAGATGCTTTATTGATTACTTTTATCATAATATTCTTAAAATTCAGTTTCTTTTTCTATGCAGTTTATACAACTCTTTTTCTCTGAGAAGATTACTGAAGAATGCTAAAATTATCTGTCATTTTTTAGTCCATAAATATTTATTGAGCATCTATAATATTCCAGAAACAGTTTTAGTCAGAGGGCTCAGCAGAGAAAAAAATTGGTAAACAAAGAAACAAAAATACCCCTGTCCTCAAGGGCTTACATTCTAATATAATAGCTCCAAATTTCAATGTCATGAACACTGTGTACCTGACAAATATTTTTAGCATCAAGTCAAATATAATCTCTTTTCCTATTCCCTATCAATTGCTCAAAAATTTGCTATACTCCAATTTACTAAAAATTTGCTATACTCCAATTTACTAAATTTTTTTTCTTCAGTTGTTTGCTTTTGTAGAAGTGTCTATTTTTTATTGGTTATAAAAGAATGATGTGCCTTCAACATATACTAAATTTAGCCATCTCACAGTCATACTTTATATAAAATGCAAGTCCTCTCCCCCTCTCAGCTGCTTTTAGAACACTTTTCTAAGGATGAACTTATTGTGCGGGATTGTTGCTCAGATATCATATTTTTAGAGTCAGAGTTTCCTGAATTCTCATATATTGAGTCAGTTCTTCCTGATTCCCCTAAATGTGTCCTTTGGAAAACTAGATAGGCCTTTTGTCAGCTTTTTAAAACATATATAAAACATAGATATATACTTATATATCACATTAGTTGACATTTTATATATATGATATATGTCATGTTATTTGATTAAAAGATGAATGTAATATTATTTAGCAATTACCTATATGTGTGATTGTGTGTGTGTGTATATATATATATATATATCCAAGACATACCAATTCATTAGAGTCATGCATGTTTAATTAGAACATATAGATGTTTTGTTTTTTTAAGTCTTATTATTTATTTATTTATTTATTAATAAATTAATTTTTTATTGGTGTTCAATTTACCAACATACAGAATAACACCCATTGCTCATCCCGTCAAGTGTCCCCCTCAGTGCCCGTCACCCATTCACCCCCACACCCCGCCCTCCTCCCCCTCCACCACCCCTAGTTCGTTTCCCAGAGTTAGGAGTCTTTATGTTCTGTGTCCCTTTCTGATATTTCCCACACATTTCTTCTCCCTTCCCTTATATTCCCTTTCACTATTATTCATATTCCCCAAATGAATGAGAACATATGTTTGTCCTTCTCCGATTGACTTACTTCACTCAGCATAATACCCTCCAGTTCCATCCACGTTGAAGCAAATGGTGGGTATTTGTCGTTTCTAATGGCTGAGTAATATTCCATTGTATACATAAACCACATCTTCTTTATCCATTCTGGAAAACTGAGTGGAGGTTCCTCAAAGAGTTAAAAACAGATCTGCCCTACAACCCAACAATTGCACTGTTAGGGATTTACCCCAAAGATTCAGATGCAATGAAACGCCGGGACACCTGCACCCCGATGTTTCTAGCAGCCATGTCCACAATAGCCAAACTGTGGAAGGAGCCTCGGTGCCCATCGAAAGATGAATGGATAAAGAACATATAGATGTTTTATATTGATTTCACTATTCATACTTTAACTGAAGTAATTTTGTATGGTTTATATTAATGATGGGGCTTTCTTTTGTTAACATCCTATACATGATTTTAAATCCGCATGAGTTAGTTGCTTAAGAAAATTTGGATTTGGCCATAGTGGTAGTCTTATTGTAGCAGGAAACAAATGAAGGAATAAAGAAATAGTACATATCTTTATGACGGGAGGTATTTTTGCCACCTTCAGTGAGCTACTCAGGAAGTGAGGCTCCTCAACTTCCACAGACACTGGGAGATAGGGGTGCCATCTTCCTTGATGTTTACATTTCACAGGGTTGGCTCTCAGCTCCTAGAGAACAACAGTTCTTGGCCATAAAAGCTGACAAAAGGCCAATCTAGTTTTTAACAGGACACATAGATATTTCCCAGAGAGAAGAAAGTACTCACCCGTTTTCTACAGTATCTACTCTAAGAGGAGGGGGGTGGGGGGAGAGTCTCTTTCCTTGTTTTCGGCAGAGACAAGTGAGCCTCTTGGTTTAAATTTTTACTTGTCCTTTCAACATTTATATGAATTGTCTGCTTGTATGTTATGTTAAAGAGGCCTCTCAAAATTGTATAAACTTGAGGCAACTCGCCTCCCAGATCTATCCTCAAGATTGTCCCATTGCTTCATTTTCTTAAATGGGTAGAGGAACAGTCCAAGCAATCAGAGAGAATATCTTTTAATAAGTGCTGAGATAAGAAACATAGTTTCCCTCTGTTTTTATCTCTTTTCTAAAATAAGGCCTCGGCAAAAAGACTATGTTGATTTTATAAAACAGTGACTAAAATGTTAGTTCTATGTGTTTTCTTTCAGAAGAAAAGAAAAACCTTAGCTATAACGTTCATTCCAGGATGTGTGAAAATCAGAAGAAAGAAAATAAATGGTTTAAATGGTATGGGAAGTAAAGCACTGATTAGAAATGAGAAGCCCTGTAAATGAAAATGGGAGGTTTAATGATTTTTGCCTTAGTTGCTAAACCCCTTATAATGCATGTCATTAGAAAACGATTTAAATATCTGGTGAAGACACACAAGGGGGCAAATTCCAAAGGTGGTTTTGGACTCTTATTAAAAATGCAGGGAAATCGTAGTTCCACATTACAATAGTAATTAACTATGGCTAAAGGCACCCTGAAGAGATGCAATTACCTTTAAAATAATTCTGCAATTTAAGATGTATATTTAATTCATTTATTTTTCAGTTAATTGATAATTTGCCTGTTTAATTAATGTGAAATCCCCCACTATAAGACATAGTGAACATCCCTCATTCATTTGGGAATATTATATTGCTATTTATTGCAAATAATACTTAAGATGACCATCTTCCTTGGTATAGCTAAATATAATATTCTTAGAAAGTAGATGCGAATAAAGCAGATACTACAGGGCATGTTCGTTTATTGAGTCATTTCAATTTACAATAGTTCATAAGAACAATAATAATTCTCTTTGAAACAAAATAATTATTTCCACATTTTTAAAATAAATTGACTGTAGTTATTTTATAATGGGTTGGAAAGTCAGGAAATAGAAATTTATAACAAATACTAAACATAGTTATATTTCTAAGTGGCTTACCCCAGGCCCTATTAACAGATTAGAAACATTTCATGATTGTTTAATGGAGGGTGGATTTCTATTAATCAAATCCTGCTTTATACCAATTTCCATCATTAAAAGAGAGACTCGTTTTGTCAAAAGTAAAAATTGCTGCTGGAAAATTTAAATGATAAAACTAAGGGTAGAAAATTTAAATATGCATTAGAGGAAAAATAATAATTATAAATTTAAAAATCTTAATAACAAAGCCATTTACAAAATAAATCTCAGGGTAAGCACATGCTTCAGTATTTGAATTATTTACAGCAGGATTACTTGTTTTCACTGATTTGAAAATTGTAGAGCATGTAATCCCTAACACTTCATTGACTTGGTTAAGTTTTTCACTAGCCTCAAATTATTTTATTACTTCTACCTTTGCACGTGGAGGGGCAATATTGCTCTTCTCTTCTCCTCTGTCATTTGAACTTAATGACCTCTTTTGAAACATTTTCCCCTAATAATATCCATAAAGTCTGTCACAGTATTATTGAAAAGGAAATCCTAAAATAGGGTACAAAACATTTTGATTCTTTGACAGTGGAGGGAAGGTTGATGGCTCATTTCTGCCTGAATCACATAGGAGAGCAGTATGGTCTGTAGCTGATGGCAATAATAAACTATCAAAGACTTTTAAAAGAACTATCACCTCTTAATTTAAGGGGAAAATTATTTAACATAAACATGTGATTTAATTATCTATTTACTTAAATATAGTTGTTTGTCTGCTTGTTTTTAATCCAGCATTTAAATTCCATAGGCAGATGGAAACTGGGAGGTTTGGGGTTGCAACCCTTACTCTCCACTCTTTCCAAAGTTTCTGAGAGTTGCAAGACATTCTTTTAAAAATAATTTTTTGTATAAAGTTTCAAGGCAAGCACAACAGAGGAAGGAGACTTAGGGTAGAAAAACATGATTATTTAGTGAACATCTAGTTACTGGTAACACCCACTCACTAATTCAATGTCAATCCTCAAATTGAGGGATAAATAGAAAGATGCTCCAAACAAAACCTGAGTAGGTTATTTGTGAAATTAAACAAATTGTAAGATTTAAATGGAAGTTCGAATAGTCAAAAAAAGTCAAGACCTATTATAGAAGAATAAAGAAATGAAAATAACTTTTTCTATCAAGTATTACAGCATATTAGAAAACTATTTAGTCAAATCTGTGATATTGGCCAGAAATAGAAGGATAAATCAACAAAATAGAATAAAGAAAAGGTGGAAAGAAGTTTATAGATATATGGACACAAGACTTACAATAAACTTGTCTTTACAGTACAAAGGGAAAAGAATAAATCAATAAAGGAGAATGACTTCATGACACCTGTGTAGTGAAAAATGTTTTAAACTGACAGAAAAAGCATACAGTATAAAGAAAATAGTTTATAAATTTGAATCCATTAAAACTAAGAACTCCTGTTCATACAAAAGAGCTATCAAGAATATGTAAACTTCGCCTCTGGAAGACTGAGTTGACATTTCCAACAACTGACAAGGGGCTCATATCCAAACTATATACAGAAGCCCCAAAACTTAATAAATGGAGGACATTCCAACCAATAGGTAAAAAAACAAAAAACAAACCAATAAATATACACATTAAAGAAATGAAAATTCAAAAGACCTATAAACATATAGAAATGGAGGCACTGCCTCATTAGTAATAAAAAATAAAAATAAAATCACAGTGATGTACAGTTAGATCCCCATGAGTATGACTACTACTGAAAACTCTGTTGACAAGTTTTGTTGAGCAAAATAAATTCTTATATACTATTGTAGAGGAATGTTAATTGGTAACATCACTCTGGAAAAGGATTTAGCATTATCTGGTGACAAAAACTCTCTCTTTGACCAAATTTTAGTCAGACTCCTTTGAGCCCAGTCCTAGAACTCGACCTGTGGGTGTCCATCATGTTACTCCATCATGAACTAATAATCACTATGTTATAAATACATGCTATGAGATAGAACTATTATTTCTCTATGATGTGTATGAGATTTGGTTAGTGAATATCTTTTCTTCTTTTTTTTTAAGATTGTATTTATTTATTTGACAGAGAAAGAGATCAGGTGAACATAAGCAAGGGGTGAAGCAGAGGGAGAGGATAAGCAGGCTTCCCACTGAGCAGGGACCCTGAGGCAGGGCTTGATCCTAGGACTCTGGGATTATGACCTGAGCTGAAGGCAGACGCTTAACCTACTGAGCTACCTAGACACCCCAGAGAGTGTCCCAGTTAGTGAATATTCTGTTTCAATGTTCTAAGGTGGAGTGACCAGGTTGTCAGTTTTGTTTGTTGTATTTATCATTTTTAAAAATGTTTAAGCTTGTCTCAAGGAAAAAATAAAAAACACTACTCTGACTTTGTATTGCCTCACATCTTACAAAGCTGATCTGGATTTGAGTATTCGTTGAAATTAGCATTTAGTTCTGTAATATGGTATATCCTGGGGGAGAAGGAAGAGATGTCCTGAAAATGGTGAGCACACAGATTTTTAAAACTCATTTGAAGTTTATAAAATATAAATATTTTAAATAAATATTTAAAATAGCCTTTTTTGGGGATCCCTGGGTGGCGCAGCGGTTTGGCGCCTGCCTTTGGCCCAGGGCGCGATCCTGGAGATCCGGGATCGAGTCCCACGTTCGGCTCCCGGTGCATGGAGCCTGCTTCTCCCTCTGCCTGTGTCTCTGCCTCTCTCTCTCTCTGTGACTATCATAAATAAATAAAAATTTAAAAAAAATTAAAATAGCCTTTTTTGTATAAAATATATTCTGAAATAATTAACAATAAACAAGAAAATATAGAATATAGATTTGTATGTTGCTTTTAACATAAAGGAATAATCTCTCAAATTTTCAAAATAGTCTGTAACAGAATGTCATTTTGAAGTTTCCAAAATTCACTCAGCCCATCCCCAAAATAATGTTTATGTTTATTTATTATTAGACCTAATGTATTTAGTAACATTTATATTCAGATTCCAAACATTTGGGAAATCATTCAAATTCCAGGTGTATATCTCACATCTATCACTAGATTCTTAGTGTCACACTGTCAAATTCAGAAAGGCAGTCCTTGAATTAAATACCTAGTTCAAGCCTTAACATAGGGATGAAAGTTGATCTAACTTGACAGTTCTCTAGAAATAATCATTCTGACATGTCAAAGATGGTACATGTCCAGATCTCTACATTATTCAAAAATGATGAGATCTAGGGAAAGGAAAAGAAATGACACAAAGGCCTGCACCCAAGAATTAAATACCTCAAAGGCAAAAAATGGTATAATTCATTTGCGTTGGGTTGGCCATGGAAGATGAGACTGTAACAGTATACCTCATGACATCTATTCAATCTTTTTCTCAATTTTTTCCCACATTCAATGAACTTTACAAATCTGAGAAATAATGGGAAAAGGTGGATAAGACAAACTTTCGACATTTAACTTCTACAGTCAGTGGTGTTTCGATGTAAATTTGTTGGTAAGTAGTAAATAAGCAACGGCACAAATAGATTAGAATGCTAATCATCTTGGATCTAAAGTTTTGACTCAATTGTCCTTTTCAAGAATTTTGTTTTTGTAATTTGGTCCAAAATATTTTCAGGAATGACTGAGTATGCTCTATTGTCTATCTGCCTTGCTTCATCGGTTATTTATGTCACAGACTGATTGAAACTCTTCATTATTTCCCCCACTTCTCCCCATTTCTAAAGCAATGATTAAATCCATTTTGGAATTTGATTCTATGTAATATCATGTCTAAGCTTTTTACTTCTATTCACAAATGGAATTAATGATTTCTCCTACTACACCATCTGAATTAAGACCTTATCTGCAAGAATCACCTCTAGAGTTGACATGGTAGTTCAGATATGTTTGCCCAACTGAGCCTTAGATCTCTGTGACGAGTCCACCAGAACGACACTGCAGTCAGCCTATGAATAACAAACTAGCTGAGCTGAGTCAGCTGGGTCATCTATTGCTCTCTGCTCACAGAGGAGAGCTGGAAGTGATAGATAGCTCCATTAACTCTGCCTGACTAATGCACACTTGGGGAACACCAAATTGGGAACATTTTTTTTATCTTTCTGAGACAAACTGCAGGGATGCAGTTGGCTCATTCTGCACTTATAATAAGGATGATATTTGGGAAGATGAATAATAGCAACAGAAAGCAGTAAAAATAATATTTTGTATCATGTAATAGTATTTGATTTTTAATGAACACACCTCAGTTAAGACTATCAAAATATTTTCTCAGCATTATTTACAAAGATATGAGAAAACTTTGATATTCAGTGTCTCAATTCAAACATGAAATAGCTTTAGCTTAAGTAGAATGGCAGTTCACATAATATTAATATGTATATTCCTGGAATATTATAGATCCCTATTTTATAATGGTGCAATATTTATATGAGGTTGTTATATAGGTCAGGGAATAAGTAAAAGTTTAGGACAGAATCACAATTGCTTCCTAATTTCCATTATTAAACATACAAAAGTATCATCTTTTTTTTTTTTTTTTAGATTCAAAGAGAACAAAATTTGAAGATTGGGTACACTAATTCCTCAAATTCTTAAATGGTTTTACTAGAGATTGGTGTTAATAAATAGGCTAATGAGAGCACAAGGCAATGCTGCTTCCCTATCATTTGCCAGTTTGAAATGAGTTATTTACAAGAGTCAGATACCAGAAATTGACAAGATTTCTATGTGGCAATTTCTTCTTTTATTCATATCACCAGCCCTATGTAGGTTATTTAAATTACTTTACTAATTAAAAATGGTAATGGAAAATAAATCAAAGTACAAGGCACTTGTAAAAACAAAGGGGAAAAGAGTCATTTCAAATTCAGTGTTGTTTTATTAGATGCCATTATAATTATAATAAACAATTAACATTTTTGAAGGATTTACAATAACTCTATCTTATCTTCCCTAATACATCATTTCCCTTACATTCCCAACCTATGAAAAAAATTCATTTTTTCCTTAATGGATTTGAGGACCTGTTTAAGGCACTGAGAATTCCAAGGTGAACATTTTTATCATCTCTGAACTTAAGGGAGGGAAAAAAAAGGAAATATAAATTAAAAATTTCAAAATAATATTCATTTAACAGATGGAATTGATTACATAATATATTTCAAGCACTATGCTTGGCCTTTGTACTTGATAGAGAATAAAGGTAGATATGTATTTTTTTAAAAAAAACATTTTATTTATTTGAGAAAGAGAGAGGATGCACAAGTGTGGGGTGGGTGGCCAGTTAAGGGCAGAGGGAGAGGGAGAAGCAGAGTTCCTGCTGAGCAAGGAGCTTGACATTGGACTCTAGACTCTGTGCTCAGAGCCTGCTTGAGGATTCTCTCCTTCTGTCCCACCCTCCTCTCTCTAATAAATAAATGAATATTTTTAAAAAAGAAAAGAAAAGCAGTCCAGGTGGAAAATGATAGTATATTAAAATATTGGATGGGAAGGAGATGGAGGGAAGTGAATGAATTAAGAGATATTTGTGATATAAATATCATAAGGTTGGAGCTGGATTAAAACACAGAAGGACCAAGAGAGGGAGAAATCAAAGTTAACTTTCAGAAAAACAAATAAATACTTAAATAATGAAATTTGATGACCTTTTGGGTTGGTGAGCACATCCAAATGCTGGGAAGATGGCATACTCCAGTTCCAAAGAGATAGAGGCTCCTGTACTCAGGACCATCATTGATGCTTCTTGAACTCACCCTATGCTCCTTTTCATCTGGCAGTCCTTCCACATCTTTTATAATAAAGTTGGTAAACATGAAAAGAAGACTTAACTTTCAAGTTTCTGACTTGTGAAATGAAACGAACAGTGGCTGTCTTCATTAAGATAAAAATAATTGGATGGAGGCCATGTTTGGGAGATTGAAAAGGAAAAGGGAGACTATTAACTACTTTTGGACTTGTTTGGTTTGTGATACTTTTGAAATACACAAGTGGAAATGTCAAGAAGGTGGTTGATTATCTCATAAATTAGACCTGGAGCAATTTGTCGAATAGCATAAAGCATACAAGAAATTACTGTAAAATTTAGAGGGAGTCTAGGACAGAATTTTGGGTATTTCCAATATCTAAGGGCCACATACAAAGTATAAACCTGTAAGGGAGGTCAAGAATTTGTTGCCAAAAAGACATTAGAAGAGCAAAAAGAGGGGATCCCTGGGTGGCTCAGTGGTTTGGCCCCTGCCTTTGGCCCAGGGCGTGATCCTGGAGTCCTGAGATTGAGTCCCACATCGGGCTCCCTGCGTGGAGCCTTCTTCTCCTTCTGCCTCTGCCTCTGCCTCTCTCTCTGTGTCTCTCATGAATAAATAAATAAAATCTTAAAAAAAAAAAGAAGAGCAAGAAGAGTATGCTGTCATAGTCATTGAAGCCTATGGAAAGGGGATCTTTCAAGATAAAGGAATGTTGAAAAATACTGAATAGTTTTCAGAGGCCAAATTATATGATAACTAAATATATAGGTGAACTTAGTGACTGAAGTGTTTTCAATGGAATAGCACATTTCACTGATGATAAGAATGATCAAGTAAGAGGGAAAGCTGAATTCAAAGGAGATAAAGAATTTAGCTCATAGTATAGGGTTCCTGAGACCAGATAGATCAAAGATGCAGGTACAGATTGACAATACAGAGGTCAAAGACAGATCCTCCGTTTTACAAAAAGCAAGGAGAAGAAGTTGGATGTGTAGATATGTTGTTTTTATTCGGTAGCAGGAAATTTAGAGCATAGTAGTCAAATAATATCCAATTTCTCTGACACATATGTGTTAAATTATCTTTGGGGAGGAAGTGGAAGTTGAAGAATATTTATTTGTTTGGAGGGGAGCAGGGAGATTCACAGGTTTGAATTGGATGAAGAATATTTTACAATACAGAGCATGGAAAAGGAATGAATGAATGAATGCGATGAATGTAGTAATGAGAAGAGGTTGACCAAAGGATTATGAAAGCATAGTTAAGGGACACACAGTTAACTCAGCTAAAAATTAGTGAAAGTCTCATAAAAATGATTTATGAGCTGAGTCTAGAAAGACAGGAGATTATCAGGGAGGGGAGAAACATTATTAGCAAAAGAAGCCTCTTTCAGAGAAGCAAGTGTAGCTTGAGTCAAGAATTCAGTGTGGCTTGAGTCAGCTGTGTGCCAGAGTGCTTCTGTCAAGCTTCCACCTAAGGCATGCCACTGCTCTGTGGCTCTGTTTCTGATGGTAGTGGCTATTTTCTCCTCCACCAAAAATATCTCAGCAAAGGCCCAAATCAGTGAGAAAAATGTAGGTACCTCGCTTTTCTTGGAGGTTGAGTTAACTTAACCCTTGTTCCAAAAGACGAATGAAGTCAGTTACTCTTTCAGACCAGTTGATAAACTGTTCTTTCTCATGGTTGTTCATGAAAATCAGCTCAAAGTGAAAATAAGATATATGAATTCTTTTCTATCACTTTTTGTTGTTCTCATTTTTACTAACATGAGTATAGCAAGTGATGACTTCTGAGGAGGTAAAAAAAAAAAAGCAATCTATTTTAGTACTGCAATTAATGACATTAGACAATTGATATTAATTACTAAAGTGAATTATACTAATAATAAGCTAATATTCTCATATTTAATATTCAGTGAAAGGATTAATGGCTATGGTTTCATTCATTTTGTGCTATTAAGCTTAATGTTTTTATGTCAATTTTTATTAGTGTGTTTATTATTCTAAGGAGTTCTAATACATCAGCAATGTGTTTATGAGTATGTTCTAGAGCATATACTTTCTGATGATTTGAATAAATGATTTTGAAAACATAATTCAGTGCTATCATTATTCACAGCATAACTGCTTTGCTGTGTTCCATATTTACAGATATGTATCATGTTGACACTATGTGTGTTCAAACACTGAATTGCATAATGATACAAAATCTGAAATGGCATTAATACTCTATCAAACTTTTGATGCAAGACTAATAATTAAACAAGGTTTTGCTATGTTAGCAGCTATACTATTTATAAGATTGCTAAACCATATAATTCCCAGCTACTTAAGAGATCATTTTTGTCCTCTTTTAATTTTCTAAGGTACTTGATTTTGCTGCCAAATTTTGTTCTTTCAATATGTTAGCATATACCTTATTTAAGCGCATCTTTTATAGAGTGCATGCTATTATCTAAATACATATGTTGTTTTTACTTGGTTTTTGTCTCTTTCCTTGTTTGGTACTCTGTGTTAACCAGACACAAAAGAGCCTGGCTCAAAGTACTTCATGAATACATATGGTTAAATGTAATTTGTCAATGTCTTTTAATTATCTTAAGACAGATTTCGAATTTTTCATCTTAAATTATTTTATGTTGTCTTCTTCACAGCACTGCATTTTAGACAAGTTCTCTTCAAAATATTTTCCCATAAGAGTCAAAAAACAACACAATTTTTAAATAATAAGCAAAAGCAAATGTGATTCTTATGTATATAATCTGGAACATTTGGCCATACCTAAAGGACTACATAAAACTGGCTTAAATCATAAGAACACTCATTGTTTACTTAATTTCCAAAGTCTATGGCCGAGTTGTTGAGTCTATGACTGAGAGAAACAATCAGTTTCCCAGAATGCCCCATCCCTCACTAGGTATGAGTATGTGAGTGGCGCCCTACTCATGGTTGCAAGATGGTTGCTGCAGCTCGTAGCATCTTTCCCTCTTGTCTCTCTCAAGGGGAGCAGCAGCAAGCAGGAAGAAAGAAGAAAGAAAAATTGAAAGAAAGAAAAGAGAGAAGAGATTTTTCTTTGTGTAGTTTTGGA
Source organism: Nyctereutes procyonoides (assembly GCF_905146905.1). Taxonomy (NCBI): domain Eukaryota; kingdom Metazoa; phylum Chordata; class Mammalia; order Carnivora; family Canidae; genus Nyctereutes; species Nyctereutes procyonoides. The sequence goes on from NW_026575121.1 coordinate 21,042,772, forward strand.
ATGAGTTGGTATAATAAGAATAAATTTAATTTTTGTGATATTTATTCATGGAGTACCCATGATGTACTTCAAAATATTGTTCCCTGGTTTCTTACTAATCAATTAGTTTCATTCCATTTCATATACTTCAGTTCATTCTTCTCTCCTTTCTCTCTCTCTCAGAATTATTTCATGCTTTTCTCAAATTTCATGCTTCTAAAAGTCAAAACCCAATCCAATAATTTTTCATGTATCAAGAAGTCAGCAGTTATTTTCTGTAGCCACAGACACAAAAATAAAAACTTTGCTCATGCTACGGTGAAATGGTGAATTTTAGAAGATATTTGAGCTCAAACAAATTTTTACCTTTTAATCCCCTCCTTCTGGAATGTCAAATTCTCCACAGGAAAGTTTTCCTTGGTCTTTTAAAAGTGCCAGATGTTGGGGATGCCTGGGTGGCTCAGTGGCTGAGAATCTCCTAGAGTTCTGGGATTGAGTCCCACATTGGGCTTCCTGCATGGAGCCTGCTTCTCCCTCTGCCTATGTCTATGCCCCTCTCTCTCTGTGTCTCTCATGAATAAATAAATAAAATCTTAAAAAATAAAAATGCCAGACATTTTCTAATTTACAAAAAACAAAGTTTAATTGCTTCATGACACTACTTTCTTAAGGTAACTTTTTTTTTATTTCTAATTTCCCAGTGATCTCTTTTTCTTTAATATTTCTTTCATTATCTATTTCTACTGCCTCTGATAAAATGTCTAACTTTATCTTATAGTTCTGTCTGTGGTCATACCTGATTGCTCCCAGACATGAATGCCTCAATCATTTTTTGATTTAATAGCTTTCTCACTCATTCATCTAACATTTACTGTATATCAAGCACTTGCCAATTGCTGAGCTATGGTAATATGTGATATGCAATGCATTGTTTTCTACCAATAACTATACTTTTTAAATATATATACTTCCAGTTTACCCTTTTTTGGTATCTCTCTTCTTGTAGTACTGTTAGTGCCATATTTCTTTCATTAGAGATTTGTTTGTATTTTTCAATTTCTACTTGACTGAAGTCTTTATGAATTTTATTTTTATATCATCTAAATATAATGTAAACAAAATATGTACAGCTTTTTTGTCCTCTGTAATACATACAGTACTATTATTTAAGTAGATTTTATTTTCTAGTTTATGTGTAGAAAAACTAATTTTCGTAACACTGTCAAGTGTCAAGCTTCAGATAACAATGTGAGTTTAGGTCAAAACTGGGTAGTATTTTAATTCATGGAAAATGGATTTGGCCCACAAAAATCTAAATTTATATTTATATATGTTGCATTTCAGTCTTTAATTGGAATATTTCCAAGATAGATTATTCTATATTATAGCATTAAACATATATTTCCATCTTGCAAGCTGTTACAAGTAATTTAACAAAATATGTGAGATCCAACAGACTTACTTGAGTTTAAAGCTTAACAGGGTTAAACTGATAGTTTTACATTTTATAATTGTTATTCAATACATCATGTCAATAGGGTTCAGTAAATACATCCATACAAACATAAATGCACACACACATGCACATATATAATGTTAATATAACATTTTCTTGAAACACATCCAGTGCTTCACAGTCTGTTAGGCTTAAATTTAGAATCTAATGATGTAAAATTAAATGAATGATTTGGTCTCTAACTTGAATATCATACTTTACTAATTAGTACCCCCAAACCAAGAAGAGTATGGTACATATTTTAGCATTTCACTTTAAGTTACTTTGTAATGGAGATTGTTGGGAAAAAAATCTTGACAATCAATCAATTTAAACCTTTCACTTGTTCATTGGCTGAGTTTTGTAGGATACAGATATCAAGGGTGGTACCAAAGGGAAGGCAATAAATGAAATAAAAAAAAAAAAAAGATCAAACCAAGTTCCTCTCTGTACCGGAGTAAAATCTGATTGATTATAAGAGATTCTCTTATCAAACACAGAAATATCATTTTTCAAATTTTCCATTTTTTATAATCCTACAGAGCACATTAATGGTAAGGGATAGGCATGATTACTGGTGATCCTGCAGAAGAGCAGAATAAATAAAACAGCACAGCAACTTATACAGGTAGTGATAGATGCTTGATATATCTCATATGACCTCCTTCATTAATCAGGGGTAAAATATAGCCACATTTCTTGTTTTACCAAATAATCGCTTTTGCCATTACCTGCCTTATTAGTAGGAAGTATGTTATTTCCCTCATTGGAGCTGTCCCTACCCAAATGTTTAAAAAAAAATCTTTTAAGTTATTAAATATTATATGAGGGTTTATACTGCCTTAATACAGCAAAAAGCAAGACATTTATTTTCGATAAATCTTCTTTTGATGTTTCATTTCCCAGTCCCACAGTATTGTTACTGAGTGGCATACTCTCATGGATGCTTTGTCTACTACAGGTATGGCACTGCTAGTTCATTTTCTGGAGGAAAACTATTGAAAATTATGCCAAGTTTGCAAGTTGAAATTCTTTTATATCTCACGTACATAATCACTTTTCCCTAGGGCTCAAATATCAAAATGGCAGGTGCTTCTAGCATCACTCAAGTTGTAGTATTAGTCAAACATTTTTCTTTAGTAATACACTAACAAAATTACTTAAGATATTTTTAAAACAAATTCTTCAAACTCGACCTATCTTTTCCTCAATAGTTTATTTCTTTGTCTTCTATGACTTCCTGGCACTGGATTTTCATGGGGTTGCCAAATTCCCACATTTCCCTAACTTTAAATATGAGAGGATGTTTGGTGATCCCATCCCACATTTCCCATAAGATCCTGGGCTCTATATGGAAAAAAAAAAAAAAAAATCCACCATTTCTCTAAAATGGCTTTGCATTCCAAAGAAGTAGCAACTTTTGTGAAAGTGACCAATGTCTCAAGAGTTCTTATTACACTGTTTACCTGCCATATATAAATAAAAAAAGCCATTCTAGGGATCCCTGGGTGGCGCAGCGGTTTAGCGCCTGCCTTTGGCCCAGGGCGCGATCCTGGAGACGCGGGATCGAATCCCACATCAGGGTCCCGGTGCATGGAGCCTGCTTCTCCCTCTGCCTGTGTCTCTGCCTCTCTCTCTCTCTCTCTCTCTCTCTCTCTCTATCGTAAATAAATAAAATTTAAAAAAAATTAAAAAATTATTTAAAAAAAAAAGCCATTCTAATCCTACCATATAGCCAGAGAAGACAGTTCTTAGTTTACCAGCTGCTAGATTTTCATTACTTATGTGACAAATGGGAAGCAAAAATATATGCAAATTGTTCTTAAAAATTATGTTTTAATGGTGTCCATAACCCAAACTGATTTATGAGACAAAATACTTCTCATCTCATACATCTAGGAGAATGGAAGAATCTGAAGGAAGACGCATGGTAGATTCATCCTGATTCTTACTCTGACATTCTTGAATTTTCTTGACCTAGACTTGAATTGTCAATGTTTTTGCCACATAGAGCCTACGTTAGCCCGTTTTCTGGCTCTTGAAATGAACAGAACATTAAAGTGGAAATCTTTATTAATATTAAATAAACATTAATTTAATATTAATTAATTTATATTAGTTATTATAAATTTGATACAAATGTTTATATTAAATCAGAAGATTCTGAAAAATCTCTGGATAGATGACTAGTCTATTTGGAGGGCTGCAGAATATGCGTGTACATGTGATGCCCTGCCCAGAAGCACCTGGTAGGACTCAAGAAGGGACTTTATTTTTAGCCCACGCTCATGCAATTGCTCAAAGCTCTGTATAGGTTTGGACTTAGCCTGAAAGCACAGGCACCCTTTCATAATTTGGTTTCCTATGGAGGAAACTTTTTTTTTTTTAAATTAGTCTACTTGAAAGAGGGACATATTTTTAATAATTTGTATAAGACCCCTTATGTGTAAATAGAAACTTGATTGGTGTCTTTGGTGATGACAGTAACGATCTGGTAATAACTTTTGGCTAAATTATTCATCTATGATTTAGAAATGTGCCCCTCCCCCAAATATCTCTAATCAGTTGTATCTGAGACTTGAAAAATTTCCATGAACCATTTATCAAATAAGAAAGAATAAAACCGATTAACTAAAGTGTTATTTAGAGTATTAGCCATACTTTGATAAGGCCAAGATGAAATGTGTAACTAAGATATTCACTGAGTCCACTTAGAGTTTTCTTGTATTAAATTGCTCATTGCGGAGAAGAAAAAAAAAAAAAGCATTCCTGAGACTTTATTCATTCCTCTATCCTCCATCTTCAATTTGCCTGTTGAGACAATACTTACACTTCTCCTAGTTGGGCAACACATCCACTCTTGCTGCCAAAAAGACAGAACATCTGAAATCTGTTTTTAAGCAGTGTCAGTTTTTCAAAGTAATAGGCACAACAAGAAGAAAAGAAACATCTGCTATCTGCAGATTTTTTTTTCCTTCCTCCTAACATCAATCTAGCAAGTCTTTGGCAAGCAGCTCCTTGCACTCTAAGTCACAGAAATGTCAAAGGAGAGTGGAAATGAGAGTGGATACCTCTGTTGAAATGTCACTTTGAAAGTAAATAAAATCAATTGGAAAAAAGGCCATCTGAAAACAAGAAAGTTATGGTCAGGAGATGAGTTGCAGTGTATTCATAGACAGTTGAAGTAGCCATATACAGAAATGACATTTTTTTTTCCTAAAGCTTGCTGTCTAGGTATTGATTGTTTGAAATAGTAAAACACAATAAACGTAAATACAAATTTAAAATTTGGTGGCACACATTGCCTTGAAGATAATTGATTAATTAAAACTACTCTCTATTGAGACTAAGCTAGTATTTTAAATGAAAACTTTCATTACATGGGAAAATCCTAAGGCTTTTCTATTTATAAAATTGCATTCAGAAATAATAGTGATAAGTGTCAGAGGATTTCACTATGCAGTAAGGTGGAAGCCTGTAGATTCATAATCTCCTGGTTTAATTTTTTTACTTTATCACTTAGCGGTGTGACCGTGAGCAAGTTCCTTAAACACCTAGTGACCGAATTCCTAATCTGTACATTTTTATAACAATAGTACCTAACTGGATTTCTGTGAGTATTAAAAGCAAAGTACTTAGAATTGTACCCAGCATGCATGCAATAATAATAATAAGGTGTGCTTATTATCATTATTAATTAAAGAATCCTAAAGCTTCAGTACCATTCCTTCTATCATAAACCTACACATAAAGAAGCATTTTTTCTAATTTCCATTTACTGCGTGGTTGTTATGATCAAAGGTGTTTAATCCTAAGCAACAAGGATGTTGTGTAGACATGCTTCTTATAGAACTATCAGCAGACCTGTTAAAATGGAAAAGATTTAAGAGTGCAGATCCAAAATTAGTTAGGGAAGCTATTGTGTAGTCTCCAAGGAACTAGTAGTAGCAAAATTATGGTGATCATAATTGAAAGAAGAAACGATCAATCATCACTGGATGTCATTTTTTGGATGAACTGGTGTAGTACCTATAATAATCTAGAGCCAGTATAGAAATACTTCTCCAGAAATCTAACAGACCTCCACAGCATCTGCATATTTATTTTCCAGATTCTTCTACAATACTCTTACCTAACCCTTTCAATCTCTCATTGGCATTGTGAAGATTTGTTCCCACTGAGGTAAGAAGTCAAGAAACAACCACTTCGGGTGATTTGTTTGGGAGTCTAGGAGCAAATTTACCGAGAACTTCAGTTAAAAACTTCAATATGGGCTTTTTATTTGTTATTTCTTAACATTTTGTTTTCTATATCTTCTTCCTCCCCCTAGGCACTTTTTGTCAGTTCTGAAAGATGGTCAATGGTGTAGACTGTATAAGGATGGTGAATGTCTATGAAGTTCCTCTCTTCCTTCGCTCCTCCTGGTCATCTCCATCCTCAGTATTCAAATAGATATTCATGGACATTGTAACTTGGGAAATACATATCTGTTCTTCAGCAGAATCATCTTTAAGCTTTCCTTTGTTAGTATTGTATAATATGAGATTCCGAGAGAAATGGGAAACTTTAGAGTGGCATTCCTCAAGCTACTATAAATCAGCCTAGAGACAGTGTTCTATACAAGGTTTCTGAACTAGAAATGATCCATACTTATGATAGATAATGATCCTTCAGAATTAATCCTCTCAGGACAAATTTTGTGGAGGTCTTTGAGACGAGTCATCTTACAGTCAAGCAAATAAGTCAAATAGAGTTATTTGTGAAGTTTTATCAGTTGGGGCTTTACTCCTGTGTTTTTCTGGAACCTGGAGAAGAGTGACACAGTAACTAGCTTCTGTCAACCCCTGTGGATCTTAGGCTATAGAGCCCTGTCACTTATGCTGGGCATCGTGTATGCCTACGACCTTTTTCCAAGGAGCATGGAAAGGAAGAAATATAGACGCATGTCTTAAATGATAAAGAATTTTTGAGCCCCTCCATAATATCAATATTTTTTTCAAACACTTCCCCACGATATATTTCTGAGTACCATATTTGGAAACCAATCTTAAACAACTGATTGCTTTTGCAATGTAATATCTTAGGGTGATAAATTGCCATCGGATGGACTATAATTTTCAATTTTTAACAGTTTTTTTAATCAAAAAGTTTCAGTCTATATTTCTCTTTGTCTTTTACTCTTATCCACATACACAGTATTTCCCATTTGCATATAGGATGGGCTAGCAATAACAGAGTGCCCCCAACAAGGCAACTTCTGCAAGTTTGATAAAATGCTGCAGGGAAGTTCCATTTACTGAGTGTTTAATATCTGATTTAGGAGTTCATGTGCAGGAACAGTACTGTCTTTTTGGGGGAGACTTAAAGTCTCCTGTTTAGGATGATTTTTTTCTTTTCAGCTGCAAAACATTTTATCCTGAAAGAAAGACTGTCCTATATGATAGATCTAGATAATCTTGTGTGTTAACATGCTGCTTTTTTCAGGAAGCTTGATAATTAAGAAGAAAAGGAAAAAGAGAAAATGAAACTCAAGATGGCTTACTGAATAATATCTTTTAGATAAGCAACTCTTTGGATGGATTGTTTCTATTAATTTTCTGCTTTTTCAGTCACACTCATTGAGAATGTTCAATTCATTGATTCGATAGTCTTTCCTTTTTGATCAATCATGTCCTAAATCATTATTAAAATTATAATAGTAAAAATATAATGTTTTTATCATGGTACCTCACATATTATAATTTTTTCTAATGTAATTTTATATTAAAACACTAGTAGCTTCTAGGCATATCAGATTACTTACCACTTTATAAACATGCCTTGTAATTTTTATGCCTCTTTGCACAGATTCCTTGACCTAAATTGCTCTTAGCCATTTTTCCATTTTTGAAATCTTATTCATTCTTCAAAGCCCCATTCAAACATAATTGTTTATATAAAGAGCTTTTCTTGATGCCCTTAATCAAATATATTTCCCTCCTCTGTGTTTCCATAATGTTTATTGTACATTAAGTACAGTATTTGGTCCAGTTTGCCTTGTATTTTTAATATCTAAGGAATATACTAAAGCAATTCTTAATATATTTCAGTAAATTTTTATGATGAAGTTAGTATAGTAAGATTTAAAAGAACATTTCAAATCACAAGGAGGAAATCAGATAGCTCCATAATTACCTGCTAGAAAAAAACATTAGGATATCTAAGCAAAATACATATCAATAAAAACTCAGAGCTGGATATGATATGGCACAGTGTTGATCACCATTGGTCTGATTTTTACAAATCTCTTTTTGTGCGTAAAATGAGAGCTGACATCATTTCCGAAGCACTCATGAGAGAAAGTTATGCCAATACATTACAGATATTTCAGTCCCATTGATGAGGAAGCTTCTGTGGTAAAATGAATGTATTTGGCTATTATAGATATTAAAATTTCAATTTGTCCCATGCAGTTTTGAGATTTCATGTTCATCAAGAAACCTTTTCATTGTGACTTGCCTTCCTGCAAAGATTTCATAAAGAGAAAATACATTCATCATGTCACTATTGAGTCTTGTGGTCTGTGTGGCAAGAATGTTTTATTGCACCGAAATACATTAACATTCTGCTTGAACATCAGATTCATGAATTTGGTTAATAATATATGTATGGATCTACACAAGGCTGAAAAGAAGTGCATGCATCACAGCAAACTTATTTGCGATTCTTCTTGGAGGTAAGCTGATAGGATTTAAAACAGGCAGAAGAGTTGTGATGTTGATGTGTGAGAATTCAAGATTATTATAAATGTATATATATATATAAGTTTTATATTTATATAAACATATATAATTGTATAATTCATTTTCTATTTCTTCCTTATAATGTGTTTAGCACATTGGAACAGGTTCTATGCCTTATATGCTTGTTAACCAGTGCCTAATAACAAATTTTGGTCTACAATCCTCCAGTAAATATTTACTAAATTGATTCCGTGAGTCTGGTATGCTCTGTTATTGGCATTTTTAACCCAGTCTTTGATGGTTTAGCCATTCACTCATTCATTCCAGATGTGTTTGTATGCCTTCCATGTACCAAGTAGGCATTTATATGTGGTTAATTTCTAAATATCCCTATAACTCCTCAGAAGCAGAGCAATTTATCTAATAATCTATCTACAATATTTAGTTTTATTGGATGAATCAGAGACTGCTTTTCCCATAATATCCTTCTTTACTTTTTAGTAATAAAGAGACTAAATTATATCAGCACATTACATTATATCAGAATTTACATGGCCACACAACTAAAGACTACATTTCTCAGGCTTGATTTCAGCAAAATTGAGCCATGTGACCACACCTAGGTTAAAAAGATCGAACAGGAAATGGTGAGTTCAATTTCTATTCCATACCATTAGAGGCCAGGAGTATGCATCCAAAGTCTCTTCCATCCCTTCTTACGGCTGAAATAGTGATTTGAGAAATAGAACTTCTGTCCCTTCTTGACATGAAATGGAAGCAGTGTGTTGAGGGCCTCAGATTAATAAGGCAGAAGGATCTTGGGTAACTAATATCATGGAGCCACTGTCATTTCAGGACTCAGCTATTAATTGAAAGAGAAACTAAACTTTAACATTTATTAGCTACTGCTCTTTGGCCTTTGTAATAGCAGCGTATCCAGGATACTAATAACTACAACTGGATTTCATTTGGACTTTATAATAGTGTTTTGAGAAATGTTCAGCTTTCCCCGTGTGCCCTGGAGTTGCAGATATAGACTGAGAAGCCAAAACAAAGCAAATAAACAACAACAACAAAAAAATGGTATATTGATGGGCAGAGAGATGGAAGAGCTGAACAACTCTATTTCTTTATACATATCCCTCTCTCAGCCTGCTTTCCTTGTCTCCTGTTTCTACATACCACCGCTCAGGGTGCCAGTCTTTTTGTCCCTATGTCTCCAGTGCAGAGCAGGAATCTTAGGCAGAGACAAAGTGAACTTTTTTGAAAATTATGTTCTGAAGATGCAATCAACATTATAGAATAAAACAAAAGTTTGAAGAAACGTGTGGATTTAATGAATTAGTATATAGGTTGTCTTCTAAGAAATTGTTTTTTTTTTTTAATTTTTATTTGTTTTTCCCCTTAGAAATAGAACCATTCCCCTTTCCCTATGCATTCCTTAGTGCTCCTTCCAAAAAAACTTACAAATGTTTGCCAATTTCAGTTGTGGAACCTCACCTTAGCTACCTTTTTTTTTTTTTTTAAGATTTTATTTATTTATTCATGCAAGACAGAGAGGCAGAGACACAGGCAGAGGGAGAAGCAGGCTCCCTGCAGGGAACCCGATGTAGGACTTGATCCCAGAACTCCAGGATCACCACCTGAGCCAAAGACAGACAGATGCTCAACTGCTGAGCCACCCAGGCGTCTCTCACCTTAGCTACCTTGATTTATCTAGCACTTTAATAAATATTGCATGGTTTTTGCCTATCAAGTAACCTATATCCATTCCTCTAGAAAAAACATTTTTTATTTTTAATTTTTTTTAGTGTCAAACTAAATATCTTCCAGACTCTCCAGATCCTTACTTCACCATCATAGTCATTTTTACTAGTCTCAAGTTGACTAGTCAGAACTCTAAATCTGTGACACTTTGTCACAGTGATTTGATCAATGTTGGATGTGTGGTGCCAGAAAGAAAAATCAGAGGATCAGGTTATTATCACCAGACAAGGTCAGTTAAAGTTAAAGATAGTTATGGCCCTGACAATGATGGTTTTCTATCTCTAATGAATAGTCACAAGTATTTGTGAAATAATATATATCACAATTCATAAAGAACAAACCTACTAAAAGTACAGAAAAATACATATGTGGTATATACTGTAATTAACCCCCTCTCAGGAAATGAAGATCAAGTGGGTAAAAAATAAGGGAGCCGGCTTATGAATTGTATTAAATGTGCCACCTTGGTGGGGATGTTGAAAATGGGGGAAGCTAATGCATGTGCAGGGACAGGGGGGTATATGGAAAATCTTTGTACTTTCCCCTCAGTTTTGCTGTGAACTAAAAACTGTTCATTAAATAAAGTGCTAATTTAAAAACACACACATAGTCATTCACCTTTCTCCACCAACCTAAATATTTCAAAAACTTGTATCTCCACACAGTTTTCTTTCTCAAAAACCTAGTCAAAAACTTAGATGTGCATGGGTCAAATGGATAAAAGAGGAAAATAGAAGTTGGAGATGCTGAAATTGTAGCATGAAGTATTATATATATATATATATATATATATATATATATATATACACATATATATATATATTTTTAAATTTTCTACCAGCTTACTCATTACATCTAATAGTGTGTAAGTAAAACAATTCAACCTCTTATGAGCTGAGGGAGTCAGTTTTGTTTGTGTTCCAAGAAATAAATAAGATATTGCTCTCAAAAAAAGTGAGTGTATGAAAATCCAGAATATAATTAAGAAGGTGAAACTACTAAACATGTATTAAAAGCAGTTCTCTCTGAATAGCCTATAGCCATGGATAATTTATAAAATTAAAATTACAGTTTAGGTCATTAAAAAAGTCAATAATTGATAAAGTAGAAGTATAAATGCCTTTTGAAATAAATCTATCTTCTTCAATAAAACCAAAAAATAATTTAAAAAAATAGGTGTTTCGGGGATCCCTGGGTGGCGCAGTGGTTTGGCGCCTGCCTTTGGCCCAGGGCACGATTCTGGAGACCCGGGATCGAATCCCACATCGGGCTCCCGGTGCATGGAGCCTGCTTCTCCCTCTGCCTGTGTCTCTGCCTCTCTCTCTCTCTCTCTGTAACTATCATAAAAAATAAATAAATAAATAAACAAACAAATAAATAAATAAATAAAATAGGTGTTTCAAACAAAGGAAATTTATTATAAAGGTCAAAAAGGGAAAAAGAAGCCTAGGGATGCCTGGGTGGCTCAGTGGTTGAGTAGTCTGCCTTTGGCTTGGGGCATGATCCTGGTCCAGGGATTGAGTCCCACATTGGGCTCCCTCTGAGGAGCCTGCTTCTCTCTCTCTGTCTATGTTTATCTCTCTCTCATGAATGAATAAATAAAATCTTAAAAAAAAAGAAGAAACAAATATTTGTGTTGACTTTCATTTACATAAACATGGTGTAGTAGATGGCTTAATATCATACAAAAACATCTCTTTATGTAACAATGAGCTATCAAAAAATATAAAGGCTCCTCAGACAAAAATTACATGAAGACAAGAACTCAGAGTGGTAATAAAGCACTAAAGTCACTTTTGACTTGAGATTTCTCAGACTTAGTGAACATAATCATTGAAAACTTATGGAACAAGGATGGCTCAACATTGACCAGGAGATAACATCTCAAATATCCACACCCTCAATTTAAGAGCAACCTAATAATAAAAGTAATGTTATCACCTCCAACCAGTACCTACAAATAAAATACAATGTGATAATTAGCAATAAGGAGCTAGATTTCATAGGGATATTTCCCAAATTCGCTGTGACTGAGTGATCAGAGAAACCTTAATCACAGAATGTTGTCCAAAGCATCAAAATATTATTTCTCCTGTGTGCTTTACAGAAGTAAAAGTAAATCCTTCCTGGAGTAATCCATCTTCATCCTACATCTTGTATATTTTCACAGTTAAAATTTTCTAGAAAATAAACTATACATGGCAAGTAAATAAATATCTCTAAACATGCATGCATAAATAAGGTAACATGAATTGGAATGAACAAAAAACAACGGACAGCAAAAGTAGAGCCACAAAAATTCCAGATATTGGAAAAAAATCAGTAGGTTATATGACTAGGACAATAAGTATTTTGATAAATAAAAGACATATGTAAAATATCAGTAGATAGCAAGCAAGCTTAAAAAAAGAGAACTTTAGAAACAAAAAATATAATTACTAAAATTAAAAACTCATATTAAGACAATGTGGAACTAAAGACACTAGAAACAAAGAGCACATTTTGCATGACTAATTTAAATAAATTTAAAATCAGACAAAACAATTGTATAATACTAGGAGTCAGGATATCAGTTACCCTTGGAAAGTTTTGATCTAGTATTATGTAAGGAGTAGCTAAAGAGGAATGTCTAAGGTGCTTATTCTAATTCTGGTTACATGGGTGTGTTGTTTGTATATTTGTTGAGCTCTATACTTAAGACTTCTGTACTTTTCTGTGTTTAGATTATGCATAAGTAAAGAGTTATTTTTTGTGCATGTAAAAAAATACACTAGTCAAAATAGGCCAATTTCTCAAGCCACTGATGCTTAATAGCTGGGAGAAAAAATAGCTTGCAAAATCATCTATGAATAGACATAAAAAGTGATTCTTAGGTAGCTGGTTATATATTTACTTTCTAAAATGCCTATTAATTATGAAATAAAAAATGTATAAAGATACAATAGTCTAATAAATCATCATTTATCTATTACCCAGTTTAACAATAAACTCATATTCAATTTGATTTCATATATATCCTTACTCATTAATCTCCAAAAAGTTAATTTGGAAAAGTTACTGACTGAAAATTTCCAGAACTGATAAAGACACCAACCTATATATTCAAGAAGTATAACTAATCTCCAAAAGGATAAAGTAGAATAAATCTACATCCAGAAACAACTTAAAGAAAAAAACACAAAAATGGAAAATACAAAATAAGATGGTCTAAATAGTACATATCAATAATTAAAACAAGGGTAAATTAATAAATCCTGAAATAATTTGAGATTGGATGAAAGAATAAAGCCTAGGCATATACTATTTTCTGAAGAAAAAAATCAAACATAAGAATGTAGTGCAGTTAAACAATAAAGGAATAGAGTAATACAAATAATGCTAATAACAATAATAAAAGTTGTCATAGTAATATTAATACCATGCAAAAATGGTTCTAAACCAAAAAAAAGAAAGAAAGAAAGATAGCATATAGCATTACTTTATAATGATAAAAATTTCAATTCATTATGAAACAAAACAAATTTAATTTACATAGAAACACAGCATAGCTTCAAAATTTATAGAAATTACAAAAAGAAACAAACAATATCATTCCAATGGGAGATTTTAAAACATGTACTTAAGGAATTGGTAGAACAGTCAAGGATTTAGTAAAATATATAGAAAATTTAATCGAGAAAACGTTAAAGGTGATCTAAATGTTCCATAGAACATCTGAATCCTACAGCTAAAGAATATACTTTCTTTTCAAATGTACATTCAATATTCATTTGTTGGAAAGCATGCCTTGATGAGTTTCAAAAGTTTGGAAACTCATTACATAGAATGTGAATAAGTTAGAAAGTAAAAATAATATAATGCCCAGAAAGAATCTTAAAAGGTAAGAAAATAAATTCGAAGTCTTGTGAATCAAAATTGCAATACTAATGGAAATTGGCAAATATTTACAAATTGAAATTTATAATCTCAAAAGTTGGTAGCTGGCTCCATTATATAACTTCGAGGGACACTTGTGACAAACCACATGTTGACAAGCCATGGCTATAGGCCAAATCTAGCCTGTTGCTCATTTATACAACTGTCGAACTAAAAAAAAAAAAAAAAAAAAAAAAAGTATACTTTTAAAAGGTTGTGAAAAAACGCAGATATTTAACAGAATCCATATGTGTCCTTATTGAAATATTCACTGTATTTTCATTTATAAGAAAAATTTTGTTGACCCCTGGCTTAAATGCTTATATAGAAAGAAAAGTAGGGATCCCTGGGTGGCGCAGCGGTTTGGTGCCTGCCTTTGACCCAGGGCGCGATCCTGGAGACCCGGGATGGAATCTCACGTCGGGCTCCCGGTGCATGGAGCCTGCTTCTCCCACTGCCTGTGTCTCTGCCTCTCTCTCTCTCTCTGTGTGACTATCATAAGAAAGAAAGAAAGAAAGAAAGAAAGAAAGAAAGAAAGAAAGAAAGAAAGAAAGAAAGAAAGAAAGAAAGAAAAGTAATGAGCTTAGTAGATATACTTCCTAAGAAATTGATAAAAGACCAGTAAGACAAACCTAAACAAATTAGAAAAAAATAGTCAAGATAAGAGTAGAAAGTAATAAAACAGAAATCAAACATATGGTTGCTATCAACAAAGCCAAAGTTGTTTCCTTGAAAAGTCTAATAAAACGGAAGAGCTTCTGGTGAGATGGATCAAGAAAAACGAGAGTAGGCACACATAAACAATGCTAGAAATGAAATCGGAAATGCCACTCAGATTCTTCAGACCTGAAAAAGTTATTAAAAGAATAGAATGAGCAGAAGAGATATAACTAGAGGCCTCAGAATGTTAAAAGATAATAAGAGAATACCATGAAAAAAATTATGCTATTAACTTAAGACACTCATGATACTATAGAAATTCCAAATAAAATTTAATCAAATAAAATCCAGCCATTCATGCAGAAAATAATATATCATAACTAGTTGAGTTTTTTCCAGAAATGCAGGTTGATTGGCTAAACACTGGAAAATCACTGAATGGATTAAAGAAGAAATACATAATTGTATAAATACATGCTGAAGAAAACGCTTAGAATATATATATATATTCTAATATATATATATAGAATATATATATAGAATATTATATAGAATATTATATATAATATAGAATTCTCTAATATAGAATATATATATAATATATATATATAATATATATGTGTGTGTGTATATATATTATTTTTAAAAATATTTTTATTAAAATATAGGTAAAAGAGAATTGTTTTTTCCAGAAAATATCTTAAGACTATGTACAAAAAGTCATATATCATATACTGAAGTTAATTATGCTTAACATCAGAAGTAAGCCAAAACAGACTTATGACATTATCACATTATTACAATTAGTACCATTATCTAAACTTCTATTCATCGTGTCATTTTTCTTCCATTCATTCTATTTATTTTCCAGAAGAACTTCGGGTTTTTTTCCTTGTTTATCCAGACTTTCTTGATCACTAATCATATATACATCCTACTTCTAGCAAACTATCAAAAGTACCTTGTGTGCTCAGCCTTTCATTTCTTGAGTAGTCACTTAACTTGTCCCAAAGTATGCAACTGGCCTATTGTTAAAAGCAATTGCCCTTTATCTTACACAACCACTCTGTATGGTAGTCACAGGTCCAGGTTCTATCTGACCTGTGCATTTACAATCTCTTGGTCATTCCGTATTTAACCACTAATTACACAAAACTTTAATTATTAGCAAAACACATAAAGATTAGTAAGAATCTGGATGACAAACTAACTTGGTCATTCACCAAATATTTATCAGAGCTTACCATACACACATGGCATTCTGCTGAAGAAATAAATTGAAGGATTCTTTTTTAAAGTCCATACTCTCAAAAAGTTCAAGTATTTAAGTAGGATGATACACACATACACAAAGTAGGGTAATAAGCACATACACAAAGATTATAGTGCAATGTGTGCTATAAAGAAGACATGCACAGTGTTAACAGGCTCACAGAAAAAGGGCCTAACTCTGCCTCTAAAGTGGCCATGGAGGGTTCCCAGAGAGTTGACCTTTTGGGAGTGCAATGAAGAATTCTTTGGGATTTACCTAATGTTAAAAAAAAAAACAAAAACAAACAAACAAAACAAAAAACAACAACAAAAAACCCAGTAACAAAAACAAAAACAAAAACAAAAACAAAAAACAGCAAGTCACTGAGGTTTAGAGAATATAAAAAATTGGGTAAATGCTATGTAGTGCAGCATGGCTGGAATAAGGAGTTATGGCGTGGTGGAAAAATGGGAAATCCTTAAGGTGAATCCTTAATGGTGAATCTTTGTCAGGCCTGCTTCAAGTGTGCATTTGTGCTTTAATCACAGAAAGAGTAGAACATGAACATTTGGAGGATAGGGGAAAGGTCATGACATAATCAAATTAATGTTTTGGAAAGATTATTCTGGCAGCAACATGGAGAGCAGCATGAAAAATGGCCTGAAGCAAGGACAAGACTGGAGTTGAGATATATGTTTTCCTGCTTTTGAAATTATTCATTACAAAGGCTGGAGGGTAGAGTTACATGCAGTCAGGTGCAGGGTTGCAAATAAGAATGCCAAAATTTTTAAGATCAACTGGTTCTGCCACTTAATCATAAATTAAATCCCCCATATATTTTCCTCCATAAGTGTGTATCTAGCCTGTGTTTATAGACCAGAAACCAGAGAATTAACTCAGTACCTGCCCTGACAGTTTATTACATTTTCCTTTTTTAACAATCCTGATTTTTGCCAAAATGTCATTATAGCCAAAGTCAGAATACTTATACTGTCACTTCTTTCCCTTAACTTCTTTGGTGATTAGCATCCCATTTCTGCCTTTCCACCTCAACCCCACAAACCACTCAAACACATGTGTCCATCCTCCTTGCCTGTCAATTTCTTCTTGTATAGCCTGTATCAGCAAACTACACACCGTAGACATGTTGAGTAGAGTTAATTTATGATGTTTTAATAAAGAGTACTCATGTATTAGAGTAAATATAATTTGTGTTTAACAAATAGGTTAAGTAGGGACGCCTCGGTGGCTCAGTGGTTGAGCATCTGCCTTCCATTCAGGTTGAGATCCCGGGGTCCTGGGATCGAGTTCCACGTCAGGATTCTCACAGGAACCCTGCTTCTGTCTCTGTCTCCGCCTACGTCTCTGCCTCTCTTTGTGTCTCTCATGAATAAATAAATAAAATCTTTGAAAAAATAATACATTAAGTAAAACTTAAGTAGATAAACCTTTTATAGATAACTCAAGATTTGAACAATATATATATATATATATATATATATATACTTTGAAAGCAGAAGATTAATATCATATATCTAAGGAAATATGAATAATAAGTCAAAAATAACAAAGGCCAGCCATTAAAAATATAATTTTAAGTTGTTTAAAACGTCCTTATTTAAATTGTGGATTCTTTTCATTTAAAAAAATAATAATTTTTTTATTAGAGTCTCGTGAATAATATTGTGAGAAGTACTATTTGAGATATTAAAACATCCTTGTGTAATGTGAATAAGTTTTAACTTACAAGAGGCTACTAGTAACCATTAAAAAAAAAAAAGAACACTTAGCTCTGGAACTAAACATGTAAAATGACAGATAAGTTGGCAATTTCCTTTCAAACCTGAAGGTATGAACTGTGAACTATTTTTACATATAGTATATATGTATAGATATATAATAATAGATATATAATAATCAGAATTTTAAAGATACAGAAATTGAAGTTTCCAGAGTTTAAAGTGTTGAAGGTGAAATATAAACAGCACAACACAAACTCGAATCCATTTCTTTCCATTTCAAACCCCATGCTTTTAACCACTATGGTGTATTTCCTGAGTTAATAGAAAGTAAAGGATCAGTAATAGCATTCTACAGCTTCTTTATTGGTTATAGATTTGCTTTCTAGGCAGAGTCATTTTTATTAGGCGAGAGGAACTGGAACCCACAACCCTCTATTTTGATGCTGCTTTCCCTGAACCTAGAAAATGTTTTTAAATAACAATGATACAGGTTTCATCAGTAAAGATTACAATGTGAGATCTGTGTGTGAATTTACTGTTAATATTAAACTGTTATTCAAAGTATTACTTAGAATCCTAAGTATATACAAATTTCCATTATTAAAATTTGGTTTATGAAAAATATATTTAAGATAGAGTTTGATTCCAGAAAAAGTAATTATGTGACAGGATTGCACTGTTTATTTGGTTATCAAGAATCTTAATAACAAATCTTGTTTTATTTGAGAAAAAAATGCTTGTCTGTAAAAATCTGCACACTTGTGTTCCTCTTTTAATCTTGTTATATGATTTCTATTTTTTACGATTTTTCTTACAAGTGGATTTTAAGTCATGTTAATGTGTGTAGAATAGGTTATCATCTGTGCTAAATACACATCTGAATGAATATTTTAAAAAGAAGACATCTGGACCAAGGAAATTATAATATATTAATTTAAACATAATTTTCTATTATAAGTTCATATTTCCATACAATTTTAAAATGGTAGTATATCTTCTTTAATAAATAGCATCTCATGATCTTGAAAATACACCTTGCAATACACCTTGTGGTTGTATCCATAATGATCAGAAACCTGTGGTATTCAGGGAAACTGAAATTATTTTAGCATGTTATTTGAGGATAAAGTTTAATATAAATTAAATTCATTTATATGAGCATAATTAAAAGCCTACCCATACAAAGCAAAAAAAAAATTGTGCTGAGATATAAAGAGTGGTTAAAGCCATGTAAACTGCAAATTTCTATATAAATTACTTGGCATCCAATTTTTGTTAAATATTTAATGTTTCTAAAGTGGGTTTCTGCTTATACATCTGTCTTTTTGCTTTTCTCTATAGAAAACGTGGAGCAGATGGGGACAGTGAGACAATATAAAGATAATTCTTCTTCCTGAATGTGAATTCACTAAATATTTAGGATCTTGGCAGCAGCAGTAGTGTGCCACACACAGAATGACAGTCCTATAATCTCTCCATCTATGGACAACAGCTGTTTTATATATTGACATATTTTTTCCAATTTTTTTATATTCACACATTGCAAATTTGAGGCATACATATACATGTGAATATATGTATATGTATTTGTACATATGTGTATGTATCCAGATTTTCTCAATTAGCATTGTCACAAATATCTTCCATATATAATATTCCATCTTATTCATATCCATAATGTATTTAACTACAAATGTTAAAAATTCAACTTTTTTTTTTGCTGTGTTAACTCTGGGATGAATATTAACCTTTGCATCATACCTAATGACAGTCTTAACATGAACAGTTAATAGTAAATTAACTGAGGCTATAAAATAACAAAAATGTTAAAGGTCTCAACTTATTGAAATTTGGTGTGTTTATGTACACATATGCAAAGAAAAGTAGGAAAATCAATGTATCTCAGAACAAGCATATTTTAGCAGCCCTTCTTTTAGATGATAAGACAAAAATAGGGTGGGTAATTACATATAGCATTCATAAATACGTATCAATAAATTTATTAGTACATCAGTAAATGAAAATGCTTTAAGGGCTTAAGATCAAATGGATCCCAAGACTAAAATGCAAACAATAATTGAGGCAAATTACACACACTTCAAAAGGGTTTTTTTCTTTTCTTAAAGATTTTATTTATTTATTCAAGAGAGACACAGAGTTAGACAGAGGGAGAAGCAGGCTTCCACCAGGAGCTCAATGAAGGACTTGATCCCAGGACCCCTGGACCATGACCTGAGCCGAAGGCTGTTGCTCAACTATTGAGCTCCCAGGCATCCCCTTCAGAGGGGTTCCTGTTGTTACAAGTGGAATCCAATTTCCTTGAATATAACTTGTTGCTGATTTTAGAGACTCCTCAGGTGGCATTACATGCTACATTAAAAATGTAAACCTTTAGAAATGAAATATTAACTTGCATATTCAAAAATATTATAAAATGAAATAGCAATAAAGAATGGTGATGTGTCACCACAGCTACACTAATACAATAGTAAATTGGGCCCAACTAGAAGAAATTGGAAGAATTCTTGTTCATGTTTTTTTTCCCACATTATCTAAGTGAAGAGATTTGTCTGGCAGATCTGAATATCTGTTTATATAGATTCACTATAAAACAGTTTTAAAAGTGTCCATCAGAGTGTAGATACTTCCAATTTCAGAATACCCTCATACTCTATGAAACTCTAATTTCAAACCCATCAAAAAGACATCCTAGTATTTTATAGGTTCTCAAAAAGGTAAAATTCCTCTAGAAATGAAGGATTTTCTTTTAAGAGTAGGAGGAATTACCTGATGTCCACATCCAAGCATGCTTTTTGACACCAAGTAAGCAATGAATTCTTATTAATGGAAATGGTCAGACTCTAAAAAAATATATTCTATCACTACAAATTGTCTAATAGAACTCAATCCTTTGTACATGTGAGCTATTTGAAGCAAGAAATCCAAAGCTTAAACTTTCCTTGGAAATTGGTACTTCTGGACCTTAGAAATTCAGACAGTGCTCACTTAAGGGCTAACCTAAAACATTAAACACACACACTTTTCCCTTAAAAGGAAAAAGTTAAGAAATAATAAATGCATTATCTAAGCAATTTGACAATGACATTAGATTATATCTTGATTTAACTGAGCAAATACTGTTGGTCCTCAATGCATATTACTAAGTACATAAAAAACGAGCATTTAATAGTTATTATTTTAAAATTCTCTTCAGAATTCCCTTCTATTTCCCACCAAGAGGAAATAAGTCGGCAGCTACCTCGAGTTGACTATAGCTTGCCAACAAAAAACTGTACTGGTGCTTACCTGTATCTAATTGTAATTATGCACAAGACCCATCCCCATAACCAAATAATACGAAGAAATGAATGTTACTACCTGTGGCTTCTTGACTCAGGGATCAGCTAAGAACATGCTTTGTCTTTGTCAGAAAGCGATTCAACTCATTCTTCTAACCCTACCAATTTCCCTTATTATCAAAAGTACAGAGACCCACTTACTGGGGACATAAATTAACATTTAAGGGGTCATTACCTTGTGGCCATTAATGTTATCTAGTGACTACTTAAGAAATCTATGGAATTCTAATTATCCAAGCTTCAAATCCATGTTTTTCTAGCATACGTGAATCCCTTTCAGAATTGTCAAATTGCATTAAGATATATATTCAATAAGTAATTATTAATTGCCTATTATGTGGAGGCACTTTATGTGAACACCAAGATTATTTAACCACTGTCCCTTCCTCACCTCAAGGGATTCAGTGTAGAGCTG
Organism: Nyctereutes procyonoides; assembly: GCF_905146905.1. Classification (NCBI taxonomy): domain Eukaryota; kingdom Metazoa; phylum Chordata; class Mammalia; order Carnivora; family Canidae; genus Nyctereutes; species Nyctereutes procyonoides. The sequence continues at coordinate 21,064,078 of NW_026575121.1, forward strand.
GGTGAGACCAACACCTAACTATAGAAAGAGAAACGTTTTCTGTTTCTGTTAGCTAACTTAACAGGTAAGAAATGGATCTGGCTGGCCCAGAACAAATGCCCCTTCAATGGCATCTACCACCAATGAAGTATTTTTTTTTTAAATCCAGAATTACTTGATCTATTTTTGATTAAACTTCACTGAATACAGAAACATTTTGATGTTTATTACCCTGTTGAATTCCCTGACTTTAGAAACATCTCTATGTAAATGGTGTGCTGGGAAATGTACTTTACTTTCTATTCACTCTCTGAAGTAGTCATTCATGGTTCATTTGACCACTCTAGGGTTCAAGTTCTCTTATCTGAAAATGAGAATGCAAATTACTTCACAGATATAAAGCCTGGCATCAGTGCTATTTTTACAAACCTCATGATTCATTAAAACTCTTCATAGTCTCTGTACCCCAAACCTCTATTAGGTGCTTAAGTGCCACCAAAGCTTTATCAACAAGTACTCACGTATCACTCACAGCAAACACTCACACTGTGAAGGGCATGTGTTCATGTAGCAAATGCCAAATGTACAGAGCTTTAAATAATTATGACATGCACACTTAAAACAGATCCCCATTGTCGGATTTAGTTAAGTACCACCAATTTGAATGTGCACTTAACATCTATGCACATATTTTACCCTTAAAACTGACAGAATTTCTAAATGATATGAAAAAAAAAACACACAGTTTTTGCAGCTAAATTAAATTTTCACTGAGTGGTAACCAAATAGGAAATATATAATAAAATAACAAAAATGCAAGGCATGTAATAATTACTAATTTTAATACTAAAGGTGATATATGAGATATATCAGCAGATACAGCAGATATATATGTGGTTGTTTTAATTAATATGTTGAGTATTTATACTAAGAAAGGATCTTAGCGAAAACACCCAAAGTGGTACAAAACCATTGTTAGAGTTCAAAACAAAACTTAAAATGAAACTAATTGGACTATATGGAGTATGTAAGAAAAGACTGATCAAACTTTATCAAAACTTTAAGTACTATCTCAAGACCAGCTTGAACTTTTCATGACTATAACGTACATGTATTGCTAATTCACCTATGAAGCTTTTCCAACTCCTAAACTAGATGATTTCACTTTTAAGCTTATAATGAACTGAAGTAGAACGACTTAAATAGTGAATCAGTATGTTTCTATAGTTACAAAAAGTAGTTCTGTTGCTCTTTCCAAATATCAGCATCTACTAAGAAAGTACAGTACATTGAAATTGTTTCCCCCCCGCCCCCCATTGGTGAAGAGATTCACACAACCTCATCCTTCTGCCATTAGAGGGAAGAGGATCTACATATTGTTAAAGTACACCTAATGAGATATTTACATCTAAAACATATTTTTCACATGGGCAGAAAACGGTGAAATAGGTTTGTAAGTAACTGAGAAACCAATATGTAAAGCTTTTTTTTTAAATCTACATTTTATGAATATATATATGGAATTGAACTTTCCAAAGTATATACATGTATAGGCTATGAAGATGATATTTTTACGGTCTGAACTGTATAATACTTTTACCAATTGTTCTGGCCCAACATAAAACACCTCATTACAAACAAATCCAAGATATCTATTTGAGTATACATTACAATTGGTTTCACACAACACTAATCACTGCATTGCTTATCTGCTTTTTATGCATTTCTCACCATCATCTTGTTACATGAAAAACAAAAATGTAATTCTGTAACATTTGAAATTGAATTGGTGAGTTACTTGGTAAATTTAGAATTTCAAAAAAAATATGTCTGTACAATTGTTGCACGTTACTTAAATATTTGTTCTCCTTTTCAATTTGAATTTCCTTTCCAGTAACAGTGCTATAGATAGACATTTTGGTCTTCAAATGTATTAATTTTTTATAGGCTTTGCTAGTTAATTAAATTATCATCTCAGAAGAGAAGCTGATGAAAAACTGAACAAAAAGGTTCTGCAAAATACTAGATATTCTTAGATAAATAAAACTTTAGTTTTTAAAAATATTATGTCACGTATAATTCTTCTAATGTAAGCAATCATGAAGTTTTTTGTTTTTTTGAAGGTTTTTTTTTTGGGGGGGGGGGTGCTCATTAAGGCCTTACCCTTCCAGTGCATTGTGAAACCTACAGAAGAACTTGGATCCCCACTCTATTCTTGGGACTTTCAGACTTTTTCTCCCCACACACTGGTTATAAGGGTTATGCTTACCCACTCTCATCAGTGACATTGTTTATATAAGTTGTTCTCCATAAGGGTAGATATGGATTCCTAGATAATTTAATACCTTCCACATTTATCATCCCATCCCTGTATTCTAAAATAAACTTTAGGTAGAACTGGCTGAATCTTATCCCCTTTAAACCTTGACTTCAGGGACACCTGGGTGGCTCAGTGGTTGAGCGTCTGCCTTCAGCCCAGGGCGTGATCCTGGAGGACCGGGATCGAGTCCTGCATCGGGCTCCCTGCATGGAGCCTGCTTCTCCCTCTGCCTGTCTCTCTCTCTCTTTCTCTCTTTTTCTGTGTGTCTCATAAACAAATAAATAAAATCTTTAAAAATCAATCAATCAAACAAACAATGTTTACTTCATAAAGAATGTTTCTGGGACCATTACACCAGAGCTTGTAAAAAATGTAGAATCTAGGCCCTTACTCCAATCTATTTAATCACCAGGGTTAAATGTCAATATTCTCTGGTCAAATCAACTATAACTAGTATTCCAGGATCAAATGAGACAAAGTATGCTGAAATGTTCCCAAGGAAATATCTTGGGCTACTTAGACCCTAAAAGTTTTTTGCATATGGCTATAGATACTTGGAGTATCTTAAATGCAACAAATGACTACAATATATGACAAACTATCATAAATTCCACAAGAGAATGGCTTACATTTGTCTTGATGCTGAAAGAGGAAGATATTTCTATTTAAATCAGTAGACTCACTTGGGAACTTTTTGAAAACATTAAAAAAACTACATTGAACAAATCACTTTTGCCATAGATGAATGTGTTTCATAATGCAGTAACTGCTTGATTATACTGGTAAAAATAGATTTTTAAAAAAAGATTGCTGAAAGTCTCAGCTGCTGGCAATATGTGATTTGTTGCTCTTAATTGATTATTAATTTTTTTAAATATAAGTGTGCCAAATTAATCAGTTTGAGAAGCCAGTTGAAGGCTGTCAAATATTAAATGAATTTCTCATACCTCTGTATTCAGGGTCCATTCTTCTATTTGAGAAAAAGTAGTTCTAGATTCTTCTAAATTAATCAAGTGTTCATTAATTATACAATATTGTTCTCTGACGTCCATATTTAAGGAGAGATAACTGTGTTTATTGTGTTCACAACAATAAAGGAGACAATGGGATAAATTTTACAGCCAAGACCCTCCAGGATAGGGTCCTTCTCCAGTTCTCTTTATTTTCTACATACTTCCCTACATGGTGGCACTTACCATTGCTTAGGTGGACCAGATCCTGTCTTATCTCCTTGTTTATGTCTATATTGAATCCTGAGCCAAGAATATCCTCCTCTTGGCTTCTTCCTTTCTATCCCCAAGTTTGGAAATCTCCTGATCATCTTTTAAGACATAAATCAAATAAAATTTCTCTATGTATCTCTTCTCACAAGTCAAGGCCACCATCTTCTGTGTGGTAATATAGAATTTGGTATATATTATTATTACAGCTTTTATCTTATTATGCTGTAATAACACTCGACATGCTTATTTCCCCCACTAGACCAGGCACTCCTCCAGAACAGAGACAATACAGCATCCATTCTGGCACTCCATTAGCACAATGCTTCATACACAGTGTGCTCTCAACAATGCTTTTTGAATAAAGGAATGAATTTTTCATTGATTAGGCATTAAGATAAATTCATCTATGTAAAGTCTCCCTTTTATTTTTTTATTGCATGCCTTGTAGCAATGACAATAGCAACAAAACAACAGACATTTATTGAGGGCTTGTCTAGTGCTAGGCACTGTGCTAATAGCTTTACATCCATTATTTATCTCATTTAATGTTCAAAACAATCCTCTGAAGTGAGTACAATTATCATCCCCATTTTAAGAGAAGGGAAACTGAACAAAGAGAGATTACACATTTGGCAGATGGGAGTGTCAAGATAAAAACTGAGGTCTTCTGACTCCAGCACTTATCATTTTGAACAAATACAAAAAGCAACCTTTTACATGATTGATATAAGAGCTAATAAAATGCTTTAGCCAGTGACATAACTAACCAAACATCTAAAAACAACCCTCTATTAACTGCACAAACAATGACTCTTCATAAGAAAGTTTTCACTGCTTTCATCTTTCCTACCCTGCACTGTATTTATTAATGCATTGTGGTTGCAATATAAAGAGATTCCATTGTTTCCAATAATACTCTGCTATTATTCTACTTATATATGCCTAGTTTACCAAAATCTAATTAATTTATCAACATCCTCCTATTAAATATTTCTTTCAATTAAGAATTCCCATTTTGCTTCTAAAAAACTTTGTATTTACTGTATAACCATGGAATATAAAAACCATTATAAAGTTAAATCTAATCCTTGAATAAAATGATGTTTGCATAGTACTTTAGTTAATTGTCCTTGTCATTTATTTAAAATTTACAGAGAATTGATTTTACACACACACACACACACACACACACACACACACCCTTACACAGAAAAAAAATCTACCATATCCTAAAATTTCTTTTTGTTTACATTAATGTATATGAAATTCAGTTATACCAACATTATGGTTTCTGTGTTTCTAAATCAACTGGAGAGAGGTAAGTTGAGTTAAAAATCAGTCATTTGTAGAAATCACAACACTGCATCTATGAAATGCAGAGATTGACTTGAATGAAGAATAGGAAACAGTTGAGGTGAAGGACAGGTTCTATATCTTGATCGGTTTTTTGGTCATCCAAAAATATATCTTTTCAACCTAATTTGCCCTTCTGTTACTACTTGTGCTTTATCGTCCATTCTCCTTAAACTAGACTTTCCTTGTAAAATACGGTTTTAACATTGCCTTTTGTCTTTACTAACTATGTAACCTAGTCTGAAGCAGTTTTTACTATTAGAGTAAAAAATGAATTTATTTTAGTTAATTATCTTAAAAAAATACTAAAGACAAAGTTTATGTCCTTATTGAAGCAACTATAATCTAAGGCTTCCCCATGGACAAGAGTAAATTATTTTCTTAGGATTTTAAAATTATTTCCATTCATCAAGCTACATAGATAGAAAAAAATGTTTTTGTTCTTTCAGGTGAGACTCAAAGTTGCTGAGTCTTATGTGACTATCCATAATACTAGTAGTGCCTTGTTCTTAGGAGGGTTAGGTCTATGTCCTTGAAAGATAATATATTCTTAAGCATTGTTAGTTGGAAAGGAGCTGAGAAACATTAGGTCCTGCTCTTTCCTAATATGAGAAATCTTGCTTCTCTATCCAGGTATTACAGAATGTATTTATTAGTTCACTGACAGTTTCATGGACATTGGCTAAGTACTCACAATGTGCCAGGTCCTGTGCTAGGTGTGACAGCTACCTACTCAAATCCCCCATGGCCCCTGTGCTCAAAGAGTTCAAGGTCTAGTGGGGGAAAACATAATCCTACAACAACTTCTACAAAAGTAACTTTTTTAAAAACTAAGGCTGTTTTACTTACCAGGAATTGTCTGAACATCAGTACTTCGAATAACACCAAATAATTTCTAGAAGACAATTTTTGTCTTATGTTTATAAAGACATTATTCCTGCCCTCAATGAATGTATAGTTGTATAATGAGGTAGCTACAAGAGCTAATTTTGCCATGATTTGATAAACTTTATAATAGGGCTACCTGGCTTTTATCCATATAGATTAATTTTAATGCAAACTTTGCTACAAAAAAGATACCACTACATTTTATTTCTGCTAAGTTTAACCGTTATGGACTCTTTTTTGCAGGTTGTTTTCCAAATATTTAAAAATTATTTTACAGAAGAATTTCAGTTTTAACTTTTTTGTTCAACAATCAATTCTCTCTTGTCTCATAGGAGCATGGAACATCTTTATTTAAAATTATATTGAGATAAAATGGAATGTTAACTTGTAATTCAGAATGTGACATGCCAGGTCTCATTTTAATACTATGTCTAATTATTTTCAAGTGTTTTTAGACTGTTAAAATGGAATCTGTCCATTCTGGCATGAATCCTGGTACATCTAAGGTGTGCCAAGCAGCAGTGTACTGGTCAAAATGCACTCCTGCATGTGGCCCTGTCAAATCATATTTTCCTAAAATTTTTGGTGAAAACCAATAAGAAGGAAAATAATTTCTTCTTGAAATCAGTTGTCTTGAATATCACATAATATTCTCATGATTTATTCAAATATTCTAATTGATTTGATTTGATTTGATTTTGGACTCCTTTTTAATTTTCTATTTTCTTTATTGTCGTTGCAATTTATTCATTCTTTTAATCTGATATTCTGATGGATTAAATATCATTTATTAATTTGGAAAACAGAATCCAAAATTCGTCAGTCTTTATCAATTACCTCAGTTTATTCAGATTCCAAATAAACAGAATGAAAAATAGATAACTCTACAGAAGTTGTGGAGATGCAGGAGGCGGAGATGACAACATTCCACAGTAGATTTTCTAATTCTCTACCCTTTTAGGACTATGGCACATAATCCTCTAGCTGGTGGGAATGTTGCTGGCAGACATCTTTCTGCTGACAATTCTCTTCAGAACAGTCTTGCCTCATTGTGTCAACCTCCTCAGAGGCAAGGGTGTCTTCCCAGGACTGCCTGAAGCTGATGGCTGATTCATTATGCAGAGTTTGCTCCTATTCAGAACAACTATAAAGGTCCATCCAGGCCTCAGAGCTCCCCATGGATCAACGGAGGTCCTGAGACTGCATCACAACTCACGTCCATCCTCTGTCCAGTCTTGCTTCTTTCCCTTCCATTCTTTCAATGTTAATCTCTAAATTGCATCCTAGAATTCCTCCCGCTTGCTAATCTCCTTCTCGGAGTCTGTTTATGGGGAAATGTTGAGATGAGCACTGCCCAGCAAACTCTAAAAGAGATCCATTGGCTTCAATCTTACCTGTAAAAAATGAATTTACTCAGTGACTTAATGTCTTAGGGAGGGAACAAGCACTATTTTCTGCTAAAAAGTTAACACAATCTAGTATTTACATACGCATGTGAAGAAAGTTGGTTTTTCTCTCCACTTACAGATTTTACTTAATCAAACAGTACAAGAGGGATTTACTTAGCAGCTTTTGACTAAAATGGCAGTCTATGAGAAAAGTGACAATCATTCAAGAGAACAATAGCCTTCTGGAGAATATTAGTAGAATTAGGGATCCTGTAATAGGATCACTGCAGATCCACAGAATGATCCCTTCTTAAACTAGGCAAAGCTATCACATTGTCTATGCTTCTTTCTTCTCCTCTTTAAAATACAAACTTCATTCTTGTGTGTTTCTACTATATTCAGTTAATAAAAAGGAGAAGACAACTTAGAGCTGAACCAGAATCATAGTTCACAAAAATTTAGAAAGGAAGCTAATTTTAGGTTATCTCATTTAGCTTTTCTATTTTAAAGATGAAGGATTTATAACCTGCATAGTTAAGTTTTAGGGAAGGTACTAGAAGTTGGTTGTTTTTTTCTTTTAACATTGTGCTACATTTTCACCAAAGTTTTGTACACTTAACATTCATATTATACAAACTGCCCTCAATTATTATGTCCTGAGTTTGGTGGGGATAGATACAAGTAAGTAAGCAATTATGTAGCCATTTGATGAATTCTGTAAGAGAAGTCAGTTCAAGTGTGTTTTTTTAATAGTTATAACTAAAATGTAGGATAAAAAGTTATATATGTCTCTGCTTGTATGGGTGTCTCTGTGTGTTGTATTTCAGTTTTAAATCCTACCACTTTTATTTCACATTTGGTTTTTGCCTTGATTGCACAGAATACACACTACCAATTAAAATTCTCAAACTGTGCAACTGATAATAGAGCTGTCTACCATAGATAAATGTATGCAAATATCTAATAATGTATTTAACTGTACATTTTAAGGTGTTAGTATGATTTTATCAATGAGAATACAAACTTTATTATTAATATTTTTTTAAATATTAATAATAGCAAATCATGTTATAATTGCAACAAGGCATAGCAAGCCATGAAGTAAAGTTGATTAATGCCCTCTGATGCAGATTGGAAGCACCAAAGAAGTAAATTAATCAGAACCACTGCATTGTTTGTCATGTTCTTTTGCTTAAGTATTCCACATATTACTCTAGCCACTAAATTTTAAGTGGATCTAAATAACATATTGCATTAAATTAACTTACTCCCTAAGGAATCAATTCTATAGATATTAATTATATATCTGATAATTGAAAATATATTTGCCTCAGGGTTATATAACCACTTACAACTCAGGTTATATTTACATTGCCTTAAAGTTGGCCTATTACAAACCATGCAACCCATTCCTATTCAGAATATATCCCTACTATATGAGAAGATGGTATACATCATTTAAGCCTCAGAAGGGGAGATGCAGTTCATCTTTCAAATGACTAGTGAAGTAATCTTGTAATATGTCAACCTGCTCTGCAGACTTTAAGCTCCAACATCAGAGGTGAAGACAACTTTACAGAGATTTCTTAGCCTAATGGCACAGTTGCCTGGGGCCAAATCTCTTAATATGCCCTGTTTGTTTGTGGGTGTGTGTTTATACACACACACGTATGCTGTCTGCTTCTCTGAACCCTCAACAATGTAACTATTCTAAACGATTTAAGCAAGAGGGGTTTTGACACTAGGAAGAGGAAAAAAAAATTGTAACAACAAAAAAACCTTTACTCTTCTTTCATCTTGAAGCTAATCAAAGAATTGTCCTGATAAACCATTACTATGCACTATTGATAATCCTGAGGGTGTGCTCATTATCAGGTATAACCTAATAGATATTTCCTCTTCTAAAGCAAGGATCTTCAAACATTGTTTCATTGCATTATTTTATTATATTGAAAAACAACTATCCATAAACTTGAGGATACAAGGAAATATATGTGTATTTATTTACTTTATGAATAATTCACATGTAATTATATTAATCTGTATATCAATATGGTAAAACCTTTATCTTCATTTTTAAATATAAGTGAACAGAAATCAAAATTCCAGAATTTTCCCTATATATCTACTTTCATCTTGAGAACCCACTAGTCCTGGGCAAATTTAAGATGGGTCAAATTATCACTGTACACACTATACTGTATGTTAGTACCCCCTCTTCTCCACTAAATCCCAGTAGTTCTTCTACCTAGGCACTGAGACAACCCAAAATACCCTCAATGCCTATGGATTCCCTGGGTTAGCAGTATTTCCTCTGGTTGAGATGCTAATACTGATCTAGACGGCCCAGAGAATAGGTTAGGGCCTGGCAGTCAGACTACACTTGGTTTGTTGTTATTTTCCCATCTGCACTAGTAGTCAGTTGATGGGATTGTTCCAGTTAATAAGATTTACATATTCCTTCATTTACAGAATTCTCAAAAAACAGACATGTTGCTGCATTTACTAACATAATCTATACATCCAAAAAAAAAAAAAAAAGAGTTGAAGAAGGGTTTTAAGCAAGGAGTGCAAATGTTGATATTTAAAATTGCAAAATATAAACAAAAATTTTTATAAAAAAAGGATAATCTTCATTTTCCAATCCATTGTTATAAGATTATGTAGAAACACCAACCTCATTTCCAGTGTTATCGGTAAGCTAATTATTTTCATGAGTTAACCTTTGCCGAAGTGTGTACTTTGGTAAAGTTCCAATGTAAATGACTTTTGTAACAATGCACATTGAGATCCAAAATCCTGTTATGGTCCAAATTCTGGGTTAAGAACATATAAAAATTACAACCATGCTTATAAAGTTGTGTTTGCAAAATTAACTAGCATTTTCTTGTTTAATATAAACAAAATCCAAGTAACAATCACTTCTAAATAGACAGGAGCAATGCATATAATTATCCTGCATAAATAATCAATTTTAAAAACCACTGTATTTACAGCCTTAAAAGGTGATTATATTTTGTAGTTTCTTATGATGTAATTCACTTAACCTACTCATATATATTGCTTGTTGCAAATGAGAATTTACTAGTTTATTGAGGAGAAGAGATAGTACAAGATTTCTAAACTTGTGGCTAACAGTCATTTCCAAGATATATTTCTACTGTCAGGGTTTATCACCAATTTCCATAATTGATGTTTCATCTACAATACTGCAACTTTTTTATACTATATAGATAATTAACTAGTCCTCACTTCCAGCTGATTATTTCTATCCTCCAAGGAGCCTCACGGTATAATGGACAAAATGTCAAGAATAATTAGGAATAATGATGGTGGCAACTATGCTATCAAACAATGTGCACCTCCAACTGATTCTTTCATGCTTTGACTTTGAAGAAATTTACATGATTTAAAACTCTCTCCCAGGCTTTAATTTTTCTTGATACAAAAGTAATAAGGTTTTGGAAAATAAAAATAGAATACTTTTATATTCATATATATGTGCACAAGGCCGAGGTTTATATATTTATTTTCATACTTAAGGTGGTAAAATCAGCTGAGTTCTAAGTGCCCCACAGCTTGGCAAGATGTCATATCACTGCATATGTAATCGTTTGGTATCTTCCACATGATATTTGGAAAGCCAATAGAGCTATTTATCATGTTGAATGAAGTCTACAGAAGTAATATTTTGTTTTGGGTGGATACTTGATACATGTATCTTTAATGATACTGATATACATATCCTTAGGTGTATCTAATATGTGCTTCTTAGGTGACCTAATACATGCTCATTCGATCCATCCTCCAATAGTCGTTCCTCGGGGTAATTTAGCTGATGGGAGGAAAGGCAGTATGCATTCTTATGTTATCATGTTCAATCTAATTCACAAAGTGTCACCTCTGTCAAATTGCATAGAAATAATTTATGCTAATCCTGGCATACACTGCTGACCATTAAGAAACTGGTAACTTCATTTCAAGCTGCAAAATAATTCTAAAAATATAAATGCATTTCATAATATAACATATATGAGAGCTCATATCACTGGCACGTTAACACTTTTATCTGCACTTCCCTACAGTTTGGAAAGTGTTTATTTTGTTGTAGGACTAATCTAACAGTCTCTTTTCTTTTTTCCCCCACTCATTTGCTCTGTGAAATAATGAAAATATTTATGTCTAACTTACAGATGAAAGCTGTGAGTCTCAGGGGATGAGAGATTTATCTGAGGTCACGCAATTGATAAATAAATGTCATTAGAAGCAGAAGCAGACTTTTCTGAATTTTGATTATATTAACCAAACCCTTCTCCAATTTCTCTAACATGACATTATGTGTACAAGAAAGTCAGGTGGATAAAATTTGCAAATTTTCCTAGTTCAAGTTGTAAAAAGTATCTCTTGAAATATTAATACTTAATTTCATAAAATAAATATCTAAATTTTACTTAGTTCGTAGAAACATGAAGTTGACAATCCCAGTCTTAGAAGGATTCAGCTATATAGTACAATGAATGCTGAAGCTCAGAGAAAGCATATTTAATTCTTGTATATAACCTTTCACTCCCAAAGTCCTGTGTATTTTACCTCACCTGTCAACCAAAGTCAAGTAATGTTGAACTTATGAAGTCAATATTCACTTTCACATCCCCCCAAAAAAGCAAGAAATGTAACAGGAAAATATATAATAACACTTTATGGGTCTCTTGAATTCTTCAAAGATTTGTCATGAAAAAGAAAAAGACACAAGAAATCTTACATAAGGGGGTGCTGCTCAGCAATGCTCACTCAGGGGACCATGCTATTGAAAATCGCACAAAAATGTCCCTGAAGATAAAGCAATTCTCGGCCTCCACCTAAATCCATGTTAATCAAGTAAAGAGGAGAGTCAGTCTGGGAGGAAAAGAATCGAATGCTGCATTTAATGAGGAACTCTTTATTCTTCCCAGTCGGGCTATTTCATGCCATATAAAAGGAAGGCTGGTATTGGATTATGTCTAATGCTACAAAACAGGTTGAAGAGATAAGAAAATCTGTAGGGACTCAGAAGCATTCACAGGAGTAGGAGACTAACAAAAATTCCTTCCCCTCTGGATGTCTGGGAAAAAATTCACATCGTCACATGTGCTCATGTTACCACTTAAGCTACATATACTTATGATTTGTTGTTTGGGAATCTTTGAGGACGGAGTTTTTACCTGAGTACGGATGCTTCTTCGATTTTGCCAACGAAGAAAGCTGAAAATTACTCAAGTGGTATGATAAATGCCCCCAGTTATCTGTAAGGAATGTTTCTATGGTAAATGATTCTAAATTAGAAAAAACTCAAAATGCTTTGCAGCCCCTTAAAATAATACTTTTATATATTTTAAATAATTCCTTGACTGATTAATATTTATGATTTTATATAGAAGCTAACTTGATGCTGCAGTTGGAAAGTTAATAATTTACGGAGGCTGCTTTGTAGTCTAATGGCAGCACTTGACTTTTGCTACTGCTGGAGGCCCTACAACTTTGATGTTCCTGTCTTAAATTAAGAGAAAAGAAAGAGTCAGGTATCAGCTCTTGTTCAGTTACTTTTTCTGAGGGGTTCTTTTAAGTGAGTTCCATGAAGCCATAAATGTCTTTTAACAACAATATTGATTGCAAAATAAAGCCTCTTTCCATTATCTTCTTAGAGGAATCACAGATAAAGGTGTTTTAAAAGTTTGAGTAACATTACTTCTTTCCAGAATGTAAGTGTACTGTTAACTCTCTGGAGCACATAAAAGGAAAGTTTCCAGAGGGGTTTGCTATGTAAGCAAATCTTTTCTTCCTTCCTAATTCAAAATAAATCATGAAAAGCCATGGCATTAATTTCCTCTGACTGTGAGTGTATATGTGTTTTAATTTAGAGAAACTCTACAGACTTCTAGATTTTCCTTACAAGTTTGGTAACAACCATGTACAATGAACACTATTGCCTGCTACCTTGAGACCTAGGAATCGACAGGTAATGGTTCTCAAGGTAGCCAGCAGTGCCAATTATCCAGCCCCAGTGTCCAGGGAAGCTGGTAGACAAAAGCTCAGCGAGTCGAACCATTGCATACTGAGTGCGTTTAGCAAAAACTCGGAGGATCTCCTTATCCAGTCAACATGATCTTTAGTTATTCATCCTCACTGTAGTTGGTTATTCCCAAAGTCCAAGCATATTATTAGAATTCAGCAACCCCGTCATTTTATATTATAATAAAGCATGCAGCAAAAGATAAACATAAACCTGGAAATGTATTTATTTTAAATGGTCGGTCAAATAATAAGTGAAAAATTTGTTCAATCCACGTAGTGAAAAGTCTTTTTATTGCAATATGAACCACTGGTACTTGGGAAACATGATTTCTGATTCCCAAGCAAATGTAAACTAGAACTAGTTTAAATGTTTTGAACTCATTAGCTGAGGGTTTCTATTTTGCAGACTACTTCAGGGCTCAATCACATAGAAAAAGAAAACATGGCAAAGCAATAATTTCTGATAGAAGGAGAAATCTGAATCTATGCTACTTACTTACCACTAGTAATGAAATTGTAACTAGGTTTATGTGGCTGGTAAAAGTTTGAAAGACCCACAGAATTTTTAATTAGTCAACGAATTAGTTTTCAGTATCTTTGCAGATGCATGGTAAGAATTCCAGAAATAAAAGAGATGATATCTTTCCCCTGACTCAATGGCTTGTCCATCAATAAGCTATAGGAAATAAATAATAAAAATTCATTGAGAGAATGCTTTTTTAAATTTCCATACTAAAAAAAAATACATCACACTAGGAATAAGAAGGATTCAAAGCAACTTAAATGACTTTTTACGTTACTAAGTGAACACTTTGCTGAGAAATTTATGAAGTACTTTAATATCTGATGAGGTTCCAAATGTTTGATTAATTCAGGAAGATTTTTTAACATTTCAATATGTTGTTTTTCTAATTGGTCCCTTTCAAACAGAATTTAACATTGGTTCCTTATTTCCCATTTTTAAGCATTTTTCACTGGCTGAAATCAGTCATATCTTGAGATAACCTGCTTATATTATGTGCTTGCAAAAAAGAACTTGGGTAATACTTTGGGCCTTCCATGAGTTTCTCTTTGGCTTTTTTTTTTTTTTTTTCAAATCAGATTTGTCTTCTTTGCAAGAGCATTACCCACAAATATTTCTAAACATATGTTAGTAATATTCTACAAAATTACTTTTTCTTTCTTTTTACAGTTTTCGGATTATATGATTTTATTTTTTTAATATTTTATTTATTTATTCATGAGAGACACAGAGAGAGGCAGAGATACAGGCAGAGGGAGAAGCAGGCTCCTCGTGAGTAGCCCAGTGTGGGACCCGATCCCAGACCCTGGGATCATGCCCTGAGCCAAAGGCAGACACTCAACCACTGAGCCACCCAGGCATCTCTGATTTTAAAAATCTACCTATCATCTGTCTGTCTGTCTATCTATCTATCTATCATCTTCTATCTACATTAGTCCTCCCTGATGGGACAGAAGGAGAAATGTTCCAAAATCCCAGGTGGATGCCTCAAACTACTGATAATACCAAACCTTGTAAGTACTGTTTTTTTTTTTCCCCCTATATGTACATACTTAGGATAAAGTTTTTTTTAAGGTTTATTTATTTATCTGAGAGATAGAGACAGAGCATGAGCAAGAAGGTCAGAGGGAAAGAGAATCACAGGCAAACTACTCACTGAGCAAGAGCCCGACATAGGGCTTGATCTCACAACATTGAGATCAAGACCTGAGCTGAAACCAAGAGTTGGATGCTTAAACCAACTGCACCACCCAGGTGCTCCTTATAAAGTTTAATTTACAAATTGGGCACAGTAAGAGATTAACAACAATAACTAATAATAAAATATAACAGTAACAACAATATACTGCAATAAAAGTTATGTGAATGCATTCTCTATCTCTCTCAAAAGATCTCATTGTACTATACTCACCCTTCTTGTGATTCTGTGAGATGATAAAATGCTATGTGATGAGATGAAGTGAAGGAAATGACACAGGCACTGTAATGTAGCACTAGGCTACTCATGACCTGATGATGACAGGAGGATCATCTATTTCCCTACTTCAGTTGACTGGGGGCGACCGAAAGCAAGGAAAGTGAAACCACAGATAAGAAGGGTCTGCTGTACATGTAGTTTTCATCCCATTTATTTATTTTACCTTACCAAAACATTAAAATAATATGAGAACTTCTAAAGAGTTTGTTTCATTTCTCAACACTTACTTATTGACTTACACTATAGATAATCTGTAATAGGACAGTGATGCATGTCAGGATCTTTAATACATGATAGAGATGTATTATTACTGACTCATTAGTTAGCATTAGTTAGTTAGTCAGTAACAAGAAGAATACCATTGAGAAACCTACCAGCAGTATGAATTAAGTCAGAATATATAGACATAAGATACTGGGGAAAATAATCATCTTATTAATTAGTTTTTCCTAGAATCATACTCAGTCTCAAGATTTTCCAGGAAATTAAGTTGGTCAAAGGTTTATAATCATGTATAGGTTGTTATTCTTACCATTAACCTAATGAGGAAATATTTTTCACATAACACATCTTAGCAGATATTCTCAAAATTATTTTGTTGTATTTTCCTATTGCCATGCAAATGAAAATAAAATTATTAAATTGAAGTTTTGAGGCACCTTGGTGGCACAATCAGTTAGGTGTCTGACTCTTGTTTTCGGCTCAGATTCATGATTCATGAATCTCAGGTCATGATTTCAAGGTCCTGGGATCAAACCTTGTATCAGGCTCCATGCTCAGTGTGGAACTTGCTTATCCCTCTCCCTGTTCTCCTCCCCCTCCCCCTTTTTTTAATCTCTCTCTCTCATTCAAATAAATGAAATCTTTTAAAAATTGAAGTTTTGTACAAATTGTAAAAAATTTATTTCTTGTGGCCACAATGAATCCTGTACTTTCATTGTATCTGGCTTGGCATTTAAGAAGCATGGATTATTCATCTAGAAAAGGGCAAAACAATTTACCCTAAGGTTGTGTTTTCATAAGCAATTTTAGATAATTACACAATTCAAGCAGAATTGGTTTGAAGTAACATTACACAGATTATATAATAGTGTAATGCTTTAGCAGAGTACTACTGAGGAGTCTAGAATTTTATTTCTAGTATTAGCCCCTAATCTAATTATACATGTGAACTTGAACTGGTCATATTGTCACTTGGTCTCAGTTTCTTCATCCATAAATTGAGACACTTGACCTGAATTATATCAATTTTTATTTCATCTAATACTTTATGTCAGTTTTCACTTCACTTTAGCTCCCAGATCATAGCCTTAAAACTCCTGAATTTTTTATTCTATTTGAAAATGTTTACTGATTTACAAACTGTCAAGAAATGTAACAAGTCTACTTTTTATTTTTATTTATTTTTATTTACTTATTTGGGGGAGGAGAGACAAAGGGAGAGGAAAAAGAGAATCTTAAGCAGGTTCCATGCCCAGTACAGTGCCTGATGCAGGGCTCAATCTCACAACCCTGAGATCATGACCTGAGCTGAAATCAAGAGTGGGTCACTTAACTGACTGAACTACCCAGGCGCCCCAGGAAATCTACTTTTAAAAATATACTTATAGTTTAAAAAGATGATCTTTGAACAGAATTTCCCATTAGAAGTATATGTAAAAGTTTAGAAAATTACTTGAATACCCATTTAAACTGATTCATTTAAGATGCAGAATGAAGGCAATATTCCTCTGATAGAAAATGGCTTTGAAGACTGAACCTTCACCAACTTTTCAGTGGATAAAATGAGAAAGCAATTTTTAAACAGAAGTAATCTATACATTTGGTGTTTCTGTTGTGAGAAGTAAATGCTTATTCTAATGCATTTAAGCAAGCAGCATCAATGATTAATGACATTTTTGATTCTGTAACTAGACCTACAAATTCTTGAATAATTAATGAGGTACTCAATACTGCACAGGATATCTATCCTGTAAGAAATTTTGTATGTGGGTTCAAGGTATTAATATTGAAAGCCTTACAAAAAACCATGAGGGAGAGATTTGTGATTGAAGTAATAATGTCTATTAAAATATACAAGTTTTTTACTTGTTTTTTAGTTAAATGCTTATAAACTGTTCATAAGAGAGGTAACTATGATCTAATAGCATAAATGACATTGATAATTTTTTTCCTAATTATGTCATCTCCTATAATAATAATGGATAGCTATTGGGAAATTGCTAAATTGTAGATATTGTGCTGGATTTTAAGAATAATATGAACTAGAAGATATGTAAGATTGAAAAGCAGTCATAATTCTTCATACTATTTAGTCTGTTAGGTTGAGAGAAAATTATTTTAATGGGCCATCTTTTAAGGCATTATTTGTGCATTCAGTGGAGACAAAGTTTTTGAGACATAAAATGAGAAAATAAGTGTTAGTCTATAAGTCATTATTACAATGTCATCCTAAATTCTAAAAGATAATCTCATTTTTCATATCTTATTCTTATTTTCAGGTTGAGTTCTTTAAAAAAAAGAAACTTGAATCATGATGATCATAGAATTATAGACTTAGATTTAAATGAGATCTTTAAGAATGTTTAGCTCAATTTCTCTATTTTAAAAATAAGGAAACTGGAGCTCAGACAGGTTAAAATGCTTCAGAATTCCCTCCAAGTCTGTGACATTCATTCTGCCTCTCTTAAATGAAACCTTCATTTTGAAGTAACTCAGGTGATGGAGCAGCTTTGTGGTCTAAGGTAGATACCTTGAGAGCCTAGAAATATAGCACTCCTGTCACTTTGGAAATGTGTCACTGCTCCTTACATGGTTGAAAACTGGAAAGTATGAGAGTAAATTACCTTTGAGTTCAGCTATAAATTATTCTCATTTCATTATCAAGTAAAAACTCATAGAAAATTCAGGTAATACACAAACTCCTGACAAAATTATTTTAAAAACTAGCTATTATTTGCAATTTTGACAGCATTGTTAATATAGTCCAGCTAATTTTAACATTTATAAAATTAATGTCATAATGCCTACCTTATTCATTTAGCTAATAATAAGATACACTAACATACACATTCATGCATAATAGATATACATACAGCACTGTAGTAGTCACAGTAAGTAAGTAAATAGTTTCACTTTTCTGGAAATCAGGAACCTATGAAGTTAGGTTATAGGATATTTATGGTATCCTATATTCTAAATAAATTTTTGACAGCTCAAATATTTCAAGATTATCAATTAAAATAGAATTCTGAGGATCTCATCATCTATTTACATTCCAAAAATATTTTTGAATATGAATTATGGGCCACTCACTAGGAATACGATGGTAAATAAGATAAACACAGCTTCTGGCCTCTAAACATAAAGAAGATAAATAATTATTGTATAATAAAATACATTTTGACATGGAAAAAGTGTGTCACAGTAGAAAATATTTAAGGTGAAAATTAAATTAACTTACATAAAATTGTTTTTAAATCATTTTACTGGACTTTTATGCATCCATTTTTTATGTACAATTTGATGAGTTTTGACAAATTCATAGATCCATGTACTGATCATCCCAAGCACTGTATTTCTTTCACTCGAAAAGTTTCTTCATGCACTTTCACAATCTTCCCCCAAACCTTCCCCTAGGCAACCATGGTTCTGATTTAAATCACTATATATTCATTTTGCCTGTTTTAAAGCTTTATAAAACAAACTCATTCTTACGTCTCTTGGTTGTCATTCACAAATCTCAGAGTTTAAATTCTAAGACTAAAATCTGTAAGAAGAATAATACAGGTAAAATATCAAGCCAGGCCTTGTATTGAAGGATGCTCTAATAAACAATACCATTAAATTTGGCAGTGGGACTTGGGATATTATTCATTACCTATGCCAACATTTTGTTTTTTATACTGCATTCTATATTATATTTTATTATGCATTTATGAATTATATGTACAGATTATACTCTTGAGAACATTCACTTTATTGTATTACTTTCTATGTTTCTTTTATTAGTCAGAAATATCTGTGTGTTTTTGAGACAACTGTTTTGTATTTACCTTAAGAATTCTGTAGATTGCATAAATAACTAGATTTCTATTTTCATGTTCACTGATTAATGACAAAACTAACCCACTACTGGCAAAGATACAGGATTTATGGTACCTACTTTTATAATAACCTCATTTCTAGCTACATTTTATGTCTTTATGTCTTTGAATTTCTGTAGTCCATTTTCTTCAAGTTACCTGGTTCTATACAATGCATGTCACTGGGTGCTGAGTTTGATCAATTAATAAAGTCAGTTAAGCTCAAGGTTTAAATCATCTTCAAATTATTGTAAATTTCTAATCATTTAGGAATTAGTTCAGAGGACTACCTCAAATTATTGTCTTTACCTCAAATTTCTTCTTTTTTTAAAAAATGAAATGTCCTTTGATATATAAAGTTTTGGCATAGAATGATCTCCTTTATAAACTCACCAGCAGGGCGTCTGGGTGACTCAATTAGGTAAGCATCGGCCTTTGGCTCAGGTCACAATCCCTAGGCCCTGGGTTTGAGTCCAGCATTAAACTCTTTCCTCAGTGGGGGGGGTGGGGTGGGGTGGTGTCTGCTTCTTCCTTCTTCTGCCTGCCACTCTGCCTACTTGTGCTACCTCTCTCTCTCTCTCTCTCTCTCTCTCTCTCTTTCCCCATCAAACAAACAAATAAAATATTAAAAAAAAAACTCACTGGCAATCTAGGAGATATTGAAATACAGTAAATTTGATAAATGCTGGATAGATATGACCCTTGGCTATTGGTGTTTATGCTCTTCCCTGGAGCAAAGTCCAGATCATTCCAGATGTTATAGCAACTCCGTCTTAGCCCATTACTCTAATTAATCTACACTTATTACCAGGGCTTCCATCTTGCAAATAGAAAGTCAAAGAAGATACAGCATTAGTGAACTTTCTGATATTAATTAGGAGGGAAAAAAAGCCTCTAAACATTTCTGATATAGTAAATTCTTTGATCTATAACAATACCACATACATTCCCAATACACGTTTGAAATAAAAGCTTGAAGACATAAGAAAATATGCTCAAAATAGAAATTATTGCTGAAGCTAGCCAGATGCCTTTTCATTCTCATAAATTGCTAAGTTATACTACACACATATGGCTTTTAGATATCCAAATATTATTAAAATATAAAAATTACAATTTCTTTCCCTACTGAGAATAAAAGCACCAACAAGTTTCTTACCATAAGGAAGAAACAAATTCTTAATATCCAAAATATAAATAGTTTATATGTATAGCTTAATCACCTTAAAGACAGGAGGAATGTGGTTGAAGAGTTGCATTAAGTTGCATTAAGTCCTGCTTCAGAGTAAACAGTTGCTTCATAACATGAAAGCAAATTCATATATTTAAAAGAAACATAAAAAGATCACAAAACTAAGGTGACATTGTGCATTGTTAAATTTATGATAATTATGCTTTTGGCCTTAATTTGCAAATTTCTAAACACATAAAGCAAAAACTTCTGAAATTCAATTCAACTTATATTCAAAGATAAAATCAAGGTGGGGCTCCTGAATGGCTGAGTCTATGAAGCGGCCAACTCATGATACTGGCTCAGGTCTTGATGTCAGGATCATGAGATCGAGCCCTGTAAAGGACTCTGTGCTCAGCATTGAGTCGCCTTAAGATTCTCTCTCTCCCACTCTCTCTCCCCTCACCCTCACTCATTCTCTCTCTCTCAAATAAATAAATCTTTAAAGATAAAACAAGGGTATTGTATATTTTTTGGATTGTTTCTGACCCTTTAATTGTCTTCTATGCCTAAATTAAATAAATCACAGAAATCCTTTCTAATGTACATTGGTTACCACAAGAATTATGATTCCTAAGTATTGATGCCCACTAGAAATAACTTCCAAGGAGTTAGATTAAGGATAAGTTCCAACATGGCAAATGTTTGAAAATAATGTTTTCCCATGCCCCATCACTTCTATGAAATACTGGAAGTCTGGCTGGCTTTCAGGGCATTTTATTCCACCAGGGAGCTAAACTCAAAAGTTTGCATCTGATACTGTTCTACAAGCTCATTTCAGCCCAATCACTGGACTTCATTCTAATTTATTGTTTTAGAAATGAGAATAATGTTACTGGCATTTGTGAAATTGTGTACTGCAGAGCTCTTGAATAAGAATAGTCTAGGGTGTTGTTAAAAATGCATATTCCTGAATGGTGCCATATCTCTATCACATCAGAATATAAACTGTGGAGGCCAAGGAGATTGCATTTTTAATAAATTTTGTATTCAATATGTATGCAACAAAACTTAAGAGCAACTAAACTAGGCTAACAATAAGGATGTAAGAACGAGAGGGAGAGGATCTAATGAAAATTCCAGGTCCTTGCAGACATGAAGTAATTGCCCTTTTCCTGGACCTTCACATTGGCATGGGCAGGAGGCAAGGGGCATCTGAGAGACTCCAGTACTCTGGTTGGGACTTCTGTCTTAGTTTTCTTCATTGTAGTTATCAGTGTCTGACAAACAATAGATATTTTACTTCTTGTTGCTCTCACTAGCATTTATGTACAGAGGCAGAAGGAACAGTTTGTCAATAAGCATTTTACAAATGAGCAAATGAATTAAATATTTGTATGTAACATTACCCTTTATATATCCATGAAGTTACCATGAATTTATGACAAATTCTATAGCTCCCTGACTGTGAAGGTGATTCTAGTTCCTCAGTAACTGAGGGGGTGGATCCCAGTATTATAGAAGCAAAGGATTCTTTTTTTTTTTTTTTTTGCAGTCCTTGATGTTGGAATGCCCTCTCCCACTACCTCTTACCTCCAGATGAATAAATAATAGTCTTATAAATAATCTCTAAGCCTTCAATCATCTCTTCTGTGAAAAGTTCCTGGTGCTTTTAGACATCATTCATAAAATTTCAGCCATCATTCTTAATAAAAACCTCATAACTAAAATAAAAGCATAATAATGATTTAAATATGATCATCTAACAATAATATTCACATTGTTAACGTTTGATCATTGGTTTTAAAATCAAAAACCTGTCACTGACACCCACTGATTTTTTTTTCTTTCAATGTTCAGTTTCCTTACTGATACCCATATCTCTAAAGGGCAGATGGAGGCAGCTGGGCGATGGCAAGGGATGTTCATTTGAAGATACTGCCCAGATTGAAGATTTTGCCCACATGCCAAAAGGTTCTCTCCCAGGAAAAGTACTCTCAAACCACTGTCTGGGTCTCCTTGCTTCCAGGGTCCAGTTCCCGACCTCGGAACAGTCTGGGAGAGCTCTTCAGGAAAGCAGGATGTGGAGTATCACAGGGACCAGCCATACTTCTCAAAATATGGCAGTGCCACAGAGAAAGTGTCCTCATTGGAGTATTTGTACCAAAAGTCATTCAACACAAAGGTCATCATGGGCAGGCAAGCAAAGGAATCCCTGGTCTTCAGCTTAGCAGCCAGTACCTCTTCATCTTCATCTATCTCCTCATGAGTGGAGGCAGCATGCTTTTCTCTTCTCTCTTCTTTCTGCTTAGGTCTGAGATTCTACTTTTCCTCCTGTGGACTACTCTGTTTCTGTGAGGTGTCCTTTTGGGGCGGTACATCTGCGAACATTTTAGCCTCACACTGGGCTGTTTCACTTTTCCACAAACAACATGAACGTGGGACTGGTTAATGCAGATGAGGAACCAGTGGTTGATATCGGGTAAGACTTGGTTGAGGGAATGCCCCAACACCTATTGATAGAGCCACAGCAGGGTGCAGACAACTGTGAAGTTAGCCAGCGTCACATGTTCTCCACCAAAAAAAGTCTTCTTTTCCAAATAAGCATCTGGCAGCCCCAGAAGTTACCCCACCTCTTCATTTCCATGCTCTGTAGCCAGCGTGATGCCCAAGGTGGACAGGCCATGGCTGGTAGCACTAGGTGGCTATCAATGAAGTTCACCCAACATGCCAATATGCCACCTGCTGCTTCTAGAGTACATCCTTGCAGTCCCTCTTTGCTCAAATGCAGCGACATTACTCTCCAATACACAGGATTTACGGTCACCCCTCAAGTGCTGGAAATTCATGGAGAAATTTAAGGGTGTAGCTGGTTTGGACAAAGTGGAAACGGGGTGTTAATGACAAATGCCAACCTGAACCACACTGTACTGAGCTGCAATTAGAGCCTTAAAGGCCTTTTAGTTTTCAGTGTATATATATACAGGATTATTTCACAGGGAAAGGGGCCACTGATTGTTCTTTAGCAACTTTGCATTATCTTTACATCTTCATTACAACCATCACTGCCATTCCATTCCTCCCTTGTTCTCTAGACAGCACCATTGTGAATGATAACTAATCGATCACTTATCTAGCCCATCTTCAATCCTGTCTCATGTATTGCCAGAATGCTCTTTGAAAAATGCATATCCAAGTAAAACACATACCCACTTAAAACTTTTCTAGGTTTCCATATCACTCACTGGATAAAATCCATAATCATTTCATTGATGTAGAAGGATCTCCATTATCTGGACCTTAACTATTACTGCAAATGATTGCTGACACATTTCTGTCATTTTCCTCCTACACCAGACAAAACTATTTATGATTTCCCAAGTATATAAAAGAGTTTTCTTCTTCTGTGCCTTGGCATATGTTCTCTCATTTTGAAAAGGTCTCCTGCCTACTTAAGGACCTGGAAAATGGCTACTCAATTCTAACTTGAGTATATTGTTTGTATGAAAATGTCTCTGACCTCCCAGTGTTTGTCATTTATTACCGCCTTATGTTTCCCTTCCGTTTTACAGGATCTTATCATTGGCACTCTTTACATTGTTCTGAAATTATTTCCCTTTTTTTAAAAAAAATATTTCATTTATTTGAAAGACAGCATGTGAGAGAAAGTACAAGTTGGGGGAGGGAGGGGGTAGGTAGAGGGAGATGGAGAAGCAGACTCCTTGCTGAGAAGGGAGCCTGACGCTGGGCTTAACCCCAGGACCTTGAGATCATGATCTGAGCCGAAGGCAGACACCCAACCAACTAAGCCACCCAGATGCCCCTAAAATTATTTATTTATGTGAAACAAATCAATCATTTTGAGCTTTTTTTTTTTACTATTAACTTCTAAAGAAAAGTCTAAACAACCATATTTTTAATCACTTGACTTCCCGCTCTCTGAGCCACAGAAAATCAAACAATGGATGAGTTCCAAATTCATGGTTTTCCAGTCAATAGACTGAATAGAAAACAAAGATCAGCTACGTGATCATATTTTACCTTTCAGGAATTCGAACTGGAAGACATAGGAGCAATAAAGTAGCTTTTAGCAGAAGATAAATCTAGAAAGACCTGCTCAAGGAAACCTTGAAATACTTTGTTAGGTAAGGAAGAGCATGATTCATGCTGGAGTGATGAGGAAAGAATAGTTAGGAGTAAACAGGAGCTATATGGCAAATCAAATATCTGTGCACAATGGAGAGCAAGACAAAGTAAACTTGTAGTAAAAGAGAGAAATAGAAATCTGGAGGGCCATGAGTCATATAGCAGAACACATAATCATTAATAATCCTGTCTGATCTACAGCTGATGTTCTTATTGTACTGCTTGAGATCCCGCCCGCCAACCCTACCAAAAAAAACCCTGTATGTTCCTAAATTTTCACATTGGTCTGCTATATTATAATTTCTATCTCCTTATGGCCTAATTATGCATTTTTCTTGAATAAACAGTTATTCTTAAAATAACTTCTTATTATTTATTTATTTATTTATTTATTTATTTATTATTTTTTTTTTTTTCTTTAGAGAGAGAGGCAGAGGGAGAAGCAGGCTCCATGCAGGGAGCCTGATGTGGGACTCGATCTTGGGACTCCAGGATCATGCACTGGGCTGAAGGCAGGCGCCAAACCGCTGAGCCCCCCAGGCATCCCCTACTGGAAGTAACTTGAGTGACTCTTTTCTTTTTAACCATGAGGTCCTAACTAGAACAACTTTGCCCACCACAATATGAATTTCACACAGGCTAGGATACTCTCTTCTTTCTAGTTATATTTCTGATATATAGTAAGCATTTTTCTTTTCCTCAGTGCTAGGTTCCATTAACATGCCTGAGTCTGTCCCCAAAATCCTTGTGCTTACCTTATAAGTTGCCAATTTATTGCAAGCAGGAGAGTTACAGTTAATAATCTCTTACAGTAACTACCATGAGGGAGTAGAGAGAGGACAGCTGGTCAAGCTAAATTAACTGAAAAAAATAATTAGATAATCAAACTTCCTAACTCACATATGAACAAGTAATTCAAGGTGAATTGTATCCCACAGTGACCACAATGGGGAACAGTGAAGATAGTAAAAGTGGCTGGTCATTGAGTCCAGAGAACAATAGAAATCTATAACATCTGATATGGCTACCGAAATGAGTACTTTTACAGGGTCTATTTGCAAAGCATTCTCATTTCCCCCAAACTCCCTCAGTTGAGGCTCTTAGCCAGCCCTTAAATTCTGCATAATGATTTGTTCAGGTGACACTATTCATCCAAAACTTCAGTTAACTCCACACACCCTCACATTCTTCAGCCTCTTCCTAGATCTGGAAACCTTTCATTTTAGACTTTCACATAACACAAAGTCTTATGTAATGGAAGTACCTACCCATCATCCTAAGATCTTCTCTCAGTACTTTAAATGATCCTGTATGTCACTTTCCACCCTAGAGCAAAGTTACCCTTGGTAACTCAAAGATGATTTATTCCTTTTTGGGTGATAAAGTTATCTTTAAAGCATCCCTTTTGCTGGAGACCTTCATGAAACAGGAAAAATAACATATGCAAAATTAGATTTTGGCAGAATATGCTAAAACTGTAATGAACAATGAATCAACAGGTGGTAATTGCAGTGAAGCCAAGTAGCCAAATATGATCCCGTAACTTATTTACCCCTAAAGAGAGTATGTGAAATAGTACTATTACCTAGGCTAAAACCAAATTATTTGGTGATCACAGTAGAAACAATGTAAGCACACTAATATTTTCAGGGCTCAAGGCCCATTATCATTAATCTAAATAGTCAAGTAATCTGCTTCACTGTTCTTTCTATATTAGAAAGAAGGCCCTTAGTACCTTTGTTAGGTAGCATTTACATACCTAACAGACCAAGAAAACATTCATGCATTAAGGTTCTTCTTATATATGCAAAATTACAGCAATTTTTCTAGAACAGCAAGTTTAGACATTTTTAAAATGCAAGTGTAGAATAGTTAGAAATAATACCTTTAAATGTATAGCATTTTGTGAAAGAGTTGGGGTTGATTGATAACTGTACAATGAACAGTCTCAGAATCCAGAATTTCTTAATTAGATTAAAACTATTAGTTCCTCTTATTCTGAATTTGTCCATATTCTTCCAAATAAAATAATTTAGGTGATTATATGAATAGAGACAAATAAAAGAGCCCCTGAGAGTGATATCAGAGAATGATAAGGGAAGTTATTTTTATAGTTTATCAAGGTATAGTTACTAGTATATAATTTTTAAAGAGCTATGGAAAT
Source organism: Nyctereutes procyonoides (assembly GCF_905146905.1). Lineage (NCBI taxonomy): Eukaryota > Metazoa > Chordata > Mammalia > Carnivora > Canidae > Nyctereutes > Nyctereutes procyonoides. The sequence continues at coordinate 21,090,846 of NW_026575121.1, forward strand.
CTAAATATATTCATACTATTTTTTATTTTGCAAAGATTATTAACTAATCTGTGGATTCCTTCATTGTTTTTCCCAATTTGGACAATTATTAGGGTAACAATTCATCTGTACCTGGACTTAATGGTAAAAAATATGAGTCTCATTATTCCAAAATTATTCTTAGTGTAGCTATAACTGCATCAATTGGACAGTCTTAAAAAGCCCTCTGCATACAGTTGTGATATCATACACTATTTGGTCTTTGTCCCCAGTTTCTGCCACAGAGCTCCTAAAACTCTTGGAATTCCCTGATAGGATTGTGTCTTTTGTTCTATGGAGGCAACTCTTGGCCACTCCTAGATAGTGTTAGGATGGGGGCTGATTGCCAGAAATGTCATATATTGATTAGATGCTTGGGATTTTAAGCTCTATTCCCCAACCATCAAGGAAGGGAGAAAGACTGGAAATTGCATTAATTAACACCAAAGGCAAGTGATTTCATCAGACATGCCTATAAGATGATAGAAAAAAAAAAAAAAAAAAACACCCTAAAGATGGGATGCAGAGTTGCTGGGTTAGTGTATCCATGGAGGTACTAGGAGAGTGGTATGGCTGGAGAGGGCCTGGAAGCATCACATTCCTTTCTCCCAAAACTTGCCCTCTGAATATCTTCTATTTGGCTATTCCTGAGTTGTATCCTTTATAGCAAATTAGTAATGGTAAATAAACTGCTACCCTGAGTTCTCTAAGACTTCCCAGCAAATTATCAAATCTGAAGGCTGGTTATAGGAAGCCATGCTTTAGTTAGTTCTCTTAACACCTGAGGCAATGAAGGCAGTAGCTAGTCAAAAAGATCAGTGGGAAGAACGAGGCCATAGAATACAAACCTAGATTCAATAACTTTTGTTGTTACAGAAAAACATCTTGATATTACCTTGTATTCACAGGAGGGTAAATTTTCCTTTCCTATTATAATGTCACATTCTGAATTTGTTTTTTAAAAAGATGCATTTGAAAATACTAATCTACATTTATTCATATAAGATAGTTTAATGAAATCTCTTGCATTCCTAGGGAGAATGTCTGAGCTTGGGAGAAGAAAAGGTTAAGAAATTATGTGAGTATTTTTAGGCTTCCTATCACCACTAGGATGGCAAATGAGGAAGTCTATGTCTTGGAAAGTTCCTCATTTGCTGTGAGAAATGGAGAAAAAGGGAAATTCATGTCAACATAATTATTAAAACCAATATGGAAAATCCCCCTCACTTTCATGATAGTCCTTGAATCAACTTTGAAACTCCTCTTTGCTTTCTTTCTTTCCCCTGACAGGTAAGGGTCAAGAAAGCCTTTTAGGCTTAAGGGGAATATTCTGCAAAATAACTATATAACATGTATTTCAAAGGCCATTAGCACATGATTTTTTAGAGGGCATGGCTTTATTAAAAATGGAATAGAGATACTGGACAATATTGATAAAAAGGAAGTTGTCAGAGATTTTCTAAGCAATCTTTAAAATAGATAAGAGTATATGGGTTTTGTCAGAACTTTTAATCTATGATTCAAGAAGAATGGAAAAGTCTAAGCAAATTTCTATGCAAGCTGTTCAGAACTGAGAGTATAGAAATGTCATAATATTAAATAAGATGGCAGAAAAGGCACAGTTCCAACAAACATACTTTTTGAATTATCTGTATTTGCATATATCAATGCAAGAAGCTCAATAATTCCACAGGTTACTAACCATTAATTTACAATATCTTCACTTATAAGTGGTAATTCCATCAAGTCAGCAACCTAAATTATCTGTAACTTAATTTTCTGTATCACCACTTATTTTCTATATTACCTCACAGGAGTGTTATGCAGTATGAGTAATTAATGATTATAGCATCTTAAAAATTCAACGTGTCATATTAATGCTAAATAATATAATAGTAATGATGTCAGATGTGTAGTACATCAATGGACATTTGCAAATGATAAACAAATTAAATAAACATACAATTGTCTGAACTATCATTCATCCAAAAGTGAAATTGTTCATATCTATATTTGTCTAAAGACAGACAGTATTAACTTAATTATTATTCCAATTATTCCCTAGGAAATACACTAGGAAATATATTACAAGTTGGAGTAGGAGGAAACTAGACACCAAAATGTGGTTTTTGCATCCAAAGCTTAAAATCTTTCCAAGAGAAAAAGGTTACACACTTGATTTCACAATCTACTCATGCAACCACGTATTTACTTAATTCAAAGAATATGTGCATTATTGGTAATATCAGAATCATTCCTATGTTTCCAGTGTTCTGACACTGTTTTAAAAATTTCTAAAATAATGACATATCCAGTATTTGACAAGATCTGATTTTGAAAACATGTGATCTATTGATCAATAAATTAGAATTAACTACATAGGTCATATTCATATTCTCTGCATAATAAGGAAAACATATAAAGTGATTATTTCATAGCTAACAAGATATTAGATGTTAGGGCATATAAAGTTCACTATTTGACCGCTACGTTTCCTTCCTCCTACCACTCTCCACGTTTTTGTTTAGGATATGGAGAAGTCTAGAATTGAGCCCTGTGTTTCATGAAGAAACTCACCAGCAGATGGAGTTGAGGAGGTGGATGTTGAGAGCAAGAGCAGTTTGGTAAAAGGTCTGTTAAACCAGCCAACGGATTCCATTCCCTTAGCCAAAATTATCAGCTCAACTGTGAAAGAATTACAGGAATATCCTTTGAATAGCTAGATAAGAGGTTTTTCTTTTTTCCCTACCTATGGGAAAATGAAGAAGCTGTTATTTCTAATTACTTTTAACAGTGAGGAAATCAGCCTAAGGATGAAGGAAGAGAACAAAAATAAAGAAATGTTAAAGAATCGGATAAGTCCCTCATCAGATTAGGTCTCAAGCCTTTCTTATTTCTACACTATTCAGATACATGAGCCAGTACACCTATTCTACAATGGAAAGGATTGTAAAGTGATATGAATGTTGCAATCTTATCTCTTTTATAATGGTGTGAATTCTTTATATCAAAATCCCTAGTGTATAAATGTGTGTGTGTGTGTGTGTGTGTGTGTGTGTGTATTTCAAGCAACATGTATGTTTGGTTGTAAAAAATTCAGTACATGTCTTTATTTAAAAAATATTTTTGATGCCTGGTTGATTTGAAATAACCCACAAGTTTGTTTGTTTAGTTGCTGTTATTAACAATATAGGACTCCTAAGATAAGTGTCCTTGTACCTCTTTAATTATAGATGTTTCCAGTCCAGAGACTCTTTCTTGCTCCTGATATCCTTCATGAATGTTCTTCCTTTTCCTTTTCATGATGTTCTTTCTTTTCAGTTTATCTCACTGTTTCTGCAGTATTACTGACTTATCAAAATTTCACAGTGTGGTTTAAAAACTTGCAGCCTAGTAAAACCTTTCTATATCTCCCTGGGTCTCTGGAGTTCAACCTAACTATTAACATGCACACAACTTAGAAAATAATTTTTTAGATACATACATAGATAACATATATAGATAGATTAGAATGATGATTGAACATACATATTATATGTCTATGGAGATGTGTCTACATTATCTCATTTCACTGTATCCCAGATAAGGATTTTACCCTGATACCTACCAGTGTTAAAACTCTATGGAGAACTCCCCACTTCTTAAGTATGGGATGTATAGTGGCTTGCTTCCAGATAATATGCTTTGGAAAGAGAAAAAAAAAAGGTAATAACTTCATAGTGGAGAAATCTGTCAAATACCACCTGAGCCACATGATCATGATTAACATCAATAAGTCATATTGATTCACATACCCTTGGTATGATGTGATCAGAACAGAAATTCTCTCTGCAGTCTTCCAACCAAAAACCCATAACCCCAGTCCAATTATAAGAAACAAATTAGACAAACCCCAGTTGTGGGACATCCCACAAATACATGAGCAGTTCTCTTCAAAATCGTCAAGGTATCAAAAACAAGGGAAGGGAACAAAGGAAGTCTGAGAGGTTCTAGGGCCAAAAGGTGCCTAAGGAGACATGATGACTAATTGTAATGTGGTATCCCTTACGGGATTTTAGAGTAGAAAAAAAAGATATTAGGCAGAAACTAAAGAAATGTGAAAAAAAGTATAAGCTCTAGTTAATAATACCAGTTCATTAATTATGACAGTATACTAATGTAAGAAGTGTGGATATATGGGAACTCTGTCGTATTTTCACACTTTTTTGTAACTAAAAAAGTATTCTAAAATAAAAAGATAATTTCAAAACAAACATATTTGGGGCCCTTGAACTGGTTTAAGTTACGTTTTCTAACTTTGAGCCACTAAACTAAGGCCTAAACCAAAAGCAGGCTAAGTGAGCACCTGGGGCCATTTTTCCCATGTCTGTACCATTAAACTCTTATGTCTTGAGCTCTGACATTTAGGTAGAGAAAAAAGTCACACACACAAACACATACACACACACACACACGGAAAGAGAAATAAGAGAAAAGCGCCCTTCTCCCAGGCTGTGGATCCAACTCTCAACCTGATGGGCTTATGAACAGTAGAGCTGTGCCAGTGTAAGGGGTCCAAGCACCTTAGACACCAACACCAAGAGAATTCTTGCCTAGTCTGTTTCTATTTACAGTCCCTCCATTCTTCTCCCTATGGTCTCTCCCATCCACCAATAAATCATCAGTGTCCTTCAGCCACATCATAACTTCTTTCCCTGTGGGTAGATGAAGGAAATACCAAAATATTGACACAACATTTATTGTGTACCACTAAAACAACAAATAAATCTTAAATAGCATATGTATTAAAAATGATAATTTTTTTAAAAGTCAATAGAGTATGGTGATAATTTAGGACATATTAGTCACGTATTTTAGCAATAGCTCTCATTTTTAACTTTAAGGAACATTATGATGAAAGCCACATGAGATATTTGCTCTTGTTTCTAATTTCATTACCCTCATATGTTAACATTTTATGCAAGAATGGCCGCGTTATACTAATTTGTATTTAGTAGGTATATTTTGTGACAATACAACATATGTTTTGTTATGTTGCTTACTACAAACTAAAGTCTCCTGTTAACTTATTTGCTCTCATGTTAATCCACATTCATCATCATTTTGCACTTTGTCTGGGCTCACTATTGTTTTTACACTGCCAAGTCTTTAAATATGAACTTACAGGTGTATAGTTATCTGCTAATGTATTAACAGATTTACCACGATCTTAGAGGCTTAAAATAGCACACATTGATTTTGTTATAGTTTGTGTGGTCAGAAATTCAGTCACGGCTTAGTTGAACCTTCTGATTAGGGCCTCACAGGCTGTAATCCAAACGTTTAACAGGCTATCTTCTCATTTGTGGTATGATTGGGGAAGACATTACTTCCAGATTGTTCCGTCTTTCCTTCAGATTGTTAGTAGAATTTATTTTCTTGAGGCTATATAGCTGAGGGCTTGACTTCTTGATGGCTATTAGTTGGAGAGTGTCCTCAACTCTGTGAAGCTACCTAGAGTTCCTAGAGGCTGCCCACAGATTTTGCCTATGTGATCCCTCCTAATATAGCCACTTTCCTCATCAAGACAGCAAGGAGAGTTTCTAGAGCAAGTCAGCTATCAAGATGGATTCTTTCATGATGATAGAACATGCCATCACCTTTTCCACATGCTAGTGGTTAGAATCAAATCACAGTTCCTTCTCATACCCAAAGAAAGAAGATTACACATAGGTATGAATATTAGAAAATGGGAAACACGGCTGGTACCCTTAAAGTTTATCCATTACGATAACAGTTGATACAACATAGTTCGAAGTTATAACTTTGTAGCACCTTTCAAAATATGCCAGAATAGATGTATTTTTATAAGAACTACAGATATATTAGCAGCCACCATATGAATATCTTAAGGTCAAAGTTCAGAACATATTTTATATAATAGTGCTTTTTATGTAAAAGCAGTTGATTTCACTTAGCCATCCACTTATTTATTTATTTTAACATGCCTATTAATTCGCAAAATCTTTATTTAGAACATCACCCATAAAAATATAATATCGGCAGTTGTGTTTTTCTTGAGGAAGGCAAATACGTACCTTTTTATTCTATTTTAATTTTTTTTTATTTATTTATGATAGTCACAGAGAGAGAGAGAGAGAGAGGGGGGCAGAGACACAGGCAGAGGGAGAAGCAGGCTCCATGCACCGGGAGCCCGACGTGGGACTCGATCCCGGGCCTCCAGGATCACGCCCTGGGCCAAAGGCAGGCGCCAAACCGCTGCGCCACCCAGGGATCCCCCTTTTTATTCTATTTTATTGATATATTGGAGCCCCATTAATGACTACCTATCCAGTAATATAGTTAATTTTTTAAAAATTCCATATGTAGCATTACAAACAGCCACAAAACCTAAGCAATATCATAAAGTATTAAAACTGAGAGCCGTCCTTATTCTTTTGGAAATTATTAGTGATGATGTATCAAATAACAACTTCTGGCTGAATAGCTGGTAAAGGCACATATTAAAAGGATAACACATATTAAACACTCTGGCAGCTAAAAAAAAAAAAATTGAAACTTCTACCTTCTTTTGTGTTAGTCCACCACAGAGCTGAAGAAAAGAAAAGTGCAAAGCAGTACATAGAATCTGAGGGAGTTTGCAATTAGGGGAATTTACTGGCAGGCCTAGTGACAAACACAGTGATCTCCATAGCACCAACACAACATTTTGACATCTTTTTAGACATGTTAACATCTACTTTCTTTAAAGACAGACGTGTTCGTATTTAGTGGTTTTGGCTCCTGGACACCGAAATAGAATTTGAGGTCTTTGCTGAATACAGAGACCAATCCTATTCACTGTGATTTTTTGCTGTTGAAACTAACAATGTAGAACTGAAAAAGAAAGAAATACAACAGTGTTTATGAGCTTACAATTTTTGAGGCGAGTGACTTTTAAGAGTCTTCAGAATGAAGTGACTGAGCAATATTACAACCATATTTTGAAAACCCTTTAAATGAGCTGTTTGCAATGCTCTCATAAATGCCCTCTTTTCAAGCTCCACCATTTCTGTTTTGTTTCTGCCCATGCATTTGAATGTTGCCCTAGAGGCTAAGGAATATCAGTCATAAGCACTAGAGTCAGACTGTGGCCAGAGTAGATACAGATGTACAAATCCATCTTTCTCCATTTGAACAGTCTGCTATATTCTGCGTGTAGCTGCTGGCTCTGGATGGTTTTTAACTCTTCCATAAAATATATTCTGAGAATATTAAGTAGATATTATTTTTCTCTGCATCTACTATCCTTTCTCTATTCCATGATTTGGATGCACAATTTAGATATAATGAATCTGATGATTACCTCAAATCCCTATAGAGTGTCTCCATTAGTGTTAGGGTTCCAGGACACTTTTGTCTATTCTTTGATTATACAAATATCATGTAATGAAGCAAAGCAAGAAAGCAAACACTTTAATTTTAGAATAAAGCTATTGGCCGGGTTTCTTCCACAGTCAGTGTTCAATCAATAGCTTTAAAATAAAATGGAAGTAATGGGGAGAATAAAGACACAAGGAAGAAGAGATAGATCTAGGGTCAAAATAAAATTCTCTCAATGTTTCAGGTTGAAAAAAAGATCAGAAAATATGGAGTGACACGGGTGCAAATTTCTCTACTTTTCCTCACTGTTTGGAAGGTTTAGTTGCTCTCCACTGAAAGTCTCCTCACCCTTCTGTTCACTCTTAACCATTTCCGAGGATTGAATATAGCTGTTGTAAATGAGCATATCCAACAGACTCAGTTTTTAACAGAAAACTAAAATTGGGCAATTTTCCCACTCATGTCCACCCACCAGTGTTAAGTGAATATATCAGCAAAGTAAATCATGTATAAACTCCCCCCTTGCTGTAAATGAACATCTTCTAGAAATATGTTGCCAAAGGCAGTTCAGTTCTATTCTTTAAAAGAGAAGCCCTGTCCTACTCATGAATGCAGACATCTATTCTTGCTCGTATCAGAATGCAGACCATTACCACTGAATAAGCTTGGAGCCACAACCACGCTCAGAAAATGAAAACAGTGATAGTTTTTCTAGTAAGAAACCGATTACACGATACAGACTCATTCACATTATATGGTTCTGGCCTGTGCCATCTGTAGCACACAAGCAAATTCCCCTAATTACTGATATCTCTCTATGAAGGCCCGTGTTCTCTGTGTGTGTTTTGCACTTTCCTTTTCATCAGCTCCCTTGTGGACTAAAAGCAACAATTCTGCCAAGTGAGCTTAACAGATGCCATTTTCTGACCCAGCCAGTAAAAGGTCTGCAGCTTTGTTTTTTTGCTGGAAATATTTCTTGTTGGATTGTACAAGGTTTGTGCTTTTCCGACTGAGCCACCTGCTTATAGCCCATGTTTCAGCTTATAATTCTTATCAAAATTTTAAAATTTATTCCCAAGACACTTGTGGCAGACCAATCAAAGCAGATGATGCGTGGCAAAACTCGAATCCATAAAGTCAGTGATGGGTGAGGAACATGATAGGGTCAGGTACAGAGAAATCAGAGCAAGCAACACTCAATCCAAGTAAGCATGCAGGACCCAAGGTCTATATACAGATCCAAGGTCAAGGCCAGCTAGTATGCTGAAGAAAGCGAAATATGTGAACTTCGAAGATATTAAGCCATTTTTCGGGACACCTTGGTAGCTCATGGTTGAGCGTCTGCCTTTCTCTTGGTCATGATCTCAGGTCCTGGGATCGAGTCCTACATCAGGATACCTGTATGGAGCCTGCTTCTTCCTCTGCTTATGTCTCTGCCTCTCTCTGTACCTCTCATGAATAAATAAATAAAATCTTTAAAAAATAAATAAAATAAAAATAAAACATTTTTCTACTGTACAGTCATTTTGGGAAAGTTTCTGTGAAAATTGTAGACTCTGACACAGTGTTTGTGTCTTTTTTTTGAAGATCTTAACATCTGGGACCACTGTTTCTTTGTATAGACTCTTTTCTCACAACCTACTTTCCCAAACTGTACTAACATCTAGCTATTCTCTTACTGGCCCTTGAGTGTTCAATGATTTCCTTCATTTCTACTTTACCATTGTGCTTGTGATCTTAGTCTTGCGAAGTTAAACTTTATTCAGTCATTCCACAAATATTTATACATTTTCTGTTATGTCCCAGGTTTCTTTAACTTACATTTTCTTTGACTTATATTTTCTTTCTACCTAGATATAAGAACCTTGGGGATAGCTGTTTGTTGATATAAACTTGTTTTTATATCTCTTGTATCTTTTAGCATAGTATAGGATACAACATGAGAATTTCATAAGAACTTTTTAGTTAAAAAATGAGGTAAGATGAAATTATAAGCAGATCAAATCCAAATATATATTATAATTTAAGTCAAATATACAATAAGTATATTTGTTTTGTATATTACAAATGTGTATGTAAAATTAGCAAAAGTTCCTCAGTAAAAGTGTGATTTAGATTCAGAACTAGGGCTTTAGCATTTGATAGGCTGACGAAGGGGGGAGAATTGGAGTCAGAGTAGAAATGCCAGAATCATAACTGATTGGACATGAGATAAATTAAGAGTTGGTTTTATAAGATGGCTTCTGAGTTTAGGGATAAATGATACAAAAATATCACCATGAATCATGATTGTGTGTGTGTCTGTATTATGTTCTTTCTTCCAGACTAAATTTTCTTTCAGTATTGGTAACTAAGTCATATTCCCTGTTACCTTCACTTCCAAGATGGATAAACATTTCATTGAGCATTTATTTAGCAAGCACTTATTGGATGAATAATAAGAGAAGACGCCAAACAGGCATAAAGATGCATAAAACTCAGCTGACAACTCAGTCAAAATAGATGGTATTTAAACCAGGGAAATCCACACACTCCACACGCTCACAAAGTGCTATGGAATCACATATAATCTGGCCTTGGAATGCAGAGAAAGGTTTTACAAAAGGAGAATTGACATTTGAATTGAGTATAAAAAATAGTAGTATTGAATTGAGTAGTAGACATTGTAGCCAAAGGAATCTGCCTACACAAGTCCATAAAGAACAGAAAGAGCATGTTTTAGGAAAATTCTCAGGTTCCAGCCTTTCCTAACTCTTCCATTCTTCTGTAAACAAATGAGCAATGCTCAGTTAGGTCTTAAGAAAGAGTGTGCTTTGCATAAGAAACAAATCTATGGAATCCTGAAGTTTTATTCCTAGAGTAAAAGATAAATTTATTATTTATTTTTAAATCTAATTTACATATGGCTAGAATAAGTCAAGGGAGGTTGTTGTTAAAAAAAAAAGATACTTTCTGAGTGCAGCACAATAGTAAGCATATGATAACAACAGAAGCGTTTCGGGTGCCTGGGTGGCTCAGTCAGGTCAAGATCCTGGGGTTCGATCCCAGAACCCCACATCATGCTCCCTGCTCTGCAGGGAGTCTGCTTCTCTCTCTCCCTCTGTGGCTCCCCCTGCTTGTGCTCTCTCTCCCTCTGTCAAATAAGTAAATAAAATCTTTAAACAACATCAACAACAGTAGACTTGATTCTAAAGAAATGAGGACAAGCATAGTTCGTGGTAATTTTTTTTTTTTTTTGCTTCTTCCTCTGTTTTAAATTAACTCAAGACATCTAAACTCCAAAGGTCAAAAAGATAAGCCATGATTTGAACTTGAGTTTTGGCTTCACTTCTCCATTTTACATTGTGTTTATATGTAAAATTACAAGAATGATGTAGAAATTTTACTTTCTCAAAGACTTTTGAGAAACTTTGCTATTAAACCAGATCAGAGCAGTTTGACAAAGATTATTTAGAGGTGTTTTTTTTTTTTAAGGTTTTATTTATTCATGAGAGACACACACAGAGAGAGAGGGAGAGGCAGAGACATAGGCAGAGGGAGAACCAGGCTCCATGCAGGGAGCCTGATGTGGGACTCTATCCCGGGACTCCAGGATCGCGCCCTGGGTAGAAGGCAGGTGCTCAAACGCTGAGCCACCCAGGCGTCCCGATTATTCAGAGTTTTAAAAAACACATTCACTACTCCCCAAGTGCAGTATTTTATTTTTTTTTTTCATATCCGATAGTTCCAAGTCATCATGGTGACATTCTAATAGTGAAACATCTGTTTTACACATCTCTCTCTAAAACTATGAATTTACATGGACAATGATGAAATTGATATACAAGATAAAACAAGATCTCTATGTTATTGATAGACTGCATTATTGTATTTTTACGGATTTTGTTTAAAGTAAAAAATATTTTCTAAGGCTGAATTTTCACTCCTTGCTAGGTTTCTATTTAACATTCTTCCCATGTGAGATGAAGGTGGGGAAGTGACTATGTTAAGCTTGAACTGTGGTACCTTGAATTCTTCAAATTGTGAGAAGAGTCTTAAGATAAAAGAGAAGGGTAATCACATTGCCCTTCCTGTTTCCACAGAGTACAGAACTCCTTCTATTCACAAGGAAGTTGTAACAGCATAATCTTTGTGCCTGAGTGCTGAATTGCATGATAACCATTTGAGAGCAAATTGGGAAAACTGAAATTAAACAATCAAAGATGTCACTTTCTTTCTTCTCTCCAAAGGGTGGAATGTATAGAAAATTTTCTTAAGTTTTGTGATTTCCTTTCCTTTTACAATTTCTCCATGACAACTCTCTACTCTCCTTGCAATAGGACTATCAAGTGAGTTAGTGTGAACAAATAAAATCCTATGCACGCAGAAATAAAAGAAGCAGAATACCAGCACTCTATTTCACATCTCCCCCCCCCCCCCACCTCCCGTTCCTTGCTTTTTTATCCACCATTTGTTTCAATGTCTTACCAACTGAACAGGTAGGGGAAAGGTTGTACCCCAAGGGCCATTGATCCTACTTTGCACAATGTGGAAACGTCTCTCCAACCCGCTACTGGAAGAATGGGTTATCTGGTAACAATCCCTGCTCAGTGGGCACCACTTGTACAACTAGAATCAACACAGCTGTCAGACACAATTGAAAGAAGTTGTTCCTTATGCACACTTCTTGTGTTCACATGGTTGGTCGTGATAGTCTTTGGGTCTATCATATATTTTTTTAAGATTTTATTTATTCCTGAGAGACACAGAGAGAGAAAGGCAGAGACACAGGAGGAGGAAGAAGCAGGCTCCATGCAGGGAGTCCCACATGGGACTCGATCCCGGGTCTCCAGGATCACACCCTGGGCCAAAGGTGGCACTAAACCGCTGAGCCACCGGGGCTGCCCGTCTATCTATCATTTTTAACAACACTTGAGCAGAGACCTTTCAAAAATTAGTTAGCAAGAGCCATCAAAACTGTCACTACAAAATGAAACCATATATTCTATATGTTGATAATATCAATAAGCACAGCAAACTGCGAATTTTATTTAACCATCATTTCCCATCAGTGAGGTTCTAAATTACTTGCAGCTAGAGGAAAGACTTCAGTACTGACACTGGTTGTCTGTTTCTCATTGTGCTCTTCTCTTAGGCTCACTGGTCATCTTCCGATGAAACAGAAAGAGCTTCAGAAGCAGGCCACATTCAGGCTTAATTTGACACCATCTGCATTCACTGAAATCCACAATGTACTTTCTAACAAACACAAATCCTTCTCCCTGACTGGGGTAACTGGGGATGGTAATGTTTTCCGTGATTTATTTTTCCTATATTCATTGGAAACCTGCCCTGTCCCACTCTTCCCATTGGCGTGCCTGCAGGCTGCAGCCTCCCCGTCTCTACCACGGCCTCACCCTGCCAGGCTTGCTGACCACGATGTTCTGTGCTCCAGTGTCCTAGATAATCTCTCTCATCTCCTTGGATCCCAGAGACTCAAGGATCACTCTGCTTTCTGCTCTGAGCACATCAGGAATAAGATACTTATTCTGCTGTCATCATTTTGAGTATGAATTAGAATAATGACTGTAATTTTTTTTAGTGCCTCCTGTATGCCACCTAGCTGATGAGCACTTGACACATATTATCTAATGTAATCCTCAAAAATAAAAATGTATGAAGGAGGTCCTCAGCTTAGCCTCATTTAGAGGTGAGAAAACAATATCAGAGGAAATTTTTATATTAAATACAGCCATGGAGCTAATAAATGACCCATGCCTGTCTGACGCCAGAGTCTATTCTCTTGTCCATTAATCTCCACAGTGTGAGAAATCATTGCTAGGCAAAGTGAGGCCAGGAAAATATATCTTTTCTCTGACCACGTTCTGGTCCAAAGTCACCATCCTAATTCTATATCTAAAGAAATAATAATTAATGTCTATCTGTAATATACAGTGCAGATACCACAAACATTTTAACCAAACTCTTAACAGTATTTCTTTTGCCAAATACTTTGAAAAGGTTTTACCTTATGTTAATTCTGAATTCACATTTATTTAATTGAAATAAATGTTAATGACAAAAGTTATTTGAAAAGTAAAAAAAAAAATGAAGACATAGTCTGCTTAATAAGCAAAATTATGGCTGTCAGACAAATCATTAATATTGACCAGAAAGTAAAGATTCTGTTTTAATATTTTAAAATATTTTACCTCCTCACTCCTATCAATGGGCTCATAGTCCTTCTATAGCTAATTTTCTCAAGCAAACAAATAGAAACTGGTTTGTATTCTCCTTAAAGTTGGAAAAGGCCCAAAACCCTTCTAGAGTCTGGAGTGTTGAGAAAGACAAAGGAGTTACATAAATAGAATTTAAAGTATCAACTTTGCTACTGACAGAGTTACTGTAAAATTTGGCTTAGGTTAATTAGAATTAGGTTAGTGGCCTCTGGCTGCCTCAGTCTCTGGTGCATCAGACTCTTGATCTTGGGGTTGTGGGTTCTGGCTCCATCCCATGTTGAGTGTGGAGACTGCTTAAAAATAAAGCTGAGTCACCCATCTGTAAGGCATTGTTCCCTATAAAGGCAGACTTCAAAGCAGGGGTTTTCCACTGGAAGCAATCCCACGCCTCACCTATCCTCCAAGGGACATTTGGTGATATTTGAGAAAATTTGGTTGTCACAAATGGAGGAGTGCTACAGACATCAAGCAGGTATAAGCCAGGGGTGCTGCTAAACATCCTACAACCCCCAAGGTGGTCCACAAAACATAGAATTATCTGGCCTAATGCGTCAGGGGGTACCATGGTTGAGAAATCCTGACCTAAGCTTATAGGAAGGAATAGCACAGAGTGGGATGCAAGGTCTCTGGAAGTAGACAGATTCCTTAAGAGAAGGAAGGGTGATGATGCTGACTACATTTACTCAGTTCTTGCATCAAAACTTATCAATCAGATAATTCTCTCTCATCTTGCCTTGATAAGGAATAAGGGAAGAAGCTAAGAAGGCCAAGGTTGTACTATAGTAATTACCAGTCCCTCGGCAGAGAAACACAAGGTGAAAAGAAAGGCAACTCCCTACTCTAATGCTTATTTACATAATGTGATTTGTTCACATTTTCTAAATCGATTCTCATGGCATAGGACCAAGATAACTTGAAGGTAGTTTGACTTTGTATCATACGTACATATTTGTTTAATTCATGCTCAGAAGAATAATGAACCTTTTATTTGCATTTAGGTGTATCACACAAGAAAGGAGTGACCAGTTGCAATGGGTATTTTTATCTGTGCTATCTTTTCAACTCCACTTGAGTACATACATCGACTTTTCTTAGATGGAGGTAAAAAGCAAAACTAATATAGTTTGCAGAAGGCATGTTTGCTTTATTGATTAAACAATTCAGATTGGGTTTGACTAGTTACTACATTGTCCCAGAAGCACTTACTTAGCCCTGCTGTTAAATTTAGAAGGAGAAAGAGTCAGAGAAGTAAGGCAGCTAGGCAAGGCCATTTGGATCACCACAAAAAATAAGGTTCAGGTTGCTGGAGCAAAACTAAAGATAGATCCCAAAAGATTCCCCCAAATGTACTTCTTTCTTCTATTTTCTGATTCTTATTGATACTTTTATATTCTGAAACATTCCAGCTTTCCCTTTTCCTCTGTTTTGTTTTTTTGTTTTCTTTGAGCCTGAAGAGAGGGTAAGGCCCTATTGATAATCTATAGTCAGATTCCAGGTTGAAGCTGCTCTCCATTGTTTTGATGTTTGGATAAAATAATTTAAAGGGATTAGCTAGACCTATTAGCATTGCAGTGGGAACCTATCCTCCTTGACACCACTAGGGCATTCACACGGAAACATGTGCCATTCTAAAATAAGGTAACAACATCCTCCTCATCTTACAGAGAGAAAAGGCCAAATCCCAAAGTGGAGGCAATTTCTGATAATAACATGATCATCTTTAATATTTATTAAACTTTTACCATGATCCAGACACTATATACAGCAAATTCTATGCTTTATTTTTACATGCTATCTCTGAATTAGATTCTGTCTTTGTCTCCATTTTACAGAAAAAGAAACGTGTCCAATGTCACACAGAATATGGTTTAGTAGACTGAGATCCAGAATCAAGTTTGTTGATGCCATACTCTATTGTCTTAACCACTATGTGAAAATCACTTACTAAGAATGGTCACAGTACTAAATATTTTTGGGATTTATTGGTCCTGGAATGCAAGAAAATCATGAATATGTCAGTGTTTTAAAAACTTCAAAAATCTTTCTTGTCTACGTTATAAGCCTTAACTACATCTAAATATTTTTTTCCAGTGCTTTTCTAGCTAAAAATAAATTACTTTTCCTGTGTGAAAAGCATCATAGATGACTCCCAGATGGTCTTCTTGGGCAACAGGGGAAAAAAAATGAAGGTGTCACTTTAAAATACATTTTAAAAATAATTAAATTAAAAACTAATGTAGATAAGGAGAGTAAAATATCATGTTGATAAGGAGAAATATATTTTTAGGGAAAGATGAGTTCTGTTTAGAAATATTAACTCTTTTCATAGGTTATGTATTTTCTATGAATGTTTATGTTTTTAAGGATTTTATGTACTTATTTGAGAGAGAGAGCAGAATGAGAAAGAGAGCATGAGTGGGAGGGGAGAGGAGCATAAGGAGAAGGAGAGAAGCAGGCTCCCCGTTGAGCAGGGAGCCCAATGCAGGACTTGATCTCCGGGGACACTGAGATCATGAACAGGGCAGAAGGCAGATGCTTAACTGACTGAGCCACCTGGGCATCCCTATATTTATTTTATATAAATGTTGTTTTTGACAGTCAGGAACACGCTTCTTTCTCTAAAATGCAATGTTTTTTTCAAAAGTGAACATCATACTGTGTAGTTTTATTTTATTTTTTTTTTAAGATTTTATTTATTTACTCATGAGAGACACAGAAAGAGAGAGAGGCAGAGACACAGGCAGAGGGAGAAGCAGGCCCCATGCAGGGAGCCCGATGTGGGACTCCATCCCAGGACCTCAGGATCATACCCTGGGCTGAAGGCAGACACTCAACCACTGAGCCACCCAGGAATCTCCAAGCTATGTAGTTTTAGAAGCGTTGTCCCTTCCTCACCCTAGCAAAAACCTGGATGCATGAGTGAGGCCTCACCAAGCCAAGTACAGTATCTCTCTGGTTCTAGTGATTTGTGGAAGATAGTATCTAATGCAACCAGGCCATAGAAGTTCTCCCCACAATTTTTGCTGGCATTGGGAAGAGTGAGTGGGTAATAGGAGAGCTAAGTACCATGGAGACCCTCTTTGCCACCATGTTAGAGAGCCTTCCTGCCATTGACACTTTCACACAGCAAAGAAGAGGGAGAGAATCTGGCTCATCACCTAAACACCTGTACTATGATATCTCCAAAGGCAGACTTTCAATTATGATAGACAAAAAAAATTCCCTTAAAAAAAAGTGGTTAGGGGCACCTGGGTGGCTCTGTCTGTTAAGCATCTGCTTTTGGCTCAGGCCATGATCCGAAAACCCTGGGATCGAGCCCTGCATGGTGCTCCCTGCTCTGCGGGGAGTCTGCTTCTCCCTCTTTTTCTGCCTACCACTAAACCTGCTTGTGGTGTCTCTCTTGTTCTCTCAAATAAATAAATAAAAATCTTAAAAAAAATAAAAAAGGTTAATTTGAATTGTGTATCGGTAACCAGCAATTAAGAGTGCTAAAACATAGGACACTGGTATGGCACAAAAGCGGCAATACTACATCTCCCACTCTCCACAACCCAACCGAAGGTGGGGTTGTATCCACTCTGCCCATATGCTGTGGTACAAATTCCAGAGTATGGATCTGCTGCCACTTCACACTGAGATGTTAGCTCTCCCGCTTCCGACTTAGTTACTACCATTTATTTGAAGTCGCGCCATTTCACTTTGCATCTTTCCCAAATGATCAATGCAACTCTTCCATCTTCCTTGATGATTTCAACACCTGGCTCACTTGCTTCCTCTCTTCATGCTTAATCATTTATAGTCCCTTAATAACAATGTCAATGATTTATTGAGCTTCTCAATGCAGTCGCCATTATCACTCAATTCTGTTCTTTCTAATCAACTGACTTGTAACTTGACATCACTCCATTTTCCTTCTAGGATTTTCACATTCATCTTGCTCATTCCATGGTGCAGTTTAAACCTCAAAAACCTAAACAGGACTTTCCTTTTATAATGACCTCTGAAAATTATTATACTCCATTTCTTTCTACCCTTACTATAAACTCCTTTTCAAAAAATAGATAAAATAAAATAAATAAAATAAACTCATTTCATCAACTCTCTTCAAATTATATGTGACTTCATTTTTCAACTTCAAATTTCTATTCACATCTGTCCTATTGACTTGACACAACTTTCTCCCTCACTTGCAGCATCCCACCTCTCATTAAAACTTACTGATTTCACTTTTATTTCCTACTATCTATTTCACTGTCTCTATGTGCATTATTTTACCCTCATCTGGCTACTTCAACTCTTGTTTGGATTTCCAGTTTCTTCATATTTTATCTGGCCTCATTATATTCCATTCCTCACACTTAATTTTTTTGTTAAATGAAATATGATGTCATCTCTTGTGAAAAGCCTAGTAATTGCTTCTCATTGTTTCTAGAAAAAAAAAAAAAAAACCTCAAATTTTTACTGTGGCCAACAGGCCTGAATAGTTTCATCCGTATATTCCCACCTCTTACCTTTAATCTCATACCATATAATCACTCGCTCTTCAAGAGTCAAATATACTGTCATTCTTTTTATTCCTTGATTAAGTCATATTTCTCACTACTGGTTCTTTGCATACTCCTGTTCATCTCTTTGGAATGCCCAACTTCACTTAGTTAATGCCAATTCAACATTTATGTTTTTCTCCCACTCAAATCCTCAGGGATAATGTACCTGGTGCTCCAGTGTTTAGGTCACATTTCTGTCTGACATGGACCTCTATGATATTATCTCTCCTTTTGCTTATTTATTTCAGGTTATAATATTACAAACACTGTGTTGATTATTCCTTAATACTTAGCACTCCTGCTCAATAAAAGTTCCTAGATGCATACTTACTAAATGAATAAATAGATGAATGGAAAAATTGAGAAAATATTATGCCCCAAGCACTGTATGATATATTAGGCATGAAAAAAAAAAAAAGAACTACAGGGAAATGAGGTATATAGACGTGTGTGTGTGTGTGTGTGTGTGTGTGTGTGTGTGTGAACATATTATAATGTGATAGCTCAGGCTTAGCTTAGTTAAGCTCAGGTTAATATGAGTGTCCAAAAAGAATGTCCTAACACAACCTGAGGACAAATTTAATGGGAAAAAAGACAAGAGGTGGAGATATCACTTGGGAAGTTGAGGGGTATAGCCATACTAATACCCTAAACTTTAAAAAATGTCCATTCTTATCTCCCTGGGATGAATTGCTGTGATGGAAAAAAACAAAAAAGCAATTCAGTGCTGCTCCACAATCAATTATTATTTAATTCATTTAGCAGAGTTTCATTGACTGCCAGACAGTGTGCTTACCTGAAAATGTAGAAATGAATGAAATCATTTTTATCTTCATATATTTCCCAGTCCAGTTTGTCAGAGAGGCTTTTATGGTATAATGTGATAAATATTGAAAAGAAAGTGCCAGATAAAATCGGAGCACCATGGAGGGCCATCAGAACAGCTTGATGGTTCTGGGAAGTTTTCCTCATTTGGTGAAACCTGGTATGAGTCTAAAAATTTAAGATTTGGATAAAAGTATTCTAAACAGGGGCACCTGGGTGGCTCGGTTGATTGGGCATCTGCCTTCAGCTCAGGTCATGATCCCAGGTCTTGGGATTGAGCCCAGCATCAGGCTCCCTGCTCAGCAGAAAGCCTGCCTCTCCCTCTTCCTCTGCTACCCCCCATGGATTGTGCTCTCTCTCTCTCTCTCTCTTTCTCTCTGTCAAATAAAATTAAAAATCTTTTTTTTTAAAAAAGTATTCTAAGCAGAAGAATGATCAAAAGATGAATTTGGGGAACTATAACTCATGTGGTTTGGCTTTATGGTACAGGATATTTTAAGGAATGTTTAGAGATGCGTTTGTGGATATGGGCAAGAGAAAATCATAGAGAGTCTTATGAGCCATGAAAGAAGTTGAGACTTTGCCAGGAAAGCAGTAGGAAGGATTTCAATTAGAAAAGTAACATGAGATTCATTTTTAGGAAAAATGATTTTAGCAAATCTAAAAATGTATCGGAAGACTGAGAGAATCGTGGGGGGTGGTAATCTTTCTAATTATGCTTTATTCCACTCAGATGTTTCCCAAGTAGAGTGCTCCTCACATTTGTTCCCACAGAACCATGCACTCACCTCCATCATAGAGCTTACTGTAAAGTACCAAGCTCATTTCTTTTTTTTTAAGATTTTATTTATTTATGAGAGAGAGAGAGAGAGAGAGAGAGAGAGAGAGAGAGAGAGAGAGAGAGAGAGAGGTGGAAGAAGAAGCAGGCTCCATGCAGGGAACCTGATGTGGGACTCAATCTCGGGACCACAGGATCACGCCCTGGGCCGAAGGCAGGCGCTAAACCGCTGAGCCACCCAGGGATTCCCCCAAACTCATTTCTTTAGAAGTAGGTAGCATCTAGCATAATCCTGTGTATATAGTAGACCCAGTGAATGTTCTGGATTAGGTGAGTAAATGAGATAACAAGTCAATCAGCCTTTGAAAGAGCTGTGAAGATGCCTAACAGTGATTGATATGGTTTATATATTTAGCTTTCATATGATGCCAAATTACACTGAAATTGATTCTTTTATCTATAAACATATTTAATATTCCTCTGAAAAACTTTTATATCATCTCACCGTGTTCTCTGTGGAATAAAGCCAGCTATTTAAAGAAGATAGGACTCTAACAAATGTTGAGTCAGTCTTCTTTTTTTTTTTTCCTGGATTGTGTATATATCAGATATCAGAGTGACTATTTATTCCAATGAAATGAGCAAATTAGATGAATGCAGCTTTTTTGGTAAGAAAGAACTAAAGTATTAAGTTAAACCATTCCTAGAGGTCAAAGGATTTCTCAGTGGCTTAAGTTTGTGAAAAAGTAATAAATATAACTTTATTTATGTAATGTCATTTTTCAAGGTATGATAGAAAATGTTGAGATGTTTGTTTTTAAACATCCTTATTTTTGTTATTCTAGCTTAATAAAAAATCTTCCTACTAATTTATTCAATCTATCATAGCTAATTTAAATAGCACATGAAATCTTAAACAGATGTTATATCATAAATATCCAGAGTATAAATATCAAAATTCTGCTTACAAGTATAGAACGATGTATTTTTATTTTAAGTAATTAGGACATTTTTGGAATGTTCTTTTTTACAAATAAGTCTCAACTACCAGAAAGCAGCAGCATGGATTATCCAAAACTATGAATAATCCAGAAGGCATTTGGTGTCAAATTTGGGGAAATTTTTTTTTTTTTGGTAATAGAACATCATTGTGTGTTACTTAGCAAAAACTCATATTAGTTTACATTTCCTGTGTACATAATAAATGGTTTACCAGCTGAACTGTAAAGTTAGTTGATGAGAAATATGTTGGACTTTGGGGGGAAAAAGTTGATCCATAGGTAACAGATAATATCGGGTCCATCCTATGACCCTGAGATCATGACCTGATCTGAAACCAAGAGTTAGATACTCAACCAATTCCACCACCCAAGCACACCCTTCTTTCCTTGATTTTGAACAGATTTTCTTTTCACAGACATTTAGATAATTTACTCTCTTCTGTATTATTTTTGTTTGAGCTAGGAATATTGAAAGTACTCAATGGTAGTAATTAGTTGAATGTACAATATAGTTTTCAGCATTAAATAAAAACTACATTTCCTGTAGTTCACAAAAACTGAACTTGTGCCCATAACCTGTAACATTCAAGGTTAAATAGTAAATTATACTTAACAAGTACTAACTATAGTCGATAATAACTATATTTGAGTGACAACAAACTCATAAATTCTTTTTTGTTTCTTCATATAAAAATTATTAAATGTGTGCTACCTTATATGAAGGATTATATTGAGATCTAGGAACATGGTAATTCCTCAAGTAGGATATTTGTCCCCAGAGAGGCTACCTTTCTAGAGGTAAGCTTCTTTGTCTAAATGAAATAAAAGATGGAAAGAATTTTGGATATTAAAAGTATTTTATAGTTTGGTTATTTACATTTCATTTCAAATGTTTTTTCATTTTATTTTTTTTTAAAGATTTTATTTATTTATTCATGGAGAGAGAGAGAGAGAGAGGCAGAGACAGGCAGAGGGAGAAGCAGGCTCCAAGCAGGGAGCCCGACGTGTGACTTGATCCCAGGTCTCCAGGATCATGCCTGGACTGAAGGCACTAAACCACTGAGCCACCAGGGCTGCCCATAATCTTTCATTTTAAAACAAAATATATATCGACCTACATGAAGATGGAATTATTTGTGAGGATATGAGGGGGCAAATATCTAGACAAACGCTGTTTCAGAAGGGAAGCTGAGGATTCATAGTAGGGTACAGAGAGGGGAGTACAGCTGTGTCATTCCTTTTTTTCTTTTTTTTTTTTTTTAGATTTTTATTAATTTATTTAGTCATGAGAGACACATAGGCGGAGGGAGAAGCAGGCTCCATGCAGGGACTCTATGTGGTACTTGATCCCAGGACCCCAGGATCATGACCTGAGCCAAAGGCAGAAGCTCAACCACTGAGCCACCCAGATGTCCCCAGGTGTGTCATTTCTAATTAGCTCTGTACATAATTGTTTCTCATGGAAGATGCATATTATTAGGGGACAGGGATGGTTTTCAGGATATCTATTCAGAGTTTGGTAATGGGGAATCCGTGAGAATAATGTATTTGGGAAGTAGTAGTAAACATTCTGGTTAGCCTATACAAATGTTGGAGAATCCAGTTAGTAGCCTCAGTAATATAAGGGAAGGAACTCTCTAAAAGAAATAGAACCGGTCAAGATTGGGAAGGTGAATAGAGCATTAAGTACATGGGCTAGGATTCTGCTCATGAACAAGACTAGAAACAGGGAGAAGGGGAAGAATCAAAAAGGGGCAAATTGAGTTTTTTGGAAATTTGCTGTTGTTTCAAATTGGCTCAGAAGGAAGAATGGTTTACCTCTGAAAGAATGGATTTCAAGTGTGGCTGACTTTGAGATAAAAACTGTGAGTGAGACTAGACTGGAGTGAGATAAAGAGAGAGTGAACATTCATGAGTAGTGTTAGATTATTAATAGGCATATAAGCCTTCCCCAAGGCCATTAGCCAGAAAAAAGTCCAAATTTTTGATATGTCATCCTTTACGAAAATATGAAGGTAGTCATTGTTGGAAAGTCAGAATATTGGGGGATTATTAACAGACTTTTAAAATCATCCATTGAGAGAAGACTTCGTGGTTTTACAAGACTTGTGCACCTTTAATGATGTTATACTAGTTCTGGCTGTGTCTGGATGTGTGTGTTTTGAGAAAGAGTGCCTATTGTACGAAATATGCTTCTGCTATTAATCTGACTTGAAGCTATAAATAGAATAAGTACAATACTGGTAGATTTATTATTTTTGATTTTTCTAAGTTCACATCTGTGACCCAGAAAATTCAAACAAGTGAAAGTGACAAGGACAGTTACCAGTGTATTATAGGTGATCAATAATCAGTAAGAAAGTTCATTTTCTCTTCCTCTTTTCAAACTTCTTCCTTTCTTACCCTTTCTTCCTCCTTCATTCCTTATCATCAGTAACACTGTGGCCAAGCATTTAAGTCTTGTGTTTCTCACTCTAATTTCAGTACAGAAAATGGAAACTTTTCTACTTGTTTTAATCAGAAAATAATTAAATGCAGAGAATGAAGCCACCACCCTACCCCACCCTCCAAAAAAAGTTAGCCAAGCCTTTGGGAGGCACAGAGATGCCATAGTCAGAAGGTCATCAACTCACTAATGATTTAAAATACCACCATCTAGCTCCCAACCAGGAATACAAGAAGATGCTGTTGACACTGCAGCCACCAAGACTGGCCAACAGTGCTTATCAGTGCCCAGAAAGCTGGAAACTAGATGTTGAGTCTGGTCACATTTCCCATGACTTGTGATCTTGCTTGTAAGAGAAAACAGCAGCAGGAGACGGCTTCTCCCACATGTCTGCCTTCCATGCCATAAATATGTGCAACTATTAAGGATGCCTCACTTATATCTAGACCCTACCCGTAAGAGAGTGTGGGAAGGTTGTTTTCAGCTTTCTATTATCTCCAAATTGAATGAAGCTGGACCGGAGTTTGGGAGAACCAAATCAAATGCCTATGACAAACTGCTATAGTGATTTATGTTGACCTCCCAACTGTTTTCTATATTTGTCATTATTCATGGCTTTTATTAAATCTATGTCTTATATTCTGCTTACCTCTCCCCTGACCCTGCTAAATCTCATTTCTACCCTTTTGTGTAAGCACATTAGCTAGTATTGTACTTTTATAACATTGCTGTTAACCGGGCCTGTTTGCTATATCCTGAACTCAACTTCTGGAACACTTTCCTACAATCGAGGGAAGAAATACAGTATAAGGTTAAAACCAGAACTTATGTACATAAACAATTACTTTTTTTCTATAGGTCTAGAGACAACTATCATTTTATTTTCTTAGAATATGTCTTCACCAAGTGATATTTCTATCATTCATGCATCTAATCAAAATGTACAGTTACTGAATGATTAATATAATTTAAGGTGGGTATAAAGAAAGTGTCTTGAATTTTAACTGCTCCTAAATTGACTTTTTAAATAAAGAGATAAGACATTTATTAGGCAATTTTTTTTCTCATATATATAATTAGTACCACGGACCTGAAGTTTGTGTTGCTTTAATTTTAGACAAGTTGGCATGAATGGTAACACAAAATCCACAGGCAAGAACCATTTACATTATAAAACCAGGATCGCAAAAAAAAAAAATAAAATAAAATAAAATAAAATAAAAAATAAATAAATAAATAAATAAATAAATAAATAAATAAATAAATAAATAAAATCAGGATCGCTCATTCCTCTGGTCATTTTAATAGAATTGTATTTCCTCTGTGTCTGTCTTACCTGTACATAGATATTGCCTTATCTTAGTGTTAGAGTTAAATTTGATTTTAAAATAAGAAATAAGATTATCTCCATCCCAATTATAATTCTAAAACAATTTCCCCTTTATTTTTTAAGCTAAAAGTAAGATTACTCTTCCCTATTATTATTTTACTAAATTTGACACCTTCATCAACTATCACAATACTTTTTCCATTTGCTATCCTTGCTTCTAAAATAAAATGGGCTTGTAAAACTAGTTTTTAATCAGATAATCTATTAAAATGTCTGCTTTTCCATTTGGTTGAGTGTTTTTCCTTTGCTCAAAGCATGTCCTGTTATCAGAAACTATGAAGCTGTGTTGTCCCTTGGTTCAGAATGCTGGACTCAAGAGTCTGATGTTGTGTTTACTGCATGAACAACAACTTAATTAAGTGTTGCTTTAGAAACATCACCAGAGCTTTGTTTCTGGTATTGCACTCAGGCATGTATCACATTGTTTTGACACATGCATTGGGAGATTTGCTTTGTAGTTAGTAATGTTTTTGGAACACTACTAGTAAAAACAGAAGAAAAGAATAATTTCATTGATAGGGCAAGGAAAATGCTCTCAAGATCCACAGAATGACTATATAAGGCAGGATCAAGACCAAATTTTCTTCTGAGAACATCCACAGTAAAATCAAATATCCTCTTTTGACATTTAACTGTTAAAAGCTAATGTTTTATGATTTTTGTAAAAATTAATAACATCAAATGAACAAAGATTTCTTCCTTTCTATATCCATAAATTCAACATTTTAATTTTAGGTTATTACTTGTCATGACAAAACATCTTTTAAATAGTGTTATTCTGTTACAAACTTGGAAGAATTAGGGAAAAAATGATAATGCATGAATACATTTCACACTCTTTTCTGCAAAGGAGTAAACTATTTTTTTCCCTCCTGATATGCTCTGAAAGCTCACCTGAAACTAAGAGGAATCAAATGTGTCATCCTCAAAACACTAGAATGTTTAGCTCTGCTATCGTTGGCCTTATATTGGAGACTGTAGAAATGAATACAGTTGTTCAACAAAGATCCAAAAACTTGTCAAAAAAAAAAAAAAGCTACCAGCTAAAAAGAAAGGAGTGGTTTCTTCAAAGGCGGCATGGCCTGGAATTTCTAGATAAGATGGCCCAAATGATGAGTGAGGCAAAGTGCCCCAGAGGGAACACAGAGCTTTAAAGATCTATGAGATAAAGAAAGCAAACTAGTTATTTTCAAAAGTTTTCCCCAAGTTCCTTTTATCTAAATAATTGTACCTATTCAAGTCCAATAAATGGCAATAGTTAGACTTTGTTTACCTCAAAGGTAATGTTAATATCAGTCCTCGAATCTTAAGGTGCTGAAGTGAAGCCAGTTTGATATGCACCTGCAAGAGACACCTATAAAGGGCAACCGTATTTAAACTGGTCCTTGATTTAATGCTCAATCAGTTCTATTCTAAAATTCCATATATATTTGAGGAAAGCATTATGCTAAAATTTTATTATTCAAAATATTATTATTTTGTGAATTTATAAACATGTCAGCATGTGTGTTTGTCTATACCTATACTTGCTATTGCATCATGAAATATCCCTGTGTTCTAAATTGTCACTTTATGGGATCCCTGGGTGGCGCAGCGGTTTGGCGCCTGCCTTTGGCCCAGGGCGCGATTCTGGAGACCTGGGATCGAGTCCCACGTCGGGCTCCCGGTGCATGGAGCCTGCTTCTCCCTCTGCCTGTGTCTCTGCCCCTCTCTCTCTCTCTCTCTCTCTCTCTCTGTGACTATCATAAAATAAATAAAAATTAAAAAAAATAAAAATAAATTGTCACTTTGTCTCATAATTTACAAGATCAATATCATACTATGTATCACCTGACAATATTTTGCAGAAGTATGGTGAACACAAGTAAGAGTGGCAACAGAATATTTTTCCAGAATGTATCAGAAAGTGTCCAAGAATTAAACAATGCAGAAAACATATACTTAGCAATAACCACAGCTGAAATTAAATACGTTGTCCAAAATTTCATCCCAAATGGCCATGATCTCAGAGATTTTATCCAAATTGCATTTTAATTTTTAAGGGGCAGAAAATTCTCATGTTGTGTAAACCATCCCACAGTAAAGAAAATATGTTTATTTATTTTTATTTTTACAATCCTAGTACACTTGTAATACCATACTAATAATACTTAAAGCAGAAATTAGAAACGTGTTCCCCTGAGGCACTTATCAGGCTATTATCCCTCAACTCCAAAGCCACCTTGCTGTACATATTTGTGTTGTTGGAGCTTGTTGGCCTTTGAAAATGGCATTTCTCCTTTGTCAGCTGGCTGCCTATCAGTTTCAGCAATCAGCAGTGTCAGAGGGAAGCTGGTAGGCCAGAGGGAGATGAGCTTGCTTTACTCTGGTTTTCTTGCTATCCCTTCAGATCATTTCACCAACAGCTTTTCATTTTAGCAAAAACAGATATTCCAAATTCCATGTTTTTATTTTCTTCACTCTTACAGAACCAGAACCAGTTTCAACTATCCCCCATCAAAGGTACTTAAAGAAGATAGCCAGCACCCCCACCTCAGAGCTTTTTAAGGGGTCTCCTCCAAAGTCTTGAGGTATAAGCAATCCCTCAGAGGTCTAGGTCCCAGCTCTTTACCCACAGAGATGTCCCCTCCCACCATGTTCTAGGTTCTGATACCACCCATATATCTTCCATTTCTTCCTTCTGTCCTAAGAGTGAGCTACTTCCTTGGTTGCCATCACTTATAGTCTGCCTCTCCCTCACCCTCTCCCTAGCACCTAAGGATGGACCCAACCACAGGATTAGAGAATTGGAGCCTTCAGTCCCAGTCTCCTGACCTCTGCATCTCTTCAATCTGGCTGGTCCTGAGTTATATCCTACTATAGTAAAACAGTGATCTAGTAAATAACATATTTCTCTCTGTTCTGTTAGCTGCGCTAGCAAATCAATCAAACCTAAGGTAGATGGGAGCATATTCATTGGAACATCCAATTTGTAGCTAGTTGTCAAAAGCCCAGCTAACAACCTAGGCTTGCAGCTGGCTTCTGAAGCAGGGTGTAGGGTTACAGCCTTGTAGGACTGAACTCTTAAACTGTGGAATCTGATGCTATATTTGGATAGAGAGTGTCAGAATCGAATTGAATTCTTGGACATGAGCAGGACATTAGCTGGTGTCTGAGAATTGCTGTGGGTTATCTGGGAAGCCCCCTCTACACATTCACTTTATAATTGGGTCCAGGTACCCCAAAGAGCTAAGATAGGTAAACAAACATATATTAATTAATAATTAATTAATTGATTGATTAATAATCAGCACTGTAATGGGCGAAAAAAAGAACCTATCTGGTTTTCTTAGTAGACCCCAAAAAGATTTTGGTAAAATTGATATCCATGCCCAACAAAAATTCCTGTTGTAAGAAAAACCATCATGATGTTTTTCTCATGCTACTAGCCAACATCAGACAAAACAGGGAAGCCTATGTACCATATTCATAAATTTGAGAACAAAGAAATGATACACACTTTTGTCACTATTATTTATCATTATTCTGAATATAATCAGTGCAAGTAGCCATATGACTTGCTTTGGCCAATGAAATGAGAGTAATTCACATGGCTATTAATATGTTTATCTGTTTTTCTGTAAGCCAGTTCTTAGTAATGGAAGCTTTACATTTTCGTTTTAATCAGATTTGATCAGAATCAAGTCAATTTCAGAAAGAAGTAAGGCAGTTATATTTTTCCTTTATTGAGGTCAACTTAATTATAGAAATAGATATAAGAGGACAGAAAAAGAAGATATCTTACCACCATCCAAACTAAGTAAAAATAATATAACTGATATTAATGGTAATTTAATTTAACAATAATTTAAGCAGAAATTAGTTGTAGAATATTTCTAGCCAGGAATACTAGAAGTTCATATGAAATAAAGGTCATGTGACAAAATAAAGCATGGCAACTTTTATATATCTGAGTTGTTAAACATGGATTTGCAAATTAATGCTTTAATGTTCCCTAGGAAGTAGTATACTATCTATTTATAAAATCAGAAATATTAGGTAGAGAAAGATTTCTCTTGATTACAAATGAGATTAGTTTTAACATATTGCTCTGAAGGGTTAATTCACAAGTGATTATCATTACTTATAAAATGTGTCATTCAAGATGTTTACCTGATTAAGAGAATATGAGTCTGCATCTTTTGCATTCTTTCCCTAAAGTGTGGAAGCATTTGGGAAATATCCCTTATCTGATAAAAGTCTCTATCATCAATACCTAATAAATTTTATAATGGTGCTCTTCTTTTATGGCTGTGTCAGGATGGACTAGATCATGTTATAATAGCCAGCAGTCTAAAAAATCCCAGTGGCTGAAAATAACAAAGTTCTCTTTCTTTCTTTGTGCTGCCTGCTGTTGTTCTTCTTTGCAACTGTCAAGTGCAGCTGTTTTTCATATGCTGGATATTTTTTTTAAGATTTTTATTTATTTATTCATGAAAGACACAGAGAGAAAGAGAGGCAGAGACACAGGCAGAGGGAGAAGCAGGCTCCATGAAGGGAGCCCGATGTAGGTCTCAATTCCGGGACTCCAGGATCACACCCTGGGCCAAAGGCAGGTGCTAAACCGCTGAGCCACCCAGGGATCCCGTTATAAGCTGGATATTTTACCTACTACATATTTACATGTATCTCTATATCCATGCTGCAGGAGAAAAAATAAGTTAAAGAGTTGATCTTTGGTAAATATTTCCACCTAGAACTCATACAGGTGATTTCAGTTCAAATGTCATTGTCTGCAGAAAGTCCTATAGCCTCATCTCTCTTCAAGGAGATGAGTGAGATGAATAAAAAGAAGAAAATCAGATATCATTAAATATCAGTAGTCTCCACCACAGGAATGCTTTGAATATATTTTTATTATAGGTAATTTAAATTAGAAAATCATTAATACTGCTGCTCATAGCACTCAACATACTATATCTTAACATGTGGTCATACACCTACTCACACATATACTCACTCCATGCCCAAATTATGTAAATTATCAGGAAGAAGGCAATGCAGGGCCTCAATTAACTGAACTTCAGTATAAATTTAAAAGCAGGGATCCCTGGGTGGCGCAGCGGTTTGGCGCCTGCCTTTGGCCCAGGGCGCGATCCTGGAGACCCGGGATCGAATCCCACGTCAGGCTCCTGGTGCATGGAGCCTGCTTCTCCCTCTGCCTGTGTCTCTGCCTCTCTCTCTCTCTGTATGACTATCGTAAATAAATAAAAAAAATTAAAAAAAAAAAAAAGCAATGGAATGCACAAGTTTTTTTTTTTTTTTTGACGAGATTACTTAGTAATGGTCAGAAAAAAATTTAATTCTAAGTAAGAATCATCTAAAGAGAAGGGGCCTAGAATAAACAGAAAGTACATTATCCACGCTGAGTGATGGCTCTTTCTATTGCATCTGAAAACACAGGCTTTTCGTTTTCATCTCTAAGAACATCGATGTATCAAATAGAGAAGAAAAATTTCCATGTAAGGCACCCATATAGAAAGTAGTTTCAGGGATCCCTGGGTGGCACAGCGGTTTAGCGCCTGCCTTTGGCACAGGGCGCGATCCTGGAGACCCGGGATCGAATCCCACGTCGGGCTCCCGGTGCATGGAGCCTGCTTCTCCCTCTGCCTGTGTCTCTGCCTCTCTCTCTCTCCGTGTCTCTCATGAATAAATAAGAAATTTTAAATTAAAAAAAAAAAGTTTCATGAATTGCTGCCAATCATGGAATTCTATGACACACTACATCTTACACTTACCTGACCAAACCCAGAACTGGCTCAGATCTATTTTATCAGCAACAGGTATTTGGAGTCCTTTATTTGGGACACTTCTCACCATCTGTGTTTCAAGATTAGAGTTGAACAAACTCTAATAAGCTCCAGTGGCTTGTTGTGAACAAGCCAGCTCAACTTCGAATGTGTCTTGTGGTTTCTGATTCCTTATCACTTTTGATTTTTTACAAATTCTGATGACTCATAGCTTTTGTTTACTCATGGCTTCTGCTAACTCATTCCTCTACCATCTCAAGGTCCCTTTGTGTCTCCTCAGGTGTAATTTCCATAACAAAATGCTGATGTTTTTCTGTGTTGCATAGTTAAATTTCTCAGAAAGGATCTGAGTTAACCAGCTAGCTACATCATGCCCATTTTGGTAGAATCTTAATTTTAAGCCTCTTCAGGCAAAACTTATTGACCTATATATTGGTTTCCTTTGAATCAGTTTGTCACATCAGACCCATAGGGTTTTTCTCGGAAGAATGGTCATATAAAAACAAACGTGATTCTCTATACTTTAGGAGTTCTTAAAATTCACTACTGAGAGCAGAGATCTTAATCAGTGGTCATCTCAAAAGAAAACAGTCGTCATAGCTGTTTGCAGCCATAGATGGTCTTATAAGATTTAATGAAAGCAAGGTAATATCTATTAGGCATGAGAGATTATGTGTATATTGTAAACAAAGAAATGTAAGCGAATATTTAAGAGATAAACATACAATTAAAACAATCATATGATACATAATAATCTTAGGAAAAGATGAATAATTAATGCTAAAACTTCTATATGCTCTTTGTTTTATCTACATTTCTTTCTAATCTCTCTTAATCATTTATTGCTCTAATGCTCCAACTCACTGTGAATATGGCCTCATACTTTTCAATTGACAACCACTTTTCTCTTGCTCTTATAACCTGAAGAGATCCTTGGAGGCCATAGATTATGTTGGATCCAGGAATAAAATCCCACTGGGTAACACACGTTTATAAGTTCTAAAGTACACTTTATTAGCATATAAATTGAAAATAGCAACTTTGATCAGGTTGTTTAATGAAAAACACCTCTTAGTACAAGTGAAAAACTATTTCCTTAATCCAGGTTGCTTAGAAAACAACAACAAAAACTACTTATGTGATTACTGCAAAAAGTGACAGGAGACAGAAAATCAAAGTGATGGCTGAACCAATCAACCTTCAGAAAAAATCTTATGTTAACTCTGGGCGAGTAAATAGCTGGATACATGTGTAGACAGAAGAAACCCTTCCAATAATGTTCTAATGTCAAGATCTCTTGGGCAATAAAGAGTTGCCTGTGATGAAGTCCATTAGGCAGCAACCTTATTAAACACAGCACATCCAATTAGCTCGGGGTGACCACCTCCCGGCTTCTCTCCTGTGACAATGCAACAGATCTTCATTTTTCCAATAAAGACGGGTATGGCTTTGATCAGACCTTCTAACTTCAATTTCCCTGGGTTAAAAATATTCCTACAGGGTGCTTGGGAGGCTCAGTGGTTGAGCATCTGCCTTTGGCGCAGGTAGTAATCTCAGGGTCCTGGGAGCAAGTCTTGTATCAGGCTCCTCTCGGGAAGCCTGCTTCTCCCTCTGCCTATGTCTCTGCCTCTCTCTCTGTGTCTCTCATGAATAAATAAAATCTTAAAAAAAATTCCTAGAAATAGTTTTTGAGACCCAGAGTCATATAGACATCCTTTTATTTTTCCTCTCATATGTGACATCTTTGGTCTGTGTGCAAATATCATAGTTAAAGAATGAACTATTTTATGAAGGGTTATCACTGAGTTCTACAGTTTTTACAATTACACAAATTTTATGTCAAGTTGCTGAAAAAGTATTCAACAAATTCATATTGCTAGGTATATTCTTATTCCTTTATTTTGAGAATATACATTAACTTAAACAATAAAGCAATTTTTGTTGAAAAGTACATCTCTTGGCAACCAAATGACCATGAAGAGAGAGAATAAACATATGTTACTAAATTTGAAAATATGGGCAACCAATAACCGATTGGTTAATAGATGGGAGTCCTCTATTGCAGCAACATTAAAAAATGGACCAAAGGAAGTAATATTATATAAAAATCTAAAGAATTTTTGTGACTGAAAAACAAAATGTATAGTTTGAGGGAAAATATGTACTGTTATTTGAACACTAAAAGGTAAAAAATATGTAATGTAATGATGGGAGACATCAGTTTTCCATAAACAGCCGTAATCCTCCCTGGGGATAAGAAAAAGACACATAGAAGGGTCAGAGGTATAGAAAATACAATTGTTTCTTTTAACAAATTTAGTTTAGAAGTCTAAGTGAAAGCATTATACCAGAGGTCCTCAAAAATACTGTTCTTTTACATTGTGGCTGTAACAAATTACAACAAAATTTGTGGCTTAAACCTCATAAACTTATTACCTCCTAGTTCTGAGGTATCTCCAGAAGAGGGTCTCATGTTTAAAATGAAGATGTCAGCAAAGCTATTCTCTTTTGTGGAGGCTCTGAGAGAGACTCCACTTTCCTGCCTTTCCAACTTCTAGAGGCCACCTGTGGCTCTTGGCCCCCTGTCAACATATCAGCAACATTTGCCTGAAAAATGTTCAGACTCTTTGCCGTAGCCTTTCAAGGTAGAATTATTTTTATATCAATCCAGTTTTTATTCAATTCATAGATCATATAAAAATACTTCTTAAGGAAGTTCTTGTACTCTAGGACCTGTCTTCATATAGAGAACACATGAACTTACATATTCAGTTAAAATATTAATTAAGATCTTCAATATAGAGACACCTGGGTGGCTCAGTGGTTGAGCGCCCACCTTTGGCTCGGGTTGTGATCCCAGGGTCCTAGGATGGAGTTCCACATTGGGCTCTTCTCTAGGAGTCTGCTTCTTCCTCTGCCTATGTCTCTACCTTTCTCTCTGTGTCTCTCATGAATAAATAAAAATAAAATCTTTTTTAAGAAAAAGATCTTCAATATCAATACTAAAAATTTTCTCCTCTTATTTGACTTTTCTTTTCTTTTTTTTTTTAAGATTTTATTTATTTGTTCATAAGAGACAGAAAAAGACACAGGCAGAGGAAGAAGCAAGGTCCCTGCAGGGAACTCGATGTGGGATTTCATCCCAGGACCCCCGGATCACACACCCTGAGCCAAAGGCACACGCTAAACCACTGAGCAATCCAGCCATCATCCCTTGACTTGTTTTTTTATAAATCTCATCTTATATAATGGTACAAGACACTTTCAATTTCGGTTCATGATAGAATAACTTTTAAATATATTTTAGGTTCCATCAAAATCTCAGTGGAAAAAAATTATTTATGCTATATTTTTAAAATCATGCTTACAAAGGTGTATTTCAATATTGTTTTCTGAACTTTGAAGTTCACAGCATTAAGAAGCATACGATTTCTTCTTTATCTGTTCTGAAATCATTGTTCTGGGTTCTATGCATTTCAAGGAATAGCATATTCTAAACCTTAGGCCTGCAAATGTTGTGCTTAATATAAATAATGTATATTTATTATATTTTCAAAATACATATATTATATAAATGTATCTATATATAAGTGTATCTATATATTTTATATATGTAAAGTAACATTTATATGTATATAAGATATATAAAAACATTTATATATAAACCTATAAATATATTTATAGAAGCATTCAAATTCTTTTAGGCAGGGTGCTGTCCATTTCTGTACAGGGCAATGACATCCCGCTATCTCAAAGCAAGCTGCTTTAAGGATTTGTGTTACCTAGTTGACTCTTGAGAGCACTTGTGTTTTCCTTCCCTTGTATATTTCTAAATGTTACTTCTTGTATTGATTTTTTTTTCTCAGTACTTGGAACTACTAAAACTTTGGTTTTGCTAAGGAGCTGGTATTTTTTTCCCTATATCTGTGTCTTCCAAATGTTTACTGCATCATTAAAATTCTTTTCCCAACCATGCCTAGACATATATATTTATCTTTTATTAGCACTGTGTTAATATGTATACTATAAAGCACACAAAAATTGGACATTAAAATATGGATGAGTTAAAAATATAATTAGAAATGCTAATATTTTATAGCATCCCACTACGAAGATAATTATTCGAGATATTATCATTTTATTTCTTATAAATGACTGGTGAGAAGCCTATAGGCAGTGGTGATGTCAAATAAAAGAAACTATTGACTTGATGTTGGCAACTTTGGTCTTTTGTCTTAATCCTCATTTTCTCAAGTTACTTTTTTATTTAATAAAATGTTCCTTTTTTATGTGTTTTGGAATCCTTTTTGAAAAAAGTACTATAAAATAGTTATTCAATCTATTGGACAGAGTATGAACATATCATGGAATATTAGAGCTCAAAGAGCAATTAGATAACACTGTAATTGTACAACTAAGTAAAATAAGGCTTATGAATTTTAAATTGTGTTTTCAAGGTCAGGATCCATTCTCTGTAGGTCATATCAAACTTAGTATAATATGTTTTAATTCCCTTAGTGTCTCTAATTGGATCTTTATTCTCCAAAGTGGCTGATACTTTAGGAGCACTGTTTTGAATGGACTTAAGTTTAAAAAGACTCTACCAAAAAAAATAAATAAAAAGACTGTACACCTTCCAAAATTTAGTGGAATTTTTTTTAAGTATTCTACTGAAGACACATATAGTTGCCCTGGCCATAACTTTCCAGGTCATGATGCTCTGTACTTATAATCATGCAACCTAGTGATTCTTTAGCAGGGTCACATATCAGAACCATCATCTCAGGGGGATTTTTCAGACTTAAAATGCCAGGGCTAATCCCAACATAAGAATCCCTTGTTGGGGTGCCTGGGTGGCTCAGTTCGTTAAGCAACCAACTCTTGATTTCAGCTCAGGTCATGATCTCAGGGTATTGAGATAAAGCCCAAGCCCCTGATCAGTCTCTGCACCCAGCATGGAGCCTGCTTGAGATGCTTTCTCTCCCTCCTCTCCTCCCCCTGCCCACTCCCTCTCTCTCAAATAAATTAATAAAATCTTTTTAAAAATCCCTTGTTGCAAGCTTTTGATATATGAAAATAAATGGTAAAAAAAGGAAAAGCTTCTCAGAGCAATGTGTGGACATTTCTACTTAAGAATCAGTTGCATACAAAGACCTGAGGGAAGGACTGAAATGATAAAATTCAAATTGGTGAAATTTAAAACCCCATCCTTAATTAAAGCAAGTGTAAACATTGGCAGTCTTAGGTATGTGGTCTTCATACATAAAGAGGCCTCCATCTTCATTATTTCTGAACATTTAAGTGGCTTTGCTTTGATTGTACCACATCAAATCTTCAGTTGAATAATAAATTTAAAAACAAATATGTCTACCATAATCACTGTAAATGAGCCAAGATTTTATGAAATCTCAAATGTAATAGTACTATTGGCTTAAGGCTGAATAAAACTCTAATATATGTGCAATCACAACTGGTCTTTTTTGCATTTCTGAACCTGGGTGATATGTTTGTTTTTCTCGAGACTGGGAACTTGAGTGCAGAGCCAAAGAAATAAGCCCTATGTGATCCTTACACCTAAACAACTTAATTGATGTGATTCACAAAACAATGAGTAACAATAAAATTTTGTACAGTTCATTTTCTAATCACTGTCAAAACAATGAAGTATAACTGCACTTACATGGATAAATAAATAAGAGATAAATTGATAAATTTGGATTATGATGCCATTGCAAAAATTACTAAAATGATGAAAATTCCTTTTCTTTGTTTGGACAAATCTGGCAGTTATACGAAAATGTGCACTAGGGAACATTTTCAAAGCTGTTAGGGTGTCTTTTATGCTGCTACACGTTCTGGTTTTGAGAGGGAGAATTGCCCTGGAGAAGAAATCCTTCAGAAAGAAGAAGAGAGGGAACACAAGGACTCAGGGAAAAAAAAAAAAAGAAAAAAGTTTGCAAATGCAGAGAATGATTAGTACAAGGAAAAGGAGGAGGAGACATCTGTTGGTGAAATGATTTTTAGAGATAATTAAGTGCATTCATCCAGAAATAACACATATTATACATCGTTTGCAGGCACACATGGCTTTACTAAAAACAAGAGAGACTTTGAAAGGCCCACAAAAAGAATCAGCAGCTTTGAACCGATGTCACCAAAATGTCAGCCCTCCCTGTATGCTCCACCTCAGTCTTCCTAAATGCCTTTCAGTCTTCAGAATAGATTTTGTTGCAGGGTATGAATACTATTTACAGAAGTAAGGTTTTCAGGAAGTATTGTCAGAAAAGTGTAGCTCAGTCCTCACATTTCTTAAGTAGCTTAGATTCATATCCCATTTCAATCTCCTGGAATTTAATTGGATTTCTGGGCACCTCAGAGGTCTATCTATAAAGAATATTAGTGTTCCAATCCAATAAATGGATGCAGACTTTTTAAAGCACAGAACAAAGCAATTGACCTGACAGTAATGACTATTTCAAGGACTTAATAAAAATTAACCTCAGAAATAAAGTTTAGATTTTGTTTGATATTTGCTTATTTAATACTTGCCCATAATAGAATTTATGCTTCATATCCTTGTATGTGATACCTTCTTGTGAGTTTTAAATACATTCTTTATAGTGCTAAATCATGGGCCTTGAAATATAGTTTGAGAAATAAGAACAAGGTAAAAGACCTTTAGGAACTTGCTTGGTTTTTAAATAGAAATGAATTTAAAAGTTTTAGATTAAAAAAGAAATATATAATATATATGTAAATATATAACATATATATGTAAACATATATATATATATATATATATAATAAAAAAGTAATTTCTTTCCATCAATTGAGATTAACCATAACAATAAATGGTTGGTATTTCCACATAAATTATTTGACATTTAAACATTAGACCTATCTCAGCTCCTCTGCCATGTGTATTATCAGGCACTTCAGCATATAATAAAACTGTAGTAATTTTTTAAGAACTAGCCCCAATGTCATCTACTTAGAATTCTTTTTTTAATTGGGAAGCTTTCAGCTCCATGTCCACAAAATAGAATCAGTTTTTAATAATAAAAATATAATATTGCATATAATGAGAAATTACGAGATAGGATGCTTATATGCTTGATAAATTCCTTAGTTCAAATCATCAAGAATCCAGTTCCTCTGAATTCATCTTTCTGGCCTACCATTATTACAGTTACCAAACCTCGAGATTCAGAAATGGTTGCCATTGTTCCAAGTGTAAAAGAAAGATGACACTTTCAAAAAAAACAGACAGATGAAAAAAGACATACCTCTCAAGTTTCTTTTTAAGAGTAAGAACAATTTTTCTCAGATATATCTAGCATGGTCATATCTTATTGGCTAGAATCATGTCACCTGACCATTCACATGCCTATGTCTGGAGGGCTAGAATTACCATGATTTCTTAGCCTTAGACTCACCAAGATCAGCTACCATATGGCTTCATGCTACCTAAACAATATAAGAGTTCTAACAGCAAAGACAAAGGGGATGTTAGTGCTACTGGGTTAGCACCACATGTTTCATACACACACGTACTTTAATTATTTATCCCACATCTGTTGCAACAGTCACTCTTCTTCTTGAACTATAATTATTTTTATAAAAGTCTCATATTCATTTATAGAATACAAGGAACTTTAAAGAAGAGACCACGTCGGAAAGCTTTTTTATTCTACATTTTGCTTGATGTAGTGGTTTAATTATAATCGGTGATCAATAAAACTCTTTTGAATGAATGAATAAATTTATAAGGCTTTGTCTGGCATGCGGTTTTTATTTGCACGAGTTTATTCTTAGCTGTGACTAAATAGATTTTTTTCTTGACTTGATAAAATGTTTCCTGAAATATATTTTTGGAATGCTTGTTCCTGAGAAGAAAACCTTTTAGGTGTAGGAAAGGAAGTATAAATACAATTTGCTTCTTGTAAGAAAAATCAAAGAGATATTTTTAAACTATAACTTTTACAAAATAAAGCATAACAATATAAACAAAGGTGGAACTTGGCTGATTTTTAATAATGCATTCTCTAAATAAAGTAAATCCATAATAATTTTAAATTGACTGCTTTGACGCAGTTTGATGCAAAACTTTCCAGAGATAATGTAAACACCAAATGTTGGGGAATGACTTTTGAGTTCTGTTATTTGTCATTAAACAAACCAGGAAAATGTGCTTGAAACAAAAAGCGAGTCTTATATTTTGTGTGTACCGTATTACAAAGAATTCAAACATGGATTGAAAAAAAAATCTAGGACCTCCTCTCAATTTTACCATTCTAGGTCAGGGGGTCATTTCTGTAACCTGGACTTTTACCCCACTCGTCTACTATCCTGAACTTTAACACACAGATCTAGTCCTATCAGTTTCTGACAAGGCATGTGCTGACAAAGTTGTCTGGAGAATTGAATACAAACTCAATGCTCTGGTAATGGAGCCTCTTCCTAAAATAGATCCAACCCAGTTCTCCCTATTTTCCTTTTGTGATATTTACACACAACTTATTCTTCAATTTAATTGTATGTTTATGGTTTCCTAAACACAATCTCCACTTTTTCCAACTATCACTATTCTCACTTTTTTCAAGATCTATCGAAACTCTTCTATTCATTTGGGAAGCCTCTTATTATATCTCTATTGTCATGTAATGTTTCCATCTATTTAATATACTCTTGTTAATATTTCTCATAAGCCACAGTTATTATTGAATGGTGTCCTCTCCAATATATATATATATATATATATATATATATATATATATATATAGATAGATAGAAGTTGTTACTCCCACTAATTGGGAAATGAGAACTTCACAGATGTAACTAAATTCGGAGTAGAGTAGAGGTCAAATCCAATATGACTGGAGCCCCTGTAAGGGAAGACACGGGCAGAGAACTCCAAGGGAGGACAAAGGCATAGATTGGACTTATGCAAATGCAAGCAAAGGAACACAAAAATTTGCAGCAAACCATCAGAGAAGGCAAGGAAAGATTCCTCTACAGGCTTCAGAGGGAGCATGGCCCTGTCAATACCTTGACATCAGGTTTCTAGACTCTATAAAGTTTTTTTTTTTTTTTTTTTTTAGATTTTATTTATTCATGAGAGACGGGGGGGGGGGGGGGAGGGAGGAGAAGCAGGCTCCATGCAGGGATTTGATCCCGGGTCTCCAGGATCAGGCCCTGGGCTGAAGGTGGTGCTAAACCGCTGAGGCACCTGGGCTGCCAAAGACTCTATAAAGTTGTAAGACAAGAAAATTTTGTAGCTTTAAGCCAGTAAATGTGTGCTGTTTCGTTAAGGAAGGCTTAAGAAATTGATACAGCCACTCAGTCAACTGCCTGCTATGTTATAGGCATTATCCTGTAATAGCTGTATGGATATCCCTTCCCTTTTTCTCCTTTATTGATCCTATTAGTTCAACAGACAGATATAAATTTGGCCCCCCTCCCATCATAAGCCACATAAAGGCAAGAATTTTATTTTACCTTTAAATGTCCTACTCATTCTGTAAACCCCTTCAGTGACTGAACAATAATTGTTGCCTAATTAAAAAATAAATTGAAACATTCCGAAACAATATTATGATTTAACTCTCCTCTTAAGTGAATGGAAATGCTTCAGGCAAACACCTAAAAATATTGACAAAGTAATCCTTATTTCTTACATTTTTCTAGAAACCATCTGGCACACACAAGCACATACTTCCTGACAAATAGTTTCAAGGACCTCCTAAATTAAAGCATACAGATGCAAAGACAAATTTTGTCACTTTTACAGATAGAAGTTAACATTTAGTAACCTTAAAGCACATTCTATTTTAATATTGAAAATGTATGAGTAATTGGAGCAAACCTGGAATTGAAAAATATATATATGTATAATATATGTAGAGAGAGAGAGAAAGAAAGAAATAGAATATTAAACTTTCATATTATCATTCAACATTAGGAATTATCATCTCATGACCATCTTTTCCTTACATGCCCCCATGATTTCACTCACAAACAGCAGATTATAAAAACACAAACTTTTTTTCCTTTTATCAATCCCTCATCCTGTATCCAGCACCTTCTAGACCTCTTAGGTACCTAAATAACATTTCTAGTAGGTTATCTTACAATACCCATATGAGAATATTTCTGATCTGGCTATTCTAGAAGAATATGAGAATAGCCAGAAATAAGACTTGAAAGGAAAAAAATTAGGGAAAATTAGAATGTCAGCTGAATTTAACATGTTCTATGTTGGGGGACACAGTAAGGAAAAAGGGTTCTGGGTTTTTATTTAGTTATTAATATACAAATACCATTCAATTAACATGTGTAAAATGAAAAACTGAAAATCGTTTAAAAATTTGTCTGTCATTAGTTTTGGTGAAAAAGCCTAGGAATTCAGGTTTGCCACAGGTTTGAAGGGGTGAGCAGCAGCAGGATTTGACAGGAGAGACTGAAGTTTGCAGGATAGTGCTTTGGACATCTACCTTCTCGTTGTCAACAAGGTGCTCTTGAACAGGGAAAATTCGTGCTGAACAGACAAAAAACATTTCACAGGTTTAAGCCATTTAGGCATTGTGAAAGAGGTGGCTGATATGTGGGGAAAGGAGGCATTGTATAACACTCTCCATTTACAATTCATTCCTTTAAAATATACTTATTATTTGCTTAATATACAGTTAACTGTTCTAAATTCTGAACTCTCAACAATAATTTAGAAATTAAATTTTAATTAAAACATTAAAATTAATTTGATTTTTTAAAAGTCTGATTCAGGGTTCACACTCTCATGAAGGAGACAGATTTAAACAAGTAATTAATGACATGTGTAATGGGGTGCCTGGGTGACTCAGGTGGTTAAGCAACCCACTTTTGATTTTGGCTCAGGTCATCATCTCAGGGTTGTGAGATTGAGCCCCCTGTCAGCCTCTACACTGGGCTTGGAGCCTGCTTAAGATTCTTTCTCCCTTGTCCTCTGCCCCTTCCCCCTATCTCCTTCTCTTAAAAAATAAATAAATAAAATAAAGTAGAAATAAAGACATATGTAATGAAAAGAGGAATCAAGACAAATGAGCAAAACAAAGGAGTAGACAGTGACTTTGGGGAAGACTATTTTACTCAGGGTGGTTAACAGCCTCTCTAAAGAGGTACGCTTGAATAGAAATAGAAATGACCAAAAGAGTGAGTCGCATTACTCTGAAGGACAAGCTTTCCAGACAGCAGGAATAGTAAGCACAGGCCATTTAGTCAAAGTTTAACTATGAAAGGAACAGCAAGAGGGAAGAAGACAGTACAGAGTGGTGAGGTTGGAGGCCTTTTTAGGGTAGGTTAGATAAGGTTATATAGACCCTGATAAGGAGTCTATCAGGGTTTCATTCTAAAAATTTTTAGAGATCATTTGCAGGATTTAGAACAGTTGAGTTACATGAACTAATCTTACATTTTATAAGATCACACTGACAACTGCCTGAGGGATTGACTTTGAGGGAAACGTAAGGATATAAGGAGGAAGACAAGTTGGGGGCTATGGCAGCAATTCAGAACAGAAGAAAGGTGTTTTAGGCTGATGATTAGTTAATGGCTAGACTCCAGCCATATTTTGAAGGAAAGTAACCAAAAACTCCTAATATATCGGGGCTGGAAGCAGAGAGCAGTCGAGGTTGACAACTAAGTTGGGGAAGACCAAGGCTGGAAGAGTATTTTAAGGAAAACAATCTTTTGGGGGCATCTGGATGGCTCAGTGGTTAAATGTCTGCCTTTGGCTCAGGACATGATCCTGGAGTCCTGGGATCGAGTCCTGCATCAAGCTCCCTGCAGGGGGTCTGCTTCTCCCTCTGCCTATGTCTCTGCCTCTTTCTGTGTTTCGTGAATAAATAAATAAAATCTTTGAAATAAAAAGGAATAAAAATAATCTTTTGGTCATATTGAGATCCCTATCCAAATAGAATTGTCACTTAAACTATAGGGGGATATAGAATTAGACTCGGAGGAGAAGCTTGAGGTCAAGAAAAATTCTTGGATTCCTGAGCATACTGGGTGCATTTATAAATATATAAGCCATAGTGCTACATACTGGGATTGTATTTCTTATTAGCATGCTATTGATTTAATAATTGGCAATAAGATAATTATTAATTCCCTTCTAGATAAAAAGTACAGTGATATATATATATATATATGTGATATATATATATGTGATATATATATATATATATATATATATATATATATATATATATATATATAAAATCACTTATCAGGGCACCTGGGGGCTTAGTTGGTGGAGTGACCAACTCAGCTCAGGTCATGATCTCATGGGTTGTGAGATCAAGCCCTACGTCAAGCTCCATACTCAGGAGGGGGCTGCTTAAAGATTTTCTCCCCCTGCTCCTCCCCCCACTCCCATACATTCTCCCTCTGTCTCTAAAATAAATAAATCTTAAAAATGAAATAAAAACACTTATCTATAAAATAAACCTAGGACAATTCTGTCCTTGAACAAGGATGCTTGAAGGTCTTACAACCCCTTTTGTACCTTTTCTCTCTCTCTAAAAAAGAACAAGCTCACAAATATTAAGAGAAAAATTTAAAACGAGTTTTACAAATAAGTTCTCATTTTCACATAACACATAAATACTTTTGTATTAAACTTATAAACAAAGATTAAGCATTATTATTTGCAATATTATTAAACAAATTTAGCCAATTAATTAAATGAATCTATATACAGCATACTCAGGCCCACTTCCTAAATATTCAAATATTTTAAGTCAATAATTTTTTCAAGTAGTGAGCATCAGAATTACTTGGGGAGCAATTTTACAAGCCCATGCACAAATCTCACCCTAAACTGTGAATTCTGATCCAGGGTATAAGTATAGGACTAGGACATGTGTACTGGGGGAAAGACCGATGCCTTGTAGTTTAAAATCACTGGCCCAGTGGTTTAGCACCACCTTCTGCCTGTGGTGTGATCCTGGAGTCCTGGGATCTAGTCCCATGTTGGGCTCCCTGCATGGAGCCTGCTGAATAAATAAATAAAATCTTTAAAAAAAAAAAAAATAAAATAAAATCACTGACATAGCCAAAGGGCTTGCATTGGCTCCACTGATCTTAATTCCTCTGACTTACTTTTCTCTTTCTTCTCTTCTTTTTTTTTTTTTTTTTAAGATTTATTTATTTACTGGGGGAGGAAGGAAAGTGGGAGACTTTTAACCAGACTCCCCACTAGGCACAGAGCCCAATGCAGGGCTAGATCCAACAACCCTGAGATCAGGACCTGAGCTGAAACCAAGAGTTGGTTGCTCGACCCACTGTGCTACTCAGGCACCCCTCTCCTTATTCTAACCAAACTCTGGCTTCAAGTATAAACTTTCTATAGATAAAATACCTCATGT
Organism: Nyctereutes procyonoides; assembly: GCF_905146905.1. Classification (NCBI taxonomy): domain Eukaryota; kingdom Metazoa; phylum Chordata; class Mammalia; order Carnivora; family Canidae; genus Nyctereutes; species Nyctereutes procyonoides. The sequence continues at coordinate 21,134,623 of NW_026575121.1, forward strand.
GGTAAGTCAAGTAAAGCTTTGTCTTATGTCAGTCTCTTTGAGATAATTTTGGATAACTTTGATTGCATCCATTATGTATGGTTTTTGTTGGTTAATTTATAGGTGGCAACTTTTCTTTTTATTTTAAATAACTGGACAGTCTCTTATTATTGCCCTTTGTTCACTATTTTTTACCAATTAACAAAGCTAACAATTTCCACTTCTTTCCAAATGAAATAAAATTTTTCACTGGTCTCCAATCTATCATTCAAACAATTATATATTTGATAAATTAGTTTCCATTTAACTTTTTAAATTTGCATTAAGAATCCCCATCTATATGCATGATATATACCAGTTACTAATGTCCTTAAATTCTGCTCTTCTGCTGTGTATAATGGCCATTAACTTTTAAAAATTTCAGTGTCACTGGAAAGGCATAGTTTTATTTCAGAATACACACCACATGCTCAGATATGTTCAAAATATATTTTTTATACTTTCTGAATTTAAAGTCTCAACTTGTATAAACAATAGTAAAATCCTTTTGTGTTTTTACATTAGGATTTTGTTATTGTTATTGTTCTGGGAGTCTATTCTGTATTACACAAAAGTTTTTATATTCTACACTGTTCTCTGGGCAAAAGGGAACCCATTATCCCATTGAATAATCCCACTGATAATCTAAGAATTGTTTGTTTATGAAAGAAATTTATACTATGCAATGGAGTATACAGTAGAGATAGTAAGGTTAATTTTACTCTGGATTTTTAGTGTCATTTTCTTGGCAATTGAAAAATTTCTCAATGCCAAATCTATAAAAATGTTAATTTGTCCAAGTTTGGGAACATAAATACATTGTTAATGAATGTTGAGAATTACTTAAATTATTTTCCATATCTAAATGCTTATTTCCATTATTTTGGAAATGTAACAAACTTTTGAGAAACATACTGAAGAAACCATTTAGAAAGTAAATGGTCACCTATTAAATACATTCATGTGGAGAATCAAAATGGCCTCTGTTAGAAAAAATGGAGACAAGGGGAGCCAACTGGAGTTCTAGGTTTCAGGACAAAAAATAGATATTTTAGTAATTATATATATCAGAGTGGCTGGGATATTATTACATCGAGCTTTTATTTTTTTAGATTTATTAGTTTATTTTTATTTTAGAGAGAATGAGAGAGCATGCAAAGGGGAGAGGGTTTGGGGAGAGGGTGAGAATCTCCAGCAGACCTCCCCTGAGTGGAGAGTCCAGTGTGGGGCTTGATCTCACAACCCTGAGATCATGACCTGAGCCAAAATCTAGAGTGTGATGTTTAACTGACTGAGTCATGCAGGTGCCCCCAAAATCAAGATTTTAAAAATGAAAATTTGAAGATTTAATTTTAAATGTTTTAGGTAAAGCTATAAAATGTATTACAAACAATTAACTTAAAAAATACTAGCAGTTATGAGATCATCTAAAGGAAAAAAAAACTTACAATTTGATATTCAATATCCTTATTCTTAAAAATCCTTCAAACTTCCCTGCCATCAGGAAGTTTCCACTGGCCAACGATTGTATTATAAACCCTTCTGCTTGCCTCTGTGCTTCTCATCCCCTTCCTGCCTGTCCTGTTAGCTTTATTTTTTCCACCATTGCCATCCTTCTGTTTACCTATACCATCTAACCACCCTCCACACATAAATACCCAAACACCCTGCTATCAAATTTAGAATAATTTCCAAAACTATTATGATAGATCAGTATATCTATCTCTCTTCCAGGCTCTTTGGGCCCTGCACTGGGCTCTGCCTTCAGCCAGGAGTCTGCTTGAAGATGCTCTCCCTTTGCCTCTGCCCCTCCCCCCACACATGCACATGCTCTCTTTTCTCTCTCTAATAAATAATAATCTTTGAAAAAAAAAGAAAACTTAAGCAGCGAAATATTAGGTTTATTTTTTAATCTAGCTAGCTAATTTAAGAGCAAAAATTAGCTGTTATAGGAGTCAAGATTTTAACTGTATGTGAAATCAATTATGGATTTAAATCAGTCTAGTAGAAGTTTCTCAACTAATTATAAAGGAACTTCTCAGGTAATTTATCTTGATATCTGGTGCTATACTACAATGTTTGGTTGCAATATCTTAAAAGACAACTTTAGTTAATGTTCAAGGAAAGATAATTAAGTTGATGTCAAGAAGATCATACATGCAATGAGTAGCTGAAAAATTATGCTAGGGCATAAACTTACCACAGGAATGATCTCTGCGGTCTATGGATACTTATCCCCTTGCTCCATAGGCTTAACTCCATAGGAGTTGTGAATTTACAGCTTTTCTTCTGCAGTAGTTACAGAGCCTTGAATATAGGAGCCAACAAATATACTATCTAACTGAAATTATATACTGTAAATCTGTGATGGAATACGGAAGCATCAGTTTGCTTCCCAGATATCAAGGGTGTTTAAATATGGGCTGAATATAATTAGAAATGTGTTAGGGTCCAGTCAATAGAAAGAAAACACACCAATTATCTGAATAAGAAGCATTTAATAGGGATCCCTGGGTGGCGCAGCGGTTTGGCGCCTGCCTTTGGCTCAGGGCGCGATCCTGGAGACCCGGGATCGAATCCCATATCGGGCTCCTGGTGCATGGAGCCTGCTTCTCCCTCTGCCTATGTCTCTGCCTCTCTCTCTCTCTCTGTGACTATCATAAATAAATAAATAAAAAAAAAGAAGCATTTAATACTAAAACTGTTACTAATAAAAAGTGGTTATTCAAAGTAGTAGAAGAGAACTCTACAGGATATAAATATAAATCACATTATTTTTATACAGCAAATTTATAGACTTCCAGCTTCCACTTCTGTATTCAGGAGCTAGGAAAACAAGTAAAAAGTTAAATAGACTGAAAAATCAACTCTTCTTGAATATGTAAGAGATCCTATATGGAGAACACAGGGAAAACTGCTGTCCTAAGACAGGAAGGGGAAGCAAATATAAGGAAGTCATGGCCACCAGGGCTAATGCTAGCAAGTGGAAACCTCTGGAACCAGTGCTGGCAGGAAAATCTGGTCTGTAAGCAATGAATTGCTAGATGATCTCTTTGGGCAAGTTTGAGAGTTAAGGGACCCAATCATAGGGGTTCCCCACCATATTGTTGAGATTTACCTCCAGAAACTCTACCAGATTCCCACATTAAATATCAGGGAAAACTTCCTTCCTGTGTCTGTCAGGAGGAGTGAAAAGGAAGCATTTTTAAATACTCCAGAGCACTGTTTTCTTAACAAGGCCTGTCCTCTGGAGAAACTAGTTAACAAGAGCTTAACGTGCTAGATTATTATCAGAGCCCTAACTCACCTGGGAGACGATGGGAAATGCCCAACTCCACCCAGCTCTAGACTTCTACATGAGGGAACAGAAATATCACCAGCTCACTCTAGCCATCCTGTCCCACCTACCTACACGGGGGAAACAAAGAAGTAAACAACAACAAAAAACCTGAGAAACTCTTGTGTAGTTCCCAGTCCAGAGGCAGAGGCTAGCTAAAAGATTGAGACTTAATTATAGGACTATAGAACACTTCCCTTCCTCCTACACCTCACCACCACATTACTAAAAGCCTATTTACAGCAGTTCCTCTTAGCTGAGAATAAGAAAACGCCTTCCGGACTGTTAATAACACTCACTTAAAAATATGCAATTCTGGCTCTCCCGAACATGAAAAGCAAGGAAGCCATGTGCCAGAATGCTGACAAAACTCCCTGAATGGTGCGAACCACGGGATTCCTAGCACACCTCTCTCATGGAAGTCACCTGTGAGGGTGCCAGCAAAACACAATAAGAAGCTTCTCAGTAAAATGACAGAGAAGCTTGCTGGAGGGTAATTACCAGTGCACATCCATCCTGTGCTAAGAAGGTAACTGCTTGTTCAGATGCTGGAGATCATGCTGGAGGGTGAGAGCCATGGGTCTTCTTCAGACCACTGGAAGCATTCTGATACTTGACTCTAGTTACAGGCCTAGTGGCATCACTAGGGGTAGCCGTGATGGGTTTTGAGAAGGAAAAGCATCCTCTTTCAAAGCATCTGCAAAAGGTGAGGTTATCACAGTGCTTCCAAACAAAGGGCAGCTAGTCTCTACTGACACAAGAGAAAAGCCTCCTCTACTTGCAAGGGAAGCTCAGATTGACTTGTGAGTTTGACGCATCCATTTCATCCAAGTCCCAGCTAATGTTGTCAATTCCAAGCTTGGTTCCATTCTTTTCGAATCAATGCAATGTTCACATGAGAAATTGTGTCACATGGTGACATTGTGAATTCAACTGATGTTATTTAGCAACCTGCACAATTATTGTGTTTGATTTTTGAGCAGAATCAGCCCTGAGGCTAAAAATACGAGATTCTAGAAGGTCTGACATGAGAGCTCTGATTTCAGATCATGATTTGAACTGAGGGTTAAAGGACTTGATCTTGTCATTTATTTTTTGTAAGTGCTCCAGTGCGCTCAGCAGATTCCTCTCACACCGCAACGCTTATATGTATCGTGATTGCTTAACGGTCAAGTGCTGAAGCCACTTAGGCTCCCAGGGCACGTGCTTCAATTGGCACTTCATCAGAATCAACCACAGGTGGTAGTTTGATTAACTGTGATGCCACTACATGCTTTGCATTATTAGCATCTTGTGCCCCAACGGTCAGAATATCACCACTGAACTTAAGCCCATGAGCATGACCAAACCAATCCCTAAATCTCATCTTTAAAGGTTTATCTCCTAGGGCCACTTCCAGGGCTAATTCTGCATCAGTCAGGATGCAGTTAGGAAACAGAATCCATTACGGTAATTGACACAGAGAAAATTTAATATAAAGAATTATTAACTAATTAAGATGATTAGTAAACAGAAAACAACTCTTAAAGAATACAGGAATAGCAAAGATGGGGAACAGCTGCTATATCCAAGGCCAAGGGAGAGGATGCAAGGAGGTAAGAAAGTTAGAATGAGCCCCCCCACCCCCAACTCCACTGGCCCCAAGCCAGGCTGAAACTCAAATATTGTTGGAGAAGGTGTGGTTATGGGCCCTGGAAAACAAAATTCAAAGAGATGCTGTAGACTAGAGCTGCTGAGCAGAAAGCTGCCAACAAGGATGCCAACTGTCTGCAGCTGATAAGCAGAGAACTCCCACTGGGTGTAGGGTTGCCAGATAAAATAGAAGATGTAGGGCAAAATTTGAATGTCAGATAAATAATGAATAAAAGGTTAGTATATCTCAAATATTGCAAGAAGTATTAGTCTGAAATTCAAATTTAACTATCTTGTATCTTTATTTGCTAAATATGACAATCATGTTTTGCAGTGATGTGAAACTCATGGGAAAGTGTATACCACTGGGTCCCCCCCACGCCACTAGCAAGGAAGCTGCCCACAGGGACACTGGAGAATATTGCTGAAGGCACAGCCCAACAGGTGTCTCTCAAACCACTGACCATCAGAGGCAGGAAGAATAAACACACCATAACCAAGAAAATAAGCTTCTCTTTTTCCTTCTAGAATTTTTTAAATGCCATCTAATAATAAACATTGTACTAAGTATCAAAGAAAAAAATGCTTGGGGGTAGAACAGTTCCAATTACACAAGACAAGGCAAGAAAGAGTGGATTGAAGAGCTGAAAGACAATAAATCAGTAACTATCATGATAAGTATTCATTGTAGATATCTTTTAAAAATATGATTTGATACCTCATTTGAACAAAATTATGCAAGCAAACTATTTTTAAAGCTGCTTAAATCACCAATTCTATATTTGTATATTTAATTTTGAATCAAGTATTTGTTTTCTATTCAAATATTTTTACACATTATAATATTACACATTTATATTTGTCTAAAAATTTATTTCAAAGTGACACTTTTAAATGATGACTACAATCAGAGGTGGCAGTGAATGAATCAAAGGCCTATGTAATGAATCATTTCTTCATAACTTCATAATTCATTACTGTAGTTATACTTAAAAACTATTAAATTTAGAGGTTGAGAGGCTGGAGAAATGAGCTAAACATAGTATTTCTCTGATTATATGAGTGGGTTTTTTTCCCCTATACTAGTGACATTTTGCAATGATGGAGTTTCAGTAAACTGCTATTAGATGCATTTTTCTGGGGTAGAAAAATAGCAACTGCTAATTTTGGTTGGATAGAAAGGCCTACAATTATATTCCCTTCCACCAGCAAAGCTATTGAAGATTTCCATGTTGTACAACTATTTGTAGTAGCTTATTTTTTATGCATCTATGTGTCTAACCCATTGTGTATTTCTATAGAGAGAGACAATTAAGGTATTTTCCCCTCACCTCAGGTGGAAAGTGAGGCATTTGAGGATTTTATTTCATTGCACTTTAAATGAAATTAAGAAATGAATGAATTTGGATTTTATTTTTCAGCATTAAGCAGACTAAATGTCCCAAATATCCTTCCACACAATGCTAAAAAGACATTATTTAAAAACTATAGCAAGTATATATGGACAGAAATCTTAATGAGTCATAAAGAAGAAATTGAAACTAGAGACTACAGCTGTTGGAAGGGATGATGGATTGGGATTGAGTGTTGCAATCTCAGTGACTAAAATTTTTGGTTTAACAGCCACACAATAGTTACAAGTTGTGCCCTCATATGGTGGATAACTGAAATTCAGAGCATTTAAAAGATTACATCATCATTTATTTGGACGTTCAAAGCACTTCACTATTATTGAACAGACAGGTTAGAAAAAAAATTAATCTTTAACAGCTAGAAAACAAATTCATCTGTCTTTGAGATTAATGAGGAAATAAAAATAGTTTTAATGAGAATTAAACAATATGATTATGACTTCATAAAAGATTACATATGTTCCCTCTTGCATTTCCCAGGAACATCAAATCCAACAAATTAATATAAAAAAAACAATCTCAAGTGAGACCAAAAGTGACAGAAACATGGCAAAAGTGTTCTAGAAGAACATTTAATTTATATTAGAGAGGATTCCTACAGATAATGTCTCCCTGAATGTGAACTCACAACCCCAAATGACACACACAATACTTGTGCAGTCTTCTGAGAGCAAAAAGTAGACACAACAAGCAATATTTTTATGTAATAGAATTTTTAGATACAGACTTTTAAATGTTGAAAAAGTATATAAAGATATAAAAACATTTTGAAATGCATAAACAGGGCTGGAAATGAACAAAATTCTACTTTTGCAAATAAAATGTATGGTAAAAAAAATGATAAATCTAATTAGCAAATTCTGAATCAACCAAATAGCAAATTTGATGAGTAGAGAATTAGTGAAGTAAAGATATAGCTGGGAAATTACAGAAAATAAAAACATAGAGAGAAAATGTGAAAGAGCAATTACAAGACATAAGAGGCAAAATAATACAGTCTAACATATATACTAAAAGTTCAAAAAATGATAGAGATCATTAAAAAATAGGAGGGTGAAATATGGAGTCCATGAATTGGAGAATAAACATATTTTCAAGCCTACGTGGAATATTTATTAGTATTTTTCAAATGATAGTATACTAAATGTAACAAAATATAACAAAAATCACTCAATAAATAACAAAGAAAGGATAATATTCAGAGCATGTTTCTGATATAATCACAATATAAACGAGTTATAATTCCATGTTCAAAACTAACTCTTAAAAGCCCCATATTTTAAAGTTTGGAAGTTTTTAAATGAGTACATAAATAACTTACAGGTCAAAAACTAAGTCATAAATAAATAAAATAAAAATTTAGAATTTGTAATCAAAATCGCATACCAGAATTTATTATCTAGCTAAAGTAGCATTTAGAGGAAAAACTTTAGTCCTATAAGCTTATATTAGAAGTAAAATGCTTGAGAATTAGTGAGATTAGAGCACATCACGAGAAACAAGAAAAGGAAGTGAAGAACTATCTTAAAAAAATATATAAGTAAGGAATTAACATAAAACCACAATGGAAAACAGAAATATAAAAATTGTGGACCAATAAAACCAACAGTTTATTTGTTAAGACTTTAAAAAAATACATAGATTGAAAGGATGAAAATCAATGCTAGGATTTGAAATTTACAAACATATATTTTCCTACATTTTAATATCTCTGATATCAGGATGCATTACAATAAATAATATGTCATAGTGTAATTGATGAAGTCTTTCTTTCCTTAAAGAAACGTAAATTTGTGCATCTTATAAATGGCTAAATAAAATCTTATTTTAAGAAAGTACTAAGAGCCATTTTATGTCAATTGATTTGACAACTGAGTTAAAACTGACTTATTTATAAAAATGTAACTTAACACAACACAAAAGATAGAAAAATTGCATATTATAAAAATGCTTAAGCCTAGTTTCCTTATAACCAACATAAAGCTTTGCATGTGGTACTTATGTAGAAATGTGATGCCATAGAGCAGAAGTACAGGACAGGTGGAATGAAATGGAGAAGTGGGATGATCAACCTAAGGATTAAAGAAATTGTCCTCAACTCTAGGTAAATACTGCTAGATTTAAGAAAACATGTCTCAGAGCTCTTTCCCTAGGAAAAGTAGAGGGACAAGTATCCATTTGTTCTCATTCCTCTTTGGTCAATTACAGTCCAAGGGTCATTAATTTCTCAGCATTTCTAGGTTGTCCATGAATGATTGAAGAGTATCCTGAAAGTGGACCCATGGTAGACTAGGGGTACGTACATGGAGTGGTTCAAGATAATGGGTTGCCCAATTATCCTTGCAAAAAGCAAATCAATATCTGCATAGAAATGATCACTGTTGCAGTAATAAGATTGAGAGAATTTTGAAGTGGTGTATAAACAATAACCAAAGTAAGCAGTTATAAATCTACTAACCAAAACAAGCCCAGATGACTTGTGATAGACATTTCTAATTTCACGTAATTTATTCCAAATTATAGAAAAACTCAAATTACAAAGTAAGAAAAACCCTGATAACAACATTGACAAGGAGAAGAAAGGAAAAAATCATATGCCAATTTCACAAATATAGATGCAAAATCCTACTTACGAAGTTAACAATTTGAATGCATATTTACAAAGCAAAACACTAATTTTACTGTGTGATTTATACCGAGAATACATGGATAGTGTAACATTAAAACCATATACTTCACGTAGTTCATTGTATTAACAGGTTAAAATATTTTTTAAAGTATGACCATCATAATAAAGGCAGTTTTCAACTGATGATATTTCAGTATCTGAAATGAAAAGAAAAAAATTGAATTGAATTCATTGCTTACTGTAGGAAGGAAAATCTATGCTAGTAGTCACAGTCTTCCAAAATAGAGCAGAGTGTTCATTGGCTCAATGTTTGAGCATCTGCCTTTGGCTTAGGCATGATCCCAGGATCTGTGATCAAGTCCCACATCGGGGTCCCTGGATGGAGCCTGGTTCTTCCTCTGCCTGTGTCCCTGCCTCTCTCTCTCTCTCTCTCTCTCTCATGAATAAATAAATAAAATGTTAAAAAAAACAAACCCCACAAAGTTTATTTAAAAAAAAAGATAAGTATGTTCTGTGTTAATCAGAACAAAGCAAAATGTCCATTATCATCACTAATTTTCAACATTTTATTCATGGTACTAGCCCACACAATATGGCAAGAAAACAGAATTTATGATATTTGGCAAGAGGAAACTGGTATTATTCTCGGACAGTACATCTATATGTATATGTGTATATACATTTTAAAAACCCAAGAGGTACAAGATTGTTAAGAGTAACCTTACTGATCAAATTCATTGAGCATTTACACACAAGTAAAAACAGTGGAAAATATAACTTAAAATAGTTTTATAAGAATAATAGATATCTAGACTATATTTTAAAGTTCTACTTAGGGGTCTCTAAAGAATTTGGTGGTGATGTGCATCTCTCCATCTTTGGAAGTAAAGGAGATGCCCCAGAACATGAATGAGACATCCTCTAGAAATAATCCTGAAATTTTGGGTATAAGATTACTTGGATCTTTGTTCCATGGGAGTCTAGAAAAATCTTCTAAGACACTAACATATTCAATGACACTAACTTTCTACATTGTTATCATCAAGATCTACCACATAGAATATCTTATATCCTGGAGGTATGTCCCTTCCCACAAAAATCCCATGATTCCCAAGTCTTCACTACACATCATTTACTCTAAACCCTTTCCTGTCCTCTCCTCTCCTACCTCTCTCCAACTCCTGCATCATTTTGCACCCTCTGGAATTTAATGTTGGTTATTACAAATTTTTCTATATTCTCAATCTCTTCTCTAGTCCTTATCTTCAACTTCTCATTCTAAAAGAAACCTAGAATCTCTCTCTTTCCCCAGGGTCCTCCTTTGTACCCTTTTAAAATGGCAAGTTGAAAACATCTCAACCACTCTTTGTAAATATTATTGTGGAGATTTCTGAAGGTTTACAATAGATACGGCTTTTCCATTATGGATCAGTGTCTGCTCCGTTGTCAGGTGGCCAGGACTGAACTACTTTAAGCACAACTTATCATGAGATAGTTCCTTTTTTTTTTTTAATTTTTTATTATTTATTTATGATAGTCACAGAGAGAGAGAGAGAGAGAGAGAGAGAGAGAGAGAGGGAGAGAGAGAGGCAGAGACATAGGCAGAGGGAGAAGCAGGCTCCATGCACTGGGAGCCCGATGTGGGATTCGATCCTGGGTCTCCAGGATCGCGCCCTGGGCCAAAGGCAGGCGCCAAACTGCTGCGCCACCCAGGGATCCCCCATGAGATAGTTCCTGAAACTATTTCAGCGATGAGACTCTGGGCTGCATATTGTTGATAGGGCTGACCAAGATTTCCCTTTGTTTCTTCTTCTTCTCTTCTTTCTCCTTCTCCTCCCTTCTCCTTCTCCTGCTCCTCCTCCTCCTTCTCTCTTTCTCCCATCATTGCCAACCCAACTCTCCTTTACAATCTCTTGGGTAAAAAAAAGGGGGGATGGCCTACATCTGCTTCATGCTTACTCTGATCCCATTTTAATGAGCAAAGGGCTTACCAAATACTCCATGTTTTGGCTTTTACTTTGCATGACCTCAAAACTAAGGTTTCCAAGTTAGTTGTATCTTGCCTGCCAAGGGCCCTTGGGTCATCATATTTTCTGGCTTCATCTCCTGTTGTCATGTTATACCTAGTAATTTATTAGTATTTTTCATCTGTTTTATGCTTTTATTTATTTTATTTTTTTTGTTTTATGCTTTTAATGGAGAACTTTTAATTCAAAGTTTTCTCCTCCAAAAATGTCAATATATGACCCACAAATCCACGATTAAACAATCTTATAATTATACAGAGATGTCTTGCATTTTAATATTAGAATATTAGAAATAATAATCTGAAATATTGGAATACTGCCAAAGAAAAGAAAAATTGAGTGTTTTCATATGTTCATGATCAAACTAATTCTTTGACAGTTTTGACCCAGCCATCTTTCTCAGAGGATAAAATAAAGGCTTATAATCATGAATTCCATGAACCTTAGCCATTTCATATCTGCAGGAGATTACATCTGGAGACCAGAAATGAGTTACCTATGGGTCTTTAAAACTAATTCTTCACTGACAGTCTTCAGAAAGATTCAAACCTCTCTTCTATTTCTATTTGCTATGGTTGCCACCACCACTGAGTGGCAGCTACTATTTAAAAGACATTTACGAGCTAAGACTACTTATAGAGGAAGACCTACCACAGCAAATCTCTAACCTAAAGCTAGAGTTAGAATTTTCTGTTGTCATTGGGGTTGTTAAGGAGAGATGAAAACATGAGTTTCCAAACTCATTCACTCTTCTGCACACATACGTGCTCTCTGCCCTCCATTTATGTGAATATATCTATATGTATGTATATAATTGTACATATCTATTGCACATCTAAAGATTGTAAGTATATTTCGTGTATACTAAGTATGCATATATTACATAACTGATTCTATATGAGTACGTATGTAAACCAGTTATATATTACTACATAATGAACTACACCAAAATCTAGTGTCTTAAAATTACAAATATTATTGCTCCTAGGATTATGGATCAGCCAGGCAATTTTGCTGATCTTATCCAGGTTTGGCTGATTTTGTCTGGTTTTGCTTATGTTTCTGCCATCAGCTGGTAGTTCACTTGGAAGTTCACTAATCTGATGATTAACTGACTGTTGTCAGGTGTATCTGGCATGGTTCCTGTGTCTTTAATTATCCAGCAGGTTAGGCTATGACTGTTCATATGATTGTATCAGGATTTCAAAAGAGAAAACCTTTGAAGCTACTCAAAGCCTAGGCTCGGAGCTGGTGCAAAGCAATTCTCCAGATTCTTTAGGCAAAAACAAGTATTGAGGGTATCCCAAATGGGGAAACGGATTCCCTTTTTGTTGAAAGGAGAAGCAAAGTCATATTGCAAAGCATACAGACATGGAAGGGATTGATGAATTGGTACTATTTTGGAGTCTATCTTAGCAAGATTACCCACTCAATTTTCATAATTATGTGTATTTATGATGTTTCAAAGAGATTCTTATGTTGAATTCTATGTAACTCTTTGTGTATAGGCGCATAATATCTACCTAGCCTATGAATATTGGCGATGTTAAAACAAGTGTGAGAACTATCATGAACAAAATGTGCTTTTTCAGATACCCAGACTACAGAATTTGTGAATCTACATCTTTTCTGTATTTTTATTATGGTGATGGCCATTTTCAAATATTTTAGTGATTCATTCATTCATTCATCTACCTGTTCATTAAACAAGAGGTCCTTGGTGCATACTATATTCCCGGGACAGCATTGTATACCAACAAAAATCAAAGGAAAGTAAGAATAAAGGTAAAAAAATTTGAATAAAAATTAGTAATTACTAAAATATGAAAGTGCAGATTTCAGTGGAACACATAGAAGCTAGTAACTAAATATCTTTGGGGCAGTATAAAATATATCTTTAAAGACATGATACTTTTACTCTCAAGTAAGACTTCAAAGAAAAAGAGCAACAATAATCAATAAAAAATGGACTCCTGTTTTTCTACACATTAGCAATATGTCTGCTTTTAAAAACAAATTTCCTTATAATCTCAACATTTTATCATGTTCTCTGTAAATAGTTGCAAACTGTATAAATTCATGGATATACATATAGATATATTTACAGATGGAATAAATGAAAAACAATTTTACTATCACAATTATCAAAATGTATTTCACATTATTAAAGGTAGCTACTCTCTTGGGGCAGCCCGAGTGGCTCAGCGGTTTAGCGGCGCCTTGGGCCTGGGGCCTGATCCTGGAGACCCGGAATCGAGTACCATGTCGGGCTCCCTGCATGGAGCCTGTTTCTCCCTCTGTCTGTGTCTCTGACTCTCTCTCTCTCTGTGTGTCTCTCTTGAATAAATAAATAAAATCTTTAAAAAATAAAATAAAGATAGCTACTCTATCTGGATGATATAATGTGCTAAGTGCTTTATGTGAATCATCGTACTTAATTCTTAACCCTGTGGAGTAGATATTGCTTTAATAGCCATTTAAACAGAGGAAGACAGTGGAGATTAGCAAAGTTTAGTAACTTGTCAAAAATCACCAGCCTGTAAGTGACAGAGCTAGAATTCAAACTCTGTCTTTGAAACTGAGAAATCTCTGATCTGACACCATCCAGCTTTTCTTTTCTTTTTTTTTTTTTTTACCATCCAGCTTTTCAACTTTTCATTGCTGAACTGATCACTGTAAATTCATAGGACTTGCTGCTTTCTAGATATGCCCAAATGCACAGGGAGGCACTTATTATTACAAAGAAAGAAGGCTTCATCCTCACTACTGATCTTTATCCAAACCTCTGCATCTTCTTCCTTCCTTGGCAATCAAAATCAGGTTTTTCAGGGAGATAAATGATATGCACTCATAAGATTAAGCATGTAAGGAATAGGATTAGAGTTGTAAATTATGCTTATTCAAAATCATGGAAAAATTCAAATAGTAGAATTTGGAGTGCTTTCTTATGTTATATTTTAACATCCCATTTCTTTCATAATTCTTATTTTTAATTCGGTATATTTATTTAGTTTTTAGTCTGCCTTCCCCCACTAAATTCCAAATTTCTGCAAATAGGAACTTCTCTGCCTGCTTTCCTGTTGCCACGGACTCACAATAGGCACTTAATAGCAATTTCTTGCTCTAGAATCTGACTCCTGGCAACTCTTGGCAATGGCTCAGGGATCCAGAATCAAAGTCTGTAAAGTGAATACAGAATTAAAGAATAGCTGCTTCCAGGAGACCAAAGAGCAGGACTAAGGAAGAGTGAGCTTCTCCAACAGTTCTCACAGGCCTGCCACTGTCTTTCATGCTGACACAGCCCAAGCATACCTGCCAGGTCTGGTCAGAAATTCTGTTCATAAAGAGTCCTTTCTTGATACGGATATGACACTTTCTTGTCTATGTCCTCAGGAAAAAGAGGAGATCTGAAAAGCACTGTGCTGTGTAAGGCTGGAAGGAAAAAGGGATAGCTGATAGGTTGATCTTAGGAATGCCAAGTAAGCTCAGTGGTTAGGCGCAGAGCTCTTGTGAGTGCTCGCACTCTCTCACGCTTTCTTGTACTTTCTCTCTCTCTCCCTCTGTCTTTTGGTATCCTGAAATATCCAAGAATTCCATTCCCAAATGTTTCCAGGTTGAAAAATATATACAGGATATAAATAATATATGATAATTTTACCATATAAAGGATTCTGCACACATATTTTTTTCTACTCATTTCTTTTTGGACAAAAGATATTTGAAAAGTGTTAACAAACTTGAATAACTTTTGAGTATTTTTCCTCCCCAGCTAGATTCCAATACCTGTTATGAATTTACTAAGACGTAGAACAAAGAAGTAAATGAGGCACTGCAAAAGCAAATACCTCTAAGGAAGTTTCAAAGACATTTAACATGTTTTAATGTAAATTATATACTTTGTTTGTATATTATTCATAAAGTTAAACATCCCCAACATGTGGCACAACTCATACAAGCCTGTGTTTCTTCATAAAGAAATGCCTATTCACAAAAAAATGACCATGTTTGTAAATTTTTATTTTGCTACTGTTTGGAGTAATAAAAGGAAAGAGAACAAACCATTTATCAAGAACATATTATATTTTGCTTGCCAGCTTAGAAGTGTTATGTTAGTTAATACTAACAATAATCCTATTATATTAAATCCAGAAATTGCCCCTAAGAGAGACCGTGAAACATGTTCCTGGTTACAGAGTTAATAAGAAGCAAAGTCAAGATTTAAACCCAGGCTTTTTACTGACTCCCACATCTGAATGCTTTTCAGTCCAATGTCATTTTCCTCAGGTTCAAATTTCTGGGACCTCCTGGAGTTTCTTGCCGGAAAGTGGAGACCAACAGAGCTGGTCCATAGGATGCCTTTCTGTGCTTTCTGCTCCAGCTGTAGCATTATAGGAAGCTTCATATCCATGCATTTGGTTATCATAGTCCACATTTCTAAGTATTTTATTTGTCTCCAATCAGCAAAAAGCCACCTGTTGGGCCTGCAGTTGAGTCCTACTGCAGGAGGTTCTTTCCTTTAGAGGATCAACATGGAGTAGAGAACTTTGCAAAATTGTAAGTAGACTTCCAGGCATTGGGACAGGGAATTTGGACTCCAGGACACAACTAGAAATTGAGGCACAGAACCTGACCCTTGAAGCCTTCATGCCCCATGGATAGGGCTGCAGATGAAAAGCACAGGGCCAAGACTGAAAACCTCATTTCAGGCTGATGGTGGCTATTTCAGGTCAGAAAATAGGAATAAGTTTAAATTATCTTTTAAAAATGGTAAAAACTGGGATCCCTGGGTGGCGCAGCGGTTTGGCGCCTGCCTTTGGCCCAGGGCGCGATCCTGGAGACCCGGGATCGAGTCCCACATCGGGCTCCCGGTGCATGGAGCCTGCTTCTCCCTCTGCCTGTGTCTCTGCCCCTCTCTCTCTCATTCTATGGGACTATCATAAATAAATAAAAATTAAAAAAAATTAAAAATGGTAAAAACTGAAAACTCAGCAACTCTGGCCACAGCTCACTGATGAGTTTCTCCGTGAGGAGCTGTTTCAGGAGGCATGACGTCATGGACAGAACATGGACCACTGCCTCCTTTCTTTTACACTTTTCAGCCACTACAATCTTGCCTTTGTAGCAGCCCACCTACCAGAATAGTTTTGACATCAGTGACCTTTTGATTGTCAAAAAGTGGACATTTCACAGAACTTACCTCACTGGCAATAACAGTGTTTCTGGTAGACTATCACTCAATTAGTCCTTCCTGCTTTTTTCAAGAGTGGGCACATGATGCAGGCTGGCCAGTGGATATATTTTATCCTCTTGAGGTAGTCATCTGTTCGAAGCAGAGCCAATCAGAGCCTTTTTATAAGATTTAAATGAGTGTCAGGGGAGAGAAAGTCATGTTACCCCTCCCCAACTCTGGAATACAAAATGCAACTGGAATGGTAGGGGGTCAGGGAAGGATTGAGAAAAGGGAAAGAGAGAAACAGAGAAGACATAGAGCAAAAGACACCAGGAGATTGAGAAAGAGAGCGAGAGAGAAAAAAAGAGAGAGGAAAACTCCTGATAATTTGTTTTAATACCCTGGATCCAGTCATGACTGATCCAGTCAGGCATCAGCCTGGATTTCCCATGTATGTGAAAAAATAAGTGCATTCATGCAGATTGCTTTAAATGGTCTGAATTAGGTGTGTGCCATTTGTAACTGGAAGTATTAGAACTGCCCTGTGGAGCACAGCACTCTTGAATACTTCTCTCTCTCTCTCTCTCTCTCTCTCTCTTTTTTTTTTTTTAACTCTCCTTGTCCTAAACTTCTAAGATACATTTCTCCAGCTTTTCCTCCTGCATTTTTTTAATACTACACTTATTGATTTCTTTCGCTATCTGTCCCTTGAATGTGGATATATCTCAGCCCTTTGTCGTTTCATTCAATAAACTCTCTTTGGATAAAACACCAACATCCATTGTCTACTCCCCTTTTGTATCACTATTGTTCACGCCAGGTCCCTAAATAGAGAAAACAGATAAAAATTCACTGTCTCTTCCTGTGCTTTGGATCAGGATCTGCTTTCACCACCCACCTCCTCAAATTCCCATCCTTTCTTCATCTATTGCTGTACATGATTTAACAACTTGAACCTTGCTTCACACGCTGACTCTTGTTTTTTAGTTTCTCTTCCTTGCTCTCTTCCACCACTATAATTCCTGTTAATCCTGGAGGAGATAAGCTGATTTTGAAAACATTCCCCAGCTCATTTCTGCTATCATCAGGTAATACATCAAATCTTATTTCTAGATGAACAAGATCTAGCACCTAAATCAGTGGTTCTCAAACTTTTTGGCAGGTATCAGAATCACCTGGAGAAATTGGTGATGCAAAGAATGTCGGGCCCCACTGCCAGCATTTCTGATTCAAGAAGCCTGGGGTAGGACCTGAGTGTGTGAATTTCTGACAAGTTCACAGGAAATGCTGACGCTGTTTGTGTGGACCACAGTAATGATTCTGCTCTTGTCCATGTTCTGTTTGTTATTTTCTGTATTGCAAACCCTTGTATTATGTGTCCCTCTTGAGTGTGGGAGGAGCCTAGAACTTTTTACTAACCAATAGAATATGGCAAAAGTGATGGGATATTATTCCCAGGACTATATTGTGATCTAGAAGACTCCACTAGAGAAGACAGGAGACAAAGAAGTCCTCCTGCTGGCCTTGAAAAAAGAAGCAGTCATGTTGTGTTTGTGAACTGTCTGTATAGAAGATGCCTGCTGGAGATCTAAGGTTGGCCTCTAAGATGCCCAGTAAGAAGCTAGTACCCTCAGTCACACAACCACAAGGAAATGAATTCTGTGAACAACCTAAAATGAGCTCGGATGTGGAATTTCCCCAGTTGGACAACACAGTCTAGCTGGCACCTTCCTTGAAGACTTGTGAGACTCCAAGCAGGGAACCTAAATAAGCCATGTCTGGACTCCTGGCCTATGGAAACTGTGAGATAATAAATGTGTGTTGTTTGAGGCTGGGAAATTTGTGGTAATTTGTATTGAATATGATGATATCTTCTAAAATATTATTCCCAGCATCAACCTCTGCAAAGCTTCCATTGCCTATAAGATAAAATTTGAACACCTTCATAGGGCATATAAGGCTTTTTATGAAAGGTGCCTTGCTTCCTTCTGTAATTCCAGTACTTAAATTGTTGTCCCTCCTGGGTAGTAAGTACTAAGATACTTTAATTCTCTTCTTCAAACTTGGAACATGCTCTAATGTACATCAGAACTTGCAAACAATTTCTCACTGAGAATTCCTCATTTTGCACTCATTCTTATCTCTTTCAAAAGTATTATTATTTATTTATTTTTTTTAGAGAGAGGGGCAGACCTGAAGGGGCAAAGGCAGAGGAAGAGAGATAGTCTTAAGTAGGTTCCACACCCAGTGTGGAGACCCCTGCAGGGCTCGATCTCATGATCTTGAGATCATGACCTGAGCCAAAACCAAGAGTCCAATGCTTAACCAATGGAGCTACCAGGTGCTCCTCAAAATTCACTTCTGATACTGTCATCTTCTGTGACACCACCTATTAACCCAACTCCTGATCCTGTTTATCACCTTCCCCTCTAAGCACCATGTGTTTACCTCTGATTTTGCCATTTTCACATTGTCTTGCAAAGTCAGTGTGCTTTTTTGTTTCCACTAATAGATTTCTGCAACCTGAGGGCAAGAGTTTCCCTTTGGTTTGTCTGAATCACTGCCTATCAGGTGGTACCTATTTGATGGTTCAACCAAAGAATGATAATTTGTAGGAAAATTACATGTATTTTAAAAATCTTACTTATGAAGATATCATTCATGAAAAAAACAAATCCTAGAAATCTTGGGAGAGAGAAAAAATATAAGATGAATAGTATCTAAAATCATGATGTGACAATCGCTTAATAGGGATAAGAAATAAGGAACAATAGGAGGTCTTTGGTTAGTTATGACAGGTAGATCAAACACTGCGTTACATTTGTATTTTCCAGGCACTCCATGATGCTACTTTATAGTATGCTATTTCATATTAAAATAATGCCTCAGATTTAAGTTTTATATAGCTCTACATGGATATACTCTGTAAATAAATCAACTATTGCCATTACTTTTGATGGAAGACATTTAATTCAATTACTAAGTAAATAGATAATCATATAGTTTATAATAACCCAATTTTAAATGTATTACATACTGAACGCATTATAGGGCTTAAAAAAAACAGTGGTCTATTACATTTTCTGTTTCATTAAAAAGAAATCTCATTCCTTTATAATTTTTCCTCACTTTTCTGGGAAATTAGTTTTAAACGATTTTCAGATTTATATTTAGACACCTCACATGAGAAATGCTTTTCATTTCGACTACTCCTTCAGATGTATATTCTCTTTAAAAGTATCATTCAATGTGATAATCACATTCAATTCTTTCTTCTTTCCCTTCTCATATACTAGACAAGAGTAAAAGTTTAATGTCACATGACTATCTTAAATACAATTCGTAAGACATAAACATTATGCAGGAATTATAATAAGTAGATACAATTCCATAAAGTTAGATAATGTGAAAAAGAAGTATTATTATTATTTTTTAAAGATTCTATCTATTTATTTATTCATTCTTGAAAGACAGAGAGAAAGAGAGAGAGAGAGAGGCAGAAACACAGACAGAGAGAGAAGCAGGCTCCATGGAGGGAGCCCGATGCGGGACTTGATCCCGGGACTCCAGGATCATGCCCTGGGCCAAAGGCAGGTGCTAAACCACTGAGCCACCCCGGGATCCCCAAAGTATTATTTAAATAAGATCTATTATGCTTAGTTAGTCAAACCTGTGTCCTCAGGATAAGAGAATTATTTCAGCATAGATATTTACAGACCTCCCAAACCTTTCTTATAAAAAGAATTTAAATTGCTAACTTGATCACATGACATGTTTTAATCTACTAAGACTACTTGTTATGGACCAAAATTGTCCTCTCAAAACTTGTGTATTGTACCCCTAACACCCAACACCTCAGAAAGTGACTGTATTTGGAGATAGGGCTTTGGAAGAAGTAATTAAGTTAAAATAAGGTTGTTAGGATGGGCCTTAATCTAATCTGACTGGTGTCTTTATAAGTAGAGGAGATTAGGGCATACAGAGGAATACCAGGGATGCATAAATGCCAGAGACAGGCCACTTCAGGATCCAGTGAGAAAGGCCACAGTCCACAAGAGAAGGAGAAAGGCCTTAGAACAAACCAAACCTGGAGGCACCCTGATCTTGGAATCACAGCCTCCAGAATTATGAACAAAATAAACACCTGCTGTTTAAGCCTCTCAGTCTATGGTACTTTCTTATGGTAGCCCTGGCACACTGACGCACTGCCCAAAGCTCCCTCAGTACTGCCAAGGACATGACGACAATAGTGTCACTTTTTTTTTTTTAATTACACTCTACACCGAAATGGATCTCAAAGTCAAAACTGAGATCAAGAGTCACATGTCCTACAGACTGAGTGGGCGAGGCTCCCCACAATACTGTTAAAATGTTTAAAAAACTTAACACATGTATCACCTTTTGAAAAATGAAAGATAAAAATAACTGCTGATTCTATAAATATTTCTCAGTAGCAGTTTTCTAAAAGCTGCATACTAGATCTTTCTTAGTGTTAATGCTGTTTCTCTCCTCTCAGTCTCCACCCTCCTTTTTTTTTTTTTTTTTTTTTTTACCTTGACACAAACCTGCTCTGTCCTGTGCCTCACAGAAACACTAATCTGAATGCACTATACTAAAATTAGGGGAATGGGGAATGGTAGCTGGATTTTATATCCCTGCAGTTTTTACTTTAGCAATAAAATATAATGAGGGAAGGAGAAACTTTCATCTTAAAACCTATATCAGGGGATCCCTGGGTGGCGCAGCGGTTTAGCGCCTGCCTTTGGCCCAGGGCGCGATCCTGGAGACCCGGGATCGAATCCCACATCAGGCTCCCGGTGCATGGAGCCTGCTTCTCCCTCTGCCTGTGTCTCTGCCTCTCTCTCTCTATCTGTGTGACTGTCATAAATAAATAAAAATAAAAAAAAGATATAGAAAATGTACCCCATCTTTTAAAAAAATAATAATAATAAAACCTATATCAGAATATTGAAACACAAATAGAAGGCACGAGATGTAAGAATTTTAAAAATTGCTTTGTTATATATCTTTGCAAAGACAACTTGACATTTGGTCTTTATAATTAAAATGATAAGCACTGGGTTAAGAAACTTTGAAGTACTTCTCTTTTATAAACAAGTGTGAAATTTAACAGATGAAAAATGTCTTTATCTTGGCAACTTGTATTATGGCTGGCATTATCTAATTAATGCAAAATGAAAAATACATGATCCCAGGTATTGCTGCTGAATGAGTTTTCCTAGGTTGATGATTGAACTCATAAAATATGTAATTATTATTCAGATAAACAAAATGAACATATTGTTATCTATTAATACACCCCAAGCTAAAGCCTTTTGTTAAATTCTTTATTGCTTTATGAATGAAAAACATAATCATTTTTTCTTGTTATATCCTTGATATAAAGGAACAGTAATTTATGATCATTATTATACAAGAAGACACCTATTCTATACAAAATTTAATTCCACTAGGCACAGATCATTTTTAAGGTACTTAGGCTACTATGGTAGCAGATATTATATCTTGGAGTCATTGAACAATATACCAGCTGACAAGCTAACAGAAAATTGAAAGACAATTTTCAATACTATGCTCCAACTAAATGCCAATTTAGAAACTAAATATAACTCCTGGATTCTGTTTGCACTTTAAAAATTACATTTCCAAAGTATAATAGTAGAATGAAATTTTCTTAAGTTCCACATTCTCAAGTCTTGAAGCTTAGGTAAATTTTGTTCCAAAAGAATGAGCACTGTTACTTAAAATGAAAAAAAAAAAATCCAAATCTATACACAGATATTACACCTTTTAGGTAAGAAAAAAATGCAGGAACTCGGAACTTCCCAGTCATCAGGGTAAGGAGGAACAGATTGGATGACAAAACTATGGTTCTAACGCCAGGGAGAAGTGACCCACACTTGGACAGACAACCTTAGGTGCTTTATTCAGCAAACATTTAGAAATTTATGTGTCAGGTATGGTGCTATGTGTTAGAGTAATACCAAGATCCAGCCACTGAAACGAAATGGTTCCTAAACACCTGGGAAGCAGCAGAGAAAACAATGATAAGACAGTGTGGTAAGAGATAGGCAAGGGGTGCTAGAGTGAAGGTCTGTGAAAAGAATTACCCTAAATGACACACATAGATAAGAGTGGGAAGCTGTTGGTTTCTTGCAGGAGATGACATGTAAAAGCTTTAGAAAATGAGTAGAAAGTTGGGTAGGGAGAGAATCATGTGCAAAGACATGGAAGCTTAGTAGTATGGCCTGTAAGCTAGTGATTAGAAAGCCAAAAGAGAAGAGGCAGAGAGTCAATGAGAAAAATTGCAAAGGGACTTGTTTGCAAATCTGTGGCTATCCAGCAAAAGTTAGTGGGCTTAATGGCTTGTTATTATCACTAGGTTTGCCATCGTGAACCCTATAATCAGGAAATTCTGAATTGTGATACTAATAAAGATCGTTACTTCTTTTTGTCTCAGTATGCTTTCCTATTAAATGGTAATTGTAATATCTACCTCATAGCTTTAGTTGAGATGAAAAATTAAATCAACTGGGATGCCTGGGTGGCTCAATGATTGGGCGCCTGCCTTTGGCTCAGTTCATGATGCCCAGGTCCTGGGATTAAGTCCTACACTGGGCTCCCTGCATGGAGCCTGCTTCTCCCTCTGCCTATGTCTCTCTCTCTCTCTCTCTCTCTCTCTCTCTCTCTCTCTGTCTCATGAATAAACAAAATATTTTTAAAAATTAAATTAACTAAAATAGATGTGATAAATGGAAGATTTGTATTCCCACAAAATTCTTATTTTGCAGCCTGTTCTATGACTGAGTTTGGAGATGGGGTCTTTAAGGACCTAATTAAGGAGAAATGAGGTCATAAGTGTGGGGACCTGATCTGAAGAATTAGGGTCCTTATAAGAGAACTCTTCCTCCCTCTCTCTATACAGGTGCACCAAGGAAAGGTCCCTTGAGGACATGGAGAGAGGGTAGCTGTCTGCAAGCCAGAAAGTGAGCCCTCACCAGAAATTGAGTTGGCTGAAACCTTGACATTGGACTTCTAGACTGAGAAATGTGAGAAAATCCATTTTTGTGTTTAAGCCCCCCAGCCTATGGTATTTTGTAATGGCAGTCCAATCAGACTAATATTAAGGTAAAAAGTAAATCATTGGGGCTGGCACATAGGGAGAACTCAACAAATTGAATCAATACCTAAGAGCATAACTCAGATTGCTCTATAGAAAGATAACCCTAAAAGGAGGCTGGAGAATGATTAAGAAAGAAACAAAACAAGAGGTGGCAGGGGTACCTGGATGGCTCAGTCGGTTAAGCACCTGCCTTTGGCTTGGGTTGTGGTAGGTGGAGGGGGGTGAGGCTCCTGCTCAGCGGGAAGTCTGCTTCTCCCTCTCCCTCTGCTCCTTCCCTGGCTTGTGCTGTTGCTCGCTCACTCTCATTCTCTCTCAAATAAATAAATAAAATCATTAAAAAAAAAAAAACAATAGGTGTTTTTGCAAAACACTTTTTTTTTTCCCAAAAAATAGGTTGTTAGGCCAAAACACCTAAGGGGTGAATGTAACCCAGGTGAGAATTAAAGCTATCGACAGAAGGATGGAGAGAGGTGATGAGTTGGATAGAAATATGCAAGCTATAAGAAGTAGAGCCTTTAAAATGTAATGGCCAGTCGAAAATGAGAAGGTAAGGTAGGAGATGAATTCCAGATGTGTTATTAATATAGGGAACACCGGATAAAATTAGTAATTATAGGAGGAAACATCAAACTCAGGTTTTGAATTTTTTTTATATTAAGGGGCTATTTAAGCTTCAGAGCAACATCTAGACGGGAATAAAAATTTGGCAGAACAACCAAATTCTTCCAGACTTCTTGAGTTAACATTTCCTTTAATATCCGGAAAAAATGGCTAGAGGCCCCATCTCATGTAATTATACAAGTCAAAACCTTCCCAACATTTGCTGAGGTTTCCAAAGGGGTTAACTTTCATATTTATGTGTTCATTCAAATTTTAACTATGAATGTATTCTGTGCGTGCCCATGCATGCACATTAAGAACATTTAATACTAAATCTACCTCCTTAACAAATTTTTAGTGCACAGTACTATATTGTGACCTGTTGTAAATCAGATCTCTAGAACTTACACATCTTGCAAAACACCAGCTCATCTCTCTAACAGCATCTTCAATGTAACCAGACCTTTTATCTTTATATATAAAAAAACAGCTTAGGGTCCCAAAACCCATATCCCAAGAAAGATGAAAGCGACAAAGCCAGGTAGAAGCTATAAAGTTGTATTGACTCATTTGACCTAGCCTGGAAGATCATGCACTGTTGCTTTCCATGGCATTCTATTCTATAAACAGTCTACTAAGGCCAGGGAAATCCATATTAGACTCTTCCTCTCAAGGAGTATGGTAGGTTGAATATTGCTTCTCCATCCCCCACAAAAATGTCCATTTCCTAATCCTAGAAACCTGTATATTTGTTACCTTACATGGTGGTAAAGGGAACTTTGCAGATGTAATTAAGTTAAGCATCCTGAGAGGGGAAGATTATTCTGGATCATCCAGGCAGGTTCAATGTAATCACAAATGTCCTTCTAAGAGGAAGCAGGACAATTGGAATCACAGGAGATGTGATGACAAAAGCAGAGGTCAAACTGAGGTAGGGCCACAAGCCAACACAAGGCAACTCCTGGAAGCTGCAAAAGGCAAGGAAACAGATTCTTACCTAGGACTTTCGGAAAATTGGTGCCCTGTGTTGATTTTTTGACCCATTTTGGATTCCCAGTGTCCAGAACTATAACACAATAAATTTGTGCTGTTTTAAACCATTAACTTTGTGATAAATTGTTACACAGCAACAATAGGAAACTAACATAAGGTGTATCAAATAAGTCATGCACATGTTTTAAAATTATCACTTTTATCATCTTCTTTGACTTGTTGAGAGACTCAAATGAGTTCATTAAAAGCCCTGTGTTATGTAGCTTCCTTGTGCTAGCATTGGGTTAGATGCTAAGGATATAAAGATGAATTAAACATGATACTTTTCCCCAATATGCTCACAGATAGCGTTCACGGAAGGACTTTGTAGAACTCTAAAGGGCAATATAAATGTAATATATTGTGAATCACTTGTGAAGTTTAATATGCAAACCAACCATTCCTTAATTTACTAAATCATAAATCAGAATCAATATTTCAACAGATGGGAACTATGCATACTTCCTGAGTAAATTACAAACAAATACAGAAGATAATTTAAAAATTAAATGTCAATAGGATTTGCTATAGACATTTACCATGTATAGACATTTACCAAGTACGAAAACCTGTTAGTACAAGTATATTGTGGTCATTCTCAGTGCCAAAGCTCTGCTAATGAGCCTCCAATATGCTAAGGGACATCCCCGGGGGATGAAAGGCTAGGTTGTTTCATTCTCTCACCGAACTTCTAACTGAGGCAGCTAACAAGATAGCCAACTGTGATTTAGACACATATCCAGTAGAAAGTAGATAGAGATTGCTAATTTAGTTTGTGCAGGTCACTGAACTGATTCCATTAGGTGACAACTTATGGTCACTACATATAGGATCATGAATACAAACCTGAGACAAAAAAAAAAAAAAAAAAAAAAAAAACAACCAACCAAACAAGGAGAGCACTTTTTGAGCTTATCTCACTTGCCAAGAAAAGGAACAAGAACAAGTAGTCACTGAAGTATCAATTGCGTCTGATATTCAGGTCTTGGAACACCTTTGTACGCTTGGCTATTACAAATAAAAATCTCAAGTAGGACTGCAATCTATAAATGAGCTCATGAAAATAAAGCTGATGTGAACTAAACATTTCTTTAGAGAACCACAGCCACTTTAGTTCTTGAAGAAAGTTAACTGTTCAAAGGATAACTAGCTTAATGATTAGGTACTAAAAAAAATACGAGTCATCGCGAAAGCTTGAAGGGATGATATACAGGGGCCTGCCTTGAGTTTCGGGGGGAGCCCTCTTTCCACAGGCACAGATGCTGGCAGCTGGCCAGCATCTCAGGCAGGCAGCTGGCGGGGGAGGAGTGTGCTCTGCCAGCTGGCGCTAAAAAATTAAAATTAAAATTAAGGAAAAAAAAAAATAAAACAACCTGAGGTGCACATGCATAACAATCAAGCTTTGATTCCTGGTGTTCTCCTTTCTCCAATCTGGAGGGGAGCCCTCGAGTGAGGTGGCTCCTCCCTCCCCATTCGACTGTCCCCAGGCTGCCCCTCTCTGCTTTGGCCCCCTTTGGGGGAGGTTTTCTGTGTTCATTCACCCAACCCACATTCCTCAATCATAGCATGTGCCAAAGAATGTGCTAAGGGCTGAGGATGATGACATAAATATTAATTACATTCCTGACTTTTAGAAATATGCAAATTCAGGAGGGTTATGGGCTGATTTTAAACTGCCTATAAATCATAAATCACTGCCAAAAATGGGGTGACCACAGTGCCTAAGGCAAGTAGAAGGGAGCCCCGAGGCGATGACAGAGGGCAATAATGATAGAGGAATGGGAGACAAGTCAAGGCTGCTCTCTCAGCTGGACTGGAGGAAAGGACATGAGGAACGAAATAAAGATCTAAAATAGAAGGTGAATTTTAAAATGTTAATATACTATTAAGGTATAGTCTGAGCTGTTACAACAAAGAGACCAAAACTTACAGAAGCTTTAAAATACCATCTCTCTCTCTCTCTCTCTCTCTTTTTACAGTATGTTTCAGAAGGATATGGCTAGTACGGCAGCACTGCCATTCGCAATCTGCAGCTTCTAACTTCAAGATCTGAGGAAGCGGTTGCAGCTCTTGATATTGTGTCTATTTCTCAGGGAGAGGGAAGAAAGGGCAAAATCCCCTTTTAAGAGACAACACAGAAGTGGTTCACATCACCTCCGCTCACAGTGAGCTTCAAACGAGGCTGGGAAATGTAATTTGCTGGGTAGCCTGGTGCCTACCTGAAACTCAGGAGTTCTATTAAAAATAGAAAGTGGGAACCAACATTCTCAGAAAACTAGTCCCAGTCAGGAATAAATAGTAAATCTACAAAAGCATGGTTCTAATTGTCGGTGCGTGATTAGTTTTGTGGCTTTGTCCTTAAATTATTGCATCTGAGATTTATATTCCCTGTGCTTTTCTAGGGCTACAGTATGGATTATTTAATGAACAAACACATACTAGAGGTAGGTTAGGATCAAGACATTGTGGCAAGTAACGTTGTGATAAAATATGCTTAGGTGCACTGCAATAAAGGAATTTTAAAATGACATAATATTATCGCAAGAAATGGAGATGAACACACAGTATTAAGGCCAACAAAGGAATAGACTGGTCATCAGCCTTCTTGATGAATGTATGATCCTCACTATAAAATAAAATAGTCATAAAACCTTTAGTCTGTCAAGTCAAGAAACCTCAACTGAAAATGTTTGCTCAACCTGCATTTCATCCTATCTCTCAATCTAGCCATCAGATTTTGATCTATGTGAGCCTCAAGGTAATACATTATTGCTCCTAGAGTCCCAGTATATTCCATAAAGTCACATTTCATGCATAATGAAGATGGCAGTGAACTACAAAGGTTTTTATCAACTCAAACAGGAATACAAATGCTGTCTAAGGGCAATTTATGGTACATATTTTAAAAAGAGTAAGAAAAGGGAAGTTTTTAGGTCCATTCATATGCCTTTAGGGAAAATTATGTCACTTGAAGGCATTTTGAAAAGAGAAAATTTTCATTTTTATGGTTTTTAAGATTCTTTAATATATATATATATTGATAGTATTGACAATTCAAACAAATACTTATAGAATTTTTTTTTAGGTATAGATATTTTCTTTTTCAGATATTTATTGATTGCCTCTTGCGTGAAAGGCACTTTGCTAGACACTGGGATACAAAATTGGTCATCTATTTTAATTAGGATACTTTTGCTCTAACGATAAAAGATTCATCAAAATAGATCAAATTAAGAAAGTCTGTCGTGAGAGGTACTAAGGAACAGTGAACACATTGTAAAGACTAAATGCTGACAAGGCGCGGGTTACTTAAGACCAACTTGAAGAGGTTTTCTAAACTTGAGGAAGCCTGGAAACCCTGGGGATCTTAGTAATAAGGGTGGACTTTCACTCTAGTGAAATCTAGGTTGATTTTTTTTGTTGTTGTTGTTTTTCTCTTTGTTTTCTCTACCAGTTGTCAAATTCCTCCTTCTATTTTTACAACTGCCAAGAACAGGAATTTGATTTATGTAAATCATTTCCCAGGCCATGCTACAAATCTCTGGTCCCTGCCCTTACTTATACGCAAAATAGTCTGTAATCAACTGGCATCCAGGTAGATGGGGTCACAAAGTATAGAATCGCTCCAGTTAGGGCAAATGGGCGTTGTGGGGAATCAAGGATGAATAAGACAGAGTTTTCAACTTCACGAAATATACTTCAAAACTGCTTTAAGTTGTAAATTGACAAAATACTTCTTGAGCAAACATCCCTATTATTAACGATATAATATTTTTAAAAATGCTTTATCATAAACCGATTGTATATTCACAAAATTCCTGTCGTGTAAGCAGAGGTGATACACACAATAGTTAACAATTAGTACAGTGTGGGCGCTGGCCAATCAGAATGACTGCCAAAAAAAAAAAAAAAAGTGTTGTCACAGGTAACCAGTATAATGAACCAGCACATGCTGGCTGAAAGCAACGCTGGATCCAGTTCTAGTCTTTATTTTATACCCATTTTACAGATTAAAAAAAAAAAACAAAAAACTTCAAGGGAGGTTAAGTGATTTCTTTGCACTGGAAGCTGGGTCTTCAGATTCCAAAGCTAGAGCAGTTGACACACTTTGCTCCATCTGTATCTTGTTACCTAATGTAACATATAGCATGCTCAAAGGCCACATCTGTGATCTCCGGAGCTAGCAGCCAGTTTTCTTTTCTATGGTTTCTAAAGTACCTTGTAAGATTTTATCTCTATTGCATTTCCTGTGGCATTGACTTTCTACTGTCTTCTCTTCTTTTTCTGGAGAATATATTTTCCGAAGGCAGAACTGTTCATGCTTATTCCTTGTACTCTGTACATTCTCTGTCAGGCATTTGGTAAATATGTTTTGAATTTTTTCCAATGGAGGAGAAATTATCAAGTGTACGTAAACTGGTACTTAGATCGAAGAGTGGCAGACTTTAAAGGAACTGGTAAATGTAAAGGCTTAGCACAGTGGGAGCGTAAAGTAAGAATTCAATAGCTCTTGGCTGATAAACAGTCTGTGATACAGGCTCCTCTGTCTTTTACACAGAGGAATCATGTATTACCTTGGAGGAGGTAGAGCCTAAAGTCAGAACATGGAGCAAAACCTGCAAAATTTTCGTGAGCAATTTTTAAAATGACTCATGAACATCTCTCAATTCATCCATAAACTATATTAAACTGGTTTTTATCCATACAATTCTAAATTGATTTATGTCTAGATGTAATGTATTTACTAATAAATTTTATACAAAATTCTCTAGAAGTAGTATATTTAGAAATTAATTTATTCAAGGTGTTCAGAGCTTAGAATTCTTCAGTAAAATTACCAAGCTTCCACCCTTTTACTGTTTGTTGTTTTGCCTTTGTCTCCCAGGCACATCTCACTTTTTGTTTAGGCAATGTTTTCTTTGGCCCTTAATTAGTTCTTCAATAGCTTTCTACAGGAGGTCCAGGAAGCCTATAACCACCTGCTTACACTGTCACTCAAAATGTTCTCAGCCTTTCTCTCTCCCAAATGCAGTTGAATTGAAATAACTTAAAAACAAGTGTGCGGTGATAATTCCATGTAATTTGCTTATAAAGTGGTTCTAGTTTAGGTTTATGTTTGGATTAGTCATATATAGAGTAGGCTTCATTACTATGTATTTACCAAGGGCAGAAAACTAAATTTTAAGAAGCGTAAGTAACTTTCTCAAGGCTCCATGCAAGTAGTAGTGTGGAAGCAGGTTAGCAACTCTGGTCCTCAAGTGTCAGATACTTTAAATCAATGGGTCTCCAGAGACTCATACCATGTGCAGCAGGAATTTTGAAAAATGACGTGGGAGGTTTTTGTTTACACTCTAACTGGGAGAAGTTGCTGACATTTAGTGGGTGGGGGTCAAGGTTGGGGGCCAACTGCAATTTGCTGTAGATCCAGTTGCACCGGGTCAGTTGGACAGGCAAGGAAGACTTTACCCAAAATCTTTGCAATGAGGTAGAAAGATTGAACTGAACTCCTCGGAAACAAAAAGTAAGAGTGTTTTTAAACATTGTGATGAACTAATGGAAAAATACTAGAGGACTATGGGGCCAGTTGTTCAATGTGATTAGGCCTTCTGTGTTTGCTAATTGCTACTTATCAATGTTAGGTGCCTATAGAGAATGATAGATAGGGGCACTATCTTCCTTGATGATTACATTCCAGAGATGGCTCCCAGGTCTTTGAGAAATTGGATTTTTCTTTGTTTTTAAAGATTTTATTTACTCGTTTGAGAGAGAGAAAGTGAGAGAGAGAGATCACCAGCAGAGGGGGAAGGGCAGAGGGAGAAGCAGACTGCCTGCTGAGAAGGGAGCCCCACTGCAGGCTCCATCCCAGGACCCCAGGATCATGACCTGGGTTGAAGGCGGATGCTTAACCGAATGACCCACCCAGGTGCCCAAGAAACTGGATTTTAAAACTGATTTTAAAACTGGCAAGATGCTGGAAGAAGGTTTGCATCTCAAACAGGCAGATAAATAATTTACAATTGCCTGTTTTCTAAAGTAAATGCTCTCAGGAAAAAGAGGTTTGGGACCTGGAGTCAGGTTGAAGCTAGTTTCTAGTCTACTCAAGCTGAGGGAAAATTAAAGCCATATTGTTCAGGTCCCACAAGAGAAAAAATTGCCCCCATCTCTTGCTTTTATAGAAGTGAGACAACTGTTTATAGTTACCTGAGCCTGGTGACCTACTCCATTATATAGATGGCACAAATATTTTCACATGGTTTTAATAGAAATATATCATGCAGGAATGCAGCTGACTTTTAAATTCAGGGAAGACTGTTTTGTGTTTGTTTTGAAACATTACCAAGATTTGATCATCATTATAGAAAGCCATGTCACTAATAGCCATGCTGATCACAGATTTTAAATCACCAAAGAAACACCTGCTTAAGTCTGTTTCTGTTTGTTTGTTTGTTTGTTTTTTGTAGCTTTTCCCACCCTGGGTGACTCTGTGTCAATACAGGAATCTCATATACTTCATTTTGACTTCTGGTAAATTCATATCTGAGTATTTACATTTTTAAAATACATATTATTTTATTATAAATAATTATGCTTTTTTATTCTCCTTTATGTTAAAGTTATAGCATCTTTTTAAAGTTGTTGAGGATACTTAAAACTTTTAAAATGTGGATGTCCCCCTTGTTTGCCTATGACAAGGCCAGGCACAGAACTTGTGCCCAAATTGCCATTCTTAGCCACATAAATCATTAGCTGATCTATTGTCCCCACTAATCAATCAGAACGAAATGCTTGTTACCCAAACTTCTGTGAAGTCTCTCAGCTTTCCCAGGAGGAACTTTGGCTCACCCTCAGATAGAGCGAGCATACAGCCCCTCCTGAAAATACACTGGCCTTGTTGTGAAATATTTTCTGACCTACTATCCCATAAGACACCCTTTGATCCTTCTTCCCAAACCCAGTCTTTTGTAGTCCTGCTAATTTCTCACTAAAAAAGAAAAGCCCTTTCCTGCCTAACCCTCAGACACTTGAAGATCTATGGGCTGAGATACTCTCTATTTACAAAATCCTGTCTAATAAAGTCTCTCCTAACTAAGCCAGATTTGTTTTATTACTTGAAATATTATTATATTGGTTAAATAAATAAATGAACAAACTAAAATCATTCAAGATCAAGAAAAATGCCAGGGAATCCAAATTCAGAATTTCTGGAATATATATATATATATATATAAAGTTTCCTGGAGTCCTCTTCAGAAACTCATTATAGTAAATTCTTTAGCATTCTTAGACTGCTACCTCAGGCAATTTTATCCTTCCTTTGTTTCCTTTATTTTTCTTAAACTAATTACTCTTCAATGTGTGGCAAAGCTGGCTAATCCCTAAACAGACAGAAGCTCTCCCTGGCTGCACCACAAAACAGGCCTCCTCTTCTTTGGTAAGGTCAGACCAAATCCTAGGAAAGGTGGGAGAAAGTATGAATGTCAATGGTAGTGATTGTTATTAAACAGACTGTGGAAAATGGGGAAAAGATTAAGCCAACTTTAGATGACCTTCGTGTGCATTTAAGTCATAATGGCCCTTGACTGCTCATAGCCACGTTCTTCTTCACAGAGCACTTAGCCAGGCAGCAATTTAACTACGCAGCTGAGTTTCCATTCTGAGAATGGCATTAATTTAGGGCTGGATGTGGCAAATGGATAAACAATCAACTAATAGTCACAACCTATGCATTTTTTAATTGGCTTGAAAACTCATTCTTTTTACCGGACAACAAAAGAGAAAAGTGAAACATAATCACCGTGAGTTGATAGTGAAAGTTGTGTTTTTTTTAATAAACCAAAATTTGATGATTTGCTCCAATAAGTAACTAAAAGAAAATATAATCCTAAATATGATAAGTCAACCTCACATCTGATCCATTAGTCAGTCAAGATTCAGAATTGACACTACTTTGCCTGGTTTCATTCTCTGAATAGGAAGCTACAGGTGTTGTCCACCAGTTCCAGGGATGCCAGCTGTGGGACAATGGCTGTTTTGCCGGGAAGCAAAGAGAGAGTGTCCCACAGCTGTAAGGCTGCAGTTGGCGGAGGTCAACAACCATGATCTCAGTGCAGAAAGAAAAATGCATGAAAGACAAACTTCCTTTTTTAATTAATGAAATGTCAATGTGTTTGAAGGTAGAAGATGACATTTTCTGAATTTAATTTTCAAAAATAAACATTCATGTTTTATGGTAGCATCATTATTAATTGAATCTTCTGGCTTTGTGTGAGAAATACATGTTTCTTCATGAAAGCAAAACCACATATGCTAAAAATTGATTCTTACTTGCCTCAAAGAGTTTGATTATTTCCTAATTTATAACTATGAAATCTTCATTCCAGAAAACAGAATAAAATTGCCTAAGTTTTAAGTGATTTAATCATAGAATTATTATTTGATTTATGGCTTAAAAATAAAGACGAAATTGAATGTGATACTTTAAATATAACCTGCTTCCTACATAATGCCATTTCATTTAAATATTACATACATTCCTTTTCCTAGTTTTGCAAAATAATAAAAAGGATATATCAGACATACAAATATCTTTATATTTTCTAATGTGCATATTTTATCGTACAAGCACACTTCTCTTATTAGCATTTCTTTTCACTATATCTCCTGTTTATCGAGTCATAGGAAGGCCTCCCCAACATATAATTGATATTGTTTCATTTCTCTATCTATAACCTGAAAGCAATTACTTCTATAAAAATTTCTTTGTTTCTGAATGAGCAAAAGAGAAAAGAGAAATTAAGGAGAAAGAGAAAAAGATAATGAAACTATGTGCATGTTCTTTGTGAATGGCTTAAAAGTACATTATCGAGGCAACAGATTTCTGCCTCCCCTCGTTTTCCTGTGAACATAGACCTCTCTCTCAGTGAAGGCTTAAAGCAGGTGGAAAAAATCGCCATAATGATCTTGATTTTCTCCTGATGTAGAAGGTGGTTAAGGTCGGGGACATAGGCCTGTGTCAGGCAGACATGTCATTAGCTAGTGTGCAATGCTGATTTGAGTGTGTTTATAGTAGCTTTGCCCCAGGTAATTCCAGAGAGATGAAATAACATGCCTTTTAAAACACAGTAGAATCAAGCTTCTCATTAGTAGAAGAGGCCAGTATATCTCTTGGGGATGTCACTCATCTCAGTGACTGTCTACTACAAATTGTTCATTTTAAGGCAACGTAGTGGATAATCATCTCACTTTCACTTTTTAAAATTTCTTCTATTATGAACATTATTACAGCTTCCCAATCTTCAACTGTCACTTACTCAATTTGTTTGGGACTACCAAAACTATTGGTTATTTTAATATCCCATGATCTGTATTGCATTTCAGACTTTTAGCTATTCCATCTTCTTTTTTTTTCTTTTTCCTTTTATTCCATCTTTTTCAATGTAACGTATGTAACCAGGTGCTCACAGCACTGAGGGATAAATAGTACCTGTTGTATCAGTGTGCCATCTTCAATCTTGGAGCTATGCTAATGTAATAGTATGAATGTTCTAAGACATCTCTAGTATATGAAGTGACACTTTTAAAAAAAATTGAAAAAAATAAAAAAAAATAAAAAAAATTGGTTCAAATCCTCCACTCACCAATATTGGCATAAGGTTCAATATTAATTATTTTTCATGTTTCTCTCTCCTTCCCTTGAGCTTTACCAAAAATCTATAGCTGCTGTAATACAGGAAAATGGGGTTCACTCTCTCTCACATTATAGTTGTCACTGTTGCTATTGCTCTTTGACCAGAGCCCTGAGGTCTTTCCCAATCCTCTAAGATTAGAGTTCTTAGGGTTTAAATCATCGCGGATATTCCCAGCTACTACGATCCAAGCTCCTCAGCCTTTAATACACTAATGATGAGACTGTTGCCACTCTTTGCCACTTTCAGAAACTGGCATCCCCCCACCCACAATTTGACAAATCTTCACCTCTCTCTCACACACACTGCCAGCCTTTAACATCTTCCACACTAGGGGAAATTTCCAACTCACTTCCTTAAAGGACGTAGGGCAGAGGTTGCAAAATGCCTAAGTGGCCATAATGAACCCACAGAAGTGTTTTGGTGTGGCCAAGTCATGTTCCAACAATTAGGTTACTTCATATCAAAATCTAGATTTCAGGATGATTTTGAAACACAAAGAGGCTGTTAATCATAACTAGGAGCAAATGAATCCATGATTTATAAACACTATGTTTGACTGCAAAGAAAAGCAAAGTACAGCAATAGGATATTTTTCACATTAAAGAGTCAATGTGTGGGCAGCCTGGGTGGCTCAGCAGTTTAGCGCCGCCTTCAGCCCAGGCTGTAATCCTGGAGTCCCAGGGTCGAGTCCCATTTCAGGCTCCCTGCATGGAGCCTGCTTCTCCTTCTGACTGCGTCTCTGCCTCTCTCTCTCTCTCTCTCTCTCTCTCTCTGTGTGTGTGTGTGTGTCTCATGAATGAATAAATAAAATTTCAAAAAAAAGAGTTAATGTGTTACCTCACAATATCTTTTTCCTCATAGGTAGAGGACATTTGGTGATTATGGTTGCAACAGTCTCTGTTTTCATAAAGTAAAAGCACCCAAATTTCTTGGAAACTTACCATATCATTCTCATTCTTTTTCAAGATAATCCTGGTGGAATTGGAATTAAAGTATATCCCCTGACTATAGAGATAGGCATGTGACGAAGACATGGTCAGACAGAGCAGAAGGTACCAATGTTAAGGGCTACATATATATATATATATATATAACATTTATATATAAATATAAAATATAGAAATATAATATATGTATAATAACAAAATAAAATTTTTTGTGATGAATATAAGACCATGAGGATGTATCCTTGTACTAGATGTCACTATGAGTAGAGATCCTACTAAGAATGAAGTCAACAGAGGGGAAAGCAGAACCAGGGACAGAAGAAGAATGAGACCTTATGATACTCTTTGAGCCCCTATACTCAGTCATATTCTATCACCTGAAATCAAGAGCCCTAACAAGGGAGCCTCTCACATACGTTTCCTCCCATATGTGGAGAATTCTATTGTTCTTAACTCCTTCCTTTCTTCTAAATTTCTCCATAATCTTTTCAAAATACCACCTTCGTCCTTTTTAACCCTTCCAGCTAATTGGACTTGTCCATGTCCTAAAAAATAAATGTTGTATATGACAGCCTAGGATCCTGAACATGGACCCAACATGAAACTTCCACCCTGGACTATTATGTGAGAAAAATGATGAAACAAGACACCAACAAAATTTTTTGGTTTTTAAACCACTGAAATTTAGGGAACAATGTAGCCTACCATCACTGAATTATCAAAATATTTGTATACTTTAAAGTCAGTGGTGGTCATGTTATGATTCACAAAGGTCAAAATTCACATATTGCACTAGTGATTTTGATAAGTATCTACAAGTATTTAAAACGGATATTATATTTAAAGCTTCTATTAAAAAGAAAATAGTCCTCTACAGCTAGTATTTAACAGTCTAAACATAAAAACGGGAATACCAGAGAGAAGAGAAAATATATGGTAAATTAATTTTTATATTAATTTTATTTCAACCCATTACAAAGTTCTTAATTTCAAATGGCAGTGAGAATGTTAATATGGGAAATTAGTTGCTTTCATGGACTAAGACGAAATTCACAACAAACAAATTGAAAAGGAAATTTTGAGAACAATGAGGTCACATAGTAAAGCAAAATCATCTTTTTTTCCAATAATTCACATTTTCACTATTGTGGCATTTGACCAGTATTCATAAAATCCACCCCAGGACTAAAATTATTAGTGAATGGCTGGAAACTGAAGTGAGCAGGCATTTAGCAATTGTTCAGTGGTCTGTAAAATGAATTTCTGATCTCAGTCCAGTCATAAAACCTTTCAATTGATGCAAGTCAATGCCTTTTCTATCAGTCTCATCAGGGAAGCCTGGGACTGCCTGAACAGAGACACAGAAATGTCTGCTATAGAGCCAAAATCTGTAAGTCAAAATTAAGGATCACTGGTAAGGGAGTTACTGTCTCTGCTTGAATCATTCGGTAGCTAAGTGCAAGGCTTTAAACGATGATTCTAGTTCCTTTAGGAAGATTTACATTTTCTCTATGGATAGAGTGGAATAGATATCATGAAAATCCTGCATCCAGTGAGAAGAAATTGAAGATAAGAAACTGCCTCAATCCAAGGGAGGAAGGTAGCAGATTACCTACAGTCCTAGTGATACAACAGACATTCTGACTTAGAAGTGGAGTGAGGTCCAAATAGTATCCTTTATGTGTACATGGATCGTTGGAATTCAAAGTGCTTCAGAGGGGTCAGAATTCCACATATATCTACATTAAATATATTTATGCTTGTCTGAAAAGACTTGACTATCTTTTCTTTGCAAAATTCCAGGTGTCCTGTAGATCTTTTTCAAAGGACTTAAAAGGAACTTTTCTTTATTAATAGGTGTCATGTTATTGTTAATATTATTATTTTTTATTTTTTAATTCTTTCAGCCTTTTTCATAAATCACACATTTTTTTTTTTAAGTTTGGCTTAAGCAGGGGTCTGAGGGACCAATCAAAATTACTTAAAATGAGCTCTACCACAGATTCAGTGGCAAATTCCAGTCAAGACTGAACTGGCCCTTGCTTACCTTCTCTATGATTCCCTGAGAAACTTGGGGTCCTCTTACATCTTGAATGCTTATCATTTTGTGATTGCTGGATTAGATAGAGCTGGGATCTTAAGATATATGTAGTCTTTTTAATGTTCTGATCCTGGATAATGGGAAGGTAACATTTTGGAGTCAAGATTAATTTGTCTAATTTTCTAGGCTAGAAACAGGTGCTGTATATAGTACAATCCCAAGAACCTAAAAGGTTTAGATTAGGTCACCAAATGAGAACAGAGATTAGATCATGCTAAGTACAGGCACCTCCAGGTAAAAGAGTAAATTCTCAAGTTTGAAACCTTGTTACCCTCTGTTCTCATATAACCCCTGAGGTGAATTTTATAGACTACAATTTTAAAGCAAGGAGAATGCTAATATGGGGAAATTTTATAGTTCTTAAGAAGTTATTATCTACACAAACATTAATGATGATTTATGCCTTTGGTAGAATATACTGATTTCTTTCACGATGCCAACAGATATCATAAACATGTAAATGTGTCCTTTAGCTGTAACATGTAGATTTGACTGTTCTCTTCTTCTAATTTTTATTTGTGACATTCTGTATAGAATGAGGGGTGGGGAGAAGGCTCTGAAGTATTAACCATTTCAGTCAGAAAATAACCAGTTATTTTCAACCTTCCATACTGTATATGGCACATGGTCATGGATTGTGAAATGTTAAGTGGGCTCAGGCTGGGAAATTTTTCCCAGAATTCTATATCCTGGAAGATTCTAAATTAGAATGGCTAAAGAGAGAGAGGAAAAAAAAAGAAAAGAAAAGAAACTTTGGGAGACTTGGGAGGTAAAAAGGAAACAAATCAGTTTCTCAGAAGGTCATTACGATCAGACATCAAGACAGACCAACAGAGATGCCAGAGGGTCCCACCTGGTCCTTGCTTTCATCTGTTTCTCTTTTTAAGTGCTAGTTCTACTGATCAAAGTAGCCCCAATTTTACAACCAGATACTTGGCTGTGGACCTCCTTGGGAGCAGCTTCACAAGGGAAACAGCTTCTTTAGAGCCTACAACTCCCACAGATTTTTTAAGGAATGCTCTCTCCATGGTCTAACTTCAGTTGTCAGATTGCTACGTTTGGCTTTACAGACTCCTCTGCAAGTATCACTCATCCACATGCATCAGATTGTACTGATTCTTACGTGTATTACTATTTCTCTGTCTCTTGGGCATTTATTCATATATATATATATGTATATATATACACAATAGGTAAAGAGAGATAGTCTTAATTGCTAAATTAATCCTACAGAAAATATTCTGTAACTGGTTTTAATATTCCATAATTAGTTTTACCAGTTAGATGGAAGTAATTGTCACATAGCTTCGAGGAAGGACTGGATACATCCTTCAGTTCAGGACTTCACCATCAGAGTAGAGTTTATTTTTCAAGGTTAGAGAAACAAAACCACTCAATGAGTAGGGAAGGGACAGAGGAATAAATTGTGCTTATTATATTGTTTCAGCATATCTTAAACCTAGCATGAGAAATGTTATGCTCTGAAACCAACCTCCTAAGAGAGTCCCTAATTATGAGGGTTTTTTGGGCTCTGTCAGCACCTTCATTTAATGCCTGTTGGGTTTCCTACCTGCTCTCATTTCAAGATACTCTTAATTGGGCCAAGGCATGTACAAACATTGAGAATCTGACATTCCAGGGCAAAGTTTTTTGTTGTCGTTGTTGTTGTTGTTTTGTTTTTCCCTCTGATTTGTAAAAGATTCAATCACTCACTTTGTTTATACTTATTGTTTTATTCTTTCTGCAATTGCTTGGGGCAGGAAAGCAAACCGAACAGTCTAAATCCATGAGTAGAACTGGAATCTGTTCTAGTTATCTACTGCATTACAAACCACAGCAAATTTGGTAGCTTAAAAAAACAACTATTGTACTCTGTCTATTGCTATTGGGCCAGGAATTCAGGGCCCATTTAGCTGAAGATTTTTCTCTTCTAAAGGGCACCAAATGTGGTTACTGTATGAACTCAGCTGGCAGCTGATCTAGTCTAGAAAATCCAAGATGGCTTCACTCACATTTCTGGTGCCTTGGCAGGAATGGCCACAAGGCCATTCTCCCTCACCAGGAGTTCTTAGGACCTCTCATGTAGTCTCTCCAGCAGGATGATCAAAATTCTAACATGGCAGCTTAGAATTTCAAGTGTGAGTACTCCAAAAGATAGAATGTGGCACGATGTCATCTTTACCATATCCTACCAGTCAGGGTAGTCACAGAGCCTGCAACAGATCCAAGAAGAAAGAACATAGTCCCAACTTTTCAAAGAATGCAGCATCAAAGATTTTCTGGGTATCCTTAAATACTATACAACCAGAAATGGATCGGTGCCTATGGTCGTGATAACTCTTAATGTGTAAGAGCTGGGAATATCCTTAGTGCTCAGTCCTCTTTAATTTAAAAATGGTACATTTGGGATCTCTGGGTGGCTCAGTGGTTGAGCACCTCCCTTTAGCTCAGGGTGTGATCCTGAGTCCTGGGATCCAGTCCCACATCAGGCTCCCTGTGAGGAACCTGCTTCTCCCTCTGCCTATAACTCTGTCTCTCATGAATAAATAAATTAAATTTTATTTTTTAAAAAATGGTACATTAAAGTCTTAGTGGCAATAAGGGAATTGCTCAAGATGGAAGACTTGGTAAGATTCAGATCCAAGACTAGAACCAACAGCTCCTGACAAAGTACAGTACCCTTTGAACAGAAAAACATATTGATAATAATTATGATTTTCTGGTAGATGTCTTCTGGTATAATGATTCATCCACAACACCATGAAACAGTCTGGCACATAGCACTTGCTGAGCAGGTTATGGCAATAAAACAAGCCTGTGCATACCGGTTTATGATTTGAAAGCAGACTGAAGTCTGAACTCTAGAGTCAGATGTGGTTTGACTCTAGGCTCCAGCATGAATGTGGTTAGTTATTTCACCCCCCCCACTTCCTCAGTTTTCTCATCTGCAATAAGACAACTACCTTGTAGATCTGTTGTAAGAATGAGATGAGGGGTATATGAAGTATCACGCACAAATCAATGGCCAGTAACCCTCGCATATTGTTTTTATAGTTCAGAGTAAGATAGTAACACAGTCTTTTCTTGAAGACATTTATTTTCTCATTCTTATGTAGGTGGGGCTATCAGCTGAGAGTGAGGTGGAGGGACAAGGTAGAAATATTGAGCAAAGAGTAAAAAAAACAGTTTTCTCAACGAGTAAAAAAAAAAAATGTGTAGCATTTCAGAACAATTGACTAACTCTTTGAAGTCTGTGGGAATGAATTTCAAGTGAGATCAGGCTAGTCTGGTTTTCTCCAGTAATATTTACTTGTTTCGATGAAGTTGCTCAGAGGACACAAAGTTGGGTCAAGCAGAATTAAGATCTACCAGGCATGTATGAAGGAGGGAGGGGATCAAAATAGCTAAAAGTTTTCAAAAGAAGATAATAATAATAATAATAATAATAATAATAATAGTAATAGACTTTGGGCAAAGCTAGGAAGGAGGTCTGTATGATTTTCCTAACACTACAGAGTCATTTCTTTAAACATCATACTGATTGCAGAGGGATGACAATTTCAGATAATGCCGAAGTCCAGTTGCATCCCTGAAAGAGAGATTAAAAAGCGTGGAGATAAAAGTCATTAAAATTGAGGTCACACAAGGCTGCTGTTGAATCATGTGGATGACAGAGTTCTGTCAGTAAAGGCAGAGGTTGAGATTCAAAGCCTTAGAAGAGTTAGAAAGAGTGGCAGGGAAGGCAGAAGGTATGAGTAACGATGAGGAGA
This sequence comes from Nyctereutes procyonoides, assembly GCF_905146905.1. Classification (NCBI taxonomy): domain Eukaryota; kingdom Metazoa; phylum Chordata; class Mammalia; order Carnivora; family Canidae; genus Nyctereutes; species Nyctereutes procyonoides. The sequence continues at coordinate 21,176,131 of NW_026575121.1, forward strand.
AGGGCCGACTGACTGGCTTCAAACCACAAGCCTCAGAAGACCAAGCCTTTTCTATGAGAATGGAAGAAAGAATTTTCTAAGAACTGTCTCAGAGCAAAAAAGTGATTGGGCGTGTTCTGAGGTATACTAGGTAACTTAGAATCAGCAACAGCATCTTGAGAAAGCTGTAGGGAAGTTGCATCTTCCTTTGTAGGATTAGAGGGTGTTACTTAAATCACCGGTGCTAGAAGAAGCATTCTATCATTATCAATGCCCATAATGGTTATTGTTTCCTGCTATTATTACTATGACTGTTATTAGGATGACCAGGGCCCAGTGGAACAGATGAGGGTGAGGGCATGGGGCTCCATGACTCAGAGAAGGTCAAAACAGTGGAGTGGGGAGGGTAAATGGAAGACGTTTCCCAGAAGTGCTTACCTACTGTGATGTGACTGAGAAAAACAGGGCTGAGAAGAATCATGGTCTCAGTGTTGCCAAAAAATTAGTCCTATTATCTTGATCCGAATGGATTGTACTTCGGAGCAGTGTTTCTCAAAATTTGACATGTGTGTATCACCTGAAGAACTTTTTTTTTTTTTAAGATTTTTACTTATTTAAGAGAGAGAGATAGAGATAGTGAGAGAGAGAGAGCATGAGCAGGGAGGGGAGGGGAAGCAGGCTATCGGCTGAGCAGGGAGCCAAATGAGGGGCTTAATCCCAGTACCCTGGGATTATGACCTGAGCTGAAGGCAGATGCTTAGCTGACTGAGCCAGCCAGGTGCCTCTCACCTAAAGATCTTTTTTTTTTTTTTTATAAATTTTTTATTTTTTTATGATAGTCACAGAGAGAGAGAGAGAGAGAGAGAGAGAGAGAGAGAAGCAGAGACACAGGCAGAGGGAGAAGCACGCTCCATGCACCAGGAGCCTGATGTGGGATTCGATCCCGGGTCTCCAGGATCGCGCCCTGGGCCAAAGGCAGGCGCCAAACCGCTGCACCACCCAGGGATCCCCATCTCTCACCTAAAGATCTTATTCAAATACAGGTCCTTATTCACTAGGTTCAGGTAATGCCAGAGTTTCTCCTCCTCTTCTTCTTTTTTTTTTTAATTTAATTTAATTTTTAGTTATTTATTTATTTTTTAATTTAAATTCATTTCCCAACATATATAACACCCAGTGCTTATCACATCACATGCTCTGCTTAATGCCCATCACCCAGTTATCCTAACCTCCCCCCCAATACCTCCCATTCGATAACCCTCTGTTTGTTTTCCAGAATCAGGAATTTCTCATGGTTTGTCTTCCTCTCTAATTTTTCCCAACTCAGATTCCCCCCTTTCCCTTATGGTCCCTTTCACTATTTTTTATATTCCACATATGAGTGAAACCTTATGAAAAGTGTCTTTCTCTGATTGACTTATTTTACTCAGCATAATACCCTCCAGCTCCATCCATGTGGATGTAAAATCCTTTCTGACGGCTCAGTAATATTCCATTGTATACATAGACCACATCTTCTTTATCCATTCATCTGTCGTAGGACATCTCGGCTCCTTCCACAGTTTGGCTATTGTAGACATTGCTTCTATGAACATTGAGGTGCAGATGTCCTGTCATTTCACTACATCTATATCTTTGGGGTAAATATCTTTGGGGTAGTGCAATTGCCAGGTCATTGGGTAGTTCTATTTTTAACTTCTTGAGGAAACTTCACACTGTTTTCCAGAGTGGTTGTGCCAGCTTGCATTTGCAAACACAGTGCAAGAGGGTTCCCCTTTCTCCACATCCTTACCAACATTTGTTGTTTCTTGTCTTGTTACTTTCAGCCATTCTCACCGGTGTAAAGTGGTATTTCATTGTGGTTTTGATTTGTATTTCTCTGATGACAAGTGATGTGGAGCATCTTTTCATGTGCTTTTGGCTATGTGTATGTAGGTGTACTTTGGAGAAATTTCTGTTCACGTCTTCTGCCCATTTCTTGACTGGGTTGTTTGTTTTTTGGGTGTTGAGTTTGATAAGTTCTTTATAGATCTTGGATACTAGCCCTTTATCTGATAGGTCATTTACAAATGTCTTCTCCCGTTCTTTAGGTTACCTTTTAATTTTGCTGACTGTTTCCTTTGCTGTGTAGAAGCTTTTTATCTTGATGAAGTCCCAATAGTTCATTATTGCTTTTGTTTCCCTTGCCTTCGTAGATGTGTTTTGCAAGAGTTGCTGTGGCTGAGTTCAGAAAGGTTGCTGCCTGTGTTCTCTAGGATTTTGATGGATTCTTGTCTCATATCTAGATCTTTCATCCATCTTGAGTTTCTTGTATATGGTGTAAAATATCAGTCCAGCTTCATTCTTCCACATTTGGCTATCCAATTATCCCAACACCATTTATTGAAGAGACTGTCTTTTTTCCATTGGACACTCCTTTCTGCTTTGTCGAAGATTCATTGATTATAGAGTTGAGGGTCCATTTCTGGGTTCTCTGTTCTGTTCCACTGATCTACATGTCTGTTTTTGTTCTAGTACCATGCTATTTTGATGATCACAGCTTTGTACTATAGCTTGAAGTCAGGCACTGTGATGCCCCTAGCTTTGGGTTTTTGTTTTTGTTTTTCAACATTCCTTTGGCTATTCAGGGTCTTTTCTGGTTCCACACAAATCTTAGGATTATTTGTTCCACAGAGTTTCTGCTCTTCTAACAAGCTCACAGATGCTGTTCTCTTTTTATTCACATTCATTCAACCAACTCTCCCATACTACAGGCCACAGAAAACAGTGAGAAGTGTAAATGAAGAACACCTACTCTTCACCAGTGAGGACACAAGGAAAAACAAAAGAATGAAAGTTAAATGGTTTGGAAAAATTAATTCACAATTTATTTGCTTAACATTTGTTATATCTTTTTTTCTGTTAGTAACCAAAATACTTTGTCAAAAATGTGTTAGAAAGAATGTGGTTAAGTTATGCTCATCAAACATCTCAGATATTTCTAGAAGTGCTAAACTTGGGGGCATGGAGAAAGTGATGTATGGGAAGTTGAAATATACCAAAATATACTCCATGAAGCTAATAAGTTGGTAATTGTAGAAATATAGAACTGACATAGACATTACATACTGATAAAATGACTTCCTTGTAAATTGTGGTGATGTGACTGATCTTGGAAGAAAGCATTAACCCCCACTATTAAAAAGCAATCTAAACATCTCAGTATGTTTCTAGATACTTTTCAAAATTAACTAATGGAAGAAATTAAATTTAGAAATTTGATTCAAGATTTTCTTCATTTGGTAAAATGCCTGTGAAACTTGGGAAAATTTTTACATTGAGAAGTCAATTTCTAGTAAAAATTATTAATAATAATTTTTCAGGCAAGAAAATAATCTTAGTTTTCTCATTCAAGAGGGCTGAAGCAGCACAGAATTTGTAAGGATTCATAAAGAGTGGCAGATACAGACAGAATATGTATCTCGACTTGGAATTACTTAAAAATACACATGAGAATATCAAAGAAGAAACATGATTCATTTAATTGCTTGACTTTTGATATTTTTTTCATATAATCATTTATATCAGGCATGTCTCCTCTCTGTCCCCACATCAGAGTATTCTAAAATTCCTCCTCATAATCCCTAAATATAGGTAGACATGCTGGATTCTTATGATTATACAGTCTGTTAGGACTGTAACAATCTTAACAGATTGGATGGCCTATTAGGGTTTATAAGTGTCTAGGGGTGTCATAGTGACACAACTCAATCAAGTGGGTAACCAGTTTTTTGTGGAGATTCAAAGCCCCAGTAGCATTGAACCAGGTATGTAATCTCAGATGAATGTCAGGCAGGGCTTTGTGGATTCAGTGTGTACATTGGACCATCAGGGGTTAGGTCCTGAGTCTTCACCAGCATTGCTCTTTCACTGACAGAATGACAGCCATTACTGAGGTCAAGATTCTGTTTGAGCACATACCCTGTCCTCCTATGTGACTTCTTGATCCCTAAATTAGTTGTCAGTGACATTCTTCTGGTAATAGGCTATCAGTGGAAACTTGCTCAAGGATCGGATGGGGGCATCTAAACTCCATTTGCATTGATCCAATTCTGTGCAAGGCCATATCCTAGGGTCTAGGATAAAACTGAGAGTAGAGAAGTCAGTGTCTTCAAGGACAGTGTGTTCATGGAAAACAATGGGAAAAGCTCCTTGACATTAGACTTGGGAATTTTTTAGATATGACAAAAAAGCACACGCAAAAAAGCAAAAATAGACAAGTGAGGGTACATCTAACTAAAAAGTTTCTGCATAGCAAAAAAAAAAAAAAAAACAGTTAACAAAATGAAAAGGCAACCTGTGCAATGGTTAAAAATATTTGCAAACTACATATCTGGTAGAGAGTTAATATCTATGGGACACCTGGGTGGCTCAGTGGTTGAGCAGCTGCTTTCAGCTCAGGGCGTGATCAAAATGTGTTAGAAAGAATGTGCAGGTCCTGGGATTGAGACCTGGTGGAGTAGTCTGCTTCTCCCTCTGCCTATGTCTCTGCCTCTCTCATGAATAAATAAATAAAATCTTTTTTTTAAAGAGTTAATATCCAAAATCTATAAAGAACTCATACAATTTGGGACACCTGGGTGGCTTAGCAATTGAGTGTCTGCCTTTGGCTCAGGGTGTGATCCCAGGGTCCAGGATTGAGTCTCACATCGGGGTCCCTGCATGAAGCCTTCTTCTCCTTCGGCCTGTGTCTCTGCTTCTCTCTGTGTGTGTGTCTCTCATGAATAAATAAATAAAATCTTTTTTTTTTTAAAAAAGAACTCATACAACTCAATAACAACAATAACAACAAAATCTAATTTAAAAATGGGTAAAGGACCTCAATAGTCATTTTTCTGAAGAAAGCATTCAAGTGGCCAACAGGTACATATGGATAGGTGCTTAAAATTAGTAGCATCAGGGAAAGGCAAATAAAAACCTCTTGTTAGGATGGATTTAGCAATAATAACTCAATATACTTCCCTGATGACTGTATGCAGGTACATGGGCAAGATGTGACATCTCTTTAGGGATCTATTTTGTATGACCCCCAACTCTATACCCATCATTTTTTTTTCTTCTGAATGTACTTAAAAAAAAAAAAAAGGAACTAAGCTTGTAGAATTGCAAAATTCCTTCAACCTTGGAATCATAAGTAGGAAACCCTCAAGTGGACTGATTTTAGTCCTTAGGGAGTCAAAATGTAGTGTTGTTTATTTAAATATAGAGTTCAGTTGGAGCCCCAAGAGTGCCAATGTATTCCCTATGCTTTCTAGATGCTTGCTTCCTGAGCCACCAGGAGGGGTGGGCACCTGAGCAGGGACTCTCAGGGACTTAATTTAGTTTGCAAGTCCCTGCTTGAGGAAGAACTGGGTTTTCCTTCTTGAAGAAACTCATGGAAGGACATGTTTCTAATAGGTTCACATGTTAATTTGTACAAAAATGTCCTTCATACAGCTTATGCCATGTCATTACGAAGACTGTTCTTGAGTACTGCATGAAGGCTTCGAAGTTGGAACAGGCAAGTTATAGGTGTGAAAGCTTTAATTGGTCAACTTCATTTATTTTTGATTTTTGTAGCCATTGTCTCTATTTTCCTATTTTATGATCACTGAAGTGTTCTGATCCCCCATCTTTAGCTTGGGTTAATGTATGCTGGGAGCAGCTGGACATTCGAGATATTTTTATGATTCTTTTTATAACCCCCTCTTCACCTTTTAGTATATGTAATATTAGGCAAATGATGAAGCATTGCTCTAATGGTTTAACAAGGAAGGAGAAAGAAAGGTCTTAATTTTTTATTATTGGAGAAGCCTCCTGTGTAGAAAAGTCAATCAAGACTGATAAAACGAAACAAAACAAAACAAAACAAAAACCAAAAACCAAAAAACAAAACAAAACAAAACAAAACAAAAAGACTGATATCAAAAGTTTGCTATATTACTGCACCTGACTTTAGGATCCAAAACAATTTCTTGCCAAGTTGTGCCTTTCCTCCTGGAACTGTAAGTTGAACACAATACTAGTAGCAGTGTACACTGTGAAGTGACTATTGTAAAAAAGAATATACCAGAGACTTTCGCATTGTTAAGTAAATACTTCCTTGTGAATATATATGATCTAGGGAGAAATCCCTGTAATTTTACCTGCTGATGTGGTCTGTCTTGTTAGACAACAAATTTTGGGTGTTTTTTTTACTACCCCCCTCCCAAAAAAATCTCAAAAGGTAACAACTGTTAATGAGGATGTGGAGAAAAGAAAACAATATGGATTGTTCTCAAAATATTAAAAATAGAACTAGTACATGATTCAGTAATCCCACTTCTGGCTGTGCATCCAAAGGAAATAAAATCAGTATCTTGAAGAGATATCTGCACTTCCATGTGTATTGCCACATTACTCAGAAGAGTCTAGATAAAGAAAAAATCTAAGTGTCCATCAACAGATAAATGGATAAAGAAAAGGTGATAGAGACACATACAGATCTGGGTGCACACAGAGGACTATTATTTAGCCTTTAAAAAGAAGGAAATCCTGCCATTTGTGACAACATGGATGAACCTAGAGGACATTATGTTAAGAAAAATAAACCAGGGACACCTAGGTGGCTCAGCCTTTGGGTCAGGGCATGATCCTGGAGTCCCGGGATCAAGTCCCACATCAGGCTTCCCACAAGGAACCTGCTTCTCCCTCTATCTGTGTCTCTGCCTCTCTCTCTCTCTCTCATGAAGAAATAAATAAAGTCTTAAAAAAGAAAAAGAAATCAGACAAGGAAAGACAAATACTGTAGGATCTCATTATAAGGGGAATCTTAAAAAAAAAGTAGAATTCATAGAAACAGAGTAGAATAGTGTTACTAGGGGCTGGAGGGGGCGGGAAATGGAGGAGATGTCGGTCTAAGGGTATAAGCTAAGTCAGAAATAAAATTCCTTCTAATAATCTGAACAGTGATAAAGGAAAGGCAAAACTATAATTCTGTCATTTCCCTCATTGTATTAAATTTCTATTGTTCTATACACATCACGTAACTTTAGTGGCTTGAAACAGCACAGATTTTTTATTTTACAGTTCAATGGAAGTCCGACATGGATATCTGGGCTAGAATCCCAGTGTTGTCAGGGCTGTGTTCCTTTTTGGAGGCTCTAGAGAGAATCTGTTTCCTTGCTTTTCCAGTTCCTAGAGGACATGCACATTTTTTGGCTTGTGGCCCCCTTCCTCCTTCTCTAAAGTCAAAAATGTTGCTCCTGTCTAATCATTTTTCCCTAGTCACATCTTCCTTTGACTGACTACAGATGGGAAATTTTCTCTACTTTTTAAGGGCTCCTGTGATTGGATGGGACCCATGTGGAAAAATCAGGCTAATCTCCTCTTCTCAAAGTCCTTAGTTTAATAGCAACTACAAAGTATTAACAGGTTCCAGAGATTAGGATGTGGACATCTTTGTGAGGCTATTATTCTGCCTATTATACCCATTTTATGCTTTTCCTCTCCTTTTTAAACTTGATAAGAATCACTCAGAGACTTTCATGAAATCTCTTCTTAATCAACTCACAGTCCCTCATCTCTAATGAATAGTTGCAAGCCTCAGCTAAACCGCCAGTTCAATTATTATGGCAGGACTTCGTTACAGTCATGTTATAAACATCTCAGATAGTATTTATCTATCCATCTATAAAAGCCAGTATTAAATAGCAGGCTTATTTTAACATTTCTCTCTAGTGAGGGTCTTAGTTTTACTAGACCCCTTACAGATTGTCTCAAATATTCTTTGGATACTCATTGACCATGTAAGACTTAAAAAAAAAATAGTTTGACTATATCTAAAGGAGAGCCTATAACTATAAAATAAATATTTCATCGCTGTAGCTTCCTTTCCTTGATTCTTGCATGTCAAGAAAGAATAGCTGGTTCCCTGGGAGGTGAACATGATGTTTATGAAGGATGGTAGAGGTGGAGTCAATAGGCCCAGAAAGCTCAAGTCAATTGTGTTAATTGGGTTAAAAAAGAAAACATGGTATAGACAAGGAGAAGATACATAAGTAAATGGATAATCAAAATATATACATAATATGATTGTGGCCAAGTGTCATTTAAAAATAAACAAAAGGAAGACATAGATTAGTTAAGTAGTGAAAAATGGCATTTCTGTAGGGACTATTTGATCTAAGGCCTGAAGGAAGAGAAAGAACCAGCCCCTGTAAGCAGCTGGGGCAAAAGTCACTATACAGAGAGGAAATGGCAAATAAAAGATCTTGAGGCAGGGACAACCTTGGGGGTATCCTGACAGTTTGTGTAACTAGAGAAGAGTTAATAAAGGCGGGGAGTAGGAGGGCAGGTGTAGAAGAGATAAGGACAGAAAGGTAGGCAAGGTCCAAGACATGTAGAGCTTTATAGTTAGAGATGTCACATAATTTATTGCTTTAACTGTGTCCATTTTTATAGTGGAAAGGGCTCTATCAACAAAAAATGGAGAGGAAGGAGGAGAAGGAGGGGAAGGAGGAGGAGGAGAAGAAGGACACAAAAGAAGAAAGAGAGAACATTGAGAATAGGAGGGTAGAGTAATTTAGGGCAACCCATATAAATGAGGACTCTCCCAGGCAATCTGAGACACATGGTTTCTTTACTTACAGACCAGGTAATGAGTTTTAATTTTGTTCTAATGCAATGTGATCTGATAGAGGCCCTAAGAAGATGATCTGGCTGGAATGTGGAGAATACATTCTGAATAGCCCAGAGACGATTTAGGGACCCAGTGAGAAGACCACTGCAGCTAACAGTGCAACATTATTGGTATACCTGGGAAGATGCTAAATATGGTTAGATGTAAATTACAATTTGCAGATAGTGGTGACCGGCTTTAGGAGTGGGTGTGAGAAAAAGAGCAAAATTCAGCATGACTTCTAGGATTTTGGCCTCGACAGGTGGGGGAGACAGCAGTGCCATTATTATCTGAAACATAGATAACTAGGGATAAAAGTGTGGTGGGCTTCAGGCCAGATAAGAACACTAAGATGAAGATTTATATTTTAGAATTATTTTTTTTAATTTTATTTTTTAATTTTATTTATTTATGAGAGAGAGAGAGAGAGAGAGAGAGAGAGAGAGACAGGCAGAGGGAGAAGCAGGCTCCATGCACCGGGAGCCCGATGTGGGATTCGATCCCGGGTCTCCAGGATCGCACCCTGGGCCAAAGGCAGGCGCTAAACCGCTGCGCCACCCAGGGATCCCTAGAATTATTTTTATAGAGGAAATATGTAATGTCTTCTAGTCACATGACCTTCCTTGACCATGGTGTAGAGAATGGGCAAGAATCATGAAGTCCATATTCCAGTTGGAGTCTAAAGAAAAGAGAATTGAAGATGACTAAGTGGAGATCATAATGATGGTTAATACAAAAACAAAACTGAGTTTTCCTTTGAAATTGGACAAAAAATGGCACTTATCAGAACCCAGTTCTCCTTTTCTTTCTCAGTCTTTTCCTTAGAATTTTACTACCCTCTCCTTCTACTAATCCCCATTTTTCACATTAGGAGCAGATAACTGCCTTACTATGTGACCTCAAACAGGTTACTTAGCTTCTCTGTTCTTCAAATCCTCATGTTTAAAATGAAGACAATAAAAGTTGCTAATATAAGGTTGTTGAGAAGATTAAAGTAGATAATAACCTGTAACATGCTTAAGATAGCACCTATATGTTGCTAGTTTTTATTTATTTTATGATTATCATTGCTATTGTTATTACTAGTGTATCACAAATACTTTTTTATACTTTTATACTGTTTCCAGGCTAAGAGAGGTCCCATCCTAGGCAAACAAAGACAGTCTCCCCTTACCCTTCCTTAAAGAGGAAAAATAAATCCTTTTCTGAAACAAAAAACAAATGCATCTAATACTCCAAAAGTTTTGTACTTTGGTATGTTACACTTCACACATACATAATTTTTTTAATTGAAACTAAATGCTTAAGAACTTATTTAAATTTATTTTTAAAACCATGCAGGAGCGAGCTCTTAGAAGAGTCTCTATCAGGTAATAATATAAATAGTAGAGTTCCCATCTATGGAGAGCCCAATCTGTGTTGAGAGCTATGTTAGGCAGTTTACACACATCATCTTATTTAATACAATACTTTTTCTCTGTAAGGAGGAATTTCTCCACTTTTACAGGTGAGGGACCAGAAGTTTAGAGTATTATTAATTTTCCTGAGACCAGAGGTTTAATGGACTCTAAGTTCTTCCCTGTTTCCACTGTACAGAAACGGCTCAACTGTGTAATAGAGATCTTTAAACATCTATTGAGCTTCTATCCTATACGATGACCCTTCAATTGCAGCAGGCCTGTGGGATATGGATCATAATTCCCATTATACAAATAGGGACACCAGAGTCTCTGTGAGATCATGGGGGTTTGTCCAAGGCTACATTATTTAAAAAGTTCAACAAAGGGTTTGACCTTAGGTTTTCTGGCTGCAAGATGGTCTTCCTGCTTTACAGCAAGGCTTCCAGTAGAGGGTTTAACTGTAGTAGTGCTGGTCATGGAGTGCTGAATAGAGGATCCAGGGTAAGTTTGGGTTTTAACATCAGTATAATTATAATTATATAAAATAATAAATTACAACCCCCAAATTGCAAAGAATAAAATTGCTAATCATATAGAAAGTTAGTTTGTAATAGCCTAAACTTAGAAACCACCTATTTTCTTTTTTTTAAAGATTATATTTATTTATTCATGAGAGATACAGAGAGAGAAGCAGAGCGAGAAGCAGAGGGACTCCCACTGGGAGCCCAATATGGAACTCAATCCCAGGACCCCAGGATCATGCCCTGAGCCAAAGGCAGATGCTCAACCACTGAGCACCCAGGCATCCCTAAACCACCTATTTTCTATTTGACTTCTAACTACCTAAAATATAATCTGTGTGTCCCAATTTCTTGGGAAACATAGGAAATCGATGTTAAATTCTCTTTTACTTGACTTCAGTACTGCACAGATCATACTTTATTATATCTCATACTTGTGATGTCAAGGAGTCAGTCACTGGACTCCAGAAATTTATTTCAATGAAAAATATTCTCGAATCAATGTAAGTTTTTCAAGAGTCATTTTGCCCCTGTACTAATTTATCTCTATTATGTCAGAGCTTTCACTAAATCTCATATATTTTTGAATCATCTTTAGTCATATTCACTCTTACCTTCTTATTCCTATAATCCAGACTCAGATTGTATACCACATTCAAGACCTTAAACTAAAAGTGCTCCAAAATAACAATGATTGGATTGCTGATATTCACATGATTTGCATGTGTTAATATATTCCATTGTGTGATATTCATGGCATTTATTATAGTCTTTGAGAACAAACCTATATCGATTTTTGTAAAAGGCCCAAAAGTTGCCTTTATTTTACTACTTCATAAAAATCACATATATTTATTACTTACTTATCCTTCCCAAAGTAAATGTTTTATAATAATCTCTGTACTGCCTTACAGTGGCATCCTCCCTACCAGCCTCTCTGCCTCTACCATTATTCTTGAGTAGGTTCAATAAATACTTTTTTTCCTTTTTATGCCCTTGGCCAGTGTAGGCAATGGAGGATAGTTTTTATTTCAAAATGTATAGTAAGAATAATATTTTTGAATAGTTATTACATTCTGGCACTCTCCTAAGTTTTTTTTTTTTCTCCTGGTATCTTATTTAATTATTATAATAGCACTATTCAGTAGGTGTATTACCCTCATCTTACCAACAGAGACAGAGGCACGCAGAGCTAAGCAACTTTCTAAAACTCCCTAAGTAGCTAAGTTGCTAAGTAAAAAGATCAAGCCATCCAGTGGCCAAAGAATTAACTACTATTTTATGTTTACTCAAATGTTCAGTGGTGCATATAAGGTTTTTTTTTAAATTTTTATTTATTTATGATAGTCACAGAGAGAGAGAGAGGCAGAGACACAGGCAGAGGGAGAAAGAGGTTCCATGCACCGGGAGCCCGACGTGGGATTCGATTCCGGGTCTCCAGGATCGCGCCCTGGGCCAAAGGCAGGCGCCAAACCGCTGCGCCACCCAGGGATCCCCAGTGGTGCATATAAGAAAAGGTCTTGGGATTTTGAAGTTTCTGGTGAAATCGATGAGAGACCATTTAGTGGAATTCTGTTACTGTCTTTTGTGTGTGTGTGTGTGTGTGTGTTTTAAGTAAATTCCACAGTTGAGCTTGAACTCACAACCCTGAAATCAAGACCTAGGCTAAGATCAAGAGTCAGACACTTAACCAACTAAGTCATTCAAGCACTCCTATTATTACCTCTTTCACTGGGGGGTTACTATAGACTAAATGTTTGTATTCCCCCACTAAATTCATGTTGAAAGCTAATTCCCAATGTGATGATATTTAGAAGTGGAGCCTTTGGTAGCCTTGACTAGTTTCTTTCTTTCTTTCTTTCTTTCTTTCTTTCTTTCTTTCTTTCTTTCTTTCTTTCCTTTCTTTCTTTCTTTCTTTCTTTCTTTCTTTCTTTCTTTCTTTCTTTCTTTCTTTCTTTCTTTCTTTCTTTCTTTCTTTCCTTCTTTCTTCTTCTTTTTTTTTTTTTAGATTTTATTTGTTTATTCATGAGAGATGGAAAGAGAGAGGCAGAGAGAGAAGCAGGCTCTATGCAGGGAGCCTGACTCGGGACTCGATCCTGGGACTCCAAGATCATGCCCAGGATGAATGCAGGAGCTCAGCTGCTGAGCAACCTGGGCGTCTCGGGCTTGACTAGTTTCAAGAACACTTAACTAGTGCCCTTATAAAAGAGACTCCAGAGAGATCTTTCACTTCTTTCACCAATGAGGACATGGTGAGAAGACAGCTGTTAATGAGCAAGGAAGTAGTTTCTCACAAGATGACAAATCAGCTGGCACCTGAATCTTGAGCTTCCCAGCCTCCAGAACTGTGACAAATAAATGTTAGTTGTTCAAGCCACCCAATCTCTGGTATTTTTGTTATAGCAGCCCAAACAGATTAAGGAACGTATTTTGAGTCTCAAATAAAATGATTTATTTGAAAGCATATTTTAAATAACACAGTACATATTTTATTGTAATTAGCAGAATTTTAAATAGATCCTTTCATAAAAATCATCCTTTATTTTATAAAATTTTATTTTCAAGTTCAGTGTTTTTATTCTACTCCTTTTTAATGCAAGCTGATTTTGAACATTTTGAATAACAAATTGCTTGAAGGTATGTACTGTACTTTCAAAATAGAATTAGTTATTTCCTTTTTATTTTCCTGTGAATATCTATCTATTTTTAAAAATGTCGAGGATCAAAATAAAGTGTTATTAAAATAGAAAGAGAAAAATCAAAGAAATGGAAAAAAATAAATTAAAAAGGTGTCTGTAAAAGGAATATAGTTAACCCATTATAATACACTAATCTGGGCTCTAAATTCTGAGGTTTTTGACACTCCAGAGTTACATATTCATTTTATATAATGGAGAAAAACAAGACAATTTTTAAAGGGATAAAAACAGTTTCAAGGCACTAAATTCCAAAATAAATTTGTCAAATGACACCTATTTCATGAATATCACATTTAAAAATAAATATCTTTCATTTTCACTTTAAAAGATACTGTGTAGAGAGAATCGGTGTTCATCACCCAGATGTTATCTGTGTGGACTATTGTGGAAAATATACTCAGTACAAATGCAAAAGCAAACTTCCTTATAATCTAGCATCAAAAGGCCAAAGTTAAATTATGTGGTGGCATTGTAAATGACATATCCATTATCTGTATAATTTAACTCTTACTTCTATAGTACAAAACACAAAGCATGACTATGGTCATTTTCTAGGAATATAAGATTTACAGATGTTTAGAAGCAAGTCCAACCTCAGTAAAGAATTGTATCTAGGTAAGTCTATCTTCAAAGCCATGTTTTTTTTTTTTTTCCTAATTAAATTCTCCTTCCTTCTGAGGAGTCAAAAGAGGTGGTGACATTTGAACAAAGTTTGCATGGGCTCCTGGGAGGACCAATCAGTTAAACATCTGACTCTTGGTTTCAGCTGAGGTGATGATCCCCTGGTTGTGGGATAAAGCTAAGTGCCAGGTTCTATGCTCAGTGTGGAGTCTGCTTCAGGTTCTCTCTCTCTCTCTCTCTCTCTCTCTCTCTTCCTCTCCCTCTGCCTCTCTCTACTCATTCTCTCTAAAATAAATAAATATAAATTTTTTAGCAAGAATTAGTAAAACTCCACTGGGTAGAAAGAGATGAAAAATGCAGTCCAGAGAGAGAACAGCATTTGCAAAGCCTTGAGACAGATGAAACCATCCCCTACTCAAGGACCTGCAAGTTGTTTGGAATGGGTGAAGTATGACTAAACTTGAATTCCAGAACCAGCTCATGTAGAAAGCTAGCCATTCCTAAGAAGTCTGGATTTCAGTGTGAAGGTCATGGGAAAACACTGAGGGATTCTGTTCATTATGTGGGGAGTGGGAGATAAAATAAATTAAAGTTAAAGGCAAAAATTGTTGGTAGGATTGGTGACCCAGCTAAAGTCATCATATTCTTGAACTATTTAAAGATGTCATTACCCTCTTCCCTCTTTTTACTAGCAGAGTTCGAAAGTTCAAGTGCAGGACTAGAGACATTCACTTGTGAATTGGATAGGATGTTCATAGGGTTGAATAGGTATTAAAAGAATTTTAAGATAATAGCAATAGAATTGGTAGAAATGTGAGTCAAGTGTAAGAAATGGAGGAAAAACAAGACAGCAGTGGATGACACACTGAAAGTTAATTTATTAAGGATGGAAGGTCAGGACAAGGTTAAAAAAACTGCTGTGAGTGATGCTGAGAACACCCAGCTTGGGAAACACCAAATCTAAAAGGGAGCTTCTAGCAATACCTCCAGACTTTTGCCCCAGTGGAATCATTGTCTTATTACCCTGCAACTTAAGCAAATATCCTCTGGGTAGAGGAAGAAGACTTTTACTACAATGGAATGTGAGGGGAGGAAAATACTCTCTTATGTGTGGTATGTTAGGTAGGAAGCAAATGCAGAGGGATAGGCTATCTCTGGCTGCCAAGTCTATTTGCTATTCAAAAATGTTTGGCAAGATAAGCCAGGATGAGGTGTAGAAATGCCATGGAGAATTGCCCACCAATAATCTCACAAGTTGATTGTTTCCAGGTGATAACAAGGTCTGAGTTGCAGCCAGGGAAATGGGTTGCTAATTGATATTACAGCTACCCATAATGGCTGCAGAAGTTGACACAAAGAAATATATTATGAATAAGGTTACCAAATCCTCTAACGAGTTGCAGAGAGCAATATGAATTTGAAGATAATGATGAAAGCCTAACTCAGAAAATAACAGCAAAATCTTGCTGGTGCAGAGAAAGTAGTAACCATACCACAAGATTCTTAACTGTGTAAGCAGTAAAAGAGAAGAATTGCTATTTTAACACTTGTCACCTCCAAAAACATTCACATTAACTTGAATGGCATGCATACTGAAGAATTTAGGGGAAAGTCTATTTTGGAGTGAGTCAAGAAACAAGATGTTGATGGATAGATGGATAGAGATGTGGTCACGCAAATATAGCAAAATAGTAGTGGCATCAAGGTGATTGTTATTTTGAGTGAAATGTTCACTCAAAATTGTTTCACCTTTTATGTATGCTTGAAATCATTCTTGGACCATGTTGTGAAAAAAAAAAAAAAAACAGATGTAGTGGTGGTGGGGATATTTGTCTGCTCCACTGCAGACCTAGGACATTGCCTACTCATGATATGCATACATGAGGTTCTAAACCTCTGTAGTACTGGAAAAAGCTCCATTTGTTGTGTCAACACTGAGGACATTTTCCTTGGTTCAGAACTTAGCCTCTTTGACCTTGAGCACTACAGCCTCAGTGTAGACTTCATCAGGCATCACAGTAAAGGGGCATCTTGGGGAGAATCTGTGGCCTCTGACAATGTCAATGACTATAGATGTGGTCATAGCAAACCAGAAGCTATCATAAGAGCAGGAGATTAGGCTGGAGAGAACTTTGTTTACATGCCCTTGAATATGCTCAGATCTCTTCAGAAGAAGCATCTGACAGTGTCCAGAAATCTAGAAGGATTGAGGAAACAGTGACGAAAATACCGACTCATGATTACAAAAATATGTGTCCTCACTTGGTGTGACTTGGGAATCACTGCTTATAAATAATTATTCAAAATAGCCATGGAATTGGAAGAATGCTCACAGCTGTGTTCCTCAAGAGTTTACAACAGGCAGTAGAATAATGAGTTACCCACAAGGAAAGAGATATCCTGGATGAAGCTAGGTTTTAACTAAGGCTAGAGGGGGAGTGAATAGAATGTGATGGGAAGGGAAAACTAGAGAAATTTGAACACAGTGAGCTGGGTATCTGAAGCCATGGTGCAGAGAAATAGACATGAGATCAGGTGGGAGAAGCTGAATAAGAAGCCAGATCATCCAGAGCAGAATGAGGACAGAAACACTGATTGGATATGAGGTTTATTTAAAGTCACTATTTCTGTCTCAATTCTGAATTTCATGAACATGGTCCTAATATATCTTCTTCATCTCTGTATTGCCAGCACCAGTTGGCAGGGTGCGTTCTTTTTTTTTGGGGGGGGGGGTTGCGTTCTTTCCATAGGCAGCTTCCAAGGCCCTGGGAGGGCCCAATGCAATGCATTCACAAGTTCTTATGTTTTTGTTAAACATTTGCCATTTGGGAAATGGTTCATCCTATAGACTTTGTTAAAGACAGACTCCAAAATCAAGCTTTCATTCTTTCCAATCTGAATCTACCACTATCCACAATGTTGTAAATATTCAATTAATGTTTATGGGATTAATGGATGCACAAAAAAGGATTTAACGGTAAGATTTATAAGAAGGGACCTTAGAACTACCTCTAAAACTTGAGGAAAGTATCTCAAAAGTGTTCAGTACCTTACATATGTTGCAAAGATACAATCTTTTCCTAACTAGTAATTTTTTTAAATTTTGGAAATACATACTATCATTCGGGGAAAGTTTGTGAGAGAAGAGAGGAACAAACAAAAAAGAAAAATGGGTCTTTTAAACACCCCACTCTGAAAAAGTACACACAAAAGCTGTCTATTTAAATAAATCAAATAAATGAGACTGAAAATATTGAGCTTTTTTTCAGTGAAAGACATAATGGGGCATACATATTTTATTTTCTCTAATAGCTATCAAGAACAGCCTTGAGCAACTCGTTTTAATTCCAAAACAGATTACGGAAGAAAGTAGGTGGCCACTGGAGAAACAAAATACAAATACAAGGAATTTCAAAATATTTCTATAAAACAAAAGAGGTTCTAATAAAGTGAATAAACTGATAAAATAATTAGGACACTTCGGAGAACTTTTTGGACAAACTAATGGGTATTGTGTAAATGTTTGTGAGAAGCCAAATAAAGAAATTGAGAGATGCCACATTTGAAAATCTTCACTGAACAACCCTTTTTATTTTTTAAATAAAGAGAAAAGAAAATGACAATAAAGTTGTGTTCTTAATCCTATTTGTAATGTTCCTGTTAAGAGAGGCAGCATTAGGCATATTAATGTGTTTGCCTCTCCTCTAATTTATGGTTCCCTTCCTTCTTTAATGAGATCTGCTCTGCAGCCCATAAAATAATTGTTATGGTAAACTGACTTTTTAAAATTAGCTACACACCAGTTGGTCCAGAAACCTATTCCTCTAGACCATTCATGCACAAAATACCTTTGTGTGAAACCCTTTCCAAATGTGTAATGACTGGAGTTCGTCCAGAAGTTTGCCTGCAAAGTCTCTTAGTGGAAGCAGCCTTACAATTTCCTTTCCTCACGATCCTTTCCATGAGATTCTCCGTCGTGAGGGCATGCTTGGGCCACTTGCAGGCCGACACTGAAGAAAATAAGCTGGATCCGTGGGGTGTGTCCAAAGAACGTGATTTCTTTCACTTGCAGAGGTGCTCCCCGACCCAGCATCTGGCTGGATGGCCCAAAGCATGCAGAAGAGGCTGATAGAAGATTCTCAGGGGAGCCAGGGGGTTCTCACCTGGAAAGATCTAGCCGGTCCTTGAAGCCATGAGCTCACAGTTTCCTACTCTTACAAACTGTTTTCCCTGTGTTCACTCTCCCACTGAGATTGTTACTCCATCAGAGTGACCCCCCGTAGGAAGAAGGCAGGCAGAGGAAGGAATGGTTGGCCCTGTTACCCAATGGTGGGAAGCAGAGATGTCTGGAAGTTACCCTGTGGATAGAGATATGATGGAGCACACACAGTATTTCAAAGTAGTGGAGAGAAAGGGTTGAGATGGAGAATGTGGGCACTTTTCCACTTAGCAGCAGACTCCTAAATCAAAGAGCCTAACAGGGCAGAGTGTGCACTAAAGCAGTTACTGATTAATATAAATATTTTTTGAGTGTTCCAATTTGCCTTCATGGAAGCATCCTGCATATCTGTAAGAAAAATGAAGTGTTGCTTTAGAACAATTAATATCAGTATCTTTTGTAACACTTAAAAACCCTAAGGAAAAATAAACTGAAATGAAGGAAGCTTTAGCATTACTTAGCACATATTACATTATTCTGCTGAATTATTTTCTTTTCTTCTTTCTTGAAAGTGTGATAGTGTAACGTGCACAAGAAGATTATGAATTCCCCTAACTACAATGACAAATAAAATTCTCTTTTGGTCTACTTTACTTTTGGCATTTGAATGGAGGACATGAACATTCATTCTTTTTACATTTTATAGATATATTAAGAACTTTCTAGGAACACCAGGTGGCTCAGCAGTTGAGCGCCTGCCTTTGGGCCAGGGTGTGATCCTGGAATCCAAGGATTGAGTTCCGCATTGGGCTCCCTGCATGGAGTCGGCTTCCCCTCTGCCTATGTCTCTGTCTCTCTCTGTGTCTCTCATGAATAAATATTTTTTTTTTTTTAAGAATCTTCTAAGTGCAAGCTTTATGCTGGATGCTAGAAACGAGTAGTGAACAAAATTGACATACATTGGGAGTTCTCAGCATATACACTACTTATTTTAAATAAATTCTATGTATTGATAGAACTGGTTAATTTGCATTACTATCTTTTGTATTATTAATTGAATATTTGAAATTAAGAGACTTGTCCAATATCAATAAAAATTTCTGTTAGAATGCATCACCTCAAGGCAAGATTTGCTATTATCACCTAAAACCAAGAGGATGGAATCTGATGTGTCTGAGAGATATGAGTATCTGGTTTAGAAAAATAACCTATTGACAAAAATAATTGCAAACAATATTTCCCAGTACGTGATTGAGATGACAAATCAAGTTTTTCAATTTAACTTTTTTTTCCAAAGGAATATGTCGATTCATCCTAGATACAACTCAAAGGAAAATTGTAATTCATTTTCCAGAAACTTAATTGACTTTGCCAAAGACTAAGTAAGATAGGTAGTGGACAGTTCATAAAGAGGAAATGCAAATGGGAGAAGACATAGAAACTGAGACTGAGCATAAGCCAGGTCAATGCAAGTCCTGTATATTTTAAAAATACAGGGAAGCATACAAACAGGTAAAGAAGAAATGACCTCAACAAGCAGCAAACCCTGTAACTCAACCAAGCTCTCAAGAGGCAAAGGTCAAGAGACAAAAACTCAGATCAAGAGCCATCTATGAAAATATAATTTATGGGAAGAATAAATTCAGATGCAAATGGTGAATTCTAAGAATAAAAAGCAGTGCCATGGCATAGAGATAGACATAGGTGATGGAGATAGAAATGAGAAAGAGCCAGAAAGAGAGAGAGAGAGAGAGAGAGAGAGAGAGAGAGAGATTGAACTAAGCAGAGTATAGGTCACAGGACCATATGGAAAGGGAAGTGAGTGAGTGAGTGAGTGAGTGAGTGAGTGAGTGAGTGCATGCGTAAGCGTGTTGTGGGAAGAGGTCCATGGTAGACTTAAGATATCTGAGACTTCAGGCAGAAAGATCAGTATCAGGCTGCATGTAGTTGCAGGGAACAGATCTGCACATCTGCAGCTGTTCTATAAACCTTTACAGTATCTAGACTTCACTTGGCTTCAGCTAATATAACATTATGGTTGATCTTTAGGAGTAAAGTTATTTCTTAAGAAATGAGTAGAAAAGTGGTGAGAGATAAGAGTTTAATCCCATACTTTAATATGTGTAACAAGTAGTGCATTCATAGGCAAGTCTGTGGCATGTATATCTTCAAAAAACTAAAATTTTCTTCCTCTGCAAAAACTTTTTGTACTCGACAAACAGCTTGACACACTTTAATAACTGCCTGGAAACAGTCATGTGTTTCAGCAAAGAATACTTGAATCAGTTCATTGTTTTAAATTTTCAAAAGGTATTTATTTTAAGCACATATGAAAAGTGTTTGGAAAGGGCAAAGTCAACTGGTATCCATCAAAATCAGGTCATGGGACAATTTATATCTTTAACTGCACAGAAACGGTAAGTGTTTCATAAAATAGATCATCTGAGAATTCAACTGTTGAATGACCCAAGATTGTAGTTATGTCTTTCTCAAAGCTAGAAAGATGGTTGCCAATGACATAGGGTGGGCATAAAGGAGAACGGGAAGGTTCACTTTCTCTTCAAGATTTCAAAAATTTCAGTAGTGGACCAGGAAGTTCAATTAATGGTAATGACCAGTATTTTGCTTTAAATAAAATGAAACAAGGTAAAATATAACAAAAAAAAATAGCAAATAGAGTACATCACATGTAGTACATCATGAAACTTTTATTTCAGTTGTGTATTTGGATATACGTACCAAATCACAATGTAATATGTATTTCTTATTGTGGGTTGGAGTAAAAAAAAAGTTCAATATTACCTGGTCTAGAAATGGAAATAGGGAAGAAATGGTCCTAACCTTTTCTTTATATTCTCCTTCAGGCTGTATCTTAAGATATTTTCCTTTATTCAGGTGTTTTATGAATGTTGCTTTTTATCTGATTTCACCTGCATAAAATGTTGGGAGAGAAATATGAGAAACAAGAATTTTTTTTTAATATGTGCAGCCCCCTGGGGATGATTCTGCCAAATAAAATATCATTCCAAGGACACCTTCTAACATTCCAACTTTTCGCATTATTCAAAAAGTTAAAACCTAATGAAAATGTTGATATTACCAACCAGCATTCATGTTTTTGGTTTTCAGTTAATCATGCCACTAAGCCTTAAAACTCCTGACACATACAAACACCTCATCATTACAATTTTAAAACAGCTTTAAAAGAACGCAAATGAGTCAGACTTTTTTTTTTTCTTTATCTGCTTGAGGCAATGAAAGAATTTGCTGTGTCTCAATGCGACATTTGAAATTTCCCTCATTTAAATTGTCCCAACTTCAAAGCATTTAAAATACAAATCCATCTTCTTTTGGCAGTCTCAATGTCAAAAAGTTATCAAGGGAACAAAGCCCACCTTCAGCTTAACAAAATGATACTTTTTATGAAAGACATTTCCATTATCTACAGCTAAACTAAATTCTATAAACAATCACCACAATACTGAATTCAAATTACCCTATTTATTTTTTTTAAATGTCAGAAAATAAGGAATGTTAAAAATCCAAAGAGACATAAAATCAGAAGAATCAACTCGTACTTAATAATGCAGCCCACAGCACTGCCATACGAAACCACAGAAGCAGTTGGAAAAATAGAAGAGAAATTGACAATTCTGGCTTCTGTTCTCTCTTCCATGGAATTAAAGTATCATTGCACTTATGTTACTCATTTTGGATCTTGGTTCCCTGCTTAGAAAAAGTAACTTTGAAAATTCACATCATGTCTACTTGCAATCTGGATAAAGCAATCCCCTGAATAAAAACAAATATATTTAATTCTAGATTAAATTTAATCATTGACTTAAATTTAGTAAATAATTTTATTTTCCTGAACCAGGCTGTTGGATTCACAATCTGATGGTTGTGTGATTGTTGGACAAATAATTTCAATTCTCTCAGCCTCTCCTTTCTTATCTATAAAATGGGATAATACCTCTGCTTCACAACATTGCCATGACAATTCAATAAATTAGTAGATGTAAACCATGTAACAGTGTCTGAAAGACAGGGAATGCTCAGTAATTACTTGATATTATTACTTGCTTAAATTTTCCATCTTTACATCCTGACTCCCCATTGAAATTGTGAGGATAAAGGGAGATAACACATTTGAACATCAGGTAGAAGGTGTCATGTAAACACTGGAATCCATGAAGGCATGGATCACACTTTTGCTACATTTATAAATACTCTTATACACAGACAATAAAATAATATTAATGATAATAACATTTATCATCATCATCATCATCATAAAATCTAATAACATTAAATAACTCATAATCCTAAAAATTAAACTCATTTGTGTATGTTCTGATATGTAGGAACTTTGAGGGCAAATATACCCCATAAAAGTTTCCCCTGTATTGCTTTCTTTCTATTCCTTTTGAATTTTACTTTAAAACTACAAACACAATGACACAAAGGCTTTCCTAAGAACAACCACTTGTTTCCCTGACAGACTGGACACAAGTGAAACATACAATAGCTGGCTGCTTGCTATATTGAGAAGAGGGAGCTCTTCAACCTTCACCATGTCAACCAAACCCTCAACCAGACACACTTGTCTCTTTTGTCCACCTCATCTTATTCTGTTCTTCCTCCCTGGCAGAAACTATGAGGTTCCTGTGGAAAACAGGCAACATAGAATGTTCAGGTACTGTAATCACAAACAGTCAAAAGAATCCCAAGAAGAGTGTGGTCTAGTGAAAAGAACACACTGTAGGTGACAGGAATCTTACAATCTTACCAGTTTTGAGCCTGAGTAAGGACCTTGTCTAGAATGTTTAAAGAGTTCCTCCAAATCTGAAATTTTGTGAAATGCTTATAGATGAAATACTTATAGATCCATGATTGCATAAAACTTACAACACCTTTAAATGTTTTTGTTCCCATTTAATACATCAGAAACCCCATAAGATGGACTTTCTTTACTGCAGAGACACATAAATATAAACAGAGGTTCTGGAAGGCTGAATAACTTCATGAATGGTGGGTAGCGTGTTGGAGCTCAGATGCATTTCTCCCAAAAATGTGCTTTCCTCATCTATCACACTACTTCATATATGATCATTCACTGAATGTTAAATGTATTATATTTCTCCACTGATAACCAGTACACTTTTGCTGATGGCATTTCTCTTTAGTAATTAGGAGAGCTAAGTAAACTTTATGAATTTAACAAATGTTAACTGAGTGACAATATGGCAGGCATTGCATAATATGTCAGGGTACAAAAGTAAATATGATGAATCTGCTATCCAGCCTTCTGGAATTTCTGGTCAAGGAAGCAACACAAAATTTATAAGACATATAAATAGGTGTCCAATTATTGTTTCTTTGTCCATTTTTTTGTAAGCTACCAGTGTCACTGTGTACCAAATATTGTTACTGGATGCTTCTTTTTATTATTTCATTTAATCTCTATCTGTGATTTAAGTATTCGTTTCCTTATTCTACATAACTAGTATAAGCTTGTGACAATTTATTCCCCTTCCAGCAATGGATAAAATGGCTGCTTTCATTATATCTCTCCAAAACTGGGCAGTGTCCTTTAAAAAATGCTAATTTGATAGACTAAAGAATTGTATCTCATTTTTATTTCTAATGAGGCTGGGGATTTGTTGGTATATCAGGAAAGATGTGTTAAGCATCTACCAATCAAGTACTACATGTGGTATGGTAGCTAGAAAGACAAAATATTGCTTTAAAAAGATTAGGGAGATTAAAAGAAAAAAAAAGGGTTGTGCGTATCAGAGTTGAAAAGAAACAGACACATTTTCTTCAAGGTCTAGTACTACCCACTTGGTCATAGGGGCATGGCTGATCAATCTCAACCAAGAGGGTAAAGCACAATTCTGAATCATTGCTTATTGTTGTTATTTTTGCAAAGATTCTGGCTTAATAAAGTTACCTATGATTTTACTATTTTTACACGGGTTTTCTGCTCAGTTTTTACTATTCCTATATGGATTTTTGCTCTACTATACTAAGATTATCTAAAATTTAATTAGGCCCCAACTGAAAGGCAAAGAATGGCTTTCGCAGTGTTGATCCTGACTATCTGTAGATTTAATGGCTATAATTCATCTGAATAAGGAATTGCTAATTTTAATATAATGTTTGTTTGTTTGTGTGTGTGTTTATTTTAAATAAGCTCCACACTGTGTGGAGCCAGCACACAGCTTGAACTTACAACTCTGAGATCAAGACGTGACTGACATCAAGAGTCCATTGCTTAACTGACTTGAGTCACCCAGGTGCCCCAGATATCAAGTTTTTTTTTTTTTTTTTAATGTAGTTTCAGAATATGTCTTTTGTGTTTGCTAATAGAGGTTAACTGTCTTGTATTTGTAATGCTGCTTAAAACCCATTAGTTACTCTTAAAAAATCAGATTAGAACCAGTACCTTGTTTCTGGGTGTCTTAGCTTTTATTTCATCTTCTTTCAGCCAAATCATACTGACTTCCTAACCTCTCAAGGGACAGCCAATGAAATTGTCCTAGGCTAGAATTATCACAGTATGAAAATCAGATATAATGATAAAGGCACCTAACATTGATTGCATCCTTATGACATATTCATTTTTTCACAGAGCTCCCTCTTTGGTTTGGAAAAGTGCCTATTTTACTCTCTCCCATTCATTTTGCTTATTTCTTTTTAAATTGTACAAGCTGTCAGAGTTGAAGCTACATCCATTTGTAGATGAGATCAAGCTAAATCCAAGTTACATCTGTGAAGTGATTTGTCTGTGTGAGTTGTTTTTCAAAAATTTATTTATTTATTTATTTATTTATTTATTTATTTATTTAAAAGAGAGAGGGAGAGAGAGTGAGCATGCCTGAGTTGGGGGAGGGGCAGAGGAAGGAAGAGAGAGAATCCCAATCAGGCACCCGCTGAGGGCAAAACCTGAGGTGGGGCTTGATCCCAGGATGCTGAGATCCTGACCTGAGCCAAAATCAAATCGACTGCATACCTAACTGAGCCACCTAGGTACCTGAGAGATGCTTTTTGTAATTAATCACGAGCTTATGTGACAGTGGCTTAAACCATTGAGTGTTGATTGTTCACTTGTTAGGAATCTCAAGGTTGAGGATTGCTGGGTTAGTACACATTCACTCCTGTCCTTCTCATCATAACGAGACAGCTACATCCAATCAAGACATATTTTTTATTAAAGAAAAACAAACAAACAAACAAAATAACTGTCCCAAAGGTTTCCCAGAAGAATGTCCTTTCTGTGTCATTGGCTAGAAATTTGTTATATATTCACTCCTATAGCAGAGACCAATCTTACCTTCAGTGAGATTTTTAAAAAACCTTTCTATTGCTGAACAAAATTAGGTTTGTGGCAATAAAGAAGTTAGGAAATAACTTTCGTATAAAAATCCTAAACATCTAAGAAAAAAGACATTAAAAGCACAGTGATTGATCAAATCTTATCAGTTCTTAAATCACTTTAAAAACAGAAGAGGAAAACATAAACTCATTATAATTCAATTTGGTTCGGAGCCAAAAATTATAAAATTTTACTATGTAAGCCTATAGCAGATTAGACACATTAGGTACACATCTTATGTACAAATATGTACAAGGTACAAATCCAAAGAAGACTTTCTTATTGAACCATATTTTATATAAATTTCCATTTAATTTTATTAATATAATATAGAATTATGTCTTGATCCCATTGTGCAGCAAAGAATTCAAAATTTATTGACCTTGTTCAGCCTCAGTAATAAAAAAAAAACATCTATGCAGTCAATTTAACACAAATATCGTAACATTTCTCTAACAAAAGAGAAGTTTTTATATCTGGAATCGTCAGAAAGATATTTTGAACTTAGACCAGTAAGATTTAACTTTGTTGAAGGTATAAAAAAAGTCAACCTTTAGAAAATTGGACATAAGGTACCTATAAACATGTCATGCACTGAAAAAAATACAAGCAAGGTGGCATCTTTTGAAAATTTATAATCACCTGCTATGTTTAGCAATATCTTCTGGATAGAAATAATATAATAATTGAGAACAAAAGAGAAAAAATAGACTGAAAACTCTGATTTTTTTTTGTTTCCTTTTTCAAGGAAACATTCAAAAAATGTCAACATTTAAAATCAGTAAGTCAAAGAATATTTTACTCATGTAGGGTAATTTCCTTAAATTTAATTCAAGTGACTATGATATATGAAATATGAGAGAACTGCTATAATGTAGAATTATACTCAGCTGCTTGTATAGGTAATATGATTAAATAGGCAACTCTACTCTTTGTATTACTGAACATTTTGTTTAAGTAAATTCACCTTAAGTTGATTGCCTCCTATTCTTTTATATTCTGGATAACTGAATTCATGAGGTTGCCAGTAACTATAGAGGATCTTTCCAATATTTCATACATAGTTACACATAAAAGATAAGATTATATTTAAAAGGAATGGGTGTGGTATAGATTTCTAGAAACATCAATTTCAATGAACTTTAAAATAATCAATATGACAGAGATAAGACATAGTATTAATTTTCTCAAGAAAATAAATTGCACAAGCCAAAGTCAATGACTGTATATTTGGTTGGTGTACCAAAAGCAAAATAAGTTTTCTAATAAAAAAAGTGGAAATTACAGTTGAAGAAAAGTGTGATTAATCAATTAAAATTGTTGGGAAAAGATTTTTCACCTCAGCAAGTGTAAAGCAAGCATTAAGAACAGTGTTCTGACAAATATTACTTGCTGAAAGGGAAAAGCTAAGTCTGTTGTGTAAGTGGGAACTGTATCAAGTCATCCTCCCAAGAATAGTTTCTTTTCTTTTCTTTTTCTTTTCTTTTCTTTTCTTTTTTTTTTTTTACCAAGAATAGTTTCTTAGAATTTTCTAGCATCTGAGCTAATGCTTGGAACTTGCTCTCTTTACTGCCTTTTCATTCATTCCCTTCCGATGGCTGCAGCCTAACATTGCCCCACTACCCACCCCATCTCTACCTTTCATTGTGACCCAGGGTGAGTGGCTTTTCTGCTTTTCCTCATGAGGGTACTGGCTTGACAGGTTAGCCCCAGCCTGGCAGCCCTAAATCACTGGTCTTTTGAATTGTCAAGGAAGACCTGGATCATCTGAAGATTCTGCTCTCAGGGTACAAAATTCCACCAGTGGTTACTCACTGTAATTTTATAGTTTTCTACAATGATGAGGTTAAAAAAAAAAAAAAAGGAGGGGGAGGGAAGACCTGTATCATGATGGAAGTGAGTTAAAAGAAAGGTTCTTATTCTGTCAATAGCATTAATTTCAAAATTGGTTTACAATTCAGACTGTGCTCAGACCCCAGTTGGTTCAATAGGCTTTGTATGGAAGCAGGAGACTATGTCCATAGTAATGTGTTACCCAAGGATTGTGGATTATAGCAAAAAAATTAATAAGGCAAAGAGGCTTTTGAGGCACCTAGCTGTCCTATACAATTATCACTCCGTCCTCGAGAAAAATGATCCAGATTTCTAACATTCAATAATAGCCAGGCAAACTTTTGGAGTATAACCTATTTAGGGGTGCAAGAATGCTTATTTATATAAATTGTTAATTGAAGCAGTTTCAATGAACAAAGCGGTATCTCTTCCCATAATACCAACTAATAGATTCCAAGCCCCCATTCCTATTTGATTAGAGAGAATATGTGTCTTTGCATAGATTCACCTTCCCTTATTATTTCTGAGGATTCCCAAGTAGTGTTTCTCTAGTACCACAAACTGATACTAGTTTCCTTTTGCCATGTCTTCATGCAGTGTCATTTCAGGATTCTTTTTTTCCCCCTCTAGTCTTTCAATTGCTTCTCCAAATGCTGCCACTTCGGAGACAAGCAAGTGGTTCTACACCATTCCTGTACAGTGCAGTTCACACCAGTTTGTAGGATTTCATACAACCTTGCCGAAGTTTGATTACAACCATAAGAACTATGGTGCTGGAAGGGACACCTTAAAAATGGGCATCAGATAACGTAGACTTAGCATGTAGCCATCGTCACTTCTAGGACCTTCTATTTGGTTGAATCATTTTGCTGAGGGTCAGCTTCTGTCTTCATACTTGAAGTCAAATTCCTGCCGCCTCTCTTTGTGTACGTGTTGGGGTTGAGGGGTGGGGAGAAGATGAATAGACATTAATCTCCTTCAGCTCTAAGTGAGCCCTTAATGACATCGTAACAACTCCATCTAATCGTCTTCATTTAGACTTCATCACTATTAAAGATTGTAGCTCGCATTGGCATGAGTCACTGTTGCTCTCAAGTGACCTGACCAGAATACAGGGAGAGTGGTTCCCAAGCACAGTTCCAATGTCCAATCTAAAATTCAGAATCTACTTATAAATACCATATTTGCCATTTCATCAGCTTCAATAATTTAAAAACCCAGATTCCACTTGGAGCAATAGAAGAAACTCTTGGTAAATTTAAAACAGCAGTTTATCTCCACTGCATAAGCATTACTGCTTCTATATACTGGAGCACTGAGTAAGTGCAAATTACTGTCTCTTATGGAATATCTTTTAGTATTTCAAATAAAATGCACCTTTTAAGAATGACTGATAACTCATAATTCAGTATTTAATGCATAAAACTTTGAACAACTGTATTTGAGTGTAGCTTTTTCCACATCCACAGCCCAACCATTTTATTTTATAGTGCCATTTAGCAATTGCAGCATAATTCCTGAGTAGTTCATATTTGAATTTGAAAATTTGAAATGTTTTTGAATTATTTATACTATAATACAAAGTTGAAGAAGGAGAAATCAAAAAAGAACTTTGAACAGAAGATTTTTTTTAACTTCAGAACTAGTCTATTGTCTGCTTATTAGCATGTTAAAAAAATTCCAATAAAATAATTACAAGAAACAGACTTAACTTCGGGTCTCAATTTTCTGCTTTGGTTTATAGATCCTTATTTCCCAATCTTATATTGTCCTAATACTGCTCCATAAATATATCCTATTTATCATGCTACAAAGTGTTATAGAACATTAAGTTGGAAGAAAGGATACTTAAAAGCCATTTAATCAAACCCATATCTTGATGTATACCTTTTAAAAATTCTGACAAATTGTTGTCATATTTATAGCAAGTTTAGTTTGCTACTTCTCGAGGCAGAGGAGTTTTATTACATATTTCATACAATGCATTCATTAAATGCCTACATATTATAAATTCTGGATGAGATACGTAGTCCACAGGAGTAACCAGTCTTCAAATAGTTCCCAGCTAGGAGGAGCTGCAGCAAATAAACTGACAATTACAACCTAATGGGATCATACTAAATAAAAGGGAAAACCTGAAACACATAACATATCAAAGGAGGCGAAAGCAGAACAGTTCTAAATTGGTTTACTAATACCATTGATACCTTTATAATACCTGTAATACCTCTATCACAATCACTCGGATTGTCTTCCAGGTTCTCTGAGTAATTCCATTGTGCACTTGCAAGAACTCAAAACACTTCACCATGTGTAGAACCCTACAATTATATTACGGTTGTGAATCGATTCTGCAAATATTACTGAACTCTCACTGTGTCAAAGACTCAGTGAACACAATGATGCATAATAGAGATGGAATATTTATTCTCTAGGAGTTTAGAGTCAAATGAGGGATACTGGCAAGTAAATGAACAATTAGAATACAGTGCAATGCTATGAGGGGCAATAGCACCTGGTTCCCTGGGAACAGTCAGAAAAGCCTTTCTAAAAGAAGTCCTCTTTTAAGCTCTGATCTAAAGAGTAAGGAATTAGCTACTCTAGAGAAGAGAACAAAAGGCAAGAATGTACCAACAGAGTGAAGAACATTCACAAATGCCCAGAAGCACAAAAGAGCATGCGTGGTCTTTTCAAGGAACTTAAAAGCGTTCAATTTAAACTGGATCACCATGTAATCCATGTTTTGGGGTAGACAGTGAAGAGGTTGGCCAAGTAATCAGAGGTCTGAGTTGCCAGAGTCTATGGGCTATTTTAAGACATATGGACTTTTGGACTGAGAGTAATAGAGGAATACCAAACAGTTTTAACCCAGAATGATATGATCAGATTTCATTTTAGACAAAATACACCAGCTACCTGTGGAGGATAGGTTTAGAAGCAGATAAGGATATGTTAGAGCTTACTACCCCCACTGACTTGCCTGTATCAGATCCAATTTAAACAATGCCCCAAATTTGCTCAGCACCAATGAACTCTGAGGCCCTTGGTGGCTTAAGTAGTTTAGTGGCTTTATGGCTTCCAGTGATTTAATGGAAAGGGCTATTTCACTACCCCTTATGTCTTAGCATAATCTGCTATCTTGGCCTTCCTCTGAGAGGCTTGTTCTCATATACCACCATCCTAGCAGCTCACAGGAGCTGGCTCTTGTTCTTTCTTTACTTCTATATTCATATATAGTCTGGAAACATGAGATCTGACTTCTCTAGAAGGTGCATGGAGACACTGAGTGGAATTGAGTTGAAGGCATTTATGGGATATTTTATTGGTCAGTTGTTTTCATGGATCTGGTGTGAAGGAGAAAAAGCTGGACTATATATAAATGTACATTTGGGGCACTTGTAATTGAAACATTGGAGTGAGGGAGATGCTCTTAGAATATACAGTGTGGGAGAAGACAAAACCTTGGGGAAAGCTAACAGTTAAAACTTGAAAAATGAAGTAGTTTGTACAGGATATTAAGAAGACATGTTCTGAGGATACAAAAGGAAATCCATCAGAAGTCCTTGTTTTAAAACCTAAGGGAGTAGAATACTCTAAGAAGATGAGATATGCTACTAAAAGACTGGGTGAGATAAAGTCTGAGAGGTGGCCTTTTGGTTTAGGAATAAATTTGGGCAAGATCTTTTGGAGAATTTAGCAAGAGACATCTTGTTGGGAGTGGTTAGAGGCAGAAATAGATGGTGGTGTGTTGATAGACCTTTTTTCAAGAAGATTATGAAACACAAAGACAGGTCTGACAATAGATGAAGTGAGTGAAGGAAGGCTTTCTACTTGTTTGTTATTCTGTGTTTGTTTTAAATTAGAGAGGCTGAAGCATTTAAAAATGCTCATGAAAAAGTATAAGCTTATGAGCAAGTAAAATAAAAAATGGTTGAGTTTACAGAAAATGGAAGAGAGAACTACTGACCTGGGCCAGAATTGTTTGTTTTAAGCCCATAATATATTCTAGAGAGATATTTCCCATGACACTATGGATTTAGGCTTCCCTTGAAAGTTTGTAAGATTTTTTTTTCTTAAAGATTTTATTTATTTATGCATGAGACACACACACACACACACATACACACACACACAGGGGGGGGGGGCAGAAACACAGGCAGAGGGAGAAGCAGGCTCCATGCAAGGAGCCTGATGTGGGACTCAATCCCTGGACTCCAGGATCACTACCTGGGCCAAAGGCAGGTGCTAAACCGCTGAGCCATCCAGGGATTCCCCAGAAGTTTGTAAGATTTGACAAGTAGGACACACTGTGTAAGAAGTGGCTAAGTGGCCAAACAGACTCCACTATCTTTCTCAAAGGCTTCTGGAAGTTTTTGAATTTGTGCAGGCTGAACTATAGAATAACAATAGAATAATTATAGAATAAGCCTGAAAGAACCAAAAGATGTGGGATCAGAAAAGCTGAAGAATTTAAACAATAGTGAAAAGAGAAAAAAAAAAGAAAGGGGACACAGCCAAGTTTCTACCTATTTTAGATAAAAAGTGGGGAGAATTCTTGACTAACAGCATAGCTCTCTGGAGTGAATGGCAGGTAAAATCTTCTCTGAGAATAGAGGAACTTAGTGAGAATCCTGGTTTAACTCTTAGTATGTAGGAGCAGCATTAGAGGAAAATGTGTTTGTAATATTCTGAAGAATTAATATATTTTAAATGTTTTGTGATTAGAAAAGGCTTTGAATAAGCTATTACCATTACTCACAAAAATAATTAAATAAAATGCATTTATGAAGCACTTATGGTATTCTGGGCACCATTCTAAGCTCTAGAAATGAATCTACCCATTCAATCTTCACAATAAGCCTATGGAAGTGGGTATTACTCTCCCAATTTTCCTTCATTAAAAAGTGATTGTGTCAATTATATAAAATGCCAGATTTTATACTGCAAAATGGAAATTTCTCAAATTGATGAGATTCAGGATCATTATCTCCTTTAAATTTTTCTACCTAAGTAGGATTTATAAGCTAAATCTCTTTATCCTCATTCCATTATTAATTTTAATAAATATTGAAATATTATAAAGAACTTTACTACCACTAAATATTGCTAAAGGCATCAACCATGAACTAAATAGTTAAGTATTTCATTTTATACAATGTAAGTTTAAATTAATTCATGAGCCCCTAGAATGCATAACCAAAGCTCTTCTCTGGTGATTTTTTCACCTGCCCTAGGTATTTTAAATGTTATCCCACTGGGAAATTGGTATTTGTACTAGATGAACTTCTTTGCCTAGACTTCTGGAATTGTATAAGCAATATCAAATTAACACAGAAAATAACCATATAAGTCATTGGTAATAAATGCTAAACATAACATATAACAGTCTATATAACTATATATCTATATAACTATATATTTTATACCTCTAACTACAAATGATAAAACATGCAAAAGTTCCATGTTCACATTTTTAAAAGAAACACCGATATGCGTTTTCTTTCTCAAGAAGTTTAATATTGTTGGTTTTCTCACACTGATTACTATTTGTGGATAGAAAGACAGATATTTATTATGCACCTGATGTTGAATTATTTACATCAGCAAGCATGCCATGGCAAATAAAGATCAGAGTATAAAAGAAGAATGAAGTTATCCTATACAAATGCCTTCATGGAGTAATGGCTTATTGAAAGGTACTGTGATATTACTAAACTCCTATTAATTGAATATTTATATTTAATACTTCCTGTTTTTTGTTATCATTCCCTGTTACAGAAAAGTGCCCTGTAAGATTGTGAACTACAGGGAACTGTCATTTAAAATCTAGGGGTGCCTGGGTGATGCAGTCGGACTCTTAGTTTCAGCTCAGGTCATGATCTCCTGGTCGTGGGATGGAGCCCTGTGTCAGGCTCTATGCTCAGCACAGGGTCTGCTTGAGATTCTCTCTCCCTCTCCCTCTGTTCCTCCTGCTCATGCTTTCTCTCTCAAATTAATAAATAGTTTTAAAAAATAAAATAAAATACATGGTCAGCCTTTCCTGGCGGGAAGACTGATGAAGTACTGCTCTATGGTATGACCTTTGCATTGTAATTAATTTCATATCTGTAATCTGGGATTCTTGTTTGTCAAATTAAGAGGCACATCTCCATTTGGAAAATAACTATGAATGTAAGAAGAGTTGATTAAAATTGGTGATGCAGTAAGAAAGGGCACTTATGCTTTGAAGCTTAACATACGCATAGCTTTCTCCATGATGCTCGGGGAGTCCATTTTCTTCTCCATGTGAGCAAGAAGCTCCCCTTGATGTCTCTGGGAGCTGCACTTCCGTGACCAGAAGAAAATAGGCTGGCTAAAGTTAATTATCAGGCTGATTTGGGTCTCATTTTAATGCCCTGTTTATTGGCAATGGAAGCCTGGTCTGTAGCTCACTTCATTCCTCACCTGATTTTTCAGGGAACAGAAGGCGAGTGTTACGTTTAAAAAGGTATGAACTGTGAACAGATACACATAGGGCATGTAAAAGGAACTGGGCACTTTTATTCTGCAGCAGGCACTTTAGCCACATTTCCTAGTAACACGGCTGTATTCAGTCTGAACTTGTGTGCCATTTTTCTAGGATTTTGTCCAAAGGCTAAATAGCACAAATTATTACACATTAAATAAATAAGACATTTACACCAACATATGACTATGTCATCCATGGGGTAAACCCGCCTCTAAGTGGAAGGGGGATAGTTATTGTGGAACAAATTAATAAATCATTTTATTGCTCTTATTATTTATTTTGTAATTTTTTTATTTAAATTCAATTAGCCAATATATAGTACATTATTACTTTCAGATATAGAGATCAGCAATTCATCAGTTGCATATATTGTTGTTATTAAAAAAAAGAAGAAGAAGAAGAAGAAGAAGAAAAGGCAATTTATCAGTCAGTCCCAGAACCAAAGAGTGCTTGAATCTTTCAAAAGGAGGGAATATTGCATAGTGGTTAAGCCCCAGGGCTCCACAATCAGACATGCAGAATGACACCCCTGCTTGCTTGCTTGGTCTATGATCTAGACTCGATTCATTTAAACTCTCTGTATCTCAGTTGCGTCATCTATAGACTGAGACAAACAGCACCATCTTTCAAAAAAAGTACATGAGAAAATTAAATGTTAACACATGTAAATCCTTACAATTGTGCTGAGCACAGAGTAAGTCCTCTACAAACGCCTTTGCAATCAAGGACAAATTCATCAGACAAAGCCTCCTGGAAGGATGTTTACATGCTTCGGAAAAACAAAGGAAAGCAAATAAGTTTCCCACATATTTGAGTTTTAGTCTGACAATTGTGCAGATAGATTTCCCAGGAAATTATACTCTGTCTTGTGATGTGTGTCAGGCCTCTCTTGACAGTTACTCTGAAGATCTCTGAGCCCTGATTCAAGCCCCCACTGCTGTGCAGGACAATTCCAACCAAAGGTAAATAAGACCCTGATTAAAAAAAAAAAAAAAAAAAAAGACTACATCGGTTGTCATATTATGAAACAACTAAAGGCCTTCTGACCCATAAGCACCAGGCAGTAAGGATTTTAAGTCTCCTGTAACCTCTGTCATATCCAAGGACGGTGGACCTTTAGTTAGATCCCAAACACAATTTTATTAAGGATGCTTTAACCAAAGGTAGGGGGAATGAGAACGCTTGACTATAAGTCTTGTTTTACAAGGATTACAGTCCTCCTGGCTATCACAGCCAAGGAAATTATTTCCTCCTTTTGAAACTCTAGGCTTTCCTAAGGGAAGCTCCCCTTCCCGTAATGCAGGGAAGAGAATTAGATAGCGACAGGAAGCTCGGTGACATGAGTGGTCTGGGGACCAGCAGAGTTGCCATTATTATGATATCTTCCAAAGGGTGGAACTTGCAAGCAAGATTACTTAGGTGATGTACAATTGAACATTTAAAAGATATTATTATAAGTGAAGTAAAAATATATTTATATAGAATCTTATGTAGTTATATTGTGATGTTCACAATTTATACAAATTATTACTTAAAACGTGCTCCACTTTGAAAAAAAATCTGTTTATTTAAAAATATTGTTTCTAATGGTCATTTGTTATTAGATTTTGAAGAAAATCACAAAGATAGAATATGGTATGCTGAAATTTAAAAGCCCATTTTACTTATTTTACTGATAAATGGTGTGCTTTTGTTCATTTGTTTTGCTTTGGCTCCCAATAACTTCAGAGACAAATATATGGCCAATTCCTGGAAGGTATGCAGAATTGGTAACATGAATTTATGAATACACACACACACATACAGTAGACAGACACATACATTCTCTTTGACTCAATTTCCTGTATTTTTTTGGGGGGTAATTTTTCTATTATTTTTATTTTCCTCTGATGTATGGAGGGGTTTGGGGGAGAAAAAGCAATCTAAAACTTGTTTTTGGTAGAAATATGATATGGTTTAAAAATGATAGCTGCGACCATCTTAGTTTTGTCCATAAGGCTGATGGCCACAGATAGCATCTCCTTAGTGGGGGTGGACAGCACTGTGGGGAGGATGTACAGAGAATGCCCTAGAGGGTAAGGGAGGCTTGTATTAGAACCTCAAGTCATGAAGCATCAGGGAGGACAAATAACCTATAAAAACAGTGATCATATTCACCAGCCATTGGAGTGTGCAGACTTCAAGGAGTACAGAAGGGAAAATAGATTCAATGAAGAAACATTGTTGGGTAAAATGGAAATTACTTGCTCTATATGTAGTTTCTTCCATACCATCAAATTCCTAGAAATATAATAATTTTTTACTTGAAACTTACTGAAAAAAAGTCTAGAGTCCCCATAAGAAAAAAATAGACAAATTCAATGAGTAGATAGAAAGATATAGGAAAAATGTGGAGAATGGAGTGTTTCAGTTTTTGCAAATAATGCATTTTGTTATAATTTCCTAATCACATAACCCCAAAGTCTCCTAGTTTAAATTTATTATGGACCTTGTTATCCTTGTGAAAACTGGGATATTGATCAAGTAAGATCAGTTTCTCCCTATCATATGTATAAAACCTGTAGAAATGGAAAGGCTGAGAGATGGGGTGGTAGTTTATTCGTTCGTTCACTCATCAATTATAAACTGAGCATATACATGGTTCCTGGAACTATTCTCAGAGTGGTGGATACATCAATGAACAAGAGTTCAAAATATTTGCCCCTGTGGAGTTTATCTTCTAGTGAGGGGAGACAGACAACGAACAATAAGCATTGAAAATAAGTAAATTGTAGCTTAGAGATGGAAGGTGCTCAGTGCCATGGATGCAGGAAAGTAGAGCAGGTTGTAAGTAGGATTGAGAATGCTGAAGGAGGTATTTCAATTTTAAAATGGGGATGGTCAGATATGTTAAGCCACAAAACAAGTCTCAATAAATTTTAGAAGTTTGAAATTATAAAATGATCTTTTCTTTGTTAAAAAGATATTGAGAAAGATAAAGAGAGCAGGCATGAACTGAGGAGAGGGGTAGAGGGAGAGGGAGAAGCAGACTCTCCACTGAGCAGGGAGCCCAATGTGGGGCTCTATCCCAGGATCCTGGGATCATGACCTGAGCCAAAGGCAGATGCTTAACTGGCACCCAGATGCCCTAAAACAATCTTTTCTGACTACACTGGGATGAAGCTGAAAATCAATAATAGAAGAACATCTGGAAAGCTCATAAATATGTGGGAATTAAACAATACACTCTTAAACAACCTATACTTCAAAGAAGAAATCACCAGGATAACTAGAAAATACTTATGTTTGAATAAAAATGAAAATACCACATACTAAACTGATGTGATGAAGTAAAGGCAGTGCTGAAAGGGAAACTTATAGTTGTAAACAAGCATGTCTACAAAGAATAAAGATCTGAGAAGGTATGGCCAGTGAGGTAAGAGGAAATCAAGAGGTTGTAGTATCTAGGAAACTGGGAGAAGAAAATGTTTCCAGAAGGTGGGAGTGTTCCATTATGTGTCTATCAGTAAGAGGTTTGGTGCCCTGTCACTGAGACCAAACTGTTATATTGATATTGAAATATTTTGGGGAATGTATGGATTTAATGGTGAATGAATATATGGGACCTTAAATCTTTTCATGACATTTTTCTTCAACAGAGCAAAAACACTTCATCCAAAAAATAATATGGACCACAAATGCTTATGTGATTAGTTCCTTAAAAGAATATACAGGCAATGTCGTGAAATATAAAAACACTGTAATTTAACTAAGAATCACCTAATAACGTATCACAGTACACCTTAATTGTATTAGAGCTCAAGGTGAAGGTTTTTTTATTATAATTGAGTATCATTATTCAGGATGATGTCAATGATGCCATAACTAATGATGAATTTGAAAGTAAAATAAACTCTAGTTAGAAGAGAAGAACCACAAAGATGATGTACAGCATGGTGACTACAGTTAACAATACTGTATTGCATAATTAAAAGTTGGGCACTTTTTAAGAGAGAAAATCATAAAAGTTCCTGTCTCAAGAAAAACATTAGAATTATGGACGTGCGGAATGTTAACTAAATTTTTATGGTGATCATTTTGCAATATATACAAATAGCGAATCATGTTGTATACCTGAAACTAATGTATTATATGTCAGTTATACTTCAATAAAAAAATTTTAAGAACAACGAAAATCCAGAAAAGACAGAGTTTGATTTTTTTTTCAGAGTTTGAATTTAAGTGCTACTGTGATGTTATCTGAAAAATCACTGTGGTTGGACATACTTGCAAATATATGAGTTCTATAATAACTGGCATTGAATAAGTCCAATAATAATTGTGTTGTATATATGCTAAAAAGAATACAATGATAGGACTTTAAAAAGAAAATCTAAGGATAAAAAATGCAAGACTAGTTCAAAAGAGATTTTTACTATAAACCTTCAAGAAAACTGTCATACATTAGGATAACAAAAACATGGAGAGAACTCACTTTCATGTGTGGGGCACTAAGACTTTCAAGACATAACAAAATAAAATGCATCGATAGAAGTTGAAAATATAGTCCTTATTTCATGTTTTAAAACAGACAATGGTAGCACCAACACAACAAAAAATTGATATTTTTGGATACTCAATTTATACTTTGAGTGACCTAAAGGTGAATGAAATATTATCATGATAGTCATGTTTTAACAGTATTTATCTCACAAAGATATTTCAAAACTAAGAGGATAAATTTACATTTTCTCAACAGTGCAGAGCCTGGTTGATATTTACTAAAATTTAGAGCAGTAGTTGTGAACAGGAAGGAAGAGTACATAGAGAATTCATTATGTGATCTGTGCCTTTAAGAACATAGGGGGAATCTAAAAGCAATCTCTCCCAAAAGAACCAATGAAGGAGCTTCCTTCAGGGAGAGAAAATCAGCTCTGTTTAAAACAAAGCAGAACAATGAAGCATTTTTAAACTGGCAACACCACTCCTCCTTCTCATAGTTTGGTTTGCCCTCTTGCAAAGCAACACCCTGGCATCCACATTAGAATTGAAACCGACAAGGCATCCCTTTCATCCCTGGCTGCCAAAACTCCTCACTAATAATAATTAGCCATCCCTGGCTTCCAGCCAAGAGAGTTTAATAAATACTAGAAGGGCTTTGGGGCCTCAGCTGCATTTCTAGTGTTTAGCTAAGGAATGATAGGGGGGAGGAAACACGGCTTTGTGCTGAATGAGATCTGCTGAATAGCATCAGTGCAGCGAAAGGACCACTCAGTTGTCTATTAATGAATGGCCATTGTTTAAATATATATTTTATGTTGGAGTCCATGTAAATGCTCATTCAAATAGGTCATATTCAGCTTTCTATGTTTCTATGCCTGCCCTAAAAATGTTAATATATAGCATCATAACATTTGATAATCACTCTAAAAGTCATTATCTTTATACCTTTCACATAGGTGTGCTTTTCTAGGAAATGTAAATGGCTTGAATTTCCACATAAATAATGATTCAAATATTCAGTGTTTACACAATTTAATAATGTGGGTAATACTGAAGGAAGAGTCCTTATGAATGTACTATTTTAAGTACTGGATAAATTCTTCATTTTGGTTTGTGAGATCATCAACCCGAAAATTTCACAGAGCATATAACTGAAAGCCTCAAAAAGAATAGATACTGTAAAAAAGAAAAAAAAAGGAAGAAAGGAAGGAAGGAAGAAAGAAAGAACAGATACTGTTATAGTGTTTTTATTCAAAGAAATATGGTATGGAATGGATGGGGAGCTTCTTCCCCATACTTCTAGTTAGTACTCTTTTTTGTTTTCTTAAATTTTTTTTTTTAATTTGAGTATAGTTCTACTTCATATGGGAAGGAAAAATATAAGAGAAATTGTTTTAATTTCTCTCACCTTTCACTCTGAAGGGCAGTGAGGAATGACTTATCTGATTGGTAAAACCTGAAGAAAGACACTGCGTGCATGAATTTTCTTTTACCTTTTCCAGAGTGGCCTGTCTTTAAGACTCATTCATTCTCTGTGTTGTGGGGCTGCACTCCTGCAAAGAAAGGCCAGGGTGCTGTGGGTGTGCCTCAGATAAATGGGTAAGTATGGTTTACTCAGAGGTGAAGGGTTATGGTGCAAGCAAGTATCTTTATCTCCACGTCTCTAACTCCAGAGTCTTCCCATCACTTCAGAAAGCTCTGGAGGAAGTCAGGCCTGCTGCCCTACTCTAAGACCTTAACATGAGTGAAAACTGATCCAGGTGTTTTCTGGAGAATACAACACATAGCATATGTGTGAGCATGTCTTATTATCCTTGATAGCTTTCTGTACCTATTTTCCTAATCTGAAATGAATATAGATGGAGTTTTAGCCCTTGTTTCAAGGCCTTAGAATAGTCCTCTTCTGCCTTGGCCAACAAGAAAATATATGAGAGCTTGTTTCATGCAGTTTTACTGAGGAGACTGAAGTCAAGCAGGTAACCTCACTCTAATGCTACCTGCCAGCTTTCTGACTGGGGATTTCACTTTGATGAAACTTGCATGCATTAGGACTAGAAAGTGCACCGGCTTTCTCCATGCATTTCCCTAGAAAATGATTTCATAGGCCATTAGGGGGTTTAACTCTAACCTGAAACCATATTTTCAGGACACAGGTATTAAACTCCTAATAAGTCTGCTTTGATTTCTAATTGGGAGCTGTTTTATCAACATATATTTATCCAACAATTAGAGTAGAAATCATCACTTTGGATGTTGACCAAGAATTAAGACACTACAATCAGGAATTCAGAACATTTATTGCAAGAGCTGAATAATTGTAAATAACGTAGAACTGGCAAAGCAGTAACAAGGATAATTGTTTAGATATTTATGCTGTCAAAGTCATCAAACACCCCTCACAAACCGACAAAAATGTACTGCAATAAGCAATGCACCCCTACCCATTATTTTCCATTATACTGTGGAAAAATGTGAATCGCTATTTACAAAGTAATTTTATTTTTGGTAAGAACAAATTAACTATCAGATTAGCAAACCTTTTTTTTTATTTTTTATTTTATTTTTTTTTCTTTTAAACTGATGTTGAACCGTGGCATTAAGATAACTTTCACTTCTTTCAATAAAGACATTTTGTTGCATGCTATTTATTTGTTTAAATCATCTGTCATGCCTTAACAAAAACCTCCTAAGAATGTTCGAATTTGGATTTGTTTGCACGTGCAACTGAGATCTTATTAACATTAGTTGTCACTCTGTTGGTTTGACCTAAGTGACAAGATGCTGGTACCTGCCAGGCATTGACCGACTATGATAACAAACAGTTAAACAGCAATAATTAGAGATTTATCCCTTTATTTCCCCCAACTAGCCTACCTGGAGAATGTTCTGTTACATCATGAAGGCACAACACATTAAATATTTTGTGGCTATGGTCTAACACTTGTGTTACAACAACATTATCGTATATGAGGATCAACACAAACTCTGCCATTTCAACAAAGTTGTAGACACACATTTGCCCAGTTGAAACTATTTTTGAATAGTAATTTTTCTTCAATATATGCTAATTTTGATACATTAGTTTTGTATGAGTGACAAGTACAGGATATTATATTACTTTCTGAAGGATAACACTTTCCCATTACTCTCGCACTTAATGCTACTAATTAAGTGATTTTGCTTTCGCCTACTTTGAAAACAAGGATGTCAAGAAAATCGGTTCTGAATTTCCAAGCTTTTGCAGAAGTACTGTTTTTATATAAAGTTTTTGTTTTAGCTTTATTTTTTACAGAATCCTAGCGCCATAAGCTGTCACAAAAGAAGCAAGATTCCAGAACCTTTTTTTAAACACAAGTGTTTGAGATCCTTTGAACAACGTGTGTCAAGACAGACTACTAACGCAGAAACACCTCACTAAAAGAAACAACAAAAATAACGACAAAGAGGCAAAGGGGCAAATTAAGAAAAAGGGAAGAAGCAACCAGAAAACACAGTTATGCTACAACATTTTTTTAGGTGAACGTTGTAAGTACACAAAAGTTGTTAATAATAACTTGCTTCTATTTACAAATACTTTAACACTGATTGACTTACAAGTATCCACTAACGTTGTTAACAGCACGATAGGTTTAATGCTTATCTTTTTTAAGTTTCGCTTGAAGTATAATGTCAAGTATAGCAGTCCCAGCACAAATCAATGACAAAAAGAGCATAAGTTTCTAACTGGATATGTTGGTCAGTCACTCTAATCCATGGAACTTTCTTACTCTCCAAATGCATATTCTATTGTTCATAGCAGCAGTCCAGGGTCAAAAGAAAAATTCAATAAAAAAAAAAAAAGGATATTTGCACAATGGAGTGATCTCTGGAGAGTTTAATCAATTCTAGTAAACAAGATCACATGGCTAGTAGAACTATTTTCTCTTTTATGTCATAAAATATTGTATCCTCCATGGTGCTAACACAAAGTTATGGATATCCCTGCTATAAATGGGCATAGTTATAGAGATCTATTGAATACATAAAGCTCTGACACACACGGTATTAGCATGTCTATTTAGATTAAAGTTATTAGGTCCCAGATAGCCTTTTTTTTTTCTTTGTTTTTTTTTTTTAGAGTTGGTGCTCCTTCGGACTCTCAATGGTACCTCCTGCTTGCTTATAAGACTTCAGATTTGCCAGAGGAATGTCTGTCATGTGGCTGCCATTGTTGAAATGGCCTTCATTGGAGCCATACTGCTTACGGTCATTGAACTGGTTCCTGTTGCTATCTTCTTTCCAGGCTCTGGTAAGGGTGTGCCCATTCACAAGCTTGTCCTTCTTGACCCATTCTTTCTGGGGTGCAAAGGTTGAGAGAGGAGATTTAGGGTGTTGATATGGACCCAAGCCAGGAGGCATCCAGCAATTATCAGAGTGACCCAAAACCAAGCACTCTTGAGTGCACATCTCTGTAGCTTCAGCTAATCCTCGGGGACCCAAAGGCCCATCTACAGAGGGCAAGAGACAGAGAGAATAAGAGAAGAAAGTGGTTAGAATTTTAATGTAAAATTGTCTTCTTAGAGAAAAAGTGCATTGGTGAAAAGTATAAGTTAAGCAACTCAAAGAATTCAAATTCTTTTAAGAATAACAGAAGGAATCAAATTCTTCATTGAAGAATTCTCTCTTTCCTTATGCCTTCGTATACACCTAGAAACAGACACGAGTAAACAGCTATACCACACCCACTTTGTATCATTTCTGATCACTCTTTGTATGGCATATGTATTGTTCCAATTTATCTTCTAATCCTCGATAAAAAGCTCTTATTTATGAGAAATTATGAAAAATAGAAAGAATTTATTCTTTATGTGATGTTGAAAAAGGTGTAAATGTACAACTCCATAAAAAACAAAATGCAAAAGTATTACTTGAAATATAATATTAAAAATAAGTACTCTAAATGGTCATATAAAATATCATTTTCCACATAAACATTAATTTTATATGAAATTACCTGGAAATAATTGGGCAACATTTTTAAAAATCAAAAATAATTTAAGGAATATTTTAATTAGCTTGTATGTTACTAAAGGAACACCTGGTTTGCTGCAAGCATTCTGAAATCCAAGTAAATAGACAGTCGTTTGCATCCAAAGACAGCATTTGGTTCCTTCCA
Source organism: Nyctereutes procyonoides (assembly GCF_905146905.1). Taxonomy (NCBI): domain Eukaryota; kingdom Metazoa; phylum Chordata; class Mammalia; order Carnivora; family Canidae; genus Nyctereutes; species Nyctereutes procyonoides. The sequence goes on from NW_026575121.1 coordinate 21,219,543, forward strand.
AGCTTAGACCATTTTCTATATGTCTAAGTGTATTAAATAACCCAGATTTCACTAGAGTGAAAGTCTAGGTAAGTTGCAAATTGGATCTCATGGAATCTAATATTCAGGGGGAAAAAAGTCATCATAGACATATATCTATTAACTTGGGTTTTTTTAGTTTGTTTATACTAGCAGGCCATCTAGAACATATATTTTAACCAGGAGTTCAAAAGTTAACCCTTTTCTGATTATATAAAAAAGGAAATTAGCCTTTTACTGAAAAACGACAGCCAGATGATTTAGGAAAAAATTGTTTTGTTTAGTTCTTTTCTCCTTGATTCAACAATCAAGCCATAAGTGATAGGCTGGAAATTAGGAATTGATTTTACGAATGAGGTTAAGTGGATAGGCAAGAATGGCTGAGGTGTAGAACATTTTAAAAATAGAGAGTGATCAGGGTAAAATGTAGAAGAAAATAAGAAAACATATCTGTAGGTTTGCCTTATCAAGGCTAAAATACCAAACAACTGGAATGCGTGTCTTTGCTAAAACCCAAGTTAGCACTACTCACATTTTTAAGGGCCCAATAATCATGGTATTTTAACATGAACATCTATTCATCTTACTAATTGTCCAGTTATTCTTTGCATATGGAAAAACACATATCAAAATAGGTAAAAGTTGAAGGTAAATACCTGAGGCTCCAAAACACAAGCAACATCTCAATGGACACCAGATGTAAAAGCAATGTGGCTAAAACGTACTGTTTCCTACAAACTCAAATTTTCGTCATTTTAAAAATCTAAACTCTTCTTGTTAGAATAACCTCAAAATTCCTTCTCATGTGACCCGTATTCACATCCTCTCAAAAGCAGTTTTATTTTGTTTAAACACACGTTCATTATTCAATACTATTTCTCTCACAAATCTCCAATGATTACTGCCTTCCTAGTATATTTAGTTTGTATTTCTCTATAAGCCTTTCTTTGCCCTTCGAATTCTGCCCACGTTTCAAAAGTTCAAACTAATTTCTCCCTTTTAGTTTCACCTTGGTGTACTCCCTGACTCCGTGGCCACTAACACATTTCGCTTAAACCAATCCATGTTCTACATTGAGATCACAGGTAGAAGATGTTTTTTGCCTCTCCTGTTTTCATTTAATTTATTCTTTCAAAGTCAGCTTGCTTCCCAAGTACCACAGCTAACTTCCATAACTATACCAGTTCATAGCTCATATGTACCTTAAAGATTTCTACAGATCTCCTTTCATTGATGAATGACAAATGTCCTAACAGAGCTCCTTCAAATCTTGCCTTAACGATACTTTTGTCCTTTGGGTAAGGTTCTGTACATTCATGAGGATCATCTTATTTTTGTTTTATCCCAACTATATTTAAAATCCATTAATGGAAAAAAATGACTTCTCAAGTCTTCTGATTCCTCATAGTGCTAAGCAATACTGATGATCTATGAACAATGTTAATTGTTAATTAAAAATTTATGAGGTTGAAAATGTTCTGAGGAATAATTAAAAATATCCTCTGCTTAAAGGCAGACCCTAAGTAATTATAATAGAAGATGCTGATTTCACAAACATCACACCAAAAGCTTTAATAACACATCTTTTTGCCTAGCAATACTTTGTGACAGATAATAAATGAATTATTTAACTTCTCTGTTAAGTATATTCACTCCTTTCAAAACATCAATGGAGATAAAGTAATTGCCAATCTGATGTGTAATCTAGCTGAGGCTTTTTCACCCTTTTATTTATACTTTTCTAGAACCATTAAGTTTTGTTGTTGTTGTTGTTGATACCTCCAAAGGAAAACAAATAATCGGCTACCTTAAAAATATCAATAGAAGCAAGTTTTTATTGAATACATAAAGAAGGGGTGGCCCCGGTGGTGCAGCGGTGTATCAAGTCCTACGTCAGGCTCCTGCATGGAGCCTGCTTCTCCCTCTGCCTGTGTCTCTGCCTCTCTCTCTCTCTCTCTCTCTCTCTCTCTCATGAATAAATAAATAAAAATCTTAGAAAAGAAAAAAAGAATACATAAAGAAGGGATAATATGCAAGATTATTTTTTTATTTTGTTTTAGATTTTGTTTATTCATGACAGACACACAGAGAGAGAGAGAGAGAGAGACAGAGACAGAGACACAGGCAGAGGGAGAAGCAGGCTCCTCTCAGGGAGCCCGGTGGGGTACTCAATACCAGACCCCAGGATCACGCCCTGCATGGAAGGTAGAGGCTCAACCACTGAGCCACCCAGGCTTCCCTGCAAGATTATTTTAAAAATAGCTTTATTCAACATTCATTGCCCTCTCATCAAATTAAGAATATTATCCAGAGATTAAGAAAGTGTGTGTGTGTGTTGTGTGTGAGTATACATGAACCCTAAGTCTTCATCAATGAGTGACACATTTTAACAAATAGGGTATGTAGTTTTTTCAGAACTGGTAACATTTATTTATTCCATAAATATTTACTGAACATGTACTATATGCTGACACTGTACCAGCAGTGAACAAAATTCATGTCAACATGTTCTCATATAGTTTTCAGCTTATGTTGGGAAACAATTATTTTAAAAGCAGTGAACAAAGAAGAAAGAAAAAAGTGGCCTTAGGAATGAATAGGGGTCATTACCAGTTAACTGATTTAGGAAGGCTTGTCTCTTTACAAGGTAAGATGGATTTGTTCCCTGTTTTATCATTTTTACCTTTTTCTGAAAGTTCCTCTTACAGATAATTGACAATTGAAGACATTTACAGTCAAAATTTATGTGTACTCTATAAAATCTTTGACTAGTAAAAAAAAAAAGTTTCTTTCCATTGAATATTCATCGCTCTTCGAGAATTGTACTTATGATTTATTCTTATAAATAAATTTGAAGGCTTTAGATAAAATGTATAAATAGATTCATAGACATTTTGTAGATTCTTAGGTAAGTCTTTCAGTACCTGACTGCTGTATAAGATTTAAAGATCCACCACTGAGTGGAACACAATACAACATTCAATAAAAGACTAAAGTTTTTGTTATTTATAGCTCTAAAGGGGTTTATGTGTGGCAAACAGGGTGGGATGTATTAGTTTCCTGGTTCTCCATGGATTGACTAATTTGAGTAATTTCTCAAATTCTAATGCATCAAGGCTGTCCCAGGTAATCTGGTACCTGACCCCAGAGGCAATTAGAGAGGGAGCATGATGACCTAGGAGTGTGAGAACTCTAGAGGGGAAGTAGTGTGTGGTTTCGGTTTATTCAAGAAGTGGAGCTGATCAAGTTCTGGCCACTGACTCAGAACTGAGTGAAGACAGCATTAAAGAAAAAACAAACAAACAAAACAAAACTATATTATATCAGTTTCCTTATGTGCTTGAGCTGCACTGTTGGAAAATATAATTTGCTTTATGCTTTGGTAAGTTTTTATTTTGGGGCATGACATCAAATGGGAAATTTTTTTCTTTTCTTTCTTTTTTTTTTTTTTTTTTTTTTTTTAATTTGGGCCCTTATATAATCACCAGCAGTTGCCCTGATAGGAAAAAACAAAAACCAAAAACAACAACAAAAAAAAACATGAGTTTTATTTGGAGAAATAGCAATGCTTCCAAGTTGTCATGAAATGATAAGAAAGAAAAAAAAGCAAACACTTTATTTTAAAAAGTCCTGACAGTCCCTGTTCTTTAGAAGTTTATAATAGGAAGCATGCTAAACACGGAAGGGTTTCTAATTCATTTCCTTCAGTTTTAGAAACAATGACTGAAATGTTTTTTACTTTTTGAAAGGAGAAAAATCTTCTTTATAAAGCACTGATATTGAATATTATCATTTTCTTCTTTTTAAGATTTTTTTTTTAGATTTTATTTATTTATTCATAGACACACACACACAGAGAGAGAGAGATGCAGAGACACAGGCAGAGGGTGAAGCAGGCTCCATGCAGGAGCCTGACGTGGGACTCAACCCTGGGTCTCCGGGATCATGCCCTGGACTGAAGGCAGTGCTAAACCACTGAGCCACCCAGGTTGCCCCTGAATATTATCATTTTCTATAATACAATTAAAAATATCTATAATTCTCCATCAAATATATAGCACTTAAAATATTAGGAAATTTTTGCTAATATAGCAAAAAGTATATGCACTAAAATATCGCTCTGTATCTTTGACCATGATTATTTTTAATATTATCACTATAAGTAATTATCTTAATTGCTGACATTAATTATGTTTATTTTTCATTCATAAGATCCCTAAAATAATGTTTACTGACTATCATATAGCACATGTTTTAGACACTGTGCTGGATTCTTAATAAATGTCTTAAGATTTTTACATATGTGTGTGTCCGTGCACGCACATATTTTCTCTGTTTCTCCATAGTTTTATTTATTTTCTTGTTTTACTTGTGCTACATTATACAATATCTATGTAGGACTCAAGTCAGGATTCCAAACTGCTTATTACTACTTTGTACAATTTTGGCATTACGCAATGTGTTTCCTTTCTCTTCAAAATAATTAAAATCTACCATCATGGTTTTTCTAATACTGAAACACTTATTGACTTTAAAAAAAGAACCTAAATTATTTGTTCCCTTTCAAAATCTGCAATCCACGAATTTGGTTATCATTCCAGGTTTTTAAATGTATAAAGACACAAAGGCTGATAAAACCGTACAAGCCATCTGTCTCTACATTTAAATGTTGAAAGCAAATACAAAAGCACATAGCCAAAAGCTTGAAGGTTGTCTCAGTTAATATTTATATCAGGTGTCAATGTATTTCCCTCTCCACCTTTGTACAGCTCACCTTCTCACTCAAAATCCAACAAAATACTTTTTTCTATGGTTAGGCATCAACAGCTGTCAGAGAGCTGTTTGAACTGCTGACTTTTAAAGACGTGAGTTTAAAATGTGAAACTATCCAAGTTAATGGATCTCCAGCTATACTTAAATGGTAGGATAGTTGAATGGGTCTTGATCTCATTTTATTATAGCCAGAAGCAGAACTGTTACTTCATTGATTAACTCACTGCTGTAATTAGCAAGTACCTTATGGCCTGTCCTCCCTGTACTTTTCAACCTTATGACTTGAAACTTTTTAATTCCAAAGCTTGAAACTGATATTTAAAAAAAAATCACGAGACCTTTCATATTTCTGGTTAGGTTTCATGCTATATGAAGATTTGGCCTTTTATGTGAAAGAATTTTCTTTAGAATTTTTACTGTTGGGTAAAATAGGATTAAACAGACTGCCAGAATTGAATTGCAAAAGAGATAAGTCATTTTTATATCATTTGGGATCAAACTCATCCCATCTCACTCAATTTTTCATTTTGTTCAATTTTTATTATAGAAAAATACCTCTTCCATGCAGAACACATTTGATTTTCATGTTATAATGGTCTTTTTTTGTGGTAAGAACATATATCACTATTTTTATGCAAAACATTTGTTCTTAAGCTCCAATTTTGCTGATTTCCCCAAGATTTTACAAAAGCAGGAATGTAGTATTCAGAGTCCTGCATCACTAAACACCTTATTGTGAAGGACGCATCCACAGATTTGGATTTGCTGAAGCAGTTATCCAGATCTCTAGGCACAGTGATGATATTTCTTTACTTGTTTTAAAGGAATTTCCATTTTATGTAGGCTCCTATAATTTTGCTTTGCACTTGCTGTCATTAATATACTGAGAAAAATCTTACTTTTCATACCTGCTCCTTGCCTTAATTTTCCCGTAATAAAATTTCAGGGCAACAAATATTCTCATCCAACCACATTTGAAGTTAATTTTAGCATCTCTAAGAGAAGACCAATACAAAAATATTAGTATTTTTTACAAGCTCATTTTCACCATATTTCTATTCTTTTTTTTTTTTTTTTTTTTTTTTGAGGCAAAGTGTAAAAGCCTAACAATTTCCTATCATTGTTGTGGCTTACTTTGAGTGGAAAGCTAAAGCTAAATGCTTATGTAAATATGGAGGGACCTGAAAAAATGTCAGATAAATTAATTTGCTAGGCACCTCTCCTATCTATTATTCCATCATCACTTACTATATTCATTGAAGAGTTGCTGTTAAAAAATCAATTGATTTGCTTCCAATCTAAATATGGTAATAGTTAATTTCAAATGTGAAAGCTGGCATGACAAAACAGAGGAAATTGTTCAGCATTGCCCACATTCCCTTTTGATACTTCTACTTCAGATCACATTACACAATGCCAAATCAAAATTTTAACTCAATGTCATGTGGGAATAAATATCAGTTATTACTCTGCTCTTATACAGAAAAACAATCAAACGGTATAATAAATTCCATTACCATGAACTGAGGTTGGTATATGACATAGTACAGCATAGTTATGTGGGCAATCTAAAGCCAAAAACAGATCTGGCAAATTTGAGTATACTTATGGGAAAAATATTTTTCATTCATCCACTCAACAGGTTTTGTTTGCTCTCATGTTGGTTTCAAAAGATGGAATATCTAAAATCAGAACCAGTTTGGAAATCTCAGGTCACATGCTCATCATCAATAGCTAAGTTAAACAGAAACAGATTTGAAACCACAGTAAAACAGTGAATTAATATGGATTTTGTGAAAGTAATTTTAGATTCTTAAGAGATTTTAGCTCCTAGTTTCTCATCTATAAATTGAAAGTAGGAGACTAGATTTTGATGAATGATCTCTACCATTTTCATATTCCCTTATCAAAAACCACTGTGGTTTGCCATAGATAATTGAACTTTTCAGTGTCATTTTCATTTTAATATGAAGCCCCAGATTAGAGCAAAGGAACTGTAAATCAATTTTTTTCTATAGATTATTGTATTATTTAGGTCACATTTAGGTTTTTGAACATAAAATTGTATTTAGAACAAATATTTGGGTTTCTAAAACTAAGTAAAAACCTAATGATTTAGGCAGAGTTTTAGCTTATAGTTCAGATTTAAACCCTACATTATGAATGCACCTACAGTCACCTTGACAAGCAAATGCAAAAAACCCACACCAGCAGGATTTGACAAAACCTTTGGTTAACAAGTAAACAAGGATTAAATGTTTTACACATTCCTCATACAGATTTTTTTCCTTGGTCACAGATGAAAAGTCAACATTTGCAGATGGAGACAGTCCAAATACAATAACACATGGCCAGCCCAAGCAGCAGATTCTCTGCGGGAGAGGATATTGCTATTTGGACAGACTTTATAGCTCACAAAGAATGGAGAGCACTCTCTTATAAATCTTTAGCTTTCTTCGGCATGAGATAAATATCAGCTGCCTTTTTCTCACCTGCAAAAGCTAACTGCTGAAAAGAAAATTATCTTTGATAATTTTACTTATTAGCCATTATTAGTATTTGATGTTGCAATCAGTTGAATGGTAAACGTCTAAGGTTATTGATTATTTAAATTAACTACCAAATTTTGACCAAGCTGCATGATATGAAACACCTTATTTACATTACTACAGATCATATTTTCTTTACAGTTTACCATTTCTTTTGATTATATTTAATATCTTTTATTGAGTACTCATTCACATATCGAAATCTCCTGATTTATTCTCCATTACTTGTGATTTGCATTGTGTCTCAAAAGAACGTAGTAAATCGTATTTGATGTGCAACACATTTTAAGGAGCCAATCTAAAGTGTTAAGAAATGAAGTATTTACGGATTAATTTCAGGCTGAGATCCAATTTAAAAATGAAGAAGCAATCTATGTAATCTTCTGTCCTCTTAAAAGAGTTCTCAGTTGCTTATCTAAAACTAGGCCGGTAGTACAAAATATTGTGTGGTAATTTGCTTTTACACAATCTCCACTGGTTTTCATATTTCAGAATGAGGATGGGGAAAAAGAACTTTCATTTACACAGTGGACTCTGATGACCTTCATCTTGGACACTGATAACTGCAGCCTTGTTCCTCCCCTAGTCTGAGCTAGAGATTTTTCTCCTGGTCTTCAAAGGGCATAGACTGGTCCCAGTTTATTTTAAGCATTCAGAAATTTGGACGAAATCTATGTTAAGTTATTAAGAATTTAAAGACTTTATATATTGTAAAACATGTCTGAGATATTATTTTACTACTTTTATTTTTCTTTTTAAAAGATTATTTATTTATTTATTTATTTATTTATTTATTTGAGAGAGAGAGAGAGCGCGATCGCACAACAGTGGGAAGCAGCAGAGGGAGAGAGAGAAGCAGACTCCACAACGAGCAAGAAGCCCAGTGTGGGGCTCTATCCCAGGACCCTGAGCTCACAACCTGAGCCCAAAGGCAGACACTTAACCAACTGAGCCACCCAGGCACACCTGAAAGATTATTTTTAAATGAAATAAAACATCCATTATATGGTGTATGTGATCTGTAGGTGTGTGTATGTGTGTGTGTAAGAGTGTGTGTGTGTCTGTTTGCACCTGATTGTCTTTTTATAACTTTGAAATCATGTAGCACTGATCAGTGCTTCTCAAATGTTACTGTGCATATGAACTACCTGTAGAAATCATTAAAATGAGAACTCTTAAAAAAATTTAAAAAAATGAGAACTCTTGCTCAGTAAATCTGGGGTCTTCCATCTCCTAATTTCTAACAACCTCACAAAGAATGCTGCTGTAGTCAAGGACCTCACCTCGAGATCCAAGGACATTGAGGACTTACCTATCTCCATTCTGTCCTGGTCCAGTGATCTAAACAACTAAAGCTCTCAAACTCTTACATGTATCAGAGTGAGCTGGAGGGCTTTTTAGTGCATATATTGCTTGACCCCATTCAGGAATTCTGATTCAGTAGGTTTGGGGAGAAGCTCCCAAATTTTCAATTTTAACAAATTCCCTGGTGCTGTCACTTTTTACTGATTTCTCTAGTCCATCACTAGTCTCTCTGTTTCAGTCTCCTTGGATGGCATCTCATCCTTTTCCAGATCTCTAAATGTTGGATTGCTCATTGCTCTTCATCTTGACTCTCTCCAGGTGATCTCCCATAATTATGTACTGGTGGTTCTCCAATTTATATTCCCAGCTCCATATTGTTCTCCTGGGGCCATGTCAGTATATCTGACTGCTCCTCAGCATCATTTGAGTTTCTAATTGGCAGTTCCAAGTAATGTAATTCTTCCTATTTTTCCTTTTTCCAAACCTGTTACTCTCCCTACATTTGCCATTCTTGTATATGGCACATTGTTTGATCAATTCAGACAGAAAAGAAAATAAAAAGGAGTAAGTCTTGGCACCTGTTAGATATCTCAAATGTCTCGCTCCTCACTGTGCTCTAACCTAGTTCCTGGGATCACGAATATGCTAAGATATCACACAAGTGATTGTGTTAAATTATATGGCTACTATGTACTAAAGGTTTCTGTCCTCCCCCAGTTCATATACTGAACCCCTGACACTTGGTGTGGTAGTATTTAGGGGTGAGAACTTTAGGATTAGATGAGGCATACTGGTGGAAAACTCAATGATGGGATTAGTTTCCTTATAAAGAAGAGACAAGAAAGCTAGCTCCCTCAATCACAATTGCCCTCCTTCTTTCCTCCCCTCTTCTCAGCCATGTGAGGATATAGCAATAAGGGTGTTGTCTTAACCAGGAAGGGGGATTTCAACAGCTGGCACCTTGGGCTTGGACCTCCCAGCCTCCAGAACTGTGAGAAATAAATGTTTATTGGTTAAGCCACTCAGACTATACAGTATATCAGCCCAAATTGACTAAGACAATGACAAAATATTCCAGACATAATAGAGTCATTCATCAACTAATAAAGTTGATTTTTAGTTAAATAAAAAACTATTGGATAGGCCTAATATCATCGTGAAAGCCCTTGAAAAATAGGAAGCTTTCTCTAGCAGAAGGCAGAAGGAAGTTCATATTCAACGCACAAGAACAATGTACCATTGGTGACTTTTAAAATAAAAAAGAACACACACGAGGGATCTGAGAGCATTGCCTCGAATGGTGGAGAGCAACTCCAGCTGGGCAGCCAGCACGGACCACAAGGATCTCAGTCCCACAACCATAAAGGACAGGATTCTGCTAATAAAATTAGCTAAAAAATGGATTCTTCCTCAAAGCCTCCAGAAAAGAGTTCAGGCCAGCTGATACCTTGATTTCAGCCTTGTGAGACCCTAGGCATGTTAAGCCTACTTGGACTCACGATATAATACATGCAAGGAAGCTGCGATAATATATTTGTATTGCTATAATCAGCTAAACCGTGGTAATTTGTTACTCAATAATAGAAAACTTATATAACATCTATCATTTATTCAAGACACATAGTCAATCAGTAAGCTATTTAGTCTACCTACTTCTCTGAAAACCTACCATCTCAAGCCACTATTACTTCCTAACAGGACACCCTTCTTCTATTTTTTCTAAAGCTCAATCCTCAACATGGTGCTTGAACTCATAAATCCAAGATCAAGAATCTCATGCTCTACTGACTGAACCGTCTTCCACTCTTTCAACATTCCAGTCTCTAACTAGAGGCATCTATCTATCAATCTATTATCTATTATCTATCTATCTATCTATCTATCTATCTATCTATCTCATCTATCATCATCTATTTATCCATCTATTTCAATCAATTGATTTATTGATATATCGTTGACCCTTGAACAACATGGAGGTTAGGAGCACTGATTCCCATTCAGCTGAAAATCTGCACATAACTTCTGATTCATCCCAAACTTAACTACTAATATCCTGCTGTTGACCACAAGTCTTACTGATAACATAAATACTTGATGAACGCATATTTTGTATGCTGTAGGTATTATATGCTGTGTTCTTGCAATAACGTGAACTAGAGAAAAAATATTATTAAGAAAATCATAAAGAAGAGAAAATAATTTGTAGTACTCTACTGTATCTACAAAAAAAAATATCATATCTAAGTGGACCCATGCAGTTCAAACCCGTGTTGTTCAAGGGTCAACTGGAGTTATAAGTATATGACTAATATTCTTATATTAGTTTCCTATTGCTGCGGTAACAAATTACCACAGGCTCAGTGGCTTAAAACAACATAAGTTTATTCTCTTATAGTCTTAGAGGTCAAAAGTCTGAAATCAATTTCATTAAACTAAAGTCAGCATGTCAATGGCACTGCTTCCTTCTGGAAACTCTGTGCAAGAATCCATCGTCTTTCCTTCTTTCAGTTTCTAGAGGCCATCCAAGTTCCTTGACTTCAAAATACATCTCTCCAATCTCCACTTCTTTTATCACATCATCTCTTCAAACTCCTCCTGAATTCCTCTTATGAAAACTGCTGTGATTACATAATGCCAGGTGGATAATCCAGGATAATCTCATCTCAAAATCCTAAATTTAATCACATCTGCAAAGACTCTTTTGCCATGGAAGATAACATTGTCACATGTTCTGGGGACTAGGACATAGATATATTTGGGGGCTACAAAACCTAACACAATAGTTAAAGCAGAATGCCTTTGCCTCCTTTGCCTCCCATCAGATCAGAGTAAAAGACATGCTCCTTTCCATGGCCCAAAATTCTCACATGATCTGGCTCCTGCCTAACTCTCTGAACTCATCTCCCCCACTGTCCCACCTGCTCTCCTGCACCCAACCTTTCTCAGCTCCATTAACTTCTGTTCCTCAAATACACCAAGATTCATGAGGTCTCAGGGCCTTCGGATTTGCTTATTTCTGTCTGTATGGTCTTCTCATTTGCCCTAGAGAAATGCATTCACTCATTGCATTTTCAATCATAGAGACATTTCCCGAACACTTTATAAAAACAAACTATCCTCTACCCAGTCACTCTATTTCTTACCCAGCTTAATTTTTCCTGATAGCACTCATTGCTACCTGTCACAATATATTTATTTGTTAATGACCTAGCTCTCACAGTAGAATGCAAGCACCACAAAGTCAGGTAATTTGCTTTTTGATAACTGCATGAGTTACCATGGCCTGGAACATTGTAGATAATTACCGGATATATTTCTAAACAAATGAATAAATAAAGTTTGTTCTGAGCCCTCAAATCAGTGAGCGAGCATAAAAACTGTACACAAAACATTATGTGACAAGTAATTTACATTTAGAAAATAGTAATCAAACAGTTTTTATCCACACATAAGAAATATTGCTAAGAGTTCATGGCATAAAATTTCACTAAGATAATATTTGGAATGTCTAAATGATATTAATAAATGTAAAACAGCTGCATTCAAAAGCACTTATGCACTATCCTACTTTGGAGTTGAAGCAAGTGGAATGCCCCAAAGTAAAACATAATTAGGTTGCTTCCTATGTCCTGTCAAACTATTTGATCATGTCAGAAAGTTCATAAATCCTTTAACCATCAGAACTCTTTAGATATCTTCAGAAGTCCAGACTCACAGGATACATAACAGAATAATTCTTTAAAGCCTGAAGACACCAAAGTAATTAGCAATTATTCTAAAGCAGAGCCCTAATGAGATGCAGATAGTTGTATAGGATTTAGCTCTTTGGTACAGGTATGTTCAAGTGAATGGGAAGATATTTAGAAAAAAATAAGTGGATTAGGGACTATATTAAAAACTTAAATGTGGTTTAGACCCTGTAAATATACTGGTTTAGAACTTTAAAGGATGAAATTATTTTTCACAAATTTTAGGGAAAAAGATAATTTTAAAAGAAGCTAATACGTCACATTAGATTACACATGGAATATCATGGTAAAATTCATTGCTTAAATTCAGTTGCACATAAAGAAAACTACTCTAAAAAATGAGAAGTTTAATGTTGTATTTTGAAAGAATCTCCTGAGGGAACTGTTGAAAATGGCATTACTTCATTATTGAAAATGGCCTGTATAATAGACTATTGTGGAGAAAAATCTTGCCCTCTCAGGGTGATGCACAGAATTACCCATTCCAATCTAAAATGTATGTTTATCTCTGAATGCACCTTGCAAATCCAGAGAAATTACTTCATTAATATTGGTCTTTGAAAGATAAATTTCTCTCTTAAAATAATAAGTATTACATGGGAATTTTATAAAATCTATACAAATTCAGCTGAGATTCCCTGCATTATGTTCTGCTCAGCCTATTGCCAATCAGAGACCATAGTTTTCTGACATGAGAAAACATCTCTTTAATATTTTGATGTTACTGGTAGTTGACCCTAAGTCCCAACTATTCAACAGATATATTTTGCCATATTTATCACCAAAAACTCATCATGATTTTATGAAACGTAAGTCATTATCATTTTTCTGAGATAGGAAAAATTTGTTGCAACATCGATGTACTTTACTATCTAAATAAAAATATTTACAAATTTCTCAAGATTAAGATAATGTTTACACGCAAAATTTTAGGGAAACTAGCATTACTCTCAGAATGAAGTTTCATAGTTAATGTAATAAAACAAAATAAGGGGGAAGGACTGCCAGGAGAAGAAATCTTCGTAAGCAAAATTTGACCTTATATCCTGAGAGGTCCTTTTTTTTTTTCTTCTCTGAGTTATTTCAACAATTTCTTTGGAAGAGTTATAACTAATCACATATGCTTCCTATCTAGGTCTGCTGTCCCTTTGCAATTAAATACGTTTTTATTATCTTCCAATATGTCTCACCAAAATGACCTGTCTCCTGGGCATAATTGGTGGTTGGCTACTCTGACAAACTCATTAATCTTATAATGTTATTGACTAAAATGCTAAGTGTTATCCTTTGGAAAAATATCTACACCTCAGTAAGAGCCATATAAAGCCGTTTCAATTCACACACATGAAAGCTTGAGGCATGATGGCAGATGAATGGGATTTTGAGATAGAGAAGGCTTTGAGGCATCCATCAAATCTCAATGTGAAAATACGCCTCTCCATGAGCTGGCATTGTTAGGGTATCTTTCAATGTCCTGGCGTGGAAGAGATAGACCTCAAAAGGACTAATAAAAATAGCTTAATGAAGGAACTCTTTGTGGAGTGTGAGCTGGGGCAAGTGAACTAATAAAAAGTAGAGAGGGAGGCAAGGACCTGGAAAAGTATGAAATTATAACCTCTCTTATACCTAAAAGGGTAAGGACTAGGGAGGGTGAGACAAGCTTGAAATCTAGAAAGAACTTTGGAAGATTTGGAAGAATGTATTCAGGAAACCAGAGAATGAAGAGACGAGAAAAAATATTGTATAAAAAACAAGAGCAAATGTGGGAAAGTCTTTGTTTTTGTTTTGTTTTGTTGGTAAATCACTAGATCCAAAGCCAATAAACATCCTTCCAACTGAAATCCAAACTGAAAAGGCTGACTGGTCTAAATGCAGTTTCAAAATCCTTTATGATCATCCACCACAAATCCAAGTGTGATCAGTTTGGAAATAATGTTTTCTATTAAGTATGTATATAATTTATAAGCCAATTATAAGGATAATAGCTCAGAATAAATATTTTTAAAAATTCAGAGTAGCCATGTGAGTTGATACAAAGAGATGTAGTAAGAATGAGTGAAATATACCCTGGTCTTTTTAATATTTTAGTAAAAATCCTTGGAATGTTGCACATCATATACTCACCAAAAATCACATTTATTGTACAGATGGATCATAACAAAAATAACTATAACCTAGTATATCCTCACTGAAAGTAAAAATTATCAGTAAATTCTTAAGTCATAGTTTCTTTTTAGACTCTAAGTCATAGAGTCTTTTTAACTTTATTGAGTAAAGTACAGTTAAAGCACTTGAATCTTGTTTTGACTTCTTGAGTTGGCTTATGTGCCTCAGTCTACCACATCAATAAAATCACAAGACAGTTGGCCCTTGCCAAACATTATCAATACTGCTAAGGATGTCAGTTAGTTTCTCTCTAATAGAAGTGACCTGCACAGTGAACCTTGACTTTTTAATCTAGATGACAGTCAAAGGTTCTTAGATCTGTGAACCTTCGGCAAAATTTATAAAGTCAAGTTGTCGTCTAGAACAATTGGTATGGCTTTGGTTCAAAATCAATCACTAAGAGTGGCTGAAATGCCCCAGAATTTTATTTCTGTCAGCATGGAATGTAAATAGAACAACAACAACAAAAAAACATATATTGCAACCATGGTAAAAACTAATAAATTACTCAGAGATACCATATATATATATATATATATATATATATATATATATATTCTACATATGCATATGTGTGTGTATATATATCCATCTATTCATCCATAAGCTTGCTATCTTCGAGTTACCAAGTTGATAGTAGCATTAATTTTGCTTACATAACTATATTATATATATATTATTATATATAACTTAATTATATTCCCCAAGCCTATTTTGCTAAAAGATGACACAGATGAGAGAAGACAAAACAATATTACTGGATTAAACAGACTATTTAAGATTCCATATAGCTTGAGCATCCTCCCTTTAAGCAATACAACTGAACCAAATTCCTTTCTCTTTTGGAGTTTATCACTGAATCAAAAGCATTGCTTCTTGGTAATTATTCTTACTATTCTTACGGTCACCAAAATGTATCTCCTCTCAGGTGAATACCCTACAAAAACCTTATGCAGAGCTAAAGAAGTATACTTTGTGTTTCTAAAGGATCATGCCTGACTGGGCTCCTGAAGTAGACTATGACTATATACCGATGGTTACAAATTGTCCTTTAAATTCTTTGGCATAAAGTTGCAGAAAGCCAAAGTCATGAACCAAGAGACACTAAAGATCTTCCTCAAATGCATGGTGTTAGCTTGCCATTAGATGTTTTTTTCCTTCTGATAAAATAAAGATTCGATGACTTTTTAAAGATATGTTTGTTTGCAGGAGATGAGGAGCTGATACCTAATTTTACAAAGAGAATTAGAAATGACAACTATAAACCATATTTTCCTTATGCAGAGATTCATCTTGAAAGTTGGTGTCCAGGTGAATGAGTAGTGGTGAAGGTCAAGGTGACACTGAGGACTTATTTATATTTATATTAATTATTTCTGGTTAATGGTCATCACTAATATTTTAGGAGTTAATGCTGTTTGAAGTGTGTTAATTTGGTTGTCTGCCCATTCCAAAGCCCTCTGAATCCCTAAGATGGTCAGGTCAATAATGAAATTTTCGAAACTGTTTTCATTCGTTTAATTAAAATGCTCATTACAAATGAGCAGATTGTGTTTGTAAACATATACAACTTAAAAAATATATTCTTTCTAATTGCTACATGACAAGATAAGCAATCTCTATGAGTGTCTTCTGAACTCCTTTATAAGACCTGAAATTACTATTTAGTGTTTTCTCCTTCTGGGCTGCTCAAAGTTTCTTCACTGTCTTTCATTGTAGTTCACTTTTCTTTCTCGTGATTCTTTGTTTCTTCACTACCTCAACACCAATATCTTTAGTACCTAGCTACAGTGCCAGTGTATTAGAGCAATCCAGGCCTGTGATGTTACTGCCTCACCAGCTATTACTAAATCTAAATTATTAGCGAGACTGACAAAATGTCCAAATTACATTAACAGGCCAATTATGTGATTATTATTGTTATTTGGAATTGATGTTAAATTTTTGTCATGGTATTTTTGCTGTGATGTGCTGGATTTGATTTTTTTTTTCTTTCCATAAGAACATATTCCTGGATCACAGTATTCGAGTACCTTACAAAATGTACCAAATGAATGGAGAGAAGCCAAGCCATTCCATTCTCTCTAGTTATCTCAATGACAGATGTATATTAACCTATGATCATTTTTGGAAGAGACGATCAGTATCGATTGTGCAAATGGCCACAACTCAGTTTGTGACATATAGATACTGCCCAAGTGTTTAAAGGCATGAATCAAAATTCTGACACGGTTAAGTTCAACTTGAGTGACAGCACTTAGTGAACTGTAGGGACTGGAAAAAAATGCTGCATCTGAGGTGAGCTAGAAATCTATTCCTGTTTATGATATACCACCGTGTACTGACACATCTTTTCTCAAGCCATCTGCTTCCTTCATATCATTAGAGAACGAGGCACAGGCCACATTTCCTGTTTATTTAACAGCATACTTGTTAGTGAATGCATGTGTATCATCCTTATTAATTCAAGAACTTGTATTTTGAGATAGGAAAGTGTGCTGTGTGGATGTTGGAAATTATAGACTCTAGGAACCAGTAAGATTAAGTTTTCTGAAGTAGATCCAATGATTTCATAATTAGCATTTAGTGGACATTTTAGTTTCATTTGCATATGCACATATGCTCATTCTTAAGCTTTGCTAAGAAAACTCGATGTATGAAAAATCCCTGTATACTTCACATCCAAATGGATTACAAAAATGATGGGCTGGTAAAGCTCTCTAGCTATTTTTCTTTCTTCTTTTTTGAAATCATCCAATCAAACTTAACAAGAGAATTCCTTCACTATGAATTGTGATATGAGTTTCTCTTTTTTTTAAAGCAAACTATAGTTTTAACAGAACTACTAAGTGAGAACAGGAGTAAAAGAATTACTGCATTCCCAAGCATTAACATATTCAGTGTTTCCCTTTCTTGACAAGAATAGTAGTGTAGATGTTAATTATGCTCTATAGGAATGGCCCTCAAGACACCTAAAATCCTTGGTCCTTGTGCCCTCTGCTCCTCTGTTGGGCTTGATGACTGGTTTCTGTAGGAAAATAAGGAAATGGACCCCTAACACTTCATGTTAAATGAGATTTTCTCCTCCCCTCCAAATACATCTCTAGAACATCTGGCTTAACCTCAAAAGTTGGACTGATTATAAAATTTTCTCAGGACATCTGGGTAGCTCAGTGGTTGAGTGATCCCGGGTCCGGGGATGGAGTCCCACATCAGGATCCCTGCGGGAAGCCTGCTTTTCCCTCTGTATCTCTGCCTCTCTCTGCGAGTCTCTCATGAGTAAATAAATAAAATCTTATTTTTTTTCCTCTGAGGGAGTCTGCAGTTGCACTTTACGCACCTACTTACCCTTCCACCTGGTGGATTCAATTATCAAGAAACAATTCTAGCACAGGAAGTTGTTTAGAGGTAATAGCTGTTAAGTGTGTATGTGTGTACGTGTGTGTTTATGTGTGTGTGTTATGAGAAATCCCAAATAATAAAAATTTAAAAATAATAAGTATAATAAAAATTTTAAAAATCAAAGAGATGGTTGATTTCATTTTGAAGGAGTTAAAGAATTTATTTTTGTTGCTTTTCTCTGATAATTTGACTCACTGCTTCTAAAGCACAGATTTTTATGGGCAGTATGGAGATTCTTTTATGATAAGCTGATTTGTATTTTAAATCTTCTTTTTATTGGTTTTGTTTTGCTTTGGCACTTAATATATTTGGAACCTACGCCAGCATCACACGATAAGTAGGTTTTAAAGTGAGCACTCAAGGCAAAATTCAGGGGGAGTCAGGAATACCCTTGAAGCCCACTCAGCATGTTGAGTTGCTTGAATTATAAGGAACATGAGGGTCATGGAGGACCAAGAATTCATGTCACCCACAGCAATTTACTCTCCTGGGAAGAATGCCTAGTGGAAATACCAGGACTATTTTAACTATGTCTCTCTCCTTGCTGCCTCTCCATCTTGGTCCACCAAGTGTAGCTGAGATTGTATCGCTGAAATGCACCTGCATACACAGGACGGGATACTACTCTCTCAAACAGTGGTGACCTTTTGGTTGCAGTTCTTTCCTAGCTCCTCCCTCCTTTCTCTTTGTTTTTCCTACAGAAGGTCCATAAAGGAGGAAGAAAGTGAGGCTAGCTAGTATTCCCTTTTTGCAGCTTAGAGAATACCTCTGGGGCAATGACACGCACCATCTTGCTCCACTCTCCTGCCATGTTCTTGCCTTCACAAGACGGAAAAAGGCAGAAACATTGGTGAATATTGTAAATAAGATTAGATGTTTTATAATTGTTGGAGAGAGACAGTAGAGGGCATTTCCCTCAGCCCCATCATCTTCATTATGTAAGATGGGTTCAGAGAGGTAAAGTGACTTTCTAGTAGTCACACAGTTCTTTAGAATGAGGTTGTGATTTAGAGCTTCTAATTCCAAGAAATGGTACTCATGCTGCTGCTTCTCTGTTGTTGACAGAGGACATCAATTTTAAATTAGTAATGGTATTTAAAATGAACATAATAAAATAAAACTGTATATGTCAGTTAGAATAGTCTAAAGTGCAGATGCAGCCATAAGATATTCTATGGAATGAAAGCACTTGAGCAAGTAGAATAATAGCCAATGCAAAGATGACACAGAAAAATTAACTGCAAGGTGAAGTATTACAAAAAGTCCAATTTCCTAAGCAAATAGAACACGGTAACTTCCTAAGCACAGAAATATGCTGCCTATAGACTGGAATTATTCAGAGCACTCAGATTAATATAATTCACCAAGCAACGGGAAGTGACAGGTTCACCACCTGTCACTTATGTTTCTGGGTTGGTCCTCAGAAACTGGAAAATTTCCTTGTGCTGCAAATAAGTAAATTTGAACACATACACAAACTTAGAGCATCTATTATATTTCACTCCCATTCTGGGAAACTAGACGTCAAGACTTCCACTTGGATGAAGTCTCAATACTGTGACTTAGTACAGCTCATAAAAAAATCATCCATTGACACGATAGAAACAATATCTTTCACTGGAAATCTACGTTACTCAAATTCTGGAAGAGAAAATGGATAGGAAAACCATAGTGCAAACTTCATGGTTATTTTCATAATGTGCCTAGTTACTTTTATTTCTGTAGAAGAAACGTTGCCATTCCATTCCAGAGTTGTAATTTGTGGCCTTTGCTAAGAGAGAATCATTATTCAGAAAAGTAACCGATAAAGATTGGAAGGGTAAGTGTTGATCCTCAGATTTGTGACAGAGTGCTTCTGTCTTCTAAGGGTTAAGGTTTAGATGCACTTATGATGTCTCTGGGACTTGTGACGAGTTGTTTTTACCGAGGAAATTGAAAAAAAAAGTTTCCAGAAGGCCAGAAAAATGTTAAGGACAGAGATAACATCCGTGTCAAGTTAAACTATGTCAGTTTATCGTGCAATTAGAGCTGACAAGTTTAAATTTCTGATTTTCTTTTACTGAATAGGCCGGCATTCAGAGAAATACAAGACTGTTTCCCCTTTTTTTCCCATTCCAGAATTTACTTAGAGAAGTGGTACTTAAGAATAATCCTTGTGCACCTGTATTTACATACTGTATGCATTTTCTGTAGGGTCACTGTTCCTGTCCCATATATTTAATCCAAGAATACATCTGTGGGAAGTCACCCTTATTTTATTCATCACTGTTAAATCTAATGCTTTTGGTTCCTAGTAATGGATACATGTATTTTTGGAAGATACTGAGGAAAAAAGTCGCGGAATTAGATTAAGCATGTGATCTTGTGTCCATGGAGTTGGACTGAATTAGAATGAAACAGCTCTGAAACAGAGGTTCATTACAATCATCATGAAGCAAAATTGGCAGATCATTCCCACCTCTTCTTTAGAAATCTGACAGGAACTGTGGCTTACATTTCCCTTGTAATACATCTCAGCTGCATTACTCCTCTCATTACTCTATCAAACTTCTGTCCAGCGGCTGCTTGTCTCACATTCCTAAAACCGTAATGAGCCATGTTTTCACCAGTCTCCTGCTTCTGGCATTGTTGGCTAGTCTGTTCTAAATACCATGACAACAAAATTATATTCCTCCTGTATGACCTTCATTACATCCTCATATGGTTTTAACCAGGGCATAGATGGATTAGCAACTAAAACACATAATTGAACCTTTCCTACTTCCATGTATGTAACACTCTTGGCTATCTATCCTGTCTTTCATATTTCCGAATTAGAAGTATTTTGACCTTAAGAGCCATGTCTTTAACATTATTTTATAAACACCCATAGATACCAGAGCAATTCCATAGCCACATAATGCATTTTAACTCATGATCATCATATTCCTGTGGGTGAAATTAATGACAATGACATCACGAAATTTTATTCAATTTTAAACTTTATAGATAACAATACATGTATTGAGGGGCATGTGGGTGGCTCAGTGGGTTAAACCTCTGACTTAAGCTCAGGTCAAGCTTTGAGGATTAAAAGAAATATTTTGTCCTAAAATATTCTTCACAAGTCTTCCATTTTTCCTAAAGGTATGATGTCAGTCATTTTAAAAATATTAGCCCAGGGGTAACAAAAAAAATGCAGCAAGTAAATATGTAAAACATACTCTCATGATAGATAGCATAGTGTAGGCGAAAGAGCTCTGGGCTCCATTTTGAGCACCAAGGTTCAAATACCTGTGTCATCATAGGCAGTGGACATTGGGGCCTTATCTAATGTCTCTGTACCTTAAATTCACCTCTAAAATTATAGCCTATAACACCTGATCCATTAGAAGGTTACTGTGAGCATCAAAATCAATTGGATAAATATATTAGGTGACATTGGTGCACAATCACAATAAAAAGAAGATGAAAGACACATAGGCAATGAATCCAAAGTCTTGTACTCTATCTTTCTGAGGTATGAGGCCTAGAATTAACTTAATTTTGTTTATTCCTGCTGGTGTCTTTAATCTCTCTGAAACTGTATCTGTACTTTTCCACAATCCTTGGAGCTGATTTGGCATCATGTAACATCTAATTAATAAGCCTTTAGTTACTCATTAAAGATCAATGTTGAAAACATAAATAAAATATCACTGACCCTTCAAAGATCCCATTAGGTATCAAAAATGAATCTAGGATACTTGACAATTACCTGTTGCATGAAATTCATCAGCCAGTTTTTAATCTTCCCAGGTTGCCTTTTCTCAAGACCAGAGATATTTTCTCTCTCCAAAATAGTTTTGAGTCACCGAACAAAATGCTTTACCAAATTACTATCATTTATTACCTTTATCCTCTGGTTTTGTAATTACGGAAACCATATTAAGTATATTTTTCAGACCTAAATAATATTGGCCCAGGTCTGTTTGTGATTCAGTGGGCACATGCCATTTAAACTCACGAGCCCCCTGGCAGGATCCAAAGGAAAACTCTATGAAAGTGAGAAGTACCTTAGAAGTATGCTGCTGTCGTCATTTACAGTAATGAGGCTATAGTTAAGGTAGACCATTAATATATTATTTCCAATTACTTTTTTTTAATTTTTCATACAAATTTCATACAAATTTACACCATGGCATTACAATCGAATCTCCATGTGTGTCAGGAGCCCTTCTAGGCCACTCGCCATTCCTACCGAGCCTCAAATAACCTGTGTGAGAGTTGACGTCTATATGTCTTAAGGGCAGTGGAGTGGTTTATATTCTTTCCAATTGATCCATGTTAACTGAGAATGGGTTTTCTGCCTGGATTGAGGACAGTCACCGAGTGTGACGAGTATGATTGACAGCAGCACAAGTAAGCACTTTAGTGTTTCAATATGATTTCTACAGTCAAGATGTGATTTTTTTCCCCCTTAGACAAAGATATTGAATTGAACTTCAAAGAAATATCAAAGCATATTTTCTTGGAGACTGGCCCTAAAAGTTTGAATGTTCTTTTCTAAAGCAGAACATAACTTAAGGAATTCTTAAACCTCGCTTTAAAAGATGAGTTACGATTTTAATTTGTGAGCTTTCAATTAATCATTCAAAGATGTCATTTTCTAGCCACACTTCCTCTTACTATTTTCTTTCTTCATTTTTGAAAAGCAAAGCAAGCTTACAAATTGTCCCCTTTTGGAGATCATTTTGTATTTCTGCTTTATTTTACATTAACGGTAGGGATTTAGGAAATGTGTAAAGTGATAGCAGAAGAAGATCGAGAAGAGTGAGTAAGCCACGCTGGGAGGCATATATCATTTAATCAAGATAGGTTTTCTATAGACTGAATCTCTATAATTTCAGTACTTTTATACCTGTAACTTGGAGTCAGAGCCCTCTGGCATATCTGCCCGGTGTGACTGTGTGACTGGTGGATTCTGAGTGCTTCACAATTATTCTGATTGGTACTGCAGTGTACAAAAGCTGTATTAAGATTCAAGTCAAGTATGTAATTTCAACTTCTTTTTTTAAAAAATATTGTATTTATTCATGAGAGACACACACAGGCAGAGACACAGGCAGAGGGAGAAGCAGGTTCTCCACAGAGAGCCCCAAGCGGGACTCGATCCCAGGACCCCAGGATCACACGCTGAGCCAAAGGCAGGTGCTCAACTGCTGAGCCGCCCGGGTGTCCCATAATTTCAACTACTTATCCCGCTTCCCCTCACCACCCACCATCTCCTAGCAGTGCTGCCCAAAGGAATCTATGTTCAATGTTTTCCTGGCAACTTTTTTGCTTGAGAGCAAGGATGTCTCCAGTTCATGAAGGACACCATGATTCATGATGCTCTCCAACGTCTTTCCCTGAGGCTAATACATCATATGGGCTTTTAATAAAATGTCCAGGGATCCCTTGTTAACCCTCGTCAACCAAAGGAAGCTTTGCTCTTGCTCAGATCTTAATTGAGGAGTGCACTCGTGTGTGTGTGTGTGTGTGTGTGTGTGTGTGTGTGTGTGTGTGTGGAATGTGTGTAAATGTAAGGATACACAGTCTGAAATGAAGAGTATAAAAATAAGGATCTTTCTGGAATGACAAAGGCAACACCATACATGTGAATTTTCTTTTTTCAGTCACCATCTATTGAAGAAAAACAGGTATTTCTTATTTTACGAAAGTACCGAATTTCTAGAAGAAAACCATGCATAACTTCACATCTACAATGAAAAACATCTGTTAGCTGTTCTGAATGTAAAACGTTTTATTAAACACTTAAATTGCATCTTTTCAGTGCTAATTAAATGAATTTAACCCAATTAGAGGATTAAAAACACTTTGTAAGTGCTTGATAGCAGGACTGCCTGAGAAACATTACACCCCATCACTTCTTCCCCTTACACGCCACTTGCACATGGCATGAATCATATGGAAGTCTGTTCAATGCTTATTCTGATGGTTTCTTCCTGTTTTTCTTTGCTCTTTAAAATCCTCTTGTCCAACCGCTTGGCACTGGTTGCTTATTCAGGATGCTTGCTAATTCACCACGTAATTACTCATAGGGACCCATTTTCAGAATTGAAAAATAGAAGTGGGGAGATCTTCTGTTTCCTGCTGATATAGTGACATATTTAGAAGCAGTTGTCTATACAAGTGTCTGCCTCAGCATGTCCTGCGGCAAAATTCAGCACCAGAAGCACTTGCCCATGCTGCATATTTACCATGTTTCAGATGCTCATCCACTCTGCCAACACCTACTGTGCTTCAACTATTGTCCACTGGACAGATTTGTTGCCAGTGTTCGGCTTCTTTTTCCACACTTTTCTCTTGTAAGGCAAGAGGAGGGAAACGTGATAAACAAAACTATTACTTAGAAGAATAGATCGGGAACAAAATAAATAACTTCTAGAAAAAGTTCTTTAGGATTCTTCTGGTATAATATAGGTAGAGTATGAATCTCAAAGGCTTTTTAGCCTTATTTTTCATCTGGCAGGGGTTGGGGGTGGGAAAACCCTGCACATAAGCATATAATTATATATAAAACAAATGTCCTCAGTATCTTATACGTTCAAGTACAAATGGCCTATATTCATCACATGCAGTCTTAGCATAGACAGTTCCTGAACTGACTACTGCATTTTGAGCAAAGAGGATATTGTTTAGAAAAACCTAGGCTCTGTAACTTTTTGGGAATAAACGTGTGTTGTGGGATATTTTCTTTATGTGTGAGATAATGACTCCCAAAAGCACTTCTCCATTTATTTTTAAATGTATAACTGGAAAGATCCTGATTAGAAATTGGTTGAATCAGGGGATCCCTGGGTGGCTCAGCAGTTTAGCGCCTGCCTTTGTCCCAGGGTGTGATCCTGGAGTCCCGGGATCGAGTCCCGCGTCGGGCTCCAGGCATGGAGCCTGCTTCCCCCTCTGCCTGTGTCTCTACCTCTCTCTCTATGTCTATCATAAATAAATAAATAAATAAATAAATAAATAAATAAATAAATAAATCTTAAAGGTTTATTTAAAAAAAGAAAAAAGAAATTGGTTGAATCAGTGCCAGAAAATCATAGACACAAACTTTAAACTCTGCTCAGAAGAGGAAGTTTGCGTGTCTGCGTGTGCCTGCATGGGTGTATACGTTTCTTGGAACATACTCAGTTATTCAAAACAAGCATATATACTGCATGCTAAATATAAGGTAAACAAGTCCTCATGATTTCCAGACAACTCAGGAGATCTTCTGAATTAAAGTCAAGTCATACCCGATTATCGCTGGGAAGAGTTGAATCTCGGCAAATCCATTTTTACGAGAGAGAGATGAAGTTTAACCAACGCATATTGAAATACTATTATGAGCGCACTCTGGCCCCGAACTACATGAGTGCCAGAGCTATCATAAATCTGTTTATTTGGTTTGATGTTTGGTGGCACTTATCACTAGGCATCTCTTTGTGAACAAAGGGACAATCATGTAAGTGGCCCCAAATTCCCTGCAGATTTGATGAAGTAAATTTTAAAAGTAGCAAAAAATGGTATAAAACATTTCAGGACTTAGTGAGCAACTTATTTAAACTGGTGACCAAGGCGAATGAGTTGGCAGCAAGCCTAGTGGTTTCAGACTCTGCTAGGTAGAGAGGACACAGCTACAGCAAGAAGGCTTATCCCTATCCAGACAGCCGTTTAGTAGCACTAACTGGGTAAACAAGCCAGACTTTCACTGGATGAGAACTCAGGAGCAGCAAGATGCTTGGCAAGCAAGCCCGGTGTTTCTCACCTGAGGAACAGTGTATTTATTTCGCTTCTGTGTTTTACTTGGGGGGTAAGCTTTAGAGTGGTGAAGCAAAAATGGAGAGAAGATGCAGAAGATGGATTCTGTACTGCCTTTTTGGCACTGTAGTGAAATAACCAAACACTTAGAAATAATTACGGATGGTGATAAATGCTGAAGGGTGGGCAGTGAGGGAGAATAATAGAGAATCAAAGTTGCCAGCAGGTGTTTTCTAAAAAGCAAAGAGAAGGCTGCTCTCCGTGGTCCCACTAAGAAGAGGATTCAAAGAACTCTCTACGCCTCCTTGGCTCACCTAGAGAAGTGCCTTCCAAATTGCTGAGGCATTCAGGAGTGCTAAGTAACTCTCCATTATGAAGTGATAACTGCTGTGCCCGTTCAGGGGAGCTGGAGGGGATTTGAAGCAAAGAGAACAAAGTCGTATGAGAGGCAGAGTGCACCATGTTAGAAAGAGGCCCTTTAATCAACTCTTGATAAGCCATGGCTTAT
The DNA here is from genome assembly GCF_905146905.1 of Nyctereutes procyonoides. Taxonomy (NCBI): domain Eukaryota; kingdom Metazoa; phylum Chordata; class Mammalia; order Carnivora; family Canidae; genus Nyctereutes; species Nyctereutes procyonoides. Next base: position 21,245,777 of record NW_026575121.1, read on the forward strand.
TCATGACTATCTCTGTTTCATCAAAAGAATGTGGTCAAGACCTTTTAAGAATTTATTTATTTATTTATTTATTTATTTATTTATTTATTTATTTATTTATTTATTTAAGAGAGGTCATGGTGGGGGGTTGGGGTGCAGAGACAGAGAGGAAGTAACAGATCCCTTGTTGAACAGGAAGCCCTACATGGGGCTCTATCCCAGTACCCTGAGATCATGACCTGGGCTGAAAGCAGCTGCTTAGCCAACTGAGCCACCCAGGCACACACCCATCCCCCCCATCCAGACCCTTTTATTAACACAATCTTCACAGCTCTATCATAATTCTTGAAACAACAGAACTCACCAGTTGTGTACTGAGGTATTACTTTATGTTAATTCATCCACTCAACAAATACTAATTGTGCAGACCTCAGTGCTAGGAAAACAAAGAAGTACAAGGACATCATAGTCTCGTGGGTAAGACACGCAAGTAAACAGGTAAGGTGGCAAATACAATGACAAATGCATGCTACAGAGCACCGAGGTCTGGCCTTTCACCTTTTCAGAGGTGGTCAGGGAAAGCTTCCAGGGAGAGCTGGGTCCTGCAGTCAGTTCCTTGGAAAGGATATTTTGGGGAAGGGGGGCCAGAGTAGAAGGGGAGCAAGCAACATGACCCGTAAAGTCACATGTGCTTCTTGGCACAACTCTAAGGAAAGGTATATATAATATATGCCACTATCTGAGAAAATATATGTACTTATTAACTCTGTTCTTTTACAGAACTAAACAGGGGTTTGTTTGTCAGTGCTCATTGAGATGACAAGCTCATTTCAATGCAGTTAGAGTTTTACTCTCCTAGCATTTATGGCATTATTTGCTCTCTTACATTGATGCTGACAGATGCTTGGTTTATATTTAACCTAAAGGTGGCATTTACCACTGCAAAGACTCTTAATTATGATAGAATTGAAAACATACAGGATTCCCATTACAGGGAAGACTTTCTTACCAGAACACGTTTCCATTTAAAACACCAACTACAAGGTAAACTAAAGATGAAAAGAATCGGGAACCATTTTCTTCGGTAAGAGAAATAAGCATACAGTGTGTATAGATTTTTCAGGAACCAAATAGTGTAATGGTCTCAGAATATTTGTCAAAGAATAAGATGGAGATTTTATTTTTAACCTGGTCCCAGACATTAACTGCAGGAGACATCAGAAACCTGCAATGCTCTTTGTACACAAATATAGCACTAAGGTAAAAATGATGGACTAGACACCCCCCATGAAGGCCAGACCAGCAGGGGTGCCGTGTTCTTCACAACACAGCCATGAGCAGTTTGTCCCCTTGCAATGCTCTTTCTCCTCTGTCTTGAAGTAAACAGTGGGGTCCCTGAGGACCTGATAGCTCTGTGAAGGAAAAAAATTATGCTGGATGGAAATTTTTAAATGGGGATGACCTCAGAACAAAATCTTTACTTCTGATTCTATTTCTTTTGTTGTTGTTGTTATATAAATTACAGATTTTAAAGTCAGAAGCAAAAACAAAAAAAAAATCAGAAATAGATTTTGAGGGGCACCTAGGTGGCTCAGTGGTTGAGCACCTGTCTTTAGCTCAGGTCGTGACCCCAGGGTCCTAGGATCAAGTCCTGCATCAGGCTCCCTGCAGGGAGCCTGCTTCTCCCTCTGTCTCTGTCTCTGCCTCTCTCTCCGTATCTCTCGTGAATAAATAAATAAAATCTTAAAAAAAAAAGAAATAGATTTTGAAGGATTATTTTGTTGTATGATTGCTGCTGGTGTTTGGAGTATTTATTAATAACATAAAATCAGTCAATAACAAAATAATTTAAATTCAATTCTGAGAGATGCCTGGGTGGCTCAATCAGTTAAGCATCTGCCTTTGGCTCAGGCAGTGATCTCCAGTTCTTGGGATCGAGCCCACATGGGGCTTCCTGCTCAGCAGGGAGTCCACTTCTCCCTCTACCTCTGCCCTTCCCTCACCTCAACCCCACTCATGCTATATCTCTCTTTTTTCCCCTCTCAAATAAATAAATAAACAAACAAACAAACAAATAAATAAATAACAAACTCTTTTTAAAAATTCAGTTCTGAAAGAGAAATGGATACAACCCTGTGGTAGTTAATTTTATTTATCAGTTTGGTTCAGTCACAGTACCCAGATATTTGGACAAACACTAGTCTAGATGTCACTCTGAAACTATTTTTTAAGGTAACAATAACACTTAAACCAGTGAGAGGGGCACAAACTCATACCCTGTTGAGTCATACTTTATAAAGATAGTGGCATCATCCTTCCTATTTTAACCTGAAATTATATACTCAAAGGATGTCCCTATAATCCTAGCAATGCCCCCAAATAACAGTGTAATTTTTACAGCATATTTATATTCACTGATTTCATAATATTGAGTTTCTCTCCCTCTCTCTTTCTCACACATACATTCTAAAATGTAGATATTTTTTCATTTTTCTAATATATGATAAATGAAGATGAGTGTTGCCCTAACCTTTGCCATATAAGTGAAAAAAGAAAAGGAGAAAAGTCGTTTTCTGAGCATGTGTCCTATACCAGACACAAGAATTGGAGCCAAGAGTCATACTCAGGGAGCACGTCCCAGCATCCTAAACTTACAACACGTGGCAGAGTTAGGACTGAAATTCACCTTTGTTTGCCATCACAGCACAATTGCCTAAATCAAAACCAGGCCCTATGGCAATCCTATCTGCTTCATGCTGCTTTTACGTTAGTCCAGTAGGAACACATAAAAGAAGGCATTCGGTGGACACGTCACCTCTGCTTACTTCAGAGCATTAGATTCCTGGATCTCAATTGCTTCCTCCTCATTTTATATTTGAGAATTGTTGCATCTCTTACTTACCTCTTTTTAACACAGAGCCTGCTCTGACCTTTTTGTATGAGCTTGATTCATTTAATATTCATGTATTTCCTAGCTTGTTAGCTTGTTAAATAATAACATTAACAACAATAATAACCAACCCCAACATAAACCAAATTAAATAAAGAAAAAAAAGTTAACATTGTTGGGTATTTATATACCAGGCACCAGGTCAAGTATCTGATTTGCATTCTTTTTTTAAAATTCCTAATAACTTTGTGATGCAGGCCTTTTTATTTTTATTTTGACAAAGAAGAAACACAAAGGCAGAGACATTAACTAGCACAAAATAGCTGAGCTCATAAGTGGCCAAACCAGAATTTAAACCAAGGGCTGTCTGATTATAAAACATACTTTTAGCCACAGTGGTAGATAGGATGAAATGTTCTTTTATTGTGAAATGTGGTTTAACCTTACAACCTTTCTTCTTGACAGTTTTTATTTATTTATTTTTTTTAATTTTTTTTTTTTTAATTTACTTAAGATAGGCACACAGTGAGAGAGAGAGAGAGGCAGAGACACAGGCAGAGGGGGAAGCAGGCTCCATGCACCGGGAGCCCGACGTGGGATTCAATCCCGGGTCTCCAGGATCGCGCCCCGGGCCAAAGGCAGGCGCTAAACCGCTGCGCCACCCAGGGATCCCTTCTTGACAGTTTTTAATGGTTTTTAACAATAAATAAGAAAGGATGACTTCTCTCCTTGTAAGCCAGTAAAACATTAGTAAGAACTACAAGGGGGCTTCTACTGAATTTGAAAGCACAGCTTCTTGATGCCTACTTTTTCACTGTTAGATAAGGTTTGCTGCATAAAAGCCATGCAGCAATGACCGGCCTTTGGCCGAGCACACACTGGAAAATCCTATGAGAATAGATTGTTCAACTATATCCCCCAACATTCTCTGCGCTGCAGCCTGTTCTAAAGACGAGCGATCATGAATGGTAATGCACAGGAGGAATACACCATCACAGATTGTGCCTCTTTGGCATGTGGATTATTTTGACCTGAAGACAATGGGGGCCCTGCAGACTTAGGAAAAACCTCTTACCTCCCGCAGAACAACCTAAAAGAATTTAGATGGGGGCCTGTACCAGGAAGAAAGCCATTCCCAGAAACAACTTTTTATATCACAAAGACTTATCTGCATGTCCTGGCAAACATTAGTTTACCAAACCTTCTTCCCCTCCTTCCCCTTTGCAGCCCCATACCCCACTCCCTTCCCCCTAGCTCAGGTTAGTACATAGGCTTCAGTTACCTGACACCCAAGGAGTCTCATATGTTTATGAAGCTCCATACATGAAATCTGTTTTTGTCCTGTGAATCTGTCTTATGCCAAAGTAACAGACTGGCCAAGGAACCTAGAAGGGAAGAAGGGAAAAGTTGTCCACCCGTCCAGGCACACAAGACAAAGAGAATTCTCCCAAACACAAGCAGAAATGAAAGGCCCCAGCTAAAGGTGAGGATAGGAATCTACTCCCTACTAACAGGAGTAGGAGCCCTACTTGAGACCCTGTTGACATTATCATTTAGAAGTGTCATTTAGGGGCACGCCTGGGTGGCTCAGTTGGTTGAGGGTCTGCCTTCGGCTCAGGTCATGATCTCAGGATCCTGGGATCAAACCCAGTGTTGGGCTCCCTGCTCAGCGGGGAGTCTGCTTCTCCCTCTCCCTGCTTGTCCTCTCTATCAAAAAAAAAATTACAAAAATTTTAAAAAACATAGTTTTATGTGTATATGTGAAACAATTCATTGATCCTATACTCTAGCACACCACTCAAAGGCTTCAAGTTGCAGGGTGTTTGATTAAAAAATCCACAGTACTGTTCCAACTGAGAACACGTTTGGGCTGCCACCAGTGGGATGAGATTTGGTGTGCAAGTGCAAAATCACAGTCTAGACCTGATATGGTCTACGTTACTCACTTCAGATCTTGTCAGGGATGTTAGGGGATGATGTAACACTCTGGAAAATGCAAAGCTATCTCAATTATTTTAACAATAGACATCACTGAATAAAAATAGTTTAATATAAATTAATAAAATATGATAAATATGCTAACATAAAATAGCCTATAGGTGCTTTTAAAAATGCAGAATAACCTTTGATGGGAACTAAAAGGAGAAAAATAGTTTAATGTTCTTGTAGCCTTATATAAAAGGAAAATTATTATTTGCACACAAGTTGGCTGAAGTGAAATTTTAAAATGTATACATTTTCTAAGTTGCAAATATAAAATGCATATTGGCAGTTTGTGCCTCTTCGACGTCATTTTTTTAATTTTTGTCCTAATGGAGTAAGTCAGTATAAATTCTATTTTTAAATTGTTGTGTCAACCTTAGCCCAGGATACTGTTGTTTGCATCTCATCAGAATCAGTTTCTTTCTAATTCCAAATGCTCCAGGTCTCTTAGCAACTAAATATAGGCAGTTTTGATTAAATAAATTATATTATATGCAAATGATCTAAAATTAAAAAATAAAATTATAAATAATAAAATTCTCCTCTGCAACAATAGGAGATACTGTGCAATGATTTGACAATTTTCTTCTTATAGGGTTTTTTTCCTTAGGCAATAAGAAAAAATTAAGCTTGAAGAACATTTGAATATAAATCAACATAAAATACTTAACAGGGGGTAATGACACATATACAAAATCACAGAATGTAATAACAATAAGGTAACATTTGGTGTCTCTCAATATCCAATTTAAAAGTACTTTATAAAAATACTGAATATGATATGAGGTCAAAATAAGGTTCAATAATTACACTTTTCTTTCAATATGCATAGGTTTTGAAACTTAAGATTGTTCTGAAAATTATTTCCTGATATTTGATTTGGCCTCTGGAAAGAAATGCAACTACAAAAAAAAAGATGAACTAATCTGGGAAAAACAAGGGGATTTCATTAAAGGGACCAGTATTGATTTGCCTAAAGTTCCTAAAGTTAAGAATTTTCCATCCCAGAAGGCCCTTGGCGACTGAGGTATGAGGCTGGCATATGTGGCTTTATAACGGTTGCATCCCTCTTAAAATCTGGTGTATCCCACACTAAGATTGCAGTTTGGTATTTCCAACTGTCCCTATTGGATATAAATTCACTTGGGGGGTACTTGTGAAAAAACAAAAATTCAGACTAATGATAATGATTTGAATTTCTGATCTAAGCCAAGGACTGCTCAAGTCACTTAGGGACATTTTAAATTTTGAGGTCACCCACCTCAAAAGCTTTCTTAATCTTTCATAAGTTTAATAAACCCCATAACTGTTGGCTAATAAACTGAAGTCATATATCCAACCATAACATATAATAGCACACATTATACTTTGTATAACTGTACAAAGTTAATAAAAGGGCACTGGATCTCTATTTGAGCAACATTTATTTAAAATGAAAAGTAATTTCATTAAAAAAAAAAAAACCATGGAATAACCTTGGGAGGATAATCTTGTGCTCCTGGTTTTAGAATCAACATGCTGTTACAAACATGGCATGAGAATTTTGCATGTAGGGGCACCTGGGTGGCTCAGTTAAGTGACTGACTTTTGATTTCAGCTCCGGTCGTGATCGCAGGGTGGTGAGACTGAGTCCTGCCTTGGGGCTCTGGGCTGGGCGTGGAGACTGCTTGGGATTCTCCCTCTCACCAACTCCCCCCACCACACACCCTCCACCCTGGCTCATGGGCATGTCCTCTCTCACTCTCAAAAAATTATATGTATAATTTATTTATATTATATATATAATTTCATATATATATATATATATATATATAAAATCCATGATGAAGGTGAATAGAGAAATATGAATAGAGAAAATTCAGTGAACAATCAGTGAACAATTTTTCTCTTCTGCATTGGATTCAGAGACACCTGTCTTCAGACAAGCTACATATTCTATGTGAGCATCGTGACTTTGGGTAAACTAATTAGGCAGCCAGAACTTCAGTTTTCAATTTTGTAAAGTCTGAGATGGTAATGCCTACCTCTGAATATCCTTGTGAAGTTTTTTAAAACACATAAATAAAATCATATAGTATAATACGGAGAACACAATAGGTGCCCAATTAATACGCTTCCGCTCTTTTGCCTTCTTTTCTGCCTCCGTGACGTTTATCCTTTTGTGTCATGGAGTTGAAGAACAAAAATATCCTCTCTGAATCGTAAAAATGTGAACATACACTTGACATATTAAAAATGTTATTTAGCATAAACGTTATCTAGTATCACTAGTGAATATTAACATTTTTTTAAAACTAATATTCAAAATGAGGGGTCTTACTAACTTTAACATGGTAAGAAAGGGATGCCTGAGCATCAAAGTTGTATTCTGGATATGATATTCAATCAATCTATCTGGACACTCTTTCTAATACTTGGTTTCATCCTGCGCTTATTTAGAATATTTCATGAACTTAATTAGCAGTTGTTCTTAAATAGGAGAATGCCTTTTTAAAGCCATTATATTCACTGGTAGGTGAGTGCTTTCTCTTCTCAGCATAATTTGCTGTGAAAGATGTGGGGGGATTCTCTGTAGAAATTCTATCTGCCCTCTAGCTAAGTTTGCTTCAGTGGAAATGAGATCCTGACCACTGGGCTGATGGATGTACACATAACTGACTTGTTCAATTCTAATTTAATTCTGGAAATCTATCTCCTTTATGACTTTAATTTTTCTGACGTGAAAACATTCTATCTTTTTAGGCTTCCATTGTTTCTGCAGAACACAAGTATTCTCTTGGTGGAAGGAGAAAAAAAGTAGTAAAGAAGCAGCAATAAACAATCCCGCAAAACCAATTTTCACATTGGCAGAAAAACACGAGAACTCCAAATAGCCATAACTTGAAACAGTGGCAGATCCTTGGCAGCGTATGATTTGAAATTATTAATGAAAACTTTCACCGCAAACATGCACATCTCTTAGTTTCAGGGGACTTGAGCTTTTCACATAAGCAAGAGTCTAAAAGTGAACTAGACCAGAAGACAGAAAAGACGACTTCAACTCAGCCCAGCTGCCATTCCAGCCTTTATGACCACAGCTGAAACAGACCCGGGAAGGTGTTCGTTTCAATTTTCTAGACATACAGTAACGAGAAACACAATAACAAAAACCACAAGGATGATTCTTAGAGAACTCTTCCTGCATGTCTTCGCTTATTCTAAGTCTTTGAGATGACCTCAGTCTCCAGCTTTCCGACTGCATTAGTCATTAGGGTTTTTTTTAATTTTTTAAGGCATTTTTTATTTATTTATGATAGTCACACACAGAGAGAGAGAGGCAGAGACATAGGCAGAGGGAGAAGCAGGCTCCATGCACCGGGAGCCCGACGTGGGATTCGATCCTGGGCCTCCAGGATCGCACCCTGGGCCAAAGGCAGGCGCCAAACCGCTGCGCCACCCAGATATCCCTAGTTTTTTTTTTTTTTTTTTAAGAGAGATTTTTATTTGCCTCTTACACCACAGATATTTTATTAAAAATTATTGAGATAATACCTAAGGTACTGTGAGATATTCATAATAAGGGTGCTCAGTAAATGCACCATATCATGATTATATATTTTTTTGCTGTGAAGTGTATGCATTGCTTCATTTCCAAACATTAGGGAGTAAGCCAAACACATGTATTAATTTCCCTCTATTTTTATTTTTTTGACCATGCAGTTGTGTTTGACTTAAATAGCAGAATGAGAAAAGAGAGCTCTAGCCACACTTTGGAGGTACTTTTTCCAAAGGGCAATATTACAGCAACTTGTAACTTCTTCTGGTTCACTTTTCTGCTTTTCTTCAACCCTTCCACCATATCAAAAATGCTCTTTATTCATTTTTTGTTTCTCTTGGCACATAATTTTCATTCTCTTTGAAGCAGACTCTCTCACTACCTCTTAAAAATCTATTGTTCCTTAGGCTCAGTAACCTATTGACGTAAGCTTCCTCCTTTATAGTTTCTGTGCAACTCTCCTTGAAGGAAAAGATGAAGAGAGAGAAACTCATTTAGACCAAAGCTTACTCAGTGTGATTTCCTCAATTAAAAACACCAGAGTCTTACAAATATCCAGTCACCAAGTAAATAAATAATGGGATAATGTCATGTTATTTTCACATATTTCAAATCAAACTCCTTACCCATGAAATCAAAATTAATTTGGTAAGAATCTGCTAATGGTTTCAAAGTCCTGGGGATCTTTTCTACTTAGGCCCCAAATAGTTTGATCCTAAGCAAATTGGCTCAGCTAGGAGAAATTCAGAATTGGGAGATAGGAAAGATCCTGTATTTTTTCTCAAGGGAACCATTTTATGGTGATACTTTTCTACCATGTGACTTGTTTTTTCTGCCTCAAGCCAATAGGCTTAGAAGAAAGGTAAATGATATGGAACACTGGCAAGGCTAGATCTAAAGTTTTAATGACAAACCAAGTGGTTCCTTCCACATTTTAGCTATGCCCATAGAATAGTAATTCCACAGTGAGAGCTAAACTTTCCCTTAAGGATGGATAGTCCTCAATTAGGATCCGCAAATACATACCTTTTCATATGTGCTGAATATCTTGAAAAAAGTTTATTCCTTTAATTTGGGAATTTTTCCTAAGTTATTTACATAGTTAATTCATTTTATTTCTGCATTAAAACCCTAGCCACAGGTCCAACTATATCCCTCCATTACACAAAGATTGTGTGGCCTGCTCAAGACCACTTGCCATAAGTAGTTCAAAGGTAATCCGACATTTCCTCTTTCCCAAAATCTGAATTACCAGAAATTGTTTATGCTAGGTTTTTTGCATGTCTTAATGCTAAAGTCCAAATACCAAATTCCTGCGGGATTTATACTTTTACTTCAAGGGGAATTATTTAAGTTTACACATAGAAGCCTTTCTCGTGATTACAATTGTCCTTACTATGAGCAGATACCAAATCTATGTTCTTATAGAAAAATGTAAGTACTTTGCAGTGATTAAGAATTAGAGTTCATATTCAAAGATATTGGCACTTATTCATAAAGGTGACAATGATGTGCTGCAAAAGAACGTAATTACTAAGTTTAAATGGTGCTCGAAATTCTTGCTACGTGAAGTGCGCTCCCAGGAGCAATAGCAGTGGCATCCCCCTGAAGGCTGTCAGAAAGGGTGACTCAAGTCCCACTTCAGATCACCTGAATCTGAATCTGCATTTTAGCAAACCCACCAGGGATTCCGATGCGCTCTGAAGCTTGAGAAACACTGATTTAATTAATGACTCTGTTGATTTTGGGTTGTACAAGTGACCCAAAGAGAAAACAAACATCTTATATCTATGTGCGTCCTGGGGTACAAGGTGTACGCTGGCACTGAGCTGGTTTGCTAGAATGACTCCTGCACTAATAGGCACAGGGCTTTTGTGTAGCGATGGTCGTAAATCTCCAGAATGAGGGCATGGTCAGGGCAGAACAGAGGCAGAATGGAGGAGAACTGGTGGCCCCACTGCACTCAGGGGAGACATAAATCTGCACACTGGAAGTGTGTGTTTACATATGCTTTGCTAGCAGCTGCACAGGCTGCAAGTGCCCACCTCAGTGAGATCGGAGTCTCAATGAAACTGAAAAAATAATAATAATAAAAAGGACTCTTGCTGCTCCTGGGCTGGGCTGGGCTGGGCTGGGTGGGGACGGTGGGCTCATTACTGATGTCTTCCTAAGTTCAAAGGAAGAAACTTGACATCATTATTTCTGAAAAGGAAAGAACTTTTCTTAAAATTGTTAACCTGTAACTCCCTGGGATTAATATTAATCTGAACACACAGAGTTTTAAATATCCATCTTATAGAGTAAGTCTCGCATCAAGGTTGACTCAATACCATTTAAGAGCATGTTTCAATTTCAGAAGAAATATCAATTCCGTTTCAAAATGTTAAGCTCAAGGACTGCTACTACTATATTTGAAACATGCTAGAAAATTAATAAAACATGATGATTCCTATTTTAAATTAAAAGCTCCTACTGAAATAGCTAAATGCACTTTTTTACAACTACAAAGATGGACAATTGTAATAATCATTAAATCATCTCTGCGTAACAGGACTGGCATTATTATTATTCTCTATAGATTAAAAAAAAAACATGGAGGCACAGAGAGGTTAAGTAATTTGCTTGAGGTCACAAAGCTAGCAAGTGACTGAGTAAGAATTCAAGCCCTTTCAGTCCATCTCCAGAGTCCATTTAATCAAGTATTACACTCTCCTATCTTTCACTCTGGCATGTTTTTGGTGATCAGAAGGCACTCCTCATTCTCCCCAGATAAGCAAGGAAGCAAGCAATAAACAACAACACCACTAGTATCTGTAATTGGTATAGCTGGTACCTCGTACTTAATTCCACAAGGAAAAATAATGGTTAAACTGTGTATATTCCTGGGAAGGGTAAAATTCTGAAAGAACACCAGAGGACAAGTGTGTTAATTTTATTTTGCTCATGTAACAAACTGCCCCACATAATGGCTTAACAAAATCCATTTGTCATCCTGCAGTTCTATAGGCCAGAAGTCTGGGTACAGATGACTGGGGTAGGCCCTCTGCAAAATACAAGTATGGGCAGCATCTCAGTTCCCTCTGGGGCTTCGGGGGATGAATCCGCTTCCCGGCTTGTTTGCCTTGTTGGCCAGCTTCAGTTTCCTGTGGTTGTTGTGTGGAGGACACTGCTTCCTTGATGGCTGTGGGCTGGGAGCCATCCTAAGGTCCCCTTCATCTCTTACTCCATCTCTCCCTCTCATCTTTAAATCAGCAGCAGCATCTAAATCCTTCTTCTACTTTCAATCCCTCTATGTTCTCCTTTGACCTTATGTCTTTGGGCTCTGGCCAGAGAGAGCTACATGCTTTTACGGCTTCATGTGATTAGATTGGGTTTACCTAGGTAACCAGGGAAAATCTCCATATATTAAGGTCCCTAGTTGAAGTAACATGCACAGAGTACCTTTTGCCATATACAGTGACATATTTCCAGGGCCTACGGGTTAGGATGTGAACATTTTTGGGGAGGAGACATTCTGCTATGATAGGAGGTTTGGAAAAAGTGAAAGGGAGCCCAGGTCACCTAACTGGAGACCAAAAATAAACTTTGCAATCAATCACCTACTTTCGTCTAATACAATGCTCACTTTTCACACGTAATCTGTGATTATTTGCTTTATGTAAGACAATGTCTTCATACCAAATATTCACCGAAAAGGGAATTGTAAAAAATTAATTTGTCCATGTAATTTAAGTAAAAAATATGACACAAAGTGTCAGTTTCCTCATTGACTTTTGTCCAAAAAATTAAGAACTGGATGGGAAAATAAAATCTTCTAAGTTTTAACCTCATGGTGGTTCAAGAAAATATCTACATTTTATTAACACAACCAAGTGGATGCAAATATAAGTAATGCTAGTAAAGTCTGGTGAGGAAATACAAATCTTATCACATCAAAATAAAAAGAGCGTGCCACTCAAGTCTCAAGCTAACTAGTGTGGTATGTTTCACTTTGGCATAAATGTAAAATCCATTACAGGGGGCAAAATGAATTTTGGAGTCGTGCCCTTAAGCTCTATGATAGCTTTATTTTTATGATGTCTTTATTCTTTGAGATACTAAATATTGTCATTACTGATTCTCTAAACACAGCGGGCTTGTTACTGTGGTTATTAATGTTTTTAACGGTCCCATCTGTAAATAGCGTGCAGCCTAAACCAAAACACACATGCACGTCTCCAGAGCAGAAGACTGACACAGGACTGCTGACACATGAATGGGATGCTTTGTCTAACTAACACAAAAATGCAAATGAATTGCAGAGAAAGAAAACTAAAGAATTCAAAGGCTTTCTTGATTGCCTTCTTTAAAATGCCAAGAACTTAAGCTGGCCTTTCTTATCTTCCACTACACGCATGTGACACTTTAGGAGGTCTTTCTTATTGTACTATAATTCAGGGATTGTTCCAGCTCCGTGCTCCATGCCTTTTTCCAAAGGGCAGCCTGAGATGTATAATTCGGGTAATGAACAGCTGCATAATTTAAGGGTCGAGCTAGTAGGGCACTGTTCCTTATTTGTGTTGCTTTAGCAGTTGCCAAGATGTTCCAGGCCTATTTAGGAATACAATTTTTTGACTGCTTTATTTCTCTCCGATGATATATGCTGGGATTTGGTTGTGTTCCAGAAAGTGAATTTTATCAGCAGAAGTACCAGAGCAAGCTTTTCTCTCATTTTACTCCAAAGGGCAACAGCACTGAGCTATAATGAGGAAATTTTTTTTCCAGCCATGCACACTCTGTGTTCTATCAGGCAGGATTGTTTAAACCTAGTCCTGTCCCTTTCCAAAGCATGATAGACTCAATCACTGAGCTATCAAAGGCATTTCCACACTACATCCCTCTCACGCGAGCCCAATCTCCTGAACGTTGAAAAGGGCCTGGCAGCGAGGCCCTTCAAGATGAAGGCTGCATGCTGATTAATCAGTTGCTTTTTTATTCCATCTTGGCAAGTGGTCCCTGTTTGTAAATAAAAGGTTTACCCTGAATTTCCTGTAGACTCAGAAACATAAGGCTGGTTAGGGCCTCAGTCACAGAGCAAGAACGATGCCTGCTGTCCAATCCACAGACATGTGCTATGTCCACTGCCGTAAATACTCCTTAAGGTCTCGAAGTGTATCCCAAGTATGAGCTAAGCTAAAAACAATCATCATTTCAGATGATAAAGCAGAACAGCAGATTCAGTTTTTTTTTTTTTCCATCTCTTTAACACTCCCTGTTTTGGGGAGAGACCCCACTGAGCATTTGCAAAGGTAACGGAGTTTACACCACACAATAAGCTTGTCCAGGGCAGGGGTGGGGGAGTGGTAGGGGATGGGGAGTTGGGTGGGAGGGAACATCAGTAAAACAGAATATCTCTTTTTCAAGAAATAAATTAGTGTGCTCTTTCACTCGTCAGATGGTAAATAGCTAATGGAAAAGAAATGTGACAGACCACAAGGACTAGGAATTGTCTGCAAACTGGCAGGCGCTGTGATTTGCAGATGACCCAAATTATTTTCAGGCAGTTTGGCACATCTCTATTTGTCACACTTACACTATCAAGCCAAGTGCATTCAATTAATATGGAGTATTTTCCTGTTCTTGAAGTAGGAACAAAGCAGCATGCCTTTCTTGATGGCTCTCAAACACCCCCAAACAGCAAGAATTATAAGCCTCTTGTCATCATTCACCTCAGGTGATCTTCCATGATGAGCACGTGACCACTCAGAAATTCATTCTGGACGAGGGATTGTTATGCCTCCAAGACGCCCGTCTACTGTATGCACTGAGTGTGAGAACTCCAAGAGCTTAAAAAATGTGATTCTTGAAATACCCTTTTGCGATTAAAAACAAAACAAAACAAAAATTGGCATTTTCCTCCTCAGTTTTGAAAGCAAGGTGAAGAAGTTTCTTTTGTGAGAGGTGAAACCTTCTGAATCAATACCGGGGGTTGACACTGCTATATAAACCCATCCATCATGAGGCGGCAGTTATAGCGACGTCTCACAACATGGTTTGTGCGGTCGGTGGGGCAGCCAGGGTACTTAGGGAAATGCTGGCATGAGAGTTTCATTTCTAAAATCCTTTCCTCAATAAGACAGAATGCATGAGCTATATAGTTCAGAAAACACTGGCTAGGGGCCCCCGCTTCCAGTCCTGGCTCTTCCCCCATCTGGCTACCTGTCAGGTAACCCATGTTGGGAGAGCTTAACACACCCCCAAAACGAGGAATTAATGCAGACAGATGCAAATGGCACCTCCCAGCTCTAGATATCCATGAATCCCAAACACCCAGAGAAGTGTTTTTTATTAATTCTAAATGAATGCAGAGAAGTCAGAAAGGCTCATAACAAAAGCAAGCGACAATAGGCAACATGCTTTATTTCCCCCAAACAGAGTCGTTTCATTATATTAAATCTAGGATTATGGGGGCACATTAACTCTTTCAGGCCTTGAGGGGGTTTGTGTCAAAACAACACATCTTTACCACTAAAAATGCACTATGTATTACAATTATAAGTTACAGCCAGCTATATAAATTTTATACACTCATATAAAATGTACCTGGCACAGGAAATTTAAGAATGTCTCTAAAGAAAAATATATTAAAGTTCCCGTTCAATTGCATACCAAGTGCATTTTAATGTATTCGTGTTTCTGAACATATGTAATACACAAATAGAATGCAATAGTATTTTGCATTTACATCTTGAATTTTAATAGTTTTAGTGAGTCGCTCTGTTTAGATGGGGGGAAGAAAGATCCTTAACAGTTACAATTCCCTTATCATTCAGTGTACGTAAAATGTGTAAGTGTTCCAGGCCTTAGGCTATGGTTGAGACGGCAAATTAGAAACCAAAACAAATGGCAAAAGAGGTAAAAATGATTGTGCCACTCATTGGTGCACCACTCCCCCAAACCTTGACTGCAGAAATGATCTGCACGCAAAATCCATCTCGTCTTCTTTCTTGTGCCTACTAAATGTATTTTTCATCCTGATTGAGACCTATGGTACTCGGTGCACTTTCTGCTCCATGTTCATTAACTCCTTTTGGGCCTCACCTGCCCTCCTGCTCAGCCTTTTCCCGCCAAGGACAGAGATTGCAGATGCTCCTGCAAGGACCTTATAAAGCCTCGCTCTACTGACCCTCAGTTCCGCCTTCCTTGCTGACTCTTCACCCTGCCAAAGCCCCCTCGACTGCTTTCTTTGCTTCTCTCCTGAACGGCCAGCTATTGCAAGAGCAGCCCCCAGACTGGTGTTGACAGGCTCTTCTACAAATCTGTGCTGTTCAACCTGTGCTTTGACCCTCCCTGGTGTTCAACGATTCCCGTAATGATCCCTTATTGACTCACGGGAGAATTCAGCATGGGAGCTTTTCAGTTCAGGCCTAAACACTTCACTCTTGGCAAATGACACCATCTGTTATTTCACTGAGACTACTGAAGCCCTCATTTTCTTTATCTCTCCACCTTAACACTCATTCCTTTCCTTCATTAGTCTCTCAGAGAAAGAACCTCTCTCCTGCTTTACCCCTAATCTTTCACCTGTTTTCTTTTATCTTTCGCTGTCACATTCCAGGGGGCTTGTTGGTTGACAAGCACACCACTGGATCTTGATCTGTAAATCTTCACCCTCCACCCTGACTATATAAGACACGGTTCTATGCAATTTCCCCCGTCTGCAGACTCCTTCCATTGTAGAAATAACAGCCCCACCGCCAAACAACAAGAAACAAAATTCAACAACAAAAACCACTTTCCCCTAACCTTGCTGCTCTATCTCAAGTGCTTCTGGCGTTGCAATTTACCTTTCTTTTTGCTACCAGGTTCTCTAATGATTAATAGCCTAAGGCCTAATAGATCTCACTTCCACATCACCTTTCAAGTCCTTGCAATCAGTACCCTCCCCCAACTAAAATTATGTTTTTCAAGGTCACATTTGACTTCCACGTCAACCAATTATATTTTATTTCCTGACACCCATCTCCTTTTCCATATCCCTAGCACTCAAATAGCTCATTACACCTGTAAGCTTCCTCCTTCCTTGTGCATTAGGAGTTTCAGCCTAGGATTCAAAGACTGTGTACATGTATGATTCAGATATAAATGGAATGCCGAAACAGTGATGACCAAACATATGTACACATCAGACCAAAGTAGAAAATAGAATCCTGGGCTCACACCAGACCTCCTGAATCAGAAGCTGCAGTGAGGTGACTGCGAAGTACTGAGAGTTTGTCAAGCATGGATTCAGAGATCTACTTGGATGAGGTAGTGACATGAGGAAAACACCTTCTCATTTGATAACCAGCAGGCAGCGTTTGCTGGAAGAAGGATGCTGGTGCATCCTGGGCTCTCAGTAAAGGTTTGCTGAAGAAAGAAATTTATGAATGACTGCCTTGGCTGTCAAAGAGAAGCAATGATTTAAAGTACAATCCTGTGTTTTTCACTGTTTTTGTTTTCTGCTCAGTTCCCATTGTCTCATGGATGACAAGTTATTGCTATTTGATATTTAGGACCCAAAGCAGAAATTATTGTGATCAATGCAGAAAATGTGAGAAAGGGTTTCCTTCTTCTTTGCATCAGAGTGTGGCACTATGCTTTGGAGGAGACAGAAAATGTGTCATAGCTTTGGCACATCTAGAACTCTTTGCACAGCAGCAGGGCCTGCAGCCCTGGCAGGTCTCCTAGTATCCGACGTGCCAGGGTCACCAAGTGCCAACATCTTCAACAGCAGCTGATGAGAGTACCAGGGGCTTTGGAGCAATAGGAGACAGCATTACCAATCATCATCCCCACAGCAGTGCTGCTACGTTTACCTGGCCTACTGGGTGCTGGATGCTTTGCCAACTGGATAAACAGAAGAGGGCTAAAGAAGGAAAATGTTGAATGCCAGTTACAAGCTGAGAGAATGGAGCCCATGGAAGCTGCATGTCTTACAAGGTCAGAAGGATTAATGCTAAGGAAGCATGAATTCTACTACCAAGCCAATTATTTTTTTAGCTATAGATGTGTATGAGTCCAAAGAAATCCTTGACTTGAAAAATATCACACAGGCCTAGTCTTGTTGATTTTGTTCTTACTGACCTACTCCTCTTTTAAATCTTTTTTTTTTTTTTTTAAATCACATCCTTAAATGTTAGGCATTCCCAGGATACTTCCTTTGGTCACTTCACACTCTACATGCTCACTGATATCTAATCCCATAGCTTCAACATAATCTCTACTCATATGATACATGACCTATAACTTTAACTTCCAGACCTGACTCAGCTCTCACCTGACCTTCAGATTCATATTTTAGTTAAACATATCCGACTTGATATCTCACCCATACTATGCATCAACTCATCCTGAAGTAAATTCATTGGTGTACGTCCCCAAACTTCTTCTTTCTAACCCCCAATGCATATTAAAAGCAACATAATCTTCCCAATTATAGAGGTGTGAAACCTCCAAGTAATTCCATCCCTCTTCACCATGGCACTGCGTGCAGTTAATCAGTTCCTCTTTCCCCAAATACTGTATTTGCTTCACTTGGCTTCCGACAAACACTTGCTTGGGAGTTCTCTTGACATCACTGCCCACGACTCCTCCAATGTTGTGTGACAACTCCGAAGTGCTGGTGTATTACAGGGCGTAGTCCTTAGTCCTCAGACCTCTTCTCTTCTCTAATGGCAGTCATGGCAGATGGAATCTCATCTTGTCTCAGTTTTCTTTTACCTATCTCTCCATGAAAACTCAATTCCCCTAGTGTCTCAAGACCAATATCTTATAGTTACTTCATACAACTATCTTTCCTTCACCCCATGTTTGATGCACAGTCATATTCTGTGGATCTTCATAAGAAATCCAGAATCTGCCACTTCTTGCCACATCTAGCATCCTTGTCCAAATAGCCATCATTTCCTGTCTCAATGTTACAGTAATCACCTAGCAAGTATTCCTACTTCTTATTTCTCATGTATTTTTCAAACAGAATTAGAGTGAATCTCTTGATATTGATATCAGATTGTGTCATTTTTCTCTTCACAACTCTTCTGCAGCTTCCATCTCACTTTAATCACTGGATCATTGGCCAGGGTCTATGCTACTTAATAGCTTTTGAATAATATTATGTACAATGTAGACCAAAATGCTACTTGTCTTCTTACCCAACTTCATGGTGAACCTTTTCTCATTTACACTATTCCAAAGTATACATGACCAATTGTACATAACCAAGAAGATGGACTGTGTAGCTAATAGGAAAACATTATAATATTAATAATCATAGACATGAAAAAGAATTGAGATGCTGAATGGCTCAGTCGGTTAGGCCTCTGATGCTTGATTTCAGCTCAGGTCATGATCTCAGGGTCCTGGAATCGAGCCCCAAGTCAGGCTCCCTTTCCAGTGGAGGGTCTGCTTAAAGATTCTTATTCTCAAAAAAAAAAAAAAAAAAGATTCTTATTCTCTTTGCCCCTCTGCTTCTTGGGCTGTGCTCTCTCTCTTTCCCTCTAAAATAAATAAGTCTTTAAAAAATAATTATATCAGCAATAATCATTTGCAAAGAACCTACTCAAGACCAGACATAATACTAAACACTTCACATGTGTTCTCTCATTTAATCCTCTCTACAATTCCATAACTTAGTTATTAAAATTACCCTTCTCTGGCAGAGTAGCCAAGTTTTGACGGATGAGCCAAGCTTGGCCAGCCAAATCTTAAGCTAGTTCATTTAAAGTGTACTAGAAGATAATGGGCTTATGGTAGTAACTAATAATGAAAGCCTAATTTGAACCACATTATATCTTCATGCCAGGAGTCTCCTACTGCTAAAAGGTACTCCTACTGGTACCAAAAGCTACCAGTAATGACACTACTTCTGTTCTTTTTTTTTTTAATAAATTAATTTTTATTGGTGTTCAATTTACCAACATACAGAATAACACCCAGTGCTCATCCTGTCAAGTGTCCCCCTCAGTGCCCGTCACCCATTCACCCCCACCCCCCGCCCTCCTCCCCCTCCACCACCCCTAGTTCATTTCCCAGAGTTAGAAGTCTTTATGCTCTGTCTCCCTTTCTGATATTTCCCACACATTTCTTCTCCCTTCCCTTATATTCCCTTTCCCTATTATTCATATTCCCCAAATGAATGAGAACATACACTGTTTGTCCTTCTCCGATTGACTTACTTCACTCAGCATAATACCCTCCAGTTCCATCCACTTTGAAGCAAATGGTGGGTATTTGTCGTTTCTAATGGCTGAGTAATATTCCATTGTATACATAAACCACATCTTCTTTATCCATTCATCTTTCGAGTGGGCACCGAGGCTCCTTCCACAGTTTGGCTATTGTGGACATTGCTGCTAGAAACATCGGGGTGCAGGTGTCCCGGCGTTTCATTGCATCTGAATCTTCGGGGTAAATCCCTAACAGTGCATTTGCTGGGTCGTAGGGCAGGTCTATTTTTAATTCTTTGAGGAACCTCCACACAGTTTTCCAGAGTGGCTGCACCAGTTCACATTCCCACCAACAGTGTAAGAGGGTTCCCTTTTCTCCGCATCCTCTCCAACATTTGTTGTTTCCTGCCTTGTTAATTTTCCCCATTCTCACTGGTGTGAGGTGGTATCTCATTGTGGTTTTGATTTGATTTCCCTGATGGCAAGTGATGCGGAGCATTTTCTAATGTGCATGTTGGCCATGTCTATGTCTTCCTCTGTGAGATTTCTCTTCATGTCTTTTGCCCATTTCATGATTGGATTGTTTGTTTCTTTGCTGTTGAGTTTAATAAGTTCTTTATAGATTTTGGAAACTAGCCCCAAAAGCTACCAGTAATGACACTACTTCTGTTCTAAGAAATTGGTTGTATTTTGTGTATTTAAAGTAGGGAGGTGGTGGAGCACCAGGGTGGTTCAGTAGGTTGACTTTTGATTTCAGCTCAGGCCATGATCTCTGGGTCCTGGGGTCTAGCCCCACGTCAGGCTGGCTGTTCAGGGGGGAGTCTGCTTCAAGATTCTCCCTCTCCCTCTACCCCTCTCTCATCACTGGCTTGCTCTCTCACTCTCTCAAATAAATAATTGATTCTTTAAAAAAAATTAAGTAGGAAAGTGGTAAAAGAAAAAAAAAGTATGTTTGATTTATAGCTATCTTAAAGGAAAAACAAAATTACAGTTGACCCCTGAATAATGCAGGGGTTGGGACACTGACTCCTGTAAAATTGAAAAGCCATGTATAACTTCTGACTCCCTAAAATTTCACTAAGAGCCTACTGTTGACCAGGAAGGCTTACTGATAACACAAACAGTTGATTACCACATATTTTGTATGTTATATGTGTTATACATTGTATTCTTATAGCAAAGTAAGCTAGAGAAGAGGAAATGTTATTTAAAAAAATCATAAGAAAGAGAAAATAGATTTATACTCCTGTACTGTATCTACTGGAAAAAATCCATGTGTAAGTATAACTGCCCATGTAATTCAAAATCATGTTGTTCAAGGGCCAGCTGTATTTTCTTTAATTAAGATCAATGCTAATGAAATAATGGAAAATGGGAACAGCATTTCAAATCCTCAAACATATTTGAGTGCTATTAGGTACCACACATTGAGCTCAGTTATTTCATATTACCTCATTTAATCTTCACACTAACCACACAGGGTATTAACTAGATATTACACATGAAGGAACCACATTTGAAAGAGATTAGCTGGCATGCCCAGGACCGTAAAGCACAAGGTGGACTGAATCAATATATTCCAAGGTATATCATCTTAATTTTGATCCAGTTTATTTTCTCACTGACAGGAAGTAAAAAACAAACTGGCTTCACCCTATACATTCATTTCTTATGCTGCATTCTTTCCCTCAGTTATAGTTGGTGATATAGTTGGAAACATTCTCAAGAGAGTTTTTAAACTTTAATCATAAATAAAGAGATAGCAACCAAAGATACTTACTTTGGGCCTTTATTTCTTAAGTCACCTAATTCAGGGGTTTCTTTGAAATTATCCATGCTTATCATGCATGTTCTTATTCTTTTTTATGTCCTATTTAACAGTATTAGTCTGCTTGGGCTGCCATAACAAAACACCACAGGCTGGGGCACTGAAACCCACAATTTATTTCTCAGTTGTGGAGATGGCAAAGTCCAAAATCAAGGCACCAGCAAGGTAAGTTTCATTCTTAGGACTCTTCTCAGGGCTAATGGATGCCAATCATCTCTCTGTGCACTCACAATACCTCTTCTTTGTGTTCTCATGGAAAGAGAGAGCAAAAGCATGAGCTCTCCGGTGTCTCATCTTCTAAGGCACTAATCCTATCATTTAGTGCCTCATGCTTATGTTCTCAATTAACAGGAATTACTTCTTTAGACACCCCTTTCCAAGTACAGCCACACCAGGGTCTGGGCTTCACATATGATTTTGGAGGGGCACAAATATGCAGTGTATAACAATAATCCATCTTGTCACTGGTCCTGTACACATGTTTTATAAACAATAGCTGAAAGTGATTCCAGAAGGTCACTATTCCAAAATAAAACTGCTCATTGACATACAGTGTCACAAACACCCAGCAACTTGCAGATGGATCACAGAGCTGTGGAACATTTAAACAGATTCTTCCATTCTGATCTATCCATTGAATGATAACCATGACCTAATGCACAGTCATGATCGATACATATATATGCCGTGGCTGTAAAACAGCCTCTCTAACCAGGGAGGGTAATCCTCCATTTTACAGATTTGAAGAGCCAATCAATTAAACACTGGATAAGGTCAAATACTATTGATTCAAGATTCAATGAAATCCCTTCCTTTACCTTCCCCTCTTTTGATTTTTCTTGTGATCTAAGTATGGTTTCTTTAAAATACATTTTTATAGCAGCTGCACTTCCATAACGGTAGAACGTGAATGGTCCTCAAAAAACGTAATGATTCACTGGCACCAAAATCAATAGTGTTATCAAACCTTGAAGGCATGAAAAGGTGGAAAAATAAAAATATTAATGCCTAAACTTCAAGAGCATACTTAAGAAGTGGAATTTAAGAGATGCCCATTGCTAGGGGGAGGTAGGTAGTTCATAAATCAATTTAGATGAACAATTCCCTCCAGTGTATCTGTGAGCACAACATAAGGATACTGTTAATAATGTGTTTAAGTATCACTCTTCATTCAACTCTGATTTTTGACACAATTTCAGATTATTTCTTGAAAGTCCTCTGGGTACTGACCCGGCAAATTTGATATACATTGTACTCTTTACTCTGTACAACTTTTGGGTTTTACTGACACCTCTTTATGCTGCAGATAAGATAACCTTTGTAGGTTGTAGGTGTCATATCTAAAGGCACGGCTTCTATGCTTACTTAATATAATGATGTTTTCATCTTCATAAACAAGTAATAAAATGGTGTTTTGTAAGTAGAACAAATGCATTTCAGAGCTCCGTCTGCATTTGAGTCTCAGATACTTAAGTATATCCCTCTATCTGGAGTTAAAACTATTCGCTGCTGTATTTTTATCTAACTGTCTCCAGGAACTAGTAAACAGAGAATTGTAAATATTGCATGCTTGGAAAAATTCCACCTGGCACAAATCAGTCACTAGGTGGCTGAATATTGTGAATGGAAACAACTGGCAAGAAGGAAAATCCTCTTGTTAGAAGACAGCAGGGCACAGTGTTCTGCGTTTTGGAAACAAAAATTTGCTTTGAGGAGCTTCGATGATGTTTTAATGGAAACAACACTCCTTTCCCTGTTTACTCCTCTCTTTTGCTTTCTTGGTAACCTCATAAATTCTGAACTTGGTTTGAGTGGGTTTTCCTTTTTTTTTTTTTTTAATGCTACCCAAAGAGAAGCTGGAAGGGATATATATATATCATTAAATATCAGATTCCCTCTTGCCTCTGATTTTCCAGATTTATTCTGTACTTGGAAGTCTCTTTGACATATTATTTTTAAGAGGAAAGATAACTTTTTTGGGAGCACCTGGGTGGCTCAGTCGGTTAAATGTCTGCCTCTGGCTTGCATCATGAACTCAGAATTCTGGGATGGAGTCCACTCTGCCCCCAGCAAGGAGCTCCTTGCTCAGTGGAGAGCCTACAAGCCTTCTTTTCCCTCTCCCTCTGCCTGCCACTCCCCCTTCTTGTGCGCGCTCTCTCTGCTCTCTGTCAAAAAAATAAATAAAAAATATTTTTAAAAAGATATTCTTTTAATCAACTCAAAAAAGCAGAAATAAAATAAGACAGACAGTATTTAACAGTACGGCAATCCATTGAACTCTCATGTGGCTCTCTCTTGTTCTGTTTTTTTTTTAATTAATTAATTAATTAATTTACTTATTCTTTCTTGCTTTTTTTTTTAATTTTTATTTATTTATGATAGTCACACAGTGAGAGAGAGAGAGGCAGAGACACAGGCAGAGGGAGAAGCAGGCTCCATGCACTGGGAGCCTGACGTGGGATTCGATCCCGGGTCTCCAGGATCGCGCCCTGGGCCAAAGGCAAGCACCAAACCGCTGCGCCACCCAGGGATCCCTCTTGCTTTTAAGATGAAAGCACGTAGTTTCTATTTGGTTGTTTTCATTTGTTTTTAATGAGAAAAATTATATGGGCAAAGAGCTCAAGAATGGCATTTTAAAAATCAAATTTCCTGTCTGTTGCAAAACTTCTTGCTTAGAAAAAATTGACACACCTTTTTTTTTAATGTAATTAAAGTGAAAGTAGAAAGTGACACTTTAGAAGAGAAATAAAAGTAAGAAGAAAATGGAAAGAGCTGTTAGCTGCTTAAAAAATGGAGTTTAAGAATACCATACTTATTAAACAAGACCAAAAGTGGAAAGGCTTTCATTTTGACAAAAGTGATTTAGCTAAGAAAAAAAAAAAAAAAAAAGCCCCTCCTTTCTACTAACACTGCGGCCCTCTGCTTCCACTTCTATTTCCTACAGCAAGTACCAGCTACCTAGACTTTTTATGGAAACTAGCCTCATTCCATTCCATGGCTCATACTTTTCAAACTTCAAAATGCATATAAATTGCTATGATACATGTTCCTCTTCAGTAAATCTGGAGTGGGGCCTGAAAGTCTGCATTTTCAACAAGTTCTTAGGTGATGTCTCTGCTGCTTGGTCATGGCAACACGGGAGTAACAAGGCCAGGGTACAGGCTGAAGATAGTCTAACAGCACATCTACAGATGAGTCATCGCTTGATTGTGCATGGTGGTTTCTCACTCTAGTAACAACCTGAACCAAGTGAATACTGTTTTTTCTTTTCTCCACCTGATTAAGAAGCAAGAACAAGCTTCCTTATTCACACATTCTCTATTTACAAATTTTCTTACTTGCTAACAATTTATTTGTAATCACAGAAACCAATGACCATGCTTTTGTAGTCAGTAATGGACATGGACAGAGCAGTGGGAAATTTGAGTTGCCTGATGTCCACATTCATAGCTGAAAGCCAACAAGATGACTTTCTGCTTTTTTGTTTCGATTCTTGCATTGTAGTGAAATGTCCTTTTTGAGGTCTACTTACTGCCACACTTTGTTGGATTTTTTTTTTTTTTCTTATTTCACTGCTTAAAATGACCCCAAGCATAAGGCAGCAGTGCTGTCTAGAGTTCTTAAGCTCAAGAAAGCTGTGATGTGTCTTTTGGAAAAAGTGCACGTGTTAGATAAGCTTTGTTCAGGCATGAGTTATGGTGCTGTTGGCCATGAGTTCAATGTTAATGAATCAACAATATATAGTAAATAAAGTGTCTTTAAATAGAAACATGAATAAAACAAGTTTATATATTGATTGTTTGATGAAAATATTGTGACCAGATGCTCAGAGGAACCTAACCCTGTACTTCCCCAAAGAGCAATGATTCTGCGTTGGCTAATTTAGTGTTCATGGTGATTTTATAGAACAAAACTACTGCAAATAACAAGAATTGACTATGCCTTCTGTACTATTCTCAGGAGAAAACTTCAATGGGAACATAGACTCCAAATTGTTGTCCCCTTTGACGATAATATTCCTTTTTGGGTGTCCACTCTTACTCTCAAGCCAGATATTTCTGTACTATTTTAAGCAGTAAAAAATAGTTTATTAAGTGAAAGATTAAGCTTTTACAGAATCGTTGAAGCTTTACAGAAGCTTTGCATTTTAAAGGTTAGCTTGAAAACCACTCTTTTGAAAGAATCTTCCTGTTTAGGCATTTGACAAGGTCATCAAGTTTTACAATATACTTCCTCTTCCAACTCCTGTCTTTGCTAAGCCAAAATCTGTTTTCTTCAAATCTCTTCTACAACCTCCTGAACAGGTTCGTAGCTCTTGTTCTACAATTATAATGGTCTATATTTATCTTTCTCACCAATATTTTCTTTTTTGGTAGAGCCCATTTTGCTCCAAAAAAAAAAGAGGCTTAAAATTCATTACTGTATGAAAAACAATAATGTAACTTCTTTAATAAAGGCAACTGAGACAAAGCACAAAAGCGAAGATGATGTGTCAGAAGCCTAACACTGACTGTATCCAGTTCAGATAGTTAACTAAAGATTATTACTTAGGAACAAAGGGAAATCCTAGATTGTGAACCAGATCACTTAACCACTGAACAAATATATTTCAGCACCTACTAAGTGAGACAAAATTTCACACATAAATTAAGTATCTTATTTGATTCTTACAACACTGCTTTGGTGACAGGGTAATCATATGAAGAGATGATACATAATGTTTAGGTAATTTGCCCAGTCAGAATTAGTACCTGGCAGGAGTGGAAAGCAAACCTGGCAATGAACTCCAAAGCCCCACCTTTCCACTTTGTCCTCATGAGCAGGAAAAAAAAAAAATCAGAAAGATAAGAGAAGTATATTCCCATCACTATGGAACTTGTAGTTTCTTAGAAAAGAGAAAAGGAGTAAAGAGTATCACAAGTCAAATTATGATCAAGGTTTGAGATGAATCATACTGGACACATGAATTCAGAGAACCCACTCAAACCATCATAAAGAAGTTTGCATCAAGATGAGCTTTGGTGAGCAGGCAAGATTTGGATGAGTAAAGAGAAATGTAGAGAAATTTCTATCAAGAGGAGTTGAGATGATTACAACATATAAACAGAAAAGTAGAATGTTTGAGTGAGGCCATTGGTGAAATCAGATTTTCTGAATCAGAGGATTTCTTCAGGGCAATGTTTGGGAGACAAACCTTGAAGGGCAAGTTATTAGGGAAATGGAATGTTTTCCAGATGGAAGGTAGGGGGTATATTGTATACTCTAACAAAGATGAGCCACAGATGCCCAAATGAATGACACTGTTTATCAATTAATTCTTTGAGTAATTTAAACCAGCAGGCTCCCAAATCCTTTCAGCCAACTTCAGACTCTTCAGGGAGCAAGGTAGATAGATCATCAACATAGGTGTGCATTTGACAACACATGTTAAAACTCCTGGTTGCTAAATTGCATGCAAAGATTCAACTTCACATGATTGCTCTCCCTCAGATGTCTATTCCTTACTCTGTAAGACCACATACGATAGGAATAATCTCATGACCAAAGCTTATTAGATCACTGAGGCATACTTGAATTAAAACTCATCTGTGTGCTCTCACAACAATCTCCCTACATACAAGAAAACAAAATGTAGTTAACTATACACAATACCCACATTGGACACACACTTTTTGTTATGAGCACAAATGCCCTTCAAATATAATCTATATCGTACACTTTTCGATTCTTTCCTGAGATTATTCAGTAAGTTTATCAGTGCAGATGGTTCACAAGATTTTTTATTTTATTGTCACGGTAACTAGAATAAATGTATTGCTTCCATAACTAGCATAGAAATATTCATCAGTGATATACTCTGAGCAATGCAATATGACTTGTCATTCTAATTAAAATTAAATCTGATACAATGTAAGGAATATAATTAAGTTGCTTACCAAAATAAGTTTAAATTGATTACATAATGATGATACTTTGATTGAATTTTACTATCTCCCTCATATAACAAACAGTAAATTATTAATCGTTTTAACTTAAGCAAAACTACTAATTAAAGGCAAATACCAATTTTTATAAAATGTTAATAACATGGTCATTTCTAGATCAGTAGGACACCTTTGGTGGGAATTTAATTATTTTCAGCATTTTTATTAGCCTTTGTCCAGAATTAAAGTATTTAAAATGTTAGAATGAATTTATCAGATTACATATAGTTATTATTACATTAAAAAGACAAAATCCTTATTATGTTAATATATTATTTATACAAGGTCCTTCATGAATTAAAAAATGATTTTCAAAGTAGTTAAATTCATTTTTCTAGAATGAACAATTACAAACTCTCATTTAATAAAGTAATCAAGGGAATCTCTGGGTGGCACAGCGGTTTGGCGCCTGCCTTTGGCCCAGGGCGCGATCCTGGAGACCCGGGATCGAATCCCACGTCGGGCTTCTGGTGCATGGAGCCTGCTTCTCCGTCTGCCTGTGTCT
This sequence comes from Nyctereutes procyonoides, assembly GCF_905146905.1. Taxonomy (NCBI): domain Eukaryota; kingdom Metazoa; phylum Chordata; class Mammalia; order Carnivora; family Canidae; genus Nyctereutes; species Nyctereutes procyonoides. Next base: position 21,273,667 of record NW_026575121.1, read on the forward strand.
CTGCCTCTCTCTCTCTCTCTCTCTCTATCATAAATAAATAAAAAAAATATTAAAAAAATAATAATAAAGTAATCAATATATATGGAATTTTTCTTTAGGATGCCCTTTTTTTTTCTTTAATGTTTACTTGGATTGAATTTGTGTTTTTATAAACTATTACAAAACAGTTAGTTGGCAATTGGCTTTCAACATTAATGTAAAACTTGATTATGCAAGAGCTTAAGAGAGAATATCTCTCTCTTCTAGAACAAAATAAGTATATGGTACATTATGGTCTACCTCTAGCTCTTTAGTTTCAGCATGTTTCTTTGTTTGCCTGTGCCTTTTTTCATGGGGACAACTGACCTCTTGCAAGGTGATTTACAAATAGAGGTCTGTAAATTGTTAATATACAAAATACCACATTTATTTTTAGTTTCATTTTAAGTGTTGCAAACTTTGTTTTTGTTTTCTCTCCCCATGACTGGTAAATAATTTTTCTCTGAGGTCATGTAGATTAATTTTAATTTCAGGCAAAAGACAATCGCCAATGGTGATTTCATACTACATTGGCTTCTTGGGTCTCTTTTGGGATACTTTCAACTATAATCAAGCCTGATGGATATTACACAAATAAAATAAAACATTTAAAGTAACACAGTTGACACTGAATGATATAATTTCACAGTTTCTTCATAAAGCTGACTACATTTCAGATGCCTTAGGTTTTAATTCAGTACCTAAAAGCACAAGTATCACCTCCCTTATTGTATCATTTTTTGTCTGAAAGACATTTGAGCCATCCTGAAGTGTTTTTTTTTTTTTTTGTTTGTTTGTTTGAAGGAATATCAGCATTCCACAAAGACTGTTGATATTCTTCATTAGCTATAACATAGTTAAAATCTAGCACCTGCAATAAATCAAAGTATTGGAAGATTGCATTAAAACTTATGACAGTTACAGAGTTTGGTGGGTGTTGGTTGTTTTTTTCCTCCCCAGTATTCCAGGGTCATCACTCATAATAGTGAAAAGTATAGCATAAAGGGGAAAAAAATTCAGAATGTTCCTAAAAATAAAATAGAAAGCCCTCAGGAGCCCTTTCAGAACAACAATAAAAAGTATTGCTAGCTGTAAAATTTGTAAGCAGGTTCCATCCTGTCGGCACAGAAACAATGAAGATGAATTACATTCTGGGAGAAACACTGAGACTGTCTGGTAACATAGTGGCAAATCTACTACCGTGAGGACAAAGCACAACTATTTCTTCTGTGTCTTAAGTTGAAGGTTGTTGGAACAAGGGGTAGGAATTAAACGGTAACAAAGGACCATCTTTAGAAATTCTCTCTTTAACCATTCAATTCATTCATCTGACCATTATTTGGGCTACTGGGTCTTCAGGATTTCTGTACTGCCTCTGAGCTCATAAGTATGTGTGCTTTTAAAATCTAAGAGCTGAATATTAGGTAGGGTGATGATAGCTATTTATATCTCTTTCAAATATCGTTAGGTGTGATGAGAAAACAAGTTTGAGGTTTGTTTGGCTAGCTCTAAAAAAAGGTGCTTTTGTCTCTGGTAAAAGGACATTTGAGCTATGTGGGAGATGTTGGCAGTTGGTAGGAAATGTTGGGGAGGATCCCACAGAGTCCTGCCGAGCAAACCTACTACAGAGAGACGCATCTGTACAGGAACTAAGAATCTTGTTTTGCATATGTCCTTGTTTGATGCCCTGGATATTCCTGTGGCAGCTGCAAAGACATGTTGCTAAATAGGGAAAAAATGGATAGGGGTTGCTTTGCAAAATCTGATGCCCACCTTGATGGCAGGTTGTAAGTTTAATAGCAAACTTTCTGTATCCTGAACCAAGGTCAGCATATGCAAAATGAAACTCACACCACAGCAGAAATGGGGAGAGTGTTTATTAAACCTTAACTGTGATTCTCAAAGGATGTTTTGGTGTGCAATATGCCTACCCTCTACTAAAACAGCTTGACTTTTAATGTAAATTTAAAATTCAGAGGTTTTCTTTCTTCTGCGTTTATGAATGTTAATTAAAAGAGACATTGGCTAGTTGGAGCAACTATTTAAAGTCTTCATGTGACAATATTTGAAAGTTGCTTTCCTTTTATGTTGTTATTCAAATTTGCTACCTGTATGCAATGAATGTGGCTTGAGTCAATTGTACATTAAAAATTGGAAGTAATATTAGGTTCTCTGAAAATCACTGAAAATTGCCATAATTCATGTTCCAGAGTCTTGATGATTGATTGCATTAAAGCAGTGATAAAATTCAAGGTGAACTGAAATAAATGTTAAATGAAGGTTCTTTTTAACCTCATCAATACCCTTCTAATACATCAAGATTTCTGAGTTTGGGGTATAATAGTAACCACATCTCCAGCAATTGCCTAGCATTAGATACGGTATTTGCATGAGTACCTAATAATCTCCTAAACCTATCCTTCTCCCAGTGGAGCTAATTTTTGATGGAACACCATTGAGAACAATAGGTCACTCAGAGCAAATGAAGTGGGGCTGCCACTGTGTGTCCTCAAGTGCTCTTGTATAGCCCAGGGTTGGATGGCTGATGAGGTAATCTGCATAATAACATGGCCCTGGTGTGCTTCTATTAAGTCAATGAAGCACTGACTATATACCAAAGTGCCACTGGTATCTATTAAGTGGACTGGATCCACAGGCCCACAATGCCTTTACTCATCTGACAGGAAGAACTATGTGCTAAGCTAATAATTACACCTCTTTACTCCTCCACTCAGTTCAAATTTTGCCTGTCAGCAGTAAAATAAGTATAATTCTAATTAAATGAGTTAAAATACATTGCTCTAATTATTTGTGTATGTATGCTCTGTGGACTAAATGTGTGTAAATAATTACTAACTCAAATTAATGAATTTTTAATGCAAATATATAAAAAATAAAACACAGTAGTACTCATGGAGTTAGAAAGAGGTGAAAATGTGATTTGTTTAGAAAGCGATAAATACATCAGTCTTTCATGTCACTAATTTTTCTTGTCGAAATAGCATTCTCCTTTTTAAGATGTCATTCATTTGGTATTTCCAGTGTCAGCAAAATCATAGTAAAAATGATATTTCAAAATTGAGATCTGAGAATGATTTTAAAGCATAAATTTAAAGCATATACATAAAGATGTTTGTTCTGCACAAAAAAAGAAGTGGAAAACAAATGCATACCACATAAATTCAATTTGTTTTATCTATTGATCATCAGAATATATATTTTAAGGTAAGAAAAAGTTTGATCTATAAATGGCTCAAAGTACTGGATTTTTTTTTTTTTTAATTTGAGAGAGAAAGAGAGAGCACAAGAGGGGGGGATGGTGGTAGGGAGAGGCAGAGGGAGAGGAACAAGTAGATTCCCACATTCCCCCCAATGTTGGGCTCAATCCCAAGACTCTGAAATCAAGACATGAGCCCATGTCAGATGCTTAACCAACTGAGTCACTCAGGTGCCCCAAATACTGGATTTTTTTTTAAAGTCATATGCTGTAGGACAAGCTTATTAAGAAATGTGAAGGCTTATGTGTAGTGTTAACCACTGGCTCCATTAGTGTTTGAGCCGATACTCAAAATCTGTCTTTAGCTGCATAATGTGATATCATTTATTGGCTTATGTTTAAGTTAAGACTTTTAAATTTATAAGAAAAAATCCCTTAATTTTGTAATGTCAGGTTCTTAAATTGCTAACATCTTGATTAAATTAGGCAGAGTTCTATTTTAAATTCCTGGTCAAGATATTGGACTTACCTTCTTAGTCTGACATCATTCTGGAGATTTAAACTGACCTCCATTAGACTTGCTATGAAGTACTAGCTGTCCTTAGAATGCACTCTAAATGTGATCTGCATTTCCCCTGTTATTCTTCAATAAAATCCATCAATAACATTTAAAAATGGATAGAGTACCTACTTGTTTAAATAATAATTTAAAATCTTTCATGAGAAGTTAAAACTCAGTCTATCAACTTAAAAGAAAGTAATTTCCCAATGTTATGTAAACATAATGGAAATCTTTTAGTCAAATATTTGTTTCATACAGTACTCCTGCATGAGAGCTACTACATTTAGAGAATATCTAAGTTAAGCATTAGCAAAATTTTGGTCCCTTGCATCAGGGAGTCATTCTCAAAGTCATTACCACAGGATGATCTCAACATTGAATGGATCCAACTGGGATTCCAAGAGTGAAACCTTGTATCCATTGTGAGAAGACTCTATCCATAAACATGTCCTTCCTACATTTTTTTTTTGTATTAAATAAAATTATTACAATACTATAAGTCCCTGGAGATGGTGGATGTACATATGCATGTTTCTCGGCCTCTCTATCTCTCTGTTTCTCTATCTCTATCTCTCTTTTTGTGGATTTTGTCATGAATGTGGCTGAGGGGTAAGTACATGTGTGTGTACACGTGTGTGCATATGCATGAATGTGTGGAATCTGTAACATGTCAAGACCTACCAATTGAGGCATATGACATTCTAAGAAAAGGACAACCATATCACATTCTAATTGTAGCTCTTGTGCTCTGAGCAATATCTTAAACAACTTATATATTTTATATAGCTTATCTCTCCCTTCGTCTATAAAAAGAGATGATTATATAAAGATCCTTATATTTTTTGTAATTCTTAGTGTGACTAAACAAACCAAATGTCCTTTAGATTGATTTTACTTATCAAATCTTATCAGATCTTTTGATTTTTCTCCCTTGGTTAAATTAAAAATACAACATATTTTCATGTTTCCTTTAAATCCTTTTGCAAAAAAGAAGAGGATCAAGATTAAGACTGTCTGCTAGAATATCCAGCTTAAGTATCAGCCAGAAATCAGTTGAGAACTGTACATATCATTTTTGATGGAAATAAAAAGATAAAGCATGAAATTAGAATAATGAAAATTATAAAATAGAAGTCTGATATTGGAATAATACCTTTGAGAGTTCATTCCAAAAGATAGACCCTTAAAATCTGAGAGAGAATTATGAACATCATTCCAACTCCTCCTTGCTTATTTTATATATTCAAGACAGACTCCATAGTAAATTCTATAACCAAAATATGTAAAATCCAGATGGCAGAGTTCAATTTTTACTGACTTTCATGAGAAAATGTACTTAAATATGAGCAACTATATTGGTACATGTGAACATATTCTCTTCATGCATTATGCATTTTTTTCCGCATGTCAGTGTGTACATATTTCCATGAACACACGTTGAGGCTTGGAATAATGATGTTGGGCCTACTACTTTTGCAGTTTCTGAAGAAACAAAGTTTATTTTCTCACTTCTTTTTTACTTTGTGTTTATTTTATTTAAACACATATTCATACAGTGGAGCAGGTCTGGTAAACTATCCTTGACTTGATTGTCTACAAAATACACAGATACCTCTAGTCATGTAGCTAGAGGGAGGTGGAGGCCCTAATTCTTCCATCATGGGTGACAATTTGATTAGTCTAAATCTTCAGCAGGTCCTCCATTATTGGAAGTGTAATATTGATTTTAATTGGTAAACCTTTAAGATGTTTATACTGAAAAGAAAATGATTTCATTCCAACAGCTGTCTAAAGCGTGATCTTACGCAGCAGTAAGTTTATTTTTTTAAAGTCTTTTTGCAGAACTAATATACTTAGGATATACAGGGAAATTATTAGGAATCTCTTCTTTCTACCCACTGCATTAAATTGCCTAATTTTCTGACAGCTAGAAATACATTACCAGAGTACACAGAAAATGGAATGAAATAGAGAGTGAAACCCCATGCAGATTAAGGAAAGAAAAAATTATCTCTATATGAGAAAGAAAACCTTGGAGAGAGGAAATAGCTAGATACTGCTACATCCCTCAAATATGTGAGTCAAAGATTGATTTTCTTGCATTCTGCAAAGTAGATGCAAAGATTATGCTGAAAACAGGAGAGAACATAATTGTACAACTGCCAATGTGAATTGAGGATTCAAGGAGAATAGAAACTCTGATGCTAACAAATTCAAAACTAGGGAAAGGCTCAGCAGGTATTTCTCACCAACTCTTCCAACCCTTTAATTCTGTAGCTCTGCATTTCAGAAAGGACAAGTGCAACCTCAGACACAGTTTTTATCATGACTGCCCTTTCTGAAGGATTGGCCCTTCCTTTATCATAAAAGGGAGGGACATAGATGAACTTATTAATTTCTTTCATTTTAGAGTACATGGAGTTGGAGTAAAAATACACCTCCCTCCTACAGTTGTTCCATACCTTCCTCTACTCTGTTTTCTGGCTCATCACATTGCAAGAGTGAAGCCCGTATAGCAGGCAGGGAGCAGAACGACAAGGTTCCCTCCTGGAGAAATGTCATCTAATGGCTCTTGTAGTCCAAGTGATGTGCCACCTCTGGAGAACACGGCTGTCTGACAGTTATTTCTGAGTCATCTTGGTGTATTTGAAACACTTGATTCTCTTCCTTAGACACTTGTCAACATGTGCAGATGATGTTTTAACTGGCGCATTGTCACAAGCTACATGAAATCAGGAAAATCTGAGTAGCTGTGAAAACTGTGACTTCCAACTCAAGTAAGAATTAGAGTGCTAGAAACAGAAAGAGACCTCTTCAGAGGAGGCATTATTTTTATTCCTTTGACTATGTGACTTTGCGTTAACAGATAATCAGTTAGGTTTAAGTCTTCATTTCCTTTGTCTTTCTTGCACTCCAGCAGAGATGAAGGAGAGCATGGGACTTATTAAATTACAAAATAGAGAAAAATGATGAAGTCCTAGTTTTTGGTTGTTGTTTGGTATGTGGATGGTCCATACAAATTGCTTAGATTCCATCTCAACTGGCCTGTGATTTTTCTCTTCACAGTAACAAATTTTGTTCATCTGAATAGCCAGTGCCTAGTTAAACTCTTGATATATTACAAGGACCTAATAACTGTTTATTGAATAGAGTGATAGAATTAATCATTTAAAACAAATCATATAATTCATATATATTACTCACATAATCATATAGGAGTAATCCGAGGTTAGTATAAAACTATTTTTGCAAATTTTAAAAGTATCACTTTTTATTTGTTATAAAACTCTCAAAATAACATACAATGTACGTGTAGTAAAATTTTCTATTAAGGTATATTCATATTAAGATTCACTAAATCAAAATAAGGAAAGAAGGAAATAAAACAACAGCAAAGAGAATCCATTATTTCTTTCTTGGACTTCAGATTCAATGTGAGTGATTTACAATGTTCTTTTAAATTCCCTAAGTTCATGTTAAAAATATATTTCTCCTACCTAAGCTACTATTTTTGTTATCACAAAATGGACCTCTACAGATTCAGAAAGTTTATTTACTGATTATAATCATTCTTTAACTCTTTATGTATCACCTAATGCCAATAGATTATATCCATGAAATAAGCATGTTTACCTAAATTTATTGATTGAAATAATCTTTTCTCAACAATCATTAGTATGTTTCTCTTCCATTACAATATATTTCAATTCATTCTAACCCAGACCCAGATCTTTTTGTGAAATGATACTAATATTGGTGTCTCTGTCTTTTAAAACCTCCTTTTAATTGCATTTACTGTTTTTAAAATTAATCATGAGTTATAAGATTTCTATTAACATCTTGACTATTTTTTAAACTTTAATGTGTAAGTATATTATTTATCTAATTAAATTGCATGTTCATAGAGGGAAGTGAAGGTGTCATACTTTTATACTTTCTCATAGAAGATTGCATAGTCCCTAGATTAATGTGTACAAAATTCCTAGATACATACTAAGTATCTAAAGAAATATTAGCTGATAAAAATACCAGAATCCCAGTAAATAACTGATTTCATTACAATCTAACGTCCCTGGATAGTGTAGATGATAATAATTAAGTTGGCCTGGTTCATCCTAAGTTCTTTTTAAAGTATATGATAAAAGCAATATGATTCTTAACTGTCCATCAGTATAACTGACCTCAACTATTACAAGCACATTTAAAAGCTTATAAACTGGGCAGCCCTGGTGGCCCAGCAGTTTAGCACCACCTTCAGCCCAGGGCCTGATACTGGAGACCCAGGATTGAGTCCCACACCAGGCTCCCTGCATGGAGCCTGCTTCTCCCTCTGCCTATGTCTCTGCCTCTCTGTGTCTCTCATGAATAAACACATTTTAAAAAATCTTAAAAAAATAAAATCTCCTAAACTGTGGTTATGTTCAACAGGATTCAACATTAATCATGATATTATTTTTGTATTCGTGATATCACACATAATGTGTATGTGCTATTTTGTATCTTGGATATTACAGATAATGTACAACAGAACTTACTGTCACATTCTTTTGTGCTTTATAAGCAACGTTTATTTTTTCAGTATCATACATATGTTTATCCAAACCAACAATAAACAAATATGATGTAGTTCAAACATCCATTTTATTCTGCTTCCACCAATTATGTTTTTCTATTGTGTATTCATCCATTTCAAAAAACATCATAAATAACTAATAGATTTAAGAAAAATTATATGTAAGGAAAAAACCAAACATGTTTACAGTGGTGAATGAAATAGAGCCTATGTACAGGATAGAGGGTACACTATACGAACAGATGAATGCATGTTAGAAAACAGTGATAACTAAGTGAGATTTGCATTCTGGTTAAATGGTAATGTGTCAGTGTTAGTTTCCTGGTTCCATATTTTACTGCAGTTATATTACATGTCACCATTGGGGGGAAGTTCAAGGAAAGGTACAGAGGATATTCTGTACTATTCTTGCAACTTCTTCTAAGTCTATAATTGTTTCAAAATAAGAAGTTTGCGAAGGCAAAATAAAAGACATTTAGTATTTTTCAAAGAAGAAAGCATAATTTAAAATAAATACACATTTAACTACCTTTCCTTGTCAACCAAAACAGGGCTTCAATTCTCAATATTGTGTTGGCATTGTCCTTATAGGCTAAATCTTAAAATTCAAATGTCACATTCCAAGGAAGCCCTTTTACTTACTTATTTTCAAGACTTATTTATTTTAGAGAGAGAGATAGAGTGGGGGGAAGGGCAGAGGGAAAGAGAATCCTGGAGCAGACTCCCTGGTGAGCCAGGAAACCAACACAGCCTCACACAGGGTTTGATCCCAGGATTCTGGGATCATGAGCTAAGCAGAAATCAAGAGTTGGCAGCTTAACCATGTGAGCCACCCATGCATCTCTCAAGGAAGAGCTTTTGAAAAAGTATTCTTTAACAGGTTAATTGCAATTTAACATCAAGATTGGAAAATGATGGGTTCAAAGGTGACCAGTGAAAAGAAGTTTCATGTACCCTGTAGAAAGAAAATGGCAAGCACGAGGAACTGCAGAGCAGAGTCCCAGATGCTGGAGGGTGACAGAGAGGATATAGAGAATGGGGCAAGTGAAACAAAGGGTTATCATGAAGTATTTTATACCTTGCTCAGGCATTTGAACTTTATTATGATGCTGAGGAGTAACCGTTAAAATATTTTTGAAAACATAATGAAATTTGTTTTAGAAGAGTAACTTCAGGAACTCTGTAATACCTATAATCCAAGAAACAAACTTCTGTACAACTTAGATGCAATCCTTACAAGTTATATTAAATCTCTACATCTCTTAAAGTGTAATCAAGATGTCAAGATGTAAATATATTTTTGAAATACAGATGGAATATTTAAATTAAGAAATTTAAGTGACAAATATCTGAAGTAAGAACGAATGAAGTACACATAATTTTGTTTAAAAAAAGAAAGAAAAAACAACGGACTCCACTGTAAGGAGAACAATTAAATTTGACATTATCAGAACAGATAATGAATCCTTTTTGGATGTCTTTGTTAACATGACTAAAGAGTTAAAATGTGGGATCCCTGGGTGGTGCAGCGGTTTGGCACCTGCCTTTGGCCCAGGGCGTGATCCTGGAGACCCTGGATCGAATCCCACGTCGGGCTCCCGGTGCATGGAGCCTGCTTCTCCCTCTGCCTGTGTCTCTGCCTCTCTCTCTCTCTGTGACTATCGTAGATTTAAAAAAAAAAAAAAAAGAGTTAAAATGTTACTGCAAAAATGAATTTGAAAGCATGCAGAATCCTTTTTGGATGTCTTAACAGGACTAAAAGAGTTAAAATGTTACTGCAAAAATGAATTTGAAAGCATCCTTTCATTGAAGGATGGATATATTCAGTATTATTTTCTAGTATTTTCAAGATTAAGTAAAACACATGCCTAAATTACTGAATATATTCAAAATTTTGAGATAATCTGTCTTTACTTCCACAGGCATTTGTTAGTTCCTTATAGTGTTCAAATATTGATTTATATTGGATTTACTGAAATCAGTGATACCTCTAATTTTATATTACTCATGACTTATGACATAAATCTTCCTGTTAAGTTTCAGAAACTGTGTCTGGGATAAAAAAAATTAAATATTATGAATTTAAGTTCAACACATCCTGTAAAATATACATGGCTGGAGAGCAAATGTTACATTATTAAACGGCCACATTTGTATGAATAGGATTCTTGTTTTGATTTTCTTGTTAAAATAAAACCAAGAAAGTTCAAAAAGATTTTCCTTTGGTTTGGGTGTGTTTACAAGAGTACTTGGTAGTCTTTAGAAATGGCTGCATCTGCAGAGCATAAATGTGTCTTAATTACAGGTTTTTTTAGGGTGAACATCTGTGCCCTTTTCTGCAACTATGTAGATACTTTGATAGTTATCTGAGAAGAATATGTGGTTAAATTTGTACACTGCACTTACTTGCTAATTCACTTTATTTAGTATAAATCAGGAATATTTAAAGGTTTATGTGTACAACTTTGACATGCCACTTTACACTTAACACTATCCTGTTTTCTATAATTAGTTTACAATCTAAAATTAGTATCAGATAATTTTTCTAATTGGGATTTTGAGTTGGTGAGAAGAAAACTTAAGATCTGCTTCATTTCTCTTTTCTTTCATAAAATGCTAATTTTTTGAGGTAGAGAACAGAGTTCCCTTCTTCCTTGCACTATTGATAATTACTTTGGCTTTAAAAGAACATGTTGTGCAGGAAAGCACAATGCCATTTATTTTTGAAAAAGAAAGTTAATTTTATTTTACTTTTCTTAGTATTTAAATAATTCTAACATGGATGAAAAAATATAGGGAAACTCTTTAGTTACAGAATATGAATTTAGGCACTTAGAAATAACAGTAGTTCTTCCTGAATTAACAAATAAGGAAGTGTGGTATACGGTGAGGGCGGATTGAGGATGATCCAGTAAGAAATAATTTTGATAGAAAGACTATCAAACAATACCAGAAAGACTGATAATTGGAAACTGTTGACAGAAAGCCTAAAAATTGTCTATTTCTACTCCTTTAGGTATGACATCTCATTTGTCGCAAGTACTGAAAATTAACTTCCCCCAGAGAGCAGTGTACTATCTCCTTTGGGAAGAATTCTTGCACATATTGGGTCAGAATCACTCCAGTGAGAAGTGTAACAAAGAAAAAATTCAAAAATTTTGCTAAGGGGACACCTGGGTGGCTCAGCAGTTGAGCATCTGCCTTCAGCTCAGGGCATGATCCTGGAATTCCTCGATGGAGTCCTACATCAGGCTCCCTGCATGGGGCCTACTTCTCCCTCAGCCTGGATCTCTGCCTCATTCTGTGTCTCTCATGAATAAGTAAATAAAACCTTAATTTTTCTTTTTTTTTTTTTTTTGCTACGTTGTTAAAAACTCCTAAAAAGCAAATACCTACTGTAAACAAAAAAGGTCAGAACATTTCCTCAGTTTTTTGTTTTTTGTTTTTGTTTTTTTATTCATGAGAGACACAGAGAGAAAGAGAGAGGCAGAAACACAGGCAGAGAGAGAAGCAGGCCCCAGGCAGGGAGCCCGATGTGGGACTTGATCCCAGGTCTCCAGGACCACACCCTGAGCTGATGGTGGTGTTAAACCACTGAACCACCTGGGCTGCCCTATTTCCTCAGTTTAATTCAGCTTTAGAAAGATTTCTTCCTGACTTTAGTTCCCTGATCTCTTTTTCTTAAAGCATTTACTCTAGAAAAGTTGCAATGGCAAACTCGTTCTCTACCCCTTTGAGATAGAAATCTTCTACAATCCAGGAATGTCTTTCTCCAAGACCTAGAAGCCATCCCTTTGAAATCTTATCATCAAGAAAAAAATCAGATCCCTACTTCCCAATTCCTGGAAAATTAAGAAACACAACGACTTAATCATTTAGACCAACCTCTTCCTTAAAGTACTTTTCCATTAGCTCACCTCTTTTTTGTTGCAGCAAAATGAGCTCAACTTTCTCACCCTATTGCAGTAGTCTTGAATAAAATCTCCCTTGCTATTTTTCACAAGTATCTGGTAATTTTTTTTTTTTAAACTACTGTCACTATTTCTTTGGATTTGTGAATTAGAGCCATATCATTCAGTTATATCTTTGAAGCTTCTGGTCATGGGTAAATCCATAAAATAATATTTTGCTGCATTTATAAGAAATACATGGAAGTGATAATGACACAGACTTAGTTAATTATAGCTTAATGAGGTTTGGGAAAATTATAAATGTTCTCTTTTAATTAAAAGACCATCATTGCTGATGATACAAGATGATTTTTAAAGTAACATTATGAGTTCAAAAATGTTACAAAGGTGGAAAAATTGTTCTCTACATTTGAGAAAGATGAATCATATTTATCCATTTTTTCTAAATTAATTATAAAGAAGCATTTCCCACAAAGTCAGTCAATATGAGGAACATGAGGAAATTAGTTCAGTGACTTTTCAGTTAACTTGTCATTATGTCCCAATATTGAGATTTTATTGGATATTTGAGGATCACACATATTCTTTTTTTTAAAAAGATTTTTATTTATTTGAGAGAGAATGAAAGAGAGTGTGCATGCGAGCAGGAGTTGGGGGAGGGGCAGAGGGAGAGAATCTTCAAGTAGAATCCCTGATAAGCAGCAAGCCTGATGCGGGATCCAATCCCAGGACTCTGGGATCATGACCAAAGGCAGCCACTTAACCAGGTGAACCACTCAGGCACCCGGGAATCACACACTGTTATTATTCAATCATCCCTACAATTTAACTGAATAGTACTTGACTTTCCATATATTTTGCCCATGTGGAAAAAAAGTTCATCTATATATCAAAATAAATATTTTTGTTTCTTAGTTAAAGTTGCATTTCATAGGAGGGATGGGTACTAAGATGTATTTTATGATGTTTCTCAGGCAAAATTTAAGTGTGTTCAAAGTGATAGTCTTTTGTGCATATTTAGCTACAATAAAACTCTTTAAAATATTTTTTCCTTTAATATTTGAGTATTCTTGAAATTAAATGGAGCTAGAACTTGAAGCATCTAACACATTAAAGTGACTGTTCAATTAATCTTAAATTGAGCTAGTTTTTAGCATCCAGCCTAATATACCCCCCAAAATAATAAATAATTTAAGAAAACAGGAAGTTAACTATTTTTTTTTTCAGGAAGTTAACTATTAAATAAAATACTCCTTCTCATTGACTAGCAAAATCCTACTGGCACTACTTACAATTTTTCCTCAAACACATATTTCAGAAACCAAACTTTTTGGTTTTTGTTTGTTTCCTCAAATACCTCCTCAATGCTCAGAAAAGTTATAAGTAGTTTGCTTTAAAAGATCTGTGGTTGTAGGCTCACATGCCAGCGCTGTTTGAATACATTTCTCCTTGTTTCCTCCCAGTAAATATGAAGTTTTCACCAACTTTAAAAGTCTGAGAAAACTGTGTCTGTCCCATTTCACAATACTTAATTTATTTATTGATTTTTCTTCCCTCAAAACATATGTATTGATTGTTAATTATGTGCAAAGTACTCCTTTTGTACTGGAGAAGATAAAAAGATGAAAACACACATACACACACACACACACACACACGATATCTGCCCTCAAGCTGCTTGGAAGCTAAAACTTGTACGAAATTTAAGGTACATAAATAACTACTGTACAAGAAAGAAAGTGATACATGCCAAAGAATAACAACCGATAAGGTGTTATCAGGGTCCTGGGTTTGGGTAGGCTATATAAAACCGTGAAATCTGGGATGGTTTCAGAATTTTAGCTGAGTTTAAAGGACACGAAGCATTTGGATAAGAAGCAGAGTAAGTATGTTTAAAACATTCCAGGTGGTGAACAGCATATAAACAGGCAAAATCGGAAAGTAGAAAGTGTAGAAAATAAGTCTGTAAGTAATTCAACCTGGCTAGAACATAGGCTTGGGAGAGGGAAATAGTGGAAGCTGGATTGGAAAAGAAGTTGAAATTATAGCAAATCTTGATCCCCAGACTAAGCAGTTTTGATTTTATATAGTAGTCAATGAATAGAGACATTTAAATATCAAACAAAGGAAGGGAAGTATTAGAGCTCTAATATAAAAATGCTTATTTGGCAGGAGTTTAAAGATATACTGCAGGGAGAAAATGGCCATTGGCAAGACAAGTCCCTAAGGACATAATTATAATTATCTGGGTATGAGGTAATTTGGTCTGTAAACATGGAAGCATCAGGATATGCTGAAGAAGTATAATCTGTAAAACATGACCAGTGATTGTATGTGAAGAATAAAGCACAGAGCAGACAAAAAGTCCTAGATTATTCTAATTTAGCCTGCTTCCTAGGAGGTCTTCTATTATTGACGTCTAGGACAACTGCTATGGAAAACAGTATGGTGGTTCTTCCAAAAATAAAAATTAGAATTGCCATGTAATCTAGCAATATTACTTCCAAATATATATCCCAAAGAATTGAAAGTATGATCTCACAGAGAGTTGTGCACTCATATTCATAGCAATATTATTTCAATAGCCAAAAGGTGAAAATGACCTGAATATCCATTGATGGGTGAGTGGAAACAAAATGTAGCATATATATACAACAGAAAATTATTCAGTCATAAAAATAAAGAAAATTCTGACACATGGTACAATGTGGACAAACCTTAAGGGCACGATGCTAAGTGAAACAAACCAGTTACAAAAAGACACATACTATATAATTTCACTTATATAAGGTATTGAGAGTGGTCAACCTTGGTACGTTTGAAAGTAGAAGAGTAGCCGCCAGGTGCTTGGGGGAAAGAGAGATGGGGAGTTAATAGATACAGAGTTCCAGTCTTGCAAGATGAGAAAGTTCTGAAGATGGGTTGTACCACAGTGTGAATATACTTAACATTACTGAACTGTACAGATACAGATCTTTATTATGATGGTAATTTTTTTACATATGCATTTTATCTTAATCAAAATTTTAAAAATTAAAAAAAAACTACAAGAAAGAAAAAGAAAAGAAAAAAAAAAAAGAATAGGAAAAAGGACCAAAAAAGGGAAAAGAAACAGACAGCCATATATGTACACATATAGTTAATCCGAATGACTTCTTCAATACAGTGCATAGTGAAAAGAGGATGTCAAACAGAAACAGCCTTTAAAATTCACCTTTAAATAGCCTTTAAATAGTTACCTATTTAAGAGCAATGTGAACAAGGCAGATACACTTGGTCTATGTAAGGGTAGGTGGTACTATTGTAACAGGTGGATGAAATTAATTATTGGAACCTGTCAAAGAAAGGTTTTCAAAGAGTCCCCACTGTGTAAGTATGAGGATAATATAACAGGAGGCGTAACTTCCAGTCCTAGCTTCTGACACTTTCTATTTATAAGACCTTGGAAAAGTTACTTCTTAATGACTCAATTAAAACAAACAATTCATAAATAATAATATCTGCTTATCTCATGGGATTATTGTGAGATTCAAATAATACATTTATTAGTGCTTGGTATACAAGAAAGGCAAATGTTATTATTATCTGTTGACCTCCTTGATGGGCTTTGTATAAACAATGATAGCAATTTCTAGGTTAATTGCTGTAGAGAGTATTGCCAGACTGTCAAGAGCAGGCCGAGACCATTATTAGCTAGGAACATCACACAGGGCATTGAGGTCAGTGCTGAGAACAAACTAGACCATTTAGACTCAAAAGTCTGGACTCATTTACCAGGTCTTTATATTTACATTAATATGATTTACTTAAATCAATTCAGCACTCCTTCCCTCCTTGCTTTATTTTGTTAGTAAGTGTAGGTCTTTCAGGTAAATTCCCTACATTGCAGTAGAGAGGAATGGATGGAAAGGGAACAGGGAGCCTCTGTGAATTTGACAGAATATGAGAAGGCAAGAGGAAAAACGAGCATCATGGAGGGACTAAAAGTGATGGAATAATACTACTTTTAGAAATTTGATTAGGGAATTCTCATTCATTTAGATTGCAACAGACAGGAAGCTAGGGAGAGAGGGAACAGCAGTTTCCACCACTGAGCTCAGCACTTTACACATTTTATTATATTCAGTTTTCACAACAATTCTAGAAGATAGACTTTTATCCTCATTTTTTAGATGGGGACACTGTAAGTACTTTGCCCCAAAGCACACAAGTAGTAAATGGCTGGTGAGTTTCTAGTCAATTCTCTCTAGCACCTGTGCACAGGCATTTTTCTATACCACCATTTGACCGAACTTCCACTTCTCAAAATGCACTCGCGTGGGTTTGCCAGAAAGATCACAGCCTCTATGGCATTTCATCTTCTAAATCTGAACCGTCTCTAACTGGAGGGCATATGTCTATAAAACAGAGTACATTCCTTTGGTTAACAACAAAACATATTTCTTCCATGATAACAGACAGGTCAGAGTAGTTTAGAGCTGAAAGAATGCTCAGAGATCACCACAGCTAATAGTCTCATCGAGGACAATTAGACCCGGAGAAAGGAAAGAATGTTCGAGTGCACTCAACCAGTTGATGATATTCTTCCCATATATTATGCCACTGCTTCACAAAACACTGCCAATTTTAGGCAAACAGATTTAAGTTGCTAAGTATTACTTATCAATATTCTAAAGCCATTCAGGGATTAATAGAGTACTGTCTGATATGTGATTAACTCCATTAAAAACACTGAACTTGTTACTAAAAGATAACAGAAATTTCATTGCCAATGGCATAGTTACTTTATCAAAAGTTGTCAGTATTTGCCAGATGGGGTTAGGCTACTTTTTCTGTAATTGCATGTTATGACTCAGGTGCCTACTAATAAGCGATATCCTTTCTTAACTCGATCACCAAAATTCTTGGAAGTAACTCTGTACCTGTAATTACTAAAAGCTGGATTTGCCTAGCAACACCTGCACTTGTGAGTTCCCACCCTTGCAATGAAACAGCTGTTTTCCTATTATCATTGCTCCCTATTAATTTTATCCTCTTTGTATTAGTACCTAATACTAAGCTGTGGCTTTGTTTTAGTCTATATGACAGGAAAAAAATAGGCAGTATATTTGCCCTTTCATTCTCTTTCATTACAGGGGACACCTATTTTCATACGATTATAATATGAAACATCAGGACAAGTAATAGAACTGGGCTTCTTCAACACTTAGTGTGACTTACAGGACTTTAAATGTTCATCTTGCATTGTTCCTTACAGACTTGTAAGTGAACATAGCCATGCTAGAGAACACTCATTAGCCTGCAATGTAATATTAAGAAAATGCAGGTAATAAATTGAGAATAGCTGATAAGAGTGGAACTATTACTTACGATGAAATATGATTTGAATAACTGTAGTATGTTAGCACTTAAAATCATTATTTCTAGACCCAGAAATACACCTCACCACCACTACCACTAAATACTACTCGAATATCCCATGGAATAAAGTGAGTCTTCTTCAGCGTCAAAGTCCTGCATGAGATATTTGAAAAAAACAACAAAAAGAACCCCACAAAAGCAACCGTGATCACTTCTATTTTGTGAGTGCCGGGCAGCTAATGAGAAACAAATGTTCAATTTACACACTACCAAAAAACAAAGTGAGTACATAACTGACTTCCCATGGAGTTAGACTGCTCAAAATTTCCTAAAGATTAGAATCACACATGCACAAATGCAGGAAAAAGAGAAAATCAATACCTTTACATTTACCATCACCTAAAATAGAAAAAAATAAAATATGGTTGAATCAGAGAACCTAGCACATTAGCCTATATTCTAATACAGTAGAGGACTTTAGCCAACTCACCTGTTAAAGGACCTCTGTTGTCTCAAAACTAATGATGGGAGATCCCTCATGCACTGGCTACTTTGGTTCACAGGCTTCTGTATTTTACCTCGCACCCACTGGGCTGCCTCCTTTCCAAAAGTTACTGTGGATTGTTCTCAGATTTTATCTTAAAATTTTATTTTTTTAATAATCTTTTTTTAAAGATTTACTTATTTATGATAGACATAGACATAGAGAGAGAGAGAGAGAGACAGAGACAGAGACACAGGAAGAGGGAGAAGCAGACTCCATGCCAGGAGCCCGACGTGGGACTCGATCCTGGGACTCCAGGTTCGAGCTCTGGGCCAAAGGCAGGCGCTAAACCGCTGAGCCACCCAGGGATCCCTGTTTTTAATAATCTAATTTAATTAACATGGTCTTTTTAACTGCACTCTTTTTTTATCAATATGTAAGCTTAATTAAATATTTTATGTGTCATTGCAATTTAAGTGTCAAATGGTATTTTTTTGGTCATGAAAACTATGGTTATCTCTCTTGAAAGGCAAAATGAAAAAGTTATCCAAACAAAATCAAAACAGAAAGTTCTGAATTATATATGGGTAAAAATGTGTGAAAGGTGGGAGGGAAATGTCATAAACATCTAGAAAGGTTCTATATCAAAAAAGTCTTTCTTTTCTTTTTTTTTTTTGAGATTTATTTATTTAATTCAGAGAGAGAGTATGTGAGTGGGGGTGGGGAGATGGAGAGAGAGAATCTCCAGCAGATTCCACACCAAGTGGTAATCTTGATGTGGGGCTCAATCCCAGGACCTGGAGATAATGACCTGAACTGAAACCAAGAGTTGGTTGCTTAACTGACTGAGCCACCCAGGTGCCCCTCTTTACTTGTATTTTAAATTTTAGAGAATTTTGTACTTAAATATTATAAAAGTGGATGAATTATACTATGAGTTAATAAAAAACACAGTGACAAGCTCCTGAAGGAGACTAACCAAAATATAGCCCTGGCCATAAAAATGGTTATACAATTATAGGTTTTAAATCAAAATGTTTTTGTTATTCCTACTTTCATTAACTCATTTAAATAATCAACAAACTACCTAGGCCGATAGCATAAGTATCATATATATATATATGACTTATATATATATATCATATATATATAATTATGAAAAGTAGAAAAATAATTTTAAAAAATAGTTGTGCTGAAAACAATACTAGCAAACAGTTTAATCAGCAAGGCATATACATAGTTTAATATATAAGTTAACCAATTGGTTGTATACTGATGCATCGCAGAGTTGGCTATATCATGCATCCCAAGATACAAATTATTTTAAAGGAATAAGAAAGAAAATATCTTTCCCAAGAATAAAGTAGGATAATGAGCACTTGTAGGAACAAACAAATGTGCTAAGAAATATTTTGAGGGGCAGCCCGGGTGGCTCAGCGGTTTAGCGCCTCCTTTGGCCCAGAGTGTGGTCCTGGACATCCGGGATCGAGTCCCACGTCAGGCTCCCTGCATGGAGCCTGCTTCTCCCTCTGCCTGTGTCTTTGCCGTTCTCACTCTCTCTCTCTGTGTGTGTGTCTCTAATGAATAAATAAATAAAATCTTTTTTTTTAAAGAAATACTTTGAAGGGCTGATAAAATTATATGTCCCTTTTTCTTAAAATCTGACTGCAATTTAGAGAGAACTGAGAAGATACTATCTCTCTTTTCATATCTATATCCCTATCTTTCCTTCATCTTACCTTTTCTGCCCAATATTTTTCCTTTCTCTTCCCAATGTTCCTTTCTGTCACTAGGTCTACAGTCAGGTGTAATTACTATCACAAATGAGGGTTTTAAAGTCAATATTTCAGCAATAGTTCCAAGTGTGTCACAAGCTGATCTTAAGGATACAATTCTGTTCATCAGTATAATAGATTAAAATCTATTTAGAAAACATTTTTCGAAGAGATTTAAATTGTGGAGAAAAAAGAACATTCATTCAAAGAGAGACTCTAGGTTATATTTTCTTTTCCTCTTTAAAGGATTGATTATACAAATAACTTTGCTAAAAAACCCCAAGGATGAAGAGAAGTACAAACGGTGTGGCTAAATGAAAATAGATCTAATCACATAAACTGTGCCGGAATTATTTTCGTTCAACATTTCAAAGACGTAAGATTTTTTTTTTTTACATCACTTTGCCTGAGCTCTGGTTTTTGTGAGAAGTAATCCATCCTGAGTTCATTTTACAGTTACTAAAACCATACATTTTCACCCTGATTCCATCAGAAAGTGTCATTAAGTCAGGGGTTTGGGGGGCACATTTTTTCAAAGCTAAATGAGAAACCTGAAAATAATAGGAGGCTCTGTTCTTACGGGCCAGACTAAAGAATCTGAATCGAACTACCTTTTGCTATACAAGGGATGTGTGCTTTTTATACAGAACTACTTTTATATGCTCCAGGAACAAAATGGGCATATGAACATTACTTCTATGTATATACAGAAAGTAAGTGAGAATGGTCACAGCTTTAGGCTTCTAAACAGACACAGTAAAAAACCTAAATTTCGGTATTACATTTATTAAATAAAAATAGTATAAAATAAAACTGGATTTTCAATAGAATATTAAGTAAATGCCGTGTATTTCTAATGTGATCACTGAATGTAATTACAGTACGACTTTAAAACCTAATTCATTTTGAATTCCATGCTATCCAAAAGACAAAAATATCAAAATGCACAGGATTCCCCTAAAGCACCATATCTGACAAGTGTAGTATTATAGTTCTGTCTTTCACAGATAAGTCAAAACATATCCGCTACCACCTATCCTACCCCCAAGCACAGTATCCACTTCAAAGCTGTGGGTTTTCATTTCTTCAAGTAGACTTGAGACCTCTTGAGGTTAAGAAACATATTTTATATCCTTCTTTTCGTCATTGTTCCAAAATATGTATTCATTCACTATTAATGAAAAAAATCTAAGGAGACTACTGTTTTGGTAGCTCTTGGAACTTGCTATAACTTCTTGTTTCCTAACCAGTTGAATGTTTACACATAAGAGGACGGGACTTAGGCTTTATGTTCTCATTCACAGTCAAGGCTACTATGTACCATTAGGCATTTTAGTGGCCTTAAGATAAAAAGATTTTTAGGTCATTCAGTTCTGTGAACCTGCAGTTTGCTGCTGAATTAGGAAGATGACAAAAGTTCACCAGGCAAGTCACCTTCAAGCTGTCAATAGATGGCCTTTGCCTCTCACGGGAAACCATGCAGAAACAGACACTTGAAATTTTTTCACTGTATAGGCAATCCCTACCTAATTGTTTTGCAGCAAGGATCCCAACAATCTGTACAGCAGATGTGACTACCTCACTTAACACCATCATAGGAAGAAATTAAGGGCAGAAGAGTCATATGCTAATAGTAAAGATGCACAGAGAAACTGCTGCACGAGCACAGATAACACACCTCTCTCTGGCCATCTGTCCTGCCATGTGTGCTGCACATCACAAGAGGGTGTGAGGAGAGTGGACAGCTGAGCACAACTTACAGAGAAGTTTCTCAGAGTGGCGAAGGATGGCTTCCTAAAGCAGGGTGACACTAGAGCATACGAGTTTTTATTAACATGGCAAGGAATGTGCTGCTGGTGTTACTTCAAGGACTCAGACCCAAGGCTTTAAGCATTACGTATTTTTAAAAATTTATTTGAGATAGAGAATGAGCATGAGCAGGGGAAGTGGCAGGAAGAGTGAAAGGGAGAAGCAGACTCCCTCCTGTGCAGGGAGCCCCATACGGGGCTTGATCCCAGGACCCTGATCATGACCTGAGCTGAAGGCAGATACCTAACTGACTGAGCCATCCAGGCACCCCGAACATTACGTATTTTTAAAAAATAAATTAGTGTCATGTTATCCTTTTCTCTTCATCGCTGCATTCTGATCTTCTTTCTTGAGTGGCAGGGAAAGATGCACAGCTAGAGCTGTGATGCAGGAATTGCACATGGCAATTTTCTCCTGTATGACACCCCTATGGATGATATAAAGGTTCAAAGGGACTGCTGCAGGGTATCATGGACCAAATTAATGTCAATGAAGTTCCAAACCCAAGAAGTATGGTATCTATACCTCTGGATTACCCTGGTATTAGTGTTGACATCAGGTCAGAACTCAGCATAATATTTTAGCACAGTGCAGCTATTACATGAACTAATCTTCACTTTCAAAACCTAAGTGTAGAAGAGAAATTGTGCTCCTGGAACACATAGCTGGATGCATAAATCTTTGTTGAATGATTACAAAAATATCTTCTCATTCATGTACATTTGGTGGCACGCAGGGGTAGGCTTAGGGTGACAGGTGTGACTGGGGTGCACTGTCATATGTCTTGGGGAACTGAGATTCTTGCCTGGGGCTGAAGGGGCTGTGTATTAGTATAGGGAACAAACTTTGCTGTGTGCCCTGGTAAACTTGCTGAAGAAGAGGAGGAAGAGAAGGAGGAGGAATAAGAAAAAGAAGAGGACAAGGGAAAGGAGAAAGGAGGAGAAGAAGAAAAAAGGGGGAAGAAAAGGAAAAGCAGGAGAGGAAAACCTACAAGGAAAAATGGAACTCAAATTGTGCATTATATTTGTGCATGCATGTATAGAGCTGCTGAAGGCAATGAGCTTTCTTTCTTTCCTTCCTTTCTTTCTTTCTTTCCTTTTTAAGAAATAACTGGCTATTTGATAAGGGGCTCAGAATGGCCTGTGCCTTAAACACTGAACAAAACACAAATATTAGGTTATTGTTTACCAGGTAGAGAAAAAAAAGATCAGTGGAGAGGGATTACACTTAGAATATATATGGACCTAGTGAAGTTAAAAGTCATCCAAACACACAGTTGAGATCAAGGATTTATTTAGATGGAGCATAGAGGAAAAAGTACTAAATACTTTAGAAATTGGCTCTTTAGTCACAATTTAAATGAAGCTATAAAGAATTTAATCCTGAGGAATACATTGGAGTTCATGAATTAATGGGCCTATATGATACAGCTTTCTAATACTGAAATCATAAGAGTCACACTCGATAAAATGATAGCTCTATCTTTGGAAGTTCAAGACAAAACCTTCAAAACTCTTCTCCATTCCAATATCCTCTGAAGATATTTCATATTACTTTCCTATTTCAGGGATTTCATTAAACCATACACTGAAACAACTGTAAGCAAGCTCAGAAACTTGGGAAGTGATAAGACATAAGCAATACAAACCTCCATAGCGAATTGACATTGTAATAAGTACGGTAGATGACACATATTACTGGGGAGAAAAAGATAGTGAAGGGATTGTGGTTATTTTAAGGGAGAAAATCACATTTTCTTCCATGGTCTATAAAACATGATAGTATCTTTTCTTTTTTTGGGACCCAGAAGCGTAACTCTGATTCAAGATGAGGAAAAAATATTTGTGGCAACCATCGGTATGAGAAACACAATGAAGGGTTTCTAACAGTGTACACGGTGCTTACAACACTATATACATGTAAAAAAAAAAGCCATTTTATTTCTTTGAAGAATGAAATTTGAAACTATATTTTAAAATAGCAGTTAAAATATTTCTCCTTCCAAAGACGATTGCCTTGGCCTCTCTCTTAGGGATAGTGTTTTCATTCCTTAACTCAGGTCTTTCACTTTCTATTTTTCAGGAGACAAACTTACATCTCATAATTTATAAAGGATTATAATTGATTATGGCAATTTATAAAGGATTAGAATTCATTTGGGAAATTCATTATGGGAAGAGCTTTGGCATGCGACAGTAAAGAAAACATACAGGAAAAGTGTTTGGAGCACCTATTTCTTTGTTTTACAGTGACAAAATATTTGATTAAAGTATTATAAGAGAAACAATAAGAGGAAACTTGGGCATATAAAAATTATATATATCTGAGGTAATTTTTAAGTGAGTTAAAAATAACTGAAGATGATTTTCCTCTTGCCAGAATTTGTAAGTCTTAGTACCAAATTAAAGTTTTTATGATTTGGGATGCCTGGGTGGCTCAGTGGTTGACCGTTTGCCTTCGGCTCAGGTCGTGATCCTGGGGTCCTGGGATTGAGTCCTGCATCGGGCTCGCCTCATGGAGCCTGCTTCTCCCTATGCCTATGTCTCTGCCTCTCTCTGTGTCTCTCATAAATAAATAAAATAAATAAAATCTTTAAAAAAATAAGTTTTTATGATCTAAAGCAGTTTTCTCTGAAAAAAAAACAACAAACATCAAGAAAGTCCTAAATCAGAAATATTAGCTAAAAGTTCTTCAAAGACCACCTTAGGGAAGATTAACAGAAACAATCAATGAAGCTACTACATTCTAAGGCAAAAGTAAAGGAGTTAAAATTTTAACCTAGATCTGGTCATGTGACTTTAATATGAAAAAGTCTCTTGTATTCTTTCATTTCTCCTTGAAAAATAATTTGAACTATACAAACCTCCCTGTACGCATGTTATCTATTAGTAGTTTTAAAACTTTCAAACTCTTATCCAGACTCTACTTTAGAACTGCAGTAAATTAGACAGGAGTTTTTAAGTTGTCTCTAAATGGCTATAATTAAACCCTCACTTAGAGCTTTGCCATCTACACCAAGGGCAAATTCAATGTGATAAGGGGTGCATAAGAGCTGAATTATTAAAAGGAAAAAAGGGGAAAAAAAGAAAATCTGTGACTTGGCATCGATGGCTGTGTAAAGAGTGCAGGTTAGGCGCTCCAATAATTTCTTCTAAAAAGAAGCTATATGAAGATCAGAAAGGGTAGGTGAATAGAGGAAAAATATTACAACCTTTCTTTTAAAGCTATGCTTAAAACTGAACTCTTACCCGGGAAATCTACTAATTGTTAAACTTTTCATCTTCTAAATACACTGTGAAAACAAATGTATTTCTTTAAAATGACCCTAATTCAAATCCAAGGGTATTGACAGGCCAAATTCTTTGAAGTGAATCTAATTAGCAAGAATAGGCCACCTAGCCCATGGGCAAGGAAAGCTATCTGATGAGATCCAGAAAATGGGGTTGATATTAATGTCAAGAGTGTCAGAATTGGTGGCTACAGACACAATACAATTGCTAAGTTGAGTGAAAAACACAAAACAACCCCCCCAAAACTCAGAAAGCTGTACCCTTTGAGACGACTGCTCTTTCTCTAGCTCCTAAAATGCTTAAAATACAAGCAAACACCTGACGTTTCTGCTGTTTCAATTATGACAGTGTTACAATAATTTCTTGTGAATTTACTTGGTCATTTAATCAACTGCTTTTTGTTTGTTTGTTTGTTTGTTTTAGGAAGAAAGCTGTCTAGAGAAAACCTGAACACTATGAAAAGCTGCTGTCCAAGGATGGGTTTTGTGATTTTGCTAACCCTAAGAGACAGTCTTCAACTACGATACAAGGGTAATAAAATATCTTTAACTATTTCCTATATGAAGGAAAATGCACCTTATCTTTACAAAGCATAATATAGTTCACATTAAATGCTATCAGGCAAAAAAATAAAACAAATAAATGTTATCAGGCATTAATTTCTGCTGATCAACGAGGCTGTCACAAAAGAAAGGTTACAATATGAGCCTTTATCTGATGAGGCCAAGCAGACTCAAAGAACACAAAAGAGGGGTCTTTTCTGTATCAGTACTTCATCACAATATACATAAAAGGATCTTTTGACTCTTCGTTCATTGCTTTGCATCCACACTCACAAGGTTGGTTAAAAACACTGTATCCCACTGCCTCCCTTCTAAAAAAATGTGAGTTCTTGGTGTTCATGTTTCATTTGAAATGCTCAGGAATACCATATCTCTTCAGGGGGGAATGCACTGCCATTGTCAAGGATGGTGCACATCAAAGTCAATTTGCTAATCAGTTTTAGTTGTTTTCCAAGAACAATGAATATTACCTAGTTATTCCAGCAGCAATTCTAAGGCAAGCAAGACTGATCAATTGGCATCCAGATTTCAGCAAAAATAACAAAAATACAGTGTCATCATGATCTCCCATATGAAGAGGCCCTTGCTTGTGCCACTCTTCCATTTATGACCTAATATTGATTGGTCTTTCACTTTCTGGGAATTTCCAACAACCACTCTAATTTTCCAAACTCTCATTTCCCCCATATGCAACCCTATGTGAAAATCAATACAAATAATGTAAAAAGTTTCTAACTAAAAATAATTGAAACAAAATTTCCTTAGCAAGATGATCTTCTAACAAAGGAGTAACAATTCAAAGATATAATATTTCTACTGAAATACGTTGTTTATTTATATTATTGTTTATGGGTGATTAGTAACCATTATTAAAATATATTGCTCTCTTTTCTTTAAATATCCTTATGTCTTTCAGGACTTAGATTTCAAACACAGAATCTAAACCAAATCACTATTTTTCAGTAAAAATACCTCTGTTCAGAGTATCCATGATAATTTTGACAACACGAAACTTACAGGAACAATTAACATATAAATGAACACTTTTCTACACGTGCACTACAGCTGTGCATATTATGAATATTTGATCTTTAGTTTTAACAAATTCATATCTTTACTTTGATTACATCCTGACTTAAAGTTTGTAAAATCTAATGTTATCTGTGTATATCTGTTGATGCTGCAAAGAAAGTTGAGACATTTTTAAGTAAGAAAACATGAAGAATATTTACACCAGTTTTCAGGAAAGGTAAAAAGTAAATAAAATATAATGTTTTCTCATGCCTAACTCCACCCTGGCCCATCACCTCCTCTCCTGCCCCCAATAACTGTGCTTCAAAACCACTAATCCAACTGTTGACTTGGCATAGGAATATTCCTTTATCTTATTCCAGTCCTACAAATTAACCAGAAGGGTCTCAGGTCATCTAAATAAGGTATTAATGATGTCATAGAGGTGATTAATCAGACATAAGATTATATGATCAACAGATTCTCAGAGCTTCTGTCTTCTTTCTTATTATCTTTATTTATAACTTAAATGTATAGCTTATAGTAAATGGTTTTGGATTTTTGGAGGATTTGAACAGGAAGATTATAAGATGGCAGTCAGCTATCATTGTAATAAGAGTTAAGTGGGTTCAGTTACATTTTAATTCAAACAGTGGTTTCAGATATTACCCATCTGGTAGGGTTTAATAGAAAAAAAAATCACTTCAGAACTCTGGGGAATAATATGTCAATCTTGAGAGAAAGCATGAGATGTGAAAGTCTTTGGTGGACAGGCACTTAAATGTGTTTAATGTAGCAAATGAAAGACTGTTACAACTGTATTTTCTATTTTGTTCTAAGAAACATGTCTGACAAGGAAAGAGAAGAAAAGGAATCTTTAACTAGAGTCAAAAATGTTGGTAATAAATCAGTTTAATGGCCCATAAGATTCTTCTCTTATATGTATACAAATTATATATATTTTGCAACAATGCTGCACATTACTCCAAAACAGAGGTGTGTCTGCCCTGATCAAGGAATAATACTACACCATTATACATGTTTCTCATAATATTATTAACTTACTACTATTTTATGAAAATGACATTAAATCTTCCTTCTCAATTGAAAAATCTTTGAAATGTATTGCCTTCTCCACTACCAAAGTTTGGTTTTTTGTCTTCGTTTTTTGAAAGTCAGATACTGTATCTTTAACCTCTTTGTATTCCTGCTCCACTCCATCCCATGAAGCCCCTGATGAACATACCATGATTATCCCTCAGCTTTGGGGGTGAAATGATGTATTTTTAGTTGGATAAATGGTTTATCTACCAAAGAATAAATGAAGTACTTACCAAATGTAACTTGAAGCATTATGATTTATTTCATTGTACTCACACAGCAAGCCTTACTGATAGCAGTAAGATTATTTTTAATTATTTATTGGTCAGTTTAATCTGTTATAAATTAATTAGACTATAGTCTCTACCTTGCAAATGGGTTCCAGAAATCATGGTGTAGTGATTGACAGAAATGGAGATCTACTTAATTCTGAATTAATGACAAATTTGAATAGTTTCCGACACTAGCATGCATGTGTTACATGGCAACATGATCTATTAATATTAACATTAATTTATTGAGACCAAAACACCAGACAGAGATCTGTAAAATAGGTCAAGTTATTAAACTATATCACTGAACATCAGCTTTGCTACACGATGTCACAGTTTCTCTGTTCTTTAACTGATACAGTAATGGTAAGAGAGGTATATTTGCATTTTTAATAATTTCTGAATGTTTTAATTTCTACAAGAAAATCATAACTTGTCAATTTAATGGTCCCCTGAGACACAAAAATCAACTCTGTAATTAATATACAGTATTGAAATAACCATTTATCATTCTGCACTCCAAAGATAACACATTATTTTGGAGAAATGGTCTCATGGATAGACTCCTTTTAAAAAACAGACAAATAAACAAGCAGAAACTCCTCAGAAACAAAGCATTATTTTACCTTTTTTTTTTTTTCTTTTCCTCCTGGCTATTACCACTATTACCAATTATAAGACTTTCTTCTCCAGCCAACCAATTAAGCAATGAAAGTCCCCACCTTTTGATTGATTTCTACTCATCCTTCAAATGTATCTCAAAAGTTATTTCTAGTGTGAAATTTCCCATAAAATTACAAAGAGCTTGCTGCTTCCTCCTCTGAGCTCCCTGGATAGGTTTACTGACAAAACCTCCTTTTCTGCAATTATTACTCTCTGCAATTTTCACTGGAAGTTTCTCAAATGCAGCCTTCAGCTCCATTTATGTCTGTCTCCAGAGCCTACTATGTGCGTGGTGCATGGCTGTACCAATCTTTTGATGAATACATAATTAAATGAATTAAAAAGAGAAAAATAGGGTTCTTTCCCCTAAGCTGGTATTGGGCAGTTTTTAAAAGTCAGTTTGCTATTATCTAGATACGAGTCAAATCCCCTGGAATAGGTATCTAAGGAGAAGGTGATGATTGTAAACATATTTTCAAAGAGCCTTCTATCAGAGAATATCATTAATTTATAGTTGTCTCAATTTTTAGCCATGACCACTCAATGTAAAGATATATTTCCTTTAAATGATTGTGCGTGCCAACAGAATGAACTCTTCCAGACTAAAAGGAATGGTAGATATATCATTTATATTTATGAAACTATAAGATGTATGACTATATTTACACTCTTAAGAATTATACTCCCTACTCACTGGAAATGGAATTAGTCTATGCTGAATAATGATTTCACCTTCAGCAAACTGATTTTAGCTTTTTCATTAATGGATTGATATAGATTTCACAGGGGCTGTTACCAAGGTTCAAAGATAGTCAATATGTTATTTATGATCTTATCAAGTTTTTTTCCTTCTATTCTCCACTACAACCACTTTATAAGATTCTCAGTCATGTTTAATTGGTCATATGTGAAGGTTTTGAAGATTTGAAGGCTTTATTTTTTACTGAGAAATTTACACCGCTGTGAGCCAATTTTTTTAGGAATTAAAAGAAAAATGTTCATGCCTTTTATCCAAGTCCTGCAATTTACTATTTACAAAATTAAATTTAAAATAATTTTATGTTCATTGTCATCTGTGGGCAGAAAATTGCATTTTATATGATACTGTTATTGATACTATTGAATATCACAAACACTTGTTTCAAAATCCTGCTAACCAATAGATATTTTCACAACCATGTGATCATGCAAAAGTCTTGGAAAAACAGCCAATCTTCATAAAGATGTAATGAGGCAGCTTCTCAGACAATAAAGCCTACATGTACATTCAGGTCCTATTTCTAAGAAACAAAATTAGTAACAACCGATATAATTATTGTGAATAAGACTTATTTTATTATGTTTTATGCTATTCTGAAGTAGACTGCAATGCTCAATATTCCTTTAAATTGTGTGTGCAGTCTCATTATGTCTGTCCATGTGTTTTCATGATGTTTCTTCACACTCTTACAGCATGCATTTGTAAAATAATTATAGTAATAGAAAATCATGCAAGAAGGAAACTCTCAGGCAGCCCAGGTGGCTCAGCGGTTTAGCACTGCCTTCCGCCCAGGGCGCGATCCTAGAGACCTGGGATCGAGTCCCACGTCGGGCTCCCTGCATGGAGCCTGCTTCTCCCTCTGTCTGTGTCTCTGCCTCTCTCTCTCTCTCTGCCTCTCATGAATAAATAAATAAATAAATAAATAAATAAATAAATAAATAAATAAATCTTTAAAAAAATAAGGAAACTCTCCTTAGTTTATGAATAAAATCATTGGGTTAAGAAGTTAGCCACTTCATATTTTAGCATCTAACCTTTATCTGTATAATGTGTTTTCAGGTACCATCCCCAGTCTCATTTACCATCTTCTCTCCCCAACATTTAGCTTCCTCCCATCTCAAACTCTGTCTCAAAATGGTTTAATCCAATGTGAAAGATCGTTAAAGAAATGTGACTTTTTTCTTTATATTGGATGCACACACGAATTGGTTCATGACAAATGATTTCTAAAAACACAAGAACCAATATGTTCTGCCATTACACATAAATCAAGCTCTGAGTCAAAGATTAAGGATGACCATTCGAATTTACAACAGTTCTCAAAAAATTGTTTAATTTTCTAGGACCTTCAAAGATAGAATTTGCACCAAATGGCTTTGAGATTTAAACATAAATTCTAATGGTAGTTAGAGTGGTAATTTAAGCATAAATTCATTTCAAGATCATCTCTCCCTATCTATGCAAATAGTGTCCAAAAGAGTAAAAGCTTGATGTTTGTCTAGGCTCTCAGGTGGCTCAAAGTTAGCTGGTAAAGAGATTTCAAATCCCTTGACTGGTTAGAGGGGGCTAAGTGTAGTATCAGATAAGCAGAGCCATATTGATTTGCTTTTGCCTCTTAGAAGCTAATCTTCCAGTTTCATGCAGACTCAAAAATGTAGTCAATGACTTTAGTCATGATTGTTCTTGCCAGATAGTGACCTTTACCTCAACTAAACAAAGTTATATTAAAAGGCTTGCATAGCATTTTATACAGACGTATATGTCTATTTTAATTAAAGTGCTACATCTTAATGTCGTGTTTGCTGGAAGAAAATGCTGACATACACACACACAAATATTTTCTTTTCATAGTCATGTATTTTTCATAATCAGAGAGAGAGACATGGAGAGATATAAACAGGGACAAAGAGATAGATAACATCCAGGCATATGGCCACAACTAATAAGATTGTTTAGATAATTTTTCCATTGAAAAAAGCTTGGTTGATAAACAATGTCTAAAATGCACTTATCTAAGTTTCAAACTGCTGATTCAAAAGAGAATGCATTTCCCCAGTGATACGAGTTAATGCTCTCTCCTCTTAAACTGTGGATAAGTGGCAAACATAGTAGACTAAATCTATGTTTTTGCTGACATGAGAAATCAATTGTGGCCATGGATCTTACAACCCTCCATCTTTTTTTCACTCTGACCCAAAAACAGAAGTCACCCTGTGACCTTATGATTAAATCACATCCTCTAGCAGATCTCCCGAGTGAATAATAATTCCTCAGAGAGAACAGCCGGAAACCAAATGGGAGACCCGGTCACTGCCTAAAAATCTGAGCAAGACCATTCCACCCACAACATTGCTTTCTATGACTTTTATCTTTTAGATCCCACTGTCACATGCTAGGAAACGGATGGAATCTATGTGATGAGAAACTGTTATCATGGAGAAATGGGACTAGTTTCCAAGATTATCAAACTTTCACAGCTCCGTTTATCTTATACCTTGAGCTGCCTTTTCTTTGTTTTTCCTCTCAAAGCTTCTCATACTATGACTTAAAACTAGTATTCATCTCTATTAAGTGGAGAGTAAAGAACACCAGGGTATTTTTCCTAACTCTCTGTCCTTTATCCCAATCCAGCATACTATTATGGGGATAATATCAAATGAGAAAACAACCACAGTTTTTGGTTTGGAGTTCTTTGAGAAAATAAACTCAAATGACATCTTTGCTTTACTTACACAGTCATTGTAAGACAGTGTATAATATGTAAAATTACCAGTATCATCCCTTATTTTAACACTGGTCCATAAGTCATTAATTATTTTTGTCTTATTTCAGTAGAATGCTGTAATATAAAATAAATTGTCATCAGTAAAATGTCAAAAAAAATAACATCCAATAACAACCAACAATTTTATGAGCAAGAATTGCTCTACAGTAAGTGATCAGAACCTATTTAAGATTTTAGGTCCTGCATATGTACATTCTGCTGACAAGCCATGCAATTATAAAAATATTCTTCATGTCAATGTCTTGAAAGTTCCTAATGAAAGTTGTACAATGTAAGTAGGAGGCTCTGAATACTGTTAAACTCTACAAATGCTCTGTCTGTTTTATCATTTTCTTCAGTGAACAGGTACATTTTTAAGGCACCCAAGTGTCAACAAGTATATCTAATAGAGCCTTGAGCTTCAGTGATTTCATAAAAGAGGAACTTGCCAACGAATTTAGGAAACTCACATTATATATTCAGGTTAGATTCACAAATTCAATGTTGCATGGCAAGAAGTCTATGCTCATTTCTTGGTATCATGAATTGCAATTTTTCCCCCAATTCAGAGAACCAAACCTAAACCTTCATAAATGAATGAACAACTTAAAAGTAGCTCATACTGTAGGAGTCTTAGAGAAGGAATTTATCATGTATTCAGTTTAAAGCGTTCAGTTTATGACAGCAATGAAAACGATCTACATCCAATCTATCCTGATATGGAATCAAGTTGCTCAAAATAAATCTGATGTACAATTCACAGTAAAAATACACCTAAACTCTTTATATATACATACATATATACACACACATACACTCACACATATATATACATATTTTTTTTTCTTTTTAGTTTACATGATAATTTCTGTTAGGAGAAAACAATATATTAAGTGACACACTTGCAACCTTCTCAAAACCTATTGCTATATAAAACTAGGAATTAGAGACAAATTTTGAATCATTGAGAACAGGGAATTTTGCCTTGCTAGTTTGCATAAACTCAGAACTACACGACATATGGTAAGTATCAAATATAAATTTGTCAAATGCAAAAACAAATAAATTTTTCACATGGAAAAATTAAGTAAATAAATAAATTTGTCAAATGAAACTGAATTGAGATATTAAGATTAGGAAGTCACTGGAGAAAACATTTATGGTTTTCCAAGGCTAACAAAATTATTTCAGCTAATGATTTGCAGAAATAATTTACTAAGCCAATTAAGACATGTATCTATGATAGGAGTACTAAATATATATGTTTTAGCAACAGATGAGAAAGTTACAACACCAAAGAATTATAATTCATGGTATTTTCAAAAGTTTTTTTTTTAATTTTTATTTATTTATGATAGTCACACACACACACACACACAGAGAGAGAGAGAGAGAGAGAGAGAGAGGCAGAGACATAGGCAGAGGGAGAAGCAGGCTCCATGCACCGGGAGCCCGACGTGGGATTCAATCCCAGGTCTCCAGGATCGTGCCCTGGGCCAAAGGCAGGCGCTAAACTGCTGCACCACCCAGGGATCCCATAATTCATGGTATTTTCAAAAATTACTCAGGTATCCCATCATCTTAAGAATATTTATTAAATTAACTTCGGAAATTTTTATATGGTTGGACATGCAATTCAGGTCAGATATTTTTAATAAGTCCCAAACACATTCTAGCACTAACTAAATGAAAAAGTAAGACATCGCGCATTATTAGTAAGAATATCATGCATTGTCTGCTCTCACAACAAATCCTTTATTCCTTAAGCTGTTCCTCTCAGTCTGCTTGGCAGTGCGATTCTCTGTTATTCTTTACATTTAAAACAGAGTTGTTTGCCTTTGGAATTGTAAACTTCAAAGTCTGCAGAGCACAAAGTGAAGGGGAGATGGGTCAGTGGGTTAAACATATTTTACTTGGCCATCTACACCTGGGGGTTTGAACTGCATGCTTTCATATCTTATGGAGATAAAATTAGCCAACAGTACTTCAGGTTAAGTTGTGTAAAAAAAATGCAATGAAAGTCACATTTCTACTTCAGAATTGCCCCACTATGACAGAGCTAGAAGAAACTTTCCTATCTCTACAGGTGACATACTACTCTTCTTTTCAAAAGAGCAGAGTAGGGGAAAAATATGGGCATTGCTTTTTTCCTAAAGTAGGACTTTAAAAAACCACTGGACAAGGAGTAATTGATTTATTTCTTCTGTATAACATTGATACGTTATTTAAATCTTGGGCATTTTTAGATGCAAATGAAAGCACTGCTCTATACTTTCACTTTTATTGTTTTCTGTATATTTCATCTGACTTGTTGCATGACCTTGAGCTTGAGCTCTTGGGTTTGATTGTTCCAAGTATAAATGTCCTTCCAGTCTTAAAATCATATAATTCTCATTTGTTGATATTTAAGGTCCTAGATCTAAAATCTTCTCCTTCTAAAAAATATCTGCACACCGACAATAGAAAAGTCAAAATGTAGATGACACTTCATGTTTGCAAATAGCCACAAGGCTACTCAGATAAGACAAGTAATGATTTATGTTATAAGAATGGGGGAGGGATCCTGGGTGGCACAGCGGTTTGGCGCCTGCCTTTGGCCCAGGGCGCGATCCTGGAGACCCGGGATCGAGTCCCACGTCAGGCTCCCGGTGCATGGAGCCTGCTTCTCCCTCTGCCTATGTCTCTGCCTCTCTCTCTGTGTGTGACTATCATAAATAAATTTTAAAAAATTAAAAAAAAAGAATTGGGGAAAAGAAGACTTGTGAATACAAACATGGACACAGCACCACAGCTAACTCCTTTTATGCAAAGAGCTGAGTTGGCACAGTGTCTTCAGAACTCTGTAGGGAGAGGAGCTGTCACTGTGGAAGGGGGAGCTGATGTCTGTCTGGGGAACAGAAATTCAGTAACATCAAAACATCAAAAACAGTGCAAAAAAAAAAAAAAGAGAGAGAAAATAGTGCAGCAATATATGGGCACATTGATAGGCATGAGAGATTCGTGCCATTCGGAAAGGACAGCAGGAATCCAAAGTAGCTTTTGGCAATGACCAGTCACTTACACATAATTAATGTTGAATAAATATGTATTCAATGAGTGAATAGCTCATTGTCATGCATAAGTCACACGAATAAGTAAAACAAGTATGCATAAATTATTATAGAACTAGGAAACCGTGGGTAGTTGTTACGGAGAAGCATCCAGGTTAACTGAAGGTAAGATGTGTTTTCGGAGGTGATTCTTGAGTTTACCTCTTAAATGAGGAGTACACTGAGTTACTGGAGGCAGGACTGAGGTTCATTTATCCATTTGTCTACTGAGTAGTAAGGAAATATTAGCCGAATGAGAGAAAAGTGAGAGGGTGAGGCAAGAGACAAATCTATGAAGTTTGTTAGGGGATAACGGGTACAATGCTAAGGCATTTGATATTATACTGTGGCTGATAGAACTAGATGGATATGAAGCTGAGAAATAAAACACTTTCACTTTTCATCTGGTAGAAAGGTGGAAGGTGACTCAGTGGGCTGGGAGTCTAGTAAGAAAACTACTGTGATAATCCAGACAGGAGGATAGCGATCTGATAACTGCAGTGGAAAATTCTCCTAGATTTTTATGGGTCATTGTCCTAAATGATAAACTGTGAAGTTTACCTTCTATAGCACTGCAGTGAAAGAGATCTTTTTTGGTGATATATATAGGAAGTTACCTTACTTTAAGAAATATCAGCACCCAGATTTCCTTCCATTAG
The DNA here is from genome assembly GCF_905146905.1 of Nyctereutes procyonoides. Classification (NCBI taxonomy): domain Eukaryota; kingdom Metazoa; phylum Chordata; class Mammalia; order Carnivora; family Canidae; genus Nyctereutes; species Nyctereutes procyonoides. Next base: position 21,309,549 of record NW_026575121.1, read on the forward strand.
AATTTACACCTCCTATTGCTTCCAGAAAGAAGTTAGTGTGTATTTGTATGATGCTTACTTATATAGGTCTACCTATTTACTTGGCAATGGGGAGGAAAAGAAAACCTGACTTGAAGATTGGGATTAATAAATATTTCCATGTTTTATGGTCTTTTCCTTAATGGCCAGCCATAATCAATTACATAAAAACCTACAACAACATAACTATTTGCCCATAGCAGAATTAAATATGCTTATTTATTGGTGGCCTGGGCATATTTGCATTCACATTTTCTTTCCAAACTATAGAAAAGGATTGAGAATTTTTAAACTTCCATCTCATTTAAAATACATTAAGGGCCATCATCTTTGCAATGTCAACTGCCCTCTTTCTAATTTGATGTTTGATTTAAATACAAAATGTTCTAATTAATATACGAGTTTGAGAAATGGAGCAGAAAAAGGAGTGGAATAGTTGATGATGTTTCTTTAATGAACACATACTATTTTTTGAATGAATAAAAAGGACAATTACATATAGTAGAGGACATAGCACAGTTACTTTTAAATAAATGTAGCTGACAACTAGAACATAAAAGGAGCCTGAATATCCTGTACTGAATAAAATACACTGAATAAAGTTAAGTTACTACAATGTATGTCAGTGACCAGAGCATGGGCATTAAGTAACTCTGCTGATCTCTTGGTAAGAGGGGAATTCCAAAAGTGGCAGGGTTCAAGGCAATTGCATCAACATGAAAAAACAATGTTGGTAAACTCTATTAAAAAATAAATTTATAGAAAGTTTGAAATAAATAGGTTTGAACTTATACAGCATCCAGAGAACATATTTATATAATGATAAAACTATTCTGTATTAGCAAAATACTCTCCTTCAAAAAATCATTAGGCACTTGATAATTATGGGGTTAAATATGAGGTAAAAATGTGTACACTAAAAAAATGCTCTTATGTTATCTTGTCTATGATGTACTTATATTAACTCTAAAGTCTCATGATACTATCACCTGTTTATCTATCAAACATTTTAAAATTTTTCTACCAAGTCAATTGCATTCCTCTCATAGAGTTTGACTCATGTATACATTGTAGAAAGAGGACAGAAAATAAATAGAATATATTTTCTCAAAGATTTAAATATATGGAGAAAGCCATATATAAGTAAAAATATTTGAAAAAAGTATAGATAGAAGGGCTGGGTTTGTGTATAGTATGCATCTAACATGTTTAAGGGTTTAAAACTAGTATAATGGAGAGGAGAGGTTAAGGACAGGGATATTAAGAATCAGAATCACCCTGAGAACTTGAGCAAAGACACACACCAAGCACTTTCAGTCTCTCATGGAATATCACAATATTAGAGGAGCCATCCAGAGGAGATGGGCAATAATTCTGATTGTCATAGACTTTCTCTCAACTCTTCTGTCACAGATAACCATATTAGCAAAATGTATGTTCACACTTCTTGAATCATAAACATAATTTGAATTTAGGAGATGCCTTGACTCCAAGAAGATATCAGGGGTTGATATCATGTAATCACTGATTGAAGTGTGCTAAAGGAGTATTCGATTTTGTTTCTAAACACAGTAATAGCAAAGCATAAACAGATTGTATTAGTTTTTAAAAAAATATCTTTGTGAAACTGTGCTTTATATGCTTCCTTGTTATTCTTGATTGGCTAAACAATTCTGTGCTAATTACTGAACTAATCTTCCTTTTCTAAGCATCTTCTTTTATTCTCCATGCAAGAGGAAGGTAGTGACACCAAGCTTCTCCCTCTGAATGCCTCCAACCAAAATTTATTGTTGTGAAATGACTGCGATTGCTTACAGCAAGCTTTGTATGGTTAATAAATTTTTGAAATAATTAGGTTTTTTTAGAAAGGAAAAATGAGATAAACTCAAGTTATAGAATTAATAATAGCAACATATATTTAATATTGTACAATCCCAGTTATTCAAAACTGGAAAATACTCTGAGATTCATTTTATAAAAGAGAACACTGAGATTTCAAAAGGTCATATGATTTGCCCAACATTATATAATACATGATATGCAGAATTAAGATTGAAAGAAAGGGGGCTACCACATACTATAGCCTGTTTTAAATCAAAATCTGGAGTGAGGAGTACAGTAGTAAAAAAGTAACTTTGTAAGATTAGATGAAATGTATAAATTAAAGGTAAATTCTCAGTAGAAAGAATATTTTTGGTTGATATTTCTTGAATTATTGTAACTGCATTCAATAAATATACTTGCAAATTCTACTGCTGGAATGATTATGACTTCTTTTATAAGTAATGGATTCTTCTTGGGTTTAGGTTTATACAAGTGAAGAGCACAAAAGACTTAAGGGTATTCTAATTTATTTGGGACTTGATTTGTCTATTTTAAAAAATCTATATCTGCATTAGATTTTCCTTTCTCTTTTGCTGATTCTCACAAATATTTTTTTAAAGATTTCATTTATTTATTCATGAGAGACACAGAGAGGGAGAGAGGCGGAGACACAGGCAGAGGGAGAAGCAGGCTCCATGCAGGGAGACCGATGTGGGACTCGTTCCTGGGGCTCCAGGATCATGCCCTGGGCTGAAGGGGGCACTAAACCACTGAGCCACCCAGGCCGCCTTCTTACAAATATTTTAAGTTGATATATCCTCACTGAATGTGAAAGAAGAAAACAAAAAGTTTATATATCACATTTAATTCAATCTTAGATTGACTTCTGGTTACATAAATATTTAAATATATAAGAAAATAACATTTTAGGGTCTACTAAGAAAGTTGAAAAACTAAGACCAATGCATTATCTATGTAAATCACTAAACCACAGTTAATATTTATTAAAATCTTTGACAATAATTTTTATTACAAATTAAAGTGTGATTTTTATCCACTAAACACAACAAACTTAAAAAAAAAAGAAGACAAATAACAAAAGTGACATGTAGTTCCTAGATACCATGCACCTGGACAAAATAATTTTTAATTGCATGCTGTGAGATTTGTTGATTATGCTGCCAAGGGATAAGACAGTGCTCATCTCACCATTCATTAAGATAGCAGCTTTTTACTGAGCTATGCAGTGGGCAAAACTTGGAATTAGGCACACCTGTAACTGAATTCTGGTACTACCACATGCAAATGAGGGACCCCGGACAAGTTATTAGGCTACTCAAAGCCTCAATTGTTTTTTTTTTTTTTCCATTTATAAATAGTGATGATCATAATCCCTATCCAGTAGAGCTCTAGTGGAGTATAAGTGAACATGCACTTGAAGGCTCCTAGAATAGAGCCTGACACCATGTGTGTTCAATAATTTTTCTCTCCTGAATAATCATCCTGGGTTTCTGCCTATGGTCTTCCACTGCTCTGAGCTGGGCAGAACCATAAACTCATCCAAGGTGAGATTATTCCATTTTCGGTGCTAGAAAGAAACTTCTGAAAGGTGTGTATTACACTAGAGTAGGTCTGCATCTTTCTCTCTCCAGCAGCTTATTTTTGATGTTCAAATGGTTTAGACAGGAGGAAAGATTCTCCCCCCTTTTCTTTTGGTAAAATAGGAAGCTGCAAAAAGAGATTTGGTGATATTACTGATATTTCTTTGGAATCGGGATGGGAGGATCAACGTAAGTAAATATGAAAACACATTTGATTATCATATACACAGATTTCTTTAATTTGTTTAAATGAAAGAAGTGAGCATCAGACTCTAGGTTATAGTTTACTGTCTTCTATTTTTTATTTTCTGACTAACCATACGATTTCAGAGAAAAAAAACTGGGGTTCATTAAGCAAAGTTATTCGCAGTGCAGTCCAACATCACCATTAATCCTCTAACAGCTCAAAGGCCTTCATACTCACTCACACCCTGCAACCACTTCAGGCCAATGCAGCCTGTTCCTATCCTATCACTGGAAGAAATACCCACTGTCATAGGTCATCCAAACAAATACTGGATTTAGAAAAAGTATTATCCTATCTTCCTGTGTTGCCATGCAGTCTATTCACTTTATTTTTAATAATCAGCTAAAAATACATGTCTCTCAAGGTATAGCTTTGTTTGCCAATGCAAGGGTGCATCCTCTTGATACATGCAATAAGCATCAGTCCTAGGCAAGGAATCACTATTAATCAAAAGGTAAACAAATATACATATTTTGAAATCTTTACAAGTAAATCTTAAAGGCAATGCATAAATAATAGATCACTTCTATATAATACGTTTCCTCAGGGCAAAAATATATAGCCATCACTTGTTCATAGTTAGTAGTTGTTATCCAATTACAGCTGTCCTTATTGAGAAGAGTCATCCTATATCCAGATAACTTATAAATTTGTATTTGCAATAATGACTGGCAAGAGCGATAGAAACAGCCCAGTCACAATTATTGGGTTCCCACATGCCCTGTAAGCAAACACATGGAATATCTATTCTCCAGGCAAAACCATAATCAAATGGGACTATAAAGTTGCTGAAGAACTTGGCAAATAACTAACTGAACAATTTGTGTGGAAAAAGCAGAGTCTTAACAGCCATTATATAGCAAATACCTTAAAAAGTAGGTGTCTGATTTCAACTTCTCAACTTGAGAGTATAATACTAGAAGAAAAACAAAACGAAAACCCCAAGCCAATGGGTCCCAAGCCTCTTTGTTCATTGATTTCAATTCTTTTGTGCTTTAGCCCTTAAGAAGACCTCACAAGGGACTGCTAATGTAATCCCACAGAATGCAATAAGGAATTCCAGTGGAGGACTAACAGGAAAAAAAAAAAAAAGACATGGCTTTCTCACACCACTTTAAATGTGTAGGGAAATCATAAGTGTGTGAAAGCACTTCATGGATCTAGTGCAGTGCTATGACAATGTGGACACCCCCCATACTGGTTTAATCCTAGCACTGCTTGTGTCTTGAAACACACCCATGCAAGGGTGAGTTAAAATGTATAGTAACTGCCTTCTAACAAATACATTTTGTACAATGAAAAGCTGGTCTTCCTTACTGAAATCCTTTCAGATTTTTCATACCACTTAAGGCCTTGGATATCTCTCCATTTGCCTTTCCACATGACTTTACCTGGCCAACTTTTACTGTGCCTTCTAGATTTGGATCACTGAGTCCACCCTTCCAGTGTGCCTCCCCCCGCTACGACATAGGGCTTCCTGACCCTCTGGGTTTCTGAGCATCCTGTGCATATCCTTGTTTTTATCACTTATCAATTGTGGCAAAAGCTGTTAGTTTCTTATTCAAAGGGAATCACCCTCTCCATTTCTAATAAAACTAGTATATTTCTCAGAATGTTAATGTGCCCAGCCTAGAAAGTGACTGAGAGATATAAATCAATTATTCAAATCTTAGTTTCCACCTGATATTTATTTTCCAACCTTTGCTTGCCCTAGGGGATGGCCATATGACACTATCCTAGGGAGGAACACATTAGGAAAAGTCTCTGGGAGGGTTTCTGAGAAAATCTAGTCTTCATATTTTAAAAATTAATAAGTCATCTCTTTCACACAGACTACTTTCTGCCTTAAAAGACAGAGTCTACTATGTGAAATTTGAATCTAGTGCAGCCATATTGAAAGCAACAAAAGGAATAAAAGGTGACACAGTAGAAGAATAGAAAAGACTCAGCCTTTGATGACATCATTAAACTCCCGTTAAACCAATTCTAAAACTGAGTATAACCAGAGGTCTTATTAAGTAAACAAGAAATGTCTTCATGGTTCAGAGAAATCTGACCTATTTTATTTGCATATATTTCTTTAATAAGAGAAAAACTGAATTTAAAAACGTATGTAAAAACTTGTTCATTAACATGCCCAATATCTATGTTATTATTATTATATTATTACTGGCTACGTAAAGTAAATGCCAATATAGTTTAGATTAAAGATTTGTATCCATCCTCCTAATTTAAAACTTTGAAACCATAATGATCACAATCTGATTGTTGATTGACCTGAATCCTTGATTTATTAAATCATCCTAATGGATGCAGCAGAGATGTCACTATTAATTTTGTTATAAATTCAAATTCTTATTAATGCTGACATGCCATATAAATGTGTATTATCTTAAAGTTACCTCTGCTGAAAATCTCTGTTTCTCAGCATTTTAAACTGAAATAACGTCGACTCTTAACTTAGTCATGCAAAATGTACTCAATAGTAAACAAGGAAAAACAAGTTATTTATCACATGGATATGATAATGACAGAGATAATAAGCAAAATAATTGACATTATGCCCTTATGTGTTTTAAATCATCTTTCCAAGTGCCAGTTATTTATTTTTATCAAAAGGTGATGACAGCCGATTAAAATCACTACTAATGAAATAAATATGAATGTCTCTTTTTCTAAATAAATAAATAACACATAAAGCACGCTGTCCTCAGGCGAAAAGGCTTCTTGGAGAATGAGGAAAAATGCTGGAGAAAAACGGGAAACTCTTAAGAGAAACTAGAAAGGGCTGCCAAAACCACTTCAGCTTAAGGTGTCCGGTCAAACTTCAGCCAAGTATGAGAAATAAGCAAAATGTATTTGCACCTTTACACAAATTACATATATTTTACTGTTTTCATTGTGACTTGGTAAATCACTACCCCGGACTGAACAGAGCAGCAGTTCTCCAATCAGGTCTCAGGAGCTCTGTATACTTTTAAAGGGTACTGAGGATTCTAAGGAGCTTCAGTTTGTGTGAGATAGAACGATCAATGTTTGCCATATGAGGAATTAAACAGAAACATTCGAAACGCACGGATACCAAGAGCACACCCCATTCATGATCAGAGAAATAAAGCCATCACACTTGATATACAGTCTTTGGCAAACCCCTTGTCATGTGAGAGGATGATAGTAGAAAAAGCAGACTTAGTATTACTGACAAAACGGTGTGATCTTTCAGAAACCTGGGAGTCCCCAGCCCTTACTCTGATAACCACTGGCCTACAGTAATAGGAAGAAAAGTTGGAGCAAAATGAATAGACCAAAGTTGCTGGGAGGTACATTGTTCTTCGGGCAAGTATTCAAAAAGAACAATTGATTGAAGGAAAAAAAGATAAAGGTAGATACTCTACTGGAAAGCCTGCAACATGGAAAATGCTTTTTCTAATTCAGTTTGTAGCTGGCAGTGCTTATGGGTACATTAACTATCATGAAAACTGCTAGACGGTTCCACTATCTAAAAGTAGAATATCTGATAAAATTTAAGACTTGCCTTGAAGTCAATTTTATCTCACGGAAAGTAGAAATAAATAGAGGCACTGCTTCCTCCTGGCTTAATTCAGATAAATAAGGAAAAACTGGTGCTTGTTTATGTGTAAGTGGTAGGAATCCTCAGAAGACATGAACTGCTCATATTTTAAATAATAAAGAAAAGAAACTATAGTCAGGCAGGAATTTTAGATGAGCAGAGTCCAATACTTCTACGAAAAGACACTTAGGATTTTATTGCCAGAGTTTCTGAAAAGTAGGACTAATAAGAAGGGGGGAACGGGATCCTAAAAATGGAAATGTAGCAGTATAACTATATAGAAAGCTAGTAAAGAAGAAGTGGGAGTGAAAGTCTTCTAAGGAAATCAGGTTCAAAAAGAAATGGATTATCTCAGAACTGTGAATAAATAAAAGGAAATGAATGAATGAATGAAGCAGGCAAAAAAAGAATAGAGGATAGAAAAAGAGAGTAAATGGAATTACAAGTCAGGACAAGAATCATTCAAGTTAAATAGGTCACTGAAATTCACGGCTTTATAATTGGCCTCTGCTGTTTTAATAAGGGTTTTTTTTTCGGGGGGGAGGCATTAAAGAATTTTTAAATATTTTTACTTGTATGTCCCTCTTCAGTGACCTTTCCCTGACTTTCTACTTTGAGTTTCTATCAGATTAAGATATATTATGTCAATTATGAGTTTTATGTAAATTTTAAGGTAAATTGTTGCAATGTTCCTGCTTATAGCTACAGTAACTGTAAAACCAGATTTATAGTCAATTCTCTTTCCTTTTATTTAGAGCTTGCTTGCTATCTAAATGCGAATAATAAAAATATTATTTTAAAAGACATCACCTATCACCAATATCACAGATACCTGGTAAAGATGGACAACCAATTTTGGCAAATTCACTGATTGTAAACAGATCCTAAAACTCAGTAAAATCTGAGGGAAATCATAATAACTATATTATGTCTCATTTCTATTTGCTCCATTTTCTTTCCTTTCTTTCTCCCCCACCCGTGGGTTCAATCACCTACTGAACACTCTGCTTATCTCCACATTTCTCTTCATTATTTCTTTATAAAAGATTTAACCTAGCAGTCAATTTCCAAGATGTCAGTTGCAATAAGAAACCGCCTCAAATAACTGGTGTTTGCTGTGATAGCAAAATTTGCATTAGAATTTACAAATACCTCTTCCTTTGCAGAGATACTTAGCTTTGATTCAACAAACCATTTTACACAGCACATTTCCTTCCAAATACATTGGGTGTGTATTTGGGCACTGACCAAAAGACTTGCAGGGAAAAGAAAAAAAAAAAAAAGTGTTTTATCCAAAGATCCCCTGAACAGAAAAGAGATTATTTAAATGTTATAAGAGGGTGCCAGTTACTCATCTCCCCTCGGTCTAAAGAAGCAAGAAAGGTGGAAATTACTATCACCCAGCTATAGCAGGTGGCTGAGCACCGGCTGAGCTGAGGTAATAGTGTAGTGACTCTACTCTGGCCTTGCAGGGGAAATGCTTATGTGTCCCCTTATCAGGGCAAAGAATATTTCTCCCTTTTATGCAGTATTTTTCTAATCTGACAGAAAATCTAAACCTTGGACTCTTGTAAACAGAATGACCGTACACTTGGTTTCTCCAGGATGGAGCTGGTTTACAACTGCTAACCCAGAATAATTACCATTAGTGCCCCTTTTTACTTGCCCCCAAATGTCCAAGTTTGAGAGATAAGTTGTATGGAGACCCTATATATGAGGGCACAGACCTGGAACGGAATAAGTTAGGAAAGAAGTGATTCTAGAGAAAGATTATTTTAATGGTGGATGGCTAAAATCTGCTCTAAGGTTATGTAGTCAGAGTGCAGTTTTTATGAAGATTTGCTGACTCTTTTGCTGCTTTCAGAATACAGGCTTGGGGATAGGGAAAGGTATTTGTTTCTCTCCCAAACAGGAAGAAAGAGAAGAATGGCTGCTCCAACCAGTGGGAACTTCGGATTAAGGAGCAGATCAATGCAATAGAAAATACATGGGCTTTGGCATTAGATGAACGTGGTTCAAGTCTTTGTTCAAAGTAACAACAATGAGACTTGGACGACTGTTCCTTAGACTCTTGCCTAAAGCCCCAGATTCTTCAGCTATAAAACAGAATATATCCCTTGTAAGATGGCTGCAAAGTTTGCAGACAATATCTGTGACCCACACAGCCAATGGACAAACTGCTATTATTATTAGAACCTTAGCACATATCAAACACTACTGGTAACTAATATTTATTATATATTTCTGGGAAGTTGGGGCATAGCTTAGGCTCCTCACTATAATTATGTACATAAACCCCCCAAAAGGGGATTATTATTTGTTATTTACCCATAAGCACATTGTGACTCACAGAATTTCAAACACATTTCCATCTTCACAGGGTTAATGATCAGCAAAGTTAGGATCACAGTTTAAGTCTGTTCAAATCCAAAGTTATATCCTTAATCTTTGAATTACTTAGAATTTACATCCTATAAGGACAATGTGGTTTTACTCACCACTGTATCATCAGTGTCTGGCATAGCGCAAAAACAAAACCAAAACCGAACCAACAAATAAAAAACAACCACATAAGCATTAACGATAGAAAAATACATGGCTGTGATATCTATAAATGCCACAACGTCGTAGATTCTTACATTTTTCATCTAGGATTACCAATTTTCAGTTTAAAACATACATGGGATTTTTAGCTACAGAGAAATTTCTATTTTCCATGATTCAGCAAAACCATATAGAGTGGTTTAGAAAGAAGCACCCAAGAGGTGACTAAAGAAAAGCCATGCCTTTCCAAAACAGAGTTTATATGCTTCTCTCAGAAACAAGGCACAGATCTCACTTAGAGCCCAGAAGACCCACTTAAAAAGCATTCGATGCTAAGCCTTTCCCCTGGAGCAATGTGCTCCCATTAAATGACTGACATCATTTCTCCTCAGAGATGGGGAACTTCTCAAAGTTTAAAGCGCTTGTAATACTAACAAAGCAATGGAAAAAGTAGCAATAAATATGCTTCAGCGTGAAAATATCTGAGAGGGAAAGTCAACAAAGGAAACAGCTTAGGATTTCTGCCCAACAAAATCTCTTTCTTCTAATCTATATTCTTTCTCGCATGCTAAACACTGTGTTCAGTAAAGGACACGGGTTTGGACTCACTAATGGACAGACATGCTTTATCACTCCAAATGTATTCTGACATGGTACAGAGGGGTGCCGATTGTGTGGCCTGCCCTCGGGCGGCATTTATCTAACTGAAACCATGGGGAGATTTTTTGTTTTTTAATGTTTCTGCTTTAAGTGGGCTTTCTGTGTAGCAAAACATAATTTAGAACATTTTAACAAGTCACATCTTAAATATTTCACTGTAGCACCTACAACATTCATGGGAAAATTGTTTTCATTTGATCTCACTCTGAAATGTTAGAAATACAACTCATGGTCAACACGAATTTTTAACATTAAAGCTTAATATGTCCCAAGCATTTAACAGAAAGAACTGTGGGGGCACCTGGGTGGCTCAGTGGTTGAGTGTCTTGTCTGCCTTTGGCTCAGGTCATGATCCTGGGATCCCTGGATGGAGTCGTGCAGCGGGCTCCCTGCAGGGAGCCTGCTTCTCCCTCTGCCTATATCTCTGCCTCTCTTTCTGTGTCTCTCATAAATAAAGAAATAAAATCTTTAAAAAAAATTACATGAAGAACTGTAATCCATCAGTTTAAGCATTCTGGAGATTCTTGACTCTTTAAAATGAAACATCAACCATTTGTAGCCACTGAAACAAAAGTCATTTAGATGGCCCTTTAAGGCTCTTAAATTTGATGTTCCTTTTTTATATATATATATAGAGAGATTTTATTTATTTATTCATGAAAGACACACAGAGAGAAAGAGAGACAGAGATACAGGCAGAGGGAGAAGCAGGGTCCCCGCAGGAAGCCCAATGTGGGACTGGATCCCAAGACCCTGGGATCACACCCTGAGCTGAAGGCAGATGCTCAACCACTGAGCCACCCAGGTGTCCCAAATTTGATGTACTTATTCAGTGAAATTTTACCTAAGTCGTCTTCCTATTTCAGTACTTTAAACATTGTTAAATAAAATAAAGTCAGGTTCACTACACCACAGCAGATTATATAATTGAAAGAAAGACAATTCAGACTTGAAACAAGGTTCAAGTGAAAATATCCAGAACTGAAATGGATCCTCTATTGGCAAGGTCACTTTTGAAGGGCAGAGAACCAACAAGAACCAGGAAACAGCTAATTGTGAATCGTCTGCATTTACCTTTTCCTTGACAGGGACTACAGAATTTTAAACGTTGTTAAATATAACAAAAAGAACTTTTTTTTTTTTTCTGGATGTATGTTAGCAGACATGGGGTAAGTAAGAAAATAACAGGAAAACACATGGATAGAGTTTTAGCTTTGTTCTTTAAAACTCTGGAAAGAGAAAAGCATAATAGTGAACTCTGGTTTTAATTTTTTACTTTCGCTAAATAGTAGAACCTACTTTAAATATTGGCTATGTCCTTGTGAATGTCTACTCGCTCCGAGTCCTGAATAAGCCACATACAAATGCATACATTTTTCTCCTGCTTTCCCTCCTCCCTCCCCACCTCATTCTTTTTCCCTCCTCCTTTTCTTCTTACTTTTCTCTGGTTTTCAAATAGCAATTACGGAGGTCATGCACACTAAATCATTGAATAGGTTTAGGTTAAATGGCATTAAGTAGCAAACGTTTTCCTGCTTCAACATGACTATTTCTGTTTCAGTTGATAAATTTTAGCCTTTGAGGTTTTCTGGGGGGAAAATATGTACTGACACGTAAGGAAGAAAATCTCCCTACTTCAAAATTTATAGAAACATATTTAAGATATTCTGTGAAGTAAAGCAGACAGTATAGAAATTCTTTATACGTAAGGATTAGGTAATATAATGGAAGAAAGACAGGAATAGGATGGGAGGCGAGGAAGAGAGGGGAAGAGATTAAAATGAGGATGAGCACATGTGGGACCAGAGAGATTTAATGCTTGAATACCACACAGACTTTGATAAATGAAGGAAAGAAGCCAGGAAGCCAAGAAAATACCATAAATATGAGAAAATAAATACAGAGTTTATAATCATTTTTTATATGTTTTGGCAGAAAACATCTTTAACGTTATGTTGCCTTCCTATGAATTCCATGGGCTTTTAAAATATGATTCAGTATTTGCTGCATTTCAAAATCTAGCTTCATATATCAGATTTAAGTATTTAGTTAGGTATTGCATTAATTATTTCCACCTTTTCTTTTCTATTAAAGTATATTTTGAATGACAAACTCTATAATGCCAGGAATTCTATTCCACAGTTGGGCATACTCTGAACACTAAAGTTTCCAATATTTTCCACATTTGAACATCATGACAAATTCTTTGGCTCCAGAATTTCTGTTTTTTCATAGATGTTCCTTTAATTTGTAGCCAGCACCAAAGCTAGTTTTCTTTAACCTAAGCATCCTGAAAATTGCCATCCACTGGATTAAGCAATCCAGGTATTATAATAACATTGAAGTCTAGACCTGGGTTCCCAGGTGATCTATATATTCAAGATGATTCTATTTTTATTGCTGAATCATGAATGTGAGATGGGAAGCAGGACATGGTTGTGACATCTGTGCTCCCATCTATGGCATTCAGCAACGTCAGTTTCTAGTAAGTGAGTTAGTCCCACTGGTCTAAGAACAACCTACCCTGCCCCAAGTCCCTGGTAGACACATATGCCTACTCCATATTCTGAAAAGTTAAACCTGGCAATCCTATTTTAAGGTTCCCAGTAGTCATCTAACAGCAGTGAGAAGCAGCAGCAGGAAAGAATGAGCTTTGTCTGCCTTTCCCCTCTCCTAAGCAGATGGTTGGCTAAAACTCACTTCACATGGGAAATCAATTTTAGATTTTTAACTTGGATATCAAGTAATAAACTACAACTGCCAAGTATGAGAAAAGTAGCCTCTGCATTTATTTGTATCTATAATGATAATAATGGAAATATGAAAAATAAAATTGTGTTTCTGAAATCATTTATTCTTTAAAAACAAAGAAAATAGCTCAGTAGCATTAAGAGAATGACATTTTCAGGGAGGCTACAATGTATTCTCCACATGAGGTTTAGCATTTTAACATAGTTTTACAATGCTCAAACCATAGCATGGTCATACCTTTGCGAACAGTGTAGAATAGGAAATTAGAAATAATCTCACAAGTAATGCTGAATATTCCTGAGTGGCCAGTGGAAACTACAACTTGTGCCAATGTCACTTTCTGATTCTTCTGCTTAGTTATGGCCACTTTCAGGGCCAGATGTTACTGTTCAAAATGAATGACTTCTGGTGTTCCAGGAAAGTGGAAGACTAGAAATTTGGAAACTTGCCAGCCATTGCAGTTGTATCTACACCTCTTGGTAAGAAGTTTAGCTCCTTAGGACAGAACGTTGCTGAGCATGGGGAGGTAAGGATGTGCGTGAGAAGCTGAGCATCACTCATTGAATGGTACCTTCTGACTAGATTATGACTTTTTTTAAAGATTTTATTTATTTATTCATGAGAGACAGAGAGAGAGAGGTAAAGCACAGGCAGAGGGAGAAACAGGCTCCATGCAGGGAGCCCAAATAGGGACTCGATCCCAGGTCTCCAGGATCACGCCCTGGGCAGTGCTAAACCGCTGAGCCACCCGGGCTGCCCTAGATTATGACTTTGAATCATACAATTCTTTCTGGCCCATAAGTTTAGTATCAATTGCCTTAAATGGAAGACAAGATACTAATTTTTTTTCCTAAACAAGACTAAAAATTTTAGTAATTTATTGTTTTCCTGCTTCTCTGTTGCCAAAGATCTATAAAAACTTTTGACTAATAACAGGCTATATGAATACTAAGATAGTCTAAAACCCACAAGTTTCCCCCCAAAATAATGAGAAACCTGACTTCTGACAGAGTTCTTCAAATAAATTCAAGGCTTGCATCTGTTAGTCCCTGGACTGGTAATAAATAAACTTAAAAGAAATAATATTCATCAGTAGCTTACCTCCCTTTTGATTTGTTTTTTTATTTTTTATTTATTTATTTATTTTAATAATTTTTTTTAAATTTATTTATTTATGATAGTCACAGAGAGAGAGAGAGGCAGAGACACAGGCAGAGGGAGAAGCAGGCTCCATGCACCGGGAGCCCGATATGGGATTCGATCCCGGGTCTCCAGGATCGCGCCCTGAGCCAAAGGCAGGCGCCAAACCGCTGCGCCACCCAGGGATCCCTGATTTGTTTTTTTAAATGTCCCCAAATTACATTATTACTTATATGATTGGTATTCTTTAGTCATGTAACTGGGAAGAAATATTTTGACCTTCTTAATGACAAAAGAGTACTTTACACAAAGGCTGACATCCATATCAGTTGAAATCTTTCCTTAAACTGCATGAATTGGATAATCATTTCCTGGTGCAGTGATTTAAAGAAATATCATTTATCTTTCCCTAAAATGTAACAGAAAAATTCCTGAAATGCTATTACAACTTTGAAAATCTGGCTAGCTACATGCTTGATCAGTGGAGATAGATAGGTAGATAGGTAGGTAGGTAGATCAATAGATGATAGAGAGATAGATACACAGATAGGTAGATATCCTAAAATAAACACTCTGGAGGCAGTGAGGAAGAGAAATTCACTCTGTGCACATATACGAGATGGATTCTCTTCTGAAATATGTGCAACTTTTACTCATATAAAGTCAATCTTTTCCAAATGGTTTTATTTCAATATCCACCTAGACAGATAACGATGTAGCAGTGGACACCGAAACAGTATCATTCACTAAAATAGTGGGCTGCTCCCAGATAAACAGAAGAATCTGAACATATTTACAAATAATGCTCCTCATTTAAAAACAACAAATAAATTCCACAAACTACATAGGGACCACAAAAACATATATCAAAGAATTCTCTGCTGTTGACTTTTCCCGGGAGAACTTACCCACAGAACTCTCAAGACCCATCTGATGGCAGATATGAATGGTTGAGACCCTGTTCAAATTATATACCAACTCAGAGTTATAGTCTGATCAGAGGAATGTCATTAACAGGCCCTTTGCTTATTAGCATAAATGTAGGCCAGGCAAGGTAGAAGGATTCTTCTATAATGCACCATTCTTTGGAAAGAAGATTTCATTTGTTTTGTTACTACATTTATTATACAACTCTTATAGCTATTCTTTATTTATGTATAAATTAAATAATCTCTTCTGCAATTTTAAGCATTATCTTTTGTTCCTTCAGTAGAGATAGATAATCTGGTATCCTGAAAATAATCTGGTATCTGACAGTTACTGTCAGATAACTGAACAACACTATTAACTTACTTTTTTTTCCCTTCAGGCTAACAGCCAGTCCATACCAGTTCTGGTGTCCAAACTTGTACTTGCCTTTTTGTATTTTAGTTGCTTCCCTTTGGCCCCTGCCCAATTTTTGTCCTTCTGTCAATTGGGTAAAAATAACCTGGCATGATGTTGAGCAAATTGAAGGCAGAATGTGGTAAACTGCCCTAGATATCTTAAATGTTTTATAGGGAAAGATGAAGGCACCGCTTGAGCTAAACAAACGCATGCAGGGAATGTGTTCATTATTAGCTACACCTATGCACGAAAGGATACTTTCAGTAGAGTCTGCACAGATTTAGATTAAGAAGCCTTGTTACTGTTAACAAGCATCATGTACCTAATTCCAAATACATCGTTCTATAAGTGGACATCTGCATGTTTGAATAAAGCTGTCACAAGACAAGGAATCGTACTGGGAAAACATGTAAGTGCTTATAACTCATTCCCTATCTCTTCATATCTCACCATCTTTCTGGATGCCCATTTACTTATGGTATCCAGGATATGATTCCTGACTTTTAAATATTTAAATTGTACGTAAAGGAACTCTAAAATCATTGGCACTTTAATAGGCTCATAATTATTTAGTGATATATATTCTACGAACACCCATGTACCTATATGCCACAAATTTTACATATAAATAACTGAAAGAATACAGAGATTCCTTTGCAATTGAATGATCTTTTCCAAGAGTTCTCAGACTTCTGACTATTTTTATTTAAAAGACTTTTTGTTCAGATTGAGCTGTGATAAACTGAGGGGGAAAAACTGCAATTTGTATTTGCTAACTGATTACTGATCTGTGATCTGGGGCACACTAGCGAAAGGCAGATGTCCCTCTAAATATTACCAAAGTATCTCCTAATGTAGCTTCATATACTGAGTTTCAGGTTTTGAAATTGTCCCTTGGGCATCCAATGTTAAAATGTGCTTTTTTTTCCTTTTGTATATAAAATTCTCATTTCGATTAATAGAAAAGGGTCCTTTCTTCAAACACTCAAAAATTGAAAGAAAAGATTACATTTTTATCTTAAAAGATTAAAAAGAAGACCACATTTTAAAAATCCAAAGACTAAACATGTATTTTATGCAGTTCATTTATTTTCATCTCTTTCCTAACACTTTAAATTTCACTCTGCAATTTGGAACAGATTTGATCAACTTGCTTTCATGTGTCAGTGTTTTTCAACTGCAATGAAAATAAACAAATGGGCTTGGTTTTCGACAAACTTGCGGAGATGCTGACTTTGCTACAACAGTTATGACTTTGGCATATGTTACATTGGACAGCTCTTACAAAATAAAGCAGGGCTTTGGTTATGCAAAGTTTGCATGAAACTCTTGAGCTAGCCTCAGGTTCCTTACATCATTAAAGCCCTTTTTGGATAGAAAGGAGAGTTCTCCACAACTGTTCCCTTCCTGAATAAGAACACTTGGCATGCCAAAAGCTCCCAGGCGGTATGGATTATATCCTTATCCTGATGAAGATCTTCTTGTTTCAACTTCATGGAAACATAAATGTATTTGCTTGGTGTACTTGAGCTCTGAATGGTCTTTGACAGGGGTTAATAAAGTACAGGAGTTAAAGAAGTTTAAAGGCTTGGAGTTTTTGCAGGATGCCACTAAATACTGCTGAAAATGTAGAACATATGTTATTTCTGAGAGATCAGACTTGCCCATGTGATCAAATTACTAGTACAATCCTCTCACTATAATTTGTCGCCAGCTTTGGAAGTGTACTATTTCAACATGAAAACTATTATGTCATACTTTTTTAGTTTTCCCCCCAGAGAATAAACAGATTTGAATTTCAAAGTGGTAAAAATGTTATGGATGCACAAACAAAACCAAATGCATATCCGCTTTCCTCTGTGAAAGGATGGATGTATGAAAATGGGCCAAATATGATTTCTGAAAGCATAAAAATACTACATTGCTAAAAGAACTCTCATCACTCAGAGAAAGATGCTCAGAACTTCTTAGCCACCCCTATGGTATTAATAGATGAAAATTCTGATGCTAAAAATGTGAATGAGAGAAATTGATGAGATTGGGTAGAGCCAAATGCAGTATCTGGGATTAAGTTTTTAAAATAAATAAGCTGAATAAATTTTGTCAGTTGATTTTTTAAAAAAAGAATGTGATTAAAGACATCCTTAATATCAAGCAAAACTATCTCTCCCTTCAACATTATTATTACCTTCCACCTCTCACCCCTTATCCCATTATTATGCCATTCTTATTCAAATGGAAATAGTTGTGAGTTCAGGAGAGTGTTTATAATGCAAACAGTATCCACCAGAATGCCTCACCCAAACCCATCTGTTCCAGAAAACATTTCAGATTCATTGACCACCTACTCTACATTGCAAATCCACTGCGTATCATTTTCCACCACCCACAAATAAGGTCTACTATAACTGGCTAGGTGGTATCCAATGTATAACAACTGTCAGATTGTTTTGCTACAGAAGGCTCTACCATTTGCTGACTACTGCTATCTTGCATTCCCTTATCCTGCTCTGTCTTCTGGAAGCCACTTCCTAGTTCCCTTCCACCCTCCTTCAACTTCAAAGAATGAAAGACATTATCATCTCAAAGGGAGGTAGATAAGAATGCTAAGAAAAAAAAATAGACACATGAAAAATAAAAGAGATACAAGATAATAGGAAAAACTTAGAGAAGGGACAGAAGCATCAG
The DNA here is from genome assembly GCF_905146905.1 of Nyctereutes procyonoides. Taxonomy (NCBI): domain Eukaryota; kingdom Metazoa; phylum Chordata; class Mammalia; order Carnivora; family Canidae; genus Nyctereutes; species Nyctereutes procyonoides. The sequence goes on from NW_026575121.1 coordinate 21,327,919, forward strand.
TCTTACACCTTACTTTTTGATTCCAAATAAATAATGTAAAAGTAGTATAAATGCAATTGTTGTCTTAATGTGCAAGCAGGCTGTAAAGTGATTCATGTGAAATCACGTAGGACTTCACTTTAAAAAATAGTAAATATTACAACAGTGGACTTTTAAAGTGTAATTGTTTCAGGATATTTCCTGATTACTGTCAGGAATTTTTATTAGTTTCCCTTCAAATTTAGTCTATAGCAAAAAATGTTAACAGATGTGAAGCCAGAGGAATGCCTCATTACTAAAGTCTAAGTGTTGTTGCTTCAGTGAATTCCAAGCTGTTTTAATAGATATTGCTATTTTGTTGGGGTGGAGGGAAGCAATTTTTTTTAAATGAATGACAATGGCATATGGAATACAACCTTTTGTATATTTTTGTTTATCTGTTTTTCTGGGCACTCTGAAAGCAATATGACCTGAGAATTTTGAAACCATCTCCTTTTTCAATGGCATGAGTCAAAGTTTAAAGGAGATAGCATTTAGTTACTGTTGGCAGTTTATGTGCCCCTGGCAGACAGTGCACATTACCAGCCCAAAGAAAACAGTTTGAAAAAAAGAAAAAAAAAAAAAAGAAATCGTAAGAATTTCTAAAAACTCTTTCAGATCGTATCCAAGACTCCAACAGTCTACCAGTCGGGTAATAGATTCTCAAGCTGTGATTTTATCCCTACCTTCCTCCAAATATCTAATTAAATATTTTTCTAAAGTTAGAGTAGTAACCAATGCCCTAAGATAGGATGGCATTTTCAGAAGTTACAGTTACACTGCTCATTGCCCTGAATCTGTAATAGCTTACCATATTTGGCAAGCAGAACTTTGCAGCAGGGAGTTATCATGAGTGTGCACTCAGTATAGATCCAGGCATGCAGGAAGTCTTAATAAGAATATGGCCTGGGTGGCAGAGGCAACAAACCTTAACCAAGTTGTAAGGCTTCACTCTTAGAATTTTATCTATAGCAATGAAGTTGATAGTCTTCTCCTCTGCACTGGTCAGGGACACTAGGATTACTGTGCTCAGCTCTGAGTGAGAAGAGAAAAATGGAGAAAACAATCTGTATGGCAAAGGAACTTAGACCAACGTCAATGATGTGCATCGTAAGAAAGGAAATGTCATCAAATATTTCAAGTGTTATAATGTGGATGAAAAAGATCTTTTGTATGATGTGAGTAGGATAAGTATGTGATGATGATAAGATGAATTTTTATTTCATTTTTGAGAAAACAAAACTTTTAATCTGAGCAAGCCTAAAAAGATCGAGTTTCTTTAGAGGAAAGATGAGTTCCTTTCCCCAGAGATATACAAACATTGTGTGGAAGACCATTTGGAAGTCGTATGGGAAGAATCTAAGCTTCAGAAAACCTGTATAGATAAGTTTCTTCTGACTCTGAGACTCTGTCATTTATAATGTCCACAGACCAGGAAGCTTAAATCTAAAATGAATTTAGTACCACTGGATGGCCATGCTGTTTATTTCCCAGTCTGCATACAAGTGTTCACAACCATTCTGAAGAAATCCTATTATACATTCCTTGTACACTGCCCAAAAGTTTATACTACCAAAACAAACATATATCTATATTTTAAAAATTAAGAAGAAAAAAAAAGGAAAGAAAAAGATAATCAGATTATTAGATTCATCAATTTATTTAATTTTCCTTTGATTAAAGATGTCTGGAGTTTGTAGGTTGAGGCACTAGGCTAAATCTACTTATACTCTTCCACAAGATTTTAGCAATACCTGGAATTATACTTGTCAATCTTGATTACTTTTAATTACTATATTAAAAAGTAAAGAAATAGTTACCTGGAAACTTCATCAATGATACTTGCAATTATATCTAAAAGCAATACATTACAATCTCAATCTGTTTGCTAAAAAAAATGTTTTTGCACCAGGATGGTCAAACCATAACAAATGTAATGCTGATATTTTAGTGCATAACAACTGTTTTTACATAATTTGAATGAAAAATCCAAAATCTAAAGTTCTATTACATTCATCATTTTATGGTATTTGCTGTTCGACACAAAAGAGTAATGACTATTGTACTACATATCTTGTTTGAATATATTCCACCATTAAACCAATAGCACTTCATCTCTCTTCCTGCCTAAAGAGCTTTGTGAAAAACATTACAGATAAAGACCATTAAAGTTTGACAATTTTGGTCACACTGAATTTTTTATTTCCAATGCCTTCTGAAGTTATAAAATTTAATGGTGCAATAGACATACAATTTAGGCAATCGCAGTGACTTCCTATCTCACTAAGTGTATAACTCAGTTTCCCATGGTTTGTCAATAATAAAAGCAAGAATCCAATAGAAACACAGCTAATACATTTCAGGTTTATTTTTAAAATTTTCCTGTCTCATCAAAGGCTTTTTTGTCCATTTATTTGGGAAGACGATCCATCCCAATGGCTGCAGAGTTTACGCTGTTTTCAGAAAATAGGAAAAAAAAAAAAAAAAAAAGATGTGCCTTTGCTTTTACAAGAGTGCTCTTAAAAAATTCCCCTAAAGCATAAATTATGTCTTAGGAATGGAGGAAGGAGCTGTGTATGTTTGTTCAGGTCACCAAGATTATCTAACATAGCACTTCACTTGCATATGTACAGGCCAAACCTGTGGGGAAGTAGTTTTATACAAAATCCTTCTAGGGATGCCTGGGTGGCTCAGTGGTTTAGTGTCTGCCTTTAGTTTAGATTGTGATTCTGGGGTCCTGGGTTCAAGAGCCGCATTAGTCTTCCACAGGGAGCCTGCTTCTCCCTCTGCCTATGTCTCTGCCTCTCTCTCTCTGTTTCTCTCATGAATAAATAAATAAAATCTTTAAAAAAAAACCTTCTGGTTAGAATAATTAGTGTTTATCATAAATTAGATGAATTTGGGCATCTGTGGATGGTTACCAAAGGAAAAAAGTATCATAATAAAAGTTTGGTGAAGACACTCTTGGTTGAACAGATAAGGATGACATCTGAAGTTCATTAAGAATTCTAATCCCCATCAAATCTCATAAGCAGCAAGAAATGAAGACATCCATCCAAAATGTAATTAATGAAAGCTAAGTTATAGTCTAATTAATTATAAACATATCCATCATAACACAATGGTGTAATGATAGAAGCTGATCAGAACTGATAGCCATGATAGAAAACAGAGAGGTAGGAATAAAACATTTTTTGGTTTGTACTAAATACTGGTTATAGAAGAAAGTGATCAAATCGGCCATATGGACATGCCAGTCTATTTGGTAAGTAGCAGGGTAATGATTCTTTCTTTCTATTCAACTCATTGTATTAATGAAACAAGAAAAAAATATTCCTTGCTAGAACCAGAAATTGAGATTCTGTACATTAATGAAATTTAATGAGAGCAGTAGATACTATAGTTCCATATATCTTTCTTAACCACAGAATATTCAATAGAATATATGAACCATTAATACATTCTCTGAACTTAAAGCAGATCTATAGAGAAAACCTCCATTTAATTGCTTAATATTTTAAATAGTCCTGCAATTTATTGGAGCATCTATTTTTCTACATTATATTTTCCAGACTACCACCTAGCCTTTGAACAATACAAACGTAGCTTTCCTTTGATACTATTGGTAACATGGGTAAAAGTACACTATGTGATGTTAAAAGCTTATTCACAGAAGTCAGTATTGATTGCTAATATGATGATGATTATGAGAAAACAGGTGGAAACTAAACATAATGAGTTTCTAATTCCATGGAAATTCATGATCCCAACTTAAAAAAAGACTAATTAGTTGAGTGGAAGTTATCTGGCAATCGTTAAAAACCAATACCCTATCGAGTAACATTCTACCTTTTTTTTTTCCATCATCTTAATAAAAGTTTACCACATTTAAAGAAACTATGTATATTTTACTATAATCCACCCCTTCAAAAGTTATGTAGATGGATATCCTTCTTTCTCATCATAAACATACTAGTGGAGTTCCAAATTAAAAACCGTTCTTGAACATGACTTATAACTAGAGCATTTTTGTCACAGAATCTTATACAGAATAGTTACTGTGTAATTTATTTTGTAAGTTCTGATTTTATATATTGAATTTGAAATCAGTGAGCTAGGTGCTGTCATTTTTATGGCATGCAAACATATGGAAAAATGAAAAAGGAAATAGGTTTTAGTGACAGTGCCAACATCAGAAAATTTGACACTGCTCTTTTGCAAAGGTTAACATTTTTTTTTGTGTGTGAATAAAATAAAACTCAAAATCTCTAAAGGTACTAATTTTCTAAATTACTAATGTAGGTTGTGAATCTGTGGGAAATGATTGTTTAATATATATGGTAAATACTTCTGATTACAAAGCTGCATTACTACCATAACAGTTAAATCCTAATTATATGATCCTTGATTAGCTGTAGTACATCTTACCTGCATATTCACTGGCAAAATGAAGCCTGTTTAGTTACTTGACTTACTTGATGTCCTATCTCTCTATTTTTTCCCATTGTTTGCATTTATTCTTCTATGAATGAACGTCTTTTCTAATCCATTTAATCTCATGTGTGGGAAACTAGCAGCTCACTGGTTTGCTTAGATTCATGTTTTGCATCAATTCCAGATATGAAAGTTTGTTCTTGTCAGAACTGTAAACTGGAAGTCAGGAGCCCAGGAATAAAATCTGGGCAACTGCCCCATTTCCATTTGAATTGCAACCTCACAGAATGGCTTCCTTAATCTACTGAAAATTTTCAGCACATAAAATACAACTTTTCCAGCCACTAGTCTTATGAAGAAGCCCGTCAACCAAGTTTGGGAGTCTTTAGCATCAAGTATTCTAACTCACATAGGTTTTTCATAGTAAGCTCAGTCATCACCAAGGGTAGCTATTCTCAGTAATTGTTTCATGTTGATTATGATGAAGAAAATTAACCAAGCTCAATAAAAATGTCAATAGATATAAAAAACATACCCGAAGAACCAGCATTCTATATTTTGAGGTAATTAAATAATATTAAGTTAGTCTGAAAGCTAAAGCTTTGATACTTGTCTCTCTTCTTTATTATAAAAACATTTTATTTAAAAAATATATATTTGACTCTAAGCAGTAACATTTTGCCTATCTTGTTTCTGCTATTTTAAAAAGTTCAATGGAAGTTATGCACAACATCTCCATACTAGATGGTGGATCATGTTTCTCTACAATCTTTTTTAAACATCCTGATTTCATTCTGTATAACCCAATGCATAAAGGATAGGGGGAAAAAATCACAACTAACGAATCAATAAGTGTCAGAAAAACTTACCTTAGATTAATAAAGACCTTACTGTACGTATTAACAAAGGTCTTAAAAGCAGTATGTGTTCTTGCACAAACTTTATGCAAAGAATGCTGAATTTTTTACTGTAAGCTTGGCTTATAGCACAATGAAACTAGATCAAGGTCCTGGCAAGGGATTGTACAGAATGCTTGTAAAACTGTAGCACTCTGAACTCCCTCAGGACAGGCCTTGGAACTGTGTCATCTTTTTATTGACAAATATTGGTCTGCAAATGTAGTGAAATGTAAAAGACAAAAGAGTGCTAATACACACTTCAGGCAAGTCGATCTTTCTGTCCATAACTGCCTCAGCAGCAAAACAGAGAAAAATATATCTATTACTATAGAGTTATTATAAAGATTGAATTTTAAATTTATATATCTCCACTGGATAGATGCTGAGTGACTGAATGATTGTATGAGATATCTAGGGTTAATGGGCTTGAATCATTCCCAGATATTCGTTCTTCCTTTTTCATAAATTGGATTATTAAATTCAGCTCTTGGTTTGTCAGTCATTTCAATCAACAAAAAATGGAGTATTAGCTCAGACCTGACAGTAATTAACATATCAATCTTTTTTAGGATATGCCTCAACATTAAAAAAGATAAATTTGCTAAAAATAATATAAATTTATGCATAATCAAACAACTAAACATTTGGTGCATTAATAGCCATATTTTCATAGTATACAATTGGATCTTAGTCTAAAATAAAGACCTGAAGAGAGGGAAAAGATTTTTATTTTTATTGTAGCATGCATGGGATTAAATTACTTTAAAACTGCACATGCAGTTTTACAATACTGACCTGAAATAAGAAAGAATGTACATTGTGTCCTATTTGCTTTGTGGCAAAATATGTTTATACAGTAAAATTTACTCTGATATGACTGCAATTTACCAAAATATATGATTACACTCAGATTACAGATAAATAAAGCATTTAAGGAATGACATGTCTGAGAAAAGCAGAAGGGATTAATAAGAATGTAACAGAAGAATTCAGAAAACCAAGCCAATGTCACTTCCTGAAGAAGAAGCAATATAAATAGGAGTAGAAGTGGGAGAAATTATATAATATGCATTGATGAGTATGTGAACCACATATCTCCTGGTGCGACTTGATTTTTTTTTTCCTTTTTCATTTCCTTTTTACTTTTTGTTTTGTTTTGTTTTGTTTTGCACTCAGAGGTAAGAAAAATGTATACCAAAAAAAAACAAAAAACAAAAAAACAAAACCTTTCCTAATACAGAACACTTTTGCCAGAATAAATATGTTACAAAGGAGGTTTGGAGGATACAAAACATTGAGCCTGAAGAGTGCAAACTGAAGAGCTCCCTCAGAGGGATCTGAGCTTGGTCTATAAATATCTTCAAGGTAACCTGTGACTAAGGGAAGGACATCATTCATATGTCAAAAGATAGACACAGAACAATGGCCTATAGCTAAAGAGAAGGAAAAAAAAACTTTTTCTGGTTATTTTAAAAGTTCTTAAGGCTGAGGTCAACTGGTTTGATCACTAGCAGACAAGCACACAGCAATGATTGCTGTTGATAGTCAAGGACGTTTGGTCAAAGGTATTAGCACCAATGGTGAAGTTAGCATATTAGAATCCACATCATCCTTGACATTACAGGACTTATTAAGGGCAATGAAATTACTAGTGAGAAAAAGCAAATATACTTTCATCAACTCATCCCTTTCACCATGAGGTAAGTGTCTAAGGGGGCAAATAAAGTTCCTAGAAACCATACTTTAAGTAGCCAAACGGCCCTTTTGTTTATAGATGGGCATGCATGCAGACCCTTTGACCATTTTACATCCTGTTTCTAGTCCAAGTTACTTCTTTGTTTTTAAAATAACTTACTTTTTTCTTATTTATAAAAGTAATACATGCTTACTTACAAACATTGAGAGAAATAAAGATTCCTCTGAATTCAACCACACAATGACAGCCAAACTCACACATTTTTAAAAAATGGGATCATGCTACACATCTCATTTTTAACCTAATTCTTTTACTTAATATATCAAGGGCATATTTCCACATCAATAAATAAAACAAATGTGGGTCAGAATAAGAATAGGCTAAGCTAAAAGTAGAGGAGGAATGAGAGAAACTAGTCCTCTATTTTTCTTGCAGCTGCAAAATCTTGGCTCCACATAGTCTTCTGTTCAAGGGAGAGTGGAGGATTGTTGAATCCTTCCAGGGAGGCAATAACATAGTGTATTCATTTATTCACTCGGCAAACGTACCCGAGTGGGAAACCAGACACTGGCCATGTGTTAGTAGCTAGGCAACACCAACATGGTGACAGGGTCCTGCCATCAAGGGTTTCTCCCTTACCCTGCAACTGTCTCTGGGAGAGCAGCAAACATCTTTGACTCATTTTATCACTAGCACATAGCAGAGTCTTGGAACATTGCTAAGTGAACTGAAGGGAGCTATACATGTAAACAGTTATTTAAAAGCGGTATGGTAAGTACTGTAATGAGGGCCAACTTCAAAGTGCAGCATAGGCATAAAAGGTCTGGGAATGTAGACATAAAAACAAACCTTCACTCAAAGTTGGAGAGCAATTTGAACTGTTAATTCCCAAATCATAGGAGACTGGATGCACCAACTCATAAATTCACAAATAATCTCGCAAATCTACAATTTAGCTATAAGGCATACCTTGGATAACATCAGCTGGAACACTGTGTTTAAATAAAACTGCAATATATATGCATCATACCAATGACTCTTTCTCAAGAAATTTGGTGATACTGTATGTATATAGGTCTGAGGAAATGGGAGAATAATTTTCCATTCAGCTCAAATCTGTGTCTATAATAGTTCATCAAGTCCTATTACCACACATTCTTATTCAAGGGAGCAAATTTGGAGTTTATTCTTGATTCATTAACAAGACAAATTAAAATGTATTTAGTGCCTTCGATATGTAAGGAACCATACAAAATACTCTCTCCATATTAACTTTATTAGTTCATCAATGCTATAAGTATTAATATCTAAATTTTATAAAATGGAAAACTAATACACAAACAGGCTAAACAAGTTGATCAAGTCATAAGGTCAGCAAATGGTAGAAGTGAGACCAAAACTCAAAGATTCTGTTTTTATTCCACAATGCATGATTTATCAACAATATAGTTTGTTAGAATTGTTAAGTCCATAAAGGATATACATCATATTGAATACTAATAGATCTTCTTAAGAATCTTACTGTATTGCTAATCAAAGATTAGTTTTCTCCTGTATAACATGAACATGCAAGGGTTTAACAATACATGCTGACTAAATCTTTATCAAAATCAAATTGTATTTCAGTTCAATGTCATATTTTGAAACCAAGATACTTAATAAGCACACTGATTATTTAAAAACCACTGGTGATATGGAAAGAGGCTTTAAAAAGAAAAGCTTACAAAAACATGGGCGATTGCATTTTAACGACTTCTGAGATTTATTAGGGTTTGTGTCTCATCATTCTCTCTGGTATGATTTTCATAGACTATGGAAACAAGACAAGTGAATAATAAGCCAATTCAGTCAATGGGCAGATTTCTAACATTGTTTGTTTTGATTATTAATAACACTACTTGTTTTATTCAATTAGTATTTCCAAAGAGTTTCCGGGAATATACTTCCAATGGCAAGATTGTTTTCGCTTGGTGTGTTTGTGATGATATTGATGGTACAAATTTTTCTTCTGTGTAAAATTTCTTTTATACATAAGTAAAAATGACTTATTTAAGCAAGTTCTTTTTACTTACTTGTTACAGCATAAGAAAACACTAGGAAATAAAGTAGATTATATTTATTATCCAAATGTTTATATTTAGGTAAACCTCAGTTACAGAGAAGTCTTGAGTCAAATGGAATATTATGGCATTGCCCAGGCTAAAAGGCCCAATGCGCATAACAACCTAACAGGCCCAATAGAATAAGAGATGAGAAGGCTGCTTAAAGCTGCCTCCGGGAATTGATGACAACATGATACCTGAGGCTTGAGATAACTGACCTGAAGCAAGTGGAGCCTGGGAATTTTCAAAGCAATAGTAGTCAATTCCCCACAATTTTTTTACTATAACATTCTTGATATCCCTAAGTAATATCCACCTTTCATGAAAACTATTGTTTAGAATTTTAAAATATGTAATATTTAGTGAAATTTTAGAGGACTTAATGTCTTTTCACAAAAGGTAAGCTGGACAGAGACCTCTTAAAGTACCAGGGTGCACCAGGAAGAAAGATGCAGACCACATAGGAAAAAAAGAGAACCTAATGGATGTGATAGGAAAACTAATTTTTCATCAGTCTTTACAGAAAACCAGAGAGGAGGGAAAGATGTCATACAGAGGAATGTAAAGTTGGAGGGATGAAAAGATATAGGAGAAATTCTTAGACTGGATCTTGCCCTTCCCACCTGGCAGGATCCCCACCACTAGCACTCTCTGGCCCACTACCTGTTCTGATCACGGGTGACCACTAGATTGAAGACATGAGAGAAAGCAAGGAGGCAGGATTGTAGACAGTGATTAGAAAATAAAAATGATAGCTTTAGAATGAGGAAGAAATGGTGAATACCATCTAGTCTCAGTAGTTATTTACTAAATAGCACCCCACTGGCCTGTACGAGTTCACACAGCTCCCAATGTGCTTCAATTACTCCCAGGGTATAGATTGTGCACACCAGGAAAATATGGCTCAATGCCCTTAGGAAGTTGCCTAATTTACTACAAGGTAGTAAATTCTGTACTGGGAAAATCCTTTGTAATATAAATCATATAAATAACAGTCTTGGGGCCAGAGGAATATTAAAATTCTATTGTTCTTATTAATCTGTGAAATGAAAGGGATGCTTAAGCAGGTAATTGTCATTTGAAATGGAAGACAAAACAACATATATTTTAATCAACACACTTATTAAATGTCAATTATAATTTTAATCAACTAAATTATATCACACTAACTTGCAATAGCAAGTTTGCCAAATGTTAATTAAAAGAATAAATGTTAACTATTAGTTTAATTTTAGTGCCTTTGGAGTTTTCACATTTTTATATTTATGATTACTAAGCAATTAATCTTCTCTCACTTTCATCGTTTTTTTAAAACCTAACTTAACATACAAAAATGCTCTCATAAAAATTATATTAATTAACATGTAATTGAAAATTAATGAAAACCTTATTTTTCAAGCTATTTATCTATTTCATAAACAAATCTAGATATCAGAGAATAATGCATGCATGCTAATAGGAACAATTCATATGCTTCAGAAGTGAATTCTTGACATACATTTAAACACATGTATGTATTCATATTAACGTGTATCTCTTAATTGGCTTATAGGAGTTAGGACCTAAGCTACAATAGCTTGTAATGTTTTATCATAATACTTATCACCTCAAAGTATCACACTTTATGTATTAATATGCCAGCTATTTAAAATAGCATTTAAATAGTGGTTCCATTCGAGTGTCTTCATATTTAAGTTAGGTAAAGTGTATTTTGTTGTTTTTATGTACTCAGAAATTAGAAGCCTCTTTTTGTAAATGCAATATTAAACAACAGAGCAAATCAGATAAGCATTTTTCTGGGTAAAAATTGAAGAAAGATTGTTAATTAGATTTTCACAATTGTATCTTTATTTCAATGATGTTAACTGATTTTTTTGTTTGGATAATCTCCTTGGAACCAACAGCATGGTCAGATAGGTATTATCTTTGGTCAAGAGGCAATAATTATTTCTTTAGACCCAAGGGTTAAATACAGTAATGCTGATAGAGTTGGATTCAGTGCCACTTTAATTTAATGTATAAATGAAAAGCACAAATACATAAAATACAAAATTTTCAAGATAGTCTGTGAAAATGGCTGGAAATTTAGAGAAATGTATCAAAATCTGTAATGAGGTCATTCTGATCCTACATGACACCAATTCATTTTTATGATGTGGTCTTCACATGAATCCTTCCAATTTCTTTAAACTGACAAACAAATACCTGGGGCATTCTAATATCTATAAGCATTCTGGATTTCACATAAAAAACACAACATAACTGATCATTCTTGTTCTTATTATCAGTCGAATTTCAGTATTTAGAAGGTAAGTTCAAATGAACTGTCCTTTAAACTTAATCAAAGGAGCTGTGCATTTCTTGGGTTGATATTATATGTCACATATTCATTTGTTTGTGTTCTGCTTTCCCTGACTCTAAAGCAAGGTACATTAAAGTGGAAAATTTCTGTTTTGTTCACTGTTGCATCATTAGTAGAATTCAGTGTGTAGCATAAAATGGGTGATCAATGCTTGTCAACTAGATAAAAAGATGAATAAGGCCAAGAACTTTGGAATACAGTAGTAAAAATTGTTATCATTTTTTTAAAAAAGTCTTATAAATTTAGAATAAATGTAGGTTTTAAAATAGCATAGATATAAACTGAAGATAATGTTCAAACATTTTAACTTCATTTGTAAGCTATTTTCTAAAGCTAAACTAATAATGTTCATTCATTCATTCAGTTCGATTCATAAAAACATTTCTGAATATTTCTAGTATGCCAGCCATTATACTAGGAGTCATCAATCATATTCTGAGTCTATTAAAAAGATAATGATATATAAAAATAATTCAATAATAATGTAAAACATGCTATAACAGAGTATGAAAAAAACTGTGCTAGGAGAGCTCCAAAAAGGAAATGTCTGACTTCCTAGACACCAGTATAGGGCTGCATTAAAAGTGCAGGTTTGACTTAAGACTGAAAGGAGAAATCAGAGTGTGGAAATCACAAGTCAAGAAGGTCATTCTGGGAAGATGACAAAAGTGCAAAGGGATTCATTATATGGGCTGGGAAACTGCTCTTTTTTTTTTTTTCAGTAAGTTGTAGTACAGGATATGTTGGAGGGAAATGACAGTAAGTAAGTCTAGAAAAGTAGCTGGTAAAATTAATCATTTGTTTTTTTAATTTTTTTAAAATTTTTATTTATTTTACGATAGTCACACACACAGAGAGAGAGAGAGAGAGAGAGAGAGAGAGAGAGAGAGAGGCAGAGACACAGGCAGAGGGAGAAGCAGGCTCCATGCACTGGAAGCCCGACGTGGGATTCGATCCCGGGTCTCCAGAATCGCGCCCTGGGCCAAAGGCAGGCGCCAAACCGCTGCGCCACCCGGGGATCCCAAAATTAATCATTTGTGATTGAAAAATTAAGTAAAATGGTTAATTACTGTGCCTTTGGCAAGTAACTCTTTCTATATCCAGTTCCTTTTAAGTAGAAATACATTTGTAAAAAGGAAAACAGGATCTATAATTCCCTAAATATCATGTCTACAGTGGGTGTTAGTACATTATCTAGAGCGTATAAATCAATTATTAAATGGAAACTACCAGGGTTTTATCAAAGCTGGTAATTCAACATACAACTCTTATCATAATATTTGTATTGGTAGTATGATAATTGCTTTCTTATCACATGAGCCAATTTGGAGTATGGAAGTCACTAATATGTTAAAGCAATGATAATACTTTAAGATGTATTAATAACTTTACTAAGCTTAACTCATTTCATGTTCACTCACAGGCTAAGGCTTTAATATTATATATAGCAAAGTACTTTCACATAATATTCATTAAAATTGAATTCATTAAGACAAAGCAGAGACTAGAGATGTTACATATTGCTTGAGAATAACGGATGAACTACAAGATGTTTCTGTTTTAATCTACCACAGATATTCACAAAAAGCTGAACAGCTAAGAAAGGAAATCCTGTATTAGGAACCCATGGTTGAAGGCACGGCAGGCTGGAAGATTCTATGGAACTCAGGTCCCAGGATAGGAAATGGTTTTTGCCAGTGCTCTAACTTTTAGTATTAACCTAGGACCCTAGATATCAGATATCTGTGATTCACTCTTCATTCAAATGGTTCATCTATTTGGCAATATTAGGATTGTCAGAAAACCAATGGCCTTATTTTTCAAAATCTTTGGTACACACAAAATCATTGCCTAGTAATCACAATAATAAGCCTAATTTTGCTAAATTGTCTTTTATTTGTTCTATGGCTTAGTATTATTTTAACTTAAATATGAGGAGAGTCACCATAATCTCAGTAGTGTTAGGAAACTGCTAGAGGTTCTCATCCATCTTTGGATGAGATTTATTTCCAAAATAAACTTTAGTTTTGCTTCTGGATTGCTCAATTCTACTTCTACATCCTGAACTCTCTTTTGAAACGCAGCATGGTATACTTTACCTCTGAGGTCATTCCTTCATATTGAGTTGAATATGGAAACCTAAACTGTGCCTTAATTTCAATTAAATTGTCATAATTCTTTTTTAAGAAAAGATTTACTTATTTATTTAAGAAAGAGAGGGTATGTGCACATCCACGTGTGTGAGCAGGGGAGGGGCAGAGGGAGAGGGAGAGGAGAAGCAGATATCATGCTGAGCACAGAGCCCAATGCAGGGCTCCATCTCAGGACCCCAAGATCATTACCTGAGCTGAAACCAGGAGTCTGATGCTTAACTGACTGAACCCCCTAGGTGTCGCTAAATTGTTATAACTCTTGACATAAAGATACTACAGGCTTAAGCTCTATATCTTTAAATTGCTTAAATTAATATATAACATATGGTTTTAATACTTTTTGAAGTCAAAAAAATTAGAAGAGAGAAAGTTTATGAGCAATTTCCATTCCAGAGTGTGCTAGATTTTTCTTACTGATTTCTTCAAAATGAACATTGTTTTCAGAACCTAAAAATTTTATGATGGCAAAACAGTCATAATAAAGCATTTTCCTGCCAAGTTCAAGTGAGAATAGACAATAGGTGACTCTCTTTGTTGTACAGTGAAGGAATTATGCTCAAATGTACTACATCTCTGTTTTCACTTTACTCCATGATGAGAAAACGACAATGCGGATTTCACCCTATGGATAATTCCTGCACGCTTGTTTTGTTGAAAACAAGGGGGAAAAAACAAAGGCAACCTCTAAATTTTCAAGTTATAATTTGAAATGAAACAGAAAAAAAAAACATAGGAGTGGGATTCTCATCACATAAATCAGAAATCTGTGACTGAAAAGATGCTTAATAACATTAGCCATTGAGGACATATGAATAAAATGGCAATGAAATAGTTGATATGCCAACAGAATGGCTAAAATGAAAGAGACATAAAATACCAACTAGGAGAGAATGCAGCACACTTAAAAGTCTCATGCATGTGGGTGGGAATGTAAATTGGCATAACAACTTTGGAATACTGCTTGGCTTGGCAGTATGTGCTAACACTGAAAAAAAAAAAACATGTCTTATGCCCCATAATTCCATTCCTATGTCTATACCTAAAATAATTCCACACATATGTTCACCAAAAGACATGTACTAAAAGGGAATTGGAAGAGACCCCCTAAAAGGAATTCTGGATTTAGGTTATGTTCTGTTTCTTGATCTGGGCACTTCTTACACGGTTGTTTTTGGTTTGTGCAAGTACCCTTATATGTAGTTTTATTTAACTATATTATGTTTTAACAAAAAAGTTTATTTATTAAAAACAAAAGCATCCTGGCCACTCCTTGACATCAGAAGCAAATTATTTTATCTGAAAAAATAGTCCATCCCTACCATGTATCCTATACATTCAGGTGCTTGTAAGGGAAGGCATGCTAAATAATTGTTGCTAGCATTTTTCAATCAGTAAACAGTTCTAGGGCAAAATGACAGGCTGGTTAATTATTTACAAAACTATTCCTCTTTTTCACCTGTGCATTCATCAAGAAAATATTTCCTATTCCTTCTGTTGGTGGATGGCAGATATGTGACAGATGACCAATACAGTGTGTGCATGGACTTTATTCATCACCTGCAGGCCCAACCCGTAAAACCCCACACAATTCTCTTCCATATAGCTGTACTTGCCTAAAAAATTTAAAGACTTGAGAGAGGAGTCTAAGACATAGCCCATTGTGTAACAACACAAAACCTTATCTCAGACACACTCTGGTCAGTGATATAATAATAAATAAAAGGTATTGTGTTTAATCATTAAGATTTGGGATTTTTGGGATGCCTGGGTGGCTCAGCGGTTGAGCGTCTGCCTTCAGCCCAGGGCATGATCCCGGCCGGGATCGAGTCCCACATTGGACTCCCCGCAAGGAGCTTGTTTTTACCTCTGCCTATGTCTCTGCTGCTCTCTCTCTGTGTCTCTCATGAATAAATAAATAAAATCTTTAAAAAATTGGGGTTATTAAAACAGTAAGTGTACCTTAATACTAGAACTGAAACCAACTCAGTAGAGAGAGGTAGCTAGGAATAGTCAAGTAGACTGAGAAATGATAGTTTTCAATACTGAAACATTTGGTCCAATATACCCCATTATGCTTGTAATCTGGACAGTCTGATCCTAAACAAAAGTGGGTCTGGCTGAAATCCAAGATCAAGAAGAAATACTTATACAGAAAATTCTGTACAAACGTGTGACTCAGCATAGGATGAGACACCCTTTCGTTCTTCAATTTTGAGTATGTAGTTGCTGCTTTCCTTAGGAACATCCCTATTGCTCATTCCTGGCCCAACCTTGTATCTTCAAACCAGGACTTGCTCTAATTCATTTTCCATAGTTCACCTGAGTTTTATATGAACTTGGGATGAAATTTAATGTATATAAATATCACTTATCTCATACTGAAATGTGGTTAATAACATAATAGTATCTTTGTTTAGCTAATTAAATAATAAATACATGTAAGATATGCTGTTTCTCATGCAGTGGGCAGACAATAAATGTGGCTGCTACAGCCATTACTGTTGCTTGTTTGTTTTTAATTGAGAGATCCTAGTTAGTGTTTATCCTACAAAATAGTGTTTGTTGGGAAGCCTGAGAGTGGCTCAGTCGGTTAAGTGTCCAACTCTTGGTTTCTGCTCAAGTCATGATCTCCTGAGTCATAGGATCAAGCCTGGTGCCAAGCCAGTGTCTGGCTCCTCACTCAATGGGGAGTCTGCTTTAAGATTCTCTCCTTCTGCTTCAAAATAGCTACCACAGCTCTATTGTGTTAAAGGAATTAATAAAGGGTTAGAAAAAAATTTATTTCTGAATTCAACTCTACAACCCATTATAGTCCATAAGTAAGTTTATATTTTATCCTTAATTTCTCAAGTATACATTTGTTGAGTAAATTAAAGTTTACCTTGAGCTAAACAAACCTCTACACAAGGTAATAACGCCTCATCATATTGACAAAAACAAACAGTAAGAATTCTTAAATATATGGCATAAATGATAAATAGTTCTTTACAATGAATGAATTTCTCTTCACATAATGTGAGTTATTCCATTAAACAGTTGCCATATGCGTATACTTACATGAGCTGTAAGCAGGCCAACTTAAGCCAATGCAGTGACAACTGTACCAGTAAATTTTGCAGTTTGACCATAAAAGAATATCTCAGAATTTCCCTCATGCATTTATTTATTTTTTGATCCATGAGGCAGGTATGCCAATGCTGATGTCACTTGCCACTTTGATTTACAGGAGAAACTGCCTAAACCATTGCTAAAAGAAATTAGGCCATTGCTTCATTTACTATCAACTTGTGTTTGATGTCTAGAAATAATTTTTAGATTTTGGCAGAAATTCAAGAGTTAAATCAGTTTCTGTAATGAATATTACATTTACAAATACTGTCTAATAAAGATATTTTGAAATATGCTAATTTTACAATGTATACAATGCTTTTATATTCTTTGCAATATGATACATGTAGAACAGATATCATTAGCTCCAATTTATAGATGAGAAAATAAATTCAGAAAGGTGTGAAGTTAAGACTAAAGTCACACAGGTAACAAATGGAAGGAGTAGAGAGGGACTTAGACAAGGTCTTCTACATCCTGGGTAATAAACTCTGTTGCATTTCTTTCTTTCACTAATGTAAATGTGGGACAAATGTATCTAACAGAACATTATTTTCAAACTCCCTTTTTTGTAAAGAAACTCTCATATTCTTATTCTTATTTTCTGTGCCCTTTTTTATTTTCCTCCATGCCATCATGTTCTTCCATGCATCCAACATAGAGATACGATACGGTTTCATGGAAACATACAGATTTTACATCACATATATCAGCCACACAGCCACAAGATCAACTGCAAGCATAATTAACTTTAAAATGATTCAACTTTCTTCAGCCATGATCACTCTGTCTTTATTGAATTTTAATGTCTTTTATTTTAATCAAACAATATCCCTTCACAGGATATACACTAAGAAATGAGTTTTCCTAAATGAAATTGCTTTTTTATTGCCATTCCACCATACACTCCATTTACATCTCTAGAACATTAAAACCACTCTTTGGATGTGACTTCACCAGCAAGTGAAGTGTGTTATTTGTATGCACTCTGGCGGATGGAGTGCTTCCTGTACGGGTATGGGCAGACAAGCTACATTAACAAGTCTGAATATTGGCAATGTTTTCACAAGTATTTATCACAAAGCTAGAGATAAATTTTGTATTCTCAAAGCAATGAAAACATAAGATATTGGGATGGGGTTTTTGTTTTCGATTTTTTTGTGTCTTGAAGAAAGGGAGATAAATTATTAGGACAACCACCTAAAAATAAATTGAGGCAAAAAATTATTTTAAATTTTAGAATGTACTTCACAAAGCAAGATAAGTATTAAATAAATTCTTTCACTTTAACAAAATTATTTCTCTTAAATAATTGTTAAAAGGTTTTTCAAAAAAATATATAAGCATATATTGTTTAAGCAATATAAGCATAGGTTGTTTAAACCTGAGGGGTTTTGAAATTCCTAAATGTAGGGACAGAGTTTCCAAAGCCAATAAACTATTTTTACAATAATGATCTACAGAATAAAAACTGCCATTAGGCTGGCTCTTTCATATTTTATTACTTTATATTTTTATTAAATTCATTAGGGTTTTTATTTCAATGAATTAAAGAAGAAAAGGAGTAATCATTGGTAAATAATGAAAAACACAAAAAGTATCTTTAAAAAAAGGGAAGAAGCAGTACATATTTTAAAACTGACTTCTCAGTCCTACATTTCTTTTCTACTATACAGTTTCAAGATTCCTATATTATAAATCTTAAAACCAATTATTTACATACCCTTAATTATCCCTGCCCTAGTGGTCAGGTTATGTATACAAATAGCAAATTTGAAAGAGGGGCAGCCTGGGTGGCTCAGCAGTTTAGCATCGCCTTTAGTCCAGGCATGATCCCGGAGACCTGGTATCGAGTCCCACATCAGGCTCCCTGCATGGAGCCTGCTTCTCCCTCTGCCTATGTCTCTGCCTCTCTCTCTCTCTCTCTCTCTCTCTCTCTCTCTGTCTCTCTATGAATAGATAAATAAAATCTTTAAAAAAAAAAGAAAAAAAAAGTATAAAGAAATGATTATATTAATTAATATACAAATTAATCGGCCAAGGGATGATCTCTTCTGAAGGATGGAAAACACTGTTAAATGTATAAAATACCTAATTATTCAAATAAGTAAATTCTAGATTTCAGACTAGAAAGAACTACTCTAATTGCCTAAAAGAATACATTCACCTTTAGTTCATTGTTTCTTAGTCTTATCTGATCTGAATCATTTTGTCATGAGCTTTGAAGGTATTATTAGCATAAAATATTAGTTTAGTAATAAATGATTCAGTTTTGAAATTGTTTGGACTCCCATATCACATAGTAGCCTCTTTGCTCACCATAATATCATTTCTCTTTAGGTTTTTGTGATTTAACCACTGACTAAATAAATAAATAAATAAATAAACGTAATTTACCTTCATGATTAACTTTATTAAGTTAGCCAAATGTGTAAATGGTAGCTCCTAATTCCAGGCACATCTACATGATATTTCCTTTTTCAGTTTACACAGCTGCAGAAATTAACACATTTCACAGGGCACGCCAAAAATACATGGCACAAGTGCCAATTCAACCTTCTGACTCTTTCTGAATGCCAAAACAAGAGCAAAGCAAGGGCCTAACTACACACAACAGAAAACTAAAACAAGAAATGTATAAAGTAACATGGAAGGTCAGAGTAGCCAAGAACTAATTTCGAAAATACTGGCTTGGTTTTATATTATCTTCCATAAAACAAATGGATTTAAGACAAAGCCACATACTTAATGAGCATTTCAAAACAAACTTATCCATCCCTTGGCCAACAACCTGAAAATTTTTTCAGTTGGCATTGATAATGGATTTTAATTGGTCGAAGAATGTACAGCTTTCTAATTCTGACACAATCATAAAAACTGTGACATTTTTCAAGGCTATCAGTTTCCACTGGTCTGAATGAATTAGTTCCCATGTTGCTATCAATCTTGAGCTTCTTTTTTTTTTTTTCAATCTTGAGCTTCTATATACTCATTAGAATACCAACAAACCAGCAAGACAAGTAGTTTTACAATGTTCATGATTAATAGTGACAAAATGCTAATATAACTAATAGTCCTCATTTTCATTTTTTTTTTTTAGTCTTGGAATATAAACTGAAAGTTGGGGAAACACTTATAATTTTGTCACAACTTTACATGACATGAGTTTGCATGATGATTCTTTTAATTAAGAGCTTGTTTTCAGTTCTTGGCAGTATTTATTATGTCAAGTCTGATTACACAATTTTTGAATTTTATTTTATTTTGGGTTTGCATTTTTAATGAGTTAAGCCTACTTACATAACATGAGACCTACTACTTTAACCATTTTTTAAGTGTGCAATATAATATGGTAAATATCTAGATAAAGATATGTAAAAAAGGTCCCTAAGAACATTGTGCCTCTCAGTACATTTAGTCATCATCCTTCACATCATCTCATTTCTATACTTATGCAAAGAAAGAGAACAATTGTTCAGTGTTATCATCTGATTTCTTGGAAATTACCATAAATATTATTTTAAAAATTTCTAATTTTTTGCTCATTCTGTTTTTCTTGTTCAAATTCAATTTGACAAGGCAATGACTTGGTTAAGTCAGCTTTAGAAATTATTTTCCTCCTCTACAAATTCACCTGTTTATCTCTAATCCCTGGGTAGTGCAAGGCTGATCCTATAATCTGTTAATATCTGATTTACCAAGAGCCAGTTGTGCCCCATAGAGACTAAGCCATTCTTGCTCTCCAGCACATTAAGAATTAATATTTACCCTTACTGGACCTTTCAGCCTCCACAAGAAACTTTAACAAAAGCTGTGCAAATCCCTATCCAACATATACTAGGAGGATTAATAATAATTCCTTTTGATCAGAATTACTTGGTTGGCCAGCAATGGTTTCCATGGTAATCAGGTGGTAGACAGGGCTGAATCTGATTTCATCAGTTGTAAGACATCATTAGAATTATCCTACATGTCTAATTATAACTTACCAGGAGTGACTTCTACATAGTATAGCTTAGAGGCAGAGGAAATGAAGTTATGAGTTTTAACAGAAAGCTTCCACAAGGAAAGATATTATTTTGCTTTCTCCTAATAAGACTTTTTTTTTTCTCCAGTCGGGAATATTATGCATTAGAGAGATGATATTTTGAAAAGAATTTTCATAAGAAATGGAGCCAAGAGTGGTATACCTATAATGAGAATTTCACTGAAAGTTTGTTGTGCTAATAGAAAAATAATTTGTAATCTTAGAGAGCTTATATTTTAGAAAATGTTAGCATGTTAGATACCATACTCCAAACTAATAGATATTTAAAAAGCTCAGAGTTTGTGTGTGTGTGTTGTCTATTAAGGAAATATGTTCCTCTTTGTTTGTTGCAGGTTAAAACATCTGCATCCTTTTATATTTGAAACAGGAAGCCCATTAGCAGGGTTTTATTCCAGTGTCCAGCTGGTAACCCTAGAAAAAGAGTAGCAAACATTTGATAAGCTTGCTAGCTCAGCACTTAATTCTTATACTGAAGTCAAAAACAAGAGGACAGTTTAAAATGGCAATGTAGCAAGACCCTGAACTCACCTCTTCCAGAGATACAAGAGATCTACAACTACATATAAAACAATTATTTCTGAAAAAGAGTTGAATACTAGCTGAACAACCCTACCACAACAAAGGATAAAAAAGCCACATCAAGAAGCATAGGAGAGGCAGAGACAGAGTCTAGTCAAATCACACTCCCCCCACCATATGGTGACCCACAAGCAGGAGAGATCTCATAACTATGGAGCAAAGCCCTGAGGAGCAAGGAGTGTGAGCCCACATGAGGCATCTTTAGTCCCTGGGATCTGCACTGGAGACATGAGCACTCAAAACATCTGGTTTTGAAAACCAAAGGGACTAGTGTTTAGGAGACCACAAGGGCAGTAGGACACTGAGACTCTATTCTTAAAAGGCTCACACAGAGCCTCATTCTCCTAGGGACCCAGCACAAAAGCTGCAGGTTGAAGAGTGCCTAGACCCTATGTGAGGGAGATTCATTGGCTAGCCTTATAGTCTCTGCTTGAGGAGTAAAGGCCTATTGGGATTCTTTCTGGGGATGGAGGTGCTGGCAGACACTACTTTTGCATTCTCATTTTATCTTGAGAGCACTGCTTGCTCTGCCTCTGTGCTCTCCTGAAGCTTTGCCCCACTAATCCAGGCAGGTGGACTTGCCTGGACTAATACTCTCCTTCAGCCTCACTATGCTAAAAGTAGCACTCTCATGTGGCTCTGTCCAACTAAACCTGTCAGGTTTATTTACCTCAGCCTGGTGCTCCTACATAGTCCCACTAAAGAAAGAGAGTGCACACACTTCTCACAGGAGACACTCCTTGAAGCCTGCCTCTAATAGCCAAGGGGACTTATTTTTCTGGGTTCTACGAGATTGAAACAATCAAATAGACAATTCTTGGCAGGCTACCACCTCCAGGGCACTTCACAGACAGCAGACTGAAACATCCCCGGTCTTCCTGTGAAGATTGGGAGAGATAGCTGTTCAACTAACTCAGAGAAACAAACACAGAGAGTCAAGCAAAATGAGGAAACAGAGGAATATGCACCAAATGAACTAATAAGATAAAATACCAGAAGAGAAGCCATAATGAAACAGAGATAAATAATTTACCTGAGGAAGTTTTCAAAGTATGGTCATAAAGATATTCATCACTCTCAGGAAAAGAATGGATAAACTCAGAAAGAACTTCAATAGAGAGATAGAAAACATAAGCAAATACCAAACAGAAGTCACAGAGCTGAAGAATACAATAACTAAACTGAAAAATACACTAGAGAGGTTCAAAATCAAAGTAGATGAAGCAGAAGAAAGGATCAGTGACCTGGAAGACAGGGCAGTGGAACTCACTCAAAAAGAACAGCAAAAAGAAAAAAAAATAATAACTTAAAAAAATTAAGATAGCTTAAGGGATTATGAGAAAACATCTAACAAAACAACATTCATATAATAGGAGTCCCAGAAAAAGAAGAGAGAGAAAGGAAAGAACAGAAAATTTATTTGAAGAAATGATGACTGAAAATTTCCCTAACCTAGAAAAGGAAACAGACATCCAGATCCAAAGAGCTCAGAAAGTTCCAAAAAAAGATAAATCCAAGGAAATTCACAACAAGACACATTATAATTAAATGTCAAAAGTTAAAGACGGAATCTTAAAAGCAGCAAGAGGAAAAAAAAATGTTCCAAACAAGGTAGCTCCCATAAGACTGAGCAAACTTTCCAGCAGAAATTTGGAGGCTGAAAAAAAGTGGCATGACTTACTCAAAGTGCTGACAGCATAAAACTTCCAACTAAGAATATTCTGTTTACCAAGGTTATCATTCAGAATTGAAGGAGAGAGAGAATTTTCCAATTAAGCAAAGACTAAAAAAATCACCACTATGAAACCGGCCTTACAGAAAATATTGAAGGAACTTCTTTAAGCTGAAAAGAAAGGGCACTGATTAGTAACCGGAAAGCATATGAAAGTAAAAAATCTCACTGGTAAAGGTAGTGAACTAATCACTAATAAAGTTAGCATGAAGGTTAAATGACAATGGTAATAAAAATAACGACAACTATAATAATTAGGTAAGGATGCAAAAAGTAAAAAGATGTAAAATGTGACATCAAACACATAAAATGTTAGGAGGGGATGGAGAGTTTTAGAATGAATTCAAACTTAATTTGCTATCAACTTAAAATAGAATGGCATATATATAGGCTAACATATGTAAGTCTCAAGTTAACTGCAACTCAAAACCTAAAGTATATACACAAAAGATAATAGAATGGAATCTAAAATGAAACAATAAATAAAGTCTTCAAATCACAAAAGAAGAGATCAAGAGAAGAAGTTTGAAAAAGAACTACAAAAGATCCAGAATACAACAAAATGGCAATAACTGCATACATATCTATAATTACTTTAAATGTAAATGGACTAAATTCCCCAATCAAAAGACAGAGTGGCTAGCTGAATGTATTAAAACAAAGCAAAATAAAACAATACCCATCTATATACTGCCTATAAGAGCTTCACCTCAGATACAAGAACATACATAGATTGAAGGCGAAGTGATGGAAAAAGATGTTTTATGAAAATGGAAACCAAAAGAAATCCTAGGTAGCTTTCCTTATATCAGACAAAATAAACCTTAAAATGAAGACTGCAATAAAAGACAAAGACAAGCATTACATAATGAAAAAGGTGTCAATCCAGCAAGGAGATATAACATTTGTAAATATTTATGCTTCCAACATAGAAGTACCTAAATATACAAAGCCCATATTAACAGAACTAAAGGGTGATAATAATATAATATAATAGTAAGAAACTTTAATATCCCTATTACATCAATGAATAAATCATCCAGACATAAAATCAGTAAGGAAACAGTAGGCTTAAATGACATTATACCAGATGGACTTAATAGATTTACACAGAATCTTCTATATAGAAGTAGTAGAATACTCACTTTTCCCAAATGTGTATAGAATATTCTCTTTTAAAGATTTTATTTATTTATTTCAGAGAGAGAGAGAGAGAGAGAGAGCAGAGAGAGAGAGCACAAGCGAGGGTAGCAGCAGAAGGAGATGGAGAAGCAGACTCTGTGATGAGTAGCCCAGGAGGGGGCTCGATCCCAGGACTCTGGGATCATGACCTGAGTCAAAGGCAGACACTTTACCACCTGAGCCACCCAGACACCCTGTGCATGGAAAATTCTCCAGCAAGATCATATGTTAGGCCACATAACAAGTCTCAATATATTTAAGAAGACTGAAAGTTTATTAAGCACCGTTTCATACCCCAATGGTATGAAATTGGAAACCAATCAAAAAAAAAAAACTGGAAAAAACCACAAATATGTGGAAACATGCCACTAAAACATACTACTAAACAACAAATGGATCAATGAATAAATTAAAGAAGAAATTTTTATAAAACCTTGACACAAATTAAAATGAAAATACAGCTACCAAAATCTACAGGATGCAGCAAAAACATCAAAAAAATCTCAAATAAACAAATCTAACTGTACACATAAAGCAACAAAAAAGAGGAATAAACCAATCCTTAAATTAGAAGGAAGGAAATAATATGGATCAGAGCAGAAATAAATGAAATAAAGATTTAAAAGACAATAGAGAAGATCAATGAAACTAAGAGCTAGTTCTTTGAAAGAATAAACAACGAGCAATTTTTTGCTAGATTCACTAAGAACAACAGAGAGAGGGCCTAGAGAAATAAAATTGGAAATGAAAGAGAGGAAGTTTCAAATGATACCAAAAAAAAATACAAAAGATCACAAGAGACAGGTATCATTGACTATATGCCAACAAATTGGAAAACCTAGATGACATGGATAAATTCTTATAGACATACAGTCTTCCAGGACCTCATAAACAAGAAACAGAAAATATGAATAGACTGATTACTAGAAAGGAGATTGAATCAGTAATGAAAAACCTCCCGACAATCTAAAGTATAGGGTCAGATGTCTTCACTGGTAAATTCCAGCAAACATTCAAAGAAAATTTAATACCTATCCTCTTAAACTTTTCCAAAAAGTTGAAGAGAAGGGAATGCTTCCAAACTCATTTTATGAGTCGAGTGTTACCCTAATACCAGAATTAGACAAAAAACACCTCAAAAAAAGGAAGATGAGCATAGATGATGCTCATCCCTGATGAGCATAGATGCAAAATTCTTCAACAAAATGTTTGCAACCTGAATTAACACTTTGAAAGGATCATACACCACGATCAAGGAGGATTTATTCCAGGGATGAAAGGATGGTTCAATATCTCCAAATTTCAATCAATATGATACTTCAAACTGAAGGATAAAAATCATATGACCATCTCAATAGATGCAGAGAAAACACTTGATGAAATTCAACATCTATTTATAATAAAAACACTCAACAAAGTGGATAGACAGAATGTTTCTCAACCTAGTAAAAGCCATATATGACAAGCCTAACAGCTAGTATCATTCTGAATGGTGAAAACCTGAAAGCTTTTCTTCTAAGATCAGGTATGATAAGATGAGGATGTCCACTGTTAGCACATTTATTCAACATAGTATTGAAAGTCCAAGGCAAAATAACTAGGCAAGAAAGAGAAATGAAATACATCCAAATTGGAAAGGAAAAAGTAAAACTGCCTTTTGTAAAAATAACATAATTTTGTATATAGAACACCCTAAAGACTACATTAAAAACTGTTATATCTAATTTAAAATTTTAATAAAATTGCAGGATACAAAATCAACATATAAAAATCTGTTGTGTTTTTGTAGACTAATAAAACTACCAGAAAGAGAAATTAAGAAAATAATCCCATTTCTAATGGCTTTGAAAGCTATAAAATATCTAGGAATAAATTTAAACAAGGAAGTGAAACACCTGTACACTGAAAACTACAAAAGGCTGATAAAAGAAACTGAAGAAGATACAAAAAGAGGAAAGATATTCTCTGCTTATGTATTGGAATAATACTGTTAAAAATATCCATATTAGAAAAAACAGCCTATGGATTTGATGCAATCCTCATCAAAATGCCAATGGCATTTTCCACAGAATAGTAGAATCAATCAACCTTCAGATTTTATGGAACCGCAAATGACTTCAAGTAGTGAAAGCACTCTTGAGAAAGGAAAACAATGCTAGCAGCATCACATTTCCTGATTTCAAGCTATACTGCCCACATGTGGTAATGAAAACTGTATGGTTTCGTCATAAAAGCACTCACATAGAACAATGTACTAGAATAGAGATCCCAGAAATGGACCCATGCAATATACAGCCAGTTCATGACAAGGGATCCAAGCCCATACAATGGGGAAAGGATAATCTCTTCAATAAAGAATGTGGGAAAACGGAACAGCCACATGTGAAAGAATGAAACTGGACTACTATCCTATATCATATACAAATTAACTCAAAATGGATTAAAGATGAATGTAAAGACCAGAAACCATAAGCCTCCAAGTAGAAAACATATATGGTAAACTTGACATTGCACTTACAGATAGTTTTTTTTTTTTTTTTTGGATTCAACCCAAAAGGTAATGGCCACAAAAAACAAAAATAAACAAATGACTATATCAAACTACAAAATTTCTGTACAGTGAAAGAAATCATCAGCAAGATAAAAAGGCAACATACTGAATGAAAGAGGATATTTGCAAATCATGTATCCAACAAGAGATTAATACACAAAATACATAAAGAACTTACAACTCAATACAACAAAAATCCAATTAAAAATGGGTAGAAGACTTGAATAGATATTTTTCCAAAGACATACAGATGGTCAATAAGCACATAAAAAGATGCCAACAACACTAATTATAAAGGAAATGCAAATCAAAACCACAATGGGGTATCACCTCACATTTATCATACTGGCTATTATCAAAAAGATAAGTAGTAAGTTTTGACAATGATGTTGAGGTAAGGGAACTCTCCTGCACTGTTGGTGGGAATGTAAATGGGTGCAGCCACTATGGAAAACAGTATGGATATTCCTTAAAAAAACTAAAAATAGGTGAACCATATAATCTAGGAATTCTACTTCCTTCTAAGTAGTATCTGAAGAAAGTAACAAAACTAATTTGAAAAGATATTTGCACCCCTATATTCACTGTAGCATTATTCATTTAGTCAAGGTATGGAAACAACCAAAGTGGCTATCAATGAATGAATAGAAAAAGAAGACGTGAATCGAATACTATTCAGCCATAAAAAATAATGAGATCTTGCCACTTGCAACAACATGGCTGGGCATAGAGAGTATTATGCTAGGTGAAATAATTCAGAGAAAGAAAGAACCACATAATTTCTCTTATATGCTCACTCTAAAAAACAAAACGAAATGAAACTCACAGATTGAGGGAACAAACTGGTTGTCAGAGTTGGTGGTGGGCTTCGGGGAAATGTAAGAAGGGAGTTAAGAGGCACAAACTTCTAATCATAAAATAAAGAAGTCAATGGGATGTAATGTACAGCACGGTGACTACAGTCAGTAATATTATATTGCATATTATATAACTTCATATGGTGATGACAGAAACTAGACTTCTTGTAATGATGATTAATTCTGTGTACACAAATATCCAATCACTATGTTGTACACCTGAAACTGACATAATGTTATACCGCAATAAAAAAAATTGCTAAAGATATTACTGATGACTACTTATACTGTTACAAGGGAATGTTTCAAACTTTCCATATCGTTAACCCATTCTGTTGCTAAGAATTAAGCATATGAACATGAACTCATAGATAAGAGGCATTTATAAAAATGCTAAGAAATAGCAAAATCAGCACTTGCAAGTAAAAATAACAAAAGAAGACAGCTGGAGATTACAATATCAAATAAGCACCACGGATTAGCTACTCAGTTAAAAATAGTTTTATTGGAATTTCTGAACGGTGGGTAGGAAAAAGTGGACCCCAAATGCGATTTACCTGAAAGAAACTAGAATTATCAAAAGTTTTTATAAAGGCTTATACAGAATATTAAAATAGCCATGCTACATATGTAAAGAATGTTGCTAGTTTTCTGTTCTGTAGTGTAATGTACATTTTATCCTTAAGATGAAGCAGGTGAATGCAAATTTCATTTTGGTTTCCTTGAGCAATGACTAACGATCAAGAAATAGCATGTTCATATTAAATGAACGGATGTTTATGTTGTCTATCACAGTCAGAAATCTTAAAATTGTTAAACCTGTTAAATGTAGGATCCAGTGAAAATGAAATCATGGAGTCTAAAAAAGAAATCTTTCTCACATATAATTATTTTTTAAATAAATAAATACATAAAATGCATTTATGGACAAATAGCATATTCTATTAATAAATAGGTGGGGATAAACAAAACAAAAGATTCCCTAAAGTATAACTAGGGATTTGGGCTCTAAATTACAAGGTTAACATTTTCCTTCTAAACATTTAGCTTGTTTGTAAGTTTAGGGGCATAAAAATGATCATGAAATTTTCTTTTCTGATCATGCAATTTTTAAAGCATTTTTTTCTTCACTCTGATAGCAAGCAAGATTTTTCAACAAATACAGGAATGCAAACTTTATACTCATCATCTATTTACAATCATATATATTTAATGAAATCTATGAGGTGTTACTTTTCTGGGCTCTATAAAAGTTGTTGAAAAGGCTACAATATAGTTTTTAGGTTGCAAAATAGATTTCCTTTATCAATTAAACCTTCATTAAGTAATATTTCCAACACAATTCTGCTTGAGCCTATGTATTCAGAGTTAACATAACTAATAGCCTGGGAGATTTGAGTCTAATATTAGGCTTATAAATTGCACTGTGTTCATAATAAACTGCTAATGCTTAAGGAATATAACTGGGAATAATTACCACATATTATGAGTCTATGTCAGAGGAATCTGCCCATACTAATGCAGCTTTTCCCAAGAAATTTACTTGTGACTTTTTTCTTCCTGCAAAAAAAAAAATCATTTCACATTCCTTTCTACTTAATGTTTTAATATTTCTGTACCAAATTAAATCTCTACGAGGTAATCAGGACCCAGTTCCTTCATCTCAGTTTGTCACTAATTGCCATTCTTTAAAAATGCATGGTACTTAAGGGTTACAAAACTTAATAAAATAAAAACAGATAACATGATTATCTGAGATAGAGCTAATCTGTTATTAGAATCACTTGAAAAAATCATGATTGAGTAAAAGGTGTCTTATAATTTTTAAAAGCTGAGTATTTAACAAATTCTATTTGATGTTACATGGACAACATAGAACATGATTAGATCCTGATCTTGCGTCTTTACCAAATTGCTAATTCAACTCAACACTCGAGTACTGAAAAAGTACTGTGATGACGTTGTATCTGATTTTTTTCCATTAGGTTAGAGAACTACAAAAATTCTACCTCTTTCTCATTATATGAACTTTACTGTAGTCATTTATGTCTTAATCATTTAGTTATCACACTGTAATTAGGTCCTAATATTTGGCTGACTTGGTTCCTTTCTTTTCTCTTGTTAGCCAGTAAAAAAGGACAAAAAGTTAGTGAAAAAATTTAGTTATTGGCTCTTTAGAAAGGGATTTCTCAGACCAAAGAAGGCACAAATTCAAGTCCAAGAAAATGGTGGATTTGAGATGTGAAAATCTATGTCATGTAGTATTTATGGATGACCTAATGCCAGAAATTCACATAGTTTTGTGAGAAGCGGCTACAGAAGTATATTTTTGATGGCTCAGACCCACAGAACTCCAATTACATCCCCAGAGACATCGCTGTACATTGTGTGCAGTGAACGTGTATGCACAGTCCACGTGTACGTGTGAGATAAACTGAGTGAAAGCTGCATTTCACATTGTAAGGGTCAGGCCCTAATTGGAGTCCTGTGTTAGTTCTTTTCACCATATAGCAAAAAGACATTGCAACACTTTAAAGAAAAGATTCCCAGAATTGTAGCTAGGTTAATCCTAGGATTAAAGAGACTGAGTTATGAGGACAGGTTAAAAATCTTAGTGTGAAAAGAAAATGTTTGAAATTCCCTGTACTGACCTATCTTGGTGGTATGTATAAGACCACATGCAGTTTTGATAATACTACATCAAAGAAACTGGGACAGAGATTTAATTGTAGGCTAACAAAGGTAAATTAGACCATATGTTAAAAAGCACCATATTATTGAAAGGAAAATACTTGGAAAAACAGCTGAGAGGACCCATCTATTGGTTTATAATGGAAAGAACGAAGACATTTGCTACCCACTATTTTTGATTTTCAAATAATTTTTCCAGCCATATAATCAAGTTTGTAGATTTGTTTCAAGGAAATTAAGTTATGCTGCGATCTTCTTTGAAACATGAAATAATTCTAGCTGAAAAAATTTTCTATCACGGAAACTTATCAGCCACATTTTGATGCTTTTGGCCCTTTTAGCTGTCCAATTCTTTCTTAGTTTCAATCAACCTTTCAGCCCCCAGCAGAGGTGATACGCCTTTGATATAAAGAAATTTAATAGTGCAGACAGTCCTCTTAATGCAGCTCAGCAAGAGACAAAAGGATAAAATCATCTGCTCCTCCTAGTGAGCTTATACAATCTTCTATGAAACACTGACTGGAGTGAAAAAAGAAGAAAAAAAAACCCTATATCTTAAGGTACCTTAATATTAAACACCCAATTAGCCACTAGTATTTAAACATATAACCAGGAAAAGGCCTTCAGACAAATAGGAAATTAACAAGAGTAAAATTTAATATCATTTTATGCTTAAGTATGCCATGCAATGACAAGATATAACTTCGAAGTGATTATTTCATCTTCTTTTTATTTCTCATTATTATCTCTTCCTATCTGCCCTCTTCCCTTCTGTTTCTTCTACTGTATTTAGTTTAGACTGCAGGATTTTGTTTTTGTTTTTGTTTTCAGAGAAAGCAGTGATCTGGACTTGATATTTTGTTCCTCCACTCTTAGCTTTGGCACTACAGGCTTGTCACCTGCTCTTTATCATCTGCCACTGTGTTATGGGTATAATGGAGACATTAATATTGCCATGAACACCTCACATGAGTGTTAAGAAAATCATATATTACAAATAAAATGACTAAACAAATACCAAGATCTTTTTCGCAGGGTTTTCAAAAGGAGTGAAATCATCAAATTATGTATTTAAATCTATGCATAATACTTTTCTAGAATTTTATCAAACATCTATACCCCAATTTTACTTTGGTGTACACAGAAAACTTACAATGTTGCTTTAGCAAAAATGATCACCATGCATCCATACAGGATTCTTTTTAAGGGTTAGAAAAAGTTTTCCTACATGTACTGTTACATTAATTGTACATAAGCAACATTTGCACCTTCAAAAACATAAAAGAGTTGAAAATTCCATCTCCTTCATGAGACTTACCTTCTCTACATAATAGGCAAGAATACTGCTTTGAAAACTGCCATCGTAAAATACAAAGAAGGAAGTAGAAGTTTAGGCTTTAATATTTCCAATTATTCACTTCGAAGTTTATTTTTTTCAAAGAATGAAAAATAGTGATGACCAAATTTGATCCAAGAAAACTTCAGGGGCCATCTGTTGATTTTATTGATACTATTTCAAAGTTGTACAAAATCTGGATTGTGTGCAACTAGCTAATAACACCACACCATAAGCAAGTTGTCATTTTGCAACAATTTAAGAAAACATAGTTAATAAACCCCTATTATATATAACACATAGGCCATTACACAACATAGGATTCAGAGATCATCAACAAAGAGTCTCTGCCTTTCATTCCTACACATACGAGAACAGAAGAGACTAAATAATGATAATGAATGATAGAATAGAGTATTTCCCAGGGAATTCTGATGGACAAAGATGAGTCAGAGGCGGGAAAGTACTTTCCTGTACTTTCCTGCAGAGGCTTTGAAAGAAGATTGAGCATTTAGAAAGATGTAAAAAGATTTGTCATATTTCAATTGGAGATACTGGGAAGTGGTAGAGAGGAAGAATAAGCAAGATTTTGGACATAGAAGAGCACATCTGAATAATACTAATGACCAATAATGTTTTCAGAGTTGTGACATTGCTAATGTTATCAAATTGTAATCTATTTTTTATGTGTTTTTTATGCCAAAATTATTGATAGCTTAGCAAAGTAATGGGAATTAAAATTCACTAAAAAACTATACTTCTAAAGCCAGGTCTATTCTGCACAAAATGAATGAAGGAAAATACTTTTGCAGAATAAAATTTAGAAAATCTATAAAACTAATTCATACAACTGTCTATTCCTGATATTCCACAGAATTTACTCTATTTTGCAGACTGTGTTTTGACACAGTTTACCTAGCCTGGCTTTGCAAAATAATTAGTAGGCTCCATTCTTTCAAATCATAATGTCCTAAGCATGTGCTACAGTGACATTTTAATGTGAACCTGAGCATAAGAAAAACTTTGATGAATTTCAGCATAGCTTTATCTACAAAACTATTATTTTTTAATTTTTGCAAAGCTATTATTAGTTTAATGAAATAAACTTTTAAATAATATTTACAGAAAATAATGCTAGCAATTGTTTGTACTCTGCATTTTATGTTCAGTATTTATGTACATTCACAAAACTGTTTACAAGTAAGAAATCTAAGATTTAGAAAGACCACATCAATTCTTAGAAGTCACAAAATTAGCACGTGAGATTTCCACAGCTAAAAAATCAAGCATTTTGGGATCTAGCTGTCTAGTAAGTGTTCTATTAAAAATGAATACATAAAAATCCAAAGTATACTATTAGTATGTAGAAAATCATCTAGAGTCATAAATTGGAGATCCTGTGATGTTCTCTTTTCATTAGACTATTTAAGAACTTAGAATAAATTTACATACTATTAGAGTTCAAAGATAATAATGGCAATTACTATCTTTTGCAAAAATTTTGATAATGTTGGCAAGATTTCCTTCAGTGTCTCTGTTTGGTTGTTTTTAAGCTTAAGCAAAGGCCTTGCCTGTCATGGGGCCCCTAAATTCTCAAATATTCTTTTGAGGCTTGAAGACTCTTATGTCTTCAATAATCCTCCGAAGGATGATGAACATATCACTATAATGGCTGACAACTTTATCAGCTAATATCCAAAAGAAAATCTCTTGATATTGTAGCTGACAGGAGTGCAAAATTGCTACATATAGGTTTCACTGGGAGAAAGTCATGCTTACTGGGGAGGAGGAAAGGGCATCTTAATTATTCTAATACTGTGGCTATAACTGGTTTTTGTAATTGCTCTTAGGTTTTATTAGTTAAAACGAATTGTATTATGCTTGATAGGTTCAAAGCATAGCTTATTAGCCATCTACCTCAAGCAAACTATCTTTTGCCAAGTTTTCAATTCTGTCAATATTTTACCATTTTCCCAAAAGCCAAATACAAAATTTTGGATGGATTTCTTACTGCTCCCTCTTCATCATCCTCATTTATAACATATATGTGTTTCTTGGGAATCCTATCTTTGGACTGTTCTAGGACTTGGCCGAACTGCCATATTCTCACCACTACTCTTCTGGTCCATGACCCCATCTCTCCATGCCTAGTAATGCCTATCTCCTGTGATATAGTCCTGGTCTCATCTTTCAGTCCACTCAAATTGCTACTTTCATGATGCCACTCTCTTAAGAGTTCTCAGCAACTTTCTCAAAATTGGTCAGGTGCAGAATCACATTAGTGGCCTCTCAGAAGTGCCATATATAGGTTTCACTTTGTCTACACAACCAAATATATTACCTTACCTAAACATACAGTGTTTCAGATGGATATTTCCGTCACTATTATCACTCCCTAGGTATCCTTTCTTATGTGACTTTGACCAAGTCAATCCTTTCAGTTTAAATATATCCGTCCATTCATCTATCCATCCATTCATCCATCCATCCATTCACCCATCTATCTTACCCCAGTCATCTATCTGTCCAGCCAGCCAGCAGTCAAATAGCCCACATTTTAGAGGTCCCACTAATATTTAGAGGTGCTAGATATAAGAAATACAGACTAAAACACTGGCCTGTCCTCAGGATGTCCCTACTCAAGTTGAGAGACTAATATTTCCTATTACATAGCAGTATATACTACAAATAAGACATATATTATGGAAGAATTTGAAAGGGCCTTTAACTCAGCTTGCAACAATAAGGAAAAGAAGGTGAAGCCTAAAGAAAATCTTAGAATTTTCTAAGAATTTAGAATCTTAGAATTTTCTACCCATATAAAATCCAGCCTTAAAAAAAAAATATGACTCCACTTCTTTCAACGAAAATCTCAAGTCTAACTTCCTACATAAAGCTGTCCTCAACAAAGTGAGCTGACCTAGAAAGCTACTCTTCCCACTAGCTGTCAAACGCACTTTCAACATAGTGAGATTCTATATCATATTGTTCTCTAATATTTCCTTTTCGCAAGTCCCAGAACTATAATCTATCCACAGGAAATCACTAGCTTCATCAAAGGCAGACTGGTTCTCCTTTTTTGTTTCTCCAGTGCCTATTATAATGATGAATTACTTTTAACTGTGCTAACATAAACACTCTTGAAGTTAATTAAATCAGTTCTTCTTTCCAGTAATCCTCTAGCCACTGCGGACACCCATGGGGACATCTGTGGAAATGTCATTTTGGAGGCAACCAGTAGCCATATTTCCACGGTGGTAGAGAGCTAAATCAGATTTCTTCTGAGAATTTGAAATTAGGACATCAGTGGCTTCTTCATTGGTCAAAGCTGTTTTTCTTTTTTTAATTCCTGAATTATTAAGAATATTCCTGAATTATTTATTTTTGAATTATTACTAATA
Source organism: Nyctereutes procyonoides (assembly GCF_905146905.1). Classification (NCBI taxonomy): domain Eukaryota; kingdom Metazoa; phylum Chordata; class Mammalia; order Carnivora; family Canidae; genus Nyctereutes; species Nyctereutes procyonoides. The sequence goes on from NW_026575121.1 coordinate 21,363,068, forward strand.
TATGCTCATACCACATTAGTGGTATGTACATAATGTGGTATGTACATATATTAGTAATAATTCAGGAATAAAAATAAACAAAATAAATCTTTCCATCCTAACTCACTTCATTGTCAACAATCAATCCAGGAAGCACCCATAACACTTTTTAATTAGAGGAAAATATGATATTTGCCTTTGGAATAATAACTGAATTTTTTAATAGCACAATGGCTTTTTTTTACATATAAATGTATAGTTCTAGAACTAAAAACTTTACAAGTTTTTTACTTTTTTTGTGTCATTTCTAATAAGCATATATTGTAATTGCAGTCCAAACTAAAATAGTCTGGGGGAAAAAGTCTCCAAACAAGACTCATTTTATTAAAGGAATGCATTTTCTTTCTAAAAATAGTATGCAGTTATGGGGTAGTTTAAAAAAAAACATTATTCTTACAGCCACATAAAAGTTCATATCCGAGCAAATAAAACATGAGCTACAATGTAGAGGAAAAAAAATAGCAAACTTGAATTTCCTATTAGATTTTTAATTATCACCTATAATATTTAAGAACGTTCATAGATGTACTAAATTTACAAATCATAGAACGAAAAAAAAAAACAAATCATAGAACTAGAATGAAAAAGGTCATAGGGATCTCTTCCTTGTCCATCTATCCTACACAGATAAAATTTGATCTCCCCAATGATGTATAATGGGCAAAAGGAAGCAGTGCTGAGATAGGAACCATTCCCTCCTTCCTGTTCAATGGGAATGTGTATTAAAGACACATATGGAAAGCTGTGCTCTTTATCCCTTAATGATGAATTACCTAAAGTCACAGTGGACTTGAAGAAAAGAGACCCAGACTATCTCTTCTCTTGTAGAAGGAGTGAAAAAAAAAAAGATTAGGGGATTACTGGTAAAATTTTCTTTCTTCCTGAAAAACACAATCTTTGCATATCATTTCTTGACAAAATGTAGGGAAAGTGAATTTTGAGATGTAAGTTTGCCCCAAGAGTTTATTACTTGATCCTCTTGAATGAATGATTGTAAAAATTACCAAGTTTGTATCTTAATATGAGGAAATCCTTTTGAGGAACAATGAGAATTCTTTTTTCTAATTAGGTAAGTATTTTAGAATAGCTATTATTTGTGTTAATTTTCTCTGATATGGTTAAGTCTTTTAGAAATGCTTGACAATTTTCTTTTCACATATTTCTATAGTTTTACAAAAAGATCAAGGTAAGATCATCACCTACCTAATTCAATGATGGGTTTAATGATTTAATTATAAAATGAACTATTATATTTTTTTCGGTGTATATTTATTCATTTTAATTCTGTTAATAACCCCAGCCTATGGGGATATCAGTGTCTTGTGTTGACACTGATCAACATTGACCATATATTCCTTGCCATTTTATTCATATATTTCCATATTTTAAAACCTAAAATGTTACATAATTTAGAATTGTTTTCTGCACAAATTTTCCCCTCACATAAAAGTATTCATTTTTTTCCCACTCATAACATTTTCACAATAGTTTCTAATATTTTTGGAATAAAAACACAAAATTCTATTAAAATATTCTTTGATGTTCCCATAATATACCAGATTCCAAAAGCAAACTATAATGCTTTTGTCTTGGCCCAAAATAAGGCATTAATTAGATTCCCAATAAATGTTTTAAGATGAGAGTATTAAAAAATAAGTGAATAAATTCTGGTTAGTTTTAATTGGACAATTCTTTCAATTTAGACTTCTATTTTAAATTGCTCAGTGTGACCATTCATATTTACCATATTTGTATTCTTAGAGCGGAAGTATGCATGCGATGCTAAAGGATAGTCTCTCTTCATCTATAATATTCAATTTCTTATACTGTTTCACTATAAAAAAAGAATATCACGGGGCAGCCCAGGTGGCTCAGCAGTTTAGCGCTGCCTTCAGCCCAGGGTGTGGAGACCTAGGATCGAGTCCCACATCAGGCTCCCTGCTGGAGCCTGCTTCTCCCTCTGCCTGTGTCTCTGCCTCTGTGTGTGTGTGTGTGTCTCTCATGAATAAATAAATAAAATCTTTTTTAAAAAAGAATATCATAAGCTTGAAAAGTATGCTCTTTTAAATGTATTTGTTTTTGACAAAAAAGTATATATATATTTAAGGTATACACTGTGATGTTTTGATTTAGGTATACATTGTGAAAAAAATTGCCACAAACTCATTAACATACCCACTACTTCCCATAGAGATCCTTTGTGCATATGTGGTGAGCATAGTTTAGATCTTATCAAATTGCAACTATACAATACATTACTATTAATTATAGTCACCATGCTTTACATTAGGTCTCCATAACATGTTAAAATGGAAGGTCTTTAACCTTTGATCATATTTTCCCTTTTCTCCCATCTTCAAACTATAGTAACCATAATTCTACTGTCTGTTACTAAGAATTTGAAATATTTCTTCTTAATTACGTATGTAAGTGAAATAATGTGATATTTGTGTTTGTGTATCTGACTTGTTTCACTTACCATAATGTACTCTAAGTTCATCATGTTGTCATTAATGGCAGGATTTCCCTCCTTTTAAAGGTTCAATAGTATTCTACTATGTGTGTGTATGAATGAATAAAGAAAACATGATCTATATCATTCATCTATGGATAGATACTTAGGCTGTTTCCATTTCTTGGCCATTGTGAAAAAATGCTGCAAATAAACATGGGAGTACAGACATCTCTTTGAGGTAGTGGGTATATGCCCAGAAATGGAATTTCTGGATGGTTGGTACTTCTATTTTTAATTTCTCAAGGAACCTCCATACTGTTTTCCATAGCAGCTGTACTAGTTTACATTACCACCAACAGTGTACAAGGGTTTCCTTTTCTTCATATTCATACCCAAAACCGGTATCTTCTGATTTTTTTATAATACCTATTCCTACAGGTGTGAAGTGATATCTCATTGTGGTCTTGATTTGCATTTCCTTGATGATGAGTAATGTTGAGCACATTTTCCTATCCTTATTGTCTATCTGTATATCTTCTTCAGAAAAATGTCTGTTTAGGTCCTTTGCCCATTTTTTAATTGAACTATTTGGAGGTTTTTGCTCTTGACTTTTATGAGATCCTTAAACATTTTGGATATTAACCTTTTTATCAGATAGATGCTCTGTAAATATCTTCTAACATTCCATGGGTTGCCTCTTCCTTTTGCCAATTGCTTCCTTTGCCATCCAGAAGTATTGTAGATTGATGCAGCTGCTTATTTACCATTGTTTTTGTTGCCTATGCTTTCAGCATCAATTCCAAAAACTCCTTGCCAAAGCCAATGTCAAGGAGATAGTCTCCTCTTTCTTCTCGGAGTTTCACTGCTTTCAGGTCTTATGTTTAAGTCTTTAATCCTTTTTGAGTTGAGTTTTGTATACAATGAAAGATAAGGTTCAATCTCATTATTTTGTATGCATCTGTCCAGTTTTCCCAGCACCATCTATTAAATTTATGGAAACATGTGCATTACCATTAATTTTGACTAATCTTATAATTTTGCTGTATTTGATTGGGATATTACTTTAAAAATTAAAGATAATAAACGTTTACCCCTTCATCATTCTAATTCTTCCCACATTTCCTAGAAGTATTCACTCTTAAATTTAGTGAATGTTATGCCTATTCATGTATTTTATGTTTATTACATACTCATAAACAAAAGCAATTTTTTTACATCTTTTTATACTTTATATGAATGTTATGGTACTATGTGAATGCTTTTGGAGTTTCCCCTCTCCAAAAACATTTATTATTTTGATATTTATCCTCATTAATATGTAAAGTTTCAATATGTTCATTTTTAACCCTATATAGAATTTCACTAAATGCATCTGTCAGCTGTTCACAACCCAAGTAACCAGAATTGCTTTTTGAATGCAAGTAGTTCAAGAGCCTGTCTTATTTTAAAATAAAGATATATTAACATTTAAATACAACTAAGAAAAGTTATAAATATAAAAAGTTATTGCCTATTAAAGAAAGTAAAAAACTTCTCTGGTATATTTTATTTTTTAGAGGGTATCACATTCATGCCAGGGATTCTCAAACATAGCTGTACATTAAAATAGGCTAGGAAGTTTTTGAAAATCCCAATGCCTAGCTTATACCCCATACTAATCAAATCAGAGTGTCTGAAAGTGAAAGTCAAGCATTAATATTTTTAAAAGATTCCCAGGTAATTGCAAAATACAGCAAAGTTGGCAAACACTAGGTTATGTTGAGCTATTTTTTATTTAAAGTATTGAGGTTTCAATACTTTCCTATAGCCCCAAGCACACTAACTCCCACCGCCTTTCTTTACTCTAGGAAATCTTCCATGAGAAAGTGTCAATTTTTTTTTTGCTCAATTTCTGTATACATGTCACCCCTAAAACTACCTGCTATAGTCCCTGAACAATATACCTTAAATTAACATAGTTCATCTTGCTCTCAGATTCATTCTCTGCTGTTTTTAAGTCTTTTACATACATTTATATTATTATCAATTGCACATCTTGAAGTCCTAAGGATTTGGAAACAAGTGAGTGAATTAGCTCTGTATAGTACCTAACAAACTGGTACATGCTGAGAAATAAATTGCGCTTTTTCTGATAATGATTTTCTTGTACAAAATAAAAATTATAACTCTAAAATCGTGTACCAAGTCTCTTAAATCATACATAATCCCTGAGCTCTTGTACTGTAGACTTTGTTTTTATTCAACTTTACCCATTATATGCAGTTACAAATAGTTTAAATCGTTTCAGTAGTTTTTTACTTAGCTTCCTTCAGATCATAATTTTATTCATATTTACTTAAATATAAGCACATCTGAATTAAATAGAAACTATATAGTACATTTAGAACCAACAATGTATGCTCCAAAAATATTCTATTTATTTTTAACAGAGAATTATCTTCAGTACAAAGGAATTTATGTATTGAATTCAACCTAAACTTAGGAAGGCGTACACGCCCAGCTGAAGCAGGGACAAAGAGAATCTTTTTTTCTGTTGTACTGCACTTTGCTGATTTCTATTGCTTTTCTCACTTTCCCAATCTCTCTCCATATTTCCCCATCACTTCCAATGGTAATATATGCTTTTTCACTTATCTATACTCAACATAGTTGGAAGTGTGGTGGAATGTAATCAAGTTAACATGCATAACCAGGAAAATCAGAAAACTGCCTTGATCTTACACAAAACCTTATTTAAGATAGTTTGAATTATCTACTGAGAGGACACATGGTCACATGAAAAGACTATAAACCTACTGTGCATTATAATCACTACAGCCCAAATTTTCCCATGAGAAAAGACTACTATAACACGTCAGGTGTAGCCATTTACTTTAAATATTAACTAACTCTAATTCAAATTATTGTCACTTGTTGGTTACTCTCCACTAAGATGACATTCTGCAGGAAGTAGTAATGCTTAGGTGGTAGGAAAATCCAAAACTAATGCCAATAAATCATGGCTATTAAATGATATTGAAGCAGTGTGGTTTTTTTGGAGGGTAGAGGTAGGGGTACTTTAACTCTGAAAGGACCCACATATGCTGCTTCTGGCTCTTGAAAATAATAACTTGTGATTCAGTGTTGTCTGTTTTCAGTTGAAACTGTAGGAAATATTACTTTCAGGGGCCTGATGTTCCAGGTGGAAAATATTAAGCCTGCGGTAAGTTGTTGCCTGCGGAGAGGGTGACCCAGAGGAAAAGAATCCAACCAGCTGAGTCACAGAAGCATGTGTATTTATGGGGTTCAGGGTTGTTTACGGTGTTAGAGGGGCCAGTTCCTAACCATGGCTGTCACCTATTGCAATAATATAGAGGAATAGAGATTTGATAGCATTTATGACATTGGTATCATGTCGCAATGAAAAATAGGAAGATATTTATATCTGCCTTCCATGTGGATGATATTGATTGACATGACATGAGGTTTTACTTCCGAAATAAAAAAATCCCCTTTTGGATTTTAACAGCTTTTGAGTTTGAGTTAATATATCGAAGGTATATTCATTGATGTAAATTTCTGGAGGGCCTAAAAATATAAAACCATAAAATAGATGAAAACTACAAAAACTAGTAATAGAAAAAGATAGTTTGCTCTTAAAGGAGTAGAAGAAAGGCAGTTAGATTGCCGCTTCAGCATCCATCTGCTTTGGTGCCAGTTTACCTCATATTCCTAATGAACTTGAAGACAAAACGCATTATCATGCTTAAAGCTATGAATTAATGTTTAATGTTATAGCATCTAATAAATATCTGCATATCAAATTGGATTTTAGATTCAAAGTTAGCTCTGGGCTTGCTTTTGAATCCTTTAACATTTATACAAATTATGTAAATCATACACAGCACACGAAAATATGGTGAGGAGGTGTGCAACTGTTTTGCTCATGCAGAATAACATTATCTAAACCCCACCTCCAGTTTATAGCTACAGCTTGTTTAGTTAAAGAGCATCTGTATTCTAGATAAAAGAAGTGAGGAACAACACCAACAAACTGACATAATGTTTGACCTGTTCCATTTGTCAAATCAACTGTGCTATTTTAGTATCTTTATATTGTATACTATTTAATTTTTTTCAGACTTTGTGACAGGTAATGACTTACATCCAGAGTTATAAAATATAAATATTGTTTATATTGTTTAAAGCATACAATTCAAATGAGCATGACAGAAAATCAATGACACTATCAAGTAAAATATACTGAATTACAGACTTAAATAATAGGAGAGATAAGAAAAACAGGAAAGGAGTTATAATTTAGAAATGTAATATAAATATTTAAATGTAGAACTGCTACCTCTCCTAATTTGAAGAGCTTTATCATCTTGAAGCTACTTTAACAAATAGGAAACCATAGGAGGAATGAACTCTATGGTGGCCCAGTATGGCTTACTTAACAAGAATTTTCTATATCTAAGGTGACAGTAGGGTGTCAATAATTGTGGTGAGAATGGTGGATATTCAGAAACTCTGCCAAGCAAGGGGAAATTCAAATTTCAAAAGTAAGAACATAACTAACAGAAAACAAAAAATTATAAAAAGCCTTGGCTTTTTCTCACAACGACTGCAAAGCATTGAATAGATGTTGTACCAATACTACTATGAGATGGTTAAATTTAAACCAACTCACTGTTTTAGAGACATCAGAATAAAGATACCCAGGGTTTTAAGCGACTTTCTCCAAGGTCACATAGATGAGTTAGTGGGAGAGACAGGCATAGCTCCTGAGTGACAGAGACAGCAGGAGCTGTAGACTCTTCCCTCACTCAACACCTGTGAAATTGCCTAAACTACTCCAGCATGTAAGCCCTTCACTGGTGACACCGTCCTAATCATTATAGAATCTCAGCAGATATGACAACACTAGAAGCTTCTACCTACACTCTGGTTGTTTCTTCATTTTTAAAAATAATACTGTTTAGATGACTAACACTTATGCGATGAATACCATAAGAGAAATTGGCCAAAGATTTTTCATATCTGCTCAAATTATTGGATGCTAAACAAGGAAGGCTCATGTTGGTCAACAATTAAAACTGCACATCCTCTGCCTGCCCACCATTAAGGAATGCCTCCAGAGACTGTCTTCAAAATGCTAAAATAAATTAATCGGGAGTCAGTTCCTAAGATATCACAACCACATTAAACCTTCTTAAAAGATTATGCCTGACTCACAAACTCCTTTGATTACTCACTCATGTGGAATTTAAGACTACAAATCACATTTGTTACATCTTAAAAGATTCCTGTTGCATAGTTTCAGTTATATCAAAACTAAATAAATCATCTTTAGCCAAAAATACCTTTTTAATCTTTCAAGTTCCTCTGGGATACTGTACATTTCTATTCTCAGACTTCACTGAATTAAAATTAGTGTTTTTTGTTGAATGGAAAAGAAAATGTTTAGAAGTAATATTGATCTTGAAAAAAATGGGTCAGCAAAATAATGGTTTTAGTTTAAATGACTTACATTTCAAAAGCATACACCTTCAAATACATTTAAAAAAACCTGAGTGTCCATAAAATCAGCTATGCAAAAAAAAATAACATTATGCTTAACATGGATTGTGATTTTGTTTTTCTTGCAGGACACATGATGACATTAAAGCAATATGCACAAAATACAAGGCCTACAATTTTAGCTTATTGTTTTATGTGTATGCATAGTTATTTTTGTTTCAAAGGAATGTCATATAGTGCCTTGAGAATTAATAAGTACTTTATTTTTAATTTAATTTCAATTTTTAAAGATTTTATTTATTTATTCATGAGAGACACAGAGAGAGGTAGAGACACAGGCAGAGGAAGAAGCAGGCTCCCTGCAGGGAGCCCAATGTGGGATTCAATCCCAGGACCTGGATCACAACCTGAGTTGAAGCCAGATGCTCAACCACTGAGCCACCCAGGTGCCCCAATAAATAATTACTTTAGGTATATCAATTGCATTAAAAAAATACGCAGTTTTGAGATAAACTGTGAATAAAAATATGAGTACCAAATGCTAATTTTTCTTTAGTTATTAAATAAATGAATATATTAGAACATAAAGTTAAACAACTTAACATACAAGTGAACAGATATTAATGTCAAAATTCATGTGTAATCAGAGCCCTTGTCCTTATAGTCCTACTCCTTAGTGATCCTATTCAACACCTGTATTTTTTAAAGTACTTTTTTAAAGTACTTGATGCAGTGTGTTCTGGAGCCAGCTTATGCCAGCTTGCAAGAACTGATTGTTAAATATCATGACTCTTTAAAGCCATCATTGCCATGGTGTTATAATTTACACCACAGAAATTGGCAAATAGTATAAATTATGCCTCTCAGTAGCCTCCTTACTGATACACGACTATAAACTATTTAGGAAAAAAATATATGTGCGGGAGTACAATAGGGGCAAAAATAATACCTAAACCTCAGATCCAGTTCTTAACATGCTTATCTGAAGAGAGCAAATGGGAGAGATGAAGCTTAAAACCAAAAAGAGAAAAAAGCTAATTGTAGCAGCTTAAACCTTTATGGTTTGGAGAATGAAAGTGCCATTAATAGTAATACAGAATTCAGGAAGGATATTCACTTGGGAGGTTTGCTTGGGACCTGAGCTGTTTGCCTAAGGATGAAATTCAGTGGAAACATGAGAGGAGCTAAATATGAGAGTTCAAATCATCCATGATCACATCTTTGTGTATGACAATAGTTGCCCAAATTATCTGAACATCAAAATTAGCTGAGAATCTCAAAAATACTGATATGTGTATACCACTCCCATAGACTATGGTTTAATTGATTTGGAATATGGTCTGAGCCTTGGAATGCTTTAAAGATGCCAAGTGATTCTAAGGTGCAGACATGTTTGGGTAACACTAGTCTAATAATTTGAACATGGAAAAGTATTTTAATGCCTTAAATTCCTGAAATACAGAGAGAAGTGTAGACATCACAAGCTTCAGGGCTTTTAAGGTCCATCCCTAAAGCATGCTAGTTACTGCCATTACTCAGAGCTAAGGTAAACAGCACTCCTATTTTCAACTGCAGAAGAGGAATTCAGTTAAATGAATTCAGTGGCTTTCCACTACCCCCACACTTTAACAGTTGGTAGTCAGGGAATCGTGAGAAAAAAGTTAGTTGTTCTTGGTATAAATTGAAATGTGATGTCACCACTTGCACAAGCTATCCAAGATAAAATGTCTCATACCTTGCATAATGCACATCTAACTCACCAAACATAATACCATAAATATTTTTTGTAATTGTGGTGGAAGAAGTAGCTCATTCAACCTCTTAAAGGACACTTTGTATGGAAGAGAATTACCTCCTTAGGCATGTGCTCTCCTGACAGAGAGACTTCATTAAGATTATAAACAGTCGGGGTGATTCTATGATTCTACTCTTTGAATTCGAGAGAGTACAACAGACAACAGCCAGGGAGAGGGCAGAGACAGGTCTGCAAAGCAAGGATTTCTAGCACTTAGTGTGCATTTAAAACACAGATTCCAAAAAAATAAAAAAAAATAAAATAAAACACAGATTCTGATTCAATAGTTCTGGACCTAAGATTCTCCATTTTCACCAAGTTCCCAGGAGAAGCTGATGGTGTTAAAGTCTATTAGTACTTGCACCTCACTTTGAATAGCAAGATGGTAAAGACCCAGAATAAAAAGTTTGTTGGATCCATTAGATTCATTCCCTTTCCACCCTATAGGGTCAACAGCAATACTGTGTTCTCAGAATATCATAATACACAGCAGGAAGGACTGTCTTTCCCCAGCTCCCTGCCAAAATCACCGTGTTTTCCTCAAAGGTACCATTAGTCATTGTTAGCAAAGAATGTTTCATCGAGTACTGGCTTAACCTAGCCATGAATCTACACATGATTCTATATTATTTATTCATATATAAGTAGATGTCTAAGGGGGGAAAGGCAAAATAATCTATCAGCATTAAGAATTTAAATTTAAGTGATGCCAGGATTCCAGAGCATGTCTGTTTCACACTATATGCACCAAAGTGATCAATGGCATCCTTTCTCCTCAAACATTTACTCTGCAAATATGAAACCAAAATATTGAAGTCTCCTCTCCTTATAAGTATTTGCTCAGACCAGTAAGCAGATTCAAGCGTTTAAGCCAGGGAGGACCCCAGTATACCATGCAAATCAGCCCATTAAGACAAGTGCAGTCGCTGACTTATGAAGCAAAGCGAATGATTAAAAAAGGGGGGAAAAAAGTGCTCTCGTGGCAGCTTCATAGTGTGATCAATGGTATTCACCTCCCTCTCTCAGTGTAACCGGAATGTCTATCAAAACCAGCAAACGGAAGGCTTCAGAAGCATTATGTAGCTAAAAAGGGAGACTATTTTACCCATTAGTAATAAATGTACCTGCTGAGCAGAACACAGTTACACCTGAAAAGGTTCCACAATTCTCTTTTGCTTGGCTCTGCCTGCTTTGAGGGAGCCAGTGTGCTAAAGAGCATTTTGTAAAAGCAAAAGATTTTATATAATTGACTTTACTGGAATTAGAAGGCAGAGTACAGTATGCTCAAACTGAAGCAGCCCGACTCTATGATGATGGAAAATTGCACAATTTAATAGCCAGATATAGGGACTGTGCAGTAATAGAAGTAATCAAAGGTTGGACATGCTTAACGGAACAAATCTGTGACTCTTCCGTTTAGTCCGGATAAGGGATGGATAGTGGCCTATTTGTAGAAAAGTGGTTGGGCACAGCTTCCCAGACTTGGGTGGCACTCTTAGAAAAAAGAGGATTTGGAAAGGGACAAGTGTAAGTATATTCACATTGGTGTGTCTCCTGGAAATCTGATTTTTGTGTTCAAAGGTTCCAACTTCTTATTCATATGAAACAGTTACAAAGGCTCTATTTAATTTCTTGCAGTTACTTTCCCATCCTCTCTACATGGCCACACCACATTTCACCTTCATTGAGGATACCATCCTACTCTTTCTAACACATACTTTTCTATAGAAAGGCAACGACTGAGCCGTATTTAGGGTGAAAGCATATTAGCCTTTCTTGAACATCTGGTGGAAAGTGAAGTTTCAGCAGTAGCAATTTATACATCTGTACCATCTTGGGGGAAATGTGACTTGAGTGATTTAATAGCAAGAAGGAGCCCTGATTTACGCTGCAGCATCAATACAACAAAAGCCTGTGAAAACTGACTGTATCAGGACTGTAACCTTGGATGATCTTAACACAATCTTGATGTTACCAGAAATCAAATGATAAAAGACCTTTCATAGGGGACCAAATTATGTTTCAACAAATCCAGAAATATAAACACAAAAATTCTGATGACCTGAAAAATGCATTCAAAATCATTTAAATCTTGTCATAACCTGAATCTAACAGTATTTATAATGACTCAGACTAAGTAGTTTAGCTTTGGATTGTAACTAAATTGCCAGTTAAACACATATAAAATTAATTTTAGTAAAATGTAAGTATATGTGACAGCTCAATTAGTATGATTTATATACTTCAAAATAATTATACTATTAAGGTAGGCAGTACACCGTCTAGTTTTATTCACATCAAAAATCTTTCTCATGCTTTGGTGAGCTTAAACTAACCACAGCATTATAGAAGAATGAACACTGAAGTGGCTCTTCCACTTGCTCTAATCCTCGAAATGCTGTTTAGTATCATTGTGCCTGTGTGCTCATTTGTTAAATTATTACAAGCATAGAATTTGCTTTTAGTCTAAATAATCCCACAGAAATTAAATGCTGACTTTTATTTTAATAAATTAAATGTATAAGTTTTTAAGCGAAAGCTCCTCTGTGTTAGCCAACACAACGTTTTATTAAAATGTATTAATATGGTAAATTCCGCCTAAGCTAAAGAAAAAAAGAAATAGTACTAGTCTCTTCTGCAAAATCCTTACAATTTGGTAAGTAAAGAAAGGCTGCTTTAATCAAAGGTTAACACCCTACATATGTTCCCTTGAAAGTTCCAAGTGCACTGAGAGAAATAAAGAACTCTCACAATAAAAAATATAGAACCTGGATTCTGGAATTACTTTTATCAAATACTGGTGAATTGTTTTGCTCACAGAAATGAGACTATATCTCTGTACAGAATTTTTAATTCTGTACAAACCTGAAAGATTCACTTTCCTCCCTCCTTCCTTCCCACCCTTCTTCCTCCTCTCAACCCCTTCCCCAACCATGGACAAAAGAAGTCTTCATATTAGAAATATTTATCTTATTCTGTCCACTGATGTACTACTTCTAGTGTAACAAATCCATTCCTGAGTTTTTTTTTTTTTTTGCCTTCCACACCTCTCACTTTCACCTCCTCACCAACAACTATGCTTTTTATCCTGAACCCTGATCTTCATCTATGGGATCAGCATTCCTTTGAAGCCAGTAACTGAGATTCTTTCAAGTCTTCCGTTCCATCACTCATGAAACATCTGCGGATCCCCAAGTTCTACAGCGTCTAAACCCTCTTAAGCATGTCTCAGATCCTATGTGTGCTTTCTAGTCCCCTTGCCTCGGTTCAAGACCCCCTACTAAGACAGGCAGTGTAGCTTCTGAAAATCCACTTCCATGGAGTGAGTTTATTCCCCATATTACTTCAAGGGCAATCTTTCTAAAATGATATCTGATCACCATTACTTGTCCTTTAATGACTTCCTATGAAGCATAAATGTGACTTTCAAACGTTTGTGTTCAAGGAGATAATGAGTTAAGACACCTGGAGTGATAGTAAACTGTGTTTTAACATGTATCTCAGATGATTCTAATACAGGTGTTTGGGAAACACACTTAAAAAAATGCTTTAGACTGGGAGGTACAATATATCAATAAGTGCTTAAAATTAATCACAGTTTAAATTTGAATATCCTTGGGACACCTGGGTGGCTCAGTGATTGAACGTTTGCCTTCAGCTTGGGTTGTGATCCTGGGGGTCCTGCCTATGTCTCTGCCTCTCCCATGAATGAATGAATGAATGAATGAATGAATGAATAAATAAATTTGAATGCCCTTGAGATGACCTAAAGAGGCACTAAGTTCCACAAAGGCTCACCTTCATTCACTCCATCACCATTTGTTACTAAATCTGTTTCCCCTCAACCCCAGTCTTCAGCCCCATCAAATCTCTTCCACAAAGACAACCACAGTTCCTGGCTTCTTGTGGACTATTGTAGAGATCCTCCATGGATTACCCAAGTCTACTCACTAATCTTCTCAAACTTCCAATGCCTTCCTTCATTCTTAGATGATGACTTTGCTATCTATTTCACTGAGAAAGCAGAAGCACCCCACATCTACCAGTCACCTTACATCTGCATCTGTACCCTCTGTCTTTTCTGCACGGCTCACTGTCCTCTCTTTATTTGTTTGTCCAACTATCTCTTCCATTCCTGCAATTGAATGTCTAATAAGTTTTTTTTAATTTACCATATCCAGAACCAGTCTATCATCTTCTTCCCCAAGTATCAATTTGTCTACCCTGCACTCTTTCTCATCCTAGGAAATAGCACCACCATGTTTTTCAGAAACAAAGTCCAGAAGCCTTTAGATCATTCTTAGCTTTTCTCACACATTACCTCTAATCTGTCAGCCAATGTTTTATTTCAAAAATAACTTGATAATCAATCTATTTCCTTGTACCTCCATTACCACCATGCTGATCCAAACTACCATCATCTCAGAGTCTTCTCTAATGACATATTATATTATTAATACAGAATCCAGAATGAGCATTTTGAAAATGTAAGGTAGGTAACTGTCATTTCTCTTACTTACCTAGTATTGAATCTCTTAGTGTCGTCCACTTTTTATATGTGGACTTTTTATATGTTAAGCATTTTGGTAACCTAATTTCTTGAAAACAAGATTCATCATCCTTTACAGTTCATCACAATACATACTCTGCTTGCAATACAGTGATAATGGTAATACTCTCTATTAAACATCTCTCAAATATAAGACATATTACCAGTTACATATATTTTTACTAGTGTCCCAGTTTATTCATTGATAAAATATGGATGATAAAATGATCCTTTGCTCAATGTCTTGTGCACCCAAATTTGTTTTGTATTAACAATTAGGTAACATACCTTATTTCCATATCTACAAGTACCTCACATTGATAATGAGTTGAATAAAGTTGTGAGTATACTCCTAGAGAGAAAGTTTCTAAGCATTCTTCCTTGTGCTTCCCAAAGAGGTTAAATACCTAAAGTTATAAGAATACCCACTTGATATGGTCAAGGAGACAGGGTGAAGGAACAAAATTGGACAGAATATATGCAAAAGCATTATTTTGAAAACATAATATAAGTAAGGATGCTTATTTAATGGCTCATTTATGCACGTTCATGAGTGTGTTGCTGTGTGTATGTGTGCTGTGCAGTATATATGCCTGTGTATGTTTATAGGGTCTAAAAAGAAATTGGGTCAAAAACCTCCCTAATGCCTAATTAATGACTAATCAGTGTCTTCCTTATGCCCCTTATCAATTTGAGGCTGTATTGCTACTTTTAAAAAATTCTGGTTATTATTTCTTTTCCTATTGCTCCAAAGCTGCTTATAAATGTAATAATTAAATATGCAGTTACAGTTGACAGTTTAATTTGTTTTAATGAGGATAGTAACATACCTGTTGACATAAAAAAACATTTTGCTATGACAAAACCACATTACGTTGTCTTCTCAGATACCTATTTAAATATATATAGCATATTAATATTAATTTATAAAAAGGCATCAATTATAGAAAGCTAGGAAGAAAGGAAGGAAGGAGAGAGGAGAGAAGGAAGAGAGGGAGAGAAGAGGGAAGGAGGATGAAGGGGTGGAAGAAAGGAAAGAATAAAAGGATAGAACTGCTCAGATTGTAACCAAACACTTCAAGCACTTCCATTTCCTCTCTTATTTTACAAGATCTCTGTAACTAAGTAGATATTGATATAATTCCTTCTGTGCCACTGAGCATCTTTATTATACTATACTCTTCATATTATCAAATATTCCTTCAGGGTGTGGTGATAGTACACAGGAAATATGAAAAATGTAGTATCTCAGATGGCCCCTTGTTTGTACATGGAGCCGTGCCACTTTTCTCATTATGACTTTCTGCAGGCTTCTCATTCCCTAATAGTTCATTTTCTTTCTCTCTCTCTCTTTAACTGTACCCCCTTCTCTCTTTTTTTCCTTCTATCATGGACATTTTTTCTGTCATATCTATAACTGATAAAGCCAAAGCATTTCATGAAGAAGGACATTTTAATTGTCCTTCAAAGCCGATGGTAAAGGGTCATCCTGTGAATTTCGCTGTCTGCCTGTCATCTGGACTTTGTCCACTTTCTGTTGTGGTCTCTGGTGAAGCCCTGAGATACACAAATTCTCTCTGTTTTTGCATTTCATAGGAATGTTTCCATTCTAAGTGATTGGGCAAGTACTGATTAATGGCACTTCTATATTAGTATAATTGCTTCCATAATTAAAAGAATATAACAATAAATAAATAAAATAAAATAAATAAATAAAATAAAATAAAATAAAATAAAATAAAATAATATAACAGACCCTTCCTTGCTAGTTTGAGTTGTGACATGTGTAGGTATGTATATATACATATAGATGAGAATGAGAAGATAACAAGAAAATAAAACCCAAAAAGAAACAGTATAACTTAAGGCACTTTTATACTTAGAATATATATATATATATATATATATATATATATATATATATATATATCCTTCTGTTGAATTTTAGTACATGTGCACACCCAACACATGGCTTGCCATATTTATCCAGTGCCTACTCCCTAAAATTCAGGCACTTATATAAGATGCATTAACTCAATTCCCTGAGTACATTACCATTAGTCACTAAAATATCTGGAAATCTGAAAGTGTTAATGCATCTTTGAAAAGTGCAATATTCCTAAAGAGTTACTAGAATCTGGGTCAGTTTAACTGTGAAGAAAAAGCTCACCTCAGCAGGGCCACACTCAATAACATATACAAACATATCTCTATTTTCTATTATGAGGTACCAAATACTAAAAATATGAAATCTTATAAATATCTAGAGGAAAAGCCAAGGGGGGTGGATTGTGTGGCTTTGTACAGACACAAGCCTTGAAACCCAAAAATACTTTTGGAAGCTCATATAGGAATTAACATGAAAGACTATGTAAGACACATGACTGGGTTCAAATCCTACCAGTTCTACTTCTCTCTGTACAAACTTGAAGAAGTGTTTTGTCTCTCCGAATCTAAACTTTCACAGCTATAAAGTGGTGATATAATATCTGACTGTTAGGTGATTTAGAAGAATTTTTTTAAAATAAATATAGGTGAAGTGTCCAGAGCACACTGGGTGGTAAACAGTAAATATTCAATAAAAGGCAGTCTTCATTAATGTTGTTCAACTGCTAATATCTGGTATGAGGAAATTACCTCTGTTGTGAACCTAGAGAAAATGATTCCTTATCCAGTAAACCAGACCACCAAAGAACCCTTGGGAAAAAAAAAATTACTACTTGTTCATAAAATCTATGTGTTTTTTACTTCATATTTTTAGCTAGTTTCAAAAGGACTGATTCCTTAGTACATGCCTTTTTTTTTTTTCGGGGGGGGGGAGGCAGTGAGAAAAGGTGATTGTTAAATTGTTACCTTGACAACAATGAGAACCAATTGTGAAATAAGCAAAAAGACATTCTTAGCAGTTACTCAGCTCCTATAAGTTTAGCTAAAAGCAGCCAATTCCATTTAATTGATCTTATAGAGGCACTGTTAAAAAATATTAATACTGTAGATCTACTAAAGGTTCTTGCAGAAATAGAAGTTGGCAATAATTTTAATTCCATCATAATGGATCTAAACTTGGTCAGCTTCTGGATGTGTAGTTACTTGATATGACGGAAAGACAGACACATTTTTAGTTTAACATTGTAGTAGCTAACCACATATCCCATACTCTATTTGCCAGACACAATGTAAAACAATTTACTTATGATGAACACATTTAATCTTTATAACAACCCTATAAAGAAAGTTCTATTATTGCTGCTTCACAGGTGAGAAGACTGAGGCAACAGAGTTTAAGTAACTTTGCCAAACTTACATAGCAGCTAAGTGACACAGTTGGAATTTGAACTCTGGTATTTAGTTCCATCCTGTATCCTCATAACCAACCTGGTATTATGAGGAGAATATGTAAAACAATAAAAAAGAATGTGCATTGGGTCAAGATCTGGGTTGTTTTGTGGTTCTCCCAAATTATATTTCCTAATATAACATATTTACTGATTTAAAATAGAAATATAGTTCATTTTGGCCGAAAAAAATGAATCTATACTACAATTTTGCTTTGTTGATTTTCCTATTGACTATGGACATCTGTGGCCAAGTTTCAACATTGAAAATGATTCCAGAACTCTCATCTTTAAAAATCTTTCTCCTAGTTAAGAACCTTCTGAGTTTTAGGGTTTAAGCATCCAAGCCTGTCTTATTATTAGAATCAAGTGAAACTCAAAAAGCACTATATGGGAGGAAAGAATTTGAGAGCCAAGTATTTATGCATTCTATGTTTAAAAAAAAAATTATCATGAGGAATGATAATACGGAACAGTTTCTGAAAGTATAAAACAGAGCATTATTGTTAGTTATTATATTTGGTGCTTTATGATTTCTAATTGTATTTATTCCATTTAAATACTAATATGTGATCATGAACTTAAAAATGTTCTTAGGAAAAAAATAAATAAAAATGTTCTTAGTATATTTTGTACATTTGAGGAACTTCCAATTGACAATTGTAGTTTTATATATAGTCTAAGATATTAAGCCACAGCAGATTACTTAAGTTTCCTTTGGATTTCACAGAGATGCTAAGTCTTACAGAAGAAATGATATATTTTATGATTATTATCTGCAGGGTAATTTTTGAAGGTTATAGTGGTAGAGATTTTAACAAAAAGATAAAGCAGATGCATAGCATAAATTGAAAAAAATTAGCAGGCAAAAAGACCTGAACTATTAACATCTGCCAGTCTTACTTTTAATAACCTAATATAAATATGAATGACAAATTAATAATAATGAAGGTATTATGTTTTTTTTATCTTTATTGGCATATATAGGGAGACATAGTCCATTTAGAAACCTAAGTTAGAATTATTACAATGAATACTATTGATAAATGCATGCTGAAACTAAGCTGGTATATCTCTATTAAAATTTTATCAATAAGTCCTGAATAATACATTTATTAGAATTCATGTTACAATGTAACTAGTAATTTACTGCATACAATGTGATAAATGACAAAAGATGAGCCCTTCAAAAATCATTCTGTATGTGTCATTAGCAATTCTCTTCACATTCTTACCTATACAAAATATCTCAAGCCACTTAGCTTTCTAAAGAGAACCCAGTTCAAGTTATTAATATCTTTATTTAAATGCAGATTTTGACTTTTCCCTGGGGACTAGTAAAGCTTCTCTTATAATGCTGCAAAGAGAAAGGGGAATTTTCATTCATATAGTATCCATAAAAGAACAGACTGGCTCTCTATCTCCTATGGATATGTAGATTGTATATGTTTGCATAAATTTTCCATTAACAAGCAATGCCATGAATAACTGTCTTAATAAAAGGTATAAAAATCCTTAACTCTTTAATCTCGCTGTGCATATACCAATCACAACTTTTAATGTCCATCAAATCTTAAAAGGTCAAGATAAAATTACCATGTATTTAACTTTATTTAACATCACCATTTAAGGAAATTGAGTATGACGATCAATATACTCAATATATTAATATAAACTGAGGCACAGATAACCTATGGATATTTTTATGATCATGATCAAATTCAGTAAAACCACAAGTATGCATCCATTTCTCACCTTGGCTTATCCATCTACACGGGCAAACCATACTATGACTCAGGGAACACAGCTCCATGGCACATAAAACTTAAAGACAGACCCCAGTGAAAAAGATGGCTCTTATTTCTGAGTTCATACAGATGTCAGCTGTTTGGAGGACATGATTTCAATAGTTAAATTGAGAAAATCACAGAAAAACTGAAAGATTCACTTCTACCATCTGATGTACTAATCTGAAACTGTATACAATAGACTGAACCATAACTACTAGTATATTAAATATTCAATAAATACTTGCTGAATTGAAATTTTGAAAGGTATATGTAGTCAATATTTGGTTATAAGAGCCTTTACTATTCATAGAAGAAAATATTAAGTAAATTAAAAATCATTAAAATTATGGTATAAAATACACTGAATCACAAACATATCAACAATGGTCACTGAGTAGGATTAAAATGTAAAATGAATTTAGGCTTAATATGCAGAAATATTACATTAAT
This sequence comes from Nyctereutes procyonoides, assembly GCF_905146905.1. Taxonomy (NCBI): domain Eukaryota; kingdom Metazoa; phylum Chordata; class Mammalia; order Carnivora; family Canidae; genus Nyctereutes; species Nyctereutes procyonoides. The sequence continues at coordinate 21,382,983 of NW_026575121.1, forward strand.
AAAATTATTTTGATGACTGAAGTGGAAAGGGAGATGGGATTACTATTTCTTGGCTAACACTGTGCATCACTGAATCAGCATGGGATTCTTAAACTGGTAGTTACCAGAGTGAACAAACCCTCTACCTTTTGAGTTGGTATTCCAGAGTTCGTAATAGTTTGTCCCTATGGTTCTTAGTACTAATGAATTCTGAGGCAGAACAGAGGAAGTTACCTAAGTCTTGAATGAGTTCCATTGCCATCCCAAAGAATAATTGAAACTGTGTCTACATCTACAATTTTTCCTGTGGATAAATATCATCCTGAAACAACACTGTCACAACAGAGAGGTGGAAAATATAACCTATCAAGTTAGGTGATGTGTGAAGACTCCTAGACTGGTAGAAAAGATGAATTTTATAAAATTTCTAAGGAAAAGAGACTGCTGAGTATAACAAGATGTTTTTTTTTCATTATACAAGTGTTATATGCTTATAGCATAAAGAAACGCATTTGTTGTTGGTTGTGGAGACTATCTAGATACAAGATTAGCAAATATCTGCCAGTTTTGCTAAAAGAGACCATATGTATAAAGCACACTTGTTGGCACATAGTAGATGCGCAGAATATGTTAATCACCTTCTTACACCCCTGCTGTCACTGTGACTTGAAAATAGGTTTGCAGAAAATATGTTTCCTTATAAGGGCTTTTTATCATGATATTTTACTACATACTACTCAATTCCTAAACAATAAGTTTTAAAACTTCTATATTCTTAAAGATGCTTAAATTCATCCATTTTGAGATGAACCATTGGGAACTAGCAGACTATTTTTTGCAGCTTTCCAATTTTTCCTGCAGGAATATTTTCCTTTTCTCTCCTTGTCTTCTCCCCTCCTCCCTCTCATGTGTATGTTCTTATCTTTATTCTTCCTATGTCCACACAAGGTAGATGAAAGACAATGTAATAAACGCATACTTGATATGAGCTCTACTTAGTAGCATGCCATCAAAATGGTCTCCCATCAGGAGAGAAAAATTCTCATGTTACCACTGAAATCCTGACAGCCCAAGCCCAGAAAGAGAGGTTTGAGGTTATTTAGTCACAATGAACTGTAAACATTGTTTCAACCTGAATACTATGACAAAACAATAGCACCAGATGGTCTTTCTCTGTCTCTTTTCTCTCTCTCTGAATTCAAGTGCCTCAGTTTCCCTCCAGTCTCTTCCCTAACTAAACCCTGTCTCTTGACTCTTCCCTTGTCCTTTACCTTTTACTCTTTGCCTTAACTCTTCAAGTGTTCTGCCCTTTTAGGTTTAATGTCATTTTTAGTCCCTTTCAGCGTACAGCCTTCTTCACTGAGCTTCTCACTTACTGAGAGTTGGGTTGTCTTTCTTTCTTTAAAAATCTTCTCAAATTCTTTTCCCTACGACAAATGCCCCAGCCCTTTACTGTGACTTCACTTATAACACACATACCTTCATAAAGCCAGTAAACCAGCTCATTGCTCAAGTATTCTTGACACAGCCTGGGGATTTGTATATGTCCACTCTCAGATACATACTCAAAGTATTATCACTATTTAGCTGAAATCTCCTTCCCCAACAGGAGACTTGTATTTTTTTTTAAATCACTAAAATATTACCTAACATTAATATCACACAAATTATTAGGCTTTGTCACATAAAGAGATAAAACACTATTTTGTTATAAAGAGAATTGTCAAAAAATCACTGTTAAATGCATTCAGTGAGATGTTCCAATTTTACTATATTTGAGGATCTGCAATCCTAATTAATTATACTGTATTAAACTACTATCAGATTAAAAGAAAACATTATCATAAACATTTTAAAAATGAAATAAGTATATCTTTTTAATAGTGGACATGGGTTATATTTCCAATATTTTTAAAAGAGTAGAATAACATCTCTGTTGCAAAGTGGATTCAATGTATAATATTTCTGATATGTCAATGCTATGAAGCCAAGTAAACAGAGTGCTTGCCTCTTTCCCATATCATGTAAGAAAATAAATATTTCTTAGGAATTGATGACATTAAAAATGTAAAACATAATTTTATTAATCAACTTCAATGTCCTTCCTAACTAAATCTGTCAGCAAATTCAAAAGGAATGATTTGACTCAGTACTGATGACATTGTTTTATTATCACAGCTAGGAAACTAGGAGTGTCTTTTGGAGACTAATAGTGGAAAATATTGTCAGTAAGGAGGGAACAACGTTAATTTGATGATAATGAGGTTACTTCAACCCTCAGTTTGTCAAACAAATATCTCTGCTTAAAACATTTCTTAGGATGTAAAGGTTCTTAAACCATACCCATTTAAATAAGCAGATGAAATATAATGGATAATTCAATTTTGTTACCTTTCTTAAAATGTATTATTCATTGGTATGAAGTATAGAGTGAATAATCTAATAACCATTTTACTTAAACAACTAACTCATTTCACGTATTTCAGTCATTAAAAAGAATGCAAAGTATGAATGCTGACATGAACAGGGAGGGGCTTCAATGTCTGTGAGTGTGTGTGTGTTGTGTGTGTGTGAGAGAGAGAGAGACAGAGAGAGAGACAGAGAGAGAGAAAGAGAAATAAAACAATATTATAACACCGTACATCTAATTAGGAAAGGTTTAGTTAGAAGTATATACTCTAGTCAGACACACTTATAACCTCTGGACATTATCTACGTATAAGCTATATGGCTCGGCCAACTGGTTCTGAACCTGTTTTCTCACACAAAACTAAATAATAACAATACCTAATTAGTGTGAGGATTAAATGGGATCATAACACTCAAGCATGGGATGACTGGGTGGCTCAGCAGTTGGGCAGTTGTCTTTGGATCAGGTCATGATCCCGGGATCTAGGATCAAGTCTCACATTGGGCACCTGTGGGAAGCCTGCTTCTCCCTCTACCTGTCTCTCTCTGTCTCTCTCTTTCAATCTTCTCCCTCCCTCTCTCTCTCTCTCTCTCTCTCTGCGTCTCTAATGAATAAATAAATACATCTTAAAAAAAAACACCCAAGCACTTCACAGAGTGTATTTCATAACTATCAATACCTGACTACTTATGGTTATGATCTGATTTATGGGAATTTATGCTTATCTAAACTAAATGAGATTTGGTGCTTAAATCATATGAAATTTGAGATGGACTGTGGGTAAGTTACAGATATCAAGAAAGAGCCATCCAACAGACATCCCAGGTTTGGATTGTCTCTACTGGTACTGGCTGTAAGGTGTTTCACATAGTGCTTTATTTCTCTGTGACTTGGTTCCCTCATTTGAAAAGCAAGGATAATAATAAAACCTATTTGAGGCTGTTTGTGAAGATTAAAAGAATTATCATGTAAAACATTTATTACAGCACCTAGCATATAAGTTTTCCAGAGAAGTTGATTTGATTGTTATTAATACAAACCTAATACAAACCATACATGAATCACTTTTCTCTAGACAAATATAGGTAGATGTGTGTGTGTGTAATTAACATCAAAAAAGATAAAATGATTTAAAAAATCACACTCTATCCATCCTCTTACATCACAAAAATGTGAATTATTTTACATAAATTCATAATTATTTTTAGCATAATCTTACATGTCCATGAAACTATAAAGGGGTTATTATGAGAAACTATTTGTCAGTTAAAACATCTATTTTGTGAAATCAGCTTAAATAGCACAACACAATGTTGAGTTATTCAATGTTAAATATAGATCCAGTTTAAAAAGTCTGTCTTTGAAACAGCAATCAACAACTAAACTATCTCTTCCTACTCCATGCCTTAAATTAAGCAAAATCCAAAATATTCACTCCTTTGGAGATTTGAAAGATATCCAGAGCAAAAGTCACTAACAAAGACGCTTCAGGAAATATTGAAAAAAATCACAAGTTATTCAGAGAAACACACACATAAATGCAAAATAAAACACAAATACAAAGTTCATAAATGAATCACCTCAGTGTATAAACCAAAATCTATAAACTCTATTGATGTAAACTTTTCATCTACTTGCAGATAGTAAGGGAAGATTATTAGTTTGGAATGTTCTCAGCTTCGAGCAACAGTAACAAAGCTTCTAACTGTGGCCTGAGCAATGGAGTCATCAATATCCCACAGAACAAGATGGCTGGTGGTAAGAAGACAAATGACGGAGCAACAGCTCAACAATGTCTGCAAGGGCCAGTCCCTTTCTACTTTTCTCTCTGCCATTTTTGGCAATTGGTCTTTTGACCCAATGTTTGTCATTTCAGTCTCCCAATATAGCTACTTCAGCTCCAGGAATAACATCTGAAAGCGGCCTCAGCCACTGCTGTCCATTCTTACTAGTCTTCTCCTCATTCCTTACTGAGCAGAAGTAGGTCATCCTACCATCCCTAGCTACAGCAAAGCTGAGAGTTAGTGTCTGACAAAATGAAATCAAATTTTCGTGATAGGTTTATACAAATCATGATTTAGCATTTAATTCTGGGTGTGTTGCCACCCTAAATAGAGTCACACTCTGAAAGCAAGGAAGAAAAGTACCTGGTAAAATGGATATCATTTGAGCAACTCCAAGCATCTACAACAAGCAGATATTCTGAAAACAGCTGCAGGAGAATCTGTATGACTATGACATGATTTACTTTTCCTCTTATTTTTCTCTACTTTGATTTCCCAAATATTCAGTTAATTCTGAGAATTCTCCAATACTCTCAGGCAAAAAATTATTCTTAATTATGATGAAGGCAATCTCAATATCCAAGCTGCATTGCAGAGGTGAACATTATAAAATAATCTTAAAATATAATTTTATGATGTTAACAAAATAAATGGTTCTGTGATAATATTGTGAGGACCTTCTGGCTCTCTCACTTCCCCTGGATATTGGCACCCTCCCAAACATACTAAGCCCGTTGTGTTTCACTCTGAAACTCATGGACACTGCAGAGTTTTTGCTCTGAATAAGAATGTCAACCAGATGATTGAAGATAAAAAACTATTCTTTTTGACTCATGTTCTGAAGAGTCTAAAATCTATTTAGAAATTGTTAAATCATCTGAAATGCACAGAAGAAAGATGTGTAGTTACATCTAAATGTTTGACCTCAAACATTTTTAATGTTTACTTGAAAGCAATTATGAGTCTCTGATTAGATAACCTGTCAAAAAGTATGCCAAATTGTCACTTTCTCACTCATTTATACCTTTGTCTTATATGAAACAAGAATATACCCCAAAGGAATTACAGCCTCAACATATTATAGCCAGAGAAGGAGACTGCTGTGTCAGTGTCTTTATTTAAAGGGACAACTTGAGGTAGGCAAGTCAAAAGTCAAGTTTATCATTACTGTAATATTGTCACAATAACAATGTGAAAAGTGAAGTGAAGGGAGCTCCTTTTATGTCACCTCTAACATAAGAAAACTATCATCAGCAGTAACATATGTATTTTCATGCATACATACAGAAGCAAGGAAAAATTCATTTTATTTTTAAAAATCCATTTAAAAATTGGACAAGCATATGATTCAGCAATTCCACTTCTCAGTATGTATCTGAAGGAGATGACATCACTATCTAGAAGAAATATCTGTACTCTCAGGTTCACTTCAGCATTATTCACAATAGCCAAGACATAGAAACAACCTAAGTGTTTATTGACAGATGAATAGATAAGGAAAATATGATAAATATTCATCTGTCAATAGAGAAGTTGTTTCCAATGCCCTGAATATATATACATAAAACTATTCAGCACATACAATAAGGGAACCCTGCTATTTTTGACAAAACATATGAATGTTGAGGGCATTATGCTAAGTGAAAACTGTCAGAGAAAGACAAATTATATATGATATCACTCATATGTGGAATCTAAAAAAAGTCAAGCTTAAGAAAAAAGAAAGTAGTTTTCAGGGGTTGGGGGGGGTGGAGGAAATGAGCAAGAGTTGGTCAAAGGGTACAAACTTCCAGCTGTAAGATGAATAAGTTCTAGGGATCTGATGTACAGTATGGTACTTATAATTAACAATACTGAATGGTAAACTTGAGTGTTCCTAAGAGGGTAGACCTTAAATGTTCTCACCACATACACACATACACACACACACACACACACACACACACACACACACACAATGGCAACCTTACTGTGGTAATCATTTTATATATATATATATATATATATATATATATATATATATATATAACATTTATAACATAAATGAAATCGCTAGGTTATACATCTCAGACTTAAACATCTTAGACTAGGTCGTATGCCAATTATATCTCAATAGAGATCGAAAAAAATTCCTCTTCTAAAAGTACTTTGGTATCTACATTTCTAACAGGAAATGGCAATACAGTGTGTTATTCTTTACCAGTATTCTCCCTACAAAGTACCCTAAATTAAAAAGAAAGAGAAAATTCTAGAACACTGTATTTCTGGGCAGTCTTTGGTGACATACATGTAATTTAAATCGATATGATTAAATTACAATTATTCCCCAGCTTTCTTGCCAATGATATTGAGAAACTCTCATGTAGACACCTATATAGGACAGTTATTCATTGCCAAGAAAATTTTATACCACACTAATATGCATGTACAGTGACAGGGAAAGTGTGATAGGAATTCAGACATGGTTTTGGATTCAAATTCTACTCATGGGAATATCACTTAATTCCTCTGAGACTTTTTCCCCTTAACTGTAAAACAACAATAATTATTTGAATATTTCATTCACTTGTTGTAAAAATCAAGTAGAATAAAACATGTGCTCGTGTTTTGTAAGATGAGAGGAGCTCTAAAAATATTTGTTATGTATTGAGTAAAGGATGTAGAGATATACACATGTATCCTTTAAAGTTCTGCTCTAGTATTAAAACATAAAATGTACCTGCAATTTGGATTATTTATGTGTTCACAAAATCAATTTTAAAACACTGATATCTGTCACTTTTTTATTCCATTCTGTGAGAAAGTGAAGTAGAAAGGAGGATGATAAATTCTAAGGTGTTCAGCTCTGACAGTTAAATAGTATTCTTGAAAACTTGAAGTATAGCTTGGGGAAAATTTGAAACTACTTTTGTTTTCTGTTTCTTTAAAAAAGTAAAATGTTATGCCATGGAAACATGTCTAACATTGTTGGAATAACCTTGCCAAGACTAATTCTCTGTATAATTTCTTTATGTACTAGTCACTCTACAATTCACTTGTAAAGGCTTATTCTTGATGTTTATAATTATTCTTATGCAATAATGATTTATTTTGAGATTATGAACCATTAGACTTACCAAATAATATGCTAGATGGTTTAAAGTAAATTTCTTCATTTGGGAAACATTTCTAGTGTATCTACCATGTGCATATATTAGCCAATGAGTTCTGAATTCAGATTTAACAATATTAAATAAGACATGGTATTTGCACTCTGGAGTTTCTATATTCAAGGGATAAATAGGGAAGGGAACAACGTGTGAATATATGTGTATAATATTATATATGCATATAAGTATATGTATTTGTTATATATGCTTGTGTGGAGATTATATATATATCTCAATATTATATGTATATTATATATATTATATATATATATATCTCAATTTGACAACATTGCTAGAGGTTTACTTCAATCAAATAAGATTAGCACTGGCAACATGAGTGTGTGGTCAGATAAACGTCATAATAAACCATCGGATTGTTAGCTAGTAGTGAAATTTCAGAAGTGATCTAGAAAGTGAATATATGCCATTAACTTCACATTATTAAAAAAAATTATGTGGAGCCATTAATAGTGTGCATATACATAAAATTTTTTCACAAGATGTATTGATCTAAAATTTGATTGACGTTAATTTGTCTGATATATATATATATTTTTAAAAAGATTTTATTTTTTAAAATAATCTCTACACCCAACATGGGGCTCGAATTTACAACCCCAAGATCAAGAGTCTCATGCTTTACTAACTAAGCCAGACAGGTGCCTGTGATATATGTATTTTTAAAAGGAACATTAAACATATTATCGTATTTTAATTATAATATATCATACTAACATTATCATATTTTAATTGTAGTATATCATGTTAACACTAAATATACATATTTGTGAAGATTTTGACAATTTTTCCTCTGACTTGCCAGGATGCAGTGCTAGAGATTTCTTTTGTGAATCAACTTGGACTATGAATTTTAAAGAATAATTTTAGGCTTTCAATATATGAGCTAAGTATCTGATCAATATAACTGTATAAACTACAGCATATAAAGATATTTGTGTAACATGCAATCATTCCTCAAAGCATTGCCTAATTTTGTACACATTTGTTTATATTATCTAGAAAAAAAGGATAATTTCCATGTATGCAGAAAGACTTAGTTTATAGTTATTGAGTTAATAAAAATACCTATGTGTCTTTCACTAAATTTCTCCTTAGAGATGTTTTCATTTTTAAAGAAACTGTACCTGCAACGTCAATATAGCTTGAGTATTTATAGTATGTATTGATATGGTTACATGTTCTTCCATCCTTTGTCAAACTTACTCTGTCAGAATTCATAACATAAACTGTTAAGGAGTGTATATAAAGAGTGAAATAGCTTGTTATATGAATAATCTAAAATATTGTATCTCTATGAGAAATGAGATATTTCAAATCTGTCTCAAAGACAGTTTTATTACATGAATTCTAAGACTATACCTGAAAAAGTCTCATTTCCCCTCTCTGCCAATCCAGTTTTGCCTCTCCTGAGTCAAACTGACAGACCAGCCAGGTGCAATGAGGACTAAAGATCTATGGAGAGAAGTTGACTAAACAAGCTTGGAGGCCAGGATCAGGAGAACCATGGCAGGAAGTCCGTGTCAGACCTATGGGCTCAAGTGGCGGAGGCGTGTGAAGTAGAGCCATGGCTGCCCTCCAGCACGACCATAGCATCCAACAGGATTCATGACTGACAACTGACATTTGTTTTAAACCACTGAGGTTGCTGTATCCGGCTACCAAAATGTTGACACTAGGGAACTCCAACCACCACCTCTGAACTAGAAGCCAACATTGAGCAGTAAAAATGAAACTAATGTAGTTTTATCTGGAGGGAGATCATCAGCCCAGAGAAACACAAGCAGACACAGTGGGACAGGGTTGCACAGAGGGACAGGTGGCCTATAGGGATTCAAATATAGTACCTAGGAGAATTCTGGCACTAACAAACCTGAATTCCCAATTAGCAATTGAGTGTGTGCTCTGATAAAGGGATGGTCACTGTTGAGGACCAAATGAGTGCCCGAGAGAACAAATGCAAGAGCTATCGTAAAGCAGAGATTTAAAAATTACTTTTAAAAAGTGATAAATCATAATGAATGGATAAGAGACTTTTAGGAGTAGCTGTAGAGCACAGATATAAAAACCTAGCTCTTTATATGGAAAACTAAACATCCAAAATAGCCAAGAGTAAGAGCAGAAAATAATGAGGTTACTTTCAATGATACCATAAAATTATATAGACTCACTGTAATAAGATTAATGTTGTATTGGCTGATGAATAATTTATAGAAATAAAATACAATATATACATATACATACATACATTTATATATATATATGAGAATTTATACATTTGTGAGAGTTTAATGTGTGAAACTGGTGATAGTTCAATTCTGTGTGAGTAGGATCAATTATTTAATAAAAGTTGGTGGCATAAGAAGTGCTGGTAATCCATCTTGAGGAAAATAAAATTGAATCCCTATATTGCATTACATAAAAATGTATTTCAGATGAATTAGACACTTAAATAAAACTAACTAATAAAAACAGTTTATTAATTGGTTTAGTAATTAGTTCCCACAGGTGAGTGTACTAGAATACACAAAATGTAAAATATATTAAAAGAGTGTGTGTGTGTGTGTGTGTGTGTGTGTGTGTACACCAACACAGTTGCATTTTAGTCGCATTGCAAATTCTTTGTATTTGGTAGTGATTTTATAATCTTACATCCTGTAAAGTTTTTAAACTACAGAGTCATCATAAAAGTAGTAGATACTTTTCAAACAAAATATAGATGGTTTTAATTTTATATTTTGTTCTTTTGAATTAGTCATGATGCTCCTTCCTAAGTGTGGCATGATTGACAGCTGATGCTGTATATCACATATTACTGTGTGATTGCATTGAAAAACCATTTTAATGTCTACTCCCAAAGGGGTCCATCCCACACTAGGGTTTCTGCTCCTTTTTCTTATTCCAGAGTTCCCTCAGTATATTTTTTTATTAATACACAATTATATAAACACTGTGTATATATCCACATACTGGAAATCCTTTCAGGAAAATTCCATCTTTGTATGCCCAGTGCTTTTTGTAATTTTGTTGATCCCACTGAACCTATACATAGAGAGAAAATCAGTGAAGGTTACTCATCTTTACACACATTATTGCTAGCTTACAGTATAACCAGTTTCTGTTATGCTCAGAACTCAGAGAGCTAGAGTTAAAAACTTTTCAGTTTTTATTGTCCTCAAACAAGAAAACCATTTCAATTGTGAACTCTCAGCAACTGAGTAAGCTAGTGATTTCCTGATCCCTGTCTAAACACAAAAACTCAAGCACTGGTTGAAATATTTCTAAAGCTTGTATCTGCTTTCCTGACTTCTTCAGGAGACTATGCTGACAATAATGCTTACCCCAGTGTTATGATTAGCAATAGAAATTCTTGTCCTCTGCTGAAGGACATCAGTGCCATCAAGGCCTCATGCGTTTTTCACAGTTTTCGCCTTTTTGTCAAAAGTCCTAAGTGCTATTTTTAGGCTCGTGAGTGTTTTCTCTGTAGATGAGCTGGGGGTCCTGCAACACTGTCATGCTGAGGGCCTTACTGGTGCTGTTCTCACTGCATCAGCTGTAGCTAACCATTTCTCCTCCTAATTTGTTTCTTTAATCGCTGTGCACTTTAAAACTAGAACATGGTGCTGGCAAGAATATGGACTGATTCTTCGTGGGTGTAGTTCATGAGATTTAGCACAGGTTTTATGTGTGCATGTTTGTTTTATACCTTGTTACATCTATTTCTGGGGTTTATGTTTTTGTTTGGGGGGACTTTTTGGGTCAGCTTGTGATGCTAAACTGTTTTAATGGATGAGGTGTGGACCTAAAAGAGTGTTTCAAGCAAGAAAACGGTCAACTGTGTCAATCTATAGCTTGCTTAACTTTTTTGTAATAGACCAATTAGATACATAAAACACAAAACAGTTTCCTGACACAAAGAACTCTGAGGAAAGCTAGGGCAGTTATCTTCCTGGCACCTGATCCAAATAAGCTTTTTTCTTATAGATAAAAGTTAAGTATGTATAAAATGTATTTTCTTGGTCAGAACTTTCCATGGCTTTTCTCTGCCAAACAAGCCTGTCCCTGCTCAGGCTACCCTATAGAGAATCACAGCAGGTCTGGAAGTAAGCCTACCTTTTCTTTCAGCTAATTAAGCCCTCAGTTTATAGAAATGAGATATCCCTTCACTTTGGGGTATTAGTTTTACAGCCGCCTTCTCAGCTCCTCTTTAACATTTAATTTAAACTGAAACTAAACCTCACTAAACACTTCTACTGTTAACAAAGCAGATACTTCTTTGCCTTTTTGTTTCATTGTATAATAAGAACACACCTGGATAGCACCCAGCTATCCCGATTGAGTCTACTTAGTCTATGGTTCTTCTTTTTAGACATTAGTTAAGGATCATTTGGTTTAAAACTCAAATAGGTAAATTTAATGAGAAGCTAGTTTTTATTAAAATTTTCAGGTAAATCTTGCCTAGAACGAAACAGATCTTGGACAAACATATAGTGTGTGTAGGTGTGGGTGTTCAGTGAGAAAATATTTGGTAAGGACCTACTATGATCCAATAGAGAATTCAAAACATTTTTTGATCTAGTACCAACTAAGGACTCCCAAATGTACCACATTAATGAGAAAATAGCATGCCAGTTTCCAAATTCTATTCTCAGAAAGTTGTTTGTTTCTACTTTAGCTGCTACCCTTTCAATAAAGTAAGACACCACAAAGAATCTGGTTCCTCTTACAGGCAGCAACCTCTTTGACCTTAGCCACAGAAACTTCTTGTTAGACTCATCTCCAAAGGCAAGGGAAACAAAGGGCAAAAATGAACTACTGGGATTGCATCAAGATAAAAAGCTTTTACACAACAAAGGAAACTGTTAACAAAACCAAAAGACAACCAATAGAATGGGAGAAGATATTTGCAAATGACATATCAGATAAAGGGCTAGCACCCAAAATCTATAAAGAACTTACCAAACTGAAACACTCAAAGAACAAATAATCCGATCAAGAAATGGGCAGAAGCCAGGAACAGACATTTCTCCAAAGAAGACATAGAGATGGCCAATAGACATATGAAAAAATGCTCAACATCACTCCGCACCAGGGAAATACAAATCAAAACCACAATGAGATATTAGCTCACGCCAGTCAGAATGGCTGAAATGAACAAGTCAGGAAACAACAGGTGTTGGCGAGGATGCGGAAAAAGGGGAAGCTGCTTACACTGTTGGTGGGAATGCAAACTGGCACAGCCATTCTGGAAAACCGGATGAAAGCTCCTCAAAAAGTTGAAAAAAAGAGTTACCCTATGATCCAACAATTGCACTACTAGGTATTTACCTCAAGGATATGAACGTAATGATCCAAAGGAGCACGTCTACCCCAATGTTCATAGCAGCAATGTCCACAATAGTCAAACTATGGAAAGAGCCCAAATGTCCATTGACAGATGAACGGATAAAGAAGATGTGGTATATAAATACAATGGAATACTACTCAGCCATCAAAAAATTAAAATCTTGCCATCTGTAATGATGTGGATGGAACTAGAGGATATTATGCTAAGTGAAATAAGTCAATCAGAGAAAGACAAATATATGATCTTACTCATATGTGGAATTTAAGAGACAGAATAGAGGATCATAGGTAAAGAGAGGAAAAAATAAAACGACAAATCAGAGAGGGAGACAAATCATAAGAGGCTCATCATCAAGGGAAAGAAACTGAGGGTTTCTGGAGGGGAGATGGTGGGGGGTGGGGTAACTGGGTGATGGGCATTAAGGAGGGCACATGATGTAATGAGCACTTGGTGTTACATGCAACTGGTGAATCACTGACCTCTACCTCTGAAACCAATAATACATTATATGCTAATTAACTGAATTTAAATGAAAAAAAATTTAAAAAGCATCTGATTCCTCTTGAAGAACTGGCATTGTTTTGAATTATTCTGTTTAATGTGTAGATATTTGAGGCTTTAACTCATGTATCATATAATTACTTCTGTCATAATATCATCTGCTCAGATAATTGTAACATAACCAACATATGTTGGTTTTATAATGGTATCTTTTTCTCATAAGGCAAGGTAAATTTTTATTATAGTAATTTTTTAACGATTGTTGATTAGATTCCCTCTCCTTAAAGACATGGTTTATTATCCGTGCTTACCCTCTTCCCCTCTGTACTTTGATTTAGGCTGATTTCACATCATGGGAATGTATAATGATAAGTCCCACCCCCTAGTCTATATAACTTGTGTTAAAGGATTGATCCAGGTAACCCAGATGAAAGCCACACATGCATGGCACTCTCCAGCCATAAGTCTGGTTCCCAAATGGGCATACGTGACCCAACTTGGGTCAACAAAAAGAGAGAGAAGACTTCTTTCAGGGTTTTTTTAAAAAGAAGCTGCTTTAAAAGAAATATCCTGGGGATCCCTGGGGGACGCAGCGGTTTAGCGCCTGCCTTTGGCCCAGGGCGCGATCCTGGAGACCCGGGATCGAATCCCACGTCGGGCTCCTGGTGCATGGAGCCTGCTTCTCCCTCTGCCTATGTCTCTGCCTCTCTCTCTCTCTTTCTCTCTGTGACTATCATAAATAATAATAAAAAAATAAAAAAAAGAAATATCCTGGAGGGAGATATATAAGAAACACTTTCTGTCTTCTCAATTGTATTATCACTTTCTCGTGCTATTTATTTTTAGCTTCCCTGACTTACAGTTATTTGCTTTCATGGTTATATTCTCTTATAAGACAGTAAGTTCTTTGGGTCTTGGAGCCTTGTCCTGTGTTTACATATATCTGTATGCCATCACATTTTCTCTAATCAGTAAAGAGAACATGAAAGCTTCCTGAAGGTACGGAGGTAGCTTGGTGATCATTCTATCCTTGGCATTAAATCTTCAATACATATTTGTTTAAAATTGGGTTGAATAAATGAATGACGAATAGATGGGTGGATGTTTTGGAAGTAGCATTAGAGGAAAACATGATGCTGGGTTAGTAACACTGCAAGCTGTCAGAAAAGATAGATGGCTTTGCTGGTCATGCTATAAATAACCACCAGGTGCCACTCAGAGCTGATGGAAGCCTCATTCTGCATGACAGCCATTGATCTGCGGCAAGACTAAGATGCAACCTTTTGTGACACCACTTGAGGAGAAAAGGTTATGTTTCCCATTTAAGCTTTGAATAATAAGGTCATGATCAAATTAAATGAATTTCTTTGACGAATACATGAAATATATACAAATTAATACAACAAATTAGAGACATTATTGCAAAGAAAAGGTGAGCAGGCTAGAGCTAAGTGTGATCCTGGAACTTGGTCCTACTGAATGTTTTATTAATGAAGTGAAAGTCTTGCCTCATTAAAAATATCCTAAGAGTGATTTCTCACTACTTACGGGATAACCCTAAACTTCAATCTAGACTAGAATAATATACAATAAATAAATTAAATAATAGGTTCCCTAAGTGATTATAAACTTGTTAGAGTATATTCCGCGCACAAACAAAAAATATTCAGAGGAAGATCATATATAGAAATTCTTACATTTATATCTTTTGGCAGATTTTTGGTAAATCTCCTTTACGGTATTTAGAGGAAAAGTTCAATTGTACTTTCTCTCAGTTTGGCAAATATATTCCTGTGAAAATTGAATACTAGCTAGCAAGTCTTCCTTTGTGAGACAAAGCTGCAAATTATATCCCTAACTTCAATTTCTAAAGCTACACAGATTGTTCTCTTTGTCAACCTTCCAATAATTAAGTCTTGTTACAACCGTTGTATTAAATTCAAATTCAGCACACATTTATATATTATTTGACATACTTGAGCAAATAACAACAATCTAAATAGTTTCATTTTTAAACAAGCAAAATTGTGCTCATGTTTCATACAACCTTGGTAATTTACTTGATTAGCATAAAAAGTATTTTAAACCTTTAAATGTGAGTGGTCTAAAAAAAAAGCAACTTAATTCTAGGTTTCTCAGGTACAAATAACTTTCATACCTTGGTATCCACACTTACCAAGGAATTGCCATATCAAGGACAATACCATACTTTATATTTAAAACACTGGTTTATAAACAAACAAACAAACAAACAAAAAACCCACTAGTTTATTATCAAAAATATGCACTCGCTCACTTAACAAATATTTATTAATTTCCTACTCTCTACTAGCCACTGATGAAGGAATTTGACAGACTGGCTGATTTATAAAACAGCTCATTTTGTCAATACACTTGCCTTTCATATTCACATTATGGTATACCACATGATGAAACTTATAATTACTAATGATAATTGCAATGCTTCAAAAGGCTTAATAACATTTTTCAATATATCAGTGAATATTTATGATGATATAATGTGTCACTAATAAGTAACAATGCCAATCATAACCATGATCACTGAGTAATTGGTTGAATTTCATTTGTAAGACCTAGGAATTAAAAATAATTTTGTTAATTTATAGATGAGGAAAGAAATTGTAACAAGTGAAAGGAAATGGAATGTAAACTTTCTGTCGATGAGAATGCAGAGGTGTGAAACATTATTAGAAAATGAATCTGGTTGGCTAAAGAACAATCTCAACAGAGCTACTTACCCAGGGAATTTTCTATTCAGAGACTTCTATGCTTTTAGGATGGCAGACATTCAGTAAACAGCAAGCTCTCAGCTTTCAAGGCACGAAATTGTACTAAGTGATAATAGTCAAGATACTGAGACATTCCATCATAGCATGAAATATTAGGACTGGGTGATGCTGACATGGACAACAATCCACCAAGCCTGACAAACAATGAAATGCAAATCCAGTGGAAGAGGTGGTTTTTTATTTTGTAAATAAACCATTAGATGATTGAAACAGCTGTCTCAAATTTGCCATGAGTTTGAGAAGATAAATATATCCTGACCATACATAAGAATTACCTAAGTATATTAAATATGTATATCTGTATCTGCCCATCCATCCATCCATCTATCCTGTATCTATAGACCATTTCTCTCCATCATTCTCTACCTCTGCCAACAATTAAACCAGAAAACAAAAACTGTGTGGTTAGCAGGCTTGAAGGGATATATACATTCAGAATATTTATATGATTTTTTAGAATTAAGAGCGTGGAGCCATATCCAGATTGTCAGAGATTTCATAGGAGAATTGACTTGCTTTCTTCAATATATTCATTATATTAAAAAATGATTTAAAATGGGTGGGGGATTGGGATGTCTAGGTGGCTCAGAGGTTGAATGTCTGCCTTTGGCTCAAGCCATGAATCTGGGATCTAGGATCCAGCTCCATATCGGGCTCCCCTCGAGGAGCCTCCTTCTCCCTCTGCCTATGTCTCTGTCTCTCTCTGTGTGTCTTTCATGAATAAATAAATAAAATCTTTTTTTAAAAAAATGAGTGAGGGATGGCTTTAAATCTAAGGAGATTTATTATACTTATTATACATAACAACCAAAGGCAATGTCTGAATTTTGTTTGTCCTTGGTTAGAAAAAACATGCACACAAATACTCTTCTTCAGACAATTGTGAACATTTCAATAAGAATGATAGTAACGGGGGACACCTGGGTGGCTCAGCAGTTGAGCATCTGCCTTTGGCTCGCATGATCCCGGAGTGCCCGGATCGAGTCCCACATCTGGTTTTCTGCATGGAGCCTACTTCTCCCTCTGTCTATGTCTCTGCCTCTCTCTCTGTGTCTCTCATGAATAAATAAATAAAATCTTTTAAAAAAGAATGATACTAAAGAGATATTGTAAATTTCATTAGGTATGATAATGTCAGTGGGTTATATAAGCAAACACCTACATCTTTCACTATGCATAGAGTATGTAAAATGAAATGATGTCTAGAAACTTCAATGAAAATTAGTTCAATTAAAGGAAAAAAAGTAATTCAATGCAAGAAAACAAGGAAGAAAGGGAGGAAGGGAGGACTGGGAAAATATGGCAAAATTTCAATTTTTATTAATTGTTGAGTTTAGTAGATGGGTAGACAGAGGTTGATTAAACCTATGGCTAAAATTTTCATAATTAAAAGAAGCAAAGAAAAAGTTTCTGGCAAACCACTGGAGATTCTTATGTATTCCCTATCAGGATCTGATTTCTAATTCGTGCCTGGGCCCAGAAACCTCTATTTTAAAAACACACCAGGTATTTTTAATGCAGGTGGTCAGCAGATGATACTTTGAGAAACACTAAAGAAAATGAGATTGGCTCTCTCTGGAATAAATCATTTGAAATAAAACAACTGGCAAGCACTTCCAGCTGTTACTCTGTGGAAAGGCACCCCTTCATGACCATTGGGGACTGGCAGGGAGTTATTCCTGGTCAGTCAGGATCCAGTTCTTCCCCACGGAGCATTAAGGTGATACTTCTGATTTAACATAGTGCTTTGGAAACAGCTGGCATTCAGGGAATGACTGCTTGCTGAGAAAGACTCTGGGTCCAGAGGTGATCAGCCCGAAACCTTCCTTCTTGAAATAGCACATTATAAAAGAAGAGGGTTGTTGAATTTAGCACTAGCTAGCGACCGTGATAATGACTCTTTTCCCTCCTTTATTGGCTGCATTTCTACCTTCTAAACCCAGAATATGTATGCCACTCGAGGTTCAGCCCTTGATCTCTGCAGGATCCACTAGGCACCAATCATTGCTAGCAATTGAGAGTGTCAATATCTGACACTCTTCAATCAGACTACCCGGATTCAAATCTTGACTACCACTTATTTAGTGCTCTTGAACAGATTGCTTTACTCCTCTTGTCTGGGACTCAGTTTCCTCTCTGTAAAGTAGATGTAATAGTGATACCCACACACTATTGCTTTACTAAGGGGATTATATGGTTTATATGTTTAAAAGTGCCTAAGATCGAGTCTGACCCACAATTATAAAAGTTCGATATTTACTACTGTTCTTGTTATTCCTCATGGTGTGAACACTTAAATATCTATCTTCAATACTGTCTTCACTCATTCTTTCTTGACTAAGAAAAATGTTAACTTGGTTGGCCTCTGTTAGTTGGCTCGTATTCAAAATAGTACTCTTCTTCTGCTACTCAAACTAGATCACATTTTTGAAAACGTTTCATCCCTCTGGTAAACTAAGTGAATCCATTAACTCTTCTGACCAATTTTAATCCTTGTCCACTATAGCCAGACTATCTTCATGCCTTCTATATTATGTATCCCAGGTCTTATTTTTTTTTTTTTACATTTTCTGTTCTCCAAACCCCAAAGTTCATTATCTTCTAGATAATAATTATCCTAGTGTTCCATTCTTCCATTCTTTAAGTATCTCTTGCACTGGTACATTCATTTCCTTCCTTCATTGCTAACATTGAGCCTCAGTACAAACTATTACATATGATGTACAAACTAATATATATATGATATTGAATAAATAAATGTTCTCTATGTCAATTAGGTATTGTGAATATCTGTCTTAAGATGACCTATACTGGTTTATAGAAGTTGGTAATTTGGAACATGGAACATAATGTCAATAATTCCTTAGTGAGATACAATTACATACTTATATCAACAATTAACTACTTGTCCCTTATTTAATAGTGAACATGGCCTCATATCACAAGCAATTAAGTTCTTAATAGTGCAATTAGTGGAAGACCAAATGCAAGCAAAAAAAAAAAAAAAAAAAGGTTTTTTTTCTTATTAAAATCCCAAGGCAATATGGGATTATTTATCTATATTCTATTAAGGCTCTTACATCCATTGCATTACTGGCTATGATTAGTTATCTGTTTTCAGAAGGACACATAATTCATGTATTATCTTTGATTTTCCACCTTTTAACACCGTGCAACCACAAACCTTTTTTTAACACTTTTATATTTGCAAAGAATTCTTTAAAGTTTCTGCTTATTTTTAATAATATTAGAAGCATATTAAGAAGAGTGGTACTCAGGGGATATAGCTCAGTGGTAGAGTACTGAGCTCATCATATATGCTTGACATATAGGTTTGATACCTGTCATTCCCACTGGGGCACCTGGGTTGTTCAGTTAGTTAAGCATCAGACTCTTGGTTTTGGCTCAGGTTTTAATATCAGGGTTATGAGATCAAGCCCAGTATCAAGCTATGTGGTGGGCGTAGAGCCTGCTTAAGATTCTTTTTCTCCTTCCCTCTGCCCCCCCACTCACTTGCATGTGCTCTCTCTCTAGAAAAAAAAAATTAAAAAGAAGAATGGTACACATAAATCATCTATATTTAGAAAGCCAGGCTTTGTTTTACTTACTTACCATGCTTAGTTTGTTATAATTTTAACCGAATTCCTCACTTGTCCTAAAGTCCAATAGTCAATATAAATCTGAGTTTATGCTCAAAAACTAGCCATCTCTCTTCCCTTCTTTCTCAACCTGTCATGTTTATAACTGAGAGATCCCTCAGTTATAGAGTTAGAGATGATGTTTCATATGCCACATAATAACAGTTAGAAATTTGAGACCAAAAGAGGTTAGGGGACATTTTAAGATTGCCAGGTGGTAGAAAGAACAGTTGATAATTCAGATTCTCAGACTTGTAAGCAGGTGTTCTTTACACAGCACCAATTCCCTCCCCCTGAGGGAACAAAAGCTAAGAAACTGTGCAAAGAAAAACTGCTATAAGCAATCTCTTTGTTTCGTTTCTTGTTTTTAAAATTTTATTTATTTATTTTAGAGAGAGAAAAGAGAGAGAGCCTGTGCATGCGAGCAGGGGTAGGGGGAGAGGTAGAGAATCCTCACGCAAACTCCATGCTGATCGTGAAGCCGACAGGGGGCTTGATCCTAGGGCCCTGAGATCATGACATGAGCTGAAAGCAAGAGTCAGATGCTTAACTGACTGAGCCACCCAAGGACCCCTATACTTTGCTTTTTTTGTTTTGTTTTGTTTTAAAGATTTTATTTATTTATTCATGAGAGACACAGAGAGAGAGGCAGAGATATAGGCAGAGGGAGAAGCAGGCTCCATGCAGGGAGCCCAATGTGGGAATCAATCCCGGGACTCCAGGATCACACCTTGGGCTGAAGGCAGGTGCTAAACTGCTGAGCCACTCAGGCATCCCCTCTCTTTGTATTTGACACTCTCCTCTCCTTAATTGCAACCTAGTCTAATGTCTCCTCTCTCAAGTTGGAAAAATACAGTCAAGAAGTATCTTTACGAAATACTCTTTGCGTTAACTACTAACCTACACACTTCCTAAACATTCCAATAGTCTTAAAAGAAACATATCTTTTGGAACTTGTTCCCTATATATAATAATATAATGTCATATTTCATTCTCAACCCCTATAAATATTCTGATTTTCAAGTAGAATACACTATAATTTAAATCAAAGAAATATCAGTTCAATATTAAATGGACATTTTAAAAATAAGATCCTGCAAACATTTAAGAAAAGAATAGATTGGGATGCCTGGGTGGCTCAGTTGGTTAAAGCATCTGCCTTCGGCTCAAGTTGTGATCCCAGGATCTTGAGATGAGCTCCACATCACATCTGGCTCCCCGCTCAGCAAGAAGCCTGCTTCTCCCTCTCCTTCTGCCCCTACCCTCCACTTGTGTTCTCTGGTTCTATCACTCTGTCAAGTAAATAAATAAAATCTTTAAAAAAAAGAATAAATCAAAATGCAGATTGTATCTTGTATGATGTAGGGAAAGAGAAGAGCTAAAAGTATAGAGAAGTAGTTTTAATCTTGCCTTTGGATAAATTTGTTCTTACAGTTGAGCCTTAAGTTTGGTTTTCAGGTCCGTTGGCAGCTATACCAGTAGTTGATTTCCATCAAAGGAATCAAAATACAAGACCAGAGGAATTTTTAGATCTAAAAATAAAGGATATCATTCTCAGATGTCATATGTCCATAATTCACTTAAAGAAGAGTAAACAGGACTAAGTATTAAATAAATATTTTACTTTGCATCATTGTTTACTTATATTCTGATAGATATGTTAGACCTGAACACCAAAAGACAAATGTGGAAGAGAGAAACAAATAAAAAATAAAAAAAATAAAAATAAAATAATAAAAAAATAAAAGCTTACAGATTTGGGGCTAGAAGAATACTTATACCATATATATGTTATCCTAGTATTATGTTTAAAAATATAAAACTTCTACAACTTGAAATGAAAAGAAAGGCAATATCTGAGTGAAAAAAGGAAAGAGTAATGTGTGATTTATCTTATTTAATCTTTCCTTCACACTAAATCTTTGAAACAGATATTTTTATTTAAAAAATGCCCATGTTTGAAAAACACAATTTCTATGATGTATATATTTGAATAATGATGAAAGTAATTCATTTTTTAAAAATGTGTCTAAAACAGTATGGCAGGGTGTAAGGAACAGTGTAGTTCTAGTTAACAAGCTATATGATCTGAACATCTCTGTGACTAGAAGTCATAATTCTCAAGTTGGTGGTGATGGAGGCAGTGTTGTTGGTGTACATCAAAATCCAGTTTAAACCACAGAGCCTATGGGGGCGGGTGCTGAGACAGAAGAATTATTAATCATTTCCTCTGAAACTTATTAAGTGCAGTAGCACTGATAGACATATGTAACTATGTGAATACCATATTGACACATAAAAAGTGGGCAACATACTAGAATAATCTCTTCTGATCTATTGCATAGAATTAATAAATTATTAAGTGTATGACATAAAAGAGAGTAATTATATTGTTACAGTAATTGTAATCCCAGTTTGTATGCTCAGTGTATGTCTCAGAGTTTCTTTTTCTTTCCTTTTTTTAAAAATATATAAGACAGGAAAAATAAAATTTCCTACCAGGGTAAGTTTGTAATGAGAGAGTGCATATAAAACATTTATCAGCATAACTGAGTCTTAGGAAGAGCTGGTAATTGTTATTTTTATTAGTACTACCCAAAGTCTGAAATGTCAAGATTTTTTACATCATGAACATTACAACTTTAACATATTTTATTGTTGATAAAACTGGTAAGTTTCCCCAAAAATGTTAATCCATTTCAAAGACTACATTATATTCTTGGTGTCTGGGTTTTCCTATATGTTTCCTACTTTTATTTTCTACTTTTTTTCAGTAGACTACATTTCATTTATTCCTAAACTAATATTCTAATATCACCATTTTCATTATAAATGAGATATATTCCTTATATGATATGAAAATTACTTGCTTTTTTTCTTCTTTCCACATAGCATTTTCCATTTGGTTGAGATAAACAATAACAAAAAATACTTGAAAGAGCTAATACCTAAAATACGATAATTCACATTACAAGAATTTTGTTAGGTTTAATTATATTTCTAATAGCTGAGTTAACTGATTAGTTGTTATTTTCATAGGAAATATTTCTGCAGGAAAAGAATCACCAGAAACTTTCAAATTTAATGCAAAACATAAGAAATCTCTTGTACATAGCTGGTAAGAATATAAATTGGTACAGCTACTATGGAAAACAGTATGGAGATTCCCTTAAAAAAAGAAAAATAGAACTACCATATGATCTAGCAATCCCAGTATTGGGTATATATCTGAAGAGAATTTTACACACACAAACCACAGATCTCTCATGAACTCTTGCCTTTCCATCCCTATGTCAGCAAAGAATTTGCTCTTGAGAGAAACCTGAGAGACCTGACTTAGAGGCCCTCTGTTTCTTGCCAGCACATGTCCAGAAGGGGACTGGTTCCTGACATTCTGAATCAAGAATGTAGTCCATAGTCCAACAGGCAGTGGGATCCCAGGGCTCTCCAAGCCTGTGGGGACATGACTTTTTCAATTCCCAGAATACTGTCCAGGGTAAAGGGGTAACCGCCACCCCCCACACACACACAATACAATCTGAAACTAGGACTTCAGAAGTGGTCATAATCAGTCCCCATTTAGTCCTGCTGTTGATGGGATTCTCAGCCTTGTAAGTGTTTCCCATTCCACCTCACTCCTGTCTTTCCAATCAAGGCTACAAGTTCTGGCAATATTTGGCTTCTTTGCATAGCACCAAATGTAAAGAACTGCTAAAAATAAAATCTCACTTAATTTAAACTTAATATGCACATTCTTAACAGTATTCCATGCCGAGAAGTCTGAAATTAAAACATGTATTACTTGTAAGGTTTGTAGTCGACTTCCATATCAGAAAGCCATCTTCTTTTTTGACTGGGAGACTCAAGAACTTGAGTGTTTTTAATTTTTTTAAGATTTATTTATTTAAGGAAGGGAGGGGGCAGAGGGAGAAGGAGAGAGAATCTGAAGCTGACTCCATACTGAGTGCCAAGCCCAACATGGGCTCCATCCCACCACCACGAGATCATAACCTAAGCTGAAACCAAAAGTCAGGTGCATAACTAACTGTGCCACTCAGGTGCCCCAAGAACTTGAGTGTTTTACATCTCATTTCTCCTTCAGGGATAAGTCAGTCCTAGGACTGACTCTAGGATATTTCATCATGTGGTGAATCATTATTAAGCATTTGCCAATTCTGAATGTCAAATATATTTTGTCTTAGAAAATTTCATTAAACAACACAGAAAAAGATGAACCAAGTGATTTCAGGAATTTTCCTCCTCTGTAGTCTTTCATTGTAAGGGTTATTTTTCCTCTTCCATTCTATTTTCTTCCACCAACTATATATCATCTCTTCCTCATCCAAATGCTTCTACCCCAACTGTCCATTTATAAATTTAAAAAAAAAAATGTACCTAGAATCAAAAAGTCACTTTCTCAATAGTCAGCAACAATAATCATACTAGTAAATTCTAATGGGTCCAATATGCAGGCCTATTAAACAATTAAGATAAATGAGAATCCCAAAAAGTATTCATCATTGTAGTAACACAGCATCCTGAGGAAGTGAAAAATCAAACTGACTCAAAAAATCTCCCCTCCATTAGCCAGTAGCACACTCATGCAAGGACCTTTATATAAGGTAGTGAATTTTACTTAAAGGCATTAAGCTCTCCAGAAAGCATAAAGCAGTAGAGTCCAAGTGACTTCTAACAAAGCACTGTCATCTAACAGAAGGCAGAGTTATAAAACAATTCATAAAGTCTGAGAACTTTCAGTGCCTTCTGGTCTGCAGTTGTGTGTTAGGCATCCAGAAAGTGATATAAAGGCTTAATTAATATATAGGTGAGAAACAGCAGTTTCTGCAATTTTGCCGATGGCTAGCTTTGATACTCTTTCTGTGCATTATCCAATACGGTGGCTACTACTCACATGCAGCTATTGAGCATTGGAGATGTGCCTATGGGCTAAATTTAATTAATTAAATTTTAACCTTACAAACTGAAGTAAAATATTTTTCTGTTAAACTGACTATAGCTCTAGTAAAACTTCATTTCACGTGAGCTGTCACATTGTATGAGGTATTATTGTAGTACACGTATTTTTTTACCTTTATTTTTAACACAGCTACTAGAACATTTAGAATTTCATATTTGGCTCTTATACTTCTATTGCACAGGGCTGCTCTATTAATAGACTGCTTAGAAAAATTATGGTCTTTTATATGATGAAGATATTTTTTCATAAAGTTTATTAAATTTTTTAATGCAAACATGATTTATTCTTTTATAAAAATTAAAACTATATAAAAAACATATTAAGAAAAATAATGATCTCCCAAGGTTAGCAATTATATCCACCAAAACTTTTAAACAATTTTCCCCTTGTATTGCAAAGGGATAAGAAGAATAAAAAAGTACATGCATAGGAGGAATGTCCAGATATCTAAATAGAAGTTACCTTAATAAAGAATAAACTTTTAATAAAATAGAAGTAAACACTCAAGGCAGTTTGTTAAAATATTGGTAAAGTATAAATCCCACTATAAAATGTTCCTTTAAGAGTCAGTCAATTACTTCCACAAAAATGCTTATTCTGTACAATTTGGTATTGTACTAAATCTAACTGTTAATTTATCTTCATAAATGTGTGTTTAATCTCCAACAGCATATAATTCTTTTTTTTAATTCTTTTTTTATCACATAATTAATTTTTTCTTTAAGATTTTATTTACTGATTTGAGACAGAGCACAAGCAAGGGGAGTGGCACAGAGAGAGGGAGAAGCAGATTCTCCACTGAGCAGGGAGCCCAACACAGGGCTGGATCCCTGGATCCAGGGATCATGACCTGAGCTGAAGACAGACACTTAACCAACCGAGCCACCCAGACACCCCTTTATCACATAATTCTTAAGCAATGGAATAATTTATTTGACAAAACTTTTTAGAATAAATGTCTTTACCCTGTGAAGAAACATGAAAACACTGTTTTCCAAAATACAGTGTAGATATATCAGTGTTTCAGGGGAGAGATTAAAAATATGTATTTCCAGAGTCTCCATGGGGATTGTTTGATTTAGTTAGAATCTACATTTAACCAAACACAAAAGATGATTCTCTTTTATGGTAAATCTAAATGATACTTTAGAATTATTGTAAGAAAATATTAGTGTGTAATTTTTTCCTTTACTGATACATTCCCTTTTTTATTCTTTTATGAAAAAAGAAAACATGAAAGGAGATATAGGGTATTGGGTAAGGGTAATCAGATCCACTGATAATTTCTGAGGGAATACGAGTAAGCAGTTTGACTTATTCAAGCTTCATTTTTCTTATCTTACAAAAGGGATAATAATCATATCAATCCCATCTTATTTTAAGATCCAAAAGATGATGTCCCTCTTTAAGGTATGTAAATCTTTCAATGATGGATTTCAATCTTAATATTTCCAAATTATTGTTGTTATCTATTCCATTACCACTTCCACTCAGATCACATTTATTGATCACCCTTTATGTGCAAAAATGAGGGAGGTCCTTGCTAAATGAAAGGACATAAGATATCATCACATTCCTATAAACCTGTAAAGTCAACAAAAGAGACAGATGATGTGTGAAATTTGCCAAAAGAGAAGTTTAAATCTTCTTACCATCGTCCACAAAATTCATTAACAAGACCTTTGGCCCTTATAGCTTCTCATTCCTCAGATCCACTTGACCTCTTCTCTGCTCCTCAAATATCCTTTCATGCCTCTTCAAGATAAGCCATTGTACTTATTGACTCCTTTTGTTTTTCAGGTTGCAGATTAATGCAACCTTCTTAGGAGGGCCTTGGCTGATGCTTTTTTTCTAAAACAATCTGCTGGACTCATGCCTGTCTCATACTAGGCCTATTTCCTTCAAAGTATTTTTTTGGTATTTGTAATTTTCTTATTTATTTATTTAATTATAACTCCCCTTATGGTCATATGCCCAAACTTCTTTTCAGCTTCACCATTCAAAGGATGGAGTCTATTTATCAATTCTTTAACCTGGGCTGGTCACGTGAGTAAGAGCATTATAGACCACCAAGTCCAGCTAACTTCTGTTGAATACAGCCCCAAGAGTAAGCCTAGATTAGACTAATAGAATATTGCCCAGTTAACCCACAGAATTTTGAGAAATAAAAGGATTATGGTTTGGGTGATTTGTTTATAGGTAATGAATTCATATACCCTCAAGAAACTGAACTTCTTTGAGCATAGAGACTGTCAGCATTTGTTATTGCTGTGTCCACAGGTCCAAGAACTATGGATAGAACAATGAGTGTTTAGTAAATGCACATGGAAAGAGGTGGCCAGATAAGAGTGCACTGATAAGTTTTTGTCTGCCAGGAAAGGTATCAGGGACACTTCACATGTGATCTGAGACAGGATAAGTAATGCTTATGAGGTAGAACACTCTTTGAGTAAATATTTATTCCCTTGGTTATCTTCCCTTATATCGTCTTAACAAATCACTCCCCTTCAACAGCTGCTAATTTTATTAGGACAAATGCAAAATCCTTAGTAGAGCAAACATGATCCTTCAAAAGCTGGCACTTGTATTCTGTTCCACACTTACCTTCAGAAATCCCATCATTACATATCCTACATTCTTTGCATATCAGTTTATGTACCATTTCCAGACATTCTTTGAGTTCTGAGGTTGATGAACACCTCAGTGCTATTCCATCTCTCTAGAGTGCCCTTTTTACCTTTCTGAGACTGAGCTAGCTCTACTCAGCATTCAAAGACTATTTCTAGTTCCATCTCTCATGAGATGCATTTATTAAGGCAGGAGAGTAATCTGTACGCCTGCATAGTTCTTGCACCTATATAGAGTATATTTCTTTCAGTACATTTTAAAAACTTCGGACTTTTCTCTTTTTCAAGATTACATGGTCCTTGAGGGTAGACATCCTATCTCACTGCCTTCTCTATCTTCGGCAGATAGCTACTTAGTATAAACTGTTGTGAAGTGAATAAATCATGCTTAGAAATATTTGGTGGGGGAGAGTGATTCAATATCACATTGACTTTTGTGGGCCTGTAAGCCTACACATATTTTGTGTATAGATAGAGTTGAATAACCCCACAAAACAAAGCTAGAAAATTTCTATGATCATATTTCCCTAACTCAAAACTTAAAAAGCCGCAAACTCTAGCCGTTTCCTATTCTTTCCTCCCACCCTGGAAGATGGACATAGTAACAGTCTATTTCAAAGTTCCTTGGAAACAGAAAAACATGTCAGAAATGAGAAAATGCTTGTGGATCATAATAAGAAAGAAGATCAATTTATAAACATCATTACTAGAAAAGACCAGACTGTTACAGTCATTATTCTTTAACTCAGTAAGTAAAGACAGTGAGTGGGCTGAAGTCCATTCTGTGGTTATAGTGGGTTATAGGCCGCTCTGTTCTAATGGACAGAGACCATGTCTGTTTTAAATCCTGATTATGGCGCCACGCAACAAGGAAGCTTAATAAATGCTTAATGAGGATAAGATACCATCTATTGCATTCTAAGCTGTTTGAATTTAAAATAAAAATGCAAATGAGTTTTAGAAGCTAACTTTAAAAAGTATTCTGTAAAACCACCTATGCTTTAGTAAATAATAGCCAAAAGGAAGAAATACTTTTTCAATATCTTTAAATGTCTATGCTTGCTTTATAACACCAGATTAAATACAAGGAAAATTCTTTGTTGTGTAGGAAAAGCTGGAAGGCTGTAACAAATGATGGACAAGTTCTCATTCTTAGGCATTGCCTATAGCTAGGGACTTGCATATTTTTATTGTTATGATGGTATTGATTGTTAAGTCAACAGAAAGCTATCACAAGGGATTGCAAATTTCTATACCAATACTCTGTTCTGTAACATTAAAATGTCATTACTGAATCACCAACTTTTTACCCTGCTGTAATATTATTCTCTGTTGATTGCCTGCCTGAGCTGAAATTTGAAACTGTCACCCTCAGACTTGCAAAAGTGATTCAACTTCACTTATAAGGAAAGTGAAATTAAATATTCATTCACAGGCTGCATTTCAAGTTCAAACTGTCTGAAGCTCCTTAAGGCAAAATGTATTTAAGTTGAAACACATTTTTTCTTCATTTTTATGCAGCAAAAATTCAGAATGGGTATCATGGGTGGACAAATTGCAAAATAATAATTTATTTTGAACTTTACACGGGGAGAGCTTTGGGCTTTCTTTCTTCCTTATGCAAACCTCTTTACTGTTTCTGGCCTAACTCATTTATCTCCTTTGTCAGAAAAACTGCACGTGTGTATTTGTGGGTGTTGTTTACTGTTTGATTTTTTTTCGTGTATGTGTCAAGTTCTAGCATTAACCAAGTTGTAAAGCATCCAAGGATTCAATGAAAGCATAGTTGTGTCTATGTCTGCCACAGGGACACAGGATTACCTGGTCCTAGGTGTGCAGACTAAATGTGTACAAAGCTGGCTCTATTTCATGTTGCTTGTGATAGCTGTTTAACCACCATGCCTTGATTTGTCTGTAAGGTTGCTGTACAGATCAAATAAATTATTTGGTATAAAGCATTTAAAATAGTCCTTGGGACATGGTACCTTCTAAATAAATGTTGCTCTTAAGGAGTATGACGTATCATTCGGACCCTTCCTGATGATAATAGAGTGCATTTGAAAAAGACCTCATATTGTGGGGACTTCTCACACATTATCTCATTTCTTGATCAGAACAAGCATATACTATAATCAGAAACAGTGAAACTTGCATATAAATTTGTGGCAGATGTTGTACATTGGCTGTTCAAAATCCATTTTACCTCCTTCTTATATACCTCCCTGTACTGCAGAAGGTAGGAGGGGTAAAACTACATTTCCCAAATGGCTTTGCAACCCTGGTCTTGATTAAATTTAGATTTTCACCAATCAGATGAACTTATCTTACATTCATATTCAGAACTGAGTTAAGTGAAGGACAGGCAAAGTGCCATGAATCAATTTTGCTGGTGCGGATTCTAACGGCATCTTTGTTAGCTGCTTTGTAACTCAATGGCTCCTTACAAAGTCAGCAAGAGCTTTCCCAATCCAGGACAAGGGGAGTGTCTCTAGGGGCTGGTAATCATTATTGGAAGCTAAGCCTAGAGCCTGCCCCTCCCATTTCATTCACTGAATTTGTAAGCCACCTTTCTGTTTAAATAAGTTAAAGGAGTTTTGTTTACAAATGAACCTTAACCTATTCAACATTAAAGCCAAAGAGATTTGTCTGGAAGTCTTATCTCTGATTCTTAAAGGTTTGAGTGGGGGCAAATTGTCCAGATTTTTTATTGTAATTTAATCATCTATAAAATGCGGTTACTAATACTTAATTTGAACTGTTGCAAGCTAGAGACTAGATGTCTAAAACATTAGTAAAAGAGCTAGAAGGGAAGATCATATTTAGGGGAAGAAACTGAGGCTCAGTGTGTTAATTGGCTGATACAAGTCCTCAAACCTTATTTTGGGGTAGATTTGAGATACGAATATTCCTCTTTAAACACCCAGTCCAATGCTCTTTCCATTATACCATGCAGCTTTCTAGAAGGAGTAAATATTACATGAATTATGCTCTGCATCTGGGAAGAATGTGATATTGAAGAGATGGCTTGCCTTTTATTTTTATTTATTCATGATAGACACAGAGAGAGAGACAGAGACACAGAGAGAGAGAGAGGCAGACACAGGCAGAGGGAGAAGCAGGCCCCATGCCGGAAGCCCGACAGGACTGGATCCTGGGACTCCAGGATCATGCCCTGGGCCAAAGGCAGGCGCCAAACTGCTGAGCCACCCAGGGATCCCCAGATGGCTTGCTTTTGACAATACCTGGAATGTCTACAACTATGAATTTCACATAGAAATAACAAATTGCTAGGTACATCCTTACATCCCTGGCCTGAGATAGAAGGGTGAATGTTTGGATGTGTTTGTTCCTTTTATTGTAAACTCTGAGGATAAAGAGCAAGAGATCTCAAGTCTGCTTATGATTAGAATCACCTATGGGATCCCTGGGTGGCTCAGCAGTTTGGCGCCTGCCTTTGGCCCAGGGCGCGATCCTGGAGTCCGGGGATCGAGTCCCGCGTCGGGCTCCCGGCATGGAGCCTGCTTCTCCCTCCTGTGTCTCTGCCTCTCTCTCTCTCTATGTCTATCATAAATAAATAAATAAATAAATAAATAAATAAATAAATAAATAAATCTTTAAAAAAAAAAAAAAAAGAATCGCCTGAGAAGATTTAAAGGATTTCAGAAGCCCAAACACCACCCAGCCCAAATGAGTAAGAATCTCTAGAGAGGCACCTAAGTAGCTGTATCTTTAAATGGTCCTCAGGTAACTCTAAACTGGAGTCAATGGATCTTTGGGAGAGAGCAAGAATCTATTGTAATCTGAGTTAAGGCATATCTGGAAGTAGCTTCTTTACCCATCTTTCTGAAAACCGAGATCAATGTTCTCAAAAAGAAAGGTTTTAAATCATAAAGCAGTAAAGACCTTTTTAGAAAGCCAGATCTCACCTTGCATTCTCAGGGAACCAGATGAGTTACCCCATACTATCCTGGTCTCTCAGCCACATGCTAAGAGGAGAAATGTATCACTTTTTATACCACCTGCGGGCTGGGGGCCTGGATGCCACATTTCCAAAGCCCTGATTTGCATGCCTCTCAAGAGCATATTCATGTTTTCTTTTTCCCATGTGCTTTTTCTCTAACACAACAGTTCACTTAAAAGTGTGCTCATCAGATAACAGATATTGAATTCTTCACTTTTGTGTTGCTCGCTAATAATCATCATATGGAAGAATTTACTTTGAAATACAGATATCAAGAAAGTACAAATAACAGCAAGAACTTTATACTCTACTAATCAGTTTTTTTAAATTTTATTTATTTATTCAAGAGAGACAGAGAGACAGAGAGAGAGAGAGAGAGAGGCAGAGACACAGGCGGAGGGAGAAGCAGGCTCCATGCAGGAAGCCCGACGTGGGACTCGATCCCAGGTCTCCAGGATCAGGCCCTGGGCCAAAGGCAGCGCTAAACCACTGAGCCACCTGGGCTGCCCTCAATTAATCAATTTTTAACAAGCATTGACTTTCACCAGACAGGGAATCTTGGCACCCCCAGAGATATTCACGAAAAGACCACCTCAAATACGGTTACTCTGTACCATCCATCACATTAGCCAATCATCTTAGTCATTTTCACTATCTTGCACCGTATGGGAAGGCTGAGTAACAGATGTAGATGTAGTGATATCAAGCCTAGTTTATGAAAACATGGAGAAATTAGGAGCCACTTTCTTTTGAAAAACTCTAGGGGAGGTAATATCGTATTACTGTTATTTGAAGTCAGAAAGGCCTTGATTCAAATCCCAGTCCCTTCACTTATTGGCCTTCCAAAGCTTCTCTTCTCTCATAGGTAAATTTTGACAAAGGAAACAAACAAACAAATAAACAACACTTCTTGGGATGTTGCGAGGACTGAAGGAGATTGTGAACGTAATGGGTTTGAATTTTGCTTGGCATATAATAAATACTTATCAATGTCCCTCTTGTAATTATTATATAACATTAGGTGTAAAAGAGGTGGAGGCATGTTGTAGTAGATAAAAAGAAACCAGTAGATTCTCAAATCGGACTATATACATACACTGTGACCGAGCTCTTAGCAAGTTCCCCTTAGCTTGTCTAAAATTTAGACATATTTCTTCCTGACTCCAGGCCTCTGGACTCCCTGCTCTTAGAGCACTTAGTTTTGAAAACTTGAAATCATGAATTATTTTTCTGCTTCTATGGAATGTTTGCAAATCTTCTCCCAGACTCTTGTCAGTTTTACAACCCAGGAAATGTCTTTCTCAGGGACCTGGGAACCAACTCTTTAAAATGTAACCTTGAAAGAGTGAACACTCCTATCTCCCAGTATCTGTGGGAGCTTAGGACCCTAATTTCTTAGATGGGTGGCAGTTAGCAAACACTGGTGGCCTAGTCAGAGACAAAAACATCTGCAAACTCAGGACTAACTATACTACCTTGACATAGCCAATGTCCTCCAGAACTTTCCCATGGCTCACCTCAATGCTTAAAATTCCTCTCACTGGGATGCTTGGGTGGCTCAGTGGTTGAGCATCTTCCTTCGGCTCAGGGAGTGATCCTGGGATCCGGGATTGAGTCCCACATCAGGCTCCTTGCAGGGAGCCTGCTTCTCCCTCTGCCTGTGTCTCTGCCTCTCTCTCCCTCTCTCTCTGTGTGTCTCTTATGAATGAATAAATAAAATCTTAAAAAAAAAAAAAAAACCCTCTCACCTTTTGTTTGGGCAGTCCAGTCTCTCTCTTCTGTTGCAATAGTCTTGAAAAAAGTCTTCCTTGCCTGCTTAATTTTAGCTAGTGCAATGTTTGCTTTGACAGTTCCCACAGAGCCCGCTGACATCTTCTTGATGCTCACAATTTACATGAAGATTTCAAAGAAAAAATGCAACTTACCTGGACACTTAAAACTTTTTCTATGAAAACCAACATGTGTGTGTTATGGAGAATTCAATATTCATATGCACTTATGAGATGTATTTCCAAATAAAGACTGATAAATTTGGCCTGAACTTGCAAGTTCTGCTTGTTTTCTGACGTTCACTCTTCCCTTGAGAAAATTACAGTAGATTGTGAAAAGCTTTGTCTCGAGGTATCTCTCAGGTTTATAAAGTGGAGTCAGGACCCAATGGCTACACCTGAACTATCAGTCATTAATATACATCATTATTTCTGTATCTTCAAGAAAAGTATTTTTGTTTAATCAAACTATTGACTGTTTTGCATTTTAACGTGCCTCATTTTAAAAATACATGCACTGCCTTCCTGTTCAGGGTGTAATAATCTTTGCTTTTGTTTTCCACTTTTAAAGCAGCTAAGTCTTGAATTTTGTATTTTGATTTGAAAAACATATTTTTTTAACATTTTTACATTAATTCTCTTACAAAGTAGCTGTATTTGAATTTTTAAGAGGATAAAATGTTTGCAAAAATAGACATTTTACATGATCCCTGAAATTTCTCATCAAAGTGCTGTTAAATTTTTGTTAGCTATAAACAACTAGGTCAAATTTAGAAACCAAGAAATTTGTTGTGATGCTTCCTTCGCTTACTAAAGAAAACCATTCTTTCCAATAAACATGTAAGATAAATGGTGTCAATGAGGCCTGAAATTGTGATGAGCTTTGAACGTTCCAGTGCTCCTCCCAGGATTAATATCCAGAAAGATTCTGGTATTAAATCTGTCGCATTAAAATTCCTGAAGTATTTATGAAACATAACAATCACTGTGAATTTGAGTCCTGTTTTTGAAGAAAGACAAAAATGTCCACATCCGTTTTGCATTGTAGTTGTTGTTTTTCATTGTATATATACAAAAGAGTATCCTATTTAATGTCAATGACTTGAAATCCCTTTACACTTGAATTGGAATTTTTATTCCTGCAAATACTAACTGCATGCCCTGGGGCATATTATTTGACCTCGTTCAGTATTAACCGCCTCATCTCTAAACTGCAGATAAGAAGATCACACATGCCTCATAGTCTTCTTATGGGACTTAAAGGGGATAATTACTGCAGAGTCTTTGCACAGTGCTTGCCATGTTGTAACCGCTCAATAAGTGGTGATGGTGGTGGTGGCCATAGTGATATAGACTGGTCAAGTCATCATAACTGATGTGTTTTACCTATATTGGATGACTTTTTAAATCCAATCCATTTTGAAAAGAATTGCAGAGATAGGTTTACCATGAAGTTAATGAAGCTTCGCTTTCAAGGATTCTCACTTGTACAGATATCTTCCTATCCATTTATTTACTTCCTTAAGCAATCTCCACATTTATAATTTTATATTTTTTTCTTAAAGAGGGTCCCAGAACTTTTATAATATTTAGGGCTAGATCCACGCCTGCCTACTTTTTTGCTGAACTTTCACGGAAACACAGAAAACAATTTAATTTATCCACCAAAAAGTGAGAATAAGCTCTGAGAATAACTAGAAGGTATTTCAAAGGAGGGGAATGAAGATGCTTCTCACAGTCTGTGGTCCTAGCTGGCCCTTCACAATATCCACAGACGCTATGTGCCAAGGCTTAGCTGTGGAAATCTACCCCCATCAATTTATAGACATGTCTGTATTATTTTAAGAAGTTTTAAAGAACACATACACATATGCACACTCACACACTCACACATGGTCTTTACATTCACAAAAAATAAGAAAAAATTATTTCATATTGGATATTGTTTATGTGATTAAAAAATCCCCTGAAATTTAATAAGCTGTAGGAATATTAACTCTAGCAAAACAAAAACAAAACAAAACCTCCATATGTTCCTATATATACTATATACACAGACACATCTATTTTCTGTTTGTCTATAAAACAATAGGTATTCTTCTCTGTTAGAACATTTTAAATGTCAGGGTGAATGAAATGTCCCTTTTCTTGCATTTTAATATTATTTTCATCAACAGCAAATGAAAACATTTACAAATTATCTGCCATGTTTATGTATATCCTTTAAAAAACAATAAAACATAAAATAAAGCCTCATGTTTTATTATGTGCCTAAAGTATTAGAAGGCTTTCCTCTGTGTTTCCTTAAAACGACCCATCTCTAAATAGTGCTACCTTTCAGAATTTCATCCATCTGCTAGCAGTGTTCTTATGCCCTTGTTCTCTGCTGAAGACAAAAGAAGACGAAAACTCCAGGCCCATCAATCAAAAACAACACAGTCAGCACCAAGTCCAATAATGAAAACCATGATTTCATAAATCATCTTCCACAGGTTGGGGTCATCTTTAAAGAAAAAAATCTTATCAGGTACAGCTGAATATTCTCATGGTCTTTCATTCTTCAGTCTTTAATGAAAACAATAGAATGGCTGACAGAGTACAAATGTGTAACCTTTCTTAACTTAAAAAAAAAAAAAAAAAAAAAAAAAGCCCTGACTATGCCCTTGAAATAAGTTGAAGTCGGGATATTTTTCCCTCAAAAGGTCTAGCCATTCTTTTCTTTAACAGTTTGGCAATGAGATAACTCTTTTTCTCTTTTCTTTTTTCTCCTCTTACTCTCTTTGCAGATATGTGCGTTTAATTCAATCAAGTGGAGATTAAATTTAAGAACTCCTTTTCAGAAAGCCATTTCCTGGCAGTAACTAGCACTAACTGCAGAAGGAGGTTTGACATGGCATTTTTGTTTTAGCTGAATCAACAACTCTTGGGTAAATTCCGTTCTGTGACCCCCAAGCCCACATCCACATATTAGGAAGTAAAATAAGCGCCTGGTAATCACTAGGTGGATTCATACAGAGTAGAGATTTATCTCTTTAAAAATATGGACTCTATATTTGCAAACCTGGTTAAATAGGTCTGAGTAAAATAAAGTTTGACTAGGCATACACAGTACTGTATACTTAATCAAAGTTCGCAAATTGATTTTGCTGAGACATGGCTGCCTGGCATGTCCCAGATCCCTAAATGTGATTCAATAAAATCTATTTTTTGGTCTTGAATTAGCCACACTTATTGGGACATTCACCTTGTTCGAAGACCTAGACCTAGTTCGTATAATACAAAATTCATTCAGTAGTGGGGCCGAGAGATGGTGCAGGGGCATTTCTTTATATGTAGACAGAGAATGGCAGTGTGCCGAAAAAATTGTTTGAGT
Source organism: Nyctereutes procyonoides (assembly GCF_905146905.1). Classification (NCBI taxonomy): domain Eukaryota; kingdom Metazoa; phylum Chordata; class Mammalia; order Carnivora; family Canidae; genus Nyctereutes; species Nyctereutes procyonoides. The sequence continues at coordinate 21,419,327 of NW_026575121.1, forward strand.
GTAAAAATAATGAATGGGAAAATGAAACAGAAACGGAAAGAAGAGAGACATGCAAAACAGGTTGCTGAGTGTAGGAAGGAGAAGCCTTAGGCAACAGTTTACATTAAGGCTTTCTTAAGTACATTATATAGAATTCAGAAATTCAATGCTGAAAATTTATTCTTCAGGTGCGCTTTTGCAGCTGACATAAGAAAACCAGTTGATTTAGCAAGCTTCCATTGTCTTATTTAGTAAGCACTCTGAAAATCTCTATTCAGAAGAGGTTGCTATTTACAGGCATTTTGAATTCTTACCAATTTTCTGCCTGCTACATAATGTAAAAGCAATGAATGGCTACACTGCATTGTTCACACTTTCAACTATATGTGATTATCTGGTCCACTGGTCTACTGTAGTGTATTTCTGAAATGAATTGAAGATAAACCTGTAATAGTCCATTTCACATAGAGACATTTGTCTCAGTTTAAATTCAGGGCCCAAATATCTACTTATTTCCATTCTGTTTTATAAGTACAGTGTTTTCATCATCATAAAACTATATTAGCTTCCTGATTATACCTGGATTTCTGCAAGTTCTGTGAGAGAGCAACCAATCTCATTCCTGGTTCTTTAGTAACACAGCTCTAAAATGAGTAACAGTCACTGAAAAAAGAGCAGAAGAGTCAGAAAAGGTTTATGGAGAATTTTTTTCCAGATAATGCACGATGTCCATTTTGTATAAATAGATGTATTTATTTGTATTACCGAGGTACTCATATCAACATTGCTTTGCTCACAGGTACACAATATATAATTTTGTTTTTTTTGTTTTGTTTTGTTCTTTTTTTTTAAGATTTTATTTATTTATTCATGAGAGACACAGAAAGAGAGGTAGAGACATAGGCAGAGGGAGAAGCAGGCTCCAAGCAGGGAGCCCAATGTGGGAATCGATCCCAGAACTCCAGGATCAGCAGATGCTCAACCACTGAGCCACCCAGGCATCCCAATATATTATTTTGGAATAAGAAATCAAAATATGATTGATGGTTGAACAAATTCAAGTTTATTATTATTCAACCAATTAGAGAGAGAGTTACTAACATGTTTAGTAACAGTATTTTAATAATTTCAGCTAATCAAATTTCTTGTCATTAAAATGCTCTTAAGACAATCTGATTTTTAAGATAAAAGCTGCAAAAGGATAAATACCTGATATCATCTTGGTAAAATTTAAAATAAGAAAATAATTAGGGACACCTGGGTGGCTCAGTGGGTGAGCATCTGCCTTTGGCTCAGGGCATGATCCCAGGATCTGGGATCAAGTCCCACATTGGGCTCCTTGGAAGAAGCCTGCTTCTCCCTCTGCCTGTGTCTCTGCCTCTCTCTCTCTCTCTCTCTCTCTCTCTCTCTCTTTCCATGTCTCTCATAAATAAATAAAATCTTAAAAAAAAGAAAAAAATATATATATTTCTGGGGGAATATATAACTATTTAGAAAAATCAAAATCATACATACATGGAAAGATATGCCTGAGTAGAGAGAGAGATAATGCTGTTTCTGTAATGTCTTATTTCTTTCATAAAAAATTAAGCAAGCAGAAGGAAATAAAGTATACAAGCATTTCATTTTTTCCTCTATATTAGAAATCTTTCAAAATCAAAAAAAGGAAAAATTAAAAATATTATTTAGCAAAACCACAAATGTGTAGTAAAATTGATAGAAGATTATGGGTTATATAGAGCTATTCTATACAAGTTTTGCACAAAAGCAAGTTTGTTGCTTGTTATTTTCTCTAATTTTTCATAAAGCAAATTTAGAATCCCTTCTATAGTGAATTTCAAATTTGTAAACATAAAAATTTCTTTGAAAATACAAAGTTAGGATACAAAAAGAGATTGCCTTTCTGTGTGTATATAGGAATGAATTCATATAAATTAAACTTACAGAGTGTGTCTCACTATTACAGATTTAGCCTTAAAATCAGTTAGACTTTTCAAGGATCTGCATTGTTGGTTTTTTTTTTTTTTTATGTTTTCAAACAAAAGAGGATGACTATTACATTTCTAAGTTTACAATGTTACATCTTCCTCGCATAATCACTGGTTTTGGTTTTGCTCCTTCTGAAAATGAATTTTTTAAAATAATTTTTCTGGATATCATTTGAAATAACTTTAGCTTTAGAAGAAAAAAATTGGCCCATATAACATTAGTTTCTTTGTTAACTTTCATCAACTTGAAAATAGTATAATAGCCCAATATAATTAATTTTCCTAAGTACAATTCAATAGATGAAACGTGCATTAACTTTATAAAACAAGAGTCCACAAAAAACATACAGTATTCAATAGATACAATGGGCAAAAATATTCAAAGATATGTTTACAGTAGTTCAAAATGGTTTCATGGCTTCAAGTCCTTCAAGAAAAGGAAAGAGAACTACTGAATACATCTAATATTATCAATCATGATACCTTACATCTAATAATATCAATCATGATCCTGGAAGGTATGCTTCCCTTTTTGTTTTTCTATGATGCTCTATAATGGCAAAAACACCAACATAATATTCTAAGCCTCTGACATTTTCTCTCCAATATTTATTAATTACATTTTTAAAATATACCCTAACATATGTTCCAAATTAGAAAAGTTCTGGAAAGAAAATATTTATGAAGGTAGAGTAGGAAGACATTCCAGCATGGCTTATCATTTTTCCACATATATTTTGTGAGCAATTCAGTATTTTTAAAAAATATTTTACTTATTCATTTTAGAGACACAGAGAGAGAGTACACAAGTTGGGGAAAGAGCACAGGGAAAGGGACAAGCAGACTCCCTGCTGAGCAGGGAGCCTGCACCAGGTTCCATCTCATAACCCTGAGATCATGACCTGAGTGGAAACCAAGAGTCGGTCCTTCAACCAACTAAGCCACCCAGGTGCCCCTGAACAATTCGGTATTTTGATTAATGCATCCAGTTATTATTCAGAGACTATCTGACTCCTTGTCTTTAGCCGTTTGGCTACATACCTAAAGAACTTCCTGAAACTATGGAACCTCAACACACACATACATATACTTTGTGTGTTATGTGCCAGTCATTTTATCTACTCAGATCATACTCCAATTCATTCTCTTCATCATCAGCAACTATCTCCTTACGTAAGGGTCTCTCTTCCCTTAAATTCATAATGCATCTGTAATCAGTGTCCCATAGTTTAGAAGTAAGTTAAAAGCTATTTTCTATAACAAGTTTGCAAACCACTGCCAGCAGACCAGATCCAGCCATGCCATTTGTTTAGTACTTTCCTGCTACAGTGGCAGGATTGAGTAGTTGCCAATGAAGTCTTTTATAATCAGGAAAGCCTAAAACATTTGCCATCAAGACCTTTATAGAAAGTTCGCTAACCCCTGGTAAGCTGTTTGATACAGAATAGAACATAAAAAATATAATTTAACTGTATATTTCCAGTATGCTTTACGTAAGTTTATTTTTCTAAAATGTAATATACTTGAGATTAAGAATACTTTTTTAAAACTTATATTTTGAGTATGACCTCAAAGCACCTCATACAGCTCAGGGGACATATTGGACACTTGATACCTAATTGATTTATTAAATCATTGTAGAGCAAAAAATCCAATTATGCTATAAACCACATTTCCTCTAAACTTGATCCCTTTATCTAGCGAGATCACCAGAGAACTACATAACTGGCTGCATAACTGTAGGATTAAAGATAGATTTTAGGACCTTTGACAATAATTATGCTTTTAGCTTTTCCTATGAAACAGGCATTCTTAGAAGTCCCTGTAATTTAAAATAATAATAATGATAATAGTAATAATAATAATAATAAATTGCCATCAAGGACTACATCCACTGTGTTCTTCAAAGCTTCTCTTAAAAGCTCATGTTGAAATTCCACCCAGAGTTCAACATTAAAGAAAAGTGTGTTTCCTAATGAACTGCTATGTTTCCTTTTATTATACAATGACAGCTACCCAATCCACTGTCCTTCTTTTTTAAAACTGGCCTTCTGGAAACTCAGAGCTAATATTAAAGCTCCATTTCAGTAGCTGATCTTACATTTCCCTTCCTGTCATGCTCTCCACACTTTTGCATTCCATTCTTTTAATACATAATTCTTGTTTTTCTTTTTAATGATTTTATATATATATATATTTTAAATATGTACAATAAAATCATTCTGGAAGTAGGCATGACAAAAAATGATGAATGAATGCATGCATAAATAAATAAAGGAGGGAACAAATAAATACATCCCAGATTATGGCATCTGTTATTCCCCAAAAAACCAAATTGGCATGTTCTATCCAATCCTATCTAAAATGTCATCTAATCTAATATTAAATATTAATTAAATATTATGGAAATAGACCTCTGTATGTGCAAGACTGGGGCTGTTAAGCAGGGATTAAAGGGTGCACTTTGAGGAAGTCAAAACGTATGTTAGTCTATTTATGTTAAGGGTGACAAGTTAGTCACGTTTAAGCAGACATTTGCTTTATGAGGAAACACCTGAAGGTTGTATATTCAGGAGGAATATTTTGGGTATATTTGGGTTAGCAGGGAAGGGGGATAAAACTTTTGACTTGTCATATTCAGAAATCCTGGCTCTATGGTGTTGTTGGGTTGTTGGGAAGGGGGAAAGAGGCAAGAAAATTCAAGGGGAGTTCCATCAATTTTTATAAAGAATTTAAAAACTTTTAGAATAGGAAGGCCCAGAACCCTAACTGATTGAAATCAGGGCCAGTTTCTTTACTAGAACCCCGTGGACCCAACAGAGGCCTAAGGGCATATATGGCAACAAAATCTCGGAAGTAAAACTGCTTTACATAAAAGAAATTTTATCTGGTGACCCCGACGTAACAAAAACTTTTCTCAGAGGTCATGGAGAAATGCCTGTTTCTGGGCATAGTCTGTTTGAGGCTGGGAAGACCTCTGTGACCTGGCCACCTTGGCACTAGCATTGTGCTTTGGAAAGTTGAATGAGCACCTGAACTCTGTGAATTTAGATGGGTTTTTCAGCTGTCAGTGCTCTGATATCCTGAAAGAAGGTAGTGATAACAGTGTATTCCTCTTAGGGTTCTGTAAGGATTAAACAAGTTCATATATGTAAAGCCTCTAAAAACATCAGGTACCTAATAAATCCTACATGAGAGATTGCTTAGTATTATAGCCAATCAGTACAACTGGCCATATATGCCAAGTGGATTCACCACTAATTGGGTTATATATGTAACTGGTGACAGAAAAATGGGCAAAAGCTTTGTGATGATCAAATTGACCATCAATGGAGGAGTCAGAGGAACACTTTTTATAATCTCAGGCTTGTTTCTAATTAGCAGTATGTCCTTGAGTAAACCACTTACAGCTCCGAGTCTCAATTTCCATAGCTGAGAGATAAAATAAGGAGTTAGTCTAGAGAATCCCTAAGGTCCTTTTGGCCCTAAGATTTTTATTAGTCTATGAATCCTCTTAATGTGTGAGTATCATGTTTTTCAGACCTTTGCTAAGCATTATGAAAGAAATAGACAAAACACAAGCCAGTTCTCTTCCTTACCAGAGGTTCCGATCCTGCTATGACTGAAGAGCCTTTTAATCTGTATTTGCACAACACCATAACATTCTCAATTACATAGACTTTGTTAAGTATTTTTCTGATTTTGCAGACCAAAGCAGCTTGAGGCCATTGGAAAGCTTCTGCAAAGCCATGATGACCAGGGCTCACAGTTTCCACGAGCTTCTGTTTTGGAGTGAACAGTGGCAGTCCTATTAAAACAGAATCTACACTTTCACATTTTACTGACAAGGGATTACACTAAGTAAAACTTTTTTGACTGACACATATTTCCTATTACTCAGATCGTCCTTCGCTGCCAAAGCAGCAAGCCAAATAGGTTCACGACAAAAAAGTGAGGAGGCCTTGTCCTCTTCTGACTATTAGCGATGACGAGAGGGAGCAACGTGCCTCCCAGCGGGCAGGGGCTACAGGGGTGTTTGGGGCTACAGTTCTCTTTATGTCCTTTCAGTACCCTCATACTTTTCTCCGTGTTAGCATCTTTTCCCTTTAACTTCTTAAACTCACAAATACTATGTAATAAGATGTTAGTGATAGATTTCCTTGAATTTGTATTAAATGTGTACATAATGACTTTTCTCCCCTCTCTCTCTCATTTAATTTGGAATTTATTATTGTCCTGAAATTCCTTAGGCCTTCTCTTCTGTTAATAAAAGAAATCAGTAATCTGAACGTGAACTAAATACATCTAATTTTTTTTTTTTTTGTCATTACTCTGTGTGGGAGATAATATCAGGTCAGAAACAGCCGGGTATTGTGTACTACTGCACTATTCCTGTGGTTGTCCTGCAGGTCACCTTGCAGGTCTGAAGCCACATGAAAACCTATGAGGCAAAGCAGTCTCCCTGGGACCAGACAAGCTTATTTTAATGCTCATTGCCTTAAGAATTGATCTATCAGGTATCTGATTATCTAGGTGATCTTTTCCAATGGCAGAATCATCAAGTCCTGCGCATTAGCAGGATGAGTTCTTAACTCTGGACTTTTACTCTTTAAAGCTAATAAAATCCACAGCAGAAACACTTATGAACCATAAACGAGGTATTTGCCTCACAGTAATTGAACCATATGATGTCTTGTATTTAGGTAGCCTATGTCTTAATTCAAAACCAGTTTTAAAAGGGCCTGTTTCCATGACATCAGGAAACCCTTGTCTTCCAGGATAGAGGAGAATGAAATGCTTCATGATTAATGACACTATCTAAATACTGGCACAAGCTGGCGAGCTCTTGCAAAGGAGGCGTGTTTCGCTGCATTCTGCCCAACACAACAGCTCATTAAGCAATATTTTCCCCATTAATGTTTAGTATTAAACACTGAATGAAAGACTAAATATCATATGGAAAAACAAATTGAAAACAGCACAGTAGGGTTTAGGGTACTCAGCCAACAGCCTCCCCTTCATTTGGAAGACAGCTTGCATACCTATTCCAAAGATTAATGAGCAATCAGTTCTAAATTAAACCAAGACCTGCATTTAAATCTTTTTTTTCCCTCTGTTGAAAGCATGACTATGAGTTACACTAACTGAGATAAAATACAGTACTAGCCTTTCCATGTGTTGTGTAATGTGGTTAGAAACATGAAAGATTGTTTCTGAAACATTTCCTTCACATTTTCTCATCATTTATTTTCCTGCACAATTTGAAAGGAAATGGGCCATGATGAGGTCAGTAGTTTCTGCCATATGATGTAGAATCTTGCTCTCTGTCAGTCACTCAAAACACAGTCACCGCTTTGAAGACAGAATAAGAAAACTGCTTTTATGAACATCACAGATCCTATCATAGGTGGCTAACATAGAATTTCAATTTTATAAAAACTGTCAAAAGAAACTACCTTTCAGTAGGAGCACTGATATTGGTATCATGAGTGAAAATAGGGACGTGCCCACTATATTGCTCAGGCCTCAGGATGCCCATGCTATGCTATTGTGAGTCATTTTTATAAACAGAGAGGCTCAGTTTAAGGCATAATGTGACTGAATCCTCACAATGCAAACTAGCCCAAAAAGATTTAACTTACCTTGTGGGATTTGCTTCAGAAAAATTTGGTATAGGAAACAATTCACAAAATTCACTCATTATTTAGAGATTTTTAATATGGTTCTCTTTAACTTTCTTACCTCTATGAAAGGACTTACATGGACATGTGTACACACATATCTTTTTAATATAGTATTTTGTTTGTTTGTACACAAATGTTCATATCCTAATCTCTGGAATTGTGAATGTGATCTCATTTGGAAAAAGGGTCTCTGTAAACATAATTAAAAATCTAGACATGAGATCATCCTGAATTTTCCAGGTGGGACCTATGTCCAATGATAAGTGTCCTTAGAATGGAAACACAGAGAACAGACACACAGGAAAAAGAGGAGGGAGCAATGTGACCGTGGAGGCAAAGGTTAGCATAATGTATCCACAAACCAAGGAACGTGTGACTTCCACAGAAACTGAAGACCTAAGGAATAAGAATTCCCCTAAAACCTCTAGAGAGATTGCAGTCCTGCCAGCACCTTGATTTCTGACTTCTAGCCTCCAGAAATAGGAGAGAAGAAATTTGTGGTTTTCAGTTGACCAAGTCTGTGGTAATTTGTTATAGCAGCTACAGGAAGCTACTAGAACCTCTAATTTTATTTGAACTATCAGTAGATAGAATAAGAGTAGATGGCACAGTCACCTCAATCTCCTTCACTGGATTGAAATTATAATCTCAGAAGAGAGTGCACAGTGTTCCTCTTACTTGCAGGGTGTTTCTTCAAAATGACCCTAAAGCAAGGGTGACTTCAGGTGAAGTCATAGCAATGTGTTCAGGGAAGAATCATCACCATTCTTGAAAGTTAACTCACTCTCTCATTTGCCTTCCCTGTACCACTGCCTATTTGTGAAATGCCCCATCATCATCCTCCCCACTGCTATCACTATTACTACTTACAACTATATAGCACTTGCTATACACAAGATACTACAGATGAGGGACTGAAAAAATAGGGCTTGAGCAATTGCCCAAAAGTGAAGTAAAGAAAAAGAGTTGACATGAGAAAAAGAAACTGCCAAGTGGTAACACTATTACTGGGAATGACAACCATTCATTTGTTCAAGTAATAGATGATATGTGCCTTCTAAGAGCATGGTTCATTCCCCAAACTACGGTTCAGATGAACTGAATTTATTTATTTATTTATTTATTTATTTATTTATTTATTTATTTATGAATAATAGGATATTCATGCACAGTGACTCAAGAGAAGCATGCTCATACACAGTGCTCCATGGGAGTATGGGGGTTAGATTCAGGAGAGAGGTAAAATGAGGGGTGAGAAGAGATTAAGTTAAAGATGCTTTTTTTTGTTGTTATTATTATTATCATTACTAAGAAGATGACTGGATCAAGTGATACTATCATAGACTCATTCTCATCACCTGGATTTCTCTGCTAGCACAAAAGAAAAAAGTCATATATCAGAGGGAAAGAAAACTGCAAACTTCCTACGGTTTTTTGAAATTTAAACTTTTGAAAGACATTTAAACAGACCATGATTTACCTAAAAGAACAAGTCAGAAAGTTTTGAATTGGGTTATATACTGTAGATTTAGTGTATGTACACCAATGAAACCTCCACTGATATGTAGATATCCCATTATGAAGTGATGCTAAATAATGATTAATGTGCTTAATCATCTGCAACTCAGGTGGAGAGGTGAGAGGGAAAAACTAAGTAAGTAGTGGAAAGGGGCTTTAATGAGTTCATGGCTTTGCCAAAATAAGCTACAGAAATCTTTATCACAATCTAATTATAAGAATAATTCTGTTAAAATCAAGCAAATTGAAAGTAATAAAAATAGTTTTAAAGTATCTTATTATGTATGATACATCATCATAGTTTTAGAATTAAATAAATGATTATCAATTTCCTTTGGGGTATGAATTCCATTTGTATCAGAAGTATCAAAAAATAATAAAAGAAGTATCAGATTTTTTTTCTTATAATTCTTCCTTTAGAAGAATTCTAATTCTAATTCTTCCTTCCTTTCCTATCTTTATTCTGCCATTGAAGACTGGCACTTTAGTTTTGTGAATCTTGTGTGTCTTGAACTTTTATATATAATTTCAGAACAAATAATCAGCACCCTTTCTGTTCAAGAATTTCTAAAGAGGTCACAGGCAAATTTGACAAATGTTAAGATCTGTTGAGAACTCTCTTCAGCAAAAGGGGAGTGTCAATGGTAACAAATTTGGATTTGCAAAGTGACATGCAGAAATCTGGAAATGCAGAGCTATCAAAAGGGCAGCCCAGAGGGAGAGGAACAGAAGTGAGAATGTTTGACTATCCCACCCCATCCCTGCAAATGTTAACTCAGCCTTTGCTGAGGAATGCAGAAGGGCTAAAGTGGTCATATGAGCTTTCCAGCAAAGCCAAAAGAAGCCAATATGTGGCAGTTTGTAATGATATAAGTTGGGAAATAAAAAAAGTAGAGAATATTCATTCTTAAAATAGAGAATATTATCCTTAAACCAAAATATGTAGATAACCCAGGTAACTTGAAAAAATTGCCAACTTTTGCTCTTATTTTAATATAGCTGGTAACATTCAGGGGAAATCTCTATTAAAAAATCTGAAATGTGTGTGTGTGTGTGTGTGTGTGCGTGCGTGCCCATGTGTGCACATATGCCTCAGGAGAAAAATCTCAGAATCTCACAGGTTAATGTCATTATTCATTTGTGGTTCTAACCTCACCCATGTACTCCTAGTATTGCCAGGCACTGTTTCTAGTTCTCTCTTTCCCTCTCATTCCTCTCCTTTACAACAACATTTTAAATCTCCCCGGCTCTCTGTAACCCCTCATCTCCACCAATCTCCCTTCACCTCAAAAAAGGCCATATCAATTCTTGGAAACGGACATTATCGGTAGGACAGTCCCCCAATTTGCCACCTGTTTACAATCCTCCCTTATTCCTCACTTCTCTTTTCTGCTTTCCTATGTTTCAAGTTAGCATTGGCCTGTCTGCTCTCACACCTCAGCTCCTCCATATGCACTCTGCATTCATTTTCCTTCCTGTCCGTGGAACTAAATATCATCAATTATGACTCCTTATTTAGCCTTCAATGCTTCCTTCTTTTCTGACACTTAGCACCTCAGCATTTACAGAGTTCCGAATTTTTTCCTTCTTAAAACAAATAAAAAAAAAAAAAAAAAAGAAAGAAAGAAAGGTTCTCTTTAGTCCATCGACTCATTCTTGCTGCATTAAGCCAAGTATCTTTAGGTACATTTCTCTACACTGAATGTCCCTCTTTACCACCCATTTGTGCTTCAAGCTGCTGTCATCTGGCCTTTGCCCACAACATACACTCAACTGCATATCAGACATTTCTGTTCCTCTTCTCCAAAGATACTCCAAAATCAGTATGTCCAACATGAGACTTCTCATCTTCCCTTTCAAACCCCACAGTTTTCACCTTATTGCCAAGGCTAGGGCTACAAAGTTCTTCTTGACGGAGCCCTCTCCTCAATCAACCCGATTTAACATTTTGATATTAGCTCCTACAATGCATTTAAATCCTTCCATTTATTTACATCTCCACCGCACACCTCTTCCCTTTCAAAGCACTTAGGTATACTACTTAATTGGATATTGGTCCGATTCCCCCAGTAGAAAAGGCTATGACAGTATTATTTCTTATATGTTCTTAGGACTGAGCACCAGGTTGGGAGATAATTGGTGCTCAACAAAAATAAATAATAGCTATAAGTGTAAATCCACCTATCAAGAAAAGCAGAAACCTTCCACTAACTGGAGTCTCTCCATTGTAGGTGCTTTAGAGAAGAAATAATGCTATTTATTTTAATTATGAACTGAACAAGCATAAAGAAGGAACACCTGACGTTTGAGTTACAAATGTTATGTAAAGTGACTGTGATCCTGTGGTGCTAATAAAAGATAAAAATAAGAATACTGTGTCTTGTATAAATATTTTGATTAATAATTTTGTCAGAATGAAGATTCCCCCAGAAGAGGAAAGTGTACAGCTCAAAGTTCAGAAATTTTGCCAAGCTAAAATGCCTAAAAATCATGATAGTCTTCAATTCCATGTTTTGTAACTTATACAATGCTTTGAAATGTCTCTCTCTCCTTCACTTCTCCTCTCCCGAGGTCACTAATATTTGTTAATTTGGCATAATTTGTCCTTTTATCTTATGAATACTTAGAGATTAATTATCATTGCATTGGGAGTTAACATCCAAGATGTTTTTGATATGGTTTTTCTCTATCTGAAACTAATATCTGGAACAAATACCTGAAATGAACATCTGAAATATAATAACGTCAAATTTCACATGAATGGAAGCTCTAAACAGACTTAACACATCCCCAGCAAGAGCATCTCAAAGGCACATACCTTTGAAATGTTAGGATTACTTTTGTTTTTAACAAACTCTCTGTGAATAAGAGATCTGTCTTTTGGATTACTTATAAATGATAAACCTACACGATTACTTTGGGTACAAGCAAAAATATATGAAAGTACTGTGAGCCTATCCGTGAATTCACTCAACTGCCATAGTGGTAGGAAAAAAAAAAAAAAAAAAAAGCCTTTCGGTGGTTGCCAGAGCTAAATTTGAAGAGGTAGGCCTTGCAGTGGTTGTGGGATTTGAATATGAATGTTCCTGGGATTTCCTCACTCCTTGGCCAGTTTTGTTTTGGGACAGGGAAAACTAGTAGCACCAATCCTCTACACAAGTCTTTCAGAAAACGTCATCACTCTTCCAAGGCATCCTTTGGGGAAAATATCTGATTATGTAAAACTTATGTTGTTAGTTTTGTCCATTTTTCTATGTTGTGATCATTCCTAAATTACTTAAGTGTCAGGGTGAAATAGCTGGCCACCTTGTCTTATCCAAGCTGCTAAAAAAAATTCCAGACCAGCAAATATTGTCATGTCATTTTTTTTTAATTAAAAGACAGAATTCTCTCTCCGAATTCATCACTTAGTATGTTAGATATAAATCTTCCCTACTATTTGACCTACAGATGATGGGTTTCTCTTTTTCTGCATTCATCTCTGCCTCTCTCTCTTTTAATTTCTGTAAAATAGGGAATGGTATTAAGAAGCTTCCGTGGACACGGTGCTGAAAGTCCACAGTAGAAGGTTTAGCATTCTGGACTTTTTATTTCATAGACTCTGTACGCTTTGGGCTGATGAGGTTCCTATGTTAAAACTACATAAGGAAACCAGCTTGCCTTTTTCCATTTTTAAATGTACATGACACAATAGCCCAAAATGTGTAAGAAAGTTGAAGATAAAATAATACAGAAAAGAATGCCTCATTTATTAGAAGTTAATCATCAAACACCCAAATTATGCATACAATGGCCAAACATCTGAAGACACCCAAATGCGTCCCTAAATAAATACTAAAAAGAATCAAATTACAGTACAATAACTCACATTGGTGAGTTGTTATGCCATAGTCTCCAGAGTAAAAGGAGTGGAAGATGTTATCACAGGAAAACACCCTAAATGGCACAAACAAGAAATAACTAATATATTGTTAAAGCAAATGGTGATGACCCCAAAGGAACAGTTTTTCTTTTCTTTTTTTTTTTTTTTTTTCTCCTTCCAGCAATTTCACTGTCTCTCAATGACTAGAATTAGAAATACAAAAACAGAAATGGCAGAGGAAGAGACAGCCTAGTGCCTTTGGAGCTAGCTCTCTAATTTTTGAAAGATCCACCCCTGCTTTGTTATCCTGTGCAATGAAAACTCTCAGCAGCTCCCTTCACAGGGGAGTCTTCCATTTCCGACTTGGCATCCCTCCTCAGCGAGACAAGGTCACTCAATTATCCTCTCTTCAGACGCCAGCCCCACAGAAGGAAACTACTCTACTGAGAGGAAGCTCCCCGTGATAGTGCAATTGTACAAACAGAAACAAAGTGCTGGCATCGTGCTAAAATGTGTTTTCCTAAGCAAGTGAAGTGTAATTTTCAGCTGTACGGTATCAACTACTAAACTACCCATAAAATGTGAGTACCTAGTCAAAAGGAAACGAGCTTTCTTCCTTCTAAGCCAGTCATACCTTTTGTATCAGCCTGCAAAGTATCATTTATTTAAGTCAGAGTAACCTAGCCACAGACAGGGGAAATCCATTTAGAAAAGTATTACATTAGGCCAGCAATTGCTAGCAAAATTCTCCTTAAAGGATGGCAGGGAAGTACAACAATGGCCTCCTTTTTTCCCTGGTAAACAGTACAACTGCAGTGATTTACACAGTTTATAAGGGATGTAAAACTCTCGCTGGGAATTAAAAACATTTTTTTCTTGCATTTGTCCTAAGTGGTGAGCCATTCTACTGCTCACTTTGGTAAGTTTGCAAGGTAGGATTTTTAAAGATGCCCTCCCATTTCTCAGTGAATTTTCAAAGCAGTGGCAAACCCATCCAGAAAGCCACTGTTAAACTCTGAGTGGCACCCTTCTTACTCTTCGCTAGCAGACTTATGGGGATTGATTGCTTCCACAGTTAAAGAGAATATCTACTTTAATCTCCTCTAACTGCTGTTGACCTATCTCTGCCATTGCTTCCCAAGTATATAATAAATCAAGAGCATTTTACATGAAAAATGAAGTAATTACTCAGTGACTCCAATGGCTAATTGCACACAGAGGCCTCTGGGAAATATGGGACAAATCAGTGTCAGATTTCAAAAGGCAGAAAGGAAGTTGAAATTAATAACTCTCAAATACTGACAGGTTGAAAAGGACTCGAAATGCACCATTTCTTCAGACACGGAATCCCCACTTAAGGAAATTGGAAAATTCTAGGTATACACCCAGTCTTTATGCCAATAATAGTACTGACAGCTGAGAAAATAGAACCTATTGCACAAAAGTGAACGATTTCGGGAAAAGGTAACTACCTTTTATTACCATTTGTATGAAGTTTTCCGAGCAACAAAAAGGTTTGTGTCTTTTTCTTTTTGTTTGCACATCAGTAGAATCAAATTTGTTCCAAAAACTAATAACTACACTGTTTGTTGAGATGTAATGAAATCTGATTGTGTCTCAAATACCCAGTAAAACTGTACTGGAACTGAATATTATGCAATCTCTTTTTATTATAAGAAGTCTGTTTTAAACTTGTTTTTGTTTTTGCTTTTTTTCCTATTTGCAAAAGTATCTGATAGATCAAACTGATGTGTTTAGTCTTTTTCTTCTTGTATCTGTCTTACAGCGTAGGTAGTATATATCTGTGACATAAAAACATGATATTTACCACCGTTACAGAACAAAAATATAGAGCAAAAGGCTCTCATACAGATCAATACCATATAAACACAAGATAGTACTGCATACTACAAAGAAATTATATCACCACACGGGGGGGGGGGGGTGAAAGGACTTGTTTCAATAAAAAAATTCCTCCTTTTGCAGGAATTTAATGATCTACCACTTTTATAAGAGTCATAAATACACACACAATATACCATGAACACATACACACACACACCCATATCTCCTTGCGTATGCAATGAAGTTATACCGATATTTTGTATTGTCGATCATTACTAGAATTTAATAAACAGTAACTTCTCTGCTTGCAATTTCAAATTTAAGTGTAGGTTTTAATTTTAACTTATTTTTAAACCTCCTATTTCCTTCTGATATGGCCTATGGTTTTGAAGGTCTTTTGTCTATGGAAAGAAATTATTAATACTGTCAGAGCATGAGAAGATATGTGTTTGTGACAAGGATTCCCAGTGGCCAACCTTTCAGACTTCATTATTTTTAGACAGTGTGTGGCTTATCTCCTGGAACCATCTCAAATGAGATGAAAACTTAATGCTGACTTCGTAACATTTTACTTCTCCCTTACTGCAGGGCTTCGAGTATTAGATATCTATTAATCGAGGTAGATTGGTTCCCTAGTCATATCTCTATTTGGGGGATTCTTATCTCTGCGCCATCTTATTAAGTGTCTTTGTGGTATTTTATTTTTAAGTAAACTATGACGTTAACAAGAACAAGAAAAAAAAAAGTCTCCATCATTCATCAATCTAGTATCACATATGTGCTAAAAGAAATGCTATTTAGAAATTAGCAGAATCCTCTGAGTACAATTTGGAATGTCGATTTTCATGTGCCTGCTGATCCAATGAAAATATAAAAATACGGTTAACATCACCAACACAGTTTTCCCCCACTTTTCACCAAAGAAGTTGACGGATAAAATAAGAGATTTTATCCAATTATAGCACAACTAAATCTTTTGCTGATGTTGTTTGCATTATCATTCTGTGAATTTGCTCTGGGGAGAATACTGGCTTCTGAAATATTTTACTAAACTCTTTCTCTTTTGAAATGTTTATCTACCTTCCCATGCAACTCCCTTACTACCACTATTTTCTCCCATTTCCCCAGGCCAGGCTATGATGCTTGATGTTAAAAAGTCTCCGTTTTTTTTTTTTTTTTAATCTTCTATTGTTATCCCCATGCTTATTATCATGATAGTACTGGAATGCCTTAACAAAAAGGACTTTAAAAATAACTTTAAATGATTAAGAAGTGTTGGAAGTAAAAACAAAACAAAAAAAAATCCCTGTTTTGTTTTTGAAACCTCTTTTTTTTTTTTTATCTTTGCTTCCTTTGTCCCTTGTCTTTGATCCCTTTTGTCCCCTGCTTTCTTGGTAATATTGGTTCTATCAGACTCAGGTGGTGATAAGAACTCTGGTCTAAAGAACAAAAGACAAATGAGAACTTGCTGATAATAGATAGCTCCACTTTTGCATTTATTTTCAGACTGGGAGGATGCTGCACTTTATACCTATCAAGTACAAGAAAACAACAATCTTTATCCCCATTTAATCTCAATGGATTGCTGTGATGTACTCATTAAAAGTTATATATGGGGAGCTGATTAAAAATCATGGTTTTCAACCTGGCAGTGGCAAGCACTGTTACCAACAAGACATAAGGTTAACATAAAAGGATCATATATTATGAGCATCTCAAGAAGCAATATTCTTGTTATGGTATGAATCTTTTTCATTCACTTGAGATTCTTTACAATCTGGAATCTGTACTAAAGGAAGAGAAGCCTCATCCAAATTTTAGCAGCTCTTCTAAGAAATATTGATCATGTTTTGATATTCATTTTGGGTGGTGGTCTGCTCCCTACACCTGTAAGATACAAGAAAACTTCTGGACAAACAAGAACAGATTTTCATTTGAGGCTTTAAATAGTGCTTATTTAAAAATCCTTTTTATGCATTCAAATTAATGAAGCATGAAAACAAACCTGTTTATGGAATTTTAAGTCAGATTCCTATCATGTGCTTATTAATCAATAACAAAAGAGAAACTTAAAGACTTAGGTTATAGACTCCCATTAACTTAAATTCTCTGAGTTACAATTTCCTTCTCTGCAAAATGAGGAAAATGTCTATACATCTCTAATTGCTCTATTTATTTCATCCTAAGGTATTCTATTTGTGTTTACTTCTTAAATTGGAGATCTTTATGCTTAAACATGTCCTATAAGTTAGCATCCAGTTGTCCCAATAAGGGTAGAAAAAATTTATTTATTATTATTATTATTTACAGATTTATTTATTTATTTATTTATTTATTTATTTATTTATTTATAATAGACACAGAGAGAGAGAGAGAGGCAGAGACATAGGCAGAGGGAGAAGCAGGGGAGCCGGAAGTGAGACTCAATCTCTGAGATCATGACCTGAGCCAACCCAGGTGCCCCAAGGGTAGAAAAATTTATAATCGACCTGTGAGTTTTAATATTTAAGACACTGAAGATGAGTTATAAATGAAGAAAAATATTTAGATTTTTTAACACTCTTAGAAATTGTGACTTTATTATCTGTTCCAAATATATAAATATTTGATGGATTCTATCTTTTTTTGCTCACTCCCATATCATAATAGCCATCCTCCTTGGCTTTCACTTTTCTTTCTACCTGTTATGAGGGTTTGGCTATTACAGCAATTTTGCAGAGTGCAATACGCTATTTCAAACTAAGTGACAGTATGAGAATTAATTATAGTTTTTAGAAAATGGTTGAACTACAGATAAGATGTAGTAGCTTAAAGATATGCATAACTCAAAGCATCTATGAAAAAGTTAGAAGGTTATCCCATGGTTTAGCAGCACATCTTCATGCAGGCTGAGGAAGCCACTTGTGCACTCATGTACCCTAGCACTCTGGCAGTTCCCTGCTGCTGGGATTCAGGGCTTCTGGACTGATGTTATTTCTGGCAGAGAGGCATAAAACCAGAGCCTGTACTTGAAGCAATGGTGAAAGGGCACCAGCTGTTTCCAGATAATTGTGGATATGTTCCAGACTATTAATCTATTCTTTTTAAAAATTTTAGTTCACTTTCTATTTTCTCATAATGACCACTGTACCCCTTTCTACATCTCATGGCTGATACTTTTCTTAAGGTCAAATATTGAGAATACATAAAAATAAACAGAAAGTAGAAAACTATTTAGATACTCATAAATTAATCATCAAATTCCCTTTGCCTCTGAGTATAATAATCACCTTGAGGAAAGTTTTGTTTTTTTTTTAATAAGTCATTGTTCTCTAGATCCTCAGATCCTTTTTTAAGCTAGATCCTGAACTGTTAGTCACTTAATTTTGGTAGTAGATAATCAACTTGTTTTATATAGAGGTCTGTAAGTTCCATATAGACCTCTAAGTTTTAAGTTCTGTATAAAGATTCCAGTAGTTAAATAACTAAAAAAGAAATGAAAAATGCAGATATAAAAGAGAAAGTAAAGTATATAAGGTTACATAGTGGGAGTATTGCACAATACAGTAAAATAGTATTGCACAATAAGAGTAAAAGTACTGAATATATAGATTAAGTTTATAAAATACATAATCATTTACTAATTCTGGATTTCATTTGTCAATAGGAAAAATTTTATCTCCTAGAAAGGCATGTAAGTATGTATCTTTCACTTTTGATGAGTAAACACTATATTTGATCAATATTCTAGAAAATGGTTTAAAAAGTGAAAAGAATCCTTATATTGAAAGGATCTGTGTGCTTTTAAAAAATTATTTTTAGGGACTTGTGGGTGTCTTAGCAGTTGAGCGTTTGCCTTTGGTTCAGCATATGATCCTGGGATCTGGGATGGAGTACCACATCAGGCTTCTTGCAGGAATTCTGTTTCTCCCTCTGCCAGGGTCTCTGCCTCTGTGTGTGTGTCTCTCATGAATAAATAAATAAAATATTTAAAAAATAAAATTAAGAAAAATTAGTTTAAATGTCCCTATTGATCATAACAGTTTGTTTTGCAGTATTTAACTTTTAATGATGCAGGTCCCATGCTTCCATTAGAAGCAAAACTAAAGTAGAAAATCATATTTTAAAAATATGAAGTTGTAAGAAAACAGATATCGTCATAAAGCCAAGATATACCGTATCGAAGTTAAAATACACCAAAAGATTTTTCCTGAAAATTCTTCTAAATTTTATTATGTATTTTCCCACATAAAGCAAGTATCAACATATGGTAATTAAGAAAGAGCAGTAAATTATTGAAAGTTTAAGCATTTATCTTTCAGTCTTCTGCAAATTTAACAATCAAAATACTTCTAAAATCAACATCAAAGTATTATATCCCAGTCTTACACTCACTGATGAAAACATCTGCTTTTAAGCATTTTTTCTCATGTCACTAAATTTAAATAGACTAAATGTCATTACATATTCATTCCAAGATACCCTTATTTAACCATAATATTATTTTAATTTGTTTATGCTGTTAGTTTTAAGAGACATAAACTTAGAAGTCAACAAGTATTTTTCACGGCTACCCAACTACTTTATTAATTTGACTACATAATCTAAGAACATGTTTTGAATAAAATGCAACCAAATATGAAGTTGCAAAAAGAAAAACTGAAAACACAAAAACAAAACAAAAAACCCCCACCAAAAAACCCCCCAAAAAACAAACCAAAACAAAACAAAATTCCACCAAAACTCATTTCATTTAATCAAACCCAATTTTAGTGTCATTGGTTGACTTCCAGGGCTGTGTACAGGCCACCCGTTTATGGAAGATGGGAAACCATCCAACCAGACAATTTGAAAGTATGACTGAAAATAACATTATGAAATCGTTATCATGGCAGCATACACAGATTCAATTGTTTTTCTTACTCTTGGTTTTAGGAATGCTATTTTCATTAATGTATGTTGATATTTCAACTTCAAAGACTGAGCCAGATGAATTGAAAATTGAAAATTCAGCTGGTCCCAGCTCTATGATGTCATTTTGATACCAATATATAATTCAGAAGAGTCAGGGCAATTTTTGGAGAAAAGTCAAGAGAATCTGAAACTCTAGCTTTATAAAGATTAATAGATATTTTTAAAGGATGTCTTAATTAAAATATTATTACATGTTTCCTTTCCATTCCTTCTCATATGCACTTTCTCTTTATATTGGCCTTAATTGCATGCATTCCTACAAGAGTTATACAAACTTGTGACTCTTCACTCAGTGTAAATGTCTAATGAATGCAGCATACATCAAGGCTGACAGTCTTTTTAGTACCCTTATGAATATTGGCAGCATAATCTGTTGTTAGAGATTCTGAAATTTGTAACAAATTCAAAAATAGCTCTTGTCAAGTGTGACAAAAGCTACAGTTATTAATACCTGGCAGGCATATTTTATTTTATAACAGTGGCTCACCTTTTGGTTTTCCTCAGTTTATTATATAAAAATACACCTGGCCCTCAAAGTGTAAATGGCTCTGTAATAAAGAAGTGCTTTTGAGTCTTGTGATCCAAACCTCTTTCTTTATGTATATGCAGTGTAAATGGGCACCAAATCAGTGGCCCATTAATTTTTTTGGCATTCTGATTAGTGAAAGATGACAACAGAACAACATTTAAATGAAATTTTTCAGAACATGCAATGTTGTAAAACCAGAATATAGCCACTTCAATATTAGTAACAGTAGAAATAGTAAAACTGTGGACACATTAAAAATTGTTAGCAAGATGGAAAACATTTTCTTTTTTTTTTTAATTTTTATTTATTTATGATAGTCACACACACACAGAGAGAGAGAGAGAGGCAGAGACACAGGCAGAGGGAGAAGCAGGCTCCATGCCCGACATGGGACTCGATCCCAGGTCTCCAGGATCACGCCCTGGGCCAAAGGCAGGCACCAAACTGCTGCGCCACCCAGGGATCTCCGGAAAACATTTTCTTAATACGCCTGGTTTCCCCTGCAGCAACACACTACTATGTCCTGAGTTACATTCACATAAGATGCTCCCTTTAAACACACACATGCACGCACGCACACACACACAGTGAACATTTTTGCAACCCCTTTAAGTACAAAATACTATACTATTATCACAAATATTCTTGTTGAAACTCTAAGAACAACAAGATCTAAAGGTTTGCTATGCATACTAGTATTTTTTCTGCCCAGGCCTTGATGAAATAACCTAGATGTGAGAACAACAGCAGCTGGAATAATCTCAAAAAACAACAATTTATGCCACTTTTTTTATGAAGTATCATTTTAATTTAAGTTACAATATGCCAGAATTTCATACCAAACTTGATTAATTCAGAACGAAGTGGTAAAAAGCTACCCTTGGCTATTTAGAAAGCAGATATTATCATTGCCAGTGGATTCTAGAAAAGTCTCTTTTTTTTCTAACTAAAATAATGCTCAGGAAGGGCTCTGACTGACACTACTTGGGTACCTTCCCTCCAATTTCCTAAGAGTCAATGACAACATCATTGGCAGCCCCATCATAATCCACAGCATTGGAATAGTGGTATGAGGAAACGGTTCCTCTCAGGAAGTTAATGCTACTAACTAGAAGAAAGTTTCAAAGTGTTTTTGTAAAGGATCCTAGCTATATTTGTAATAATATCAATGAGATGAGGTAATTGGTTATCAAATGGTATCTTAAAAACCATGTGTGTATCTTATGGCCCTTTAAATTTAGAAAGCAATTTTTCAAGTATTATTTCACTTGATTATCCTCACTCTCCCATACAGTTTTTAGGAAAAATATTACTGGCATTTTATAGATCATAAGCAATTTTATTTTATTAGGTGACTCCAAGGGGCATACATCTTAGGGAGTAAGATAGCTGAAGCTCCAACACAGGTCTTCTGACTCCTCACCTGGTGCCCCTTTCCCTGTGTCTTGCTTTGCCTGCCCATCACTGCTTTCCCTTTGCACAAGGAAGGATGCAACTGAACCCAAATATTATTTAATATCAGGAATAAGTTTAACCATTTAGCATAATTTCTTTCAATATAAAAATAAACTTATTTATTTGGCTTTTAGGAAATTTTTCTTGTGCTCTTAAGAGTTTTATGGTCTTCTAAATTCTTCTCATATATTGTCAGATTCAAGCCTCATCTCTCTGTGATGGAAAGATAAGACTCAAAAGGAGGCCTCATCTTCCTATTATTAAAGTGGGTTCTGCTGCTGAATTTTAGTGGTTAAAAACTCTCACACATCTCTTTGAAGTGTTTTGAGAGTACAACATAATATTTTTAAAATCGCAGGTCTAAACGTATTACCTTCTTTAGCTCTCAACACTATTGTTCTGAAGAATACACCTGAACTTTAGACGGTAGGGGGATAAAGGAGAGAGATAATGTATAGCTATCTAGCATGTGTTTTGTGGGAGTGCTGGGAGCGTGCTCAGGTATTTCTAATTATCTGCCTAGATGAAAACCACTAGTTGCATTGCACACAGTGATCATGAGCACCCTGGTTATGAGCACCCTTGAGTTTTCATGGCTCATTAGTCAGCTAATGATGCATTATGTTCAGCGAGTGCTGAGCACTGGCATCACTCTTGGTAGATACAGAGTCTGGATTGGAGTGAACCCAAAACCTATCTATATTGGCCATATTAACTATTTAATTAAAAATTATATAATTAGCAGGTAGTTTTTTGATATACATAACAAATAGATAAGACCTATAGGATCGGTTGACATTTTATATAACGTCAAAGGCCTACTGAGAATGTGACATTTAAACAGAAAACCTCAAAGAAGTGAAGGAGTTTGAAGAGAACTACTTAGGTGAAGAGAATTCCAGGCAGAATTAGCTTTGCATGTCTGCAGAATAAATGGAGGCCTGCAGTGCTGACACCAGAGAAATAAGGGAGATGTGTGGAGAGATGAGGTCAAGGAGAGAGCCAGCCGCCAGATTATGTAGAGCCTTGCAGACTATTGAAAAGTCTTTAGTGTTTACTCTGTAAAGATTAACACAGAAGTCATTCAAACAGTTATTCTAATTAAAATAAATCTTTTATCCAGGGCACAGTTGGTCACTGAATAACTTAAGTCACTGAACAGGAAGTCCTCTAGGCTTGGGTGTTCAGTGACTGAAGTGAGGTAAACATTTTTTTCACAAGTTGCTGCTAAAAGCTACCCAGTAAAATTTTCATTAAACACTACAAGGACCCTCCAAGTTAATCATTGTGAATTCTCCCTGTGGAAAAATGAATGTGCTTTTCTGTTAGACAAGACCACTAGAAAACCAAAAACGCAACACAGGAATACAAGAAAGTAAAATATTTATTTTCTATATTTCTCATTAGAGTTACCTTGGTTGTCTAAGTAAGTGACAAGAATACTCTTGAAAAGTCTTTCATGCTGGGCAGCCCAGGTGGCTCAGCAGTTTAGTGCCACCTTTAGCCCAGGGTGTGATCCTGGAGACCTGGGATCAAGTCCCATGTTGGGCTCCCTGCATGCATGGAGACTGCTTCTCCCTCTGCTTGTGTCTCTGCCACTCTCTCTCTGTGTCTCTCATGAAAAAATAAATAAAATATTTTTTTAAAAAGTCTTTCATGTTAATGATGTTCAGACAGTGCAAATGTTTCACTTACATTTTCATTAACTAGTGCTTTGTGCTCTTAGTTTCTGCATATTATTCACAGAGACAGAATGAAAGGTAATGGGGTAACAATTAAAATATGAATACGGAAAGCAATTATGAGTGGAGGAAACATCAACCAAAAACATGTATCACTAGTAGGTAATGATTTAATACTTTCATGTATAGAAATGTTCAGCAAACACAATCCACAATTAAAAAGTTCAGAGAAATAATTTTTGCCACAATGACAAAATGTGTGTGTGTGTGTGTGTGTGTGTGTGTGTGTGTGTGTGTGTGTGTAGACAGAGAAAGAGAAAATGAGATTTAGTTTAAGGAACTGGCTTACACAATTGCAGAATCTGTCAAGGACAGAATCTACAAAATGTGTTGTTGGTAGGCTGGAGACCCAGGGAAGAATTGCAGTTTGAGTCCAAAGGAAGCCTACTGGTAGAAGTCCCTCTTCGCTGGGAAAACTCCTTTTTCTTCTATTAATGCCTTCAAAGGATTGGACAAAGGCCCACCATAATTACAGAGGATAATCTCCTTTACTCAAAGTCTGCTGATTTAAATGTTAATCTCATGTAAAAATATATTTACAGTAACATGTAGCATAATGTTTGATCAAATATTTGAGTGTTGTGACATAAATAAGTTGATACATAAAATTACCCATCACATATGGGATGAAGTCCACTACAGGTTTGGGGTGGAGTAAGAATCTAGGGAGTGTTAAAGGTTCACCTCAGCAAAATTTTTGCCCGAAGATTACTCTTCAGTGAGAAGTGCAATTTTCAACATAGTGTTTCATGATTCTAAAGCCATTAAATAAAACGGGGATAAAACTTTAAAATTATCTATGTATTCTTTATATATATATATATATATATATATATGCATTTAAATATTTTTGTGTCTGTTCATAGTAAGATTTTAAAGTCTTTCTTCCTTTGCTTCCAGCTGCTCAGAAAGATGATTTAGATCCAATGCCTCCAAGTCTCAGAAGCCTTCTACAGTCTACTGGAGCCACTTTCACCGAAGCTGCCATTGACCTCCTGATAGCTACCGGGTACTTCTCAGTCTTATTGATTGTATAGCCTCTTTCTTCTTGACACTCAACATTACCTTCTGAAAGTCTATGCTCTTCTTCACCTCCTTCATGGGCTATTTTCTGATCATTTTAGGATTTTACAGATTCTCCTCTCCCTCTACACAAACTCCAAAGTCAAAATCATTCACCTGGACTGATTTGAAATGCCTATAATTCGAGAAAATTTATTTTTTATCTCCTGAAAAATCCCAGATAACTTTTGGGTTATATCCAAGCTCTTTACATGGTGTCCCCGGCCCTGTGACACAGAGTCAGCTTCACCTCTCCTCTACTTTGTACCATATATTGAACACCACATGGTATCTTTATACAAACTGGGATATTTCCCTCTTTCTGCCTTACTACATGCTTCACACTCCCTAACCATTGGTCTGACATCTCGTTCTCATCAGTGAGATTTAGTTCAAATAGAACCTCCCTATAAGAGCCGCTCACTCAGGTAATTTATGTCTTTGCTCCATGCTAAATGAAGCAAAGACATAAAAATTCTGAGATAACTAAACCACAAACTTGTACTCTTTTCTGTATTGTAAGACACTCCATATGAAGTATATGACATGGAAATAAGCACTATTTCAAAACACAGAAGCATACAGAAAGATGTTCCCTAAATTTAAAAAACTTCATAACCCAAACAACCTGAGCATTATAATAAAAAGACCTTTTGTTTTGAAACATGACAAAGACATCAGTTTTTTTAATTGATCCATTAATTTATAAGTATAAAATATATGGACTGGACTTAAGATATTTAAAAATAATAAATATAAATTGCTTTATGTAAATAAGGATATTCTTTTATACACCTAAGGGTAACACAATATTTAATAATATTGTACTAAATGTGAAATGCTTTCCTAGAGAACTGAAATTAGATGGCAAGACTTGCAGACTTGAGTGGGCAGTTAGACTTATCAACTTTACCTTGTTATTTCATTGGAGAAATTAATACTTAACAAAATTACAACTCACCCCACCCCAACTTTATGAGAACCATAGGTACACTTTGTCACTAATGGGCTGTTTCTGCTCTGTAAATATTACTCAAGTGGTTTCTAGGCCAACTAAATTAGAATCTTTGTATGGATCCATTCATATTTGACAAGCTTCTTGTGGTAGGCTGCAAAAGGGATTACAATTCCCCATTTTACCCTACGATCACATTATTTTTGCACTGTGACTTGGCAGCTTCTCCCATTGATATGTTGAGCCTATTTATGTATGCCTTGTATCTTGATGGGTTTCATGACTTGCTTTGTGCAACACAGTATGAAATAAATGGAACTTTCCCAATTCTGAGCTTACAGCACAGGAGGCCTTTCCCAGTGCCACCTTCACCACCAAGACAGTGCAAAGCTGCCCATGAGAACAAGCCTACTATGCTAGCCTGTGGGATGATAAGAAACGTGGCCTAATTGCTCTTTCACCTAGGCCAACAGGGAATTAATGACCTGAGATGTGAGTAAGGCCATCTTAGACCATCCCCTGCCCAATCCACCATCTGAGCGGCATCTGAATACAGTCACGGGGCCCAGCCATAGACTAAAGACCGCTCCCAGCTGAGCTCAGCCCTCGTTGCTGACCCACAGAATTCAAGCTAAACAAAGGCTCATTACATTAAATCATGCAGTTTTAGGGGTTGGTTGGTTTGCCTTGCTTTGGTTTTACATAGTAATAGATAACTAATAGAAATCCTTAAGTTATTTCTTATAAACACTAAAAGTTTAACATTTACTACCTTTTTTTTTTGCCTTGCTACCTCTCCAAAATTCATTTCTAAGAGATTCCCAAAAGGGGACCCACAATTTATAGTATGAACAACTGATTGCTGAAGAGCCTTCTAACTAAAAGTGAGCAGTAATACATTGAATTTTTTGGGGAAAAGCTATTTATACATATATATTTATAAAGAAACTACTGAAAAACAAATTGTAGGTTCATATGAACACAGTACATTGTAGTGCTGGTTTTGTAAATTTAGTAATTTTAGTAGGAAATTAAATTTGATTTGAACCACATATCAAACTGTCAGTTCTATTCATGTAAACTAAATGTAACTTATGCTGCCTGAACATAATCAGAAAATTAGTTATTAAGCTTTCTTTACCTGGCAACTAAAGTTTTAAGTTTTTCTAAAAGCTCTCAAGGATAGTTTTATATTAACTACCCAGGATACAATTAAAATTTTATGACAGTTGTCAGAAAATGTCTTGAGAATGTAATGCACATTTATTTCTGTGTATGAGTAATTAATACTCATTCCCAAATGGGTACCTCCTGCATAAAAGGAACAGAGGACTCCCTTTGGGTAGATTATAACTGCTGTGTCATACCTAAGATATATACAAACCATTAATGGTAATTAAAATTCATTTTGCAACAGTGATAAGCTAAGGAATCATTAAAGGTCATGACTTTGTCCTTAATTATTTGGGTTATTTTTTTTATTTAATTAGGTGAGCTTAATGAGTCTTTGGTTGCAACATGGCTCTAAACTGAGCAATGCACCTCAAAAGACCATGTCTTTGATAGCTTTCCTTGTTCTTTCTTATGCTCATGGAAGTAACTAATTGTACTCTACACATCACAGATTGGGTCAGTTAATTCTCTGGGCAAGAATAAGTTGGATGGGGAAAGGAATTTTGACTAAATTCAATTCAATTCAATTCAATTCAATGAATGTGGTATTTTAAACATATTCATCAAACACAAAACCCTTCCTCCTTGTTGGTGTAAATGGCAGTCTAACCTATACCACTCCATGCAACTGTAAAGAGAAGTGCCAAAACGGGGATTCCCTCTAGACATGAAGTCTCAAAATTTTAGATTTAACACAAGTCAGGTAAGATTTAAGGTTCATTATTCTTTTCAAAAGTAATGTGAGGAAGGTGGAGAAAGATCCAATGGTTAATTGTAATGAGAGTGTATTCCTGTTTAGGGCG
Organism: Nyctereutes procyonoides; assembly: GCF_905146905.1. NCBI lineage: Eukaryota > Metazoa > Chordata > Mammalia > Carnivora > Canidae > Nyctereutes > Nyctereutes procyonoides. Next base: position 21,446,875 of record NW_026575121.1, read on the forward strand.
GTCATGCTAAATTACCACAGATTGGGTGTCTTATAACAATAGAAATTTTTTCTCTCACAGTCAAAGCTAGAGTCCAAAATCAAGGTGTCAATAAGGCTATACACCCTCTGAAGGCACTGGGAAATTTTTCCTTGCCCCGTTCAATTTCTGGTGGTTTCTGGTGTTCCTTGGCTTTGGGGAATCTAACTCCAATCTCTGCCTCTATCTTTATAGGGCCATCTTCTCTTATTGTTTATCGTCACATGATTTTCCTATTTGTTTCTTAAAAAATAGATTCCGTTATGCATGCATGTATTTTACAGTTACATTTACAATTTTATATATTCATCTTATTGGTTCTGTTTCTCAGAAGAACTCCCAATAGAAAGAGTGAGTTACATAATCATCATTATAGAGACATTTACAACACTTGCAATTTTCAGATTAATATATATGTATAGAAAATTATATAGTCATAAAATATATGTTCTTCAACTTGGAAGAAACACATACAAAAATTATTATAATCTTTGTGCATTGACTAGAACATCTTTACTTTCCAATGATTTATTCTTTTCCTTTCTTTTTTTTCTACATACTCATTAACATAATGGTGTTCTTGAGGAAGAGAATAAAATAATTTTAAATCAGGTGCACACTAGACTGTGAAAATAACTGACAGATTATTCTTTCCTATCATTAGAAAGTAGAATAAAATAATCAGCAGTATATGTAATTTGCACCTGAAACATGTATATGTAATCTGGTCAGGTGGCATAATTCTTCTCAGTCTGAGAAATGAATATTTGTACCACAAACTCATTAAATGCACTGTAAACTGGTTAAAAAGGAAAAAGAGAAAAGTCAGTAGAATTAAACATCTAAGAAAAGACACTTCTATTTGTTTCTTTCAAACAATCTGTATTATAAACAAATAATATAAATAACATATAGAAATGACACATAGTGGCATCCTGCTGTAGGAATTTTGTCTGTAATCAAAAATCATTTAGAACCAAACTACCCTCTATGTGCTATCCAAGGAGTGAGACTGGAATTGGGACACATTGTTTGTTATCCTAAGATTATAAGAATACATCGAATATGAAAAACATAAAGTATATTTAATTTTCTTTACTTGATTTGTAGGCTCAGTCTAATTATGTTTGTTTTATTGTCAGTTAAAACCATGACAAAGAGAACAATAATCATTTTCATTGAGAAATCTTCAACTTTGTTTTTCCTTGGTGAACCAGAACAGAGCCTTCCGATATTGTTTACCCTACCCCTAGATTTTCACTATCTGGGGTAAATAGATGTAAGATAAAAACATGTCATATTAGTTAATAAAAGATTTCAGAAAGGCAATAAAAATCAAGCTTGTTTTAAGTTGATGATGACATACTTCTGTATTTGATAAAACTGGGCTTTGACAACTTGGAGAATTGGGTCATTATCTTATAATTACTTCAGCTTTCATCCCAGTTACTCATCATACCAACTTTATAGAAATGAAATTCATTGATAACTTTTAATCAGTTATCATTTGCCACGTATGTAGCAATTCCTAAAAAGCATTTTATTTTAACCACTATTTAAATAAATCTATAACTTGTATACTCTTTGTGGGACTTTGCAGAGCCAAGGGTACCTTAGGGGCATTTATTCTTAACTTGGGGCCATTATATGCCTTAGTCGAAAAAGAAAAATAAAGCAACGGTATTTTTACATATGCCATTTGATAACTGAATGTTCAAATCAACAGAGTACATAAGGCTATTGTTGGGAGAGTAGGTTAATTAAATTGACTTTCTAGTAACCATTGCCATTCTCTTCCACTGAACCATATAGTACATTTTCTTATGGGCACAGAGGTGACTGCATTCTGCATTACTTCCAGTATTGGCAAACACTTTCCCATATCCTTCCTGTATTTGCTTGGGTTGTGATCATTTTCCTTAATTCTAATAATCATGAAGATGTTCCTGCACATCTTTCCCCTAATTTTACAGAGGGATAACAAATAACTACCATATTACTGTCTATCTTTGGTAACCTGTGGAGGGAATTGTCTTACAGGTATCATTTTAAAAAGTGATATTCCTATTTTCCTCTCCAAATAGAGCAAGATTCTTAAGCCTGTAACAGAATGCACATTTCTGAATAATCTAAAGAGTCAAAGGGATATGTCAATGTATAAATTAACTCATGTAACTGTTTAAATAATATTTCATTATAAAATAATGACCTTAAAGACACTTTAACTTGTAGGAAGCTTTATGGCACGTGCAAGGGTGTGTGTGTGTGTGTGTGTGTTTCAGTGCCTATTTTTCCACTATCTTCATGTTGAGAAGAACAATGATACCTTCTTTATTGTGCAACAAGATATTGTACCACTAAAACATAACAGCAATGCTTTTAAATAGACATTTTAGCTCTGCAATATTAAACCCTTATAATTCAAAATATTATTGTATTTTTAAATACAGTAATCTATTCTTGTGAAAATTATAAATGCTAGTTTTATTGTTTTTTAAATTTTATTTTAGTAATTTTCTATAATTTATGAAACTCCTGACTTGGATTTATTTTGTTATGATCACAATAACTATAATAATATGTACTTTATTTTTCATAATGTGTTTTTATTTCAGTATAGTTGACACACAATATTACATTAGTCTCAAGCATAAAGCACAGTGATTCAATTTCTCTATAGGTTCTGCTATGCTCACCACAACTATACCTATCACCATAACACCATTATTATAATATCATTAACTATATTCTTTATGTTGTGCCCTTTATTCCCATGCCTTATTCCTTCCATAACTGGAGGTCCATATCTCCCACTCCCCTTCACCCATTGTCCAGAATCCATAAGTCTGTTCTCTGTATTTATAGGTCAGATTCTACCTCTCATTGTTTATGCATTTGTTTTGTTCTTTACATTCCACATAAGTGTGGAATCATATGGTTTTTGTCTTTCTCAGTCTGACTTATTTCAGACTATTTCAGACCTAACATAATACCCTCTAGGTCCATCTATTATAAATGCTAGTTTATCTTACCATTCTCATAAATGGTAAGATATCACCCTTTTTAACGGCTGGGTAATTTTAGTAATATTCACTTTAAATGATCTATATTTGAATGGTATAGAATTACTTGAGCTTTTCAAAGGTAATTACAAATAGTATTCATGACACAGACAGATCCCCCTTTTATATTTCAGAAACAATTTTCCAAAGTAACCAAAAACTGAAAAGGATCTTTAATTTTTATCAACAATGCCATTGATAACTTGTTTCTATTAAAATATTATATGATTCAAAATCAGAAATCATACTCAATGAGGAAAAACTGAGACCTTCCCCCTAATGTCAGGACCAAGATAGAGATGTCCTTTTTTTTTTTAAGATTTTATTTATTTATTCATGAGAGACAGAGAGAGAGAGGGGGGCAGAGACACAGGCAGAGGGAGAAGCAGGCTCCATACAGGGATCCTGACATGGGACTTGATCCTGGGTCTCCAGGATCACGCCCTAGGCTGCAGGTGGCGCTAAACTGCTGGGCCATTGGGGCTACCCAGGGATGTCTATTTTCACCATTTTTATTCAACATAGTACTGGAAGTCCTAGCCACAGCAATCAGACAGCAAAAAAAACAAAAGGCATTTAAATTGGTAAGGAAGAAGTAAAACTTTCACTATTTGCAGATGAAATATTATATAAAAAACCTGAAAGATTCTACCAAAAAAACTAGTAGATCTTATAAATGAATTCATTAAAGTCACAGGACCAAAAAAAAAAAAATCAATGTGCAGAAATCTGTTGAATTTCTATACACTAATAATTAAGCAGCAAAAAGATAAATTAGGAAATCAAACCCTTGTACAATTGCATCAAAAATGATAAGGGATAAACCTTACCAAAGAAGTGAAAGATCTGTACTCTGAAAACTATAGAACACTAATGAAAGAAATTGAAGATAACAAAAAGAAATGGAAAGAATTCCATGCTCATGGATTGGAAGAATAAATATTGTTAAAATGTCTATACTACTCAAAGCAACCTAGAGATTTAATGCAATCTTTATCAAAATACCATTTTTCACAGCTAGAACAAACAATCCTAGAATGTATAAGGAACCACCAAATACCCCAAATAGCCAAAGCAATTTTGAAAAAGCAGAGCAAAGCAGGATATACCATAAATTGCAGACTTTAGGTCATATTACAAAACTACAGTAATCAAAATAGTATGGTACTGGCACTAAAATAGATACATAGATCAATAGAATACAAAACCCAGAAATAAACCCACACTTAAATAGTCACTTAATCTTCAGCAAGCAAGAAAGAACATCTATTGGAAAAAGACAGTATCTTCAACAAATGGTGTTGGAAAAACTGGTCAGCTACATGCAAAAGAATGAAATTGGACTGCTTTGTTATACCATACACAAAAATAAACTCAAAACAGAATAAAGACCTGAATGTGAGACCTGAAACCATAAAAATCCTAGAATAGAGCACAGGTAGTAATGTCTCTGACATTGGCCAGAACCTCTTTTTTCTAGATATGTCTCTTGAGGCCAGAGAAATAAAAGTAAAAATGAACTATTAGAACTACACCCAAATAAAAATCTTTTAAAGAGCAAAGGAAACAATTGATGAAACTAAAAGGCAATCTAGGGATCCCTGGGTGGCGCAGCGGTTTGGCGCCTGCCTTTGGCTCAGGGCGCGATCCTGGAGACCCAGGATCGAATCCCATATCGGGCTCCCGGTGCATGGAGCCTGCTTCTCCCTCTGCCTGTGTCTCTGTCTCTCTCTCTCTCTCTCTGTGTGTGTGTGTGTGAATATCATAAATAAATAAATAAATTAAAAAAAAAAGGCAATCTACTGAATGGGAGAAGGAATTTGCAAATGACATATCCAATAAAGGGATAGTGTCCAAAATCTATAAAGAACTTCTAAAAACTCAACACTTCTAAACAAAATAATCCACTTAAAAATAGGTAGAAGACATGAATAAACATATCTCCAAAGAAGATATGCAGATAGCCAACAGACAGATGAGAAGATGCTCAACATCACTCATCATCAGGAAAGTGCAAATGAAAACCACAATGAAAGAAAACACACACAATGAAATATCACCTCACACCCATCAGAGGGGCTAAAATAAAAAACACAAGAAACAAGTGTTGGTGAGGGTGTGTGGAAAAAGGAACCCTCTTACACTTTTGGTGTGAATACAAACCAGAGCAGTCACTGTAGAAAGCAGTATGGAAGTTCATCAAAAAATTAAAAATAGAACTGTCCTACAATCCAGTAATGACACTACCAGGTATTTACTCCCAAAATACCAAGACACTAATTCAAAGGCATACATGTGTCCCGATGTTTAATAGCAGCATTATTTACAATAGCCAAATTATGGAAGCAGCCCAAGTGTCCATCAATAGATGAATGGATAAAGATGATATGATGTGTATATATCTATATGTAATATATATATAGATTTCTATATATACAGAATATTATTCAGCCATAAAAAGAATGAAATCTTGCCATTTGCAATGACATGGATGGATGCTAAGTGAAATAAGTCAGTCAGAGAAAGATAAATATGTGGAATTTAAGAAACAAAACTAACAAACAGAAGGGAAAAAGAGAAAGAGACACACCAAAAAACAGAGTCTTAACTATAAAAAAAAAAAAAAAAAAAAAAAAAAAAAACAGTTACCAAAAGGAAGGTTGGTAGAGAATGGGTAAAATAGGTGATGGGGATTAAGGAATGCACTGTTATTATGAGCATTGGGTGTTGCACAAAATTGTTGAGTTCCTATATTGTGTACCTAGAGCTAATATAACACTGTATGTTAACTATGCTAGAATTAAAGTTGAAAAAATAAACAAAAATCAGGAATAAATTTTAAAATGTTGGGACACCTGGGTGGCTCAGTGGTTCAGCATCTGCCTTTGGCTCAGGGCGTGATCCTGGAGTCCCTGGATCGAGTCCCATCTTGGGCTCTCTGTATGGAGCCTGCTTCTCCTGTGTCTCTGTCTCTGTCTTTATCTCTCATGAATAAATAAATAAAATCTTAAAAAGAAATAAAATGTCCTTTGGTTTAGGTGGATAATTCAAAGAAAAATATGCCAACACAGGTAAAAAAAAACAGTTTGATTTTCCTCAACTCATTGCAATTAGTCTTATCCTATTTGCAAGACAGTCTTTTCTTCCAACATACATTTTTTAGTTTTTGAAATGTGTATGTGTGTGTGTGTGTGTGTGTGTGTGTGTGTGAGAGAGAGAGAGAGAGAGAGAGAGAGAGAGAGAGAGAGAGAGAGCTAGTTGGGGAAGAATGAGTCATGTGAATTTGCATGGGAATATTTTCCCACTTACATATGAGGCTTTTTATTTTGTCCTACATGAAAATAAAACACTTTCAGAATGCTTTTTATACTTGTAGATGCATTTTTAAAAAGTTTTTGATTACTGATATACACCTTCTCATTATGTCAGACAATTGTTTGTAGCTTATAATGAAGGTAAAATTAAGTGACAAATAGAATGCAAAATACAAGTAGAATGAAAAATAAAGGCAATATGTTCATTTTTTGTTTTAAGCAGAGGTGATTTATATAATGGAGACTAAAATAGAAAAGAGGTGCAGTTTTAGATTTAGCAAATAATCGTTATAGTGCTTAAATTATACTAGGTGCTTTATATATACTGTTATTTAATGTTTTTTTTTAAGATTTTCTTTATTTATTCATGAGAAAGAGAGAGACGAGAGAGCGAGAGAAAGAGTGAGAGAGAGAGAGAAGTAAAGACAGAGGGAGAAGCAGGCTCCCCGAGGAGCAGGGAGACTGACACAGGATTCCAACCCAAGATCCTGGGATCACGACCTGAGCTGAAGGCCGAGGCTTAACCTACTAAGCCACTTAGGCACCCTAATTCTTAAAACAATATTATTTAGTAGGTTCTATTATCCCCATTTTTGAAGAGAGAAATAATGCAGTTAGGAGTTCCCATATTTGCCCAAGTTCATACAACAGGTAATTAGCAGAGCCAGGTTTTGGAACCAGATACTCTGGTTAGAGAGGCTGTGATCCTAACTATGTATAACCTCTCAGATAACTTCAAGCTTGTTTTAGTTTTTTGAGAATTTAAACATTACGCTAATTAACAGGCAAAAAAATAAATCTTTAAATCATACTAACTTAAAATTTTTTCCCATTAATTTGCTTAGATCCTATTTTTTACTCTTACTCCTTTATGATTTTTCCCTTTCTTACTGATTAAACTTTCCAGCTGTTATATACATTTACCTATCCTTTTTCTGTTTTCTATATCATATAGCCTTTAATTAATTATTTAGTCTTCCTCAATTATTTAGATTTGATTACTCTTCCTAGTTGAATAAACAGTTATATATTTTCTTTTTTACTTATTAGTTTAATAATATAAGGATCTAGGCCTGTGACTTTTAAATATGTTACATTAGTTTAAGTGTTTGTGATTTTCAAAGCAGCCTACTATTTTTATTTTAAGTGTATCTTCCATGCAGGGGTTATTCAATCTTGTTACTAATATCTAATTATTCTGCACTGTAGTCAGAAAACACAGGACTCACAATTCCTGCCTTCTGGAATGTATATATATTTATTGTCATTCAAGATTAATTAATTCAAAATTATTTGATTTCTATGGAAGTATCCTTCTGAATTTTGTAACAAGTAATAAACATGCTATTAGTACTCAAATGTGATTAGAAGCTTGATAATATGAATATTTTTCTTTGTCCTAGACAATTTTTCTAGTCAATTCCAAAGAGTTTTACATAATTTTAAGTAATGTTCTGGATAGGCATCAATTTTTGCATCTCTTCCATATTTCAATGTAAACTTATTATAGTCCACAATTATCTTAATTTTGTATTTCCAGTGCTAAGTATCATTCCTGCTGCATGGTAGGCTTTCAATAATAAATGTTTTCCTTTATTTTTGTTTTTATTCTATTACCAGTGACATGGAGTAAATGTGGCAAATAAATGATGTTCATGAAGGACAGCAGTGAACAAAGTCATTCAAAATAATTTCTTGTTACAGATACAGCCTAGATAAATGAAATAAAACAATGAATACATTATTATACTCTACAGGATTGCTATTCAGAATACAGTTGGATTTAAAAAATTATTAGCAAAATTAGATGATTTCTATAATAATGAATTTTCATGTTAGATATTCCCAGTGCTCCTAAAATGACCAGCATGGGTACTTACCCTCTTCCTATGAAGACTTTTTTTCTCCAGGGTTATGGTAAAGTAGGTTGTATGCTCAATTTGTAACTAGATTTTAATAAATATACAAACTATTTGTACCTCAATGATTTTCATCCTTTCCTAAAATGTTTTCCACAGAATACTGGTTCTGTGAGGATAATTAATTGATTTTAGAATAAAAGATATGTGTCCAAATATGTTTACATAGGGATCCCTGGGTGGCGCGCCTGCCTTTGGCCCAGGGCGCGATCCTGGAGACCCGGGATCGAATCCCACATTGGGCTCTCGGTGCATGGAGCCTGCTTCTCCCTCTGCCTGTGTCTCTGCCTCTCTCTCTCTCTCTCTCTCTCTCTCTCTCTCTGTGACTATCATAAATAAATAAAAATTTAAAATAATTAAAAAAAACAAATATGTTTACATATTATATTCATCTCTGGAAGAGGTTCAGTGAAGAGTAACATATTAGAACGTCTTCAAAATGCTCCATTATAAAATTGTGCTGAATTTTGTTAAACCCGGTATTTCCAAACTTACTCAAATACATGATTACATAATTAAATACATTATTATAAATGACTGAAATAAATCAGATAGCTCTATGTGGGTGAGGGTACAAATGTGTATACTAAACTAGTTTTATCAGGAAACTATTACATTAGAAACATTGGTCCAAAGGCTACTTTATCATGAAAGGTTTTAAAGATAGTTGACAAGACATTAATTTTATAAAAGTTTGATGATCAAAGATATGTTCTAAATTTTGACTATATCTTGGGGTAACTGTAAGGCTAATTTTCTTGGTTATATGGTGCTAATTAAACAAGAGGAAAGAGGAATCTATGAGAAATGCGACTTCAGACTCATGGATATAATAATACTACTTTTTTCTTGAAATTATTGAGTAGAAAACAAATTATAATAACATTATTTGAAAAAAAAAACAATTGTCATTTAAAAACTTGCCTTTTATATTTAGCAAAAAGCAGCCATAACTGAAAAAAATCCATAGTTCCAAAACATTTTTACATGTAAGGCAAAGAGATGAATTTTGAGTTATTGATAGATACAATCCATATTTTCATCTGTTTGCTGTTGTTTTGCATTAAAATTTTGTAATTGTTGAATAACTGAAGCTTAATGGCTAAATTCAAGTAAGAGAATGTCATGCAAAGTTTACAAAATTCTTTGTAAGTCACAGAATCTAAAATCCCATTAGTATTTCTACAAAAAAATTACAGTACAAAAATATCAATATTTTATAAGACTTCCCTGAAACAAATGAGGTGCAGAGACTTCTGGTTTTCCTTCAACATCTACTCCCTCCTTGCTCCACAGAAATGTCCATTTTGATTGGGCATGTGGTCACCATGACATATTTTCCAGCCTGTCTTGATATAAAGTACTGGGCAATCAGTGATAAATAGAAGTACTAGAGGATATTTTTGGCCTCTTCTTCATCTCCTCCACCATCCCCCTGCCTGGGTTTTAGAGCTGCTATCTTAAGTTAGAGGCAATGTATGGGAAAGCAACAAGGACAAAGAAGCTATGGCCCTGACAACAGAAAGCCCCATACCAGCCCTAAATTTGTATATAAGCAAAAAAGGAAATTACTATTTGGTTAATGTCACATGCTAGTTTGGGTTTTGTGTCACTTGCAGCTAAACTTCAGCTTCACTAATACAGAATTGTTGGAGGGAAGAAGGATGATGCTGGCAAAACAAGTTGGCATTTTTATCAAAGAACAGTCATTCTTTACCTTTTAAGTGATTCACGAACGCACAAGAGAGGCATTACATACAACATTACAAACGATACTCTAGACTAATATCCCTGATTTCTCTACTACAACTTGTTTGATTAGCCCCTTGACACTATTCTCAATTGAGGGAAAGCAAAAGTAATTCATGACATTTTCAGAAATTTGGCTAATCTACTTTCACAAGCTTGTCAGCTGGAGTTTTAAGCTCAGGGTGACTCGGCAGTTATTTATTTATTTTTTTTAATTTCTCATTTTCTAAGAGAAGCAGAGCTTTTCTAGTAACAAATCCTTTCATTTATGTTGGCCAATAGGGTCTTTTCCTAGACTTCTTGTGAAATCTCCCTAAAATGACCTTGGAACTAAGATCCCAAAGGACCGTATTCAATTTAAACCCTCTCTGCCTAAAGGAGACTAACTGGTTATTTTTTACAGTGACAGACTTGAAGCACAATGCATCTTGCTGCAGAAAAGATAGAGAATATGATTCATAGCATCATAGAGCCATATGATTCACAGCATTCATAGCTCACCAACTTTGGGAAAAGCACCTGGAATCACATGCCCTTCTGCTATTCCTTGGCTCTTTCTGTATTGAGAAGAATTAAATTAGAAAGAATTACAAAGAAGGTGGCAACATAGAAGAAAACTAGGAGGGAAGAGATAACAGGAAATGAATGAGTTCTAGAACTCATGTCAAATTTAAGGCAAACTGAGAGTGACAGCTAACCAATTTTTAAAAATTCTCCATGTACTCTGGTACCTACATATAGAATATAACATAAACACTGACACCCTAATGATAAAGAAGAATGAAGTTCTAATCTTAGTGTTAAGTAGACACAAAGTTCGGTTAATTTAAATTCCAAGGCTATGATTAACTACTGATGTGCATTTTTAGATTGTCAATTTTTCTTTCTTTTTTTTTTGCACTGCAAATAGTGTGGAATAATTCTCTAAAAAGTGGAGCAAAAACATGTATCATATAATATAGGATGCAATTCCAGGAGCCAAATAACCTACATTTGCTTTATTCAGTTTCACGGAAAAAAAAAAATATTTTGTGTGGGAATTTTATCCTAATGAAGGAAGTGCCTGATTTTTCTATTACCTATTGCTAAATTTTTTTAAAGATTTTATTTATTTATTCACAAGAGACAGAGAGAGAGAGAGGTAGAGACACAGGCAGAGGGAGAAGCAGGCTCCATGCACTGGGAGCCCAACGTGGGATTCGATCCCGGGTCTCCAGGATCGCGCCCTGGGCCAAAGGCAAGCGCCAAACCGCTGTGCCACCCAGGGATCCCACCTATTGCTAAATTTTAATTGTAAAATGAACCCATTTATTAACAGGCCAAACACAGAAAACACTAATGCAGATTGTCTTATAGTTGACAGTCCCCCAAAAGGGTCTTTCTCCAGTCCCCTAAAGATGAGAAAGATAAACCCACAGGTACCTTGTTTCCTATGAAAGTTAGCCCCACCTACTTTCCATCCCAATCTGGTTCAAGGCAGATTATTACCCATATCACCTGGAACATCTGATCTTAGTTGAAATTTCCTGATATTGATTTCTAGATTCTAGGTTATTCCCCCATCTCAGCCTATACTACCGTGGTGTCTAGTTTTGTAAAGAGTTTCATGCCCAGAGCATCTATGAGCTATTTTCCTGTGTCGCCTAGGCTCGATATTTCCCTGTCTGAATGTTTACTTCCTTCCTCCATTCTCTAATGCTAGGCCATCTCTTTCTTTGAGCATCACCAAGTTCCACTTTAGAATTTTAGTGCAGATGTGTGAAAAACCAAAGTTTGGATGGTGTCATTCCCTCTCAGGTATCAGCTGGGCATAATCCCAATAACTTCTGACATATTTACTGAATCCAGTGCCAGAGCTTGATGCTTATCTCAACTCCCTTTGCATTATGATGTAGTAAGTCTTATGGTTAATTCAGTTCTACAAACAATGTTGAGAAACTACAGAATTCCAGGCACTGGATTAAAATGAATCAGATATGGATTCTATCTTTGGGGAAAATCATATGCATATTAAAATCAACATAATATGTTCACTATGTTGATGATTGGCCCAGTGATTTAATGATATGAAATAGCTAAAAGAAAATAACCTGGGCATCTCTGTACTAGTCAAAAGGAAGTCTAGTTCTTTTTTTTTTTTATTTATTTGTTTATTTATTTATTTATGATAGTCACAGAGAGATAGAGATATATAGAGAGAGGCAGAGACACAGGCAGAGGGAGAAGCAGGCTCCATGCACCGGGAGCCCGACGTGGGATTCGATCCCGGGTCTCCAGGATCGCGCCCTGGGCCAAAGGCAGGCGCCAAACCGCTGCGCCACCCAGGGATCCCAGGAAGTCTAGTTCTAAGACAAAATCACTCAACCAATTTGGAAGAAGATTAAAGAAAGGACCAACAAAACAGCAGAATGTTCCTTGTGTATCCTTCTATCCCCAATGCCTAAAATACAGCCGAGTACATTGTAAAAATGCACTAAATACTTGTTGAATGATTACTGATGGGATGAATTTATTCTTACTGCAAATTAAACTTGTATAAGTTAAATAAATCAATGTGAAATTTCCCTCATGTCAGTATGTAACTCAAATATATGTGCCATATGTACTAAATTGTAACACATAAAACGTATTTGTAAGGTGGCTTTATACATTACTTCAATCAGGACAAAAACTGCTCAAAAAGAGAGACAACATTTCTGTGGAAGATTGAAGAGTTAAATTTGTTACTTAAATTGAGAAACTATGCAAGGGAAAAAAGACCTGACCCTCAAAAGAAATGTGATTTGGGTGAATGCCAGGTGCCTACACAGACAATTCTGTGTTCAATCATTTGAAAATTAACAAACGTTTCAAGAGGTATCTCAATACTGTAAAGTTTCTCCTGTATATAAAAAATACATGTGTAATGGAGACATTTGATTGCCTCTGCCATTTGATAATATCCCCATTTTTACACATTTTGGAGCCATTTCTATTTCCATTATAATCATATAAATCCAGAAGAATTATTTAATCTTATTTCGCAAAGTAATTTCATATACAACGATTCATTATTGATAGGTGCTATAATTATTCCATTCCATTCACTCAGAGTTTATACTGCTTCTATGGGGGTTTCCGAGCATTCTCCCTTTTAAATGCTGAAATAGTCTTTACTTCTAAAGTGCTCCTTATATCAAAGCTCCTGAGATGCATAAGCTATGTCAAAAGGACATTTCAGACAAAGAAATGGTTAGTCCAAGACAGACTGGGAGAACATAGTATTGTTTATAACACTCTGTTCTGTATTTTAAGACCTTAATAACCCTTCTACAGAATCTGAGCCAATTGCTAATCAATAGTAATTACTTTTTTTCTAACCACCTAAAAAGTACTTTTTAACCCCTAGAAGTAAGTTTTTAGAATGCCACATATTTATTTTCTAGACATTAACTATGAAGCCATAACTTGAGTTTTGATATTTATAATGTATTCTGTTGCAGCTTTATAGTAGGGCCATTTTCAGCAACTGAAAGTGAAATAAGACCTTTTCCAAGAAGGTAGTTGTAAAAGTTATAATTTTTTGAAAGATTAAGGCAGTAAAACATTTCCAATCAACCACAAATTTTATTGAGTAAGGTTATATAGATATTAAATGGATAGCCAGATACATAAACATACTATGAAATATTTCTTCTGAACTCAAATAAACTAATAGCTAAAATCCGTGTAGTTTATATACAAAAAGTAAAGCCTGAATATGCTAAATATGGACACTTTTTGTTGGCTTGCAGAAAAACTGCTAGGTGTCAGATTTTATTTAATAGGTGCAGGACATCATCATTAGCAAAGCTAATACAAAATTAGGGAGGCACCTGGGTGGCTCAGTCAGTTAAGCGTCTGCTTTTGGCTCAAGTCATGATCACAGGGTCTTGTAGTCGAGTGGGGCTCCCTGCTCAGCAGGGAGTCTGCTTCCGTCTCTTTTCCTACTTGTGCTCTCTCTTGCTATCTCTGTCTCTCTCTCTCAAATAAATAAATATTTTTTAATCCTAAAAATTAGGAAAATCTAGAGCAATTACTAAAGATTAACAAGAGATTTGGAGGAAAAACAAACAACATGCTAGTACAGTAATGGTTAAAATTATGATGGCCTAGGAGACACATCTACTGAAGAATAGAGGTACAACATAAAGTAGCTCTGTGTGTCCATTTTAAAAAGTACTTCTTTGATGTTACCTCTAGTCTGAGCCACATGCTTACATTGGAGATACAAAAGTTATTTCACAGAAAAAAAGTACTTTCTCTCAAATGTTTTTTATTTGTTTTTAAGGATTCTCTAATATAATTAATGGAATTACTGGGTCACTTATTCTAGAAACTTAGGTATCAATTTTTAATTTTTTTTTCCTTTTATCATCCAAAAGTGGCTAAATAAAGAAAAAAATTATCTGCAAAACATACCTTTCATTTTTTCCTACCATTGTTACTGTCTAGTTCACATTTGCATTATTTCTTTTAATTTTCTCTCCTGAAACTATCTGAAGTTCCTTTTGCATATTAAAGTACTCAATTAGTCGTACTATTGTAACTGTTATAATAATCAACTTGTATTTGAAGTTTTCCATTTACACATCGGTGTTCTCCATTACACTGGTAAATCTAGAGGGTAAAGGTCCATGACATACTCATTTCTCTAGCGTCTATCATATAAAACAGTATATGAGCAGAATAAAATTAGTTTCAGACTCTTATTCTGAGCCTAGACTACCAATGCTATTCTTTGAATGCAATATAAAAACCATTCTAAATTTGTTTAGAGTCCTATAATAGTACTTTAATTAACAAGAGATAGAGTCTTAAAATACATCTTTAAATTTCAAAAAAAAATTTAGGTAATGGAGACTTCAACTTTGTATATGCATGTAATATGATATTATGTATATCATGATATCATGTATATAATACACTATATGAAAATATGTATCTTGTTTGTTTCTTCTAGAGCCTGAATACAAAATGTAGGTACTGGGAAAAACTGGCTACTATAATATAAATAGTACACTACTTGAGTATTAAGGTATAAATTTTATTTCTCTGTAAAAAAAAAGAAAAGGTGATTTACTTTTGAGTGGATTTTCTTCAAAGAAACAAACAGGTAATTTCTGTTTCCATATTTCTAATGCCACAGCATTCGAAAAATGGAAGGAACTCAGTATTTTTCTTCTTTGGTAGTTAGACATTTCAGAACTTTAAAAGCAGAGTTAGAGTCTTAGATAAATCAAGGTGATAAGACCAAAAGCTTTATCATGTTGTATATGAATTTCCATGACACAATAAAATATAAATAGTTCTTAGTAGATTGCAAGGTGGTTTTTAATATAAATTTTGAGCTTGAGATAATTAGATGCAAATTACATATAATTCAGTGAAAACAAATCACATTTTCAACATCTTTTGAAGATATTTAAGAACTAAACCTGAGAAAATAACATAAAAATAATCTAGTAGGACTTTTAAGTAAGTTAAAAACTGTCTTCTTCAAGAAATAGGCCTATAATGTCTTCAAAAACTCTAGAGACATTCTGCCCTTAAATCTTCTCTGGTAAAATGAGTTATAGCAAGCACAATTCTTCTGTTAAAGAACAATTTCACTTTTTTCTGGCTTTTCACTCACTCTTATCCTTGACAATAAGAGACTGAAGAATAAGAAACTCCCCAATTTAACATAGAGAATAATATTCTTATATTAATAATAATATTATAATATTATTATAATAATATTTTTCTGAAAGTTTTGCAGTGGATTTTCATGGGACGCATCATTGTAGGTGATGACATGATAATTTCTACTCATGAATTAATCTAAAATTATATTACCCAGGTTAGCCTACATTATGATATTATAAGTGATTGAATGTCTGCTATCATAAAACAAAACTTTATTTCTTGATAATTTTACATCATCTTTGCAGGTGAGTGTTTCTTTACAAAGCCACTTGGAGATCAGACTAACTGATACTACATTCTCACCTAGAACATGTAGCCTTCTAGGTCATCTCAGCTGAAAAGAGAGAGATTGAAGGATTGTGCTCTTATTAGCCTGGATATACTTCATCCCATCAGCCAACACAAAGGAGATGAATCTGCCTAGCTGCTAAGGATTTGGGAAGTACAGGGAGCAGAAGGAATATTTTTGGAGAGGGTTACTCTTTCCACCACAATAATCAACAGTCTATATGTTGTAAATATGCTGATCAAATTGTACTAGTAAATTATTTTTATAATGTTTGAAGTACATAATTTAATTATTAATATTTTGTAGTAGAACGGTGGAAAACATCCTGAATTATAGTCTTACAGTGTTTTACTTAGGTCTCTATCGTGGCAAACAGTCAAACTACAGTTGTTTGTTAGGAAAGAAACAAGTCTACAGTACTCCTCTGAAACAGAACAGGATATTATTTCATAACAAAAAGGGCAAGCAACTATTAAGAAGAAAGAACAAAACCCGTGAACCTATGTGTGTCACAGGCCAAACTAGATCAGCAGCTATGTTTTGTTATTTAAAATCAATACTTAAGAGCCTTTCCTTCTTCACAAAGATAAAGGAGTTATCAGAGCTAATGGTTGATGTGAATGCTTAGCACTGTTTTAACAGATTACAGGTCGATTTTAATTTTGCTTTACAAATTACAAAGGAGCCCATCAATAAGATTATGGACGAGAGACACCCAAATACTGCTGAGGAAGTAGTCCATCCTTTCAAGTTCAAATAGATTAGAGAAAAACATAAGGGAAAAAATTGCCAGTAGGCACGAGAAAGGAACTTATTTTTTGTGAGTAAACCATGCAAAAATCTTATGGATACAATTACGTTATAAAAGAAGCTGATAATTATTTATCATAAAGACTTGCTTAGAAGTTTAGAAAAATTTCCTTGGTTAATCCAAAAACGTGACTACAGATACTTTAAATATACAAAATTAACACTAAAAACACAATATATTCATTGAGACTTTGAATATGTAATACTGAGTAAGTGTAGTCTATTTTATAAATGTAGATTTTAGGACTATTTTAATATTAAAGAGATTCCTTTCAGAGAAAATCATAGAACTTCAGAGAAACCTATGCTTCTCACCTACTAATAAATATAAATATCACCATGTACATGATTATATAATGAATTATATTGCTTTCCCTTTACTGTATAGGAACCATCATTCCCCTCTACAATAATTATAATAGAAACCCCCGATAGATTTGATAAGCATTTTTTAAAAGAGGGAAAAGCTGAAGTAAAAAAAAATCTAGTCTATAATATGACAAATGTTCATAAATTTATAACATCTTGTTATATTCTAAGTTAAATGTATGATTAGTATATGATAGAGAAGATATTCAAAGAAAAGCATCGTGTGTGTGAGTGTGTGTGTGTGTGTGTGTGTGTGTGTGTGTGTTTATAAAGAATCTACAGAGATAGATGATGAGTACACCCGGACTATGATATGTAGAATGTTATACAAAGGTCAATGTCAGAAGTAGGACCAAATTATTGACAAAGAACAGAAGTGAATGATTATTAGCCAGCCATGCCACTATTTCTTTTATTACTAACCAGGGCCATTATTACACCTAAGTCCATTTCCAGTAAAAAGACTGCTTTGGGGAATCGCTTTACATAGTATCACACAAATTTAGACTTTAAAAAGAGTCTTTTATGATATGACGATTTTAGCATAGTCAAAAGAGAGGTCGAAAGTCCTGTCCTGCAGCTGCCCAAGTGGGGGTCAGGGGGACTTAACACTGACTGCGTTAGACTCCCGGCTACGCTTTGCTGCAGTCATTTCAGAGGGCCTCTGGTGAGATTCCATTCTCTGCAAAGTACACAGAAAGATGTTTCACAAGGGGAGAGTTAAAGAGTTGCTGAGGAAGAAAATACCCCAAAGCCCTCTTTGGCACTGACAAAAAAAAAAAAAAAAAAAAAAAAAACCTTTCTTCCCTCCCTGAAACTTTAAGAAAGTGCCCTAGTACACAGTGAGTTCCTCTGGAGCAATTGCCCGAGTCAGCGCCTCAAGCAGAGAGGGCAGGCGCTAACAGTAAAAGAAGGCAGTGATGCAAAGTATGGGCTTAGTCTGGAAAATGCTGGATTCCCCTCAGACCACTCGGGATGCAGTCAGCCAGAAGCTGAAATTTGGTTCTCAAGACTCCTTAGGGCAAAGGTTCAAATGGCTTATTCTATAAGTTGTTCCTAGGATTGTTTTTAGTTGTAATTAAGGGAACTGAAATTCTGTAAGCCAAATGGAAGACTTTGTCAATGAAGTGAGACATAATTACCTGGTGGTAGTGGAAAAGTTCTTAATTTGTGCTTCAATGACAGAGCTGACAAGCACAGGGTTTTGAAAACTTGAGAAGTGGGGTCAGAAGGAATCGTTAAAAGGCTACAAGCGGAAACTGCACTTAAGTTTCTTCTGTGCAGTGAATTTGAAACCTGTTGTTTTCTGTCAGTAAGAGTCACTTTTGATCACAATCAGAAGGGAATTGTCAGGAGAGTAAAGTGCATGAAACATCTCACCCTTTGACTACTTACATCCTGCTCAAACTATTAATATGCTCACTTTCCTAGGACCTGAACTCTTGGTGATTGTGAACAGATTTGTGTAAACAAATAAGCTACTAAGAACACATATTTCTTAAAGCCCTTTTCTATCCCCGCAAAATAGGAACGTTTGCCTTCTGACATGTTTTTTTTTAGAAGACACTCTAGGCTTGCTATCTGAACAATATTTTATTATACATTGCTTCATTTAACCTTACAAATCTCTTGAGGCAGACAGTAACTCTAATATTATGAAAGTAGACTCCCTAGAAGTTAAATACTTATTTGATATCAACTTAACCGAAAGGGTAGATCAGGATTTAAATGGAGGTCAACCCAGGCAAAGTCCATTCTTTCTCACATCACTAAGCTTGCAGCTTCAGCTACTTCAACATGCACAGCTAAGAGCATATTTTTACACATTGGAGAGCAACAGAAATTTTTTTAAAAAATCAGAAATACCGAGCTTATTGAGTCCCAAAATAGTTGTTTCTCAATGCTGGGAGAGGTAGTCTCATGCATAGTCTTTCAACCCTCACTGGGCCACACGAGAACAGGCCTAGAGTCTAAAAGGCCCTCAATCTACAGGGCCTCACTTGAGGAATACCTTTCTCTGTTCCAGGCTTGATGTGTACTCCTTAATTCTGTTTCAGCACAGGAGTCAGTGGCCCTCAGGTACACCTCAGCCTTCTGCATTCAGACCCTGTGGCACAGGGGGTAGGGTCCGTCCACTGCAGCATAAGGTTGGGGTGTGCAGCTACATTGCCTGCCCAGCCTGCAGGGTGGATCTGCTGGCCATGAGGGACCCGTGCATTGCAAGGCACCGGGTCTTGTGCACCCTCCCCTTTCTTGCTGTAAGCAAAGGCCGTACTGCTGGAGCCTGGCCTGTATGTTTCCTATTCTTAGCAACACGGAATCATAATCTGGTCTCTTCCCTGGGTGGCACTTAACTGCCTTTTAATCTTGACTGCACAGCCTGGCCTCCCAGTGAATGGTGAAAACACTCAGCTCTGGATGTCATAGTAGGTAATTATGTGAATTCAAATAAATGGTCAATTAATAAAATTGGCTGCGAGCTACTCTTGAATTGCAGAGTTGAAAGGGAAGATTTAACTCAAGACATCTTTGTCTCCGGGCCATAACTTAAAATATCTTTTTGATTTAAAGCTACCTTATCTAACTTCCACTTTGTCTGAACCCTCCCACGGCCTCTGCCACAGACCTGCCACTGCCCAGTCTACACTTACCTATAGTAGTATGATCCACTGTCAGTCCAGAAGCTAGGCACTGTGTGGTCTTAGAATTTCTTGACCCATATGGAGCACTACTTCCACATAAAAATGTATTTACAAGGAAAAAATATTCAAACACAACAAACTATAAATCTATGATCACCGATGACATCATCACCCTGATATATTTTTTTTCTGCGCCCAGCATGTAGGCTGCTGTGTTTTACACATCATTAAACCTTTAAAAAGCTCCTGGTTTTGGACACAAATAGATCTCACTGAAGCAGACATACTAAATGCATGAGCGATCAGAGCAAAGCCATCTCCCCTGAGTAAGTCAATGGAGAGTTGTGAAACCGAGTCACAGGAACTCCCAGAGCCACCCAGGTGGGGCAAAATAAAGCATCACCAGCAGACCATGGTCATGCTCCTCATTTATATTAAAACCACGGGTATATGGGTCTGTAGATTGGTGTATCTGGAGTATAAATATGCTGCCTGCATGTATGCTTGTATATATATGGTGATTAGTAATACTCTAAACAATATTCAGTTTCACATGTCCTCTAACAGCTTTCTTTGGTTGAATTCATGGACTTTTGTGGGGTTTATTTCACATTCTTGGCTTTGGCTGGACATTGTTCAGGCTTGGGGAGTTCGATAATAAGGACTGATGTCTCAACTCTTCTGTTTTCTATGTTCCTCTACCTTTACTTATTCTAAATAGAATTCTTATTGATTCTTCCCCTCTACTTCCTGTGTAAACCTCTTCCTGCCCCATTTCCACATCCCAGCTTTCATAGCAGCATACACTACCTACCCAGTCATGATGTGGAAAATCCAGGAGCCATCCTTCCTTCTCCCTTCCACAGGTAAATCCAATCTATTTGCAAGTCCTCTTGGCTGCGCCTTCAGAATAGATCCTGCATGTGCACTTGGCTTCTATCTCTTGACTCCTACTTTAGCCAAAACCACCACTTCTCATCTGGGTGCCTGCTGCATACTCCATACTATTCTTTCGGCCTCTTTAGCATGCTCCCGAACATTCACCTTTAAGCTCAAGCCAGAGCAATCCATCGAAACAATAAATGAGAGCTCATTATTCCCCTGCTTTGAACATCACACTGTCTTCTCCTCGTGCTGTAAATAAAATGTGAACTCGTTTTCAGAATAAGGATTTTGTGATCTGACTGTTGCCCTGTTGCTGTCATCACCCACCACACTCAACCTTACTTACTAGGCTCTACCTTCACTTCAAACAGAAAGTTTGAAGTTTTTCAAGAGAAAAGCCCATTCAGTCCTCAACAGATTTACATGGCCCTCTTTGCCAAAACCATTGTTCCATCCTTGACACCTTTTTGTTTTCAAGTTTGGATTTAAATGTTACCTGTTAGATGGTGAGTCCTTATCCAGTCATTCTAGATTAGCAGCCTAATTGCCTATCCACCCCCCTTTTTGAATCACATTATCCATTTTTATTTTCATCAAGCACTTTTTGCAACTGAAATATTGTACAGCTTTTTTGTTTTTAATTTATTAATTCTACCCTCCCTCAATGCAGTCCTTTGTAAAAGCCATTGACTGTCATCCCCCATTATATTCCCAGAGGCTAAAATGCGTCTGCCATGCAGTCCATGCTTGAGAAACAATTGTGGGACAGGAATGAAAGGGCTTTGTTGCTGACAATAGACCAGAAGGATGTAATCTTAAAAGCTGGCAGACCCAAAAGGAACACTGACATTGACATCCTGTTTCAATATTTTTTATGAGAAATTTTGATATTGTTTTACCAGCAGCTTGGCAAAGATTTTAAAAATGATTTTAAATATGGCAAAAAAGACTGATGAAGAAGTGGAGGGATCACTACATGTGATGTCACTAAAACGACAATATCTTCTGAAAATGCAAGACTCTTAAAACAGAGAGAACTATGTGAACTTATTTCTTCCTCCTCCTCTTTCTTTCTTTCTTTCTTTCTTTCTTTCTTTCTTTCTTTCTTTCTTTCTTTCTTTCCTTCCTTCCTTCCTTCCTTCCTTCCTTCCTTCTTCTTTCTTCTTCTTTTCTTTCTTTCTTTCTTTCTTTCTTTCTTTCTTTCTTTTTCTTTCTTTTTTCTCTTTCTTCCAAGTTCTCCTTCCTTCCTTCTAGTTATTTGAATTCTCCTCTCAGAAGTTAGTATATTAATCATAAAAATATTCCATCGAGTTGCTGATATAGCAACACATTTTACTTTTTTCCTGATTCATAGTCAATAGGGAGTTCTCTCTCACAAGTGATTTTTTCTATATCTTTCATCCATCTCAGGAATGCAAATAAAAATTAAACTCACTCAGATACATTATGCACATAATGTAGGGTTGTTGGCTTTTTTAAATTTTGGTACCCTGAGGATTTTTTTGTTGTTCATAAATCAATGGAAGGGTTATATTCATCCACACAGACGTAGCCTCTTTTCTCTCCGATAGACATCATGTGGAGAATATTCTTCCCTTAGGAAGCTATACAAATATAATACAATATCATAAAGTTTGTACATGTTCTTTTAACTGTTTCAGATCAATAAATGTACATTTTGAATACCATATACTCATTCATGTTTGATTGGTGCTAAAACGCTATGTAAATCATTTTTGTTGGTACATTGCTATGTCTTGAAATTGTAACCTCAAATTGATCCTAATGCTGATATACAGTTTTCACTCTTGTATCAAGAACATAACAGCATGCAAAATAAATAGTGATAGCAACTTAAGTGCAGAAGAATAATTATCTAGTTTTGTGATAAAGATTGTCTTTCCATTTTCATGAATGGATATGCCCTCGAGATTCACAGGGTATGATGAAGACAAGCTGTATAGGAAACCCAGAAAGTATAGTGAAACAAATTCCTGAAATGAACTTCCTCAGTCCTAGGTTCATAGAAACTGGAGAGAATGGCAGATTTTGACAGAACAGCTGCTAATGCTAGTATAGAGAAAACTTCAAATTTATCTCCATCTTAGATTTCATGTTCTGCTTTACACCTCTCATGTGGTTGGTGATCTCTTTAGGCTTTTCTATCATTGAACGTCTTCATACTCAAATATAAGATTTCTTTTTGTACTAAAAATGTTATTTTATGAAAGCAAGAAAATATATAGACATTCACGTACAGTTCTGTATATTTAAATGCATTCTTTCTAGAACACTGGTCTACCAGAAAATAAATAGAATGGTAATCTATTCATTGTTTTAACATCTGGTGCTCATATTTCCTCTACTTGGGAGGGACCCTAAGACTTGAAAAAATGCTTAGGCAAGAGCCTAAGCAAACATGGAGAATCCCTCTCCTGCTTCCTTAGAAAAAGAAATTATTAGTTTTTATTTTAGTGGTTTTCTTTGCTCCAGGAGGGAGGAGAGAATGAGAACAGCAGAGAAGGAGGGGATTTGGAGAAGAGACAAGGAACGTATGAGAATCTGGTTTCATAGTGGAGCTGGGCGTGGAAGAAATTCAAGGTGGCAGAGTCCCTCAAAGTTTTTAAAAACATAAAAGCTTAGTGTTAAATTTGAAGTTACTTGACCTTTGATATAACTTATCAGATTTCCCCTTATCCTAAAATATTAAGAAAAAAAAAGTCCACTACATTGAAAAATACTTTCCAGGAGTGTACATTTTTGTAAATAATAATAATAATAGTAATAATAATACTGCTACATCTTTGGGGCAGTAGAAGGCAGATAAAGAAGAAAACTTCTGGATAGGAATGCAAGCCCACTGTAGATATTCATAAAACACAGAGAGAGCTTTGGATTTTCTGGTTAAGGCTCACGATGATCCATTTTTAAAAAAAAAAACCTTTTTTTTTAAGATTTTATTAATTTATTCATGAGAGAGAGAGAGAGAGGCAGAGACCCATGCAGAGGGAGAAGCAGGGTCCACGCAGGGAGCCTGATGTGAGACTCGATCCCAGGTCTCCAGGATCACGCCCTGGGCCAAAGGCAGGCGCCAAAACGCTGAGCCACCCAGGGATCCCTCGATGATCCATTTTTATCTCCATATCAAAAATCAGGGTGCCTTTAGATGATTTCTCTTTCCTATATATATGTGCCTTATATAATAAAAAAGTCACAACAAGGTCTGAATAGATTGCCTATTCCTTTCTTCAGACCAAACAACTAGTCAGTGAAAAGGTGTGAAAGTATGTAACATAAAACTCAAGGAAAGTAGAATGGCTATACCAAAGTGCTCTCTATCACATGCATTTATTTGATTAATATGATTGTTTGTCAGGGATATAACAGTTGATATATCAAAGCGATTTGGCCTATTATTAGTTGTTCTGAAGTGGAGTTGTCTTTCATGTCTTAGAAACCAAATTAATGGCTAGTCTTTATGGTCAATTAGGTCATAATTTTAACATCTAGTTATAATTTTGTTTGCATCTTATAAAAAATCATGCTCAAATTTTTGATGGATTCATTTAATTATATACCAAGAGTAAAACACAGTGTCTTAGATGTTAATGGAGATTATTTTGACAACTCACAGTTACATAGCAGACTGCAATTAGTAAACTGTGGAAGGGAATGACAGGATCACAGCAAATCCACTGTGATTATGTGGAAAATGTAGGTAAAATAAAAATGGTACATGACTGGAAGAAAGTGTGTGTGTGTGGAGGGGTTTGTTTCTATCCTTACATTAAAAAAAAAAAAAAAAAAAACACCTTTAAGATTCAATTGTTTCTTGGACCTTCATCCAGTCCTAAGGGAAAAGTCTAATCAATTCAGAGTTGTTCAGTCTAAGTCAATTCCATTCAGAAAGTGCATTAAGTGTTTCTCTGGGAAGAGCACTTGCTGGTGACACCCAGGATATGATGGAATCTACATCTCTGCTTTTTTCTCAAGGAGTTCACTTTCTAATTATGGAGGAAATGTTTACATAGATGACACTACCAGACTAGATTTGAATAAAAATGCAGGGCACGGGTTATGCAGTTTTAAGGTTTGTTTTACATTGTTTTTTTAATCCGCTCCCTTCTCCCCTGACACTTGTCTTCTGTCTCCCTTTCCTATCCATTACACCAAAATGCCAATCACTGACTGACCTTCAATTACTATTTCGATTTCTTTCATTTTACAACACTGAATAAATCCATCTTTCAGCTAATGAATCGATAGTCTTGACCTCAACAAATGATATTACAATGCAAATGCATGATTCCAACAAAGAAATGCATAAACCTCTTAAGCCCTTACAGTTCTTTCTTTCGCATTATAGGTCAAGAGGACATGTTTGGAGCAATATTTAGTGAATCACAACTTACCACCAATATCAACAACTTAACAAAAAGTTTTATTTATTTATTTTTTTATTTTTTATTTATGATAGTCACGGGGGGGGGGGGGAGACACAGACAGAGGGAGAAGCAGGCTCCATGCACCGGGAGCCCGACGTGGGATTCCATCCTGGGTCTCCAGGATCGCGCCCTGGGCCAAAGGCAGGCGCTAAACCGCTGCGCCACCCAGGGATCCCAACACAAAGTTTTCTTTAAAACTATTGAAAGTACCATCTTAAAATACAAAAAGCAAATATAATTGGCATTACGGTAAGTGACTTTTCACTATCAAATTATGTAATCAGTAAGAAATAATCCTTATAAACTCAGAAAAAAAATTGTAGTGTTTTTAGAGTTTCTGATGTGAAATTTTAATTCTTATTGTATAAATCACATATGATCACATGCATGCTAACCTAATTTAGAACTACATTTTAGTTGAAAAATATGTTTTTCTGTTATTTTGCAGCCAAAGACTAAAGGATTGCTTAATAAGCAAGCCTATTGTGTGTTATTCTGTGTGCTATGAATTGAATGTGCTTCCCTTCTCCCCAAAAATTCATATAATGAAGCTCTAATCCCCAATGTGACTGTATTTCAGAGTTAAGGCCTATGGGGAAGTGATAAAGAGTTGATGTGGTCATAAGGGTGGGGTCCTAAAATGAAAGGGCTGGTGCCCTTATAAGAAGCAGCAAAGACACAGGAGCTTTGTATCTCTTCCACCATGTGAGGACATGTGGTCAGGAACCAAATTGTCTGACAGCATGATCTTGGACTTCTCAGCCTCCAGAACTACGAGAAAATGAACTTCTGTTGCTTAAGCTACTCGGTCTGTGTTAATTTGTGATGGCAGCCCAAGCAGACTAAGGCACTGTGCAATTAAGACCTGGGGATGTTTATACACATGCGCACACACATGCACACATACAGTGTTTTATAAAGATCATGTAAAGTACATTAGGAGAAGTGACAGGAGAAATCGAAATGTCCCTTTATCATTTAATGGAAGTCAAAGAGGGCAAGAGCAAAATATATTCACCCATTACCACATTCTAAAGGGAAAGAAGGATGTAAATTTGTTAAATGGACGGTGAAAATTAATGGAAGTTCTAGAAAAGAAAGGGTTTCTTTATACCACTTGGATATGAGAGATGTACCTTGATGGGCAAATACTAAGTAATATGTATCATGAAATGTTGGTATGATTGGAATTTTTATTGTTTATTTTCTTTATAAATTGTCATTTAAAAGATTAGAAGTTGCAGATAAATACAAATAAATTATAAAATCACCTATAATGCTACTACTAAAGTTTAAACATAAGAAACATTTTTTATTGGGGATCCCTGGGTGGCTCAGCGGTTTAGCGCCTGCCTTTGGCCCAGGGTGCGATCCTGGAGTCCCGGGATCGAGTCCCACGTCAGGCTCCCGGCATGGAGCCTGCTTCTCCCTCCTCCTGTGTCTCTGCCTCTCTCTTTCTCTCTCTATCATAAATAAATAAATAAATCTTTAAAAGAAAAAAAAAAGAAACATTTTTATTTTCTCCATATATATATAATGTACAATACATAAAATAATGTAAGTTTTTCGCTTAATATTATGTATATTTTTCAATGTTATTGTACATCATTGTTACTCTTTTGATATATCATTTTTCTAAAGATTTTATTTTTTAAGTAATCTCTATACCCAACGTGGGACTGAAATTCACAACCTCCAGATCAAGAGTTACACACTCCACCAACTGTGCCAGCCAGGCACCCATATAAATACAATATTCTTGAGGTTACCAAAAAAAATCTACTCCATACTAAAAAATTTGTGCAGCCAAATCGCCATCTATGGGATTTTTGTTTGTTCGTTGGTTGAGGGATGCTTGTGTTTATGAAGAACATTCAGAGAATTTTAAGGCTTGTTTGGCAGAAGATCTAGTGATCAAAACTTAATGGAAGGCACCATCAAATGGTGAGGATGTGGAGATGTTGGATCACATTGGATTCACAACTGAGTACATTGTTGTAAGAACGTAAAATGGTACAGCGTTTCTGGAGACTAAGACTTATTAAGTCTTACAAAATCAAATTTGCAACTATACCACATACTTTTTGGTCACATCACATAGAAATTCATGTTTTACACGAAAACATGTACCTTCAGTTGCAGCTATATGCTTAGTAGGCAAATATAGAAACCTATACAAATCTGGATATCCCAAATATCCTTCAATTAATGAATGATTAATCAAACTGATTTTACCATGGAATACTACTAAGCAATGAAATGGATCTAACTATTGACACATGCAACCATTTGGACAAATCTCTAGGAAATTATGCTGAAAAAACCCACTGACACAAAAAGGTTACATACTGTATGATTTCATTAATATAACAATTGTGAAGTGATAAACTTAAGAAATGGAGGACAGGGCACCTGGATGGCTCAGTCGGTTAAGTGTCTGCCTTAACTGTTCTGGGATTGAGCCCTGGGCTGGGCACCCTGCTCAGCAAGGAGTCTGTTTCTCCCTCTCCCTCTGCCCTTCCTCAACCCTTCTTGTTCTCTCTCTTTCTCTCAAATAAATTAAAAAAAAAAATCTTAAAAAAAAAGAAAAGAAATGGAGGACAGATTAGTGGTCACCAGAGTTTAGAGATGGGTTGGGGTGATGAGAAAGAGGTATGCAGGGTTATAAAAGAGCAATCAATAGGAGAGATATTTGTAGCGTGGGAACTATTTAGTATCTTGACTGTTATGGTGGATATATGAACCTACCCAGGAGATAAAATTGTATAGAAGTAGCTACAGCACACACACACACACACACACACACACACACACACACACAAATGAGTACCAGTAAAACTGGTAAATTTCGATAAGCTAGATAGATTGTACAAATGTCAATACCCTGATTGTGATTTTGTACTACAGCTTTGCAAAATGTTACCATTTGATAACTTGGGCAAAAGAGGATCTCTTTTATTTCTTAAACTTGCAAGTGAATCAATTACCTCAACATTTTAATAAAAAATTAATTAGAAGAGAAGATTGATAGTGGAAAAAAGGACAATTAAAATTTTAGAAAAGGAAATGTAAGTGGTTAGCTTCATGAAGTGGTTATATTTGAGCAATGTATTTTTTTTAAGATTTTATTTATTTATTCATGAGAGACACAGAGAGAGAGAGAGGCAGAGACACAGGCAGAGGGAGAAGCAGGCTCCATGCAGGGAGCCTGATGCAGGACTCTATCCCAGGATTCCAGAATCACGTCCTGGGCCGAAGGCAGGTGCTAAACCACTGAGACACCCAGGGATCCCGCAATGTATTTTTTTTATATTTAATTTATTTACTCGTAAGAGACACACTGAGAGAGCGAGAGAGAGAGAGAGAGAGAGAGAGAGAGAGAATCAGAGATATAGGCAGAGGGAGAATCAGGCTCCATGCAGGGAGCCCAATGCAGGACTCGATCCCGGAACTCCAGGACAACAACCTGAGCTGAAGGCAGACATTCAACCGCTGAGCCACCCAGGAGTCCAAGGGCAATGTATTTTGAAGACAGAATTGTAAAGCTTGAAGGCACAGAATCCATATATGACAGTTATAGACATAAAATAAGAAGATATTTAATTCATTTGTGAACTGAAGGACACACTTAAATAAGTGGCTATCAAAAATAAAGGAAAATTAGTAAGTCTAAAATTATTATTTTATAATAATGTCAATACTTAATATGATTGAACTTTGAGTATCAAAAAAAGAAAGTGAAACTGACCAATATGTATTAATATCTATATTCATAAATTCCTCAATAATGGAAACATATCATGTTTTATATTATAAATAATATTTTTAACATTATTAGGCACAGAATAATCAAAATTTTACCACAGGCTCAAGGTAACTTTTCAAGAGCTTTTGCTTCATCAAAATATATTAGATAAAGCCTAATAAAATCTGAAGTATGTTTCCTATGAGAATATGTTCACTGTGATATGGTAAGTTATCCTACCTACATAGCACACTCACATATCTTAGATGCTCTTTCTAATCCTGGTCCTCCCAGGCATTTATTGTGAATTGTGATGGCTTAATTCAAACAATATTCCAATACATTTGGAAGTCTCTTCATAAGCAATAAATACATGTAATTTAAAAACTCTGACCTTTGCCTGCTATTTGTAGATCTATCAGAATGATTTGCTCACCTAACTGTATGTGAAAAATTATAATAGCCAGAGATTGAATGTTATGGATAAATAGAAGGGCGTTATCAAAGTCTTAGCAAGCTCCACATAGGCTAAAAATAGCAATTAAATGGCATTGATGTTCTTTTTTACCTTGTTGCCATGAGAAATAATTGTCCTCTTCTGCCCTACATACCAGTTGTACTCCCAGCTAACATACTCATTATCACTTGACAGTTCAACTGCTAAAAGATTGCTGTTTTTATATAATTATTCTTATTAGCCATTTTTCATAAAAAAGCTTGTGGGATAGTCTGGTAAGTCTATTGCATATGCAGTTACAAATGAGAAAGCTTAACAGTGAATGGGCAAATAATTCTGCTGAGGTCATAGAGCAGTCAAATGTTCCAGTATAAAAATAATTTCCCCCCCTTTTTCTAGTCTCTTAATCTGACACTTTGTTCCTGGATATCTTGGGTGGGTCTTGGAAACAAATATGTCATTGTATATGCCTGAATTAATATGAATGTCGGATTACATGTTAAAAATCTACAATTCACTCTAGCTGTTCTTGATTCTAATTGGTGGTGACAGTAACTTTTAAATACATGTGATTTTGCCAACAGTATGTCCAAATGGGGAAAACAAAGTAATAGGATTTAGATTCATAGGAGTTGGATTCTACTTCAACTTCTGACTTTTTGATAATATAAATTTGGGTAAATCTCTTAAACCTTCTGAATTTCCCTGTTCTCAATTAGGATCCAATTCAATTTCTTTCTGTAAATTTGTATGACTCTCCTAAATAAAATTCCCCATTGCCTTATGTGAGTTTCTTGAAGGCAAGGATCACATCTTGTTCATCTTGTACCACTGGATTTTAGAACAGTAGCTGACTAGATATTACCTTGAGGTAGCAGGTTGAAATAATGTACGTTCAATGCTTTATAAACTGAAAAGTGACTTGTAGACTTACGTCTTTATAATTACTGCTATTAAGTGGCAGTCACACAATTAAGGGTATTTAGTTGAACGATGATTTTTTGTGGGGTGGTACAAAACCAACAGAGATACAGTGCAACTGTCATTCCACACCATCTGCATAAGGACACAGGCATCCTGAACAATTCCCACCAGAGTTCCTTTTACCTTACGGTTACTCTCCAATTAATTTTCTCCTTCACTTTCTTCTCTCAATTAGTCTACTCTAGATTAAATTTTCTCCCCTGCTTTTCATTTTAAAATTCTATCATCTGTTCATAAAATCCCTCTACTCAGTAACCTACTACCCTGTTGCTGTGGGCAAAACCACTGAGGAAAAAAAACACTGCTTCTCAATAAATTCATTTCTGCTTTCCTCCATCCCTACACCTGAGTTGTTAACTATTGCTGGAGAAAAATCATATCACATAACCAGGATAGTTCAGGGACATATTTGTGATCACCAGCCTTTGGCGAAAACTGAACATTGCTTGGCACAACTACACTGGTTCTCTGGGCAATCCATGGTACTCTTCACAACCACTTTTGAGGTGTTCCACCTTTCTCCTTCCATAGTCTCCTTTCTTTTTTTCATTTCCTGAACCAGCCTTAACCCCCAGGCAAGATCCACCTACTTATAGAGAGAAAATAAAAGTCTTCATATGAGACTAACCTTAAATTGATGATGTAGAAGCTACCAACAGATCCTCTTTTCTTTCTTTTTTTTAAAAGATTTTATTTATTTATTCATGAGAGACACAGAGAAAGAAAGAGAGAGAGAGAGAGAGAGAGAGAGAGAGAGAGAGGCAGAGATGCAGGCAGAGGGAGAAGCAGGCTCCATGCAGGGAGCCGGATGTGGGACTTGATCCCGGGTCTCCAGTATTAGGCCCTGGGCTGAAGGTGGCGCTAAACCACTGAACCACCTGGGCTACCCCAGATCCTCTTTTCAAAAGCTTTTTTTTTTTTTTTTTTTTTTTTTAATACTTATTTTTTTACTTCTATATTCCAATCTCTCTAGACTCCTAAATACCCGACTGATGTTGAATCCATCTCTTTTGTATCTTTTTTTTAAAGATTTTATTTATTTATGAGAGAGAGAGAGAGAGAGAAAGGCAGAGACACAGGCAGAGGGAGAAGCAGGCTCCATGCAGGGATCCCAGGACTCCAGGAACACTCCCTGGGCCAGAGGCAGGTGCTAAACTGCTGAGCCATCCAAGGATCCCCTCTTTTGTATCTTTAAACTTCCTACTATCTTGCAAGTCTTTCAAATAGATTAAGTCATATTCATCTTCAGAAATAACTTCCTTAAGCCAATGTGTCTAGCTACCATTTGACATTTCTTACTTTCCACCAAAGATTCCTAAGAAAGTCACATCCTTTGGTTTCCAACCAGTGATTCTTCACTCTTCAACAAACTCCAGTGATGGCTTCTGCCCTTGACTGTTTCATAGAAGCTGGCCTTGCTACATCCACCAATGATTCCATTTTAACTAAATGCCTTAGAAGGAGAAATAAGGAGTGGCCTAGTAACAACACAAATATTTAGGTTTGAGAATACCTAGGTTTACATATTCAGCCCTAGCTCTTCCCTGGTTCCTAACAGAAACATCTGGTTGTATTTCTTACAAGCATTTATCATTCCTCCAGTGGTTGGTTGCTACCTCAGGACATAGTACCATAATAATCCAGCTGGTTGCTCAAGTCAGAAATCTAAGTGTCTTTACTGATACCTCCTTTGACTCCTCCTCACATCCAGTGCCAGCAGCATTAATTTAGAATCTGACAATGGTTCTCCACTGCTTTAAGAATAATGTTGAAAAGCTTTCATACACTGTTCACGAGTCTGTGTATGATCTCCCTTTGTCTACCACTCTCTTTTTCAGTGATGAGTATGCTCCAAATCAGTGCCTTCATTTCATTCCTTAAAGATATATGACTTGTTCTTAATTCCCTCTGGGTCTTAAGCATTCCTCACTATGTGGTATCCTCCTTATCCAACCATACCTTTCCATTCTTTACATCTTAGCTGAGATGTCATTCCTTGACCATTCTTATCCAATTATAGCATTTCTCTTTAGTTAACTCACAAAACACCCTGTAATTTTTCTTAATTTATTATTATTTTTACAAATTAATTAGTCTTTTGGTTTTTGATATTTTTAAAGGTTTATTTATCTATTTGAGAGAGGGGGGTGGAGAGAGATTGATAGAGAGAGGAGGGAGGGGCAGAGGGAGAGGAAGAATCCTCAGGCTGACTCCCAACTGAGCATGGAACCTGACTCAGGGATCTGAGATCATGACCTGAGCCAAAATCAAGAGTCAGCCGCTTAGACTGAGCCACCCAGGTGTCCCCAGTTAATTATATGCTATTTCTTTACTAGACAAGGCTAATGAGAGAAGAAGTCATATACATAGATATAGATCAGAGGTGATAATATAAATATAAGATATATAATATATAGTATATAACAATATAATATAGGTATAATATACATTAATAAGGATATAATGTACATGACATATATGATACAATGTTATAAAATATAATACAGGTATTATATATAAATATATATATATACAGACACACATATACACAGCATGGTCTTCTAAACAGTGGCTGCTCAATTAATACGTTAATTATATCTTTTTACTTAAAATTAACACATAGGTATAGTATAAAGTATAATCAGGTTAGAGTATGTAAGCTAAACTCCTTGTATTATTTTTAATCCAAATTAAAAAATCAGTTAGCATATAACATCACAATGGAGAAAAAAAGAAAGAAAGAAAATTCAATAGTCCAAAACAGGTAGCCCTTACTTCTGTAATCAACATGAGATTAAAACCAATCAACTATTTAAATACAAACATTTTATTGCTTTGATAGTTTCATTTTTTTAGAATTTCAAAGTTGATTATAAATGAAGGATGTAGGTCTATGTGATTAGGCATTACATGTTAACACATAAGTTTCTTTACACACACGATTCACAGATACATGCATACTGCTATGTGTACACATATTTCTTTTTATAATGGCCATAATCATAGCATTCAAATTTAAGGTTATAGACTCAAACCTTTACAGCTATTACAAAGCCTCTGGAGGAATCCTGCTTAAGACTGTCAAAGATAGCATTCACAGTTAGAGTCCTAACCTTAGTAGATCATTAAATAAGAAACTACTAATGAGACATTCCCTTCTTCTAGCCAATGCTTCTTTCTTATTCGGCATGACAGCATCCACACCATAACTGCAAAGTAATCTGTTTTGTTTTGGAATCATAATTACATATTGACAAGTTAAACTGTGAGACCTAAATCAGGGGAATTTAAGCTATTATGGGAGCATTCTCATGGGGAAAACCTAAAGGGACATCAATTATTTTGCCACAATCTCACTCCTTTTCAATTTTCCATTCTTGCGTGGAATGAAATCTTATGAGAAAAGAAGCTATAGAAAAACTGGATAGAGTAGTATGCCATGGGATTGAGAAATAGGTTCTATGGGTAATTAAAACAAGAGAAACTCATTAGTGACTTCATTCAGAGGCAAACATTTCTATCAGTACAGTGTATTTTTTCCATGTAAATTTACATTAAAGAGAAATAATATGCATTATATAATTATATTATATATAAGACTTACAGCTGCCTGAATAAAAAATAACACACAATTTCATGGAACAAGAAACTGAGAAGCTACCTCACTGAGAAATAATCTTATATAATTTAAATTAATTTCAAAAGTCTTTGCAACTGTTATAAAAGATCAGAATTATTGGTATTGATTTCTTGTATGAACCAGTCTACTAACAAATAAATATATAGTCAATTAAAATCAAAAATATATCATGTATACTCTTTGACAGTAGTATACAAATTAAGATGGATCTTTAAATTAAAAAAAAATAGTCTTCATCCTCAGGATTGAATTATTATTCTTAGTAACCAAACTATCTGGATTTTAGGAACAGGAATTACCAAGTAAAAAATAGAAACAAAAATGGATGGTGGAAGCATTTTTTAATTTAAATTTTGTTTCACTAATGACATTTTAGAATGATATGTATATTATCAATAATATATAAATTCCATATATTATTGATAATATTTGTATTTCAAATACAAATATTTGGAATGCAAAATACTTATACTGCTAGAAAACTTGGTATGCTCTG
Source organism: Nyctereutes procyonoides (assembly GCF_905146905.1). Taxonomy (NCBI): domain Eukaryota; kingdom Metazoa; phylum Chordata; class Mammalia; order Carnivora; family Canidae; genus Nyctereutes; species Nyctereutes procyonoides. The sequence goes on from NW_026575121.1 coordinate 21,481,405, forward strand.
ACTTCTATTTCAGAATTTTGTCCTTTTCCCTGGTTGGTAGTCCTGAAATACACTGCATAGGATGTATTGTTCATATCTATATTTTTACTACTTTTGTATCCTCAAAGAAATTGAAATAGAAGGAGCCTGGTTCACTGATAGGGGATTGCTTTCAGATTTTCTTAAGTTTTGCAGTTCCACTTGAGTTGAAGAGCATTTGTTATTGGTTAAAAGAGAGTTTTCAGAGCTATGGATTTTAGCACTTTGTTGACTGAGGATTCTGATGCTCAGCAAACCTGGCTAAAACCTAGAATATGACAGATGCATGAAAAGTTGAAAAATAGGACACACAACTGTAAGCTCAGCTGATAAACTTCCGCTGCCAATTTACTATTTCTTAAAGTGCTGATACCAAGGTAAAGGTAGGAAAGCTATGATCACAAACTCATTTCTGGCACTTTCCTCTTATCACGACTGGCAATTAGGTTGAAATCAAAGTTAATATTTGTCTCTTTGCAAAAGGTGTACTGTGAATCTACCTAAAAGATTAATAAAAATGAAAGTTTGATATTTTAAATATTTCCCTAATGTATTAATACATTCCATGAAGATACTGGAAGCAAATACAGAAACAAATATTACTAAAATCCATACAGACATGTACTCTTTGAGGTGATTTGTTAAAATATTTTTCAGCTTCAAGGAAAACATCGTACTACCTAGGCTCATATTTTCTTATCTAAATGTGGTGCTTCTTTATTCAGGGAAAAGTATCTGTATTGAGGCTTTCATCCTGACTTTGAATTGAATGGTTTTAGTTGTCTGACTTTGAACAAATTCCATAGTTTAATGAGCTACAGATTTTTTTTTTCTTTAAAGTGAAGATAAGAACTATTCACTCTGCAGGGTGAAGAGGAAAAAAATGCTTGTAGTTAGTCAGGTATAGGGCCTGGAGAAGGGCTCAGTCTGTCTACTGAGTGCTTACAGGTTTGCCTCATGGGGACAGAACAACTATAAAGCTCCTCACAGTAGCAACTTCTGAAACCCTGATATCAAATGTTTCAATCTTAGACAAACACATTTCACAAGAAAGAAATGAATGCCCAGAACTAGAAACTACATTGAAATTTCCAACAGTCCACGATTTAAGTAGAAGAATGGGAAAGCTGTGCTTGAATGATCCATTGAAAAACCATTTCCTGCATTTCTTCTGTAAAAATAATACTAAAAACAATAGCAATGATAATACCATAATGGCACATAATATGAAGTAATGCAATAAATTTAGTAAGCCTAGAGAAAAAACAGGGGAGTTCATATTGTTCTCTGCCAACTAGCCACAACCACTCTTCCCATGACTTTCCAGTCAGTCTTTAAGCTTCTTTAATCTTTGCAGATCTGAGTGCTATTTAACTATCTCTGCAAGGTAAGGCAACTTACAATTCTATCATTGATCCCCACTGGAGACACTCAATATGGGCCTTTGTCCTCCTGCCTGCGTAGGTTGACTCTTAGTGATCAACCAGTAGGGGCTGCGGCCTCTAGAATAAACTTCCTCCCATTTTTTTACAACCACAGGAATTGCATATTTAATAGACGCCCCTCCATGCTACAGGTACATGGTCTCTTAATTGCTTTGTCTGTAGTTTTGGCATGCATAATAAATAGGGAACTCTTTTTTCTGAAATTGATGCTCCTATTAGTTTCATTCTGCAGTAGCCATTAACCACAACTAAAATATAAATATATAAATCATAATAAGTGTTCCATAATGGAGATCATAAAATCTACTACATAAAATGGCTTCATATAAATATACTGAAGTATATCAGCAGCCAAAATGCTAAACTTCGAACCGGAAAAATATTGCAACAGGGACAAGCAATGTTAAATCACGACCAAACAAAATATTGCCACATTCATTTACTGAAGGTCAAAAACATGAATGAGAAAATGACTGTTACGAGATATATAGACCAAGGGTGGAGAAACAGATTCTTTTTGCAGCAAATTCTGCCATGAACCTGGACATTTGATGTCTTGGTGTTTTGGGGAGATAAAATGTAAGAGAAAGTTATCAAGCAACAATGTTTTTATGATAAAAAATGCGGTGAGGGATGCCTGGGTGGCTCAGTCAGTTAAGCAGCTAACTTGCTTTTGGCTCTGGTCTTAATCTCCCCATCCCTGCGTCAGGCTCCATGCTTAGTGTGGTCTGCTTGAGGACTCTCTCTCTCTCTCTTACCCAGCCCCTCCCTTTCCTCACTCTTTCTCTAAAATAAAGATGTACATCTTTAAAAAATAACAATTAAAAATGCGGTGAAAAATAAGCATGTCAATCAGTTAGAGTCTGACAAAACGGGTGAGATCTACACTATAAATTTAGAAAAAAAAATCTTCAAAAAGCTCCTATTGGAGCACATTAAGTGAGTTGACTGTGGACATAATTAAACACCCAAGTACTATCTCCAGAGTCAAAACTAGATCTAAACGATTATAAGAAATTAAAGGTGTTCAAACATGTTTCTTTAAAATATATCTTTGAACATTCAAGTTTCCAGTATCAACAAGATCTATATCTCTTGAAAGACTATAGATTCAGGCTTGTCATAAACTATGAAATGAAATGAATGCTTTAATTAAAAAGCATTACATGAAATGTATTATATGAAATGAATGTTTTAATAAAAAAGCAATAAATCATTTCCTATAGTATATGTGTAAAAACTTTATATTTTCCCCATCCAAGATAAATTATAACCAAATCTTCTCCTGAGATTACATTGTTGAAATGTTTCTCTCATTTTTCTAGAAATACTGGCATACATGACTTTATTTCTTACTAGATTACTTTCTTACTAGGCCTAGATCCAGTGTCATATTCATTCTTCCATCCTACTTATCATGCTGTCTGACACCTGGGAGATACTCAATAAAGTGCTTGTTAAACAAGTATATCTCTGATATCACCATAATGCATGTGTGGAAAAGGTCATTAAGCCTCTCATGAAGCGCTAAATATTGTCAAATACTGATAAGGCATGCAGGGTAGTGGTGGCAGGAAGTGACTGCTAATGGATACAGGTTTCTTTTTGGGGTGATGAAAATATTCTATAATTGAGACTATTGATGATAACATGACTCTATGAATATACTGAAAATCACAGAAATTTACACTTTACATGAGTGCATTTCATAGTATGCAAATGGTATCTCAGTATAGCTGTTAAAATACAATAAGCTCAATAATTGTTATGTCAACTTTGACAACCTTTCTTCTATAATCTCAAGTTGATGTTGAAAATAATTGGGAGGAGTCAGAACAGGATGAGAGGACATAAGGGGAAATGGGAGAGGATCACAGAAAGTGAGAGTTTGCTTCATTAGTACTGCACATGGCCAGAGTTCCAACCACACAGAGGTGGTCAGTGAGAATGACCTCTTGGCTGCAGCCTTGCCAATCTTCAGTTCCACAGATATCCCTATGTTTATGGAGCCCTAATTCTTAGATTAAATCTCTTTATTGCCATTTTTTAAAATGCCATGAGAGCTACTAAACTTTAGTATAAAATATGTAATGCCTCACATTTGCTGCAAATAGAAACCATGAAGTCGTAGTTTTTGAATTCCAGACAGTGAAAATTTGTAAATAGATTATGTCTGGAAAACGGTTTTGCTTTCTAGAACAAATTTCAAAACGCAAGTCAAAGTCTTAAGACTTTATTGCCACTGGCAAGTCAGTATCATTCCATGGATGGGATAAAATAAGCATCGAGATAGCATGATTATTAAGCCAGGCTATATTTTGCTATGTGAAGGTTTCCTGCAATACTGGGTGGTGAATAATAAGGAGATTAACATTAAATACACCATCTGTTGTGGGTTTTCTATCTCAAAGAAGACGCAGAGCAAAAGTGAATTCCCTGAAGTACGATGTTATCAGAGATGCTTTTAATTGTAGCATATATTCCTACTCCTCATGACAACAAACTTACATTGGAAGGAAACATGCAAATAAGATTACTAAAAAGAAATACGTGACTCCAAACTGAAAAACAAAAAGTTCTCATCACAAAGCAGAATCATTTAACTACTCTAACGTTTCTTCAGAAGAAATTTAGTTTTCATCCACAGACATTAAATTATGGTCCATGTGTGCCCAGAAAGAGGGTGCCAGGTGCTGCTATGAAAACCAGCAACCCAAGGGCCGCCTCACATTTTTGCTTTGGCCTCTTTGGTCTCTTTGTGGTTTCAAATGCCTACTGCTTGAAGCTCTGGTTCAGAGATCCACTTAATAATACAAAACTTCCACTGTCCACCAGTCATGATACTTGGATCTCGAAAAATGTACCTCATCTGGTGCGTTAATAACTATTCACATGGATATGCGACACATGATCAACTCATCCATTTCTCTTCACACCCTCTAATGAGTCAGTCTCAAACTTAAATCTTCCTCCTGAAAGCCAGTGAGAATCTTATGCTCCATCGAGTGATTCTGGGTAATGTGTTGAGACCAAAGACTATATTGTTACAAACCTAACCTGAGAGATAGAAAATGACTCTTATTTTTTAAAAGAAGTGTAAAATATTGGGTTCTATTCTCTTAAAAAAATGGACTTACCTTTGCAATTTCACACTGTTATATTCCATATTAGAAGATAAGATTTCTTTATCTAGATAGCACCTAGTCTAAGAACAATCTGTGTAAATTAAAATGCTGTTAAGTCATTTCAGTAATCATCCTGATATAGATCACTCATCTCAGGAAACTATCTCCTATGAAGGATAAAATATTAAGTTGATTGATAATTGTTACTTCTAGAGAGCCTTGTTCTTTCAACATTTCTTAATGTACTAACAGATATCTCTTGTATAATTTCTGACATTTAGTGCAATTACCTAAAAGTAGATATCAAAAAAATTTTGAATGCTGACAATATATTAAGTCCAATAATCTGCAAAACTACTACTCTGTGGTCAAAACTACCTAAGTGGTACAGAGGCATATATAGACAACCAGATTTGGAATTATTAATTGCCTTCTCTAAGCCCCGGTTTACCACTAGTGGGACCTACTATAAAATCTATTTCTCAGTAAGCACAAGAAATTTAAAAAGGCTGAAGCAAATTTTTGGTTCCATCTTAATACTCTTCTGAGGACAAGGATCTACCATCAATTCTTGTTAATATTTCTTTATGTCTCAAGCTCTCTTTGTGCTCCAAACACAAATTCTCTATCCACTCTGTACCAAAACACTTGTGATAAATCACTCTAGTGATTATCATCTAGTTTTCATCATTCATTTAATCTGGACACCAATACCAAGTTTTAGTGTTTTATAAGCCCTTAATTTCATTATGTTAGACTGTTTTTTTTTTAAATTTGTCCTTCTCTTTTATTTGCCTTTCTCTTTCATAAGCTCTTATTTTCATTAAGTTATATTTCTATTTTTTATTTGTTTTTTTTTCTTATTAGTCTCATTTTTATCCTCCCCTAAACAAGATCCATACATGGGGTTAAGACTGTCCTTGAAATTATATACAAAATTAAGTATGTGTGAATATGTATTTTTCTTTTAGTAGTTCATTTTGGTGTTACAAATCACTCTGACAACTTAGTTAAAGAAATGGGTATCCTCTCTAGAAAAAAATAAATGCATATATGTACTTGCCTATGACATCTGGATTATTTTTATTTGCTTGAGAGTACTTTCCTACCACCTGAATACCTACTCACTATTTAGAATGAAAACTTTTAAAAATATTGTCCTATGCTCTATTTAATCACTTTATATGTCGAGAAAGAAATGATGTCATTTCATGGAAAAGCCTAAGAAAGCTGCTTCTCAAATTCTAATAAAATATATACTTGCTACTTGAACAACACTGGTTTTAATTGTGCAGATTTACTTACAGGTAGATTTTTTACAATGTAGTATTATAAATGTTTTTTTTCTTTTCCTTATGATTTTCTTAGTAACATCTTTTTTCTAGCTTACTTTATGATAAGAATACAGTGTATAATACATATAGCATACAAAATAGGTGTTGATTGTTTATGTTATTGGTAAGGCTTCAGGTCATCAGTAGACTGTTAATAGTTACATTTTTAAGGAGTCAAAAGTTAACACACAGGGATTAGTGCCCCTAACCCCCACATTATTTAAGGGTCAACTGTATACTCAACAAGGTTTTTTTTGTTGTTGTTGTTGTTTTTTAACAAGGTCATTTTGAGTAGAGAATTAATGATGACTTTTAGGCTCAAATGAAAGTCCACAAATTCTAGATTACAACCAAATATTACTGCTCCAAACAACCTAGGCATTTCCATTTGATCACCACAAGATTCAAGTTACCAAATCATTGGCCAAATTGGAGAACCATTGACTCCTATGGCCATGAAATTCTTAAATGAGTGATAAAAGTTTCTTTTACTTCAGGTTCATATGATTCAAAGATGCCAATACACTATTCATTTTAACCCTTATATTTCATTTATCTCTATACCATCTCTATCTCCACAAAAACTATCCTGAACTTTTTTCATAACTGCCTTCATTATTTCAAATGTTGCCAAGAAAGTATTATTAAGTTGAGTTCAAATGGCATTCATTTAATCCTAAATATGCACAAGGCATGATAATTGATAAAAGGAGGAATGAAATATTGTCCTTGGCTTCTAGAGGCACATAATTGAAGTAGGAGGCAGTTTATAACTGCTAAACATTATAACACCTCTCTTAAGAAAATGAGGGAAATTGTTTAATTCCAAATAGAAATACACTAAAAGCATTTCAGAGAGAAGGTAGTATTTTAAATTAAAGATAAATAAAACTCTGTTAGGTAATGAACAATGGTAAGGTTATTTCAGTTAGGGAAATAGTTTACATGAAGCCATATAATTAGGAAAGCACATGAATTAGTAGTTGGGGGAGACTGGACTATGGGGGTGCATGTTGGAAGAATATCTAATATAAAACACACAAATAAATTGCCTTTGTACTGTATAAAGATTTGATTATAAGTGAAAAGTTGAAACCAACTGAGTAGTTTTCTAGTATAACCAGTACTTTTACTCACCATTACATAAATATCAAGTGCAACCAATTAAAATTAATTTAAATGTGTATCTCCTTTCCATATATTTAACAAATGCTGATCTCTGCATTTCTAACATAACTTCCTAAGTGAGACTGTGCAAGGCTGCTTCTGCTCTTATCAATTTTTTTAAAATAAAATAAGTCACTTAAAGAGTATTTTATCCAGGGATGCCTGGGTGGCTCAGTGTTTGAGCGTCAGCCTTCAGCCCAGGGCATGATCCTGGAGTCCTGGGATCAAGTCCCACATTAGGCTTCCGGCATGGAGCCTGCGTCTCCCTCTGCCTGTGTCTCTGCCTCTCCCCCCTCTCTCATGAATACGTAAATAAACATTTTTTTTAAAAAAAAGAGTATTTTATCCATTCATTTAAGAACTTAAACAATATTTCAGAAATCAAATCCTTAAAATACCCCTATGATTCATTATTTTGTCTTAAAAATTAATTTCTTGTGCCATGAAAATAAAGCACTAGTGAGTGGCACTAGGCAGGGGGCTTGAAGATCTCACACATTCTATCAGAGGACCTCCAAAGTGGCCTGTCATGCCACTGGCCCTTTTTTTTTTCTTTTAAAGGACTGACAATTACTTTGAACTTTATTGCAGTGTGTAGAGGTGAACCAATGATCGTATAACATGAATATATGACCAACAAATTCAGTTTCCATTTTGACCTAAGACAAAGAAACTAAAAGGGTCTTCTGTTTCTTTTGTGGCCAACACTCTGTGTTTCAAGCTGAGACTATTAAATGAGTGATGTATATTGAGGCAACTCTATTGGGTTAGCATCCTCTACCTTTGTGATACAAGCTTGCTCCATTTTAAACCACATCAAACATAGACCTCTTATTATAAAAGTCGATCTATGGGATAGGATGGAGTCAGAGAAAGCATTCACATCTGAGTATCAGCTCATACACTTGTTAAACATACTAGAGATACTGCACTGATTATTTAGATTCTTCAATACACGCAGGGAGAAATAAACATAAGTGAACTAAAAAGCAGTTAATATAGTAGCAGAATAACAGATTAATTTTAGGCAGATCACCGCCAGCACATTTTAAAAAATGAAAACTATCAGAGAGTCAATATAATAGTATGCTAAAGTGACAAAAAATAGGTAAAATTACGAGATTAAGTTTCGGATGTTCTTTAACTGACTCTAATTTTCAATTCAAGGAATGCCTTTTAGAAGAAAGTAATCATCATGACATCGTACGCATTTCTGAGGAAAGCAGACCTAAATATGTAACTGTTCGCCTTTGCCACAAGTCCTCTGACAGACCAGCTGGGGTCTGGGCTCAGCTGGGAGGCTGGCCCAAGTATGTTTATTTGGAAACCTCAGGGTTCCCAGCAGCAAAACACAGCAAACTCCAACAAGCCTACACTTTCCCACCTCTCTACAGGAAGAATCGCAAAATAGCATGGCTCTTTAAAGAGAATCTACCATAAAATTAATACACAATATGCTCAGGGCTAGAACTTTTAAGTGGCAAATCTCAAAATAAAACCAAAATTTTTGGCTAGCATAATTTGTTATTTCCAAAAATGGGTTGAAAAAAAAAAAACACCTCTCATCTCCTCATGGCAATAACATTTTTTTCTCTTTTAAAGTAAATTGATCATTATTGATTGAACTATATTATTATTAATTCCCTGACCAGACAAATATAACTTATTTAAAGAAAAACTGAAAATAGAATTAAAGTATTATTGCTTAGAATAGAGTATAAGTCAAGATGAGTTACAAACATATGAACAGAAAATACAAGCATGCAAACAAATGAGCATCATATTAAATCTAAAAAATAATTGCAGTTATCATCTGTCTTGACTACCAATTTTTGGGCTATTTAAGGAATATCTAAGAGTAATGTTGAGTTAGCACTCTAAAGGTAAATCGAACTCAGTACGGTGAAATTTATGTAACTGCTGTCATCACTACACACTTCCAGCTGGGAGTTTATCTATGTCTTCTTCCAGAACTGTGAATCTGAGGGTATTTCTCAGAGTTGGCAAGCGGATGGACTAGTGCTCTATGAACGTAGCTGTCTCAAAATACAGTCTTCTGTGTGTATATGTGGTGCTTAGGTTTCTAATAGGGTCGGAGATAAAATTCCTGAATTATTCCTTACACAATGCCTTCTCAAGTGAAAAGCATGTTGCAGCAACACAGCAGAAGCTAATTTGCAACATAATAAAAAGAAACAGTCTTGGAGATTTTTTTAACCACCCATAAAACCAACTTTCAAACCAAATAAACCACTGCCTAAACAATCAAGGATGCTAAACAGCTAGAGTATAATAATTCTGGAATTTTACATCTTTACTTGCCCTCACTTCTTTGGTTGAACACCACTGAGTGACCCACTCACCTCCAAAATCTCTCTTTCTGTTTCCCCTCTCTTACAACTATCTTGTTCTCCCATATTCTGGGAGAATGGACAGAAAATGGGAAGAAATGGTCACAACCCTTCACTTTTTCTTTACAATAACTTTGTAAAAAAAAAATCATTTCTTGCTTGACAGAATTTCCCTATGGCATTGGGCCACCTTCACATAGCCATCTATAATTTTTCTCCTGCTTGAAACAATTTCCCACATGCCACTCTTGTTAATGACTGAGATACCCCCTGATGGTGCTTAACATTTAATAGTGCTAGAGCTCCACATTTGCCCAAACAACCTTTTCCATTTACCTTACCTCAAAGGCCTTCTAATTTTTCTTCAGAGACAGAAATCCTTTAAGCCCATTGTATCCTTAGGCTACAAATTTACTGAGATTTAGGTTTCCAATAAGAGCGTTGAGATGAATGCCACCATCTCATTTATGAATCAATTTTTGCCCATCGGCTTTTTACTGTTATTACTTTTTATTTTATTTTTCACTCAAAGGAGAGAACCTTTATTACATGTGTATGTGTTTATATGTGTGTTTGTGTGTGTATATACACAAACATATACACACATATATATATTCATGTGTTACATGTTTATTAAACTGTTGAAAATTTAGGGAAAATTAAAGTCTATGCACCTGAAAAGTTTAAAATAAATTTCTTGACCTAAAATCTGTCATATGTTGTCCTTCATTTTTATGTCTACAGGAGAAAGATACACAGGTTAAAATTCCTGAGGATTATACTTAAAGTTGATTAAACAAGTTATTTTCTCAAATATAATTCATGGAAACTCAGTAAGCTGACAGCATAATACTTTTTATATAATTATATAGTTTGGGGTTCTAATGTAGACAGTATCTTGAAATGGAGAATTAATAGAAAAAACCCACTAGTTTTCTAGGGAAATTACAAATCTATTATTATAAAAACTTTTTTTAAAACTTTCCACTGTTTCACAAATAAAGAATAGAAACAAAGTTTGACTTTTAAATTGCTTAACAATCAATACTTCTAAAAGGTTTCCCATACTTATTTTTGCTTTTGTTCTATTTTAATATGGATGTTACATTAAATGTCTGCTTTTACCTAAGCCCCCCCAAAAATGCTGTATTTGTGGTTGGCTATTGCTTATCCAGTTCCAAAAAAAGGTTGGAATATGTTCTATTCTTTAAATTCAATTAATTGAATAATTACTGCATGGTTTTATAGGCTGTGTCTAGCTGTCTTCAATCTTACTGTTCTGAACAAATTACATAGAGCCAGTCTACTTGAAATAAATTCTGATACATTCTGTCAGTAAACTAGAGTGAAGTCAGGAATATATTAAAAGGTTAATCTTAGGGATACATGGGTGGCTCAGTGGTTTAGTGTCTGCCTTTGGCTCAGGTCATGATCCCGGGATTCTGGAATGGAGTCCTGCATTGGGCTCCCCACAGGGAGCCTGTTTTTCCCTCTGCCTATGTCTCTGCCTCTCTCTCTCTGTGTCTCTCATGAAAAAATACATAAAAATCTTTATTTTTTTTATTTTTATTTTTTCATAAAAATCTTTAAAATCAATCAATTAAAGGTAATTTTAAAGTAACTGCATGGGATAGTCATGTAGAATGACGTGATTTGAGAGTAGTGCTCCATGGACCCCTACAAGCTCAAAGGTCCCTGAGGGTCCCTTGGGGAGGTGGTCATCATTGTGGACATTAGGGTGGTTACTGGGAAGGCAACAGGTTGGGCTCTGTGCTGTTTATCTTGTCTTCAATTACAGCAGTCATTTGATATTACAAATAATACTGCATGTTATTGAAAAGTTATATAATTGAAGAAAAAAGTTTCAGAATATCTTTTATAGTCAAATTTAATAATCTTACATCTGGGGAGATTATGTGACTGCAGTAATTTCACAGATCTATTTAACAAACCTGAAGCAAACATATTTTGTCATGTCAATAAATGATTGGCATGTTTTCCAGGTCAGTTAAAGCAGGGTTTCATTGATTTTTTTCACATGTAGGCATGCTTAATCAAATGGGAAAAATTGGAAGAACTCTAAAAGAAAAATAAATGATCATTTTTGTTGATGTCTTGTAAGTTTGTTTTGTGTTGCTTAAGGTTTCCTGTTTTTTACACATTTATATAAGTTTATATTTTCAAACCAAACAACAAAATTGATTACATTTGTATTCCACAGTGATTATTTAACTAACATGGTGATTTTCAAATCTGAGGCTTAGATAAGAAGTTCTCACATTTTTAAAAAGTTATTATTATGATTATTATCTCCAACTAATATTCTAAAGATATATTTAAGAAAACATTAATGAAAAAGCGTTTAGAACTCTTGACCCCCAAAACTCCTAAGCACAAAATTTTTAAACTCTAAAACTGCCTTATTTATCAAATTTTATTTATTTATTTATTTGAAATTTAAGTTACTTAACATATAGTGTAGTATTGGTTTCAAGATTCAAATTTAGTGATTTATATATAACATTTACATGTAACACCCCATGCTCATCCCAACAGTGTCCTTATTTTTTACATGTAAAGATTTTGTTTATTTATTAGAGAGAGAGAAACCACTAACAGAGGGGACAGCAGATGGAGGGAAAGGGAGAAGTAGGCTCCCTGCTGAGCAGAGAGAAGACATGGGGCTCAATTCCAGGACCTTGGGATCATGACCTCAAGCAAAGACAGACGAGCCACCCAGGCACCCCAACAAGTGTCCTCCTTAATTCCCATCACCGTTCCTTTATATTCACCTGTTTTGTTTCTTAAATATGAGTGAAACCATACAATATTTTTATCTTTCTCTGACTTATTTTGTTTAGCATAATTTACTCTAGTTCCATCCAGATTGTTGCAAATGGCAAGATTTCATTCTTTTTGATTCTAGGTAATACCACAGTGATCTTTATCCATTCATCAGTTGATGCATATTTGGGCTCTTTCCATAATTTGGCTATTGTTGATAATGCTGTTGTTAACATCAGGGTGCATATGCCCCTTTGAATCAGCATTTTTGTATCCTCTGGACAAATATCTAGTAGTGCAATTTCTGAATCATAGGATAGTTCCATTTTTAACTTTTTAAGAAACCTCCATACTGTTTCCCAGAGTGGCTGTACCAGTTTGCATTCCAACCAAAAGTATAAGAGGTTTCCTCTTTCTCCACATCCTTACCAACATCTGTTGTTTCCTGTGGTGTTAATCTTAGCCATTCTGACAGGTGTGAGGTGGTGTTTTGTTGTGTAAACCCTAAAACTTCTAAATGTACAAAAATTAACAATAATCCCATAGATATTTTAAGTCTTTAACTTATTCTGGATATCAAAGAGTCTTGATGAACACCAGTAATCCAGTCTTTAAGAACAGCTAAAAAATCTACGTAGCCAGGAAGAGAAAACAAGCAAAAATATCCTTGAACTTACTTTTTTAAAAAAGTTAATACAATAAATATGAGGCAGTCTTTCAAAATTACCTAAATTTATGTTTGTTTTTAAAGATTTTATTTATTCATTTGAGAGAGAGAGAGAGACAGCATAAGCAGGGGAAGTAGCAGACAGAGGGAGAGGGAAAAGCAGACTTCTTGCTGAGCAGGGAGTCTAACACGGGGTTCTTAATCCCAGGACCCCGAAATCATGACCTGAGCTGAAGGCAGATGCTTAACTAACTAGGCTACCCAGACACCCTTACAGTTCTATAATCTGAATTCTTTCCTTATATTGCTGTATTGTCTCTTTCCACTTAATATATAACCTAAATACAATAACATATACAATTTAATATAAGGGTTTTATTTTTTTAATTTAGATATTAACCCCCCCCCCAAAAAAAATTTAACCTCCTGTATTGGGTTCTGTCAAATCAAGATTTTTTAAAAAATGCAAAATTACATTAACTACTACAGGTAATCTGTATTTGATGTTAAAAAGAATAAGTATCTTAGTTGTTCTTTATTATTTAATGTTACAAGTTAATGTTTATCTATTATAAACAAAAATTTATTTTTTCCCTTAGATTTTATTTACTCATGAGAACACAGAAAGAGAGAGAGAGAGAGGCAGAGACACAGGTAGAGGGAGAAGCAGGTTCCATGCAGGGAGCCCGATGTGGGACTCGAACCCAAGACTATAGATTATGCCCTGGGCCGAAGGTGGCACTAAATTGCTGAGCCACCCAGGGATCCCCAGGAATTCTATGTTAATGTCCCACAAAAGGCATCGACTGATATCAACCCATCATTCATTTCTCTGTTTCCCATTTATCTTGATATTAGATTTAGTTTGTTGTTTTGCATCTAAAATAAAGCAACTGTGATACGTTGGTTTTCCCAGAACATCATATGCTTTCTGCAGCTCTTTTATATCAATATTTTGTAAATAATGTATTTGGCCTAAAATATATTTCTCACTTAAATGTAGATTTTGCTAATAGTGCATTTTACCTTAAGATGAATCACATTAAGAGAAATAGTAGTATAAAAATTAAGCCGATATGAGCCAAACTTTTACCCACAGATGGTAACTATCTTAAAAGAAAAACTAAAGCAAAATCCTACTTTTGGAATCTTGTCAAGTAGTTTGATCTACTGCAATAAAGAAAGAAGCCAAATTAAACAGAAATCAATTAGCATGTAACAAGTAATGATCAGCTATGATTTAAACTTCAAGGGAAGAAGAGTTGACTCCGACAGAATTACAAGAGGCTCAGAACATATTTTAATTTGTAATTATCTAACAACAATGAAATTTGAGTATGCCAGAAAAAAAAGATCTGCAATAGTTATAGGCTTGATAATATTGAAATAGTATAAAATTCTGATGATTTAGCTATGGTTATGCAAAGCAATGAGGGGAGAGATACACTGGAAGGAAAATAAAATGATAAAATAATTTTAAGTATTGAAGAAAATATCTGTACTATTTGAAGCATTAAACAGTAACATTACAAATAAACGAAGTGTGTTTTCATGACAATCTTGATTGAAAAGAACCTACTGAAAATACAATAAAAAGAGAAAATTGAAAACATCCACAGCTTGTGAGAAAGTCAACTATTTAATGAACTGTACATTATCCAGGACACTTTCAGAGAGTATCATTTTGGTGTGAGCCTCTTTGCAGTAGTGACTCTCAATACATACAGCACAGATAAACACAATAAGGGAGAGGCTTTATTTATATCCTGAGTGTGATTGGGCTATACTCACCTTTAAGAAAAGGCAAGATTCAATCAACCAAACAGTGCTGTATGTTCAACAAGACACAAAAAAAGTAGAACACATTCCCAGTTAACTAGAATGATGGGCATGAATCATTATGATGCATCTAATGTACTTGTTAATTCAGAGATCATTATTAAGGTTTTAATAAGAAAGAAAGGTGAGAGAGATAAGGATCGGGGAGAAAGGAAGGATTAGATGGAAGGATGGAAGGAAGGAAGAATTTAAAATAGTCTACGTAATGCTTTTCTGCCTCAATACTTAATAGTTAATTGATAGTTCAGAACTTTTCAGAAAGCAGTGCTATTGAAATATGATATATCAGTGGCTCAAGATATTAAAAGCAAAAGCAATTAACTGAATCTACATTGATACCAGGAACATACAGTGCTTTTCAAAAACATTCTATTTTCTCCTTGTTTTCTGTGATTTTCCTTTCTCCTAAACTCTAATGTAGAAAAAAATTTCAGTGAATTGTAGATTTTATATTGCTTTATTCCAGTTTATACATATTTTTACTGTAACTGGTTTGTTTAAATGTTTTCTCATTTTATTTATTTTGTCTGTTTGAGACAAATATAGCTTAATTTTCTATAATGTTATTTTAGAGAAATGACTAAGAAATATTTCGAAAGATATGAAACAGAATAAAGAACCCAGAAATGGACCCTCAACTCTATGGTCAACTAATTTTTGATAAAGCAGGAAAGAATGTCTAATAGAAATAGGACAGTCTCTTTAACAAATGGTGTTGTGAAAATTGGACAGCCACATGCAGAAGAATGAAGCTAGACAATTTCCTTACACCATACACAAAAATAGACTCAAAATGGAGGAAGGCATAAATGTGAGACAGGAATCCATCAAAACCCTAGAGGAGAATACAGGCAGCAACCTCTTTGAAATTGGCCACAGCAACCTCTTGCTGGAAATGTCTCCAAAGACGAGGGAAACAAAGGCAAAAATGAGCTATTGGGACTTCATCAAGATCAAACACTTTTGTACGGCAAAGGAAACAGCTGACAAAAAACAAAAGACAACTAACAGAATGAGAGAAGATATTTGCAAATGTCTTATCAGATAAAGGGCTAGTATCCAAAATCTATAAAGAACTTATCAAACTCAATACCCACAGAACAAAGAACTCAATCAAAAAATGGGCAGGAGACAGGAACAGGTATTTCTCTAAAGACATACAAATGGCCAACAGATACATGAAAAAATATTCAACATCACTTGGCATCAGGGAAATACTAAGCAAAACTATGATACATTGTGTATATCTATATATTGGTGAGATATCACCTCATGCCAATCAGAATGACTAAAATTAACAAGTCAGTAAACGACAGATGGTGAGGATGTGGACAAAGGAAGCCTCTTACGCTATTGGTGGGAATGCAAGCTGTGTGGTCACTATGGAAAACAGTATGTAGGGTCCTCAAAAAGTTGAAAATAGAGTTACCTTACAACCCAGCAATTGCACTACTGGGTATTTACCACAAAGATAGATGTGTAGTGATCCGAAGGGGTACCTCCACCCCAGTGTTCATAGCAGCAATGTCCACAATAATCAAATTATGGAAAGAGCCTAGATGTCCATTGACAGATGACTGGATAAAGAAGATGTGGTATATAAATACGGTGGAGTACTACTCAATCATCAAAAAAATGAAATCGATATTTGCAATGATGTGGATGGAACTAGAGGAAATTGTGCCAAGTGAAATAAGTCAATCAGAGAAAAATAATTATCCTATGATCTCGCTCATATATGGAATTTAAGAAACAAAACAGAGGTTCATAAGGGAAAGGAGAGGAAAGATAAAACAAGATGAAATCAGAGAGGGAGATGAACCAAAAGACTCTTAATCATAGGAAACAAACTGAGGGTCACTGGAGGAAAGGGGGGAGGGGCATGGGTAACTGGGTGATGGACATTAAGGAAAGTACATGATGTGATGAGCACTGGGTATTATATAAGACTGATGAATCACTGAACTCTACCTCTGAAAATAATAATATACTATATGTTAATTAATTGAATTTAAATTTTAAAACTTAAGGCCCAAAAAGAAAAATTTCAAAAGAAATAGAACAAGGAAATAATGACAGAAATAAAATAAGCTATAATAATAATTGATTATTAAAGGGTTAAGACTAGTTTATATGAACACATGGATAAATACAATAGATAAATACAATGAATGTAAAAGAGAGGAAAAGTAAAAATAAGTATAGAAGAAAACAGTATTTCAATGTGGTCAGTTTCCTATTATTTTACTTAAAAAATAAGTATTATTTTGGACATTTATTTTCCACTGTACCTTAAGGTTAAAGGTTATAGCAACATTAGAAAAGGTCCAAGGAAAGATAATATTTCAAGAATACAATGGACCATGAAATCTTCAAAACTGGTTCTGTGATCTTTTCTAAATTTGGAAGTATTTACCAAGAACTGTGAAAATTACATGGGACATTTTTGGTGTCCTATTAGATATAGTGCTTGTATGTCCTAAATGTGTACGTGTAGACTTGGCACTAAAGATCATCTTCTTAGAGCATTTCTTCTTGTCATTATAAAAGTTAACTTTAATGATGTTGTATTAACCAGAGCTAGATTTTCACATGAGGTGCTAGAAAGGAATTCTAATGATACCCTGGAAGCTACGGAATGCAGTAAGGTAATTTATGAAGTTGTAAAACATAAATTCACCAAAAGAGGATATGGGATAGAATTATTAAGAAATACATTCCTACATTCCTCCCCTAGAAACTGGTTTTGATTTGGATCCAGTGGTCTACAGCAATAAACAAGGATGGTACTATTATCTATAAAGGATACTGCTTTATGATCAAATTTATTTTATTCTGTGCATATAAAAATCATTTGTAACACAGAAAACATTAAAATGCATGGTGGTTTTCTTATTTAATAATGGTTATAGAGCCAGAAAAAATTATTTTTCTAATACCCTAAAAGCATTAGTCAATAATTTAATTATAAATAACCATGGCTAGAATTCTTTTTAAGGCAGGAAAGGGATGTTTTTTAACTCTTAAGTTTTGGTTTAAAAACAAAGGGAAAAGAATAGTCTTTCCAATGATGAAATAGATTTGGAATTTTTTCTACTCTCAATGATAGCACCTTGGGAAGTTATTCATTTTTCCCTGGGTATCTCATGTGTATATGTCAGATACAAAATGCTAATAAATCTCTGTTGTGAGTTTCTTTTTTTGTTTTTGTATTTTTTTACATGATAATCTGTCTTTCATTGCCAGAGTCTCAGCCAAGAACTCAGAAGGGTAGACGGAAAATTATTTTGTTTCCCCTTTACCCTTTTAAGGTAATTTTATTTTAAATGACATCAAATTCTTCTATACATTAGTATACTGCTCATCAGGGCTTGAAATATGGTGGAATTAATATTATTATATACAAAGCTTTTTAATAGAGTTTTTAAGCATGGATTTTTTTCAAGGATATTGGTGTTTGGGGCAACAGATGGTATGACATAACTGAAGCAATTATGGTTTATTAATGTAACATACTGTGGGACTACACAAAACATCCACTTGGAAACAGGGCTTTGCTAAATTTAAGTTGATTTAGAAGTAATGAATCAAGGCAAAATATTTTCTGAAGTCAGAATAATATGACTGAGATGTGTGATATGAGGGGAAGAGAGAAAAACAATATGCCCAATATATTTTCATGAACAATATTCTACTTAGTATGCTACATCTGAGTATAATATTCTGAATCAAAGACTAGGAACAAAAAACCTACAAACCTGGTTCTCTGAGAAAAACATTCTGGTGAAAATTTATATGAAAGCAACGTGCAGCTGCCACCTCAATTCCTTATTTTAAGGAAAATAGAATTAGTGGTGGGAACAATATTGTTAAACACAGACCACATAACTAGTTAAGATAGCCAAAATTAAGGTAGCATCAGGTTAGTTTAAATTGAACAAATATTGGTAAATTGAACACCAATAAAAATTAATTTATAAAAAAAATAAAATAGAAAGCAGAAAAAAGGAGAAAACCAAAAAAATAAAATAAAATAAATTGAACAAATACAGTATTAATGGTTAGGTATAAAGGAAAGTTAAAAAAATAAAAGGTTTAATTTTCTCAGTTGATAATAAAGGAAGAGATTGCCATCCCTTCTCTTTTCATAAAGTATATACTTTATAAGACTTAAAATTGTAGGTACTTTCTCATCTGTCTGAAATATACATAAATCTTTTTGAAAACTAGAGGCTTTTTGTCATCTTTAGAATCCAGGAATATTTCTCAAGAACCTGGGAGTCATCTCTTTGAATCTTACACATCCAGGTAGATAGGACACCTAATCTCCCACCCAGTTTCTGTGGATGAGCAGGAGCCCAAATTCAGTGGGTACCCTTGCTACAGGTTGCAAAATGAGACACCAATGAGCAAACACAGATGGTGAGTCCTATAACCAGATAAATCTAGTTGTACTATATGTGACAACTAGTGCTATGAAGTTCTGTTACTTAAGGAATGATTATTGCTTATCTTGAAAACATTCTGTAATGGGATTTATCTGCTTGTCCATACAAGGGGATAAGATTTCATTCTGTCTTTGCAACCTCTCAGGATTGCCTATGATGTTTCTCATATTTTGGCTCAATGTTTATCAATAAGGAAAGTGATTTC
Source organism: Nyctereutes procyonoides (assembly GCF_905146905.1). Lineage (NCBI taxonomy): Eukaryota > Metazoa > Chordata > Mammalia > Carnivora > Canidae > Nyctereutes > Nyctereutes procyonoides. The sequence goes on from NW_026575121.1 coordinate 21,500,788, forward strand.
TTTCCCTCCTATATTTGTAGAAAGAATTTCTGGGTTGACAGAAAATTTTGTTTTGATAATTTCTCAATAATGGCAAAAATTAGAAACAAAGAATTCAGGATATTTGCACCGAGAGAAAAACATATGTCAACATTTAGTAATTTAGTATTAGTGACATAACTTAAAAAAGATTTATGCACATTATTGATAAGCGCATTTTATAAATACAATGTACTAACATATAGGAATCATTCCTTTTCTCAGTAATGATGTAAAAACTCTTTAAAGAGTATGAGACTCTTCTCAGCACACGAACACCATTGTTAATTAAGTGCACAAGAAAAACCGACCTTACAAGGTAAAAGTAAAAATTTGGCATAATCCTCTAGCAGAATAGGATTTTAAAAATGCTTTAGATTGGATAGCATATTAAAAGCACAAGGCTGTGCTGCCAAACATTAAAAAATAATTATTTTTAATCAATAAAATCATGTAACAGTGATATACAATAATGTATTACAAACAAAACAAATGTTTATTGTATTCCCATAATTCAAATGAAGGTCACACTGTTTGATCCAATATTGAAGGTATCTAAGAAATGCAAATTTTAACTCTACATTGCACAGAGATTAGTTTTATTTCACACACATACAAAAATGACTAGTACAACATACCCTCTATCCAGGCAGGAGAAAAATTGTTATACCAAGCACTCTTTAAATTTATCTACACTTTGTCTCATTTCTTTTTTTTAAAGCTATTTATTTATTATTTATTTATTTATTTATTTATTTATTTTTTAAGATTTATTTATTCAAGCAGAGAGAGCGAAGAGAGAGGCAGAGACACAGGCAGAGGGAGAAGCAGGCGCCATGCAGGGAGCCCGACGTGGGACTCGATCCTGGGTCTCCAGGATCACATCCCGGGCTGAAGGCAGCGCTAAACCGCTGCGCCACCGGGGCTGCCCAACTTTGTCCCATTTCTTAACAAATGATTCTTCAATGCATACATTAACAAGTTGGACATTGTCCATTTTTTCTAGAAAAATTCTTTTTCTGCAAAGAGTAAGATGGTCTATATGTATCTATGTATATAGATTTATACATGCATACTCACATAAATATATAGGTTTATAGATATGCACATATGTATACATCCACATATATGTAAATGTGAGACAGATACATTGTACTTTCATTTCCTCTATATGTAATACATTTACATATTCATATTTGCTATTTGCAATTTTCCTTTTAGGAATTTTATACATGACACGTTAAACAAGTGGATGAGTCAAAGACTTTACAAGAATGTGAAATAGCGTTCTCCACTCCTGGCCCATTGTTTTGCCTTAACTATAATAAGTCAAACGATTAAAAACTCAACAGAAATATTTGAAATCTGTTTGGCAGAACTCACATATATACTATGTAATGGTTCGTTACTCTATGAAAAAAAAATATTTTGCTTTAATTCATTTTTTTGCCAAGTAACCAATTCTATAAAATAAGACAAAAAAAAAAAGGCAGAGGGAGTATTTCAAATATAGGGGTAGAGTTTTTACTGGAGCAAAACATGGCTATTAAAAAGAAACTATGAAAAAAAATAAAAAGAAACTATGTTTTTTGGTGTTTTTTATTCCACTAGTTTTCTTTATATTAAATGAAAATTTAAATATGTAGGATATATAGAAACAATATACAAGTTGAAACAAAATTTTTCAAATACTGTAGTGTTTTATATTCAAAATTATGCTCAAGAAATTAATACATATTTATCTTTTTTAAACTAATGAAGTATTTGAGCCAGAAAGGTTAAAAATGGCTCAGGGAACAACAATGCTAAGTAAATGTTTCAGGGCCTTGATTTATGCAACAAGTTCAGTTTAATAATGAGCAAAACTGCTAATCAGTGCCCACAGATATTAGATAATAAATTCAACAGGGCCAAATGGATATTTGCAGCATAGCAACTACTGGCTTAATGATTTAATTAATCTAAACATGCAAAATTTTGTGCTTGCTTAAATTTGTTTAGCACATGACACATTAATGGAGATTAAAAACTAAGGGTGTATTCATAAATTCTAAAAGTGTTTTAGGGGAAAAAGGACAATTACCAGATCTTACATAAATGCCTCATAAGAACCGTATCAGGAACTTGAGGGAATGAGTTCATATATTTGGCCTTGTAATTATTTACCTTATTTTGCTAAACTGAAACAGCTTTGATTAGTACAGTGTATCTATAAAACTGCTCTAAAGGAAAGACAGTGATAATCAAAGTGGAATATAATTAGAATACTAGCTTTCTTTAAAGTATCTCTGTTGTAACAATTACTTTAAGTGAACAATTTAAAATCATGTAATTTATTTTTCTTGTTACCTCTGGAATCTTGAAATGGTTCCTTTTGCAAAACCATATTTTTGATCATTTAGAAAAATTTTAACTTCAAGTGGTTTTGATATGTAGTGATATACGGGTACTTTTGTTGGTGGTGGGTTTTTTGTTTTTGTTTTTTGCTGTAAGCGGTAGAATAAATTTTCTAAGAAGTATATGGTAAGTATAAGATAGAAGATGAAATGACAATTAGGATGGTCTTAGAATCTTTTTTTTTTCTTTGTTCATTTGGGTTTTTTAATCTGTTTTTTTTTATTTTTTTAATTTAAATTTCAGTTAGTTACTACACAGTGAAATACTAGTTTCAGGTGTACAATATAGCCATTCACCTCATCCATACAGCACCTGGTACTCATCACAAGTGCCCTTCTTAATCCCCATCATCTAATTAACTCATGCTCCCACCACCTCCCCTCTGGTAACCATCAGTTTATCTCTATAATTAAGAATCTCTTTCTTGGTTTACCTTTCTCTCTTTTTTACCCTTTTGCTCATTTGTTTTGTTTTGGGTCTTAAATTCTACACATAAGTGAAATCATATGATATTTGTCTTTCAGTTGACTGATTTCACTTAGCATAATACTCTCTCACTCCATTCACAGTATTGCAAATGGCAAGATTTCATTCTTTTTAATGGCTGAGTAATATTCCACCTATATTCCACATACATACATATATATCCTCTTCTTTATCCATTCATAACATGATAAACATTTGGGCTTCTTCCATAACCTCGCTATTGTAGATAGCGCTGCTATAAACATCAAGGTATATACATTACTTTGAATTAGGATTTTTGTATTTTTGGGTAAATATCTAGCAATATAATTGCTGGATCTATTCTTAACTTTTTCATAGTGATATTTCCATTAACTGTCCATAACATAAATTGGGCTCTATATATTCCTACCTGATAGATTTATGAAATACTTTAAAAACAAAATCTTTTTATTTCTTCTGGGAATTCAATATGTATTTGTTTTGATTGAGGAGGTTTTCTAATTTTAAAAAGCCATAAATATTTTAAAAACCTATTCAGAAATATTTAAAACACCTATCACTCAGTGGGTTACTTTTCTAGTGTTTTCCAACTACAAGAAATTATTAAATTAAATGCTAATATTTTGCTTATGTTTGCAAATGCTTTTACTTCTTGAAAAATATTTAATTATGCTCTACACCATTAACAATTTTCAGACTATGCACAATCATTTTAATTATTTTAATGTTATCAATTTGAATATGCAAATGCTCTCTATATATAGCAAAGAGAAAAAAAATGCCAGAGACAAATTTTAGTACTTCTATTTTTTCTCTGATAAATTTTGTTCTTAATATAATTTTCTCAAAAAAAATAATTTTCTCAAAATTTTATTAAAGAGGGATTTCAGAATTGGGTTTCAATATCAATATTTAACAATGATAAGCTTCCCTACTGATATGATGTGATACTTACAAATGCCCCATTACCTCAATTATAGCAGTTTTCAAATTGAGACCATATCTCATTTATATTTCCTTTCCCAGTTATATATAAACCCAAGTAAATTTTAAATCAATAAAAGCACAAATAAATGAGTGGAATATGCGTTCCAGAAAAGCAATTAAACTAGATCCCTTCCATCTAAGTACTTTAAATGAGTTTATTAGACCAATAGACCAAGAAAGAACTATTAAATATACTGTGCAAGTTTCCAAAGTGATTTGAATTCCAGAATGTGTGCATCAAGTGTAAAAGTGCATGATCAGAACCATGGCTTTAGAGTTCATTTGAGTCCATTCAATATGAAATATTTTAGTACCAAAGTGTCTACTAAGGGACTGTCTAGCAGCTATTATTGCCAATTACATTTTTTTGTAGAAAACAAAAAAAATTATATTTTGTTCTGCTAATACTATTTCTTGTGACTGGCTTTCTTAAGTTTCTAATAAGCCAACAAAAGGCAAATACAAACTAAAAGCACTTCAAGCAATTCTGTAATTACACATTTTTCTTCTAACATTTAATGTAAGTGCATGATAAAATACTTAATTGCCGTACACTAGCAATTAGCAGTTGGTCCTGTTACATATTCTGCAGAAGTAGAGTATTATACTGTCATATCTGTTTTGTACTTTACATTTTATGAACACTAATTATGGATATTGGTATAGACATTAGCATTGGAGTTTGTCTGAACTCCTTATTTATTCAAGAAAACACATGTAAAATATTTTAGACAAACACATTAAAAGTATATGTTTTTTTAAAGGAGATAACTTTATATCATGTTATAATTTTTTTCTCTATTTATGCAGTAAGACTGAAATTACACACGTCTCAGGGAGCACTCTAATCTAGTTGAAAGCACCCTTAAGATTTTTTTTCATATTTCTTTTCTTAATTACTATAAAATTCCAAGGAGAGAGAGAAAGAGAGAGAGAATGAATATAATCCATTTCCAGTGATTTTCATAAATAAATTAAACAAATCTTTCCCAGGGACTTATTTGGGATTCATTTGTACACTTCTATGTACTTACATTGTAAGAAAATACTGCTTTATATTTGAAGTGTCTTTTTAACTCTATTAGTGAGCAAGTGTAAAGGTTCAATAAATACATTATTTTGTTCATAAAACATATATGTCACATAAAGAATCGTACTCTTTAGTTGATAACTCTGGGCCAGGTCTTACAAATTCTGGATTTTATTTCCATCTGATAGAGTTTCATGAGGTATCCCTTGAAAAGGCCTTTGGCTGTCCTTAAAAAATAGGTAACTTTTCTCAATGCTTTGTACAGATCTTAAAATGTATTTTGGTCTATTACTTAAAACATGGATACCCTCATACACATGCACATAAACACACAGCACGCAGGAGAATTTTGGCTAGGGCATGATATTGATCACTTACATGTAGTACAAGTGCAATTAATTTGTTAATTTGACTAAGGTGGATATTAAAAACAGATATTAGTTTCACTGGGGAACTGTGAAATTGGCTTCATTTTATTTCGTGAGAGTGAGTGAAGAGTTAAATAATCGGGCCACCAACCTATTAGAACTGTAATTGACATAATTGTGTTAGTACATCCTCTCATGATTGTCACCATCAGTATCACAATTAAGTCAAATAGCTTAATATATAGGACATATTTTTTGTATTGACATTTTATCAAAAGCTTGGATTACCAGATAAAAATATTCTAGGAGCACATTAAAAAAATAAAGTATATCGGGGATCCCTGGGTGGCGCAGCGGTTTGGCGCCTGCCTTTGGCCCAGGGCGCGATCCTGGAGACCCGGGATCGAATCCCACGTCAGGCTCCCGGTGCATGGAGCCTGCTTCTCCCTCTGCCTATGTCTCTACCTCTCTCTCTCTGTGTGTGACTATCATAAATAAATAAAAAAATTTAAAAAAAAAATAAAGTATATCAGTTCAAAAGTAAGTAGAGTTAGAAAGTTTTCTTAAGACCAATACTTACACACACTGTCAACGACTATGCAGAGATTAACAATTAAACATGCAGAAATCCAACAGAGCATAGATCATTTAGTGAGAGATTAGTTGCCTTTTAACTTGGAGAATGTGGCTGTGATAAACACAAAGACTTTTTTCACTGAAAATTGATTTGAATTTAAGAAAGTATAATGTATGTATTCACCATAATTTTTCCAAAATTCTAAATATGCTTGTATATAATATCAAAAAGATTCTTCCGTGTAGAGTAGTGATACGTTAGTCATTGAGAAATTGTTCAACGTATTTAATTTACATCCCAGAAATGTCATAGACATATATGACTGAACATGCATTTACAAACTATACACTGAAATTCATACATAGAGCATTAAGAACTAGTTGAGCTTTAATCAATGTGTTTTATTTATTATAAGTGGCTCTTTTTTTTACCACTTTTACATTGCACGTTTAGGTGTGACACTTATTCATGCAAGTGTAAAGGTTTAAAAAAATATGACATATTTCTGGTGACCCAACTATCTTTCAAAAGTTTTACATTTTAGTTGCCTATAGAATACCTCCCATAATTTAAAACGTTATCTAATTGTGCAGTTCAAAACCAATTGAAAAATACATGATATTAACGAACAAATCACAAATACAACAACATAAAACCATAGTACACACCTATTCAATGAACTTTGGTGTAATTTCTCATTTATTGATTTTCTCTGGTAAAATTCTCTTTAATTAAACATGGCTGTAACAATGCATCTCCTTTTCATTTGTGATAAATATTTAGACTTCTCTTTATAAATATAAATACTACTTTTTATAGTTTATATTTGAGGTGGTGAGATTTATATTCCAAAATACTTTGAGTCCTCAAAGTGCGCACTCAACTTTGGCCCCATTCTTCCCCACTCTTTGACTTCCCAGTCTTTGGTACTTTGTTATCTCATGCTTTCTTTGACTCTGTCAGCAGCTCGGCAGCTCAGAGTTCTTCTGCTTGCTTCAAAGAAATAGATTCTTTTTCAGGTTGAAATCAATGTTTTTCCAATGCACCTGACTCAACAGATGATTTTTCATACTGAATCTTCCTTTGCAGAATAGGATATTCTAAAAATAATTTAAGTGTGTATATAGACAGATAAAATTTCTGCATGTACACACTTATTTTCATCATTTTATTGTGATAATGAAACAAGTAATTGTTTTTATTCAACCTAACTATTTTTTTCTGCTGACCTAAATGTAAAAAAGGATTCTCTATTATTTCAGGTAAATTATTATATATTACTAATTATACATTTATTTTGTCCAAAATTAGCATATTTCTCTTAATTAGTATTACTCTAAAGAAGTGTTAATGACTAGATGGGTAATTGATTTATTCTAACATGATTACCAAAAAGAATTTTTAAAAATTATTAACAGGAGCTATTTTCCTTAATGGGAAGTGAACATAGGCCTGAAATATATAATTAAAATACAGAGAAAAACAGAATGATAAATTCCTTCTCAATCCTATCACTCAATGGACACTATCCATTATCAATATGTTTTTCAAGTATTTTCCATTCACAGTTTTCCCCAAAGATTTCTCTGCTGGTGGAAGAACAACTGCATCACTTTTCATAGTATTTCCTTCTGATTTAACACTTGCTTTTAAGTAAGGCTGCCAAGTTCCAACTAGATGAGATAGTCATGTCCTGATCAAATGTGACATTTACTAGGTTTCTGAGTAGGGAGGTATTAAGAATCCTTCAGACTTATCTTTTAGGATACTATTATATCAGAAATTTCCTATATTAGTGCAATAATATCAAATGCTGCAATATTTATGACATATTAAATATATTTTCCATCCAAATTTACCACAACTGACATACACACATATCTATAAAACTGGAGTTGTAGATTCATCTGTATTTGCTACATATTGGACCAAATACTTGACCAGAATAATATTTGTACTAGAACTGACCCAAATTATGCTTAGGACAAAATCACAGGATTTATACAGAAACTACATCTTGGTAGGAACAAAAATCAACAAGTAATATATGTATAACTTTGTGGTATACAGGACTCCTTGTATGTACTTTCTATGATATTTTACATTGTTGAATACAAAAGTTAAAAATTAAATTTCTGAAAGAAAAGACACAAAAGAACAGAGGAGAAAATACCAAAGGACAATATGTGACTTTTACCAGGAGCTCTTACAAATATTGAACCATAGGCTTAATAATAAACCCTCATCTATATTTAAAAGTTATTGTCTACTTGGCTCCTGGTCTGTCCTGTTCAGCCTTCAGCTAAACAGTAAATGAAGTGTCCTCATGACAGACTATTCAGCAGAACTGGCACTCTGATTACTTATTTAACAGTTTTATTTATTTATCAGTTTTGCCAGATGAATAAACATGTTTTCCATACATTATCTTAATAGACTTGATGATGCAAAGATAATATTAGACAGTGTCATGTGTGTCTCAAATGACTGCATTTTTTTTCTTCTAATTCTCAGTGTTGAGGAGAAATTCATTTATCATGTGCTAGAACCATTTTTTTCCCCCAATAGCAACATTGGCTGGGTTCACTTTTCAAGTACAATTCATTATTCTGGATAACAGGGGCATCCACCTTCCTTGAGGGTCTGCCAAGATTTGCAGAATCTAAAATGCAGTTTGGTGGAGTGAAATGGAAATCAAAAGGCTGCCTTCAGCATTCATGCAGCTCTTTAAGCTGCAGGCAGCCCTTTCATCTATCAACGGTCCTTGGGATTAGAGTTTACAGAGGAACAAGGCTCACCCACTCACTTATTTTTCCCACACATAATCAGAATTAGGAGGACAGGCAGTGAGAACAAATGGCTGGTTCACTGCCTCTGGCACAGAGGGTCACTGCAACAGTTTTTGTGCTTCTATCAGTGGTAAGAAAGATGTACACATTTCCCTCCTAACTATATGTTGAATACCTAACACAACTGCAAGGAGTGCTTTCCATAGTTGTTCATGACCTATTTTTTTTAAAGATTTTATTTATTCATTTGACAGAGAGAGAGAGAGAAAGAGAGAGAGAGAGAGCACAAGCAGGGAAAGCAGCAGGCAGAGGGAAGGGGAGAAGCTGACTCCCCACCAAGCAGGGAGTGCAATGCAGGGCTGGATGCAGGGCTCAATCCCAGGACCCCAGGATCCTGACCTGAGCCAAAGGCAGATGCTTAACCAACTGAGCCATCCAAGCATCCCTGATTGCTTTTTCAGTATATCGATGAAGTGCCCCCCGTGTTATAGGCATCATTCTAGGCACTGGGGATACAGCACTGAACAAAACTCATGGAACTTCCATTCTCATACAAGCTTATAAATATAAGTTAGATAGCAACAAGTGGTCAGCAAAATATCCTGAAGTGAAGAGCACTGGAATTCTAGAGTAAAAATCTGCTTGCTCCCACACAAAGGAGGATGAAGTAATAGTAATGGTGATCCAAATTTGTGTGCAACTACTATCAATAAAATTATTAAGAGTAAAACATAACCAATATTTATCAGTAGGCGCAAGTGTGCCAGATAAAATATCAGATACCCAGTTAAATTTGATTTTTAGATAAACATAGATGTTGTTTCAGTATAAGCATATCCCTGAAAAATTGTGGTACATTAAAGACAATTATCATTCATCTGAAAATCAAATTGTACAAGGTGTCCTGTATTTTTACTTTTAAAAATAGCAACCTAACCAAGTGGCACTTTGTTTTCTTTACATAGGCCATTATAGCATAAGTAGCAGCTTGTCTCTTTTATCTGAAGCTTAAAAATCAGTATCAAAATCATCTAAGCATTTTTTAAACAAAAGCTAAGAGGAGGTTAGAGCTATTGTATCAACATTTCTTAAAGCCCACATATTTACATTAAAGTCGTGTTACACTATGATCCCGGTTGTCCTTTTGTGTTTTGTGATGTGAAAGACAAAGTCTAGTTAATGGCTAATGTGAGACTACAGATCCTACTCATACTCAGGAGTCCAAAATTAATTGGCTTTCAGTGGGTGTGTTAAAATGTTAAATATCTCCATTGAAAAATTGTTTGCTAAATATAAAAATATGAAGATTAAAAATAGAACATTAGTTAAGGAGTGTTTTGAGGAGGCAATTACTTTAGCAGTTGAAAGCTGAATTCAAGACCCTATCCTCTGCTCATCAGCACTGGACCTTGAAGAATTTATTAGTGATTTCAAGCCTCAGGGGGTTTTGTATGGGAAAATAAAACTTAATTCTTAAGGTTGTAACAAGGACAAAATGATTTTAGCCAGGAAAATAACGTATCAAGCGCCCTGCACATTGTAGGTGCTCAATAAATGGTAAGTATTATCATTAAGGTCCAACTGTATAAGAAATTATGTAGTGTATTCTACTTTTCTTTCATTAACCTGGCTATAATCACAGTTCTTGGAGGTAGAAAAATGATGGGGCTGCTTACAAACTGAACTACTTGTATTAAAGGCAAAATAAAGCCTCCGCAGGCATAAAATAATGCATTCTACTGAAGCTAGTCCTAATTTCTGTGCAGTTCTAATTAATTATGTCACATAGAGACATCAGCCCACATCTCATATAAAGTACCTGTGTGTGTGTGTGTATTTGTGTGTGTTTATAGTTCCAATGAATCAATCTTAGAATTCACTTGCTTGGATTGGCTATGGGAAAAATAAGTCCAAAATCTTAACGTCTGCTAAACGGAATACTATGCAATTTTTGGCCTTTGTAAAGTCGGGACTTAAGTATTCACCTAAGTCATAATTAAAATAACTGAGGAAATCTTTCAGTTAAGGAGCTGATCACTTTTGAGACTGTTTCATAATTTATTTAATTATTAATTTGTGACTACATATTTTATATATAATCCTTTTTCATAGGAAGTGTGAATAAAATGAGCATTACTTAAGTAGACAAAAGCAAATGAACAATAGCTCATTTTAAAAATGTGCTTCTTCAAACATCCTGCAATATAAATAGGTAGTCTGTAAAAGTTTGCCAATGTGTAAATAAATAAAAAATGAAATTATTGAATTAAATAATTTTTGGAATAAGTGAAAAATGTTTGAATGAAAGATGAACCAATGAATAAGGTGTATATGGAAGAAATTTGCTTCTTTGGGGACAATCAGAATCAGAGGGTATTTTATAACTGTGTATTTTGTAGCATATCTGTCCTTCAAAACATAAACAGATAGATAAAAGCTAATAAAAAAATTCAGCAAAACTACAAGTTAGATGTCCATGATAAATGATTACAGAGTTTACAGAGTGTCATTAAGTTAATATTAAACTTTTAATTTATAGTGTAATTTCCATAAACTGCTCTTATTGCTTGGGGAAAACATACCAAAGTCTAAAACTTCAAGGACACCACAGTGATTTTTTTAATAATTACAAAGTCTCACATATTTACGATCTCACACATTTCTTATGAATAAAGATTGGAGGGGGAAAAACAATTTAAATATTTAAAAAGGCCCTTCATTTTGCTTTACTAGTACAAAGAGGCAGCATGATACTTAACGTTTTGTTCTTGTTGCTTGCAATAAGAGGACAAGTCACATTGTTCACTCAAACCTCCAATTCCCCAAACTAATAGTGCTAGGAAAGAGACGAAGAGAATAGAGAGAGTTTGAACCTCACCCTAAAGGCTAATAGAAGGAAGTTCTGTCAAACTCCTCCAAGCAGGAGATAAACAAAGCTACACTCAGACCTAGAATCAAACCAAGGGACCCTTTAGGTGCTCTGCTCCACTTGACCTCCACATCACCATAGGACAAGAAAGAAACGGTTCCTAAAATAGTGGGGAAATAGATTAAAATGTTGTAGGTCAAGATTAGCATTTTGAATTTTGAGAGGAAGAAAAATATAAATGTCAATAAGAAAAACAGAAAGAAGATGGATGATCTCTATAGAATATAACCTTGAATAGTAGCAAAGGAATTTACTAATAGACCACTCAAGGTCTCCCTTACTTTTGCCTTTTCACTCCATGGAGACCTCCAACCTGGTGTGTACTAAGTGAGGTCTTTGGGTGTGAGTCAGTAATGTTGCAAGTGTGTGACCCCATTGTAGCGAATGTCAAAGAGGAAGGGGATGCTTAGGAGAAAGGAAACACTATTCCATGTGCTCATACAATTCAGTGAAAATGGAAAAGTCCATGCCATGTATCAGGCTTTCTAACAATGAATCAGAATGCTTTCCTCCACCTCGTTTGGGGCCCAAATAAATAAGCAATTTGAAGATATAAGGAAAACAGAAACACCCTCTAAATGAAATAGAAAATTTGATTTCTGTATCAATAGCATTCAGAGTTTAACTATATATTATTACAAATGTATCATTTTTGTTAACATAAAAACATATATAGGGATCCCTGGGTGGCGCAGCGGTTTGGCGCCTGCCTTTGGCCCAGGGCGCGATGCTGGAGACCTGGGATCGAGTCCCACGTCGGGCTCCCGGTGCATGGAGCCTGCTTCTCCCTCTGCCTATGTCTCTGCCTTGTCTCTGCCTCTCTCTCTCTCTCTGTGTGACTATCATAATTAAATAATTTTAAAAAATTAAAAAAAAACATAAAAACATATATAATAAAAGTAGATGTTAAAAAAAATAAAAGCAGATGTTTTATTTTGTCCTTACCTCTTCCACAACATTTTATTTCACTATGGGTTACCATTAGTAAATCAAATATCTGTTAAGTATAACCTAAATCAATAATTTATGTTTTTTTTGTTTTTAAGATTTCATTTATTTATTCATGAGAGACAGAGAGAGAGAGAGAGAGAGAGAGAGAGGCAGAGACACAGGCAGAGGGAGAAGCAGGCTCCATGCAGGAAGCCCGTCATGGGACTCGATTCCAGGTCTCCAGGATCAGGCTCTGGGCTGAAGGCGGTGCTAACCTGCTGAGCCACCTGGGCTGCCCAATTTATATACTTTTATTGTGTGAGGATAAGCATAACAAGATACAGTAGGTTTTTAGTTTTAAAAACTCTAAAAAGTTTATACTTTCCATATACATTTGGCAGGTTATTTTGAATAGTTGACCATTTGAGAACTTTAAAACTATTCAGTAACCACCTAAACTATCAAAATTATGCATATTACCTTTCCTCTGATTTTATATGTGAAAAAACTCATTAAAATAATTATTTTCGAAAACTATGAAGCAGATAAAAATGTCTGAATAGTCAAAATACAGCTTCTTATGTTCATAAAAAAATTCTGGCACATGGCACATAATTCATGGAAATATCCCACAGGTCTTGCCTCATTTATTCACTCAAATTATTTCTTCAGTTTATTAACTCATATTTGATTAGAAACATCATATTGTTAGGACTAGGTTTGAGGAGAGAGAGCATTTCTCACTTAATAACAATATTACTGACATTTTTAAGCTCTTATTATCTGCCAGACCTTATTCAGGACACTTTGCTTATATTATTTCTAATACTTTAATTGTTGTATTATTATCTTAAAGAGACAGAGAGCAAGATTGAAAGAACAAGAGAGATAAAGGGAGAGAGAACAAGAATGAGAAATAGAGCAACGGGGGCGACAGAGAGACATCAAGACTTCAGAGCATCACTAGAAAGTACAAAGTGAGTGTCAATCTCAATTTTCCTTTTCTGAAGCACATGATCCTAGGGCCCTGCAGATCATAAAATACTTTCCTCCTCCATACCTTTTTTTTTTTAGATTTTATTTATTTATTTGCAAGAGAGCATGAGTAGAGAGAAGAGGGAGAAGCAGGTTCCCTGTGCGCAGGGAGCCCAATGTGGGGTTTGATCCCAGGACCCCAAGGTCATGACCTGAGCAAAAGGCAGATGTTTAACCGACTGAGCCACCCAGGCAACCCATTCATACTTTTTCTGAACAACAAACAAACTAAAGCACTAAAAAGCCATCTGACTGTGCTAGCTTCATGTAAAATTGATAGACTATAGACCAATTTCTCTTTTCTCTTTTGCTGCTTGTCACTTATGTCAAGACTTTACTGTATATGAAATATTGGTATTTCTCGCTCAAAATACCTGCACTTCTTATTTTAAAACATAATCTACTGCATAACAGACCTGACTTAGGACAGATTACTAAAGAGTTACTGTTAGATATTCTATAACTATTTCTTAAGGAGCTTAAATCAGAACTCAATATCCTCTTCCAAATGAAGAACCCTCTTTTACTTCTTTTAAAAAATATATTTCCCTAATAAAAAGAAGCCTTGAGAAAATATTCCAATGGGGTACCACTCTTCCTACAATAGGATGATGCCTTCCCTAAGACTCAGTGTGTTGTTTTGTGGGGTCGTTGCATCTATTTCTGGCCCCTAGATACAATTTCACAATTGCCCTACTGTGCTTAGCATCTTAAAAAAAAGCAATATAATGTATACCCCTCCTTAACTAAAGAGATTTTTTTTCTGGAATATTTTAAAAATCAGTTCAAGTTTTCTTATTTTAAATGTGAAAGGGTTTTTGATCGGAATACTGAGGAATGATAAAATAGCTGTTCATATCAGAACACAAAAACAAGAAAAAAAAAACAATGAAACCAGTGCCTGCACTTTAGGAAGTTTATGGTTTGAATCTTTTCTTCCAAGGAGCATTTAAATTGAAATTGTTATTATGTTATTTTTAACTACACTGTTGATTTGCAGAGATTAAATGGCAAATTTGCTCAAAGTACAGTATATTGCCTGCTTGCAGATCTGACTAGGAGTTAGGTTATTACTAATTGCAAAGAAATAAAGAGTTTTTTGCCCAATTAGGAATAAATCTGTAAAGGTCCAAAATTCAAGTGAAGATAAGAATTGTGGAATATCTACAAGATTTTCATTAATATTCCTCATATATAACTAAGTGCTTACCAGTTAAATCTATTTGTAGATGCTTGGGTTGATCTTATAGAAATGCCAAGTTCCCTCCATGTTATTATTCAAAAGCTCTCTCTCTCTATTTTATTAAATCTGTGTAACATTTCAAGCTGGTATTAAATCACACAATTTTCAAACACAAAATTTTCTATATATGCAAGTAAAGTGAAATATGCAGAGCTAAGACATTATATTGATGATTCAAGATGCACTAAAAAAACAAGATCTTCTTCCACTGGTCAACAAGAAATTGGAATTTAGGAAAGATGGGTCTGATGTTTCTTTCCTTATATATTATTTCTGAGGACAGGGTGGAAGCCAAGGGGTTTGCTTATAGAACTGGTGAAGTTTGACTTTAACTCTTTCACTGATAGCTAACACAATTGAAAACTTACTATGAATCCAGAACTATTCCACATGAGTTACAAGTGTTACAACCTGTACAGTAAGTCTATAGCTAAGCATTGTGGTGCTCGTCCCATGTGACAGATGTCATTGGGCCAGAGTCACTAACCTGCCAAGCTCTTCTGGCTGGCAATGGAAGAGGCCTGCCTTGTGCTCAGTCTGTCTAGCTCCAAAGCAATTAACCAGTACACACGTTTCTTCTCAGTGTCAAAACATTTTGTGTTTTCTAAATGGATATATTTTCTAAGATATGTAAGCAAAGCCTTAAAATTCCAGAAACAAATTTTAACAGTATCTCTCCTCTTCTCCTTCTCTCTCTCTCACCATTCTCCCATGTTGACAAAGGCTCTCTTGGAAGTGGTTAAGATCCTAAAATCTACAGATTAGATACTGAGAGCAAAAAACAGCATGTCATAGTCAATGAAAACATAAAGAATCCTAAAATATGATGTATCAAAAGAATCATCAAACCAAAAATTTAAAAATCATGAATTAAAAACTTTAACCACAATTTCTGTCTGCAACAACAGTAAAAGACCAACGCAGGAATCATCATTCAAAAATTGAACAATGCAGGACACCTGAGTGGCTCAGAAGTTGATCACCTTCCTTTGGCCCAGGGTGTGATCCTGGAGGCCCAGGATCGAGTCCCATATCGGGCTCCCTGCGTGGAGCCTGCTTCTCTCTCTGCCTATGTCTCTGCCTCTCTCTGTGTCTCTCATGAATAAATACATAAAATCTTTAAAAGAAAAAAAAGAACACTGCATTTATAGTGTTGAATATATGTATAAGCTGAACTAATATTGATATATGATTATTTTCTGGACACAGAAAGAACTATTCCAGAATCTAATGTGTTTTAAGTAAAGAAATAATGTTTTTATATGGGGCAGTGTTACATGACTAATTTTAATATGAGGTCAACTAATCACTGCTCTGAAATTTATTTACAATTAAATATGTGCCAGGGACAGATTTCCTCATAATATTTGAGTTACATAATTTAATTCATTTAATGCCATTTTACTAAAACAGTGCATCATTAAAGTAACCAGATTTAGAAAAAATAAAAGACAGTTAAATTTTGAATTTCAGATATTTGATATAATTTTTTTTAGTCTATGTAAGTCCTAAATATTACAAAGTACACGGCAATATTGCCACATTTGAGACATATATAGATACCTCCCCAATGTCATTATCTATATTAAATTCAAATTTAGCTGATCATCCTATCTATTATTTGGCAAACTTACTTCAGGTTTATTAAAATGTGGGCATGTATATATTTGTTAGTTACACTAATCAGAATAATTCCCCTGGCAGAAATATGTGTCAAAATAATGTTAAAGTAAATTGGGGATATTTTAAATAAACATCAATAGTTTCATCAAAAATTTCAAATTGTTTTAAAACTTTATGGACAATTTATTTTATTTATTTATTTTTACATATTAAAGTAAGATAGGATAATAGTTTGATTTTATGAGTCTATGTACTTTAGAGTTAGTAATTACTTTCATGTTTTCCTATGAAATGGCTTCATTTTGAGCTTAAAAAAAACAACTTAATTTTATGCTTCTAAAAGGTAATGATATCAGTAAGCTTCTTATTTTTAGATATGACTGATTTGCTTATCTATTTACCTCTTCACTTCTACCACTCTCAAATTATTATAAACACAGACATAAAAGTAATTGTTATTTCACCTCTAGAGCGTACTACATGTTCAAGGTTAAATACTGCCATTTCTCTGTATGGGTCCTTCAAGAATGAATCACATGACAGCACACAGTTCTGGAAATGCGATTCCATACCCATACAATGTAAGTTGACATTACCCTTACTTTACACTAGGAGGCATATTGTTACTATACATTTTTTTTACTTACTAAACACTAATACTAAACACTTTGTGACCTGGTTTAATAAGCTCAAATGCAAGAGAATATTATAAAACCTTTTAAGTATTTATAATAAATGAGTACTCAAAGCTAATTATTTTGGGAATTAAAGTCATACTTTAAATTGATGAGATCTAAAACTTTCCAGCAGAGAAAGCTTGAGTCCCAGCCTGTTTTATAGCTATCTTTTAGCTACAATAAGTAATATTTCATAAAGTCATCTCACTGTACCTTTTTAAATAAAAAATAAATGGCAATAAAATGGAAAATGTATTGCAAGTAATGAATAATAAATAATTTAAAATAATAAATGAATATAAGTATTTTAAAGTAAAACAATGCAGATACTGGAGCATAAATTCACTCTACTATATAATTTTTATCACTCTTTTGCAAATATCAATGTTTTGAAATCACCCATCAGATATGCTAAACATGAAAAAGTCACATGAAAAGTTTTCAAAGCATAAAGTTTTAAGAATTTGAAACTAATGGTTTTTTTTTTTAGAATTTTATTTCTTCAAATGTGTAACAATTTTACGTTTGAAAACTCACTATGGTAATTTTTAAAACCTGATTGGAAATTTTGCTAAATAATCAGATACCTATTTTGTTTGTTCTACACTTTTTCACTATCTACTGATAATAATAATAACAAAAAATATAATGATACCTGTAAACTGAGCCTGTATTAAGTGCCAATAGCCCTGTGGCCCCAAGGTCTGTGAGTTAGGTCATAGGTTATTTTGATTTCACAGACTTTGTTCTTAATAACACTTACAAATAGTTGGTTCCCAAAAAAGTCATTGACTATACGTACAGGATTCAAATCTCTTCAGAGCTTTCAAATATCTTTACTCCACTCCACTTTCATCTTTGCCTGCCTTAAATGTTAAGGTTTGTGATGATTTTTTATTGGGTTCCTTGTCTCTCCTCATAATTATTGTATTTACATAAAGAATTTCATTCACCTTCTATTTTGTTATTTTCCAATTTCCAAACCAGGGTCATATTCCTACTTCCTAGATTTTCTTGTCTGGCAGCTCAAACTTTAAAATTAAGGTAAAATTAGTAATTCCTAATCTGAGTTTTTCTCTTCTATTTTCTAATTTATTTAATTGCATAATTCTCCAATGTTTCACAAACCAAAATCTTGGAAAGACTCTCAAGTCTTTCTTTTCCCTTATCTGCTACATCCTATCCTTCCCATCATTCAAAATCTGGTCCCCATCTATTTCGCAGTCCATTTTCATTTATTGTCATATACTCAAATAATTTAATAGCAACCATTTATTGAGTATCTATGTTTCAGGTTCTGTGCTAGGTATTAGCTATGTCAAATATCTGTAATCTTTATAACAATATTTTTTATAGATTATTAATAGCTCTATTTTGGAGGTTCGGAATCTAAGACCAAGTAGTGGAGCTAATCATATTTGCATGTGCTCCAAAGACAATGAACTATTCATTGCTTCCCCAAGTATGAACCTTTCACAGCACCAAGAGACCCCCACTGGTGAGAATGCTCACACACATTCCCAGGCATAAACATTTTATATGCTTGACAGTTTTTGTTCATCTAGGGTCACTTCTTCAAAGTATCACTTTAAAAAGAAAAGAAAAATAAAAAAAAAACAAAGTATCACTTTATCTGGGCACTGGATGGTGCAGTTGGTTGAGCATCCCACTCTTGTTTTGGCTCAGGTCCTGATCTCAGGGTCCTGGGATCCAGCCCAGGTTGGGCTCCATACTCAGCATAGACTCTGCTTAAGATTCTCTCTTTCCCTCTGCCCTTCCTTCCTGCTCCTACATGCACATGTGTTTTCTCTCTACAATAAATATATTATATATAGTGCCCAAAAAGAAATTTTAAAACTAAAGTATCATTTTTATCAAACAATCTTTATTGTTTACTTATTCAAGACTTATTCTATGCTAAAACCCACTTTTTTATACATTTGGCATTAGCATTTATTATAATTCACTGTTACAGGTATCCAGTATCTTCTAAAAAACCAGTGTTTATTTTCTTTTTTCCTCTTTTTTGGGGGGTGAGTTCTTCTTCTTATAGTCTATAAAATGCTCGTAACCTACCTTCATAGAAAAAAAATTGCAAAACATTTCAGGAACTTCATAGATTCTCAAAAACCTACTCATAGGCTTCTCCAACTAAGGAAATCTAGATTAAGAACTCTTGCTCTCCCAGTTTAGTAAGAGAGTTTTTGTAAGTTTTGGAAGTCTTGGTTTTAATGTCTATTTCTAGAAGCTAGCATAGTACTTGGCACCACAGTAGACTCTACATGAGTATTAACAGAATAAATAGATAAATTAATAAATAAGTAAATCATGGAATAGTCAAGTGAATAAAAGATCTTAAACAAAAACTTTTGAATACTAAGATATATCAGGATGACTAAGTCTTATACAGATTGTGGCAGACATATTTTAGGGTGGACCCTTACGGTCCCCACCTCCTGGTATTCATAACTGTGTGTATCCACTTCCCTTGAGTGTGGGCAGGACCTAAGACTTGCTTCTAACCAAAAGAATATGCCTGGTGACAAAATGCAACTCCGATGATTAAGTTCTCTAAAATATTATGCTGTTACAAACCCACTCTAGAGACTCTATCTCTCTAATTGGCTTTAAAGAAGTAAGTAGACATGTTGGGAGGCATGTGTAGCTAGCACCTGAGGGTGGTCTCTAGAAGCTGAGAGCAGACTCCAGCTGAAGACCAGAAAGATGCTGGGGTGCTCAATCCTACAAATGCAAGGAAATAAATTCTGCTAACAGTCTGAAAAATCTTAGCAAATTCTTCCACAGTTTGCCTGTAGATGAGAATGTAACCTGGCTGACACCCTGATTGCTGGCTTTTGAGACCCTATACAGAAAATTCAGACAAACCATGGTCAGACTCTTGACTTTTTTTTTCATACTCTTGACTTAAAGATACTGTGAGATTATGAATGTGTGCTGCTATAAGGCACTACGTGTTGTAATTAGCCAAAGAACATAGACGGTAGGTACATAGGAGATGGGGAGATATATATATACATATATTTGGTTTACAATCTAGATCATTCTGCTCCAGAAAGCTTTCTGCCCCAATTTTGAGATGAAAATAGATAATAGATAAGTTTTGAAGTCAGAATTAGAAAAATACATTTAATAAAGCAAAAAATTAAAGTCTCATAGAATAAAATAAGGTAATCAAATTATTATTATTTCTTGCTTTATTTTTTAAATTAGTTTTTCTCTTTTTTTAAAGATTTTATTTACTTATTCAGAGACACAAAGAGAGAGAGAGGCAGAGACACAGGCAGAGGGAGAAGCAGGCTCCACGCAAGGAGCCAGCCCAATGTGGGACTTGATCCCAGGTCTCCAGGATCATGCCCTGGGCTGAAGGCGGCACTAAACTGCTGAGCCTCCAGGGCTGCCCTATTTTTTCCCCTTTAAACTGAAATCACAATAGGATTAATTTATTTTTCTCTATATTATTATCTAAGGAACTCTGCATTTATTAATTCAGGGTCCATTATTGTATAGTCACCATGAACTGACTATGAAAATCCCATGGGGAAATGAACACAGCAGGTGACAATATAAAACTTCTGAACAATATTCTTTGAGTTTGTATAATTAGCTCAACCCAGGCTACTTAGAAAAATTATAAACACAGTTCATAAAGTTATTTAATACAATACTGTGCCAAAAAATAAAATTCATGTTTAATTCCCAAAGCATATTATGGCTAACGATTGTTTTTTCCTGCAGGTTAGTATTAGCACAAATTCTTAGAATTGATATTTGGATTTATTTTTTCTGAATTTTTAAAAGTCTTTTTAATTTATTAACCTGTTTATTTTCTTCCTACAATGACAGTCTATCTCTCATACCTACATATTTCAAATTCTCGACATTTCTTAGCATATACAACTGACAGGAAGAAAATTTTTAATGTAAATATACAAAAAATATACATATTAAGAATAAATTTTTCCTCAGCTCTACATCAGGTGCTTTCCATTTATGTCACCTCATCACCAAATGAAACCATAATTTTAAATACATTATTAAAATTGTTGAAGATACAATTAATTAAAAAGAAGAAATCAATGTTCCAAACTAAAGATAGCTACAGTTAACCTGGTGTACTTTTGTTTGTTTATTTATTTATTTTTATTTTGATAGAACAATTTTAATTTGTTTGATTGTATTTCATGTGCTGTTGAAATACTGATTTATTCATTCAGTCACAAATACACATTACTGGCCTACTCTATGCCAGGTGCTGTCATCCACAGAGAATAGAAAGGTGAGCAAACCAGTCCTCACTTATTAATGGGAGAGACAATTGTTAATCAAATAATCATACAGGTTTTCTCTGAGGAAAATGTGTAAGAAAAAAAAAAGGACAAAAGGTATAAAGGTCATGAAAAGGAGAAATTATTCACTGAAAAGAGCACTAAACAAGAGTTGACATATATGAATTTTATTCTTAACTCAAAAACTATGTAACTATAGGCAAAGCCTCCCCTTTTAATGCCTCTGTATAGAAATATGTTATACTGTATGATCTTCAGGTTTCTACTAAGGACTAACGCATGCCTCCCCCCCCCCAAAACAAAAACAAAACAAAACAAAACAAAACCGCAGGAGCAGATCTTTCATAACTTGTTCATCTTGTTAACAGATCATTCAACCAAGTCATCTTAAGATCCAATTTCTCAAATTTTCTCTTAAAAAATAAGATTGCCACGACCAATGAGATCATGACCTGAGAGGGAATCAAGAGTCAGACATTTAACCAACTGAGCCACCCAGGCACCCCAGAAGGAGCTGCTTAGGGCAGCTAGAAAGAAAAAAAAATGTGTGTATATATTTCTACATCTAGATATAGAGATATATACATTAGTGCCCTAGAATTTAAAATTCAATGCCAGTGATGACACTGCTGTAAGCCATGTGTACATGAAGGTGGTTTCTCTGCACAGAGAGAGCATAAGCTGCGGAGTCAGGCACTCCTAAGTTCATATTGTGCCTCAGCTATCTGTTAAGTAGTTTTAGACAAATAACTAAAATTTTCTGAAATCCAATCTACTTAAAACACTATCTAATTTGTAATATTGGTATGGAATCATGGATAATATATTGAAGCATTTACTAGCATTCCTGACTTATAAGTAGGCCTGAATAAATATTACCCATACATATCCTCCAGTACCGAAATTATCCTTAGTGAGAAAGAAATCCACCAACTGACTCAAATATAGTCCAGAAAGAGTCAGGAGCATATGAACAGATAGGGCTTTAATAAAGTAAATATAATCTGCAATTTTGCACATGATTAAACAGCAGAACATCTTTTAAAATGACATTTAAAAGAAATGCCAGATATAAGAATAACTCTATTTATGATTCTCAGTGGGACAAGATTAAGCCTTAATTCTGAATTAGTGGTAATAAGCTGTTCCTGATCTGATCACATAATTGTTTTTGTTTGCCTTTAAGTTAGTGAAATTCTTTCATCAGTCTAGTTACAGTTGTTAAAAATAGCAAACTTCCACTGAAAATCCCCTTAGTATTTTCTTAGAAGTAATGATTTTATTGAATTATACGTGGAGTATATGATCACATTCATGAGCTACCTTCTTAAAGAAATACGATCTACTCTGCTATTGGGAATAGTTCAAGTCTCTATATGCAGAAAAGGTGGCAAAACTCTGTTCAAGACATTCTGCATGTGAATGTGTTATTTGTGGGGAAGCTGACTATATGCTCTAAGACTCAGATGTGCCTAGAACACGGAGACACCATCTCTTTGCCAAAGGATACTTGTCATCACGCCCTGTCCTTAAACTCCCCCTGGGTGTTACACAAACAGAGCTGGGCTGAGGTTCTTGCTTAGTGGTTTTATTGCTAAATTCTAAAGAGAACTTTTCAAAGACTGTATTTTACTCAAAAGGTCTTTAATGGAAGCAAATGCCAATTTACATTCTAGTCTTCCAAATACAAATGTAATTACTGAAAATCTCTGTTTAATTGCAATTTCACCATTTGAAATATACTTCAATGTATAAAATATGCTTGCTATATACAAAACCATCTGGCCATACTTTTGCATAATAAACCATATCTTTAGTTCAAAACAACTAATAGAAAAAGGAAGAACTTGGATATTTCATATATTGATTCTGGGGTTTAAATCAGTCTCCTACTATACATTTAAAATAAACTTCACAGTTTGGGATTTGTAAAAGATTAAGAAGAACAATATAATAAGACTTTATACATCCATTATCCAACCTCAACAAGCACTAACATTTTATTGTTTAATTTAGTCCCATTATTACTATCACCATTATCATCATTATTAGTATTTTGCTGAAGTATCATTAAAACAAATTCCCAGACATTATATTGTTTCTGCTATAAATTCTTCACAATCCATCACTGCCAATAGGGATTTCTCTTAATAAAATTACTATACCATTATCACATCTAGCAAAATAAGAAATTCTTAATATTATTTAAAACCCAACACATACTCATATAGCGACAATTGTCTTAAAAAATTTTTATGATACTGAAAAAAAGAAACAAACTTACTGGTCACCACTGCAGGCTTCTGGGGCACCAGTTCATTTTATAAATTAATATACCAACCAAGTATATACCTTGAATTTCCTTTGAGAACTGGATCTCATGTGGTAATCAATGACTAATGGGTTGAAGTTATTCATCGCATGTTTTTTAAAACTATGTCATTAAAAAGGAATAATTTCTTTTACCTATCACTTTTATATCCACTCACTATACAATTTAATAGCATGTTCTGTAATTATTTTGGCAATAAACACAACTATCATTTTACACGATTATTTATGAAAATAATTTCAAGTGTTAGTATACTTATTTTTTCTGTTTATATATATGCCTTTACCTGCTCCAGCCTTTTCAAACAGCTATTGCCTTTAGATTCACAGCATAGATAAGGATGAGACAGGGTAGAGAAGGGTAAAAAGGCATTCTGTTATTTTTCGAAGTTCTAAACTTACCATGGAGATTATTTTTTTTCAATTGCTACTAGGGGCAATTTTGTCTTTGTGGAAAACTATCAAGAAATACAGTGGGGACCTTCAGTTGCAGACATTAAAAACATTTGCTCAGCCTGACTGGGATGAAAAGGGATGAAAGAAATAGGAATAGAGGGGAGAGATTCTACATGGTGCTTGTTGGGCAGAAATCAGAGAAACCTAGCAGGTTAAGATCACAGAGTCTTGAGCCTAGATTCCATAGCTGAATCCAGGCAAGCAGGAAAGTCCTAGGGTAATAAACTCATCATGCATCTAGGTACTACGGTCCAGAGACAGCCATGAACAAACTCCTTTGCCCACCAGTGGTATGAAGACAATGACAGTAGTCATGAAGGGGCCAGGCAGGTTGAGACATAGGCAAGTATTATTTGAGATACATGTGGACCTAGTGAAACAAGAGGAATCACAGTAGACAGATGATCAAGGAACCAGAATATTCTAATTCATTTCAGCATGATGTAGATCATGTGAAATTGAGGGGGGGGGAGTGAAATTTTCAATTTTTTTAATAAAACAAAGAAAAGAAAGTTGTATGTCCAGCACATCTGAACTACTGGCATCAGCCACATCTGATACAATAAAGACTACTGTAGATTTTGCATAATATCATTTACAAAAACCATCAATTATAGGTAGTATAATTTGTGAACTTTATTTTTGGATTGCATGTAAAAACCTTCATATTTTATTTTTTTCAAAATTCATGTATTTGGTGTAATACAAAGTTTATGATGCCAACAACTCAGAAGTATAAATTTGAAAGCAAAGAAGAATACTGTAGAGCAATACCACCATGTGTGTTTAGAAGCAAGACCCTATATTAAAGCCTAATGTTTCCAAAAACTCTCATTAGATACACTGTTTATTAATCCTTTTTAAAAAGTATAATTAAAAAAGTATAATGAAAGAAAATACTATGGAATCACTACTAATCTTCAAAGATGTATTTTTGAGAAGCATAACATTTAAAAAAATAGGAATCCATACAGGTTTAATACTTAATAACCATACAAATAATACTGACATTCATGATGTACATGGATAGAGCACATTTAATATAAAATCTTGGTTCTTCAAGAATTATCACACCACTGTCAGAAAACCCCACTGAAGACAAAGAACACAGTCTAGATCTGAATAGCAAGATTATTACTATCGAAGATTACTGCTTCAATTATACTATACCTCACTTCACAAATTCCTCAAAGTTAATTACAAAAATGCAACTGTGGAATTTTAAGATGATATATCATAATACTGTCCTAATATGAATTACTATTTAGTTATGAATCTCAATATTTCTAGGCTATTCTGATTAATGCTGCTCTAGACATTTACAGAGGAGGTTAAAATTTTAAGTTCCATTAAATGTCAAAAGAATAGCTGGCTTCCAGGGGCCTTCAGGGCTCCTCCTTTCCTTCTCTGCCTATTCTCCTTTCTTAATGATGAATAAGGAACTTATCTCCACCAAGGAGTAGTTTAACACATTTTATTGACCATGATTCTCCTGGGTGAAGTCACTGCTTTGGGTTGAATGTTGGAGTGTGCAAGAGTATGTCATCCTTTGGGTCTCTTTTTCCATATGACTAGATTGGTAAAAACTCTGGGGACCTCTTGAAGCTATTTTGAAAGAAGGGCCTTTTTTTTTTTTTTTTTTTTTTTTTTTTTGGCTTTAGAATCTTCTTTAACTGCTACCTTTTGGCAGCTCACTTAGTGCTACTGCCCTGGTCTAAAAGGCATTAGGTGAGTAGTTATACATTTTGGATAAAGTTCTGGTCTAAGGTAACTTAGGTTAGCCATACTTAAAGTCTACTTTTCTTCCCCCTTTTACTTCTGTAAAAAACAATAGACAAACAAACAGAACCCAACTTTGGTGAACTGTACAGATAATACCTAAAACTATTTTCTTAAAACAAGAGTCTTCCTGTCTTGGTTTTAGCTGAAGCCCAAAGACTAGAATTCAACCATTCCCACATGCAGAAGAGGAGGCCAAGAACCAGTTTGGTACTCTCAGCTTAATGACAATATGAGATGTTTTAAAATTGGAGATTGGGAAGTTGAAAACCAGGAAATCAGTTAAGAAAAAGCTAACTTACCTATCTGACCTCTCACACATGTCTGGGAAAGTATGATTCAGTGGAATCACTTAGATTCAATGGTACTTAGACTAATCAAAACCAAGACATCTAAGAAAGGCAATTAGTCAGCTCTTCCAAATGCCATGGGATGAGAAGTCGCCTCTTGCATATGGCCTGCCCTTCTGGATATATGAAGTAAAAAGATACACTTATGTTTTCCTTATGAATTGAATATACAGAATGTGAAAGATCAAGAAGCAGAGCTGGTGTAAAATTTACTTAGGTCTTTGTAAAACAGTGGTTGGAGTAGAGAGAAACTTCAGCAGAAAGAAGAGGCAAATGTAACTATGCATGCCAATGGGAAGAAAGATACTGATTGGAGAAACATGCAGAAATGGGTGCATAGCTTTAGGAGATGGGGGTTAATATGCACAAAAGATCTTCAATCACCCTGGAAACAAAGAGGCAGTTTATAAATCTTAGAAGTCAGAGAACACCAATTCTGGATTCTCACAATAGATGAGTTAAGAAAGTCTTTGTGCTTTTTACCTCCTCTGGGTATTATACTTCAACCACAGAATTGCCAGAGGCAAATCGATGTCTACAGCAGAAGAGAAATAGCTAGAAAATTAGGGAAAGCTCACCCTATCCCCATTTCTCACTGTAGTCCACCAGCCTGATGCAGGTCAAGATGAGTCAGAAAACAGTTTTAATTTAAATCAAGTAGAAATCACAGTCATTACTCTGGACTGGACATAATTATTGCATTAGACTTTTAACTTTTTAATGAAAGTGAACTAGTCAGTGATTTTTTTTTAAAATACAATCACAAAAAAAAAAGGTATAGTACATGCCCCAAATTACCTGCAAAGGCAAAGAAAGAAGAACCCTCACAGGGCTTACTTTGAACGGGCAATGATTTCTGAGGTATAGTGTGGCTCTGTTCAGAATAAAGACTTTTGCGAATTCCACCTCACTCATTCCGCTTGTCCAATGCAATCCGTTAAAAACATATCCAAAATTGAAATAGACAAAAAAAAAGTAGGACCCCCAAATCATCATCACCCCTCTTTGCACTTGTTTTAAAGTCTTCTCTAGAGAATAGCATTCCACAGAACAACAGGCGCAGCAGACTTGATATATTTTGAATACAGCAACAAGAAAAAAAATAAAAAAAAAAAAAAAAAAAAAAAAAAAAAAAGGGGGGGGGGGGGGGGGGGGGTTTAAAAAAAAAAAAAAAAAAATAATAATATAAGGGGTTTTATATTTTAAATATTTAAATTTTGAATGTGAAGGAAACAAAAAAATGTGAAAATGATTTAGTGAAGATTATTTTTATTTAGAATTGTAAATGTGTGGGTTTAGATAAGTGGGGGCTGTGAATATGAGGAAGGAAGAGGGAAGTGTGGAATGGAGTTGTATAAAGGAAGTTAATTGTATGGTTGTTGATGGAAATAAATAAAGAGGGAGAAGTTAATAGGATATGATATGTATGGTAATTAGTGTTAGTTAAAAGATAGTATAATTTTTTTAATATTATAGAGTGTTAAAGAGGAAATGTATTTAGAAAATTATATATTATTATATTATGAGTTAATATGTTAACAACGTAAAAGCGAAACAGATGAAACTTGGAACAAATCTAGCAATGAAATTTACCATTTTCTATTTACCATAGGATGTCTAACTTGCAAAATACAAGAAAGAATTTCAGTCTCAAACGAACAAAAAAAAAAACCCCAATGGTAAACCGTTGAAAATTATAGCAAAAAAAGGTAACAAAAGAATATACTAGTTGTCAGTTATTTAAAAAAAAAAACACCTGAAATAAGCAGAAATATGCAAATATTTGTTCCATAGATCGGAATAAATACATATATAATGTAACATTCCAATTCTTTTGAATGAACAGGCATTTTGTTTACTTAATGGTTTTAAGGTAGTTGCAAAGAAGTCATGATTGCCCACTGGCTCAGATATTACTACCAGTCTTTGGTTATAGAACATTCCAGTAGAAAGGTATTAGGAATATTATTCTAGCATCTATTTTTACAATGTCACTATCAGAAGTGACCTAAAATATGTATATCGGTGATTCAATAAATTTTAGTGTTTTAATAAAATAGAAGTGTGCATTTCAGCACAGATTGCTGCTTAGTACTCTTGGTAAATGTTCTTTAGCTGATGTAATCCATGAGATATGAGAATATTTGCAGCTGTGTGGGGTGGAGATTTATGACTTATGGAATTATATGAGAGTAGTAAATTTGTGCTGTATGTCTGACTGCACCTAATTTTCATTCTGCTTTAACAGCCAAAAGACCTTACAATATCATGTCACATGTGACCACTTTTACTCATATTTAACAAAATTATGAATATATAAATAATAAAGTCTATAAAATATATATATGTAATGTATAATCACTTTATAATACATAAAACTTGTGTTTTTCCCAGAGGCAATTTATAGACTGTATCCATTTCTAAGAGAAAAGAATGCAGTTAGACACAAATGCTATAGATAGATATATTGCCACTCTATAAATGCATTTTTATAGACAACAATAGAACATAGGCTATTTCCTATGAGTCACTGGTTCAAATCCAGCCTAGAGTCATAATGGAGAAGAGCCGATACCACTTTATTGCTGTTCAATGACCTGTGTGAAATGATTTGATAGTTCAGTACATTTTTAATGAACTGATGCCGACATCACATAAACTATAATCATAAATGGTACTAATTGAGTCTATTGTAGGACATTTCACCTTCATGCACAACTATCTCATTCCCTCCTCAATAGATTTTGAAACGTGCCTAGGTGAGTGCTCCACAATATGCAAGCCCAACTTGATTATTAATATCTGAAATGTATTTTTCCTTGTATACGAAGATGCTACCATTTAATTTATTATAGTGCTTTCCTCTCTCATGTGAATTTAACCCTTTAGAGAAAACCAATAATGCAAGTTTTTCTGTTTCTGTTTCAATATACCCTTAATTGATCTGTATCCTTTTGTGAGAAGCACAGAATTAAGGTCAGTGACCAGGTTGCCCATTATACATGACTGTCAAACAGCTTTTAAAGTGATGGCCTACTCAAAAGTCTGTAGTTTCAGTGATTATAGTATCTTTGATTTTATCCTTGGAGAATACCTCTTAGTTATAACTCAGGTGAGTGAAAAAGAAGTCAAATACAGGAGAAAGACAATGGGACAGGATATTCTTCAGTCTATATAAAGTATTTTCAGAGGCCGCATAAGCCATTATAAAGTATATGTTCCATAGACAGAAGGAAAAAAAATCTGCATCTATGATATTCTTCTAAGCATAATTAATATTGCTTTAACTACTATATTTTTTTCTCCTAAAACGTGTGAATCTGTAGCCCCAGTAATACCTGAACCCAGTGTTTCTCACAGAACAGCCATGAGAACTAGTATTAATTGAACACCTACTGGTACATAGCCTGGTACTATGATTTCACTGAGAATAAGAAAAACATGTTTTTCAAAACTGTTTCAAATACAATTAGATTCCATCCAACACACATTATATACTATGATATTCCTTTACCACTTTATAAGTGAGGATAAGCAAAGACAGAAATCTAATGTAATTTATTTGCAAGAAGACCGTGTAAATTAGAGTGGTACAATGCTTAAACCATGGTGGTTGATGAAAATATTTCCTAATTAATTTGACTCAAAGATATTTAAGTCTTAATTGGCAAAATTGTGCACAGTTTATCCTTTTAATGGGAGGTTGGGATGGTGGGGCATATGGACGAAGAATCAGAACATGGATATTATGGAAAGAAGCAAATTGATCAAGCAAATCAATCTTTAATTTATCATCATAATGACTGATGCAAGTACAACAATGTCTGAAGTATCAAGTAGAAATAAGGAAAGGATATGAAAAAATAATTGAAATGCAGAAACACAAGGATCCATGAAATGTTAAGAAACAGGAGGTATAAGGTGTTCAAGGACTTAACAGTATTTGTTCAGATGTTGCAGTAGAGTGCCGGGTGAGGAAGCCAGAACCTGACCTCTCGGCTAGAAGCCCTTGCTCTGCAGAGACTGGCCCAGGGCAAGTTGCTTTTTCTCTTTGAATGAGTTCCTGGCTTTGCAAGATGAAGAAAATAGTGCCTTCACCAGAGAAGTGTTGTAAGGCCCAAGCAGATAAAATAAGAAGCACTGGTGGTGTATGATATTTGACACATAGTAGGTACTCAATACAAAGTTGGTACCATTCTTGAAATTTACAGTTGCATATTCTGTTTTAACCTCCTGGGCTATCAACATTTAGCTAGTTTTAAGATGTGATTCCTTCCATCAGAAAAAAAAAAATGTTCTTCTCTTGTAAGGGAACTGCCTGAACCCCAGTACCTTGGCACATCTCCCAAAGTGCTTGTAGATAATGTCAGCTCAGAGCCTTTCTGAGGGAAAGCTGTTTTTGGTGGGAGCAGCGGATGAAGATGGACAGTTTAGAACACATTGTTTCTCCTCTGAGAAAGTGAAGGTTTTCCTATTATCCTTTCAAGAAACCTATAATTGTTTGCATATTCGAAGAGAGAAAGAGGGATTAGCTTTCTTACTGCCTGCCTCTGGGAATGTTGCCTCTGGGTTATCCCCATGGAAATATACCCAATTTGTGTTATAAATACAGTCAAGCCCTGCTTGACTGAATTGGGACAACATATGTTATCATGAGACTACTTCAGACTTTCTAAAGCCTTCGCACTTTTGTTTTCCTAAAATGTCTCTCTTACCCATTCCATTTTCTCCCATGGTAAGCATTATTATTATTATTGGCTATGTCTTGTTAACGGTTTGAATGTCACATTTGTTTATCTGATTTATCGCTAACAAGTTAGCTCTAGGTCCCTGGCTGCCCTGAGAAGGAATAAGATGGGAACCAGTAACTACTAAGGCTGCTTCATGTTATTTTATCTCAGGGCTGCTGCTATGAATTCTAACCATGCGAAACTTTCATCAGAAATTCTGTACTCTACACAAGCATAAAAGGCCATGCATACAAATATAGGTTCAGGATGCTGCAAGTCGGAAGATGCCACACTGGTTTAATTTTAGAAACATCACGAAACACTTTTACAATATTTTTTCTTGCAGGTTAGTAGAAAGGAAAGAGAGGGAAAATTTAAGAAGCTCAGGGAAGACACACACGTTCCTGTATTGGGCACCGTTCTCTAAGAGTCACTAAAAGAACTCTGAGTTACCTAAGAAATCTCAATCTTTGCCTGAATACTCCTTTCATGTGTTTCTTACTGATACAGAATATTATTCACCAATGAATGATTCACATTCAAGTCTACAATCCCAGTCCCACTAACCTCCAAGGATTCCTATGGCAAAGATTAAGTGGTCAAGTTCATTCTGTCTTTGCATAAAATAACCAAAAGGTAGAAATGAGTGACATGCCTAACGCTGATAGGCATTTATTTAATAAGCTACATATCATAGAACTGAACAAATCACAATCCTTAAAATTTTTTTTATTTTTTTATTTTTTTTTTAAATTTTTTTTTTAGTTATTTATGATAGTCACAGAGAGAGAGAGAGGCAGAGACACAGGCAGAGGGAGAAGCAGGCTCCATGCACCGGGAGCTCGATGTGGGACTCGATCCCGGGTCTCCAGGACCACGCCCTGGGCCAAAGGCAGGCACTAAGCCGCTGCGCCACCCAGGGATCCCCAATCCTTAAAATTTTATTGATGTTTACTGACATTGAAAATATCCGTACTCTACTGTTAAGTGTAAAAATCAGGTTAGTAAAGATTTTACTTAGCTGAATTACATTTTGTTAATGTGGTTTTTTTTTGTACAAATATGCATAAGCTAAGATCTGACTATGGGTAGATTAAGTGTTTATTTTTTATTATTAAAGATTTTATTGATTTATTCATGAGAAACACAGGGAGAGAGGCAGAGACATAGGCAAAGGGAGAAGCAGGCTCCATGCAGGGAGCCTGATGTGGGACCCGATCCCGGGTCTCCAGGATCACGCCCTGGGCCGAAGGCAGGCACTAAACTGCTGAGCCACCCAGGGATCCCAGATTAAGTGTTTAAAGTGGTATTGTCTGGTTATGCAATACAGTATTTTAAAATTTCATTATTTTGACCACACTGAAATTTGCATGGATTATCCTGGCAACATTAAAACACATTCTAATATTTCTGTGTTCCTCTTCATCACTCAGAGCAATTAGGAAAAAATAGAAAACATATAGTACACAGGAGATGGGGTCTCTCTTGAGCTAAGGAATGCCAAACAATTTTACTATCCCTGCTCTGCTATTCTAACTTCTATTCTTTACTTTATCTACTAAGATTTTGAATCATTGTGGTAAAAGATTCCTGTCTTTTCCTCCAATCACAAAATAACCTGAATTTGGCACACTATGCCAATTATTACAAGACAAACAAACAAATTTACTAGTCAATAACTGACACCTAAAATAATCGTTCTCTCTAAAATTACACATTGATATTATGGAAGTAGGAAAAAAAAGTGCAGTATTGTTTAAATATGATTTCAAGTGCAGAATTCCTTAAATATCTTTTCAAGGAAATATTCCTAACTCTGATTTAGTTCTTTTAAGCATATTTAAGAAATATTAATGTATCATTCATCTATCTAATCCTAAATAATACACATATACACACACATAAGTTGTCTGAAATTACTTATGATGAAGTAAAAAACAAAAAATGATACTAAAGTTCCATCTGTGAACTGGTTTTTGCTTTACCTGAGCATTAAATCCAATGAATATATGCTCTTTATCTACTTGAAATAATGTTTTCCTATATATCTCCTCTCAAAGTACCAAAGGAAATCACTCCAAAAAGGGAAAAAAAAAGAAAATTGCAGACTGGAAAGTGCAGTTTAGTACAAACATCTCTACTAATATTAATTGGAAACATTTGACCTTTCTTATTTTTAAGACAACACATTTTAATTGAGATTAAAAAAAAAAATAACAGTCATGAGTGTATTCCAAGCCTGAAGCTCTGAGAAGTTGTTTTAAATAACTGTATGGTACATGCTGGATGGCTGGTTTGTATAAGCATCCTCCGAGTGCACCCATTAATCACTATCTTCAGAATATAAGATCTTGTCTTCCCTCTATATTGCCATCAGAGAGAATATGTAGAGAAACATGTTTAGTCTTTAAGGTCAGGGGCCCTAGGGGTCACCAACCTGGAGCTTCTCCTTTGTAACAAAAAATGTCCAGATGGCAGCCCTCAAGGTCCTTGGAATGTTCTGGCCATGCAAGAAAAGAGTGTCCACAGACAGTTGCTAGGCTAGTTCCTACATTATAAAAGCTTGTTGCATGGAGATTTTAGCAGAGGATGCTAAATTTGTCCAGTCTGCTGCTCCTGGACTCTGTGTGAGTTCCAATAAACCTACATCTTACGGTTTCTGGGTCTTTTCTTCAGCCTTGCGAGACCATCACCCACCCTTCGCTTAGGGTCTGCTGATGTGTGCTACACAATGACAAAATGACATTTTTTTTTTAAAGATTTTATTTACTTGTTCATGAGAGACACAGAGAGAGAGGCAGAGACAGAGGCAGAGGGAGAAGCAGGCTCCATGCAGGGAGCCTGATGTGGGACTTGATCCCAGAACTCCAGATCATGCCTTGAGCCAAAGGCAGATGCTCAACCGCTGAGCCACCCAGGTGTCCCAACAAAAGAACATATTTTCAACTAAAACTACTAACTCAATTCAAAAGAAGTTCTGGGCAACCCGGGTAGCTCAGTGGTTTAGCACCGCCTTCAGCCCAGGTGTGATCCTGGAGACCCAGGCTCAAGTCCCATGGTTGGGCTCCCTGCATGGAGCCTGCTTCTCCCTCTGCCTCTGTCTCTGCCTCTCTCTCTTTCTCTGTTTCTTTCATGAATAAATAAATAACATCTTTTAAAAAAATAATTGTTTAAAAAAATAGGAAGTTCCTCGACAGCTCCTTGCCATCTACAATCAATGCACCTTCATCCTCTTAATAAAATCCAGAATTGAGTGAAATTCATGGTAAATTAGAATGTAAGGTAAATGGGACCCAAAAGCAATCTGTGATTATAAGTCTAATTTGCTACTGCTCAATACTTGCAGGCTCAACTAAGGGAATCTAATATTAATACACACATGTTCTTTTTTATTCATGTTTGAGAGATGAGGTCCAAAGTGGTAAATCAAGAAGAGATTTCTGGATTTATGACTTAGGAAAATTACTAGTAATTATGAGTAAAATGAGCTCATTATCAAAAAAAAAGGAATAGTTTTGAAGGACAAAATCATAAGGAAATTTTTGACTAGTGATAAATGAAATGTTTTGAGCACCGAATTATTTTATAATGAGTCATTTTACTATTTGTAACTGGAAAAATGAGTCATTCTCCTCTCCTGTTTATTGGGAGTATATTTGATTAAATGGTTCTGCTAATGTAGCCTTTATTTATTTATTTTAGCTGCAAATTACTTAGAGATTTTCTATTTTAATGTTACATTTCTTTTTCAGATAAGGAAATAAGGTAAAGTGACTTTCTATGGAAGTTGCAGTGGAAACTAGAACGCTTATTTTCTGGTTTTCAACACAAAGCACTACTCATCATTCATCCTTCTACTTAATAAATTAATTGTTGAGCACCTACTATATGCTAGACATCATTCTAGCTCCTAAGAATAAAGTGGTGAATAAGACAAACAGTATATCCCACAACTTCCTAAGGAGTCAAATTTCATTAGGCTAGTTTCTACCAGTTTTGATGATGTTTTTGGCCAGCAGGTTTTAAAACGTGATTTCCTTCTAATTCTTGCAAACTCTGCAGACTTAGGCAAGGTCAGTGCATGAATGGGAAACCTTCACTAATTAACAATAGCCTAGGGAGAAAAAAAAGAAAGAAGGGGAGTGTTTCTGAGTTTATGCCAAAATAATACCTAGATCTGTTGCCTTCCCTGGATTGGAATTCATTGCCAATTTGTGAAGATGAAAAATAAAAAGGCTAAAAGAGTAACTGAGACTGTTAGAGCAGGCTGTTGACTCAAATACAGAATCCTTGTTAACTTTGCATATCCTTGAAAAATTATTTTTCATCTCCAGGTAGAGAAATGTAACAGCCCCAAATAAGAATTGATGAAATCAAACCCATCAAGTTTTTCTGAGAACATATACATTTGACATTTTATAAGCTTATAATGAATATTTATTTACTGGATGAAGATGATTTACCCAGAATTGAACCAGGAAATCTAAAAAGGATGTAGTACAAATGAAGTATCATTGTCCATCTTCCAAAGGTGATTTCCATGGGAAAAGATCTCTGTCTCCCCAGCAAGTTTACTGTCTTATTTTAAGAGTAGCAAAATGAAACATGATAACAATCCACCAAATGGTCAGTCTTTTCTTTCTTTCCTCTTTCAAGTTTACATCCTAGAATATTTGGAGACAAATAGGAAGGGTTGGCTTGTGTTTGAGAAAGATAGATAACAACTTCCCTTACCATAGGTGTTGGATGTAAAAGTATCAACAACTTTAAAATGATTTTTTTTTATTCTTAGAGATATTCGATGTTATTTAGAGATAGGACTAGGGTGTGGATGATTACTGGCCATATAAAATTGAGTAGCATTTTCAGGGGAAATGGTGAGTGTTCATCTATACTCTACTTATTATCACTCATTAAACAGTTGGCTACTTGAAGACGGGCAACTGCTTAATTTCAGCACACATGTGTCAATTTTTGTCGACCTTCACTACTCGACTGTATATTTAGTTGAGGAAACTTGTTTCAGTGTATGTGGGGAACCCACATGAACTTAAACTTAGCCTGTTTAGTTTGCACTCTTATTATGAAATGACCCTCAAATTAAGGACCAATGTCTTTTGTGCTTTATAAATAAAGTACATTGAATAGAAGCACCAATGGCTCTTAGAAGCACCTATGGCTGAAAAGACTCATATTAATAATTTGCGGTTAAATTTTTTAAATATTTTTATTTCCTTTTGATCTCAGTATGATTTGTGAGAAAGGTAGGACGCATTTCTCTTCATGTGCAAAAAACAATTGATTGCTTTAAGAATAAAAGTTAATTCCTTGTACTCTTTCTGGGTGTAAACTTGGTGCTTGAATTTAAATATTAGGAAAAAGCATACAATAGGAATCTCCTCCCTACATCAAAAGTGTCTGAGTCAACTTTCCTCTTTGGATTGGTGACATCACCCCACCCTTAAATTTCCTCTGGGGTCCCAGGCAAGTAGAGAGGATTAAGAATTGTCAGAGTTGTTGGTTATTTTGCTTCTTATATTCTTATTTAGTTCCTGCTATCAGAAACAACCTCAACCTATTTCTCACAGTTAAATGTTGCCCAGTAGGAATGCAGCACTTTATCTGAGCATACAAAATATAAAATGATTACATTAAGCAGGAGCAGCTGCTCCTGAATCTGCAAGCAGAATTTTTGCATCTATAAATTATATGTACAGAAATAGGGAAGAAACGACTCAGCAAGAGTCCTTTCCAATTTAGTTTTCTAGTATAAACAAATCCATGTGACAAAGTAAGTTAGCCTTATCATATTTACAAAATCAGCACACATAATAGTTACAGCAATTTAATTAGAAATTACACAAAGTTATCACTGTTATTAAGTAAAAATATAGAACCCATTGACATAGCATTGGTCTTTTACAAAAAGTAAGTCTTTTCTTTGAGTAATAAAAAAATCACTGGAAAATAATGGGTCAAATCTGTTAGTATTGATAAATGAAATAGAGTCTGATTTAGTGTCTAGAATTCAAGAATTTATCTCAAGTAATTCTAGCAGAATTAACAAAGAGACAAGGGGCATCTCCCTAGCATTTCTGTTAATAATTCTCAATAAAACAAGACTTGTAAAACCAAAGCAGGCCATATTTACTTTAAGTAATTAGTATCTTTTTAGGAGGTAGCCCCAATTTTATAATTAAGTTCAGACCATGGGCATTTGACTCAGAAAAGAGTTTAAGCATGCACTCATACCCATATTCCCCCCCCACACACACACATAAACATACACATCCACGTTAAACTTCCCCTGTGTATCATAATTACCTAGTAAGAATAAAAACTAGTAATTCAAGGCTTTACAGGACAGATTATGTTATTCTACATTAGACGAATGGAAGAAACCATCTGTATGAATCATCCAAAAAATACTATTACTATATAATAAGGTTGTTTAAAAGTCCTCATGAAGGATTGTTAATTTACACCTAAAATGTGATATAATTTGTTTCATTTGATCTTGTGCCCCACATAGCAGTTTGATTTTATTTATTCATTTTCTAATTTTGCCTTCTTTTGGTTCTCTCAAAAGATGTCAATGAAAATAGTGTTTATAGTTGAGAAATTTTGATTAGGGATGTGTGATATTCAAGTCTTTTTTTAAGATTATGTTAGGAAGAAAATGAGGGTACTTTTAAGAATATAATACAACATAGATATAAATTTGTGTCTGTGTATTTATATATGCATATATGATACAAAATTTATGCACAAACTCCCTCCACTACAGAAAAATGTCTTAGAACATGAAATTTCTCCATTCTTAGACAAGGAAATTATATCTGAGATCTGTCAATTATACCTGAGATTTGTACTTTATTAGTTTTGAAAATTAAATCCAAACTTTATTAATTGAATCTAAGAAAACCTGAATTAATATGGACAAATTCTGATGCCATAAAGCACATTCTAGAAACAGTCTTTTTGTAGTTATATTTAGTGACATATAATATCCAGCCCTGCCTGGTGACAAAAAATTACTTGTTTAGCAATGATACTTCATTTAGGGTAGAATTCATCATATAAAATTATGATTATAAGATGAGGAAAAATATTTATTAAATAAACAAAATTGTATAAAACACCTTTTTAATTCTTTCAAGGAGGAGCTACTTAATAAACTAAATACTGCACTGATAGCACAAAATTTTTAAATATTTTGGAGCGTCTGGTTTTGAATTGTTATGAGAGCATGACATTATATTGTACAGTCTCAAGGTGCCAGCTCTCCCTTTTACGATCTGATTTTACTTCCTGAAATGTCTAAAAGCCGTCTGTAGTGGTGAAAAATAGTAGTTTAAGAAGGAGAGACTGCAAAATGATATGGCACATTTTCTTCAATGGCTTCAAAACTTTGAAGGCCATTATGAAAGAGGAATTCCAAAATATTTTGAGAAATTATCATATTAATTATAGTAGGTACAAAGGGGGAAGTTTGAAGAACAATACTCACCTAAATGTATAATTTCTGTTCCTTGGGATAAAGATCAGTCTTGACTTTATTCTCAGCTTAATGTACAGGAATGTACCTTTTGGATCATAAATTTAGAAAGCATAGTGAGGTGGTATAGTATGAGAGAATGAGATGAATGTGATGGACTTCCATAGGGGCTTTGAATTACAGAAATCTGAGAATATGTTTTCCAAACAAGTTTGCTACATACGTACAGAGCAGTACCATTTGGATATGGAAATCATATCAAAATATTTTAAAAGAATTAATAAGCATTATTCTGTAGACTTTAAAACACTGATATCCTAATAAGCTGGAGGAAAATGTTTTAAGCCTTGAAAAATGTAATATGTAACTGCCTCCTCTACGCTGTAAGAATCAGAGCATTTTAGTGATCTTAAGAAAACACAGAAACTAACCCAGTTGGAATAAACACAAGCAAGATTTTATATTACTTTTCTCCTGGGTAGAGAGGCCTTTGTTCTGAAGTCAAATTGGGTGGATTGTATTTAAAAAAAAAAAATATATATATATATATATATATATATATATATATATCCATATATATATATATATATCCACCTATTATTGCAGATAGTCACTGTGACTTTGGGCCTGATACCTGAAATAAAAATCTCTCCCACAGCTCATTGATAATCACATTTGCCCTGTGGCTCTTAGTCTTTCTTTTGAAAACATTACTGAGTCACCAATCTAAGTTATTTGTAAACTGGGGATCATTTGTTTTCCCTGAATACAAATATAAAATTCAAACATATGTCAGGAACTTCTGCATGTCAAAAGCTTCTGTAGATTTAGGTAGGTAGCATCTATAAAATATAATGTGCTATACTCAGAAAAACATGGTTACTTTTGAAGAGACAAAACTCTAAAATATGCTCCAAATGTGAATACATCACATTCAGAAGGTAAAGATCCAAATACCTGAGCAATGTTTTGAAGAGAATAAAGTAAACATGTGCTAAGTCCACTTGACTCTAAGATCCAATATGTGTGCACAGAAATGCCTTCTAAGTTTTGTCTGGGGCAGAGAGGGAAAGACAGTTTCAGAATGAGACTATAAGATTTCCCCATGAGGGGTAACTTACTATGTAGTACAAGTTAGCCTGCACACTTAAAATTTGAGAACTGTAAGACAGCTTCCAATTTGAAAAAAAAAAAATATTAAATTTCCTAAATTTTACATTTAGGACCTTGAAATCCAGGAATATATTATCCTATTTACAGAATGTTGAGAATTATTAACAAATTGCTAGTCTAGGATACACTTTTTTCAAAGAAATATTGTAATCAATAATTATTTATATGTGTGCTCAGAATGTGGGCAAAGTACAGTTAAATGTTTGAAAGAAAACTTTAGGTTATATTTTAAAAGATTTGAACAGAAAGAGCTAATATATAAACTATGGGCTTTGGCTGTAACACATTAATATTGTTCATCCATTGCAACAGGTGTACAAAACTGATGTAGAACATTAATAGGAAAGATTGCTCAGGAAGAGAGTATCTATGGGAAGTCTGTGTTCATTGTATTTTGATAAACCTAAAACTGCTTTACAAATGGCCTATTTAGGGAGGGGCAAGATGGCGGAAGAGCAGGGTCCCCAAATCACCTGTCCCCGCCAAATTACCTAGATAACCTTCAAACCATCCTGAAAATTTACGAATTCGGCCTGAGATGTAAAGAGAGACCAGCTGGAACGCTACAGTGAGAAGAGTCCGCGCTTCTATCAAGGTAGGAAGACGGGGAAAAAGAAATAAAGGAACAAAAGGCCTCCGAGGGGGAGGGGCCCCGCGAGGAGCCGGGCTGAGGCCGGGGCGAGTGTCCCCAGGACAGGAGAGCCCCGTCCCGGAGGAGCAGGAGCTGCACCAACCTTCCCGGGCGGGCGGAAAGGGGCTCGCAGGGAGTTGGAGCAGGACCCAGGAGGGCGGGGATGCCCTCGGGCTCCCGGGGACACTAACAGACACCTGCGCCCCCGGAGAGTGCGCCGAGCTCCCTAAGGGCTGCAGCGCGCACGGAGGGACCGACCGGAGCAGCTCGGAGGGGCTCGGGAGCGGCTCCGCGGAGGGGGCTGCGGGGCGGGAGCGCGAATCCAACAGCGCAGGCCCCGGAGCACAGGGCGCCGGGACACAGCCCAGGATCCGGCCTCCCCCGGGACAGGCAGAGGCCGGGAGGGCCCAGGACAGCAAGGACGCTCCTGCCCGGAGCTGAGCAGATCAGCGGCCCCGCCCCGGAGCCTCCAGGCCCTGCGGACTGAGAGCCGAGAGCCCCGAGCCCCGTAGTTCCTGCGGAGGCTGAATCCAGGCTTCCAGAGTTGCCATAGCAACTGCCGCTGATCCTCCTGGGGCCCAACGGGGTAAACAACCCCCGCTGAGCCCTGCAGCAGGCAGGGGCAGAGCAGCTCCCCCAAGTGCTAACACCTGAGAATCAGCACAGCAGGCCCCTCCCCCAGAAGACCAGCTGGACGGACCAGTGATACTCCCCCGTGTTCCAATACAACTTGTTTTTGGCCACTCTGCACTGAGCAAAATGACTAGAAGGAAAACCTCACCTCAAAAGAAAGAAT
This sequence comes from Nyctereutes procyonoides, assembly GCF_905146905.1. Taxonomy (NCBI): domain Eukaryota; kingdom Metazoa; phylum Chordata; class Mammalia; order Carnivora; family Canidae; genus Nyctereutes; species Nyctereutes procyonoides. Next base: position 21,541,910 of record NW_026575121.1, read on the forward strand.
CAGAAACAGCCCTCTCTCCCACAGAGTTACAAAATCTGGATTACACTTCAATGTCAGAAAGCCAATTCAGAAGCACCATTATACAGCTACTGGTGGCTCTAGAAAAAAGCATTAAGGACTCACGAGACTTCATGACTGCAGAATTTAGATCCAATCAGGCAGAAATTAAAAATCAATTGAATGAGATGCAATCCAAACTAGAAGTCCTAATGACGAGGGTTAACGAGGTGGAAGAACGAGTGAGTGACATAGAAGACAAGTTAATGGCAAAGAGGGAAACTGAGGAAAAAAGAGATAAACAATTAAAGAACCATGAAGACAGATTAAGGGAAATAAATGACACTCTAAGGAAGAAAAACCTACGTTTAATTGGGGTTCCCGAGGGCGCCAAAAGGGACAGAGGGCCAGAATATGTATTTGAACAAATCCTAGCTGAAAACTTTCCCAATCTGGGAAGGGAAACAGGCATTCAGATCCAGGAAATAGAGAGATCCCCCCCTAAAATCAATAAAAACCGTTCAACACCTCGACATCTAATAGTGAAGCTTGCAAATTCCAAAGATAAAGAGAAGATCCTTAAAGCAGCAAGAGACAAGAAGTCCCTGACTTTCATGGGGAGGAATATTAGGGTAACAGCAGACCTCTCCACAGAGACCTGGCAGGCCAGAAAGGGCTGGCAGGATATATTCAGGGTCCTAAATGAGAAGAACATGCAACCAAGAATACTTTATCCAGCAAGGCTCTCATTCAAAATGGAAGGAGAGATAAAGAGCTTCCAAGACAGGCAGGAACTGAAAGAATATGTGACCTCCAAACCAGCTCTGCAAGAAATTGTAAGGGGGACTCTTAAAACTCCCCTTTAAGAAGAAGTTCAGTGGAACAATCCACAAAAACAAGGACTAAATAGATATCATGATGACACTAAACTCATATCTGTCAATAGTAACTCTGAACGTGAATGGGCTTAATGACCCCATCAAAAGGCGCAGGGTTTCAGACTGGATAAAAAAGCAGGACCCATCTATTTGCTGTCTACAAGAGACTCATTTTAGACAGAAGGACACCTACAACCTGAAAATAAAAGGTTGGAGAACCATTTACCATTCAAATGGTTCTCAAAATATACCCTAAAAACTATAGAACACTTCTGAAAGAAATTGAGGAAGACACAAAGAGATGGAAAAATATTCCATGCTCATGGATTGGCAGAATTAATATTGTGAAAATGTCAATGTTACCCAGGGCAATTTACACGTATAATGCAATCCCTATCAAAATACCATGGACTTTCTTCAGAGACTTAGAACAAATTATTTTAAGATTTGTGTGGAATCAGAAAAGACCCCAAACAGCCAGGGGAATTTTAAAAAAGAAAACCATATCTGGGGGCATCACAATGCCAGATTTCAGGTTGTACTACAAAGCTGTGTTCATCAAGACAGTGTGGTACTGGCACAAAAACAGACACATAGATCAATGGAACAGAACAGAGAACCCAGAAGTGGACCCTGAACTTTATGGTCAACTAATATACGATAAAGGAGGAGAGACGATCCACTGGAAGAAAGACAGTCTCTTCAATAAATGGTGCTGGGAAAATTGGACATCCACATGCAGAAGAATGAAACTGGACCACTCTCTTGCACCAGACACAAAGATAAACTCAAAATAGATGAAAGATCTAAATGTGAGACAAGATTCCATCAAAATCCCAGAGGAGAACTCAGGCAACACCCTTTTTGAACTTGGCCACAGTAACCGGAGAAGGACAAACAGTGTATGTTCTCATTCATTTGGGGAATATGAATAATAGCGAAAGGGAATATAAGGGAAGGGAGAAGAAATGTGTGAGAAATATCAGAAAGGGAGACAGAACATAAAGACTTCTAACTCTGGGAAATGAACTAGGGGTGGTGGAGGGGGAGGAGGGCAGGGGGTGGGGGTGAATGGGTGACGGGCACTGAGGGGTACACTTGACGGGATGAGCACTGGGTGTTATTCTGTATGTTGGTAAATTGAACACCAATAAAAATTAATTTATAAAAAAAAAAAAAGAAACAAATGGCCTATTTAGGGGGATCCCTGGGTGGCGCAGCAGTTTGGCACCTGCCTTTGGCCCAGGGCGCGATCCTGGAGACCCGGGATCGAATCCCACGTCGGGCTCCCGGTACATGGAGCCTGCTTCTCCCTCTGCCTGTGTCTCTGCCTCTCTCTCTCTCTCTCTGTGACTATCATAAATAAATTAAATTTAAAAAATATATATAAAAAAAACAAATGGCCTATTTAAAAAACAAACAAACAAAGAATTAGACAGGGAGAGGATGTGGGCAAGAACTTCTGTAGTGAGAGTGGAGGGGATGTAAGGCCATTTTCAAGGAACTTAAATGATAGCACTATTCTGTATCAGGTTGAATGCTAATTTTTTGAGAGTGTGTATGTGCGTGTTGGAGATACAAACACTCATGTATCATTATATTTAGCTCTTAGTAGGTATTTTTAAGTCTTCAATAAAGATTCTAATTTATATGATTATATGCATTTAAAATATTTCTACATTCACATGATTTTTATTATTGTCTAAAACTATCCCTTGTTCCTTTAAAAATATTTGAAACCTATACACTTTTAAAGGTACTCCATTAAATAGACATTTTAATTCATATTTTATAATGATATAAACCTATCCTGACACTTCTAGGAGCATATTTCAGAGTTAACTTCATGAAGATGAAATGAAATATTCCTCATATCAGAAAATAATTCAGATCTACTCCATGGACTAGCCTGACAGATGAAAGAAGATAGATAATGGTATTTTGGGAATTAGGAATTACCTATCCTGGAATAGATCATAGAGTTTAGTGTCTATAGAAGAAATTTTATCTTAGATTTCACAGACTGACAAACTGCATACAGAATGCAGCTCAGATATCTCATTTGATCCCTAACTTTTCCTAGATAATAAAATCTAGCAGATTTTCATCAGACATACAGTTTGGGTGATAACTGGTCAAACATGGCAGCTAACTAATTTCAGTTTCTGGAAAACTCTGTTGGAAAAAAGTTCTTTCAGTGCAAGGGCATGATCATTGGACTTCCATACATACGTAATCTCTTCCAAGGTACATAGCATAATATCGTTTGACTAAAAAACACAATCATCATGTTTCTGGTGAAAGAAGGAATTAAGAATTAACAATTTGATATTTAAATTTATTTTAGCAATATATGTTAAATAGATGCTAATTATATTTATAAATAATAAATATAATCATATATAATTATTTGTTAAAATTTTTCTAATTCAATTTATTCACTAATTTCATTACTAGGCTTCAAAAAAATTTTTTTAAGATTCTATTTACTTATTCATGAGAGACACAGAGAGAGAGAGAGAGAGAGAGAGAGAGACAGGCAGAGGGAGAAGCAGGCACCATGCAGGGAGCCCGATGTGGGACTCCATCCTGGGTCTCCAGGACCACGCCCTGGCTGAAGGCAGTGCTAAACGACTGAGCCACCCAGGCTGCCCTAGGCTTCAAATATCAAGCAAGAGATACCCATACCAGAAAAATAGAGTAAAAGAAAAACTATCTAAATTATGAGTCCTCAAAAAATGAACATCTCTGAAACTATATCATTTGAAGAATTTGTAAATGTGGAGAATACATGCTAAAATACAATGGTTTAAGCTTTAAGAAATTCCTAAAAGAATTGTACTTAGCTATTCAACAAACATTGTTAATCACCTACTTTCTATCAAGTACTCTTATATACTGAGGGAACTTTGGCAATCAAAATGTCACAATTTCTCCATTCCTAAGGCTTACTTACAGTCTAGTAAGTAAAATTGGCTGGAATAAGTAATTACAAATGTGTTAGGTATTATAAAGGAGAAATTTAAGGTCCAATAGATGTGTATAAGAGAAGGTTCCAGCTCACCCAGGGAAACCTTCCAATAAGAGATATTCCAGTTCGTGCATGGCCTTGTCAGACATTAGGAGGCTATAACTCATATTCCCACTAGTTTATAAATCCATGCAAAATACACCCTCCCCCCCCCCAGGATTAAACTCTTGTCCTTTCTTTCTTTCTTTCTTTCTTTCTTTCTTTCTTTCTTTCTTTCTTTCTTTCGTAGAATACAAACTCTGTAACTCCTAAGTAAAAAGAACATCACAAATTCTAGTTGCTTTTGAAGCACATTTCCCAACATGTGTGAGGATCTCTCTTTTTTCTTTTTACTGATTTCACCTAAATACATTGATATATATATGAATATATATCATATATATTAATGTAGTAACATTTATCTTTTTGAGATTAAATTATTAGGTCCCAATAATGCTGAGTACTAAATAATGGTGGTCTGATACAGCCTCCATTGTTTCTTTCAACATCTGAAATTAATTTTCAGCTTATTATCTGAAAGTATGATCAAGACCGTATGTGAAGAAATTGTGACTAATCAAAACTAGAAGTAGGAATTCTTGAAAGGGAGGAACTCTGTATTCTTTGACTTAATATATCTAGCGCTTAGTACAGCCCTTAACATCTGATAGGTACTCCAAATATGTATTGAATCAAAATACATAACAATCTACATAATCACAAAGATTTCTTTTCCTTAACATTGTCAATATAAAAGAACTAGTTTGACTGAGTTTTCCTTTAAACACTAAAGGAACGTACTTATCTGTTAAAACAAACAAACAAACAAACGAACAAACAAAAACATTACTACAAATTTACCTGAGTTGACAGAAGGAAAAAAGAGGAAGTAAGCTCTGCATTTCTTTTAATAATTTTTAAAAAGCATATATAAATAAATGCAAGTGAATGGACTCTATAGGAGTGTTGATTATCTCAATAGATTTTTCCACCATTTTAATTCTGAAGACCATTTAACAGTTGTAACCCTGCCTACAGTGTCTTCTTCTCTGGGAACTGCAAGGGACTCTGCCAAGGATGAACCCTTGGATCATGCAAGAAAACACAAAATCATAGCCTGATCTCATCAAAACCAGCACTTAAATCCAATGGGTCCTATCTGACAAATGATGTTCAGTTTCTTGAAGGCAGGTAAACAAAAAAAGAAAGAAAGAAAAAAGAAAAAAAAGAAAAGAAAACAGTACAAAACAGCTATGCAGAGTAGAAAATAGAAAAGAGGCTTTCAAGCATTTCCTTATTTTCACATGGAGAAAATATTTAAAATGTTAGGTGTGTTAAATAACAAAAGTCTAAACCTTTTTTAAAAAACTTTTTACTTATTCATTTGACAGAAAGAGAGAGAAAGAACAAACAAGGAGCAGGCAGAGGGAGAGGGAGAAGCACTCTCTGATGAGCAGGGAACCTGATGTGGGACTCGATCCTAGGACACTGGGATCATGACCTGAGCCAAAGTCAAATGCTTAGCCAATTGAGCCACCCAGGTGTCCTAAAATTCTAAGTCTTACAGAATATTTTAATGCTATGGAATGCTGGGATAAGAAAATGCTGGCTAGAATTCTTTTCATGCAATCTTCTTATGGAAGATTATTATGGAATCTCTCCTTATGGAAAATCAATTCTTTAAAAAATATTTAGTTTAAATGTTTTAAAAGTTACAGTATAAAAAAACATAAGCCACAATGAGCATAAAATGATTTATCAAGGAAATATGTATTTATGATAAACATCATTAAAGTAAATAATGCTCAGAAACAAAATAAAATCTTCAAATAATTATATTAAAATTTATTTATTACATAAATCTCTTATGTGAATAATTTGTTGCAATGACAATTGGTAGATATATCTTGCTATAAAAAGAATAATGACCTTTTCTAGAGTCAAAAAATACCTTAGAATGTATTTACTCCCAATAGAGTTTAATTTCATATTGTGATGATTAATCAGAGTGAATGACTTTATTTTCTGCTGTTTTAACTACAAGAAATGATCTCTTCTGTTTTTATCCTATTATAAGGATCGTTACAAAAATGGGAAACAATTAACACTGGGTTTAATGCCTGAGTGCTATAGAGCTGAAGTAATTGCACTCAAGGTCTGCTAACTTTTTAATCAGGCATTTGGTTGCAAGCTGCTCGCAATTGATTCTGAGAGAACTAACACCATCTAAGGAGGAAAGCAGGTGTGCCAGAAAAGCAGGCATGTTGGCAAAACAAATGAAAGATTTTAAAAGGAAAAGGAAAAAAAAAAGTAAAACCAAAGCAAAATGCTTGTCAGCAGGCCATTTACTTGGCTCAGACTGTTACTGAACAAAGCCAGTTGTGCAAGCAAGCATGGTGGTGGAAGCCCCACTGACCTACTGCTTTCAAAGGGTAATACTAAAGCTTAGCAGCAAGGAGCCCTGTCCATCTCAATATTAGTGAATTGTGTTAATTAACAGAGAAGGCCTGAAATTTCCATATTCAGTAGAGTTGAGACACCATCAGAGGTTTCTGGAATTACATTCTAATTAGAAAAGCTCCCACTTCTTTGCATCCAGGCTACTCTTTGAAAAACAAATTTGGTTAGGTACTTTGTTCTCTCTTAAAAGACAAAAAAAATCTAGTCTTCCTCCAAAGCTAATGACATTTTTCCTTTTCTTTCTTTAATAAGTGTCATTCTCCTACTGTGAAAGTGACTCCTTTTTAGGTATGTTGCACACATTTAAAGGTGCATGCATTGCTTAGGAGCACCTCAGGGTGGGGGCTGTTTAAAAAAAATCCCTTCCTCCATTGTCTCTTGAAATGGGAGCTGCTAAGAGTTCATGTTCCCATGCTTTCCACTAACAGAATAATCTGATGAGAAGTAGATACATATTTATAAAATTCCAAGTTTGAAATTTCTTCTAATAGGTACATTGTAGATCTCCCTTTACACAGAGAGAGGAAAAAAAATGACAGATTTGGCCAATTACCTGGTGAATTCCTAGACAGTTGTGATTGCTTTCTTGAATCCCCCAAAAGAATATGTGAAGAAGAGTATAAAGCAGAATTATCTTTTGCCCCAAAAGAGCAAGTCAGAGTAGGGGCGAGGGTGGGGTTATGATAAGAAAAAGCAAACAGCAGAAACAAGATCCCGAAAGTCCTGTGTGCATTTGTATTACATGAGCATGTCTGGGCCACCAGGGTATCTACAAATTAGGCTATCTCAGCATGGAGAGATCAACGGATCTAAAATATTAGATAGCTATTTACATGAGTTTCCACTCTAGCTCCATACAGTTATGGAAGACTCAGCTCATTTGTGTGGATCACTTAACTTCCCATGAGCTCTCCCTTATCCTCTTCCGTAAACAGCTCTCACTGAGTCACTGCAGCATCTGCTGTTACTAGGTGAATGGCTAATACAAATGAAAGAGCACACCAAGTTCCTTAATCATATGAGGTTCTCACACACGTATGAATCTGAGCAGTTCAGGAGGTAGGAGAACAAAGAGACTCGTGGGTAAGGAGCCCCTTCATGGCTCAGATTACGTCGCAAGAATGGCTTTAGCGAGATTAACAACTGCACTTTCTAACTGCAAATGTGACATTAAACAAAATTTTGATTCTGTATGCTGTATTTCATAGCAATTTGATATCCAATATTGAAGTGATCCTTTGGAATCCAGTAGATTTGAATGGCATATGTGTGTGTGTGTGTGTGTGTGTGTGTATTTCATTTCAAGAATTCATGGAAAGACAATTCCATAATATCTCCTCCTACCTTTAGTGCAAGGAAAAGCATCCCCAAACCCTGGGCTCATTTCTGAGCACAAAAGTGCCATCACTTACATGGATTAGCTGTCATGATGTCTATTCTAAGTCTAATGTTAGTCTTCCAGTGTCTCCACATCAAAGAAATCTATCAGGAAAACCTTGTCTCTGTTGGACTTTTTATGATTCCTGTTGATTGGTTTGAGTTTTCTCAAGTTATTTATAACAATCAAATTTGTGTTGGGAAAAAACATTATTGGATAAGTTGGCTGAATGATGCCAATGTCATTAATTATATTTAGAAATAAAACTTCTTCCACTTAAAGATAATAAATACAATAAGAAATACTATTATGTTAAATTGATTTAGTTTTTGAGTATTTCTAATTTCCCATAGAAATAAAACAATTTCTATTTTAACTTAAGAGGTATTTATAATTTTTTGGTACCTATAATTTTTAAAGATTTTTTATGAATTTGTTCCAGTCCATCGCTTAAACTACAGAGTAAGCGGTTCTTAAGGGTAATGTTCAGTCATGATCCTTTACTGGTTAATTTACTTTTTACTTCCACGTCCTTCCTCAATACACACATGAATGTGTATACATACAGTTATCAATTTTATCTTTTTTCTATATCCAGTAACATGAGTTATCTTGAAATTTAAAACATCACCACCACTATGTCTCAGGAGCACAATTTAAACACCCATTTCCTAAAATGCATACATGCATTCTAGATTCAGAATGTGTCATATAATCAATGTGCTAAGATGGTATCATATTGTAATTTGTCAGCATTATTTTCTCAACAGTACATAAAATAATGATACTCTGTGCTTTGCAATCTATGGCTTTTCAGAACTGATAAAATACTATGTTAATAGCCAGGAGAGGAAAAAAAATGCAACTAATATTTTTTAGCATCTATTATTTTCTAGTCATTAAACTTGGTGCTTTATACTAATGATCATATTCAACAAACTCTGACTTATGAACTAGTATCCTCTTTTTTTGCAAAGGAGAAAATAGATTTAAAGAGGTCCAGTAACTAATTTGCCCCAGGTCATATTTTTAAGTGCAACTGTCAGGGTCAAGTCCCTTGCGTGTTATTTGCATGTTCTCTTTCCATTTGTGCAAACAAAATAAGCACAACAAAGCAAAAGGAAAATCTAAATTATCTCCAATGATGGGAAAAGGAACTAAAATATTTAAAATGATAAAAATATAGAAAGTAACCAAGACAATGATAAATTGGCTTATTTTCCCACTAGTTTATAAGGACCATGAAGATAGGGTTATATTTGTTTTACTGTTAAATGTAGCCTTTGCCTTACAGCAGGGTCCAGTAAGTATTGACAGAATTAAAGAATTTCAGTTTTGAATGAAGGCTGATTTTGTGCATTCTCTATTTTAACCAAAAAAGAGACTCAATTTAACCATCAGAATCATAGACTCAATTATTAGTGTCTCTAAGTTTAACATCCTTGGGGAGGACCACTGTTCCAATAATTTCAGAATGACTTATGGAAAAATAACTATGCTAAAACAGACCTTGGAACATTTGAAACCAGATGCAGTTTAATATGGCTTATCTCTCCATTTAGGGTATAGTTCTGTAGGTTTGACAGAAGAAGCACAGGAAAGAGTGTTTCCTTATTCTTTAGCAGGATTTAATTTTCTTCTCCAATTTTAAAGTCCATGCATCCTGCTGCATTTTCCCTGAGAAACTTTTTAAACACTTCGTTCCCATTGTTGCTTCTTTTCACCACCTCCCACCTCTCCCTCCCTTCCCTGTCTTGGTCTCTTCTTTCCTGTTTCTTCTCTTGTTCTCATCTTAACTCCACCCATGGATTTATTGGAAAAAAAGGGGGGGGGTCTCACTGCCTGAGAAGGGTTAAATATTTAAATCTTTCGAACATTCAGAACCATATAAATGCCTGAAATTTCATTATTTCCTTCTCTCCCTCTCTCTCTGTCTCCAGTGTGTGTATGTGTGTGTGTGTGTGTGTGTGCATGAATTGAAAATATTAACATACTGCCATACAGTTGAGCAAATCATAACTTATTGGGGTTTAGAACATGGAAGAATACTGGAGGAAGAGAAACTGCAGCCTGGTAAGTGTTCCTTGGAAAAGTGGGTTTGGCACAGGAACACTGATGCCTTTAGCACCAGCTTCATTCACCTGGAGAAGCAAGAGCTATCCTGGGTACTTGCACTACAGACTTGTCTTTATTTCCTCAGCCTTTTCTACATTGAGTTTCCTTTTTTGTCTTCTTTGGTCTTATCATCTTGTCATTCCATTATCTGTGCAATAGATTGTGTTTAGACAAGGTGGCCTGAGATTATGAAAGAAGAGGTGTGTCCCAACATTGATTACTGACTTTTCCAACTTATAATAATGATCTGTGTACTCATATATTTGACTTTAATGCCCAATAAATTTGCATGCAAAGACTTTTGGAAGCAAAAATAAAATCTGGGTTTTAAAAAATTTTTCTCTATAATATTTATTTTCAAACTGAAGAAATGGTTTTAAGGTTACATAGTACAAATATCTTAGTGATGCTTTCTAGAAATACATCTAGCAATTTATCAATCACAATATATTATTAGACATTTAGTACAAATAACTGAAATCTAAAACAATTCATAGAGAGGCTTAAGAGAAAATAATTCTTGAAAATACAAGTGAGGATATTAGAAAAAAAGGCAAAATTTAACAATTTGGCATTTAAACAAAATAGTGAAAAACCAGGCCATGTATGAATCTTTATCCCGGATTCCCTTTTTTGAGGTGGAATTTTGATTTGGCGACAGGTGGGTTTAGTGATAGCCATAATTATGCTATCATTTCCTATTTCTTTAATAAGTCAATAAAAACTAAGAACTAAGAATTTTAAGATGAACCTTATCTCTATTTTATTATTATTATTTATTATTTATTTATTTATTTATTTATTATTTTAAAGATTTTATTTATTTATTCATGAGACACAGAGAGAGAGAGAGAATGGCAGAGACACAGGCAGAGGGAGAAGTAGGCTCCATGCAGGGAACCCGACATGGGACTAGATCCCAGGTCTCCAGGATCAGGCCCTAGGCTGAAGATGGTGCTAAACCACTGAGACACCTGGGCTGCCCAATAACCTTATTTCTTATAGAAAGTTAACTGCGTATTTCCCCTGTCTGGCTGTAACTGCAGAATTGCGATAACTCTGAAGTCTGACACTTTGATATGAATTCTAGTGCCAGGAAGATGAGTGTCCTTCACTTTGATCTTTACTTCCAGGAAGTAACTTTAAGTGACACTTCTCATTACCCCTCACCAGCTCTTCCCCAAAGCTCTCTGCCTTCCACAAGCCGCGAATGAGAACTCTGATGCACCAATATTGTCTGCTCAACAAGACTGGCTGTTTGCATGTGCAGTTCCAGGATTTTTTACTAATACAAATTGCTTTACCACTGAGAGATCCCCTGAGGTTTACCCTTATTTATCTAGGTTAGACCATGAAATCACAGTTGAATCAACCCTGGAACCATGATTTGTTGCATAACTCCAATGAAAATGTTGAAAATAAATTGATAAAATTGGCTCACAATTTTATCCAGACACAAATACAACTAGGTTCTTCATAAACCAAATAAATGTATATGCAGGTATACAAGCTGAGGCCAGAAGCCAAATCCTGTCTGTGGACCTGTGGAGCTACTGCCTAACCTCCAAATATGCAAGGAGGAATGGTGGACTTTGAATAAACTACATTTTCTGGTTGATTTATACTTCTAACCATATAGTTCTGGAGTTCTAACAGCACAGTACTGGCAGAAATTAATACACGTACTTCTTAGGATATAATCACTCAAAGTCAATCAATCAAATAGTTCAGGCTTACTTTCCTACAGATCAGTGATATGACATGCTAGAAAATTATTGTGTGTGTGCGTGTGTGTGTGTGTTGGGAGGAAGGATAGGAAGGCTTCCAGAAATTTTAATCCTTTCAGGACAGCTAAGAACTTTGAGGGTAAAAATAACAAACAAAACAAAACATTTCAATTATATAAAAGATAAGACCCAAAAGAACTAGTATAATAAATGATTCGAAGACATTGTGGGGGCACCTGGGTGGCTCAGTCGGTTAAGCGTCTGACTTCAGCTCAGCTCACAATCTCAGGGTCCTGGGATCGAGGCCCATGTTGGGCTCCACACTCAGTGGGAAGTCTGCTTGTCCTTCTGTTCTTCCCCACCCCTGCTTGTACTCTTTCTCTCTCTCAAATAAATAAAATATTTAAAAAAGAAAAAGACAATGTGGAAAACAGAACTTAAATGTCAAAAAACTAGGCAATTCCTCTAAGTTAGATGGATTGTCTAAGATACTGCATATTCAGTATCCAGCAAGGGACTGGCATGCAGCAAACTCTCAGATGTATGTGAAGAGATAAGTGGGAAAGGATGAATGGGAGATGTAGCATCAATGAGTGAAAGAAGTCAAAGGCAAATAAGAGAAGACAAAGAAAGGAAGACCTAAATAATTCTGTTTCATAGCAGAATCTATGTAAAAATTAGTAAGGAACACTATAAGGGAGAAAATTAGTGGCTTAGACTTATAACTAATTTTGAGTTGAAATACTTCTAGTTTAGATTTCAACTGTCATTATCTTCTGAGACCATAGAATATCAAGAGTTCTCTTATGGTTTTAAAAATAAGTAACAATGTTACGTATTTAATGCTAAGTGGCACTATTCAGTATCTTCTTTTTTCCTGCATCTTTTTAATAAACTGGTCTCAATAGAGAATCTTAACAACCATAGCTTAAATGATGTGAAGGGAGGTAACCAGATACATGGTAAATGTGTCCTATTCCTGGTTAAGTTGTGGTACCTAATGCTATTTTGGCTTATGATATTTCATAAATATTTTGACAGATTTCTCACTTACATAACCTGGGAATTTACTGTCCTGGGATATTTAAGGTGTATATTCATTCAAGTAAAACAAAACAAAACAAAACTGGAATACTCTGTGACCATTACTATTATTTTATAGCCCTGAAGGCAGTAGGATCCTTACAAATGTCAAGGAAAAAAAAATCTGGGCAGAACCTGACAGCGTGAGAGAAAAATGCTGCTGAATTAGAACTGTCTGGGGGAACAGAGCATATATTATCATCTTTGGTAGCTGGTGACAAAAAGAGATTTGAGAAATAAAGATGAAAATTTTCATAACTATGTATCTTCACTAACATAGAAAAGTGGCCTATATCCCCAAATATATTTTTTCACAGAATAAAAGGACATACATATGTGTCTACCTACATATACGTTATCTGTACCACTGACCTATAAATTGCTACTATATCTCCTGACAAATAAACTAGATGCATAAAAAGAATCAGATATGAAAATTATTTTATTTCTAACTTTTTTATCCTAATATCCTAAATCTCTTTTAAATATACAGTTTAATCTGGTTTACTGTGTAATTCATAATTTCCTATTGTGAATTACAGATGTGTACGTGCCTTGGAGTTTCCATAAAGTCCTCGTTAGGTGGAGTCTGATCTAAAACGAGGCATATGTTAAAGCTTCTTACACAAGGCCAGACTCTCCTCTTGCTCTGCACCCCACAGTGCTTATTCGAGTGAAGAACCATCTTTGAAGGCAATAGGAGCTTCTTGCTTGGCTGAGCACCATGGAGCTTGGAGCAAGATAAAAAAAGAACCACAGACTTTCAACTGTAATTCTGCTAGCAGGGCACACTGAATCCATCCAACCAGACCAGTGAGGGATAAGTTCACTAGCCCCTTAGCTACATAAAAAATACAATCTTGTCTAATTGGCCAATAGTCATTCCCATTAAAAATGAGAAAAGTGTTTCTAAACAGCTTCAAGATTTATTTTATTGAAATTCTCTTCTGAATAATTTGTCTGCATGCATACATAATTATGCCATTTACAGTCTGTATAATTTTATCTATGTTGGATAAGGACAAATAAGAAATTCATTTTATTGAGCTGCCATTAAAATAACTTATAACGATGCCATTGGGTCAAAAGAGCATTAGTGGCAGTTTGTAATGACTTCAGGGAAAGCTGAGGGTTGCCCCTAAATACTCGTGTCCTGCCATCAGCAATTTTCAGATCCCTTCCCAAATAGCTACTTGTTTTTTTCCAAAATAAAGATTTAAATATATTACCTAATACCTATGACATTTAAAAAAAATTAACAAGTTGTTCAAATGATTCTGATACACACCAAGTTTAGGGACCACTGTACTAGATGCTATTGTGGCTCCTGAAAACTTCTATGAAGTTCAAGAAAGAATCCATTTTAAAAGTTTTCTTTCTAAAAAGATAAATGTGATTCATATCTCCTTTAAAAATTTCATTAATCCCCATGGAAAATAATATGCTTGGAAGTGCAGATATGGTTATAAACATTGCAGCCTTCTCATGTCTACTCTATACCATATACCTCCCATCCACTCTTTCTTGTATATTCTCTTTTACTGTCTTCGTTTCAGCACTTACACCTTTTGCCTGGAATATGTCTGAGGCTTCTCCCTATCCCTGCCATCCCATTCCCAGTATTTCCCCCATACAACATAAAAAATTATCTTTCCAAGGTATAAGTAACATATGCCATGTCTTAACAGTAATTTTATAAGAAAATGGGGATCCCTGGTTGGCGCAGCGGTTTGGCGCCTGCCTTTGGCCCAGGGCGCGATCCTGGAGACCCGGGATCGAATCCCACATCAGGCTCCCGGTGCATGGAGCCTGCTTCTTCCTCTGCCTGTGTCTCTGAGCCTCTCTCTCTCTCTCTCTCTCTGTGACTATCATAAATAAATTAAAAAAAAAAAAAAAAAGAAAATGTAGGCTCCTCACAGAAGCTTTGAAACTCTCTGTGGAAATTTCTAGCCAACTGGTCAATTTTGTTCTTGGGAGTATTTTCTTATACCAACAGTATCCTCTTGCCAAAATAGAAACTAACTACTTCCCTGATGATGTTCCATATCTTACAATTCCACATTTTCTCCCTCATTGTTTTCTCATCCTGCTAGTTCCACATACATTTCCCAGCTTCTGCCTAAATTCTGCTCGCTCATTAAGAGCCATATCAAATTTTGCCTCCACAAGGAAGACTTCTGTGGTGTCCCCAACATACATCATTTCTGCCACCTATGAATGCACTCCCTTTGCTCTGTTTTTCATGTTGCTGTTATTATCTTTTTAATGTACCTGTGATGTACTTGGCATAGTCTGATTATTATTTATGTGGTGATTCTCTGCCCAGTATTGTCCTCTATACATGCTTTCCCCTTGTCTATGCTCACTATAATTTTAAATTGAATTATTGATATAAATTCATGTAAGCTAACACTTGAACCATTCATAGAAGAGTAAATGCATGCTGGCAGGATTGATTTACTTATGGCTTCAAGAGAGATTAGATTAGGTAGGGAAGTATTCGCCACTAAAGGTGAGTAATGAAGTGCTGTTTCAGAGCCATCCACTAAAGAGGGACATGGACAGGACCCAAATAACATCAAATAATCAAACTGAAGTTTTCCCCTCCAGGCCTATTTTTGGGACCCTGGGTCTGGACCTCAATCCAATGAGTGAAACCAAAGAGGTTATTGTTGAATTAGAGGCCTGAAGCAAGTGCACAGAGAAGGTTGCAAATTAATCCAAAGCTAGGATCTGAGCAGCCGGTTGTGCATGAGTGCAGAAGCTGTGACCAGAAGCCAGGCTGAGTCAAAACCAAGGACTGGTAGTCATGGCAACAGGGGCACATCCAGAAGTCAGAGCTAAAAAACAGAGCAGGTCAAATGTGGAAGGGGCTGTGGTCAGAGCAGACCAGGTCAAAGCCAGGGAATGCTCCATGCCTCGCAGGCTGCAAGGGTAGTTTCTGCTTGAGTCCAGATGGAATTCTGCTGGATGTCTGTTCTCGGCTCCAGCTGGCTCCAGGTCCCACTCGCTCCTCATGCACAGATTCTTCCAACTGGCTTCTGATGTTCTATAGTTTTCTATCTTTTGGTTGCTCTCGAAGAAACCTCATAAAGCTATTTTGCCAGAAGCTCCATAAGGTGACCCCATTTGTAGAAAATGCCAGAAGTGAATTAAAAAATAGGTTTTTCTTTTTAACTACCTAGGAAGACAGACACAGTGTATCTTTCTGTACTCCAATGAAACAGTTCAAGAATTTTCACCATGTTAGCCAGGCAGATTCCAGAATGCGCTTCCCAAAAATTGTTCTACAATGTGCCAGATTGTCTACAGGAAAACACTTATTCCTTTATTGTTTGTTATTAATGATCATGATAAAAATTTCCTATTCACAACAGACTATATTGTGAGAGTCAAAAGTTTTTCATGTGGCATTAGTTACTTCCTAGTAATGGCTGGCATTTATTGATACTTGCTTTGACCTGTTATATTTCAGGTATGAACAAAATATTTGAATATATGAAATTTATACTCAGATTTATTTTTCATACAAACTTATGAGGTGGGCTATTATTACTCTCTTCATCTTTTATAGTTAAGGAAAGTGAAGCTTTCCTTACATACTTGTGAACCGAATAAAAAGAGGAACTATGATATATAGAAGGAAGCTCTAATGCCAGCCTTAGGTTCAAAATATAAATCATCTATTTAGGACATCAAGCTTTAGAACTAGTAGGGTGGCTGTCAGCACATTTTATCTAAAAAAGTGAGCAGAGAAAGCTGAGAAAAGAAAGGGAGGGGAAAAATCTGTTAAAATGGATCTAACAGTGGACACAAGATGCCCGTTCTTAACATAGTGCCTGGCTTGATGACAATGTAAGGAAGAAGGGAAGGAGGAAGAAGGAAGGACAGGGAGGGATGGAAAAACTTGGGAGGGTGTCACCCATGTGAAAGGTCTTTGCAAACTCTAAAGCCCTCACAAATGTCCTGGTTTATTACTTACGACTCTTGTTATTCCCAGACACTTGGATGTTTCATAAAACATCCACAGCAATGGAAACATAAATATACTGGACAAGAATTTTACAAAATAATTGTTCACTCTCATTTTCAATTTTGTTTCTTTGTTGTTGTTGTTATTGTTGTTGTTTTCTCAGTGTCTTTTGAAAACTAATGAAATCTCTCCAGCGTAATGCAAATACTGTATATATTGGGGTTTTACAGAAAACTTGAAGTGTTGAACCTAGGTCCATGGATCTAGTGGAGTTCTGAATCACAAGTTAAGAACTCCAAATTTATAATATTTTATTGGTTAATAGCTTTAATAAGTCTTAACAAATTATGAAAATCTAGGGTCTGTCAATACCTACAAATGGGCATGTTTGAATTCATTCTTGTTGCCATAGAGAGTCGCCATTATATTCCCCTAACTACATAATTTATTCCTGACAAATAGTGTACGTACCTAGTACTAAGCGCAGTGTTGTATTATATATTATTATGCCTCACCAGCATAATTTGAGAGTAAGCTATATTTAGCTTCACAACTAAATGAATCTTAATAAGTATCTGTCTATGTAGTATTAACTAAATATTGGAAAAACCCTGCAAATGTGGTCATGATACATAGTTTTAAATAACTGTAGCCTAAGCTTATTCTAAAGATTTATAACCAATAGCAAATAAAAGAATTATGTATTTCTTTGTACATCTAATTTTACAGTGGAATAAGCACAATGAATAAAATCCACTGAATGATTTGAAAAGATATGGGCTTCAGGAGGTTGGGAATTAAATTACTTATTTGTTTCCCTGTCTCTGTAGATTCTATAGTTATAATTCCTAGCAGCCTATATTCAGTAAGGCAGATTAGGGTGATTATTTTTCTTTGCCTCTTCTTTTAGAACAGTTTGAAGAGGTGAGTGATAAAAATATAAACAAAACACTATCAACCATTTTTTTTATAACTAAGATACAACATTTTTTGGTGGCATACATAGCTATGGTTGACCTTCAAGACAAGTGGTACATAGTAATTTGTTTTTCTAAGAGTTTGTCTAACTTCCCTCTCTGCTCATCTCTCTTGTCCTATAGGATCTTATATCCTATATGTTTTCTTTGCACACATCAATCTCACATATGTGGTGGCGTCCTACCCACAACTGCTTCATTACTAAAAGGGACCTGAAATGAGAAATACTAGTATTTCTTTGATTACTGCCATCAAACTTTATTTATTCCCTTAAAAACATATAATTTAAGTAGTCCATTAGTTCGATTTAAGCAATTCATAGTAAGATATGAATTTCTTGGAGAAATGTAGATGGTAATATGGAGTGGTTATGGAGAAAACCCTCTAAGAATTTCCAGAACAACTGGCTTTCATAGACCAAAATTTTAAAAGCAACTTAATGTAAAGAACTCTTTTTCTGAAGAATCTTTCTTGCTCCTTTTCTTCCAAGAATATTTGTTGAGCATCCACTGTGTATAAGTTAGCTCACTGTTAATACAGAGACAATTTTTTATTGTTTGCTCAGATTTTTTAAAAATAGTGTATTCAATAGATTTTACTCTTTCATTGTAGCATTATTATTTCACATTTGTTTTCAATAATTTCTGCCCTACTGCATTCAGATCACTGATTTGATATACAATGCAATTTCATACTACTTAAGGAAATAATTCACCTACATTTTTGGTAATAATTAATTCAATGTCATTTTGCATTTGGTTTTGAATTTGATTTTGCCTCATCGAATCCACTGCATTTGTTTTTGTCCAATAATAAGCTAAGGAAATACCTACATGTATGCTTATGCATCTAAGCCTACCTACATCATGGAATTTTTTCTAGTATTTAACTATAGGGGTGAAATTTAGCTAGTAATTGGTCTAAAACAAAGAATAAAATGTAAAGATAGTACTGTCTATCTCTCCATATCTATTTGCTCTTTAAGAAAACATATCTTACCTCTGGAAACAAGAATGGAAACTCGGATTGTTTTCACACTGAAAACAAAACAGTTTCCCAGCCATTGTGTTTTATGTCTGAATTGTCTAACTTAAATTGCATGTCCTTGGGGCAGAGAGCGGCCTTCCATCTTTTTTTTTTTTTTTCTCAGCCAAGTATCCTGTCACTGTTCTACAAAACAATAAATAATGAAGCGAATTGAAGATGTGTGAATTGTGCCAAGTTGACAGAAATGGAGCCAATGTTCTCAGAGGTGTTACAGCAGTATTTCCTAACAAGCAACCTGAGCCTCTCTCTAACAACTCAGAAAACCAAATACAAATGGAGGATAAGAAAGTGGAAGTAAGGAGAAAAGCAAGAAGACAACACAGGTATAAGACATTCACTTGGAATTAACTAGTAGCTATTTGAACTGAGACAACTACATGAAATGAACAAAGGTAGCAAAGGGCCTTTGAGCCATCACACATGTGTTAGAAGGATCACTCTTAACTACGCAGAAAACAAAAACAAAAACAAAAAACAACAAGCTCAGAAAAATTTTCCTTTATACATGTAATGTGTAAATGAGTCCACTAAACATAGGTAATCATATCTGTTCAAAAGTTTTTACTTGGTTTCTCTTATAAATAGCTGAGGTGCACCTCCTCCAAGAAGACTTCCTTGACTGCATGTAAAGTAGCCTCATGTATAAATGTCTCCCTAACATGACTCCCTCACTATCCTGTTATTTGTCTTCTATTAACACTCCTATCTTAAATTATTCATCTAGCATTTTTAAATTATCTGTCATATTATTAGAATTTAAGTTCCATGAGGGGAGTGGCCTTATTTGTCTTGTTTTACCAGCACCTAATAGAATACTAGAATATGGTAGGTATCAATAAATATTTGTTGAAAGATAAAATAAATTGAGCTTCAAAATAAAATATGTAATTTTAAGTAATCTGTTCATTTGACTGAAATAATTCATAGTGAGATATCCCTAACAAAAAGTGCAGCACATGGTAGGTATTTAGTAAATGTATGTGGAAAGAAGAAAAGAATGGAGATTTGATATAAAAGGCTACTAAACCTTATTATCTTAGTTCTAGCTTAGGATTCCAACATTTAGAGCAGCATCTTTAAAAATACTGAACCTTTACCAACTTGATGACACGAATGTATTTTGATGTATCTCCCAGAAGACAGTACGTATTTGGTCAAGTGGGAAGAGTGAAGAATATATAAGGACAGATAGAAGTTGTGTGACACTAAGTGAAACAAATATATTTCCTTATATTCATATGCAACAACCACTATTTCTGGAAAATCTTGGTCATATAATGAATTTATACAAAGTCCATATGTTATGTATTTTACTATGTCCCTGAAAAGTCAAAATCCTAATTCATAGCACCTGTGATGCTGACCTTATTTGGAAATATTTGTAGATGATCAAGTTAAAATAAGGTCATTAGGGTGGGCCCTAATTGAATAGGACCATGCCCTTATCAAAATGGGAAATTTGAACAGTGACAGACACAGGAGGCAGGCATGGAGGAAGGATGGTGAAGGCACATGGAGAATGCCTTCAAGCCAAGGAAATACTGAGGTTTCCAGAAGCTGGGAGAGAGGCTTGGAACAGAGCCTCACTCACAGCTCTTAGGAGAAACCAAACCTGCAAACATCTTGATTTCAGATTTCTACCTTCCAGGACTGTGAAAAAATAAATTTCTTTTGTTCAAGACACCCAGTTTTGGTACTTTATTATAATGATCGTAGCAAACTAACACACAATTCATTTGCAACTTCAGTGGTTATTGTCACTACATAGGCCCAATATCTAGATGTCTAGATATGGACTCAACTAGCCTATTATGTTCCATGGAATTCATTTAAATAATTTATTTCCTAACATTTAGTTTAATAATTCTTTAAAATAATTACAGAGTTTCAATTAGTTTATCTTCTTTGTGTTATTAACTTGCTGTGAAATTAGTTTATGGTATCATTCTGTTGCCATCAACACATTTAGAGAATTATGACAAGGTCTAAAATTAGGAGATATTATTTTGAATTTTATTTATAGAGTGTATAAAATTAATTATTAATACGAATTTTCACTTACACATATGGGGAGTTAATTTATAATTTTTGTATCCTCTCCAAATTATCAGAAGAGATTTTTTCCCACCATCAAGCAAGATATTTAATGTTAGACAGACAATATAACATTTTAAAATCTATGGTGTTAATTTTATGACAGTGATTTAAAAATCTTCATTTATATCCATAGTAAATGAATACTCTTTAAAAAAAAAAAACTTTATTTATTTATTTGAGAGAGAGAGAGAGCATCAGAAAGCACAACCAGGGGGAATGGCAGAGGGAGAGGAAGAAGCAGACTCTCTGCTGAGCAGGGAGCCCACTATGGGGCTCGATTACAGGACCTGGGGTCACAATATGAGGTGAAGGCAGATGCTTAACTGATTGAGCCACCCAGGCACCTGGTAAATGAATATTCTAAAATAAACCTTGTCTGATACAGTTATCAAAGGAATTGTCACAGTTTTTTTTCTTTTTAAAGATTTTATTTATTTATTCATGAGAGATACACAGAGAGGCAGAAACACAGGCAGAGGGAGAAGCAGGCTTTATGCAGGGAGCCCGATGTGGGCTTCAAACCCAGGTCTTCAGGATCATGTCCTGGGCCAAAGGCAGTGCTAAACCACTGCGCCACCCGGGCTGTCCAGTTATTTTGTTTTAATCCTAAAAATTCACATTCTGCTTGACTCTATAACATAAACTAAAAAGAACTGTCAACAATGTATTGACAACCCTTGTATGTAAAAAGGGTTCCCATTTTATATGTTACTGATTAAAAATTATTGAATACAGATGGATAATCAGTATTATAGTTTAATATTAATATAAATGGGCTCTGTGGGCAAGCCATTATGTTAATTTGTATTATACTTCGGAATTGTATAACCTACAAACTGCCATTTTTAGTTTTCTTTCTACAAACTGTAAAATGAATATAGAAGTTTTTCATTAAATATTAGGGTTATCAAAGGAATATAATTAACAGTAAGGATTAGAAAAAAGTAATGACTACTTTTCTTTTGCATTTATTAAAAAAAACACACTACAACTGTGGATATGTGAATTTGAATCAATCATCTGAAAAATAAGTGTTTGCCTTTAATGTAATTCACTTTAACTTAACTAATATTTATTTCACTTCTATAAGATGCTCTAAACCTTACAGAAAAACAAACTCAACAAAAATTTTCCTATTATAGACATGAAAACCTATATTGAATTCGGATGTAAGAGTGTAGTTAACTGATGCTTCCAATGGAGTATATTAAATTGCCATCTAATGATTCTAAAAACAAATCACAGTATATTTCATCTTTAAAAATTTATTTATTTATTTGAGAGAGAAAGAGAGTGACTGGGGGAGGGGCAGAGAGAGAGAGGGGAAGAGAGAATCCTGAAACAGACTCATCTTTGTGTGTGGAGCCCCACTCAGGGCTCCAAATCAGGACCCCAAATTCATGACCTGAGAGCAAAAATCGTTGCTTAGCCAACTGAGCCATGGAGACACCCCATAGTGTATTTAATTCTAAATCTCTCCTGATAAATCTTTGAATTTAACTCTTGTCATGATTTGTATTTCCATTTACTACTCCAATCTTAAATTTTTGTGAGGTCTATTTAATGTCACGAGAAAACTAGACAGGCTTCTTGTGGAAATAAGAAATTTAAACTCCTGATTGCATGCCTCACATTCCTTATATGTAAAAATAGACTGAGAATTTTCTGATAAAATCCTTCATTTGCATTTTGTAGATTTTTTAAGTTTCAGTTCTGAAACTAAAGAGTAAAATTCAATAAACACAAATGAGTAAGATCAGTGTGCTATTTTCAGAAGCCTATTGCTTGCGTCTTTACCTATGGTTTGATTTTTCTCCAAGTGCTCTTTTTTGAAATCATAAATATCACTTTCTTGCAATTTTGAATAATATTTTAAATGGGCAAAAGAAATGCAAATGTATCTGGCTTTCAAAGTTTTGATTGATTTTGCAGAGAATGGTACTAGTAATTGTTTTGTGAATGTTTCTGATTATAATGTTACTATCTCCTACAAAGTAGTCAAGAATGTTGACTTCCAATCAGGATCTACAGTCAGTACTCAGGCTGAGAGAGAGAATTAAACGTTTCATCCATTATTGGGAGTGACTCGCTTGTGAAAGGAACAAGTAACTTAAGGAAATTGAGTTTCAGGTGTCCTCCCTAAAGTGATCATAATGATGTCTACCCTTGGGATGATTAAATACATAGTGTTCAAGTGCATAGTACAGAATCTCTAACTGCACTGAGCAAATACCACCTCCTTTTCTGACCCATCTTCATCCTTCCTCAGAATATAAGAGCAGTATAGATTACTATATAATAGTATCATTGGCTTTCATAGCCCTGTCACCAAGAAGCTCTTGCTCTTGAGCCATCAGTGTAGTACCTTGTGTCAGTCTTCTTATTTGCAGAAAGAGGAATTTAACTTCTTAGATCTTTTCCCTTTCCTTTTTAGATTTTTTCATTCCTATTTTTATTAATCTAGTATATCTTCAAGCATTACACAAAGTAATTTGAAAGAGGCAGATAGCTCAATTCTCCTCTCCCCCTCCCCTAAACTCATATAACGATATAGTACTGCATCCAGACAATTTTAACATTCACAAATAGGTCCTTTTCTTTTTTATAGGTCCAGATTTTGGTAAGGGCATCTACCAATTGTCCGTTTCTGTGCTATTTTTTTTTTTCAGGTGTTTTCTCTCGATCCTTACAACACGAAGAACCACAATTTCAGAAACTTTATTTCATGCAAGTTAACTCTGGCATCCCAAGTAAACTCTGACCTCAGCATTGTTACTTTTAAAAAATAGAAACTATTTGCTTCATATTTTAATATGAATCGCTGAATTACTCATCATCTACAAAGCGATCATTATAATCATTGAAGTCTAATGGAAGCATGTCACATAATATTAGTAATCAAATCCTATTCCATCAGACCTAGCTTCAACATTAGTTATTTTTAATCAGTACAAAAAATTGTCTGAAACATTGCAAAGGTATAAAAGGAAAAATTAAATACACCTGCCCATCTCCTCAGGTTACTTAACATATATGCTTAAAACATGGAAATCTGTGGATAGGTTATAAACTTCCTAAAGTTCTCATGACAAGTTATTGCTGAAGCTAAGATCGTTATCTAGATCTGTTACTCCAGGGACGCCTGGGTGCCTCAGTGGTTTGGTGCCTGCCTTCAGCCCAGTGCGTGATCCTGGAGACCCGGGATCGAGTCCGGCATCAGGCTCTCTGCATGGAGCCTGCTTCTCTCTCTCTGCCTGTGTCTCTGCCTCTCTCTCAGTATCTCTCATTAATAAATAAATAAGATCTTTTAAAAAACTCATTTAGATCTGTTACTCCAAATATTAAGGCTCTTTTCATTGATTACATCATTCTCTTAAGAACTAACATATTGCTATTGAAATTAAGTCTTTATGATGTGTAACTATCATCTATTTCTTGGTGAATCTAAAATCTAGCTAAAAAAAAAGAAAGCAATTCTGTATTTAAATGTGCATAGGTGGATCTCATTCTATAACTTATTGGCATGCATGTTTTGGAATGCAGATCATACATATCCTGCTAAAATCATAAAACTGTACACCCTTGGTGTACAGAAACATCCATTTCCTACAAAATGTTCACTACATTTAGCAATCCTAACATAATTTATGTATTTGTTTTCCCTTATACTATTAAAACATGAACATCTATTTATATGTCAATATTGATTCATTTTCAACTATTCAAAGTAGGTATGTGGATTAAAACTTCTTTTAGCCTCAAACCCAGAAGATACAGATAGTGATACATGAATGTCTTAAAGGTTAATGGATTGACCTTAGTTAGAAAATCATTAAAGGGTGTACAGCCATCAGGGTACCTGTCCTCTTAACTTCTTTATAAAGCAATTTAGAAAACCATAAACACAATGCCCAGACAGCAGTTTTAAGATAATAGAATTTTTAAAAATGCTATCTAATCAATGTGAAATTTCATTTTAAGTGCCTTGAACTTATAAAAAGCCACTTGTCAACAATGCTTTTACTATTTTTTAAAGTTTTATAAATATGAATTCTATTCTTTTAAGCTCTACAATGGTAAGTAAGCTTGTTTGAGATACAAACATGTTTAAAAGTTTTTTAAAGTAAACAGCACATATGGTATTGAAGAAATTTCTTAAAAATATGTATTAGTTAATCTTCTGCCTCAGTGACAGTTTGGTGTCCTTTTAAAGTACGTGTTTTGTATTTGAATATTTGCATAAAAAAGAATTTCTCTTTTACTTAAAAATCAGAAACAATTTCTTTTTAAACTGTAATTAAAAAATCATGAACAGAATATTCTAAAGAAACATTTATCATATTATTGTAAGTTATTTTGTAAATTATGAAAACTTATGGTTGTTTTGTAAAGTTCCTATGTTATGGTTTCTCATTTTCCCTTCCACCTACTTTTGATGTTCCTGTACAAACACTGGCCTTAGCTTGCTGGCTTAGTTCCTCTTATCCTTACTTTATTTTTCACTAGAGATTTATTTCTGAAGTTCATTAATAATTGTAACAAATATTACAGTGAATTGTTGTCATGGTACGTTGCAAGCTTTTAAATGTGTATATAAAACATCATAAATAAAGCAATGAATATATAGAAGTATAGCATTTAGATCTTTTCTCTAAACCCAGAAAATTCCTCAAAATTTAGGAGCTGATTTAAAATGAATGAACCACAATTGAACACAAACACTTGCATATATCATACAGAAATGAGTCACTTAGGTTCTTAACAGTCATTATTTTATGAAATATCCATTTTAATGGTTGAGTAACCAAGTGTCAGAGTGACTAAGATCAAGTAACTTAGTAGTTAATACAGGTGACACTTACCGAGGGCCAGGCACTATTCTAAGCTTATCACATCTACCTAATAATTTATTCATGCACAAAGCCAAATAGTTATTACAAAGCCAAGATTGGAAACAGAGTTTGTCAATACAGAGCATATGTTCTACATATTATCAACCATGGTGATTATTCCTATATATGGGAGGAACATTTTTTTTTAAGATTTTATTTATTTACTCTTGAGAGACACATAAAGAGAGAGAGAGAGGCAGAGACATAGGCAGAGGGAGAAGCAGGCTCCCTGCAAGGAATCTGATGTGGGACTTCATCTCAGACCCTAGGATCATGCCCTCAGCCAAAGGCAGATGCTCAACTGCTGAGCTACCCAGGCATCCCTACGGGAGGAACATTTAATAAGAGAAAGAGAATTTTCTTAGAAAAAAGCAGGAAAAATATCTGGATTAGGGAATGGAAAATGTGAGCTTTTTAACTATATTTACCACTAAGGTGCAGAGGGCTTTGGACTAGTCAGGAATCTGATATTTAAACATGTAAATAGTAAAAATAATTATACATATATAAATATGTGGCAGGAATGGGGGCAGGGAAGAGAGAGAGAAGAAGAGAGAGTAAGAGGGAGAGAGAAATTTCTCTAAGAGCTGCATGTTATGTGAATCTTTGTGGATTTTGCAAAGAGGTCAGAATATCAATTAAAAAAATTTCCAGGTCACATTTTGAGTATAGTAGAGTAATCTCTCCAAACTGCCTTCTGATTAATGGATTGCTATTTGGTATTCCTTGAATAGTTGATAAATCCTAGTGGACTGCACTTGATAACCACACTGACCAATGCCTACAACAGTCTGGAGACTCAGCTAACAGGACATCTGCAGTCCACGTGTGTATGCACACAAACACCCACGGGTGGGAGGGAGGAGGTGTTCACAGCATTAAGTTGTTTTTGTTCCCAATCTGTTGACTTCACTAATAATTTTACTGGTACTATATAAACTGATTAGATGTTTTGAAGTAATATGAACTTGCAGTGAAATACGAGTGGAAGAAAAGAAATATTGTTTCTATGGACATTGAGTTGATTACTTAGGTAAACTTTGATGAGGTTGTTAACAAGTTCTGTTTAGATTGATAAGAGCAATTGCAGAAAAAGTAGAGAGTCAAGAAATCTCTAATGAATCTCACACTGACTCTTGAAAACAAACCTAGGATTCATAGTTAATGCGGTTTTTTGGTTTGTTTTTGCAAGAAAGAAGGGGCAGAGTTCCAGCAAATATTCTAAGAAGGGTCGTGGTCTGTACATTACATGTTCTGAGGCAAGATAAGTATTTCTTTTCTTTTCTTTTTTTCTTCTTCTTCTTTATTTTTAAAGATTTTATTTGAGAGACAGAGAGAGAGGCAGAGACATAGGCAGAGAGAGGAGCAAGCTCCTTGCGGGGACCCCAACGTGGGACTCAATCCCAGGACCCCGGGATCACAATCTGTGCCAAAGGCAAATGCTCAACCGCTGAGCCACCCAGATCCCTGAAGATAAGCATTTCAAGGTACATATTCATTATATTTAACCTATCCATCATGATCACTTCAGGTGCACGATTACATTGTATAAATAAATACATAATCTATGTGTTCAATTGAAACTTTAATTAAACTAATTGTCCTTTTCCAGTATTTTTTCTCAAAAAAATTAAATGCATTGAGTGTGGAGTTCTTGAACATTTTGTACACACAATTGGTATTCTGAAAAAGCAATTGCATCTTAGAAAAAATGAGGGGTATAGTCTCTTATTAATTTCTTATTAATTATAAAAATGCATCAAATAATGCTCACTGTGCCATAATACACGCATCAACATAATTATAATGACATCTTGGTGGAATTGAAACCTTGACAAGATTGAACTCAATTGCATTTTACACATTGTAATAGAACATGCATTCACCAGCACATACCCAAACAGGCAAAAGCACTACATCCAATAATGGGCCTTTTGGAGCTTTTAGACTAAAGATCCCAACTCAACATAACCTTCTCATGTGTGTTTAATTTTTTTTTGTTCCAAATTATTATTGCAGTGCTCTGAAAGAGGAGGAGAAGAAAAGGTTTAAATTGGAACTAATGTATCTGAAACCTTCATTTTTGTAAGAATGTAGCAATGTTAATGTTACAGTAATTTAATTTGAAAAGCAAATCCCCAATAGATTATTTAAATATGTTATCTAAGAATATAGAGACATAATTGCTTTCAGTGATATAATATGCATAGATTTCCAATGCTAAAAAGAACAATTTATATAATTTTTATATGCATATGCTTTTGAAAATTAGCTCACCTGATACATGGCAAGGTCCTGAATGCATCTTTAATTAGATGATCTTTTGAAAATTCTATTTTAAAAAGAGGTAGATGATTCATGGAAGAAACCACCAAATTAAATTGCTTTTTAAAAATCTTTAATGCTACTAAAGGATTCTGATAATCTAGCTGGGGTTCACATAGTTTTTTCATTATTATTTCTTCTAGTAAGAATCAGCATGTGTTTAAGAGTTTAGATTCACAATTTTAACTCCTAGATTACTTTGGCAAATACTTATGGAAGATAAATTATGTCCGAGGCACTTTAGAATCTGACAACAGCATGGATGATGTATGTATACTGTCACTAAGTAGCGTTTCAGTTTTATGCTGCACTATCTTGGACTTTTGTACAACTGATCTATGTCAGACAGCAAAAGAAATAATACACATATATTTAGACACTGATTCAATGCTTCCTTACTTTCTAACAATGACCATCTTATTTATAGGTAATTTAGAAAGTTTCTTTTCATTGATAAGAGATAGAGATTAGTGGGATTTTGCCAATTTAGACAGCCAATCAAATAATTTAGTAGTGCATTATGCTTAATACACAGTTTATTCTCTAGATAATCTGAGAAGTTTTATTTGGGTTAGTCTTTTTACATATATTTTTTTAGTATTTTGAATTTAAAGACAATAGTCATATCCACTAACTGTGATAGTCTGCTTTCTAGGAGTCACTATTTCACTGAGTGTTTTCAGACCAGCTTATGTTTTTGTTTTGTTTTTTTTTTTCAGGGCTTACTTTCATCCACAGGTTTTGTAATAAAATAAAACTGCATTTTCATTTATAATTTCCCATTTTGATTAATGGCATTTCAAAAGCCCTGTAGCTCTCTATGTGAACTCAGGAGCTACTACCAAAGAGAACTTGGACACAATACACAGTACCAAAATAAACTCCCCTCAACAGAAACGCAAAACAAAACAACAAAAGTCACACATTTCAAGAAATATGAATTTAAATGTAAGGTTTTATAAATACTCTTGCAGCCAAATAAAATTCAAGAAAGGATAAAACAGGAACAAAATGAACACCAAAAATAAATAGTATACATATGTACATAATAACCATGCACTGATATAAAACATAAGAGACAATAGATTTTCTTTATTTTTATGCCTTCACTGCAGTGTAGTTTTATGTTCATATGTAAACTCTACATCCTACAAAAGCTTTGATTATTAAATTCTCACAGTTTGTCACCTGCTTTTATAGAAAATACTTTGAGTTAAAGTTTTGTTTTATATTCACTCCTCTTGTGAACGTAAAAAATCAGCAATAGGGTGGTGGAATAATTTAACGGATCATGTATCCTTATTAATAAAATGGCTTAAAATCATCTACTCCTTCTATACTTTTATTTTAGGATTAAACAACCAGTGTTCCAAAAGATGTATTGACTACAGCTCACAGAGGGTCTTTGGCTTTCCATTACCACAGATATACTGGCCCCAACCAATCCATATGGTGTCATATATGATTTCCATGTTGCAAGTAGAAATCACAAAAATAAAGAAAACCAGCTCAATCACACTCCTACCTTTATTCAAATTCTATTGGGTCATTCCATCAACTTGGACTACTCCGTTAACTGCACAGGCATCTTATTTGTCCACAAGCATCTTATTCCAAACTGGCCTGAATGCCCTGTAAAAACTTGCACAATAGCTTTACCCCCTATGGGTATACTATCTGTACACAGTCATCCCCCCCTTATTCATGGGGAATACATTCCAAGGCCCCAGTACAAAACCACAGATAGTACCAAACTCTATTTATACTATGTTTATTCCTATAAATACATACCTATGATAAAAGTTAGTTTATACATCAGGCAACAGGAAAAGATGAACAATGATAATAATAAAAGAGAACAATTCTAACAATACACAGTAATGAAACTTATGTGAATGTACTCTCTCCCTCAGTCTATCATATTGCGCGGCACTCCTCTTTCTTCTTGTGATGATGTGCGAAGATCAAGTGAGGGGAATGACGTGGGCATTGTGTCCTAGCATTAGGCTGTTGTTTGCCTTCTGACTTAGGTCAGAAGGAAGATCATTGGCTTCCAGACCAGGGTTGACCACAGGGAATTGAAAATACACAAAAGGAAATGGTGAGTACTGTATTTGGCTAAATAAGCCATTGCATTCTTTTTTTTTTTCCAGTTTCCAGATGGTATATTGCCAAGGAAGGATTCCAACCTTCAGAGTTTTTACTTTAAACAAGAACCTGAAATGGTTGCAAGAGTATTTACTAGTACTTGAAGGAAATCTGTTATTAGATATTTATTGACATTGGAAATTTAACTTGATGTAATCCTGTGTTTTAGCTACACAATCCTGATGGATCACTCTCCTTCTTAAAATTATACAGCAGTTTCCCTTTCCTTTGGGGATATATTCCAAAATGCTTTACATGACATGTGTGGCCTCCATTCACCTCTGAGCTCCTTCAGAACTCACTGTCTTCAACTGGCCTCTTCCTTTCCTCCAAGTCTCAGGCTTTCGGATCCCACTTGTTTATTTGAACACATCACACTGCTTCTGACCTCTGGCCTTTGGCCATGCTAGTATCTTTACTTGGAACACTTTTCTTCTGTGAACTCTGTCTGGCTGCCTTCTATTAGCCAGCTAAGTCCCATTAAAAGTCACCTTCCACGGGCTCCTCTGCTATACGCTCTCAAAGCACTGTACTTCTTCCTTCCTTCCTACATCCTCTCTGCTAGTGCTAGTTGATTTGTTTCATCTTGCTCATATTCCCCTTACGAGCACATTCACTGCTCTATTCCAGAGGATGTACAATGCCTAGCATACAGTAGGCATAAATATCTGTGAAGCTCAGCTGAAGTTAAATATATGTTTATCTGATATTGTACATATCAGCATAAATATATGCACATAACAGTTTGGGGGTTTTGTTTCGGTTTTAAATTCCATGATGCTGCTGTCCTCTGAACCCTCTCCATAGAATTAGGGGTCTGACTGAAGGTATCTATCACCCAAAGTCCATATATATCTACAGCAGTGTTTCCCAGTATTTTTATATTATCTCACTGCTATTATTAGATACTTTTGTCCAATCACCCATGCCCTGTGAAGTTTTAATACCACACACATACACACACACACACACACAGACAGACAGACAATAACTCTTTATGTACTGTGGCCCTTTCTTTGGAGGGTCTATAATCATTATAACATGTAAGAATTTTTGCTCCTCAAAATCAATTTTCACCCGTTGGGGCAATATTGCCCTTGTTGACAATGTACCATCTATCTTTATTTCCATGTCTATCTGTCTGTCTCTGTTTATATCTATCATGTTTCTTAATATAGGGAGAAAAGGAGTGCAGGAGGGAAGGAAGGAGGGAGAGAGAAAGAAGGAGAGAGAAAATGTCCAATTGATCACTCTTGATGTATTGCTTTGGCTGCTCTTTCACAATCTCTTCCTGCTTCCCAGCTCAGTCTCACAGTCTCAGAGTTTGGGTCTGCCCAGAGGCTTTGCACAAAAAAAAACAAAAACAAAAACAAAAAAAACAAAACGTCCTCTCTGATTGTTGTGTTGGTCTCCTGGCTACTATGTACTTTATTGAGTGTTAACAAAACATTAATTTGTATGGAAATATTAAAGTCAGAATGTATTGTAATTTTAGATTTTCATATTTTATATTTACCACAGTCATAATTTTATTCATGTCAGTTTCCAAATGAAATGTTTTATGTGTTCCCAACTGGAATTAATTTTCTTTATCTAATTACTTTCAAAGCTGTATCAGAGTTGAAGCTTTAAAAACAATTGGTGGCATTAGGATCTGTTCAGTTTCCACTGGCAGCTTGAAAAATAACTCTCTACAGGCAAACATCTCAGGTGCGGGGAAAACCGTGGTCTTACATGAGCAGCTGCAGAGAGAATGGGATTGCAGCCCTATGTCTTGCTTTTTCTGGCTTTTATTAGTCCACGGAGTGGTTAGAGACAAATGGCAGGGGTTGCTGGGAACATTTTACAATGCCTCTGGGGACCACCACCTTGTTAAATCTACTTACAGTGGCGGTTGTCATTTAAATACAATGTTACAACTTGTTATGACCCAGAAGGTGGGTGGCAGGTAAAAGCCCACAATCAAGGAAGGTTTTGTGATAATACCAAATCTAAAAGACACTCACTATTTGTGGTCCCCCCCCCTTTTGCCCAGCAGGCACTCACAAACTATCTGCCTAACACCAGGTTGGTCCAGACACACTGTCAATTTACATGGTTTAACTGACAAGTCATGCTTGTCCCAAGTCATTAGTTGCTGGCCTCAATGGAGTCATCCAATACCACATTGGCTTCAAAAACAAACAGGCATTAGTTACAGCAAAATTTAGAGAAGTTTCCAAATGTTCCCCCAATTCCCCTGCCCCACACTAGCCACAGGCATTTACAATATCTCATTTTGCTTCTGTCGCAAGCCCTCTACTCCGGTTGAGTGCATGCAGTCACTGACGTACCTTGATAACAACAGCTGGTGCTCACTCTGTCAACAGGCAGTGTGTGTAAATGTTCCAATGCATTTATCCTCACACCAGCCATAAGAGATGGCTGTTATTATCATTCAGTTCTTACAGATGAGGAAACAGCCAGGGAAGAATAGATCATAGGTTTAAAATCTGAGGGTATGCATACAGAACCCCCGGGCTTAATCTTTATGCTGAACTGCATCTCCTTAATCAGTATTACAAAACAAAGACAATTGTGTTTCCCCACCATCACAAGTACCCAAATCATAGCCATCTTTCAAATCCAAATCCAAGCTCTCTTCCCACCCTACATCTCTCTAAAGGAATGTAGTTCATAGTGATATTTTAAGTGTAGGAACGCAAATAATCCATTTATAAAATAATTTCGTGTGAATATCATTTTGCATATTACTGTTTAAGTTTTCATTTTTTAAGAAGATTTTGATTATTTTTATTCACAAGAGACACACACAGAAAGAGGCAGAGACACAGGCAGAGGGAGAAGCAGGCTTCATGCAGGGAGACTGATGTGAGACTCGATCCCAGGACTCCAGGATCACGCCCTGAGCTGAAGGAAGGTGCTCAACCACTGAGTCACCTAGGTGTCCCACTGCTTAACTTTTCAAGATGATGCCTTGAATAAATCACTTCTAAACAGATCAAAAGGTTTTTTGGGGAAGGAACTATTTCTGATACTTCTAGTATTTTTTATAATGAGTAGCACGTCTTGTACATAGTACGAAATTGTAAAAAAAAAAATAGAAAAAGAAAAAAGAAAGGAAAAATTCCTTTGATTTAGCAATAGCTGGGAAATGTCTGGAGTTACCTAATAGTCCAAGAAAACAAACAACAGCTTCTCTTGTCTTTTACTTGACTCCTACAGAATAGTCAATTAAGAGTCTTGTATTTTAATTACAATTGTGCCCTTTCGTTATTCTGCATAATTGGTCATTTCTCTGATTTACCCTACCTATTGCTAAAGTCTAATTTACCGATACATAAAAAATCACTTGAAATTCTTTGCACAAATTATAGAATTTCTTGGAAAGCTCCTAATTATTGCAGGTCAAATCTGAAGGGCAGATATACAAGGATGAAAAGCAGCAGACCAGTTTCCAGCAGCAACCAAACAGTTATTGACCTAGTATATTAAGTGGTCTTTACCTCCCGGGTATACAAAATTATTACCACGTTTGTCCCTCAGAAGTTTGCTTATTGGTTTCTTTCTTGTTTTCCAAATGGGAAAAATATATACATATATACGTGTATATATATATATATATACACGTATATATGTATATGTATGTATGTGTGTACATATACACACATACATGATGATTATGTATAATATACACATTATATATAATATATATGTACATAGGAGATGATTATATGTATTATATATAGATAGAGAGACACAGAGAGAGATCAGACCAAGATACCAGTGACATCTCGATCAAAACCAGTGATATAAAAATAATGACCCTCTAGGAAGAAATAATAGTAGCTATCTAATAGTAATGAAACCAGACTTTAAAAACTTTTATGGTTGGAGTCCCTGGGTGGCTCAGTTGGTTAAGTGACTGACTCCTGATTTCAGCTCAAGGCTCCGTGTGGAGTCAGCTTGAGATTCTCTCTCTTCCCCCCCCATCCCGCCCTCTCTCACTCTCTCAAATAAGCAAATCAATTAAAAAAGTTTTAAAAAATTAAAAATAACTTTTTTTTTTTAGCAACCTAGGATCCAAAATAGGAAACAACATCAGTTGAAGCTGGGAGATATGTTGCATCTTAAGTGGTTATATCCTTTGATAAATAATTTAATTTCTCCAACTTTTAATTTCTTATTTGTAAATCAGCTAAAATATATCCTACATATACATCACCTAAGTGTTTATTCCCTGATCATTATTATAGGCAATATTACTGCAATTATCATCATCACTACACATCATCACTTTTTTCAAAGTAGTTTTGATAAATTATGGCAAGGAAATAAAATGTAATACTACAAAGTATTCAACCTAAAATGTTCACAGTAATTAGTAAATACAACCTGACAATAAACATTTTTTCATTATCTACTCTTGTCATTGATTGGTATTTTGAGGAAAAAAAATTATAATTAAATTATTACAAATGGAAATTCTTGAAGTTGGAAATTTACAACCTCTTTACACAAATTTATTTCTTTGTTTCCTGAGGGAGAACATGAGTGCATGCATGCAGGGGGAGAGGCAGAGGAAGAGGGAGAGAGAGAATCTTTAGCAGGTTCCACACTCAGCATAGAGCCGGAAGAGGGGCTTAATCTCAGGACCCTGAGATCATGTCCCTTGACCGAAACAAGAGTCAGACAGTTAACTAACTGAGCCGCTCAGGTGCTCCTGTATACAAATTTAAAACAGGAATTGAGTTATTAGCTTTCTCTATAAACTCCTGCTCTGTTTATAAAATGGGTATTATATTTTGTGATTGAGCATAAAATCTAGGCTTGAATAAACATGATCCTTACTAAAAAGCAATATCAAAAGAAAAGGATTTTTCTCATGCTCTGTTACATATAGTTTATACTCAATGTGAATATAGTCCCTTTAAAATCATATAATTGGTATTGCATATATGAAGGAATTGTTTTACATTTCATATCTAAAAAATAAATTCTTAGTTGTGATAGTGTTCATTATTAGAGCTTGAAGTATACTTTGCTTATTAATGGAAATTTGTTTTGGTTCTGTACATTTACTTCTGGGAAATTTGTTTGAATCTTCTAAATTAATAGCCAAAATTATTTCATACTTTAAGCGCACACCATCAATGTTGGACCATTTCAAATCTCTTGGAGAGGTCAACCAACATAGTCAACCCAGAGGCTCAATAAAATGTTTTCAACTAAAAGAACAAGTTAGGGCCACCTGAGGGCTCAGTCAGTTAGTTAAGCCTCGGACTCTTGGTTTGGCTCAGGTTATGATCTCATGGGTCGTGGGATCAAGCACTACATCGGGCTCCACACTTAGTGATGAGTTTGCTTGATATTGTGTCCTTCCCCTCTGCTCTTCTCTCCAAAGTAAATAAATAAATAGATAGATAAATAAATTAAAAATAAAAGAACAAACTAATCCCAACTTTTCCATATCCTGAAAAAAAAGTAGGAAAAATAAATAACACTTATTCTCCTGAAAATACACATTTATTTCACATACTATGTCTGTGAATATAGTTGCAGATGGTAGTGAAACCATTTCTTACTTGCTACCACTGTATAACATTTTCTAATAAGTGAGTAATTTACTAGTAAGGGTTTGAACAAAGGCTTCATCCTTTCCTTCAGAGGTGACATTCTGAGACAGAATACAGGACTAGCAAAAAAGAGCACTATTAGGTTCAGAAAATAGAAGTACAGATTTTCAAAATTTTAATTATAGTTTCTAAATTTAAATTTGAAAGACTGAGTATAAAGAAGTGGGACTTTAAAAAAAAGACTATTCAGAACAAAAGGCTGGGGCCTAATTATGCCCAAAGAAGGACAGATTTCCTACAGAAAGTAGGATCAGACACATTCTGGGCAGCAGCAAGGTAAGCTGCAGATGACTTATGAGACAAAAGGTGAGTATGGGAGACCTAGACGTTTTTCTTGTGAGGCGATCGCAAACTCCAGTAAGCTGAGAATTTTTTCTAGGACCAAACTGAAGAATATGCTTGATTCAAACATAGAAATACTGGAAAGGAACAGATAGTAAATCCATGAGTTACTCTCTTAAAAAAATATATTTATTTATTTGAGAGAGAGAGTTGGAGTTGGCGGGAGAGGGAGAGACTCTGAAGCAGACTCTGTGTTGAGTACAGAGCCCAATGCAGGACTTGATTTCACAACCAGGAGTTATCACCTGAGCGGAAACCAAGGATCAGCAGCTCAAGTGACTGAGCCACCCAGATGCCTGGAGTTACCTGCTTTTTTTGAGATATGGATTTCCATTCTCCAGAATTTGAAAATGCTACATAGCCATTCTTTAAAATTCTGCCTTATTGATGTTTTTTTCTTCATATTTTTTCTACTTCGTTTCACTTACGCCTTTGTTTTACTTGGTGTAATACTAATTTTTCCTTCCAGATCTTCAACAATGCATTTCCTGGAGCTTTCTTCATTTTGTCTTTACTGCTCTCAGGCTTTGCATCTACTCTAGTTCAATCATCACTCCATGTAGATTTCTCCCAATTCCACACACTGAGACTTCTTTTTTCAAGTTCTATACTTGAATTTCTTATTACTTACTGGATACTTACAACTATATAGAACTTCAATGTCCAGCACTTATTTTGAATGAATTAATAGATATACAAAGTCATGCACATTTTTGCCTCCATTCTTTACTTTTGCTCACTTTTTTCCCACCCATATCTACTGGCCTTGTCTATTTCAAAACTTAATGGTGACATGAGGTTGTAAAGTGCCTTCAAGTGTTCCCTTTTCATAGCTTTCATTTTGTGCAATAAGACTGCTCCCTTCAAGAGATCTTGACATTTTCCTGTTCCCATGGCTTATGCTCTAGGTCCTAGAGGATAAAGTTTAAAATTCTTTGGTTTGAATTACAGTTTATGTTGTGGAATTAGGTCTTGCCTTTTCTGCCGGGGAAATTTTGTTCATGCTTTTCTTTCTCCTTAATAATCTTTTCTTAATTTTTACTTCTCAATATGTTACCAAATCCAAAGCCTCTCTTCCAAATGCTGCCTTGTTTATGACAGATTTTCTACACTTCTATCTACATTTACTATTTTCTTCTCTTAACGTTTTCCTCTTTTTAAACATTTATCATAGTCTGCCTTTTTTCCATGACTATTTATGTACCTACTTTATACACTTGACTCAATACACTTGCCTTATTTTTTCTGTCACAAACTCCTGAGACCCACTGCCTTTATCCCTCTACTTTTGTTATATTTCACACATCCATTATGTTATCTCAGCTTTGTAATAAATAAACTATTTAGATCATGCACTCCATCTATTATTTGTTTATATAGATTGATCTGCCTCTCCACTTTTTCCTCAGTTTTCACCTGATGAATAGAGACCATGTGTCCAAGTATCTTATGTAAAAGTGCTTTTCTACTCTTCAAAGAGTATGTAAGAACAGAAGTGCACAGTGTTGATATCTATTCAGTGTGGAAGCAGATGTGGAAGGATCATATTAGCTTGAAACTAAAAGTTGATGTGTATAAGCATTGAAGCCAAAATCAACCAAAAAAAAAAAAGTGTGAGAGAATTATCTTTCTTTGTGATGTGGTTTTGAATAAACTGCTTCACCAACAATGCAATTTTCCCTAATCTAATTCAGTCTGTTATGTTCCAGAAACCACTGTCTGAAAACCATTACACCATGGAAACTTACTGATTAAAAACAATAAGTATAGCCACCTTATATTTTTACAGCACTTGCCTACTTTCAAGGCATTTTCTCAGCTATTACCTCATCTCAGCCTCATAACCACCCTGCTGTTATGAATATGGTATACATAGTAGCAAATTCATTGTACTCCTTGCATTTGTTTCACATCCTACGTTAATGTGCTCCATTATAAGCATATTAATTATGTAAGAAAATATATTGCCTCTCATGCCTGTATGGGAAAAATCTATGGTCATTTAAAAATTAAGGTATGGTTGTATTGAGGACCAATACATTCAATAAGCAGGTGTTCTCAATTCCAGTAATTATGCTTCGACATACACTGTATAAAAAGAGGCACACATACATGTATATAGCCACTAGTATACACTATCCTTTTGACTTCTGCTGATATTTTTGCATTTGCAGAGACTGAGATATGATTCTAACATATAAGGTGAACCCCATCTTCTCAGGGATTCCAGTACCATTACAGGTTACTAAAAAAAAGACTTATACAGCCCTCTAGTGTTCCAAAGCTAGAGACCCCCAGCAGAAAATACATTCAAGCATGGCAAAACTCATCCCCTCACCCACACCCTTTAATGCAGAATCACTGCTGACAATACCACTGCTAGGAGCACATATTATTTAAACTACTGAAATTATAGCGTTGGCAGTGGGAACTGAACTGTTCTCACATCACTAGGGAAAGAGCGCTGAGTACATGACAGCTTAGAAACTGCCTTCATGGGGGAAAATGTTCAGATAAATCAATTTTCTGCAGAAAAAAAGGAAAAAAAATTAATTTGCTGTGTATTTATTTAAACAGCTGACTGAAGAGTTTATTATGCTTGATTGCAGGCCTTCAGCAATGGGTATTGCTTCCTTTTCCTTCTTTCCCTCTTTCCCAGTGAATTCCCATCGACAGAGCCTACAGCTATCCTCTCAGAGATCATATAAAACCTGACACTGCTAAAAAATTAACCTCAAAAAGGTGTCTTCGGGTGTTGCCTTTCAAATCAAATTTTAATAGACAACTGTGAGCTGAGAGCTCATTCTTTATAACCTGATCACTAAGCAAGATTCACAAGCTGTCCCTGGTCTGCAGATGGAGCTATTGACAAAACAGTACTATCCACTTGAGAAAAAGCAGGGCACAGAGAAGTTTTATTGAATGTTTCTCTCCTTTTTTTTTTTTTTTTTGTTTTTGTTTTTGTTTTAAGGATTATGCCTCAAGATGTATTCTAAGTATTATATTTTCAATTAAAATAAAACTATCCTTTCAAAATTAAAAACAGCTTCAAAATTTGATGAGCATTATCTTACTTATAGAATCGGAACACATAAAGCCTACATAAATAAAAATAGAGATATATGCCAGTAAAAAGCAATTCAAGCACATGGAGAGACGATGTAATATAAGACATGATAGTGCAGAAATAGATTCTGTATATCATTCCCTTCTTAATGGGAATTTAGAATATAGCACATTAAATTATTTAACATTTAGTATTTAAACAATACTTCCTGTGATGGAATGCATTCTTTTTTAATCAAACACTCCATCATCACATTATAACAGGCAGGTGACATAGTTACTTAAGAAAATCTAAGTATGGAATAGATGAATATAGAACTGTCTAATTTTAAAGTTGAAAGGAACTTTGATGATAATCCAGACAAAATTTGATGGATTTTTAGAGTTAGAAGAGATGTTAGGAATCTCTCATCTGTTCTTTCAACAAATACAAACATAACTCACGTGAATGGTTACATATGGTTGCCATTATAACTAAAGAATCATCTAAACCATCTCCTGCTTTCAAGAATTTTATAGTTACAGTATATATAACAGACACATCAAAAGCTTTAGGACAGTGTAAAGAGCTGTGGAAATGGAAGGAAAACTCTAACCAAAAGTACTGTTGTATATCAGAAAGGCAATTTAAAAAGTCAGTTAAGCTGAAGTTTTAAGGTCACCTAGGAAAATTTCATTATTTTCCAGAAGTGGAAACTGACTTGGAAAAACATCACGGCTGATAGGTGTCAAAATCAGGGTCAGAAATGAGCTTTCCCTGTTTTCCTTCCTAAATTCTTTCAACAACAAAACACATTTCTAGGTGAAGTATGTATTAGTATCTGCTCAGAATGGAATTAAAGAGGCTTAGTGATTAAGAGTCGAAATGCAAGCAAATAATATAGAATGCAAGCAAAACATCTGCTCTCAAATATGAACCTCATGAAATATATCAGGAAACTCATGGGTTTAGTCCTGAGACATATTGCACCAAAGTTTTTATTTTTATTTTTAAAAAAAATTTAAAAATATTTTATTTATTTATTCATGAAAGACACAGAAAGACACAGAGACACAGGCAGAGGGAGAAGCAGGCTCCATGCAGGAAGCCCAATGCAGGACTTGATCCTGGGACTCTGGGCTCACGCCCTGAGTCAAAGGCAGACGCTCAACTGCAGAGCCACCCCAGGTGTCCCTTCACCAAGATTTTTAAAAATTATTAACACTTCTCTAAAGTTTTAAACAAATTCTCTTACTCAAATTTAAATACGTTTCAACTGCTGTGTAATTATTGTCTTAACTAGAATAACAGAATACTGAACTCCCATTATTATGGAATGCTTAAAGCATGCTAAGAATTAACACCTGGTCCAGTAAATTGTCAAAACACCTGTCCTCTTGTGTTTTGTTGCTGTAGGATTAAAAACAAAACAAAGCTATATCTGATGTTTTCTGATTATTTTAACTTTTTATGTGATAAGCAATACAAACTTACTTAAACATAGATGCTTTTGCATCTGAAAATTACTATAATATCTGTCTTGATATCTCAAAGGAAAAATAAACTTAATCACTATAATCACCATTGGGAAAATAAACCCACATATTCTATACTCATTGAAATTAGAGTTCTTTAGAAAAGAACAAGAATAAGAAAAAGATAACATGCATTATATTTGTAAAAATGTGTTCTGTGCTGTAAAATGCTAAAAATATGATAATGATATGTTTTCAAATTTCACATTAAAGTCATAATATTTGAAATAATGGTCAATATCTTTATATCTTATCTCCAAATAGATGTTTGTTATCTTTAGTTTCATTGTAAATGTAGCATATTTTAAAATAAGAGTAAGCGTTTTCACTGGTGAAGGCAGGGAAAGAAGGATGCAGTACCACCTGCTTAAAACTGGGCAATGTTTGATGCACATGGAAGATGAATTTTTAAAAATCTAGATTCCGCCATTCATCCAAAGCTCTAGCTAGTCCATCTTGAGTCATGGAGCACTGGGCTTCTGAATTTCTATGTAAAACCTTACTATCAATGGGTAAGTCAATGACAAATAGATTAGATGATACCCATACTACAGCAAAGTTTCACTGATAGAAGCCTTCTTATAGCATGGAGTAATTTTTTCTTTTTAAGATTTTTTAAAAAAATTATTCATGAGAGAGAAAGAGAGAAAGAGAGAGAGAGAGAGGCAGAGACACAGGCAGAGGGAGAAGCAGGCTCCATGCAGGGAGCCTGAAGTGGGACTCGATCCAAGGTCTCCAAGATCAGGCCCTGTGTTGAAGGCAGCGCTAAACCACTGAGCCATCTGGGCTGCCCAAGCATGGAGCAATTTTGTCAATCTTCAATTCACCTTCTAAATTATAATTATGAATGAGAAATCAGTCTTAAAAGAAACTTAAAACTATAGCTTTCTCATCAATGTATAACATGTTAGAATCTCAGAGAGAAAACATTTCCTTGATCATAGTATATAAATTGTTAAAAATAAAGGAAAACTTAATTTTGGAAGACCGAAAGAATCATATTTAGCTTTGAAGACCTTTACATAATTCTGTGTTCTTAATCTCCAATAAGACATTCAACAAGAAGTGCTGAGATGTAATAATATAATTATGTTCACTCTTGGGGATTCCTGGGTAGCTCAGTGGTTTAGCACCTGCCTTTGCCCTGGGGTATGATCCTGGAGTCCGGAAATGGAGTCCCACATCGGGCTCCCTGCATGGAGCCTGCTTCTCCCTCTGCCTGTGTCTCTGCCTCTCTCTCTCTTTCACTCATTCTCTCTCTCTGTGTCTCTCATGAATAAATAAAATCTTAAAAAAGAATCATGTTCACTCTACAATTATTGATTAAAGTTCTTATGCTAGGCATTGATAAAGAAAAAATAATATTCTTAGATTTTATTTTTATTTTCTAAGGTATTTAGTTCCATTCCTAATGCAACTAAGGTATTTGAAGTATCCACAGAAACCCATACTAATCCATAACCATCCATTTATACATCATGCTTTGATTCAATGTAAGATATCATATACTGTTTTACACAAATACTCTTAGTCATAGTATAACAATATAACTTAGATATTACGACATTTCAATTACATTTAGAAGTATCTTTAATTATTGTTGTAAATTATTCAATCATATTATTTTGAAATATACTAGTGAAATATTATATATAATTTCTAATCAACAAGAGTAGCATTTTGATTTAAAGTTTAGAGAATATTTAGGATAGTGCCTCATCACGTACATTCATCTAGATAGGAGACATAAATTCTAATCCACGTTCTACCATTAACCATGTCATCCTGTCAAAAAGTTTCACTCTTTGTGAACATTAATTTCGTCATGAATTGAAATAACATTCTTGCTTGTATCACAGAGTTGTGGCATTGTACTCATTTTCATAAACTTTGAATAGTTTGAAATTTGTCCGGTCCCAAATACTTATTGATTATAAACCATTTCTTAGATTCTGCTACCTTTTTCAGGAAGCTTTTTAAATTATTATACTAGGCAAAAAACAGTTTGGCCTAAGATTCTTACGGAATCCCCAGATAAGAATAGAAAGTAAAAGGGATTTATAAGGAGCCATATATCATTGTAACTTGAGCATAATAACCACCAGTAAATACTTGGTGACAAAATTATCTATTATTTATTTATAATTCATGATTTATATCTATTAAATCCATTATTTTAAAAATTAGAAACATCAGTATGTTTCCTGAGATTACTTTTTATGGACAATTTGCCAATTATTTCCATATCCAAATGCCCTAGAATTTGTCAGGTGTTTTCCCAATAACAAATTTGGCAGGCTTTGTATTTTTCCAAACTGTATATGGATTGGTCAAACTGTCTCCTCCTAAACAGAAATATGTTATATATCCACATAAAAATGACAAATATGTCATTTGATATTCAGATTAATATCAGTAGCACGAAGTGGAGTGATAGGTAAGATATTCAATTTCCATCTATGAGATTTTTTGGTATGGGAAATGGCAGTGTTCCAGTCAACACTTTTGTTAGAGAGAGTAAAACACAATGACATATCTCTAGCCACACAATATCTCACAAACATTGTGAAATACACAAAAAAACAAAAAGTAAATGAAGGTGGAATTTGCAGGTGACTTTTAGTAGTCTTGCTGATTTAAAGTATAGGACACTTCCATAGAGACAGCCCAGCTGAGAAATCCAGTGAATGTCCTATTGTTTTAAAAATGTTTTTATATCACCTTGTGAAAATATTTTATAAATGCAAAAATCCATCTATGGGTGACATTGTAACTCAAAACTGAAAGGATCTTATCTGAATTTCTATAATGGATGTCTGTAATAAAAGCTGGTATATACTGTGATTCAAGAAATGCATTACCAAAGCATAAACACCTTGGTAATAGTGGCTGTGCACAGCATTGGCCTAAGGGGCTGTCAGATGATCAACATAAACCAAAATATCAGAAAACAACTGTGTAGGTTTCAGGCAAGTTAATTTATAAGGTCAGTTAAGGGAAAGACATTATCACAAACTAAAGTTGCATTTACTTCTCAGGAGAGTATTTTGGTTTATATTGATTGCATCAGGGACCCCCTCAGGTGATATCAGGCATTAATTTGTGGTTACTCACACACAAATGCACCAGGAGGTTAAAAAAATATGGCCTGTATAGGGAAAAACATCGTTGTAAAAATTTGTGATCGTTATATGTTAACTGGTTATCTTAAACACATTTTATAGAAGATATTAGGATGAAAGCAAATAGCCAAATATAATATGTTATATCATAGATTTTAGAAACTTCTTTATTTTAAAGGTCTTTTTTCATTCATCCTAGCATATCTAGCAATTTAGACAACATCAGGCACACTGCAGGTGGGGAATAAATATTTGCTGAAGTAAATAGAAGAACATTTCTTAAAAAATATACATTCATCATTTATGAAAGTATTTTAAGCACTAATTGTGTTATATTAATGCCAGTTTAAAACTGAGGATTAAAATATTGGATTCTGGCTCCTATCACTAAATCTGAGACTTAACTCCGATAATATAACCTATTTTTAATCTAGATTCTTCCAGCACTTGATTCAATGAAATCTGAGTCTAATGTCGAACTACCATATCCAGGCAGGATATTTAAAAACAAATTTCAATAATGATGATTCACATGATATGGTTATCTTGAGCACATATAACATATCATACTTTCTCCTTCAGTAATTATTTTAGGTACACCAGTAAATACTAGTAGGTTGATGGTAATTTGCTAGAAATAAATGTAACATATGTTATACTATAAGACAGGTTTGGGCACTGTGCTGGTTATTAAGTAATTATCTTTCAATCCAAATCCATTCCACTTGTCTCTATGAGACAGAAGATGAACTCTGCAAACTGCATTACTTTTTTGCCAGCTGACCCCTTAGTAGGTTCTTCCAGGATGGGACACTTAGCTGAGTGGAAGGGAGGAGGAGCACCTGCTGCCAGGCTGGTGTATGCAGGAGGGCCCCATCGAATATGTAACTC
This sequence comes from Nyctereutes procyonoides, assembly GCF_905146905.1. Taxonomy (NCBI): domain Eukaryota; kingdom Metazoa; phylum Chordata; class Mammalia; order Carnivora; family Canidae; genus Nyctereutes; species Nyctereutes procyonoides. Next base: position 21,586,590 of record NW_026575121.1, read on the forward strand.
ATACATTTTAGGAGAGAAGGTTCCTGTCAGTTCCTGACAGCACAATCCAAGCATTGATACACTACCCAGGTTGTGGCATTGGTTCAAAATTGCAGTTCATTTCAGATTCTAGCTCCTTTTCACACCTCCAGACCCATCATGACTCAGAAGATGTACCACCAGTGCCACCTTTTTAGAATTCAAATTCCATAGGCCCATCACCTGAGCTACTGGGGTTTGGATTCTCTCTCTAGGGAACTTGACCTAGAAGCTCTTGAGAAATCAGCACTAGCCAGGTAGGCCCATCTCCTCAAAGATCTGGTCCCAGTAAGATAGAGGACCTGTTTCAAGTTCCTTGTTTCCAAACATCCCCTTCCCTTTGCTCCTACTGTCCTCAGGACAGTAACGATTTCCATCGGTTACTACTTCAATGTCCCACCAGTGTGCCCACTTTCATGTTTTAGTCTTTTAATATCTTTAAACTTTGCCTATATTAAAAACTCTATTGAAATAAACAACAGAATTTCTATTTTCCCAACTTCATCCCAGCTCACTAAAGGTGGTTTTTTGTTTTATTTTGTTTTCTTTTTCTTTCTTTCTTTCTTTCTTTCTTTCTTTCTTTCTTTCTTTCTTTCTTTCTTTCTTCTTTCTTTCTTTCTTTCTTTCTTTCTTTCTTTTTCTTTCTTTCTTTCTTTTTTTTTTTTTTTTAGATTTATTTATTTGAGAGAGAGAGAGAGAGAAAGAGAGAACAGGGGTTGGGGCAGATAAAGAGGAGAGAGAGAATCCTAAGCAGGCTCCCTCTGAGCTGAACAGAGCTCAGAGCCAGATGGAGATGAGGCTCCACCCTATGCCCCAGGAGATTATGACCTGAGCCAAAACCAAGAGTCAGACACTTTTTTTTTTTAAGACATTTTCTTTTTTTTTTTAATTTGTTTATGATAGTTACAGAGAGAGAGAGAGAGGCAGAGACACAGGCAGAGGGAGAAGCAGGCTCCATGCACCGGGAGCCCGACGTGGGATTCGATCCCGGGTCTCCAGGATCGCGCCCTGGGCCAAAGGCAGGCGCCAAACCGCTGCGCCACCCAGGGATCCCAAGAGTCAGACACTTAACTGACTGAGCCACCCAGGTGCTGCACAAGTGCTTTTTTTTTTTTTTTTTAAGTTTTAGTTCCATAAAAATCTTTTATTAATGAATCGATTGCATTGTAAACACAAAAATACGCATGTCAGTTTTAGTGTCTCTGAGCTTGAACGTAAGATTAAATGTAGTTTAAATATGTATGTAAATGTAGTTTACATACATAGTTTAATTGTGAGGCCATTATATTTATTATATTGTATGTCATATCAATATTTTCAATAAGTGGTTAAATAATATTAAAATTTATGTTTGTGAATATATATTAAAAAGCAATTAAAACATGATTTGGTTTGCATTATCATGCATTATCTTTGCATTTACTCAGAAAATATAGACATGATGAGCAAACAATAAATTTAGCTAGTTATCCATCTTAGATTTTAAAAATCTTTATTATATTAAAAATTATGTAAACTCATGAATTATGTTTGTATGGTGATTAAAAAGCAGAAAATCATGCACTAATTAGAACTCACTGGTAATTAGAATTATGCTACAGGTGATATGTGAATCTAGTGGATTTTTAAAATCATTTTTCTGTGACTGTATAACACTAAAAAAAGGAGAAATAATTTTCTTTTCTTTTTATTGTTTAAAGATTTTTATTTATTCAGGAGAGACACACAGAGAGAGGCAGAGACTAGGGCAGAGGGAGAAGCAGGGTCCCTGCAGAGAGCCTGATGTGGGACATGATCCCAGTGCCCTGGGATCATACCCTGAGTGGAAGGCAGATACTCAACTGCTGAGCCACCCAGGTATCCCAAAATAATTTTCAATTGTACTAAATTAATGATTGCTGAATCTTTGCTTATGTTACAACAATTTGACATTTCAATAATCATTGATGTGGTTTTCTGATAATTTTTAATCTTTTTATAGAAAAGATAACTGAAATGTTAATCTGTCCTTTTACTTTGTGTAATCACCTATTTTAAAAAGACATAAGGTAACTCATTTTACAATAATTTCCATATTCATAGCTGTGCCAGGCAAAATAACTCTTCCCTAACTTTTCTGTAAAGAAATATTCCTCATTCATTCATTGGATGTTCTACAATATATACCTTAGTTTATGTTGATGCAAACCATCACTTTTATTGAGCAATGTAACAAACTTATGAACAGCAAAATTGGATCATTCTGGGAAGAAGTTTTGACTAATAGGATGCTACATAACTTTACCCTTGTGCAGTCAAATGTTTGTAGTTACTTTTTTCCCCCCTCTAATATGTGGACCAAATAATCTATTGGAATCCTCCATTTTTTACTTTGAAGGAGACACTTTTCTAGTCCATACAAATAGGACCTTGGGTGAAGAGCTGCCAGTTACTTAGGATCTAGATGTCCATGGAAGAGGCTTAAGATTCATAGACTAAATAAAAACTGTAATAACACAACACACAAGTTTGAAAGCTAGGTTTGGTCTTTCTTTGTTTGGCACCTTTGGCCAAGTCAATCTCTATGGGTCTTGGGTTCTTCATTTGTGAAAGAAAGATTGACTCAAGGGATTTGGAGTGGCAGCATTAGAGCCAACAGAGAAGATATTTACTCTTGGATCTACCACTCATTAGCTGATTGGTTTTGAAGAACCTATTTAATCTCCTTGAGTGTCAGTTTCTTTATCAATGAAATAGGCATTGTAGATTCACTGTGGTAACAGTTACACATTTCCATTTACATACAGGCCCTTTACAATCTGAAATTTCTTCTAGCTCTAAAATTCTATAACCACTAGAAGTTTTAAATTATTTCTTTTCTATAAAATCATTTCTCTTGTAATCATTGATTGTTAAAATTGTCCTGCAAGGTTTTAAAGTACTCTGGTATATTTACCTATTAAAAATATGTTTATAAGTTTTTAAGCTATGTTCTTTAATTACATTATCACAAATAATGTAATAGAATTTGAAGGTACTCGTATTAGTAGTCCTCATGCATGATTTTATAAATTGTTTTCTAAAAGTTACACCCCTAAAAAAAGTCCCAAACTGAAGGAAAGTAACACAGTTAAACAACAATCCTCTTCACTGTCCACCATGTAAACCAATATTAGAGAGCAGAGCAGTAGCAGAAGAGAGAGGTGATAGGCTGACACACAGGTAAAGAGAAATTGTATTATACACATTTTCATGGTTGGAGCATTTTTTATAGAACTGTATAACACAATATTCCATATCTCTTTGACAATATTTGGAATAATTAAAGTAATAGAATGAGGATCATTCTTAATTTACGATTTTTTTTAAAAACAAAGTTTCTCAACAGGGACATTATTGACATTCTGGACCAGTTAATGCTTTGCTTATGGGGAAGGGTGCTGTCTTGTATATAGTAGGCTATCTCTCAGCATCCCTGGCTTCTATCCACTAGATGCCAGTAGCACTACCACTGCTGGTCATGAAACATTTCTATAGGATGATGATTTCTCAACAAAAAAAAAACTGAACATATAATTAGCATATGATCCTACAATTCCACTTCTGGATATATACTCAAAATAATGGAAAGCAGAGATTCAAGTAGATATTCATATATCAATGTACATGGCAACATTATTTACAATAGCCAAAAGGTGGAAGCAACAAAAATGCCCAGATGTGGTATATAACTGCAACAGAATATCATTCAGTCTCAAAAGGGAATGAAATTCTGATGCATACTGCAGTATGGATGAGCCTTGAAAACATTATGTTAAGCAAAACAGTATAGATGCTGAAGGGCAAATGCTGGATTTCACTGACATAAGGTACCTAGAATAGTCAAATTCATAGAAACAGAAAATAGAATGGTGGTTGCCGGGGCTTGTGAGAGGGAGGAATAAGTGGTTATTGTTAAATGTCTATAGACATTCAGCTCAGGAAGATGAAAAAGTGCTAGAGATAGGTGTTGTTGATGGTGGTGAAATGCAGATACCTAGTGTCACTGAACTATACCCGTAAAATGGTAAACTTCATCTAATGCATATTTTGCCACATTGAAAATAAATGTCTCTAGAGATTATCAAACATTCCGTAGAGGGTGGGCAGAAGGAACAAAATCACTGATGTTTGTGTACTATTGCATTACAACATAAAAGGAAAACATTTTCTCCTGTTTTTACTGATTAGTACTATTTTTTTCAGAAGCCTGTTTTTGCTCAGAAACAATACCCATTTTTAAGTGAGTCCTTCATTAGTACAACAAAAAATAATTGTCTAAAGACCAGCACATCTATGACAAATCACTGAACGCCCTGGCCAAACAGCATGTAAGATATATAGTGGATTGAATGGTGGTCCCCCAAAACATCTATCAATGTCCTAATGCCTGGAAACTGTGAATGTAAATTTATTTAGCAAAAGGGGTCTTTGCCCATAAACCCTAAGGTAAAGACCTTTACATGAGAGCATCTTGGAATATCCAGGGGCCCTAAATACAGTCCTTATAAGAGACACATTGAGGAGACATACAGAGGGGGATGTCAATGTGATGACAGATGCTGAGATTGAAATGGATGCCACCACTATCCAAGGAATGCCAAGTGTTGCCATGGCCACTGGCAACTAGGAGAAAGGCATGGAAGGGATGCCTGTCCAGAGCCTCCTGAGAGCACGTGGTCTTGCCAACACCTCAGCTTTAGACTTCTGACCTCAGAATTGTGAGAGAATAAATTTCTGTTATTTAAAACCACCCAACTTTGAGTAATTTGTTATAGCAGTCATAGAAAACTAATACAAAAGGCAGTTGCAATTTGCACTTAGAAACACTATACTCACTCTTCTCTAAAACAAGATTTCAAATATTTAACCATATTTCACACATAATGTTATAGGAAAGACTATGTTAGGCTCTTCTTTTCTTTTAAGGGATGCTGCAATGGAGTGTGCCTATTTTTACCCAACAATAAAAGCATCATATTGCATTGTTTATAGTAGTCCTGAGCATGTTCATTTAGAGACCTCAAGAAATATGTATAAGAAGATGCCTGCCCCTGTTCTGTACTGTTAGGGCCGTTTGACTGTGATACAGGAAGCTAGTTAACATGCACGTACTGTAGCAGACCCGGGCACCTGTATCGCAAGCACTAATCAAAGTGCTCCTTCATGGGGTGAAAGAATCGCTATTTGTAATGCAATAATTAGGCTGGGTGGAAAGGCCTGTAAAGTAAATCAATCTAGTCTGCTCTTGAGATCTGACTCCATTCTCTTGGCAGATTGTTAACATAATGAGACAGAAGCCTACAAGAGGTCCTGCAGAAAAAAAACCCCAGTGTCACTCCTCTCCCTTCTTTCTTTAATTTTACAAAGCTTTCTCAGGACATAACTGAGATTAAAACTAATATAAGCCGCCGATAAAACAAGGGATTCTAAGCTTTCCAAAAGGTTATGAAAGGATGAGCTGGAATCCGGTCGCAGTCTGCACCCATTATTCACCACTTCTGAGTTGTGTCACTGCACGCTCTCAACAGAACACAAGAATTCCCAGTAAGTAATTACAGTTGAGGGAAAAACAGGAAGAACATCCAAAGGCCAGACTGAAAATAGTGGGTGGATTAATCTGAGGTTCAACAAAAGGAAACAAATTAAGTGCTCTTTATAAATCAGGACGGGACTTTCAAAAGCAAACTTATTTGTTCTGTCAAACATGTGCTGAATTGGCAAAATGTGCTGACCGACTCCTACAATAAGCTGTTTTCTTATATACAGTAAGAGTCACATACCGTCATTTAAAAATATGTGTCGGCGGGAATAATTTTCACACTTTGACAAATTGTTTTCTATCCTCTCCATGCTTTGAAATCTTCTTTCTATAAATTCTGCTATATACATATTTCTCTTCCTTTTCATAGTCATAAGGAATTCAATTCGACTCCCCTTTTCCTCTACTTAGATATTTTAAACTTTTCAGTGAATTCTAATTTTTGTTAGCTTTTGCCTGGAATAAACAAACAGACACTGTAATTAGAAGGGGACATTAGAGATATTTGCATTCCACAACTTTCATCGGACCGACACATTTATGTGAAGGCTTCAGTTATCATGAAATGAGGAATAGCTGTGAGACTTTTTCGAATATAATGTACCTCAATGCGTCCTCTCTGATCATACTTCCGTGACATGGTTGCTGTGAACAAAAATACTATATGTCACTCTCTTTCCCTCTCTCTGTCTCTCTCTATATGTATGTCCATATCTCTGTGTATGCATGTATATATACATATATATACATACATACGTTAATACATGTGTGTTTCTACATTTTGTTGAGGCTCAGCCTGCCCAATTCTTGAGATTAATTCAACAGAAGTTAAGAAACTATAAAATTGGGGCACCTGTGTGGCTCCGCTGGTTAAGCAACTGCTTTGGGCTCAGGTCATGTTCCCAGCGTCTTGGGATAGAGCCCCAGATATGAGGCTCCCTGCTCAGCAGGAATCTGTTTCTCCCTCTCCCTCTGTCACTCCCCCTACCTGTGCTCTTTCTCTCTCTCTTCCTCTCTCTTTCTCTCTGTCAAATAAATAAATAAAATCTTAAAAAAAGGAAACTATGAAATTCCTGATTATCATGACTCCTGTTTGCTTGACCTGATATTTGTGTGCAGAAAAAAAAAACTGCATTTTTTTAAAGGCAGGTTCAAAAGCCTTCATCAATAATTGACTTTCTTCTGTTGTTACTACTACTGTTTGGTTGGTTTTGTTTATCCCTTTATTTTACCAGCAACAAAATAATTTATTAGGCTATTGTAAGCTGAATTTATCTGGCATTCTGTATTCTGTGTTAAGGTATAATAATAATAATTAAAAATATAGTAAAGAAAATAGCAAAAGTTCTCATTTACCACTGGTTAACTCTATGCCCAATACCATGCACACTTTCTAATATAATCTTCATAATGTGCACTCATGTGATACAGACGTTGTTATTTGCTTGTGTGTGTATGTGTGTGTGTGTGAGAGTGAAGAAATTGAAGTCTAATGAAATGAGTAACTTCCTCAAAATCAGGAGTCTAGGAAAAGCAAAGATATGGAGGTCTGATTCTTTTTTTTTTTTAATTTTATTTATTTATTCATGAGAGAGAAAGAGAGAGCCAGAGGCAGAGACACAGGCAGAGGGAGAAGCAGGCTCCATGCAGGGAGCCCGATGTGGGACTCGATCCCAGGACTCCAGGATCACACCCTGGGCTGAAGACTGTGCTAAACCGCTGAGCCACTGGGGCTACCTCATGGAGGTCTGATTCTGATACACATGCTCTGAACTGGAAAGATTTGCTGTCCAGAAAGCTTATTCATTTCTACGTTTTTTTTTATATTTACTTATATTACTTAGAAACGTAAGCAACACTGACTTATACAGATATTGATGATATGAAGTTTATTTTACCTGATTTGCTTGAATATGTACTTCCTTTAAGAAATGAACTCATATTTTAAAAAAAAACACGTTGTAAGAGAGAACATCTGAAAATTATGAAGCACTAAAGATACTTAACTTCTATTTTAGCGCTAACGTTTCTATCTCTAAAAGTATTTAAAAGGAAACTAAAAAGCCATTCAGAGCACAGATTTTCAGTTTTAGAAAATAGATATACTAATATACTGTTAATAAAGGAAATAATCAGAACATCTAAACTGATAACGATAAGGCTTCAGTGTTCTAAGGAAAAAGGAAAGACATAAATTTAAAATATATGTCTTGTGAGTTTTATTTGAATGTTTCAACTTCTAATATCAGCACTATCAGAGCTGAATGAGACTCCTAGTTATAGAAAAACAAATCAAATTTGAAAAAGAAAATGCCAAGGGCCGCCTGGGTGGGCTCAGTCGGTTAGGTGTCTGCCTTCAGCTGGGATCAGGATCCTGGGGTCCCGGGATCAAGGCTGGCATAGGGCTCTCTGCTCAGTGGGGAGCCTGCTTCTCCCTCTCCCTCTGCCTGCTGCTCTGCTTGCTTGTGGACTTTCTTTCTTCGTGTAATAAATTTTTAAAAAAAATCTTAAAAAAAAGAAAATGCCAAAATACAATATCTATGTGTAGGTGTATATGTATACATATATATGCATGTGCATATAAGTGTACATACATACGTGAGTGTGTTTTTCCAAGATAAATTTGGAATAAACAATGAAATTATACATTGAATACAAATTAATACAATGAAGTTATTATTGCTAGGGACAATCTTGTAAAATAAAAAACAGTATAGATTTCCCAGAATTTTAATATTTCAGTAACTACTATCATGCAATATGTTATATTATTATTATATTTTTGTTAAGTGTATATAATTCTATTCAGTGTTTACACTTGACCCAATTACTTCCTTCTAGGAATTGCCCTTCCCTCCTGCTCATACAAACAATACCACAAATAACTCTCTGGCTTTGACTCTGCATTAATATAATGGATTACATTGCCTTGTTTATATAATTAATTGAGCAGAGTGCTAGGATTTGAATAATTGGCCTAATGAACCACAGTTATATGATAAGACAGATCAAGCTTCATGTTAAAATACCTTAAACAATCATGTTCAACTCTCTTGGTGTTGCTCACCTTTAGATCCAGAAGAGTAGACAGAATTAAAACATCATTGGTTTTCTCAAGATATCCTATATACATTTGACAGATAGATACATTAATTGAAATTAAAGATTTTTCCATTTAGTAAAATATTTATAGCCATACATTCTCATTCCTTGATGTTGATTCAGTCTATAAAGAATAGAATAGAAAGTGATGAAACATATCTGCCCTAATTATTTTTTTCTTTTAACAACACTAAGAATGCTTCATTACACTTCATTACACTCATGGTGCACAGTAAAAATCATTTTTTCAGAGTATTTTTGTATACTCAGATATGTAAGACATACAGAAATAACTTTGACTAGATGCTTAGTTCTAACTAAAACACCAAACATGTTTATGAAATGAGATTTGATATGTGTTCATTTATGAATGAAATAAAATTACTATACATTTAGGAAAAAATGATAGTTTCAATTTTGTAACATGCCTTCACTATAGTTAAAACATAAACCAATGTCTTACGCGTGACAGGCAGTTTAGTTGCCTGAGGCTAAGCTGATATAAGCCAAAGACTAGACATTTCTTAGAGCTGTTTTCTTTCTGTAACATTTCTGCCTCACATAGATAATTCTTGTTTTATTAAGGGTCTAAATAAAAGCAAATTTAGTTGGATTTATGCTTTCCTTAATGTAAAATGTAAAAATTACAATAAGGTAAGCTTCTGGCACTTGAGAAAACTGAAGTAAATGAAAAAGGCAGTTGAGAAGAAGGGAGAAGATTTCTAATTCATTTATAAATTATAATAAATTATTATAATAGAACAGGACAGAATGATGACAATGGGAATAAGGTTATGGATGAAAGAGACTGGTAAGTGTAACTTTTAGCAAAGGAAAATAAAGTTACATTTCCATTATAATAGATACTGTATGAAAACATGTTTTAGAGAAATAATTCACTATATGCTAATTTAGAAAATGCAAGTGACTCCACACTGTACAGTAGATCTCTAGTAGCTATTCAGCTTATATGATTGACACTTTATACACTTTGACTAATATCTCCTCATTCTCCTTTCTCCCACACCCTGGAAACCACTATTTTACTCTCTGCTTCTATGACTATTTTAGGTTCCTCCTACAAGTGGTATCATGCAGCATTTGCTGGTGATTGCTATGTTGTGGTATAGATTATGGTGATGGTTCCACAGGTACATACTTACTCTAAAGCTCATCAGATTGCATACATAAACTATGTGAAGCTTCTTGCATGTCAATCATACCTCAACAGAGTGGTTAAAAAAAAAAAAACGAAAGACAGAAAGACAGAAAATGCAAGTGATATAAAGTGGCTGGCTGGCTGGCTGGCTCAATTGGTTGGACATCTGACTCTTGGTTTTGGCTTAGGTCACGATCTCACAACCAGGGATCCAGCCCCACACCAGTGTGGGGAGTCTGCTTGAGATTCTGTCTCTCACTCTCCCTTCCCCCAACGTGTGCTCTCTCAAATAAGTAAGTAAGTAAATAAATAAATAAATAAATATTCCAGGGGAGGAGCAGAGGGAGAGGGACAAACAGACTCTGTGCTAAGCACAGAGCCCACTGTAGGAATGGATCCCACAACCCTGAGATCCTGACCTGAACCAAAATACCCAAATCAAGAGTTGGACGCTTAACTGACTCAACTACTCAGGTGCCCAAATAAATAAGTCTCTTAAAAAAAAAAGATAAAGCATCTAATCTGCTCATTTTGTTCAATTTAGAGTTTCTTAAAATATAGTTTTCTTCATTTGGGTAAATATTATGTTGGTATTGAAACATTAGTGCACTGAAGCCTACTCTCAATGCTAAACACTCAACTATTATTTTATAGTTTAAAGTAATTTGTGTTCATGAATGCTAACAAATAAAAATTTAAATTTGTAAGTTTTATTTTATAACTTTTAATATCCAATTAAACCTGAAACTATAAAATATATATCCTTCTCTAATAAAAAAAAAAGCAGTTATTCGAGAAATGCTTACAAAGGGTTAAATTTATAGTGATGGTTTTTACAATAAAGATTTTATAGAATAGATAACTCAGTTGCTTCTATTCATGAAAATATATAAGGTTTCTTGGGACATTTGTACATTATAGGAATATTATACATAACACATGTGCATACCAGGACATCATTTTCTAAAATGAAGAACAAAGGCAAAATATGTAGCATATAAACTGCTGCTATTGTGATAATGTTTATAGGAGACATGGGAAAGATTGTTCTCCATACTGGCATTAATCAAATTTGGATGCTAGCACATTTCTCCAAGCTTAACTACATGTTGATTCAACATGTTTGTTGCTTATGTTGACTTCCTCTTAAATTATACAGTTAGCTAGAGGAAAACATCAAATCGCCCAATCCCCCATCACACCTAAATAAAGTTCACCTCATCTATCTTAGAAGGAGAAGCTTGGAAGTGCCTGCAAATTGGTGTAACGTATGGCATTTTTCATCAATAAATTCATACCCCATATATATTAAAACTTTGCAAACCAATCTCTTTTGTATGTGAAAATATATTATACAAAGAAACAAAAGCTAACATGCAGTTTTCATTCTTCTCTACCCACATAAAGAAATGTAATTACATGAGAAGTACATATGGTAATGACAGAGAAAATAATACATCATAAGACAGGATGATAAGTTAAAACTTAGACTGAGAATTTAACTCAAGAAAGCATATAAATAATCATAAACATAAGAGGACTATAAAAAACTTGCTTCTACAAGTAATAAATATATTCGATTGTTCATTATTTAAAAGTCCTTCATCTCGTGGCTACTTTTCCTTGCCCTGTAGGCATCTGATTTTAGACAATTTCCTTTGAAGTTATTCATCAGCTATCGATCACAACCCAAGTGTCTGTAATGAAATACTTTGATTAGGGAAGAATAAAAAGCACACTTGGGGCCAAAAGACAGCTAACATTATGTAAATGAAGAGTTATTAATTATAGCTGAGCCAAAACATGAAGAGTAGAGTATGTATTTGAACAGGAGAAATATATTCTTTGGGAGAAATAATCTAACTTAGAAATGCTTAGAAACCTGTGAGTTAAAGCATGATCATGAAACTCTGGCATCATCATTGTCAACTTCAAGAATACCTTCAGGTGTAACGGATTATGTTGGGTGACAGAGATACAAAGATATTGGGTTAGATTCAGAGACCCTTTCATCAAAGTTCTTTAACAGTCTCACACTGGTTGAAAATCATACTCTATAGCTTACTAGATGAACATATTTAGAAAAGTTCCATAACTTCTTAGAAACTATTTCTTTAATAATACAGAGTAAAGAAACATTTAGATCCCATTTTTCTGGAGGTGTTTTTTTTTCTTTGGTTAGAATTGCATCAGTTGAGATGTGTAAAGTGATTAGTGAAAAATGCCATAAATATTACATGCTTGACAAACATTAAACCACTAGTAACCCCCGTAGTGCTAGTGTCAGTAAAATTTTTAGTTATTAACAAAAAAAAATACTTCTGTATAACCAAAGCATAAATCAAATGCCATATGCCAAACTACATTTTACTACAGTAAAAATATGTGAAGTGACTGATAAGTTAAGGCTGGAAGACTGTGAAAGGTAAGAAGCCTATCTACCTTTATTCTTTTTTTTTTTTTTAAGATTTTATTTATTTATTCATGATAGTCACACACACACAGAGAGAGAGAGAGAGAGAGAGAGAGAGAGAGAGAGAGGCAAAGACACAGGCAAAGCGAGAGCAGGCTCCATGCAGGGAGCCCAACGTGGGATTCGATCCCAGGTCTCCAGGATCGCGCCCTGGGCCGAAGGCAGGCGCCAAACCGCTGCGCCACCCAGGGATCCCTCTACTTTTATTCTTTACCATATGAAAACTTTGAACGCCAGAACTAAGACGAAAGAGTTAAAAAGCAAGGAATTTAGTTTTCAGGGTCAGGACTAAAAAATAGTTATCTAATGGCTCATAGGCACTGCCCATGAAACTAAGACAATGGGTTATTAGGGGACAACTAGCTCAGTCATAGAGCATCTTCTATTTTGGTGTCAGATGGGCATCAGTCCCCAGATGTCGTGCTAGGCATTCTAAGCCTGTAAGACAACATGCAGAAATCACAGGCCTCGGGTCAAGCTTTGAGCCAAAGGTGAGCAGAAATCTGAATAAGTAATCTTTCAAACTAGTATGTGCTGAGGTTGCTTTAAAGTTTTACCCCCAACAAATATTTTAATTTTAGTAACCTTCTCCACTACCTCAAATATGAAACAAACCATTGATATGAAAGAGATGATCTTAGCATGATAATACTTGGTCCTCAATCAAAACATGTAGCTGGAACATGGTCGAGGAAGTTAAGCAGTTGCCATTTAAGACAGGCCTGGGTTGATAATTCCAACTTCTTTATGCCATTTCAAACACTACAAAATATCTTTGACTGTGCTTCTTAATCTACATATTTGTGCTATTGACTTATTTCACAGCACTGAATGAGGAGAAACAATGATGATGAAGCATTTAGAAAAAATAAGTGATAAATCCAAAAAGCAGCCTGTAAAGTCATTTAGTAAGCTAAAGTGACCTTCATGTACTGGTAATTTAAAAGGAACTTGCCTTAGCTTAGGCAGCACTTAATTCACTCTACACTTAGAGGAAAATGCTTATCACATTTATTTGTTAGTGCCAATCAGCATAGGGATAAATGAGATTACATAGGCTCTCTTACTAAACTCAGATAATAAACATTAATTAATTAACTCATCAATGAAATTAACCCATAGAGATTATCAAGATTTTAAAGATGACAAATTAGCAGCAATGGAAAAGAAACATGCTCCTCCCTTCGCTCAGGTCACTCATTTGATTGTATGCAAGGGGGTGTTCAGCAGGATTTTATATAATCACCATCAATTAACATTTATTGAATGCTTTATGAATATCTCACTCTGTACTGAATTGTCAAGCAATGCAATAACAATTTACTAGTTAAAATATTTATAAGATTTAATATGCTTTCCTTGATATGCCATGATAAGCACCTCTTATTCTTCCTAGAAAATTATTCTGCTTATTTACTAATTCCTTGTTAGACCAATTTCTTGACACCAATCTTCACACCAGTTTACAGTAGAATTTTCTTATCTTTTTGCTTCTATTTTTATTTTCAAGGAAATATTCAAATTAAACACAGGGGAAACCCCTTTATTTTTAATTTCTCTCTCTCTCTCTCTCTCTCTCTCTCTCTCTCTCTCTCTCTTTTAAGTAGGCTCCACAGCCAGCATGGAGTTCAACACAGGCCTTGAACTCATGACCCTGAGATCAAGACCAGAGCTGAGATCAAGAGTCAGACACTTAACCAACTGAGCCACCCAGGTGCCCCTCATTCTTCTTTTAAACTTAGAAGTGTACGTGGTGATTTAGTTCAAGATCTTTTTCTTTTTGTCAGGTCTAGTTTGAAACAGCCCGGCAACAACTGCAGTTCCAGGAGGTGTTCCATAGAACACTATTTCCTCAGGCATAATATCATTTTTAGAAAAAGTAATAGCTGTAGAAAACTACAGCTTGATATGGAGATGTCTCTTAATGACAGTAAGTGGAATCAATATTCCAGTTTGCAATATAAGATATGATTGTGAATGTACACTATCACAGAACCATTTTTCACATCAAAAACATACAGATATATTGAAAATACCTGTCTTCCTTAGTTATAAGTATGTGACCCAAATAATGGACACTGCTTTCAGTGACAGGAGAATCAAATTTGCAATTAAACCCAACACCCTGTAGCTCAAAATGAGAGTGTTGATAAAACAATCCCTGGCTTCAAAAATAACACCCAATAGCAAAATCCATGACATTCAGCTGCTGTTTTGATAGAGATCACTCATTCTGCCCCCAACCAAATTTTCAGAGGTTTGGTTTTAGGGAGATGATTATACCACCCAAAAGTGTCATAGTAGATATGGTGTGCTCTGATATATCTTTGGGAAACATACCATTTCTAAGTAAGCCCTTGGTTCAGGGACAAGATCAGAATTGAGATTGAAAGCTTTAGCCATAAGATAGTCTCCAGGCTTTTTCATTTGAAGGATATAGCGAGATGTGCTGGTAGAAAACACGACTTGACAATTGATTTACTGCACAACTTCCTGGAAGGAGGTTTTTCCAATCCACTGGAAAATAACATAATATTGTCTATACTGCTGTTATTAATATTTACAGACTTAGGGAATTGTGGCACTGTGAAGGACAGCAAGAGACTACACATTTAGACTGATTATTTTACTTCAAAAAAAACTACATCCATGAATATAATTTACACTATTTTTAAATGTTACCTAGTCCCAACAATAACTAAGTATAACTATATCAAAGAAAATAATTTATCATTCAGAAATACTTATTTGCTTGTTCCCAGTTTCAGTTTACCCAAAACAGTTTACACGGTACACTCTATGGTCCTTTGCATTCATCCTGTGATTTTTTTCTAAAGCCAAATTTCAAGTACCCTTCTCAAAGTAAGCACATGAGTCAACAGAGAGCAAAGAACAGAGCCTGATTAGTGAGCTACCCACAGGTTGCTTTACTAACAAAGCAAACATCAATTCCCTCTCTGGTGCCTGAAAATTTCACTGTCAAATACATTGTTTTGAGTCATGACACTGGACTTTGAATACTGATGTCAACATGAAAATGTTTGCAACATAGGAATAATGTGTTAAAAATAACTGCCAATGGCTAATTCAGTTTGTATTCCAGCAAAGAGCCCCAGTGCTGTGATACAGAACATGCATGTTTTGATGATAGAAGATGTAGAAGAGGGATTATATTATTGACAGAGTCAGGAAAGATGCAAATTTGAGATCTCCCTTCATCTAAGGAGACAAATGCATTTTAGAAGAAGAATGGAGTAGACAAGTTAACAGAATGTCAAAGAAAAATATTATTATTTGTCATACTTTCTAAGGCTAATTCTGACCAAAGATTTGAGTTGAGACAATCAATTATTCAATACATGCATGCATACCCACATATATAAATAAGTAAAATATTTAAATACTGTCAGAAAATAAAATATCAAATAATTTAAATACTGTCAAAAGAAAATATCTTCTCATTTAAAATAAGTAAAATTTATCACAATGACTTAAAAATAGTGACTTTCTCTATGTTTTTAAAATCTTTGGGTTTGGGGAGCCTGAGTGGCTCAGTTGGTTAAGTGTCCAACTCTTGATTTCAGCTCAGGTCATGGTATCAGGGTTGTGTAATCGAGTCCCACTTCTTGTGATTCTTTCTCTCTCTCTCCCTCTGCCCCTCTTCCCATTTTGTATGTCTCTCTATATCTCTCTAAAATAGATAAATAAAATCTTTAAAATATGTGGGTTAAAAATTACTCAATGGTCAGCCATTAAAGACAAGTTGAACAAATGTGATTACCAATGGATTTAGCATTATATGCATTTAGTATACATTGTCTGGGATGAGACTTGTGGAATGAAATCTGTCCTATTCAACATATAACTGTAGCTAGAGTATTCTTTTTCTTACTGAAAATTAATATGTAACTTTCTTTGCATATTTTACTAGAATGTTTTATGTCTTCTATTATTTATTGTTACGGTATAGCAATTGACTCAATTTGATTTCACTTCAGGCTCCAAGAGAACATAGAATGCATTGTATTATCCTGGTACATAAACAATGATACCTAACCATTCACCTTTTAAAAGATAAAAGCATATGTGATGACAAGACAGCAATGCCCTTTGCTAGGGATAAGATCTGCTTTTACTGTAAAAGATATGTTTTTTTTTTTTATTTCGCAGCCTTTATACCTTTCTTGAAACACTCAAAGCATGTTGTTTTCTGTATTTTAGTAATTCTATTTCAACAAAAGGCTACCTACAGAAATGTTAATATAAGCATAGTATTAGTTTTCTCTTGCTCCTTTAACAAATTACCACAAATCTAGTGACTTAATCCAGGTTTATAATTTTATTTTTCTGTAGGTAGGAAGACTGATTCAGTTCTTACCTGACTAATATCAAGACAATGATGGTGCTACATTCCTCTTCAGGCTATATTTCTGTGCTTTTTCCATTTTCCAAAGCCTGCTTACATTTCTCGGCTCATGACTCTCTCCATCTTCAAAGCCAGCAATGTTGCATCCCTCTGACCATTCTTCCATGGTCACATGTCTCTCTAACTCTCCTATTCTCCTTCTCTTTTCCACTTTTAAAGACTTTGCAATTACATTGGGACTGCTCTATTAATCTAAAATAATCTCCTTGTCTCAAATTCCTTAATTTGTTCACATGTCAAAGTTCATTTTCTGTTGTAAGGTGACACAGTTACAGATTCTGGAGATCAGGATATGGAGTTTGGGGGGGAAGGGGTATTGTTGGTCTACTGTACAAATAAAATATATTATTTAAATTCACATTAAATTGGAAACTACCAAAAAATAAAAAAAATAAATTGGAAGCTACCCATTAACAGAGAATTGACTAAAAAAAATGTCATATATACATGTAATGCAATGTTATACATCTGTTACAAAGAACAAGGCAGCCACACATATAGTGTCATATAAGTATGATAACAGTATATATTAAATACAAAAAGCAAGATGTTCTCAAGTATGTTTGTTAAGACAACTGGATCCGTCATCAGATCCACCATGTTCAGATCCAACTCTATTGACTTTTTATAGAAAGGGATTTATATGCATTGAGGAATAAGAAAATTGTAAAACAAATTAACTAGAATTGCAGCAACCCATGTATTATATAGACGATTTTACTAAAAGTCACATGGAGATAGTGATGTTCAGAGTTTATATTTTTTAGCCTTATTCTTGAGCATTATCAAGTGCCAAAAATAAAGAAGAAATTCAGTAGTATTTTACTTAAAAATAACTGTTACTTAGTATTCACGTTTTACACATGAAATATTATAAATCCAAGAATGGTGGACACTGGGTTATGTCAGTAATTTTGGAAATAATGAAAATTGGAGTTAAAATTACATTTGAAATATGCTCATTCTTTACCACAAATTACTTATCCCTCTTATAATAGACGGTCATATTATCTGAATCATTTGTGCTCTTAGCCTTGAGCTTTTTGGAGCCTACTGTATGCTCAATGTTTCAAGGAACATCTGCTGCAATAGTTTCACTTGATTTTTTAGCCCTTGTTGGCTTCTACTCTGGACAGCAATTTACTGTGGAGATTTTATTCAAACTCACAAACAGCAACTTCACTTTTATTTTATGTCTCTGTTTCCCAGTTTCCAGCTTTATGACATTGCATGATCCCTTTCCAGCTCATGAAGTTTAGTTGTTTCCCCCGCCCCCACTCTTTCATTATGTTCCTCCTTCATGGGTTATAGAGCAAGAGTATGACTTACTTGCGAATCTGAATTTTTAATAGTTACATAGATAGATATTTGGAAAATTAAAAGAGGGAATATTTCATTTGCATTTATTGAAATTCAGAACTAATTTTAAAATAAATCATAGTATTTTTTCATATTTTAGTATTTCTTGGAATATTTTTCTTTTGATTTTATCAGACGTATTGTGCATGTAGTTAAAATTATATGATATAATGA
Organism: Nyctereutes procyonoides; assembly: GCF_905146905.1. NCBI lineage: Eukaryota > Metazoa > Chordata > Mammalia > Carnivora > Canidae > Nyctereutes > Nyctereutes procyonoides. The sequence continues at coordinate 21,604,861 of NW_026575121.1, forward strand.
ATTTGTTAGATTACAGTGAATGATAAAAGAGTTATTATTCCACAAAACTGATAGTCAAGAGAAACATAATGAAACAAAACATAACAAAACAAAAACAGCACTTATTCATTTGCTACTCAGCTTACATATGATAGGGTCATGTTAATAATGCTTGCTAAAATGCAAGTCGGAATTTAGAGTTCTAATTTTCTGTAAAATAACCTTCACACAAATATGATGATTTTTGTTCATTTATATACAAGAATAAATATTGTAATGGGCACCAGGAAATGAAAAGCTAATACATTTGAATGTAGAAAAATTTCCTATTAATTTTTTTAATATTTTATTTATTTATTCATGAGAGACACACACACAGAGAGAGAGAGAGAGAGAGAGAGAGAGAGGCAGAGACACAGACAGAGGGAGAAGCAGGCTCCATGCAGGGAGCCTGACATGGGACTCGATCCCAGGTCTCCAGGATCACGCCCTGGTCTGAAGGCAGGCGCTAAACCGCTGAGCCACCTGGGCTGCCCCTATTAACATTTTAAAACAAGATTTCCTTTTAAGAGGAAAGTGGACACTGCTAAGCTTTGAAGGCAGAAGTCATTTGGATAACCTTGTTGTTTATTCTATACCAGCAATATTACCTTTAAATGACTATCTAATTTTTTTCCTACTGTTGTTAATTTTGGAGGTAGCATTGTGGAGCTATTGATATTGCACAGACATCATATATTTTCTAGTACATTGTAACAAAACTGAAGCCTTTGAATTGGCTTTTTCTACATAAGCTAGAAAGGCATATATTAAACATATGCATAGAGCAAAAGGTCAAATTCACCACAATGACAAATTCTAAATAATCAAAGTTCAGTTTAGTTGAGAAACAACTTGAAAAATTAAGTGGGCAATTAAAATATCATCTTAGATTCCCAAGCTTTGAGTTCAGATTTTTTTTGCCAATAAATCTTCTAACCCTTTATTTCAGTGAACATATTAACAATCCATCATCAGTATGTTTCCAAATGGTACAGCAATTTTTTATTTTATTTTATTTTTTAAAAGATTTTATTTATTTATTCATGGGAGATACAGAGAGGCAGAGACACAGGCAGAGGGAGAAGCAGGCTCCATGCAGGGAGCCCAATGTGGGACTCGATCCTGGGTCTCCAGGGTCACGCCCTGGTCTGAAGGCAGATGCTCAACCGCTGAGCCACCCGGGCTGTCCCACAGCAATTTCTTAGACAGTATAAGCTAGTATGGTTTTTTTTGGAGGTGGGGGGAGGATGAACTGGTCACTTTTAAAAACCTGGCCATAGAGTTTTTTGGGGTTCAGAAAGGAAGGTATGGTATAGTCCTGAAATATGGTAACCTTACAAGATGTTCTCAAAAAAACAAAACACATAACAAAAACAAAAAGACACTAAATAAAAGTCCGGCTTAGTTTTAAATTACATATCTTATAATAATGTTTGTGTTGTGTGCCTCATGTCACTATCCTATTGTTCTGAAAAAATAGTGTCTCTCTTAGAAAAAAAAAAAAAGAAATAAAAGCCAAACTATAAGTCATTATACTCTGTCCAAATTTCTTTGGAAATTTTCTAGCTATTTTAATACTATAACCATCTCTGCTCTCTCCTATTTTTTCCCCTGATAGTGTTTACTAAATCTGATTATCATTTTCCTGAGATAGTCTTCTTGTATAAAGTCATTCTTTAAAATAAAGGAACTGGATTTAAATAAGTCAAATACACAGGAAGTAAGACACATCAAAAACTTGAGACGTATTTATTTTTGATGTAGAAAAATTCTGAGAAAATTATTAAAGTTAAAATTAATTGAAAGATCTAAAACATGAAGTGTATCCAATTATGTGTGTTTCTATGTGTGTGTATATGCATGTATGTATGTCAATGAAAACCAGGTACTGTTACTTGGTTTACATTGTTTTGAGTTCATTCATAATAATGTACAAAATAACAGAGTCCAGCTTTCATTTATTTATTTTATTTTTTAAAGACTTCATTTATTTATTTGAAAGAGAGAGAGCATGAGCAGGGGGGAGGGGGGCAGAGGGGGAGAGGGATAGGGACAAGCAGACTCCACACTGAGCAAGGAGTCTGATTCAGGGCTTCATACCACGACCCCCAAGATCATGACTTGAGCCGAACTCAGAAGCTTGACTGATTGAGCCTCCTCGGCGCCCCTAGTCCAGCTTTTAAAAGAAAACATATAAACTATTCACAAATAGTGAATATCAATTTAGCTGCTTAACCAAGTCTTATTACACAATCTTGAGGGGGATGTCTGAATACAATACTTTTTTTTTTTTCTTTTCAATGAGCAGAGACTTCCACTGATATTTCCACTTGATTCTTTTACCTTTGAAGGCAGGTGCCATTCCCAAGTGAAAAAAAATCTGTATGTTGCATTTCATAAAATTAAAAAAGGAACATTAAATCAATGGAATCAAACTTCACTGTCTAATTAGGTTGCAAACTGGAACGATCAACAGATCAAGATCCCAAATGCCACTTATTCAAGAAGTTATTTTGACAATACATTCATCCAAAATATACTTTCTGAAGATATTTCCCTCGATAAATTATTCCCACTGCAAATATAAAGGTGTTCTATACACCCATGTAAAGTAGAAGATACCTCATTAAGCAAACAATAAAATCATATTCAGTATTGTGGGCAAATATGAGTTCCCTTCTAAATTTTTGAAGGCTGTATTACAGTCTCCTCTTTTGAAGGCTGTATTACAGTTTCCTCTAATCAGATAGAACAAAAACTATGTGTTGTATGAAAATTTAATTAAATAAATATAAATTATATATTTAAATTATATATCTTAGCCTTTTTTGGAATAAGGTTTCTAGAGGGTGAGAGAAAAGTGGGGCAAGATGATAGTTAATACAATTATCACCAAGAAGAGCTTCAAATATAAATCCTTACTTATGTATGGTTAGGTAAATTACAATGTAGACTACCGTTTTGTGTCATAAGAAATGTTCATATTCAGGAGCGGTAAAAATTAACTTTTAAAAAATTGGAATTAATTTCAGCAGATTAATGCTAGAAGAAAAATGCTCAGATAATTTATTTTTATGCTGCCCTGAACATTATATACTTCTTTACCATGAATAATCTAGACAAAATTGGATCATTTAACCTCCTAGGGACATGATAAAGGTCAAGAATAAATTAATGACATTTGTGTTTGCAATAGGATACTATTGACATCATATGGTTATGTTTTTTAATCATATGATACTAACGCTGTAATAACTCATGTATTTTCATGTAACAAGATTCTTCAATACATCCAAAATAGAAATATGTATTATTAATAATAGGACCAGTCATAGTATTTCTTATATTCATATTGGATCTCAGGTAAAGGGGATTCTATTGCTACTTGATATAGAATTGTACTGGAGAGATTAAAAAAAATCTGTATGTTGCATTTCATAAAATTAAAAAAGGAACATTAAATCAATGGAATCAAACTTCACTGTCTAATAAGGTTGCAAACTGGAACGATCAACAGATCAAGATCACAAACATTAACTTCCAGTTGTAAACTGTTTTCAAATAAGCTTGATTTCTCTACTCTCCTTACTTCAGAAATAGATACACACATACATATCTATATATCTATATATATCTATCTCTATCAATTATATATAATATATATATTTATAGCAGTAAAAATTAACTTTAAAAAATATATATATATATATAAAGAGAGAGAGAGAGAGAAGTGAGAGAGAAGTAGATGTAGACTAGTGACCAAAGATAGAACTCTACTAGCTATCCCTCTTGGGATTTCCTTCCCTTTGTCCTTTCCATTCTCTGCTTCCTTAAACCTTCTCTTTCTCTCTCCTGATAATCTAGATTACCTTGCTACAGTAAAGCATTAGCACTACCAGGGAAGAGTAACAGCAGAAATAAAGGAGAATTAAAAGAAAAGTTTCTGTTTTATTTCATGAATAAAAATGTGAAATCTGGAAGGTTTAAAAAAAAAAAAAGTAATCCAATTGTCACTCTCCTTGTAGCCGTGTGACTACAAGTTCTTTACCTAAAATCTCTGACCTCTGTTTTGCTTATCATTAGTCAGAGCTATATGGAGAGTGAGAGATAACATGTATTAGTTGCCTATTCAAAGTGCCCATTTTAATGATGGTAGTTATGTCCCTATGCTCTAACCAATAGATTTCTGCCTCCGGATAAAAGATGAAATGCTCAGAAATGTGGTAAAGTCTGGGAGTTCTACTGTATAGTTGTATTTCATTTCATTTCTTTAAGAACACAAATAATCACCATTATAAATTTTTTTGATCATCAGTTATGTGCCTTATTCTGGTCATAGAAAAAGAGTAGTTAAAAAGATGGGAGGCACCTTGGTGGCTCAGTAGTTGAGTGTCTGCCTTCAGCTCAGGTCATGATCCTGGAATCCTGGGATAGAGTTCTGCATGGGGCTCCCAGCAGGGAGCCTGCTTCTCTGCCTATGTCTTTGCCTCTTTCTGTGTCTCTCATGAATAAATAAATAAGATATTAAAAAAAAAGCTGGCATAAGTGAATTTTATATTCTACTGGAGAAGAGAGATAATAGACATAATAAAAAGGAAAAACTGGTTACACAGAGTTAAATGGAAAGAAAAATAAAGCAAAGAAAAAAAAGAAATATGAAATATTTAGTGAGAGTTTAAAATTTTAGATTGAGTGCCAAGGGAAGATCTCACTGAGATAACATGTAATAAAAACTCAAATGAATAAAAGAGTAAATGAATGAGTGAGTTTCACAATCAGGCCTGGGAAGCTACAGACCTTTCATCGCATTTACTGTACAAGAACGTTTTGGGGGTGTCCTAAACAATCAATTTACAAAAGGACACAAAATGAAATATACTAGAGTCGAACTATGCTTTCTACTTAAACTCTAAGTTTCACCAACATCATTTGCTGGCTATCTCAACTTCCAGCTGATCTTAAAATATTCAAAAACAGTAACAGTAAATTAGCCAAACGAGATTGATTTGTAACTGCCAAATATGATTCAGTGTATCACCCTATGGAAGCTATAGCAAGAATGTAATGATACCTGAAAATATTTAAAATAATGTTAAGATAAACCAATGCATTTTCTATTAGTTATTTTATTTATCTTTTATAACTCCTGAAAATCTAAGGAAATATATAAAGAACAAAATAAAATATTCCAAAAGAAACGAAACTGATGTTTTCTAAAAAATAAGAGTTGACAATGATCTATTGCCTTTTTTCCTTTATTGGTTGTGTGACCAAAGATAATATCTAAACTTTATAGAATTGATGCTTAATACCTTCAGAATTTATAATATTATTTTTGTGTTATTACCAAGAAAAGGTTCACATTGAATTTAGTTTTATTTTGTTGGGTTTACTACTCCTGAATGTATCTCCTTCTTTTTGTCAATCTTTTTTATAGTTCCTTTCATGATGTTGTCATTGTTTAATATCTTTGCAAGAAATTTAAAATCATTGTCCAAAATGTAATGATAAAGGCTACCATTATAAGCCACATGTAAATTCCAATATTGGAATATTTGGATTAATTATTCTTCTTTCAGATTATCTTTGCAATTACTTTTAAATATATCTGGCATGTACATGTATATATTATATGTTTCATAATATTTCTAGCATATACACATATCACGATATAGCTAAATCATACCTGTAACTGAATAGATCCATCTACCCCCATTTTCTAAGACTCTAAGGCCTGCTCCTCTTCAGTAGTAAGGAACACAGGGAGAAGGATATAGACCTCTTTCTTTTACCCAATTCACAACTCCTCAGTCCCCAAAGTTATGTTCAAATGTCCTTTTCTAACAGGAATTCTCTCGGTCTCCTGACGTTTTGCTCTGGTTCCTACATTACCATGTTCTCAAAAATTACCTTATCTTACTCTTAATTATTACCTAGGAAAAAAGACAGAGATTAAATATATTGTCAGTAAATATACAAATATAATTTTTTTTATAAATAATAAGAAGAAAGGCAAGAGTGCATGCTCTCTTGGTATCTCCACTGCTTAATACATTTTTGAGATCTGGTGAACAAACGGATGGTACCACTGTGAGCTTTTAAGAATGGGTAGATATAAAATTACCTGAATGATCCTGTGTGAATTCAAAACAAAACTGGATTTTACTTTTAATCCTTAACTCTTTTACTTTCATTTGTGTGCACAGTTGTGTTCTGATACCCACAACCAATTAATAGTGTCAATCAAACTGCGAAGGAATAAATTAAATCTCTAAGAAGTAAGAGGTTCATGGAACTTGCTGAAGCCCTTATAGCCTTCAACATCTCCTGTAATGCAAGGTCACAGAGAATGAATCCTGTTAAGTATTATTTTAGTTCCTATAATTTGATCTCTACTTATTGCATGTGAATGATTGATGCATTTGTTTAATTATTGTTTCCTCATTGTATAATTTATTCTAAAGCTGATAAAATTCAATATATATATATATATTTTTAAATTCATATATTTTTGAAGGTTACTTCAGATTCCTAGGTAAGTGGATAACTATGTATATGTTAATGCTGTAAAACATAAATAAATACATAACTATACTAGGATATAGATGTCTCATGTAAAGAAAAGGGCATTGCTTATCAATGGCATTTTAAAGAAAATATTACATTTTATTTTCTAAGTGCAAGGAAAAATTTCAGAATCCAAAAATGTAATGAGTATTGGAAATGAAAATACTAATAAAATCAATAAATATATGGTATATGACTACATTTCTATCTATCAAATCTGGTTTACTTAGGTATTCATGCAAATTGTTTCCATTTCTATCATACCACCACTTAAACTGAGGTTATACTAATGGCTATATACTGAACTTATATAAGTATGCATGCAAGTACATAAGTATGATTTTACCATTTTTTGTGGCTTGAATTAGTTAATTCAGATAAAAGACTTCCATTTTCCTTTTAAGTATGTTTTCCTTAAACTTAAAATAGTTTAAATAAAGTATTTAAACTTAAAATAGTTTAAAATAGTATTACCTTTTCTTGAGGACCAAGTAAACATCAGAAAATCAACTATTTTAAATTATTTAAATTTAATTAACTCATGTTATTACCTCTCTCCAACCCCAGCACAATAATTTATGGCTAAGCATAACTAAGTCAGATACCAGCAACTGATTATGAATTTGTCCAAAAGCAGTGGTCATTTTGCCCCTGCTGGAGAAAGCAAGAAAAATAAGATGCTTGTAGTCTTATAGAATTACCTGGATATAAGAACGACAAGTTAGTATCTTTGGAGCAAAGAACGACAAATACACAACTGTCATAGCAAGCCACTTCTAACTTCAGCCCTAAATCATCAGTCCTTTGACATGTTTTTGTTTCTCTAAACTAACAGAGATCCCCAGTACTCCAGCTTTTATAAACTGTAGATGGTCAAAGTTCCAAATAATTTCCTATCAAACTGCATCTGCTATTTATATTTTGTTTCTTAAACATATTTTTTTTTTTCAAATCTGAGGTATTAAATTACCTCACCAAGGTGATCAATAGCTACCTTCTCAAAGTTACAGGTTTTGTTGTTGTTTCACTAATGCTAATCATGGGTTTACTTGACTTCCAGAGATTTGACTTAAAAATGAGGTGATTAATAAAAAGAACATGTAATAATGAGACATTTGTTTACCCGAAAATAAGAGGATCCATAATATAGCAGTCAAAATGTTGTTTTTATAGTATGCTTGAGCCATATATAACTTATAATTGGGGATCAACTCAATAAATTAACTCAATTATTTACCTGGCACTGTAGGATGTTATAGTACAGATGATATGCATATCTAATTTATCATTGTGCACATCCTTGTGTGTAATGTGCTATGTTTCTACAACATTCTACTTCCCCATAATAAAAAGTCTAGTCTTTATCTAATTCCTCTGAGTATAAAGTTGTCAATAAATAATGTAGACACAAATAAATGCAATAATAAACAGATACTAAGAACCAATAGATCAATATGAATGTGCATTAGTGTCTGCATTTCAGAGGTGGTTAAGTTAAAGAAAAGCTCCATTTCACAGGCATGCTTTGCTTTCTTCCTTCTTTTGACATCTGCTTTCCTAGATATACAAGTATAAAGGAGTACTTGGAACCTTCAAAACAATTTGTAAAGAAAAACAGAAATAATGGATTATTCCTATCTGCCACTGTTACAGAAACTGCTCTACTAATAGAGCCACTGTTTTTGTATAAAATAGGACTAATAAATTTCATGCATGATCCTATCAGAGAGAACCAAGAGGTGGCTGCAAAGCATTGAGAATATAAATCTCTGATTTCTAATTGCTGTTTTTCAAATTCCAAATGATGAGCTCTTAGTTTATTTTGAGAACTTGCTTTTGTCTAGAAGATTGGTAAAACCTCTGCTAATATAAAGAGTGCTAGAGAAAAATAGTTATGTTTACTTCATGATAACAGAATCTGAGTTACCGAGTCAACATGTGGCTATCTTTTGAGAGATAAGTAATGTTTAGGCTTGAATAAATTTATATGTATAATCAGTAGGCCTATTCATTAGTTTACAATAAGAAGTGCAGAAGAGACCAGAGAAGTGCAATCATTTTGCCTTATCATCTTTTCTTATATGGGGATACTGGAGGGGACAGGGAAAAGCAATGCTAAGACTTAGGTCAGGATTAACCCAACCTTTATAATTAAGGAATCAGATGTGGTAGGCCAAATGGACCCATCCCACAATATAAGCAATTTTGCTGACAAAACTCAAATTCTCAAATCTATTATTTTTGATTTTTCTTCTTGTCATTACTTGGATGGACAATGTGAATATTTATCTCAGGGATTCTCCTGATTTGACTTTTTTTTCTTATTGACATGTTTTTCTTTCACATATACTCATCTATTAAACAGCTCTACTCAGTGGTAGACCAGCCCTGAAGTGAAAGAAAGTTAAGTTCTTCACTTGAGAAGGTCTCTTCCAAGGCTGGAGAGAGGCCAGAACAAAGTGTTCACATGGTAATATATTTTTATAACATCTGCGAAAGTAAGATTTTTCTCTGAAAGTTCTTCCAATATAAATTTCAATCTCCACAAAACCTGAATTCATTCTGGTTATGGTTCAATACTGTAGTCCTAGTCTGGGAGCCATTTTGTCATATCATGGTGATTTTTCATGTGCATATTCTGATCTTAAAGTGTAAGTTTCATATAATTATCTTTTCTTTATTTTTAACTTCTTAGGGAATCTTCAAGGTGTTTTCCACCTACTTATACCACATGGGAACCTTAAAAATAAAATGAAGCTAAAATTTAAGCAGTATACAATAGGTCTGACAGATGAGTGCAAATTTGCTTAAGAGTTGTATTAGTCTCAATTTATTTACTGTCTACTGTTTAAATAGCCCTAATATTCCCAGGTTATCTTAAACACAGCCCTCAAAGTTTGATACTCAGCCTGTACTGGGTCTTTGTGTCATTCTTCTACCTCCAACCACTTAAATATTCTTTAGTAGCAAGTACTAATATCTAGTCTTAGTAGCAAGTTAATATCTAGTCTTCCTAGATCTGATTCTCAGAGCAAAAATTCTTAAATGTCTCCCATGGTCCTTATTGAGATGTCTTATATAATTTACAAGTAGGTAATCTATTTATTTATATAGTCTCATGCTTTTCATTACAGCAAGGAAGAGATCATGTTGGTATTCCCAATAATAATCAAAATAACCAAGATCATTATAACACAAAGCATTGTCTTTTCATATTATAACAACTTCAGGAATTGTTTTCTTTCACAATGAAAAAGAAAACCACCCACTGAAGGACACATCAAGTAGATTTGGATTATGGTAGAGTGATGAGATGAAAGAAAAATAATTGTCTTTTAACCATTGTCCTTATTTAAATATGCTCATGGTCAAAATACTCTGGAAACTTATTTTTAATTGCACTTTGTAGATGAGCAAATTGGGGCTCATAAACTTAATAAAATTAAAAGGTAAGTATGAGGGTTAGAATTCATATTTAGCTTATTGACTTTAAGATCTATTTAAACTAAGAGGGAAGGTATTATAGGTGTAACACTTTGTAAAGTGTTGTCATATATATTATGTTATTTATACTTCACAACAATTCTGTTATGTCAAAATTTTTGTAGGTGTATAAACTGAGGTTCAGAGGGGGTAAGTGACATTTAAAAATACTCCTACTATAGCCTATTCAGGAAGGACTTCAATCGAGGACTCCAGGTAAATTTGAATCTGATTCAATAATCCACTATACCATGATGTTAGAAAAATGACTCCTATTTATATCTTCAAGCTATGAATAACAGAATTAGAAAGTCATAAAATATTCTATTGTCATTTGTCTTAAAATTGCTATGTGCTAAGAGGCAAAAAAAAGCATAAAAGTTATCAGATAGTAATTTCTAGAAAGCTTATGATTAAGTTGTCATGAGAATTATAAGCAATTGGGGAGGGAACAACAACAAATGGTTTTGACAATTCAAACTACAATGAGACAAAAGCACATATAAAGGTACTGGCTCCCCAAATAAGCACCAGATTTACGTATGTCTCATGGCAGTTCTGAGTATAAGCATGGGCTGTAAGAGACAAATTCTAATATTTTCTTGAGCAGATTTATTTTCATCTTCCCATGCATTGGTAGTACCTGCCTGAAAGCTGCGGCAGCTGCCTTAGAGCTATGGGTGCAGAACTGTTTTAGGGGCCAGCCTAAATATTAGTTAAGATAAACTCCAAACCTGGGAGATGGTGAAAAAGAAGCTCGTTAAAGTATTTCTTGCCTACAGATTTAGTTTTTAATCTAAATTTACAAAGCTTAGGGGATCCCTGGGTGGCACAGCGGTTTGGCGCCTGCCTTTGGCACAGGGCGCGATCCTGGAGACCCGGGATCGAATCCCACATCGGGCTCCCGGTGCATGGAGCCTGCTTCTCCCTCTGCCTGTGTCTCTGCCTCTCTCACTTTCTCTCTCTGTGACTATCATAAATAAAAAATAAAATAAAATAAATTTACAAAGCTTAGTTAGTAAGTTTCCCTGAGCATGGAACCTGACATGGGGCTCCATCTCAAGAGCTTGAGATCATGATCTGAGCTGAGGGTTCCATCCCAGGAGCCTGGGATCATGACCTGAGCCAAAGGATGATGTTTAACTGACTGAGCCACCCAGGTACTCGAATATAGCTTAATTTTTATGTCTTATCTTCAAACAGGAGCCCATTATACTTAGTGTAGATCTCAATAATACATTTTTTAGATATTATAGAAGGAAGGGTGGTTTAATAGACTGAATTTAGTCTTTGGAGATAACTATACCTGGGCTTCCATCCCAGCTACTCTGTAGCTAAATGGTCTTGTAGAAGTCTTTAAGATCTCATTTTCTTAAAAATAACCCTTCTCATATCCATGAATGTGCTAAGATTATGGATTAAATATGAACATGAAACATGATTACTGCTTAGAATAAAGTGATGATAGTAATAATGAAGATAGCTTAACATTTGTGTTACTTTTGTTTAAATGAATAATGTGAAGAAGATTCTAGACCTTTTACTAAGCAACCACAGTGAAGTCCTTTGGCATCAGAATACAAACAACATAATAATTTGAAAATGATTTCAGATCTTTTTCTAAGAAACTGTGATGAAGTTATTCAGCCAGGACATAATTAATGACAAATAAGGGGACAGACTGATGAAAGCACCAACGGTGTATGTAAAAATAAGATGTCAGTTCAAAAGAAGGAAGCACCTGTGGACTTCAAGTTGTAACTGAATCCTCCTCCTCCTCGGTTGGCCTAAAGTTTCAAGTGAATTTCTGATGGCCCAGTGACCATGTCTAAGCATTTGGGTAGCCTAAGGCAGGAATGGGCACAATGGGTATTAAATGTTGTTAAATATCTTTAATTTAGGACCAGTTCCTAGATTTCATTAAAAAGTATTTACATTATATGATATACACATAAGGGGGAAACATTTATATAGAGATATAGCACCAATAATTGTTTTTAAAAATTGAGAATATTCCAACAATATTTTCTTCTAAGAACCATTATAATTCTTTTTTTTTAAGAACCACTATAATTCTAAGTGCCATACATACCACACACACTTCCGCTACAAAATGCAAAATTAAGAGAGTTTAGGAGCCATATCTGGCAGGAAGCTAAAATATTAAATACATCCTATTGAATGATTTTTAATTTTTAGACACCAATCAGACAAAAGAACACCAATAAGAAAACCTTCAACACATTAGGTAAAATTAGGATAGCAACACTGACATATAATAAACTATAAAGGAAAAAAATTATAATAAGGAGAATAATCAGAGAATACAACGCTAACTTGATGATTGTATATTCTGGGCCCTAAAATCCAGGTGGAATTGTTGGTGTGCATAGTAAAAAATTTTGTATGGTAGAGTGAAGATAAATAGCATTAAGTGAGTCCATAATATCTGTGAACCTATGCTGAATATAACTCTATCACAATGTAAAAGTCACTGTCATAAACATTAAAAAAATCCATTAATGTAAAAGTTTCTAGATGTTATGGGTTTGTAAACACTATTATTAATTTAATTCAATGTTTTGTAAACAGGAAATACAAGTGCTTTTAATAAAGTATGTATAAAACAATCTTGCTGTTATATAGGTTGTGCTGATTGTATTTTACTAATTTTGGAATAATATAATGCAATGTGGAGAAACAATGTAACGAAGTTGTTTTCTCAAGCCAGGTCTTCAGAACTGCAAAAGTGTACTGATATCAAATATATTTGGAAATTCAGCATATTGCATATTCCTTTCTTGGATGAAAATGCACATTTGGCATGCTAAAGTTTCTGTGAAGTCCTGCAGTAAAGATATCTATTTATCTTTGCTTAATACAGTGTGTTTTGTTATCACCTATTAACATTTAAGAAATGAACAATATGCTTTATGAAGTGCTGATCTAAATTATAAAAGTTTCTGAATATATTTATATTAGATCTTCTATATTTTGGTGACTTTTCTTATGAAGGCTGAGTCAGAACTGTGACAGACAGAACTCATGTTGCCCTATAACCATAACCTGATTCAGATTAAAAAAAAACACTGGAATTTATAGAGGGATTTATATTTTTAAAATAGTCACTGAGCATTTCATCTGGCAATATTCTTTTGAAGCATTCACAGCTACCCAGATGTGAAATCAGGAAACCTTAAGCCAAAGCTAGATCTCTGATAGCCAATATCACTCACATCTAGTCAGTCTGTAAATTCTCCAAAATTTTTCTAAAAACACTGAAGTCCTTATCTTTCCTTTTGGCCTGCCACGGTCTACTATAGTGCTGCTCCCATTCTACCTCAAGTACTAGAAATTCCTCTTATCTCCCCAAACTTCCAACAATATGAACCTCCAGTTTATAACCTTATTATGGTTTCTAATCATTTTCTAAGGGGATAAATATATGAACACAGACCCACAAGGGCTTTCCTTGGTTGTCATTTATCTTTAACCATTGTCTAAATATACTTGCTCAAAGGAAGACTTAATATCTCCTTACTTTCTACAGTACTTAGGGTGACCTAGATAATCATGGACATTTGCCAGAACTGTCATCCATGTGCAAATGGCCTCATAATATTAAGAAGTAAGTGCTGCCCGCATTTTCTTAAAACTAAGGGTATATGTCAGGGGTGTGAATATACCAAATTAGAATGTGCTCCACAATAATTATATAGTTAGAATATAATGCCCTTAATGTCTTGTTTTTGGCAATAAAAACAGCTAGCATTTACAGGTATTCTTATTTAATGTGGTAGGTACTACTATCCCCATTTTACAAATAAGAACACTAAATCTCAAAGAGATTGAGCACATTTTTTTCAAGTTAAACAATTAGGGACTGTGGGAGACAGACTTCCCTGGAAGCCATGATTAATTGTACTGTGTCACCCTCTTCTACTCCAACAATTATTAATTGGACTTGGTTGGTTTAGATATGCCAGGCAGAGTACCTTCCCTCTGAAATTCTTCTGTGCGAGACAGTCCTGGCTCAGTGTCAGCTAATTTTTTAGATGTGATTTGTGGGGCAGCCGTTTTCTTCCTCATGGAGAAAGACACGTGGAAGAGAGAAGAATAAAACAAATGCAATGAGAAACAATGAAAGAGTCCTATTTCTTACTCTTGCAAATTTCTAATTTCTGCTCTTATGTTACAAGGCATAATAAATCACCACACAATTATGTTTCTGACTTAAGTAATTTGGCATTGCTTTCTATTATATGCAACCAAATAGTTTCTCACTAATATTCTAAATCTGCCTGATTCTTTGCCCTAGTATTGGCCTTTTCTTTAGGTCACCATCTCCTGTCTCTCTCATGGAGAGAAGGGAGGAAGGAAGGGAAGGAAAGGAAAGAAAGAAAGAAGAAAAGAAAAGAAAAGACAAGAAAAGACAAGAAAGAAAAGAAAAGAAAGAAAGAAAGAAAGAAGAAAGAAAGAAAGAAGAAAGAAAAGAAAGAAAGAAAGAAAGAAAGAAAGAAAGAAAGAAAGAAAGAAAGAAAGAAAGAAAGAAAGAGAAGGGGAGGGAGGAGGGAGGGAAAGGAATATGAAGTTAAATAGGCCCTTCCTTTCTGGACCTCCATAAAAGAGAAGGATCTACATGTAACATCTTGTAGAAAAGGAATCATTCCTGATAAAATGCACAATCATTTCTAATTGAAATTTTTAGAATAAAGCGTTGAAAAGGGGAATAGCACTAAGTTTTACAAACTCAAGGAAATGGTGTAAGAAAATTTGTGCGTTTTTAATATAACTGTAAATGAAAGTTATCTCAGTTTTGGTTGTTTAAAAATTCAGTTGCAAATAGTCAAATAGTTATACAAAGTATTGACTGTGTTTTAAGGTAGGGAGTTCGCTTGGAAGCAGATGGCCTGAAGAAGGAAGGAGCAGGGCATAATCATAAATCATAACGGAAGAAGACAAAGGACAAGGAAGCAAGGCAAGGAGGGTAAAAGAAGCCGGATAACAAAAGATCCAAGCAGAAGCAAAAGAGAAAGGGGTAAAAGGAAGGGCATAGTAATAAAGGGAAGGATAGGGATGCCAACATGATGTAACATGCCCAGAATTCTAATGAAAAGCTGCAGCACTGGAGAGCACAGAGCTGAAGAGCAACAGTAAAAGGCCACACAACAGTTGGACAGTTTTTAAATGTAGCATTGTGCCAGAGGGCTTGTAGTGAGACTCACCCCACAGAGAGTCCTTTAAAATTTAAAGTACACGGCTTTGCTTAATTGGAAGTCATTCTTTGAAAGAAGGCCACAGGTTTAGGGAGGAAAAACTTGACAACAGAACGCAATGAACGAAGAAGAGGTGAAAGACAAAAGTGGGTAAAATTACAATAACAGCAATGCTAATCAATTATGATGTTGATGGTGCCCAGAATTTTTTTCTCCCTTTAGAAAACCTCCTGATTCTTTCCAAATGACCTTGACTCATAGCTAAGGTATCTCCACACATCAGTCTAATACTTTGGATTTCCACGTAACTCATTTGATTATTTTTTATTACAGGTGTTCTTTAAATAAGGTAACAACGATATTTCAGTCAGCTGTGTCCTTGCAGAGATGAGCTGAACTTGGATCAGAAGCACTATTGGAAATATATGAAAGCATAGGGCTTAAAATTGCCACTTAAAGTCATGCCTCATGCAGTGTAGCAACAAAATTCTAGACACATTTATATGAAGGTAAATCTTCCTGTTTCCACCTTTATCTTTTTATTTTTTTTACCTAATTTATTTCCATGGTCATCTTATCTAGTGTAAGAGAGACTGAATATACCAACAATGACCAGACAAATATGACAATAGAATTCTGATCCACATAAGGTGTCCATTAAGCCAAACCACAGTCTCTACAGCAACTATTCCAGAATAGTTAGTACTTTGTCAACAAATGCTTGCTATTTTGCTACCACCCTTTTCCCTTTACAACTCAAGTTTAAGACCAAATACAAAGCCAAATCACCTTCTAGAACCAATCATATCTAAAGCCCCACTTTTAATTAGCCCACCTCCACCTTTCTCATGCTAGTAACCTCCAACCAGAGCATATCTGAAATCTTCTTTATTTTTTTTCTCTACTGGAAAGCTTTCCTACTCCCCTGCCTGCCCTGAAAGATGACAAATACTAGTGATGGCTGAAACTTTTACATAAGAAGCTCTGAACTAATAGTCTTTCTTTGATCTCATTTGGGTGATATTTGCATATTACCACAAATGCTTGGGGTTAAAATATCATATGGATGTTAGTGATTCCCAATATTATATATCTAGTCCAGACATCTGAATGCCTGGCTCCTTCCACAACATCTATATACGGAAGTTTAATGAGTTTGTTAAACTTAACAAGTACAAAAATACCACACCGTGCATATTTCCTAAATGCTCCACCATTCCAATTTCCTAAATCCAATATCTTGACGTAGCTCATGATTTCTCTCATTCTCATTTGCCTTGCATCTAATTCAATGGCAAATTCTGTTCACTCAAAAGATATCCATAATACGATTCAATTGTACTATTTTATCATTGCCTACTTAGTTGTTTGTCCAAGCTATCAACACCCTTCATCCAGATAACTGTAACAGCATTTTAATTGATTTCCTTGCTTCTACCCTTGACCTCCTGTTTCCTGTCAAAACCACATCCACAGTAGTCCTTTTAAAGTGTCAATCAATTTGGCACTTCTCTGCACCCTTTCTCACTCAGAGTAATTGTCAAAGTTGTAAAATTTTCTATAAGGCCTTACATAATCTAAACATATATATATATATATATATATTTTTTTTTTCTCCCCAGTTATCTCCCAGCTACAGCTGTTTGGACTGTGACAGTTACCTCTCCAAAGGCTGGTCAATGACCTTTTATAGAATCTGGTTTAAAAAACAAACAAATAGTGTTAAAGGATACACTTTAAAAAGAAAAGGATACATTTTTATGGGAGCTTCTGGATGGCTCAGTTGGTTAAACAGCTGACTTTTGCTTTAGATTTGGGTCATGATTTCAGGGTTGTGAGATTGTGCCCTGTTTCAGGCTCTGCACTGAGTGGCCAGGGGTTGGAGTTTGCTGGAGATTCTTTCTCCCTCTTCTCTGCCCCTCCCCCTCCACTCACATGCTCAGACTCTTTCTTTCTCAAATAAATAAGTCTTTAAAAAAATAAAAGGAGAATGTGATGATAAATCTCACATGAGTATAACATGAACATGTGTCAAATAATTTATTTACCTTCTTAATTAGTGAGGGAACCAGTAAGATGTTACAATTTATTTAAAGGAGAGTCAAAAAAGCAGTGATTCTGAAATGAATTTACAAATAGGTAAGGACCAGAATTATCCAAAAGAGCAATTAGTTTTCTATGTATAAGGATCATTTCCACTATTATCACCTTTCTACAACCTCTAGAGTTTTATGTTTTTTTTTTTTCTCTAGAGTTTTAAAATAGTCCAACAAGAAATAATTTACATGAGTAAATTTACTCATGTAAATATTTCCTGGTCTTTTCTTTTTTCTTTTTTTTTTCTTTTTTTGAAATTTAAAAGCATTTACAAACTTTTCTTGGCAGAAGAAAGAAATTGAGAGGGAGTAGGAAGGGAAGAAGGGGGAGTGGAGGGAGGAGAGGAGATTGGAGGGGAGGGTGAGAAGGAGGGGGAAGGGAGGAGGATATAAGAGAAGGAATGTGTTTGTGTACATCACGGGAGGTGGATTGAATTTTCTTTCTTTAATATTTGAAAGAGGCAACATGGAAAGATCACACAAGTTGAAAGCCAACCTGAAGGTGGTAAGATGTATTGTGAGAACTCAGGAAATAGATTCTGAGCTGTAACAGGAAAAAAGCAGAGCTGGGCCAAAGGAGGCTTGATAAAAAAATTTAAGATAGTGAAAACTCGTGTGATAGAAAGTGAAAGATAAAGAAATTATATGGTAAAAGAAGCATACATATACAGAGAGTAAGAAAAATGGAGAAGGAGATGAACCTCTTTAAAGTACATTAGGGTGAAGATCCATGGATGCTTGCCACTCTACTGGAATAATGTCTCTCATTGTCATGAGAATATACTCCCATCTCTGTGAAGTCCAGGTGTTCCAAGGCTTTGGTGGGATTCCTGTCCCACTTTTAACCGAAATTACCTCAAAATAATCTTGCAACAATTGAAGTAGCTTGCCTTAGCCCTTTTCCCCCTCCCACATACCAAAGACCCCAAATATAGCACTATTCATGTTATATTTGATTTCTACCACACTGCCTGAGGGGTAGTATGTGTTACATAAATGCTTAGAGATCTAAAGTGACTTAAACAAATGTAGTCAAATTTCTCTAAGTTAGCCAAACTGGCTTTTAGAGACTGCTTGTGAATCTCAAGTATATTCACTAAGAGCAAAAAGCTTCTACTCACACATCAGCCCATTGCTCACCTCATTTATCGCATATCTTTAGGTATACTGATTTTTTAAAAATATTTTATTTATTTATTTATTTATTTATTTATTATTTATTATTGAGAGAGAGAGAGAGAGAGAGATCACAAGAAGCAGGGGGAGCAGCAGAGAGAGAGGGAGAAGCAGGCTCTCTACCAGGCGGGAGCTGGATGCTGGTTTGAGCCCAGGACCCTGGGATCACAACCTGAGCTGAAGGCAGACACCCAAATGACTGAGCCACCAGGTTACCCATACTGATTTTTTAATCCAAAATGTTCAATAACATAATTATTGACACATTAAATTTACAATATCTTTCAAATATGGTAAAAGAGGATATTTCAGTGTTTTTCTTTAGTCATCTGCCTAATAATAATATTTAAGTCTCTGTTGTTCATTATCTAACTTTCCTTTATGCTCTATTTCTCAAAAAAATAAAAATAAAAAATAAAACCATGAGGAGATTTGCTGAAAATATTACACTAACAGAGGAAAATAATCCCAGTAGAATGTACTGCAAGATTTTGAGCTTTAACCGAGAATAAAGGGAAGTCAAATAAAAACAGATTACACTTTTGCAGGTAATATTCCACTGTGTGTGTGAAGGATATAAATACAGAAATACAAATAGGTATAGACATGGCAGGTGGAGCCAAATTATTCTCTTCCTCTTTCTCCTCTTTCATCTTATTTTTTTTTTCCTTTTCTTCCACAAATGTCATTGACGTAGAAAATTAATTTAAACTGGGTAAAAAGAAAAAGCGTTCCTATGGTTCATTTTTCCAATGGGGTATCAATATTGGGAACATCACTTTATAATTTAATTTTAAGGCCTCTATAACCTAGGAGGCCATAAAACAACTAGTAGTTGGTTTTTAAAATACTTCTAGAATAGTCACAGTGTCAAAGCACTCATTAATTTGATAGGCAAGCATTTTGTATATTAACAACTATGAGTAAATTTATTTTTGTACACTAATTCAAAAATATACCTTCCTAAAATTCCTATTTGGTCATTCAGAATAATAAAAACATCATTTTCTTTTCACATGATAAATCTTTAAGTTTAAAAGAACTGTTATACCCTTCCTACTTAGTTCAGTTAACTATCCTTCATAATATATGATGTACATACAATTCACTATTTTAATTGAACTGGTCGATAACCCCACTTTTTCAGGAACAATTTAGGGCAACAATGTTATTCTGCTCAATTTTTTTTGTACACTGAAGTTTCCAAATAACTGTTCTTAAATCATATTCTTATTTCTACAGGGCCTGTAAAATTTGTAGCTATGCCAATAAAAACCTAGAAGCTTGACATGCCTGGGTGGCTCAGTGGTTGAGCATCTGCCTTCAGCTCAGGATGTGATCCCCAGTTCTGGGGATTGAGTCCCACATTAGACTCCTTGAGAGGAGCCTGCTTCTCCCTATGCCTATGTCTTTGTCTCCTCTTTTTCACTGTGTCTCTCATGAATAAATAAATAAAATCTTAAAAAAAAAAAAAACAAAGAACCTGGAAGCTTCATTAGGAATTTTTTCTTTGCTTTTAATTTTGATATTTTCTCCTTCTGTTTCTGTCATCATGTTATATTGTTATTCCTTAGGAAATAATAGTAATTTAATTTTCCAGGTTTAATACTCTTCAAACTATCTTGCCCACTCTTAACCTGTGCAATTGATTCTTTGATTTAAATTTGGTACTTTTACATTTATGTTGCTAAGATTTCTTTTAAGTTTCATTTTTTTGTCCAATATATAAATCATCAATCTTTAGACTAAGTAAGTATCATTTGAAGGGAACTGCTTCAACATGACAAAGACTATGTACGAAAAACCTACAGCTAATGTCATAATGGTGAGAAACTCAAAAGCTTTATCACTATGACCCCAGGTACAAGGTAAGACTGTCCCCTCACCACTCCTTTGCAATGTCATATTGGAAGTCCTTGCTAATCCAGTATGACAAGACAAGGTAATAAAGGTATACACATTGGTAAGGAAGAAATAAAACTTTCTTTACAGGTGACATCATCAATTACCATTGATTTGTTGACAATTTATGCTATATCATCAGTCTAGTTATTTCTTCTGAGCTTTCAACCTATACATTTGAGTTTTTATGGCATTCAGTGTTTATGTAATATTTTCTTGAATATTCTAGAAATCTCTAATAATCAACATATCTAAAAGTAGACTCAACATCTTATTCCCAAAACTGTTGTTCTTCTTGTGTTCCTTTGATGAGTGGAATAAATAAGATAGTGTCACACCCTTCCCAGTCATGTGATTCCCAAGTGGGAGCCCTGCTGGATATCTTTAATCCTCCCTTTCTCTTTGGCTCAAAATTCATCACAAATTCCCCTTGGATCAGGCTCTTATCATTTCACTCCAGTGTTAGTACAATAGACAATCAAGTGAACTCTGCTTTTATTCAAGTGTGTATGTGTGCTACTAAGCATGCATTTTAAAAATTTCACTATTCTTCTGCTTCCAGAAACATTTCCATAAAATGCAAATCAATTGTGTTACTCCCCTGTTTAACAATCTTCAAACCTTCCCCTTAACTTCATTAGAAAGTCCAAACTTTTCAGAATATTATGCCATGATTCTGATGATTGTTTCAGTCTTTATTTTCAGCTGCCTTTATTTCCAACCTCTGCACACTTTTCTTCCTGCCACTGAACAAATTGCTATTTATTCTAGTTACCAACTTACATTGCTATTGTTGCTCCTTCTGCTCAAGAAAACTCTTTCAACCATCTACTAGGCCAGTTTTTCTTGTCTAATTCCTATTCTTTTTTCAATGTTGAACTCCTCCATGAAGACTTCCTTGAGATTTCTTGACTTTTTATGCACTGATTGTCCTTTGTGTTAACCAAGATTTTAGAACTTATCACAATGTGCTAAAAAGTAAGTTAGACCTTCTTTCTGCTTGTCTAACATGCCAAATAGACTATGGATTATTTAAGAGCCTAAAACATAGCATTTTATTCCATCTTAATCCCTATAACTTCAAAGACTTTAAAGTACATATGTTTAGAGAAAGTTTTCTGAATTATTGTCAAGTCATTGCTCTATGTTTGTTTTGTTTTTAAAAACATTTCACTAACTACAGTTGACCTGTTATTCCATTGTGCATTTTCTGTAGATTTATGGTTTTCAGTATATTCTACAAATTCAAATCATTTTAACCATTTAATTCTACTGACAATATCTTATATATTCATATATATATATACACACATACGTGTGTATATGTAAATATATATACACAAAGAATGAATAAATATAACTCCAAAGAGGGATAGTCAAATGTGATTCAACAAAAAAAATCTTAGGCTTAGAGAAGGAGCTTTCCAAGAGAATAGCCAGGTATTTCTCAATTCTATGCAGGAGAAAATGCTAGTAATCAAAGGAATAAACTTTCATTAGAGGCTTTAATTTATTTCCAATGAAAAGCTTTAGATATTGAAATAACCTGCTAGGGAAGTTTATGGAATTTCTTCTGTACAAGCATCATAGTTATATATAGGATTGCTGTTGAAGTCAGACAGTTTCTATCTAATTTGTGTCTGAATGTGGCTCTAGTAAAAACAGAGAAGATAGCTTTTTAGGGTTATTTTTAGCCTTTAGATTTTGAATCCACTTTATTTTACTTATGATTATGAAATTCTTGAATCGGATATGCTCAGATAATACTTAGTATTGTCTCATTAGCCTAATAAAATAAAACTCTGTGTTTCCTATGCAATAGAAATGTAAATTATCTGTACAATATTAAGTTTATAAGTGTGTTTTCCAAGACACAACATGATGGATTATAGTCTCACTGAACATTCAATATGAGTTCTTGCATGGAAAGGAAAAGGAAATTCACTTTGAACTGAATTGAGATAAACATAACTCATAAGCGAATCAAGTTTCAATAATTCACAAGCAGTAAAACCCAAAGTAAGTCAAAGGATATATATTATAAATGTCATAGCCAAATCCAAACTAGTATTATCACAATATTAAATTATATTCCCTATTTATCAATAGATTTCTCTTCCACACCTTTCTTGAAAACACAATTTAAAATGTTTTATATCAATATTCAAGAAAAGTATATTTTATATCATTAGAAATAGATTGCCATATTTCTTAAAACATTTGATGTTGCTTAATTATCTATTGTGGACCATTATAATGTCACCATATGTGGAAGAATAAGCACTAGTATATATCCCTTGAAAAGTCAGAAAATATTTGGAAAAAAAATTCTCATTTATTTTCTTTCTTACATTTAAGATATTCTTTTGATCTGAAAATAAAATGCAATTTTTAACTTTATAGGCAATAATATTTTTATTTATTTTTTTTTAAAGATTTTATTTATTTATTCATGAGAGACAGACAGAGAGAGGCAGAGACATAGGCAGAGGAAGAAGCAAGCTCCCGAGGGAAGCCTGATGTAGGACTCAATCCCAGGACCCCGGGATCATGACCTGAGCCAAAGGTCATACTCAACCACTCAACCATACTCAACCACTGAGCCACCCAGGTGCCTGGCACTAATATTCTTAAAAGTCAACCTGCTACTATCATCTGTGATGTCATATAAAATTTAATGTTTACATTGACCTGGCTTAAATAATATCTAGATGTGTTCATACAGGCCAACTTTGGGAAATAATTTAAAATTATTCAATTATTAGCTTCTATTTGAGATAAGACAAAATTTCACTACCTCACTGCAAAACTAATTTAACATTTAAAAATCATTTTTCAGGGCACCTGGCTGGCTCAATCAGAGAGTCATGTGAATCTTGATCTCGGGGTCATCTTTTCGAGCCCATGTTGGGTGTAGAGATTATTAAAATAAAAACTTTTAAAATATTATTTTCCAAAGTCATTAAAGCCAAATTTCTAAATACTAAATAACTACCAGATACTTTCATTGTTTTGCTTCCATTTTAGACCCAAAGACTGATACTTTTGTTTTGTTTTGTTTTTTCTGATACTTTATTTTTTGCTAAATTGCTTATACTCCCAAATTGTGTAATATAAGACTAATTGAGTTCTTGAATTTGGACAGGCTCATTTGAAAACTGGCATTTTTAGTTGTATAAGAATAAATATATGAAAATTATCCTAAGATTTAGTTGACCTACAACTTTAAAATCTTCCAAGAAATGTAATCTATGAGAGAAACTTTATGATAAGTATTAATTGTTGATATTTTACCTACTTAGTTCCTGTAGCTCACATCGCCTCACTTCAGCTTACTTCACTTCAACTTGTTTCAAGTCACTTCACCTCAACATGGACATGTGTACTATTTGCTATCTCTGATACTAAAATGGGAACTTACAATTTAAGCATATATGCATATGCTTTACGAAAAGAAATATTTTAACAGAAATAGGAGTTGGTTGCATTATCAGTAATACAAATAAAGCTTTATAGGTCATGATGTAAACCATGACCACTATACAGATTTGAGACTTGGCTCTATGGCTTTGAATCTAACCTTGAAAATCCCCTTCATATAATTTTATAAACTTAGTCATCAGGGAGTGTTTTCATTTACATAATTATCCTATTGAGGATATTTCCATCTCTCACAATGTCCTGGTTAACTATGACATCAATAGGACAGAAACTCAGAACTCCTCCTTACAGTTCTATCAGGTGTAGCCACAAATTATTCCATTCACATTTTTAAATTTAAAAAGTGCTACTCAGTCACCTTTAGTTAATTGTTCAGATCACCTTACTCCACACTAATCAATTTTGATGGATATATTTATTCATCTTGTAACTAAAAACATACAAACTACAAAACTGGTGCCAAGAATTCATTCCCCAAATAAGCAGGTATAAGTTATTGAATATGTGCTTATATACTACAAATTAACAATCAAGGCGAGTAGTCCGATTCTCTATTCAGGCCTCAACAGATTTCTGTGTAAAAGATTTATAAGGTCAGCCCAGGTGGCTCAGTGGTTTAGCGCTGCCTTCAGCCCAGGGTGTGATCTCAAGAGTCCCAAGATCGAGTCCCATGTCAGGCTCCCTGCATGGAGCCTGCTTCTCCCTCTGCCTGTGTCTCTGCCTCTCTTTCTCTGTGTCTCTCATGAATAAATAAATAAAATATTTTAAAAAAAGATTTATAGGTATATTGTGTTGTAATCTTTATAGATATATATTAAGATTAATGGTATTTTTATATATAGAAAAAGGTTTCAAAGTGGACTTGATTTATAGCATTAAAGCCTTACAACTGTCAGTCCAGCTTGCAGGTATGTTCATAACATTAAAAATATCACTATAATATTGCCTGTTGCAGATTATACCTTGAAAATGTTCATAAAATAGCAACATTTTGTATTTACGTTCATATTCAATATTATTTCACAGTCACCTTACTGGGCGTTTATAAAATAACAGTGCAACAAACACATATCAAATCAACTTACCTGTGTAATTCTAGCAACATAACTGTGTAGTCAACAATTTGGCCTTGCCCAATGAGAGGCTGGCCCTTTCCCCCCAGCTTCTGGAAGGTAAATCTATGTCATATCTGACATGAGTGACTTCATTTAAGGCAGACACTTGCCACATCAGATATTATAGGCATGCTAGCTACACCCCAACTATCTTATGGAGCATGTTGGCCATGCTGGAAAAGACCAACCATGTGATTTAGGGTGAGTCGCATTCTATCAGTTAACATCGTGATGGAGTTCAACCATGTGGGCAATCAGTCAGTCAATCAATCAGGACTAGGTTATGAGCCCTCAATAGATATTCTGGACATCGGAGCTTTCAAGTGAGCTTCCTAGGTTAATAGTACTCTCTGAATATTGTCATACATCAATGACAAGAAGATAACACATCCTGAGGACATTGGAAGCTTTTGGAACATACCCAGGTTTGGCCCTATGAGTCTCATTCTTTCACTGATTTTAATATTCATCCTATAATAAACTGTAACCATGACTATAACAGCTTTCATTGAGTTCTGTAAGCTCTCCAGCCAATTATTATACCTGAGAGTGGTTTTGTGAACCCCCAAATTTCAAGTGGTGTCAGAAGTGAAGGCAGTCTTGGGGTCTGTGTCTTTAACCTTTGCAGTTTGGCACTTTTTCAATCCTCTAGCATACAACTAGTCTATGCTAGACATCAATATTAATTGATACCTACCTCTGCTTAGTTGAAAGCTTTTGAAAAATAATTAAAATATATATCTGGTAAAATAAATAGTAGCTTTATGTATTGAGTACTGACTATATTATAGGTTCTGCACACATATTAAATGCTTGGTTTATTTTATCAGTCTGTGAAATAGATATTATTATGTCTGTTTCCAGGGAGGAAGAGAAATAAATAACTTGTCTAAGATTCAACACCTAATGTGTGGCACAGTCAGAATTCAAAACCAGCTCTGTTTCAAATCCCACACTCAGAGTGACTATCAAATGCAGCCTCTCCTTGTTAACACAGCTCCAAAACCTATTTTGAGGCTGAGTTGATTAAGTCTGAAATATTTCAAAGCTAAAAGCATATGTAATTTTGATTAACATGATTAGCTAAAATACAAGGAATAGCTGGTTTAGACACATAAATATAGTGCTGGACACTTTTGGTGAACCCAAAATATATAGTTGTTCATTGCAAAATTATATCTACAACAGATTGTGCTACTGACTTCTCAAAGTTTCAAGAGTATCAGCTAATTAGGGCAGCTGTGAAATCTCAGACTGATTTTACTACTTTCATTTGACACAACATACTGCCAAGATGCTCCCAAATATAATGTAAAGCTTAACTATCAAACACTTGCAAAATCTTACGTAACTAAAGTTCATTCTATTAAAACTGGGGAGGTTTCTAACTATTAAAATAGGGAGATATTTAGGAGATACAGAAAATGTCTCATAAATTAAAGATTGGACATACTTTGTGCACAAATTCAAGGCTATGTGGTACCACATATATTTACAGACATTTAGATACGCACAGAACTGTATATGCATAGAAATCTGTGGGACGTAAGGAAACTAAACCAAAGAGAATCACAAATCTTCCTGTCCAGGCACATATAGGAAATGTATAGGCTTGACAGAAACTGGTAGAAAAAGCAGTAAGTTCGGAGTCAGATTTTCATGAACGCCTGGGTGGCTCAGTGGTTGAGCGTCTGCCTTCAGCTCAGGGAGTGATCCTGGGATCCAGGATCTGGGATCGAGTCTCACAGCAGGCTCCCTCTGCTTGTGTCTCTGCCTCTCTCTGTCTCTCATGAATAAATAAATATAATATTTAAAAAGAAAAAAAGAATTTCATGAACCTTTATCTTAGGTTTGTCACTGTATAATTTTGCTCATCTTCTCATGAAGTAATTGTAAAAAATGAAACATAATGTATTTGAAAATGTTCCTTATATATGTTGAAACATTATGGTTATTCAAAAATTTTTAGTTGAGGATATTAAAATTTTTAGTTGAGGATATTAAAATTTTAATTCACATAGTATTAATTAAATATACTATTGTGCTGTAATATATTTATAATGTTTATTTTCTTACAGCCAGAACATTGGAGTTTGCTATGGAATGAATTATATTCCCCCCAAATTCATACTTTGGAGCCCTATTACACAGTACTTCAGAATGTGACTATATTTGAAAGTAGGGTTTTTAAGAGGTAATTGTGTTCACATGATGCTGACAGGTGGGCTCTAACCCAGTTTGACTAGAGCTCTTATAAGAAAAGGAAGTTTGGATGTAGAGAGAGATAGGGATACGCACCCAGAGAGAAAAGACCACGTGAAGACACCATAAACAGGCAATGATCTGCAAGCCAAGAAGAGAGGCTTCGGGAAAAACCAAACCAGCTGACACCTTGTACTTCCAACATCCAGAACGTGAGAAAATAAGTTTCTCTTGTTTAAGCTATCTACTCTTGTTTAGTATTTTGTTATGGCAGCCCTAGCAAACTAATACAGCCTTCCAATAAAAAAAATGGTTTTCAGGATAATATTTAATTGGCAGTACAAATGCTTGTTCAGACATTGAAAACTGGTCACTACTACAATAGTTTACAATACACCCAAGCATGAATCAGATAATACGAGTAGGCAACTCTACCCTCTTTACCTTGAAGATGCTTATGAGAGTCTCACTTTTTATGTGTGCTCATGGAGCTCCCATTTCTGAAACATACATGTCCTTTACATCTATCTGAATCTAATCTGTCAGGCAGAAACTAGCTCTTTCCCTAAAGACATAACTTATGATTCAGTCCCTCAGAGATCTTACCCCTGAATTGACCCTTAACAAGTATCTTTTATCTGGTAACCTTTCAGGATCATTTGACTTACTTCTAACGCAACATAAAATATAATTTTCTGAGAGGAAAAAGCATAGGAGACTATATTTTTGGTATTTTACAGAAGATCCAGGATAGTACATTCCATAAACTAAGCATGAAAAAGATACTGAATTAATGAATAATTTTAATAAAACATTAACAAGTGAAAAGTTATTGCAAAATATTTTTATTTTGTATTCTTTCATCAATTAACAGCTATTTTATACAGTTTGCACTAACAAATTTAAAAATATTC
Source organism: Nyctereutes procyonoides (assembly GCF_905146905.1). NCBI lineage: Eukaryota > Metazoa > Chordata > Mammalia > Carnivora > Canidae > Nyctereutes > Nyctereutes procyonoides. Next base: position 21,632,994 of record NW_026575121.1, read on the forward strand.
TTGCTCAATCTCTCCTTATTTCTTTTTACCATATAAAAACACAATCGAAAAAAAAAAAAAACACAATCGTTCACATTTTGGTTTTGTCTGGTTTCCTGTTATGTCATTAGCATAGTGATTCAAGATGAATAAATTTAGCCTACACAGGATTGTCCACTCCTTACCCTTAAATTAGTGGTTCCTGAAGCTTTATTTGCCAGATATCTCTTTCAGAATCTTATCAAAACCAATAGGTTTTCTTACCTCAAACGGAGACACACACACACACGCACACACACACACGGACACACACTATTGCAATAGTGTCAGAACTTCACAGATTGCCCAAAATTCATTTCCATAAACACCATCTTAAACATCCTTAAACACATCTTGTAGTGATTAACAGGTTATTGTCATGGAGTTCGCTAGTTTCATGTATTAAAGAGATATGTGAGAAAGGTCAAGTTTCCATTTAGTGAAAATATACATAGTAATTGCTTGAGGAGGACCCATGCGCTAGGCATATGGAGTCTTCATAGTGGTGCAGAAATAACTTGAAAGAGCACGCAGAAACTTGCAAAAGCCACAACAGGACATATCTTGCAAATAAGTAACCTAACAGATACCATTTCATCATATTCCATTTCACTGTTTTAACCAGACAGGTTATTTTATTTTACCTTTATTAAGTTATTTAAAAAAAAAAATCTTCTGTAGGGAAATAAACAAGTGAGGCTACAACTAAAACATAACTTTGAAAGTGACTGCTTTTAAAGTAGCTTAAAGTCTACTTGGCAAAATAGACATGGCCACAAACCTCCCCCCAAAGATGCAAAAGAGAAAGGAAATATGAGGTGCTAAGTTCATAAATAGCCAGCCCAAAGGTATCTAATAGGATTAGTGCTTTGCCCCTGTTCATTTGAAATCCTATCTCAGCACCATGACTGGAAGCAGAGAGTCCTACAACTCTCGATAAGGAATTCTGATGCTTGTACCAGAAATTCCTAAACTGTGAAACATTTTTTAAACAGATATCAATTCTTAGGAAGTAGTATCATCATTTTCATAGTAACCCTCTTATATTTCCTGAAAGAAGGATACTTTATGAGTCTATGAACACTAAATAGGCCTTACAGAACAAAAATTCTTATTCAATTTATGAAATAGCTAAGCAATTTATCTACTTAGATCAAATGCCCAAAACTATAAAGATGGAATCTAAAGCATGACTTTCAAGTAAAGGTTAATCAGGAATATCGGTGAATTACTGTTTTGAGAGAAACCCAAAACTAAATGAAAGGCATATAATTACTCTCCTAACTAAACATTGTGATTGTGTTAGTCTTTCAACATCCATCACACCCAATACATGTTCATAAAGAAAATATACTTCCCATACTTGGTTAATTACACATAAAGTCAAACGTGCCATTATTTTACTTTGTGTAGTAAACAACTGTTATATAATAAATCAAGCCCTGATTATATTGTCTCCTTTATACCCTGTGTTATACCCAACACAAACACATGAAAGAAGAAAACCGGATATAAAGAATCATGATCTATTCAGTGTTATTCTTCCAAGCTAGAAATAGACAGAGTTATAGATGAAAGGAAAATATGGCTTCTAGTCCCAGTTGGACCACTGACATACTGACTTTCATAAATCTGATATTTCAAATTTATATTAGTTCTGGCATTTACTAGCTATTTCCTCACCTATAGAAATAAAGAGATTGACTATGAATACCTTAGAGGGACAGGTTTCTCATTTCTTTTCACTTTCTCTTTTGTTTAATTTTATTTCTACATTCAACTGTATACAATGAACATATAGTCCAGGGTCAGACTGTCTGGATTCAAATTCACTCTCCATGATATATAGCTACAGAAGTGTAAATGATTTACATTTTCTCTCTGTATCTCAGTTTCCTCATCTGAAGAATGCGAATAACAGACTCATAAAGATGTTATGAGGATCAAAAGGGTTAACATATCTTCAGTAATTAGATTGATGCCCCACATTAAATGAAGATTAAATAAATGTTAACTGTTTCTGTTGCTGATGACTGTGATGATGATGATGATGATGATGATTTGTCTTATTCATTTAAATATTTTATGGATTTTTTCTAAGTATTATATTGACGAGATTCATAAGAGACAGAAAAGCCCTTCCTCTCAAATTCCTAATAGTCAATTTCCTTCTTGAGTTAAATTTATCATTGCTTATAAGACAAGCAAAAGGAGCACCATCTTAAAATGTGACCAGAATAATAGGCTTTATTCAACAAAAAGTAAATTGCTCCCGAGCAGGAGGTTTCCTAATTTGACTTGAGAGATCAACCAAGCAGGAATGAGCTGGTTCCAACACCTCAGTACAATGCTAATGATTTTTTCATGTTGAATTAATAGGATTGAAATGTTTGTGATTTCAGCAGCTGTTGGGAACAGTGGGAGAGCTTCCACCAATACACTGACAGCCTTGTGCCCCTCACATGGCTGTGTTTAGATAAAATGGGAATACTAACAGTCTGTCTAGAGTATGCTAATCTTAAATTAATAATAATTATTTCCACCAAAGGCAGATATCGAACATCTCCTCCATCCCATGGAGAATTTGTATATTTTTTATGTGTGCATGAAAGGGTAATTTGTTGTGCACATAAAGTAAAATTTATGTTTTGAAGCAGGTGAGTGGCTAGTGCTTAGCTGTCTGATTAATTATCACAGCAAGAAATGATTAAGATTTGCCAACATGGAGAACATTTTTACTTTGCTCAAACACATTATTACCCCCTTAGATCCTTTCACTGGCTCCCAGTCGCCTCCTGTTTAAAATTTAAATGTTTCCTCTACATCTGTATTGAGCTTTTCTCCTCTCAGGAATGCTGCTAACTGATTCATTTCTGCTCATTTTACCCAACACATTGATATATTCATTTAAACCATTTTTTCTTATTTCATTTTCCTTCCATCCATTTAGCTTTATCTGTATGTTGTCACATACCTTTAATGTGTATATTAACTTTAGACTGCAAATAATACAATAGGAATGTTTCCCTGCCATGTACTTTGCTTACAGCACCTAAAAATGTAGCAATGCTGACAAGGTGAATAAATAGAATTTTCACATATGAAAGCATGCCTTAACTAAGCTAAATTTAAGGAATAGTGATAAATAGAATAAGTAATACTAAATAGAATAAAGAAAGGAATAATGATACTGGAATCAAAAGGGGACTGAAAAATCTCTAAAACAAATATGCACAAAAATTCAGTTGAAATTCTTTTAGAAACTCAGAAAAATCAATATATGTACTTACAATTTAATTTGTGTAAAATATATTTAGAGGTCTTTTTTTTCTAAAATGTTAACATATTGTCTATTGCTCTTTTGATAGGTAACTTGGCATCAGACTTCTTTCAAATTAAATAGTAATATTTTCACTCTGGAGAGGCAAATCAAACCAAAATGTGTATAGCCAAAACCAGATTAAATTTTTCTCACCACCTTTGTAAAAAAAATCCATACTTTGGAGAACCAATCCTAGGAGCGTAAGTATAATAGTTTGGCACTTTTTGTGTAACAGGTGCTTTGGATTCCTAATGTGGCTGTTCCTCCCCAATTTTCATAATTTGATTTCTTGCCTTATTTCTCCTTAAATATCAAAGTGTAACAACAATTTATAAAGATTTTATGCAGAGGCATGCATTTATAATGAAAACAAGATGCCTAAATCTGTTAAATATATGGCATGATCCTAATGCTTTTCATTAGAGTATTTTAATTGTGACCAATCTGAATATTTTGTTCAAACTCAAGACCAGAGAGAGAGAGAGAGAGAGAGAGAGAGAGAGAGAGAAATGTTTTATAAGAGAGAAAAATGTTTTATAAGTACTAGATACATTTATGAAAGAATATATCAAACTGGAAATAAAGCCTTTGATCAATAAATAGAAAATTTGATTATTATGTAGTGTTTTTTTTCTCCAGTGGATGTGCACGTTTACATAGACATGCATATGTATATTCAAACACATAAATATAACCTAAAAATAAAATATCCTAAATATACATTTTGCCATTTATCTAAAATAGACACACATATACATATACACTGTAGCACATGTGTACATATACAATTCCCACATTATAATGGAAGGCTTAGATTTCTACTTCATAAAAATATGAAGATAATCACTAAGTGTGGTGTCTAACCTCTAAAACTGCACTGTCAGACCTTGTTCATTATGCAGTAATTAGAAAGAGACCATTAGCATCAATGCTATGAACTTTTCAGTGTAGTTCAGGATATAGTATAGTATAACCAATTAAAACAAAAACATTTAAGGAGGCAAGGAAACCAAACATTAAAGCCAATTCATTAGACCTTCATATTTTGGGTTCAATGCTACTGAACACGCACATTCAAGCAGAAAAACTTGAATTGCTGATATATCCCAAAGCATATTGTAAATCGGAAAAGGAGGATAGCCTTAGAGTACTGATTTTACATTGACAAGGCTATCATAATGATTTAAATAGTTGTTAGGAATACAGAGACCTAAACCAATAGCAATGGATAAATATAAAGTGGATTCTTTTAGAATTATATAATATGTTGTTTGGACAACTTTAATGAGATACATTTTATTTTACACATATCTCGACTGGTGCATACATCTGCCAAGTCAATTCATTCCTAAAGTGGATGAATGCATGAGAGTTAAACCATAATCAATCACAAAAGGAGTTTCAGGACTTCTTCCCATTATGAAACACTCCAGCCCATTCAAGTATCACAAGGATAATTCTCTAGAAGGTGCCATGTGTTTTTAAAAGCTGATGTGATTTGCTCTGATATTGATTATTCTCCATAGCTGCACTTAAAAAATTTTGCCACCATCTCTTCCTGATCACACAGGTATGGTGTGCCAGCAGAGCACAGTCCATATGCAACTCATTTGAATGCTGCTGATGGTGACTTAGGAAGAAACCAACATGTAATGATTGTACAATTATTTGTGAGATTCTCTCATCTACAGTCCCTATTATCAAAACATAATATTAGTGAATAATACACGTGCAAGTACAGAATTAAGAATCACTCATCTAGATTATTGACTCTTAAGCAGCACAAAGAAATTTATCTTTTTAAATATCATTTCCACCAATAATATGATGTAGGTAAGGTGAGCATTCCAGTAATATCTGTAATATGTAACAGTGACTGTACCCATTTTAAACTTTGCCCTATCAAGAGCTATGATAATAGAATGATCAAAATCCATCTGCACCCTCTTGCATCCACCCCAGGAACAATAACAACAATATTACATGAAATCAACAATCACTTATGATTGTTGACAGGCAATTATCTCTTTTTATCCTCAGACAATGCTATAACATAAGCACTACAATTCGATTTTTCACATGAGAAAACTTGTTTAGGAACTGAAGATATAATCATATTAAGAAGGGTTGGTATGATTGGAATTCAATTTAATTCCAAAATCAGTTATCTTAATCACCACAGAATGTTGGCATTCTCTTTCTTACCAGTACCTTAACACCAGATTTTAGAAAGAGTTAAAATATTTCAAAATGAAAATGCACAATTCCTAAAATTAGGGTAAATGTATATACTCGAAGTTGGACACTACCTCTTACTAGCTATGTATCTCTAGGTTTCAACACAACCCTCTGGTTTAAGCTTGCTTTAGGAATAGACTGAACTAGAAGACAAAATCTGCTTCATAATCAGATACCTGACATTGATCATCTCTTTATACTACCTCTAGTTTCTCTAACAGAAAAACCCTGCAAGAAGGATAAATGAAGAATAGGCACAAAAACGCTGTAGGTCCAAGGAGAAAGTTTTCATCTTTCTTTTTCTCTCTCATTTTGTCACTCACTCATACACACACACACACACACACACACACACACACACACACACACACACACCAGAGGTAAGATATTGAACAACTCTTAAAAAATGGGTATCATCATGAGGTGCCTGGGTAGCTCAGTCAGTTAAGCAGTTGGTTCTTGATTTCTGCTCAGGTCATGGTCTCAGGGTCCTGAGACTGAGCCCTGGGTCAGACTTCATGCTCAGCTGGGAGTCTGGTCAAAGATTCTCTCCCCTTCTCCTGCACCAACACCCCTAGCCCACCCCTTCTGTGCTCTCTCTCTCTAAAATAAATGAACACATCTTTTTAAAAATGGGTATCATGTAATCTTAGATACAGAAGAAAAACACCATTACTATTAAAGAAGAAGAGAGCAATGAAAACTCTTTAATAGAAGAAAATGTCAATTTCGTATATCACTAAATTACCACTAAATACAAAATACACTCAAGAAAAATACATAGAGGGATCCCTGGGTGGCGCAGCGGTTTGGCGCCTGCCTTTGGCTCAGGGCGTGATCCTGGAGACCCGGGATCGAATCCCATATCGGGCTCCCGGTGCATGGAGCCTGCTTCTCCCTCTGCCTGTGTCTCTGCCTCTCTCTCTGTGTGTGTGTGACTATCATAAATAAATAAATTTAAAAAAATATTTTTAAAAAATACATAGAATAAAAAAATAATTTTAGAAAAAGCAGTTTGTCATGGCTTATTTAAGCGGCAATCTACATGATATCTTTGCCTTAAGATGATAACTCTTGTAGATATATGAAGGCTGAATTATAAAGACAAAACAAAAAGATCCTGAGACCACCACAATGGCCCAGTTAAGAGACTACCTTATCCTGAAATAAGAAAGTGGCAGCAGGAATGGAGAAAAGAGGATTTATGAGGTAAAAAAAAAAAAAAAAAAAAAAAAAAGAAAAAAAAAGATGGAAATAGATAACACTTGATGATTGATGAAATGTGGAAGTTGAAAGAGATATAAGAGATGTCTCTATAACTAATCTGGTAAATATTGTTACAGGAAAGATTAATAAGAATTGGCTTCATCATCTTTGGGGTCCAGCGCAGAATGTGAGGCCTCTTGTTCAAAAGTATTAAGAATTCCAAGATGGCAAACAGCAGAACATTAACACAAGCGTAGGACACTTCTGTGGGCCAAAGTCCACAGAGCCGGTCCTGAAACTAATTCATCAGTTTTCTAGAGCATTTGTCAAAGAAGTGAAAGAAAATAAGTCAGAAATATTACTCAACCAATATTTCAAATAAATTCCATATTAGGAAAATAGGATGAACAAGAGTGAATCTCTTACATGGCCTCCTCTTCTGTCCTCATTTGGAGTTCTTCCTTTTGTGGCTGTTCTACCTTTCTAAGCAAACCTGGCCTCTTACCCCATGGTGGGGATAAATACACCCCCTCAGGTCTTGGCACTCTGGGAGAGCAGCAGAGCTCCATGACATCATTGAGGTCACTTAGTACCTTGGCAACAGAAAACCTGTGTGTGTGTGTATGCGTGTGTGTGTATGCATGTGTGTATGCGCGCGCGTGTGTGTGTGTCCAGAAAGTGAAAGGATGTCTCTGTCCTCACCTGCCGTATTTTTCAGCCCTTCATTTCCCAATACCTTCTGTGTTCTGGTAGGGGTGAGGTGTTATTCCTCACAACAATGCCAAAAGCATGTCACTACGTGTGGGTAGGACCCAACTCCTAGCCTCTTGCAGCCAGGGTGAAAGTAATCATGAAAGAGGACTTCAGCTACCTCTGTTTTGACCTCAGTCTGTACTTTCTACTGTTTAAGTTCTCCTTTCCAGCTTCTCTTTTAACTCGGGCAAAAGACCCAGAGTGCAAAGCATCCTGTGATGGGAACGGAAACTACCATCTCAAGCAATAAAGACCACACATGTTTGACCGCAAGACAATGATCCACCTGACCTTTACTGCCCCCCTGCACGGACCCACTGACCTCTGTCCCACATTTTCCTTGTATGAACCTGGAAGTATTTTCAGCACTTCGGAGACAGCCTTTGGAACACTAGTCCACTGTTTTCCAAATGTGGACCTCACTGAAATAGATTCCTTTCTTGTTTCACCACCTCCTCTCTCTGCCTTTGGATTTTGTCAGCTGTGAGTAGCTGAGCCTGGTCTGTTTGGGAGCCCCAGAGCCAGGTGCTATTGTACCCCTATGCCCTAGTTACAATCATCCTCACTGGGATCTCTTCTGTGTCTGTCATTGGCACTGACGTCTGCCTAACAGAGGTTATAGAAGAGAAGGGGGGAGGCTTGCTTGCCTTGCAATTACTGTGTCATTTACCAGCAAGGCATTGAGACCCAACAGTGCATAGTTCCTTTTCTCAGTCCAAAGCACATTCCCTTTGCAATCAAGTGAGGTCCCACTATCCTTTGAGAGAGAGAGAGAGAGAGAAGAGAGAAGAGAGAAGAGAAGAGAAGAAGAAGAAGAGAAGAGAAAAAGAGAAGACAGCTTTTTGAATACAGGGCACACTTCCATATTTATGTGGGTATGCACATGTGGAGCAGAGGGGACAGGGACATAGGTCCTGTGTTCCTACAGTTATTGTGAGAACTTCTGACATGGGATGCAATTTCCAAGGTAGGATTAGGGAAAGAGAGGGTTACTGCCCTGTTACTGCTAATTCAAAGTGTGGCAGGGTGGAGAAGGCATCTCCTTGTGTGAAAGAGGCCTAAACTACAAAGCACAATTTGTTTCTCTCTATGCCCTCATATCACTGAAGCTACTTTTGTTTTTGTGACAATACAAAGGCATGCCCCTATCCACTTTTGTACCAAGAAACCAAAAAGGTAAATCATAAAATCAAAAATCAGAATGCCAAATGAAAATGTACCTACTGTAACAAAATATGGCAAATATAATCAACTAAATTAATCCATTAAAAGAAAACATATAACTTGGGTTGACTTTTTAATCTACGTTTTGCCTAAAATAGACATAGGAGGCTTAAAAATAAAATTTCAGAATAAATTTAAAAATGAAATAAGCATACTGAGAGTCATAAAATATCAGAAAAGGGAAAAAGGTATAGTTATCTTCATATCAAACTAATATTTAAACATTCTGAGGCCAGATGATGTGTTTTACTCATAAATATACACATAGCATTTGTTTAAGACTTAGTGAGACAGTCATGAAAGTGGATTCCTAAGTCATGAAATGTCAGAAACACAGAGGGCACTTTCAGGTTATAGGAAACATTAGCTCACAACAAATAGCTAACAATAGACCCAGACACTTTAATTTTTCTACTTCGTATTTTTTACAAAGTTCCTCACCATGCCTTCTAACATTTTCACTCCCTCTTCAGACACTCCAGTTGTCCTTGGCATCTATATTTCATAATAACATCGGTACCTTGCAAGTTTTGATGCAGAGCAAATAGACTGGCAATTCATCAAACATATTTTATTTCATTTTATAGATACATGAAAAGAAATAGCATTTTGCCCCCTGGCACAATTCTTCTATCTCCTACTCCTGTTTGGATCTCCCAATGACTTCAAAGAAAAATTTTCTGTGAAAGAAGTGAGCAAGGTTTGTAATGTATAAACTGAAGTTTTTTCATGTCAAGACATAAAATAACAATGAATCACTTTAGTCAAAAACTAATAAAAAAAAGGGGCCAACAAAAAACAAAAACAAGTTTAAAAACCTCCCACTATTAAAATCTCTTTGCCTTATTATAAGAGATAAAATTTCACTAAGTCCATGTACCAATAATGTATGATTTTTATAATTCCGTGTTATATTAACAACTGTCTGAGTAGAATGATATAGCAATCTCTCAAAAGCAAGCAACTAAACTGTTACTCATTCTAAAGCAGCACTGTTCTTTTTTCAGTGCAGTCACGGACATATTCCCTATGCTGTCTAATATGGTAGCCACTAGCCTCATGTGCCTACTTAACAATTGAAATGTGGCAGGTACAACTGAGGGACTAAACTTTTAATTTTATTTAATTTTTAATTAATTAAACTTTCAGTGTTAAAAGCTACATGTGTCTCTTGGCTACCATATTGGACACCACAGTTCCAATTGTACTCTTGCAGTTAAGAATCTGGTGGGCGGCTGTGCAGTAAAAAGTGAAACCAGTCCTAGAATTTATGGGATAGTATCAGTGACACTGAACAAAGAAAGGAATAAATGAAGATTCAAATGGGAACTGATACGAAGAAAAGTATGACACACATTCAAACCTGTATTCCCAAAAACTTTTTAGTAGGTTGTTAATGCAATTTTTATTAAAGGAATTTTCCACTTCAAATAAAAATGAATGGAGAAATGTCATCCAACTAAGAAAACTTGCTCAGTGGATTCTGACTGGGGGCATAAGGTGAACAGAGTAGGATGTCTATTCTGCTATCTCTATTTCCCTTATTGTGACTACACTCTTGCTCTCATATAGGCTTTACCTATAAAAAGTTTCAGTGCATTGACCCTAAGCTCGACACTGCTTAATCACTTTAGATAAATGATACCATATCCCACTCCAAGCAGTATGGCAAAAAGGTACAAAATATGCCATCATTTGTTTAAAGATGTATCCAGACAACCAAAACTGTCAAAACATGCATGGGGACAGGTAAATATTATGAACATAAACTTTCTTGTAATAATGTTAATATTGAATCTTCGTATATTTTTTCAGTAATTCATTGATTACCAATAAAGTAAACTTAATCATTATTTTTTTTCTTCTAATTTCTGGCAGTGTTGTCACCCATTTCTTCCTGAATCTTTCTTAACTAAATGGCTTCTTAACCTTTTTTCATTCTCTTTGTTTAAAGAACTTTGTGTGTGTGTGTGTGTGTGTGTGTGTGTGTGTGTGTGTGTGAGATGCGGGAGTAGAGGATAGGGTAAACTGACTTCTGAAGCATATCTTGTAGTCCAGAGTTATCAAGAAACATTGCAGGAAAGATTTTTTAAAAATGTATCATGCGGGATCCCTGGGTGGCGCAGCGGTTTGGCGCCTGCCTTTGGCCCAGGGCGTGATCCTGGAATCCCGGGATCGAATCCCACGTCGGGCTCCCGGTGCATGGAGCCTGCTTCTCCCTCTGCCTGTGTCTCTGCCTCTCTCTCTCTCTCTGTATGACTATCGTAAATAAATAAATAAATAAAATTAAAAAAAATGTATCATGCTATCCTTAATCTACATATGTTAGGAATTCTGATTCCTTGAGAATTCCATAAAGAAGCACAACTGCTGATTGTCTATTCTCCCAATTATGTAAAAAGTATATTAACCAGATGAAAATGATATTAGTGGAAATATATCAAGCATTTACATTAGAAACTAAAATGAAAAGTCTGGTCCTTCCTATACCAAAATTATCAATCATATTGGTAATTCATTGACTCCTCTTATTTGTGAGAAGTATTAACCAAGGAAAAAATACATATATGTATTTATAAATATATGTATATATAATATTAGTATTCTATTTTATTTATTTTTTAAAAAAGTATTTTATTTATTTATTCATAGAGACACACAGAGAGAGAGAGAGAGAGAGGCAGAGACACAGGCAGAGGGATAAGCAGGCTTCATGCAGGGAGCCCGACACGGGACTCGATCCCGAGTCTTCAGGATCACGCCCTGGATGAAGGCGGCGCTAAACCGCTGAGCCACCTGGGTTGCCCTAATATTAATATTCTAAGGCAGGTTAAAATACAAATGAAATGAATACATCTCTAAGATTTATTTTTATGTGAAGAAATTATCAGTGAAAAATGAATTATATGAATTATAAAAACATGGAAAGACTTTGTGATAAATTGTTTATCACCAGCTTGTAAGGCATTTTAGGAATATTTCTTTTTTTGCTTCCTCTATGTAAAGTAGATATTTAGGACACCTGGGTGGCTCAGGTGTTGAGTGTCTGCCTTTGGCTTGGGGCATGGAGTCCTGGGATCAAGTCCCATATCGGGATCCAGCATGGCATCTGCTTCTCCCTCTGCCTGTGTTTCTGCCTCTCTGTCTCTCTGTCTCTCATGAATAAATAAATAAAATCTTTAAAAAATAAAATCAATATTCAAAGAATCTCCAAAAGTGTAGTTAAAATTTTGAAGTTATTCCATAGAAGAAAAAATTTGCTGAGTAGAAGCATATAAGTTCATATTCATTATAATTATGCATTATAATTATGGAAATTGAATAAAATCATTTAATTTCTCATAATATTATTATGAGACAGATCTTATTCCCTTTCCATAGAGAAGGAAACTGGTACCTACAAATATGAACTATATTGTCCATATCACAGAGTTAGCAGACTTTTGAGTGCCATGACTCTTATTCTTTTCAGAACCTACAGTGTATATAGTTAGGAGAGTGACTGACATATCATAGGAATGCAGTATGTCTGTTCAACTGAAATAAAATATTGGAGCTGGGAATAAGAGTGAGTATTTTTTTAGCCTTAAAACTCATCATCTTTCCGTTGTGTTATATAACACTCTGCAGAATAAAAAGATATTTTTTTTGCCACAAAATATAGGCATCCACTACATTGAAAATCCTTTTTGTTTGACCTTCTTTAATGTGAAAAAGCAGTTTTAGTTTTCTGAAATATGTAGTAATAATATCCCCCCCCCAAAAAAAAACCGGCAAAAGAACCATAAAAGTAAATGAAATTGGGAGGCTAAGGTGTTGGGGGATGGAGATAGAGGAATCCCATAAAATTGAGGAAATAAGAAATATATGTCCTGGATTTTGAAACATTGTCCAGGAAAACAAGGATGAACAAAACAGTAGAAGAGCACAAGAAGAAAATTCCAATGGATAAGACGTCAACAAATACAGAGAGTTTCTCCAGAGTTTGCTTTTGAATTCCAGATTATGTGTTCTTATGGCTATGGACCAGGAGGCCTCTATACTTAAGTGGTTCCATGTGCATGTCAAAATCTTTTGATCCCTTACAACTCTCAGTAATGTGCCTTATTAATAACACGTACTGGGAAGTATGGTCATATCTTGGTACCATGGACCTGTAGAAGGCCCAGAGTAAACAGTACATTACTCACGGGAAGGAGGAAATGGATGTTCTTTAAAATAGCCTAAGTTTAGAGTTAGAGCTACAAATTCAAAATTAAGTGGCTAGTGTAGGTAAAACAGTATATTTTAGTGTTTAAGGGAAAAAAAAACAGTTGTACATTCAGAATAAACTATTTAAAATTATGAGGAATATAAGATGAATATATTTATTATAAATCTTAGCATTTCAAAACAATGAAAATCAAAGAATCTTGAATAAGATAAGATGAACATAAATGGATGTTTTGTAAACCACAAGTTAACTCATTAAATTGGTTATCATATGAGGTTATAAAGTGAATATGTAAATTGTTTTAGGACTTTTATTAAGTGATATACCGTTGTATATTATTAAAGATAATAAGGAGATACTTGCAAAAAGATAAGTCACCTCTGATGTTGATATCAGTGAGGTCAACAACATTTTTCATAGAATAATCTTTGATGCAATACTGGTATGAATCTAAGGTGGCATATCATGGAGATAGCAATTCGAATTCCCATATTTTTGTCATGTATTTCTAAACCTTGTACTCTTTTTAAAAATATTTTATGTGTCAAACGAATTATGGTGGATATTGGTAATCATATACCAAATTCTGCTTATTTTATAATAATTGATTTGTAGATGGGAGTTACTGACTATCTAGGGACTGTATTTTCCAGCACTCCCTGTAGCTAGGTATAGTCATGTGGTTGGTTTCTGGACCATCTTGCAGGTTAGATCTTCAGTGCTTTTTTTCTTCACCTTTCTTAGAATGACTTTGGAGAGCACAAGTTAAAAATGACACAGTTGCCCTTAGCTTAGGTTTCTGAATGACTTTTTGGAGTACAAGCATTCATTGACTTGGAATAGCTAATTTGGACCATTAAAATAAACTAATTTGTTTTACTTTATTCTTATTTTTTTGTTCTTTAAGTCACTGAATTATTTTAGATCCTTTGCTAAAGGCTTATTAGTCAAATTAACTACTGTAATTTAGTTCTGAATGTTCTACCCTAGGTTTACTTAAATCTGGTTGTTTTATACATTTAGTCATTCAATTAATTTCTGTGTCCTTCTTAAAAAAATGAAAAATTCTTAGAATTTAGACATGATGAAAAATAAACTAGAGTTTACCTTTCAGGATATAGGAGTAGAACTCAAGCATAACATGTAAATTATTAGAGTCTAACTTATATATCACATATGAGGAAAGATATTACCTTACCTTACCCAAAAAGGGGAAAATATCTAACTACTATGGAAAGAAAATATCCAATAGTAATTATTCAACAGCCTCATATGCACCAGCTAATGTCAAATATCTCAATATCAATTTAGCTAAAATGTTTTTGTGTAGATGAAAGAGTAAAGAAGTACAGAAGATAAGATTTTACCAAACTCTAATGACATGAATAATAAAGATCTTCCAATTTTCTATTATTAAGGAAATGAAATAGTTCAAAGGCCTAGTCAAAATTCCTTAATGTATTCTTAAATGCATTTGAAATTTAAAATGTCAATGATTATCTTTTAAGTACATCCAACATTATTACATGTTATTGCATGACATAAAGATAAGGAATATGTGAAGTAAACAAATTGCTTTTAAGGTACATAATTTAAAATCTATTTATTTGGTGTCATGAAACATAAATTATGTTAAACCATTGGGTCAGTCCATACCATATGAATATCCAAATTTATTAACATAGTACTCTTGAGAACTGACCAAGAAATTTAATAAATAAACCATGAATCAGCTCACATTCAAATTCAGAGCTCAGCATTTAAAACAAAAGTATAGTAAAAAGAATAGTAAATCATCTTCTAAAATTAGTAGAGTACTTAGTTGTTGTGTATATGTTTTATGTGTGTATATATAAATTTTATAAAATAGCACATATGTTTTCTCTATAAACTATATACATGAGTAAAGAAGAACATAATAAATACATATAAAAGTAGAAAGTAAACAGAATTCAGACAGGGCAACAAGCGAACAAAAACAAGCTATATTTAGCTAAGTAGCAGTTGTATTGAAAGATAGAATCAGAACCAAATAAAAGGCAATATTTAGTGGCAAGTATATGAAATATGTAAACACAAGGGAAAGGACAGTGAGGTTGGACTAAGATAAAGATGATTCTACTAAGGCTAACAGAACTTTAATTCCAGATTTACTATATAACCAAAGCCAAATACTTCATACCTGTGACTCTCTCCTACTCCATTTTCCTAGAGATGCCCAAAGAGACTTCCAAAAGAAAGGAAGAAATTATTTTTTCACACTGAGAGGAATGAAAATTCATTCTTATTAAAAGTGTAGCATTTAGTAGAAGAGGTGAGACGGCATCAAGGCTGACTACAGGGATGTCATGCACAAGACAACCAGTACACTCAAGTCTAATTTTCCAAGGAGTCCCATGCCAAGTTTGTCGAGCCTAGGTTTCATTTATTTTATGGTAGGTTAGAGGAATGTATTATCTTTGACAGTTTTAACTATGTAGGACCTTCTGTATTATATTTCTATACTGTCTTTCTATATTATATTTCTCAAGAGGTGGAGTATGGAGAAGGTCTATATGGTAAAAAAACAAAAAACAAACAAACAAAAAAACACCGTATTCAATCGCACACACAAACAAACATGCGCAGGTGCTTCCAAACAAACAAAACCCCTTGAATATCATTGTCTTTATTTTAGAGACAAGGTCAATTAAAAGAGATGATCCAGGCAACAAGAAGCTTGTGACTTAGAAAGGACTTAACTTATTTAAATTTCTTTGGTTTACAGCCCTTAACATTTGCATGTAGAACTTTCTATACAGATTATATGAGATGTTCCAATTTCAGACCTTGAAATAGCCATAGATCATTAAGTCACACATCTATTAAGCTAAAGGTTAGTTTGAAGAAAGTGAGAATAATTCTTGTAACATAATAGCATTTTATAATTTAGCTTTAAAATGCTTGGTTTCCAAAATGAAAAAGAGGGGGAGAAATGAAGGGAAGAAGCAACACAATTATTCTACATCTTCTAAAGCAGATCTAGGGAATGAAGTTCAAAGTCATGTGCAGTGCAAGTTCAATAGCTAAGAAGGCTACAGTTGATCACTTCAGTTTTCCTGGTTTAGCAAATTAGTGATTTCTGAGCAAGCAAAGAAATGATCGACAGTGCCAAAAATGCTATTACAGCTTTTTTGTGTGTCACTGTTAGTGTATGTGCACACTGATTAAGAAAATGCTGATTTCTTGATATTTTCCATTTATATACACATTAAATATATAAAATCTTACTAGAACCCTGAAATAGCATAAAAGAGCAAGATGAAATAGAAATATATTTTTTCCTAGTAGCTATACTAAATCTATAAGTTCATTGAGTAATTGATACACAGAGAAAAAGATTCATTCAAAATAATTATCTCCTTATAATTTAAGAAAAAATGAGATTTTTTCCATATAATTTTTCCAAGTGGACCCCAGGTTGATATTTACTATGTTCTTGTCCTTGGGGTATTCTTCGTATAGGAGATCTTATATATGCCTGTTAATATTCTTGGAATGGACTGCAAAATGGAACTACCTCATGACAAAAGTTGCTTGTTGTGAACAGAGGCACCTGGTATTAGCTAAATGGTTGAGGTTTTTAATGTATATGTAATGTTCTTCATGGGTATCCATTGCAATCAGATTGAAGCCAATATTTTACAGAGTCTGGGATACAAAATGACATTAATAATTGCAAAGTGTGTGAAAATGAAATTTTTACGAATAATAAAGGTTGAGAATGATTTATTTTAAAAGTATATTGGAGTAGATTCATGGGTACTCCACCCCAAATACATTTTTAACTTTCACTCAGATTTGTTTTCCTAAAAGGGAAATAAGTAGATTTAGAGCTGTCTCACAAAAATTTCATGCACAGGTTGAGTGCATCCACTTGGGTGTATAACATTGGGAAAAATGGACCAAGGCTAGGGATCAATGCTATGACTACATAACCAAAGAAAGAAGAGCATTTCTTGTATCAAAGCACTATATTTGTTAGCTTCTCAATAACTCTGTTAATTTAGAAGCACTATATTGTTATTTAATTTTTGAAATAAAGTAATACTGGGTCACTTGGTTCTATTCCTTAGTCTATTAATAAAGGCAAATTGTATTCTTTAAAATGATCTTAAATTATCCTAAAGAAATGCTTAAATGAATAATGCACTTATAATTATAAAAAAAAACAGAGTTGGGGAGTGAAAGTAGAGGGGGAAGAGGAGAGGAGACAGGGAAGGAGGAGAGGGGGAATACGAAAAATAGTTTTAGTTGGTCTTGACAGCATTAAATATTCTAACATTCTCAATCTCATGTATTTGGGAAAGTTAATTATTGGGATGAGTCAGTGATCAATGGTGCTAGATAACTGAAGATTACTATGTAAAACAGCAAGCCCAAATATAAGTTGAAATTTTAGCTTCCTCAATAAATATGTCTCACCACTGATATCGGCTATTGTAACATGGCATTCGAGTACCACATAGTGGTTTCATTCAATAAGATTTTTGAATATCTAATGTAGTTGTCACTTGAAGCTACGGTAGGGTTCTATACACAAAAGAAGTGAAGTAACACTGATTTCAAACAAGTTAAACCATATAATCAACACTTAATGGTTTGAGTGGATATTAGAGTGGAAATTAGAATTTCTTCACATTAACTGAGTCCCAGGTCTGATCTAGAGTCTAAAAACATAATTGAAGTAAAAACATACGTAAAGAAAAATTGTGCCCATCTGAAGGGGATATGGTTGACAAAGCAGGCAAAGAAAAGGAGTCAATGAAATTCACATTAGCAGAAACTTCCAGGCGCTGTGCTGGGGAAAAGATCCCCCATAAGATCAAAGGGGAAGTTTTATCTAAAAAGTGCAGATGCATTAACTTTCAGGCAATCTTAGCCTAATTCCTTTAAACAGATCCCAAAGTTGGAATTCCTAGATCACCAAACAACATTCTGGCAGTTTACTTCTCTCTCATTTATTCATCTGAGAAAAACCGAGTCAAGATAATCAGAATTGTTCCTGATTTAATGTTTGTTCAACTATTCTTTATTTTCATTTAATAACTGGAGACTCTGGTTTACATAAATTTTTGTTAGTTCACGCCAGATGGAGATTAAAATTGACACTCACCCTAATAGCAATATATCCATTGATCCTTTTGAACTTCTAGTAACAATACATAGCAGGTACCTTTCAGGAAAAGAGTTAATTATGGTGAGCAGTCTGACAGGAAGGGATGGGATTCAGGATAAAGGGATTCTGTTGAACTATGTTCAATATATATGTTTATTCCTTAAGTACTAAAAGAATGTCTGTAGTAGTCAATCTTATCTATAGAACAAGCCACCATATAGATATTAAAAGTGATCCTTCTTTCTCTTCTCCCTTCTTTCCATAAACATTTATTGAAAGCCTTGTAAATACTCCAGGCAATACAAAAATCTCTGCAACTGCAGATATTCCTCACAGTTAAGTCCTACATTTACTCAGTCTAATAGAGTAGAAAGACTCAAAAAGTAATAATAGCAACAAAGTGTGATAGTTGCCATGAAGAAGAAATATATGGGTTGAAAAAATCAACTCATCAGTGAAAAAGACTAGAATTGAGAAAATTCTAGAGTCAAGGTCTTAGTTTATCATTCTAAAAGTTCCCAGTCAATAAAGATATTTTACTACAAAAATTATATCTATAGGTGTTTTTGTATATTTATGACTTTTATTGTTCATTGACATTCTAGATAAATATGGGCTGCCCAATAAATGTGTAAATCTTTCCCTGATGGCCACAGTAGACACAGTCTAAGGCACTAAATTTATATCTCACTATATATATCTGGTCAGCCAGATTTTCCAAACAAAAGTTTAAGTTTATACTTACTTATATATTATGCTGAGTATATATTACAAAGTTTATGAGGTAATTCAGTCCTTATGAAGGCTAACTTCCTAAATTCCTTAATGTCAGTAAATTTATTTATTTATTTTTTTAAAGATTTTATGTATTCATGAGAGACACAGAGAGAAAGAAAGACAGAGACACAGGCGAGGAATAAGCAGGCTCCATGCAGGGAGCCCGATGTGGGACTCGATCCCAGGACTCCGGGATCAGGCTCTGCGCCAAAGGCAGGCACTAAACCGCTGAGCCACCCAGGGATCCCCAATGTCAGTAAATTTAAAGATGAAATGGTTTACTTTTCTTCCTGTCAGGAAAATGCACTCTATGCCAGTGAATAGGGTATGTAGGATGTGACAAAGGGAATTGTACTCCTATAAAGTTGTATCAGTTCTGGATTTACTGAGGTTTTACTCATACATAAAACAATATTTTTAACAGCTTAGAAAGTGGGACAAGAGTGACACAATTTTAGATTTTAATCTATAATTTCAAAGAGTTTTCTTGATGAACTCTAAAAAGAAAGCAAAAGTATACGAGCTACCAGAAAGCAAATATAAAAGAAACCCCTTGCTGACAAAGCAACCTTTTATCCTTCGTACTCTATCTATGGCCTAGAGGAGATTTAACAGGCAAAATGTCACTGTGGATCAAATGTCTTCCTTCCAGAGCTCACTTTATTATATCTTAATTTAAAACATAAATTAATGTCCTTAAAGGTAATAAAGTTAACAGGTAGATCAGATAGTATAAAAAAAGCAGCAGTTAATTCTATGCCAATTTTCACATTCAGGGAGATAATGCAAAAGATCAATGAGATTTAATAAGAAAAATGTTAAAATATACAAGAAATATCTCCTCTCACTTTGTACATATTTGCATTTAATTTTCATAGAGAAGGACTTGCATTTATATCTCTACTCAGAAAGACTCTGGTTAAAACTATCATCTTTATTAAATCTCAACTAGCTATCAAACAAACAACTACATTTCAAAGTAGTATCCCTACCCTGCAGGGTTCCAGAAAAGGAAATAATAATGTGAAATATGAAAAAAAAAAGATTGTTCTTTGAGAGGAAGAGATCTAATTAAAAGGAGTCCCTAACAACTGCATGGATTAATTGGGAGCCAACTGAGATAATTGGACCTATGGGAATATGATTACACCCATCATAAACTGCTTTTTTCACAAGTATAGGTTAAGTGCTTGATGCTTTAATTGGGTGTAACACTATAATAAAAGTAGGAATAATATAGAAAAATTAATATTTGGGAAGGCAATCTCCTGAAGTTCTCTGGCATCATTAATAGCTATTTTTTTTCAAAGATGCAATTCTCTAGGTTTCTTGGAGCCACTTTGATAACAGTGTGGTTACAATTCTATCAACCAAAATATACTTGTGCTATTAAAAGTTGACCTGCAGACCACATGTAGTTGCTTTGCAATTAGAAATTCAACAAGATCACATCACTCTGTGATTGAAGTTAAAATGGGCTGCTTTTTTGAAGATGATATCCTTAAATGTTCACTGCAACAAACACTGGCTTTCAATTAGATGATCTTCCAGGAAACAGAACCACAAAATTGTAGAGCCTCAGGGAACCTCATTGATCATTTATCTGGTCAAATGCCCTAATTTTACAGTTGAAGGAACAGCATGAAAACAAATGACTGAAAGTTCTAGAACAAATCTAGGCCTTTATTGGGGGACATGTGGAGGCTTATTTGATCAGGAGTAAAAGTATTTCCTTTAGAAAATAAATCACAGAAAAAAGTAGTTATTTGCATACATCTCAATACCTTGTGATTCTATAATACTTTAAAAATAATTCTTTATTAAGGGAAGTATAGAGGTAGCAAACAGAATCACTCTATTTGCATTGGGAAATGGAGTTACATGTACAATTTAATAATGAAAAGTTATTCAGTATCTTTAGGTCAAAAGGCAGAAACAATATTTAATTCTTACTCAACAAAAGAGTAGAGTACCTGCATAAACAAATAAGTCAAGCTTAAAGAATAAGTTTAGGGACCCCTGGGTGGCACAGCGGTTTGGCGCCTGCCTTTGGCCCAGGGCGCGATCCTGGAGACCTGGGATCGAATCCTACATCGGGCTCCTGGTGCATGGAGCCTGCTTCTCCCTCTGCCTATGTCTCTGCCTCTCTCTCTCTCTCTCTCTGTGACTATCATAAATTAAAAAATAATAATAATTAATTAATTAAAAAAAAGAATAAGTTTAGTAGCATCTAGCATCTGTAGGTTTTATGGCAGTATTGTCGCCAGCTAGACCCCAAAACCCAACCTTCACTGCTCACCCGCTTGTACCCATTTTGTCCCATATTTTTAAGCTCTTCCTTCCAGCCTCTTCACTCAGGCAAAAGACTAGAAGGACAGAATATCCTGTGATGGAAACCAAACTAGCCCTCAAGCAATAATGATAAAGAGTTCCCAAAGAATTGCAGCTGGCTCAGACCACCCAGAACTGTTTCAGCTTAACTCTGGATTCACTCTGGTGCAAACGGACCATGAAGTGACCCACAGAATAACTAACAATTAATTATCTTTACTTCATTATACTACTAAAATACCTGCCCGAGGAGGAGCACAAGCCTCACTTAGATAACATATATGTATAGACATGGTTCCTTAAAGTGCACATGAGAACTTATGCCTGCCTCTGCATAGGATGACAAGGCTTCCCTATCTAAATATTCAACCTAACCCTAAAGCAAAAAAAAACAACAACAACAAAAAAAAAAAAAAAAAAAAAAAAACAACAACAAAAAATCCACCCTTGCTCAGGGAGTCATGGCTTTGGAAGTTATTTCTATGATCTCTTTATTTGCTGCAAATAAAGTTTACTTTGTGCAATAACTCCATCTGGTATAGTTTCTATCTGTGACTCACCAAGGAGTGAACTCACATTAGTTCAGTTACAGTATGCCCAAAATCTCGATCAATTCCCTCAAGAAGACTAATCTCTTTTAGGATGACTAATTTATAACTGTGCTGAATATTTTGCCTTTTCTACCTCCTTTGGGCCCAGAAGGCTGATACTCAACAGGACCCTCCTGCCTTCTGTCTTCTTGTTAGGTTCAGGCAAGGTGACATCAGTAGGGGACTGGATGGTGGGCAGAGATACAAGTCTGAGTAAATACTCTCAGGGATCTCTTATGAAAGGCCTGCTTCTGTGTGCCTCCAAGAAAAGTCACGGCTTCTCCCAAAGAGCTTCTTCTACTATAACAACAGTTCTCTCCCTTATCCTGGCAAATTCTTCCCTTTTTGGGCCTTTAAGCAAAAGAAAAAACAAACAAACAAACAAACAAACCACACTTAGCTCCCTTAAGTCTGTTTTAAACCTTGAAGCCAAAGAAACTTTTCAGAAATATAAATATGGTCATTGATAAATCTTGAAGTATTAACCTGAGTTACGAAATACAGTAGGTCCTAGTTTCACCTGAATTACCTCCTACTCATCCTTCAGGACCCAACCTAAATCCAGGTTCATATCCCTACTGTGTTCCTGTACTTCCTCATAGCAATCATCTGAATGTGAATAATTTATTAGCTTTTGGCTTACAGGAGAATATGGACTGTTTTTTCTTCTTCCCTCCTTCCACCTCTCTCTCCCTGGTTCCCTCTCTCCCTCTCTCCCTCACTCCCTGTCTCCCTTCTTTCCTTCATTCATGTCTTTAGTCATTATTATTCAGTCTTTCAGTTTGTTCTTTTCATAAATATTTAGCAAGAGCTCACTATGGTGAGCTCTCCTGAACATTACATTTTGATGGGGAAGGAAGACATTAAACCATTAATTGAAATACTAATCATTTAATTATAAGCATGATACGTGTTAGGAGGACAACATTCAAGGTCATATACTATCTTTATTGCATTAACATCAGAACCAACAGAAACTGGCAGATAAAAGACCTGCCATAAGGCAAGAACTCAGTATAGAGTTCTGATAAAAAACAATTGGTGGTGCTGTCAGTTCTAATTTGATTCAAATTTTGGACTTTGACTTTTCTCACCTGTGGACAGTAGGCAAATTGATTAACCTCCCTAATTCTTAATTATAAAGAGGACTTACAAAATCATCCCTATGGAATTAGTGTAAACATCAAATAAGAAAAAATTACATAAATCACTGAGAAGAGAATCCGATAGACATATAGAGGTAGCACTAAGGTAGTATTTCTAGAAGAGCAAGATATCTTGGTCTATGTATATAAATTCGTAAGAAAAGAAACAACACAATCAACACTTCTATTTTTAGAAGGCTATCTCAATTTAAATTAACCATAATTAAAACTTCACAAAAACATGGAACAATTGAATTTTAAGCACAAAGCATAAGGTAGCCAACATTGTGGCATAAGGAATTTGAAAAAAAAAAAAACACACATTATATGAGCTTCAGAAATATAGCTTTACGTGCAAGAAGCCACCTGGCAAATGCAATAAAACAGCTTTATTAATACAGTATGTTTCATGCATAAATCTGATCAGATTTTCTCTAGCAATCATCCTGTATGCCTCAAGACACCTGCAGTAGGAGAAAAAATCATGTTTCTATACATTCTTAAAACTCCCATCCTTTGTGGTTTCAGCTGAGTATTCATTTGCAAACCAAAGTTAAATCATACCTCTTTATTAGTGGCAGGCCTTGCTTACATGCAAATATTCAATTTCTAGCCCCTTTTATTCTCTCCCCTTTTTATTTTTTAAAGGTTTTATTTATTTATTCATGAGAGACAGAGAGAGAGAGAGAGAGAGAGAGAGAGAGAGAGGCAGAGACACAGGCAGAGGGAGAAGCAGGCTCCATGCAGGGAGCCCGATATGGGACTCGGTCCCAGGACTCCAGGATCACGCCCTGGGCCCAAAGCAGGTGTTAAACTGCTGAGCCACCCAGGGATCCCCCAATTCTTGCCCCTTTTATAAATTTATTTTTGGAGATCTTTTTTATATTTGGTAAATTGTACACACACAAAAGCTGTGTATTATATTATAGACTGTTGTTGAATTCTTTGAATTATCCCTGAGAAAATTATGCCAATCGGAAACATTACTGTCTGTTAATTTTCTTTATTTCATGCCATGTAAAGTTAGATATACATAACTTCATACCATGCTGTTCTTCTTGGTTTACATAATATCTGTAAATGCTACAGAGTAGGGGTCAACATAGTATAAAAGAACTAAAGTAAGAATAACCAAAAATAAAACCATGAAAACTTGGTTTGCCTTATAAGTTAAAAATACTATTTTTGATTGCTCACTTTCAAATATCAAATTATATAGTGGTTTAACATAGTATTACAAAGCATGCCAATGTCATAGGACTATCAATATTTATGCCTAGCATATTAGTCATTATTATTTCTCTACCCTCTGTGCATAGATTCACATTTCATGGAAAGTAAGCCAGGAAAAAAAAAAAAAAACAGCTCTTACAAAAATAGTTTTAGTCATTTAAATTTAGATGATTACAAAGGATGCCAGCAACCCTCTTAAGTTTAGTTGATTAGACATGAACTGCATAAATTAAACTAAATGTATAAGTTGTGGAATTTCACTTCTTATGATAATATGAAGTATCCATTCAACCACATGACTGATTCTAAGTGAGCCAGCTGGTGTGTGATCCATTTATGATTGTTCCCATGACATCAAATACAAAAGAAAGAGAAACTCACATGCTTAGTCAGTGCTTTCCAACAGAACTTTCTTCAGTGATGGAAACGTTCTATATTTGAGCTGTCCAATATGATAGCCTCAAGCCACGTGTGGCTATTGATCCCTTGAAATGTGCCTACTGTGACTAAAGGTCTGAATTTTTTATTTTATTTTATTTTATTTTATTTTATTTTATTTTATTTTATTTTATTTTAACTAATTTAAATCTAAACAACAACATGTAGCTGGTGGCTACCATACTGGTCAGCAGAGGCTGGTCTGAATAAGTATGCCTGCATCTATTTCTGCAATTTTTAAAATTAACACTGGTATCCAGAAACAAGCCAAATACGTCAAAACATTTTAATAATAATCTGTTTCAAGTTGCAGAATATGACTCTTCGTGAGTCTCCTTAGTTATATTCGTAAGGGACTGAAGATCACAAGAGACAGACTTGCTATTATGAGAGGCAATGTCTGACTCACCCCATCTTTACCTAGGGGAATAAAAAGCCACCTTGCAAACCTAACGTGCTTGCACTGTCCCTGCGTGAATCACCGTCTGCTTCTGTGATGAGAGGAAGAAGGCAGGTCCCAAACAGATGGTTTTTGCTGTACAGAAAGACGGGCAAAGGGATGGAGTCATTTTTTTTTTTTTCTGTTCACCCACTAGATTTTCACTCTGGGGGGACCTTATCAGAAAACTTTAAAAGATATTTAACATATTTCCGAAGCATATAAAACAGACAGATTGTGGATATCATGCCAAACATAACACACTTGGCTTATATTTTAGTCCTACTTGTTCTATAAAAGAGGCCGATGTATTTATTGTTCTTCATCAAGGTACCAGCACTTGGGCATTGTTCAACCCTAGAGTTTTCATATTGATCCCTTGAGGTGATTTACAATACTCTAAATGACGTATTGTTATTATCACCTAAGCATTAAAGTGGCCTACATTCAGGCAAAATCAGCACTCAGTGGGTAACTATTCTATTGTGTATAATTACAGTAACCCATGTCCTTCTGACTTTTAGCCAATGTTCACATTCACTCATCTTCAAACAGACAGTTTTGTTTTATCTACTCAAGTTTGGGTACTTGGATGCCTTGGAAAATTTTCCAGCTTACCATCAACTATCTTGTTACTTTTCCTCACTTGATTTAATTTCGGTATCATTTTCTAAGTATATGACATTGAAATCCTTTATAATTAT
The DNA here is from genome assembly GCF_905146905.1 of Nyctereutes procyonoides. Taxonomy (NCBI): domain Eukaryota; kingdom Metazoa; phylum Chordata; class Mammalia; order Carnivora; family Canidae; genus Nyctereutes; species Nyctereutes procyonoides. The sequence continues at coordinate 21,658,783 of NW_026575121.1, forward strand.
CAGATTCTATATGCATGATTAAGTTACTATTTTTTATGCTGATTACTGCTAATGCTTTATAAAAGGAAGAGCCTTTTACCTGAGAAGCTTTGATTTATGGATTATGGACTAATGCAGTGTTTCTTTCAAAAATGACCTAACATTTGTTTGCTTTTTAAAAAGGATCACTTTGGGGACTTAGAAGTAGAATAAAGAGATTTATCAGTGTCTCAGGAAGCAGGGCATGTAGATGGTAAAATTAAATCACTTTACCTTTTCAATATGCCTAATGTTGCTTTCAAACTTGGGTATGGTATCCATATAATTTATCATTCCAGAATGGGACACTTTTGAGAGTGAAATCAAGCTATGTAAATAATTAAGCTAGTAGCTGTAAATGGGATAAACCAGGACATAGTGATCCTGGATTTAAGTATGCTTGGATATTTCACAGGAATTCTCTTCAGTAGAGATGAATCCTTGAGAATATAGTAAACCAAGCCTTCCCTGAAGTCAGGCCTGAGTTCCCCTTTGTTACAAGAGGGTTTATTAGTCTACCCTATCGAGGGCCCCTGGTAATGATTCTATTTTTTATCTCAATTCTTGTTGCACACTCACAGTGTTTAATTAAGATCTTGGTGTTTATCTTATTGTCTGAAATATCATTACCAAATTCCATTTCAAAATTCTTCCTGTGAGTCTTTGGTTATATACTGAATGTTTCTGCCTCCCCAAAATTCATGTGTTGAAACCTAAACCTCAATGTGAAGGTATTTTGAGGTGGTGCCCTCATGAATGTTATTCGTGCCCTTATAAAAGAGACCCCAGGGCAGCCCGGGTGGCTCAGTGGTTTAGCGCCACCTTCAGCCCAGGGTGTGATCCTGGAGACCTGGGATCGAGTCCCACGTCGGGCTCCCTGCATGGAGCCTGCTTCTCCCTCTGCCTGCGTCTCTGCCTCTCTCTCTCTCTATGTCTCTCATGAATAAATATATAAAATCTTAAAAAAAAAAGAGAGACCCCAGAGAGCTCGCTATCCCTTCTGCTGTGTGAGGACACAGTGAAAAGACTGCAGTCTATGAGCCAGGAGATGGGCTCTCCTCAGACACTGAATTGGCTGGCACCTTATTCTTGGACTTCCCAGACTCCAGAACTCTGAGAAATATAAGTTTGTTATTTATAATACAGCAAGTCTACAGTTGTTTTGGTATAGTAGCCCGGACTGAGGCATTTTCTTTTCTCTCAAATATCATTTCCAGTAACAGCTGTGAAAGTATTTACTCTGGCTTCCAGGTTTAGACTGCATATTTTACCTCTAATTTTCAAGTCTTTTTCTTTATATTGCAGATCATTATTTACATACCATTCCTCCAAGATGGTGGGAATGATGCCTCTCCCATGTTTGACTTGCCATGATGCCTGTCACAGTACACTTCTACATGGTGTTTATTGAATTGATTAAATAGATTACTGAAGAGGTAATTACACAGAAATTGTCCTACAGTTATACAAATAACTCTAGTTATTGTCTATGTGCCCAGAACTGTGATTAATGCTCTGAAATATTATTTCATATAACTCTAAATTACATATAATCAGCAATGAAACTGAGTGAAATTTAAAAACTTAAATAGGTCTTGAGTCATTGAGCTACTAACTGACCACGCTGGGATTCAAATTCAGGCCTGTCAGTGTTTTGTGGGGGATTTTTTTTTTAATGCAGTAATGTAACCAGCAACATCTATGGTTCCCTGTCTACTCTCTTAGACACTAGATAGTAAACACTATTTAATATTAATATTAATATTAACACTAGATAGTAAACCTCACCTTGTCTATCTTATTTACAACATAGGTTAAATAAATCACTTTTAAATTCCTTGACGTTTCCACATATTGTAGTGCATTTAGGATTTGAACTTTAAGAACATCATTTTTAGGAATTACGTTACTCTTTTGAATTTACCTTTGATTCACTTCCAGTTTATTCTATCAATATTCCACAGTATCGAAGTATTAGTTTGTTAGAGAGCTCCCTATGCACTCACCTTGATTTTGACAGCTATTCTACTGATCACTTCCTCACTGGGTTTATTCATAATTGTACAGTATAATTATGCCAGTTTTTACATTTCCCTTCTCCTTGAGTGATATTACAATTTAGAAAGGTTGTGCATAAAAGCAAATCTCTCCGTTGTTTTAAATTTTATTTTTAAAATAGTATTTCCTAAATATAACAGTTTTATATTTCAGTGGGAAAAGAATCTGTGTCTTTCTACTTGAAACATAACCATGTGAGGCCATGCAGAGTATGGAAGAGAGTACACTCTGGCTGCCAACCCCCAGGCTCAAATCCTGACTGCATGCCTTCTGCTATTCCTCAAGCACACCAGGTGCTCTCCTGACTTAGGAACTGGGATGTCTCCTCTGACTAGATATCCACATGGCCAGCTTGCTCTCTTTCTTGAGATCCTCACTGAAGAGAGATTTTTTCAGTGATATTTAAGACCATTCTATTTAAAACTGATTTCCCACACCCTCTATATACAGTCAATGTATATAACATTACATATATATATATATATATATATATATATATATATATATAACTTATTTATTTCTTAGGTCTCCTCACCATATAATATAAGTCCTGGGAAAACAACACCCTCTATATACAGTCAATGTATATAACATTACATATATATATATATATATATATATAACTTATTTATTTCTTAGGTCTCCTCACCATATAATATAAGTCCTGGGAAAACAAATGATTTTTGGTTAGCTCAGGACTTTATTTTCAGTGCCTAATACAGTACCTACCATATAGTAAATACTCAAATATTTTTTAACTGACCAAATACATTAACATTTTCTTTACTCTTTACCATAACACATGCAATTTAAAAGGCCAATAAAACATTACTGAGGTAATGGCATGAAGCTATAATTGTGGAATTTCCAGCCACGCTAAAGAATGACAGACAGCTAGGCATTTCAAGAGAATTTATTATTAAGATATTATATAATGACAATATAATATTAATAATATATTATAATTTGTAATTACAATTTCCCCACAAATAACATGATGTGGCCAATATTAAGTAGCGTAAAATTGGGTGGGTCTTGCTATGTTTCTGACTACAAAGGAACAATGACAGTAAATCTTTTATTTCTAATTGGGTCAAATTATCTCACTTTTAGAATTATTTGATTTTATTTAAATTTGGATTATACTAAAATTAACTAACAAACAAACAGAAAATGACTTTTGGTTCCATTACCTCCATACACGTCAGTCATCCCACATTTTGCCTTTAACAGCAACAACTGCACTAGGATTCACCTCTTCCAGGGCAAAGTCAAAACGTGGATTTAATCCAACTTTTAATCAGCTGTACAGATGGGTTTATTTCATGAATACACTATACGGCACAGATGGAAGTTCCTGAATGCCTGACAAGGTGTTAAAACTGTTACTGATATTACAAAGAAATTAAAAATCAGCATAGGAAATTATAATTAGTAGGGGCTTGATCTCTGAAGATTGTATTAGCTCAGCACTTCTGAGGAAAAGAAACATATTTGTCCTTGGCAGGAAAAGAAAACATATTTGGGAAGAAAAATGTAAAAGTATACATTAGTCTTACATATCCTCAGGTTTCATATGAAATATTTTTTGGCCAAGTAAGGACTAAGTAATTTCAGTCACATGCCAAACCGGTAGAACATATGAATTCATGTATTTTAAAGAGTGTTTCAGGGGTTTGGATTTTTAAAATTCCATCCTGTCTGAAATGTAATTATGAAAGCAATACTTCAATCATGAAACAAGTACATAAGTTATGAACTTATTTTATTGATATATTAAGCTATTTCAATAAAATAAGTCATATAATAATGAGTTTCGGATAAAATGGCTGCATCTAGGGCTCAATCAACAGCATCTGCATGCAATCTAATAATTTGCCCCAAACACCTGTACCTCTTTATTATTATGAGGTTCTTTTCTTCATGGAAAATAACTTGTAAGGAGGAGATAAGCTATTTTCATTCTTCCGTTCATGCAACTCTCAATATATTAAAATTCCTGTATTCAGAATTTGGTATTTTAATGTTTTGCCATTTTCTAAGTATTAACATCTTGCATTACATTGTATCTCACAGTCTCATCATTACATCTCACATTCTTAACCTTACAACATCTTGCTCTGGTGTTCTTCCTCTCTTCCATTCCTGCTCTTCCTCCCTCCCCACTATCTACTGCAAATGTTCCTATGCCTATATATTCCTTCTATTTATGCAATGGAAAATTCCTATCTCCTATGAATTAGTAACTAGAAAGAATTGTATCGGTATAAGCACACAACATAAATTATTTTCTAGTCTAATAAAGAACTAAAAAAAGCAAGAAGAGTTTAGGAGAGATGGCTGTAAGCTAGCTGATGTATTTATTTTAAGGAGGACTGGAGGCCAGTGACATCAGTTATGGTAATCTCTAGAACCAGGCTGTTCAATATAGTAGCCAGCCACCACATGTAGCTATTGAGTAGTTAAAGTATAATTAGTTCAAACTGAGATGTGCTTGAGATATAAAATATACATTATATTTCAAGAGAAATATAATATATTGCTATGATATTTTCACATTGATTTCATGTTGAAGTGATAATGTTTTAGATATATGGTATTAAATGAAACATATTATTAATATTAATTATTTAGTAAATGGATTAAAATTCATTTCCCCCTATTTCTTTTTATGTTTGCTAATACAGCTACTAGAAAAATTTAAATTGCATGTATGGCTTGAATTTTTGGCTCACATTATATTTCTATTAGACAACAGTACTCTAGAATTTATTTAAAGAGAATATCTTAAATAGGGGAGTGTGTCCTGCAAGAGGTAATTACACATAACTTCAGTCAGATAAATAAGCTTTCTTCTCTGTCAAATCGTAATGGATATTATTAATATTTCTAAATTAATGACCCACCATACAGCTATGGCTCATTTAACATAAATTAATCTAAACAATTTCACATTTATGTGTTTTAGCTTTGTTCTTCCCATTGCAAGAACAGAAACTTTTTCTAAAGCAGCAGGGCAGGTCTGGATGAGAATCAAAGCAGCTCCAAAGGCCATTAACACTCTGAAAAGACACATACGTCATCTTAATCATTCCATGCATTTCTACTTCTCTCTGCATGCTGACCCCGGCTTTCCTCTCTAGCCCATGTTTTCTTGACTTCCCACCCGCTTTATTCTTTGTCCCCTTCAGCTTTGGCCCTTATGTGATTCCAGAAGCCTGTCCCCCAGTGTCTCTCTGATTATGATTTTTTTTAAGTTTGTTCTCAGTCAATTCTCTTTATTTTATAATTCCCATTCCCTGTGACGGGAATCTTCATGGGGTTGTCCTTGCTCATCTTGTCATGCTCTGCCATAGCTCAAAGGTGACTGGCTAACTTCTAGATGTTGCAACTATCAGGGACAAGGTCGCTTGGCAAAAACAAAACAAAGACACCATACTTTGGTCCAGAAACTGCAGGGCAGTTTCTTTCAAAAGTGCCATACTAAGGCAGGTATGTCATGAACAATGTCATACACAGTGAAAGAAATGGGATAAATCTAATTGAAAATAATGAACAATGCCCAGTACAAAAACAGGAACTTGTATGTTTACCAAAAACATGCCTAGTTTTTAATAGTTACTATTTTAATTCATTCTAATATATTTAAAAAATAAACAGAAAACAAATACACAAAAAATTCCACACACATTACTGAATGGAGATACAAAATGAAGGAGATAATCATATTGCTATATTTCTTAGTTATGTGTAGTTTTCATCAGACATTCTACATTATTTCCCCTAAAAATTATCACTCCTTTTATCCCTCTATATTTTCTGACTTACTTTAGGTAAATACAGCAGAATTGAAATATCTTGAGTATTATCAAACTGTATGCAAGATTGCATAGCTATTCCTTTTAAATTCATTTTAAATGATTGCTGTATCATTGAATATGATTTAATTTTATCTAAGGGCTGACATATAGCAAAATAAATCTTTGATTTCAAGATGCTAAAATGGTATTGTATCATTGAGAAGACTTTCATAAACAGTTTAGATTAAACAGAAATTTTATTAAGGGAAGGATAGTGGTATCGAAAGTATTGATAGTAGAAATTTAATCATGTAGAAAAAGCTGCTGATTGCCTACTCCAACAGCTATTTTTCTCTTCCAACTTAGTTGTAGTATTGTGATGTTTAGCTGACACATTGCCACCACACACTTAAAAAAAGACTCGTGAGTGCCCCTTGCAAGTATGAACTACTAGGTATGTAAATTTGAGCCAATGAGATACCAGCAGAAATGTGTGAGACAGGTGGGAAGTCTTCTGTAAAAGAGATTAGATTCACCCATTTTCCTTCCTTTGTCCTTCCAGTTACCTGGAATGAAGGAATGCAGTCTAAAGTTCTAATAACCTTCTAAGATCTGTGATGAACGTTAAAATGGAAGCCATATGCCAGGATGTTGTGTCAGGTCTCTGTGCACACCAGGAAGCAACCCAGAAACCTAGGGTCACCCATCTCCAAACCTAATTTATTTATTTATTTTTTAAAGATTTTATTTATTTATTCATGAGAGACACAGAGTGTGAGAGAGAGAGAGAGAGAGAGAGGCAGAGACACAGGCAGAGGGAGAAGCAGGCTCCATGCAGGGAGCCTGATGTGGGACTTGATCCTGGGACTCCAGGATCATGCCCTAGGCCTAAGGCAGGCGCTAAACTGCTGAGCCATCCAGGGATCCCCTCCAATTTATATGCAGATAAATAACCTTTGATACATTTTAAGTGATTCTAATTTGTGTTTTCTATTAAATGCAACTGAATCTAATCCTTATTGACAGAGTGTTACTAATGCTAAAGCCATGTTCATTTTTTAACTCACACGGGCATTTTTCCCAAAACTTGTAAGTTTAAAACTCTTCTATTGGTATCTCTACAAATGTATTTAAAAAAGAGTCAAGTTTTATAATACAAAACATTTAGATTGCCAATAGCATCTTTATATAAAAAGGACAGTTAAAACATATTTCTGATATCAATACATCTTAATACTATTTCCAAAAGGAAAGTCATAATTATGATGCCTATTCTTCCATAAACTACACATAACCTCTAAGTGATAAACATATATCTTAATAATTTTTCTAACTATAGAAGGATCTGCTGAAAACAATATTTTCCTTTTCTCTCATTGTTGAAACTTTACTTTAGTAATTCCACTACTATTGAAACTTGTAATTCTAAAATACATTAAAAATACTAATAATTGTTTTATTATGTAAATGTAATTTCTCCTTTAAAGAGATGACACATGGGATGACACCAACTGCATTTTTTATATATTTTTTTACTCACTTAACAGGATAACAGCTTTATAAGTCATGATATTAAATATCTATCATTGGCTATTGTTAGGTTTTTTAATGCTTTACCAAAATACAGCATGGTAACAAGTTAATAAATTCATGTCTGTATCAATTATGCCTTTGGAAAATTGGTGAATATAATTTTGAGTTCAAAAGCATGTGTATCTTTAATACTATTAATAAATATTTTTCAAATTGATCCCTTTGAAGAGTATATCATTTTAGCCTCTTTGCCCAAACAGATCACTTATTTTTTGTTACTGACAATACTTTTGATTTAATTTGCATTTACTTGATTAATGTATCTCTCTTGGTTTTTAAAATGGGAAAGGTAGAGTTTTCCTAAAACCATTTACCTCAGGAAGCATATATCTGCCAAGGCAGGAATGGTGCCATTGGTTTTAGTCTGCTTCGGAAAATTACATTCTATTGATAAGTGACAGGACATCAGCAGCACCAAGGTGACATGTCTGCATGTCTATCATTCTGATCTACATCCTCTTATTCTATCATCCAGTAAAAGGCCCTTGGCAAAATGTGACTATTCATTATTTCACCATTTTCCTCAATTGAGGGGCATCATTGAACAGCGCATGTGTGGGTCATTCTGTATCATGACTTTTGCTCACTAATTACTGTTGAGATGTCACAGTTCCTACCAAGAAAAAAAAAATGCTTGAGAATGTCATTTATCTAGTTCATAGAGACTGGGGAGAGACAGCAATGTTCAATTTTCACATTTTAGAAATAATAGTGACATGAACATGATACTGTTATAACCATGTAATAATTTTGACAATAATTGCCAAGTATTATACTTCATGCCACGTTCTCATTTAATTTCTTAGTTCTTTATGAAGCAGTTTTAATCTCTATACTCATATTGCTCTGAGAGCTTAATCAATGTTTTCCTGATCACACAGCTAATTAGCTCTAGTGTTAAGTTGGTTGAATGGTCAATATCCATTTCTTCCTCTCCACTTAATTATAGAACCTTGGTATCATTTGAAGTGTCTATCTCTGCTACATACAGCCACATGTATCAAGAACAGCTGGGTACATGCCAAGCTCCAGAAAGCAAATTCTCATGAGAACCAGCCATATGGTACTGCCCTGGTATTGCTCTTGATCAAGGATTAGAACCATTATATAATCTGGTCCAACAGGATCAAAGGAGAAGGTTCCACATTTGGGAAAGAGGTTTGTTTTTATGGACTCCTGCATGTGAAGGAAACTGTCCAAATTGTCACTTGCATTATCTTGTAAACATGAGAACTAAAATGAATCTGACACCAGGCAGTAGAATATAGAAGAAAGTTCTGGATTTCTCTCTGACATTATTGAATCACTGATCTGACTGCATCAAGATACTTAGGGAAGTATACATTTTCTTATTTTTTAAAAAGTCAGTTTGAATCAGAGTTTCGATTGCTTGCAGCCAGAATCTCCCAATTTACTCCTGTGGCCTCCCAGAGACAAGAATCAACCTCCTTCAACTGCCCTATCCTTCCAGAAAGTAGGGCTAGCTTTATTTAGGGAAAAATCTCATTTGGGTAAATATATGATTTAAAGATAGCAAATAGTTTAATGATTCAAATTGGAAACCCTGACAAGACAGTAAAAAAACAATAAAGTTCTTCTTGTGTAGAAAATTTAACCTTGATTAATTCTTTTTAAAAATGAAACAAGAAAAAGACTTTGGCATGTATATTAGGGAGAGAGAAGAAAATCAACCAATGGTGTGTTACTTGAGATGCATAAGTAATATATTAAAAAGGATAAAGAAGACAACACAGATGATAGTAACAGGTTCTCAAAAGCAAATCTATTTTTATTTTGACTGTTATTTATCTGACTTCCTAACCCAAGCTTCTCCAAACCTTGAAGACTTAGTTAAAAACTAATCCTGAGTGAAAAAAATGCAGGTGGGAAGTAAAATAAGTTACGGTCTTCTAATCTATGCTATTCGCCATCAATGTGATCAGGTTTGTCACTTTCGTGTGTATGTTTGTATGCGTGTGTGTAGACATTTGCATGACTCAACTACATCCAGTGTTGTTTGGTGTAATTCTTGTCCTTAAGAGACATACAGAGACTAGTATCTCTGACATGCAAGGTTGGAGCAGCAGACACTTAGTAAAGAACACAGAATGATTTATATGTAGTATTGCATTATTAATATTTTTCCCAAGTGAATGAAGTCTGTTAAAAGGTAAATGTTGAGAAAATGTTAAATTTGTAAATTCTGCTTTATTTTAGTTATTTTAAATAATGCTTTTGAACTTTAACCCAGTGTTTTTCAAACCTGGCTAGCCTTTGGAATCACCAGAGGAGAACTTTTCCCCCAATCATTCAGGGACGCAGTACTAAAATCCTCACTGTCAAGGGGAACATACACATTTTATATTACCAATGCGCCATATTAAAGTCTTTGATAAGAACGTATGTTGGAGAAATCAACACACTTTTTAGAGAGAAGGATTCTTCAAAATTTAAAGACACAGGCCTGGAAATATGTAATCTTGGTTTTTTGTATTTTTTTTGGTTTTGTTTTTTGTTTGTTTTTCATTTCGACTCACGTTTGAGGTAGTCAGGGAGATGGCATGGGCACCAGACAACTGGTCCTGGTTTAAATTCCTCTTTACCATGTTACTGTTTGGCAACCTTGGGTAAATTATATGACTTACTTGACTGTTGCCTTCCTCATCTGTAATATGGTAATATAAATAATATATATGTTATAGAATGTGACTGTTAAGTTGAATAGCATTTGTAAAGGCATTTAATAATGCCTGGCACGTTTAGCATCTCCCTGTTGTTCTAATACTAAGTTTTGGAATTGCTTGCTGGCTCACAGACTTCCCACTCTGAATTTCAGGCTAAAATTTCAGTCTATTATCTCCCAAGGTACAAAAAGAAACAGTATTTCTTTCTCTCTAGGCTTCAAGTCAATATCTTAAAGGCTCTAAGGAAAACTCAAAACAAAATAAAGCAAAAAAATCCCAGCAAACTAAACTTATCCTACTACTGTCCTCCCTGTTTGGTCTTCTCTCTTTCCTAGCAACATAGGATACAGGCAGAGGTTTCTAGAAATAAGACTTCCGCTCTGACTAGCGCATCCAGAATTTCCTTGATTCTTTACAAATCCACTGGGCTATAAAAATTGGTTCTGCTCTTCTTCCTCTCCTGGCCTTCACCAGGAGGATTCAACAATCCTAAACACCCAAGCAACCATTACAACAAAGACATTTCCCATTTATGAGTGTTTTCCTTGTGTCGAGGGTCTGCAGTGAAACATTTATAGATGTTCAATTTAATCCATTATAAAGTCCCTATGGATTATGGGTAATGCAGACCCTGAGGAACTTGCTCATGTTCAGCTGGGTGACATCTAGCAAAGCTGAGAAGTGCATAAATGTCTATCTGACTTAGTAGTCCAGATTTTTAATCAGCAGTCTTCCATCTCACGGCAATCTCCTAGGTGGCTTACAGTTCCTATTAGCCAGGCCATTAACATTACAAAAATTTCTATTTCAACCAGTGCCTACTGTTCCCACACATACTGAAATGATTCTTCCTTGCCAATTTGGCAAACTTAAATTTTTACTTCCAGCTTATCAAAACAGGCTCCACATAGTAAGGCAATAATTTATCTACAGTGCTTTTTTTTTTTTTTTTTTTTTTTTTTTTCAGTTACAAAGGTTTTTGCTCTCAATCTTGCTTCTACTAACAGAGCAACTAAACCTACTTCTGGACTGCACAATGGATTACAAATGTTTTCCTTGCTCTATATTCTCTACTAGTAAAGCAAAATTTAAGATTGCAACTTCCTGCCAACACCCTTTATCCTTCTTTCCTTCTTTATTGGTCTTGCTAACAGTTACTATCTTCCAATATTTGCTTCTTTTATTATCTGGCCCTTCTTCATAAAACACAAGCTCTATAAGGACAGAATTTTTGTTAGTGTTGTTTGCTGCTATATCTTCCACATCTAGAACATATAGCGTATAAGAGATGTTTAATAAATATTTGCTAAATTAATAAGTTAAAAAATGAACAGTGGATAGATGTATCTATTATTTGGTAAAGAATTCTGTTACTTTTGGATAATGCTGAAGTCTATAATACTTTATCAACAAAAAATATTTCCAGAGAACCTATTTTGTAGTAGAATAGCTGTATTGCAGGATATTTACTAGGTGATATTAATCTGTCATTAAAGTGGCTCTTTCAATTCTTGTTTCCACAATGAACAGGAATTTCACTGAAGCCACATGCAGACTACTTGGTATTTTGAGACTTTTAAAATTTTTCTTCAACCAGAGAGGTTTGAAATGATATTTCACTATAGTTTTATTAGCACTTCTTTGTTAGTTAATAAGGTGAAATATCATTTCATACAACTGTAATTTTTTCTCTTCTGTAAAATTATTTTGCCAATTGCTCCCCCATAGATTATTGTTTTTATTCATATTGATGCATCAAAGTTCATTATATATTTTGCATAGTAATCATTCATAGATTTCATAGACTAAGTAAGTGGAAAATATGTTCCGGTTAATGGTCTGAATTTTCATTCAGTTTTTTGGTAACCTCACACAGAGTTTCTTATTAATTGTACTTGAATTTATTAACCTTTGTCTGCATATGATATAATTTTTTTGTCTATTTTAAAAGAGATCTTGTATTGCAGAGATATATTTCTATATTGGCTTCTAAAAGTTCACTAATTTTTCCTTACATATTTGGTTCTTTAATGCATCTGGGATTGATTTTTGTGTATGGTGTGAGGCAGGGGCCTACTTAATGTTTTTATTTAAATGAATAACAAACTCTCTCATCAATATTTATTGAAAATTTGATCCTTAACCCAATGATATTCAATGTCACCTCTCTCATATATCAAATTTTACTATTTCCTTTTCGAGTGCCCAATCTCATATATAGTTTCAAACACTATTCCTCTATATGGCCAGAAACCCTCAGCCATATTTTTAATCTGTGGAACTTTATATAGGATTAGAGAAGAAATCTCATGTCATTCAGGAATCTAATCACCTAGCTGTTTTTAAAATTGTATTTTATCTTAGTCAGTCAATGTAAGTTCTCTGTGGGAGTTATGTTTCAATAAATAATCAATCAAACATAATGTAGGAAAGTTAATACTCAAATGTGAGACAATTTCTAAACAGGCAATTTACTATCACTATGCAAATTCTCAGCTCTGAGCCTGTAGCAAGGCAGACCTTATTGTGTAAGGTTAGCTATCATCTTTCACCACGCAGTGGATTTATTGCCAGAGTAGGTGGAGTGACTTCACTTTCTATTGTAGCTCTGTTAATCTGCAATAATGTGAGAGCAAGGCTTTGCACATAAACACATCGGGAAATTAATACATTTTAAATAAGTACAGCAAAATCAAGGTTGGTGAGTCATAACACACAGAGAATTTAATGTTTGACAATTATTATATGTTTTGAATTTGTGAAGCACTCAATATATTATAACTTGGGCAATGTTCTATAAAAATAATTAAGTATATGTTTAAAAGAGAGCTCATTACAATGCTATGCTAGTATACCCTTCAGTGAAATAAATTTAGGTTCTTGGCAATGTTAAAATGACTAACTCTGCAGGACTGTAAAGATTTTGAGATTTACATGCACTACATACAATAGCATTTTGCTGTAATAGCTTTCTAAACATATATAAACCACACTGTCTTTACTCTTCCCCTAACATGTGACTTTCCTATAATATAAATATTATAGTGTATCAATTACCACCCAAATATATCGATTATGTCCCCCAAAATCTTAGTTGACCCAAAGTCAATAAATACTTATTCTAAGACTCTTAAAGACCAGGTTATGAATTTTGCAATGGAAATCAATAATTTCCTATTTAGAATGCTTACTTTGCTACACAGAGCACTTTGCAAATTTCACTTCACAAAACTCCAAGGGTCTATAAAAGGCATATTTGTGTGGTTTTATGTAATGTAATCATTGAAAATATTTTTCTTCTTGGTTAGTCTATCACCTTCAGCATTTATTCCAGGGTCATGAAGAATTCCTCAGTAGTAGGAAACTGACTATATTAATATATACAGCTGTGGACAAATTATTACAATAACATGCAAGTTAAAATTATGTGAACATAGCTTTTATTAAATATATAACACATGTATACAAACTAATTCTATACAGTTAAGAGAAAACAGGCCATGTATATAGGACATACTATAAACCAAAGCTTATGATATTTTGTCACATTACTATAGGTTACCTTTGAAAATTTCCAATCACTAAATTGAGTCCATGCATACACACACACATACACACACACACACGTCTTGCATATACATGCATATATATGTCTGTGTGTGTATATATACATACATGCATATATATGTATATGTATACATGCATATATATGTTACATATTTGTGTTGTAACATGTCATATATGTGCTACATATGTTGTGCAGACATATTTGATACATATAACATTCATAGACATGTATAGACTTAACTTTGTGATCATAATTTTTTTCAATAACATATTTGTGGATTTTGCACTTAAGGGCAGAATAACAAAGCAAAACAAACACTAAATTAGTATAATTAGGATAGTTACATAGAGTACACTGGTATCTAAAATGTTAAATAGAGGGCAGTCTGGGTGGCTCAGCAGTTTAGCACCGCCTTCAGTCCAGAATGATCCTGGAGACCTGGGATCGAGTCCCATGTGGGGCTCACTGCATGGAGCCTGCTTCTCCCTCTGCCTCTCTCTCTCTCTCTCTCTGTGTCTCTCATGAATAAATAAATAAAATATTTTTTAAAAATGTTAAATAGAATCACTGAAATAATTTAAAAATAATTTTGATGGTGAATCAAAGAATGAATAATATTTTCCCCTTGGTTGGATTTTATTAGTATGGTGGGATCCTTTGTGAAAGAAAACAAATAAGCAAAAAAGATTAAAATTGGCTTTTGCTAGCAATTTAACAATTTCACAACACTGTACACGTAATATATAAAAGATAGACTACATGGTACCTTAAAATGCATTGTCATATGACAGTCAGAAGACCTGGAACCTGGCCTTACATTTAGTCTGTGAACATCTCTCCTCTACCAGGCACCCATCTTCAGAGAACTTGGACTCTACTGATTTACTGCTAATTAACCATGATTATATGCACTTACCTATACTCTTTCAACAAATATTAGATTTAATGCAAAAGTGGGTGTAGTGAATTAATTTTACTAGGGATAGATGAAAAGAAAATGTCTTTTAAAAAGACACAGTCTAGAATAATAGAGCTAGAAAAAAATTAATTTGATGAGACATTGATTTTGCAGGTGAGGAAAAGTAGGGCCCAAGATGTAATTAATTATAAATACCATTACTACATTGAATCTAGTGATACTGTTCACTCTTATTACCACCTCACTGAAGTATATGTAAACAACCCTCATGTTGTCTTTCAACATTTGTAATGTCTTTATTTATTTATTACTAGTGCCAGAACTTAATTTGAGTCTTATGAAATGATTTATTGTTATCAAATTTATCTCTTTGTAGACAAATATATGACTCTATCATTTAAAATCCAAGGGAGGAAAAAGAGGGCAAGGAGTTTGCTATTAGAACCTAATTTCTTTCAGAAAGAATTGTGCTGAAAACTTTAACATCTGTTGTACTTGATTATTGACGCTTTATTTTCATTGGCTTCCCCCAAAAATGCTGCTACACTCAAGCAAGTAGATTAAATGTTATTAGCTTTAATACCTTTTAAAACAAGTAATCTGTTGAGGTGATAATGGAATTTAAAGTAAGTACATTCATTATATTGGTTTTTACACTATTGTGGTTTCCCTGTTGGCCACATGAATCTCTTAACCTGACATTGCTAATTACAATTATAATAAATGGCATATATACATGTGATTAACTTCACACTACACTCTAAGCAGACGTAAAGGTAACTGAAGAACTCCACTGTCACTTATAATTCTAAAATTCTAAGAAATAGGGATCCCTGGGTGGCGCAGCGGTTTGGCGCCTGCCTTTGGCCCAGGGCGCGATCCTGGAGACCTGGGATCGAGTCCCACGTCGGGCTCCCGGTGCATGGAGCCTGCTTCTCCCTCTGCCTGTGTCTCTGCCTCTCTCTCTGTGACTATCATAAATAAATAAAAATTAAAAAAAATAAAAAATAAAAAAAATAAAATTCTAAGAAATACTGTGTTTGCTATTTTCTTACAAATAAGAAATGGAGATTATTCACATAAACACATGAACCCATTAAAATCAGAAATTTAGACTGCAATTATTACTTGCTAACTTACTATGAGATGAAAGGCAATGAGTCTCATTGAGAAGGAAGGAAGGAGGGAAACAAGGGAGGGAAGGGCAGACAAGGAGGGGAGAAGGAAAGAAAGGGAGAAACATTAATGGGCAAGATCCGAGAGCAATCTTCCCATACTAATACACCCCAATTTAGATTTTCAGTTACTTAGGCTTGAAGAATTGGCTCCACTGTTATACATGGCTAGAGGCATAGTTTCAATACTTCTTTTTGTGTCAAGACACCTGTCTTTTTACTTCAGTGCCAGAAGGGTTTAGCATCTTGTCACTGAAGCAACACAGCCTGCACATTTATAGGTGTCACTCACTCTACCATCTGTTCCTTAGGATAACAGCCACCATTATCACCCAGCCTCCACCTGAGGCTTTAACAATCTCTGTGGATTAAAGTTCAGATCTACAAGGAAGAATGGCTAGCAGGAATGTTGCCATTCAACTTTGCTTGACCTTAACTCTCCTGCTGTCAATACTGTATTGCAGCCTGTTAACTTGCTTTTTCATCCTGTGTGTATATTGCACTGTAAAGTTCTTGATTAAGCAATGAAACTATATAAAAGCCTTTGCACTGTTATTAGCATTTGGGCCCTTTTTCTGCTTCCACTTTACTAAAACACTCAAGGCTACATCTATAGTATTTTAATAAATACATTTAAAATGAATGAATCCTAATTAGATTTTAGTTCTAGGGTCACTAATCAGATAGTTTCAAAAGTGGAATTAACTCAAATACACACACATATAGAAACTGAAATAAGAAAAAAAGGACAGTATTGTTAAAAGCTAACGAACACACGATAAAGTTTCTGAATGGCTTATTTAACATATCAATTATTTTTCCTTTGTAGTCTAAAATAAATAGCATTATGTGGAAATATATAACATGCTTAACAAATACTTACAGTCTACACTTTCATGAAAGGTACCTCCTGACAAATAGTTTATAAATACCTTTAATCAAACAATCCTAGTCAATATATGACTGGAGGGAAAAAATGTGGTGATGTGGTGATTTCCCACTCTTTCTTAATTTACTCTTTCTTTACTGTTGATATGCAATGCTTCCACACCAGAAGTGGTATTTTTATGCCCCCTGTATTTTTATGGCTGTCATCATTTCTATGTAAGACATTCTTCCACGTTCAAATGATAGGGCAAAGGAAGTGGGCTCTGTTTATTCATTACCAATCAAGCTAATAAAAATGTTTTGCAAAGATGGTAAAACATGATAATGCTGTCAGTTTAAGGCAGTTCATTACAAGGAGGAATGTTTGTGCTCATTTTGTTCTACAACTGAACTTTTACTGTGGCTATAAAACAGCATCCCTTTGTTACTACAAACAGTGAATTCTGCTGTATCCTCTTGCTTTCCCCACTGATTTGTTTGTGTGCTTGCTCATCGCTTTTGGAAGGATTCAGCTCTTCTCTCCTCTGGGAAGCAGTAACTGTTGCCCAGTAATGTTCCAGGATGGCTGTCTGCAAACTCTCTCCTTCATTTTATAGGCAATATTAGCAGGTTAATCAGTGATTTATTCAACAAAACAAATAATTTAGGCTTTCACTGCAGCATGATACT
This sequence comes from Nyctereutes procyonoides, assembly GCF_905146905.1. Classification (NCBI taxonomy): domain Eukaryota; kingdom Metazoa; phylum Chordata; class Mammalia; order Carnivora; family Canidae; genus Nyctereutes; species Nyctereutes procyonoides. The sequence goes on from NW_026575121.1 coordinate 21,676,155, forward strand.
TCTATAACAATTAGCATGATCCTTTAGGGTCATTTTCTACCAGTTATCACTAGCCATTGGCTTATGGGAACCTCTGGCTTTCATCTGCAGTTGGCGAGCACTTACATGTCATGACTACTCCTGATCCATCTGAATATGTGTAAAGGAAGCTTATTTCTCAGCCAGCTTCACATTTACTATAGCATTGTGGCATTTTTGTAATGTGCACAGAAGCTAGAGAAGAATAATGTTGCAGCCCCTGTATGCAAAACATGTGAGCCTACCAAGGAACGACATGATAATGTCAATGTAATGTTCTCATTATTGCAGTGGTGTTGCTTGTAACCATTAGTCTCCTTTCTTCAATTAGTGACAATCATTTAAGCAGTATCCCAGTCTACTGCAGATAGTGACAGCTTTCTCAAACAGCTCTCCTTCTCTAGTTGAAAAAAGAAAGTAAGACCATTTTTTAGTTCTATATGGTATTGATCTAAGGCAGATATAACTTGGGGATCCCTATAGGAAGTATACATAAATAATAAACTGAACAGATGAAAAAATAGCATTATTGAGAAGATAATTTCATTCTAGGGAATTAATTCATTCAACAAATATTTATTGAGCTTCTACCACACACATTATAAAAATGATGATTAAAATAGTTCTTGCCTTCAAGAAGCACAGAGTCTAGGGAGACAGACATAGATACATAATCATACCATATTTGTATTGATACAATAAAAGCCAATCAAAGTATATCAGCATTCAAGATGAGAATAGAGGTGCCTGGGTGGCTCAGTCAGTTGGTCATCCAACTCTGTTTTGGCTTAGGTCATGATCTCATGGGTACTGGGATGGAGCCCGCATTAGGCTCCTTGCTCAGCAGGGAGTCTGCTTGAAGATTCTCTCCCTCTGCCCCTCCCCCCATCATGCGTACACTCTCCCTTTCTCTCTCTCTCTCTCTAATAAATAAACAAATCTTTAAAAACAGTTAAAAAAGAGAATAATTGACACAGGAAAAGAAGGAAAATGTTAGGCAGAGCTACAAAGAAAAGGAAGTTTCATTTTTGTGCTAGAGCAAGACTTTAAAAGTGGGTAGTGGAGAAGAAAATTCTATGCAAAGAATATAAGTGCAAAGACATAAAGCAAAGAAATGATATGGTTCAGTAAAGGAATTTCAAGAAATTCTGTCTCACTAATTCATATGTTGAGATAGAGAAAAAGAGCCAGGAGATCCAGGGATGTAAACAAAGAAACAATTGAGGATATAGTTCTATGCCATGTAAAGTAATTAAGACTCTATCCCATAGGTTACAGGGATCTGTTGATTGGGATTTTACTCTTAAAATAAGTACTGTTTTAATCTTTCTAGTGCCCTAGGCATTACTTATAGTGGTTTAAAGACATTCAACCCACCCATATTCAGATTTCTTGCGGAAAGTGGGATAAGGAGTCATTAAAGATACAAGATGATAATCACATATATTTATTTAAAATTATTTTTTAACCCATAATCCAAATGTGTGTAGGTTTTGAATTAGAATTTAGCACTTTGTCATAGTGACATGGATCTCTGAATTGTAAAAGTTTGGCTGTTTCAGGTTTATTAAAGAATAAAGTTACTGCAAAACAAAAAAGAATAAGGTTACTGCAGAATACAAAATATTAGTCCTCTAGTAATGAATATTCTAAGTAAACCGTGTAAATCATAATTTTCAAAAACAATTTTGCACAAATGGTAAAGGAGGGTATCGCCAAGTTGGTACATATGCTATGATGAATAAAACATATATGATTATTTTTTACAAAATAACATTGAACCCTCTCCATATGATATGGCTTCCTTTTGTTCATAATTCCCTCACATAAATATGATTGTATTTAAAGAATACACACATTAAAATAAACACAAATGATATTTTAAAAAATAAGGAGCAGCATTGTATATAGACAAGAACAGGAGATTGTAAATCTCAGATGGATTATTAATGCCTTTTCACAGTTTAGCTGGAATCTTCCTCTTTGGCCTTTTCTACCAATCATATCTGGTTACAACATGGTGTTCTCAGCCCATATGCACAGAAATCACTAAACACTTTGTTTTGTTTTGTTTATGGGATAAAAAGAAGGAGGAGAACAGAAAGGTGGAGAGAGAGAACAAGGAGGAGGAAGAGGATAATGAAAAGAAGAGGAAGAAGGAAGTAATTCTTAGGAATCAGTCTTTTTTCTTATTTTTCCATATGCCAGTATCAAATTAGATATTCACTAAATTCTCTACTAACGTGAATGCAGTTCTGTGAAACATATGACCATCTTTTCAAAGTGTGTTCTAAATATGACTTAACCACAATATTCTATAATTTTTTTAAAGATTAAATATCCTAAAGGATTTGATTTAGTAATTAAAATGATCACTTTTTCCTGGTCAGTGAATCTCTAGAACCAAATGCTCCTTTAGGAGAGTCTCTACCCTCTTCTCTTCCTTTCATCTTCCTTCCTCCTTTGGAGTAATAAACATTTCTAATAGCAGGCATAATTGTTCACAGACATTAAATCTAGACAAAAGACTATGTTACAGAGAAAGGACTACAGTTACCCCATCAAGATTAGAAAAGGAAAGGTTGATTCCCTCTGCATTTGTATAAATGTGGACATATTTGAAATGGTCTCTTGGCAATAGAGGCAGTTATTCTGAAGGAGAGTTTTGGCTAATGGAAACCTGTCCTAGGCAGCAGTTTAGAGCTGCTGGAATCTCAGGGCTGCTTCATTCATTCATTCATTCATTCAATCAAGTTTCTAACAGCAAACACAATCTTTCACCCATAACATTTTCTTCCAAAGAAGGTGCTTTCAATTAGAAATTACTGGTATGCAAAAAAGGCTCCAAATTATTTGAATTATTTTACTCTGTGATCTTTATTCCTGTTCCTTTTTATTTATTTTTGTTTAGATTTCATTTATTTTTTTAAGAAAGAGAGAGAGAGAGAGGGAAAGCACAAGAAGGGGGAGGGACGAGGGGAGAAGGAAAAGCAGACTCCCCACTGAACAGGGAGCCATGCAGGCTCAATCCCAGAACCCCAGGATCATGACCTGAGCTAAAGGCAGATGCTTAATTGACTGAGTCACTGAAGTGCCCTCTTTTTTATTTTTAAAGAGAATACTTCGCCATGCTTTCTCTTGTATATTTCACAACCACACTTTACTATGCACTTTAAACTCCTTTCTTATCTTAAATCTTTGGATTTACATCCACATATTGCTTTTTTCTAGGTGGAAAGTACAAGAGATAGTTAATACGATCCAATGGTCAAAAACGTAAGCACAGTGACTGAATAAAGAGAGTCCATTAGCCTACTGTGAAGAGCCTGTCATCCCACATATCATGCCAAGGACATATGGTTGACAAAGTGGAGACTGCGCACTATGAAAATCACCTAAGAAATCTTACTGCTTTTCAAATCAAAACTACAGTGAGATATCACCTGATATCTGTTAGGATAGCTGTTATCAAAAAGATATGTGATAACAAATGCTGGTGAGGATGTGAAGAAAAGGGAACCTTTATACACTGTTGGTAGGAATGTAAATAGGTGCAGCCACTATGCAAACAGTCTAGGGACACCTGGGTGGCTCAGTGGTTGAGCATATGCCTTCAGCTAAGGGTGTGATCCTGGGGCCCTGGGATCAAATCCCACATTGGGCTCTCCTTGGGGAGCCTGCTTCTCCCTCTGCCTCTACCGCTCTGTGTCTCTCATGAATAAATACATAAAATATTAAAAAAGAAAGAAAGAAAACTGTCTAGAGTTCCAAAAATATTTAAAAACTGAGCTACTATATTATCCAGCAATCCCTTCAGGGTATACCCAAAGAAATTGAAATTATGTTTTTCAAGAGATACCTGCACCACTATGTTCATTGCAACATTATTTACAATAGCAAACACATGGAAACAATTTAAGTGTCTGTCAGTAAAGGAGTGAATAAAGAAAATGTGACTATTTATATGGAGAAAGAGAGATAGAATAATATCATTTATATATGCATAAATGTGTGTGTGTGTATGTGTGTGTATAGTTCAGTCATAAAATGAAGAAAGTCTTGGCCATTTGCAACAACATGAATGAACCTGGAGGGCATTAGGTTAAATGCAATAAGTCACACAGAAAAAGCCAAATACGGTATGGTCTTACTTACACGTGGAATCTAAAACAGTCCAAATCATAGAAACAGAGTGGATTGGTGGTTGCCAAGGGCTAGGAGATGGGGGAAATGAGAAGTTGGTAAAAGGGTAAAAATTTTCAATTATAAGATGAATAAGTTCTTAGGATCTAATATATAACAAGCATGGTGACTATAATTGATAGTACTGCATTGTATAATTGAAATTTACTAAGAAAATGGGTCTTAAGATTTCTCGCTAAAAAGAAAAAAAGGTAATATTTGAGGTGATGGATGTGTTAACTTGATTGTGGGAATCCTTTCACAATGTGTATGTATATATATCATTACAATGTACACTTTAAGTATATTACAATTTTATTTGTCTATTATACCTCAATATAGCTGGGTGTGTATTGGAATCTTGCTACATTAGTGTATTATCACATTAATTTCTAATCTTGATGAGTCACTGATGAACATATGATTGACTTTACTAGCAAGATGTCCAATATGTAGTAAAATTATTTTCCCTTAATAGCAATATTCAGTAATTATCAGCTGAGAAATATAAAGTCAGTACTTACTTCATTTACAATTTATTCTCAGGTAATAAGGAATGACTATATGTTATCTCCTCCTGTTTTCCCTTTAATACAACCACTGATTTATGATAATGAATAATCAGTGATTTTAAATTATCATTCCTCATAACTTTCATTAAAACCCTACCTTCTTTTATTTTTTGAATTTTTAAAAAGATTTATTTATTTTATTTTTGAGAGGGAGCACTAGTGGGAGGGGGCAGAAGGGGAGGAAGAGATAATCTCAAGCAGACTCCTTACTCAGTGTGGAGCCCCACTTGGGGCTTGATCTCACGAGCCTGAGATCAAACCTGAGCTGAAACCAAGAGCTGGCTCCTTAACCAACTGCACCACACAGATACCCACAAACCCTACCTTCTTTTAAATATCAATTCACAATATCAGAAACCAGGGTCAAAAAATGGAATATTTTATGAGTCTGTCTGAACTTTGGACACTTAGCAATCTGAGTAAGAGTTTTAAAATTCCTGTCCACCAGAAAGTTTTGTTGACTCAGTCATTTAAATCTTCCCTGAATCTGACCACGTCTCACCACTTCTGTACCATCCTGGCAGTAGTCACCTGGACTGGAGCAGAAACTTCTAACTTACATGGTCGCTTCCCTCCTAGCTACCTGTATAATCTTACAGAAGCCAGAGGCCTATTTTAAAATTTGTAATCTATAGTACTTGATTTACTTCCTCAAAACATCCACTGGTTTCTTATCATATTTAGAATAAAATCCAAACTATTTTCTGGGGTCACTGTTACAATGCTGTCCAGCAGTTGCAATCTCTGACTTTATGATATACTCAAGTCAACCTTTTGATCTTTTCCTCCATAAAACCAATCTCTTTTGGTTTCCCTAGGGTCTATTCCTTCTTCCTGACATACCTTCCTCCATATTGTTGAATTTAGCCTCCTTTATGCATCATTCAAGTCTTTGTTCAACTAAATAACTCCTCACTACTCAGCTACAGATTAACCTTATCCAACTCCCACTGTCAATCATCATATACTGCTTTGTTTTTCATTCTTTTTCTTTTTTTTAGATTTATTTATTTATTTTAGAGACACACACACACACACAGAGAGAGAGAGAGAGAGAGAGAGAGAGAGAGATAGAGAGAGAGAGAGAGAGAGAGAGAGAGAGAGAAAGAGGACTGGCGGAGGGGGTGAGAGAGAGAGAAACTCCAGCAGACTCTTTGCTAAGCTCTGAGCCTGATGAAGGTTGTAGGGTAGAGGACTGCATCTCAAGACTACAGATTGTGACCTGAGCTGAAACCTAGAGTTTGCACACCTAAAGGATGGTGTCACCCAGAGGCCCCTGCTTTGTTTTCTTACCACTTCTGAGAGTATATTATGCATATATTTACTTATTTACTTGTTTATAATTTGTCTCCAACTTCCTTATATAAGCATCTAAACTACAATGTTTGTTTGTTTTACTAATAAATCTTCAGTGCCTAGCTAGGGCAGGTTGGATATCTACTTCAAATGAATAGATGAAAGGTACTTTGGTTATCTAAAAATTTTGAGAACAAGGTTTCAGTCAGTAAAATGCATAACCTGCATATTAATTTTGATTAAGTTACTCGGTACATTTAAATCTAACCAGAAAATCCTGGGAGAAATTAAACTTTGATTTTAAATCACAATGTAGGCCAAATTGCTCTTTGTATAAACATATTTAACAACCTCACTATTCCCCATTTTCCTTACTTAAAATGGGGATAATAATGATATGCACTTCCCAAGGTTGTTTTGAAAATTAAACAAGTTAATACATGTTAACCACTAAGAATAATGCCTGGTACTTATAAGCATTCAATAAATGGTGACTCTTATTATTACTATTGTAATTTAGGTCAAACCAAAATGCATTTACAGCATCTCCATTCCTATTTCACAGTAAATGCATCCTTCTTAATTCAAAATGTGTAGTCTGAAAATTCTTGGAGGCCAAACCAAGTCTATATGTATCCCCAGCATCTCATAAGTTCCCTGGAAAATAACAGATATTCAACAAATGCTACTTGACTACATTAATGAACGTGATTGAAAATAAGCCTGATTCTTTTGTGGTGGGGAGAAGATTAAGCAATAACATTAGCTTTCTTTTCAATAATGAGGGTTTCTTGCACCATGGTGTGTTTATCTAGAACCATGTTAACTAAGTAGCAACCAGAAGAAAATACAGTGACCTTTTTTTCCACTTTTCTGTGTGTTCTAGGACAAAAGTATAGACATTGTCAAGGTCACAGAATCAAATGCTCATTGGGGCTGATTAATAAAATTATACTTACTGATATTTGCACTGTAACAAATTTCCATCTTAAAGCAAAATGAAGTTTACATATTGCTGCAGGCATTGTGCAAATTAGAACTTCATTAAATATTAATGAATTACTCTTTGTGGCCAATTGTTATGCAAATTACCAGAGTGTCAGAATTTATCATTTTATTTGGTTGAGGATTAAGGAGAAAAATGCTTTTAAACATCAAGCAGCTATCTATAAACTACTATATAAATTCAAGGAAGAAAATGTTATATAATTCCTGAATGTTCAAAATTGCCATGCAGTTTTTTGGTTATTTTATTATTTATTTATTTAGTTAGTTAGTTAGTTATTTTAAATATATATATATATTAATTCAATGTATATGTAGTTCAAATTGCAGAAAGGTTAAGGTATATTATTAAGGAAATGGAGAGTAGTCCTGTGGATTTTGAAATTCTTTTGAACATTTTTTTGAACAAAAATCCATACACAGTCTATTTCTCTATAAATTATTTAAGCTAACTATATTAACTTCAGAAAATAATTTATGCAGTTTATTTCCAAAGAATTCATCAGACCCCAAATCAGGATTTATTTATATATATATATATATATATATATATATATATATATGATATTATATATTTATATATACATTGAATTCTTAATTTTCATAATGTGTGGACTATGGGATTTTTTAGAATAATTTTCTGAGAGGAAATATAACGAAATGGTGAAAACACTTCTAAACCAGCCATACAAAATTCCCCAATCAGATCTCTTTTTTTCCTAGAGCTATTCATTATTTGCTTTAGTCAGCTCTTAAAAATTAATTCTAGTCAGTATTTATCAAAGCTTCCAAAATACAGTTCTAACAACGGATTTAGTCCTAAGTGATCACAGATACTATTAACGAGAAAAATACTCAGTGACACTTGTTAAAGACACTAAGGCAGACTTTATTGAGGACTACTGCAATAGGCACAGGGCCTATTGCAATGGGATTTTACAGTGTGGAAGCATTTGGGCTCAATTCCATATACAGCTTGTGCGAGTGGGAATTTTTAGCCAAAGAGTAGGGTAGGGGTCTGTGGATGGAATCACTAAGAGGAAACACCAATTCCCAGTTGTAAAGGGAATTCTGGCTAAACCAATCTAATAAGATAGGCCAGGGTAATGAGACACCACCTAGGAAATGGTGGAGGATGAGGAACCCTGACAGATAGCGAGGATGATGAGATATCAAGGGCGGAGGTTCTGGTTTAACTAATATAGCACAATTCTTGCTAAATTGATTTTTAAGGAAGTCCACAGATGAGGCTTAGAAAAGGATCAGGAGCCTGACTAAAGTTCGATCAATTAAAGAGTCTTTGTCAAGGCAAAACTTCTCAGAAGGGTGATTTCTTTTTTAAAATACTGCCTCTGCAATATAAAATACCATGAACAGAGTCTGGCACACACAAGGGCATTTATTAATATAAGATATTTAAAACAATGAAAATGTTAATAAATATTAAGCATAATTTTTCTCAAGTAAAAATTGAGATTATTCACATATTTCACTTTAGGAATATTTTGAAATCAGAGATGTAATAATTATCATTATAATAACGTGTTTTGTATGGCCTATTTCTTAAAGATAATGAAGAATCTCATTCAAATGAGAAATATGGTAGGCATTATCCATTTCATCGTTATTTAATCTGTTATAAAGAAGGTCCACTACTGTGGATTATTTTTTAAAGATAGATTTATTTATTTATTTATTTATTTATTTATTTATTTATTTATTTAAGACACACAGAGAGAGAGAGAGAGGTAGTGACTTAGGCAGAGGGAGAAGCAGGCTCCCCACAGGAACCCTGTGTGGGACTAGATCCTGGATTCCAGGATCACATCTGGAGTCTAAGGCAGACACTCAACCGCTAAGCCACCCAGATGTCCCTACCGTGGATTGTTGTGAAAGTTCAAAAGTACTTAATTTTTCTGTCACAAGAGTCATTAAACTTTTAAAAATCCACCCAAATAATTAAAAAAAAACTATTAACATATGGTTTATAGGGTGATTTGTTTATTTCTATAGTGCTGCAAAACAACTGGGATGAACAAAAAAATCTTAAAGTATATCAATTTCTTACTATTTCCTTTCACTTCACTATTTTTCAATGTTTTCAAAGTAAGAGGTGATTTGCTAATTAAAAGAGAGACAGTGGAGTCACTAGTACTCTAGCAGTACTAATAGATTAGCCTAAGGGGTCTTTTTACTTCCAAATTCAACCAGGTATTGAGTAGCAGTCCAGTCATGAAGTATGGAAGACGTTACTAATTTAATGATATATTTCTAGAGTTCAAGTTATTAAAGTATGTTATACAGGTTTATGAATGGGATCAACTCTCTACACAGTGGAGTCCAAGACTGAATTCCTATGAAACAAACAGGTGTAATTAATTATGATGTCAGCCTCTCCAGAGGAGGCATGTCCCTTGAGGTAGACAACGAATATGAGTTGTTCTCAGCCCTATACAATAAACCAAGCACACTTTTTTCTCTTCTTTGCCTTCTATAAACATGCAATTCCTGATGCAATAAATGGTTGAAATAAAAAGCTATCAAATGCAGGAATGAAGAATGCATTACTATTGAGGAAACCTATGGAGTAGTAATTAGGTCAAAAGGTAACATTTAAGAGTTAAATGAAACAAATGCTGACTTTCAACCACCTCTAATTTCAAACACTACCATTTTATAATATTCCAGACAGCAAAGCCTCAGTGATCCTCACTAGACATTTAATATCTACTATTGAGTATCCAGTAGGGACCACCTGCCCCCTACCACCGGCTGCATCAGAACTCCTGCAGCAACTCTGAAATCACTAACCACATGCTCAGTGAAGCAATTCCCTTTCTTTGGCAGTCTTCAATACCAGGACAGCAGGTTTTTATTTTATTTTCCCTTTCCTCTCCATTACTCTAGGGTGTTTGGAATTTCATTACAATAATGATTCATTTCATATGCATATGGCAAACAGGTTTAGAGACTGCTTTTTGTAAAAATGCTTGGATAATGTTACAGTTAACTTGACCCATGAGAAGGAACTGTCAGCTAGATTATTTTGCTTAGTAAAGTATTTTAAACATTATCTCAAAACATGTGTGGCATAACTGTATTGGCTTGCAGAAAAATCCACAAAATATGAAGGTGCTTTCCAACTGACTGAGACAGACATGCTGTTAAGTGATCTGTGTGATTAGCCTGGTGTAATAACCAGTTGTCTCTGGCTCACTGGGTGCCAGGGGTGACTTGAACAGCTCAGCCTTGAGCCTGACAGACTGCTTAGTGACCAAAACATGATTTGATACAGGCAGCCATTATCCTGGTTAATATCAATGAAATTCTGCTGTAATAGCAGCATTTGGGCATATGATCCACTGTTAATCAATCAGGAGCCTTCCTATCTAATTTATTTGCATGTAATTCTCCATCTCCCCATCCCCTCACACCCCGTAGGATGTCTTGCTTTTCTACATTTCATTTTGGACCAACCACTCAAACAAGTCATCTGTAAAAATGATCTCTGGGTTAAGAGCCTTGTCAGTATCTCATTTTCCTAAATATTAGTAAATATTTAGATTATAAGAATGTATGCTACATATATAAAGAACAGAGGAGACTGGTACTTGGCATAACCAAAATGCATATTTTATGACATTTTGCATGATTCCTAAATTGCTTAACTTTTGGTAAAATATAAATTATTACAGTGTCCTGAGTGGGGTACAAATGAAGACAATAAAGGGTACATGTCTTCACAAGCAGGGCAGGACAATTGCCAGCTGTCTTTTACCTCTTCCCATTAAAGTTACAAATGAAGCAGTATTAACAAAATATTAATACATAAAAATAAATACAAAGAAAACCCCCGTTGTCCTATTACTGCTCAAAAGATTTGTTAACTAATTGGAATTATTCCTGTAAGAGTCAAATTAGTTCTTAGCCACAGTTCATGTATTTTTCCTAAATGAAATTATTATTTCTTTTTCTAGAAAGTTGGAAATATAATTCATACATCCTAAGTTTCTCCAGGAGTATTAGGAGGAAGAGCTATGAAGATCTGAAGTTCAACTCTATAAAGTTGGTGGGAACTTCTTATACTTCCTAGGTAGAATGATAAATTATTTAATTACCCAATTTCAAACACTTTAGAGAGTAAAAGAGATTGCTGTTAATAACTACATAAAGATAACCAACATGATCCTGGACAAAGTGGGATATATGGTCAACCTACCCATAAGCAATGTTTTTGGATGTTCTAAGAACATTGACTAAGGTTACTGACCATAGGGGTTCCATGGAAAAGATACCAATGGCAGAATATATCCTATTCTACTATCCTCCTTGTTTCACAGACACCTAATAAATATTTTGTTAGCCATTGTTTACTTATGTTTCTTTGGGTGTTTAAATACTTGATTTGATGGTACCTTACAGCACCATTTGTATTCATTTTCCAATAAGGAAATAGTTGTAAGTTTTAAAAATTTAATTTTGCAGTGTTTCCTAAAGTACACATACTGCAGAAATCCTACAGGATATATAGCAGATCTCTGGAGAATATTTTTATGTTCTAATTGCCAAACAAGGGAATTAATTCTACAGTAAACTTATTCAGTGTACTCAATAGCAGTGGTCCAAAGACAGTAATTTTTTTAATTTAAATTCAATTTGACAATATATAGCATAACACCCAGTGCTCATCCCACAAAGACAATAATTTAAGGCTTGAGGACATTTTAGGAAAACCCAAGGGTGACACGTCTCTATCCACAGAGAATATCAAGAAAGATGCAAACTTTAAACTAAAATAAGTAAAAATAAAATCTATAAAATTAGAAACATGGATTTCTATTGCTGGAAGGAGATGAATGGTGATGTTTTTTAATACTTTTACGTTAGTTACACAGGCAGACATCAAGATCATTGAAGTTAAATAACAGGCACAAAGTCACCCAACCACACACTTGCCCACTGGGACTGTAAGCTAACCTTCCCTCCATTGTACCTTTAATGAAAGAAAAAAAAAACAGGTTTGTTAATATAAAAAGTAGTCAATATTCCAATTCTCTTATATTTTCTTCAGATTAAGATGATACCATGGCTTTTTCCTTATTTATTTTGTTACAGTATTTTTATCTACTCTGGATACAATACAATATTTGGCAGACTGCCCTTTTGGCTTAGCAGAGTTGATAAAGGGTTGCCAAATACCACAGTAGTTCATATTTATTTTCTGTTTTATGACATTTTTTTCCCAAAGCCCAATGTTCTTTTCCTCAGTAAACCATCAATCAATTCTAGAAATAAACATGACTTCTTCAATGGGTTGCCAATGAAGCTCTAGCTGCTGACAGCATGTTTTTATGAATGCAAAATATATTTTTAATAGTTCAAATCCAGGGGAAAATGTCAAATTTTAGGCTCTTATGTATGTAGGTGTGAACAGATGTATATCTATCTATCTATCTATACATACACACACGGATGTGTGTTCATCTATGAATAAACATTCCTGCTAAAAATATTTGTTAAATTTTATTTTAAATCCCAAATACAATTCAATTTAATTTTTACTTTTTGAGGCTTGGTATCATGGGTACTTCAGTGTTATCCGACTAGCAGCTGTTTGGAGCTCTGGTAATTCAGAGTGGCCCCAGGTGTTATGATCTAATGTTAACTAACTCATAGCTTAAAAGATGTTGGAAGAATATATAACCACCTCTTGCTGGAAACTTGTTTCCAAGCCAGTATCCAACATGAATCAGACTATTAGTTACTATATTAGAACAGGCCCATCTGCTGAACGCTTTTGCCCAATGTAATCTTGGCTATGTATGATTACCTTTGTCATTGTTGTTATGGAAGCAAAGAGCTAGTTACCTATTCTACAAATAGTTCCACAACCCACATATACTCATTAGCATACTTAAATAACTACTATAAAGACGAGGACTGCTTCTGGATTTGTAGTCTGACTCTGCTGTTTATAATTTCTTGCTATACAACCTAAAGTAAAGCACTCCATCTAAGTTTTGTATATAAAGTTGGGATAATAATAATATAAACTTGGGATAATGTTGTGTTGCATTCAGTGAGACAAATTAGTATAGTGCTTAGCACCCTGTCTACACGTATTCATCCACCAATCCATTTAATTTTCAAATATTGGCGACTAGCATGTGCATAATAGTAGTAATTATTATGCATTCTGCAAAAGGAAAACATTGTTATTTGTACCTATTTGAAACAAACAAAATCTAATCTGCAATCTACCTTTCATCACACCTTCCTTTCTATCCAAGGTACGTACAGATTAAGTTATAAAAGTATCATAGCCAGCCAGACTGGCAGGAAAAAAACTAGACATTACTATCAAATAATAAAAAATATATTAAATATGCAGACTACACAGTTTCATCCTAATGAACAAAGCAAATCTTGGCAAATGTAAGGACATGGATTGTATTTGGGAACGTGGATTCCCATATTGAAGTAAAACAGGGCAGGTTAAATTTGATTTTATCAAGTTCCCATAGTGCTATGATCTATCATCAACATGCCATGAACAACATAGACCAGATAGAAGTCAAGAGAGGCAAGATGTGTTTACTATTTATAGCAAATATATATGATTTTTATATTTATAAAAGCATCCTTTAAATAATTATATAGTAATAGAGTGATTTCATCTATTATTTTGGGGCTAAAGTAAAAGAAGATTTAACTAAGTGTTAACAGGCTTGAGAGCAGGTTATGTGACCCAATTCCTGATACTTGCCTGATAGGTCTTTCAAAACCAATCTGATTAAACTTAGGTTCATTGAAAATATTTCCATTCCTGCTTCACCATAAAGCATTACTAGGCTAATTGACCACAGAGGTAAGATAGGCTATCAGCCTTACAGAATGCAGATTAGTCATGACTACTCTTCCTCCTGTTTCTTCACATGCAGACCCTAAACCAGTTGCATCAACAAAACCTAAAAGCTTGTTAGAAATACAGGATCTCAGGCCTTACCCCAGGATTACTGAATGCATATCTATATTTTAACAAGAAATCCAATGGAATTGTACGCACATTACATTTTGAGAAACTACACTAAAGCTACTCCTATGATTTAAAAATGAAAAATAATCATTTTTTTTAAAGGGGTTGGGCAGCCCGGGTGGCTCAGTGGTTTAGCACTGCCTTCAGCCCGGGGCGTGATCCTGGAGACCTGGGATCGAGTACCACGTCGGGCTCCCTGCATGGAGCCTGGTTCTCCCTCTGCCTGTGTCTCTGCCTCTCTCTCTCTTTCTCTCTCTCTCTCTCTGCTGCTGCTCATGAATAAATAAATTATATTAAAAATAAATAAAATTAAAAAAAAATAAAAAGGGGTGGAGAATACCTGGAGTCTGGGTACTAAGTAGACAATGTATTGAATACATTTTAAGATTTATAGAAATTTTGTCTAGCTTTGCTATAACAGAAAACAGGCAAAATGATAAAGATCACAAGATCTTTCTGGAATCTAGTTTTTTTGTTAACTATTCTGCAATAACAAGAATGTTTAAATTATTACCAAATGTGTGGCCAAAGTAGAAAAAAGAAATCAGTAAATTCTATGAAGGCACTAAATATGGTAGCAAATCTCTCTGTCTCTAAGGGTCAGTATTATTATTGAAGTGACACTTTTTTGTGTGTTTCCTGCAAAGGTTCATTATTACAACAATTTAGCACCAATCTGTATATACCTCCAGGTCAGTGCCTTCTAATTTCAGTGTATTTCTTTGTTCATACTTATGTCTTCTGTACTTACAGGCTTATGAAAGTAGGGATCTTGTTTTACTAGCTTTTGTAATTCTAGTTATCTACCTTGGTCCTTGGCAAAAAAAAAAAATATATATATATATATATATATATATATATATAGAGAGAGAGAGAGAGAGAGAGATGCTTAATGAATATTTATTGAATATCAGTGAAAATATGTTCAATGAAGTTATTATGATCAGAAGTTTTCATAAATTTTATAAGAATATTCCATATGTTGGCCTTGACTGTCATGACTAGAGAAAGCTATGTTATTAAAATAGTAATCATAAATAAAAATAAATCTATTATTAAGAATACACAAGATATAACAGTAAAGAGTCATGAAGTACCAAAAGAAAGACAATTAGGGATGAAGAAGAACATGTATTGAAAATGAAAGCCAAAAAGGACTATATGATACAGAGTTATGTTTTATTACTGTTATTTACTATCATAAAACCATGCAGATACAATTCATTGAACATTCTGTTAACTTTACAAAATGGTTTTGCAAGTAGGTTTGGAATAATAGGTCCAAGTAATAAATGGACTTAAAATTCTCTTTTGGAAGCAAAGGATTAGTACGATTTTTTTTTCTTTAAGTGACCTTCTGTTACATTACATTTTTAATAACTTATAAATCAAAACTAATCAGTATGGAAAATTTAGGAACTTCACAGCCCAAGAAATCCACTCAAATTTAAGTTTAGTCTTGTCATCTGTTAGTTATATGACAATGGATAAGTTATTTAACTTCTCAGAATCCCAAGTTCCTCATCTGTTAAAAAGTAGGTAAAAAGGTATAGTTTTTAAAATTACTGGGAATAAAATGAATGTAAGGTACCGGAGCAGATAGTTGTTCAATCAGTAGTAGTTGTGTTGCTTATGCTATTTTATATAAACCAGACTGAGTACTTAAGTACATGATGACACAAGTTGAAATTAAACCTCTAACACTAACACACTTTGTTTCTATTAAAAGAGCTGTATTAAGCTCTAAATCTGTATCTAGGGGCACCTGGGTGGCTCATTGGTTGAGCGTCTGTCTTTGGCTCAGATCGTGATCCTGGGGTCCTGGGACCAAGTTCCTCATCGGGCCCCCCCGACCCTGGAGGGAGCCTGCTTCTCCCTCTGCCTATGTCTTTGCCTCTCTGTGTGTGCCTCTCAATAATAAATAAATGAAATCTTAAAAAAAAAAAAAAACTCTATCTAAAAGAAACCAAAGTAAATTTGAAGAATCTTATAACTAAGTGCCAGAGAACAAAATATTTTCAGGTAGCAAATATTATTTTGGTGATTATTGCAAGCTTGTGAAAATAAACATTATTATGGAAGCTGGTTAGGAGTTTTTCTATGGTAGTGCGAATAACACTACAAGATAGGTATTGCTATCTTTTTGTATAGATGAGTGAACAACATATATATATATAATTCCATTTTCACTAATATAAATATGCTTTTAATATTATTATTGGTGATCATCTTAACTAACACTGATAATGAAATGGAACTTCTAAATAGCACTTTTGAGACTTGATTGCAATATCGTTGAATGTTATTTTAGCATCGGCGTTTTTGTGTCAAAAAAAAGTCATGCTACTACACATTTTGTCTCAAATGTGTTTACAGGTAAAATTGTATTTTAGTTTAGTAAAGAAACAAAAACTTATTAAAGCAATGAATATCTAGATACTGTGAATGGCAATTTCAATTATTAGTTTATAGTCTGATGCGTCTTTTGTCCACCAGGGGAAAACAAGTGGAAAGAAGTATTCTTGCTATTTTACAAAGAAATTCTAATTGACAAAGGGGGCAAAACAGTTGTATTAAAGAATCTGCTAATGAGGCCCCTATGGTCCTGCATTAAGCATCGTTCAGTGTACCAGGTGTGTGATTGTCAAAGATTTTGTAATCATGAGGGGAATAACTAATAAAGATATTTTAAGGAATGCTCTCACTCAGCTTCCATATTAATGCTATTTTCCCATGCTTAAAATAATGCATCAAATTAATAGCTCATACTTAAAATATTTTTGCTCACTGGTAGTCAACTCCAATATTTTTCAGACCCATCCCCCTCCCTATCTCTCATTTTTTCTCTCTCTCATTCTTTCTTTCACTTGATTACAAAGTTTGCAGTCCAAAATATCTTCACAAGCCTGTAGAAAATCACAAAACATAAAGTTTCCATAAAATTGGTTCTGAATTAAGCCTTATCTTTCAATAGTGTCTTAATGGGTAGAACTTTCAGGATACTCAGTAATACCCATAAGGGTTAAAAAAAAAAAAAGCTGGGTGAAAGGATATATCAAATACATAAGGTGATGAAATATAAAATCCCCAATATCCTCTATGTAATAAATCTTATACGAATTAGGTAATTCTAAACTAAACATCTAAGGAAAAGCAGAACGAAGGAAAAGAAAAACTTAGAAAGTTTAGCTACCACTCCAATCAATTCCTGTTGGGTCAGAACTCTAATATTTAAAAGACATATTATAGACAATGAAAAATCACTGTGTCAAACACCAAATTATTGTACTCTGATGATTCTGAGGAAGAAATTATTTGCATATAAAATGTATCTGATTTGTCTAGAAGCAACTCATTTTCTATTCCGATTTCACAGCCTAAGGCACTGATGGAGCCTGGGGGGATTTAAAGTAGTATGTGAAAGAAAGAGAGCATCTGAGTGCCATAAAATAGAATAGTGCAGAGCATGATATCTGACTGTGGAATGTTATTTCCATAAGCAGTAACACATTTAAAAAGTACTAATATTATGACTAGGTGACCAAAGTTTAGTTGTTACTGGATTAAAAATAATATTTGAGGAAATGATTAAGTACAGGTTTATCAGTTCTGTTATTTTTGTTTGGCTTAAATATTGTTTTCTGTAAAGGTCAAGTGGTAATACCACTCACTGGCAATTATAGTTCCAGCAGCAATCATCGCAAACATCAGTTTGTCCTAACATTTTCCCAATCCTGTGGTCATATGTGTTCAGGCTTGCTAGTCACTCTGGAGCAGCCTAAATGAGGATAAGCAATCAATAAACAGTGTAATTCCTCACATGCATAAATGCAAATTGTTCACATGGAACTGTTCACTTTCCCCTTTTTTGGCAGAAGCATGATGAATGGAGTCAGTGATGGCTGTGGAAATTGATTTTTCATAAGCACCAACTCTTTCACTTGTCAAAAAACGGGAAGATCGCTACCATGGGCTGATGTACGTGGAATTAATAGAATAGAGATGACCGCCTCAAGGCATTCTGACTCTCAGAATTCCTTAAGCAATTCTTAAAGCAATAAAAATAGTATCTAATTTGATTGTAAGAAGGCATGCATTAAAGTAGATTTACTCTATTCTTTTCTTTAAGCAGAATATATATATATATATATATATATATATATATATATATATATATATATATCTCCCCAGAGATTGTGACCAAATAACTCCTGGTACATAGTTAATACTCAATAAATATTTGCTGAAATGTGCAAATGAATGGAAACCGGAATGACAGAAAGAAGGAAGAGTGGAAGGAAATACAGAAAGAAAGAAAGAAAGAAAGAAAGAAAGAAAGAAAGAAAGAAAGAAAAAAATCAAAATAAAGAGTATTATTTACCTAACATATAAATAAATAAAAATCTTTTTAAAAAATTATTTATTTATTTATGAGACAGAGAGAGAAAGAGAGCGAGGCAGAGACACAGGCAGAGGGAGAAGCAGGCTCCATGCAGGGAGCCCGACGTGGGACTCGATTCAGGATCCCCAGGATCAGGCCCTGGGCTGGAGTCGGTGCTAAACCGTTGAGCCACCTGGGCTGCCCAATAAATAAAAATCTTAAAGACAAAAACAAAATACCTTTGGAAATTATATTGATTTCATGGTGGTTTTTCAGTAGCATTGAGTATAAATTGCCTATTATTCTGTTCTTTATCAAGTATAGCAGATTTTTTTGTTAATCATGCTATCCCACCTGACAAATTATCCTTCAATTGTTCTTAAAAAGAGAACAAGGACAAGTGCTTTATTATACACAATATAGTGAAATTCAGGTTCAAAAATAGCTTACCCTCTTTAAAGAAATGGTCTTAAAAAAAAAAAGAGGCAAAGCTGAAAAACAGTGAATATTACTACAAAAACCCAGATATTTAAAATACTGGCAGGAAGAACTGTGGCCAGTTACAAACAAGCTACCAGCAGTTTATTACTAATTACTAAAACACAGTCAAATTAATGTGTAAATGCACCACTGAACTAAAACATGCAAATGCCACAAATGTTTAGTTTACCTACTGATCATAGGGAAAAATGGGTAACAGGCCTTCACCTTTTAAAAAGTCAACATATAGTATTTAATAGAAGAATTTATGACTCCTTTTAGTTACAAAGATAAAAGATGTAACATTAAGAAAGTAGGGGTGCCTGAGTGGTACAGTAGGTTGAATAATTGACCCTTGGTTTTGGCTCAGGTCTTGATCCTCAGAGTTATGATCTCAGGGCTGTGAGATGGAGCCCCACGTCAGACTCAGCAGTCTATTTAAGACTCTCTCTCCTTCTCCCTATGTCTCTCCCCACCACACTATCTATCTCTCTCAAGTAAATAAATAAATCTTTTTAAAAAAATTAAGAAAGTAGTGCCCTCCAACTAAACAGTCTTGTTCAGAATGTATTTAATAACTTATCACAGAGTAATTGTAAATAATCGCCATGGAAATTTAAGCCTAAACTAGTGTAACTTCTTTGTAGCTTAATTATTTCTTCTTTTTCACTAACAGTTTTCTCTAGCATAAATTTATTAAGCTTTTATTAATCAAGGATGGCTATGAGACAAGATTTAAAATTTCTAACTAATTCCAAGTCTGCTTAGATATTCATATAAATACAATTTATTGAATGTTTATGTTATTAAAGTGTTACATTTGCATAGAAATAAATACTTATCAAATTAGGTAATATAAGCCTGCTAATCACCAATGTCTGGAGCAAGCCTGGTTTGATGCACAGAAAAAAAATACATTTATCTAGCTGGGTACAAGTATCCAAATATCCATTATTGGGCTTGCAATGAAATAACCAGCCTCAAATGCATCATTTCTATTAAGTGAACTTCTAAATTGAAAGCAAATATTATATTTGTCTGGTCTTCCTCTTTAAATAAAATTATTCTACAAATACAAATTATTTTCCATGATATTTCAAAGCTTAGGGAAAAGTTTATTGAGTACTGCTGTTTATTGCGGCAGATGCTTTACATAGATCATTTATGTTTCCCAGAACAAATCTATTTATTGGATTTTGTAATTCCTTCTCTCAAACTGGAAAACTAAGATGTAAAGAAATTAAGTAACTATCTCAACGTTCCATAAATGTTAGGTGTGCAGAATGCAGCATGTGTACTTGATGACCAACTGCACACTCTTTCCAGTACACCTTGGTCTGGCCCTAGACAGGATGGTAACAGTATCTAAGAAACCAACTAAAACTAAACCAGTTCTAGATCAGTAGGATTATGATCAAATGCCAATATGGCCAGAGTTAGAACCTAAGTGTAGGGGGCATGTGCACAATCAATCCCCCCAACACACACACACACACACACACACACACACACACACACAAACACACACACAGTCATAATCACAATATTTTTAAACTGAATTTCCTTGACCTTACCTAAGTTAGCATTAATGTTCCTTTCCAGGTTTGGGAACAGCCTGCAGAGAGTAGGAGAAATTTTTCTGCAGGAATTTCCAAAACTTAGATGTACTTTTGTAAATATTTTTGATCTCAAGGGGTTGTTAAAGAAACCTAACTATTTTTACGAAACAAAGTTCATAGTTCATAGTTTTGTGAATCTTGGTGTGGTGATGATATCATACAATTGGAGAATGAACTCAATAGACTATATAGTAATTACCATTTACATTACTAACATGTTGGGATCACAAAGTTGCAGAGGTTTATTAATTCTTTTAGTGATGAATGTTGCATATACCTTCTCCTTCTTCCTAAATCTGGACTAGAAAAAGGAGTCTGCAGAAGACTAATATTTTAAAGGATACCATTTTGCTTAGGAATTTTAATTTGTTTAAAACGTGTTTCTCATATACACATACACATCTACACATCTCTCTCACACCTATGTGATTGGTACATACTGTTGACTATACTGAATAATTACTGAACCATTTGTAAAACTCTACGTTGTGTTTTTTAAAGTTACCTAATGAATAGAAGCTAAATGAGTACATTAACATCTTAGCATTCTTTAGTTTAGTTCTCATTTTAACAAAATATCATTATAATATTGTAGTACTATTGATACATTCGAGTAAAATCATTTAAGAAATTTCGGGCCAATGAAATTATGCATTTAATTAGATTTGTCATTTTATAGAGATAAATAATTAATCCCTAGATTTTTTTAACACTCTAGAGAACTATTTCACTAGGGACCAAAACAAATATATCCAAATAAATCATGCTGCTGAATATAAAATATACAGAGCTTTCCTTCTTAAAGGACAGAGTCTCATCTAGTTTCTTATTTGATAACATTGTGAGAATATATATCTATTATCAAGATTTGAAATCTTGACTGGTTTCAGAACACTGCTGTGGAAAGGAGCATTTTTATAAATTCAGGTGTATGATTTTGCCCTTTTCTCCTAGCCATGAGCAGATTCACTTGCTGAGCAAATGACAAAACATACATTTTAATTAAAATGTGTCCAAAAAAAAGCAAGTTTTAAGTTATCTTTTATAGTTATATTGCTGCCCGTTTTAAATTATCTTTTATAGTTATATTGCTGGCCTTAATTGGTGTTTAAGTACTGTTGTTGCTTACTGTTATAATTTTTAAAAATATTTGATAATGATTCTCAGGAGAGGAGGATTTACTTTAACTCCAATTTCAATCAGTATCTAATTTTTTAAATAAAAATTCACTTATCTTAAATAAGCACAGAAAATAATTATATCTAAACTCCTATGCTGTGGCACAGTATCACCAAGATAAAAATGAAAAAAAAACTACACTTAGAATATATCAAACAATAGACTAATTAATAACACATAATACTGTCCCCTTCCATGTTACAAATGCTGACATTTGCCAGAAACAAGCAGAAGGAAAAAGAATCAGTGTTCTCTGTCAAAAAGGTGTGATAATTTATTTCAAATGAAAAGCCAAAGTATTTAAAGTAAAGCTTAAAATGGGTGTCAATATGCATGAATACAACAAAGTACCCTACAAAGAAGGGGTTCTTTAGGGCAGCCAAAACCAACAGATGTGTTCCAGCTCATCACTTCCTTCAATTGAGCATAAGAAAGATAAAGTGCTTGGCTGTGTAGTCCATATTTTAAACAAATAAAAGAGAAAGCTACTTGAACCGCTGGTTTGCCAAATTTTCAAACTTTAACAGAGCTGCCTCCTCAAGCATTGATTTATATATTTATTTTTTTCCATCATAAAACTTTGAATTTGCTTTCTCCCAAAGTGGTTGTTGAGAAGGAAAAACAAACCTTTCAAAAGGTATTTTTGCTTGGTTCTTTATTACAATGAACAATCTTAAAAGGACTGTAGATAAAGACTTTGGAATCTGTTATTTACCCATTCTGCAGTCTACATAGGTTGAAGTTAGTATTTACTATGACAAGAAATATGTAGATTCCTTTATTGTTGGAACCTCTTTGATTGAAAGTCAACACCTCTGATTAGGCTTTCATGGAATCCCTAAAAATTAGTACACTGGAGAGAGTAACTGTTGTATCTTTTTAAAATATGCTTTGCAATTTCTCCTCATTTTAATTCATTCTAAAGGACAAAATAAGTTTCAAGAGAAAAGAGAATTATGTGTACTTTAAAATAAACAAAAATACATTGTTACTCTTTATTCAGAATAGTTCAAAGTAAGTAATTTTTAGGGTAAGTAGGAATATTATATTACAAATAATCAGCAAATTTTAATGTTTATTGGATTTCAATAAGGTATTTTGTAAACATTTAGATCAAAATACTTATTTGCTTTTCAGTGGAAATAAATTTAATCATTCAAATACAAACCAAAAACGTAATCTATCTTATGTGCTATTCACGGTATTAGATACTATTGTAAGATAGAAAGAAGATTTATGTTTGGTGAAATAAATTTCTAGGCCCAAGATGGAGCCACTCCTACCCGTGTACCACATCAATGAACTAAAACTTTAATAACCTTTGTGTCCCTGTAAATATTCCACATGACCAGACACAACATTATTTCCAGGCAGCCAATCCCCAAGTGACAATCCAACTCTCCACCTTCTCATCCCAAACAAGAAGGATTATGTGGCCCCAGCAAATGAGGTATTTTTCTATTTTTCTCTCCCTTGTTCCCTTTCTCTATCCTTTAGATGTTTTCTGCCTTCTGACCCATTTTGCAGTTCTCTGAGAGTGTCCACTTCATGAAGTGTTAAATAGATGTTTATGTCACTTAAATTGTTTTCCTTTAATGATTTTTTAGCAGTTTTTGGTGATGAGGAATGAGATCATAAAGTTACTCCCAACAGCCGGTGGGATGATAAGATCCATAGTGAGTTCACTGTTTCTGTTGTAGTGAATGAGGGGTGTGAGTAAGTCACTCTTGGATTTGAGCTCTGCTCCTTTGGAGGCAGCTTCCACAGAGAGACAGAGAAGAAATAGATTGATAGATCGATCAACTGATCTCAGAAAGGTTCTGGGATCCTGAAAATATTCTGGGATTTATTAAAAATGCCAGAAAGGTTCTAGTTTCCAGAAAGTTTCCAGGAGAGCTACCCTGGGAGTTCACAATGGGTGGTAGGTAGCTCTTAGAGATTCACAAAGCCTCAAGATAAATCCACATTATAAACCGATAGGAGACATGGGCAAATAAATTTAGACAAGAAATTCATCAAAACCAAAATCTAAGCAGGCACAAATGGGACTATTAAAAGACATTAGAGTGTACACCACTGTAAAAAAATCTTCTCTTGAAAGGAAGAATAGATCAATTGCTAATGGCAAGCTCAGAAGCCAAAGCCACAAAATTGGTGGACGTGGCGTAGAGTGCTGTGAAGCTGTTAGAGAGCTCACCACCTGACTCTAAGACTCCCATGCCAGGATAAATTGGTCACAGAATGGGCTAGATTGACACTAAATCATCCTATGAACCTCAAGAAAATTTCTGTACAGGGAGGAACAATGTAAAATACCACAAAATCCCCAACCCAGCATCACACCCTTCTTTAGGTATTAAAGTGGCTCTGAGAGACCCAAAGCTTAGCTAAAGAAATGGGATCCTCAAGTTTCAAAGAATTGAGCATGCCATCCTTTTGGCACATCTGCTTATTTTCTGTCTAGGAACTGTGGTCCTGGAAGCTGTAGATAGCGACAAAAATGGCAAAATCATACTAGGACAGCCTGGAATTACAATGACCATTATGAGGAATGTTCCAATTAGATAAGATCATTTACATCAATAGGAGTGCTTGAAAGAAAGTGTTCCCAAGTCAAAAAGAATAAAATACCTATTTCAACTGGCATGCAGAAACCTTGAAAAGGCTTCAAAATTCCAAAATAGCTTCACTGGATGATTCTTTGCAAAGGCTAATGAAAAATTAAAGAGGTTTTAAACAAAAAACTGAAAGACTGACATGACTTCTACCACTCTCCTCTATCCTCCTTTATCTGAGTACTCACAGTCTATTTGTCCGCTATCTGAGTTGTCTTTCTACTCTGAAGTGACCACAAGCCTATGAACCAAAGTCCACCAAGTTTACAATTGCAACAGCTCTAAGATCAGAGATTTAAAAACACTTGACCTCCCCCATGAACCTTCCTAGGGATTCGTAGTCAGAACATTGACCCTGATTTTCAATATCTCAGTTTCTCTCCAAGAGCCTTGCTGAGTAAGCACTTCTGGGGAAGTAGAGACACAGTTATAAGAATAACATAAAGAGGCCAACTGGCTTAGAGAAGTATCCCTCTCTTTGGGATCATTTCTTGGCTTATTTGATTCTAGCTGGTTTGGGTCATGGGGACTCTGGCTCAGGAGCACTCTCCAAACCACTGACATTGTTATGTTGCTAATAATTATTATTGTCTCTTTAATATGCCATGTTCTCTCCAAAGTCTTACTTTGTAACTTTTTTTCTTTAAAGTTTTAAATGCACACGGGCAACCCTTGGCCAGTTGACATATGATCCCTCTGACACTGGAATGACAGAACAAAAGAGTATAACCATGTGTAAGAACACACTTGTGATATGGCCTCTTGTATATCCTACACTGACCCCTGAAGAGGCAATGGTAACTAAGAATCACACTAAGATTGATATAGTGATATATATCAATTAATAAATACAATATATATATTGGATCTATTTATTTGAGAGAAAAAAGAGAGCACAAGGGGGAGGAGCAGAGGGAAAGAGAGAAGCAGACTCCCTGCTAAACAGGGAACCAGATGTGGTGCTTGATACCAGGACCCTGAGATCATGACCTGAGCCAAAAGGAGATGCTTAACCAATTGAGCCACCCAGGTGCCCCGAGATTGATATTTTTAATTCAAACTCTTAAATGATCAAAAGGATGACCAAAGGGGGGGACTGCTGAAATTTTTAGACCCAAGACAAAGCCACATCTGCCTGGGGTAACATGTCAGCAAACCAAAACTTAGATCTTTCTCTAATAAAAGTACCCTATTCATAAACTGTGGTTATCAGGTTCTGATTATAATGTAAATTCAAATTGAAGTTTCAAATGTAAGCTCAAATTGAACTCTGTCTTTAGTTATTTATATTTTCTAAACCTTTTATATCTGTTATGACCCTGAATTCTACATTGTACAATTTTAAGTTAAAGGTGGAAATGTTTGTCTCCATTTTTTATGTTCAGCTGAAAGCGGTATTTTACACTAGATAAATAAGTACAATCATGTTTTCCTACTCAGATCTCTCTTAGACTTCTGGATTAGGAAAAAATGAAGATACTTCAGAGGATCAAAAAGAAATAGGCAACAAGAGGAAAATTGAATCACAGAAATATAGTAGCTATTCCTTTTTGAACCTTACAGAGTAATAGGGTTTATATAAACATAAGCTAAACGGACCATTTTATATCCCTCTGAGACTTTCTGGAAGCCAAACTCTTAAGAGTCATACTTCACTAGCAATGGCACAACATATCTTCTACCAAGTACTTAGTCAGTTTTCATAGAAAAAGGCAGTATTTTAAATGGCATCCTTAAGAGAGTAAGCCAGACCATTTATTTTCTGGAAGAAATAAATTTGGAGTGGTAAATGATGCAGGAACTTTTTTTATTAAGTCATCCTAATTTCATAGCAGTTCTACAAATTCTGTGACCAGAATCCCCAACTTAAAAATAAAAACATCTGTTAATTGTCCCTGTATGAAATTGCTATCCTTATGTGAGGATTTTTGTGGTGCATTCAATTCCCAATGTGCCTTAATATCATAACTGGAAATAATTAGCAACATGTCTAGAAGATTTAGCTAAGAAACATATTAATTTGGCCTGGAGATAGTTCTTTTATCCTGCACATTTATTTTTGCAGATTTCTTACTGAGTTTGTCTATATGATTTTATGTCAACTGACTACTCATAAAATTGCAGACTATATGAACACCGCTTTTAGAAAATGTTGAGAGTTGTTTTCTTTATTATTGAATTTTATGCCTCAACCTATATCAATATTTTGAACATGTCGGTACAAAGCAGCATGAATCAGCTCACTAGTCCCTTGGCTTTTCATTCTTTTTTTTTTTTAAACTTCGTTGAGGCATCATTAACAGATATAATTGTTTATGTTCAAAGTGTACAATGTGATAATTTTATATACATGTATATTGTCAAATGATTGCCAAGATCAAGATAATGAACACATTCATCACTTCATATAGTTTGCATAAGGAAGTTGTGTGTGTGTGTGCTGAGAATGCTTAAGATCTACTCTCAGCAACTTTCAAGTATACAATACCATATTACTAATTATGGTCCATGCTGTTCATTAGATCCTTAAAACTTATACTTCTTATAAATGAAAATGTGTACCCTTTGATCTACATCACTCTGTTTTCCCTTTCTCTTCAGTCCCTGGTAACCATTCTTCTATTTTCTGCTTATGTGAAGCTGGCCTTTTTGTTTTTTGATTCCACATGTAAATGATACAATACAGTATTTGTCTTTCTCTTTCTTTTTTATTTCACTTGGCATAAGCCCTCCAAACACTAACTCTATACAGTAATCCTTAAACAACATGGGAGGGGAGCATGGTGAGGGACACCAAACTACACCCTCTCACGCAGTGGAAAATCTGTGTATAACTTTTGATTCCCCCAAAACTTAACTACTAATAGCCTATTGTTGACAGGAAGCATTACTGATAACATAAACAGCTTATTTAACACATAGTTTGTATGTTATATGTAATATATACTATATTCTTATAATAAAGTAAGCTAGAGAAAAGAAAATATTGATAAGAAAATTATACCAGAGAGAAAATATATTTACATTACTACATTGTATTTATTAAAAAAAAAAAAAAATCCAGGGATCCCTGGGTGGCGCAGCGGTTTGGCGCCTGCCTTTGGCCCAGGGTGCGATCCTGGAGACCCGGGATCGAATCCCACGTCGGGCTCCCGGTGCATGGAGCCTGCTTCTCCCTCTGCCTGTGTCTCTGCCTCTCTCTCTCTCTCTGTGACTATCATAAATAAATAGAAATTTTAAAAAAAATTATAAAAAAAAATCCATGTGTAAGCGTACCCACTCAGTTCAAATCTGTGTTGTTCAAGGGTCAAATGTAATGAGTTCCATTTAATACATAAACACACAGATATACTGTGTACATAAGTATTAGAATTTTTTCACTGATACACACAAACATATGTATAGGATTTATTTACTTCATGTATTTTCTTTTGTCTTGGCATGCAGATCTTGAATGTTTTGCATGCTCAGTAATTTCAAATTTATCCATATCTGCTAAGGAATGGACATCTCTGATGAAATTAGTTGAAAGTTGAAATGTGTATGGTTAATGGATGACCAATATCCAAAGACTTAGAACCTGCACCATATCAAACAAATCCTACTTTCAATTGTTGACATGTTTCAGCCATAATTATGAATAGAAGTTCTTATTATGCAGTGCTACATCTATATTGAACAATTAGTTAGAATTTATGATACTTTAGATTTTTAAAATATAATCTATTATTGGTTTTCATTATTACTTTAAAAGATATGTATTAAATAAAGACAACTGACTTCCCTGAATCTGGATGGATATAAGCTAGTACATATACACCATATGGATATTATTAATACATTTATATAGAGAGCTGTATGGTGAATCGTAACATGTATTTTAAATAGTTAATGAGTTTTTAGAGATTGTAATATGTAATTATCTATACATTTAATAAGGCAATGTAAAATGTTAAAAAAGCATCAAATTATTGAGAAACAAACATGTTCTATCTCATATTCTCCATTAGATTATAAATTTAACAACACTAATAATTGTATATTTAGAATTTGAGATTATTTTATATGCTAAACAGAAAAAATGGCTCTACTTTCAATATATATTTACATGTTTTTAGTTTTCCATAAGGTTTAAAAATGAAGTCATTTTTATATTATAGTGTTTTCAGACAATGTATCTAATAAAGGCAGAATATTGAGTCATACCTCATTTAAAAATGGAACATTAAATACACATGTGCCCTACTTTATGGAAAAAGTATAAAGAATAATTTATAAAGACAATTCCTTCAAAATATTTCAATAGGGGGGCACCTGGGTGGCCCAGTGAGTTAAGCTTCCAACTCTCAGTTTTAGCTGAGGTCGTGATCTCAGTGTCATGATCGGACTCTGAGTAGGGCTTCACAATTCACACTTGAGTTTCTCTCTATGTCCCTCCCTCTAATGCTCACGCTCTTTCTCTCTCAAATAAACTAATAAATATTGAAGAAAACACAAAACTATTTCATCAGGTATAAGCAGACTTTAATAAATAAGCCATAAATATATAGGCAAAAAACCTAAATTAAATAATTAAAAGTAGAGATTTTATAGCATAGAAAGTAATAATTCTGCAAGTTGTTTTTTTTTGTCTGTTTGTTTGTTTTAAGATTTTATTTATTTATTCATGAGAGACAGAGAGAGAAAGAGAGAGAGGCAGACATAGGCAGAGGGAGAAGTAGGCTCTCCGCAGGAGCCTGACAGGGGACTCCATCCCGGACCCCAGGATCACGCCCTGAGTCAAAGGCAGACACTCAACCACTGAGCCACCCGGGCATCCCAAGTTGCTTAATTATATCAAAGAGTTAGCCAAAGATTTCCTTTAATAATGAAGTTTCATACGACATCTTAATATCATTTTAATTGCAAATGATAAAGTATTGATCTTTATTAGAACACAGACTAGTTACTGAGGTATGCGTAAAATCTCACCCTATCCTCAAAGCATATTTTGGTTCACCTCGGTGACTGTGCTCTAATATTAAATAGTAATTTTATTTTATTTATTTATGTTAAAGATTTTATTTATTTTTCATGAGAGACACAGAGAGAGAGAGAGAGGCAGAGACACAGGCAGAGGGAGAAGCAGGCTCCATGCAGGGAGCCTGATGTGGGACTTGATCCTGTGTTTCTAGGATCACACCCTGGGCCAAAGGCAGGTGCCAAACTGCTGAGCCAACCAGGTGTCCCTTAAATAGTAATTTTAGACAGGACTTGCAAAATGGTCCAAGACTTTTGTGGCATATTTTATTTCAGACCATAAAAATGTTGTTTTAGTGAACAAAACTGATTCTTTCACACTATTATTGTATCAGTTATCAAAAATGTCAGGTTTTCTGATTTCCTTTTTCTATATTGTTATGTCATCTAATGTGTTCACCCAGTCAACCGAAATTTATAAAGCACACAATATTTATAAAGCATTCTCCTAGGTCTTCCATGTCTCCATGTCCATATCCATGTCTTCACTGCATGGACTCCAAAGATGAATACCTGGAAAACTTTTTTTTACAGAATCTTAGCTGTTTTATATCCAAAATTACTTTCATGATTTATTAAATAGTCAAAATTAATTCAATTCAGGTCATTAAAAATGTTTTACTAAAACAAAATTTGAATCTATTAAATCTATTTAACTATTTAAAATCTATTTTTTAAAAACTTGTCTTAACATACTGAGATATTTTCAACAAAATTTTTCTTTGACTTGTCAAAGGTAGTTTGGACTAAATTTTTAATTCCACTTTCATTTACTTGAAATAATATGTATATATATAAATGTTAAAATATCATCTTAAATCCAATCAGATACAGGGTTATTATATTTGATTTTCCAATTTCAAAAATGATCAAGGTTTAGAGCATATTCCAGAAATATCCCAGGTGAAAGTCCGAAATCTATCCAAAAGATTATACCCATATAAAAGGATAGGTTTTTGTTGCTGTCTTTATATATTCTATTACTAAATAGCTCAAGCTATAAGATGCTTCTATTATCAGCATAGTCAATGTCTTAAGAATAGAGGCTAAACTCTTCAGGAATAAAATAATTCCCTCCATAAGTTTAAGGTACTCACGTTCATATTGTTAAAATCAACAACGTGACATTCTTTAAGTTTAATTTACTAGCATTTTCTAATGATCTGGAAGGGAAGGGTGGTTCTAGAATGTTTTCATTCCATTTGGTTTGTCACTAAATGACACATAGAACAAATGCAAATGTACTTCCTTCTTTTGGACATACTATATTTTTTTCATACCATATTTCAGGAGCATTTAGGACCGGTACTAAACTTTATTCTGTTATCTCTAAGTAACATTAAGCAGAGTGTTTCAAAAGCTTTAAAAAACTTAATGCAAGTTTGTTAAGTTATCTGATTAGCTAAATCAAAATTGCCAAAGTAGTGATAAAAGTCAACGGGTTTCAAAACAAAATCAATGTGATGAAATTCCTGTTTTCTCACACATCCAAGCAACTACTCCACATGAATACAGTGATTCAAGAATTTGGCTGATAGACAACCAGCCTGATAAAATAAATGGTGCCAAAAGAAATCACAAACTACATGGCACTATAGAAGGAAAGTATTCTCATTTATTAAAATAATATAGTGTTTTTGCATATTGACTATAATCATTGACTTGGTAAGGCATTAATATTTATCTTTAAAGAAATAGTAAGTAAAAAAAAAGCATTACATATATAAAATTGCATTTCTAGTATTGAATTAAAACCTAGAGACTCCTTAAGGATTTCAATAAAACTACCCAAAGAATGAGTGCATTTTACATTCCAGAATCATTTTTAGGATGATAGAAAGATAACTTGCATGTTAAAGACCATATTGTATAACATATTCAAGGACTTACATAAATCATTCCCTGAGCTTGAATTCGCCACATGGTCATGGAATGGGTTCCAAAATGGCACAATGTCAGCAAAGCACTGACAATAGCACTTATTAGCATATTACTCTCCAGGATTCCCTGAAAAAATGCAAATGATGTCTGTTCTGGGTTTGGTTCTTCTTGTTGTGGCTAATGTAGATGCATACTAATAAAGGTCATGATTATTAAAGTTAAATTCCATTAAAGAGAAAAAGGGTAATATAAAGAATGTGAATTTTGAAGTTAAACAAATCTGAGTTGAAATTTTAGTTCTGCCCTTACTAGATCTGTGATCCTAAAGAATTAACACCTGTGAGTCTCAGTTTTTGCTCCTTTATAATTGGAATAATACATTGTTTACTCAATATGTATTTAAGAGATTACTAGGTTCTTACCAATACAATTAATCTAGCAAATGCATCAGTGATAAGACAAAAATCTGACTTATGGTGGTGGAGTCAATTAGATAATGAACAAATAAAATGATATCAGAGTTATATGGACTGTGAAGAAAATAATGCAGAACTAAAAAGTGGGAAGGAAGGAAGATTTTTAAAATATGCAGTCAGAGAAGATCTCTTTGAGGAAACGGCTTTTGAGCAGGGATTAAATGATGAGAAGAGGCCATATTATCAACAGAAAGGACAAAAAGCAGAAAAGCTCAGAGTCTATAAAAACTTAACTTAAGAAATCAGCTTTGTTTTCAGCAAAGCAATTCAGGAGTGTGGTAAATTTAGTAATGACCTCAAAGACGTGCAAGCCCTCATCCCTGAAAACTGTGAATGCTACCTTATATAATGAAAGGGACTTTGAAGATGTGATAAAGATTTTTGAGGTGGGATGATTATCCTGGATTACTAGTAATTACATGTGTTTTTTTTTATAAATTGAAGGCAAAAGAAGAATTGACTACAGAAGAGTGGTAGGAGATGTGAAGCAAGAGGCTGGAGTGATGGAAAGAATAGGTCACCGGTTAAGGATGCAGGAAGCAAGAAAAGCCAAGCAAATGGATTCTCTTCCAGAGTTTCCAAAAGGAACAAGCCCACAGACATCTTGATTGTAGGCCAGTGAAACTGATTTTGAGTTTCTGTAGGTAACTTTCTGTTGCTTTAAGCCACTAAGCTTATGGTCATTTGTGCAACAGTAATAGAAAGGGATACTCTAGCATCAGATGATGCTAAATTGGACCTGGGTAGTGGTGGTGTTTGAGATTGAGAAATGACTCAGGTATGGGTTATATTTTGAAGGTGGTGTTAACAGTACTTACTGATGGTTAGGGTAAGTGGAATGAAGTCATCCAAAAATCTGGAGCAACCAGGTGAGTGTGCATCATTTACAAGAGACAGCTAAGCCTACACAAAGATGGTAGGAAATGGTAGAAAAGGAAATGAGAGTTCATATCTTGTCCATATTCTATTTGAAGCTGTAGAATTGTTTTAAATGATAACTAATGGAAAACAAAGTGATTCAGTTAAAAAGAATGACCAGGAACAGTGAAGATGATAGTGCCCTATGCTCTCATCCCCAACAGGATAGTTAGAGGACATTATTAAAAGACACACACACATGCACTCATACACACACAAGACTTCCCCAGAGATCACATGTTATCAATAACTTTTTTTTTCAAGATTTTATTTATTTATTCATGATAGACACAGAGAGAGAGAGAGAGAGAGAGAGAGAGAGAGAGAGAGGCAGAGACTCAGGCAGAGGGAGAAGCAGGCTGCAGGGAGCGCGATGTGGGACTCGATCCCAGGACTCCAGGTTCATGCCCTGAGCCGAAGGCAGATGCTTAACCACTGAGCCACTCAGGTGTCCCTCAATAACTATTAAACAACAAATGTAACTATTATTTTTAAAATTTTATTACTGAATATAAAAATAGATCTCATCTCTTCTATCAAGTTTCTTACAGGTAAAATCGCAAACATATCCACTTACTAATTAAATTCAAGCCAGTGTTGAACAACATCTGAGGAAAATACTGGCAAACAGAATAAAAGAAAAAAAAAAACATAGAATACTAAGTTTAAAACATGAAAGTACTAATAATTTGTAGGGCTTATGTAAAGATAAATGAAAACATAAATGAAAATCAGTAACCTTGTAGTATCTAGAGGTAAATCAAGGCATAGTTTGATACTTCAAAGTCCTATGTGATAGTCAATTTTATCCTAAACACAAAATAATTCCTAAATTCCTCTGCCATAACCCTTTCAGAAGAGAAATATAAATATAGTGAACCAAAATTAAACTTTAAAAAATATTGATAACATAACATAAAACAGAACTAAATACTAAGTCTGTCCCCAGTTAGTAAAAGTATATACTTTTCCTCCAACATGTATAATCTTTTAATTATGTTATTTAATTGACTTTTTTGAGGTAAAACCAGGAACATTGATAAACAATACTACGTATCATTAATCATCTAAGAAAATCATTGTTTTTTTAACAGTCTATCAGTACAGAAAGTTTTAGAACAGTAGGAAAAAGCTAAAATAATTTAAATGTTCTTAAATCACTCACTTATTTTAGTAAATACTAATACAGTACATTAAGAAAAAGTGATGGGCACCTGGGTGGCTCAGTCAGTTAAATGTCTGCCTTTGGCTCAGGTCATGATCCCAGGGTTCTGTGATCTAATCCCAAATCTGGCTCCCTGCTGTGTGAGGAGTCTGCTTCTCCATCTGTCCTTCCCCTCTGCTTGCTGCTGGAGCTCTCTCTCTCTCTTTTTCTCTCATGTGCGCACTCTCCCTCAAATAAATAAATAAGATCTTAAAAAAAAAAAAAGTAACAAAGAATACAGGGAATCAGGGAGAAGGTATAGAGTAAAAGAATTTTTTAAAGAAGTTTGAGTAACATACTAAACGTCTCCTGCATATCCGCAGTGATTGCTCTTCAAGTTTTATGGTGAGCTATACATCAAAATTATGATAATAATTTGAAGAGAACAAACATTTTTCTTTATCACCTATGCAGGTTGAGTTAAAAAGTTTACCTCCCACCACACCCACATTTGATAAGGATGTTTGTCTCTGTTAGATGTTATAAACAGCCATACAAGGGAATTAGTAATGGCATTATTAAAAATGAAAGACAAGTAAAAAGCCAGACTCAAAACGTTACATAACGTATGATTCTATTTACATGACATTTTGGAAAAGGCAAAAATCTGGGGAAAGAAAACAGATTAGAGGTTATCAAAGGGCTGAGATTGGGGGAAATGTCAACAATAAAGGGACAAAGGGAATTACTGAGGATGACAGAATGTTCCATCATTGATTGTGTTTGTGATTATAGAACAGTGTCCATTTTTCAAATAAACAGCAACTGTACACTGAAAGGGGAGATTTTACTACATGAAATTTGCCTCAGTCAACTTTACTTTAAAAAGTTAAAGATGGGATCCCTGGGTGGCACAGCGGTTTGGCGCCTGCCTTTGGCCCAGGGCGCGATCCTGGAGACCCGGGATCGAATCCCACATCGGGCTTCCGGTGCATGGAGCCTGCTTCTCCCTCTGCCTGTGTCTCTGCCTCTCTCTCTCTCTCTCTGTGACTATCATAAATAAATAAAAATTAAAAAAAAACAAATAACATACTTTAAAAAATTTAAAAAAAAAGTTAAAGAAAAATATCCCTTTGAAATGTTAAAAAAAAAAAAAAAAAAAACAGGTTTTGAAGATACCTGGGTGTCTCAGTCAGTTGAGCATCTGACTCTTGATTTTGGCTCAGGTCATGACCTTGGAGTCCTGGGATTGAGCCCCATGCTAGGCTCTGCACTCAGTGAGGAGTTGGCTTGTCTCTCTCCCTCCCTCTTTTCTCTTTCCCATTTCCTCCTACCCCAGCTTGCTGTGTTGCTCACTTGCATGCTCCAGTGCTCACACTCACTTGCTTTCTCTCTCTCTCTCAAATAAATCAATATATAAAACCCTTAGAAAAAGCTACATATTTGGTTCTAGAAATTCTAGGTTATATAATTTATTTCAAAATCTTAAGTTTGCAGCCCATCTTTAACTTATCAAATCTTTATTCAAAAATCTAAAGTTTATATTAAAAAATAACTCATTTACATACAACCCTAAGGCTAAAACATATAAAAACTATATAAAAAAAGAAAAAGTTCCAACTTTTTATTACTTTGGTTTTGAGTTTGTTGAGAGGAAAATAAAACAAAACAGCAACAAATTGGCCAAGCTGAGTTATAAATATTACAAAAACATCATTGAGGGGATCCCTGGGTGGTGCAGCGGTTTGGTGCCTGCCTTTGGCCCAAGGGGCGATCCTGGAGACCCGGGATCGTATCCCACATCGGGCTCCCGGTGCATGGAGCCTGCTTCTCCCTCTGCCTGTGTCTCTGCCCCTCTCTCTCTCTGTGACTATCATAAATAAATAAATAAATAAATAAATAAATAAATAAATAAATACATCATTGAAACCTTAATGTGAATAAAGCCAGAGCACATCTTTGGAACTAGAGACAAAATATGCAACATGTACTTTCCTTCTTAATGACTAGCAGCGTCCACTTGGGATATAATTTTTTAAGTAGAGACAGGAATACAGATATGAAAGGAACTGAACAGTGGTTAAACAAGTGATTTTACGATTGCTTAAATCCAACTTGATTTTTTAAAAGACCAATAGCTACTTCATCTGAAGCAATTTGGCTGGTTTGCCAGTGGTCATTAACACACCTTCATTATCAACTTCTCCAAAAAAGAGCAGGTCACGTTAAACATATTTCCATAAATGGACATCATCTCCAGGTTCTTAAAGTTAGGTCATAAATATATTCTAATCAAATATAATATAATCTAAAGATATTAATATTAATATATGCTCTTGCATAAATATATGCATAATATACATAATCAAAGATATTGTTTATAATTATATTATGAAAAAAGTTCAAGCGATTAAAGACTGAGTTGTGAGACATTGGTATTTATGTGTTTTTTTTTAAAGATTTTATTTATTTATTCATGAGAAACACAGAGAGAGGCAGAGACATAGGCAGAGGGAGAAGCAGGCTCCCCAGAGGAAGCCCAATGCGCGCCTGGATCCCAGGATCACACCCTGGATGCTCAACCACTGAGCCACCCGGGTGCTCTAGAGACACTGGTATTTACATTAAGGTCCTCTACCCTAGTTGTAGGTGTCAATATAGTAATTATTAGAATATAGTGATTATTAGACCACTTCTACGAAATTCAAAATGTATCTATTTTTGATACGTTAATTTACCCCTGGCCAATAAATGTGTGAACCTATCTAGAGTATCTTAAATAAAGAGTTGATAGGTTTTCACAATTGCAAAACCAACTTTTAAAATGCTTGTTTTCTAGGAAGAAGAGAATGAATTCAAGATGATTAGCACATGGATACATTAGAGCTAGATAATATTTTTTTATTAAGTTTCAACTTTTCAAATTGTACCTTTCACAAACTCTGTGCCTGTGGCACAAACATTAAAGCAAAAACATTAATAGAAACACACTAAATGGAGCAGCTGCAGCTATTACAAAAGCAAGGTCCCTTGGATGGGTCAATACACAGAGATGTGAGTTCATACCATGGCCTGTTACGGACTCTGGGAGACTGAGGAGTAATGTGAGTTTTGTGGGGCCAGGCTCTCTGGGGACAGAGGCACAATGCACATGAGGGGGTTCTCCTCAGCAGTGGTATCTCCTTCTGTCATACAGATCTTTGGTGTATATGAGTTGTTGATCGAAAATGTGTATTGTTATTTGTATTGGCTGTTGTGCAGCATTTTATATTAACAAACAAACAAACAAAGAAAAAAACACCTTCGACCTCTTTTTTGTTTCCAGCTGAAAGGCTTTTTAAAACTGGCAGTGTAAAGTACGAGGTGTGGCTTCCGGACACCAGTCTTCCTAGAGATTAAGCTGCACTAAGCAGGCGATGTTTTCCTTGCCTTTTATATTCTGAGTTGTTACAAGGGAATTCCAAAATGATAGCAGCTGTGACAAGCATACTAATTCTTGTGCACCACTTCTGTTTGTTAACTGGCAGGAGGAAATGATCTCTGAGACAGAGAGGTAGAACCAATAGGGATACGGAAATAAAACCTAGAAGTCACACTGGTGTCACATCAAAGCTGAGGACGTTTACATAGCAGAAAAGCCTAATCTTCAGTTAACCTCTATTTGATTTTCACAAATAAGATTTCATCTGAAGCACCAAATTAAATCTGAGACTGAGAAATGGGCCTGTATATTAAGATGTGTCCGAATTAATTGTTATCATGATGAGTGGCTGGCTTTCAGCTGCAGATTTGTAGGTCACTGTTGGCATACTGGGGTCAGTATCTATGGGGGAAATTTAAGAATAGATTTTACCCTGGGATGCACATGACTCTCAGCTTCTGGGATAACACTGCTAATAGAGTTAGATGCCTATCAATTAAGTAGCATAATGAAAACTTCAGTGGAAAAAAAAAGCTCACATAATTCCTTGGATGTTACCTTTTTTGTTGGATATAAAATTCTGGGAAAATATTTCAAATACATTTGTTTTCTCTTTACATAGTTGCTTAAATATGCTATTGGATTCAAAGCAAACCAGAGGAGGCTACTCAATTTTCACAGAGTTAAAGAATGACAGCAACTGATCAACAACCTAAAAAAAAAAAATCTTTTTGATACAGTAACAGTACCCAAAGGGTATAGGAGCATTGGTGTCTGAAAAGAACATAATCTAACCCAAGACACAAATCATTTTTTAAAGATTATAAATAAAAATTGTGTTGTCTGATCATATTCAAGAAAACCAAACTTATAATAAACTTACAGCATATAAAATTTTATATTGGATTTAGTGTATTTAAAGATGACTAATAACTAAAACAGAATTAGAATATTCTTGGATTGAAGAAAGTATTTAAAACATCTTGCAGAAATTTAAATACTCTAACTCACTATAATACCATATGTTTTTCCCCTAAGCTTTACCTCTGATGATGTTATAATTATGAACGTATTTCATAGATATTTATGCAAAATCAAACCTATAAAAATATTTTTCACATATACTGATATACGTGTATACTGAGTATATACCATATATGAGTGAGTATATATAGATATGAGTAATGGCTATCCATTTCTCAATCTCTACTTTTCCATATGTAGGGTGATCCCATTTGGTTAAATTTAGGTTATAATGCCTAAATGCCTTTCCCAAATGTTTAATCAAATAAAATTAAAAATGCATTTTCCCTATGATTGCTATCTTATAAAATAGCTGTTAATATCAACTCAGAGACATTAGCTCAAATCAAATGATTATCCCATGTTTCTCTCCTCTTGGAGCCTTTCCCAAGGTCTTTAAGCCACTGGATGATACATCAGTGCTATACCAATCATGCACAGCACCAAGTTTCTTTCTTTTTTTTTAAGATTTTATTATTTATTCATGAGAGACACACACAGAGAGAGAGGCAGAGACACAGGCAGAGGGAGAAGCAGGCTCCATGCAGGGACCCCGATGTGGGACTCGATCCTTGGGCTCCAGGATCAGACCCTGGGACTCCAGGATCATGCCCTGAGCCAAAGGCAGACACTAAACTGCTGAGCCACCCAGGGATCCCCAACTGAGTTTATTTCTAAGGCCATCAATATCCTTCCTCTGCTCCTTGTGCTTGTTGATAGAGCCAACAGGCTGAGTCACTTTGGCTCAAGATCTTAAGCTCTGCCTCTTGATACTGGAAAAGAATCAGTCATTAAGTCTTTTTTGCATCTCAAAGTGTCCCTTTCTTTTCATTTTCATTGCCCCTATTTTAGAACCAACACTTGACCATGTAGTCTCCCAGCCAATCAATCTTTCCCTTCTCAACATTCCTGCACATTAGCATCTGGTAAACATACCTTCCTGTACTACCATCTTTACTGATTCCTCACGGTAACATTCAGGGGATGTGCTCCATCTTTTTTCTTTCTTCTTTCTAACAAAACTAAACTGAAACTCCTCCCTGGAGCCCAGGTATTGTTTTGGTCAAACCAATCCTGTTGTCTTTTGTCCTTCCTTTATTCATATTTCTACAGGTGTAAATTCAGCTTATCGGCCTTGTCTGAAATGCCAACTCCTCTGTAGCATCCTAGCTGATCCTCTCTCTATCCCAAGGCCAGGGGAATCATACTCTCATCTTCCTTATACACTCTGTTTGTCTTTCTGTTTTTCATTGTCTTGCTTTTTTTCCTTACCTACTGTATACCTGTCCTTCTTATGTAAGGGATATAACCACACTGAGGGTAGGCACTGTTTCTTATCTTTGTATTCTCAAAAAAGCCAGAAGATGAAGATGATGATGATGATGATGTTGATGATTTATCTTTTTGGGGGGTAAGTGGAGGAGGGGCAGAGAGAGAGACAGAGCCAAAATCAAGAGTTGAACACTTAACCCACTGAGCCACCCAGACACTCTGCCAGGAAGATTATTTTAACTGCAGTAACATGATTAGTGGTTTTTAATAGGTGAATGAATAAATGATTTAAACATTTCTACATAAGTTTTTAGTTTAAGTTAGCAATTTCATATAGACAAGATTGTGTAAGGAAATCAATACCAGATAATGTTTGTAGACTAGACATTTACAAAAAACCCCGTGGGGTACAAACAAAGAAATGGGTTTAGTTTAGTTGGTTAAGCATCTGCCTTTGGCTCCAGTAATGGTCCCAGAGTCCTGGGATCCAGCCCCACGTCTGGGTTCCTGCTCAACGAGGGGTCTGCTTCTCCCCTTCCGTTTCTCCTGCTTGTGCTATTCTCTCTCTCTGTCAAATTAATTAATTAATTAAATATTAGGAGAAATATTTCTCAAAAACTTGAAATTGAACAAATTCTTCTTTGGTTGTATAGGAAAATATGGATAGCAGGTGACTAGTAACAGAAATGGCCTGACCATGACTAGTTTCACCTGGTACTGTTTAAATAGCTGATGCTAGCTGACACATACTCAGAGAAACCACTCAGTGAAACCACTACCAAATATCTGTTTCTATGGAAGTAAAGAACATATCTATTCTACCTTCTGGCAGAGTGAAAAAAAAAAAACAAAAACAAAAAACACAAACTTCAGCTTGTATGAATCTATTCCTTTGCACTAATATGGCATCCTTTATATTCACATAGTCTTTATATTCTGGAGTCCCCTCAACACACATTTACCAATTTACTACCCTGAATATAATTTCTATATGCCTCATGATCTAAATGTTTATGCACTTTTGGATGCATATATATTATAAAACCATACCCAAAATTACAATTTACAGATACTTCTAAATCTTGTAGAAGCCCAGAAGAACACTAGAATCATCACCAACTCTAGGTGTTTCCTTTATGGGTTGTACAAAAAGTCATTATGTTGTGGGGCTTATAGATGTAGCTATGATGTAGCTATTGTACACCAACTGATTACTGTTTACGAAGCCAAGTTCAGGGACGTCTGCATGGCTCAGCGGTTTAAACGTCTGCCTTCAGCCCAGGGCATGATCCTGGAGTCCCAGAATCGAGTCCCACATCAGGCTCCCTGCATGGAGCCTGCTTCTCTCTGTGCCTGTGTCTCTGCCTCTCTCTGTCTCTCTGTCTCTCTCTCTCTCTCGTAAATAAATAAATAAAATCTTAAAAAAAAAAAAAAAAGAAGCCAAGTTCATAGTACATTGGGGAAGCTAAGAGTTAACCTCCCTGGTGGTCTTTCAACTGGAAGACTCTTTGGAAAGAACAGAACAAAGAGTCAAAATGCATAAGGCCTATTTAAATGCCACTAATATTTAAATATACCTGTATGTGAAGTTTCCTACTGTTCCTTTTAACACTTTAGCAAAAGGCTAATGAACTGAGGAGTGCTTTTTGCCTAGTTTAATCTAGAAACTATGTTTAATAGAGTGACCTCTTTAAAGTTAAAGGAGCAAGCCTCTTTGAGATCAGAAAATACCTGTTTAGCTAGTTAACTTTTAAACTTAAAAACAATAACTTAAATAATTGCGTGCTGAACAACAACTCCATAATTCTTACAGAAGTGTTCCGACATGTACAGTGTTAATTGGGCTTTGGTTCTGTCTTGAAACTGATGTCCACGTGCTAAGCATGGTATGTCCTGAGGACTGGCTACCAAAGTGACACAGTTGTTAAAGACAATCGCTAGCTAGGACTGGTTCCAATGGGAAACAATTTCCTCTGGCAGCTTTTGAAGTTTGTTTTTATAGGAAATTGCCTCTTGGAGCATATAAAGCTAATTCATGGCAGTTCCCAGAGCTCCTGCATACCCGTCTGGAGCTCCCCTGTGGACGAAGCCGTCTTGTTGACATAATCGGGCTTGGCTCTTGGCAAAGCTCCAGGTGTTTGTGTGGAGCCAGTCAGATTAGGTTGAAAGCCTTTAAATCTTCCAAAGTGTCCCTAGGAAGGGAATATAAAATGGTGATGGTGATGTGGCAAGACCCAGGGAACATAGCAAAGTCGTGACATTTGTATTTGGGTCTGTCATCGTGATTCAGTAACACAGACTTTGCTAGTAGATTCAGCAGAGGTCATGACACAAAATGATGGATGATCTGCAGTTCTATTCTTACCATCAAATCAGTGTTAGGTGCTGGGTTCACTTTTCTTTGAGGGTTTGTTATGATGCTACAAAACTGTTTTCCTCCTAACTACCCAGCCATCTCAACAAATATTTTTTGCATTAGAATTCTAGCGTATACATATTTAAATAATGAATTAAAAATCAGTGGACTTCATTTCTTTTGAACAGAAAATATTAGAAGATAATCATTTTTGAAAGGGATTTTAATTTTGAAAGGGATTATGCCTCCCAATTTATTTAATATATACTTATTAACAGATTTTAAGGACAAATAATGTATTTACTCAAATTATAAAAAGGAGAAAAAAAGCTTAAATATGACCCTAGACATCTAATTGGTGATAAAAGTTGAAAATCAAAAGCACTATGAATTTGAAATATAAAAGAACCATCATTTCTTTCTCCAGGTGTAAGAAATATTGAAGTTTGAGCATAAAAGTAATGTTGAGTGAGTTGAAACATCAGAAACAAAGAAAACAGCAGCTGTGTACAGAATAGAGAAGAATAAAAGTGACAGTACATTTAGTCACATGGGGAACAGTTGAAAGGAACTGTATTTGTTTGAATTTGATATTGTCCACACTAGTGAACCCTGAAGTTCAAAATGAAAGCCATTTCTCTTATACCTTTGTCCCCTATTTCTTAGGAATTGGCTCTACATTTCTTAGGAATAAAAAAGAATGAAAATCTGATGTGAGATCTTCTTCCCAATAGTCTACTTCAATTTGATGACTGAAGTATCAATAATTTTTATGTTATGCAAATTTTATAAATTGTCCTTCTTTTATCACATTCCTTTCATACTTAAATATCATTTTCACATGACTTTTTTTAAAGGTGGTCTTTTGTTTGGAAAGGCATCCTAGTACCTATTAAACTTCTTGATCTTGTTAGTGATTCCATTCACAGTTCCATTCTCTACTATGTCTTCACCCGAATCCCACAAATAAAGGCACAGAAGTTAATTCTATTTTCTGTGAACCTTCAGCACTAATTTCACTAGATGGTAATTCTTGCTTATATGCTTGTTTTACCCAAGAAAAGC
This sequence comes from Nyctereutes procyonoides, assembly GCF_905146905.1. Classification (NCBI taxonomy): domain Eukaryota; kingdom Metazoa; phylum Chordata; class Mammalia; order Carnivora; family Canidae; genus Nyctereutes; species Nyctereutes procyonoides. Next base: position 21,719,113 of record NW_026575121.1, read on the forward strand.
TGAACTTTTTGAGATTGGGAATAACATCCTCCCCAATCCCCGACCTTTGCTTCAGTGGCAAATCTAGAACAGTTTCTGGCCCTTTGTGGATATTGAGGAAATGCTTGTGAATGAATCTATCAGCGGCTTTCCCTGTGTCTGACTTTCCATTTGCTATGACTGATAGCTAAGAGCAAGATTTCAGGCCAGTTTGTCTTGTCTTGAATTTCGGATCCCTGATGGACTAGGTGTGTGATCTTTGGCAAGTCATTTTTCTGGGCCTCAATACTCCACCTATAAAATAGTCTACTCATGTAGTTTGCCTGAGGGGTAAATGTGTTGATGTACAAAAACTGCTTACAAATAAGTTCAGTACATACTAAGTACACAAGTAAGCTCTAACAATCAGTATCCTCATTAATGCATGGAGACACCTATACAGAACTATGAGGGTCTCCTTGGCACATGTACCCATGGATGAGATTGCTAGGTCACAAGACACACCTGAATTATGGAAGTCAACTTTTGAGGTGCTGTTAAGTAACATGTTTTAATTTTTTGTTTGCCTTAATTCCAAAATCTCTTAAAAACAAGTACTCCTTTGAGTTTCCCTTTATTTTGTATTGAATAATTGTTCACCCAGCATTTTTGATATGTCAGGTCTTTTCCCAAATACTTTATATGTATTAATTCACCTAGTTCTCATGAACTAACATACTATACTGTTAGTGGCTTCATTTTGCAGAGGAGGGAAGTGAGGAATAGAGAACTTTACTGATCTGAACAAAATGAGGCAAAAGTAAGTGGCTCCAAAGATCATGCTCAGAAGAACCGCCGCATCCCTCTGTCCCTTAACCCTCACCAAGCCGGACCCCCTTTGGACATCCTGCCATTCTTAAGCCTTTTCTGACTCCTTTCTTTTGTTCCTTGTCCCAATTCCTGTTCTGCTTCCTTTTCCCAAATCAAGTAGTAGGGAAGGGAAAAAGGAGAACTCTGTAGTGGGCAGAAACCTTTCTTTTTTTCTCTCTCTTGCTTCAAATTTTGCCCTGCTTTAAAGCCTACAAAAAATGTGTTGAAAGTATTGCACATCTCAAATTTTTATGCTGAAATGACTTTGTCTATAAGTAGTAATCTTCCAAGCCATCTTTGTGTAGCTATGAGGTTTGGTGATATCTTCATCAAATAAGCTTCAAGAAGATAAAGGCAATCCCCAGGCAATAGATAGAGTTACGCTACAAGACTGCCAAACATACACCCATGGGAGTTAATATCAAGAGCTTCCTCCTCTCTCATTTTAATCAGTGCCAGAAAGTGCAATAGCAATAGGAAGATGGTGTGAATGAAATTGAAATCTGGATTTTCACGGAAATATAAAAGAAAAAAATGAAACATCAAAAATTAAAATTAAAACATAAAAAATTAAAAATGAGATTAATCCACTATGCCAAATTTTCCAGTTTTGTACTCATTACCATTACTTCCAGGTTTCTAAATATATATTCATGCTACAGAATATATATTTCATTCCACATTATCTTTTCTCATCTTTCTGTCTTCTGTGAGTCTCAACAACTCACTAAAGTCTAGCCAGAAAGCCATTTACTTTTTCTCCATTAAAGACCTTCTCTAGGTACACTTCAGCCATCTGACATGTGTATTCTAATAAAATCAATTCAACAGTACCATAGACTTTAAACTTTATGTTTATAAAAGTATTTAATTTAATTTAATCTTCAAAAATATTCATTTTTTAAAAAAGCAAAATGTCAATGTGTTGATATGGAAAAATATGAATTTATTATAAATAAAATAAAGTTTTACATATTCATATATACTTTAAGAATCCTGTTAAATTTAGCCAGGCTTTCAACAGAGAAAACTTGTTTTGATATAAATAGCTGAAATGTATTTGATATATTTTACAACCTTTTGTTCTACTTCATTAAAATTGAACCAATATTAATACAATTTTTCTTGCTAGTATGAAAAACTACAGTACATAAAAACCCATGCGAATGTTTGCATTTTAATATTACAATTGAAATAAAACGTATGAGTTTATAGCCATGTCTTATTACAAACATAGCTAAATATAAGTGCGATGTTTCTATTCTTTTTTCACTTAAAAGGAAAACATGATATACTAGAATTATTTAAAGCAGCTCATTTCTCTGTTCTGTTTATAATGTATGAGGCACTAATCTCTAGTAACAGACTTTTATTCAAAAGGGAGAAGTGATCACTTTAAATATAACGTCAGCTATTTGAATAATTTAGAACAAAAAAAAAGTCACTGCAAATAAATTGTGAACTGGTGCAAGAAAACTAACTCCTCTAATGATAATCCAATCTGTGCTTTTGTAAACTGCAAAATATAATAATAAAATTTTAATCATTTCCTATCAGATACATTTTGTATAAATATAAGTTATTTCAAAGGAAGAATGGCATTACATTTTTAAAAATAATATTATATTAACTTCCCAATAGATTTATGTTAAAAATGACCTTCCATAGAAGATTCTGAAACATACTTAAAATATTATGTAACTGGTTAATATGCAACCATTACTTTTTAAAGTATATCTAATCTGACTTCTCTCCAGATTCCTGCTTCTGAATAATAACTTTACACTGTGTCTAGATGTATCAACAGAATTTCCAAGATATTAGGTGCCTGATTTCCTCATTTTATCTCCCAAATCTGTTTTTCTTCTAGTAGTCCCTGACCTCACCTTCTACCAATATTAAAACAGTCTCCAGCCAGTCAGGCTACAGATATCTGGGCGACCTGCCACATTTTCCTTGCTTCACATTTCATGGAGTGCCATGCCACTTACACATCTGAAATGTCTTCCTATGTCATGGGCATTCCCCAGGTCCTCTGTTCAATTCTGGTACCTTATTTGGATATTTTAGCAGCCCTTTAACTCATTTCCCTGCCTCCATTTCTCTATCCTCAAACCCACTGGCTGCAATGTCATTTTTTTTTTCAAAAATACTTCTCTGATACTATCAGTCATTCAGCCTTCTGTCTCGGTTAGCTAATGAGCCCTGGCAGTCTCCACTGGGGCCAGAGCTCTCACTTGGATTCTAAGACCCTTGACTGGTACCCTAGCATGATCCTAAACACTGGTCAATTATTTTTTCCTCCCACCCTGGTCCTCACATTCTCAGAGATTGGCTGAGGTTTTGCTAAAAATTAAAAAGAATACTTGCAGTATGAATTTGCTATTCATTTTATTTCCTGATTCACCACCACCCAAATACTTAACTTCCATATTTTTTCTTCTGGATCTAATTTTGTTTGATACTTACATGAAAAAGTCTTAGTGCAATGGACATTGTAATTGGGTATCCCAATTACATTTCGCCATTTTGCTAGGGTTTTCCATCTTAAGAAATGGCCAATTACCCTAGACTCTGTCCCTCTCAGTACAGGCCCCGTCTCTTCTTTCCACACTAGTTAAGCCATTCAGGGCCTAACATATCCTCAGAAAAGCTTATCAAACAATCTATTAAGCATCCAACAATACTTTTTGAAAATATACCCTATAATATGGAATCAATTACTCAAAGATCCCTTATGTTATATTGGAAAGATAATATTTCTTTTTAAGCAAATGTTCTTGAATTATTTGAATTACTCTTGAATTGAAGATGTAATTATAATTGGAATTAATTGATTTGGAGGTTCATTTTGCATTTGCAAGTAATTTTTTTAATTTAAGAAATATATTAACTAATTCACACATCACTCGATTTATTTGTGAGCAAGACATATTCATGTAAGCTTAATTATTTTACTTAACAGAAGTGGCCAGACTTGCCAAAAGTGTATAGAGAGCCCTATTATATTTGTTAAATCATCTGCATTATTCTGTGAAGCCCTTATTATATAGAATCATGTAATAAGGCTAAAGAAGGATCACCATATAGCCAATGAATATTATGATTTTCGGCTGACTTTGCAACAACAAAGTATTTGCAAAGAGGAGAAAAATCACAGGATGTTGAGAGAATGGAATAGTGATATAGGAGTGGATCTGATTTCACTTGAGTAGGGCAGTTTTTCCATATGCCACTATAAGTGTTTCTGTTGTACATCTGTTGAATGACAAACATAAAATGGTTGGGTTCACTATCAGTTACAGGCTGGAACAAGTAAGATTTCAATTACAACAGGAGAGCAAAACAGCTGGGAAATCCCCAAGGGGAGGTGCAAGAACCAAGGGGGTGAAGCAGGCATCACAATGGTACATTGCACACTACTAATTAGAGAGAAATGAAGTCAAGTTAAAAGAAAATATACCCCTCGATGCTCTGTTTCGTGGAGACCATTTGGGTACTGAAAACAGCACCTCAGTGGCTTGTCTCAGTCTGAATTCTCATGTAATTGTTGCCTCATGAGCAGCTTAAAAGAAAACTCTAACCTAAAAATATCTTACTTTTTAAAAGATTACTTATTTTTAAAAATTCAATGTGATTAAATCTGGGCATTTAGATCAGATCCAAATATGTTTAAAAGACAGGGTATCTATCTTTAAGAAGTAGCAAAGTGAAAATAAATGAAGAAAATTATGATAATGAGTTTTACAATAGCCTGCAGCTCCCTAAATAAGGAATGCATAAATATAGGCATATATAAAAGTCTTCTTGACAAACATCTTAGTCTTCGGAAAAAAATCAGGAATCCTTCTACTATGTACACTGCATGACAATTATGTGATTTTTCCCCCTGTACGCCTGTTTTTCTTATGTTTAATTAAATGAGCTATAAGCAGTGCAAATTAAAACAGCATAATATGCTATTGAAAATAAATTAAGTATTTTTTAAACATAGTTAAAATCTAGCAATACAGTTAAGAATTAACCACAGGTTATAAAATGTTAGAGCTCTATGGAAAGCACATTTTCTCTGTAGTTTTCATAATCAGCATATTTCATGACAATAATGAAAAAAAACAATAAAAATAACTTTAGAATCATGCCATATTTGAATTGCCCAAGCTATAACCTGCCTCTCCACTTTCTTTGGAAATTCACATATCTGGGTTTAGGTAACTAATAACAATTATTATTCTTTTTTTTCTTTTTTAGTAAATATTAGTGGAGACACTCCAAGATTTGCTCTGTAGCTCACACATCCCTGCTGTCAAAGCTGGAGGACCAAACACAGATCTGAAGTTTTATCTGGAATCCCCTCAAAGTAAATCTCTTTGTTTCTTGATTTTCTCACTAGAAACTTACATGGAAAGACGTAAAATATTATATTAATTCATATAAAAGATAATTAGGGGCTCAGTTAGGACAGTGTAGGAAAAATATGACATTCTTAAGGTAGGAATTAGGTATCAGAGAACGATCTAAGGTAAGGATGAGGGAAAGGGGAGAGTAGAATAACTCTGATTCCCAGTTTAGTGAACTAGGAGTGGAGAAGATTGGAGGAAAATCAGATGGGAATATTACCATGGATTCCTCGAGGCATATAATACCATACTTTACTAACATCAAAGGTAGCTTCATTTAAGTTCATAGTTTAATATTACCTTTTATCTTAGTTTTTTTCTATATGGAATTATATGTAAGGTTTTTCAAAAACCAATAAATCCTCATATAGCTACCATTATGTATGAGAGTAGTGTCCGCTGTAAAATAATTTATCAATGACCTGAGTCTTATTTTAAACATTATCTTGGAAAACAGAATTTATTTCCCTCACTCCTTTCCCATGTATGCATAGCGAATTAATTCAAAGTGATTCAAATCCCAGTTCTTTAAAGCCACATGCACTGGTAAGGAAAGGGCAATTCATGGTCCCTTCTCCCCTCCATATTGTTTTCCCCATTTCCTTTTTCAGGCTTTGAATGATGCCTCCAAAAGGAACAGTAAGTATCCCAATGAAGTTTTGACCTGCTGTAGTCCCCAAGACCATACATTATTTTCCTCGAATTATAGAAATAAGAAAATTTCATCTCTTTTCTAAACTGAGGATGGCACACAATTACTTCCAATCTGAGCACAAAACATCATAGGACCAATTTTGTATACACATGATTTGGTATTATCCATTTATTAATCCTGATGCTTGGGGCATAAGAATAAAATATCACCTCCCAATGTTTGGATAATGGGGATGAAATATTATAAAACTATTGCAAGTACTTAATAAAGAGGGAAAGGTACAAATTTAATGATGTCAAAGGAGATGATTTTCTTTTCAAATCTGGTGGTGCCAGATGTCTCCCTAACTCGGATGCATAGGGAGGAATCAGTGCTTTAAAATTAAATTCAGTAACATGCCCAGCCTGTATTTTAACCATAGAAGAGGGACTCTGACAGGCAACAGCAAAATTGCAGCTGCTGAGATTGTGTATGTAGCCAAGTGCCACTTCACTCTTGATCTATGTTAAGTTGACTGAAGGAAGGAAATCAATTATTATCGGCAGTGAACTTCAGGTAGACCCAGGTTTGAGATGCCAGCTACACGCAGGTGTGTGCCCTCAGCAAAGATAATTCTGACTAAGCCTTCATTAAGTAGAAGTGCTACTGCATTCACTGCTTTGAAATTTTAAGTGGTTGTGTTTTAAATGTAGACAGAGACAGATGGAAAAACCTAAACATTATAAACCACCTAACCTCATCAACAAAAATATCTGTCTGACCCAGCTGAACTTCTAGAAGACCAAGTCTATCAAAGAAACGTACACAAATACACACACACACACACACACACCCCAATATTCTCTGGTGAACACACTAGAATCCGGAGTTAGTAAAATTTTAGAGTCCCATGTACTGGATACTTACCATTGTTTTCAGATTAGAAGGCACTTCCTTTTCTTTTGTTAATCACGTCCCAAATTTGTTCTACACAAAACTTGTTCTTTACTTTCAATCCCTGAGTCTGAGGGCAGGGGCAAGGATTATTCCAAACAGAACTTCTATCTTCCCAGACAGAGACAATGGTTCAGAAACAGAAGCACAGGCTAGTATCCTACATGAGATAGGGAGAACACCAAATCTAATGTAGGAACACCTGGACAAGACTGAAACGCATGAACTGGGCCTGCTGCTGGGGTCACAGAGAGGAGCTGTCAGCGGAATAGCTAAGAGGAATGGGATACTGACATGGAAGCTAATGCTATTGCTTGGATTTTATCTTTCCATTTTATTTAAATCCAATTAATTAACATAATGTATTACTGGTTTCGGAGTCAGAGGTCAGTGATTCATCAGTCTTACATAACACCAGGTGCTCACTATATCACTTGCCCTCCTTAATGTCCATTGCTTGGATTTTAAATGAAGGTACAACCAAGGCACAAGTCAATAAATACCCTGATAAATGCTCTTTTGTGAAAGTATCTTGTATATGTGCATTTGTGGCTTAAATCTCCAAGTGTACTTCAGTTGTGCCCAATGCATTGTGCAATTAGTAAACTCCATTCAAATACAGCATGGAAGGAGATTTTCCAGTGCTTGTTTTCAAGAACATATTTCAGAGACACAATTGACAATGAGAGTAATGAGAGGAATGAAGATCTGTGTCTGCCTTCTGAGAGATTTCAATCTAGTTAATTTAGGGGGAAAACCCACATAAATATACATATTACTATTTAATTCCGAATTTAAGTATGTTTTCTGAATTTCTCGTATCCAATATTATATACACAAGTATGGTTTCTAGTTTGAATTAGTAGATACAGTTTTAAACAAATACGACTAAAGAAAGCATTCCAAACACTCTAAGTAGAATAAAAGCCCCTAAAAGATCACATAACCTAAGTAACATGCAGATCAAGAGTATTCATTCTGTAGGAGTTCTTTGGGTAATGGAGCATATCTAAATATCATATTATATATCAAGGAATGTTTCTATTTTTTGGAAATAGATACTTTGTCCTGCCACATGTATTCCTGCCCCTGCCCTTTTGAAAAATAAGTTCAATCCAAAAACAAAGAAAAAAAGAAAATACCCTAAGAATTTCTTATATTTTATTGGTTTTTAGGTAATTTGTTCAAAATTTGATTCTAGGACATTTATAAACCAAAAGAATCCAAAAGCCATTTACGAAAAGAAAATATTTAAGTTGTGCAACTAAATGTATGCTTTAAATGTACCTCATAGCTTTGTGTTTTACTTTAAAAATTAAAAACCAGTTATAACAGTGCATAAAAGGTCAGTTTGCATTGTGTCAGTATATTTTATCATATAAATACACACTTAGGGACCTTTCAAGATACAGATTAAGCTGGTAAATATGTATTTAGATACTTCTTAAAATGGACATCAGTACAATGATAGCTGATAATGCCATCCATGTATTTAGAGAATTTAAAATATGGATTATCGACGAGATGGACCATAATACTTCCTCTGGGGCCATTACAGTGAAATGTGTAAACACATATAGATAATGCAGGGGCCGAGGGAGGGAAGCAAAAATCAGCTCGTATATGAGCAGTGCATAAAAGCTTCCTGGGAACAAAATACAGGACATTGGGTATATATTTAGAAAATGATTTGCAAAGAGCTTGGGAAAAGTATCACTAACTATGTAAATACCTTTTCAATAGAAAAAAATTTTGTGTTCTCTAAATATAAAAGGAAATCTCAAATGTGGGTTATTGTTGATTAACGTATTTTCCTAAATAATTAAGCAGATTCCAATCTTGCTGAATGAGAGAATATATGCATGCCTTGTTTTCACTAATGTATTAAACCTACTATTTTATTATCCACCAAAAATACTAGAAACAGAAGATAATTCTATCACCTAAAATTATGTGGATTTTTTTTACCCTTTCTTTTTAGAAACATGATTCATATTGATAGTCTTGTGAGAGCTGTTAAATTCCTTTTCTTTCTTTTCTATTTTATTGACCTTTGCTTTTTTTCTCTTTCTTTTCATGACTCAAATTATTGGGCACTATACTCAGCTAGAGTCCCTTTACATCAAATTAATTTCCATCTGTGAAAAATATATGAATATTACTGGCAATAAAGCAGAATTTTTAAGCAGTGGGTAAATTACCAAAAATGTTTAAAGTATATTTTCCTTCTTTTTGGCTTTCTGTATACTCTAATACTCGGGACACCTGGGTGGCTAAGCGGTTTAGTGCCTGCCATCCACCCAGGGCATGATCCTGGGGTCCTGGAATCAAGCCCCACATCAGGCTCCCTGCATGGAGCCTGCTTCTCCCTCTGCCTGTGTCTCTGCCTCTCTCTCTCCCTGTGTCTCTCATGAAGAAATAAATAAAATCTTTATTTAGTCTAAATGATAAATTTTTCTAAATTTGATCCATTAAAGCTATTAAGTGGTTCTTGCCTTTAGAAAAGATTTGCATTGATGTTGTCTCCAAAACAAGATTTATGTAAAATTATTTTCATACATCTAAATATTCCTTTAAAGCATTTAGGGTTTTTTTTTCTATAATAGAACTGATTTCAGAATACATCGTTTTCTCTTTCAGCAATTATTATAGACCTTTTTAAAGTAATTTCATGCCTACATATTTGTATAAAGTATATTTCTACTTGTAAGTATTTAACTTGATTGTTCTGTGTTTATGTGTTTGTGACCATGCTTGTGTTTTTCATTTGATTTTCATTTGATATCTCTGATATCTTACCATCCATGGTTTTCCAGGTACTTACACTTCCTGTCAGTATTTTGGCAAATCAACAAAATTTAGTGCCTAAAAAGTAAGTCATATTTGAATAAAAAGATGTATCACTACAAAGAATCTGTTATCAAAAAAAATTTTCCCCTTTTTTGGCTATATTTTAAACTGATATTAAAATTACTAAACTTACTAAAAATAAACTATATTTACAATAATGGAACACTTATCATTTTAAAATAACTAGCATACTTTTTAAATCCCATAATTTAATTTTTCAGCTTTGCTTATGCTGAAAACTGGCAAGAGATCTTCAAGTGGACAATCACATTTTATTGCTGTCTTACATGACCAAAGAACAAAATAATATCATTTTAATTTACTTGCTAGGACACCATTAATCAAACATTTACCCTTAAAAGCAATAAAAGCAGATCTCAGGATGTATAATTTAAATTAGTTTAATGTGGGAGTATTAATAAATGTTCATGCTCTGTCACTACCTGCTAAATATAAACAGTACTCTATAGCTCAATCCTTTCATAATATGCACTTCAGATAACTCCACATACTTTGGGGATGTAATTTCTAGGATATATAAGGGAAGAGAAAATTAATTTTCTTTCATTTGTCATAACGAGCTTACAGTAACTTCATTACCAAACATCCTTCTACTTGTGATCCCTTTAAGTTGGAAGTTCTAATGCATAAGCATTTTTGGTACATTATACATTTGTAACCACTTTCATCAACTATTCAAGTAATAATAATTGGATATATAAGGATTTAATATTATTCATTTTTTCTCCCATGGTAATATTTGGTTAATCTATTATGATTTGGCTAATAATACTACCACCACTGCCACTAAATAATATATGAAATACAGTGGCATTCATTTGTTCAATTCAGTTTGACCATATACATAATATTGGTAATGTGGGCCAGTGATAGTGGTTCTGTTAAAAAATAGCTTGCAAGACAGTCTTTTTTAGGTACACTGTATTTAATAATTGGTTTTGCACTTGGTTAGTATATATGCAACTCTTCAAGGGGACCTATGTGATATTTAGGGATTATACCATATATAGACAGATGATGATAGAGAGAGATGATAGACAGAGATTGCAAGTCTTACCTGACAATACCCTTTAGGCATGAGTGGAATGAGGGAGCTGTGCTACTTTAAGGTTATGGATTCTGAGAGAGTCACTGAATCTATATCTAGCCTTAGGGAAAAGCATGTGATTGAACCCTTTGGAGGAGGCAAAGAGCTATGTAATTATGTCTAGGACTTACTGCCAACAAGAAATGAGTTAGGAAGAAATCTGGTAACATAAGGAGCCACCAGGTCATGCTGCTTTTAGCATCTGCAAGTCTTCAAGAAAAGCGACCAGAGACAAGGGGAGCGGAAACAGCTGATAACTGCTGCTGACCATGGTGCTGCCACATATTAGCATAAACGGAAGGCCAGACCAGGCTGTGCAATGCCTGGAGCATCTGTTCTCCTTCAGTGTTGAGTCACTCTTCAAGAAAGAGAGGGTCAGTTCCCTCGTGGCCACTTAATATCTCAGGGTTCCTCCTTTCTAAAGATGGCTGTTCTTTCCATCTTACCACCTATCAAGGAAAAAACAATAATTTAGTGCCGCTAAACATGATAATAGAACCGGAGGTGCAGAAATTGTGACTGATTGCTCAGTATGTTAGAGTGACACCACTACAGAAACTTAGATGTTTTGTTTCTACTTTTTGGTACTATTGGAATGTAAGTTAAAATAGCAAGGTGAAGGAAGAAGACAAACAGCAAGAGAGAGTTACGTCCTTTTTCTTTAAAAATTTATTTATTTTAAAGAGAGAATGAGATCAAGAGAGTGTGCGCACACGAGCTGGGGAGAGAGAGGAAGGGGCAGAGAGACAAAGAAAGAAGGAATCTCAAGCAGATTCCACCCTGAGCATGGAGCCTGACACGGAGCTCAATCCCAGGACCCAGAGATCACCACCTGAGCTGAAATCAAGTGTCAGACATTCAACTGACTGAGCCACCCAGGTGCCTCTATTTCCTTTGTTAAGGAAGTTATTTAAAATAAATTAAAATGAATTACCTTAAAATCTATTGAAGCTTAACTTAAAAATAATACTTATGAGTCCTTCTCCTTAAGTGAAATTATATCCCAATGGTTACCTATTTGTTGGTTTTTCCATTTACAATGATTGTAAATTCTTTTATCGTTATACATTAACATGAAACATTAGAAACTTTTAATTCAAACAAGGGGTCAACCTTAATAGAAAATTCTTCTGTTTGAAAATACACCTAGCTGATCTTTCAGGTATCTTACTGAGGCCCCATGTCCTTCTCAAGTTACATCACAGGTTAAATGCTTTGAAACAGTGTGTCTACGGACAACCAGTCTTTTCTGAACTGAAATTCTGGACCTCCTTGAGGAACTTCTGTCTCTGCCAAGTTGCATGTTTTCAAAGAAATGTAGAATTAAACCAACAGAAATCTAGTTTAGGTTCTTCTAACATCTTTTGAATATAAGGCACTATACCTACTTTCAAAGAACTTAAAATACAAAGTGTAACAAAGAACAGGAAAGCATTTGAGAAACTCTTCTAAAATACATGCTGCCCTTAGACAACTTTCCTTTGAAGTCTGCCACAAAAGCTTTAGTGTCTAGAAATATTCCACCTATTAGCAGGGAAAAAAAAACCCTCCTCTGAATAGATTGCAAAATTTCTGACTGTATCATACAGAATCCGAAATCCTTTTAAAAAGGAATAACAAATTTATTGACAAAGAATCTATTCGATATATAACAGTAAGTGATGAGTTGTTATGTTTCTTATCAAATAAGATGAAAAGTGATTTTAAAAGAAAAACATAATATCAAATTAAAAACCCATAATAAAAAAATAAAGTCAAATTACATGTAACTATGAGAAATAGGCATGGTTTTATCTATCACTAGGATTTTAAGTTCTGGTGTTAGACTGAGTTACACCTAACACACACAATTTTTACTAGCTATGTGACCTTGAACAAGTTACTTTACTTCTCTAGACTTGGGCTCTTTGACTATAATGGATACTAATTCTTTTCAAATTCCTAGGACAACAAGATAAGAATGTATTAAAGGTTTTGTCTTTAACAAGAACAAACAAGTTTGCTTGAACTGCCATAAGAAAATACAATGGAGCAGCTTAACCAAAGATATGTATTTCTCATAGTTCTGCAGGCTGGGAAATCCAAATCCAAGATCAAGGTGCTGGCTGATGCAGTTTATGGTGAGAACACGCCTCCTGGCTTGTAGATGCCCACTATCTCTCTGTGTCTGTTACATGGCCTTTCCAAGGTCCATGGGAAGGGACACAGAAAGAGAGATAGATCACTATGGTCTCTCTATAAAGATACTAATCCTATTGGATCAGGGCCCTACCCTTGTACCCTCACTTAACCTTAATTACTTCTCTATAGGCCCTATCTCCAAATGCAATCAAATTGGAGGTTTACGGTAAACATATGAATTTGGGAGGACAAAATTCAGTCCATAGCATTGTACTTAATTATGGATAAATGTAACAATGTTTGATGCTGGATATTATAATGATAATGATGATGATAATGTTGCTTATCCAGTAATGGACATTTTTCCAGAATGTGCCACCGAACTATATAACTTGGTAGTTAAAAGGTAATTAATCTTCCTTTCCTTCTCAATCTTGACATAAATACTGCCAGTCACTGCCCTCTAATCTTAATTTCTCCCTTCAGGGGATCCCTGGGTGGCTAGGCAGTTTAAGGCCTGCCTTTGGGCCAGGGTGTGATCCTGGAGTCCCAGGATCGAGTCCCACATCAGGCTCCCTGCATGGAGGCTTCTGTCTCTGCCTCTCTCTGTCTCTCATGAATAAACACATAAAATCTTAAAAAAAAAAAAAATCTCTCTTCATTTTCTGCTTCAATCCAATCAAAGTAAAACATTTGATGGCCAAATTAGCAGTAGTGAAAGACAAGGAAAAGGTATGAACAGGAAAGGTTTCTATGGATTATCTTTCATTTTCTTCTCTTGATCATTGTGGGTAAGAAGAGTAAGTTCTCCCAGGCCAAATTCCCAACACTTCTTTCCAAATGATGGCACCATCATTGCCAACCTCTTGCTTCTAATTGTGTACTCAAATGTTGTGTAGAGCTTTTTTCTGGGCCTCTGAAATGCCAATTCCATTTATTTTTCCATATCAGAATGCAGAGATCCTTTGTAACCTCCTATACAAACTTCATTTCTTTTTAAGCACTAAATCATAGAATTCAAGATGGCTCCATAACACTTCCATCAGAATCACCTGGGCACATTTTATTTTTTATTTATTTATTTTTTAAAGATTTTATTTATTTATTTATTTATTTATTTATTTATTTATTTATTTATTTGAGACACACAGAGAGAGAGGCAGAGGCACAGGCAGAGGGAGAAACAGGCTTCATGCAGGGAGCCTGATGTGGGACTTGATCCCAGGACTCCAGGATCACGCCCTGAGCTGATCCCAGGGATGCTGAGCCACCCAGGGGATCCCTGGGGCATATTTTAGAAATGCAGATCGCTGAACTGCATTGCAGACCTATTTGATCAGACTATCTGAAGGGGAAATCCATGGATCTATATGTTTTTAAAATACAAAGTCCTTAGAATTTTTATTTATACTAAAAATCAAAAGATAAAAGAATTACAGAGGGAGAGAGAAGGGGGAATGGAGGGAGGTAGGGGGAAAGAGAGAGAGAAAGGAAAATAATTAACTCTAAATATTCTTTTTTTTAAATTTAATTTATTTATTTATAGAGACACAGAGAGAGGTGGGGGGGACAGAGTAACAGGCAGAGGGAAAAGCAGGCTCCATGCAGGGAGCCCGATGTTGGACTCGATCCAGGGTCCCCAGGATCACACCCCAGGCTGCAGGCAGCGCTAAACTGCTGCACCACCAGGGCTGCCCAACTCTAAATATTCTAAGAATGCTTCAATTATTTGTGAATTTTGAACTTCAGGGACAAAAATATAAATGAAAACCTATAGAATTATCTTCTTCAGGATAGTAGGAAGATGGAAAAAAACAGATCAAAAACAACAAATATAGATATGCAAAAGTCAGTTTACAAATCAAAATCTGAGGGAGCAGCAGTAAAAAGAGATACTTTTTAGGTAGGAAGATGTCCTGCCTCTAAGATGGTCCCTTCTTAAAAGACTAGTACCTCTGGTTCCCTCATTCCTTATGCTCAACTTCCCCAACTTCTGATCTCCATCTGTTTTCTTCTCACTTTCTTCAGATCCAAACTTACCAAAGTTCCTTCCAGTTCCTTTCTCAGGCTGCCAGCAATGCCTTTGAGGTGGGGGAGTTTCCAAATCTTCTATATATCATGTGACTATAAGTACCTGACTGTACTGGAGATATATATTTTTGTTATTCTACCAAGAAACTCTGTTGTCCCAAGGAAATATTGTTATAAAAGGTGATTCCAAAAGTACTATGGCATTCTTTTGCTGTTAAGTTTCACCATGAGATAAATGGGTTTAGAGAGGCTGATCCAGGGCATTACCCACTATGTCTAAATAATGAAACTTCTGAATGGCTCACGAATGAATGTTGGGAACATGACACCTATGAATCATTTTTAGTGGAAATACAAGTAGAAAAAAACATAAACTTATTTAGATAGTCAAAAACATGAATAAAAATATGGCTTTGGAACATATACGAAGGAGAAAATTTTATTTTATATTTGAATAGTATGTTCAAAGGTAAGAAGTAAAGCCTTGAACGTGAGATTCAAAAATCAAAGAAGCACTAAAATGGAATGCAATATTCTTTAAGTCACTAATCTTGCTCTATTGTGAACAACTGAAAGCTGCATTCCTTATAATAAGAAGTACAACATGGTCGTTAAGAGCTTGTAGCTTCTAGACTCAAGCAGAATGTTTCGAATCCTGGCTAGTCCACTTCTAGCTGTGAGATTGTGGCATTATTTCCTGAAGCCTTAATTTTCCTGTCTGTAACAAAAAGTAGTATAGACAAGGTGGTTAAATGAATATGAAGTACTTACTTCAGAGCCTGACCTGACATTTACTCATTATTATTATAAATCATCTCTGTGCCATTTTTATCCCAGTGTAATGAAAAAAGACTTTTTAAAAATATAGATTATTTAGGTATAGTCAATCTTTATTATTCCTATGTTTCATATTTATGAATTTTCCTACTTGTTGAAACTTATTTGCTATCCCAAAGTCAGTAATCACAGTGCTTTTGTGGCCACTCTGGACATACCCAGAGATCAAAAAAATTGGAGTTGTCCAACACACATATGCCCAGCTAAATTTAAACAGTGTGACACTCTGCCTTCCTGTTTCAGCTATTATTTTGTAAATAAGCATCTTTTTCTGAATCTATTTAGAGCAATTTTTTTGCATCTCTGTGCTTTTTGTTGTTGATTTTGCTCTTTAAAATGGACTCCAATTTTATAGTGATAGTGCTAAAGTGCTGTCTAGTGTTCCTAAACACAAAAAGACCATGATGTGTCTTACAGAGAAAATATGTGTTAGATAAGCTTTGTTCAAGCGTGAGTTACAGTGTTGTTGCCCACAAGATCAATACTAATGAATCAAAAATATGTATTAAATAAGATGTTTTTACATAGGAGCACATATAAGACAAAGTTACGTACTGACAATACATTAAAATGCTATGACCAGAGGCTCACTAACCCTGTGTTTGCCCCAGGAGCAATGGTTCAATATTCACAAATTCAGTATCTGAGGCATCATTATAGACTATAAGTACTGTGAATAATGAGAACCTGAATATATTTCTTTCTAAAAGGAAATATATAAACATGGAGTCTGAAAATTCAATAAAGACTATATTCCTCTTTCTTCTGCTTCACAGGTGACAAATATGAGGTATTTATAAAAGAAGTAAGAGTGGGTTTGGTGTCATGCTACTAATGCTCATGTATCGGGACTGCCATGTTGTAACAATATCTTGATTGATTGTTTCCTTAATATGTGCTAAGTGCTGACAAGGTACAAATCTCCCAATCTGCTTGGAATCGGACCATTGCTATTGAATACAATTATGCTTTTGTAGCATTTATTCATTTCCTGATTTTGCTAGACTTTTCATTTAAAAAATATAAACAACTTTTCAATTGACACAGGACTAAACTAACAGCCAACATTAACTGAGCTATTATTCCAGAAACTATGTTAAACTGGACACACACACACACATATATATATATATATATATATCTCCATAGCAACTCTATGAATTAGATGTTATTATTACTGTTATTGTGCCAGCTTACTGACAAAAACCAAACCAAACCAAACCAAAAAAAAAAAAAAAAAAAAAATTGGAAAAAAATTAAGTAATTTGTGTAAGGCCAGTGAATAAG
Source organism: Nyctereutes procyonoides (assembly GCF_905146905.1). Taxonomy (NCBI): domain Eukaryota; kingdom Metazoa; phylum Chordata; class Mammalia; order Carnivora; family Canidae; genus Nyctereutes; species Nyctereutes procyonoides. The sequence goes on from NW_026575121.1 coordinate 21,736,163, forward strand.
TGGTTGAGAATTCAACTGGGAATTCAAACCCTTGGTTAATGTATTTGTTCACTGTTCCTTCTGTTTTCTTCATTGGGAATGCAATTTTATGTATACTTATATATGTATAAACACAAACACATATTTACTTATCTACTAGAGAAAAGGGAGACATTTATTATCATGGGTAAGATCTATTGAAAGGGTGAAACATTAGGAATTCTGTTCAGTTTCTTTCTACAAAGAGATAAATGGGAAAAGGTGGATCATTTGCATGCAGGATAGATATAGATTTTTGGCTTCATAAATATAGTTTTGCTTTCAAATACAAAAAATGAAGGATTTTCTTATTTTAGTCCTTTCCACAATAATAAAGAAATAATTTACTAACTTCAGTGACATGTATAAATGGGAATGTAAAATGTGATAGTATTTTGCTACTTTCTAGCACACTGTAGAAGTTTTGACAGATGATAGGTTAGTTTAAACTAAATATTTATCACCATTTTAGAGATTGTAAAAGAATAGTAAAATACACTGCATATCAAGGAAAATGGGAGAACGTTGGAAGTAATCTCTTTTTAACTTATGAAAGCTCAAATGCATTTAAGGCATCTAGTGCTAGAGCACAAATGTGAAACAGAGTAGTAATTAGTTTCTCTGATCACCTGAAAATAGGTTATCAACCACAATAAAAAAGCTTCTTTTGAAAATAATAGTTTTATGCCTGGGAAATATTTTCTGGAACTTGTAACAACAACAGAGAGATAATTTTTCCCCTATGTTTTTTGTTGTTGTTGTTTTGTTTTGTTTGGATTTTTGGCTTTTTTTTATTATTATTTTTTTAGAGACAGGATAATATGTACACAATCTCATTGCGCTTCCTCTGGAACATCATGAATCTCCCTTAAAATTTTCATTACAGGCCTATCAGTCCCATCCCTTTGATTCAAGACCACTGTCACAGGCACCCAAATTAGTAAGTAGAGATGAGATTATGGGAATAGAATGTCCACTGTAAATATGGATATTCAGTGAATATCTTAACATGCGTATCAGCAATGTCTATGCCAGAAATATGATACTCATCACCTGCTCTCCTCTATACCTCCATGTTCCCACAAAAAAAGGTATTTCTACAATCATAATTTTCCCTAAAAACCAGGTGCATGCACTCTTATCTTGGTGGGGGAGGGATTTACCTTGGAGTAGAAGGGCATATACCTTTGAAGCTTTATTTCTGTTTCACAAAAAAAAAAAAAAAAAAAAAACCTGATAAGGCTTTTCCTTTAAAAAACTTCACATAATTGAATATAAAGAATTTGGGAGTCCCTATATAACATTCAGTCTCTTAAACTTTCAATCTTTTCCCTTTAACATAATTCCATAGAATTAGTCTTTAATTTTTTTAAGTTTAAGCCATTATTGTTCAAGAATTTAATCATACCAATTAAGTTCATCTACCCTACATGCTAAATTCTCCACATCTGTCTTACATTCTGCGATCTCAGAGCGTTAACAATATCTTATAACAAAGTCTTTGAAGAGGTCAGAGGGTATTAAGAGTTTTGTGCTTTACCATGAATTCAATCTATGTTTGACTTTTGAAGTTCAAATGACTTTTTTGCTTGAGGGCAAATGAGCATTATTACACTGGTACTTATGGTTTACTGAAATCCTTTAGAAAATAAATGAGCAGTCAAGATTTTATTTGTTTGTTTGTTTTATTGATTAGCAAAAGATATGTATGTAGGTGGAGGTAGAAAAGATGAGGGGGAAAGGATGTTAAGTAACCAGAAAGCAGTCTGTAAAAGAGCAGCTGCTCTACTTGTACATTGCAGAAAACTACACTGTTAAAAGCAGCAACTCTGGAGGTAATGAGGGCACGAATACAGACCTTCTTTATATTGCTTCATTTATACCCTAATACAAAGTACAGGTTATGCATCAGAAGTTTAAACACATTTCTTCTTCATTTTTGGTCCATATGTTCATTTCTCCCTCTCCTTTTTTCCTCCTCCTCCTTCATTTACTTATACCCATCCATTTCCAACTATATAAATGATTTCAGATTATATATTATTGTTATTTGATAGGGAAAATGTAGCAAATATTAAAGCTTGATAGATCATTTTCTCCTGCGGTTATATCTCTGGAAATGTGATCCACACACTGATCCTACAGCTACTCCTCCTCCAAACTCATAGACAGATAGGTAATATCTGCTTTGACCACAGCAATAGTCCTAGACTTTGAACTGCATGGCAAAGAACAGGAAAGAAAACAACAACAACAACAGCAACAACAACAACACAACGACAAAAAACAGGCCCTCAGCAATAAAAAAAAAAATGTGCTTATCCTTTATTTTGTACAGAATAACCCAAGAAGCATCATGCTGGGGTTGACAAAAATGTTTGGAATCTTTATTCCAATTCAGTTAATTAATTCCTTAAGATAATATCCTTACTAGGATGAATAGCACAATTAAATTTTTTTTAAGATTTTATTTATTTGAGAGATACATACATACATACAAATACAAAATATCTTGCCCTCCCACAAGCAGGGGGAGTGGCAGAGGAAGAGAGAGAAGCAGGATCCCGGGGAGCAGGGAGCCCAATGTAGGACTAGATCCTGGGACCTGGGGATCATGATCTGAGCGGAAGGCAGAGGCTTAACTGACTGAGCTATCTAGGTGCTCCAAACAATTAAATTATTAAAGTCAACTCTGACTCACTGTAAAGCCTAAACATGGTAAAGTTATTTATTTTTCATTTGATTTGTTTTCTCTTTTGGTTCCTAAAGGAGATTCTATTTGGGAGGGCATGCCGTTAATTAATCAGCTCCATTAACCTGAACAAATGATATGATAGTTAATTTCATACACTTGCTAGAGTGATTTTTTCCCTAGAAATCAAATTTGATGCTAACAAAATATGCTTAAAATATTTCATTGCATTCCTTTGCTACAGGTGAAAGGTGTACCTGTTTTAGTAGGACAGGAAAGTTGCATGTGGCTTGTATTCCTGTCTTTACGAACCCATATTTTGCCATGTCCACGCACAACACCATTAGGTCCTGCTACATGGATTTACTTATATTTATATTAAGCCCACAGCTGCATACTTTTCCCTTCATCTGGAATTCTCTTCCTTTTTACCTGACTCCACATTTTAAGAATCAGCTCAAATTTCAACACACGTTTGAAGTAGTCTCTCCCCGGCCACCTTCATATTACTAATCTCCACAGGACAGAGTTTCCCATGTTTTTCTGGATATTCTCAGCAGAGCTCTCTGTTGTCTTCTATTTTAATAGTTCTCAATGCAGTAACTGTTTGCTTATGAGTCTGCCTCCTTGACTAGGTAACAGCTCCTCACACCTCCACTGATTCTGGCTTCAACAGTGTTTAGGAGACTGTCTGGCATAGAGTAGACAATGCTTCATAAAGCCCTTCCCATTCTCTCTCCTAGGTCCTCTGATACCAATTTTATTATGTCTATATAATCACTACACAGTTTTATTTAAAAATTTATAGCAATTACTGGTGAAAATGATCTGTGGGGAGTCTACTATCAGTACTCTGAATATCAGATATTTGGAAACATCTTTCAAAACAAAAGCATTTAGGATTTAGGTATGGTTCTATCAGTATCTCCTTCCTGATTATGCGATTCTATTAAATCATGATGGTTAGTAAGAACAACAAAGGGCTGTTTGGCTGGTTTATGCACATAAAGCTTTTCTTTACCCAAATTACTAAATAGTTATCCATACTTTAATTACATTTCATTTTTCAGAAAACTCCCTATTTGTAGGGGACTCAGAGCTGGATTCCATCATCATTAACATTTTCTTTTTGGTGTAAATAGGGACTCTCATTCATTGTTTCTTTGGTTGGCATTTGTTCATATTAATTTCTGTTAATATCTGCATATGAACAAAAAGAGCCTTTCTAGAGCCAACATTTAACCAACACGTCAGCTTAGAATGCAGTTAAAGGATAAAGTTTAGATGAAGTAGATTAGTTAGTTTTATGCAATATCTCATAAAAACTATCTTTAAGTTTTATAGTCAGTCTTTGAAAGCTCTCAGGAACAGAAAGTCTGCATGCTTTCAGGCACAAAAATCACTTGAGTGCAAGTTTAGAGAAGAAATTTGGTAATTAAATTGGCATGTAATACTGTTTCTGGTGAAATAATATAAAGCAATCAAATAAAGTAATTTCTTCTTGTGTTAATTACTAGTCTGATTGTGAAGCTATCTCTAAAATAGAAATTTCAAAATTATTTTAAGAAAATACAGTACAGTCTAAGAATAACTATATAGTCTAAAGAAAGTGCATAGAGCAATACACTGTAGTGTTATTGTCAAATAATTGCTGATTGCTTTTTAACCCTTTGGCTTTATGGAAACACAATTTTACTAATAAAACATGTGCCTTTGTTCTAATTTAAAGATGTGCAAGGTCATCTGAATTTAATGAATCTTCAGATTTTAAAAATTTACAAACATCTATGGTGTAGTTTTACTAGAGCTGGATGTATTTGAGGTCTTCAGTCTATTTCAGTAAAAGATAGGTTGGATTACAAAGAAGGATATATAAAAATCAAGAGTTGGCTGATCAGTTAACATTATGCAAATGACAAGAGAGTGATAATGTCAAGGTTCCTAAAATAAAGAATTTCCATTTCCTAACAATGTCAATGTCTAAACCATTCTAACAATATATATCCTAAGTGGCATCCATTTTCGGCAAAGGATCGAAAAGGAGAACATTTTCACTCCTGACTTACACCAATGAACCCACTCTTTGTTACCCTGTAAGTACTCTAGTAAAAATTATGTGGGCAGCAGCAGCAGACATGCCACTTGAGCCCTTGCTGGGCTAGGGAAGGCTCACTCCCTTTGGCCTCGGGTCCAGCTAGCTGGAGAGCAGAGTTGACACCAGTCTCTACCCAAGTTTTGCAAAAAAACAATCTGAGGTAGTGTAGGAAGATCCTGTCAGTGCTACCTGAAAAGACACAGAAAAATTCACATTCCAAAGCTGTCAGCCTGCAAACTTTGAGTAAAATGAAAGCCTCACTTTAAGAATGTAAACAAGGACAGTGAAGGTCTTGCTATCTAAAGATATCAGCATGCAAGAAGCACTCTGGCAGCTTGAACACGGCGAGGCAATGGCAAATCCCAAGCCCCGTCGTGAGGGTAAGCCTACCTTGGAGACTCCTGGCACTGTCTTCTTCCTGCTAACTACTTTACCTGTGATTGCAATGGCAGATTCTTCAAAAGAGCAAAACAGAGGCCTGTCGCTTTAGAAGCAACAGCAGTCTCTCTGAAAGAATCAGTTTGGCATTTCCAGGGGAAAGGTCATTTCTTTACACCTCTGAAGAGGAAATAGATAACAATAATAGAAAGAATATCAGGCGTGAAAAGCTACATTTTCCTAGACCCCTAAAGGAAATCATGACACAGCTGCGAAGCTGGTACTAGGAGCCAATGCACTAATTTATCCCACTTCAGTGCATCGACTTTCCTCTTCTGTGAACTGGCATCCCAGCTGGGAAAAGAAATATTTACTGAGACTTGCTGAATTTTATTTACAGGTCTAGTGGACTCCTTCTCAGTTTCAAAGAAGAGGTACCTCTAGTGTTGGTGAGATATGGGGTGGTGTGAAAATCACCCAAATGTACTTGAAAGATAGCACTCTCGTGACCTAAAGAAGGATAATATCGAGTTAAGTGCGGCACTTTGAGTTCATCCAGCATAAATATCAGTGCCAAGGCAATCACATGGAGGGCCCTTGGGATACTGGGGTGATAAATCAGAACTTGGAAGGAAGCCTCCAAAATTACCCTGATTGCAGGGCCTTAGGAAAAACTGATTGAGTCCTCTATTAGAAACTTTTCCCTAATAGAAAATAGGGAAATATTTTGTCACACATTATCTAAAAGTGCTGCATTGTTACAGACATTCCTATTCAATTATTTATATATCCTCTTTCTGGTAAATCTCATCTGATTCTCTCTCCTTTCTAAATGTCACGAGTTTTACTCTCCCACTGGCACTGATGTTAACATTTGAAGGGGGGAAAGGTTGTACTTAAGTTTAATAGATTTCATATTTAATAACGTAGTCAATAAAGTCTGCCCACTTAATCAGTCAAAGGCTATTCCATTCTGGATACTAAAGGCCTCCAGTGAGCCATGTTGTTTCCATTACATACAATTTGCCCATTATTTTCAGCTCTTAGACAAATATTTTAATATTTTCAGAGGTTTACTTATCTATAAATAAATAAAATGGCACTGCTTTTATATAAATGAAATAGTGCTGACATTATACTTTATACACTATTATTAATGAAATCACAGAATAAGGGAAGAAACTGAAATCTATATAGAATTTGGAGGATTTAAAGCATTTGTGGGGAAACCCTTGTAAACTTTTATATCCTTTCCTTTCTCTCCTACAAGAAAGATTCTCTGTTTGACCAAACTTTTTAGTCAGGCTACTGAACCTCCTTCCAGGTTCATCTGTGCACTGTCTTGCAAATTCCTAGTTATCTGATCTTCCTGGATATCTGATCAGGTTCCTCATCCTCTGCCACTGTAGCTGGTATCTGATCATCTGAGACTGTCTTCAGCAATAATCCTGTTGGGTTGCTTTAGCCAGAACCTCACTTAACCACTGATGTTTTCTCTGAGTAATTTCCCATCCACTCACCCCACCCTACTCTTTGGCTATAAATTCCACTTGCCCATGCTGTATTCAGAGTTGAGTCCAATCAATCTCTCTCGTCCACTATAAAATGCCACTGCAGTGGTCCCTATGCCTATTGCGATGGTCCTGAATAAAGTCTGCCTTAGCATCATTAACAAGTGTCACTGATTTTTTTTTTAACCACTGAGCTTCTCATTTTATAAAAGGAGGACTGTAAAACTGAAACAAACAAATTCTATAACCAATCATAGACTCTATTTTCACCGATTGTTGAGCATTCAACAATACAGCAACATACCATCATCAGTCATACTAATATTACTTAAACACTATTAACAGTATTGCTCTATTGCCTTTACATTAGTTTTGAAGCCACTTAAATAATATGTTCTCAAACCTCAGTTACTAATACCTAACAATCTTTAGAGAAAGGGATAGTGCATGTCTAAGCTTTTTTTTTTTTTTTTTTTTTTTTGGTCATATCTTGTAGGTGTTCTATTAGCTCAGAAGGGAGTACATGCAAAAAGAATCACTTAGAAAAAAACTTTGATTTTAAGCCAGAAAAAAAAAAATCTATTCAGTAATATGTGTTTCTGGGGAGTAGGTGTAGGGTTGTAAAGCATATAAAGCATATTAAGTCTAATGATTCTGAGAAGAAAAAACTTTGCTGTTAAGTCTTCCTGTTATAGAGAAACATTACTGCCTATTTTGCAACTCCCATATTCCTCTGTTGTATGAAGATCCTGCATCCAAATGGCTGCTGAATATAGATCTTTTACTCGAAGTTAATATTGAGAGGTGTCTTTAGCTTTTGCTAGTATTTATTATAGTACTGGGATGAAAATTAGTTGTTTATTCTTTTCATGATCTGTTTGAAACTATCTGAAATAAAACTGTTAAGGAAATGAAGTTCACTTTTGTTTCCTTAGTTCATGAAGTTTCAGTTGAGGGTTTCCTTCTCAAAATACCTCTTAAAATAATCCTCCACACTGGGTTGAGTCACTTGTATGCCGGATAGCCTCCCTGCCTATAGCTTTCATGGCGTTCATCACTCTGTATTATAATGATCTACCCATACTTTCCCTTCCAAACCACTTGGTAAATCCCTTAAAGCCAGTAATTTTTAATATAAAAGATGGGATAATTTGCCAACAAAAATTATTATTATATGACATGAGCAATCTAGATTCATGAAATGAACATATTTCCCTCAAGAAAGAATCCCCTATGATTTGCATCATTGCTGTGTCCAAGGTTTTTAATTAATATGTATTTGCTACTCACTATTTTGTCATCCTCCAGCACACCCTAGTAGAAAAATGGTGGCAAGCAAGAACATTTTGAGAAATAATTTGAAATAAAAGCTAAACATTGAGAAAATTAATTGTATATTTTTAGACATTGGGAAGATATCACTTCCCCAAAACTGTTTTTAGCAGCTCACCACAAGTAAAAAAAAAAAAAAAAAAAAAATCTTATCTCTACAATAGTGTATCTGTGTTAACAAGTGGAATGTTGTAAGTCACATTTTCAAAGTCACAATATCCTATTTCTTTTAAAGTAGTTGGTATCATTTAAATATGTAAATGCTCTTACTCAGAAGTTAATTTAGTTGTCTCATAGGAGGGCTGGAATAAAGTTTAAAACAAACAAACAAAACATAAGGTCTGCAAACAGTCTGCTTAGATTCCAATCCTGCCTCTGTCCTCTCTGGTCTAGTTACCTTTAGAAAAGTTACATAACCTTTCTAGGCTTCAGTTTGCTTAACTATAAAATAGTGGTAAAATCAAAACCACCTCAGAATTTGGTTTTGAGGATTAACTGAAATAATGCAGGGGGAAACCATTCAGGATACTGACTAGCAAATAATAAATGATTATTGGGACAAATCCTGGGAAATCAATTTATGGAGTTTTGGTTTTCCAAAACAAAATATGTGATTGAACACTTCTGAAACTAACTTTTTGGGATAATATCTAATAATAACAACAATAAATCACTGTATGAGCTATGTGACATATAAAATTTCCTGGGAACTTTATCACTATAGGACATTATAGAAAATTATAGTACAAAAGTGCTTTATAGTATTATGGGAAATTATGGTACAGACATTTCTTATTTTTATTCCTCATTTTCATGGTAACAATGGGAACATTTCCAACATTCTTTGGTCATTGATCCATCAATTTCTGAGGCTCACTCAGTGCACCTCCCTCCCCCAAAAAGCTGGATTGGAAAGACAGAAAAGCAGATATTAGGTGCTTTGAAACCAGATTGACTTTATTCTAAATTCTATGTAATTTTCTTTTGTTGTTGTCATAGTTGAAGCCACTTAATAAAAAAACTAATTATAGATGATTTATTTCAATATCCCATCATATCACTACCAAAGCACATTTAAAATATTTCTTTCATTTATATTTAACTGTATCCAAAACAGATGAGCAAACTCATTTTCTCTAGAGCCAACCCTGCATACTTTCTCCTGCCTGCACAATTTCTCATGCAATGCTCTCTCTCTCCCAATAATCATGAGGCCCCTTTAGTATTTTGCAGGTGGCTGACCTGTACTGTTTGTTTGTTGTGTTTCAGAAGTTAAACTGTGAGCATTAATTAGATCCAAGACTGTTTTATTTTGCATGTTACCTTAAAAATGCAAATAAACGAGAGTGGACCAATTGCCTGGAAAGTCCCAAAAAAGAACACTTGCTGAACAAAAGTGCTAAAGGAAGAAAACCCAACACATGTTCTCAATCACTTTGTCATGGTGGAAAGTTGGAGAAAGGACAAGAACAAGAACAAATAGAAAGGAAAGGAATGAGCCACGATCTTAAAAGCAAATCCTTCCGTCTGATCAAGTTTTACAAATATGTTAAAAATTGAAAAGTGTGTATCACTAAAGCAGAATCTTCATACATTGTTTATTCCTTTACCTTCATTCTTTTCCTAAAATAATACCGTCTGAATAGTTTCAGAACATGGTAAAGGACTTTAAGATTAATTTTTAAATATAATTAAAATAATTTACACATAAGAATGTTACAGGCACATTATAATCCTCTGAGCTTATTATGCTCACTAATGATCATTTCAGATAAATGGGTGCATTTGCCTCACAAAAAAATACTAAGAATATATTAATAGAGCATTCAATTCCAGAAAGACGTATTCTCTGTTTTTGTATGTAGCCAAATTTTTTTCTTTATAATTTTAAACATTTCTTTACGTGCTATTACAAATAGCTATGATTTCTATTACTGAAATGACTCAATGGTTTTGAGGGATTAGAACTTATTAAAAATATGATGTCTTTTGATCCTTATTAGCTTTTATTTTACAGGGGCAGTTTTAATTTAACTTTTTCATAGGTTAGAAGCACCAGTCAATACAGATTAGATCATTTTCAGTAGGTCTATGCTAAGACACACCACAAACTATCTTCCCTACCACTTAGGGATGTCTGATGAACATTAGAGAGAAGAACACAGAATGGGTTAGGAGTGCCCATTTCTTTCTCAAAATGCTTTTATTATAAGTGCTCTACAGTGTGGCAGATATTATTTTTACCTTATGCTTCTTTCAAGTTATTTCTAAAGTAAACTCTTAAATTATGGTAGCTAGATTGGGAGAGATATGTAGCAATATTAACTGGTTGAGTCTTTTTAAAATATGCTTTTAAATGTGCACCTCTGTTTTCAAAAAATCATTTGAGCCAGAAATATATATTAACTAATGAAGAATTAAAAACTATCCTTAAATTGTATTCTTTCAAATTTGTTCATTTACTACAAATTTTTACTTAAAAGTGGGCCTTTAGGGACACCTGGGTGGCTCAGTGGTTGAGTGCCTTCGGTTCAGGGTGTGATCCAAGGGTCCTGTGATCAAGTCCCACATCAAGCTCCCTGCATGGAGTCTGCTTCTCCCTCTGCCTATGTCTCTGCCTCTGTCTCTCTCTCTCTCTCTCTCTCTCTGTGTCTCTCATGATTAAATAAATACATTTTAAAAATAGGCTGTTATTCCTTTCTATCCATAAGTAAAAAAAAAAAATATTGAGCATAGAAGGTATGGAGTACACTGCTTTGTATGAGGGGAGGAAGAGAAATAAGACTATAGAAAAAAGAAAAGGCAATAATGTTACATGAGATATATTTGGAATATTTGTTTTATGAGAATCTGTTTCTATTTTATCATTTCTATAGGTATCACTTTGTGAGAGAAATAATAATCTTGGAGAAAAAACTTGCCCACATGTATATGAATACCATCACTTCACAGTAGGGAGATACACTAAATTTCTGACATTCTTGAAATCTAGCAAGCCTAAGGCAAAACACAGTTATTCTAAGACTATGGATATTAATATTAGAAATCCAGAAACTAGATCTGTATAGTTCTCAAACTGTTTATGGTAATGATCAAATCAACTTCTTGTGCTGCATTTTTATATTCAGCATTTAATAGGACTGAATTGTTATTCCAGTTTTACTTTTTAAGCCTTTTATTCCGGAATTTACACAGGAAGAAAGAGCAAACCAAAAGATATGTGATCATTTTCTTGTTAGTGGTTATTTCTCAGACCCTGAGGATCCATCATAAAGTAAGTGTTACTCATGGTTGGTCTTCATTTAAGTTAAAATCCCATTAAACTCTTTCCCAATTTCTATTGAGGCACATACCTAATGATTATTAATGTTCTTTCTGGTGATGTTTATGAATGCAGAACCAGGGAACAATTTGTCTCAATAAGAGAGACTAAGACTGTAGAATGATATTTAGGTATCTAAATATTTAAAATACCTAATTGCTATCTTTAAGTAATATTTCCTCCCTTTAGGGGGCCTGCAGAGTACAATGCTGAGTTACTGAATAGTATATGATTTAATATTTTTATCTGAATCATAAAGTGTAAAAGACAAAACAGAGGCATGAATGTGTGATAATAGCTACAATTTTTAAAAAGCTTAGAAATATGAGGGAAAAATAATTTGTTAAGCCATGCTATTCAAAAAACACCCATAATGTATCATTATAAATGTATATCAAGCTATCATTTTTCTTTGATGACTTGGATCCTTCTATTATCAAAAAGTAAGCCTTTCAAAACCATTGATAATGTAAATCTGTAGGGGTCAAATAAAGATCATTGAGATGAATATTTTCTGACTCTACCAAATATAATCAACTTTTTGAAAAAAATCCTAATATTACTTTTTGCGCTTTCATTTTTCCTTTTAAAATCAGGTATGAAAAGTCTGCAGTTATTTTTGTGAATTACTTAATAAATAAATGGGCTTTCAATTAATTTGAGTCTGATCAATTAAAAGTTTACTTTATAGTATATAGTCACATAAATATAATTGATAGTTAAATGTGTATTATTTAAATAATAAATTAGCTAAAGTTAAAATCACCGTCTAAATAGGTTTCCTAGGCTGAATTACTGTCATAATATAAATGCCAAAACGTAATGAGTGATTCAAATTTCACTGATATAATATGACATCTGACAGTTAATAATGGGTTCCTGAAACTGCTGCTGGAATGTAATATGCAGTACAAATTTAGCATGGCTAAATTCAATATTAGTCTATGAAGATAACAGTACAACTGGGCAAATTAGGTAATTTTACCATGACAAAATACTATAATTAGTTTTATAATTACATTTATTTACATGGCGAATTTCAACAATACTAACTCGTTTTCAATCCATCGTCAAAATTTTTATAGAAGATAATATACAATTACACGAAATACTACAATCATTTAAAATGATTGGTTGAGGTTTTCATATTCTCTTATAGAAGAATACCCCCAAATATACCAATGTACCTTCCTTTTACATCTTTTTAACAAATATTTGAGGAATACCAACACGACCGAGAAAAAAAAAATAATTAAGAACTGTAAGAACAAAAATGTGTTGAGTGTTCTATAGATGGTATCTGTACTAGCTTTCTGCCATGATACAAGGAAGAAACATCAGACATGAGTCCAGTGAACGAGGACCCAAGATGGATACTGGACATTTGCAGTCTGTTCATGAAATAAATTTGCTGCTACACACAAGGATTACAAGACAAATGGCATAAGAGTATGGCCGATGTTGATTGACTCCAGGTGATGACTTCTGTTCACTTCAAGGAAAAGTCAGAAAAAATAAAGCAAGTATTTATTACATGCCTACTATGTGCCAAGCACCATGCTAAGAAGCATGGAGTTTAAAAACATCAGAAAAAAAAAACTGGTTCTTTTAAATAATTTTTAAAAGATTTTATTTATTCACGAGAGACAGAGAGAGAGAGAGAGAGAGAGAGAGAGAGAGAGAGAGAAGCAGAGACACAGGCAGAGGGAGAAGCAGGCTCCATGCAGGAAGCCCGATGTGGGACTTGATCCTGGGTCTCCAGGATCACGCCCTGGGCTGAAGGCGGTGCTACACTGCTGAGCCAACCAGGCTGCCCTCTTTTAAAGAATTTACAGGCTATGTGTTTAAATAGGTCTAAAATAACTGATTACATACTAAATTTTAGATTCAGTCAACACATACAAGACTTTCATTTAGCAAAGCTGCCCACCATAAGATGTCCTTCATCACAATTTCTGCTTTCTTAAGCATGTAAGAGATGGAGCATTTAAGAAGTGATTTTAAGATGACAAAATTAATACTGAGTTTAACAATTAGAGCAGTAACAATAAAAACAGGTTTTAACACCATCCTCTTCCTAACAGAGTCTTAATCATCATCGTCAATAAACCAACATTTATTGAAGGCCTCCCATGAGCCAGATGCTGAGTACATGATTTGTTTTGTTTTTGCCACCTTTCCAGTGGAAAGAAAACTGAAGCTCAGAGAGGTCAAATAAACTACTTAAAGTTTTACTGCTGGAAAGCAATAGAGATAAGATTTGAACACAGATTTCTTAGACTGTAAAGGCTGAAATTTTCCATTTCCATCCTATCTACTTTCCCATCCATCTTGCTCAGATTCCATGCTCTAATACAAATATTTTGAACAATGATAATACTGCTGTGGAAAATGAGGATTTATTTTGCATACCTCCAAGTTTTGTTTTTACAGAAGATATGTTATATATTTGACATTTTGCTGTTGGTCAAATATTTGCTCATTCCACTTGAACTTGCAAAACCTTGTTAGCGCCCCCTCCAAACACACACACACACACGTGCACGTGCATGCATGCTTATAAACATGCATGCACTCAAACTTAGACACATTCCTGTCACTTTTTCCTTACTTTTCACTATTGTTTCTCTAGTAACTAGGAGACTGAAGATAGACTATGGACTCAAAAACAGTTTTGGATGGAAAGGAGGAAAAGAAGGGAAGGGAGGGTTAGGTCCACAGAGGGGAAGTTTTAACTCCAGTTAAAACACGACTCTCTTTAATTCTTCTGTGAGCATAGAGGATAAGAAAAATAAACTGACCATGATGGTCTACTGCTGATTGTCACTCTGTTTCTCTTTCCTTCAGAACTGGATTTTAGTGATAGTGTTTTTTTTTTTTTTTTTTTTTTTTTAAGATTTTATTTATTTATTCATGAGAGAGTCAGAGACACAGGCAGAGGGAGAAGTAGGCTCCCTGCAGGAAGCCTGATGCAGAAATGATCCCGGGACCCTGGGATCACTCCCTGAGCCAGAGGCAGACGTTCAACCACTGAGTCACCCAGACACCCCATAATCATCTTTAAAAAAAAAAGATGTTATTTATTTATTAGAGAGAGAGAATGAACAGGTGGGGTGAGGGACAAGGGGATGGCAGGGGGAGAAGTAGGCTCTCTGTTGAGCAGGGAACCTGATACAGGGCTCAGTCCCAGAACCTGGGATCATGACCTGAGCCAAAGGCAGATGCTTAACCAATTGAGGCACCCAGGCTCCTAATTCATCTTTCTGAATCAGGATGAGATATACTCTAATTTGTCTGCCCATCCTGTGTCTAGAATGGTCTTTTGCCATACCCGTATGCCCAAGTCACTATCAGTTTAAATTTCTTATTATTTACATTTATCATGATATATTGATTGTAGATATTGGTCATTTCTTGATCTGCCTTAGTACAACTTTTAAGATTTAATTCCTGACACTCATACAAAACCAGTTCTTTATGTCGGTGCTATTTTATCTCTTTTTTCCCCCTACATTTCTTATTCTCTTTGTCTGAAATTGTCTGCTCTAACTTTACTATGTGGCAAATGTCTCATCCTTCCAGACACAAGTCAAACTTTATCTCCCTAAATGACTTCTTCAAGCCTCCTAATCAGAATGAGTGACAATTCTTTCTACACATATGTCTAGCATATTTGTAAAACAGTGTTTTGATTATTTTAACATGTCTATCTACTACCACACTTCAAATTCTTATAAAATTATCTTAAAAGTGCCAGATACTGAAGATTCTCAATAAAGGGCAAATGATAAAAGTATGAACCAAATCTGAGGAAATCATCAAAATTAATGATGTTGATCTATTGTAAATCTTTGATTTCAAGAGGGTAAAATGCATCTCTCGTTTTTTGCCACAACTATTTTATTATCACATATGGACAAGGAAATACAATTAATTATATTCATCTCTTTAATGAATCAATTCATACAGAACTAAGATTCTGGTTTTTTCTCTAGAATGTTGACCTGCCCTTTTCAGTTGTAATTGTGATAAATAAAGCTGAAATAATTTTATCATATCTGGCTGTACCCATGTCCCCAGCATACATCTAGCTTGGCTATACTGTTTGGAAGAACTTTAAGTATCTCGAAATTCTTCATAAAATCACATTCTACTAGAGAAAAGATGGGTGTGGCAAATTAAAAACCCCACAAACCATATGCAGAGGAGTTTAATGAAACCAAGTAAGTTTTTTATCAAATCTTTTATCTATATTAATACTTTAAAAAATACTATTTCTTATGTTCTTTATATCACATTCTTCAGTGAGGCCAGTGAAAATGTATTTATGTGTATATAGATACATTTTTAAAGTTATTAAATACAGATAATATAAAGCATTAAATTTTTTCTATTTACTCTGAAAAAACATCGCCTTGATAAGAAAAAAAGTCAAATCAACTTAACTTGTGTCTGAATAAGATTTTTTTTGTAAAAACTTTCATGAGTCAGTTTACTTATGTTATATAATGTCATTATGGCCTGCTATGAAATGTCACCATAATATCTATAAAAACATGTTTTAAAAGTAGGAGGAATGCCATTTTTTATATATTGAAAATATGCATAAGTTATTTTCTCTCATTACTTCATTCAACATTTTAAGTATAAAGTCTTATGCACTTAAAATGGAAGGAATAGTGAACGACAAACGATCCAATTTACTTTTTAACATGAGAAACGTAGTTCCAAAGAAAAGAAGCTCATTATAAACCATTCTATCATGGGACATTTTTTACTTGCTCTAACTTTCCTTTTAGTAAGGCAGGCTTTTCTCCTAATCTCCATGCATTCACTGGTCCATTGAATGCTATAGATTCACTTCATTCCACTTTCCAAGATAATCTTTTGAACATTTCAAGACACAGAGAAAGGCATCGGGATGGGTCAGCCGGTTAACCATCTGATCTCTTGGTTTGGGCTCAGGTCATGATTTCAGGGTGTTGAGATCAGTGGCACTATGGGCTCAGCTCAGTGTAGAGCCGGAGTTGGCCTTTCCCTCTCCCTCCTTCTATGCCTCTCCCTTCCCTTGCTCTCTTGCACACTCTCTCTCATAAATAAATAAATAAATAAATAAATAAATAAATAAATAAATAAATATCTTTTTTAACAATGAGGATACATAGATACACAATTCCCACT
The DNA here is from genome assembly GCF_905146905.1 of Nyctereutes procyonoides. NCBI lineage: Eukaryota > Metazoa > Chordata > Mammalia > Carnivora > Canidae > Nyctereutes > Nyctereutes procyonoides. Next base: position 21,752,692 of record NW_026575121.1, read on the forward strand.
CCCACTCTGTCCCAGCTCCTCAAGTCTTCCGGTTTTCCAGATGTATCATCCCCAGCTGAAACAGGAAATGGAGTCCAGATTACAACCATCCAAGTTTACCCCCTTTGTATATTTTGCAATCTAGCAATGCATCTTTGAAAATTTGGCACCCAGAGTTGAATGTAAAACCCTAGCTAGGATTTGACTACCCCAACATAAATTCAAATCATATTCATTACACAGACCCAGAATATTTTCTTAACCTGGTCCAAGAAACTCTAGCAGAGTCACAGTTTTTTTTTTCCAGAAACAATGTAATTCTGCTAGATTACAATGAATTATGATGAATTTGACATTCCAAATCTTATCACTTGATTCATTGCAAAGCTGGGTCAAATGCATTTTCTAATTATATGCCTCCTCGGCTCTAATGCATATGTAGACTATCACACATAAAGCAGTTAATTTTTGTCTTTGTTATTCTAGTCACTTATAAATTTTATTCATCCTGATTCTGTCACCTACCTTGTAGACTTTACTTCATACAACATGCAGATATGATGAACATATTTTCTGGATCTTTATCAAAGTCAGTAATAAAGAAGGCTAGACAAAAATAGCATCAGAAGCAGTACTGTGTTGCATAACAATATATGGAACTCCTTCAGCTTTACATAGCTCTCACATGGAAATAATTATAACATTATAAAGCTGCCACAAGTAAGAAAGATAAATGAGAATGCCTAGGGAGATATTCAGCTTAGAATAGGTATTCAGTAAAATATACTTGGTGTGATTCTTTTGAGGCCAAACACTAAATAAGATTCATTTCACTGGTAAGACTCACTTAACTGGCTATCTGGAGGTTTGAAGACTCCCTAAGTATCCAAGCCTCTATAAAATTTTCGAAATTTTTCAGACTTTTAAAAGTCCATTGAGTTACCTTTTTAGCAGTGTTTTATAGATGAGGAAGGTAATGGATTCTGGATTCCATGTGCAAAAGTGGACATATATGTTTGTGTGTGTGCATAAGAAAGAAAGAAAGAGAGAGAGGGAGAGAGGGAGGGAGGGAAGGAGGGAGGGAAGGAGGGAGGGAGGGAGGAAGGGAGGGAGGAAAAGGAAGGGTCTATCCCAGCTATGGTATCTTTTGGAAAAACAATGTTTCATAAACAGATGAAATAGAAAAATTAGCTTCAAGCCACTAACTAACATCTATTGTACCACCTACAGGGGCAGTATCAACATCTCCCCTAAAGGAGCTAGACTTGATTATAAAATTTTTTTTCAAATAATGATGCCAACGGCATTCAAACAGCAAGATGACTTTGATAATTCAAGTAGTGTAATTCAAACACATAGCTCATGAATGAGGGATTACAATATCACAACCCACTGTGTAAAAATCTGGTTACAGAGCTCCATGTGTGTGTGAAAAATTAATTTCATATTAGATATAGATCCACATGCATCTTCTAACAAGTTATTTGGAATATTCAAGCATATGTTCTGCTTTTCTTCCTATGCACTGTGGTGGGAAATTGTGCACCATGCTGTTTAGTAAACATCAACACATTTGGATTCTCACTGAGTGCACATGATGCCAGATACACAGAGCATACAAAGCAAGGGGTGAGAGGCTGCTGGAAACATTTCCCTGCTTTTCTACGAGAGAGTGTGGGCAGTTTCCATTCCAGTGTCTATTTTGGTGAAAAGAACTGTGCTATGTATTTTTAAATGTCAACCAGGGAAAAGTTTCCACTTACCATAAAAATCACATTTTATCTTGTCTTTTCTATATAATCCTGTATGTTTAATATCTACATTCCAAAAAGTTATCTGTCCCCAATTTATTGGTGGTTTACTGCTAAAGTTTACTAAGCATTAATCAATCCATTATCATTCATTAAATGAGAAGACAGAAAAGCAGAATTTACAATGACAGTATTTAATGCTTTGATGAATTGTCTTGGTGGTCAAGAGGATCTATATTTAAAATTCAAAGTCAGCCTTTATAATAAGTAAACATATTAGAATTGGTTGTCTTTCAAGGGAAAGGTATGACTTCAGGATCTGGCGTGCTGCCTAAAGCATAACATGTGTTTACAGTATTTAGGGAGAATGAAAGTATGTATTCCAAGCCTCCGCACATTAAATCGCTAACTCTAATAATCTATAAGTTCCAGTGTAAAAAATATGAAAGGGCTCACTGGCCCTGTAGAATTTGTAAACGTAGCTATAAATTCATAATATGAATCCTCATAGTGTTTATCAGTTGATACAGTTATTCACGAAGGTATTGCCAGAACTTACTTAAACCAATGACCAGAACGGATTAGACTTTGTACTGTGAATTAAAGTGAATACTATGCATCAAGAATCAGGGTAAGGAAATAAGAAAATATATTAACTCAATTATTGTGCATCTATCTTCCTCAGTGAAAAATGAGAGCATGACAACAGATCAGATATTCAGTTGCTGCTGATTAAGAAAGAAGCTCAGTGTAACTAATAACTCGCCTTAGAAGTAGCGAAGTAAAAAAAAAGAAAAGAAAATTATAAAACATCAAGTTTTGTATTGTTCATTCAAATCTGGTTGCTTCTCTTTAAATTCAAATGCATTTCTCTGGTCTTCGGCATAACAAAGAAACTAATGAACTTATTTTTTAAAGGTGTGAATTAGGAAAAATTCAGTTTCTCTAGCGTTTGATATTACTTGATTTTTTGTCGTATAGCCATGAGCATCAATGATGATGATCTCAAGTTACGGGTGTATGTAGCCTAATTAGCAGTGAAACAAAAATGAATAGTAAAAAGAGGTATTACAAACTATGTTAGAGAAATTATTTTTGAAATAAGTAGAGAAAAGAGACTTCTGAAGATCAAAATGTTTTAAATGTCACCAGGCAAAACATGACTTTAAAGAAAAAGAAAAATTTGATAGTTTCGCATATTCTATTTTTATTTAATATAATGATGTTTTCTGATTTCTTAAAGATATGTATCTTTAGAACACTGTCCTGCAATTCATATTGCTTTTACCACTCGGTGTTGGGTTCCTCTTCGATATTGAAATAGTTTTATAATAAAAACATTAAAATAATAATATATACCTTACAGATTTAATTGAGAAGATTAAATAAGACAATGTATATAAAGGCTCCTAATAATGCTTAATATTTAATTAATCTTAGCCAAACTGAAAGCTGAAAATAAATAGGCTAAATGGGTGATGGGTATGAAGGACAGTATTTGTTGTGATGAGCCCTGGCTGTTGCATGTAAGTGATGAATCAGTCAATTCCATTCTAGAAACCAATATTACACTATATGTTAACTAACTAGAATTTAAATAAGAACTGGAAACAAAAAAAAAAAAAAAAAGAAATGCACTGGTTGAAAAGCAAGAAAATCAGATATACGTCCTTTTGACCATTAAAAATAGATATCTGTTTAAAACAACACTGTATTCTATAAATACATAATAGTACTAGAATTAACAGGAAGCAAGATTCAAAGAAATGTAAATCTCAGTACCATTGGATTAGTTTCTCTCCTGGCAGTTTTTGCTTTGCACCTAGGCTTCTGCAATCTTCACAAAGTGGTTTCAAATTCAAAGAGAATCCCAAATCAGAAGTGGTCAACGATCTAGAGAATGTGAATTTACAAGCCATCAATTTCAGTTAACAGGTTTTCAGGAGTTTTCTCTGAGAAAATCTACCTGCGTTTTGCCCATTCCAGGCTTCAGATATTTGTGAAAGCACTTAGATCACTTTCACTCCAGTTTCTCCCTCCAGGCATCATATGGTCAGTTTTATGTTTAAACCAACACCTTAGTCAGGAAACAACATCTTCATTGGACTGCCCCTTTCAAGTGCACAACGTTTGATGTTCATAGAGGAAAAAATATTATTTTTCAATCCAAAGAAACTTTTTTTTTTTTTTTCTGACGGTTGACTCCTGTGAATTCAAATACACCTTATCTGGAACTGTATGTTTCTAAACTTGGTAGGAATAGGGAACACTTCTCTATTTCAGGGACTCCCACAAGCCCTTTCATCTAAATGGATACTTATGTTCAGCCTGCTGATCACAGACAAACTTTTAATCCAATATTCCGTTTTCCTTCATTTGCATTTCACACCCAAAAGATTTTTAAATTAGTTCAGAAATAGCTTCACAGATAATGGCAGGTACAAAAATAAGGATTGTATCATAAAGGAGAAAGTAGGGGGAGGGGAGGGTGAAAAAAGGGAGATGAGTAAGGACAATCAAACTCGCAAATAAGCTAAATGAAAAGAAACACTTTTTTATTTTTTTTAAAGATTTATCTATTCATGAGAGACACACAGAGAGAGGGGCAGAGACACAGGCAGAGAGAGAAGCAGGCTCCATGCATGGAGCCCGATGTGGGACTCGATCCTAGGTCTCCAGGATCACACCCCGAGCTGAAGGCAGATGCCTAACCGCTGAGCCACCCAGGCGTCCCCTTTTTTCATTTTTGGACTCTGAAAGCCTATCTTCATCTCTGTAGAGTGTGATGTTGGATATCATGGTGGAGAGGCAAAATAAACAACCAGGTTTTAGTGTCTGTGATCCTAAAAGTGGAATGAGGAATAGCTGGCAAGTTATACACTTTACAACTGAAAACAAAACAAAATACAAAAAGGAAATCTATTTGGAAACAAAGATATTTACAAAGGTGGAGAATTAATGGGAATTTGAGATTAAGACAAAATTTCTGTGGTTTTAAAAGTATAATACACCAGAGAACAGAAGGTGAAGAACAGGGTAGAGCACAAGCAAGAACAGCAGGATGGCTTCAATGTTTCTCTTTTTTCTTTTCTAATGAATGTCCGCTTCCAAATTGGACAGGGCATCATGTGCCCAGAAGACAAGTAAACCAAGGAATCTATGTGTGAGTGTGAATAACCTAAGACTATGGCACACTGTCATTCAGTGTAGTGAGGAGGAGGCATCACTATAGAAACAGTAAAGCTGTTGTTTGTGAAAAGCTATGCCTCTCCCATGGAGAAGACAGTCACTTTGGAAAACAGACACTTAGCAGATTTGCTGTGAGCTAATTTTAAAAGAGTAGAGAACAGTGACTTCTCAAGTCAAATGAAAAAAATACCTAATGCACAATTAATAATTATGTTTCTCTTACTTTGAATTTTATCATGTGAATAGTGGGAATTTCCACTATCAAAATCACTAGTGGAGGCATTATCTAGGGTGGTGGAAAAACAAACAAGCACAAATCTTAAGCTAATTTTATACCTGGCTACATTATTGCTTTGGCAGCAGCCACAGACCACCCTTCATTTTAAAACATATTCTTACACTGAAAAGAGAGGCTAAACATCAATATGTCTAAGATTGAGGGAGCCCAACAGAATGAACACAGTTGGTCCCAGTGGTTGGCTACCAATGATCACTTTTTTTTTCCTCTGAGAGATATACATATACACATAACCCTACAGATGGCATGATAGCTTTATAAAATAAGCTAATGCACTTGCCAATATCAAATGACAATTTGGGATTAATTATGTGTAAATAACATGAATATGTAAGAAGTCCATTTTCCCACCTTGCTCATTTAAAAAATAACCTCAACTAAAAAGGTATTTTTGACAAAAGATAGCTCTCCTCATTTTGCCCAGACCTAGAAATAGGAAAGGAACATAAAAGGAAATCTCAGAAATGCATTTGTGAGACAACACATCAAGCATCTAATTGAATAAAAAATTATTCAAATTAGATTTACAATAGGTTGCACAATTACCAATACTGTAAAAAAAAAAAAGCAGAATAGGAAATAAGACATCCTTTAGAACTTACTGACACATTTAGATAATTTAAGTGGCTTGGCTTGAAGACAATTTTTTTTTTTAATGTAGTTTAGTACAAATGAATGCAAACAAATCCTGGAGCCAAAGGACAAATCCAAAAAAATGCTTCAGGATACAAGATGAAAAAGGAGAAGTTATTATTTAAGGAAAAATAGCTACAAAGCACTCAGCTCAATGCATAGTGGCAGTGAATAGAACAAACAAGAGATTGGTTATATTGTGCTATTGAAGTACTAAAGAATAAATCAAAGTAAGTAGAATAATGACAAAACACTGGTTGGATTCATAGTACTTACTATATGACTACTACTTTGTTAGGAAGCTATGGTGAGGGCATTCCTTTTAATGTCCATGAGACACCAAACACAGCTGCCTAAAAAGCCTCTGGGTACAATCATCCTATGGAGTTCAAACATCAGACATCATCACTTGTGACAGCAACAACTCCAAAATAAAGGAAAATTGATGAGGGATGAGACGTGTGCCTTTCAAATGGGATAGTCCACTCTCAGTAATAAAAGCTGGCAATCATGAACAGAAAGATTTTGAAACCTCATTGGACTCAAAGAAAAAAAAAAAGTAGAAAAGCAAATAATTATATTATTGGGCAGGGAAACAATATAAAATTTAATGCAAAAAAATCTAAGTTCATTCAAGCATCTTTCTGTAATTCTATGGTATTTAATATCTCATAGTCCTGGTATGAATAATCTTAGTTGTCTGAAAACTATCTCAAGGTCTCTTTTTTCTGTACAACAAAAAAGATTCCCATCTACAACACAAGAAGAATTAATTAACAGGGTATTTATTTGGCACAATATATTATATATATATATATATATAATATACTCTATATATAGATATAAATATATATATATAAAGTAATAATAGGCAGTGGTGTCATATAATATATTTGGTTATTTTTCTTAACTTTTGGTAATAATTATATTAATTCAATGCATTGCTTATTGCTTATAAATTCCTGATGATACTGAGTTTCATATGGTGGCAAAAATTGTAGATTCTGGAGCCACAATTCAAATTTCAACACTAACCATGGATGTGTGAACCTGGACAAATTGCTAAGCCTTTTTTGCAACACAGTAGTCTCCTCTAAAAAATGGGAGATAGTAATTATTTTGAGTTTTAAATAAAATAATTCATGTAAAGTACTTCAGTCATGTTAGACAAGAATCCTCATAAACTAGTAGTTAGAAGGTCATCTATGAATATGTATTTGCAACTAACTGAACCACTAGATGAATATCATAATTTGCAGTTTTGATTTGTGATTAGGAAAACATTTTAAATTAGTAGGAATAAGAATATGTAATTCCAGAGTTACATTGTTTGAAAATATTTTACAAAAGAAATGATAGACATCTAAAACGAATTCTTTTTCAGATGTAAAAAAAAAGAAAAATCAGTTTTTAAGCATCATGGTCCTAAAACTCCAGGATTACTTCCAATGCCTTCTACAAATATTCAAATTGTAAATATTCTTGAATTCATAACCATAAAAATAATGCAAAAGTAGAGAAATCATTGCATATGTGAAATATGGAAGAGGAAAGTTACACCAATGTTAGAATTGGGTAAAGCAGGATAGTTTTATAGGTTTATCTAAGGTAACCTTAAACAATGCTTTGAAAATACATGGGCTGTTCTTAATTCAGTTGTTGTAGTATTTTATGCATAACTTACTAAATCTGTCTGCCATATAATCTACTTTTTTTAGTACAATCCACTTTTAAAAGCAAATTTGCACTTCTCTAACACATAACTTCCTGCTATATTGCCTATTCAGTCTTGAATGCCAAATCACCAAATTCAAAATCAAGTAGTTCTCTGTCTCCATGGAACACTGGTTCCTAAGAAATTATCCTGGTGGCAATATAATTATTTCTGAAACTAATATTTATCTCATGTGCCACAAAGTCTGGTTAACATTTTTAGAAACCTGGAAGTAAAATCTTGGTTGTCATAATTCGCCTTATATTTCCTCAGTGTCCTTCCACTCCACAAACAATATTTACTTGTCATGTTAGAATCCTGCCTATTCCTCTTCAATACCAGGCAAATGCAGCAACAAGACTTGATAGTGCAGTTTTGCTCATGCTTTCTCCTACTGCATTAAGCTAATGCTTCCTCCCTACCTTTCCAGATTTTCCTCATTCATCAAGGCCCGGTCCTGTTTTCAATTCTTTTACTGAAGAGGCGCAACCCGCATTCCTCTTTCTGTGTTATTGTATTTCCATTTCAATTCCATATTACCTAGAATATAATTGCTCTCAAAAAATGTCATATACGTAGATAAGGCTTCCCTCAATCAGAACAACACTTGATAAATACTTGTTCAATTTTGTATGCCCTCAAAACATATCCAAAAAGCAGTTACTCAATGGTCATTTGTTCACTGCTTTAAATGTAAGGTAACGGCAACTACTCTTTAACCATGACACTAACTATTGGAAAAGCTGTCCAGTTACAGGACATAACTTAAAAATATATAAATCCCATGAAACAAAACTGTCTTCAAAAATATATGAGTACATAAGTGCTATCTGTCTGCACTACTGCACTATCTTAATTAAAGATCAATAATGTTGATCTCATGAAGTTCTCAGTTTCTTCTTTCTTATGATGTCACAGTTCACAAATTTACAACTTCACGCTAGCTAGAGATTGACTTTCAAACTCCTTATCATGACATTCACTATCCTTTATTATCTAGATAAGATTAAACACTTTTTCTCATTTTTCTCATCTTTTTTTTTTTTTTTTTTCAAAACATGCTGCACAGATCTAATTGAGCCAGGACACCTCATTCTCCCCGGGGCTCAAGACAGAACTTTGGTTCCTGCCATTCTCTCTGCCTACAGAATGCCCTTCATATAGATCTGCATCTGCTATAAGACACTGCTGGACTGTCACCTGCTTCAAGAGGATTCACCTATGCCAACAGTTGGAAATAATATTCACTTCTTTGTAAAACTCAAACACAGTGTCAGCTACTTAGAGATTTACACTGTTTTACTCATCTTTTTCTCATGCTTACGAAGCCACAGACATACTGCCAGATGTATAATCAGTACTAATGTGTGTGTGTGTGTGTGTGTGTGTATTTGTTTGTTTGAAAGAATTTGTCCCGGTTTCAAGCATCCAGTGAATCTTAAATACCTTCATTTTCCTTCTTCTAACAAAATAGGCACATTTTACTTACTGAGTCAGCCTTTCCCAAGTTGTAGACCATAAAATACTAGTCACATAAGATGCCTCCTGAAATAATGGAAGTGTCTTATGGAAGAGTAATGAAACATATTAACATATTAAAGAGGTAAAAAGAAGTCCTCTAGGCAGGAAATCTGGAGGTTTAAATATTTGCTGTTTTCAGACCATGCTTCTTTGTTTGCTTTTCCCCATCTCAGGAGACATAGTTTGGAAAGTACTGGTCCAGCCTCTGCAGATGACTAGCTCCTCCAGTAACATAACTACACACGTACACCTTCATCCTCTCCCTTTTCCCATCTGCCGTCCCCTCTATCTGGACGGCTTTTGCTCCTAATTGATCACCTACTGAACCCCTAACCAGCACTCAAGGTGGGTCTTTTTTTTTCAGTAGTTTAACAAAAGTTTATTTCTCATAAAGTCCATCACAGGACTGTGGGAGTCTCCAGGACAGCTGCTCCTCCATGTAGGGTGCTTGACATTCCAAACCACTTTTGAGTTTCTGGTCCCTTTTTCTGTATGGGCTTCCATGACCTAGGCAGGAAAAGCACTAGAATCTTGCACCAACAAATACAGGCTTCAGCCTAGAAGATAGATCTTAAATATCACACTCTACTGGTTCTTTCACGTGGCTTCTATTAGAATCTAATTGTTTCTTCTTTGTATTCTCACAGCACCTGCAATAGTACAGTAGGTATCATATCATTGTTATTTATTTTATGCTTGTCCCTCAGTTTATGCTTGTCTCTCATTGTCCTGCACTCAACAGACAATCTAAAATGTCTGCAATACTGAAAGGATCTCAGGAATTAGGCTGATTTTCTATGGCTGTGTGCTGGGAGAGTGGGTCAGTGGTGGTTATGCTCACTTCAGGGGAAAAAGTAAAAGAATTAGCATAAGAAAAGAATCCCAAAGCTAACCTGGCTTTTGCCTCATTATAATATTTTTATTAGGTAATATTATGTTGATAGTTGACCAGACCATTTATAAAATAAGTGCTCTTATAGACTGATCAAGTTTATAATATTGTAGGTCATCAAATAGAAGGCATGCTTTTGAAGAAGAAGTGAAAATAAAGGGCATATGCCACATCAATGTTATTAATAAAAATGTTTTTTCCTCTCTGTTTCCCCTTCTTTTCCACCTCCCAAAACATTACTACCTGAATGGAAAAAAAATCCTTTACTGTAAGCTTTGTAAATCACACACACACACACACACACACACAGAGAGAGAGAGAGAGAGAGAGAGAGGAGAAAGACTAAGTATTGTTTCTCTCAAAGACATTTTTAAAAGACATTTATAATCTTGAACTCTATTGCTGTGTATCTCACTAAATCTTTAGTGCCATATTATTTCTGGTTTACAAATTCACATCAGCAATATATTGATCAAACTGTAACTCTTCTACCACTTCTTGGACTCTTTGCCAACGGTAAAAAAATGTATTCTTCTTGATAGTAGGATCAAGGGTAAAAATGTACCCCTCCTGATAGTACACTCTCTATACCACGATGTACCATAAAATTTCCCATCCTCTACCCCTTATTTTGCTACCTCATTCATCTAAACTCCGCTGCTCTTACAATTTTCTTTCCTGATTAGTACTCTAATCTCCTAATAGCTCTTCTACTATTCTCAAATGCTCTTCTGGAACCCACCTCTTCCAAGAGTCATTCTTTGGTATGTCAGCCTGAATCTTTCTCACTGCCCAACTTTCTTCCAGCTGGTGTGCCCAACACAGCAGACAGTAACAAGGGTTGCACTATTAATGTGTACGTAGGATCTGTCCCAAACTCTAGAAACCTTGGATGTAGAACTCAAGAACTGCTTATCCCTGAAGTGCCTAGGAAAATATTGCATATTATAGATAAGCAATATATTAATATTTGTATGTTAAACTGAATATCAAAAGAATGTACTTAATTACCTAGGCTATTCCGAATTAAATGGACTTATTCACTTTTGAGCCATAATATTTTATAACAATAGTTTATGATATCTTGAAGAATTTGCTTTGATTAAAGTCCAAGATGTTTCTTTTACTGGATATCTTTTAAAAATATGAAGTTCCTGGACTCAACATTGAATGGAGAGAAAACTGGTGAGAAAGAGAAAGAGGGTTGCAGTAAAAATCAGGATTTTGCTTTTATATTGCCAAACCAGCTAATATTCCAGTTCACCAGTTGATGTTACTGAACTCTAAGATGTTTTTAGTTTTATCAAGGTCTTTTAGTCCCTGTAAGAATACTTAATTTCTCTTTTGTTACTTTGAAGAGTATGGGAATAAAAAATGAAACAAATTGGAGGAATTGTAATAACATAATTTTTATATCCTATAATAGTAAATGGAGATTTCTGCTGGGTTATGAACACCTGGGACCCAGAAATAGCTGGTATTTCTTTCTCATGAAAGTCTTTTCTTTATCTAAAAACTCATTTCTATTTAAGGATATCTTGCTGGACTTTTTCCATTTCTTCCATATGTTCCATGTCCTTCCCCTATAGGAGGGATCCTCTTGGCATTGTAAAATATACCATTTGCTCTCAGTGAAGTCTCCAGCAGGACGAGTTTTAACCATGGGTGGATTGCCCTACCACGTTTAAATGTTCAGGATGAACTCAGGTACAATTATCAAACCTGCTCTTCTTAATATCTCTGTTCTGTGACTCATTTGCCTTTGTTGGAACATTAAAGAAGGGACTTCTATGATTAGTTCTGTGTTTTTTGAAGAGCAAAGATGTCACTGAGCCCAATCTCTGATCTGTGTTTTTCAGAGCATACCTGAGCAATTTCCAAAAGATTTATCTCTCTCTGAGGGTTTATCAAATAGGAAGGGGAAAGTGGGTGAATGTCCCTTCTTTATCTGCCCTCTGACCTTCTTTACAAAAACATAAGCAGAACTGATATCAGAAAGGGACCTGGGAGCATGTGCTGAGGGCCACATAGGTGATTCCCCAGTGTCCGCAGCTGCAGCTTCTACTTGGAGCCTACTGGGACTTGATTCTAAGTGGCTGTGAAAAGCCACTGAGGGGTTTGTGTTAGCCAGAGGCCACGAAAGCTGCCATCCCCAGCTGAGTGATTCTCTGTTCGAACTGGGCATAAGCCCAATTCGAACAGAGAATCTGTTTTCTTCCCTCATTTCAAAGGGCACATTTCTGAATACTTCCTCATGTGCAGGGGTGAACTGGGAACAATAATATTCATTTATAAAAGAAATCATAGTGTTAATTATTATAACTGAGTGTTAGTAAATACTGTGATATGGAAGTGTATGGGTGTCTGAAGAGCCATGTATTTCCAGTCTCTTCTTAAGAAAATGCGCATTTATCAGAAATTACTTAACATTCTGAAGCTACATTCTTTAACTCAAAAAGTGACACCAAGCTATCTGGATATTCTCCAATTCATGCATCCTGAGATACATATATCCCTGTGATTCAACTGCTATCCTTATTTCAATACAGTCTTGAGGTAACTGGATTATTTCCCACTTCCATTTTGTTCTTCTATCTTGTTGTGCGTATGCCCTCTCTCTCATTCTCTCTAATTCATCCACCAACAAATATAGTAATACACGCACACACACACATACACACACACCACAATTCTGGACAATTCCTTGAATTGTTCCAGACATTCTTCTAGGTAATGCTTTTTTATTTTTTTCTAGATTTGTGGTTTTGGCACTCCAACACCAAGTTCACATCCTGGACCATGCCTTCTATTAGTGGATGTCTGGGCAGTCTCCCAATAAAGCTGAGCAGTTTCAGTATCATTAGTGGGATGATGGTATTTCAGTTCCTCTTCCTTTCATTCCTCTTTAGTTTACTATCGGTGCCACTGAGCTTAATGAACCAAACCGCCTGCTCATGCATTAAAAACGGAGATGTGCATTCTGTCATGGGAAAAAAAAAAAAAAAAAAAAAAAGCTAGGTTCTATTTTCTACAGCAGACACTTTTTAGCAAAGATAAAGTAGAAAAGGACGCATGAGAATATTTGTATAAAAGGGAGATGTTAATAAAAGCGTTTGAAACTTGCAAATAAGGAATGTACTGATTGGTAGCTGTAGAGTACCCTCATAAATAGCAAGCACTCATAATAATATAAAATCATTAAGAGCACTCTTATTACTGGATATCGCTATACTTTAGCACTGGTAACAGTAATACTAATATGCTAATTACTAACAAACCATCAGAAGTGACCATTAAGTAACAGCTGTTATAAACTATTACCTAGATCTTGCATTCATATCATTATTTCACATCAAGTCTGGTATTTGAAGTGTACTAGACACTGGCTTAGAAATCAAAGCATACCCATATAGCTAAAATTACCAAAATCCCAAATTGTAAAATCTAAATGTCATTTTTCTACATAACAAGAATATCAAAAATTATGTTGTTGCAGACATAAAAGCCATAACACTGCTTTTAGTAAAGGACTGATTGCATACATAACGTGGATAATAACCATGCATTACGTTGCAGAGATGGCGATCCAAAATTCTGGCCCCATATTTTGTGGTATTGAAGTCACTCTGACGTATCAAATCACTATGACAGGGTCTTACTGAATTCAGCTTTTGCAAACACCTCTGGCTTTCTATTAAACTAATTCATTTTACTCACCTGCATCTGAGTGAGAGGGAGGTGGTAGTTACTCAAAATCGTCATTCTCATCAACTACAGTTCACGCAACTTAGTTATGCTGCACACGCAGGAAATGGACCCTTGAATTTAAGAGAGGTGATTTTTGAAGAAAGGGAAGCCTTAGAAGAGTGGATTTTTGATAGCCACTCCGGCAAAGGAAATACAAGGCGGGGTTCAGAAAGAGAGGATCGAGAATGGGAAAGATAAACTGAAACTGTCTTGCAATCTTGCTTCATTCTTTTAGTAAACACATTTTTATCTGCATTTCCCCACCAAGAAATGCACTACACAGGTTTTATGAGTTTTCCCAACATGTAGAACCTCTTAAAAGCAGTCAGGGCTCCTCCTTATGGAAGCTGTGATTTTCCTACAATACTTTTCTATAATTGTGCCAAAGAGCTAAAAATAAAAATGACATAAGAAGTTTCGCCACAGTGAGAATCACAAGCTCAATTGTAGAACTGAGTCATCATGATCTTCGCGTTTCAGGAAGATAGATCCAGGTTAGGAAATTCACTGTGCTGATTGCCTTCCTCCTGCCTGTGCTGGTTGAGATATAAAGCCTCCGGTATGGTTATCAATAACTGCTAGGAACTCTGGCCATAATCGAGTAGATAGCTGTAAAGTACTATCATATTGAGAAAGTAAATGTGGTAAGAACCGTAACAGGCTGAGGTTTATTGAGAAAGTCCTGATTACTGTGCAGGCTGAGTACCTCTGATCTGGAGCCAAGGCCGCACACAGCATTATGGAATTTATCGAGCCTTATTTAAACTAAACATATATCTAGCTCTCTCCCTTTTATTTCTCTTCATCATGCAGCAGAGCATAATTTTTTGGTTTATCGCGAAACCTACAGTCTGTCCCAGCCTCTAAGTCCTTGGCCACACTTCTCAAGGTCACGAGGGAGCCTCAGAGAGGAAATATTTGTGTTGACTGGTTCTGTGATGCATATGCCTAAGGGTGCTGCTAAATGAGCCTTTTGTATTGTCAATGAATCGACTAAAGGGTGGAGGGAGAGGGGCTGGTGAATCCTGCTAACAAGCTGTCCTCTGGAGATCCTGGTCCCTTGTGCCCCCAGCCCTTTGTCACCTATGTGAAAACAAGAACTTTGCCCTCCAATTGCCACTGTGGGGAGAGTAGACACTCTGGTTCTGGAATTAAAATAAAGCATTCAGGAGTATAGGAGTCAACATACAGAAACTCTCTTTTCTTTGCTGCCACTAGACTACTGCATTCTGAGAAAGAGGCACAGGACAAAAAGCAAAGTTCACTCCTGCTGAGATGCTTTTCACCATTACTGTGTACATCAGTTGTTGTGGAAAGAATAGTTTGGTTGCTTCAATTCTATGAAGTTGGAATAGTGAGTGCGGCATAGCATGTGGATGTATAAGTGTATTGATTTTAATCAAACATGCTCCTCTGGGTGACAACTTCTTGTTTTTCTTAACAATCCAGTAAACAGAAAGATAAGCAAGCAACCGTAATTCATCTATAGCAGCTAGGGTCTCTATTTTGTATTTCTCCACAGAGACCTGCTGTCTGGTGTATATATTACGTTCTATGAATTATCATGTCACTAATGAAAGATGTCAGATGTTCCATATATGGAAGAGAAAGGGACTTATTCCCTGTGGGGTTATAATCTCATTTTTCCCCCTTTCTCTTTGGCATCATGATTCTACTGCTTTCAATCTACACCAAGGAGGATATTTTTCCCAGTTGTATTCGATTTTGGTCAGGTGTTTTTTGTTTGTTTGTTTGTTTGTTTTTTTGTCGTTGTTGTTGTTGCTTTTTTTTTTTTTTTTAAACATATCATGGGATAATTTGCAGACAATGAAAGCCACCCATTTAGGAGTAAAGTTCTACGAGTTCTGACACACACAATATGGGAACCTAAAATGCTCTTAATGCTCCCCTGAGCTTGACTCCATTTGAGACAGGCTTCTTCCTCACTCTAGGTCACTGGGCCTCTCTCTTCTTAGAGCATTTACTTAAAAACAAAAACCAAAACTGGCAACTGTAAATACTGCCTTTGCCCTTTTGAGATGTAACTCTTCCCAGCTCAGGTCAGTGTCACATCTCTGGAATGTCTTTCTTGTAGTAGTTATCCCTTTGAAATGCATACATCAAAAAAAATCACTTCTGCATCTGCTAGTCTCTGTGGGAGGGGAGAAGCCCAGCTTGGCTAATTGCCAATCAGAAAGTCAGCCCTAATCACATTGACCAACCTCCCTCTTAATGTCCTCCAATCTTTTCCCACTAGCTCACTCCAGCACTTAAAAACTCTCCTACATTTATTTCAAAGGAGTTGAGTTCATTTCTCTCCTAACTACAGTCCTAAAAAAACTCTCCTTTGCTGATTTAACTCCAGCCACTGCAATTTTTTCATGTCTTACAACTACAGTCAAATTATAGATAGAACATCTTCAACCCTCTAAGAACTTCCTCTGAGCCCCTAAAGCCCCAACTTCTGGCAACCACAGACCTAAGTTCCATCTCTATAGTTTTACCTTTTCCAAAATGTCACAGAAACTAAATCATACAATATGTAACCTTTTATATGTTTTTTCTCTTTCACTTAGCATGATACTCATCCACCAAGTTATTGCATGTATCCATGGTTTCTTCTTTTCATTGCTGCATAGTGTTACACTGTATACTGCCATGATTGATCTGTTTTCAATCCATTTTATATTTTAAATTTGGCTTTCCTTATTATATACATATTTGTCTTAATAGAGTATGTGTCCTGTTTTCCAGTTATATTCTGAATCAAGATTAGATTCACCCTAAAGGTCCTTCCCTTTCCTTTCCAGGTTGAATAGAGGTTTTCCATGGTTTTGGCCAGAAAACTTCTCATATAATTACTATGCCAATAAGTGAATAAACAATCCAGCCATTTCTTTAAAAACAGTACCAAATCTCGTATAAAATTTTGGTAACATGCATATCTACAAATTGCTTAAAGTTAAGTATCAGTATGAAATTTGTTGATATTTTATACTGTTCATTTATTCTAAACAGATATCACGTCCTAAATATCCATTTAAGTCAAAATTGAGATAATTCAGCCAGAAAGTATATTTTAAAGCAGGTTGACCTCCTCACGAAAACATGGGAATAACTATGTAGCAAAAGAACAGGAATATTATATAGAAGGCTATAAGATCCAATTTGAAAAAAATGTATAAAACTCTTCCCTAAAAGTGTATTTTTAAAGAAAATTCCTGTTCTTAGATGTGGGCTAAACTCATATTTTAAATATACAAATTTCATTATTTTAGAATTAATTATCAAATCTATATGTGTTATGGGATTTTGTTGGTTAGTTAGTTAATTAGTTTTGGCTTCCTTTTTCATCTTTAACTGACAGTGAGTAGAATTATTTGGGAGATTCTGACTCCTGGGCATCAAGGAAGTTCTATCTTCCATAGCTAGAGAACAGATTTCTAAAAAATATTTGAATGTCATGGCAGTCTCCTCACTTTCATTCCAATTTTAAGATGCAAACATGTGGGTGACATATTGAAAAATTAAAGTATATTAGGAAAGTATTAAGTATATAATGACTTTTCCCTATTCCTGACCTGCTTAATGTGGATCTCCTGGTGATTATGGCTCCAGAATCTCTCTCACATATAACATGCTGTAGATACCAAACAAATCGAGGTTTCCAATAATTCCAAAATTGAAGAAATAAATGGCATTTAAAGAGAAGGTATTTACTTAATCTATTCTTTTTTAAGATTTCATCTATATTTAGTACTTGTAACACATACGCATAAATTCTAACACTTCTGTTCCCTGGAACTAACTAAAGGAAATAAATTAATCTAGGTAACCATTCCTCAATAATTAGAGTGATTCTATGATACTTTAGAAATCTTAGCATTTTTAAACTCAAAAGTATATAATGTTAAAATAAAAACTAAAATCAAGTTAAAATACAGATTATGTAGTTTATATTATCTGTATCATTTTTCTACTTAATTGACTAGACAAGTGTGTCTCGAGACTTTTTTTTAAAGATTTTATTTATTTGAGGGAAGCCTGGGTGGCTGAGCGGTTTGGCACCTGCCTTTGGCCCAGGGCGTGATCCTGGGGTCCAGGGATCGAGTCCCACATCAGGCTCCTTGCATGGAGCCTGCTTCTCCCTCTGCCTGTGTCTCTGCCTCTCTCTCTGTGTCTTTCATGAATAAATAAATAAAGTCTTTAAAAAAAAAGGATTGCATTTATTTGAGAGAGAGAAAGAGCAAGAGTGCAAGAGTTGTGGGGGCGGAAGGGGAAGGAAGCAAACTCCCTGCTGAGCAGGAAGCTTGACTGGGAGCTCTATCCCAGGCCTCTGGAATCATGACCTGAGCCAAAGGCAGACACTTAGCTTAGACTAGTGAGCCATCCAGGTGCCCCTCAAGCCCTTTAAATAGGTAAAACATTCTTATATTTATATCTACAGTTTTATATACTATAGAACAGATAAGAAGACTAGCTGTAATTCTACCTCCATTCTTTCCAGAATTTGGTGATACACAAATAACATCTCTTATGCCCTCTGAAATAATTATTATATATGTCTATAGAGTATAATAATTATAATATTTATGTTATATAAATATATAAAACCAACACAAATATCCAAAAACCCATTTCAAGTTTGAAGTTTCTTATTATCAGAATTTCTGCAGCTTACATAATAATTTAGAACATATTTATATACCCTATAATGTATATGCACAATTGAAATTGTTTTATAAAATATTAAATATCATCTGTAAACACATTGATTCTTGGATATTTAAAAATCAGAATGAGGATATTATACTATGAATGCTTTTGTGAAAGGTATTTATTTAATTTGCCAATGTGCACTTCTAACAATGGATCCTTTGACTTTCCATTAGATTTCCGAATCCTTTCAATGGTAGTTAGGAAGAAATCTCATAGTTCATAATCATCACAGAGAAGAAGAAAATTTCATTCATTATCATTTCAATATTTTAATTTTCTAAAAAAATGTTAACACTTCCTCTTTTTTCTATCTTTTCCATTTCTATACTCTTCTCACATATATTTGTATTACTGTTACTCCTCCCGATGTGTCTTCAATATCTTGAGATACTTAGCATCCCAAACAATTATTTATGATCAAATACTCTATAGGACTTTAAATACTAGGCTTTCTGGCAAGCCCCCTTATGGGTTTCCACAGATATACGCAGAACCTTCTGAAAACTCCACACATCTATGTTAATTCTATAAACAAATGCCTGACCTGTGTTAATCATGACATGGAACTTCAGTTGATTTATAAAGTACTGTGAGAGGTATATATTTCTCTCATTCTCATAGTCTGATGTTATTTATTGTCATTTTATGTGTGGTTTCCATGCTGATATAACAGATATTGATTTGTATCTTTTTGTATTCTACCTTTTGGCTGTTTTGTTATATTTTCAGGATCCCTCAGTGAAAGGTACTGTGGTTGTCACTTGTTTGAAAGGCTCTTCTCCTCTCTCTTTGTACACTCCATTCTCTCCACAAACAGCTGCATCACACTTGTCATTCTGAAAGGCAAAGATGTCTTTGGCTGATAAGCCTGTGTCTGTGGCACACAGAGTGGCTTCAAACAACTAATTAGCAGGAGTTGGGCCACAGCAAGGTTTGGTGCTGTCCATCAGGCACGCAACCACCACTGACACCATCAGCAAATCTGTCAAATGTGGCTCTTCCCATGAATAAACCCAAGGCCACTTGTCCTATGGTGAAGAAGAAATTCGCAGAACATACATAACAAAAAGTAAAAGAGGGTGATAGCCATCCTTTAAACAGAGTTAAGTAATTGAAAAAAATCTTAGCTAGTGGAAAATCCAGTATCTGATTTATAGTTGTTGCTGGAATACAGGGAATCAAACTGAAAACTTCCCCATGAATCTCTAATGGAACAATTCCACTGATCATGTATATTTACTTAGCTTCTAGAAAACACTAATGTGCGCTCTCTTTAATAATAGGGGGCTATGAATTCTCATAAATAAAATCAGATTTGCACATTCACATATAGATGCAACATTAAATCACATCGATTACATATATTCATATATAGTATGTATTATATATAAAATTCATTTAAAATCTTAATCTTTGGCAAAACATTTATAAATATTCATATTCGAGTTCACGATTGTTTAGAAGTATTTATTTATTTATTTATTTATTTATTATTTTATTTATTTATTCATGAGAGACACAGAGAGAGAGGCAGAAACATAGGCAGAGAGAGAAGCAGGGTCCATGCAGGCAGCCTGATGTGGAACTTGATCCCAGGACTCCAGGATCATGCCCTTGGCCAAAGGCATGTGCTCAACCACTGAGCCACCCAGGGATCCCTGTTTAGAAGTTTTTAAACCAACAATATTGAACATGAATGGAGAAACATTTTATGGTCATTGTTCTTCATAATTAAGTGTATGTAGATATCATCTCTTGATAATAGATCCTGGAAAGAGCTCTGAATTGAGAAGAGAAATAATCAGTGGAGCTTTTCTCAAACCTGTGATGACTTCCTCTAACACCCAGCTTCACACATGCAGTCTTCTTGAGAAACATTCTCATTTGCCCACAACCACAGTGATCACATCACTCCTGATCATTCACCTGGTAGATTTCTTCAAGTCTTATATTAACATTATTATATTTTTCCTCTACTAGGTTAAATTGGCTCCTGTTGTGTGTTCCTGAATCTTGAACCTATTTGTAGCACTGCTTGCTCTTTATGGTAACTTATTGACTATAAGGGTATATCCCCCCTAAAATCTGAGACACAGAGAAGCATGTGTACCTTCTCAGCATGATGTACTAAGCATATCACATAACAGAATCTCTGATATATATTTGCTAGATGAATATTTGTGGAAGGCAGGCAGGAAGGGATTGTTAATTTAGGGTTCATAGATTGGTTTCAGCATAATTATGGAAAAGGCCAACAAAGGGAAAATGGGTAATTTGTTTCCCCTCCAAAGAACAGTCTCAATATCAGGTCTATGGACAAGTAACAAAGAAGGGAATATCTAGCACCCAATCTCTGTTTATCTGGGGGATGTTTAGGGGATTTATTTATGGTTCCATTTTAAATCTCTGTTTAGGGGATATACTTATGGTTCCATTTAAAAAATCAAATCAAACTACCTCAAAAGGCAGAGATTTGTACAGAGTTGGTCAAATAGGTATATTTTTATATTTTACCACATTGCTGATACCTCTTACAATTTTTAAACAAGTTCAATAGTGTGAAATAAAATATCCATGTGTTTCTAGAAAATATACATAGGCATTAGACATGAATGCACGTAGTATTTATATCCTATTGTACTATAAATTCTTTGAATTCTTAGTAATTTGTTTCAAATTCATATATACTTGGTGGCTAATTAGTGGTCAGAAATGTAAAGACTTAGGGAAAATTCATCCTTATATAAGTTACATATAATAAATACATATAAAGAAGAGTTTTCAACCAGTCATTAATTACTGTTTATAATGGTAGTGAGCAATTGTCCTGGGATTTGTTAGAAACTGTTTGCAAGGACAATCTTACATAAAATGGCATGTAAGATCTTTGACTTTTCCCAGCTGGACATGAGAGAACTTAACTCTAACAAGTCTGCAACCCATGATATGTATTTTTTGTTATTTTGTTGAAGTGCAGATTTGGGTCCTTTATGATAAAGATGGAAGAAGAATAAATTCTTTTTTTTTTTAAGATTTTACTTATTATTCATGAGAGACCTAGAGAGAGAGGCAGAGACACAGGCAGAGGGAGAAGCAGGCTCCACGCAGGGAGCCCGACATGGGACTCAATCCCGGGTCCCCAGGATCACACCCTGGGCTGATGTCTGCGCTAAACCGCTGAGCCACCGGGGCTGCCCGAGGAATAAATTCTTATCCAGCTGAGTAAGTGAGTCAGTCTGTCATCTAGCATACTTCTTCTACTGATTATAATACATACAAAGTTTCAGAGTAAGTGACTGAGGTGTAATAGAGCTTTTATCATTTTTATTTATTTCATTTTGGAGGATAATTCTATATGTTACTGAGAATTTAAATATTTTGATATATTAGGAATTATTCACAAAATATATATGGTATTATGTGTGTGTGTGTGTGTGTGTGTGTGTGTATTTTAAATATTTTTACCTTTGGGTTTTTTGTTTTTTTGTTTTGTTTTATAAATTTATTTATTTATTTATTTATGATAGTCACAGAGAGAGAGAGAGAGGCAGAGACACAGGCAGAGGGAGAAGCAGGCTCCATGCACCGGGAGCCCGATGTGGGATTCGATCCCGGGTCTCCAGGATCGCGCCCTGGGCCAAAGGCAGGCGCCAAACCGCTGCGCCACCCAGGGATCCCACCTTTGGGTTTTTGAAAAGATTTTTCTTATGAAGAAAGAAAATGAAAACAAACAGGCATGTGAACTAATTTATTATTATTAGTGACAATCTATTAATTTAAATTACCTATGTTACTCCCAAATATTGTAACACATAAAGAACTATTGCTAAATGATTTACCTATTGATTATTTTAACTTAAAGGCTGATATCAACTGTAATATCTATTCTAAGGGCTGAATATGTTTATTTATTGAAAGTTAAATGTGCTTGGGTCACACAACTAAATAAAACACCAAGAACGGGAAAATATAAATATGTGGCATAATATTCACATAATTAATTCTATTTATTTAGATCCAGACTGTTAGGTCAGGTTACTATGTGATAGGTGAAAAAGAGAAGAGAGATAAGAAAGAAAAGAAAAAAAGAAAGAAAAGAAAAGAAAAGAAAAGAAAAAAAGAAAGGAAAAGAAAAGAAAAGAAAAGAAAAAGAAAGAAAAGAAAAGACCAAGATCAAGTAAGACAAAAGCAAAAGGGTTTTGGCTTTACATCTTTCCCTTTTTATTAGAGTCACAGATAACGTTACCATTTTGCTGTTACTCCATTTGTTATTATTAATTTAAGTAGGAGTGTTCTAAGTTGTAATTACAAGCACAGAGAACCCTTGTTCTCCTAGCTCTCAGTGTGTTTTAAGTCAGTGAACTCAAGCTCTAGGTAAACCTGTACCTTCATCTTTAATGGTGAGAAAATTAAAAAGGACAACTATTGCCCTAAATGAGATTATAAGTGTGAAACGCAAGACACATAATAATCTTAATAGTCTAATACATTTTAGTTCTATTCTCTTCCCACATGCTCCTTTCACTCTTCATTTGACACATTTTTATTCTATTAAATATCTCCATCAAATGACACAATTGGAATGTTCACGAAATTCCAATGATAATTTAACTTCTGTGTATCAGTGAATCCAGCAAAACCTGTGTTATAAATTTACATAAAAGGTCAGAAATATTTCCCTTATCAAAATGGTTTTCTTGGTT
This sequence comes from Nyctereutes procyonoides, assembly GCF_905146905.1. Classification (NCBI taxonomy): domain Eukaryota; kingdom Metazoa; phylum Chordata; class Mammalia; order Carnivora; family Canidae; genus Nyctereutes; species Nyctereutes procyonoides. Next base: position 21,775,838 of record NW_026575121.1, read on the forward strand.
TTGGTCGGGAGATTTATAGTAGTAGTCCACCCTGGGATATCTTGATCAACCATCTGCACCCATGAATTTCACACTTGCGATAACTGCCACATTTCCAAAGTCTAGCGGCTGAAATTCATACTTATTTTAAAACTCTTCCACCAATCTCCCTAACTCTTAGAGCTAAGATTTCCATCTGACATTGATTTTCGGATTTCATTGCTACAAGGGAAAAGTCTTATCTCAAAAATTCATACACTGAACACTAGACCATTTTGTAAAAATACTTTAGCTCAAGCATCAAAAACAGTGACAGGGAACAGCTACTCATACTGAGATGCAGTCTTGTGTGAATTCCAATAACTATGAGACATTTTCCTACAGATTGCAGAATAGAGACACTGAAAGCTCTATCTGCTTGCATCCCATACCATTTCATGGGTAAAGGGAACTGAACATAATAGGCGGGAAATGACAATAAAATTTATAGATCAAAGATGCTTAGTAAAGGTAATATGCATTTATGGCATGAAAACAATGTGCACTTATTCATTTCTTTGCTTCTATTTTAACCATTAAGGCACTTTGTGTATCCAATGACAGAAGGCCTGCCAGGATGAAAAAAAGCTTAAATGTGACAGTTCCTTTAAATTCCATACCTTATTTAAAATCCAATTTAAGAAAAATTTCAAATATGAACTATTTTCTCTAACATTTGGTTGGAAAATTTTTATGCAGTTTGGGAGTAGTCATTAGATCACTCCAAGATCAGAAAACCTGGATCTCATTCTAGTGTTATCACTAGCTAGCTCTGTGGCCTAGGGCAAGCTACTCCATCTTTCTTGTCATCAAGCTATGCTTCAGGAGTATGATTATATAATCTCTATGGTCCCTCACAGTCAAATAGCCCGTGAATTTTTTTTTTTTTACTTAAATACTATCTTTAAGTAGTTAATATTGTAGTTTCTGAAACTATGGTTGCTGTGGTTATATTCCAGTTCCATTCATTGCTACTTGTGTGAATTCAAGCAAATATGTAAGTTCTGTATGTCTCAGTTTCCCTATCTGTAGAACTAGAATAATAATAATGGGCCTGTTGTCAGAATTAAATGCTTCTAATATGTAAGCTTTCTTCTATTTTAACATATCTCAAAGCAGAATACATGCTAAAGAAATAAAAAATAAGCTTTCCCAGAGTTTAATCAACAGCATTTTTTCTCAATAGTAGATGAAATTATAGCATGTGTTATACTAAGATGTTATACAATAATATCTTAACATTTTAAGTTAGACAAAATTTGGTAATACACATGAAATGCTTGGGATAATGTCTGATTCAAAAAAATTGCGCAATAGCTAACATTTCTCTGTAAGTAAGCAATAATTGTTATATCTAGGTTAAGCATGATGGGTAAAGTCTGATAATTTAAGAATGAGTAAAAGCTTGCTAGTCACACAGCCTTCATTCCATTTTGTATCTTAAGTCATAACATAAACTTAATAACTTCATTCATATTAATCAACATCAGCTAACAAAAAATATGACTTTCTCCTTGACTGTATAGTTTTATTTAATTAATTTTTTTATGGTTAAAAGACCTAACATTTTTTTTTTTGCTTTAGTAAGGTAAATAAAAAGGGAAAATATAAATTGTGAAAAAAAAGTAATATATTTACCAGGCTTACCACATTATTATTTGATATAAAGGAAAAAAAACAGCATAGCACAGGAAGCAATTTTGTAGGTTATAATCACCTTTCATTAATTCTCAAGAATGGTTAATACTAGATTAATAACTTTTAAGGAACTGGTTATGGAAAATATCCCCGTTGTTATTGGTCTACAGATATTGAGCATTTATACAGAAACCCTGTCTCACAGAATGCTTTATAGCACTTTGATCCATTATTGTGTTGTACTGGATGAAATAAGGGTGACTCATGAGAGAAATTTCCATTTCTATACACTTGAAATTATACAGTAATGATGAAAAATCAAAGGGTTAAATTATAGTTCTTCTCTCAACTGTCAAGTGACTGAGATTTTGCAGAACAAGAGAAAATAAAAGTGAAACATGAGGAAGAATATATGCTGTAGGGTTAGAAGGATGTTTGAATACTTAGATCTGCATAAAGAAAAAGAAAAAGTGCAAAGGAAGCATTACGCATAAAACGGTCTAAAATATCACGTTATCCTTTTTCCATCTCAATTAATAATTTGTTAGAAAAGAGTTTGCTTACTCAATCAAATTTCTATTAAAGTAGTTTCTCTGACCTACATTACTACTAGGAGTTTTGAAAATGATAGATTCCTTTACTTGGCAAAAACAAATGCAAAAACTCTGTACTACTACTACTAATTAAAATATTTTCAAAACATTTAAGGAAATGGGGGGGGACTAGCTTCAATGAGAAAATAGAGTACATAATAACACACTCATACTTACATATATACATATACATATTATATGTCTATCTACAATCTACATGTTAGGACTGTAGAAATACATGAAACACATATCTATGTATTAATAGTAGAGTTAACTGTTGAAACACAATTCCTTAAGAATATTGACCTTAAAAAATTGATCTTCTATTTTACAGTGTGAACACATTTGACATTACTGAACTGTAACTTTAAAATGATTAAATGGTAAATGTTATGTTATGTGTTTTATACCACAATTTTAATAAATTAAAAGAAAGATAACAGATTCTTGTATTCAGTCATGTTAGAATAATTGGTGCTGGAATAGCCCTCCCAATATAAAAAAAGAAAAAAAGAATAAAATATGGATCTTCTACATTTTATAATGGATGGACTCATTTAAAAAAAAAGGAAAGTAATTTTAATTTTAAAACAAAATATACAAGGAAATAAATGATCAAGCTGAGAAAAGACAGAAAAAAGGGACAAGATTAATGGAAATTCCAGTTAACCTGTTCATATTAAGCAACATTGTCTTTTTTATCTTCCTTAAGTATAAGGGATGAAACAAATCAGTCTTTCAACAAATAGATGTTTGTATCTTTCAGCTCAACTACTAAAAATGAATCAACGAAGAATCTTTAACTCCAAAAGAACTTTACTCATTATTTTCTCCAAAACTAGGTAATAATCAATACCTTGCATTCAATGACAGGAACATCATATTAAGTTAGATTATTACCAAAGAGGAAAAATATTATTTGCTTTTTGTTCTAAAATTATTTCAGTTGTTTAAAGAAGTACTAGTATAAAATATAAACATAAAGGAGGATGGCAAGAAAATATTTATAATAGTTAACTCAGGCTATATAAAATCACTAGGAAAATGCAAATTGCTCAATTCTAACATGGTCTCTATAGAGATACGGCATACCTCGTAATGGCTTTCTTCATTCTCCTGAATGTGGAAACCCGCAGAGCTGGGACATTTCTGAGGAGTGACAGGAATATTGTCACTTTTGCTGTGTGAGTTACACTGAAAGAGATTACCAAATAATTGTGACAAACTACTCCACATGTAGAGTGTCTATTGAGAGACATGGTTGCTTGCTAAGAATCTAATTAAAGGAGTACCATTTGAACTAGCAAGGGTCCACACTCACTGGAACATGCATTAACATGGAGCCTTTTCCAAAAGAGATTAAAAATGTCCCCAGGATAAACAAATTGTCAAGATGCTTTAAGTAAAACTAAAGAAATCTCAAATGTAGTTCTTTTATTTCTACACTGTCTTTTTTAAAGCAATATGATTATGCTTATGATGTTAGTAGCTAAATCTTCCATGTGCTACTATTTGTGTGAGTTATTATTCAAGTGCTTGATATATATCATACACATCTTTACATAGATATTATTATTATCTCCACTTACAGTTGAGGAAAATTAGGCATATAGAATACCCTTCCCAAGGTTGGGCTGCCTGCCCGGGTTTCTGGGACCACACTCCGTAAATTATAAATTACATGCACAGCTTTTATAAATGATACATTTGAAGCAAACAAAGGTGAAAAACTAAATATTTAAAGTCTTAGAATATTACTTCACTTTTCTTCTGTGCCAAATATCTAGTATTTTTTGAAACAGGTTAACTAAAATAATTCACTTAGAAAAGGATGTAAATTATGGTATATAAGACATTAAATTATGGCTTGATCTTTCTCTATGAAAATATTAAAATGGTTGTTTTCCATATTCTTCACAAGACATTTTTATGTGAAAATAAGATATTATTTGCTTCCTTTTATCCTTGCTTCCTTCTTTCCTAAATCTCTTATTAGATTCAAGGCAAGGGATATTTATACTTATTGCTGTCTGGCCCTATATTAACCATAACACTGGAGTTTTAAAGGCTTCTACATTAATGAAAGATGTTGTAGAGCCTCCAAAAAAAAGTTCACCATTAGTATATAACCTTTCCTCTTTCATAAGACTACAACATATGAACAGATTTGTATGACATAAGTAGGGAAGATGATATTTTTTCAAACTGGTATGGCACATTTTCAATTAACTAATGAAATTTTCCTTTGCCCATGCCAAGGAATAATCTGTTAGAAAATGAGTATCAAAGACATTTTAAAAAGCAAATTAATTTTAGAGTTTAGTGCAAGTTCAGTGTATTTTCACCTCAAGACCCTATTTTATATTTAAATATATTTTTAAATACATTACATTCTTTTAGGCTTTTTACTTTGAAATAATTTTAAACACAGAAGAGCAGCAGAAAAGAATTCTAGGATCCTCTGTATTACTATTTCAAGTATATCAATTAGTTATCTCATTGTTAGTTTAAGGGAAATAGCAATATGACAGACTAGGAAGGCATGACACTTAAGCCCAGACCATTTAAGAAATTTTTTCTCATGAAAAAAAATATTTTGTTCCTGTCCTCTGTACAAACAGTATCATTTCAGCCGTGTTCAAAACTTACCTCCTCTAGGAACTTTTCATGTGTAAGTAAATAAATAGCAATAGTCATTTTAACCTCTGCTTGCAAACTAAGTACTTTCTAGGTGTACTTTGTAAAATGCTGCTCTGACAGCTTAATTCTTGGAATGTGTCTGGGTTTGTCTGAACAACTTCACTGTTAATTATGAAGGACTATCTTTCGTATATCTCTCCAAATAATGGAGAGGCTTCCTTTGCTAGAAATTTCTAAATAAAAAAGCTTAGACCTTAAAACAGTTATTTTCATCTGTGATGCTCCTAGACATTTTAATCATTCAACTCCTATCCCTTGTCTCTCTTCATACCTATTCATCTTGATCAATCTTTTTAAAACATCTCATGTCTTATGCAGTTTTTCACCCTAGAAACATTCCAAGTCCTATGGCCTGGTAGTGGCTCACAGCCTGGCTATATACTAGGATCACCTGGGGAGCTTTAAAAAAATATCAGTAACTGAGCCCTACCTCACACCAGATGAATTAGAGCTCAGGCAAAAACATGGTTTAAATACCCAGGTAATTCTAATGTGTAGCCAGTTTAGAATCACTGAGTTAACATTTCCTTGTCTGGTGCTCAGGACAATAAAGCGAATTTTGGCTTCACTCCTCTTTTCATGCTCTTTAGCATTTGTTCTTCCTTTTCCTTATTAATCTGTCACATATTGGGAGGGTTTTTTATTTTTTAAGGATTGTATCATAATGCCTCTGAATGTGAAAAAAAAATCCTATGTTTGTATAATACTTTATACCTTTACATATAAGATTTTATGTATCATCTACCAGAAACCTCTGCAGAGAGAAGAAACATAAACCTTCCTTAACAGATGGGGAAGACAGAGGTTCAGATATATTCAGTGCCCTTTGTGCAATGATTTGCCAAGCAAAAGCATTCCTAAGTGACAAAACTAAGGCTATTTCTCCTCTGCCACATTTCCCTTAAGGATTTTGTTTATTTGCTCATTCATTCAGATATTCTGTTCTGCTTGTTTGTTCATTTGATCATCAGATATTTACTGAGTGCATGCTATGTGTCAGGATTTTATTGGTTAAGATACGGCATTTAAGATCTGTAATACTACAGCTGTGAAACTACATACATAGAAATAACCACCACGATATGTGAAAATGACACATGAAAATGTATCCACAGGTTCCTTAGGGACAAAGAAGACAGAATGACTACACTCCTGTGTTTGATGCATGGGAAGAATCTAGAAAGATGAGCCAGTAAGGGAATCGTGGTTAGCACACATTCACAACAGAACAGATAGCATATGCAAAGGCTAGAAGATATGAATTCTTGTGACTATGTGAGCTACAAGGATTTCGCCAGTGATTTAATCGTGGACCCTGTGAGGATTAATTTGAGGATAGGGACAAGTTATTAGAGCAATACATTTAACAGCAGATCCAATGATGAGAAGTTACAGAATAGGGCTTCGCATAAGACAGGATTATCAAATAATGGGATACGTAAGCGCTCCACTCTGGTGGTATCAAAGTGTTAAGTCACCTTCCTCTCTCTCAAATTCAGTAAAGAAATATAAGCAAACTGGGTGTGTTTGCAATATTACTGTGACCCCTGAGTCAGTCCCTTCATCCCAACAAGATATCAACCCTAAGCCTCTCCTATGTCTAATTCTAGAGCAGCCTCTGTTTGTAGAGCAGGAAATGGCATCAAAGGAAAAGTTTAATCCACTTTTCCTTCCTCACTTTTTAAATTTTTTTGAGTGTTATGATGTAAATAGCCTCTGGAGATTATAAATCTATGAGCTTGGGGTAAAAATAGAAAAGAAATTTAAAAATAACTATAAACAATATTTTGAGATCAAATATTATAAATAGCCAAAACCTTAAGGAAACAAGTTCTTAAGTGCAAAACAGTTTAATCACTATGAATCCTTTCTAACAAGTTTCTATTTCAGGGAGAGCTGTAGCCTGAAATGGAAAGAAGATTTATTATAAATGTCTCAAGATTTCACCCACTAAATTTTTTTGTTTGCCAAATTTGATGTGAATAACTATATAATGAATTATGGTTAAGATGATTTTGCTAAATCAGATTTCGCATTACAGACAAATCACTTGAGAGGTCCAGAGCTCATAACAACAATCATATTAAATGGAAATCACTGTAAATACATTAGTTTTATACTTTAAAATCAATTTGATGTTTTCCACTACCTATGATTAATAGTCTCGATTTTAATATGTGGATAAGCCTTGCTTCTCCAAAACACCCATTATAGTTCTTGGGAAATTGTCATTCACTACCTACAGAAATAACTACAGAAGAAGAAGAAGAAGAAGAAGAAGAAGAAGAAGAAGAAGAAGAAGAAGAAGAAGAAGTCGTCAAAGGGAAGGGGAGGGAGAGAGGGAGGTGGAGGAAAGAAAAAGAGATATCATACCTACTCAAACTTGCCTCATGGTCATGAATATTAGCTTTTTCATTTTTGGCAAATTTCTAAAAAGGGACTTCATAGCCATGGTAGTAAGAGAAAAGTATCAACAGTAGCAAAAGCAACAAAAGTTTAATGAAAGATCACATAAACATAGCTAAGACACAGCTGTTTTCTTTGCTAAAAAGAGGGTCCTTTACATTTTCTATCAAACCCTATAGTAGCAACAATATGCCTTTTTATTCTACTCCTCCTACTACCTTCTTATAAAATCAAGGTTGTTTGCTAAAAATCAATGGCATATAAGTTATAAGTTCTGTGCAATCATTATAGAGGCAGTAGCCTTGTATTTTTATGCTATAGGTTTCATTAAACAATTCCACTTGTTAAAAAAAAAACTCCCATTGAAAATGTTATTCCTACCCATTTTAAGAAAGTATTTTTGTGAAGAATTCTTTTTACAAATTATGCAACATTCTTAAAACTTCTGATTAAAAAGGGCTCTAAGGTTAATAAGAAATTCACATGTACAGAAATGAATTTAAAGAACTGTCTGTTTTTGGTGTCTTGAACTTCTCTTCATTCATTCCTTTGGAGGACCCATATGTGTCAGGTTTTCACCGTCTCCAATCCACTGAAACTGCTCTGTCATAACTACCAATGATTTCCACATTAGTAGCTCACAGAGCAATTCTCAGTTCTCATCTCATTTGACACAAATGATGACTCCTTTATTCTGGACATATTTATGTCACTAGGCTTCTAGACACCACATACTCATGGTTTTCTTTTCACCTCTATGTTCTCTTTCTGGAATCATTTAACTATTCATGTTGTTGTTGTAAAAATAATTTTTTAACTACAAAACATAGGGAAAATGAAATCTAAGTACTTTCTCAGAAAGTATGTTTTCTGATGGTGTTTTTTTTATTTTTTTATTTTTTTTATTTTTTTTTTCTGATGGTGTTTTCTACTAGCTCCTGACTCTAAAATACTTCCTCAGATAGACACATGAAATTCTTTATTTATAAGCAGACAAGGGAAGAACTCTTAGAACATACCTAAACATGCTTACCTCAAAGAGTATTTCTAGAAACTCATGAAAATTTATAGCTTAGGAGATCTATAGTATAGATTCTTGCCATTTCTGAAAATGTGTTCCAATCACTTACTGTCCTGAAACCTACTGTGTTTTAAATCAGGAAGCCTTGAGCCTGTATCAACAGCCTTCTAATATCTTCTATATACCCTTCTCCATTGGCATATTTTCTGCCACCATTAAATATAATTTGAAAACAAAACTAAAATGCCCATCAAACTGTGGTGAACACAAAGGTATTCAGCTTGAGTGATAGGTATTTTTATTTAAAATAAAAAGGCACTATAATATTTTTTAAACCAAATGCCATATGAATATCTATCCAAATCATAAAATACACATGACCAGAATAATCATATCAATTTCAAGGTAGAGATTACTTAAGTAAAATGAGAAACAAAGGTGGACCATCAAAGAATTCAAAAGGAATGTCAACTATACCTTCAATATACATGAAATCTGTTCATTTAAATAAAAATTGCTTGTTTTGCTCCTCCCTCTAAAAAAAACAAAGAATATTTTTCTTTAAAAATCTGAGACAAATATCACAAAATATTAGCATATGTTAATTCTGGGTATGGGGGACATAGATATTTTCCTTATTTTTCTTTACATTCTCTAAATTTTTCAAATGCTTGAATATGAATAAGCACATAGGGGAAAAAAAGATTAGCATGGCCTTGTTAAAACTCAAAATATTTTTGATGATGGTTGTAAAACAATTTTATAAGCCATAAAATCTTGAAATTTTGCTTCTTCAGAAATTAAGATATCATGTGGGTGTTAGGTGTCTTCTGATTGGCTCAGGGTCAATTCTCCCCTTGTCAGTGAAAATGTTTTTCTAGGGCACCTGGGTGGCTCAGTGGGTTGAGTCCCTGACTTCAGCTCAGGTCCTGATCTCCAGATCCTAGGATTGAGCCTCCTATGAGGGCATCAAGCTCCTCACCCAGCAGGGAGTCTGCTAGTCCTCACCTTCTGCCCCTCTCCCACCTCCATTCCTGCTTTCTCTCTCTCTCTCTCTCTCTCTCTCTCTCTCTCTCTCTCTCTCTCTCTCTCTTTCTCCCAAGTGAATAAATAAAATCTCTTTTAAAAAGAAAAAGAAGTTTCTCTAAAGCCAGGTGAGGAACATGCTAATTTTTCCTTCTATGGTACTACAGCATAAATGTCTTTCTCTACTTCCTTTAATATGGTTTCACTTTTTTTCACTTCACGAGGGAACATGATCCTCTTTTTGACAGTTTATCACAAATATATAATACAATGCCTTCAACATTACTAGGTATTTTAAGTGAAAATTTTAAGTGAAATAAAAGAATAAATGAATAAATGCAAGACTTTACAATGATTTGTAGTCACCTAGATTGTTTTGGCTTCTAACTCTCTAATTGATAATTCCTTTGTAGCTGTTTTCTTTTTGTTTGCTTGTTTTTGTCGTTGTTGTTATTATTCCATGACAGACAAATTCATTGCAAAATTAGTATCCCCTAGAATCCCCAAATTAGCATTTTTTGTCTGATAGATGCTATCACAAAAATAAGGTACACTAGCTGCATGGATTGAGACTACTTGCAGTAGAAAAATTAAACAACGCCGTGGTTTTAAGTCTTCATGCTTTGCTTCTCCAAATGGACCTTAACAACTCATGGCAAGAAATAAGTTTCTTACAGTAATATATTACCTAAATGGATAAATTTGAAGTTACCTACTATATATATGAACAAATAATTCCAGTTCAACTCCTGGGTCCTGCAGCATTTCCCTACCCAGGAGACTGCTAAGTTCACCTTTGGTTCTTCTAGAGCAGCAAACCACCTGGTAAGCAAGTTGATGAGGATCTACTTCAGAAACCCCTGAAATGAAATAACCCGTGCCATTTTTTTTTTTTTTTTTTTTGGTTTTCCTTCACTCTTCTTACAATCCCCATTCCAGACCTCCTTTCAGTCTAGAGACAGACATCATTTCTCATTCTTCCTTCTTGATGTCTCAAAGGTACCTCCTCTCCTCTCCTTCTTAATAGCAGTTTTTTGTTCCTATTACAACAAGCCTTTTCATTTTTAATCCAGGTTTGCACAGTGACTAGCCAGATAGAGGTAGTCATACTATTCAACAAACAGCAAAAAATTGACTGTTCCATGTGGGATATATGAGAAAACAAATTATGATTTTTTAGTCCTTTGGCACAGGCCATTAAGTAGACCAGTTTGGTTTCTTCAATTATAGTTCCTTGTGATTAAGTGAAATCAAAATTAAAAAAAAATTTTATTGTGTATTTTGTTGCAAGTAGGTCATATTCAAACATTAGTAGAAACTTTACCTCAATTTACTACGTTATGATATACTAAATGAAATTCACTTGTTCCACAACAGTCAAGTTACAAGGAATACATTATAATCAGAAAAAAAATCCGAACTAACTAAAAAAAATTGGAAAAAATATTAAAAATGTGAAATTAAAGTCTGAGGAAATTCATTAAGAGGTACAAACCCAAGCACCAGATGAGACATTTTATTTTTTTCTTTGCTTAGGAATTTATATCTTATATGCTACTCCAAAATTTCTATCATTGGCTGGCTGACATTTTTCAGATAATTCTAACAATTTAATAAAATGTATAGGTGCCAAGTACCATAACCAAGAAATAGGGTTTTTTTTTCAATGTGTTATTGCTTATGTGTTGTTTGAAAGCAATCTATTGCCATAAATAAATTTGGTTACTATAAAGTTTCAGCAATTCTGTACATTGTCCATTTCTTGAAAATGCTTTTCCAGTTGATTTTCCTCTCATGCAATGACTTGGAAGGTTTTTCTTAAGGGACTATTCACAAATGCAGAAATAAAGACAGAGATACATTCCAAAAGTAATCATTAGGTTTTTGAAAAGGCTACAGTGGGCTGGATTTTGCCTTCTTTTCTCAATAAAGTATGAGAGAGAGAAGAAAAGGAAAAATAATTTTGAAGTCTTGTAGAATTTTTGACAATGCAATTAAGAGTTAAACAATAACTCCCTAAGTCAATGTTCCTTAGCAAGTTCCCTCTAAATATGCAATAGCCGAGCCGACATGCTCTTTGAACTGAATATTCAGTGTACCAAAGATTTCTCACAGTACTAGGGCGCTGGGTACCCAGGATGAATAAAATTTTGCTAAGTAAATAAATATATAAATAAGCCCATATATTTTCCCACATTTGGCTATTAATTCTTTCATGAGCAATTACCACCAAGCCTTCTAACTAAGGTTCTGAACTTTAAAATTTCTTCATTGGCCCCTCTCCTTGTATTACTACCTTTCTGTAAAGCCATTTCATAAGAACAATAATATATTGAAAGGTTTCAAATTACAAAACGATTACATGTTATATTGCTTGAGCAAAGACCTATTAATGCCAGTCGACACTGCACATTTTAACTTAATTACGCATTTAAATAAATGATGCAGGCAATGTAGGCCTTTGCAGCTTACACTTAAGAAAGATGTTAACTTCTGTCCAAATATATTTCAAGTAATACAATAAAGACTTCTTCAGTACTGGGGTTGATCAGGATTATTCATGCTCTATTTTTATTCAAGGCAATTGTTTTGGGGGTTTTGGCAGTTTATTTTAAGTTTACTCCCTTATTCGGTATAATAAAATCCCTGAAACAGGAGTTCTGAAAGAGTACCAAATACAGAGTGCTAAAACCAACATATTAGAAAACAATAATATTAGCTATTAAAATGCACAGAAAAGTTCTATGAGCCTATGATACAGCAGAGTCCAGTGACACGGTGACAGGCTTTCCATCCCTGCAGAGGTGGCCATTTATAAACGGCATTTACATGTGTGCACACACACATACCATGGTTGTAAATACATGTTTCGTGTGAGCAATTCATATATATATATATATATATATATATATATATATATATATATATATAAGATTTTACTTATTTATTCGTGAGAAACACCCAGAGAGAGAGAGAGAGAGAGGCAGAGACAGGCAGAGGGAGAAGCAGGCTCCATGCAGGGAGCCCGATGTGGGACTCGATCCCGGTTCTCCAGGATCAGGCCCTGAGCCAAAGGCAGGCACTAAACTACTGAGCCACCCAGGGATCCCTCATATATTTTTTTTCGTAGACATGATTGCATAGATTTGTATATGAAAGAATATGTATATGATTAATAGTACAAGTATTACATTTTTCTAAAAGATTTCACTTTTAACCACATAAAGTATGTGAAAACATATTTTAATAAAAATTTTTAAAATATTTTATTTATTCACTTGACAGAGAGAGAGAGCACAAGGAGGGGGAGCAGCAAACAGAGGGAAAAGGGACAAGGAGACTTCCCACTGAGCAGGAAACCCAGCACAGGGTTCAAAACCAGGACCATGGATCATGACATGAGCCAAAGGCAGATGCTTACCCACTGAGCCACCAGGACACCCCTATTTATAAAGTTTTAAATGTGCTATAAATAAACCACAGATACAACACTAAATTAATGTGTATAATGTCTAACACAAATGCATCCTGGAGTTTAGGATGAAATATTTCTTAAAAAAGTCTATCAAGAATTATATTTTGAGGGATCCCTGGGTGGCTCAATGGTTTAGCGCCTGCCTTTGGCCCAGGGCAGGATCCTGGAGTCCCAGGATCGAGTCCCATGTCGGGCTTCCTGCGTGGGGCCTGCTTCTCCCTCTGCCTGTGTCTCTGCCTCTCTCTCTCAGTCTGTGTCTCTATGAATAAATAAATAAATAAATAAAATCTTTTAAAAATTAATTAATTAATTGATTTAAAAATCTTAAAAAAAAAAGAATTATATTTTGAGGGACGCCTGGGTGGCTCAGTGGTTGACATCTGCCTTCGGCTCAGGGTATGATCCCAGGGTTTCGGGATCAAGTCCTGCTTGGGACTCCCCAACGGGAGCCTGCTTCTCCCTCTGCCTGTTTCTCTGCCTCTGTGTGTGTGTGTGTGTGTGTGTATTTTTCATGAAGAAATAAATAAAATATTTTTTTAAAAAAGAACTATATTTTGAAATTTCTGTGGTAAAGAGAGAATTTTTTAAAAATCTGGGCTGGATATAATTTCCATTAATAGGACTATGTCCTTATATCATGAAAAAATCTTTCCAAAAATAAATATTTAATATAATATTAGCCTTCACTATCGGCATGGTAGTCTTTAACAACAACCTTCGAGTCAAACTTTAGTCAAAGAAATCCGATAATAAATCTAGAGATTCACATCTAGAGTGCTTTCAAGTGTATTCAAAATTCAAGGCTGTGCCAGTTATTTGAACATTATCTTTCTAGACAAATTCTTGAATAAGTTCAGGGTTTATTACACTTCTCTTCCTGGCAAGCTTTCTAAAACAGACCCTGAATTGGAACTATAGTATTAATAGCCTATACAAAGCAAGAGAACAAGATTTTTTTGTAGTATACTAAGAAAAAACACTACCCATTAAATTCATAATTTTAAGATGTGCTTTTGTAAGTTGAATGTTTCATGTTTAATTTTAACTCACTTATGGAAATTGTACACTATCAAAAAATGAGTGAAAATTTGCAACTCTTTAATTAATGATTTATTAGAGTTAAGATATTCTAGAATATGGGGAAAGTTCCAACTGGCTCTTTGGGGGGCTTGGAATTGACTGTTAGCCCCACTACCATCTGACCATGTGCTTTTGCCTCAGTATTTTTGTCTGTAAAATGGGAAGCTTAGAGTTTAGATCTCCTCCATCTCAGCAAGAGAATGCAGCGGTATTTGTGCTAGATATTACTACATATGTTAACCAAAACTTAAAAATAGTTTTTTTCCCAAATATAAATCTCTAAATTTAGATCCTCATAAAATAGCATAAATAATTTAGTTGATAAAGGAAACTGCAGGAAAGTGGAAACTTTACCACTGATTCTGCTATAATCATTTGCTCTCATCCTGCTGATAGTTTTGGAAATGTATGCGGCTGTATTAAAACTAAGGTAAAACTATAACTCTCATGCTCTATATACATATTTTTACTCATGAAGAGAAAAAAAAACACTATCAAAGCCTGATGTTTATTGACTATACTTTTATTTTCATTCTAGAGAACCAATTGGTGCACTGGACAACTTTTGAAATAGTTTAGAGTATATAGGGCCAAATTAAAGAAACTAACCACAGTACTGTTGGAGGGCAAATCTTTAGCAAGTCTGGAATCTATCAAGCTGTGAATGTATGAAAGGCTAGAGCATTTTAAAATCTATTTTCAGAATTAAAGTTCTATGTTTTTAAGGAACAAAGTCAAGTCACATGAGAAACATGCTCACTTTCAAAGCCTTAAAAATGGTTCTATTACAGGTTTGGGCTGAGAATCCCTGAAGAGATGTATTTTAACAAATAAGAAAATATCTGTAGATATAGTCACTACTAATAGAGTCTATCTTTTGAATTACTTTTTCTCCAAGCTCCAAACTAATATAACTTCAGCAAAACCACTTTACTGTTTATCTTTAATCCTTAGGTCATAGAACTGTAACACTTAGATGACTCTCTAAAACACTACTATTTCTTTGATTTCTCCTTATGAAGTTGTTCCCTTGAAGAAGGGAGGTATGAAAATGAACAGAAACAGATTACAGAAACAAAAAAAATCTATTTTGAAAATTTATAGTAATAAATATGAAGCATAACTTGGAAAACTTTTGTTTTCTGAGGAAAAAAATGGTAAAATACATGATTCAGTATTCTCTTCAAGAAGCATGTACAATACTATAAATTTTATGATTTTAAAAATAAACACATCCATTCATTCAACAAATATTTCGTAATAACCTCTATGTACCAAATAATTTTTAGTGTTTGTTAAATAGATTTTGTTAAAAGAATACAATTAAATATTTCTGTCCTCAAAGAGTTGACAGTATTTTCAAGGTGGTCATTTTAATGAACTCTCTATCTTCCCAAATGCATTTAGCTATCTTCTATCAAAATAGAAGAGAAAAGAGAATAACCTGAGAATAGGAATAAATTTTACATTTTTGCAGGTTTTTTTCTTACGTTGTATTTTTTAGAAGAATACATAAAGACAGTCTTTTGTTAGACAGTAACATACTTTTGTCCTACAATGATATTATATAAATATTATATTCTAAATAAGGATTAATGTTGAAGTTTATGATAGCTTTTATGAGTTGAAGGAAGGTAATATTTAAACAATAAATAGAGATTAAACAATAAATAATATTTTATAAAACTTTTCATATTAATAATACCAATAACAGAGGGTCACCTGGGTGGCTCAGTTGGGTAAGTGTTTGACTCTTGATTTTGGCTCAAGTCTTGGTCTCAGGGTCCTGGGATGGAGCCCCAAGGCAGGTTCTATGCTCAACAAGGAGTCTGTATGTCCCTCTGCCCCTCCCCCTTCTCATGCTTTCTCTCTCTCTCAAATAAATAAAATCTTTAAAGAAATAATACTGATAACAGGAATACACTTCCAAACCAAGATAATGCATGATTTAAAAAATAATTTTAGGAAAAGAGAACACACACACACACACATATAGGAGATATAAATATATATCTCCTAATTATTGCCTCTTAACTTAAATTCAGCAGCACTGAAGCATGGCACTTTGTGATCTTGAATTAGCACTCTATTACAAATTCAAGCTCTTTCACAAAGATTTTTTTTTTATTCAACTTCAGATGATAAGGATCTGACAAGAATGAGTAGACTTTTTCATCTTCCCTTCAGTGAAACAACAGAGAAGCTTCTGCTAGACTACCCAATATCTTTTTCTTACCATTTGGATTACCAAGAGACCTAAAATAGAGAATGAGACCAACAATATTAATTTGTGTTCATTTTCTTACCTCACTGTCGTAAGATGTTGTTTAAATTAATCTTGTAATCCATAATATGCAATTACCCAACCAGCTATGGGACACTTTAAAAAACAAAATATACCTTTTTTCCAGCTTCTAAGAGAGAGGTAGGGGTCTGCAGGATGTGTGTGTGTGTGTGTGTGTGTGTGCGTGTGTGTGTGTGTGTGAGAGAGAGAGAGAGAGAGAGAGAGAGAGAGAGAGTCAGTCTGCATGTCTGTGTGTCTGTAGAGAAGCAGAAGGAAGCAACCAGATAAGGTAGCTAGCTTCTTTTGAGACTCAACATGAAAAGAAGCAGGAAATCAGAGTAAATATGATTCATACTCCTGACACTGAGCTCAGTAGTTCTGAATCTGTCTTTGCCTTTCTTTTAGCCTTTGCTCTTTTGAAGTTCTATTAGGTCTCTTTTTTATTCCCCTCAGTGGCACTGAAACTCTTTTAAGAGTTGGAATCTGGGCTTGAAAATTGTGCTTGCAAGTAAGGATTTGTAGCAATTCCCTTCCTTTGGGTAACTTCAGTATCTGATAGGCTCACTGAATGGTAGAGATGAAAAAGATGTTAAAGATTCTTTTTGTAAACTCTATTATCAATGAGGAAATTAAGGCATAGAGACTGACTGACCCAAGGTCAAATATTCAGAGGCCAATAGATGACATATTCTGTTTGGGATGATGCATGACATAGGGTAGAAATTATCTTAATTCCTTTTAATATAATTGAAGCAAAAAGAAATTCAGCCATATTTTCAATCCCATATTTTAAATTACAGGCTTACAGAGTTTAAAGGAACCTTTGAACCTAGTTCATTAATATTCTTACAAATTGCCCAGATCACTCTCATGAAAAGGACTAATAACAAAGACCCATCAATAGACTGAATTTAGAGTCTCTAGTTCATTCAATCCAGATGGCCATTCAATTTAATAGGGAAAAAAATTCTCCCTGGAAGGGACTTATAACCAAATCTCAAGAAACCATCTGCTTAACTCAATATTCAAATGTATTCATAAAACACATCTTTCTCAGTTCAACTTGAAATACCCCATGCTCAGAATTGGGGAGTTAAAAGGGCCAATCAGATATTCTGAAACATCAGCTAAAAAGGAGAGTCTCATGAATTTAAAACCAAATACTATGAAAAATATGTGTTTGAATATGGCCAGAATTGTAGGTCTAAGTATTATAACTGTATATGTAATTTATCCATATAGCTAAGACCCTTTTGTGTTAATGGCTGATTGTGAGCAAGGCTTGACTGAACTTTACCAACTTGTATTTTGTGCTTTTAAGCTAATTGACATTGTACATATCTTCTCCAAATACAGAATATTCCTTCCAATCTTATTCCCTAGTGAGCTTTCTAAAGCATGGAGAAGTATAGAAATTTGTCCACAGTCTTATTAAAATAAATAGCTAAACACAAGGAAAGTTTGCCTAAGGAAGGAAAACTCATTCACACACAAACACTCAATAAAGGACACATTCAGCAAATATTCAAGAACTTTTAAATAAGCTATAGAAAGTACACATGAAAGAAAACAAAACCTTATTTTCTGCTGCTCATTAAACTGAAACTACTTGCAAATGAAGTTTTCTTTGAAAAATAAAGTAACAACCTACTTTCTCTTACTTTAGTTGCTTACTACATATATTTAGCATCAAGTAATAAAACATACACCTCACTTGTTGAAAACTTAATTGCATCTTTGGATGCCTTATGTTGACATCAAGTTGGACAGCATCTTTTGCTCAATTTATTCTTCATAAGCAAATAATACACTTTCACAAACAAAAGTACATTTTAAGATGAATTGCCATGAAACCAGGCCTTTTGAGAGGTGTTACGTGTGAAAGTGGGGCACTCGCCTGATATTAAGGGCCAAAAATGTTTTTTAGCTTTCCTCATCTTCCAATAGCCTGAGTCAAATAACTCACCATATTCTAGACATATTTTATATTCTAAATCCTTTTTGAAACATAATTACTAATGAATTATTTGATTATCATAATCAGAAACACTCATCACTACAGTCTTGGTAAAAATTCAGACATTATCTCAAGAGGCCCTGGTCCAATATATGTGTTGACATGCTATTTGTTTTTATGATAGTTATTTATTGTGATTCAGTGTAAAATAAGTTTATTGAAAATAAATGACAAATACTTTGTGTGAGAGTCCAATACAAACAAAGTATGTAAGAGAGAATCTACCAGAAGGTCCCTTTTAATTTCATTACAATATCAAATAAATACATAAACATCCCCTTACTAAAATGTTCCCAGAGTAATAATTTTCTTTATTTATATAAACAATTCTGTAAATATAAAATGCTATGATTTCACTTTAAATTATGTATATTACAAACTACTTAAGACAACTCCCTCTGCTATACCCAAATTCCCTGAAGAGACAGCCCAACATACAGGATAAAATCACCTCCCATCGCTTCTCCCCTACAACCTGGCACATTAGCTGCAAAGTGGTGTGCCTCAGACACCCAGACAAGCAAAATCTAAGATGACTTTGTCTTATGCTGGAATTACTGTATATGTTATGTTCAAAAAATGATGAGTTCTTCTTCCCCAATGCTTTTGTGGAAATGGATATTGGGACGGAGGAAAGAGTCTCAGTTGGTGACTGAAGTTGAAATTGAAGGGTTGGAGTATATACAACGTCCCAGGAGCAGCCATGTATAAAGGTGACAAAATGTTACAGAGAAAGTAAACAGACGTTTCCAGAAATATTTAGGCACCAAGAGTAAAAGAAGAGAGACACAGACAGACAATGAGAGAATAGAGATACACAGACAAAGTGCTTCATTGATCATTCTCTTTTCCACTTAGGTAAGAACTCAAGTGTTCTTCATTTTCTCCCTTTGGATACCAAGAGATCTTTTTTTTTTTAATTTTATTTTATTTATTTATTTATTTATTTATTTATTTATTTATTTATTTATTTATGATAGTCACAGAGAGAGAGAGAGAGAGGCAGAGACACAGGCAGAGGGAGAAGCAGGCTCCATGCACCGGGAGCCTGACGTGGGATTTGATTCCAGGTCTCCAGAATCGTGCCCTGGGCCAAAGACAGGCGCTAAACCGCTGCGCCATCCAGGGATCCCCCAAGAGATCTTTTAATGTAGCTGGTATAAATTAATTCTCTTTCTTATAACCATAAGCATCTATATAAACTTTTATAATTATATTATACTTTATTAAGACTTTTTTTAAAAGCTTGCTTTGTATCAGGTTCTCATTCCTTTTTTGCTGAAAAGGGTTAAGACAAGTAAAGGGAAACATTTTCAAACTCAGTTCTACTAAGGCAAAAAGAAAAAAAGAATGTCTTAATTTACCATTTTAAAAGTTTTATATAGTCACTACGGTAATAATTTTCACTGTTTCCTCTCTTAAAAAAATAAGCAGAAAAGATATGTATCCAATTATCAGATGGATGCCCCACTATTCCTATATTATCATGATAAGACCACTGAGTACTCCTGACATGCCAAATGGAGGTAAGTCTAAATAATGATATCAACTTTGTCACATAATTTACTTGTAATTAATCTAACTCTCACTGGCATTTTCAGTCCTCTGTTTTCCACATATTTCTCTTGTGCGCTTTGGAAAGAGTATTCTGTACCTTCTATTTTCAACTTCCTTATGCCTCAGCTTCCTTAACATTTGACAAAAGTTGGAAAGTCATCACTCTCCTTTCTTTCCCTTTTCTTCCATAATGCTAATCTCTCTGTTCCTCAATAATTCTCTTCATTTCAGTATCCTTGACTGTTCCTTTCTCACCAGAAGCATCTTCGATATTGGTGTTGTTCAAGTCTACATTCTTGGTTAGCTTATCTTCTTATTAGTTCTTATTTCTCTGGGAAACTTCATGTAATTCCGCACCTTTAATTTTCTTCCACACACCTTTAAGGGACAACACCCAAATTCACTGCTTCAGAACCAACTATTTTCCTATGCCTCATTGTGCATTTTTAAATGTCTGCTAAGTTCTCCACCTAAGATTCCTTCATTCATCTTGAAACCAACTCACCCAAAGTCCAAGTTATTGGCTTATACTCTTTTTACTCTTTTCCTTTTGTATTCATAGCAAAAAAAACTTTTGAACATTCATTTCTCTGTATAATAATCATGTGGTTTTGTGCCTATGTTCCCTGTGATGTTCCAGTGCTGTGCACAGTATCTAGCAGGTAGTATATTCTTAAAACTGTTTTTGAATTCAGATATTCAGTATTTTCAATTTCAAATTCTACTTTGGAACCACAAAATACATTGGCATTCATAGAACCCCATAGATTTGCTACAGCTAATTGGAAGTATTGAATATTTGGGATTGTTTCATTCAGACAGGTTGGTTGCATGCAGGCAAAATCTTCAGTGTTCTAGTGGAAAAAGGTTTGTATTTACTTTAACACCATGAGAAAATGGTTATGTCCCTGTGGGGATAATGACCCCTTTCCTGCCTGTCAAGGAAGGTGGCTAAGAGGCTTAAATGAGATAATTAGATGTGAAAGAATTTGAAAAGTATGAGGGGCTATACAAATCAAATTCTGTTAATTAACATTAACATTTAAAATTATATACAACATGTTCCTACTATTCCTTATTAAGTTTTAAAGCTAGCATGATGTTCATTTCTCAAAATAACAGATTAGGGCAATGTTTTTAACATTCTTTCCCTTCTTAAGTATATTCATATAACTGATAATATGTCCCTTTCCTAGAAAAACCTGAATAATATGCTGTTTGTGACCCTTACAACACTGTTCCAAGAATAAACATCGGCATGCTATTGTTCAGAAGGACATATGCTTGATATCTAAACACCGTTTACACTGTGTTCACTTATATACTCTTTGCCTTGAAAAATACTTGACTTAATGAACCCACATATTTTAAAATGTGTGTTTTTAACTTTTTCTCAAGGATGATAGGAATAAACAGTTATCCCCATGTATTTTCAAGCAAGATATGCAGAACAAGAATTTAGGGAAGTATCCCAAAACAGATTTGGTTTCCAGATAAAGTAAGGAAAAATTAACTGTATGCTGATTGTCACTAATCCTTAGGACTCTTATCACAACTTCCTGAAAATTCCTGAGCAGCAGCATTAATCTCCTTGAAAGGGAGACACTCAATTTACAGTGTATTTTGCATGTCCCTAAACAAGTCTTGAATGATGAATTTCACTGTCTGACTGAGGTGGTTTACCTCAGCACATAATTTCTTATATTAATAACCTTCCCCTCAGGAGCTGAATGACCTTCTATAAACACAATCCCTTCATTCAATCAAAAAATTAAAGCCTGTAACCACCTTGCAATTCATCATCTTTTTTTACAGGCAATTGTTGAAGCAGAAACAAAACACATATCCCCAATCCTCAACCCATGTAATGTAAAATTATGCAGCCTTCTGCACTTATGTAACATGGATATATTGAAAATTATGTAGCATTTTGTGTTCCAAATCAATTCTATTGAGTGAATTCTTGTTTCTAGTGAGCCATAATTTTCAGAGCAAAAAATAATCCCTTTCCAAAATCAAAGGCATCCTAAAACAATAACCTCCTGAATGTTTGCATATTTTCAATCAGTATTTAAAAAATGCCTCTTCATATGAATGCCTCAACAATTATGGTGAAGCCAGATTATAGGGTTATTCTTGGAATCTGCAAGACTACCATTTACATAAAACTATCTAAGAGTGAATCTCGGAGTTCAGTAATGGAGGCTTACTCTTTGAGTAAGACTGATGAATGTTTGTACTGAATTTCATTATGCATAAAGACCATAAAGTATATACTCAACAAACTGACATAAATTCTTAGTTCAGCTTGCAAAGATCTCTACCTGAAAAACATATTCTAGAACAGATAGTAGAGTTATGTCAGAGAATTCTCTGGTAATCCAGGAAACGTTAGTTAAAAGGTTTCGGATGACTGGTGTATTTCCAAAGTGACGAAGTTAGGAATATTGGATAAGCATTTTAAAATTCAATATCCTTAACTACATTTAATTATTGTAACTATGGAAGCAGAAATTGTATTTATTTAAGAAATAGGATTTCTTTAAAGACTAAAACCCAGAATTAGATTCAGACTAATCCCATTTATAAGGCAGATAACGAAATCACCTCCAATAGGTTCTACTGGTC
Source organism: Nyctereutes procyonoides (assembly GCF_905146905.1). Lineage (NCBI taxonomy): Eukaryota > Metazoa > Chordata > Mammalia > Carnivora > Canidae > Nyctereutes > Nyctereutes procyonoides. Next base: position 21,798,281 of record NW_026575121.1, read on the forward strand.
AATCCAGTTGATAAAACTAAGGTGAAGGGCCATATTTATTGCATCTGTTCCTCTCATAGTAGTAAATAATCTTCATTTTACCAAAATCATATACAGACAAAGCCAATTTTAGTGGGAGACCTGGCAGAGCTAAAATTTGCCACATGAACACACACATATTACATGGACATATGCTTTGCATAAAGCAGAAGAAAAGCACATATTCAAACCCTAGTGGAAAAATTGAAAATACTAAAGCATAGCATCTCTCTTGCAGAATCTTAGACCTCAGGGAAAGACCACATGTACAGAAAGTGATTTAAAAGGAGGTGGATTGTTATTCGAATGCTTCCTAAATGAATACAGTGGAGTTGAGTTGGGTGATTAGCAAAACTTCCAGGGAAATTCTCAAAACTATTTTAACAGTAATAATTCTAACAGTTATATAAACTGACAAAGAAAGAAAGAAAGAAAGAAAGAAAGAAAGAAAGAAAGAAAGAAAGAAAACATTTGAATTGCTTCTGAATGACCAGGAGAACAGACTCAATGAGCAGTAATAGGCATTTTCTATCTTTAATTTTCATGATTCTATTAGAGATGTGTAGGAGGAAGGTAATAGGAGAAATTAATTACAGCAAGTCACCCAGAAGTAACTTCCTTATGTTCACATCTGCACTGAGCTTTTGGCTTGAATAACTTTGTTGGTGGACAAACATAGCCACTGCCTCATGCTTGGAAAGTTCTAAATGTAATTGTCTGTCAATGATATGATGATTTATAATGCAATCTGTTCCTATTGCTAGTGCTGCAGATAACTCTAATTTTCCACTCCTGTATTAGGTATTAGGAACTGGACAGTCCTGCTCAGTTTCACAGTTGAGTCTTTCTTTAGGTGATACAGCCAAGTAAAATACATCTCCCTTCCTTTCTCCTTGGGGAAAGGATAATGCTACCATGACTAACTATGATTGCAATGGTCATATTTTTCTAACCCATTTATTTTTTTCATCTTATTAAAAAAAATCTCATTATTTTCCTAAATGTTTAGAAATAAATAGAACCAGAAGTCTATGTTTATCAGTTTTCAACTTTATCTTATCTAATATTCTCCTGGCACCACTGGAGATGAAAGAGAGGAGAATATTTATGCTCGATTCAGAAACTGAGAATACAACGTATTAATGTATCATGATTCAGATAGCTAAAAAAAATACACACAAATCTGAAAAGATTAAACCACCAGTGAATAGATGTATTATTGTATGCCCATTATCTGAAGAACCAAAAATGGCATCATTTATATAAATTCTCCAGATTCACAGAATTAATATTTAAGGTATGCTACACCTGCCTAATACACATAAGCAGTTGTATAATTGGCACATTTGATAACTAATTATATGTACCAAATCTTGACAATGAAGACTAAGTGAAATGAGAAAAACACAGCACATCTTTTAGTTGTGTACATAATTATATATAAACTCTGTTTCATGACAGAATTATTTCTGAAAATTTTGTATTCAAATATTTTAACTTTATAAATTGAATAAAGATTCCATTTTAATCAAGATAATCAACATATCTAGTTCTATATGATTGGGGTTATTTTGATATCTGAGTTAAAATCAAAAGCTTATAAAAAATCAAAAGCTTATAATTACAGGTAACATTACTATGTGCCATATATGGCTCCAAGTAATTCAAATGTATTCTCCTTTTCTTTAATTTTCAAAATCACCAAAGAGAATGTATACAATCTATATCCTCATTTTATTAGATAAGGAAACCTAAGCACAGGGTAAGTAATTTGCTCAATGTCACAAAGCTAACTGATTAAAAAACCCACTTGTGAGTCCACTGCCATGGCAAGAGGGCCCTAATGTTGGCAACTGCACTCTTCTATTACAGCTTTATTAATGAGGGTGAAGTAGGTGCTAAGAATTAACAAAAAGTTTCTTAATCACCTCCACAATTCTTTCCATTTTTCTAGATATAGTCTATTTCATGAAACTGTTGTCTGTTTCATTTTTAAATACAGTAGTTTATGTATCAGTGGAATAAGTTTATGTTCAAAACAGGTTTAAAGATGTAAGATCTTCCTGCTTCATCTAGTCCCTGCAATAAGCTTTCAACTTGAGGTCAGATTCTAAAAACATGCAGTGACACTGGCACAGAATTAAAGCAAGAAGTAGGAGGGCCAAGAAAAAAAATGATGTTAAGAGAAATAGAGACCACCTACTCTCAAATCCTGGAACCTGAAAGACAGCTATTCTTAAATTTTATTTAATCCTTAACATATTTGACCACTGTTAGCTTACTCTCCTATTCAATACTGTTTTTCAACTTGTATAATTTAAAAACCTTTGGAAAATTCCTTTGGGTAAGAACTCAATTGTGCCGCCAATCCATGAACAAGTAGCCACCTGCTGCTCACAGAAAGTGTATCATTTAAAAACTCATGTAATTTATAAACTACTCTTTTTAGCTCTCACCAAATCAAATTGTTAGTGTTACATTCAAAATATATTTATATCTTATCTCAGGCAGTCCTCAAATACAGACAGAGCAGGATGGATTAAAAAAAAATTGCCCTTTCAGATAGCACCACTTTGAATATAGTAAGATTCCCATTGCAATGTATTCTCCCCACCATGTTATTATTATTTTTTTATTTTTTATTTATTTTTATTTTTGTATTGGAGTTCAATTTGCCAACATATAGCATAACACCCAGTGCTCATCCCGCCAAGTGCCCCTCTCAGTGCTTGTCACCCAGTCACCCCAACCCCCTGCCCACCTCCCCATCCACTACCCCTGTTCATTTCCCAGAGTTAGGAGTCTCTCATGTTTTGATGTTATTATTTTTAAATGAATTACACAGATAAGCACATGCTTTGTGTGAAAAGAAAAATGTAAAAAATATAGTGTCTGTACTCTGTACTCTGTACATAGTCTCAATCAACTACTGTTCATAATTAAGTCTGAACACAAGGTTGAGTTTTGATGATCTTTAGTAATGCTACTTAAAATGAAATTCTACCAGTATTCAAATATACTAGGGAAGCTCTTCATTTAAAGAAAATCCATAAGTAATTTTATCAGGTACTAATTAAAACAACAAATAAAAATGTAAACTGGAAATGTGTGAAATCAGTCTCATAAATATTTTGAAAATCATGCTATTAATACATATATGAATAGAAAAATGTGCATACATGAGCATAAAGTATGCGCATATAAAAATTAAAATATCCACAGGTTCGATAAATATTAGAGAATTTCACTGCACAGAGTTAGAGTGTTTAGAATTTCAAGTTGGCTAGTGTAGTTAAATCATTATTGAAATCTGTAGGGATTGGGATTAGTAGAATGCACTATCCCACAGGGAAAATTGGCAGGCTGTGATACAGCACATAAACCTCTGATGCTTTTTAAAACTCACAAAGTAGGATGAATATATAAGTGAATGGCACAAATGTAAAGTTTTGTAAGAGACATTAAAGATCTCGGCAAATGATCTGTCAAATAGAAAATAAGAAGTATACAAATCATAAAACTAAAGTGGATAAATGGCCTACAAATAAACTTTAAATCTATTCCTTGTCAATTTGATTCAACTATCAACTTATATTCTCAAATAATTTAAAATGGATTAAGAAATATGTTATGATAGATGACTATTCATTGAGAAATTTTAAAACATGATTTCTAAATATTCTTTTACAAGCCATTTTATTTATTTTTTTAAGTAGGTTCCACGTCCACCATGGAGCCCACCACAGGGCTTAAACTCGTGACCCCGGGATCAAGATCTGAGCTGAGATCAAGAGTCTGGTGCTTAACTGACAGAGCCACCCAGGTGACCCTGCATAAGTTGTTTTATTTTAAAAATTGAAAATTTCTTCCAATGGTAAAAATAACTCACTTTCCATGTTCAGGGTCCTAAAAGCCTTTAATTTACATTTGTGTCTGAGTCAAATCTCTACAAATGCACCTCATAAAATATTTTCTCTAATATATCATGATTCAATATGTTGAGAACTCTGTATGTGTTCCTTTTGGAGTCTTATGTGAAGCGGCCTCAATACACATATTTGGTTTAACTAAGTCACACCGAATATACAGTTGGTTCTTCCCTGAACAACAGTCTTTAACTTCAATTCCCTGTTCATTTCTGAGTTTGACACAATTATATAGTCATCAGTTGTTGTCTGTTGATCTATTAAACATGTTAGGTCGATTTGTACATTCTCTCCTTATTCTTACGTCTTCAATGCCTCTTTCATTAATGGCATACTTGAATGTTTTTACAATTATTTATATTCCCTTTATCTAACACTTCATAGCATACAAATGTATTATAATATAATAATACATAGTAAAATAAATAGATAATAGCATAAAAATATTTTTCCTAACAAATTTCTGTGATAATTCTTAAAATAAATCTTTGCCTCTGGATATGTTAATTTAATTATAATTAATTTTTTGCTGGGCTTCATTTATTATCTACATATAATCATCTGAATAAAACTATCATGGCAATAGCAATACCTGAATTACAGTATTATATTTCCAAATACTATTTTACTTTCCAAACCTTATATTCCTAGAGAAGCACCATTAATCAACATACTGAATTTCCTCTAAAAAAAAAAAAAAAACAGTAGCCTTATATGATTTTATCACTGCATGTGGCTCCCATCTTATCTTAGCAGTGGGGAAGTAGGTGCTCCCTCACTGATTTTCCCTGAATACAATTTTCTTGTTCCCTTTCTTGCCTACTCTATAGTATCTGTGGGGGTTGCGGAAAACCCAAATCACCATGTTTTTAAGTTATATCTTTCTCTTCTCAGATGAATTAAAAGACATTTGAAACACCCTTAAAATAACAGTCACAGTTTCTCGAGTAACTGAAGCTGTTATGCCCTGTGTTGATAGCTCCCCCTCCATTCCCTCCCTTTATACATGCTCCTATTGGTAACTCAAACAGTGTCACCATGCTCTCAATCCAAACTCCTTATTTTCTTCTAATTAGTATCACATCACTCTAATTGTTTTTTCCACTTGTAAACTGCATGGATTAAGATTTTTATTGTTATGTTAATTAGCTTTAGGTACCAAGGATCATCTCTACAACCAAGAACCAGAATTACCATTCTGGAATTTTGCTGTAATAACACTGGCATGAGTTAGTCTTTCCTGGAGACAATCCAAGCAAATTTAATTATTGAGGTGTTTAAAAGATCATGTTATAAGACTATTTCACCACCAAGGCAAAGAGTTACATAGCATGGGTACTCAGATCAGCATTATGAAGAGGTTTCAGTATAATTCTGTGAGCATTTATCAAGTATCTACACGTGCCACACACTGCAATTTTCTGTGCTAAGTGCTTGGGGATAGAGTCTTCATTTTGTGTGAACTAACAAACATTCTTTCAGGAGTGAAAGACACACAAGGAATCAGTAAAACGTAGTATGAAGAGTTTCCTAGTTCACACCATCCACTAAAGTAGGTTCATAGGCTTGGACTAGGAAAGTGTGTTCAAAGTAACATTACAATGGCTTTCTAATGAGAGATTTCTGGGTACCACTCTTCTCCTTTGGCCCTTAGATGGTCATGTTTTCAAGGAAAAGAATAAAGTCTCCATTTGGGTAAATGATCTTAACATTTTCATGACAGTTGAAATAACTAGTCTGGAATTTCACGTCTGAATGACATGATGCAAATCAAGTTTTCAGAAGAGTGTCTAGTACCTACTGTATTAATTTGCTAAGCCGACTACAACGAAGTACCACACGCTGGGTGGCTTAAACAACAGAAATTTGTTTTCTCACAATTCTGGAAGATAGAAGTTCAAAATTAAAGTGCCAAAATATTGGTTTCTTTTGAGGCCTCTCTCCCTATCTTATAGAAGGCCCTCATATTTCTATCTTCAGATTGTCTTCTTTCTGTGTGTACCAATGTCCTAATTTCCTCTTCTTATAAGGACACCAACAATATTAGATTAAAGCACACCCTCATGGCCTCATTTTAACTTAATTATCCCTCTAAAGACCCTATTTCCGATACAATCATATCCTAAGGTATTATAGCTTAGGACTTCAACATAAGTATTCCGGAGGGGATGCAATTCAGTGCATAACACCTAGTAAATGCACATTTATTGGGTAGAAAATAAAATAAATAGCCAAATAATCTCCATCAATCAAATTATTTTATTTTCAAATCCTATTTCAATTCATCTCTCTCTAACCTGCATACATGCCACACGGGAGTAAGGGTGGGAAAATGTTAGAAAAGAAAAGCATATCATTATTATTCATTTCACTTATAATCATATGGAAAAAATACTAGTTTAGAAGTCATGAGCCATGGGCTTCTTCTCAGTTTGCCATATACATCTGCTGTGTGGCCTTGGAGGGTCAGCTGTTAGGTTCTCAATTATGTCATGTTTTTTTAAGTATAAACTCGGAGAAGTATTCTGAAATTTCTCCAAGATAAAGGGGATTTTAATGACGTCTATTTCAACAAGGTGGTGGGATCATGATGATGAAGGTGGTAATAACTGGTACCATGTATCTAATACAAGTTTCAGACATTCTGCTCTGGCAATTTGTATACAAAATTTCATGTTCTCACAATACACATGGTGAACATTATTTCTCCACTTTTCTGATATGGAAATAAAGCTCAGAATACTAAAGAAATCTTCAAAAGTCTCATAACCAAGAAAGAAATGTGTTCCACAACTCATCACCTTTCCCTATCAAGCTGATGTAGGCCTACAGTTTTGAAAATGTATACAGTTTTAAAAAAATCTCGACTCCATCTTATATGCTTAAAAATACTTTTTGGACTGAGAGTTACTTCCATATTGAATATATAAATTATAAGACATAATTCTGATATTTTAAATATATTTACCTTTAATAAAGCACATCCAAAAGAACAGTGATTTTTTTTTAACCAAAGAACAGTACTGTTTGTCATTTTCCTCTTAAATATCGTACACAAAAAATTTGAAAACTCATGCTATCAAAATATTTTGGTCAAACCTCAACGTTAAAAATAAAAGATTAAATTAATTTGAATGACTCAATTTAATAGTAAAAATAAGATTTAATAAATCAGAACTTATAAGGCGACTAGACATGAAAAATGTCAATATAACATAAGGTATTAAGTAAACATAACTTCTGATTTATTAAATCTTATTTATACTATTAGGTTGAATCCTTCATATTAATTTAATCTTTTATTTTTACTTTTTATGTGAAAATCAAAAATTTTAGAAACTGTATGTTTTTGATCATTTAAACCTTATTCTATACCATAACAATGTGTACACATCCATATAATAAAATATTGTGGTGTGCCTCTTGGAATATGCCAGTTAGTATACTGTATACTTTCTATATTATTTAGTCTTCACAATAAGACAAATATTTAGATATACTAAGGGATATAATGGAGCACAGAATTTTCACTTAATAATATCACGGGAAAATCTTTGTAATTCCTGGTAATGAAATAAATAGAAACTTGAAAGAGGTATTGTGTTCTACTATGCTCCTAAGTGATATATAATCTAGTCCTATAATAACGTATAGTTTATACTCTCACACTATTAATTGGCAGTTACCTGGTTAAATTGAGAATTTTTTTTTGCTGCTTTCTGATGATCTGTATTAATAAGAAACAGATATTCACTCTATGAAATGTAGATACGGTCTTTTTATCTAAATTGTTTTCCTATGATATTCTCTGGCCTTGTACAGACGTTGAAAGCACTACATCAAACCAACAGAATGTGCTCTTTTATTTTACCTAAAAGTACTGCTATTTAGCATTCTGCTCTCATTCCAAGGATACAGTCATTCAAATCTGTAACACCATTTTGTGACCTTAAAAATCATCTTGAGTAGTTTTCACAAAATGACCAAAATTTATTTCTTCCATTGTTCCTGATATAAAATCTCTCTCATGAAGAGTAATTTTGATTTAGTACTTTCCTACGCCCTGTCAGTGACAGCAGCAGCAAAAACTTCAACTAAAGAATATTTACTGGGGGAAAATGAGACCTGGAGAGGACAACGCTTGGTTTCTCATTTCAGGTCTCTGTTTTCATTCCTTATAACCTTTGATCTGTAAATTTAGGTTATCTGGTGTAAAAGCCATCGAAGAAGTATGAGCATGACAATCTTTTGAAACCCTCATATGACTACACATATATCATAGGGATTATGAGCAATTGTCCTGCTGTCATTCATCTATTAATGTTCACGGTCATTAATTCCTTTGGAGGGCTGGGGAGGAGGTGGAGCCAAGTCTAGAGATATACAAATATGTGTTTTGCAGATATTAATGATAGCTCATTTGACAAATCAAGCAATGGTATGCATTTGTAAATGTTACCTACTTTCGGGTATTTATCCAGATTCCACATCCCTCTCTGACCTCCCCTCCCCCCAAAAAAATGAAAATGAAAAGGTACACCAAGAAACCAAACAAGTTTCCTTTTTATGACAATGACCTCCATGTAAGAAGCACACATACAAGTGGTGAGAGGAAATGTGATTAAACTGTCTACTAGAAACCTTTTAAGGTTCTCATAAAAATTGGATGTGCAGGAAATACTTGGACAACGCATTAAGTGGCAGCACACACTGAATGTGCTCAGGGTTTTAAAATTTTCAAAAGGGAAACCTATCTTTTCTGCCCACATCAACTAATATTTTCCAGCTCTGTTTTGTTGACTACAGCTCACTGAACTCCCATCCCATCTTACTTATTTCAAAACAAGGGATCAGCTTAGAGCTTTGTAAAAAGTGTTTTTAGTCATGAATAGAATGTTCTGTATTTAAATTTTCTTTGTAAGTTTAATTCCAATAATAAATGTTACTTTGTCCTTTTCTTCTTTGTTCATTTAATACTGAAAAATGAGCTAACCCCATTGTAAAAATAGGAGCTATAAAAATAGTCTCAGAATATATGGGGTCTGTATAACAAACAAAATATTAAGAACAAGAAATAATGAGCATCCAACCTCCACACATCTTATCCACTTGGTGGTTTATAAATATATTGCTGAGGAATCTTGAGAAAAAAAAAAAAAAAAAAAAACTCCCATGCTGGTCAACCAAAGGGATTCTGCTGTATCCTTGGGAAAGCATAAAAGGATGTTTGATATAGAAGAAAAATGTAATATATTTAATTTTAGTTTTGAAGTTAATGATGTTTTGGAAGAATGAGTTCAAGCACACCAACACACACACACACAGAAATCAAAAAGAAAAATGCTTTTACTCATTGGATTTCTGATGCACTGTATTCCCAGTGCTCTCAAAAGTAAGAAGCATTGAACAGCTGACATGAATTTTCTGTTTCATATATATATTCTTAGAAGAGAGAAATTTTCTCTGTCAAGTCCTTAACACCTGATATCATCAGCCGCTGATTCCACTCTGCGTTTAATCCACTGAGTGATTCCACTCAGAGTTTAATCTGATTAAACTCTGATTTAATGCTACTAATAATGCCAATTCTTTAAATTTTCAAATCTTACGAAGATTTCCCAGAAGTGACAGAGTTTGCTTATCGTCATCCCCCTCATCACAAATTACATAGCAAAGTTCTATGAAGTTGCTGAGAGAATCTGTATTTGCAGTGATGGACAGTATGAGTGAGAGTACATGTATACATACCCATGCATGTGTGGGGGTGGATGGATGGATGTGGGTTTACACGTCTGACTTCCTCTTTTTTTTTTTGTATATTTTTTCTATTGGAGTTTGGTTTACCAACATATAGTATAACACCCAGTGCTCATCCCGTCAAGTGCCCCCTCAGTGCCTGTCACCCAGTCACCCCATCCCCCCCATCCACCTCCCTTTTCACCACCCCTTGTTCGTTTCCCAGAGTTAGGAGTCTCTCATGTTCTGTCTCCCTCTTTGATATTTCCCACTTATTTTCTCTCCTTTCTCCTCTATTCCCTTTCACTATATCTTATATTCCCCAAATGAATGAGACCATATAATGTTTGTCCTTCTCCGATTGACTTACTCCACTCAGCCTAATACCCTCCAGTTCCATCCACATAGAAGCAAATGTTGGAGAGGATATGGAGAAAGGGGAACCCTCTTGCATTGTTGGTGGGAATGTGAACTGGTACAGTCACTCTGGAAAACTGTATGGAGGTGCTTCCTCTTTTTTAAATGAAATGGTTAACATTACTAGGAATGAAGTATTTGGGAAATTTGTGAGGTGGAAGTCAGTAGTCAACTGGACACAAATATTAGCATCCACTCTCATAACAGGAAGGAAATTGTCGAGTCTCTTTTGGGAGACCTCAAAGAATAATTCATGATCTCTCTTTCTTGAAAGAGTTTCAGAGCACTTTTGATTCACAGGATGTAGAAGCCTTGAGTAAAAATCTTGGCTCTGCCACTTGTGAGGTGTTTAATATTAAAGTAAATTCACTTAGCTTTCCAGCGTCTCAGTTTCTTCCTCCATATAATATCAAAGCTAGCTAAGAACATCCCTTCAACTGTCTTGTAATACAAAAATCATTTTAAAGAAATTAACTTTTGAAACCTTTCATTTTTCTTTGATTCCAAAGTGATTTCTAAAATATTCCTCCTGTAAATGTAAACTCAGATGAATACTCAAGAGACACATCAGCAAAACAAAACAAAACAACCCTCCCCACAGAAAAGAAAGAAAGAAATGACTTCCCTAGATAGAGTAGTATATTCTAATTAAATATTTGATTTACTCCCTTCAGAAGAAAAGTCACATCATTCACTTTGGAAAGTTAGAAGGAAAAAAAAAAAAAACCTTCCATTTTTTTGACCAGGCTTAAATGTGTAAATACCCTTTTTTTGTTTGTTTGTTTTAGAATAGACTTAAAGACTTTTAAATTATATATTAAAATTCAGAATATAGTATATTTTATAGTTGTGTGACTGAGGGGGAAAAGTATGTCCCTCAAACCATTTATAGGATATTTAATATGAAAAGTTTAGAAAATAGCCAGTTATTTACAAGTAGTATGTTTTTTGCATTCATATAAGATGTATTATATATTGCGTGATATAATACTTTGATGTAGAAAGAGTTAAAATAATGAAATTTATTGAGTTAATTGAAACATTGTTCTCTAAACTATATGAGGTATATTTAAATATAGCAAATTTTTCAGAAATATTGCATATTCTTTATATTTTATCACACAGAGAACCACAATACTATTCATTTTCACAGTATATTTTTGCCTTCCTAGGTTCTCCCTCCTCTATCCTGAGATATGCATGATTTCTTATGTAAACAAGTCTCTCTTTGACGGAAAACAAATGCCCTCTTTCTATAAAGAACTTTTTTTTCTTAATAATCTGTGATCTAAAAGCCTTTAGTCTATGACATCAGTCTATTTTCATCATGGTTAATAAAGAGAATATGAAAGAATCAGTTTAGAGTTAAACAAGTTTCTCAGTTTCTCAGCCAAATAAGGTAACTGTCTTGTAAAACTCAACAGGAAAGATTAAGATGACTTGTCAACAGCATATATTAGCATGTGGTAGTTGGTTTTCTTTCATAATCCAAATAATCCGGCCAAATTTGGCACCCACTGAGAAAAATACTTTCAAGATTTTGTATTGCTATAATAGGTAAAGTAGACTTATTAGACCCCAGTATCTAAACTGGGGATAAGAATGCCCTCAGTGGTTCATAGATCTATACAAATGCTTTACTCAACCCAAGGTAAGAGATATTTGCAGTGTTGTTTTACTGCCAAGATAAAATGTTTAGTTCTCGTTTCGATTTCAGCAATTTGAACGTTAGGCAAACAAGGCAAAAAAAAAAAAAAATGTCATCAATCAAATCTTAGAATCTTGTAAAGTGTTTTGAATTCTGTAAATATCAATTAGAAAATCTGTATTAATTTGCCTCAGCTCTAACTAAACATCTCAAAACATGACTCTTGTTTTTATATGAAACATTTAGAATCCAGTAATTTTATAAAAAATACAAACGAGGGATGCCTGGGTGGCTCAGTGACATGATCCCGGAGTTCTAGGATCAAGTCCCACATCAGGCTTTCTACATGGAACCTGCTTCTCCCTCTGCCTCTCTCTCTCTCTCTCTCTCTCTCTCTGTGTGTGTGTGTGTGTCTGTCACAAATAAATAAATAAAATCTTTAAAAAAATACAAATGAGGTTAGAAAATATTAGGGCAGAAGAGACCGGGTTTCAGTTGAACTAAGAAAAAAAGATAAACATCCACTTGCAAAGTAATGATCCCAACCAAAAGTAATCAATATTAAAATGTCAAAAATTATACAAATACAAATCATGGTTGATAAACAAATACACTCTAAATACCTAAAGCCAGCATGCCCACTGCCCTTGTCACTGTTTTCCAAGATTCACCTTGACATTGTTTCAGCAGAATGACTTGATAGTACTGCTTGCAGCTACTTCACTTAGTTGACTGTTACACAATCGTCTTCCCTAACATACACTCTCTGGGGCAAATGTAAAAGCTAGGTAAGACATAAGAGAAAAAAAGCAGATACAACAGAAAGCAGAATTGTTATGGGTTGAGGAATTTGCAGTGAATATTTTATGCTAACATTTCCTTTGGATACTTACACTCAATTTTACTATATTTGCATTTTTACATTTTACTAATTCATTCAGTTATTTTTTTCTAATTTAGAACTTAAGGTTTATCAAGTTAAGGTGTTACTGAGTTGAATCAATGGTGTCTCCTTCACTAGGTACAGTGCAATAAACTAGGTGTATATTGTACAAATAGAAATATAGTGACAGATGGTACAAATAAAATGAAGAAATAAGCTCTGTCAAGGTGAATAGTTACAATTAACTCCAGTGAAATAATGAAAAGTAAAATCCTTATTGTAGATAATTACTAAGTAACAGTTGTTCACCTAGAGGTGCATTGTTTTGATTATAAAGTAGACCTTAACAGAGAAACAGCAGAAAAATAAGAGTATTTAACTAGAAGTAAAACAAAAATAAATGTTACGATTTTTAAAATCCTAATGTTTTCAATGTTAGTTATGGAACATCCTTTCAAGTATCACAAAATCTTCTAGTTTGTAAAAGTAGTAAAGGATAAGCATTTCTTTGAGTTGAAAATGATACCTGGTTTTTCCTAAATGTATTATACAGGGTATTTTTTTGAGGTATTATCAGGCTTAATGTCATTTGGAATATTTTTGTTTAGAAAGCATGAATATCACAGTTTTGTATCAGGGATCTATACACTCTATTCTTAACAACTCTACAATTTGACAGCATAACTTATAGTACTTTTCTGAGCTTTGGTTTTTGTGTCATTTTGTTATCCGATTAATAATGTGAGCCCCAAAACCAGGTGTATGTAGCGAATGTTTAAGGATTATTTTTAAAGGGTTTTCGTATTTTGAATGGCATTTTAACCAGATTTTTGGAAAAGGAAATTAAAGACAGTTATGCCATCATGTTGAGTGACAAAATTAAAATTCTGAAGAAATCTCAACAAGTAGAAATCATTGGTTGAAACTAATGTAAATTAGTACTTGAAGAAGGAGTCTCTGCACATAGATGGTAATGGAACCCCTGAATTACACGTGGCTTTTTCATTGTCCATTAAATAAATGAGAAAGATATATCAATAATAACAGAAGGTGAGTTTGAATTACAATATTTTACCAGTTAGTAACAGTGAGCTCTCAGTCAAGTTCCTAAATCTTCATAAACTATAATGATATCTAAGGCATTTAAAAATAATTCTCTGACATATTTTTCATCTCACTACTATATATTCTATTAAAGATTGAAAATCCTAAAAAAAAAAAGATTGAAAATCCTATAGATCAAATTGTATAAGCCATTTTACAAAACTGGAAAGTACACAATCTGGAAAGACAGAACAATAATTTCTGTTCATATCATGCAATCTTTTTTTCTCAAGCAATGAGATATAAAATATAAATATTTGTGGCAATCATGTTTCTTAATATAATTTTTCTAGTTCTACCATCTGCCTTTATTTGTCAGAAACATGTAATAACAATTAGTACTGCTATAATCATTTTAGAATGTGGATAATGTACTAGATATTTGGCAATGCTTTTTATATACATTATCCTATTTGGTAATCATAGGTACTCTATAAGGTTCATTTTATTATTCTGTTGTGTAAATAAAGAATTTCAACTTCAGTAAAATTACTTAACTTGCAGAAATTTGCATTCACATCCAGGAATGCCTGATGCTAAACAGCATGCTCTTCACTCTTATCCGAAATTGTTACATATAGAAAAGAAAATTAGTATTAACCTCCTCTTTCTGCTTAGTATGTACAATTGATCCTTGCACAAACAGCCTCCCCACACAATCAAAAATCCACATATAACTTTTGATTCCCACAAACTCAATTACTAATAGCCTACTGTTGACCTCAAACCTTGCCAGTAACATAAACAGTTGATAAACACATATTTTGTATATTTATGTATTATATACTGTATATTTAAAGTAGAGAAAGAAAATATTGAAAAAATTACAGTACTGTATTTATCAAAACAAATAAACAAACAAACAACCCACATATAAGTGGACCAGGTAGTTCAAACCCGTAATGTTCAAGGGCAACTGTATTACTATATGAAATTAAATACTTACTTCTTTATTTTTGTTGCTGCCTGACTCCTCAACTTGTTCCTAAGCTACATGGGGGCAGGAAAATATATTGCTTGTTCATTACTTTATATCTATTCACATTTGGTATAAACTTCATACATAAAGGAAAGCAATATTTATTAAACAAATACATAAATAAATCATCCTTCAGATGGAGTAAAACTGTGTGGTTCATACCTCAATACTCTAAAAGTATGGCTCATTCCTATGATTCAAAATAAATTTTGTCAATCTCTCTATAAGTAGTAGACATTTCAGTCTTCTAAACTAGAGTAGTCCAAGCTTTAATTCTGAGAGATAGTGGTTTGACAAGAAGCCCTGAAAATACTAGATATATAATTAATTACCATGAAGGAAAAATAAAAGAGAAAGGTATCAGTAGGGCTTATTTAAGATGATCATGGTTACAAAGTCAAGATTTAAATGAAATAATTTCCTTTACATGATAAGCTGGAATAAATAAAGCACTGGCATTTAAATATTGATTAAAAATTGATGCCACAGAATTAGACTATGGGGAAGCTTGCAAGGTGCAATAATCAATTAATTTAGTTGTAGTAATTTGGATGTAGACCTCTATGAAATTTGGAGTCATGGCTCTTTTTGAATGGAGGATCTTGACTGAGTTTAGAAACACAAAATAAACTCTAGAAAACTCTGTAAAAATTGCAGCAGCCACAAATCAAAATGCAATTTTTCCATGTGATGGTTGTTTGTTCCAATGTTCTCTTCAACAATTCCTAACTTCATGCAGAAACTATTCTTATTGATATAATCTTTTCCCTTTTTGTTCTTTTATATCTTTCTCCTTCATTTTAAACTCATCACCATAACAACCATGGGAGAGTGGGAAAATCCAGAAAATTATTTTTGTTGGATTAATATAATCACATATACTTTATTTTAGAATAAAATGTATTGAGTCTGTTTATGTATCTGTCTACACAAATTTCACATGTCCAATCACTTCAATTTGAATGTATGTACAAAATATGATAAGCAAAATTTTAATAGAATTATTTTAAAATACATGTATTCATGTTATTTAATTGAGGAAATATCTATCAGTTTTTTCTTCATATTGAGATATAACATCAGAAAACATATAAAAGGGACAGACTTATATATTCAACTAAAATGTAATGAGTTAGTTACTGTGAGATAATAGATTTTGCTTTCATTTGGGCACCATGGTTTTTATTCAAGCTGTTCCGTATTTAACTGAGTCACTCAAATGGCTAATGATATACTTACAGCATATAAAGTCATATTTAATATGTAAACGTGTTTAAAGTACTTAAAATATTGACTGACATGGGCATTCAATAAATACTACACTACCAATACCATTTCAGTTAATTTCTTCTTTTTGAGTTTAAAATAGAGGCAAACATTGTCATTTGTATATCATATATGGTACTTCATCCATGGAGTCATTCAGAATGATTTTAACACATTTTTTTTTCTTCTTGTTAGTAACATATGTCCCTGAATCAAATCTGGAGTTATTTAAGGTAATATTATGCTCAAAAATTTTTTTTTTAAAAAACCAATAGATTAGAGAAGCAGTTACCATGATGACTGCATTTCATCCAATTAACAACTCGCTGGTATTCCACTTAGTAGCAAAAGAGGAGAAAACATTCAGATATTTAAAAAGGGTCCCATCTTTTCAGAAATTTATTAAACCAATGGACTGGTTTTGCAATAAAGATCTCAAGAGATCCTTTGGAAAGAAAAAAAAAACATGTAAATGTTTGGTTATTTTTAATTATGCAAAACAAATACATTTAAAATACCTGAATCATAAAGAGATTTTTAATTATCAATAAATCAGTTAGAATACCAAGAATTCTAATATAATTAGAATTGAATTTCATTAATGTAAATGTGTAGATTAAGGAATCTTGGTTATCAGAATCTTCATAAAATCATGCTATATTATAATAAAACAAATCAAAGACTCCAGAAGTTACTAGTTAATGAAGTTATGCTTGAAAATACAACTAAGGTCTCTTACTTTTTGTATGGATTTTGCTTACTAAAAAAGTAACAATCTAAGAAAAAGACAATAAGATAAATACATAGATAACTCAAATATAAACCAGTAGATATATAATAAGAGACTTACCAATAAAGAATGAGAATTGGAAGGAAGGAGATTAGTCCATAAAAATAAAATAAAAATAAGGTAATGTTCATTAACAAAAATTTAATCTGCATTTCAGCTAATTTTACAATTGAGATTGGCAGAAATTGGGTCTAAAAGTTAAGAAGGGACACCTGGGTGGCTCAGCGGTTGACCATCTGCCTTTAGCCCAGGGTGTGTGATCCTGGGGTCCCGAGATCGAGTCCCACACTAGGCTCCCTGAATGGAGCCTGCTTCTGCATGTGTCTCTGTCTCTCTCTCTCTCTGTGTCTCTCATGAATAAATAAATAAATAAAATCTTTAAAAAAATAGAAAAAGAAATTTAAAGAAAAAAGAAAAGAAAAGGCAGGTACAAATGGTATTATCTGCAAAGCAAAACCATGTTACAGAAATTACAAATATATTATTATGCTGGAATATAGACTATTTAGATTATAAACTTTAGAAATTCTCAATCTCTTATCACATTAGTCTTCAGTCCATTCATATAATAATATGGACATAGGGGGAAGACATATTTAGGCATCTTTTAACCATGCTAATGCCTTGGAACATAATTTTTCTACTCCAAATTTTAATAAAGCTTATAAATATTGTATTTATCCCTTATGATACATTATTTGTCATTATCTGATGTATTTCATTCTGACTTTTTGGTCTAGAACACAATCTCTATGACATTTCTCTTTTAGGAAATATATCTTTATGAGCTTGTCCTAAAAAGTGGTTTTGGGGCACCTGGGTGGTTCAGCTGGTTAAGCCATTGACTTGGTTTCCGTTAAGGTCATGATCTCATGGGGGGTGGAATGGAGCCCCATGTCAGACTCGGCACTCAACTGGGCATCTGCTTGAGGATTCTCTCCCTCTGCCCCTCCCCCAACTAGCAGGTGTGTGTGTGTGTGTGCGTGTGTGCACTGCCTTGCTCTCTCAAATAAATAAATAAATCTTTTTTTAAAAAGTGGTTTTCAAGATATTTCTGATACTAGGGATTTTCTGTTTGATGGAGAAATCTTGTTTTTTTTAAAGATTTATTTATTTATTTTTATTTATGATAGACACAGGGGGGGGGGTAGAGACACAGGTAGAGGGAGAAGCAGGCTCCATGCAGGGAGCCCGACGTGGGACACGATCCCGGGTCTGATGGAGAAATCTTGTAAAGAAATTTTGGCATTTCAATACACAAAACAGTTATTGGAAATATGTGTGAATATGCACAATTCATGGATTATTAGTATTATGTTACAACACACGATATATTCAATGGCATTACAACATAATGTGTTGTCCTTATCAGCAATGCATAATTCAATGAATTGGGCAAAATTACAATAAATGTGGAGCGTTAGTACATTTCTGTCAATCCCTGCACATGCATCTGCGATGTGTCGTGCTTCAAAAGAATACTGTCTCTGATTTTTTTTTAAGATTTATTTATTCATTTGAGAGAGAGAGTGAGCAAGAGTGATCTCCCCCTCAGTGTGGTGCCTGATGTGGGGGCTGCATCCCACGACCCACAAGATTATGACCTGAACTGAAACCAAGAGTCAGTTGCTCAACTGAGCCACCCAGGCACCCTCTCTCTCTGATTTTATTCAATACACCTACACCTTTCAATCCCCTCTACCAAACAGAACACAAAGGCTAAGACAGGATGAGCCTGCAATTCACTGCATATAGTAATATTATCTAATTCAGTTTTGGAAATTTTCATCTGACCATTCCTTCATTTTTCTGGAATAATAAAGTATTGCACCATTCTTTCTAAAACCATTCTGAGTCACCTTACTGGCCAAGCCATATTTTAAATCCAAACTATGTGCTCTATCTGGGTTGTGCAATCAAATGCACATTTCAAGGCTATATGAGGAAGATGAAGAAATGGAATAAGGCCTGTGCCTATACCAACAAACCCCTCAGATCAAGAACTTGTTCTGGTGCCTTAGCTGCCGCCTTCTCTTCCTTAGCAAATAAAACATATCCTGCTCAATGAAGCTTCTTTAAAACCATTCTTATTATTTCAAAAGGAATGTTTAATCATTCAGAATTTCACAGTTTCTGAGCTGAAAGAAAGCTAGTGAAGACCTAATATGGAATCTGAATTTCTTAATTTAAATGATGGAACTGATTTTTCTGCTTTAATTCTCAAGTAGCTTGAGCCAAATATCTGAATATCCCTAGAAAACTGACCACTAAGGTAATGGCTTAACAATGGCTGGAGAGCAAGTCTTGAAGAACAGACTGACTTGTAACCTCACAGCATTCTCTGAATGACATTTGATATATTCCTCCAATTATTATATCAAATTTACAAGTAGAAGAAACAAAACATAAGAGATTGTAATTAACCCTACTCGATAGTTTGAGAAGCATTATCATGACTCTCTTAAATTAAGCATTATTTAGACATCAATATCTAATTAATACCTCTAATACCTCTAATTCATATTAAAGGTAGTTATAATATCTTTTTATTGTATTTGCAAGCCTAATAAATCATGATAAGTTATTATCATGACATGACAACTTATGTATAATTTCACAATAATTGTTTTTGCTCTTTTTCTAGTCATGAACTCCATCCTTCACCTGCCCCGACCCCATTCACCACTGTGCCTTCATGGAATAGATTACAGAGTCTATTTTTGTCACGGTCATAGTTATCTATTTGAAATGGGACAACAGAAGAAGATTAACAAAGATTATTCTAATGCTCCACCTTAAATTGCTTAGATGGATAATCAATGATTGGGGAAATCATAGAGAACTGACATTTTTCCACTCCACTACTGCCAATAATTTCCCTGGTAACAATTCTCGTTCCTTGAAATTTTCAGTTTACTTAACTTGTAAATTTTGAAATTACATGAAAATTACCTCCATTAGATTCAGACACAATTACTCTAAGGTTTTGGAAACTTTTTTTTTGAAATTAACTATAGACTTGTCACGTTATAGCTTTCTCTGGAGACTCCTAGAGATTAATATAGATTTCTATACTCAAAGGACCTTGTACTTATCTATATTTATCATTACGCTTTGTATTCAAAGAAGAGTGACTCGGTGTAATTTTTCTATCAATACAAAAATATGAGAAGACCTCAAGCAATTACCATATTCAGGGAGAGGGAAGTGAGAAGACAGACTGCAAAGAACTTGCTTTGAAATGGCACCAATGTGGGCCAGAAAACCTGTTTGCGACAATGTAAAAATGTGAGTTGTACAGACGAGTGAATAAGCTTCGAGTCTTTGCCTTCCTAAATATAAACTGCAGGACCCTGGGCCTGTGTCTTGAAAACTGAGCAATTCATTCTTCTCAATGGCATATTTCAATAATTATAATGATTCTATGTCTGTATCTTAGGGCTGTTGTGAGCATCTAATGAAACAATGACTATTAAATCACTTTGAAAACTATTAGCAATATTCAAATAGCAGTTATTATAATTAATTCAAGAACTGCTCAAAACCATGATACTTTTCAACCACCAAGCCATTGATATTTCTTACACAAGATCCCTATCAATAAATGTTCTGTAATCTTCTCATAAATCTTTCTTCCTTCAATGGAACTAACTCTTTAATTATAAAACATATGAAAAATTTAGAGACCACATTTTAGCATAAAGGCTAAACAAAGGGATTTTGATTAGAGTGATGAAATGCTGAGTACAAA
Organism: Nyctereutes procyonoides; assembly: GCF_905146905.1. NCBI lineage: Eukaryota > Metazoa > Chordata > Mammalia > Carnivora > Canidae > Nyctereutes > Nyctereutes procyonoides. Next base: position 21,818,799 of record NW_026575121.1, read on the forward strand.
ACAGATACTCATTAAACATTGGTACAATTAAATCACATTGACGGCATATGAAAATACAAAAATATTATATTATTACATTTATGGACACATATTATATTTCATTTGCTGCCTTAAAAATATTTTCCAGGGATCCCTGGGTGGTGCAGCGGTTTGGCGCCTGCCTTTGGCCCAGGGTGCGATCCTGGAGACCCGGGATCGAATCCCACATCGGGCTTCCGGTGCATGGAGCCTGCTTCTCCCTCTGCCTGTGTCTCTGCCTCTCTCTCTCTCTGTGACTATCATAAATAAATAAAAATTAAAAAAAATTAATCTTCATTAAAATATATATATATATATTTTTTTTTCCAAAAGGTCATATAAAACACCTGTGAAAAGAAACCTGACTGTGGTACTGAGATTAACAGCAACAATGGCAAAAAGAATAAAAAATAAAATCATAGCAAAGGCCATAAATATGTAATCCTAAATTATAACATTTTGTGAAAACTGGAGAATCCAGGAGTCATTGGCCATCTCAAAACTGTAAAGTCTTCATGGATTTTATGGCAAAAATATCTCTTTTCCTATCTCTGTCTGACCCTACCACAAATACTATATATTTTGGAAATAATTCCTCATGGAATTTTAGTAGCCAGAAGGGGGCTAATATGTAGTAAATATGAATTTTTCAAGAATAGCTCCAAAAAATGACACTTTTCTGTAAAATGAAGCTACCATATGCCTTGTACAAAATATATGTTCAATAAATGTGCCTGTGTTTTTGCCATGAATTTTTCATCCTTAATGCAAACAGTCTCTTCAACTTCAAAAGAAGAAAAAATAACTTCAAACTCACATTTTAGCATAAGGACATAAAATGTTAATCAAGTAGTGTTGACTAGGTTGATCTTAGGGTATATAATTCAACGGTGCTCAATTGAGAGCTTGTCCTACCATGAAACATCTCTTTTATGGGGAACTGGCTGGCAGGACAACAGGGTAGTGTACAATAGCCAGAATATTTAAGGTCAGACAATTCATCTGAAATTTTCATAATGTACATATCAATCCCTGATATCCTATAATGAGAGCTAAAGTAAATACAACTATGCAAAGTATTTTTACATAGCATTACCTTATTCATCTGTCAAAACAGCCCCATCGATAACAAATTATTATCTCCATATTACAGATGAGGAAACCAAGAGTCAGAAACAGTAGCTATTAGAACAGTACATTAGCAAAGTACATTAGAATAAAAAATGAACTTTACTGTAAAAACAAACTGGTAAAATATGTTCTCTCTCCAATAAATACTCCCCGGTATGAAAATTAGGACAAGTACACAGATTAGCACAAAGATTAGTACAGATTAGTACAAAGCAGAATTCAACTGCCACAATAAAAATGAAGAACTAAAAAGTTTTAAAACAACATATTGATACATTTTATCTTTTTTCTTTTTGTTAATGATAGAGATGTTGGTGAGAAAAGACTTCATGGAGACAGATTTAAATGAAAATTAAAGAATTGGAACAGAAGGATAGAATCAGCATGAGTACACATCTTTCCAGAGGTGGAAATGTATGGGATCTTTTTTTTTTAGAGAAGAATATATCATTCATTTTAGCTTGAAATTAGGTTATGTTTAGGAAAAACATTTTGGACAAGTTTTAGGGGTGAAATTATAAAGGAGCATGCATATTCAGGTAAACATGATCATATTTTTTAGGGGAAATATCTGGGTTATAGGGTTAGCATAATTAAAGGTACTCTTTGACTAGGTAAATCTGTCCTCAGGGAGTTGTCGGGATTGAACAGGAAGTACTGGATTAAGAGGAAAATCAAATAGTTACTGGGACTACCTAACCTAGAGGGAAATAGAATATAGTAGGGATTTTTTTTTATGGGGAAAATTGTTGAGATAGTACAGATGTAGAAGCGACAAGAGTTATTAACAAATATGGGACTGTGAAGACTAACGGACATTTTAAAGATACTTTCATAAATTGAAGTTGTATGATTCAGAGGATATTGGTGCTACTGATATAAATTGGGAACTCTGCAGAAATGGTTGGTTTACCATATACATTTGTCGGATATACTAATAGGTTATCTGGAGATATCAAACTGCATAAATGTTAAGATTTATTTGGAGAGAAGTAGATGCCATTCGTACTGCTATGGGTCCTAGCATATCATAGAAATTTAAAGAATTGCTGGTGATTAATAACTGACCAGTAAACCAAAATAACGGACTTCCTGAAAAAAAAATATGTTGCTACATGAGATATTATAGTGATGTCTTGCCCTTTTACTTTTCAAACTTATTCATTCTGCTCTTGGGAAGGAAGTTGGAATGCTGGATTCATATTCGAGGTTCAGATGTATATGTCTCTTTCTTTTTGTTTTCTTCTTAAGTATGTACAGTGATACAGAAAAGAAAAGGTACGGCACTAAACAGCTTATCTTTAATTATAAGCTCTATAATACATAAGCATCCTCAGAGTGTTTGGGAAAATAAATAACATAAAGCAGGAAATAGAGATTTCTAGAGATTTTTATACAAATATTAAAAAGAGTGGCAAATGTTAATATTTTGTCAGGAAAAAACTTTACTGTACTCCACAGTTAAAAACTAGGATATTAATTAATTGACCAAATGGAAGCCAAGTTTTTCAGGATGTTTCCCCAACTTTCTTCACTTCAAGAATCTGTTGAAAGCCTCCTTTAATTATTTTCCATTTTTAATGCATTATCATCATACTTAATTACTAAGGCTTTTTGAAAATTATTCAGCATTTTAGGTTTGAAACTACCCAGTAGGGTGTCTATTTTTGCATAGAAAATTACTATGTGAGAGCACCCAGTTTAATCTAGCATATATGTTAAATCAATGCTTAAAAGAAAAAAAAAACTTTCTCTTAATCTTTTCAGTTCTTTCAGTTAATAAAACAAGTAGGCGTACTGGTTTGGCTAAATATGCTTTAAAGAGAGATTTCTGCAGGTGAAGTGACAAAAGCTTGCTGGGTGCTTTATTATGCATTCTTTTCTTTATATCTAAGAGAACTCTAACGTTTATACAAAACGGTATTTCCCTTTTAGGTGTGCATCATAACACAGCGAAGGAAAGATGGCATTTCCAGACAAGTCTTTCATCCTGTGACAGCTGAATTATTCCCTTCCAAATATGCTAAAACAACAGATTTTCATTTTGTTCAAGGCCTTACATCATCGTTAAAAAGCCTTTTAGAATGTGTTCCAGTCATCAAAAATGCCGAACAAGGAGAGAGAATAAACACTGAAGTACCAATATCACACCATCTCTGAGACAGGATTCAAACCTTTGAAAAAGCATGTGCAATTACAGAGAACCTTCTCCGCGTAAACAGCAAAGCCAAGGTCTTACAAATAAATGGAGTAGGCAGCTTATGGGATGTGATTAGAGGGGCAAGCCAGATGCTCCTATCTAAAAATATCTCTCCCTCCTGTTACCTTTAGAATTTATTCCTCTGCATCTTGGAGGCTTTTCTGATCGGCAAGAGACCCCCATTAAAATGTAAATACTCCTGGGAGATGCAGAGCCTTAATCTTTTATCAACTATCATCTTAGTGGACTAGTAGGAATGAAACAAGAAATAAAATAGAGCTTTGGAAAAAATGAGTAGAGAAACAAGATAAAGGAAAAAGGGATACAGGCAGAAGTGAGAAAACACTGAAATAGAAACTTCCATAGTTTACAATTTTGCTTGGCACCAGTTCTGAGTAAACTGGGTACCTGTATATGAAAGAAAGAAAAAAAGACACAGAAAGGCTTTTAGACTCAGATTTAAATGCTATTCAAAAAAACTTTGAAATATATATATATATTGAACTATATATAATCATTAAATATATATGCATATATACATATACATATATATTAGAGTGGGAGAGGGAGAGAGAGAATCTTAAGCAGGTTCCATGCCCAGCTCAGAGCCCAGTGTGGGGTTTGATCTCACAACCCTGAGATCATGACATGAGCTGAAATCAAGAATCAGATGCTTAAACGACTGAGCCAACCAGATGCCCCTGAATAATTTATATTTAACAGAAGAATCTAGTGGTTAGAAGAAATGTCTTTGGACCTTGCTTTCTAGGTCTAGGTTCTATTTACTTTCAAATGACTATGAAAACTTAATTAATCTTGGCAAACAAGTATATGATATGAAATGGAAAAAAACAATGCCTACCACAGGATCTCTGTAAATATTACATTAGATGATGTATATATAGAGTGACACAAAATATTTAATGACAATCAGACTTGTCTGTAACTCAAATAGTTGTGTATGTTCCAATTTTTTTTTTAAATTTTATTTATTCATGAGAAACAGAGAGAGAGGCAGAGACACAGGCAGAGGGAAAAGCAGGCTCCATGCAGGGAGCCTGATGTGGGACTTGATCAGGGGACCCCAGGATCACGCCCTGAGCCAAAAGCAGGTGCTAAACCGCTGAGCCACCCAGGGATCCCCAATGTTCCAATTTAATACACAGAATTCCCTCAGAAGTTGTTATCTCTCCTGCATCTGTGACATCCTACATCAGTGAAGTATCATCAAAAAGATTTGAATCCAGATTTTGTCACTTAATAGCTATGAGATTTTTAGCACTTTATTCAACCTTTATAAATGTTAATTTCCTCATCTATATAAACACTGTCATTATGCTATGTCATGTAGGATTTTTAAAAATAACTTTGAGATACTTGATGTATAGTGTCTTCAGTTGGGGAACATAGTATTTTCACAATAAAGGATATTTGTGATATTTTTCACTCAGGATTATTACTTAAATGAAAATTTCAGATTCTGTTCTGGGAAAATATTGTTTTCTCCTTGTATATTAGGTTATTGTATATATTTGGTTAAAAGGTATTGTTATCTTAATGTTTTATAATACTAAGTGGCCGAATTTAAAAATGTAAAACAGATGACCACAGACAATACACACAGATGAACTTCACTAGAAAGTATCTACTCAGCTCTGCCAGGACATTGACAGGGAAAATAAACATTCAAGACAGGTGATCATGTGGACTTTTTTAAATGATTAAAACCAGGTGAAGAGCTTAAACTTGTCTACTTAAAAACAAACAGCTCCTCTTCTACAAGCTATCTATCCATCTATCTGTCATATGGTATGGGACAGGTTTTCCCATTGTGTATTTATTTTTTCTCATTACTAAGGACAGCTGGTTGAATGTGAATTTTCTATCATCAGATACACTTAACCCTTGGCTTGTAAGCAAGAAAAATATTGAATTTTATCATTTAATTTATTTTTCTCAGTGTTTACTGGGTTAAATGTCTTCCATTATGCCCTATTTCTTGGTTATTGGTAAAGCCCTAGTGCATAGTGCAATGAGCACTTAACTTTGCAAAGACTCTAGCCCAGCACCACATACAAATAGATTATTAATAAATGCTTCATAATGATGAAGGATTTGGGTTTAAGTGCTAATTTATTCCTTTCTCCTCTCTCTCTCTCTCTCTCTCTCTTCTCTCTCTCTCTCTCTCTTTTATTTTTCAGTGCAGCAGATATATACACCATTTGCTTATGGTGATAGCAAATGCTATTACAAATAAAGTGAAGATATATACAGACATATCCAAGTGAAAGTCTTCCAAAGCAGCCTGGAATGAAAGGTGTCTCGGGGGATGAGGAAAATGGAATACATTTTGCTCAGCCACAGGGAGTTTTCTTTCACATCAGAAAGAGTGAATGCTGACATAATTGGACTCATAACTTTAAATGAGAAATAAGCAGCAGTCACAAGTGAAATTGTCATCAAAGACCCTGTTTTCACATAAGCAACCTGGGTGATCATTTTAGATGCTAGGGGAGTGAACTAGAAAAAAGAAAGCAAAGATGAGTGTGTCTGAGCAAAATGGTCTTCCAGTGCCCCCACTTCCTAACAAAGTCAGTATCCGTAATGCCATGGACGTCAAAACACCAATGTAGGCCTCCCAACAAAAACAGACATGGTCTTGATGGTGGTATGTAGCTTTTCCTCACTGAATTTCCCATAGCATTTGTTTAAAAAGAGGGGAGTTTGGGGGTTCCACTTCCCTGATAACAATTTAATTTCCTCATTCCCCTTTTAAATGTAGATACAGTTTCCATCTTCTAAGTGCCTGCAGGGATCTATCTGTTTAAAAGCAACGTTCAAAGGCGAAGGTGAATTTGTATGTTAATCCTCTCCCTATAAAATAAACATGGGGTGTGTTGTAATCATTTCTTTCATCTGTTACTAGAGATGATTTTAACTAAAGTAGGGGGAAGCATCTGTGCTAAGGTAAGCAAACTGGCTTTACTGGCCTGGTAATGCTGCAAGTCATTTCTCCCAATTTTGTTGTATCTCCTAAACGTACATTCCTATAGATGAACATCGCACATAGTTATGCACAGGCTAGTTTCTCCTTCGTGAAATAGCAGGGTGCCGACAGCACACTCTAGGGTACAAATGCTTCTCCAGCAAATGCACAATGGATTGTGGAAGGCATCTTGGGCAGTAATTGATACAAATCCTGCTCCCCTGTATTTACTGAGTGATGTTCAACCTCCTGCATCTACAACATTGTCCTGATTATTCAAGCTGACATTTCACACTACAGTGTGGTTTTACAGCCTCATAGAAATAGCATAAGTTCATAGTTTGTTCCAAGAACAAGAAAGGACCTGGCATATCAAAGGTGCTCTGAAAATGTGTCTCTTGTTCTTATAATCTTTTCTTTCTCATTCATCTCATCCAAAATGAAATCCTTTTCATAACAGAGTAATATCATTTTCCTAGAGGTTAAACAGTCACGTGAAGCCAAAGAAATGTAAAGCATTAAATGCAAGGCCACAGATTTAAGGGATGCTAATTATATGCTGTAACCTATATTCTATCTTGGCTACTCATGCCATTCCCCAGTGCAAAAGCAGGAAACACCAAAACAGATCATCAGATTTATGATTTTTGAGAAAAGAAAAAGTTAAAACCAGAATGGGTATGCATGAACATATGCAAATAAACATGTGCTATAGGCATAAGAGCTTACAAAATACTGCTCAGAAAAAATAATTACCAATATGTTATAATATGATTTTAAAAAATTTACACAAAAATGCTAACATTGAATCCACATGCCATAATATTGTAATTATTTACCCTATGCTCTTTCATGTCATGGGCCTGATAGGATTTGTTCATCCTTGCATCTCCAGTGTTTATAATGCCCAGAACATAGTACATGCTCAAATATAATTGCTGAATCAGGAATTGAACATTTCACTACATCTCTTTAAGATTTTATTTATTTATTTTAGAGGGAGAGCGTGCACAAGTAGGGGGAGAAGCAGAGGGAGAGTGAATCTGAAGTAGACTCTGCACTGAGCATGGAGCCAGCATGGGGTTCAGTCTCATGACTGGTGAAATCACAACCTGAGTTGAAACCAAGATTCAGAGCTTAAGCAACTGAGCCACCCAGGTGCCCCTTCCACTGCATCTCTTAACCACAAGGTTAGCCATTGCCAAATTTAATATATATGTTGCATACATACACTCATACACTTATCCCCAAAAGTTCTTGGCAAGTCTAGAGTACAGACTTACGGTTGAAAAATATTACTCAAAATATTTCTGACTGCATTAGTGCCTATGTCCTTCCTTTTTATCTGCTCTTTTCTTGTCATATGTCAGCCCTCTACCCCGTACCCACTAATAAAATGGGGGGTACTAGTGTTATGTCCTCATGACTCCTCATTTACCACTTCCACTCCTCTTACCAACACACCTATTGTGCAGTACATGTTTGAAATATACATATTTCATATACATATATATTTCTTCACAGTAATTTTACCTTGTATATCTAGTATATGTATTTTCTCCTAAGGTTCAGAATTCTACTGGGGGAGCTACATTAAATAGATGATAAGGGAACTGAATCATAGAAAATCAAGAAAAACACACTCTCTTTCCTGAAGAGATACTGGAAGGCATAACAGTGATCTTCACTTTCCCTTTCCCTTTTGCTTCCAACTATAATATGATAGCTCTGCAGTTCAGCAAACCAATTGAAATTTCAAGGACACATGATATCATAATAATCACACTCCATATCATAATGTCATAATGTGGTCAGGGTACAGGGTCAGGGTACAACATCAAGTGAAGAAACCTCTAGGCCAACAGTCTAGAAGAGTGGGCAGTAGCATCTGCCAAGTATCAGGAGCTGCTGCAACCTTGAAATAACACAATTCTCTACTTTTAAAAAATGTTTCCAACTGCTGCTAGCTCATGCCTTATGACACTATGACACTTGTGAGTCTCCTTCTATATGGATTTATGCTATATTTATATGTATATAATTATATGTGTACACAACTATGTATGTGCATAGTCTAAATATATAATCTTACAACAACCTTGCTAGATAAAAACTATTTTCTCCACTTTATTCATAAAACTGGTATTTGGAGAGATTAAGTCCTTTGTACAAAGCCACCCTGCAAGCAATAGGAGAAAATGTGATTCAGTTTAGGCCCTCAACTCTGCCCCCACTACTTTGTGATTGCTGTATTGCTTCATACAGTTTTAACCTAAATACTGAATGGGCTAAAGCTGATGGGAAGAACAGTTTCTAGGTTGTTGCAAGAGTGACATTAACTTATACAAGGGTGCTGGAGTGTATTCCCAAAGGGAACTTGGGCTCCTCCCCATTGCCTCCTTGTAGAAACCTCTGGTGTATATCACTGCAGGTGTCCGCTCCTTGACCAAACTGTGCTCTAGCACAAAAGGTGTGCTAACATCCCAACAGCACCCCCCCATCTCTCATACAAAGGACATAATTATATCAGGTACAGCCCCCGCTAAACTCTCCCTCCTTCAGATCAAAATCTTAGATCACAACAACCTGTTATCCATCCTTCCTTGCTCAAGAGCATATCATCAACTAACAATGATCTGATTATTTCAAAGCTCCGTAAAGGTTAAAATTATATAACAAAGTAGAATTCAGAGGGAATTGAGGATTCACTAGCAGAACTTTGAGAAAGAGAGAGAGAGAGAAGAAGGAATGAAGGGAGATAGGGAGGGATGGTGGAGACTGGTCATCCAGCTCTATGTTAGGATTCCCAGAGATAGTAAACTTGCTCTCCTGAGTTATTTCCATTTTTAGAAAATTTAAGAGTAATTATTAGAATATTATTCAAATAAATATAATCAGCTGAAATCTGCCCCTCCAACATTGGTCCTTTGGAGCCAGAAAGATTTCAACATACCTCCTTTTTAAGATTCATCAAATATCATACATGCTTGAATATAAGGTGATCTTTTTTTCCCAAAACTATACCTCAGAACAAAGGAAGAAGCTGCACTATGTTGAGCATCTTTAGGATTCTTTCATGTTATGAGTCCTGTTGGAGGAAGGCACATCAACTTTGAGAATATGAATCATTTTGGTTGCTTATAGAGGTCTAGGAAACAAACTGAGGGTTGCTGGGGGGGAAGTGGGTGGGAAGAATGGATCATTGGGTGATGGGCATCAAGGAGGGGACTTGTTATAATGAGGACTGGGTGTTATATGTAACTGATGAATCACCAAGTTCTACCTCCGAAACCAATTAAAAAAAAAAAAATTCAAGGAACAAAATGTAGCTGTTGTGGCAATGAGGTAAAGATACCAAAGTGATAAATGAAAACTGATTGTTCTCTTGTTATGCAAATCTAAGAACACAAGGGCTAGGCTTTGTTACTCTTGCTCACTGAGTCATCCCATCCCTATTACCTACAACAGTGCCTGAAAACAAGGATGTGCTCAGAATGCATTTGCTGACTAAAGGAATGAATGGATATATGGCTAATTATGGTTTGAAAGAAAAATTTCTTGTGAGAACATCACCCTTAGAAAGTACCATCTCTCTAATAACTTGACAACAGACGATGTAATTTAAATGTTACAAGTAAAATTTTGACTATTTCCTATATCCCTACTTGTTTATATATTCAGATAGGTCATTGTTTGTTTGTTTTCCAGGGACAAAAGGATTATTTTTAATTGGGGTAGCATTATAAATGTTTCAATTTATGAGGAATTTGAAGCCTTGGCTTCCAAGTTGGTGTCTTTTTAGAATGAATCTTCTATTTTCACAGGGGATACTCATAAGGCATGATTTTGATTCACCCTAATAAATCACTGAGTATGTGGCACCCAGGATTTAATGTAACAGTGCTTTGTAGTTAGAGCATAGAGTGAGGTTTTTATCTCCCTTATTTTGGGAGCTGTATGCTGACTAAAGTAGCTTAAAATTGCATTTGCACTTTGGCAGTCATATCACACTATTGACTAATATTCAGACTTCCAGCAACTAAAATCCCAACATCTTTCTGACATGTGCTGATAAGCCTCATAATCCTCCAACCATACTTGTGCCACAGCTACACTGAACTCTATTTTCACCCTTACTTTTGTCCATCTTACAAGATAGCCTTCTAATAGAGTACTACACCTCCAAGTTTCGCATAATCTGCAAATGTGATGCCTATTAGGTATCTGTGACCTAACTGAGGTTTGTATAGAGAAAGTAAATGAAGATGCCTTGGTGGAATGTCATGAAGTTAAAAACAGATCCTTCCCTAAAGAAAGATCAGAGAGGTTAAATACTTCAGAAAAGTTGCTATGGAGTGAACTGTGTCTCCCCCAAACTGGTATGTTGAAGCTCAACCCCCAGTGTGATGATGGTATTTGGAGATGGGGCCTTTGGGAGATAATTAGGTTTAGATGAGGTCATAAGGGTGAGGCCCTCACGATAGGATTAGTGCCTTATGTAAAGAAAGAGACACCAAAGAACTTGCTGTCTTTTCTTCCTGCCCTGTGAGGACATGATGACAAGGAAGCAGTCTGCAAGATAAGAAGAGACTTCTTATCAGAACTATACTCTACTGGTACCCTGATCTTCGACTTTCATCCTTTGGAAATAAGAGAAAATTAATTTCTGTTTGGAGAACACCTAGTCTATGGTATTACTTGTGGCAAGCTGAGCTAATACAAAGTAAAATGAAGGAGAGTTGCTTGTAAGCTTGAGAGAAGTTATTACACATTTGATGATGGATTAATATAAGGTTTGTAAAAATAAGATATAGTAGCATTTATTAAATATCATCCACAGAGAATTTCATTTCCAAAAACAAAAAGATGATGATTAGAAGAGGAAGGATTATACATTAAGGTGTATTCCTATTTAAGAGATCTCCCTTTGTCTGAAGGCAGAAGAAATGAAATCCATGAAAACACTACAACTAGAAACAACAAATACCCACCATTTGCTTCAACGTGGATGGAACTGGAGGGTATTATGCTGAGTGAAGTAAGTCAATCGGAGAAGGACAAACAGTGTATGTTCTCACTCATTTGGGGAATATGAATAATAGTGAAGGGGAATATAAGGGAAGGGAGAAGAAATGTGTGGGAGATATCAGAAAGGGACACAGAACATAAAGACTTCTAACTCTGGGAAATGAACTAGGGGTGGTGGAAGGGGAGGAGGGCGGGGGGTGGGGGTGAATGGGTGACGGGCACGGAGGGGGACACTTGACGGGATGAGCACTGGGTGTTATTCTGTATGTTGGTAAATTGAACACCAATAAAAATTAATTTATAAAAAAAAAAAAAGAAAACACTACAACTGAACATAATGAAGAGGGATGGTATAGTTGTAAGAGCAACTGGCTAAAATGAAAGCTAATGATGCAAAGAAAATACTGGAGGTGGGGTATTAAAACTGGAGTGTTTAGAATGATGGATTTATGAGGTAGTTTGGCTAAAGACAAGAAATTCTTATGACTAAACTCACTTCCTGAAAATAAGATGAAAGGAAGTAGGAAGTGCCATCAGGGAATAGCACTGATACAGTAGGAGGGTTAATTTTCCATTTTGTTCATGGTATGCCTTAAATTGTATAAGACTGAAGATAGAGAAAGATGATGAAGCAGTAACATGGATTTACATGACTTTAATTTTATAAATATGCACTACATAGCATTTAATATTTAAGCACCCATATTTGTTTTCTCATATATTACATTACCAAAAATAAATAAATAAACAAACAAAAATCTCTTCACTTTCCCCCTTACAAATGCAACTAGGACATGCTATTCATTGATGTATTTTTTTAAGTTTTTGTTCTTTTATTTTTTCATGAAATGAACTAGATCTTCTGAGAGCATTTCTATATTAGGCACACAGCTTTACTGCTGTTTTTAAGCTAAGTTAAACATAAATAGGAGCTCTCCCCATTTCCATTGAAGTGTCACTTAGAGGAGTACTCACGATAGCGAGTAGGTGGTTCTCTCTACAGAGATTCATCATGCTGTGTTTTATACTTAGACATTTTTCTCAGGAATGAAAACATTTAAATTTCCCATCCTATTTTCTGACTAGTTTTTCTTTGAAAACTTGCTGTTCTTTCTATCCTAAACTCAACCTCTGTCTTTTCCTCCTCTTTTAGGAGCTGAGCTAAATGATCACTTACAAATATTCTAATTTGTGGCAAGTTACTACCTACTTTAAAGTAAGAGTGTATGTGGGTTTATGTAGTTTCAAATGAGTCACCTCAAATAAAAAATTCAGGAAATATTCAAACTATATTTTTTAAAGGACACAATAAAAAATATCTGTTTGAATGTAGTATTCTTCATATAACATGGGGCAGGCAAAAGAGCTGGCACGTAGAGTTTCTGAAAATCTTAAGTGAATACTAGAGCAGGTGCCTTGAAATACAAATGATTTTAAAATAAAAAAAATAAATAAAACCAACATCCTATACTACTTTCTTCTATAAGGGTATTTAACAATTGTAAACTATAAACAAAAGCATTCTCTTAATAAGAAAGAAATTCTCGGGACCCCTGGGTGGCTCAGCGATTGAGCGTCTGTCTGCCTTTGGTTCAGGGCGTGATCCTAGGGTCCTGGGATCAAGTCCCACATTGGGCTTCTTGCACGGAGCCTGCTTCTTCTCCCTCTGCCGATGTTTCTACCTTTCTCTCTGTGTCTCTCATGAATAAATAAGTAAAATCTTTAAAAAAAAAAAAAGGAAAGAAATTCTCATAATTTTGGACAATTGTAAGCCATTCATACAAAAGTATTGATTACAAAATTACTCAAATAAGAAAAGATATTCTCCTGGCCTAAGATCTTTGTGTCTCAATTTATGTTAAGTTTTCCATAGTTTCTGAACCCATTTAACTTACTGAGGGCTTTTATATCATTTCTTGAGTGTTCTAAAACATCATCTAACATACTAGAATACTTATTAGAAAATGATTTTGACACTAAAAAGTATAAAGCAAAAAGTCCCAGAAAATTATCTGAAAGTTTTGTTTGTGAATTGACTTAACAGCCAATAAAGATCAGTCCTTATGCTTTTGTAACAGAACTGAAGTCAAAAAACTTCTGATGACCTAGTGTTCACTTAAAAATATATATTTAATTGCAAACAGAGCTTTTGGTCATCAGCCAAAATTAGGTGTCAACTTTCTATGAACATCTTACAGAAGCAATTTAAAATAAAATAGTAACAAATGAATGGTTCTAATTTTTATTTTTTTTATTTTTTTATTCATTTATGATAGTCACAGAGAGAGAAAGAGAGAGAGAGAGGCAGAGACACAGGCAGAAGGAGAAGCAGGCTCCATGCACCTGGAGCCCGATGTGGGATTCGATCCCGGGTCTCCAGGATCGCGCCCTGGGCCAAAGGCAGGCGCCAAACCACTGCACCACCCAGGGATCCCAATTTTAATTTTTAAAAGTAACATATAAATATTTCCAACCAATGCCACATCCTAAGACCCCATGTGAATCAGAGTGCTTTGTTGACGATCATCAAAGTTATACGTCTAGATGTATTTTCTCTACTTACTTTCCTCCAGTAATTTTGAAATTCCTGTAAAGAATTTATAACAGAACATGAGAGACTCCTAACTCTGGGAAACAACCAAGGGTAGTAGAAGGTGAGGTGGGCGGGGGGAATGGAGTGACTGGGTGACAGGCCCTTGACGGGATGAGCACTGGGTGTTATACTATATGTTGGCAAATCAAACTCCAATAAAAAAATTAAAAAATGAAGAATTTATGATAGGAATTCAATCACTCCAAAAAATTTCAAAAGGCCACAGTGGGCTCATGGAAGAAGATGATCTCTTGTTAATTAAATTTTGCCAAGAGATAATGAAGGTCACTCTCACATTATTATTTACCTCCTTGGATTTTACATGAATTTTTACACGATTAGATTAAAAGCTCTATATTCTAGCTATAGATGTATAATTATTACTTTAACAGAATTTATAATTGGGCAGTTAAGAAAACAGAAAATAACATTCATTATAATTTTAATGCACCAGAGAATGAAAAAAATATTTTCCAAAGAAAATAGGATCACTAACGTAACTCTTAATAATAATGCTCAATTAACTTGTAAGATTCTAAAAGTAATGCTGGTTATTTTTTCAAATTATTAAAAAACTATACATGTTTATACATGCATGGCTTGTTTCTATGGAAGGTTAAACTATATTGACTATCAATTGGTAAAATAAGCAGAACATTATGTAATTACTTATTAGGTCTGAAGACTGCAGATGTGGAAATTCATTCATACACATACACGGACATATATTTCATATGTATATATATGTATTTAACATGTCTGTATATCTTCTAATTATTATTCCTTTTTATTTTATTTAATTACTTAATTTATTTGAGAGAGGGAGAATGAGAGGGAGAAGCAGACTCCTGCTGAGCAGAGAGCCCAGCATGGGGCTTGATCCCGGGACCCTTAGATCATGACCTGGGCCAAAGGCAGACACTTAACCAGCTGAGCCACCCTAGGCACCCCATAGTTATGATATCTTCAACATTAATATGACTGTACTACAAAAAACTTTACCGTTTCTATTTTTGTTTAAACAATGATACAAATTTAAAGTAGAACTGAAAAAGAAATATTGCATTATATTTTAAAGTGTGGGTTCAAATATGCCCTTGGTCAACATGGATGGAGCTAGAGTATATTATGCTAAGAGAAATAAGTCAGTCAGAGAAAGACAAAAACCATATGATTTCACTCAGATATGGAATTTAAGAAACAAAACAAATGAATGTAGGGAAAAGAAAAAAAAAGAGGGAAAGAGGCAAACCATAAAAGAGACTCAAGTATAGAGAACAAATTGGGGGTTGCTGCATCGCGGGTTGGGGGGTTGGAGGGAGGAATGGGTGAGGATTAGGCTAAAGGGGTGATGGGTATTGTGATGAGCACTGGGTGTTATCTGTAAGTGATGAATCACTAAATTCTACTCCTGAAACCAAACCGAACCAAAAAAGAACAAAAAATATACTCCATTGGTATATATCATTTAAAAGATATTATAAAAGCAAGCAAAGTTCATTGTTTATTTATGTAACATGGAGATTATATCCCTGAAATTAAATCCACTAGACTTTGAGCACAGTGATGACAAGAAACAAGTTACTCTAGCCTCAACATAGTTCCCAGTAGACACATTGCCTGGTGCTAAATAGTTATTACAAAAACTAACAAAATAAATGCAATTGTTAAGAGAGTTTTCAAAGGGGGTAATGGATGCCTATGTTCTTTTTGAATTTAAAAAAACATTTAAATTATATTGACTATAATTCAAATGCTTATCCAGTGTAAGTCTGCACAGCCTAAAATATCAAGTATTTTTGTTTGGATAGAAATGAATCTATTGAAAAAAGTAGATTGTTTATGTTGATCAAAAACTTTGATTATAAATTGTAGATGTCTTTCATTAACAAAAATTATAAGGCAAGTAATTACTTAATAATGCATTAGAAAAAAAACTGATTTGGAGAAAGGGATAATGAGAAAGATCTTTCATGAATATGGTTTGGTGATGGACTTACCTAGACTTCTAATAATCTGAAGACATGTATCACTCTCCTAGATTCACATTCTCTAGAGAGGGATCATAAATAATTGCTTTTAAATATTCAAGGAAATCTGCAAAACTGGGTATGAGTCAGAACAATTTCTCAAGTGCTACAGATACTATCAAGAAAATCTCATCAATTATAAGCAGATATTTTTTCTTTTATACATATCAGTGAAAACGTATAACAAAAATCAAACCTTGGATTTTTGTGCTATGAAGAAGAGACTCAATTTCCAGAAGAGTAAAATGCCATATGAATTCCCATCTTACACCTTGGTTGGGTTTTTTAATGTTTTTATTTAGATTTCACTTGGTTAGCACACAGTGTACTTTATTAGTTTCAGGTACACAGTACACTTCCATTCAACCCCTAGTGTTCATTACGAGTGTACACCTTAATCCTCATCACTAATTTAACCCATCCCTCCACACACCTCCCTTCTAGTGATTACCAGTTTGTTCTCTACAGTTGGTTTGCCTCTCTCTTTTCATTCTCCTTTACTCCTTTGTTTTGTTTCTTAAATTTCACATATGAGTGAAATGGTATAGTATTTGCCTTTATCTAACTGACTTATTTTGCTTAGCATAATACTCTCTAGCTCCATCCAGGTCATTGTAAATGGCAAGATTTTTTCTTTCATTCTTTTTTATGACTAAATAATATTTCATTACACACACACACACACACACACACACACACACACACACCCCGCATCTTCTATCCATGTATCAGTCAATGGACACTTGGGCTTTTTCCATAATCTGGCTATTACAGGTAATGCTGCTATAAACATCAGGGTGCATGTATTCCTTCAAATTATTATTTTTGTATTCTTCAGATAAATACCTAGTTATGCAATTAAAATCATAGGGTGGTTCTATTTTTAATTTTTTGAGGAACCTCCCTACTTTTTTCCAGAGTGGCTGCACCAGTTTGTATTCCCGTGAATAGTGCAAAAGGATTCCTCTTCCTCCACATCCCCACCAACACCTGTTGTTTCTGTTGTTTTGATTTTAGCCATTCTGACAGGTGTAAGGTGATATCCCATTGTAGTTTTGATTTGGATTTCCTTGATGATCAGTGATGTTGAACATCTTTT
Organism: Nyctereutes procyonoides; assembly: GCF_905146905.1. Classification (NCBI taxonomy): domain Eukaryota; kingdom Metazoa; phylum Chordata; class Mammalia; order Carnivora; family Canidae; genus Nyctereutes; species Nyctereutes procyonoides. The sequence goes on from NW_026575121.1 coordinate 21,835,884, forward strand.
CATATGTCTGTTGGCCACCTGGTTGCCTTCTTTGGAAAAATGTCTATACATGTCTTCTGCCTATTTTTTAATTGGATTATTTGTTCTTTGGGTGTTGAGTTTATAAATTCTTTATATATTTGGATATTAACCCTTTATCGCATATGTCATTTGCAAATATCTCTCCAATTCCATAGGTTGCCATTTAGTTTTCTTGACTGTTTCCTTTGCTGTACAAAAGCTATTTATTTTGATGAAGTCCCAAAGTTTATTTGCTTCTGTTTCTTTGCCTCAGGAGACATATCTAGAAAGAAGTTGCTATGGCCAATGTCAAAGAGGTTACTGTCTATGTTCTCTCCTAGGATTTTTATGGTTTCAGGTCTCACATTTAGGTCTTCAACCCATTTTTAATTTATTTTTATATATGGTGTAATAAGGTGGTCCAATTTCATTCTTTTGCACATTGCTGTCCAGTTTTCCCAACACCATTTGTTCAAGAGACATTCTTTTTCCTAATCCCATTCTTTTTCCTGCTTTGTCAAAGACTGACCATATAGCAGTGGGTTTTCACATTGTTTTTTAAATACAATCTTTTGTCTCTAGCATTTTATGTCTGGTTTATTGTCTTTTCATAATTGAATATTTAGTAGATGGGTTTAAATCCAGTAGGAATACAAGTAAGTTTTAAAAATTCACTACTTACTCTTAACCGATTCCCATGCTAAGTGAATTAAATTGATAAAACTTTGTTTTTATGATTACTATCTGCACTTTTTTATAATTGCCTCCCTCCTTTTTTTTCTCTTAATAATGTAGAGATGATGGGATAAAAATATTCAAATAATCTTACAAACATAGTTGTTGGTCAAAGGTGACACAGAGATAGGCAGCAGCTTCATGTAAGAACTCCAAATGTTCATTATTCTTCTTTTATGGAAACAATAAAAAACACAATGTAATGAGTCAATATATAATGGATTAATAGATTCACTTTATCAAAGTAAAAACAAGAGAATCTTGTATGTTTCTGAACTTGTAATAATTTTGAATAAGGCAACATTTTTTTGGTCACAGGTATTACATGTAGAGAAAATTTGTGTTCATACTATCTATTAAGTAACACATTAAAATTGTAGTGATATAAATGTTGAAACTATTAGTAATACTAGAATAGTTTACAGATTTAATAATGAGAATAATACATTATCTCCAAGGTTGATACTTTGTGAGTTCTGCAACTGCATGAAATGAATAAATAGCATAAACTCAGTTGCTGTTTATATTCAGAAAACTAATGGTAGGTAAGATGGATGCCTATTGGCAATAGGGTAAATTCTAAACAGACATGTAGCAAAATCTAATTTTGTATCACTTTCTGTGGAACACAATACTATCCAGTACATTTAAGAGTCAAGTCTAAATGGAATACTTCTCACCATGGTTATATATTTGGCTTCTTCTGAGACAAGATTAGGCATACCAGATAAAGATAGAAAAAAGAATCTAATTATATTAGCAAACACCAAAACTACAAAGGAAATAGACTGTGGTGATTGCATACTTTAACAGTGAGTGGCAAATGAATTATATCCATCTGAACTGGAGCAAGTGCAATTCCTACCTTTGGCCTAGGAGGTCACTGTCAAATTCTCTATAACAACTTTTTGACTTAAAATGATTGCTTTATGGCAACATTGACCTACTGTGTGCTTTTTATGGCTCAATCTATTCGAATGGGATGAATTCCTGGGAAAAATACAAAAAAAGAAAAGTTTGTTCAGCATTCTAACAGCCCTTTAATTAAGGACTTTTTCCTCTTCTAATCTCAAGTCCTTTCTTGGCAAAATTTCTTTCTGGTTTCAGAATGACAGACAAAATTTATGTTCTAAACATATCCCTTCAATTATCTGGAATAAATATCTCTATATAAATATCCGTTTGAAGTAAAAGTTTATGTCCAAGGTTAATTAACATCATATTTTTTTTGAGTGAGAGATCTGGGGCATATGTAAAATCAAGGCCATTATAGAACTATACACCGTGAATCTGCCCAAATATCATAAAATAAAAACCAAAACTACTAAGTATGTAGTTTTTCATCTATTAGAGATAATATATTTGGACAAAAATGTTAATGTTTCTTTTTAGAAATAAAAAAAATAAAGCATTTAAAATTCTTCATACATTGTAAATGCCCTTATAGTCAGAAGGGAAATAACACACATACTATAAAATAAAGTCAGTATGATGCTATGCAAAGCATGAACTTAAAAAATGCAGCTCACCAATTACTAGATATTCTTAACTTTAAATTCTCTTTTAGTCAATATGCTGAAACTGGAAACTGCTATCATGTAGAACCTCCTTTAACCATTCCAACCAGTTTAGCCTCTTACTGAAATATTATAGTAGCTTATTATTTTAAAGAGCATATTCAAAATAATCTTATGATGTCAGAAAATAAACTGACCATCTCTACATCTGCTCTCACTTTCCCTCAGACATTTCCCTTCCCCCCGTCTTTTCCCTTGATTTATCCAATTTTCATCTTTCGTCACTAGCATTTCTGTGCCACTTTTTCTCACCACTCCATATGCTTAGGAAGCCTTCCAGATTATACGAATCAAGCTATAGCAGCCTCCTCCATATATCTCCAAAAAGCAACCTGCTCAAACATTCCAATCGTGACCTTTTACAAATCTCAATTTCTCTATTTATATTAAATTGTTCTACTTCTTTTTTTTTTTTTTTTCACTTAGGGCCATCACACCTTACATCAGAAATTTATTATTAATCGATTGCAAAAGGTTTCATAATTTATTTATTGTAAGGCTTATGAATGAATGATTATTTTTAATCAGAGCAACTCATTATGCCCTAATAACATGGTGAAGGTGATGACACTATTACCATATTAATAGAATAATCTCTGATTATTTTTAATGTCAGCTGTTGTTGCTCTAGTTAAAGAGAAGATAGAATATATAAAAACAGATACATAAATTCTTACATAAAAATTAAGATATATTTCTTCAAAACATACTAGTCAATGTCAAATTATAAATTAAGGAGAGGAAGCTAGAAATCCAAGGTCAAAGAGGACTTTAGACTTTTAAGAATTAAATCAGGTCATCTAGATCCTTTTGAAAATATTCTAATGACTAATTTATGCCACGAACAAGGAAATAACTAAACTGTATGCCATATTTTAAAAACATTTATTATATATGCTCATGTTACTTCTTATTTCTTGACATTAGGGGCATTAAACAAGAAAAGGTCTGATTCTTCTCCTATCTCTGTAACTCAACACACACAAGCCCCTGGGCCAGTCCCTTATGTCAGAGTTTTAGTTATCTGATTTAGCAAACAAGAATATAGTAATGATTGCCCTGCCAACCTCACTTGCTATTTAAGTTGTTTATCAAATGAGAGAACATAAAAACATTTTTATAAAAATAAAGTTAAAACAAAATACTACAAAAGATCTATTAGAATGGCCAAAAGTTGGGACACTGACAACACCAAAATGCTAGTGAGGATATCGAGCAAGAGGAACTCTCATTCATTGCTGGTGAGAATGAAAGACGGTACAGCCATTTTGGAATACAGTTGACAGTTTTTTTTTTTTTTTTACAAAGTCAAACATTTTAATGCAACCTAGCATTTGTGCTCTTTGGTATTTGCCCAAGGGAATTGAAACTTATGTCCACACAAAAACTTTCACACAGATGTTTATGGTAGCTTTACTTTAAATTGCCATAACTTGGAAGTGACCAAGATGTCCTTCAGCCGGGGAATAGATAAATAAACTATGGTACTTCCAGAACCCAAAATATTATTCAGTGCTAAAAAGAAATGAGCTATCAAGCTTCCTGAAAAGACATGAAGGGAACATAAATACATATTACTAAGTGAAGAAACCCATCTAAAAAGGCTACATACTGAATGATTCCAACTACATGATATTCTGGAAAAGGCAAAACTATGGACACAGTAAAAAGAGCAGTACTTTCTAGGGGTTAGGGGTTGGGAGGGAGGAAAATATAAACCACAGAGCATTTTTAGGGCAATAAAATATTCTTATGATACAATAATAGTGGGTACCTGTCATTATACATTTGTCCAATCCCATAGAATATACAACACCAAAAGTGAACTCTAACGTAAAAGATGGACTTTGGGTGATCATGATGTGTCAATGTATATTTATCAATTGTAACAGATGTACCATTTTGGTGAGGGATATTGATAATGGGGGAGGAAACGCATGTGTGGGGGCAGAGGATACATGAGAAATTTCTTTATCTTCCCCTCAATGTGAACCTAAAACTGCTATATATTTTTTAATTTATATATTCATGTCCTGATGTATTATATATATATAACTTTATAACTATATAACTATACACAAATGTATATATAGTTCAGTATGTTAATCTCTATGATGTTTATAATTATATACTCAGTGAGGAATGTTAATAATAATGGTTTTATTAGGAAAATAGACTCACTCCTTTGGAAATACTAAGGATATCTTTCCTGTAAGTGAGAATAAAAGCAATTTCCTCTCAGAGCAGTAGAGAGATTCAAATATTTCTTAAATTCAGGTTTGCTCTAAAGTTCCATGATTCTATGATTTTTCGACAATAGTTTTTTTTAAGCTGACTTCATAGTGAGGTAAAAACTATTTACAATAATTTTAGTGCCCTACACCTTTTGCTATAGGGTTGTGAGGGCATGCCAGTGTTCAAAGATACAGTGGTGCATTCAATGGAATCTTCACAAATGAACTCTATGGTGAAGAGGTAAGAAAATGAAGATCAGAATGTGAAAAAGAAAAGAAAATTAGAAACATATTCTGTATAGAGCTGTTAGTAATTTAGAATCAGGAAACATTAGCAAACAAAATGCAATGGCATGGAGTCAAATGGTTAAACTAAAAGTGGCCCATAACCTGACCTCCTAAATATATGAATAAATAAACATATGAAATGCAAGCTTCAATGCCTAACTGACAGAACAGTGTGAAAGAAAAGGAACAAAACTGGAGGACTATCCCAATATAGCTTTCAACCTGACATTAGAAAAGTAGTTTAACGGGGAACCCTGGTGGCCCAGCGGTTTAGCGCCGCCTTCAGCCCAGGCGGGATCCTGGAGATCCAAGATCGAGTCCCACGTCAGGCTCCCTGCGTGGAGCCTGCTTCTCCCTCTGCTTGTGTCTCTGCTTCTCTCTCTGTGTGTCTCTCATGAGTGAATAAATAAATAAATAAATGATACTGCTTTAGTGTAATGCAGTTTTTTTACATATTCATATGAATATTTCATAAGGAACAGGCTGTCTAAAATCATGGATAAGCCCAACTTATAACTATAATAATACTACTTGTAACAGAAAAGCGAAGAATACAAATACAAAGAAAATGCAACAGTTTTTCTCAGAATAAATGCTAGCTAAAGTCAAAAGTTAAATCAAACTAAATATTTTGACCTCAAGGGTTTAATTTCTTCATTTTATTTTTATCTATTAAACTTTATTATAGGATTTCACATTTACAGAATAATTAGAAGTCTTAAGCGGATGAGTTAGTTTCTCCTTCAATGCATCCTGGCACATATTGCTATTTTAAAACTTGTACCATTCACTAGTCTCTCTTTATCATCTCTGTAACCCTAGTACCTAGTATGCACTCAGTACTTGTTTGTGGAATGAGGGAGACTCTCATCCAGTTCTAACAGGAAATCATTCAGCATCTGCTTCAACACTTACATTGGCAAGGGATTTACCACCTCATAAGGAAAAGCATTCCATTTTTAACAGTTCAGTTAGAAAGAAGTTTCTTAATTACAGAAAATCCAAATTTACCTGCTTATATAACTTCCATTAATCCTACATTTTAGCAGATAAAGTTTAAAAGAAGAAGTTTATTTCTTTTTCTGTGTAAGAGCTTTTGAAACACTTGTACATAACACTTAACCTACTAACTTGCCTCATAAGACATTTCCAGATACTTCTTTTTTCCTCTTCTAATTTTACATCTATTGAAGTGCAATGTCCAGAACATTACATTATCTACCAGTTACTTTGATCAGTGCACAGAACAGTGGGAATTACCTCCATGGCTCTGTACAGTATACTTCTATTAACGATGCCCAAGATTCCATTAGCTTTTCTTGGCATTCTCATCACAGGATGACTCATAGTCCACTTACAATCAACTGAGTTCCTAACTCTTTAAGATGAAATGTTGTCAAATCATGACTCCTTCGTCCTTGGTTCTTTAAGTTGATTTCTTGTATTTGAGGGGAGGGCTCTATTTCATGCTGATGGCTTGGGCAACATTGTTTCCATCAGTCAAGATTTTCTAAACCTTGATTGTGTCAATCATCTTAAACACTAGCTATCAATTCAGCTTTGTGTTGAGTGCAAATTTGATAAACATAATCTACATGTCTACATTGAAGTAACTGATAAAAATAGACCAAGGGCAAATAAATACCTACATCACAATACCAGAAATTTCTTTCTAGGATAGTATTCACACATTACCATTTTTTAACACTTACAATATTTTAGGAACTACACATACATGATCTTTAACTCTTACGACAACCCTTTAAAATACTATCCCTGTTTTATAGAGAAAGATTGGAAAATGTGAATGATTTCACCAAGAGCTCTTAATTAGACATTACCAGCTGGAATTCCAAATGAAATCTTCTCATTCCAGATCCTGCCTGTTACCGCATTACATAATGACTCCCTTTAAGTATAGTTGGATCTTCTTAGATCTAACACCTAGAACCTATTTATCTATTCTATTCCTTGAATTATAACAAAAACTGTCAAGAGCCATACTGACATTGCTAATTTAGTTCTGTAGCATTCCAGTAAGCTGCCAATCTATTTCTTCAAAAATAAAAATGAACTTTGTTTGCCATTTTTGCTACTGTAAATACTTCTTAGTGATTCTATTTCTTTTCCTAAGTGTTTGTAACATACATAATTTTATGTCCTATATTTTGCTATATAGGAGTTAAGTCCATTAATCTTTACTTTTTAAAATCTTACATTGAATCCTTTTTGAATTCAGACACCCCAAAAGCAAATTATATGTGTAGACACTTTCTATTTCAACACATTTTTGCTCTTTTGCTCGTTGTTATGTCTAGAAGCATATAAAGTAATAGTAAATTGAAATCACTACAGTTTACTGCTTGTAATTATGTTCATAACATAATCCTTGTCAGGTGAAAAAAATTGTACTCTTTAACTTCAATAGTATGACTAAGAAATCGAAATCAAAATTTGACTCTTGCCCACCACTTCCTGTGTGAAATAGGATCATGCTCATCAATTAAATACCTTCTGTTTCAAACCATTTTTCAATAACAAGCATTGACTGATTCACTTTCTAACAATTATTATCAAAAATCTCAGAAATATTTGTATTTTACCTAAAACATCTAAAATGTATTTTCATCATATTCTATTTTCACACATATACACAGAATCAACTATAGAAGTTAAATCTATTCTTCAGAGTATCAGCTATTAGATTTTTCTCCTTATATAATTCTGACATGGAGCATATACATACTCTTGAGGCATAACTAGCTACCTTTTATATTTTTGAGAGTAAAAGTTAATTGCAAAAGTGCTTCCTGGAAAAAGTCACAGGTCTTAAAGTAATCATATTAATAACAATGATATTTTAGCTCCTGGTTATGTGTCCAAAATATTTGCATATATGTGTGCTATTAAGATATCATTCTAGATCCAATTCTCCTTTTACTCTTTCTGTGATTATTAATACATACTCTTTGAAAGAAGAGAAAATAGAAAAGTGAATCTGCCTTAGGTATTCTTGCAAAAAAGACTAGATTATCTAACACCTATGAAAGTTGTTCCAGGTCGATGCTTCTTGAAACTGATTAGAATTTCCAAAAATCTAGATGCATAACAAATAGAGATAGTGTGAGGCTTATTACTCTCACATAATTTTCACTGTAGAAGAACCTAAAAAATAATTTGTTGAAATGTGTAGTATTAGGTGAAATTACATGCATACTGAGAATAACAAGCAATGAGGCATGTCTTTGGAAGCCCTTATGAAAAAAGTAAGGGGTTAACAAAAGGCTTAGTAGCCTCATTTCTCACACTTGTCCACCTTACTAGTTGAGTTCTCACTCTGGGTCCCTTCTGGCTAATGCGACCTATCCTAACATTTCCAGAGTTACACAAGACTATTCCAAACAGTGAGGGTCACATTATTCCCCACACTATTCCCTCCTCCATTATGGTTACAAGTCTCCAAAGGCATTTAAAAAAAGAGAGAGAGGAGAAGAAGTTGGCCTATATCGAATTCTTCTGTCTAGCCTGTAATGATCGGTGTCAGAATTGCCAGCTACTCAGTCTAATTGTTTGGCCGTCTTATCTATGCAGATCACTGCGCAAACGTGTCAGTCATAGATATTGATCAAAGGGGGCCAAATTGTCCAGATCTTGGGCCCTGTATGAGATCAGCTTTCTAATCAAAGCACTGCAGATCTAAAGTGTGTTTGAATGAATTCTATGTGTTTTTAGAATCTTCCTCCTTTTAAATGGTAGTACAATACTGTGGAATTGTCATCTAACACTGTAGCATGACTCACAGGCCTTCAGTGCAGAGAATTGTCAGGATACTTTTATAGATTACAATAATGTATATCACAAAGGATACACGATTGTGTTATTCATATGTGTAATCATCCATGGACTGACTAGAAATAACAGTAGTCTTATTATGCAAACAGCAGTCCATAATATGCAAATGAACATAAACAAAACCAAACACAAACCTCCAGAATAATGTTTACTGATGTGTCCTTAAAAAATCCCTTTCTTAAAACCACATTTTTCCCATCTCTCAAAAACATTAAATAAGATCAAGGATGAATGCATGGAAAAGTTTATGCTTCCTCTCTTGCATTTTTGAAAAGGAACTACAATATAATCTTATTCTGATTATTTGATTTATATTCTCCCAAGGCCATTACTGCCTCCTGGCATCATTATATGCTTGTGTAAGGTTTATATGGTGTCTCTTTTAATTGCTTAAACTAATCTATTCAATGACTGCAAATCTAATGCACACTGGAACAGACAGCCCATAAATTCCATCCTTCAGATGTGTCCTTGAACATGTGTTTGTCCTGATGAAGAGCAGAAACAAAACAAGAATAATAAAATGGGAGAAAGCCCTTTTAAACAATGCATCCAAGAGATCTTAAAAGCCCAAAAGATATTTTAGTTGAAAAGAATAAAACTAAATAGCTCCTTGCTCTTTTATATTTTATAAGGAATGCATTTACATTACAGTTTAGACTTCAGGCTACCCTTAACCAATAGTGTGCTATACTAAAAGATAACATTAGGTCATAAATGTGAGCTTAATACAATTGATGTAGCAAAAAATTGTGTTTTAGGCATATGTTCTCTACTGAGGGCAAATGTTCTCAATACCAAGGAAGAAAACTAAGGTTATTATGACCATATATTTCCTAACCCTATGCTATTCCCCACTAATTATAAGGAACTCCACCTGACTGTATTGCTAACACACACACACACACACACACACACACCATAACACAAGAAATAAAACTACTTATACAATTTCTATAGAACTAGAATTTCTATAGAACTAGAATGTTCTAGTTCTTAGAAATAGAACTGCTGAAAGATATCCAAACCTAGATTCTCTTCTGATCAGTCTTGTTAAACAGACTGATCATGTCTTCCTACCTACTACAGACACATAGTGGTAGAAGGAGAATGAGAGACAATTGCTATTAAGCCCAGGAAAAAATAATTTGTTTTCAAAAGTATATTTTCCAGACACCATGCTTTTTCTTTTTGTAGGTCTTTCCTTGCAATTTAACCTAATGTTGAATCCTGAAAGGGATATGACGTAAGTCGTGCAAACTATATACTTGCAATCATTTCAGCTTAAGAAATGGCTTGTGCTACTCTTCTCATCAAGAGTATATGCAATACCACAGTTTTTCTCAAAAATACTAGAGCATATTTTACCATAAGTTCTGGAGTCACTAATTTGTGGCCTTGTTGTTGAGTTCAATGGCTGTTTGCAAAAACACCCATCTGAAATCCTGGTTCACTGTCTCATTTATGTTTCACAAGAATGATTTGACACAGTTCTAATCTCTGTTACTCTTACATAGAAATTACAAACCTAGTTTTGGTGAACAAAAAGTTTCAAGATCAACTTGAATCACTCGCAGCTCTAATAGAAACTTAAGATTTATGACTTACGCGTGTTCTATCATCCTTCCTTAATAGTAAAATAAGACTAGGAACTAAAGCTAAGTTAGAAGACTGGTCCCTGTCTTTTCTTCGTCCATGCTTCATATATAAAAATTCATCTGCGTCATCTGGGTGGCTTAGTTGGTTAAGCATCTGTCTTCAGCTCAGGTCATGATCCCAGGGTCCTGGGATGGAGCCCTGCATTGGGCTCCCTGCTCAGTGGGGGTGCCTGCTTCTCCTTCTCCCTCTGCTCCTCCTCCCTGCTGTTGCTCACTATCTCACTAGCTCTCTCTCTCTCTCTCAAATAAATAAATGAAATATTTGTTGAAATTTCATCTGGTATTAGTAAATGTAAGTAGCCTCAGACAATTTCTTCCTTGACCTATGTACTATGTTCAGTCCCTCTCTAATTAAAACTCTATCTAATATTACTGGCTGTAACTATACCCTAAAACCACTACTTTCCTTCTTTTGTATTCAATCAATTGTAGTATCATTAGGAGAATTAGCCCTCTGAGTAGCTCTGTGTTTTATTTTTCATTGTGGCTTCCTTGGGGTAGATTCCTGGTATCCAACTCCTCAATACTCACCTCTTTTCCTAATCCATCACTTTTGAAACATTGCAATAGTCCTCTTAGAAATCCCAAGGTTCACCTTTATTCTTTTTTTTTACCTTCTCAAGATGTAAGCAAACTCCCAAATAACGAGACACCACACCATGGCTGTTTTATTAAAAGACACGCACATAAGATTGTGTTGGGTGGCATTGTAAGCTACAAAAGGAGAGACGAAACTGTATTTATGAGCCACAAGGTGTAGAAGTGAAAGAGGAATAGGACAGACTGACACTGGAAATCCTCAAAGGAAAATGAAAAAGCAACAGGATGCTGTTCTAGACCAGTGGTTTCAATCTATTTTGATTGTGTATTTCAACCAATTTGAAAAATAAGATATGAACATGGACCTACTATACGTAACTATCCAATTTCAATTATAGCTATGTGTTTATATTGCTAGCTAATTTCTCAAGGGACGATAAAAAGCTAGGGTAAAATTCATCATTAATAATAGACAATGCAAGACATGATTTCAAATATCTTGTCCATTTTCCATTTTTATGACTTCTTATCAGATAAATCATCAGTTTCAAAATACATTGTATCTGATGTAAAGCTTATTCTAGGAATAGACAAGTGATTTTCTTGATGTTTGTTTACACTTATTTGCATTATGTTCAATTATCAGTTATGTGGTTTGTCCATCTGAACACAGACAGATGCCCACTTGCTGAGGATCGGTCATAATGGAATAATATAATTGTTTTTTCACCTAACAGGAGTAAACATGGAACATTATATATTACACTGACAGCAAATGTGTGATGAAGGATGCTACTCTTCATCTTTCCATGTTATGATTCTCCTACTCTTCCCTCAGAATACCTAGCAAAGGTGTATATGACCACAATGACTCTGGTGATGGAGTTGAGTCTCAATTCATATAGTAATTAATAGAGGGTTAAGCATTATTTTCTTTAAAAAAAATAAATTGAACTTCTAATGTTTTTCTGTACACTACAGTGCATCATCAATTATCCTCTGGGAAATGTGCTCCCCACTTTAGAAGCTACTGGTAGCTGTAAATGACTATAGAAAAGAAAATCTCATTTCTGTTTTCCCTAAGCCAACCCCATTCTTTTCCTCTCTAGTTACAATCCTTTACTCAGAGTCATTTGAGGCCTACCTTGTTCAACTTTCTGCTAAGCTACAGGCTTGAGATGAAGGAGATTTGATTCCATTTGTGTAGAAATTGTATTAGATAAAACGCAGGGAAATTAACGTCCAGAGTTGAGGGAAGACAATCTTGACATCCTATTTTGAACTTCTGAAAGCACTTTTCCACATAACAGTCATGTATTAGTAAACATTCTACAGAGCTTGTTCTTGAGGTAATTTCTGGGCAAATTATTTGTGAGCTTGTGTATGTTTACCTAACCTCTTCTTAAAATACATTGTTTCTCTAATAAAGCATCTTCCTAATTTGAAACAATTGACCTTAACCATATATTTTAGAAACAAAACCCATTCATAAATGACAAATTGCCCATGTAGAAATTTCTAGGTCTTATGCCAACTGAAAGTCTAAAGCAGCTCTGAAATGAAATTTTATATTGTGAAATTTAATTATGAGCGACTGAACGTGCAGTACAGTATGAACTATTCACCTTATCTGCAACAGTGTTGTGACATAACCTGGTTTAAATACGACAGTTTTAACCACATGGTAGTTAAATGACTTTTGATATGACACTAATAAAAGCCTGTCTGAGGTTAGAGATGCTGAGGCTTTTACTCCTTTGTTTATTTTGAGAATATTAATCATTGTACTAAACTAATAAAAGAAAATTGTAGGTTTAAAATTTCCATTTAACAAGTCCGTAACTTCACCTTGAACTAGCATGATAAATGCCTACAAAGTACCTCTTTATAATGAACTAGAAAAGACACAGGCCATGTTACAGAATGTAAACATATAAATTACCTCAAATTATTGAATTACAACGATCAGAATTAGTTCTAATACCACAAGATTTTCCCAGTTAAAAAGATATGAATAAAATACAAATTATTTGGGAGAGGAACACAGAATCAGTTCTAATGTCAAATTATCTGAATGGATGTTTTTAGTTGGGTAAGAGTTGATAATTGCAACATTGACCAACATGTGTTAAACACTCTCCTACATGCTTTACCTTCATGGATTACTTAATCCAAAACCATCTCATAAGGTAGATAGGTATTATTTTTTCCATTTAATATATAAAGTACATAAACAAAAGCAAAGATCCAAGTATCTTGCCCAAAGGCATCCAGCATATTTAACCACTTTGCTGATACTAATTAACTACTATTTAGGAAGTTAAAGGCTATTTCTGAGAAGTTCAAAAAACTCCAGGCAATGTTGAACATTTTGTTTAAGAGCAGTGATACAGAAAGGTAGGGAAGAGGGGACAAAGAAATTAAAGAATCACTCAATAGGCATTTCTATATTCATTAATATTTTCATTCAGCAAACCTTTATCAAGTGCACCCTATGTGCCAGGAACTAGGTAACTAGGTGCCAGGAATAAAAAAATAGTGTACTTGACCTTGGGGAGATCTCAATATAGTAGAGGAAATAGAAGTAACTGCAGTAGGAGATGGTGAGAGGCAATATATTTACATACTAAGTGCTATGATATCATCCCCCTCCAAAAGCAACTTTACAATGAGTAAAAAAGAATATATTTCTAAGTAAAACTGTGTGGAAGAGCAATCCAGTAATCAGTGTGATTTAGTTAATCACATGAAACAGTCCATAAGAGGTGAGGTTTTGCCTAATTTTTTTTGAAAAGAATGAGGATCTGAGATTGGGAGAGAGAAAGGAGGCACTGAAAAAATATTTCTTTTGAAAGACAGGATATGAACAAAGTGAGACAGGAGATATTCCCTTTGCCCTTTGAGGAAAAATATGCAAAGTAACTATTGCCTACTGTCTACTTCAATCAATCTAATGAATATCCTTCAATCCTAAAATCCTCTCACTAGGAAATTGCATTTCAGTTACAAGCAATTATTTTGTATCCACTTTTTTTTTCAGTTTTCAATATTGGAGGAAGAAAAGATTAATCATCTTAAAATATTAACAGAAAAAATATACTGAATACACAGTACTTATTTATAAAACAGTCAATCTAAGGAACACATAAACTGGAGATACATTTAAAGTTCCACTAGGTAGCTCTTATATGGACATAATTTGAGGAAGACTCTACAGGCCCTTTGGCTAAAACTCATTTCCTCCATGGTATCTCTCAATGCCTGAAATTTTACCAGTAAAATAATTCCTCGAGTTTCAAATATTTTTTTGGCTTCATGAATAAACTGTAGATCCCCTTAGGCAAGAAACACACATTATTCCCATGCATACTATCTTTTACTGGGAGTAGCGACTGAGTAAATCTAACAAAGCTGAGAACCAATATGGACAACAGGAGTCAATATTTAGGCAACAGAGGCAGTGCTAAGGTTGAGGGCATGTCCTTTAAGCTGAAGGCAGGGAAAGTGGGAAAAACGAATCCAAACTGTCATTTGTCATTTATATGACCTATATCCAGTCCAGGATATTACATTTTATCTGTAATCAAATAACAGAAAAAGGATGAACACCATGTCTAGGAAAGTGAAGAGAGTTTACATCACCTTTGATTCTATCTATAGATCCATCTACACTACGATTTTTTAAATTTTATAGTTCTTGAGAATAAAGACATCTCTTTTGGAAATTTGACTTAATTTTTCATTTTTGCTTTCCATTTAAACCCTTTCCAAATTCTCAAAAGTAGACCAGGCTCCCTCCCCCCAAACCAGGGATCCAAACTCTTAATCTGTTATGTATAAATTATTTCTTGGGAGTATCTTGTTCCTCTATTCACTGGAAACCTATAATAGGTTTGGGCTATGTCATTTTGTTCTCATTTTGTTAATAAATTTTTTAGTTCTTTATACTTCCCCCTAGGTAACAATTAATAAATAATATTTCACTCTTCTTGAATAGTATACCTCTCTTTCTATCTTTAGAATATATACACCTATATGTTTGACACTCAGGGGATCTTGTCTAATTTTCATAGGAAGAAGACAAATCTTGCTTGCAGGGTATTTAGAGTACAATGGTGACAGCCTATATGCCAACTTCACAAACACTGTAGCCGGAATCATAGACTGTGCTCTAAGCGGCAGCATATGGCTAGAGAGTCATAGCAGCAGGAAAGTGTGGCAGTGCCCAGATCACAGCTGTAGGCACACAAAGGAAGTTTTGATGCTAGTATCCATATTCCTCCTTCTCATCAATAACAAAAAGGATGACTACTTAAGATTCTGTTGTCTTAAAGGCTTTATTAAGTTATTGCCCAAGGTAGGAAAGGGATATTATTGTCTACATATGTTTGCCAGAATCATGCAGCTTCCCTATTCTGGCTTTCCTAGCAGGTGTCTCTTTAAGTACTTATTCTAAATGGAACACAACTGGGAGACATCAGAAAGGGCACTGTTGACAACTGTCATAGCAGGCTCCAGCTTGAATGGTAACTGAGCAGAAGGTCTCTCTCCAGCGTACTTCAGATCATCCTAATAGCAGCATCATTTCCACTAGGAACCCAGCTTCTACCAGAAAGGAGTGCTGGGAAATAGTGCTTCTGGTGAAATCTGATCTCCTCAGTGGAAATAGTCCATGCCACCAATTTCCTACAGAAAATTGCTAAGGTACAAGGAAAAGAACCCTGATTTTAAAGACAAAATTGCAATATTTGAGTGAAGCACACAACCCATATAGATGTCAAAATGTTAAGTGAAAATATGCTAAGTTAATCTTTAACCATATGTGTTAACCCCTCAAAATACTTTAAAACCTTTTCATAACATAAATGAAAAAAAAAACAAGCTTTCCAACTTTCTCATTAAGATGATATATTAATTTACCAAAGATATGAACAACAATTTAGATATATACATTCAGGTATTTGACATTTTTATTTCATCTTGTATTATTATCTTTAATAGTTTTTATGTTATTGTTACTATTATCATTGCTGTTATTAACCATAAGAGAAAAGAGACTTATTTTCAGGTGCTGAAATTTAAGAATACATTTAAATGATAATTTTCAGCGAGAGCTCCTGAGATGTTTAGGGTAAAGTTGCTCTGTAAACCAAATATGGGGGGAAAGAAAACAACAACATAGATTTTCTTCTTACTCAAGATTTTCCATCTGCAAAATTAAAGCTACTATAATTTCCACATGCTTACAAAAAAAAAGGATAATATTAGCTAGCAAGCTTTATTATAAATTTCTGAAGGGTACCTTTTATACATATGTATTTGTTCATAAAATGAAATTTATTACAGATATTAACATATTTCCTATTTTAATTCTTCCATATTATCTATAGAACATATTTATCCACTCTTCCTATATGGAAGTGAATTATAGATCAGAGACCCATACATACATTGCTTTCTTCTTATTTTGAGCTATTAACTTCTATGAGAAAAAATATATATACACAACTATTTAAATTATCAAAGCCAAAATACTGTACCTGCTCATATTTATAAAGAATAAACATATTTATGTTTATGAATTACTGCAGAAAACTATCCTTAACTTTTATGGTCAATATTCAGATTTGCTTAGCAGAGAATGACTTGATTTTCTAAACTACATGTTGTTAGTGTTCAGCTGATATTAAACATCCTTATCAGAGCAGGGAGATTAAAGCCCACACAGAAAATAAACAACAAACTTGGAATTCTCACTAGCTCTGAATGGTTTGACTTGCAATCCATGCAGAAATGGACCCTAGGCAAGCTTTCTTATAATTACGTCCTTTCTTTACTTCTGTAACAGAAAGCCGAAGTGTGGATCCCAATGAAAAACCAACACCCTGTATCACATCTTATTGAGAAAATAAAAGTCATTTGGCAGAAACTTCATATTTTATCCAAAATGTCTACACAACCACATGATCTTAAATCTATCTTTTCCATCATCTTGCTCATTAATAATGGTGGAAATCTCTTTCTTGCTATTACAAGTCAATATAACCATCTATCCTGGAGTCAACCTCCACACACCATACCTTCTCAAAGATTTCCTTCCCCTGAATCTCCAGCAGTCCTCTCTAATGGCTCACTCTAACAACATACAAATATTCTGACTCTCATTTTAAAACAAACACAACCAATTGTATTTTACTTCATATTTCCCTTAAAATATCATCTATTTTCTCTCCCTTATAACTGAAAAAAAAAACATTCCTAAGACCACCAATAATCTTCATATCTATCAAATCAAATCATATGGATACTTTTCGGTGCTCCTTTCACACAAATGAGCACACTATACTTGAATCTCTCCCTCTCCCCTCCCTTCTTCTCTTCTCCTTCCCACCTCTTCCATCCCTCTCCTCTCCCTCTCTCTGTGTGGCTTTTCTCACTCACCACCTACTAGTTATTCTTTCCCATCCCTCTCCCTATCTTTCTGATTTTCTTTCCTATCTCAGTCTCTTCTATTTAACTGCTGCCTACTGAAACTCTTAAGAGCTCAACTTGGAGTTATTTTTTCTCCTACATGGTAATATCTATTCCTACTTGTTTTGATTATCATTTATTTAGCAATGACGTTCACATTAATATACACACTATATGCCTACATGCATATACATGTGTATACACACACACACACACATTTGCCTGTATTTATCATCCATCTTAACTTTTGATCCTTCCAACAACGTGTATTTTTTAAGTATCTCATCCTTTAAAGATTTTGTTTATTGTATTTATTTGAGAGAGAGACTGAGCACACACATGCTGGCAATCAAGAACAGGCTGAACAAGGCGGGGAGGGGAGTAGAGGCAGAGGGACAAGCAGACTCTGCCCTGAGCATGACTCTTAAAGGGAGGCTCCAAAGCGGGGCTCAATCTCATGACCCTGAGATCATGATCTGAGCCAAAATCAAGAGTCAGATGTTTAACTGACTGAGCCACCCAGGTACCTCTCCAACAACTTGTTTTTATCCCATTTCTCCATTTCAAGAAATGGCAATGTTGATTATTCATTGACTTCTGTTCCCAACCTGAGGGGCATTCTTAAAACCTCCATCCCCCTCAGCAGCTTCATCAAGATGTGATCTTGATCACACCACATATTCTCTCTCTCTCTGTCTCTGTTTCTTTCTCTCTCTGTCTCTATCACACACACACACACACACACACACACACACACACACACACACACACCCTCTCCATCTCCACCATCCAAGTTCAAGCCAAGTGCAAGTCTACTTCATACAGGATGGCCAGTGGGATCCCTGAGTGTCGCAGCGGTTGGGCGCCTGCCTTTGGCCCAGGGCGCGATCCAGGAGACCCGGGATCGAATCCCACGTCGGGCTCCCGGTGCATGGAGCCTGCTTCTCCCTCTGCCTGTGTCTCTGCCTCTCTCTCTCTCTCTCTCTCTCTCTCTCTCTCTGTATGACTATCATAAATAAAAAATAATAAAAAAATTTAAAAAAAGAGCATACAGGATGGCCAGAATAACCTTATAAAAGTATAATGGGATCATATATTTTTCTATCTAAAAAGACTGTTAATTTAAAGATAAAGACTTATTATCTTGACCAACATTTCCTTTTGGTTTCTAACTACTTCAACCACTTCCCAGTGCTCTGGAATCTTCTATCCATCCTTCAGATCTCAACTTGAATATTCTGCCTATAAGACAATTCTCCTTATTTGATCTAAAGAACGTCCCATTTTCCTTTCTATACCCTCTATTTTTCCACTAGATGCCTTATCACAATTTGTAATAATATATTCCTTTGCTTGCTTATTTATTTAAAGTAATCACTAATTTTAAAGAACCAAAATTGTGTTTATGTATGCTTTCTTTACTACTTTATACCCAACCCCTTGCTTTATACTTGGCACTCAGTAGGTACATAATTAAATATTTGCCAAATAAACAAATATTTTAGCAAAATTCTTTCAGTAGTAAAGAGTATTAGGGTGAAATTCAGTATAAATCTTAAACAAAATAAACAAAAAATGCATAAAAACACACATGCTGTTTCCAAGCTGTTTTATAAGCTATATTTGTTCCATCATAGTCAGCCTTTGTACAATGCTTATTAAAGTAACCTCCATGTGTTTTGCTATTAACAGTCTATTTTAAACATGTGCTATATGCTAGGTGTTGTATCTATTAACAGAATATATAAAGTACTGACCTTAAAGAAATTTCCAGAATAGAGAAAAATAAGGCTAAGACTTAAAAAAATAAAAGCAGTAAATTATATTCAAAAAATACACTTGAAAAAGATTTAATTTTTCTTTATTACTAAAATAATTAGTTATATAAAACTTGATTCAATTTAAACGTACTTAATTCCTACATCTTATTAAAGTATTAAAGATCCTGTTAATTATACAAGTTCTGCCGGGAAAAAAAAAAAAAAACTTTCCCCAGTTGATTAACTTATTAATGAAATTCTTGCTATCCTATAAATTAAAGCTCTTTACTTACTAAATGCATAAATATATATACATCCACTTTCTTGATTTGTCATAATGCTAATTGCAAACATTAATAAATGTTTAAAAATAAACTGCAATGGCAGAAGTTGAAAATTAACTGGGAAAATTACCCTAAAATGTATGACACAGGTAAGATTTATAACAAAATGAGTCCAACGGTAATTTATCTGTCAGTAACCATAAAGTAACAAATCCCTTATATCAATTCCTATAGTATACACATTTTCCTATAGAATATGCTTCCAAAATAAACCAAAAAGCCAAAATAACAGGATGGATATAAAAGCGGACATGAGTTAAATATTAGGATGTAAAAAATGCAATATAATTAAATAGTTAAAAAGGCAGGATGGGAAGTATCCTTTTCCGCTTTGACTGAATTTGTTAAATATAGGAACACTATCTTCCAGCCCTACCTACATCTGGGCTTTCCAGAAAGAAGAAAAGTATCATCTGCTTACCCCATCTATGCCCTCCTCAAAAAGATCTTAGATCATTTCTACCACCTGCATCAACACTGGCCTGCACTGAGCACCTCCTCCAGATGCTGTCTTGTAAAGAAATGGTGAGAATGTATATTTCAATCAGAAAATCTAGGAAAAGAGAAAACACTGGGATTCTTCTATCTCCCAAGCAACATTTTTTTTTTTTTATTAGCAGCAATGTGAACTCCTGGTTTGGACATACACTTAAGTTTATTGTATATTCCATTTCTACAAGAGTAAAATTTTCATTAACTCTAAAGTTGAAAAAGTTATCAGTTAACAAAAGATAGCTTACTGGAAAAAGAGACAAGTTCATACTTACGAGTTAAAATTTCTATAAAAGTTCTGAGAAAGGAGCAGTCCGTGATAGAGGAGTCTCACTCATGTAGAAGCTTGCAGCTGGGAAATAATTTTATTCTTTTCTCTCATTCCTTCTCAGCATCTCTAAGTCCATTACTGTTTTCCTTGCATATGACAAATGAAATAGGATAAATACAACCCTCTTTCTTTCTTGTATTTAACAAACCAGGCAGGAGCTTGATACCCTTCTTTAGTTTTCCTAAAAGATTTACTTCCCCTTTTCACATAACTGCTTTCAAATGAGGTGCTATGAAGATCATAAGTGTGTGGTCAAATAGGTTTGAGTTTAAAGTCCTTTGGGCAAGTTAACCAGTTTTCTCATTTTGAAAATGGCAATAAATACCTAACTCAGAGGATGCTGAGAGGTTTGCATGAGATCTTAGAAGCACTAAAAAATTATGAGCTCATTTTTTCAGTGTTTACTATGCAGTAGTTATTATGCTATTTTTCTCCCTTCATTTCAGCTTCTTATGTGGATAAATTGCCCAAACGCTTAAGTAGAAGAATATACATCAAAAAAAAAAAAAAGAACGTACATCTATTCACAACATCCATTTCATTTCAGTTTCTTTATCAGTGTTTTCAGACATATCTTCATCCAGTGGGTACTTGCAACTTTGTACTAAGTGACCAATTACACTATATAGACACTCAAAGACTATTGTGCTTGTGTGTGTATAATAAATAATATATATATAGTATATAAATAAATGTTAGTATTATTCTCAACATTTGCATTTTATCTAAAAAAAAAATCATAACTTCCGCTAGTGACAGTCAATAGAAGTGAAGACAATGATGACCCAATAAAGTCACTCAGGGAGACCAAATGCTTTAATTATTACTAGCATTTTAATTACCTAATAGGTTATCTGGGCATATACATCCAGTATTGAAGACTTTAAATAGAGTTTTCCAAAGTAAGAACATATCTCCTTCAACTTTAGTTTAAATATTCACATCAAAAATGTCTCTTATTTAAAAAATAACTTTATAGGGACGCCTGGATGGCTCAGCAGTTGAGTGTCTGCCTTCTGCTCAGGGCATGATCCTGGAGTCCTGGGATTGAGTCTCGCATCAGGCTCCCTGCATGGAGCCTGCCTCTCCCTCTGCCTATGTCTCTGTCTCTCTCTCTCTGTGTCTCTCATGAATAAATAAATAAAATCTTAAAAAAAACACATTATATTCAGTAAGAGATTTTGGAGAAGAGAGGAATCATCATTTAACCTGTTATTATACTACACAGACATTATGTATATATATGTATATAATAATTCACACAAAAATACATGTGTGTATTTTACAAAATGGTAGGAGATATTATCTATCTAACAGCATATCTGTAATCACAACCCTGAAGTGAGACAAAAAGTACTTATGGTATATTGATTAAAGCAGGGGTTGGGCAGGCATGAACATCATGGTGTTTTCCTCCTCTTGCCTCTGATGAAAGGATCATATTTTCTGAGATGAATTAGACCACAGACTGTAATAGTTGGTTTAAATAACATAGTCCAGTAATTTTATTAGAGTATATGTTTAGAACAATGCAGATGGAAAATATTTTATTAATTTTCTCTGAATAATTATGTTATTTACTAGTTTTATTTTTTTAAGATTTTATTTATTTATTTAAGAGAGAGAGTGAGCATGAGCAGCAGTGGGCAGAGGCAGAGGGAGAAGCAACAAGGGGCAAATCCCAGGACCTCAATATCATGGTCTGAGCCAAAACCAGATGCTCAACCAAGTGAGCCACCCAGGCACCCCCTTATTTCCTAGTTTCAAGTATGGTCTAGATGCCATATGTCATATATTGTTTTATGTTGTTTAAAATTGCATAGTTATATGTTTATGTTTAACTCTATGGTATTTAACTAAAGGAAACATAGTTTGTTTCATAATTAGGAAGTTCACAGTTTTCCCAAATTTCACTATATTGTAGGAAAGAAAACAATTATAAATTAATAAGAACAATCAGAAATGATAAGTTTGCCGAGTATAGAAAATCTTCTGATTTTCATTTAAAAAAATATTTTTTTTCCAAAAAATAAATGTTTACTGTTGAGAAATAAGAAAGTTAAATAGAACTGTCATTATTTCATGATAAAATTATTATAAATAGCATCAATAGTAAGTGAAGCACTTTTAAAAATGTAATGTATATGTGCATAAAGTCAATTATATATTTTAATCAAAACAACCAAAAAAATCCCCTCCATTCTCATTATAAAAGTACTTCTGCTTATTTCTCATTCCTTCCATGAGATAAATTACAGAACTTGTTTTTTTTTGTTGTTTTTTTGTTTTTGTTTTTGTTTGTTTTTTTACATTACACATTATCAGAGTTTAGGAAGGATGATTCCACTCTTGGCCTTAAGGGTGGCCTCTGACTGCTTTGCCAATCCAAATAATCAAACTGGTAGTTGGTTTGAGTACAAGTACAAAACTTGAGTTAGCCAACCCCTGTATGGCATCCATAGACACAAATGACTGTTTCAAAGTGACTCAATGAATTAAATTGCTCTAATCAGAGGGAAGCCTAGAACTTGGCTTTGATGTTCCAGGTAGCATGTGCTATGTGAGGTTAAAAACTGTTATAATGTTTTATAGTATTTTACAGTATTTCTAGTATGAGAGAAACCAGCAAGAGTCTACGTCTTATGACAAAGCAAAGATGTTACAAGAAAATGGCAGACTTATAGAGCAAAATTCCTTTTCAAATCATAGCTGAAGCCTGTATATCCTGGCCTTTCAGATCAAAGAGCCAACATATTTTTTTGTTTGTTTGCTTGTTTGTTTAAGACAGTTTGAGGGTTTTGTTTTGTTTTTTGTTTTTTGTTTTTGCCTTTTTTTTTTTTCTGTAGGCAGACAAGATCTACCATAATATCTACCATATTACTATGACCTCTGGGTGTTTTTTCAAAATATGTAAATTAAGAAGAAGCTGCAGAACTACAGGTTAACTTCAGTGGGATTTCTGCAGGAGCTAATAATGCTATTCTGTAATAAAACAGAGACATATCTAAAGTAGCACATATATATTTCTTTATACATACAAACATATTAAAATCATGTGTTAAGTAAATGACGCCCTATTGTTTTAATGGAATGTTTTCTGATTCCTATGAATTATTCTTAGGTGTTAAAGATTCTTCTCAGAGTTCTCACTATCTTTAAGGGGGAAAAAACTATGACATTTTAAAATATCACTTTGTAGAATAAAATGTGCAGATGATTCACTATGATGGAATACTTTTCTTCCCTTTGCTATCCAGGAGAGTTGTGACTTAAAAAATAATAAAATAAACAAAGAAATACATGTTTATTTCCAATTTGTGAAAAAGTGAATGTGTGAGAGGTCAGGCATATGTGTGAGAAAATTTGTGAGGGAAAAAATAAAAAGAGAAGATAGGTAATTAGTCAAATATAAATAGTTTTTGGATTATTCACTGCTTTACTTTATCCTTCTTTTGAGAAGGTAATTGGGAACTGATTGCGTTCTCAGAATTACTAGAGATGCAGCAGATGGCTTTAAAAATATTCTCAAATTAAAACATGAGTTTAGCGTGTGATCTGACAACAGAAATCATAAACTTTTACTTTATACATTCACTCTTATTTTCACTGATGTAATCTAATGTAAATAAGAATTGCATTCTATTGAAAAGCTACTTTTTGCAAAACTCCTCAATCTGAACATTTTCTAATACCAACTAAATAAATTATACATGCTCATAAAATAACTTATTACAATCTATATGCCCTTTTTATACATTTCTACTATGCAAATAAATAAACTAAATTTTACAAAATTCAAAATTTCAAGAAGACAGATGTAAATAAATAGTAACTTTATCAAATGTTAACTTAGGATTGAGAGTAAATCTTTACTAGCGCAAGATTCCATTTACTGTAAAACTGAGAACAAGGAAATCATTCACAGTTTTTAATAGCTAGAATAATATTTGCTATCATCTAAGATTGCTTTAAGAATTACTTAAATAAGACATGTAAGTGTTCATGAAAATTGTCACCTTTTTTTCTTTTCTTTTTTTCTTTTTTTTTTTTTTTAGATTTTATTTATTCATGAGAGACACAGAGAGAGAGAAAGGCAGAGACAGGCAGAGGGAGAAGCAGGCTCCATGCTGGGAGCCCAACATGGAACTGGATCCCAGGTCTCCAAGAACACGCCCTGGGCTGAAGGCGGCGCTAAACCCCTGAGCCACTGGGGCTGCCTGTCACATGTTTTTAAGGTATCCATAATCTACATTTTCAAACCGACATCATTTTTCCCACCCCTTCGGTATTTCCATAAGGATTCACATGTGGTGCAGCAAGAAAACACACACTGCTCTAAGTGCTCAGGTTAAGTTACTTCTAGATGCTTTCCTAGCACCACTTGATTGACCTAGCAAAAATCACTGAAACCATCTGGCCCTGGGTTTCCTCATTTGTAAAAGGGAAGCAAGGATATATTTGGATCTGATAAAAGCCAAGATATTTTTCCAACACTCTAATTCCAAATCGGAACCACATAATAGACTCAAGAAAGTAAATGACAGAAATAAAATCCATCTACGTATAATAAATTATGAAGGGACTAATTTAACTATAATTGAAATTTATTACCAAAATAACTTTTAACAAAATTTTTATTATCTTTTTCCTTTTAACAAAACAATAATTGACATGCTATTTTATAAAATATCATACTTGTATATTTCCTCACCATTTTTAATGATAAGCAGATTTTTAGTAATTTCCTATACTGTTGCCAAAGGTTGATTTGAAAATATCTCTCATATCAGCAGACCCTATATGTCACTCTCCTGTTCCAGCACTATTGGCTATCTCTCTGTTCTTCCAACCTGCCAAGAGAGTCAGCCTCAGGTTATTTGCACTTATTTCTGCCTGAAGCACCTTTCCAAATCTCTGCTTATCTAGACCATTCAGATCTCAGTTTGACTCTCATATCCTCAGAAAAGTGTCTCTGATTTGTCCAGCTATTACTGCCTATTATACCATAGTGTCTACTGTTATTTCTCAGGTTTATCTTTTTCAGGGTGCTTATTACAAGGTAAAATCATTTTGCTGTGTTTTTGCTTGTTTCCTTCTTTGCCTTGACAAGAATATGTATTCTTTCGGTCTTCTCTACCACAGTTCCAAGATCAGTTCCTAGCAACCAAAACTACTGATGTTGACAGAATATAAGTGCATTTAAGCATTGATAATACTAAAAAAGCTAAATTATTATTAAAAAATATAAAGCTAATTCATTGGCAGTTAATAAATTATGATCATGTTACATGTATAAATTGGGCCTATGAACAAGGAGCTATGCCTAATAAAATGCATTGTATATACAGTTCAATCTGATACTATGTTTTGTTTTTTTTTATCTTAAAGCTTATTTAAAATTTCAGGTGTTAACAAGACCAGAGTTGTTTTCTTCTTTAACCATGAACTGTATCAAAGTTCACAGGCTATATACTTCTCTTTGGATTCCACCCAGGCATCAACATAGCTTATTTGCATGACTGATTATAAAATTTAGTTATTCACTGAATGATGTTCAGCTGCTGTACTGTTCAAGTCCTGTAATAATAACTGCATGGTGGCTGACTCATAATGGCTTATCATCTTTCTACTACAAAAGCATGTAAATTAGTAAAATAGATGTTTAGTTGTATGTGTGTATGTTTGTATGTTGGAGTTGGGTGTATTACACTCTTGCATTTCAATATAGTGCTGCACACTTTTTTATACAATCTGGGAGGGGAAAAATAGATAGAAAAAAAATGATAGTCAATCCTACTCTAGGGGCACCGGTGTGGCTCAGTGGTTGAGCATCTGCCTTTGGCTCTGGTCATGATCCTGGGGTCCTGAGATCGAGTCCCACATCAGGCTTCCTCCGCAGGGAGCCTGCTTCTCCCTCTGCCTATGTCTCTACCTTACTCTGTGTGTCCCTCATGAATAAATAAACAAAATCTTTAAAAAAAATCCTCCCTAAACCCTCATATAGTTAATAGCCACTATATCTATTCCCCTAGCCATGAATATTATCTAAAAGTTCATAAATTCATAGACTATTTTTCATTGGTAAAGTCTCTTCATCACATCTACAAAAACAGGAACATAAGCACTTCCTGTATTTTCCTGGACACCTTATGAATAAATGATCATAACAAAACAAATGCAACCAAATAATCTGGTTTATATTTAGGGCAAAAAAAATCAGGACAACCTGATACTACCTTTTAGATGTAAACTGGAAATAAAGTCCAAATACTAGATAGTCCATCTTTACAACTGGTGAGGAAAGAATGACCTTTAGTTGCTTGTTTTATTCTTGGAATTTAAGTTAATTGATATCTTATTACAATTTCTATAGTGAATTTTCATAATGATTTTTCAATACATTTTTAGGGGTACTAAGGCCATGATGGCTTGAGATACCTAAAAACATAGCAAGGTATTATCAATTGCACAGAATATTACTGCTCCATAAGAAGATTTGCTTCATTCTCAATAATGTTTCAAGTATTCCAAATAAACATAAAACAATTACATAGTAGAGTGAAATAGAGAAAAAATAAATATGAAAAACAATCAAGTCAAGCATGATTCCATTATTTTACTATCAATGCTTATATAGAGGATAGATAGACATATACATATGGTAATATCTATATGTGTATCTACATCAATACATAGATACATATAACAAACAGGAAAATTGAATTCAAACTAAACTATGCACAAAGCCTACCTCCAGAAATGGCATTGAAAAGGGCAGAGATTTTTATTTTTAGTTTCTACACTTTAGTTTTACTTAAATTTATTAGCATGAATGCATGTTGCTTCACAATAAAAAGAAAGTTACACTAAAAGGGGGACTATAATTTATATTTGCTATGATTCTATTTTATTTCTTCTAAGTATGCTTGGTAATATGTATATTTCTGAGCTTCTTGCAAACATTTGAAATCAAGTTCTTTTTAATAATTCCAAGGCTACATGTTGGTATTTTTCTGCAGCATGCATGTGAAATATCTATAGAGCCCAGCTTCCTCGCCTGTTTATAAACACTCAGAGGACCCTGGTGTGATCACTGGCATCATTACATTGCTGCTTAATAGCACATGCTGTTGATACATTAATTGCTTTATTGACTATTTTAAAAGTTTATAACCTCATCTGCATTCCAATTTGACCTTGTTTTGCACTTTTCTAGTGAATTGCCACATTCAACAACCTACATAATGTGTATTATACCAATAAATTTACAAAATGAAAAAAGAGTCATATGATATGCACCTCATTATTTTTTTAATCAACTAAATCATTGGTAGGCAGAATTTACATTGCAAAGAACTGCATAATCGCAAAACCGTGATGCTACAGCCTCATGATTAGAAAAGATGCTCCATATTTTTTAAAATGTAATTTTCTTTTAAATAATAATTACCATATGAGTGGGCCAGGCAATATACTCATGCTTTGAAGCAAGGGAAATGGCTCTAAAACTTAAAACTTTAAATAGGTATTCTAATTAAAACGTCAAATAAATTAAGAATGTGCTTTATGACACCATAAATATCTATTCAAAAGTATTTTTTAACAGAACTGTTGTTTGTAAAACCTGAGTAAAGTTCTTTGCTACCCAAGAAATGAAAGTTTATTGGAAAATGCACACAAGTTAATTGAGGCCATAGAAATTTGGTTATGATGCAAGATGAAAATAGAATTCTCTATCTTAAAGGCAACTTTTTAACATGTGGTCTGATGTTTATACAATAAAATCTCACAAAAGCACTTTTGCCAGTTTCTCCATTTCCAGTCCACCCTCAAAATGCCAAGAAAAGGTTTTTTAAAAAGAGTCCTCACACAATTTCTCCCTCACTAGACACCAAATGGCAAGTTTGTGAGTTTTGTATTCTACAAAAAGCATAAGACAAGGTAATACATTTCATGACAGAAAGGATGACACAGACTTTGGGGATGTTTATTGAATTTTCATTGTTGGAGAGTATTGTTCTATATAGTGCTCTGAGTACTTAGAAAATGGTTTAGAAATTAGAACACATACAATATTTCCCATATGGAATGTAAATGAAAGAACTAGTCAAGAATACAAATGAAAAAATAAGGAAAGAGTTAGTGGGCATTAGAATGTCAGAGCTAGAGGCAATTACATATATACTAAGCAATGGGGACTACTAGGAAGGTAGGTGAGTTTTAGAGAAAGGATTTTTGAGAGGCGCAAATTAAAAGATTTCCACTTGTTTCCCAATCACATGAATAAGTACTGGTATAAATATATCATATGTTACAAATCATAAACTGATTGTGATTCCAACTGAAATAATACGGAGCAACTAGAATGTGTATTATTGAAAAGATTATATTCTAATTCGTTTATGAATAATCTAATTAATTTATGAATTAGCAAGTAATGTTAAGTTAGCTAGAAATATTTTCCTTATCTGACCCACTAATATCCCAAATGACCTAATGAAATAAGATAGTCACATCACTATCAGGAACAGGCAAGTTCCTTAATGTAGAGATTGTAGCCAATAGATAGACTACAGTCTAGTTTCATCTTTCCAATGGTTTGCTTGCTATGATCTTACAAATACAATTATTTGAGTAACAGATAAAAATTTATTCCTCCACTAATTTTATCAAGTAATAAATGCCACTTGGTGATTGTAGAAATAGCACTTTATGAAATTACTCTTTGCTCCTAAGTCTTTTTTTTTTTTTACTCAACCTCTTTACCAGAAAGACTTTCATCTCAGCTTCAGCTCTAAATCACTTTATTCATGAATAATGAACTAACAATCCTGTGTACTTGTGAATTATTTTAGATATCTAAATTATTGTTAAAATTTACATTCTCACTTCATGTGACAGAGTGTCTAATTGACTATGCACTTGATATAGCAGCCACTTCCTAAGACTCTCACAGAATATTAAAGAACAGGGTGAGCCATTAGCACAATGGGGAAATAAAAAATTGAACAAGGAGAAATATGTCTTCAGATTGGCAGCATTTTTACCTGCATTGTAGAACAATTCAAAATTACCATCTTGCTAGAAGCTTAGGCTGTTTCCTTAGAAGAAACAAGGCACTCTATAATAGCACATTTCAAAGACTGATGAAAAATAATAAGTTTTCAAGGCATAGCAGTATAATAAATGTATCAGCAACTTTTTTATCTAAAAAAAGATAGCAATTCTTTTCAATGGAAGAAATTCAGTGGTTTTGTTTGTTTATATATATTTTTTTCTGTAATTGTTTGCAGTTTTCCAACTCCTTTACAAATTTAGTTAACAGTCCAGTGAATGGGGCCATTAATTTAAAGACTAAATTAGATGAGATTTAAAATAATAATCAAGTATAGCCTTATATCTTGAGGAGTAAAATAGGATAAAGTTTTAAAACCCAGAATATTTTAAATAATTATAAGTAGTAAACTCCAAACAGTAGCTGTGCCTAGACTGGTGAAAACTCAAGTGACAGTCCATCATCTCCCTATCTTCTTCCTTTTCTTCAGAAGAACACATCATTTGTAACAGTTAATCAAATGTCAGAGTCAAATCAATATCAAAAACAAACTCAATAGCAAACAAAATTGATAGCAACTTCTAATTTACATTCAAAGGGAATTCATATTTCTGAAGAACACAGATATCTCCACACTTGATTTCTAATAAAATACTAAGATTTATGCTATTTATATTTGGTATTTTCATCAATTGGATAACTTATATAATTTCTATCTCCCAACCCCTCCTTATCCTAATTTTGATTAAAATTTTGCATATTTTTGGGATCCCTGGGTGGTGCAGCGGTTTGGCGCCTGCCTTTGGCCCAGGGCGCGATCCTGGAGACGTGGGATCGAATCCCACGTCGGGCTCCCAGTGCATGGAGCCTGCTTCTCCCTCTGCCTGTGTCTCTGCCTCTCTCTCTCTCTCTCTGTGACTATCATAAGTAAATTAAATTTTTTTTTAATTTTGCATATTTTTTTCTTAAAAGAGACGTACTTTCGCTAATTAAGAATAAGTTCATTCATATCAAACTCTAGAAATACTTGCTTTGGTCCCACAATTCCACTTTAGGGAAGCTATCCTATAGAAAAAAAACAGATATGCACACAAATTTTATAGAGAGATATTCATAGCAGCAATACAATGGCAAAAATTAGAAAGGAACTGAAGCCAAAGTTAGGGAAACTATTAAAGAAGTTATGATATACAAATCTTAAAAAGATATGAAAATGGCCAACAAGCAAATGAAAAGATGTTCAACATCATCATTCCCACAAGAGAAATGCAAATCAAAACCACAATGAGATACCACTTTAGACACACTAGAATTGGGTAACACAAAATGAAAAAGAAGTGTTGGTGGGGATGTAAAAAATTGGAAAAGTGCTGATGGGGATATAAAATGGTACAGTGACTATGGAAAACAGGTTGGTAGTTCCTCAATTAATTAAACATAGTATTACCATGTGACTAGAAATTCCACACCTAGGTATATACTCAAGAGAATTAAAAATATATGTTCAAACAAAACTTTGTACACCAATATTTATAGCAGCACTAGCACTATTCCAGTAGTCAAAATGTGGACACCACTCAAATGTCTATCAACTGATGAATAAACAAAATGTGGTATAGCCACACAGAACATTACTCAACCATAAAAAGGAATGTTGTATGGCTAAAGCATTATGCTGAGTGAAAGAAGCCACAAAAGTCACAAAAAGGCCACATGTATGATTTCATTTATATGAAATATTCAGATTAAATAAATTCATAAAGACAGTAAAAAGATTAGTGGTTGCCAGGGGTTGGGAGAAGGAGTGAAAGGGAAGTGACTGCTTCATGGGCAAGGAGTTTCCTTTTGGAGTGATGAGGATCTGGAACTACATTTTGATGATTGCTGCACAACACCATAAATGCACTAAATGTCACTGAATTGTACAATTTAAAATAGTTAAAAGGGGTAATTTCATGTTACAAGTATTTTATCACACCAAAAACCTACAATCATATAATAGGGGGAAAAGAAGAAGTTCACTACAGAAAACATAAAGAAAAAATTGGTCTAGCATTTCTTTATAAATTTTGGTTTTCTTGTTCTTGTTTAATGATAATTTTTCTTTCCAGAAGACCAATCTGAAAAGATCTTCAATATTAATATTCTTTTTCTCAGTATGTTTTCGATTCTACTTTGCCAAGACTAGAGTTCATAAAATATTTTCTTATTCTATTTTCTGTGAGTCAGTATTTTTAACCGGTCTATGGTCCATAACTTATCTATATATGATAAGTTATGACTTATCTATATATGATAAGGATCAAGATGGAGCTCCAAAGCATCAGCAGGTGTAAACTTAATTTTGCAAGACCAGTTCATTCATATCTAAAAACTATTAATAGAAAAGAAGAAATGGAACACATTTTTTCCCATTGCAGTGCACAAGTATGATTCATGCTGTTTCACCAAAATTAACTGTCTCCTGTATATGTTACCCAAAGAGTACTCTCTAGGAAGAAAAAAAAATATTTTTTTTTCTAAGAATCATGGGCAATATCACAATAAAATTACTTTCTCCAAATACACACTTGTTTGAAAGCATAATTTTGATTTACTTTTCTTTTTCTGTTTTTTTTTTTTTTTTTTTTTTCTCACCGGGCTCGGGGCCCCTTCATTTACTTTTCCTTCATAAACATAGCTGTTAATTCAGTTATCTCAAATTTAATTTATTCATTATAATTTCACTTGACTAACTGCTTTACAATTCTATTAACATTTTTACCTAAACTCAAACCTAGAAATAATTTTGAGGTTGACTTGAAAACAATCAAAAAGAACAAAAATAAAAACAAAGCCAAAATGAAGTCTTTATTTCAGAAGTAAAGTAAAGCATATTTTCATGAAAGAAATAAAGTATTTTCCTTAGGGGAAAAATAATAGTGTTTTCATGAAGGATAGTAATAAGTTTCACTAGCATAAATATAAATGGAAATGAGAGAGGCAATGTAGAAAATCATTGGGGCATACTTCTTGATTATTAGGAGAAGTCTCATACCTTAATATTTCAGAATGTAGGAAATGATAGATAATCATGTTAAAGTATATTTTTTATTTAATATTACTTCCTTCCTATTTGACGGAATTTTTAAGTCTCCACTGATAGAATAAGATTTGTTTTTGCCTAAAGTTACAATGAAAACAATTCCACGAACTCTAGATTTTTAGAGAAATATATTGATGGTAACCAGTGACTTCTAATAAATATTTTTTGTCTCCTGATCTATCAATGAGCAGATTATAACCTGAGATTCAGGAGAAGAAAGGAAAATAATCCCCACAGGAAAACAAATGCTTCCGTCATCTACTGATGCATTCACTCATTAAATATCTTCTGAACACCTACTATGTTTTGGTAGATGGGGTACAACAGAGGAAAGACACTGTTGCTGCCTCAAGCACAGTGGAGTGAGGCAACCTGAAATGCATACCACGTCATCAAAGGTGCTGCTTGTTCTACTTGCCCATGCACCGGATTAACTACATCTAAGTAATGTTCTTTTCTTTGACTATTGTATTGCTTCTGTAATATTAATTCATTTATTCTTTCCTATCTCATCACACTTCTGTTAGAAAATGAGCTCTTTTAATTTTAGAGTCAGTATCTGTTTTCCCTTCACAGCCCCTTGTCACTCTAAGTTGAATTGAGTGGGTAGTACAAGCACATTGACTAATTAATGGCTTAATCCAGACAGAAAACCATGGACAACTTTGGACTAGACAAAACAACAAACTGAACAGATAAAAATACAAGCCCTAAAAGACAAATGACAGAATAGCAGAGAAAACAGGCCAAGAGATTTATCATCAAAGATCTCCTACGACCAAGGAATATCATTATTTTTGCCTGTTCATTGTCTTTATGAAGATGTAAATCAGAACTATAGAGTAAAATTCTCTGATCGCTTAGTCTGGACTCAAAAAAAAAAAGTACAGAAATAACTACAGCTAAAAAATAAAACAAAACAAAACAAAACAAAAGTAGTAGCAAAGGAGAAAACATGAAGAAAATGTTTTACATCAAAGTTTAGATACTTAAATTTATATTTCCTATAAAATGAACTCTAGTAGAGACAACAAATAATTTTCAGTCTTCATGAAACAATTTTCTCTGAATTGCTCACACTAGTTATTATTTTGTAAGGAGTGATTCCACAAGGAATTTGTCATTAAAAATGTTCAGGTTTTAGTATGTTGTATAATATGTAGTAACCATTTGCAAAATATCATTAGAAAAAAATGAATGAACAAATATACAGTAAATGGAAAAATGATTAAACAAGGAAATGGTTTTATTCTCCTGATTTACCAGATATTTACACATGCACTAAATATGGAAAAATAAGACAATGTCAGTAATTCTAACTTCCTATAAATAAAAACTTCAGTTCAATTTTATTTGGGGCAATATTTTAGTTATACTAAGTCCTGACATAGCATTTCTTCAGTATAATCTGAGGGATGACTATGAAGCAAGAGTAGCCATTTCAGAAAGCAAAAGTGTTAGTATACTGTCTCTGAAAGACATTAATGAAAGGAGGGTAGCTTCTGTTTTTTATCTGAAGCTTCTCATTTACTCTGAAGGAGCAAGGAAACTGAATAATAGACTTCCTCACTAGTACAACAGTTAATAAGGAAGAGATTTTAGAGTCATAGCCATGTCATAGTACTGGCCTTCTTCTTCACACATTGGCTTGAAATACAAAAGACATACCAAAAAGCAGGGAAGGGTGGGAGGGAAAAGAAATCAATGGGTAAATAAGTTGTGAGGTAATCTGCTAAGAACTCTGAATTTATTTTATGTATATATTATATCTATATATATAAACATATAAAACATTTTCAATTGTTTAAGAACCACTGAATTCTCTAATTACCCAATCGCATGGAATCCCTTAGAAGGCTAGACAGAAATTGGTTCTTTCATTTTGTTTTTAAAGTTCTGTGACATTTGTACCACCCAAGGACTGGCTGGGAAAATATAAAGATTATTAGTTGTTTTAACACAAAGAATTGTTAATCAAATGTTGGACAATTAAAAGTTCAAATAAAACCGGGAGAAAAGGAAGGAGGAAGGAAGGGAGGGAGGGAGGGAGGGAGGGAGGGAGGGAGGGAGGGAGGGAGGGAGAGAGGGAGGAAGGAAGGAAGGAAGGAAGGAAGGAAGGAAGGAAGGAAATGAAAAAAGACACTGAGATAACATAGTTATGAATACCTGTGGAAAGGATCAAACACTTATACAGCTTAGGACACAAAGGGATCAGCCTGGGGTTATTAGACTCTGGATGCCTATCAGAGGACGTCACAGAATGGGAACTTGGACTTCTGAAGAGGAGCACTGCCTGGCCCTGCCTGGCAACTTCAGGCCTTGCCTGAAGGGGGTACAATGAGACAGATTCTAGGAATGAAGAAAAAAAGAAAAGTACTGCAAAAAGGAAAGGGCTGCTGCCAGGTGAGGTGCCACGGCTAGAAGGCAATGAAAGGCATGACTAGCAAGGAAGGAAGCCATGCTCCCCTCTCCCTGAGTAGTGGACCTTCCTAAGGTGCTCCCTTTCAGCAGATCCTAAGGGAAAGACAGATGGCCAAGGGGAAATGCAGTTCAAAGAGCTCCTGACCTGAAATCACAAAGCTGGTGGGTCTGGAGCTGGAAGCTCCAGCCTAATAACTGGCATAAAATTTAATCAAGGAAATTAAGATGTGATAACTGATAAGATTCCTTTCATTTTAAATCATAATATCATTCTGTGGAAGAACTCAAGCTAAGGTAGTGACTCCAGAAATAGCACGAAACATGTCCACAGGCTAGGTGGTTTGAGGACTTCCGAGGGCAAGCGAAAAGATGAAAATGCTCAGTCTGATTTTGTCATCTCATCTCCCTTTCTGAGTCTCCTTTGAAAAGAATCATTCCCTCAATGATTCAGTGGCATTGTCTACAAAACTGTACTGACTTTATATCTTATTCTATACTGTATATAAATATAGGCTAAGACCTCAGAGGATCTGGCTATATTTGGCGTGCCCCATCTATCATGGGATAGTTAATTTGTGCATTCATCTTTTAAAACTAATAATGAATTTCTAAAACCTTTTAAATGGGCTTAAGTTTTGTAATCCATTTATTGAACATGCCTGCAATGAAAAATTAATTATTAAACAAGAACCTTGGGAAGACATCAGCGGCCTTGTCACCCACGCACTAGATTGATAACATGTCAGTTTCCAGACCAGGGAGGGTGCTGACAACTCTCAAATTTAAACCTAGAAAGATAATGCTAAGCGTGTCATGGCGTAAGTCACATTTTTAATTTATTTTTTATTAAATGTTAGATAGAATAAATTCATCCATGCCTCTCAAACTCCACCTGATTAAATGAGCTGGCGCTCTTTCAAACGTAAAGCATGGTTACGGCTTCTCAAGGGCATCAGAAACGCTGAAGCATAAGACAACGGTAAATACAAAAGGCAAAAGAGGTGGACAGTGATATATTCACAAGCTCCACAGGCGAAGTGAGGTTTTGGAAAATGCTGAGGCTAACAAAACAAGGGCAGCACACTCCCCAAATGGTAAATGCACCTGCAGTCAGAGGCTCTTTTTTAGTGCTGGTGCATAAATGTGGCCATCACTAAGGTTGGAAAAAGAAAGAAAGAAAGAAAGAAAATAAAAAAAAAAAGAAGCTGAAAGGAACAGCTGTACCAATTTTAGATAAACTCTAAGTTTTGGGGTTGGGGTAAGAAGTCAAGAGAACTGTTCAATATTTGTGTCAGATTTACCCTTTAATGTTGCAAAGTGAAGATGGTTTTCTGTGACTATAAAGAAGAAAAGAACATCTGTTATATTGTGTGTTCTTGCAGCAAACACTGCAGCATCTAGAACTCTTCTCTTTCCAGGCAGGGCTCAATCTCATTCTATAAAATGATTAGAAAATAGCTTATATCAAACATATTCGACCAGGTAAGAGAGAAGAGATTATCCACATTACTATCTAAAATACTCTGATATATGCTAAATTCAAATTAAAAGAGCCTGAATGAACAAATCTAGAGATCTGAGACCTCTCATATGATTAGTGGACTACTATATTTGAAAAGGTAGAAGATGTTCACAGTATATTACTTCACATTTTATAATCCTCATTCTTTTTTTTTTTTCCAGTAAACAGTTCTTTGCCATTTACTCGGCTAATGGGCTAAATGCTATGGAAGATAACAAAATGTAAACAACCCTGTCTAGCCTCACAGAACTCTTTAATAAGAAGATACTGCAAGGGAAAACATGAAGTCTCATCTGAGAGGCACAAGAAAAGTATTAAATAAACTGTAGCTTCGGTCCTCAGAAGAAATTTCATTAAGAGAGTGTCTTTTGAGCTGGACATTTTATTGACTATTACTACGTTCCAGGCAGTTAGGATACATTGCTTAAAGGTTACAGATCCCTGCCCTTGGAAAGCTAACATTCTAGTGAGTAGAGGCAAATTATTTACTATAGTCATAATAAGTTATATGACAAGTTAGAACATTAATGCTAAGAAAAAAAGAAAAGCAGAGGTTAGTTGGGGATTCGGATTGCCCACGCTGGAAATGAGTGATTACAATTTTAAATAGGGTGGATGAGATAGGCTTCATTGAGAAAATGACATTTGAACAAGAACTTGAAGAATTTTAATAAGCATTGGCTTGTGGAAAAGACTATTTTAAGGAAGGAGATTGCATCAAAATCATAATTCATTTTTATGTTCATCCTAGGAGCCTAGTACTAAACTGACGCAAAACAGGCACACAAAAATATACTGAATAACTAAATGTATAAGCAAATTAATGGTATCACCTAGTGCACTTGTCCAAATGTGAATAGCCCCATTTAGTTGGAAAGTGGTGTGTTTGTAGCAGAATCACCGTAGCAAAAGCTAAAAAGTTAGGTCAAAGCCTTATTTCAAGTTCAAAGACACAGGATTTTGTAGGAAATTCGGCATAGCATTGAAAATTACTGAAGTTTTTAACTAGAGTCAAGGTGTTGTGGAAAAGAGGAAAAGACTGGTTAACAGAGTTTTGCCTTAAAGGGATGTCTGAATTAGATTATATGTGAGGTATCAGACTGGAGATAGGAGAGGTGATTAATAGGCTCTTAAATATTCTTTAAAAGAGATAACACAGACTTCATCTCAGATTATGATATTGGAACTTGAACGCCGGGCCTTACACAAAAGAAAAGATTCATTCATTTAGAGATTTTTTTAAAAAGTCATATAATTAAAACTCAAAAAGAAAAACAAAATAAAAAGCGAAGACTTCAATCAATCATTATTGACAAACCAAGAGAAGCCATCAATACCTGAGAAAGAGCCATAGTCCTTTGCCAACTATACTAGCCTCCTTTTCATCCTTCATAACCACTTCCCTTTAGCACACCGTGCTCTACAGACAAACTGGGTTCTTTCCCACCTCTCTTCCTGTGCTCAGGCTATAGCATTTATTCTTTTGTACTCAGTCTGACAAGCTCCTACTTATCCTCCGAGACCCACTTCATATGTCATTTAATCTCCAAGTTAACTAATTTGGCCTGAAATGAAAAGCAAGTTTGAGATACAGGTTTCAGGCTCAGTAACAAGTAGTAGAAATGCTGATAATTGATGAGAGTGGCAAAGGAAAAAAACATTACAGAAAAAAGATGTGAAGGGAAATGAGCAAACCCACTTATATTTCTAAAGTATATGCTACCTTTGCATGTTTCTTCTGCATTATTTAATTTTTAAGCTAAATAAATTTACTGTTAAAGGAAACTGTAACTTGGGACGCCTGCATGGCTCAGCGGTTGAGCGTCTGCCTTTGGCTCAGGATGTAGTCCCGGAGTCCTGCAATTGAGTTCCACATTGGGCTCCTTGAGGGAAGCCTGCTTCTCCCTCTGCCTGTGTCTCTGCCTCTCTCTGTGCATCTCTCATGAATAAATAAATAAAATCTTTTTAAAAAAAGGAAATATAACAACATCGTTTCCATTCTTCAATCATATTTCTGAGAAAATAAAATTTGCAAGGAACAGAATCAAATTATTTTTGTACATAAGGAAATAATAACATCTTAATTTTTATCCATGCTAAAAAGTAGGTTTTTAAACTTAATTCATGACCAATGCATGTTATTCATAGTATTTTTAAATAGTCTTAAGATAGAAAACAAATACCTAAATTTTCCTAACACTGAAAATATTCCTCTCTGCTGATACTTT
This sequence comes from Nyctereutes procyonoides, assembly GCF_905146905.1. Classification (NCBI taxonomy): domain Eukaryota; kingdom Metazoa; phylum Chordata; class Mammalia; order Carnivora; family Canidae; genus Nyctereutes; species Nyctereutes procyonoides. Next base: position 21,874,477 of record NW_026575121.1, read on the forward strand.
TATTTTTTTTAATTTTTTTTAATTTATTTATTTATGATAGTCAGAGAGAGAGAGAGAGAGAGCAGAGAGAGAGAGAGAGAGGCAGAGACACAAGCAGGCTCCATGCACCGGGAGCCCGATATGGGATTCGATCCCGGGTCTCCAGGATCGCGCCCTGGGCCAAAGGCAGGCGCCAAACCGCTGCGCCACTCAGGGATCCCTCTGCTGATACTAAAAGGATAAAAAATATTTAGGGGTGCCCGGGTGGCTCAGTCAGTTAAGTATCTGCCTTTGGCTCAGGTTATAATCTCATGGTCCTGGGATGGAGCCCCATGTCAGGCTCTCTGCTCAGTGGGTAGTGCGCTTCTCCCTCTCACTGTCCCTTTGTGCTCTCTCCCTTTCTCTCAAATGAATAAATACTATCTTTAAAAAACATTTATATAAAATAATATCTTTATTGATATTACTGATGTACGTTTATTGAGTATTTATATGACCCTGCCATTTTTCTAAGTACTTAACATCCTTTACCCATTTATAAAATGATAGATGAAGACTAGCTTGTATTATAATTATCCACATTTTACGAAGATTCACTAAGACCTAGAAAGGCAAAATATCTTCCTGAAATCACATAGCTAATAAATTCAACGCACAACTAAGTTTGTCTTAATCAAAAGCTTATTTTCCAACTACAGAGCTAAACTAGCTTTTGGAATCACCATACTCTAATAGAAGTGGGAAATTTGATATTTAAACTAAGATTCAAATACACAGTTACCATGCTTCTATGAACCACATCAGTTAGAATAAAAGAGCAAAATAATTTCAAGACTATGTAAAACATTGAAAAGTTGTGCCATGAAACTTTAAGAGTTATGTCCCTGAAAATTATTTCACCAGACACAAAGGAACAAGAGTAGGAGCTATGCTGTGCTTCCGGGAATCCAAGTTTTAGTTTGTTTCTTACTGCTAACAAAACAAGGGTAGAGAAATCCCAAAATGGGAAAAGCCATGGCTTGTTCCCTGCCTGGCATGGTCTGAGAATGCTCTTGGTACAGCATTCTAAGTACCTAGGAGAGAATGTCAATCCCCTTGGTTTAATTAAAACTGGAGTTGTTTGGCTGTGACTGAAAGACAGAGAGAGAGCAACATGGGATCTGAGAAGTAGGAGGAACAGACGGAGTCGTGTACTCCTAGTGGGACGGAGGGACAGGAGAGTCCCCCATGGTAATTATGAATCCCAGAAACCCTGCTTAAGAAGATAACCTTCCAGAAACAACTAGTAGCCATACCAAAAACATGAATGCACTTGCTATATTAAGCATTTTTAGCTTTTACTTCTTATTCCCCTAGCTTTAATTTCTACCAGTACAGGTGAGTATTCTGTGGAAAGCTTGTAAGAAATCAGTTATTGTCAGGAAGATTTTTCAGCTTAATTACTATGCCTCAAAGTTTCCACACAAAATAAATATAGGTTTCTCCTGTATTATGTCATTTGTAAAATAAATATTTATTATTTGAAATAATGCTATGACCTTGTTCCCAACGTCTCCACAAATGGTTACAACCAAACTACCTTAATATAAGTAAGTGAGTTAAATTTTCCATAGAATGTCTTTAAGATTCCTTGGGGTAAATATTTGTAAAAGATTCAAAACATTTATTTTCATGTAAAACCATCAATCTATCAATATTGAAATATGGACAACATAGCAATCATTAAGAGAAATGCTTATTATTAAAAATCTAATTTACTACATCCATAAACTCACACTAAGAGATTTTACTGAGATTTTAAAGTTGCCTAGAATAATTCATAAGCTCTTAAAATCCTAATTTAACTCAATAAACAAAGATACAATAAATTTCTCAAAATGTATATCAAAATGTGTATCATCTAGGTGTGTCCTTGAAACCATACTTCATACCTAGTTATAATGGTAATAAAATATGTTCAAGACTGAATTTTTTTTTAATTCATGAAGCTAGTCCCAACAGTCACTATTCTTTTTTTGAAATGAATTTAACAACCAGGACTCTAAGAGATCCGATTTTTGCACTCCTTATTTTTCCCCCATTTAAAAAGACAACTACCAAATATTAGAGATCAGTGATTATTCCTGTTTGGTTTCCAAATAGGATTAATGATGTGCTAAATCTAATTAGTCATATAAGTTAACTTTCACTGAAACAAAGTTAGCCTTCCTAAGAGAGAGTTTAATCTTCCATGAATTTCCTTCTTTCTGTTCATTTGCCATCTGACGATACTTTTATTATCAGGTTTATTATGCTGTTTGTGTCTCTAATGGAAAATATTATGAATGGTATTAGAAAGGGACATATTGACTAGTCTGTTAATTATCAGTGTGTCTAGTGCTTTCATTTTCAGACATCTACCTCTGGGTCTTTCTGTAGTTTTATGTGGACATGGAGCCTGTTTAGGGTTGCTTTTTTGTTTTGTTTTCTTTTTTTGGTTGTTGTTTTAATGTTAAACATAACAGTATTGAGACAGAGGGGTTTTAATGTTTTTTAAAGATTTTATTTGAGAGAGAGAGCACAAGCAGGGGCAGTGGCAGAGGAAGAGGGAGAAGCAGGTACCGCACTGAGCAAGAAGACCAATGTGGGGCTGGATCCCACGACCCTGAGATCATGACCTGAGCTAAAGGTCGATGCTTAACAGACTGAGCTATCCAGGCGCCCTGAGACAGAGATGATATTAAAAGAGTCCACATCAGTTTATAAAAATTCTTGTTACCTCATATTGGTCTTTACCAGTTTTATTTTCTACAATCTCCCAATCAAACTGATTGACCTGGTTCATTTATGGAACTTTTTCTCAATTATAAGTGTACACACATCACATATACAGAAGAGCACATGATTTAGGAATCCATTATATATAGCAAATATACTGGAAGTACTGTTATATTTTATTTTATTAAGATTTTACTTATTTGACAAAGAGACTGAGAGAGAGGGCACAATCAGGGGGAGCAAGAGAGGGAGAAGCAGGCTTCCTGCTGAGCAGGGATCTGGATGTGGGCCTGGATCCCAAGACCATGTGATCATGACCTGAGCCAAAGGCAGATACTTAACCAACTGTGCCACCCAGGTGCCCCAGGAAGTACCATTAGATTTTAAAAGCAGTTTTATAGGGCTGTTTGGGTGTCTCTGTTCATTAAGTGTCCAACTTTAGATTTGGGCTCAGGTCATGATCTCAAGGTCATGAGATCCAGCCCCAAGTCACACTCCAAGCTTAAAACGGAGTCTGCTTGAGATTCTCTCTCTCTCCCTCTGCTTCTCCCCCTGCTCACCCCGGCTTACCTCCACCCACTCTCTCATGGTTTCTTAAATAAATAAATAAATAAATAAATAAATAAATAAATATCTTAAAAAAAATAAAAGCAGCTTTACAAATAACTTTTTTTTGCAACAAAGATATTATATATATGAATGTGCATATATATGTGTGTATATATATATATAGTCTATATATAGTCTCTATATAGATTATATATGTATATATACATATATATATGTATATATATAAAATATCTGACTTCTAGAAAGTTACTTATTCCAAAAACTTTCACATTTTGTCCCCTTACACTGGGCTTTGAACCACAGTTTAAATTTCAAAAATAGAGGGAAAATAGATTCAATCAATTTACCTCCTCATTCTATAGTATGTTTATTATTAACATATCATCACCATATTATTTTAAGAATCTACAATGATGGAAGTTTACTTTCACATTTTAATCTTTATTCTATCTGAGGGTATCTTCACTAGATTTTTTTTTCTTCAGCAGAAGTAGCCCACAGCAGATGCACATATTATTAGATAGATCTAATATTACTGGACTTGGAATATACTTAGAAACACCCTACCAATTAGTTAAATGAAGATTCAAAGGAAACCAATATCGTATGAAGTAAGAATTCTCATTACTTCATATACTGCCAAAGAGTCTGTCTCACTTGTAAAATCAGTCATGATACATTCTTAAGATTTTTACTCTCTAGTCTATCCATTATAACTACAAAATTAAATAACATTTTACAGAAACTATTTTAATGATTGCTACTTATTATTAGAGAATAGCATAGGAAGAAAGAGCCTTTATTTTTAAAAAATAGTCTCTTTAGAAGGCATAGTATCTGTCATGAGTTCTCTATCCCACTAGTCTCTAGGGAAGGCAGATGGATGTGCCCATTCCCATGTGCAGGGGAGATCTAAAAGACCTGACTGAGTTTCTGATAAATCTTCTCTATAGTCCCATTAGTTTTGATGAAGTTCTTTGAAAAACTGAGAAGAGAAAAATGCCTTTGAAAAATGCTCCTATTCTGCAGTGTGGTGTTACCAGGATTCTGATTTATTCCATAGAAAGGATTAGGTCACAGAGGAAAAAAATAACTCTTATTTTCCTTAGATATATTAATTTGTTTAGTGCAGACATATAGTTAAAAACCACATTATAGATTTAGAAAATTCTTACAGTGCTGTACATTAATCAGATTCTTTTAAAATATTCACACAAAATATCAGTTTCTTATATTAAAAAAGGAATTTATACCTTATACTTCGTTATGAGCATTTCATTACATAGACCATATCTTAAAACAAATATGTCTTTAAAGTTTTTGGCAGCAAGCAGTAAACTGTAGGCTTCTAAGGAGTCCAGGTTGGAATCCAGTTTTTCTTATTTGGTAAATGTGAGATTTTGGAGACGTTTCTTGAATTAGTTGTGCTTTAATTTTCTATAAAGTGGGAAGGGAAATATTAGATTAATGGGATTTGGTAAATGAGTAAATGAGCTGTTTTATTTAAGGCTCTTGTTATTCCTTATAATAACAGATAATTAAATGCATTAGCCATTGTTGTTATTGCTGTTTGTTGTTGTTGATGATGATGATGATGACGATTAGCATTAGAGCTGTCCAACCAATCTTCAAGGCAGGTATCTCTAACTGTGTATGTCAACAATCCAGCAAAAAATAAAAGGTGTACTTTGAAGTACTCCATGTAACAAATACTTTTTTTTCCAAATTATTTGTGGCATCATTTTTCTCCTCTCTGTCTCTTTAGCAGACATTAAACAAGGCTCCTTTAGGAAAGAGGTGGATGCGGGAGGAAGAGGTTGTGCAGCAAGTGTTTCCTGTTTTAAAATGTCACACAGGAGATGAAGGAAATCTGAAGAAAAAAAAAAACTAAGGCAAGCAGAATCATAGATTTCTCAGCTACATCTTTATGAAAAACATGGTAGAAAGAGGAGTTTGGGTGAGGGAGGAGTGGGGAATTTGGTTTAGTGAAGTAAGGGGACTTTCTTTTATTATATGAATTCACTTTAAATCATTGTGGGTTTTGGGCAGCCTGGGTGGCTCAGCAGTTTAGTGCCACCTTCAGTCCAGGGTGTGATCCTGGAGACCCCCGGGATCGAGTCCCATGTCAAGCTCCCTGCATGGAGCCTGCTTCTCCCTCTGCCTGTGTCTCTGCTTCTCCTCTCTCTCTCTCTCTCTCTCTCTCTCTCTCTCTCTCTCTCTTTCTCATAAATAAATAAATAAAATATCTGTTTCTTAATTTTTAAAAAATAAATAAAAATTGTGGGTTTTTTTTATTTTGGTTTGTTTAGGGTTCGGGTAAGTGTGCTTGTCTAGCAGTAAAACTAGGCAAAAACAGAGCTAGATGGGCTTTTCTGTGTAGCTATGTCTGTACTATTAATCACTTTGTCCTCAGAATTCCTTCTCCACGCCTTCTTCCACACTCCTGCTTTAAAACTTTTAAATGTGCCTTACATTTTCCTCAAACATTCCATGTGAGCTCCCCACGGGTGGCACCCTATATCTGATGGGTCACTCAGTTTTCCTGCCATCAAACACGTCTTCAGGCCTTTGTGCTTCCTGTAGTGGTGATCATATTAATTTATATGATAATGTCAATATGTACATTTCAAAAATGTCTTTCAGGGGCACCTAGATGGCTCAGTGGTTGAGTGTCTGCCTTTGGCTCAGGGTGTGATCCTGGAGTCCTGAGATCCAGTCCTGCATCAGGCTCCCCACAGGGAGTCTGCTTCTCCCTCTGCCTATGTCTCTGCCTCTCTCTGTGTGTCTCTCAGGAATGAATAAATAAATAAAATCTTTAAAAAAAAAAAAAAGAAAAGTCTTCCAGAGATAATATACACATTCTAATTTTCAAACATTAGGAATGAATTTAGCTAGGGTAGCAGGTGATGATTACATCCTGTCAGTGAAAGTGAAGAATGAATACGGTATTTCAATATCCTTTAAATAATATATTTCTACTTATTTCACAGGTATTTTCTCCTGCCCTATATCCAGAATGGCTTTATATAAGGTTTAGATGATAAATCTAAAAAATAAGTAGCTGGCATCATTAAATAATGGGATTAAAATTGGATCTCACAGGGAAAATATAATACTTAAGTCCAAGCCCTTAGAGAATGGGATCTATTTAAAACATGAAGAATGGACTGGAAAAAATATAAAACAGGAATAGAAATGGAGTGGACATCTCTCGTAATCTAGGTCATTGGTTCTGAATCCTATCTGAAATTATCGGAACTACCTGGGGAACTTATTAAAAATACAGACTCCCACGTCTCAACCCCTAAAGATTTGGTTGATGAGATCTGGAAATAAGTATTTTTAGTTATATCCCGGGTGATTTTATACAATCCCTTCCACACGGGTCCTTGGGCCATCATTTAGAACTCAATAACCTAAAGAAGAGGGAAGATCAGTGAAGGGAAATATTTAAAAACAGATTTTTTTGGCTTTATATGTTTCATTAAGATCATTTATTCTAAAAGTATCTCTTTGGGACCATTAATTTGAATGTAATTTTCATTTATTTAGCTCCTATTATGTGATATATATTACTATATATTTTACTATTATAACAACTATGCATTATATATTTTAATAAGATATAAATAGTTATATTTATGACTTTAAAGGGAAATAATTTCACGGGTTTTTCAAGTTTTTAAATCTAATTCAATTGCAAGTGGAAATGTTAAAATTTCCTAGGAAGAAATACTTTTTTTTTTTTTTTGGAAGAAATACTTTTTAAAGGATGTAATCCATCTAAGCCCAATTTGGTCTCCTGTATCAAGATATATATATATATATATATAAAATACTGAAGCTCGAATACATATTATTTATAATATTTATATTTATAATATATATTTTTCATAATTATAATATATATTCAAGCTTTAGCAATACTGCCAGTGTATGAATATATTATAATGAAATATCCCAAAGAGTATGAAAATGTATTCTGAAATTTTTTTTTATGGAAATTCTTCCTAAGTTTATAAAAGTAAAAAGAACTATTCTCCAAAACCTTTTATAGCAGCAATATCTATGACAAGAGTGGAAATGACTAAATATATTTTAGACTATCAATCCAATGATATTACAATGAATATTGTGCTTCCATCAAAATGATAATAGTGAAAATGTGAAAATGTTTGAAAATATTTAAGATATAATTTTGAGTAAAAAAGCGAAGATAATAAATTTGTAGATATATGTGTATCATAGTGCAAAGAACAAAAGGGAAAGAGCTACAACATAAATCATGATAAAATAGAGGGATTATGAGATATTTGGAAATATTTATTTAAATTTTAAAGTATTACTTATATTTATCAACTTAGAAAATGTGTAAATAAAGTATTTTTTTAAAATTAAAATTCTCTGTATGGCAAGAAATACTACATTAATTTGGCTTAGAAATCTTTTCAGTATTTTGTCATTTGTGGAATTGAAAGCACTATTCTCTCCTAACTTTCTTGAGTAGTTGGAGTATTGGGTAAACAGAAGGGAGAAGACATAACTTCCATTCACTCATTCAGCAAGAAGTTACTAACCCTATACTATGTTCAGGCCATGCAGTGGAATTTAAATAAGGATCCTCATGTGTATATGCAGGTGATGTCCTGCTCATTTTGGCTAGTGCTGATCAACAATTTGTGTGGCCAAACCTCAGTACCTATAAACCTTTGAGTCCTTGTGACTGAGACTAATATTTTTATTCAGGTATCTTTCATAACATGTAAGACAGCCAATTTGAGAGTGGTGAGGACAGTCATGAGTAAAACAACTTCACACAATTAGAGACATAGAATGCAGTTTATATACTGCTTTAGAAATAACTGGTATATGGAAAATGCTTTTGGTCTTGTGTGACTATACACAAAAAGAAGGCTTCTAATCAGAGCTTACTTCACCATTCATATTAGCATAAAATACAAATACATTTATTATGTATACAGTGCAAAAGTACAAATGAAACAGGCAGATTTTATTAAAGTTTGGATAATTCCCAATCAGCTTCGGATATAATATGTACATTTTGGAATAAAAGAATGAAACAAAACCATAATAATATGGAACAAAATAATGAAAAGCTCTCAACAAATCCTTTGTTTCTGTTTACAGTCTTTCTAGCAGTTAAAATTGCTAGAGCCTATTCAAAGTTACTGGAAAGTAAAAAGCACTAAAACCAATAGTGGATTTTTTTTTTTAAGGTAAAGCTACCCACTGGGAAAAGAACTATATCACATTTCTTTTCTATGTAAACAATTCAAGCAAGAAGAAATCAGCTAGTGCACAATCTATAAAACTGTTAGTTTATTCTTTTGCAAGGTGAGGGGGGTATGTTATTATATACATTGTTTTGTATTATGTTGCTATCCAGGAAGTATGCTAACTCTATACTTCCAGTCCTGCAACCAACTCCAGTCCCTTTCACCCCATTGGGTACCAGATACTTTTTAATTGGATATGTCATGGATATCCCAGAGTTCGCATGTTCAAAGCAGACTTTTTTTTTTTTTTGACTTAATGGAGGTCAATTCCTCTCTCTGGTCCTCCCTACACTCATCTCAAAGATAAGGATAATAGTCCTGGCCCTATTTGTATGATAGGAGTGATGAAAGAATAATTTTTTAAAATTATTTTATTAAATAAAATAAATGTTGGGGGAAATACAGAAGATGCTATACAACTCTAGGTAGTATAACTGTTATTTCCCTTCTTTTATTCTACATGTTACTTATAAATGATGAAAGAGAACAAGAAAAAATAAATCTGTGCTGTTGCTATTGTAGAATTCAAACTTCCATTTTCTGATGCCTCTGAGTGGTTCTGTGGTTTGTTCATGTTCAGATTTGTATCTCTCTCCCCAGTTTATATAGATAGCCAATTATGGTTTGAGGAAGAGAAGATGCTAGAAATCTGGAGATACCAAACCCCTACATCCATAAAGTCTCACATCTTTATGTCACCTGCTGCAGTCTTGAGGCCTTGAAGGTTTCCCCACTCCCCTCCCTGGGATACTGATTTGGGAGGATGTCAGCCCTGAATGAGTCCCATTGTCAACCTGAGACTTTAGGAGACACCTCCAGTACAGAAATGAAAAGAATTTACAATGTGCACTGAATATGTCTTAGTCTGGGTCTCTAACTACATTTAAAACAGAATCTTCTATCCCTTCCATCATCCATCAATCCCATCTTCTCTTTCCAGCAAACTACCTCTAAGTCCTCAACTTTCACTCTTTGGTGTCCGAAGTAACCTGGACACCCAGACTCAACCTGAATCAAACCTCCTTCATACTTGACAGGCAGCAATCAAATCTAGTCAGTTTCCCCTTCTTATAAGCCTTCTTCTAAGCATTATATACTACCAACTCAACAGCACTATCACTTGCCTGTCAGCCTCTAATCTAGCCAATGCTCAGTACTAGGAATGTGCCTAAACCCCCTCTCACTCAGAGGATGCTATTCCCTAACCCATGTTCATTATAGGGAGCCCAGAGCCCATCATCTAATGCAGTGACTTTCAAACTTGAGTGTGTATCATAATCACCAGGAAGGCTTGTTAAAACAAAGTCTGCTAGCCTTACGTTGGAGATTAGGCCCTAAAATATTAGTCTTTCTGACAAGTAACTAGATGAGGCTGATACTGCTGGTCCTGGAACTATACTTTAAGAACCACTGTTCTAATATGTTCTAAACTCCTTCTGAGGTTTCAGAGCTCTCTGTAATTTGAGGCCACCCTACTCATTTCATTTCACTTAATAAATACTTCTCTTAGATAGATGTGGATTCATAGTGAAGGTAACACATCAGTCCCTTCATTTGCACAGGCCTCCTCAAAGGCCTTATGTGTATTCTCTTCCTTAAAGAGAGCTCTAAAAATATATGCTTTAAGTCACACAGACTGGATCCTCCTCTGCTGCTAGGGATCTAGAGTTTTGCACTGATTTATGAGCATGTTAAACTTCTTTACATTTATGTACCCCATCCAATCTGTTCCTTTTGCCTTGTAAATCCTTCAGCCCTCACTCTGCACTTGCTTTTCTCCCACAGCAAATTCCACCCATTTTTTTACTACCAAAACCATTTCTTTATTTACTAGACTGACTAGCCCTTTTTTTACCAACTGTCAACTGCTTTGTGTTGCTATTAGATCTTTATGTGTTTTTCTTTAAAGATAATATGTGTAAAAATCCTTTTGGATATTACTTGCCAAGCGACATATCCATCAGTTAATAAATCAATGTTAGAGAAATGTGAAGAATAAGTTAATCATGTTAGTTAAAATAACTATAACAATAGCAGCCGGTATTTACTGAAGACTTTCTAACCCTCAAGCACCATGCTATGGCTTTACACATAGAGTTTCATTCTAACCTTACATTTTCCCTAAAATAAGCTACCATTATCGTTGCAATGATTGCTTTGCTTTAAGATAAAACTGAGGCACAGAAAGGTTAAATAACTTCCTCCAAGTCCCTCAGCTAATATAGAGTACCTATTCCAACTCCAAACTATAGGACTCCAAAACCTTAACTTTTAATCAGCTAAACTAGAAACTGTAATCCCTTCTGTTTAGGAGCAGTGGATGTGGGGAGGTTCTTTCAATCATCTTTTCTTCTATTACCTACAAAGCCTGCAAGGCAAGATGCTAATAACAGTTGAAGCACAACAGCACCATGGATAACAGCACTCCACCAACTCCAAACAGAACACATACACTTGGAAGCCAGAAGAATAATACTGAAGAATATCAGAAATGATATAGCTTCCAGACTGATAAAATACTAGTTAATAGATTGTGATAGTTGCTATCATTTTGATGAATGTTCTATTAGATTCAGAATTCCATATTAATAGATTATCCTGATCTCTTTGCAATATTCTTTTCCTTGCTTGTGTATATATTGCTCAGTTTGTAACAACTTTTAACTCATGCAGAGATTCCTCGTCCCAATGACAGAGATACTACACCTCAGGGCATATTAACATTTCCACTGAACTTTACTAGTTTAAAGGAAAGTAATTCAAACTCAGATCAGTCACCTTTGGCAGTAGATAGAAAACAGCTGGTAAACTCAAATGTGGAAGTATTTGACTTCCATTTTTCTGTTAAATACTTAGTTCTCACTCTCTGCCGGTTAACCTTCTATGGATTCAAAAAATTTCACAAATTATATTAATTATAATATTAATCATAATATTCATGTGACTTAGAAAGAAGGTGACTAATACAATTCTTTATATCAACATCAAACTAAAGAAAAAGTTAAGACATATATGTAACATCTGAGCAAAAACTTCTGACTTTACTTAATATACTATCACATTTTCTCTTCATGTATCATTTTTAATCATTCCTTTCTGATATTATAGCATCAACTCCATGATAAAATGATATCAAATGTGTACTTACAGAATTGATATTCATAACTTACTAGGCACATGTTATGAACAATTTAACCATAAGGAAACAGAAAAGTCTATATTCATATCCTACATTTATAGTCTAAAGTCTAATAAAACAGAATATTACTAAAAGATTTAATCCGGTTTATCATTAATTAAATGATTTTTATTTATTTAACATAATAGGGATACCAAAATACTAGTTTTCTAAAACAAAAGCATTTCATTCTTGTCTTGGGAGATGAAAGTTTTGCTAAAATGCTTTTCATTAGGGTATCTGTTAAGTAATTACTTGAGCAGTGAGTTTACTACTGAGGAAATATTTTTGGTGTGCAAATAATTAAATGTTTTGTGTGCAGCACCAACCCATCACAGTTATGCAAGAGACTGCATATGAAACATCACTAGGCCATTATAATGGGATCTGAGGCATTTTCAATCAGAGAAACCTCTAAAAAGCTCATCAAATTAAATGTACATAGATAAATAATAGTATCAACAAATGATAGCCGGAGAGCTTACTGTTGTGGCCGTCTTCATGAAATTATCCTGCAAAAATCTTTTGCTTTTACGATAGATGTTAATGTTTCAATATCCTATTCCTTAAAGAAAAGTCTATGTGGCCACTAATATTAGCAACCTGCGCTCCAAACTAACAATGTGCTGATTTTCAAATTCATCTCTGTTTTACTCAGCAAAAACAGCATGGCAACTCTTCTTTATAGTTGTATCAAGAGTACACAGTTCAGCTAGCTCAACTACCAATTAAACCATGAAGCTAAGAATAAATACAGGATCTCGCTTTGGGTAGAATATTCTGTGCAGAGTAGTAAGTCCATTTCTTTCATTTCGTTTCTCTTGTCTCTTTCCTTTCTTTCTGTTTCTCCTTCCCTTCTTCTTTCCTTCTTCTCTTCCTTTACTCTCTTTCCCTTTCTTTTTGAAATTCCAAAATCACTCTTACTTATATAGGTTTTATTTTTAAAAGTACTGGATGGAACTAGAGAGTATAATGTTAAGTGAAATAGAGGAAGAAAAATACCATATAATTTCACTCATAAGTGGAATTTAAGAAACAAAACAAATGAGCAAAGGAAAGAAAAAAAAAAGGAGAGAGAGTGACAAATCAAGAAACAAGCTCTTAACCATAGAGAGCAAACTGATGATTACCAGAGGGGAGGTAAGTAGGGGGACGGGTAAAATGGGTGATGGAGATTAAGGAGTGCACTTGTGAAGAGCACCAGGTGTTGTATGGAAGCATTGAATCACTATATTGTATACCCGAAACTAATGTAACACTGTATGTTAACTATACTGGAATTAAAATAAAAATCATAATTTTTAAAAAAATCACTGGATCTCAAAACAACAAAAATTTTGAACAGTGATTCTATTAATTGTTAAACTATGAGAAATTAAATAAATTTAACCTTTAATAAACTTATAGAGTGGGGAATCTGGGTGGCTCAGTGGTTGAGCCTCTGCCTTTGGTAATCCTGGGGTCCTGGGATTGAGTCCCATATCAGGGTCCCAGTGGGGAGCCTGCTTCTCCCTCTTCCTACGTCTCTGCCTCCCCTTCTGTGTCTCTCAGTAAATAAATAAATAAAATATAAATAAATAAATAAAGTTATAGAGTAAATTAATATTTAATTTAAATACTAGTAAATGAATATGAAAGTCATCAGCAAGGAATGAGTTATGCATAGCATGTATACAGCACCTGGGCCATATTCAGAACTCAACAACTCTTCTCTAATAGTATTTTTAATAATGGTTGCATTATTGATAACTATTAGATTTAGTGGGATTTAGGCTGTAGTCAAAACAGCAAAACAGTGTTTAAATAATCTGGTAGCCTGTTTGTGTGTATGTGTATGCAGGAGAGAAAGACAGAAAGAATCAGAATAAACCTGGCCAGTGGGTCTTCTATAATGAGTTATAGTCTTTTTCAAGGTACAACAAGCAAATTATTACCAACGGTATTTAATTACTTTATTCTAATTTATCACTGATGCAAGAAGGAAAGAAAAAAAGCAAAACAAACCGTGGGACCTCAAGATTTCTCCTGCTGAATGAACACTGATAAGAAAATTCTGAATCACTGTTTCACCCAGTTTATACTATTCACGGACTAATGAACAGGAAGAGTACAAATGAATTTAATGGTTAGAGAATCACATTGTTTTCTACCTCATGAACAGCAGAGACAGCCTCTGATTCATCCAGCTTCTACCCCCATAATTGGGATGGTTTCTACACCTTCCTCCTCCAACTAACTCATCAAATAGTTAACACTGAAAACACTCAATTATAGACAAATATTTCCTTTTTTATGTAAAAAGATTAACCAGTCATGCTGTTGAGAAAATTCGACAGTGTTATTATATCATGAAAAGCCCAGAAGATCAATTGTAGAGGACCTAAGTGTAAATTGGCTGGCATTAGACATCATGGCAAAAAGAACACACGTCCCAGACCTACAGGAGATAATTAGGGCCAATTACTAGATGAAGTCACTGTATTCATTTAAGACCCAGACAATGTGTCAAAGTGTGTGTGTGTGTGTGTGTGTGTGTGTGCATGCGCACTTGTGAATACCATAAAAATTGTGCCATAACAAAATTATAGCTGTGATCACATAGTATTATTCTTTATTTTTTTAATAAATTAATTTTTATTGGTGTTCAATTTACCAACATACAGAATAACACCCAGTGCTCATCCCGGCAAGTGTCCCCCTCAGTGCCCGTCACCCATTCACTCCCACCCCCCGCCCTCCTCCCCCTCCACCACCCCTAGTTCATTTCCCAGAGTTAGGAGTCTTTATGTTCTGTGTCCCTTTCTTATATCTCCCACACATTTCTTCTCCATCCCCTTATATTCCCTTTCACTATTATTCATATTCCCCAAATGAATGAGAACATACACTGTCCTTCTCCGGTTACTGTGGCCAAGTTCAAAAAGGGTGTTGCCTGAGTTCTCCTCTGGGATTTTGATGGAATCTTGTCTCACATTTAGATCTTTCATCTATTTTGAGTTTATCTTTGTGTATGGTGCAAGAGAGTGGTCCAGTTTCATTCTTCTGCATGTGGATGTCCAATGTTCCCAGCACCATTTATTGAAGAGACTGTCTTTCTTCCAGTGGATCGTCTTTCCTCCTTTATCGTATAATAGTTGACCATAAAGTTCAGGGTCCACTTCTGGGTTCTCTATTCTGTTCCATTGATCTATGTGTCTGTTTTTGTGCCAGTACCACACTGTCTTGATGACCACAGCTTTGTAGTACAACCTGAAATCTGGCATTGTGATGCCTCCAGATATGGTTTTCTTTTTTAAAATTCCCCTGGCTGTTCAGGGTCTTTTCTGATTCCACACAAATCTTAAAATAATTTGTTCTAAGTCTCTGAAGAAAGTCCATGGTATTTTGATAGGGATTGCATTAAACGTGTAAATTGCCCTGGGTAACATTGACATTTTCACAATATTAATTCTGCCAATCCATGAGCATGGAATATTTTTCCATCTCTTTGTGTCTTCCTCAATTTCTTTCAGAAGTGTTCTATAGTTTTTAGGGTATACTTTGAGAACCATATTCTTTATTAGTAAAATTTCTATAATTAGAAAAGGGATACATGGTCACGATGAAAAATTCAGCCTATCTAGGTGAGTGTATTGGAAAAGCATAAGTCATCTATGAAACCACCACTCAGGAATAATCAGTGCAAGAATCATATTATATTTTTTCTAGAGTTTTTTTCTAAATATATGCTTGTGATACACACACACACACACACACACACACTTCTCCTTCCTAAAATATGGATGATTCTTTTGTATCTTACTTTTTTTACTTAAATTTATAACAAGGCTTTTTTCCAATAGCATTAAATATTAAGTAAAAAATTATAATTGCATGCTATGGACACACCATATACATTTAACCATGTATCTATTTCTAATAAACTCTATGCATAATTCTTTCTCCATATGTCTGATTTTTTTCATTGACATAAACCCCAGGAAATAGATCAAGGTTTTGATTTTCATATGCTGAGATTATGACAAAATGCTTTTTTAAAAATATATCATTCAAAGCCATGTGTTGACCATATAACCTATGATTTGTGCATAGACTGGGCCTCCTCACTTGCCATTCTTCAGATGATAAACTCCCCTTAACTATAAAAAAAAGACAAAGTAGCCAAGAGACGAAAGGCCCTGAGGGTGGCAGACACCACAAAGGAAAAGGTTGCCATCATGAGGCAAGTATTCTCTGGATCCCATGTTCTTGTTCCTGTTCTCAGGGTGTATAACCCAAAGCTCAGGCCATTGGCCCATTTTGAACTCTGTTTACTTGCTCTTCACAACTGTTTCTATACCCTTAATACTTAGGGACTTAAAAGTCAGATCAAAATATGTTCTCCTGTTCAAACTTGAAACCAGTCAGAACTATACACTTCTTTTGCCTTTCTTAAATCTAGGCAATTTAATCATCCCCATCCCCACTCAAAGAAGATCACTTTCTATAACTTCTGACATACACATCTTGCTGGAATATTATCCAAAGACGGCTGTTCTGGGCCTGGCTAAAAAGTAAGATAGTCTTCTCTAGATGTCTTTTGTGTAAACAAAGAACTGGCTCTTTGAGGAAGTAGGGCTGCCACAGGCAACAAAGGCACAGGCCCCTGCTGGACTCTTTCATGTCTCTTGCCTTGCAAAATGTCCTTTCTAGGTTGACTGTGTCCTCTAGAATTTTCATTCACTTGCTGAGAGAAAATACATGTCCTCAATCTTTTCCCCGACAACATTCTATTGCTCCACTTACCTGAAGTCTATAATATCATTGCTTTTATCTCAGTGCTACCAGGCACACTTAATCACATCTACCTGGCTTCCCTTTCTATTTCTTTTAACAAAGTTCTGAGTTATAACTACCCTACTCAAAATACCCATCCCTCCCTCCACTGAACACATACCACTAATCCTTCAGCAAATGACCTATTTCTACACCACCAGTAGCTGACTTGTTTACAGTCCTTGGGAATAAGTGGCTCAATTAATTTTGGACTGTGTTTTTGATCTTATTCTTCTTCCACTTCTTACAGCTTTACTCTAAGAAAGCTGTATTCCTGGACTTTCATTGCTTCTACCTACCTTTTTTTCTTTCTTTTTCCTCTGCTTGTAGATATGTTAAAATATCCTCCATAGTCAAAGATCTCTTTTGAGCCTAGTTCCTCTTCAAGAGGATGTCTTGTCTTTCCTTTCCTTAGTTACCAAACTTTTTGAATTATCTAGCTTTATCTTCTGTTTACTATAATATAAGCATCACATTCCATCCCACAGTAAATTTGTAATTGTTCTTCCAGAGATCAATTCTTGGTCTTACAAAATGAGTTTGGGGCTTAATGAAGTCTCCTTGACATCACTAAAGCTTTTAGTAATATGATATTCATTTTTTGAGATTTTCTTCTAGAGCTTTCATTGCATTATTCACTTCTGTCTCTTCCTTTACAACTTTTATTCCTGCTATCTGCATGGACATGTTGTTTGGGAGTAACATCGTAAATGTTATTAGGTTTGGTCCTCCCTCTCTTGTATTCTTTCTCCCTCTATTCTCTTTGGAGAGGTACATTGACCTCTATTGCTCTGTTACCTCAACACAGGTAAATATCAAAGCTGCATATATTTGGTTAGATATTAAAAAATATATATAGCCTGATTTTTAAGTCAAGATTGGAATGTAAGGTACAGGGGACTATCAACCTGAAATTTATAAAGATCACACTTTGTTATTCCTTCCTTCCATTTAGTTTTGCTACCCCTCCTTACTTCTGATATTTGGTTAATGGTATCACCATCCACCCAGTCAACTCAATTTAGAAGTCTTCAAATCCTGTTTGATTTATCCTTCTTGGTTGTTGTTCCTCTCCACAACCCATTTTTTTTAAGATTTTATTTATTTATTCATGAGACACACACACAGAGAGAGAGAGAGAGGCAGAGACACAGGCAGAGGCAGAAGCAGGCTCCACACAGGGAGCCCAACGTGGGACTTGATCCTGGGTCTCCAGGTTCAGGTCCTGAGCTGAAGGCGGCGCTAAAACACTGAGCCACCTCGGCTGCCCTCCACAACCCATTTTTAATCTATTTTTCTCACTACCATCACAATCACCTTTCAAATACATAGAATAGATCATATACACAGATCAGATTCAAGAGGCTTAAAAACTGATGTTTCTTTTAATAGGATTCAAAATACAGCTACAATTCAACTCCTTTACATTTGGTCCCAATATCATTTTCTAATCTCTGTTCCTGCATAATTCTTTTTATTCCCTCCAAGCAGAATGAATCTCTATTTCATCTATGCTCCCATGGCTCGGTATTCATGGGGACAATTATAGCTCTCAACTCCTTCTGTTTTATTAAATTCTTAGCATATTTGTCCTTCCAGTTAGATCAAAAGTTCCTGAAAGGTAGCAACCACATTATTCATCTTTGTAACCTATACCAGCATAATTTCAGATAAATATTTTGGGCTCTATAAATGCTTTAAAAATTAATTTCAGTAGAGGTACCTGAGTGGCTCAGTTGGCTAAATTCCTGCCTCTTGATTTTGGCTTAGGTCATGATTTCAGGGTCTTGGGATGGAGCCCCACCTAGGGTTCCACACTCAGCAGGGAGTCTGCTTGAGGATTTCTCTCCTTCTCCCTCTGCCCTTATCCCCACTAATGCATGTGCTCACTCCTATCTAATAAGTCAATTTTCAAAAAATAAAAAAATAAAAATTCATGTGAGTAATGAAAATCACTCTGAAAACTATGAGAATGAACTGCCTTGAGATGAGGTTAATTCAATAACAAAACACACTTTATTTAGCATAGCTTAAAGTTTATTAAAATTTAGAGCATGTCTTATCGTCAGAAGGATTCCAGGAATTTTCTTGAGCATAGGCATGACTTCCTACAATACTCCTCATGATATTAACTGAAAAGTATGAATATATCTCCATGGTATAGATAAAGAAAATAAGACTAATAGAGGTTAAGTTACTTATCATTGTCATAAAGCCAGTGGGTGATAACAGTAGGGATTAAAAACACTTACTTTAAATTTCCATTCATTAACATATTCACTCCATGAAGCATTCATTCAATAGTAA
Source organism: Nyctereutes procyonoides (assembly GCF_905146905.1). NCBI lineage: Eukaryota > Metazoa > Chordata > Mammalia > Carnivora > Canidae > Nyctereutes > Nyctereutes procyonoides. The sequence continues at coordinate 21,893,380 of NW_026575121.1, forward strand.
CTCCCCATCTCTTTATGAGGACAAATGAGATAATGTCTGTAAGACAATTTGAGCTACTCAGGAAAAGCAGGCTATATAATTTAAGAGATGAATTTGATAAATTGGATTCACAAATAAGTGGATTGGCTCAAAGCCTCTACAGAGAGGAAGTTACTGTGTCATTTTTCCAATCATCATGCCAATTTACCTCAAGCTTTACAATCATACAAGTCTTCTATAAAACTCAGTAAATGAACTTCTTGAAAATGAGTTTTGGTCTCAATTCAGTAAATTTTATTTGTACTTTTCCCATATTCTTTAGAATAGCTCACTGACCTATTACATCACCAAAGCTACTACTCATCAAAATCAGAGTACAAGCATATTTGACTTGTTTCATGGCTAATATTTTAACAATAGTCTCAAATAACAATATTGATTTTATATAAAAGCATTTTCTCTTTCATATTATTACATTTATGGGTAGGTACTACATAAGAATTCACATAAGCCTTCAAAAGTGTACTTCTTGCACTGCAGTCTTTTTCAATAATAGCACCTACTACATAGGACCCAAGGGCACCCAGTAAGTGCTCAACGATATTTTCTACAAGACATTTTTTTTGTCCTCTGAGAGGATATCTAGCACTCTCAGAAGGGCAATACAATCAATGCAACCTCCAATAGCTCTGAATTTAACAATGTGAATGCCATTGAAATAGCCACATAATATGAAGAAGAAGCTCCGATACACAGGCAAATATGAATCATATGCAGGCCAGACAAAGCTAGCCATGTCCTGTTTTCCACTGTTTAGAAAACAGAATGATTTCATTTAGGGCATAATCGTGATCTGTTAAACAGAAATAGAGTAGAATTCAATTTGATTTCATAAGTAAACCCTGCTCCAAGAAAAGTGCCTCTATATAAACCAAAAATGCAATTTAAACAACACAATACATTTAGATATCTGAGCATTCATTCGGTTTTACTATAAATGAAGTTTCACTTTAAGTGAATTATACTGTCACTTTTGGGAATCTAAATAAATCTTGCTCTCTAAGCAATTTACAGATACTGATATTCCCTTACAGTTTTAAAATATCCCTGTTTACAAAGATAAGGCAGATGGGTACCAGCAGATGGGCACCATGAGGGGAAAAGGAGAGATGCCCACCTGTTACTGTGTATGTGCCCATGATCCCAGGTTTACTGAAGAAATAGTTCTATTTTTATATTTTTGTTTCAGCTATGAAGGAAGAATAGGATAAATCACAGCTAAAACATTTTTACTATTTTTGCATTTTTAGAACTTAAATATATTCCAACTGTAAAATAATGACTGTTTTTAACAACGATTACAAAACAAGAATTACAAAACCTTCAGGAATTCCAGAAAATTATTTCTGTGAAAGTCTGTGAGTAATTAAAACTATAGTGCAAATGAATTCATGTAGGGAAAAATATTTAAAGTTTTGCTGTCCACAGATAAAAATTACAAATCCAATAACCTCAGATTGATATTCCAGAAGGTACATATCAATTTAGAAGTAATGGTGTAGGTGAGGGAAGATAACTACTTTGAATACCCACACAAAAACAACTCAGATGGACTCAAGTAGAAGTATTTGGACATAGACACACTTATACACCCTTTTTTCTTTAGTAGTAATCCAACTCTTTGTTGTTACTGTTTATTTATTTTTTGTTTTACAAATTGACCTATCACTAACATGCAAGGTGTTCCTATCTGTTACCATTCTTTGGACATTGCCTTGTGATAGCCTATATGGCTCACAAGTTCACTTAGCAAATATGGACTAACTGTTAATTATGTCCAAATTATGTTTGGAATAAGAAAAGTTGTGTTAGGTAAATAATATCATCAGGATTCTAAATGAAATTGCAATTTAATTGGAAGAAGAGTCATAAATGGGTAAAACTAATTAAAAATGAAAGATTCATTTTGCATTTCATAAGAAACATAAGTAGGTAAAATATATGACATGTCATAACAAATGGGATGGCCAAATAATGAGTTACTACATAAAATTTATTTTTCCATAAAATTCCCCAAAAAAGCAATAAACTACGAGTCATCTTATCTCAGTAATTGCAAATATGGGTCCCCTAAGTTGGCCTCTTGGATTGATTGGGGTAGGTTTCAGAAATGCTGTGTTCTTGAGCCATACTCTGGTTTAGCTACAATGAGTATCCTGATTGGTTAGTTCTGCGCCTGTGGGTGCAAGAGTGGGAGAGCTGGCACTCACAGGTATATTTGCCATCCTTCTCCTAGACATTTCCTTTTTTCTCATTCTCTGTTCCATCTACTAGTCTCTCCTTAATACTTTAGTTCTCTCATACCCGTCACTTAGGCATTGCAATGCTCATATTCTAGTATCTCTGCCTCTAAACTCAATAATGAATCTTGATAATTAAATTATCTTTCTGACATTTAAATACGACTATGTCACCCACTCCCCTAACTCAAAACCATTATGAAGTTCAAACTTAATTTATTTGGCCAAATAAGAACATTCGTGATCTCATGACTTCATAAATACCTAGTCTCATAATAACCATCATCACCTGCTTGTTTCTCACTTTTCCCTTAAGTAGTGCTAAACTAATTACAGCTTTTTGAACAGACCCATTATTCACATCATTGTTTTCTCACACTTTTTTTTTCTCTTCTTGAAATGCCTTCCCTCACAAAATTGACCTGAGAATCTTCCTTCTTTTGAAAAATGTCCGTTCAATAGTTGCCTGTGAGACCTTCTCAAGATCTTCAGGCAGTAACTCCTTTATTTTTACTATCTATGTATTCCCATTGTGATGTTTGCTTTTTATGGATCTCCCACAAGACTATAAGGGGAGGCACTATTCCCAGGACCTGAACATTACCTTGGCTATAATAAGTCTTCAGTAAATGCTTAAGGAGAAGAAGGATAACCTTAAGCTAGAGTAGACAGGGAAAATGGGGAAACATCAGAGAGGAGATTTATTTTTGTTTTAAGATTTTATTTATTTATTCGCAAGAGACAGAGAGAGGCAGAGACATAGGTAGAGGGAGAAGCAGGCTCATCGCAGAGGGTCTGATGCAAGACTAAATCCCCGAACCCAGGATCAGGCCTGCAGCCAAAGGCAGACTCTATTGCTGAGCCACCCAGGCATCCCCAGAGAAGAGATTTAAAAGGATTATCCGGAAGGCAGGGAGGAAGCTGAAGCGACTCCACTCTGATTGGGGATAGTACAAAATTCTAGAGGCAGAAGAGGGGAATTCCAGACGCACTCCAGGGACAATGGGCAAACTGTTTTGCCCATATGACAGTCAATAGGGAGAGAAAGTGCCTGGAGAGGGATGGTAGATGGATACAGTGGCTTTTAACTAATAATTTGCTTTATTGGACATACTCTGTCAATCATTTACAAACTAAGAATTATTTAGTTATAAACAAATCTATGGTTGAAAAACTTAATGCTTTTTATAAATTTTCTGCAAATAAGCCCTTAATTTCATATTCTATTGTATATTTCAAAATGCACATGTATCAAATTAAATTTTTCTTTTTAGTCTGTGTGTGTAGTATATGTCCTTTTCCTCTAAAAGTCAAGTACTGCTTATAGGTAGCATCCATCTGTGGGGGAAAAAAACATACAGAAAAACAACAAAAAGCTTTTATTTGGTTGTGTGATAGTCACTTATCCCAGTTTGACAATGCTATATCATGTGTGACTAATGCCAGTGCATCCAACCACCTGCCTTCTCCCCACCAGCCATTGACAAGCTGCAGTTAAATAGAAGCTGAAGTACATTGACAGACAAAATTATTTCTGGATTCACTGCTAACGTAAAGCTTTGTTGAATCCATAGCCAACCAAGCAGTATCCATATCTGTCTGGATTATTAAGAAGACAAAGTGTGGGTCAGGAGGTCTGAACCCCTGAAAAAGTACCCCCACATCATAAAATGAAATGCAAACATCCTTTTTTTCCCCTCAAATTGTTTGCAAAGTAAAATCAGGAACAGACTGTCCATCAAGAAAGCAGCTGGAAAAATCAAAACAGTAAAATACATAGTTGGCATGTTGTTCTTATATACAGCCAAATCCCCACAGAGGAAAATGCCATGTAGATTTCAGTCAATAATCAAATATCTGAGGAGGGGGTCAAAGAAATCAATCCAACCTGTTATATCATATGCAGAATTATGGGAATAGAATCATCATAATAACATCACTAACGATGTGTTTAGTTTTGACTGGATTATGTATCTGTCATCTGTTAACCTAAATCATATGAGACGATGGAAATTTTTTATTTAGTGTATGAAATGTTTTGAGCCCACAAAATCTGAATATATGAGATTTCTATCAGTAGTTAAAACACTGGTGAAAACTAGTCTGAGAAAACTCTGTTGAAACAAAGTACACAATTAAATATGAATATCTTCGTTACACAAATATCTACATATTATAACTTGGCATTTCTGTCCTTATCTTCTTTGTCTATGTGAAATGAAAGAAACAGGATGCCTGGGTGGTTCAGTCAGTTAAGCGTCTGCCTTCTGCTCAGGTCATGATTCCAGGGTCCTGGGTTAGGCTTAGCATCAGGCTCCCTGCTTCTGGGTTAAAATTAGCATCAGGGGTCAGGGGGTGCCTCCTTCTCCCTCTCCCTCTCTTTCTGTGGAATAAATAAAATCTTTTAAAAAATAAAGTAAAATAAAATATTTTTAAAAAAGTTAAAAAAAATAAAAGAAATATATCCCATTTTCAAAATTCCAGTCTCCCTTACATTTCTTGTCATTCAGGGTACGACTCATTTCTATGTTACCCAATACAGACCTAGTCAAGCTTCAAACTCAAGAAGCAAATTGACAACTGCTTATGTTATACTGTTATACTGTACAACTACTAGCAAAGGAAGAATATTTTGCTATATATCTATAGGCTCTTTTTCAAAAATTAAGTGGAATTCTGCAAAAGCCATTCACAGTTGTATATCTCTCATTAGTATAGTGCCTGAATACCAGACACTCAATACATATTTAATAAATGAATGTAACAGGAAAAACAGAATTTTTAAATACTTGAATGCATACTTACACAGGACAAGTAGTATAGCTTTATTTTATTCAAGCACCCACAAAAGTTTTTGATAATAGAAAAGTAAAGTATCACTGAAATAAATTACATATTTTTCCCTTTATACCTCTGGGTTTAAAAGTTTATATGTTACTATGAATATACCATGTGGCATTTTTTATACTGATTATGATGTCATTTTCAAATGTAAGCTTTTGTGGTTTGTTCTTTCTCTCTCTCTCTCTCCATATATATATATATATATATATATATATATATATGCATATGTGTGTGTATATATATATATTTGCATTTTTGTTAATATTAACCAAATGAAAAGTTAGAAAAAACTATTTTTGAATTGGGGCACCTAGGTGGCTCAGTCAGTTAAGCATTTGCCTTTAGCTCAGGTCATGATCCTGCCATCCTGGAATCGAGCCTGGCATTGAGCTCCCTATTTAGTGGGGAGTCTGCGTCTCCTATTCTCTCTACCTCCTCCCCCAACTCGAGTTCTCTTGCTCTCTTTCAAATAAATAAAATCTTTTAATTTTTTAATATTTTTAATATTTTTTAATATTTATGAATTAATTACTTTGTATGCATTATGGCCTCAAAATGGAAGATTGCTTCATTTCGTAAAAATGCTCCAGCTTCTGAGTGCTATCATTGACAAGGAGATGGTCTTAAATTATGGAACTGAATCAGAGCTTAGGAAGACTGAGGTATTTCACCTGAATCCCAACTCCACCATAGTGAGAAGTGTGTGAAATTACTTTGCTGCTTTTCTTCTTAGACAGGAATTATGCACAGCTTCCATGAATACCTGTTTAATTCAATCTGCTTTACTGAGCATTGTAAATAATCAAAATGGGATTTCTTTACTTTCTTTCAGGAAACAGTATCTTACACTTCCAGTGTTCAGTCACATTTAATAAAGATGAATCTTTCTAGCAGTTCAACACCCTCAGCTTTTTTAACAACGAGAAGGCAGAATTTTCTGAGATATTCTCTAAATTTTACACCATGGTGTTCCTTCCATTAGAAATAGAAGAGTATTGCTTGCCGATCAGACATCAAAGGCTCCTCTCTTAGGCTTCCAGAATGGGGGTGCAATTATTGTCGAAAGGGAAGCAGACTGTTGAAACCTGGGTGTTTCAGTGCCCTGATCCTGACTGTGATAGGGCCTGCAGGTACAGAGTTTTACCTATTGATATAAATTGAATCTGAAAATAGCAATTTATTCACCAAATCAAAACAATCACTGCAATGCAGTTTTCTCTTTCGGCTTGTATTTCCAACCAACTACTCTTCACCACTTTGAGACTTCTATTTTACAGTAACATTTCTGTTTCAGGAAGAGGCTTGGAGACGATCTCCTGGAAAGCCTTTCTTTCAGCCTTTTTAACTTTGAGCCTTCATTTTAGAAAACAATTTGTTTATAGTTACACTATTTAATCTAGGCAAAAATGATCAACACCTGTTTCAAATTAGTACTCGAGGCCTGCACTCTTTTTTTCTCTTCCCCACCAACTGTCATTTGCCTTCCTTTACCCATAAAAAAGCAATCACATTAGCATCCTTTGTAACACAATTTCAAAACTTCAGAGACATACCAAAAATTCTATACTAAAACTGCATCTTCTATATGCCAACATAATCAACTTCCAGGAAATAGGAAAGCAAATAAAATAAAGATATATTTGAAGTGAATCTTTTCATTTTAACAGTTACTTGAAGTGACACCTAATAGCTAAGTCAAGAATTTGAAACAAGTAAATGAAAGATAGTTTGCCTAAGGGGAAGCAAACAGAGCGAAGAACTCTCAATTTGGATCAAAGACTGGACAACTAAATGGACCCTTTCAAAGTTCTGAATCAACACATATCCCTGGCATTTGGCCAGCCTGTGCAAAGCTCCTGGATGGAGAGGCTCACAATGGCGAAACACAGGTTGTTGCCATGGCTACAAACAGCCAACAAGGGGGGAAAAAAACTAGCTTAAAAATAAGGCAGTTGGGAAACACTTAAAAAGAAAAACAAGTTAGACTAGAAAGAACGCATATTCAAATGCAATTTTTAGGCAAAGACAGTCTATCAGAAAGAATATAAACAAAGAAAATACATTAAATTATATCAACAAGAAGCCAGATTGTATTTTTAGGAATGTCTCATGTTATAAGACATTGTATCTGGAGGTGAAAAAAGAAGAAAAAGCAAGAAAAAGATGAAGAGAAAGAGAATGGTAGTAATAGAAGTCGCTCTGATTGCCAAACTGTTTTCTGTGCCCAGGCACCTCAGAAAAGTGAAGCCTGCGTGCAACTGTTAGCCCATGTATTCCCAATTGTTTTATCGAAGGCCAATAGAAACCAATTTTTGTATTTTACCTTTAAATCAGTGTATTTTAATGTAAAGGAATGACAGGAAACCGTTGAGTTAATTAGATCAAGAGATATAGAACTTTACAATCTGGTACAAACTTAGGTGGACTTTAGCAAATTGACCAGTGATTGAGCAGTGATTAATTACTAAAAAGCAAAAATTTGTAGCAGAATAAGCATAGTTTCTATATTTAGCAGTACAACAATCTATGGGCAATGGTGTACTGAGCTGTTAAAACATGTTACATTTTTCAGGGATTTTTTTGAGCTGGCTATTAAACACAATCAATATTAAAATTAATGCATGTGAATTTATAATTTAATAAATTATATTGAAATAATTGTTTTACTTTCACTATTATCTATGCTCTTGAGGTTTTTCCATCTATTGTAATTGTATGGTGAAAACAGTATATAATGGTGTACTATACGCAATCCTTCTCAACTCGATGTTCCGTAATATCATGTTGGTACCTTGAAATTGGTTGCGGTGGAAAGACTTACACCATAGAAATTGGCAAACATTACATATTATGGCTTGATTTATTGCTTTGTTAATTATCTAGACTAAGGAGAGTGATGGAAAAATATTAATAATACAGAATAAACTATAGCTATTATCATTGCATACAGGAGAAAAAAAGTGATGAAATATCCTTCCAGTATAGGAGAACTATTATCTGATTAAACAGATAAGTGCTTGCATTTTTGACGAATAGATGAAGTTCTGAAATACGTTTTACTTCTGTTTTATTTATTAACATAAATAAAAAATATCAACCAATAGGCATGTCGAAATTATACTCATTTGTCCTTTACCACCAATTAATTAAAATATTCCGTAAGAATCAGTTGGTTATATGGAATTTATCATGGGTATATGTTATTATTTAAAAATTGTGAGACATACATTATTTAGATTAGCATAATGTATGATAACTGTGTGTTAGTATGAAGTACTAGTATGTGTACACGTGCTAGGGAAGAAGAACCTATTGCTTGCTTGTGGTGCTGTATTCTACTTTTTTCTTCTAAATGGACAGGGTAAAATGGTTTAGTATGTTTTATCTTAATTCTTCCACACAAAGCCAGACCATCTGTTATTGGTTCTTATCCGATATTAGACAAACATAATAAAAGAGCAAAACCAAGTCATTCCAAATATAATTCATGGAGTGTCAAAAAAAATTAATATGAATGTTTCCTAACTCTTCCTTAAGTATTTAAAAATCTTGATTGCTATTGAGGGAAGCCCCTTTATTTTATCTTTTACTCTCCAGACTATAGAGGCACATTGTATATAATGATGAAGTATATAATGATGATCTTGCCATTGGCATCAAAAATTAACTAAATTATTCTCTCTGAAAAGAATTGCTTTGGAGCATGAACTTAATATTGACTTACTTAATTTCCATTTGTTGAACGTCCACTATATCCTAAAGCAATTTCATTTCTGAAACAGTAGATTAAAAGTTACTAAGGAGGGGATGGTTACAAAGGCTTGAAGGATCTTTTGTGGGTGTTGGAGATGTCTGCTCTTTTAATTGTGGTGATGCTTTTGCGAGTATATCCACATGTCAAAACCTATCAATTGAATTTTAACTATGTGCATTTTATTCCCTGTCAGTTTACCTCAATAAACCCATTCGAAAGTTTATAGAATGAAGAAAGAATGCTCTAACTATATATAGTATATCTAATACTACATAACCTATATCATATATTATATAATACTATATAACACTGTAAAATACATAGTAGAATGGTATATGCCATATTTGTAGCTTATTTTGTGCCTACTGTGTCTCTTTTACAGTATGTTCTTCTCAAAAATAACAAACAAGTAAATTATATTTCTAAGCAAGTCTAACACTATATAAAGGAAAAAACTCATTTTTAAAGTGTGAAATTTAGAGAAAAAGATAAAGATGTTTAACTATTAAAAGTTAACCTGAGGCTTATGAGACTGCAAGCTTTAAAACTTCCTCTCTTGTACTTGCATTCCAAATATGTTTTCTTCTAAATATTTTACTAACATGTGTTACTTCCCTACACTGAAAACATGTCATTTAAATATCTGCTTCAGGGCACACACAGTGACTCCTTAGAATAAATGACACCTTAATTTTAATGGATTAGTTACAAATTTAAATGAAGGCTACAGATATCTTGGCATCTTCAAAGAACTTTATTCTTTCTGAATTATATCAGAAAGATAATTCTGGCAAAATCATGTTGGCCTAAAATCAAATTAGCTTCTAAAAATAGCCCATATGAACTCTGTAATTTTAAATAAATCTTAATATATTCTTATCAATGTCTTAATTTATTCAATAAATATTTTGACTTAGATACTGATTATGCAAAAATGATCAAAAAAAGATTATCTGCTGTCATGGAACTCGTAATATCAAGGCAAGACAGATGGAATAATAATTTTGATAAAATACTTAAAAAGCTGTTGGAATCATTTTTTTTTTATCAGAAAGGAAGAGCACAAAGAAAGGAGGATGCTATCTTCCTCAAATTTGCCCTTAGATGAGATTTATACATGAAAAGCTATGCAGGGAAGCATGAGAAAAATATAATGGTTTCTTAAAAAGAATATAATGTAGTCTTTTGCCAGTTTTCAGTCTAATTATCTAGTTCTTAAAAATATCGTTCGTGGACTTGCATGGAAGTCTGTTCCTAGTCATGGAGAATTATGTATCTTTTTTTCCAATATTTGCTGTTTTTCTATCACTTCTAAAAGAGCCCTTTAGTGGTTAACCTCTTCATTCAAAAGCTAATACATCCCTATGTTCCCTAGAAAGCAGCTTCCTTTACTGGCATAATTCCTTGCACTTTTAAGAGCTTTGACTGAGTTGTTTGCCTTTTAGTTTTCAATGTGCTTTTGAATGATCAATATGCATTATGGAACTATTGCTTATTCATCATTTTTTCCAACCAGGAAAACACATCAAAATTCTGCCAAGAACATTTAAACATAAATAATAATACTAACCTCATGCAACCTCTCATTGCTCTCCATTTTTCAACTCCCAAACTCTAAATATTTTAGTTTTTCTATTAGTTTTTCATTCTTTCCAAGTAAATATCTCATTTTGATAAACAGTATTTGGAAAAAAGTCAGGACCTTTTATCCTCCTGTCAAAACAACTATAAAAATTAGCAAAGGCTTTAGGACACTCAAAACTTTGCAATTTCTGAACCAGTTACTCTTCTTGGTCGCTTAGTGATTCCCTTAACAGAAAGAGACTATACTTTATCATGCATGAGTAAAAGAAATGTCCCAGGCATATGATGCTCTGTAACTATAGCTTTAGACTAATAGGAAAACATTCTCCATTGGTGCAAATGGGCAAAATGAAACGATAATTGTTCTAGGATTCAAAATGTTCACAAGGGTCTCTAGAGCCAGGACTTTCCTTCAACTGAGATTAAGGATACTTTGGCTACAACTCGGGTTCTTTCTGCCCAATTCATTGAAGTTTGTCTTCATTCTTCTTTCATTGTTGATTAAAGGTATTACCCTATGACTTAGAAAGCAAAATTTAAAATTTTGGACAATAAAATAAAAACTATCAGGTATAAGAAGACCTAAAAATCCTCAACTCCTAGAGTAAATTTGTTTTATTAGTATTTTAAACGAGTCATTCACAGTAACCCATTTGAAGCCCTAGGAGCTCTGAATCAAGAAATTTAAAATAACTACCCCTATAACTGTATGCTATGGTTTCACAGTGACATTTTGTGAGTAAAATAAAGAAAAAAATTACTGCTTCAAACTACCTTGTATTCAAAGTGTAAATGAGTGAAAAAAATTAACCCATTTATGGAAATCTTTAAGAGAGCTATGATGTTGTCTCTTTTTTCCAGCCATAAATACTTTGCAAGCATGTGTTAAGAAAAGAACCAATAATGAAACCAGAGTAATCTAAAGTTGAAACCATCCATAATTTTTGTAACGAGCAAGTATATAAAAAAACAAGTTATTTCAGAAAATGAATATATATATATATATATATATATATACATATACATATACACGCACAATGAAGTTAAGGATTATCTATATTTTCTGCAATCCATACTAATAATTTCACACAGAATTCTTAATTCTTTTTTCCCACCCATAAAATCCAATTCAAATAACACTTGCATCCCTCCAAAATATCCATCAGTTTATGTTTAAGATACAATTCTATAAAACATTAGGTTTTTCATTGTTTGTATATTTTAATAGTTTTTTCCATTATTTGTGTCTGAAACACTTGCTTTGCCAGTCCACTTTTTGAATTTAAAATGTTTTATATTGTTTCTGACCTATTATTACAGAATTAAGAGAAACCAACTTTGGAAACAATGCCTGTAAAGGAGATATAGCCCTTCTGGTCTTTCACTTAGGCTTCATATGATTTTTACAGAAACTTGCATTGGTAAATATAGGGAACAAACAATCTCTAAACAAAAGTTTAAAAAAGCTTTAGTAAGAAGGCAATTCTATAGAGAATATAGGTGTACCTCCACCAATAGGAATTTTGTAATTAGCCACTGTGCTGCCAGTGAAGGTTGTTAAAAAAGTCAGTAGTCATGGATCGTAGGTGTGAAGGCAATCACTAAGTGACTTTTGGAATTAAAAATTCAGTTTTAATAAGCAAATATCTCCAACTTGGAAAAGTGAATAATTGCTTGTATTTATGTAAAAATCCTCCCGACTAGTAAAACAAATCTCTTGTCCTAAGATTTAAATGTAAAACCAAGAAGTTTTTACATGTCATTAGCACAAGTTGAATGAGACTTATTATAAGACTATTGTATTGAGACAAATGGCCAGGCTATTTTTTTAGTTTGAGTTAAAACTGTGAAATATTGGGCAGCCCTGGTGGCACAGCGGTTTGGCGCCGCCTCCAGCCTGGGGTGTGATCCTGGGGACCCAGGATCGAGTCCCACATCGGGCTCCCTGCATGGAGCCTCCTGTGTCTCTGCCTCTCTCTCTCTGTGTCTATGAATAAATAAATAATAATCTTAAAAAAAAAGAAAAAAAAACTGTGAAATATTAAGTATCATTACCTATATTATATCAAGGGCATCAAACTTAAGAAGATAGCTCCCAATATAAAACAGGACTGATGCTGTTCCATGGAAGTTACTGAGTAATGATTTGAAGAGCTTGCTCCTAAGCAGGACAAGTGTTTTGTTCAAATCAGCTTTTATTTGTCTATCTACCAGGATGATTTTCATAGTTTGTAAAATCTGAGTCACCGAATTCTAATACTGGCCCATGTTTTTAGTCTGTTAAGTTTTCTTCTAAATGCTGACTCTTGACTGCTGTGATGAGTGGTAAAAAGGAAAAATTAGAAGGTCTGAGGAAATCCTTAGAATATAAGCTGGACTCACTTCCCTGATTTTCTGTCCACTTTTACTGCCATTCCTCCTGCACACATTTACAAGCAAAGGGGCTATAATAGTTACCCTCATGCCAGTGAAAATGAGGAATTCTATTTCTTTGTTGCAGTGCTGTTGTCAAATAGTGCATTTATATTTTTACTAAATGTTGGGGCAGGATAATAAAATATTTTCCATAGAGCTATGGGTGACTACAAGGAAAAGTCAACGTTCATATAAATGTTAGCACCAAACAAACAAGGAAAAGGTAATAGTCCAGATGGTAGGGGGAAAGGGACTAACCCACTGGTCAGGAAGTGTTTCTGAAAAGTTAGAGAGAGGGCAGACTGGGTGGCTCTGGGGTTTAGCATTGCCTTCAGCCCAGGACCTGATCCTGGAGACCCGGGATCAAATCCCACGTTGGGCTCCCTGCATAGAGCCTGCTTCTCCCTCTGCCTGTGTCTCTGCCTCTCTCTTTCTCTCTCTGTTTCTCATGAATAAGTAAATAAATTTAAAAAAAAAAATAGAAAGAGGCTGAGTTCCTGTGTTATAGATGTGATACTGAAAGACTGAAGAGGGAAAAAAAATGGGACATGGACAGAAGAAAATTTTGTTATTCAATCTGTGAGAATATAGGTGCTGGAATTGTACATAAAGGTTTTGTTAACAAGGATATGTTGCTTTAGAGTATTCACCTGCCTGAAACAATAGCATGAGGGCATCATAATCAGTGCTGTGGCAGGCATTTCATGGCCCTGAGGGGAAGCCAAGAGAATTTTCAACATTATACACATCACAAAAGCTACCCTTAAATCACTGAGCCGCTGGACCCCAGAACCGCCTATCTCTCCACTTTCTGTAATATAAGATTATTAAATTATTAAATGTCTTTGTTGCTTAAGGAACAGTTGGCTGAGTATTCTCATACTGGAAATCATTGAGACACTTCCATGAAGCAAGATATTCAATATCCTTTGAAAACTTAATGTCCATTTCATTTCAGTAATGATAAACAAATAAAGCATCTATTCACTAAAGACAGCAAAGATTAGGAAGAAATTCAGACTATGGAATTATTTTATAGGAAATAAACTTACAAATTTCAAAAGGATGGTGTTTTACTTCAAATTTGGGAGAGGGAGGGGCAGAAGTAGAATCTTAAGCAGGCTCCATGCCCCCAGTGTGGAGCCTGACAGGGAGCTCAGTCTCATAACCCCAAGATCATGAACTGAGCCAAAATCAAGAGTCAAGTGCTTGGGATCCCTGGGTGGTGCAGTGGTTTGGCGCCTGCCTTTGGCCCGGGGCGCGATCCTGGAGACACGGGATCGAATCCCACGTCGGGCTCCCGGTGCATGGAGCCTGCTTCTCCCTCTGCCTGTGTCTCTGCCTCTCTCTCTCTCACTGTGTGCCTATCATAAATAAATAAAAATCTTAAAAAAAAAAAACTTAAAAAAAAAAAGAGTCAAGTGCTTAACCAACTGAGCTACCCAGGTGCCCCTTAGTTTAATTTCTATAAATAACATGGACAGTGACGTAATCTTAAACATGTTATATACTATTTGAAGTGTAAACAAAAGAACATGAATGTAATAAGCTAAGGCCAATCCTTAACATTCTCAATATACTGATCCTGCCTATGACATTCATACCAAAGTCTTCATTATGGTGAAGCAGGATTTTACTGACAATCTTTTAGCCTGTTTAGTTAAAGAGAAAGGAGCAAATACATAAACCTATGTACACTGTAAAATACAGACCTATGGTCCAGCCATGGCACCCTGGGCAAAGGGAACTATATGACAGATCCAGCTCTGAAGGAACAAATATGGTTAAAAATTGTGTATTTTTGCAAATACACCATGGAATTATTTAGACTTATATTTTTTTAGGTCTATATTTTTATGCCAGGATGTTCTTCCATTTCTTAAAATTTGTCTGTTCAAAATTTTAAACTATTTGAAGCATTTGACCTATTTAAACTATTTGAGGTATAATTTAATAAACATAAGTTCAGGAATATCACATTGCTATAAGTTTAGTCAATTTGTTCAACTTTCCTAGCCAACCCTAGGATGATATTACATTCCCACTGAAAAGAACTGTGTGGTGACATCATGAACATAGTGGTTCTGAAACACTATGTTCTGTTGGTTTTGTGTGCCTATATATACACATGCATATATGTGTATATGTATATATGTATATTATATGCTATATAATGCTTAAAGAGAAAAAGAAGACTCAATTATTATCAAGTAATTGTTCATTTCTTCTTGGCAGTATGAAATCTGAGCTGACAAACGTTCTCTGTTGTTGCATAAATAGATTTCAGACCAAGAGTACACCACAGAATACAGTGGCAGGCAGGCATATACTATCCAACCTGTGCAAGTCATGTAGAAGACACACAGCCCTTACCAAAATATCTAATTAAGCTTTATTCTTATATGAATGTGCTAAATATAACACTTATTTGCATATACATTATCTACAATAGATATAATCCCCACTTCAATTTTTCCACTGTATTTACTCAGAATTTCCATAATGGCAGAATTATGTTCGTAGAATCAATACAGAGTGTTCAATTTCTTAAGCAGACACTTGCAATTATTCATCATAACCCTATCTTCTCTTGCCTTTGGAACATTTTAAAACTAACTCAGAAACTTGGCTTCAATAAAAACAAAAACTGTTTCAAATAAATAAGTATATAATTATTTATTAACTTAAACTATGTATTAAAATTAAATTATATATTAAATTTTGATTTTTTAGAGAAAAAAATGAATGTAAGTATGATAGGCACCTAACCAAGGTAGATTTCGACATAGATTAATTAACTTTGCTTGGGATGAAAATTCTTCGCACTAAACTCCACAACAATCTCAAAAGGCTGAAGAGAAAATAATAAATCAGAGCAAATCTTTTTTTTAGAGCAAATCTTAATAATAGATTAGAACACTATCCATACATTGCTTACCAATGATAAGAACTCTTATCTATACACAAAATAATATAAATATTTAACAGTTTAACACATAATCCAACATTTGTCCTTGGTTGATTTTCTCATCTGCCTAAAAAGTTATCTAAATACACTGGGTTTAACCTTGAAAACTTACAGACATTAATCATTAAAACTATTACATATCGCCACCTGCGTGGCTCAGTTCATTAAGCGTCTACCTTCCATTTAGGGCATGATCTCAGGGTCCTGGAATAGAGTCCCACATCAGGCTCCCTGGTCAATGGAGAGTTTGATTCTCCCCCTCCCTCTGCCCCTCTCCACTGCTCCTGTGTACTCTCTCTCTCTCAAATAAATAAAATCTTGAAAAAAAAAACCTATTAAAAACAAAATGTTAAAATATGACAAGAAAGAACTCCTATATATTTTCAAAGCTCTGATAGATTTTCTCTTTTTAAAATGATTACTCATACCATTGATGAAAATTGGAACAGCACATGAGCATTTTAGTAGAGTTACAGTCTGTTCTAAATCTAAAAGTGAGTAACATAAAATGCCACATCTCACAATAAACAAAATGTATTCAGACACAACTCTAAGGAGGGATATGGATGGATGAGGGGGATGGGGAATGCACAGGCATTTAACAAGAATGTTGTGGATACCATGAGATTGGTTTTGTCTCCACTGTTACATATTTTATCTGCATTCATAAGCTAAAGTACATTCCCCAAATCAGGTTTCCAGCCATTGAAATCTCTCTTTCTTACATAAAGCGCTAAACCCACTAATCTCTCAGCCCTTTGATAAGTCAACACTGCAATCAATAGCATGCTGTCTTTGGGTCTCAGTGGCATCTTTTGATTAATATCAGCTTTCCAAGAGAAACATGAAAATCATATCATGTGCAACTGGATCTAACTGTCATGCAACTTCGAGAAACCGAAACATTCAAGGAAAATGTGAAAATGAACTGTAGTAGATAAATGTCAATTTCAGGGGTTTTGACATTTTGTTATATTTAAATTAAAGGCAATGTTATTTTGGTTCCTTCCTGCTCTAAACATGTTGGTTTTCCCTTTTAGGAGATTCTGATAAAATATGTGGTCATCTCTTGCCAGCATTTTCAATTCCTCTTCTGTGCAGACAGCAGGGTTTATATGATAAAATTTTAATGACCATGGACCGGCATAACAATATGAGGCACCAGCACATTTTCAATAAGGCTATGCATTTGTTAAGACTGGTATGGGTGGTATTCTCTAAGCAGAAGCCTTCGTGGCCTGAGACACAGGCTTAGTGGAGATAGAAGCTGCTCCAGAGAAAGCACCATTATCATGCAGCAGTTGTTGGCTGAGATGTGGATTTATGAATCACTGCCAAGGAAACTATATTGTGGGTTGTAAATTAAAACTGGGGTTTAGCATATACCAGACACCAGGCTAGAGGATCTAGTTTTCAGATTACCCCACAGACTTAGTTAAAAGCAGCTTTAGAGTACCCCTCAATCCCTGATTACATCCCCTTCAACTTTCCACCAAATCCTACACTTTTTTCTGAGTGCTGTTCCATAGGGAGAAAAACTCTAAATCATTTCAAGAGAAGTTGTGGATTTTTGTTTAACTTCTTTCAAATTCCAGATTAAGTAGTGTTGAAACTGGGGGAAAAATGCTCACTTTAGCGACATTTAATCATGACAGTACGTTACTTGCTTGGCTTGCACAGAAGCAGTTTTTGGACTTAGCTTCTTCACTCTTGTATATACTCTCAGCCCTGAGTCTGGGGATACTCATGCTTTCTGCAGTTTTACTGTAGGTATTCTATGAACAGCTATAATATTCCACTATAAATTTTCAATGCTAAATAAATAAAAACACTTTTCAATGCTAAAAGTGTTATTTTAAGATTTTATTTATTTATTCATGATAGACAGAGAGAGAGAGAGAGGCAGAGACGCAGGCAGAGGGAGAAGCAGGCTCCATGCACGGAGCCTGACGTGGGACTCGATCCCGGGACTCCAGGATCATGCCCTGGACCAAAGGCAGGGGCTAAACTGCTGAGCCACCCAGGGGTCCCCTAAAAGTGTTATTTTAAAGGGTTATTTTCTTCTTGTTGTTGTTGTTAACTAAGACTATACCCATTTTTGTGACTTCTTATGATCCCAAGTATAAACATATAATTATGAGGTCTTCATTCTGGATTTACATGTGTCATCTTAAAGAAATTTTCAAATTTTCATGTTGAGTACACAACGCTATTCTTGTTATGTTCTATAAATCTAATACTAGGAGAGCTCTTCCTGTGAAAACTATATTGTAGCTTTCAGATGACAGATTATTCTGTAAGTTCCTCTCTGGTGCCAAGTTTACTGTCACAGATCACAGAAATGAGAGATGGAAACTCTCAGATGGGTTGTGGTTTAGGAATGTTCCATTTAAGAAATGAAAGTATATTACTGCTATATACTTCAGTATCTCAGCAAGATGAAAGTAATGGGAACTTCTGATAAAGAAGAACAACTTGAGAACGTGGAGTAGTTAATTTAATCCCATAAGCCTTAATTCTTGGCCAATGGAAAAATGTCACTCTGAGCAATAAGAATATTCAGATTCTAGAATAGAGACCAATTTTTTTGGTAATAAAAATAGTGAAAAGATCACTGCAATAGAAATGGAAAGACGGTGGTAATGAGAGAGCTGGGGGAAAGAAAGCAAATTTTAGATTATGTCGTGAGACAGTCCAGTGAAAAGAAATTCCTAGAAGCTTAACAGGAGGATATAAATAACAGCTCATATGGAAATGATGAAAACAGCTGTTTTACACCAGAAATGGAAATCACAAAAACTTTAAAGTAAGTTGCACGAAATTCCACTTGAAATCAAGAACTCACCTAGAATCCAAGGAAATAGCTTTGATATTGCCTGCCAGCATTAAGAAATTATTTGGGGGTTTATATTATAAAGCAAATTAAATTTTAACTTAAGAGGACTGTCTTTAAAATAAAAATACTATAACATTGATCACATTATGAAAAGTCACATACTTCAAACATTTTTCAGAGATATTTTAAGATCACCATAGACCTGAGAGAATAGGAATACAGTTATTATATTTATGATCATTATAAATATATTTATAATATATAATATATATTATAATGTGATTTTTCATAATTTGATCAACGTTATGTTAGGACTTTAGGAAAATGCAATATTCTATGGTATTTAAAGTAATAATTTTTTAATGTAACTGCTGCTAAAGAAATAACAGAGCAAGTTGCCTTAACAAATGTAAACATTCCCCAAATCTAAATTAATTAGATTTGAACCAAATGGTGTCCAATTTCCAGATGACATGCCAAATCTAACTCTTAAAGCCCCTAGTCGAATAATCTACTCTTCTTTTTTTTTTAAGATTTTATTTATTTATTCATGAGAGACACACAGAGAGAGGCAGAGACATAGGCAGAGGGAGAAGCAGGCTTCCTGAGGAGCCTGATGTGGGACTTGATCCCAGGACTCCGGGATCACAACCTGAGCCAAAGGCAGATGCTCAACAACTGAGCAGCCCCAATGCCCCTCTACTCTTCCAGAAAGGAAAGCACTTAAGTAATAATAATCATACTATTATGCCTTATTTATGAAAATAAACATTAAGATTACATTGAAAACTTAGAAATATGTTTTTCAATAACCAATTGCTCATCAAATTTTTAACTCAGGATAAAAATTGTAGTACACAACAGGGGCATGGAGGAGTGCTGGAGGTAAGAAATATTGAATAAATTTTCCTGGCAAAAGCTTAATATTTTGAAGAAACAATAAAAATTCATCACACAAATAAAACAGGTTACAGCTTTACTAAATAATTAACTTATAAGATAATTATTTCAGAAGGAAAATTTCTACTTCTTTAAGACTTAAAATTTTATGTAGCCTATATTGTTCTGAAATATTTCCCTCCATTATAATTGATAATTTCGAATAATGTATAAAAACATTGATAGAAAATGAGACTTTATCAGTACACCCCATATATGCATATGGACAATTCCAAATGAACACACTAGTGTGTATTTAGGTAATAAGCACAGTAGGCATTTTGTTTGTTTGTTTTGTCTCCCCAGAATTCTTTTATTATCCAAGGAATCCTCCTCCCCAACAACAAATTCAAGAATGTCAGATGCACACAACCCATACATTCCTCCCGGCTCCAAGATTGGGCAAATGATGTACCAGCCATTCACAATATATTATCAACTAATCACAGCAATTAGTTAAGACTTGAGCATTTCATATGAGCCAAGGCAATGAAATCCTCTTTCGGGACTTTCTTGGAATAGTGGGCAAAAATAAAACAACTAACATGCATGCAAGATTACCAAGTACCAGGCCTTCTTCTAGACACAACCTATAGTAACTAATGTCATCCGTTTAATGTTAATCCCACATTGACTGAGAAAGTAGGGTGTGGAGATGTCTAGGGAACACTAAGTGACAAGAGCCCACCTAGAAATAAAGTGCAAATGATCTAAATACAGAAAATGAAAAGAACCCATGTCTGTACTTTATTAGAGCAACAGGACACAGCTGAGCCTGAATTAAGTCTAGGCTATGTCTGAACTCCCAATGCTATCAGCCAACATGTTCCCCTAAAAATAGAGTTGGGAGGTGCCTGGGTGGCTTAGTGGATTACTCTTGGTTTCTGCTCTGGTCATGATCTCAGGGTCCTAAGATCCAGACCTTGCTTGGGGCTTATGCTCAGCACTGAGTCTGCTTGTCCATCTCCTTCCTTCTCTGGTCCTCCTCATCTCCTCCCCCAGCTCATACAAGGCATTCTCTCTCTCTCTCTCTCTCTCTCTCTCTCTTCCTCTCTCTCTCTCTCTCACATAAATAAATAATTAAAGGAATGAATGAATAAAATATTTTTAATAAAAATAAATAAAATAAAAACACAGTTGGGTACTGCACCTTAGAATAAGTCTTGATAAAAACAGGATAATGTATTACTGTTAAAATGTCATTTATATTTCATTTAATGCTATATGTTTAATTCAATGTAAATATAAATAAAATAGATAATAAAGAGTGTGAAGGCTGAGAAAGGGAACTTGATTCTAAAATGAAAAGTAGGGCAGCCCGGGTGGCTCAGTGGTTTAGCGCTACCTTCGGCCCAGGGCGTGATCCTGGAGACTAGGGATCGAGTCCCACATCGGGCTCCCTGCGTGGAGCCTGCTTCATGTCTCTGCCTCTCTCTCCTTTGTCTCTGCCTCTCTCTCCTCTGTGCGTGTGTGTGTGTCTCTCATGAATAAATAAATAAAATCTTAAAAAAATAAATAAATAAAATGAAAAGTAGTATTGCTTACAGGAAAGAAAGAAAAGGTTTTTCTTTCCTCTCTTTGCCTTCTCACAAATTTCACTAACTTTTCCAAAGCTGTATTACTAAAGTCCCATCTATGAAAGAGGTATCACAAAATTGTGGTAGAATGAATTGCTCACTAACAGTCATAGTTGCTTTTTGCTTCTTCATGTTTTTAGCCCTCGGGCATTAGACAAAGCCATCTGACTAGTTCTTGCCACAGAATTGCCATCAAAATGAAGTGTATCATTTCCAAGTTTGGGCAGGTGGGGGAAAAAAATCCTGCCCAATCCTTGTCTTTTTTGTTCCCAAAATGAGCTTTGGTGTCCCAGTTGCTCCTGGACTTCTTCGTCAGGGAGGACCAATGTTTCTAAGGGTGCATCTCCAAGATGGGCAAATTTTGTCAGCCTGGGTCCCTGAGTGAGTGCATATAATGGAGGTATTTGGTCATGCATGAGGTTTGTAGCACAAGTGAGAAGTGAGGTTTTGTAGTGTTGAGCCTCTGAGATCTTGGAGTTTGGGGAGGCGGGTGTGAGGATGCTTTGTTTAATTTTACTACAACATGACCTAGCCCATCCTGATAACTACAGTAGCCTCTCCCATAATAAGCTAGAGAAGATTGCTTCCTGAGATCACTCAAAGTACTACAGTCTACCCTTAAGTTGGACAGAATATACATTCATTTAATATTATTGTAATTAATAAATAATTTTGGTTAAAAATGTGATTTCCATTTTGTGATTAGTGGCTTAAATTCTCATGTAAGACAAATCCGCCTTATCTCCTGTTACTGAATACATTCCAGAGCAGAAACACAAAACTACAAAGCAATTTCAAGTATCTAAGTGAAAAACAAAATGAAATGACAAAAACAAATATAAAACTGGTCATGTGTTACTACAAAGACAGCTGAAAAAAGAACAGTTAACTCTCTGAAATTTTCCTTTTTAACAAGCCGGGCTGACATCATGTACAGATAGTCTTTAGTCTTTACATTAGCAATTGTCTTTCTCACTATTCATTAGAAAACAAACATTCCTTGTCTACTATGTGCCAAGCACAATGACAATATCAGAAATACAATGACAAATGGTACCTAGCTCCAAGAGTTCAGGATTTGGTAAAGAAACAGAAAAGAAAATGAACAATTAGAATTTGCCTTGTTGTGCTCTAATAGAGGTATGCAATGACACTGCAGGAGCCCTGAAGAGAAAGACCTAATGCTTCCTTTTTTTTAAATAATAAATTTATTTTTTATTGGTGTTCAATTTGCCAACATACAGAATAACACCCAGCTCTCATCCCGTCAAGTGCCCCCCTCAGTGCCCACCACCCAGTCACCTCCACCCCCACCACCCCCGCCCTCCTCCCCTTCCACCACCCCTAGTTTGTTTCCCAGAGTTAGGAGTCTCTCATGTTCTGTCTCCCTTTCTGATATTTCCTACCCATTTATTCTCCCTTCCCCTCTATTCCCTTTCACTATTATTTATATTCCCCAAATGAATGAGAACATACACTGTCCTTCTCCGATTGACTTATTTCACTCAACATAATACCCTCCAGTTCCATCCACGTCGAAGCAAATGGTGGGTATTTGTCATTTCTAATGGCTGAGGAATATTCCATTGTATACATAGACCACATCTTCTTTATCCATTCATCTTTCGATGGACACCGAGGCTCCTTCCACAGTTTGGCTATTGTGGACATTGCTGCTATAAACATTGGGGTGCAGGTGTCCCGGCGTTTCACTGCATCTGTATCTTTGGGCTAAATCCCCAACAGTGCAATTGCTGGGTCGTAGGGCAGATCTATTTTTAACCCTTTGAGGAACCTCCACACAGTTTTCCAGAGTGGCTGCACCAGTTCACATTCCCACCAACATTTGAGAAGTTTCCCTTTCCTCCGCATCCTCTCCATTTGTGGTTTCCTGCCTTGTTAATTTTCCCCATTCTCACTGGTGTGAGGTGGTATCTCATTGTGGTTTTGATTTGTATTTCCCTGATGGCAAGTGATGCAGAGCATTTTCTCATGTGCTTGTTGGCCATGTCTATGTCTTCCTCTGTGAGATTTCTCTTCATGTCTTTTGCCCATTTCATGATTGGATTGTTTGTTTCTTTGCTGTTGAGTTTAATACGTTCTTTATAGATCTTGGAAACTAGCCCTTTATCTGATACATCATTTGCAAATATCTTCTCCCATTCTGTAGGTTGTCTTTTATTAGTTTTGTTGACTGTTTCTTTTGCTGTGCAGAAGCTTCTTATCTTGATGAAGTCCCAATAGTTCATTTTTGCTTTTGTTTCTTTTGCCTTCGTGGATGTATCTTGCAAGAAGTTACTGTGGCCAAGTTAAAAAAAGGGTGTTGCCTGTGTTCTCCTCTAGGATTTTGATGGAATCTTGTCTCACATTTAGATCTTTCATCCATTTTGAGTTTATCTTTGTGTATGGTGCAAGAGAGTGGTCTAGTTTCATTCTTCTGCATGTGGATGTCCAATTTTCCCAGCACCATTTACTGAAGAGACTGTCTTTTTCCAGTGGATCGTCTTTCCTCCTTTATCGAATATTAGTTGACCATAAAGTTCAGGGTCCACTTCTGGGTTCTCTATTCTGTTCCATTGATCTATGTGTCTGTTTTTGTGCCAGTACCACACTGTCTTGATGACCACAGCTTTGTAGTACAACCTGAAATCTGGCATTGTGATGCCCCCAGATATGGTTTTCTTTTTTAAAATTCCCCTGGCTATTCGGGGTCTTTTCTGATTCCACACAAATCTTAAAATAATTTGTTCTAACTCTCTGAAGAAAGTCCATGGTATTTTGATAGGGATTGCATTAAACGTGTAAATTGCCCTGAGTAACATTGACATTTTCACAATATTAATTCTTCCAATCCATGAGCCTAGAATATTTTTCCATCTCTTTGTGTCTTCCTCAATTTCTTTCAGATGGGTTCTATAGTTTTTAGGGTATAGATCCTTTACCTCTTTGGTTAGGTTTATTCCTAGGTATCTTATGCTTTTGGGTGCAATTGTAAATGGGATTGACTCCTTAATTTCTCTTTCTTCAGTCTCATTGTTAGTGTATAGAAATACCACTGACTTCTGGGCATTGATTTTGTATCCTGCCACACTGCCAAATTGCTATATGAGTTCTAGCAATCTTGGGGTGGAGTCTTTGGGGTTTTCTATGTAGAGTATCATGTAATCGGCAAAGAGGGAGAGTTTGACCTAATGCTTCCTAAGGAGTAGTAGAGTAGCAATTACATAAAAGATAATCCCTGACAATCTTTAAAGATAAAAAAGGGTTTGCCATCCACACATATTATAAATTAGAGGGAGTACATGAAAGGAGGTGAATTTGAAAAACCTTCAAGTTGTGAGAAAGAAAGTCATATTTAGGGAATTTTGGAAAATTCAGTAGAGTTGGAACATGGGATTCATACAGCAATAAGCTAAGTGTACAAAAAGGAAAAGAAAAAAATAGCATGTCTTAAATATCATGAAAAAAGATTGGGGACTTTATTCTCGAGGGATAGGAAATTGCTTACAAATTTTATGCAAGAAAATGACATGCCAAATTTGTATTTTAGAAAGCTCTTCCTGGAAGTAATTTTGGAGATTGGATCGCTGGGGAAAGAAATGGAAGGCCAAGAAAGTGATTGGCATCTATTGCAGGAATCCACATAAAGAATGATTTAAGGATTGAAGCAAGCCAGTTGAAGTAGACATTAGAGGATTGTATGAATTTAAGAGATATACCGAAGTTTGAATCAATAAGACTTAATGATCAGTTGGATGTGAGAAAAGTGAGGGGGAAGAGGAAGGAAAAATGTCAGATTTCTTTTCTGTGACAAACCAAATGGTGGTACCAAATTCAAGGATAAAACATATAGGAAATAGTATAATGGAAATAATGTAATATAACTGCAGGGCCTATAGGACACTGAGATAAAAAGATGTAGTCACTGGAAACTAGACTCAAGTAATAGGAAAATGTTTGGGCTGGTTTAGTAAGAAGGAAAAAATGGCTTAGAATACTCAGAAAAGTATTTGTTCTTCTAATAAGAATCCAAAGTTAGAGAATGTGTCAACATTAGTTGATCTAGCAGTTTAATAGCACCATCAATTTCCAATTCCTTTACACATCTGTGGTCTGTAGTTTCAAGTTTGCTATCTCCGATGGTCATGGGATGGCCTCCCAGTATAACAATCATGATCATGTATGTGTGACTTTGTTGAAGTCCTGTAGGAGAGTTGTGTGAGCTTTCTATTCTCTGCTTTAAATGCATAGAAACAAAAAACAAACAAAAAACAAACAAAAAAAAAAACACAAAAAAACAAAATAAATGCATAGAAACTTTAAGCAAGCCACTGCAAATCTCTCTCGCATGCACACAAGCATTTTTTCCCTTAATTAAGTGTTCAGTGGTTTATCAGTTGTATATAACACCCAGTGTTCATCACAACACGTGCCCTTCTTAGTAAGCCCATTACCATCCCTCCATCTACCTCCACTCCTTCAACCCTCATTTTGTTTCCTATAGTTAAGAGTCTCTTGGGATCCCTGGGTGGCGCAGTGGTTTGGCGCCTGCCTTTGGCCCAGGGCGCGATCCTGGAGACCCGGGATCGAATCCCATGTCGGGCTCCCGGTGCATGGAGCCTGCTTCTCCCTCTGCCTGTGTCTCTGCCTCTCTCTCTCTCACTGTGTGCCTATCATAAATAAATAAAAATTTAAAAAAAAAGAGTCTCTTATGATGAGATGAGCACTAAGTGTTATACTATATGTTGGCAAATTAATTTTTTTTTAAAAAAGGGTCTCTCATGGTTTTTCTCCCTCTTTGATATCTTCCCATTCATTTTTCACTGCCCTACCCTATGATCCTCTGCACTGTTTCTTATATTCCACATGAGTGAAACCATGTGATAATTGTCTTTCTCTGAATGACTTATTTCACTCAGCATAAGACCTTCCAGTTCCATCCATGTCGATGTACATGGTAAGTATTCATCCTTTTTGTATATATATATATATATATATATATATATATATATATGTATATGTATATATATATACACATATATATATATATAGTGGAATATTACACTGCAAATCTCTTATCAAATTAGTTTAAGCAGGTTTGAACTTATCCATCCCCAACCTAGGAAAAGAAGAATGGTATTAATAGAATTAGCTCATTTGAACAAAATCCCAGCCCTGGAGCAAGGGTTGGAACCAAGGAAGAAACCCAAACACAATCAGGGCTCTACTGTGAATAAGGAGTGGAGTCAGAGATATTAGGCAGGCAACCAAAAATGCCCACAAAGCTCAATCTGAAGAAATTTGCCCGATTTCTGAAATTTGTTTATCTTGAAACTGCCTTCAAAGGGAGAAAAATGGAAGAAAGCAATATCATTTTGAAAAGAAAAGTTTAAAATACCCTGTATATCAGAAAATAGTAAGAAATATAATCTTATAACAAAATTCCATTACTAGAGCCACTAGAAATTAAAATTCATGTCACATTTTGTGTGGCTATCAAAATGATACCCCAAATGCCAATTCTACATGGAATTTTTAGTGCTTTTCAAAAATATTCAGTGTTATTTTCATGTATTAAAGTGTGTGTTTATGCACGATATATGCACACACACATATAAAGGGCAATAACTCACTCATTTCTTTAGCCCCAAGAGAATTATGCCCTAAGCTTGCCCCAGGCCATCCCTTTTAAAACAAATCTAATGCTTTCAATGGAGTATCATAAGTGGAATGGCAGATGTTAAAGTATATCCTGAGATCTTCCAAAGGCTGCTGACTTTACACTACAGTCTCAGAGATAGGAAAAGGCTGTGACTAAATCTTATTGAACATTAATAATTCAAGAAAATGAGCAAATTCATGGAGGTGGTGGGGGAGCCCCTTAAGGGCATGGATGTCCGTTTGTATCAGGGCTCCAGAGAAAGGGGAGGACTTATTCCCAGTGAAATGGGAGGGAGAGGATAAAGAAACAGCTTCAGGGTATGGCCATTCAAATCTTCAACAAAATTACTTAAAATGTGAAATGCTTGTTGTAAATGGATTTTTTATGGAAAAAAATGAGTATGCTGGATCTGATATCCTATCTGATATCTGGACATATTAGATGAAGTAGAGATTGTCTGTGCACAGAGGGCACAAATGGAACAGACAATGGAAATGCCAGCCTTTGGGAATTCACGATTTGAGAGAAAGATTGAGATATTTATAGGATACAAGGAATTTGGGAGAAAGAGCCAGTTTACTCAGATCTCTAAGAGGCAGGGGAGCCTCAGCAAAGATCTAGATAAAATAACATTTACAAACAGAGCCCTTTGTCTAGCATCTTTGTCATTTTAGTGACTAATAACCAACTTTAGCACCTGATGTGGTTCTCAGTTGAATTTGAGTTTTTCTACATGATTCAAGCTTCCCTTTTCTATTTTACTTTTTACCACCCCCTCCTTACATAAATCCTATAAATGTTTTTAATGTCCTATCATGCCTACTAAAATTTAATTGACAATGATGATAAACTTTAGTGTTCCTTTCCAAAAGGAATAAACACGTGGCCCCACTTTGTCCATAACAGTGTGGAAAGGAACTTTTCATCAAACTCTGGTGACTGTTGTCCCTGATTACTTTTAGTATGTGTTTTGGTTTTGTTTTCATTTTTTTTTTTCTCTTTCCTCCTTCTGAATGGTACTGGCATGTTTTAATGGACGAAACGAAAGAGAAAAAGGAAGAGTGTTTAACTAAATGTAACTCATTCATCCACCTCAAGTATAAACTCAAACCACAAACATAGTTTATGTTAGTAGGAGATCTTCATCTCAACAGATTAGAATTCCATCCTTGGCCAGAGCCATGCTATTATTCACACTATTATAATATGTTAAGAACAAAATCCCCCAAGAATATAATTATTATAAGATAATGTACCCTCTTAGCTATGTGGGCTTCACTAGCAGTTATAAAATGTTGCCAAGATTATACTCCAGCAATTAGCCCTCAGTGTGGGCTGCTAATGGATTTTATACTCAGCTTTAAAATATAGACCCTAAGACTATTTTAGAAAATAACTCTTGAACGATGTTTTTAGATTAACAGGGACAGACTAACAAACCTTAGTCAAACTAACTTTTTTCTGTTTGATAAAACTGATAAAGCTTAGTAAATATATCAAGTAGTTGTATCACAAAAACAAATACAAAAACATAAAAAGGCATAGCTATTTTTAAAAGAGCTAAGGTCAAGTTCACAATGATCAACATAAAGATCAAATGTAAAGATCAAAGATTTTGGCAAACCCTGTGGCTTTGCTATACATTTTTATTGTATCATAGAACTGAGAATATATGATGTTTTTGCCCATTTTATCACTCAGAACAATCTATTGAGGGAATGTTGTCTGAGTGAGTCATCTGAGCTATAAACATAAAATTAAAATAGCAATGATCTATGATAACACAGGAAATGTATACCAAAAAAAGGCTAACCCATAACATAACAACAATACAGAAAACACTAAGAAAACCCTCCTCACCCTGATGGGAAGAAAATATGATCTTGTTTTTATCTGACAAAATAAAAACCCAAACAATTGAGAAATGAGAGACATAAAAGATCAGTTCCTCTTAACAAACCTTACTAAGCACCCAATATGTCAATAAACTATAGTCTCCATCACACAGGAAAGTTAACTCATGCAAAGATAATTTCAATATAATATAGTAAATATTCTGAAAAGACATTTCAAATAAGCCAACACACATAAAAGACTTATCACCATGTCTGCATAGTAAGCACATAATACATAATATATATATATATATATATTATATATATATTTAGATAATATGCATTTAACATAGAAAGTACTAATGGGGCCTGCAGGTAAGGCAATGAGATAAGACTAGTGAGGTTTTCTTGGTTACATAACTAGTGGCAAAACCAGCTAGAACTCAAGTTTCTTAGCACTCACTCTAATGCCTTTTCCAAAAGGCCATGGTGCTCACAGGCTCCACTGGGATGAACTCTTCAGTTGACTAGTAAGCAGCACCTGCTGAAGTACACTTGCCATTCTCTTTCCTCCTCAACACCCCACCCAAGTAAAAACAAAACACTTTCTAAATATTCAAGTTATGCATTTCTAATTATAGCTCTAACCAAAATGACATCTGCAATAGAAAAGAATGGCATTTTCCTTTTGATTTCATATATATAAATAAGTCTCACAGCACTTCAAAGGTTAAGTTATGCAAAATATACAGTTACATACAAAGGACTCTCCCTCCTTCTGTTCATTGGAAATTGACATCCAGAAGGTCTTCTCATGAGTGTTCTATTTCTTTCCTACCCTTGCTGCCTATCAGTTTGGGACTACATTTCACCACGAGAAATTCTTGATACAACTTCACAAGTAGATACAGGATGGAATAAATGTAATTCCATTAAGTAAAATAAAACATATTAGTGAAAACGTACAATGCCATTCCAAGTAAAACAGGATCCTAACGGCATGCCCCTAAGATCTTGTGTTCTACCTACACAGAAAGTCAACTCTTCTGATGTTAAAAATATTATATGTAGTGAAATGGGAGTACTAATGTTAAATTGGAATATGGATTTAAGGTCCTATATGGATTAATACTTTAAGATTATTCACTCCAAATCACTATAGAACATATTACCACTTTCTCTATCAAAAAAAAAAAAAGCATAGTATACTCTATGAGCCAGATTTCTTTGAAAAACCAATTCAGAAGGATTAATTGCATGAAAAATAGCTGTTTCTGATACTATTGCACTTCTTTTCAGTAATAGAAAAATAACTTTTATACTACTTCTATCATTACATGTGTTGCCCATCCCTAATCCTTGATAATGACTTCAAAAACCTATGATTCCAAAGATACAGTGAAATTGATCCCTAAAAGAAATCTTGACAGGAGTTTCATTCAAAAAGGATCCAAACACTTGCTCATCTTACAGCCTAACATGAGAGCTCCTCGATCATATCCTAGTGACCAAAAATGGCTTGGAAACCAGTGTTTAATAGCTTGACGGGGGGGGGGGTATTTTTTCCCCTTGCATAAATCCATCCCTCTCCCGAGTGGTTCACAAACACTGCATTTTTCCAGAAAGGTAAGGTAAATTTTATATGTGTGCCATGAGTGGCTCTGAAGACAAGCCGTTGCCCATATGCTCAGGGCCTGAAGTGACACTGTCAGGAGTGAAGGGGAATAAGGCCGTGCTTTCAAAAGCATAACATGCTGCCTGCCCCTCCTGTTTGTTTTCATGTGCTTGTGCAGTGACTCAGGGCATTTACTCCCAGACAGATGTATGTTCTCAGCCTCAGAGGAAGGAGGTCAAAAGAAAAAAATCAGACTGCATGGGAAAACAAAGATTAACAGTAACTGGGTGGGAGGGGGATAGAACAGAAGTGTGCTGAATGGAGTTTCCCTGGGCCTGCTAACTCTGAAGCTATTCGGCTTTAATTAAAAGCACAATAAAGCTTATGCCTCTCCCCTTATATAGTGGGCAGTTTATAGGCAGGGCCTCTGCCTTATTCACAGGTATGTCCTGATCAGTGGTTAGCATAGTTTTTATACACAGTGGGTGTTCATATCATGTCTGTAGAATTGAATCTGCTGCTGGGTTAGTTCTGTTATACTGACAGGCAAACATGGGGGCCTGTTACAGTTTGAATTAAAAACGAAACCACTGGCAAACATTATAATACTGAAATACCTGCAGAGTTTGCAGTGGTGACATGTGCTTAAAGCTTTAGGAGACCAAAAATTCTGGTCACCCTTGAAAGGTAAATTACTTTTTAGATGTGAGCGCTTGTAATCAGACATTTCTAATAGTCTAAAATTTAAAATGATCTACTTTCTTTAACTTTGAGCTCTCTTTAATTGATTTTTTTTATTTTAACGGAAAGTAGAACACTAGACTATGTTTATTAAAACACCTGAATAAATGTAAAAATGATAATATTTGAACAATACAGAACTAATAAGTAGAACACTAGACTATGTTTATTAAAACACCTGAATAAATGTAAAAATGATAATATTTGAACAATACAGAACTAATTATTCCATGGGCCTAGCATATTTCTTTAAAAAGAATCTTGAGGGATCCCTGGGTGGCGCAGCGATTTGGCGCCTGCCTTTGGCCCAGGGCGCGATCCTGGAGACCCGGGATCGAATCCCACGTCGGGCTCCCAGTGCATGGAGCCTGCTTCTCCCTCTGCCTATGTCTCTGCCTCTCTCTCTCTCTCTCTCTCTCTCTCTCTCTCTCTGTGACTATCATAAATAAATAAAAAAATTTAAAAAAAAATTAAAAAGAATCTTGAGTATATTATTTATACTGTCCTGATGAACTATTTTACAGGCACACATTAAGGGATGATGTTGCTAACAGTAGAAATCTATAAACTGTGGAAAATCATTTACCATATCATTTTATTTTTGGACATCTGTAACAATAGGAATGAAACATATTCCAAGCATTATGAAAAAAGCAACCAGGTTCTTCTTCCCTGCAATGAACAGAGTTTTCTCAAGAGACAGATTATTATAGTTCTTGCCCGCTGTTGGTGGAGAAAAAGCCCTAGAGGCATATGTATATATATTAAGAACTTATCAATACCTATTGTAGGAATCTTTGCCTGCAGATGACTATAAAGAAGCCATGTACTTTTAAACAAGGCACCAAGCACTTATTGGTAGGTAGCTGGCTGAGTAACCTCATCTTTACTTCAGGATTAACTTTCCAACAAAGGAAGTATTTACCTTGCCAGTCTATGAAATAACTGCCAAATTGGGAAACTTGTACATTAGTAGTTTAAGAAGTGTAATGCATCCGTAAAAAAATGATATGTTCAAGAAAAACACAAAATGTATAAACATAAATACAATTTTCTATCATACTCTGAAGAACTGCATGTAGCCAAAAATTCTGCAGATAGACAGCAAGACAAGATATCCAACAGTTACTGTTTGTTCTGTTTCTTGCCTTTGGAGAACAATGAATTCAGATTGAACAATAGCAAATTCAGAGGGAATCACAGAGAATGAAAATGTTATCTAGTTGACCTTAAATGTTTGTCACAAGATTTCCCGCAGGTTCTCTGAATCCCAGGCTGATGCTATGTGGGGTGCACAGTATGGCACACAATAATGAAATACTTTGGTTTTAAAAATGAAAACATATTATTTTGCTCTTTGCAGGTGGATATCCCATCCAAATTTTGGTCAAAAGAGATACCCCATGATCTGATAGCACTTATTCTGAAGAGTTCCTTACATATGTTTAATCAATTCACTGTTCTTTGGATCTAATCTGTTTGAACTCTCCATACACTCCTGAGTAGGTAGGGGGGAAAAGCCACAACTTTACCATAATGAAAATCAATCAGTGATTCCGCCCACTGGGTTCCTACCATATGGGTACTTAAGTTTCTATTTGTAAATTTTCCACTCTTCTAAGAATGACTCTCTTTCAGTGTGATCTTTACTGGGTATTTATAAGAAGCACTAATAATGATGTTCTTGGCAAGCTCATGAAAATTAAACTGAAGCAAGAATGAAAGAGAGAGCAGAATCCAGTTTACAGTGAAGTTATCACAAGTTTATTCATCGATAAGCAGTACTCAGCTACATATTGTTATCGTACGAAGCACTTCTAAAATATGTTATCATTTGGCTCCAACTTAATGGAAGCTTAGGACTGGTACTTTAATGATTGGAACAGTTACTCTGTCTAGAGTAAGATACAGAACTAATGAAACTGGCAAGTTGTCGTCGTTAAGCCCACAAATTCTCTGCTCTAAAAATCATGTCTATCTGACAAGCAGGAGGGTATGTCTCATAGCAGATCCTAGAGTAGTTACATTCTCTCAGATTTCCATATTTCATATTGCTTCTTTTTCCCTAGATACAAAACAACAAGTATTGATTCAATATCACCCTGCTGTCTATTTTAATTGAAATCTTCAGCATACACAAACATGTCAAGAGTTAGTAATAAAAAATACAACTAAAAGCTCAACAAGCAATATATATAGATCCTTGGGGGATTAGAAATCTTATTCCTTCACTTGGTTTTTTGAATTGTATTAATGGCTGCAAATGAAGATGTGGTGGAAGTAGGAATCAGGCTCTACTCAGAGCACAGATAAAGTAGAGAATGTTTCAAGATTCCTTAAATAGAATCTGCTCCAAAATAATTACCTACCAGACTGACCTTGGCAATGAAAATACCTACTCTTGCAGCCTTTAGGTTAAACCATATTATCTCTGAGAGCTTTTATAAAAATGCAAACACATTAATAAAGGGAAAGGAAACATTAGCTGGCTTGAAATTGGCACTGACTTGCTAACTATCCTCCTGTCTCCATCTTTTTGGGAGTTGGGTTGCATGATCTGAAGTAAGGATTAGTGGTTCTTAATTAAGGTTAAAAAGCCAGAAGCACAATGAAAACGTGAAACAACACAAAAATCCATTATCAAATAGTGAAAGACCAGTAAGAAAAGACCTAAGGGAAACTGGTCATTTTTTACAACTTTGGCAGGCAAAAGCCATCTGCCTCTCAACTTTTCTGTCTCCTAATATATGTTAGACTATCTTACTTAGTATTTGTTAGGTCATATCTTGGTAGGCAGGATTAATAGATAATACAACTGAACTCATTGGAAGGTTGAATAATTTATATTGGAAAATACCAGATAATAGCTGCCATTCACGCTGTGTTTTAAGTGTTCCAGGTACCATGTTAGCTACCATATGATGTTATTAAAACTTAATGCAGTCACACAAGATTGAAATTATAGTCTATATTTTATAAATGGAGGAAATAAAACCCAGAGAAGTTAAATGGCATCCACATTTAATTTATAGTCACTCATCTATAAGGGATGTGATTGGAACTAGGTTCTCGTGTTTCTGAATCCGAATTCAGTTTCCCAAATAATTATTGGTGCTCATATAGGCTGGGAGATATCAATGAGCAGCAGCAATACAAACAGGGTGCACAGGATATACAGAAGTGGGGCCAGTAGAAGACCAAGGGGACACCCTGAGGAATGTAACTGCAGTGAGAACAGAAGTCACCCCATTAAGGAGTGGAGGAAGGGAGAAAGGGAAGATGCTTTGGGTGGGTAGAGGAAACACACCCTCAGGGTAAGAAGGAAAGGAGGCTGAAGGGCTCTAGGAACTAAAAGAAGTGAGGCTAAATGGTCAGTATTCAGATCACCTTGAAAAACCTGTTAAAGACTTGGGAGGTTATCTGAAGGATGACTAAAAAATTCATGGGAATTTCTACTCAGCAGAATCATATTTGTAATCATGCTAGCAGCATCTCTGGAAAAAAAAAATCTGCCAGTATAGGTAGCTTAAGAGTGGATCCAAGAAGACCAGGTAGGAGGGAGGTGCAGACACTCAGATGAAAGGTTGGTAGAAGTGGTGGGTGAATGTGCAACAGGAGGAAGTGA
Source organism: Nyctereutes procyonoides (assembly GCF_905146905.1). Taxonomy (NCBI): domain Eukaryota; kingdom Metazoa; phylum Chordata; class Mammalia; order Carnivora; family Canidae; genus Nyctereutes; species Nyctereutes procyonoides. Next base: position 21,928,054 of record NW_026575121.1, read on the forward strand.
GCTATATAAGTTATATATAAATATATGAACTCATGAGATATGTATTAGGCAGAAAGAACTGAGTTTTGTGACTTATTTCCAGATGTAGAGGTTAGAGAATGAAGGAGTATTCAAGGTTTCTGGTTTGAGGAAGTGGTATGCTATTTACTAGGACAAGCTACAAAGGCAGAGCATAGATAGTACTGTTTTGGACAAGGATGAGTTTAATGCACTGCAGATATCCATATGGTGTTGCCCATATGGACAAGACAAATAAGCAGTTCTATCAGTTTGAAAGGGAGCAGTCATCTAGAGACCAGCTCATAGTCTGAGAAAGGGTGGGAGAGGTCAAGTGCAATAGAGTGCCTTGTTTCCGTGAAGCCAGTGGGAGCAGCAGAGATCCCAAGGTAGAGGAAATACAGATCATTTGAATAAGACGTACATTAGGGCACAATTTACAAATAAAATAAAATAGCAATTTCAATTTCAACTCAAATGTCCAACCCATATTATTAAAAATGGGGAAGGGGGATTTATGTCAGAGCTTTGTCTATAACCTTACTTTTGCTCTATCCTCCAGGAACCTCAGAATGGAAGGGAGGAGCAGAAGGATATGGAAGCCACAAATAGCACAGAAGAAACACGAGACACGACAAGAAACAGCAAAGTGTTTCAGAATGAAGGAACAAAGTGTGGTGCTCTGGGGTAAGAAATCTCAGTTAACAGCATAAAACATGATACAAGATATTGAAAGGGGGGCAGAGACTAAAACACACATAAAAGCCATTAGGTCTTGGTCTCTCTTTCGCTCACTCTTTCCTGCCAAATACGGTCTCCGGTCCATAAGCTATCTCAAAACAGTGGTTTACACACCAAAACAAACTAATGCAAAACATCTTTGCGATCCACCTATATACACACACACAGAGACAGATACATATGACTTGCCTTTCAGACAAAGTTGTCATTTAAATTAGGTATGTTAATGATATAAATGACACATTGAAGTTTATTATTACAATATTTATCAAGACTCATGTTTGAAACAAGTTCTCTGATTACTGAACACTTTCAATGAGCACTTATTATATGCCAGATATTGTTCTAAACAATTTATAGCTATTAATTCATTGAATCCTCACAAAAACCCAGTGAGCTAGAGATCATTACACTCTTCAGTGGAGGAAAACACTCTATTCTAAGATGCTCTAAAATTATGGAATATCTGAATCATCATCAGTGGAAGATACAAACTGTTGATTCCCCCCACTCACCCACCTACCCACTTTGGAAAAAATAGCAAACCTAGTTGTAATAGATAGAGTAATAAAATAAAGAAGAAAAAAGGGAAGGGGTAAAACATTAATGTTTTCTTTTTATTCTTTATGACCATATATTTAGAATCACTTCTAAAATCTCTTCAAAATATCAATAATAGCTCACTTTAATTGAAAGTACATAACTTAGTTCACAGAGTAATACACTGGGGGAAAAATTCTGCTATTTTGAGATTGAATCATTTCTATTTCCATATATTTTAATCTGCAAATGAAAGCATAAGTACTTTCAAATATATATATATATATATATATATATATATATATATATATATATCCCCACAGACAAAGCAGGCAAAGACCTTTGTTTATTTTGTCTGGGAATATGTGAGCTTTTGCATATACTGGTTCAAAGATGTTGGATTAATTACTGTCGATTCTGTTGTATGTTCCAATTTTGTCTGAAAAAAAAATTTCATCTAAGAGCCCTAAAACTTGGGATGCCTGGGTGGCTCAGGGGTTGACCATCTGCCTTCGGCCCAGGGTGTGATCCTGGGATCCCAGGATTGAGTCCCATATCGGGTTCCCTGCATGGAGCCTGCTTCTCTCTCTCCCTATATCTCTCTGCCTGTTTCTCTCTCTGTCTCTCATAAATAAATAAATAAAATATTTTTTAAAAAAAAGAACCCTAAAACAACTACATTGGCAGCCCTGGAGGTTAGATAAATCAATTAGTAAAATTTCAGAGTTTTTCTATCTTTTTCTAATGCACATCTGGTTGGTATATGTAAGTTTTAGACAGTTATTATGTTAACATTCAACACTTCAGAATAAAAAATAAAACTCTGCAATGCTTTAATGTTAAGAAACTTGTTATAATCAAAACAGCTTGAAGGGTTAAAAGTGGAAATAACAGGACTAAATTCACCCTGAGAAAAATCACAATCCTTAATGTCAGGAACATTTACTTCCCAGCATCTGTCATATTATCTGGCACTGGGACATGTATTCAATGGATATTCAAAAAAATATGTATTTTTTCTATGGATAGATGAGTAAATGTGCTTGCTTGGGCATCAAAAGGATAAGCATATTCTATTTGTTGAGACCATCAAGGAACTATATGATGCTAAAAGTCTTTAGCTCTATATGGTGCTAAATTCTTGCTTAAAATTTTCACCATTGTGTTGATCCTACTATGAAATTCAACTTTCCTTTAGTGGAATACTTGGTTATTTCTGCTTAAAACTCATTGAACTATTTTGATCCTGTTTTTCTTTCCTTTGAGGAAAATATCGCACTTACTAAAAATTATTATTTGCTTTGGCACTTTTTATATTTACAGTATGCTTGTTGAAACAGTAAATATAAGGGTAATAGATAGTTGCTAAAGCATTGGTCAAAATAAACTCTGAGACGTTCCATACGGTTTACAAGTGTCAAATCATTTTTCTGAAAATTCTAATATATTTGTTGATGTTTTAAGATAAATATGTGTGTAACTCAACAGGTTGTGTCAACAGAATCAGCTGTTATCCAATTCACATTCATTGCTTTTAAAGGCTCAGTACTACCTCTAGGATTTTTGGCCATATCCAAATGGAATTACATGTTCTAGACATGGCGGGGGGTGAGGGGTAGAGGGGTTATATTCTAAGGAATAATGTCTACATAGAAACAGTGCCAGCAGTTATAGAACAAACAAATGGCATATTTCAGGAAAGGCGATATTCAAGGATTTACTAAAGTGGAGTCTATGGAACTGAGTGCTATTATTTTAAAAGGAGACCACAGATATTAGGATATTTAAAGAGGTCTTATCAATTCTCGTAAAGTGGCTAATCTACTAATTGAGACCAGTACTGCAATTCACTTATCAAGAGACAAGCACTTATTTGTTAAGAGAATGGATAACATTTAAAAAAGAATACTGAAGGCCTAATTAACAAAAATGTGATTATTTTTGGATCTGATTGCTAAATCTATTCTAGTTAGATAGGTGACCAGATACAATCTATGCATTTCTATGTCTATTTTTGTATCTCTGTTTGATTTCCCAATAAGATGCACAGTTAATTATTAATTATATTCACTAAAGGAGAGGATGAAGGTCTAATATCATAGATAATAAAAACCTTTCTTGGTTAGAAGTGTGTCTTGGGGGGATTATTTATGGGAGACCCCCTAGCCTCAAAACTATTTGTTCTTCACGGGGCACAACAAAATATAAAATTAGAAACCCACAGTCTGGGTTCACATCATGGTTCTGTAACAGTGTGTAAACCTTGACTAATTAGCCTTCCCACCCATTCTTTTCATCCTCTGTTAAATGCAGATGAAATGGCACCTTAGGAATGGGGATATTGTGAGGATTATATGGAATACTACATGTAAAGCACTTAACATAGGGCCAGGTACTCCATGAGTATGAGTGGATGCTTTATCTTTATCATTATCATCCACACTATCACAAACACAGAAAGAATGGATGCAACCTAAGCTTTTAAGCCAGCACTGAAGATGTAGGCACCATTTTATATACACTGTGAAAGGAATTTAAGATACAAAGATGCATGACTCTCTAGTCTATAACTATATTACTACACTATTCTACGTATATTCTCAGATTCATGACAATATAGATATTTAATTAAAAAGATATAAATCATCACCACGAAATAGTATTCTTATCTTTTTAACATTTCTAGTTGAATACAGGCTTCTGGAAAACTAATGGTTCTCGATTCAGGCTGCAGCTACTTGATATGCTTCCGTGGGGTTAGGAAAACCTGTAACTAGACAAAGATACCTCAGGAATTCCAAATGTGTTTTCCAGGTTGAAATCTGTGATTCAATGCCCATTTTCTTTAAAAGAGGCTACATCATTGCTGAGTGAAATTAACTGAACAGTTTGAATCTGATTGACTGGAGGAACTTTGGAGAGAGATGCTAAAGTTGATTCTGTATCCACAGAGAAGCCTGGGTCTAGTCTTGGTGGCCTTTGGGCCTACTAGCGTAGCAACTTAAAAATAACCAAATATGTGGAAAGACAACAAGCCACTGTCTCTGATTTCCTAAAATTCAATACCATTGATATACTGTTTGGAAATCTTTGCCCTTTGAGGTATAGCAAACAGAACACAGGTTTTAAGCATAAAACAATAACTATAATGTTATCTATCAGTCATTAAAAACCAACTAGATGTCACACACTCTTCAAAGAATATCATGTACCTTATCTCAAAGAAATATCACAGAAGCTCTATAAGGTTTTTATTCTGTTCCCTGCATATATCAGAAAATTGATGATTGGTGAGTTTAAATATCTTACACAATGCTATAAGAATATAACTTGAAATCACCAGAATTTGAAGTCAGGTATAGTTGACTCAAGATTCCAGTTATTTTAAGCATGCATTAAAAAAAAAAACAAATAAAAAACATGCATTTATTGCAGGATGAAACCCCATTATGCTATATTCTTCATTTATAAAACAGAAAATTCTAATGATAACATTGATTTGGATCACTAAATGGTATTACCAATTCAAGATACCTATAATATATGAGGTACCCATAAATATCTTCTTCCCATTTTTATCAGAGGCTTATTTCCCACTTACTAAGAGTCACCAAATGCTTCCTTATATTTCTCTACCTTATTTGGTAATTATTAACCTATATTGCCTCCTAAACTCTCCAAATGGAAAGATAATCCCACTCTTCTAGGAACTCACTATCTATTGGTAGAAAACATTTTAAACAACATAATCTCTATAAATGAGGCATTTCAAAGTGTTGAGCTATAAGCCAAATGTTCTGCACATAGTTAAACAACAAAAACTGTCAATATTTTAACATGAATTATTTCATTTTTAACATGTGGCAAGTGTCTTTTGGGTTATTACAGATGGACCCCATAGACCTACTCCTCTTCTTTATATTACCTGTCTAAAAATTTGTGTTCTCAACTCTAGTAGAAACCCTCAGGCTCCATAAAGATCAGGACAAGGTCTGGCACAGTATCTACACAAGTGATAATTCATCATGTATCTGCTGAATGAATAAATAAATGACAGAAATCCAAAGGTAAGCACAGTAGTTTTTAAATTAACCACTCCTTCTTAGATTCAAACTAATTTTTTATCCATTGACAACTGATCTAGGGAAATAACTGAGAGGATATGAAATTCTCAGCATGACAACACTTGGAAATAACCAAAATGTGCATCTTACAACAAGGTAATAGATCATCAGCACAATAGCTGGCCATCAAAAGCAGAGATATACCTAATCTAAACCACTTAACCATGTATTTGCTGTGTTTGAGAGATTTTCAGGCATTCCCAGAACTTAATTAGGCTTACTCTGTGATGCCCTTTCCTAAATAATATGTTAAGAAAAACATAATAAACAAACAAACTCAAATTAACATTATTTTTGTGGAAAGAGGGGAAAAACTAGATAAGCCCAGAAATAATATATACTTCAAATTCAGAAAGATCTAAGTATAAATTATGGCTCTGTCAATGACAACCAATATAAAAATGGACAAATTATTGAATGTCTTAATTTTGTATCTTTCCTCAAAAAACAGAGAGATGATACTTAAGCTTTTATATTATCTGTGACTATATATAGTATTGCAACCCCCCTCCCCCAAAATGGCCAACCGGTACATCTGGCACATAATAAGCCCACAAATAACATGCTCTCTCTCTCACTTAAAATTTTTGTTGTTTATTTTTTTCCAATTCAGTCTTATTCTCTGAAACTCTGTAATTATAAATGTACAAATAAAAATTTAAAAATTGAATGTATATCTTGTTTAAAATAGTAACATTCCTTAACAATAGCTGTTAAAATCATAAGGAAACATTATTTCTAAAGTCTCATATTTTACATTATATCTTCTTTTTTATCAAGCATCATAAAAATAATATTGAAAAGATAATAAATTGTAAATTTTTCACATTTATAATTTTTCTCTTTCAATATGCAAATAAAGCTTATTCAAAATACACACATCTATGTGTTTGTGTCTAAAAATATATATACATGCAGCCTTATATACAAACGTATACATCATCCAAGAGAAAGTTCTAGGCATTTAAACAACAGCCATAAAACGAGTATCTTAGCTTCCCCGAAGGCTATGATTGAATGCTCCTTATCTTACTATAGCGACCCCATGTTCTTCTGTGCCAAGTGTGCAAGTCCCAGCAGTGAATTTAAACCCAATCTCATTTTAAGTTTCCATTGTACTCGGCACGATCCTCATTTTTCACTGCATTGCCCTCGTCAGGGCCACGGTCCAGTCTAGGACACTACTACTGATAAACCAGGAGCTGTAATTGAACTTATAACTATACATACTTTTCCTCCTGCCACAGAAGTATTACTGTAAATGAGAGCAAACAGACTTCCATGTGTTGAAGTGTGTGGGGAATCTTAAATAGCAATAACAGCGTGCTTATGATCCATGCTAAATGGCAACACTGTAAGTGGCTCACCTCTGACCCTCAAAGAGTAATAAATAATTGTATTAATAGTTTTCTATACATTAGCACACCTTTGGAAAGGGCTTTTAGCTAGAGATGAAGGCATTATATGACACAGGGAAGCCCACATCCTGAAACTAACTGGATAGAGGTAACCTGCACATTTAAGACAGCTTTCTAATTACTGTAAACACATATATACCACTTGTTCTTAGGTGTAATTTTTTTTAAAAGATTTTTATTTATTTATTTGAGAGAGAGCCAAAGAGAGAGCACAAGCAGGGGGAGCAGCAGAGGGAGAAGCAGCAGCAAATTTCATGCTGAGTGGGGAGCTCCCTATTCTGGGCTTGATTGCAGCACTCTGGGATCCCGACCGGAGCCAAAGGTAGGCTTAACAGACTGGGCCACCCAGGCACCCCAGGTATAAGTTTTTTTTAAAAAAGAGGTCTTTCAACATATATTGAATGAAAAATATCTTAAGGAAATTTTAGTAAATAAGCTCGACATTAGTGAGGCTATTCCAATTGCACCCAACTGCACACTACTCTCTTCTTCCTCTTACACAGCCACTCCCCAAGAGTCTGAGCTCTCACAGGGTCACTCAAGCACTCTGCACCAAAAGTTCCAGAACACCTGTCCTCTTCTTCCTGCTCTATCCTCCTCTGTCATTTGAAAACAGCAAGCACAACTTTACTGTTGTCCACCTGCAATTGCTACCTAGAAACTCTTCCATTCATGTGCACAGTACATATTTACTGCCTACCTTTTGACACAATTGTTCTAGGTGCTGAGGCAAACAAGCAAGACAAAGTCCAGACCTCATGATCTTACACTCCAGTGGGGAAATAGGAAAACAAAAATTTAATATAACTGTGATACACTGTCAAATATTTATAGTGTTATAAAGAAAACTACAGCAGGGTGTGGAATGTGACATGTTGTGGGGCGATTGTAAATAAGGCGGTTGGTCAAAGAAGGCCCCTGACATTTGAGCAGAGACCTGAATGAGAGGAAGGAGTATAGTCTTGAGGAGTCTTGGGAGGAGAATCCAGGCATCTGTGGGTCTAAATGTCCTTTCCAGGCAACAGTGAAAATACTCAACGTTTGCCTTCTCAGAGTAACACTGGAAGCTTTAACAGAAGAAACTGTTTTGAGGAGGAAATACATTTCTAGTGTTGTGCTTATTTTCTAATGAACATATTTTCAAATTTATAAAAATTAAATTTGAAACTATCAGCTTCAGAGGTTTTGTGGTTTTTTAAAAGATTTTATTTATTTATTTATTCATGAGAGACAAAGAGAAAGAGGCAGAGACATAGGCAGAGGGAGAAAAGCAGGTTCCCTGCAGGGAGCCTGATGCGGGGACTCAGTCCTGGACCCGGGGATCATCACCTGAGCTGAAGGCAGAAACTCAACCGCTAAGGCACCCAAACATCCCTTCTCAGAGGTTTTTACTGGTTGAAAAGCAACCATAATGCCAACATTTTGTGTTTATGTGTGTTCTCTTTTTTTCCCCTATGGAGTGAAAGCCCACCACTTTTGCTGTATGTTCAAAAAGTGTAACACTTTGCAAAGAGGAAAAATGTCACTACTGAGTGCCTGCTGTGTAATAGGGAATGTGGTTCTTTTTTTGGGGGGGGAGGTTCTAAATTTAGAGAGATCTAGATAGAAATTCTAATTGTGCCACTCATTATCCATGTGACTCTAGCCATAGGGAATGTTTGTAACCCTCCCCAAATACATATGTTGAAATCCTAATCCCCAAAGACAATGGGATTAGGAGGCGGGGCTTTTTGGAGAAGACTACCAGAAGGTGGAATCTTCAGGAAAGTGCTCTGTTAAAAGACACCCCACAGAGCCCCTTAGCCTCCTTTTCCCCATTTAAGGATACAAGGAGAACTATGATCAGAAGAGGGCACTCACCAGACCATGCTGGTACCCTGATTTTGGACTTCCAGCCTCCAAAACTGTGAGCAATAAATTTCTTGTGTTTGTAAACTACCCAGTCTGTGATATTTTGCCATAGCAGACTGAATGAACTAAGCAAGGGCAGGTTGCTCACATCACTTGATCCTCACTCTTACAAATCATGAGAAGAAAACTTCCTCAGCATTTTTACTGGAAGGATTTCAAGAGGTCAGGTGCACAAAATGCCAGAGCATTGCTTGGCACTCCAGTGGAGCAAAGGAGATCACAGGTGGTGGATATTTACCATGCTTTATTCCATGTAACTTTTACAACAGCCCAATTTACCCAAGCCTAAAAAGTTAGATAATTTCTCCAAGCTCCCACAGTGGAAGTGAAGAGCTAAATTTCAAATCTAGGATCTTTACAATCACAAATACCTGTTTTGATTTTTTAGTTTCCATTTGTTTGTTGTTTTCCTTTTTGTTTTTTGTCTGCTATGTCACTTCGCAAATAATAAGTGCTTTAGATTCTTTTTTTCTCACCTGTCATATCTAATCACTCTCTAAGACCTGGATATTTATTTTTGTTTTGTTTTGAAATGGCTCTTTTATAAATTTCTTCATTTCCATTCTCACCACCAGCACCACAATTCTAACAATTATCACCATATAATGAAAATATGATGATATTCAAATCAGCCTTTTTCTTTCCGTTTCCTCCTCTATCTCCAAATTACTTTCTCTAAATTACTCTGAGAACAACATTCATGGACTCAAATCCAAGCAGAACATCAAAAATAATATAGGCCAATTCTATCCACTCTTGAATCATTTCCCAGATGATGTCGATTGGATTTTTTTCTTCCACAATTCCCTTCTCTGGTGTCTATTCTATAAAGGCTCCCTTTAAGATCATTTGTACTAGAATGTTCATGCATAAAATCTTTGGGGAGGAAGGAAGAGCAACCTGTTTATGGCAAATAAGATCTGGTTTGTACTATTTTACTATTATTATCACTCTCATCATTATCATCATTATAGAACCAAATAAAGCTACATCTTGCATAGCTGATGAGTCAAACGATTTTTTTTCAATTAGTGTTTGTGTACTCATGTTATGTCACGTGAAATATGAAAAAAATATTGTCTAGTAGCAGTAAACACAGAAACAAAAGGTAAAACCTTCCCTCCCCTTTTTAAAAAAAAATATTTATTTATTCATGAGAGACAGAGAGAGAGAGAAGAGAAGCAGAGGCACAGGCAGAGGGAGAAGTAGGCTCCATGCAGGGAGCCTGATGTGGGACTCCATCCCAGGACTCCAGGATCACGCCCCAGGCCGAAGGCAGGAGCTAAACCGCTGAGCCACCCAGGGATCCCCCAAAACTTCCCCTTTTTAAAATTATTTTATTTACATTTATTTAATTAACGTAGAATGTATTAGTTTCAGAGGTAGAGTTCAGTGATTCATCAGTCTTCTATAACACCCAGTGCTCATTACATCATGTGCCTCCTTAATGCCCATCACCCAGTTACCCCATCCCACCCTCCCCTCCAACAATTCTCAGTTTCTTTCTCTTCAAATGGGGACTTCTCCTGGCCCCTCATTTCTCCATAGTTTCCATTCCCCTAGGTTAAGCAGTCTAGTTAAGGAGGTGTTTCCTTCAATCACAGCAGTTATCAACAAAAACCAGTTTTTCTATTCAATTGACTGCCTTCACAGAGACCTTGCAGATCAGTTATGAAGACAGTCAAATGAGAAGAAAACCTAATACCGGTTGAACTGCAAGGTCTTTGAGAGCAGGAACAATGCATTAATCATATATTTGTATATACACCTAGCATAGGTATAAAATAATTGCTATATTCGTATGCAAAGGAGATGTGGTTTGCAAACTGGTAGGAAATGTATTTGAAATGACATGATGACTGATGAATAAAAGATTGGTTTAAAAATACGTGCTATTTTTTTTTTCAGTTTACTTTTTCATTGTTATTTCAGAACCTTTGGTCTTTTAGAAACTTTCTAATGAAACAATTTGAAAGGGAAATCAATTAATTTTCTCATTTCCCTTCCTGTCTCTTGCCTCTCAACAAACTCCCAAGAAGAAAAGTGCATTATAGACACGTTCGTAGTGGGCTTACAGATAAAGAAAAACAACTTGCCTACTGGCTTACATTTTCTAACATTTTCAGGTAATTATCTGAAACAGACCTTGCGACGGGAGAATTCACTTCCATGAATCTGTCTTTTGGGCAGAATCCAAAAGCAAAGGGACTAAAATAAGGAAATCAGTTCCTGCCAACGAGTGCCTGAAAAGCTCCAGCTAAATGAACTGATGTAATCTCAGTGCAGGACTTGTAGGCAGGAACGAGGGGAATTCTCATTACTCCTGAATCTAGAGGAGGGAGGAGGAGGCTGAGTGAAGCACTCTAGTAACTGCAGCTGGTGGAAGTCAAAGATTACTGATAAAGACGGGCAGAAGGAGTGCTCCCTGGCTTCAGCGTGGGTGATGTGTCTTACACTACTTCACCAGGCCCCAAGTGACAGGAATCCAAGGTAGCACTATCAATCTTACTTGCCCCAAAGAGATAGTGAAACACGGACAAGAAATTGGAGAGATTAGATAGATTTAAAAAAACAAAACAGAAAAACACAACACATTTAAGCTTGTGACCTGTGCCCCAAATTCCTCAACATATTGCAGAAAAAATTCCAGTGTTGATCAGAATGAGTGCAAGCATGCTACAGCCATCTGACAAAAGAAAAGCCTTCTTTGCAGTTCCCAAGAGTGGTAAGGGAGAAATTTGCAGAGGATGCAAGACTTCTTTCACAATGTTAACCATCTTAGATAATATAAAAGCAAGCACATCTCCTGCCATTTCTCTGTATGACTGCATATTGCACATTGTATACTGTTAGCTCGCATTCGCAGAGGCAGATACATGTTGAAAAGGAAGAAAAAGATAATCATCAGGAACTATGAACAATTGTGTGTTCCTTACAACATCTGGAGTGCTGGTCTTAAACTGTTCCATTTTTTTAAAAAAACTTTCAAAATTGTATACAGATAGATTTCATTCAGCAATGTAGTGAATTGCAAAATTATTCAGAAATCAGAAGTATTGGGAGTGAATTTGTGTCCTAAAACAATTTTGGAGAAACTAGCTAAATATGCGTCAGCTTAATTAAATTGATGTAAATTTGGTCTTTTCTAATGTGTTTGAGAACAATAGAATATATTCATCTCTTGTCTCTTAAAAGTGAAGAGAAGCAATCTAAAACATGTGCATTAAAGTTTCCTAATCCAGGTCAGAATCTGCTAAGTGGTAAGTAGCTTCAAAGAACCAGAATGTTAGTATTGAACTCTATATGGTATGTATCTAAAGGTTATGTAAATCAGGATGGGGTAGATATGTCACAGTAAATAGCCCCCAAATGGGCTCAGTAGTTTAAAGCAAATACAAAGGATTTATTCTTCACACATATTACACGTCCATCACAGATCAGCTAGAGGCTCTGTTCTGTGTCCTACTCACTTTGGGGTCTTAGTTGATGGAGCAGCTACTACCTGTAACATTGCTGGTTGCCATGGTAGAGAGAAATAAAGAGTTCTGGACAATCTTACAGGAGCAATTACATGCTCCGGCCCAGCAGGAATAAACCTCACTCCTGCCCACAATTCATTGTGTGCTATTCGCAAGAGACCATCTAGCCACAAGGGAATCAGGAAGCATAAATATCAGAAGAAGCAGCAACCATTTATTAAGGACTAACTAAGTGCTCAGTTTGGGGAGGTGCTTTAACTAATTTGCATAATTTTAATACATACAGTACCTCTTGCAGGTAGATATTATTAAGGTTCCATTTAGTTTACTAAACGAACCTGAGGCTCATAGAATTTAAGAAGCTTTCCAACGCAATAAAGTTATTACTATCAGACAATGGTCACCCTCCTTTCTCTATACTGTACTGCAGATTCTCCCATTAGGTCTCAAATACTATTTAATTCTTCAGCTTAAAAGCAATAACAAAGTGCATGCCACATGCCTAGAGCCATTTGGATGTGACTTTGTAATTTAATAGAAAAAAATGTTTGTAAAGGAATTAATGATATAGAGCTAAAAGATGGTTTTAGTCATTTATTTACAGAAAAGGAAAGCACAACCTTAACTTTAAAAAAAATGTGGATACTCTGAATTCATTACAACTAAAAAATATGTCGCATCTTCCCTTTATCTGCAGCAATTATGTTCCAAGGCCCTAAGTGGATGCCTGAAACTGGGGATAGTATTGAATCCTACACATACTATGACTTTTCCTATATATACTTATGTACAATAAAGTTTAATTCATAAATCATGCACACTAGATATTAATGACAATAATAGGACAATTATATCAATATACTATAATAAAAGTTCTATGAATATGGTCTCTCTCTCTCTCTCTCTCTCTCTCTCTCAAAATATCTTATTGTACTGCACTCACCCTGCTTGTGATGATGTGAGATGATAAAATGTCCACCTGATGAGATAAAGTGAGGGGAATGATGGAGGCACTGTGATGTAGCATTAGGCTACTACTGACTTTCTGACAATAGGTCAGAAGGAGGATCCTCTACTTCTAGGTTATGGTTGACCATAGACAGTGAAACCTCGGATATGGAGGAATCACTGTAGTACAAATAAGTTGTGGGGCTTCAGGAAATGTGATGAATTGACACAATATTTATATAGCATCAAGAGCCTATAGGAAAAATGAAGAGAGAGCAAGAATGTTTTAGCATAAATTCAATAAAAAAAGAAATATGATATGCCACCCTCTGAATTTCCCTTTTTGTCTCTTTTCCTTTGCTTGGATAGTTCTCTTGGCCTTGGTTTTAACCTCAGAAAATAGTCCCATCTGGTCCCAACTGTTAAAGTGCTAGAGACCTCTGTTGAGCAGCATCTTCAAAATTGCCAAGTGTTCTAACTCCTTGATATTGGAAAACAGTAGACTGGAAAATTACAAGAGATTGGTTTCCATAGACTCTTGTTTACAACTGTAGCTGGTAAGTAGACAGCTCCAACTCATTCTATGGCAAGTGGTTTCTCTGAAAATCTCCAGATCAAACAAAACAACAAACAACTGTGCAGCAAATTTTAAATCCTATTTATTCCTTCGTAAGGAAGTGCTGCCTTTTACTGAGACAATCAGCCTGAGTACCAGTACAAGAGCCTAAAATATTTTCTACATTTAATATAAATATTATGAGAAGTTATTTGGATGGTAATAAAATAATAAGGAATAACTATTTTTAAAAACCTAATAATCAGTTAGTGCTTTTATCGCATCAAATGCATTAAACTTCTTTGAACTGAAGCCTTTTCATCATAATGTACTAAATTAAATATCTGTTCCTTGTAGAATATGATTCTGCAAAACTAGATTAAAATCAAATCATGGACAAAATCAATTTTACTTACAATAATCCTAGCCTACTGAGATTCCAGTCTAGTAATCATAATAAACGTCTTTCCCCTCATGTTTTTTTTCTAAGTTTAGGCTTTCCCAAAAGATATAATTTGTCAACCATGCACACTTTTTAAAATGTATTTCATTAGAGTACTATAAAGAGAAACAAATGGCAAGCGTTCAACAATCCTTCAGGGTATTCCAAGGGAAAAAATATATGTATGTGTGTATATGCCTGTGTAAAGAGATAGATGTTTGATAGATGGATATTGATATGTATATCTACAGAAATAGAATCCAAACAAACCTAAGGGATTACTTGTTTTAAGAAAGAATGATATTTAAACTGTCTTGGGGGAATTATGCTGACATTGGATCTTGGGATTACTTCTCACATAAAACTCAGAGGATTTGGTATCTTGTCAGGAAACTGGAATGAAGCATGCTTACATGATGTTAATCAAGTATTTAATCATTCTTTTGTTGCAAGTCCACTGAAGAGTGATAGTGGAAAAAAAAAAACATGCAAGTGTTCTACCCACCACACCCTCCACATTCCAGCTTTTTTAAAGAACAGGAGTTTGGATATGTTCCTTTAAGGGAAAAAAAAAGGGTTTTATTCATCTAATTTTAAATTACTACCTGAAAACAAGTAAACTTTCACTTATATATAAAATTATTCTTTCACAGATTCTATCCAGTTCTCTAAAATTTTATTTTTATTTCAGATATTAACTGAACTTCAATTCCAACATAACAGAGTGAGATAGAATTGAGTTTGGAAGCTTCTTAGTCATGTTGCAGAGATGCTAGGAATATGTGAGGGTTAAAAATCCCACTAAATACCCCATCATGGTATGGTTTAAATGATACAACTTTAAAACAAAATTTTAGTTTTGAACTTCAAAACTGGCACGTATTACCCACCACCACTGCTGCTTTGGAAATGAGGAACTGTGACTCAGATAATTGATATGAAAATCATAAAGCCATATGGTTGTTGGGGGCAGAACAGGTTTCATCACACAAGTCCAATATTCTTTCATTTGATATGAAAATAATTTTGCTCTTGTCACTCCTTTCCTGGTACTTTAATTTTATAATTAAAAAAATTAAGGGGCACCTGGCTGGCTCAGTCAGAAGAGCACACGATTCTTGATCTCAGGGTTGTGAGTTCAGGCTTCATGTTGGGGATAGAAATTACTTTAAAAAAAATTAAGACTATGAAATAAAGCATATATTAATTTGAATACTTAGGCATCGAGGTAGGAAATAAAAATCGATATATGTTTTGAATTAAAATTTTGATTAAAATTTAGAGAAGACAGGGTTAGAAAGAGTCAGTCTCCTATATTGCATACAAAAGTACAAAGTGACACAAACTATGGCTCTGAAAATCATGCTAAAATAAGTGTTTCCTTTCACTTTGCACCTCTCTTTAAGAAATTAAAACAATAAAATAAAAAAGATGTGTGTTCTATCATGTGAGGGTTAAGGTTTGTTCCTTACAACATTTTTGTAAATAGAAATTATATATTTGTGCATCTTTAGCCTATCGACTCAGTGGTATATTTGGGAGTCATTAAAAAAGCAACCACTATAAATTCCAGTTGGTTTGAAAACCCAAAGAAAAAGTATGCTTTACCTTAAACTACACATACAGGAGACCTCTTTCTTTTCTTATTGTTTAAGTTGATTTTTAAAATGGAATAAATACTTAAGAATCTTAAGTGAAGCTTTTCATACAGAAAAATGTTTTTTATATTTTATTTTGAAAGTATATGGATTTTGTCAGTGTATTTTTTGCTAAAGGAATAATGGATATGGTTATCATAAAATAAAAGCTACTTCTTAATTTTCCACATTAATATATACCTAGTAATTTTTTACCTATATGACCAATTTCAATATGCCCTATTTTGTCGCAATTTGTTTGAGGTCATACAACATTTCCTTAATCAGATAATAAGGCTATGTACCTGTAATGTCCCTTGATGGGGGTCCAGCACATGCTACCCCCAAAATATGTCACCTTGGCATATTGAATATTTTAAGTTGAGGCTTGAGAAAACAGCAGAAGCAGGATGTTCAATCTGACCTTACCCCAACCCTCTCCTCTGAAATCGGTCATAAAACTCT
This sequence comes from Nyctereutes procyonoides, assembly GCF_905146905.1. NCBI lineage: Eukaryota > Metazoa > Chordata > Mammalia > Carnivora > Canidae > Nyctereutes > Nyctereutes procyonoides. The sequence continues at coordinate 21,944,312 of NW_026575121.1, forward strand.
CATATGAGAAGTTTCCCCTCTATACATGGAAGAATGGAGCATTCTTATCTCTAGGAACAAAGGAATGCTGCAGAGAATCAGAACAAATAAGCCTTGCTAAGTTTCCCCAAGTTTACTATACTTACCTCAAACCATCATCTCTCTCCACAACTGTCTACTTTTCATGAAATCTAGCATAAAAATACTCAGGTCTGTTTCTTTGGGTCTTTATTTTCATATGAAGACTCCCATGTCAGGTAAAACTTATATTAAATAAATACATATTCTTTCATCCTGTTAATCTGTCTTTGCCAGTTTAATTTTCAGATCTATCCAGGGACCTTAGGAGGGTGGGTGGGGGAAAAATTTTCCTCTCCTACACCTACCACTATTATACTCAGAGTAGACACAGCATATCCATAGTAAGTAAATGAATCTATATCCTCAGTGGCATTGTTGCCTGTTAGTAGCGTTGAACTCTGCTTCTCAGTGATAAATGGCAAAGACTTGGAAATCACTTAGGGCTTTCATGCCTGCCAGGGTTATTTGCTGCCTTTCTTCTCTTTTTTCTTTTTTTAGCCAAGAATTTCAAACAAAATCTTTTCATTCATATTTCTAACCATTCTTATTTACATTGTCCCTCAATTTAATTGTGGGAGAAGATTCTGTTAATGAGCACAGATACAAAATTGGCAAGTTCTAAGCCAGAACTGTCCTATAGAAGATGTGAGCCACATATGTAATTTTAAGTATCTAAAATAGTCATATCTTAAAAGCAAAAAGAAATAGGTGAAATTACTTTTAAAAATGCACTTTATTTTATGCAGTATATCCAAAATACCATCTCTTCAACATGATATCAATATAAAATGTTAATGAGACCTTTATAATTTACATGTGTATGTGTGCTGTCTTTGGAATTCCTGTGTATTTTCACACTTGGAGCACATCTCAATTTAAACTAGCCACATTCAAGGGCTCAATTGCCACATGTGGTTCATAAGTACCCTATTGGATAGCAGAGTCTTTACTAATGTAAAAGGTCATTTCTCTTTCCATAGTAGTTACTCCATAGCCATGTGATTTTGTTTCTTTTAGCCTTTTTCTTTGGGGGAGGGGAGGTCAAAGGAAGAGAAAGAGGAATTTAAAAAAATAAAACAAAGTCACCAGAGTTAAAAAACAAAACAAGAATAAGACAAAAATCTGAGTGTATTAACTTCCCAGGCAAGGGAATGTCTGGCACTGAAGTATGCTGTGTAGGTAGGTCACTGATTTAGAGAAAGAAGTCCATGGTTTGAATGCTGGGCCCATATGGAAGAGGAGATGGCGTTTCATGCAACTTATGCTAATGATAACTAAGGATGAAAAGCTAGTTCCATGGACTGGATTGCATGTGTTAAGTAAGTTTTATCCAGGTTTAATGGCAATAATCCCCAGTGAGAAAAGTTTTTAGTTACTTCCAATAAAAGTTTGTCATCCTTAGGTCACTCAAAGTTCGTAGTTCCTTGCTACTCTCTTTTGGTAGAACTAGTTGTGGTGACACAGCATTCAGTGTCATTCATTTTGAAAGCTCTTAACTCCTAGGCAAATTCCTCCATAAGTAGCCATACTTATTTTACAACAGAATAACCCAAGAAAACAGTGTAAAACAAGCATACGAAGTACAAAACAATGCTAATTACTTTCCAAGTTTACATAGCATCAAGCACAAACAATAGTATTGATAAAATCAATATATACTTAATAAATGTTACCTCGTTTAAATTTTCTTTAAAAACGTATTACAAGTATTAGATAAGAGGATATTCTAGAATATGATTTTTTATGTAAAACATATTCATTAAAAATTTATTTTTTTAAGAAGCAGGTATCAACAGAAATTAGCTCTGCATGCACATGGTATATGCATTATACAAAAACCTGGATATACAAAGATGCCAGATATGTGATCTCTATGGAGCTGTAGTAAAGAGAATATTTATTGTGGTTAGAAAATTAGGAGCTGGGATCCCTGGGTGGCGCAGCGGTTTGGCGCCTGCATTTGGCCCAGGGCGCGATCCTGGAGACCCGGAATCGAATCCCACATCGGGCTCCCGGTGCATGGAGCCTGCTTTTCCCTCTGCCTGTGTCTCTGCCTCTCTCTCTCTGTGACTATCATAAGTAAATAAAAATTAAAAAAATTTAAAAAAAAAAAAAAGAAAATTAGGAGCTACATATTTATTACACTTAATCACAGTGCCTTTAAAGGTTGGGTATTATCATTGCCATTTTATACATGAGGAAACTGAAATACAGGAATATTAAATAGCCGAGGCGCCTGGGTGGCACAGTTGGCTAAGTGACAGGCTCTTCATTTCCATTCAGGTGATCTCAGGGTCATGAGATGGAGCTGCTTAGGGCTCCATGCTCAGTGCAGAGCCTGCTCAAAACTCTCTTTCCCTCTGCCCTCCTCCTTGTACACGCACTCTCTCTCTAAAATAAATAAATCTTTTAAAAAAATAAAGAAATACAGACTGTTCCTGTTTTTAAACGTAAGTGGCAAAATCTGCATTAGATAGGTGTGTTTGATCCCAAACCTTGAACTCTCTCTAAACAGCATGTTGCTTACAGTTTATAATCATCTAGCAAAAATTGAGAGCAGGAAAAATAATCTTTCAAATACTTGCCAAAGTGGTACATTTAATTCATCAACAACTGTACATGTAAGAACATTAAATATAACTTTAAGTCATCTCAACATGTGAAAATATGAAGGACTAATCCTGTCAGAACATCCATCTTTCTTGTCATTTCTTTGAGTTTAAAACTTCTGTTTAGAAAGGTCTCTAAACTATATTTAGTTGCACATATTAAAAGCAAGGCAACAAGCCCCAAATGGATGGCCTACACCAAGTCCCCCAGCACCAAACCAAGACTTAATTACAGGTTCAGCTCTCCCAGAAAAGGAATCTCAACCCTGTCAATCAGAAATCACCTGATCAACACTAGTGAGGTCATTTGCCTGACAGACCCCTGCCATCCCCTACAGGAAAGCAACTTTGCAATAACCAACCTGCCCTTTTTCCTAGTATAACTTCCTCCTTTCTGCCCCCCCCTCAGCCTATGCAACTCTTATTTTGTAGGACTCCCTTGAGCTCCTTTCTATCCGATAGACTGGATGCTGCCCGATTTGAATCAATTCTTGCTCATATAAACTCTTAAAATTTTTAATATGCCTCAGTTTGTCTTCTAACAGCTCTGTTGTCAGAGGGGAGAACCAAAGGAGTCCCCCAGAGCCCTGGCCTCAGTGAGCACACCTACACAGGAGCTGTACCTGTTACACCCTATGAGCTGGTGGCTTTCTTGCTGCCTCTGGAGGTGGAAGTGGTAGGAAAGTCCTTGGATCCTAGCTCAGCAACTTTTGCCTTATGAGTTTCCAGAGTTTATTTGAGAATTTCTTTTTCTCAGTGAGTCTGACTTATTTAAGTTTTTTTTTTTTTAAGATTTTATTTATTCATTCATTCATGAGAGACACACACAGAGAGAGAGAGAGAGAGAGACAGAGACACAGGTAGAGGGAGAAGCAGGCTCCATGCAGGAAGCCCGATGCGGGACTCGATCTCGGGTCTCCAGGATCCCTAGGCTGAAGGCAGAGTTAAACTGCTGAGCCACTCAGGCTGCCCCAGTGGGTCTGACTTAAATATAGGACAATTGCAGAATCAGCCTGGCTCTGGCTGAGAAATAGGGCTGAGTCCGACTCAGAAACCCGGCAGAGTCCAGGATCAGAATGGCTCCAGTGTCAAACTGGTTCTGACTAGGGCCCCTGTGAGGCCTCAGGTGAGTAGAATTTTGTTTTAACCTTACCAAAGATAATCAGGTTAACCTTTCCAAAGATAATCCTAGATTGTAGTGGCCACAGGAGAGAACTTTTAACCTTTTAGATAAACATTCACTGAGGTGCCCTAGAGATAAAGGGGTCACAGCGAAACACTCATCATTGAGGAGAGAAGGAAAATTAGTTTTTCCTCCTTGATAGTTTATAGGGACCAGGATGAAGCCCACAGGGACAGCCTGCTCACTTTGGAGCCTGCAGACAGGATCCTGGGAAAACTGGCAGAAACCAGCAAAGGGTGCGAATTCTTAACAAGGTAGGCTGTCCCAGATCTCTGCTGTGCTGCCTGGCCAAGAGAAGAAGGTAAAATTTCATATTGCCCCTTTCCAAATTTGGATTGGCAGGCAAAAAAAAAAAAAAAAAAAAAAAAAAAACATGTGTATGAATTAGATCCTTGAACTGTGGCTTGTGAATTTGCTTTCAGGTACCCATTAGTTGTGAATTCTTTCTTTCCCAAGAGCAGCTATTGCCTTGTTGTTTTTCTCCTTTTTGTATCCTGAGACCTTGACTTGGCAATGTCATGTTAGGGACCTCCAAATTATGGCCAAACAGCAACGTGGGCTGCACCCCATGTGTGGCTATGCCTGGCTGCACAGAATTGTGGATCTCACTCTATGTGCGGCTAGGGTCCTGCTGATCCTGCCCACTCTCGAGCTTGACCTAAGCCTCACTTTCTTTTGGTTATCTTTGGGAGTGGCTCTGAATCTTGAGAGAATAATGTCCTTTGCACCCTTTTTGGAGAAGCGTCCTGCTTCTAAGGGGTTGTTCAATATTGCCAGGAATAGAATATATACTGTTTGTCCCAGCAGATACCTGACAAGATATTTGAAGGGATTTTTTTCAGTAGCCAGAAGTTGGCCAACTGTGCAGCTGACAGTGCTAACAGGACTTCAGCCTCTCCCACGAAGCTCAAATGAAAATGGTGTACCCAGTTTATCTTCTAATAATGCAAAACTCCCTTCCTTAAATTTTTGAACTTAACATTTTGAAGTTGAGGATGTTGCTACAGTAATGTTTTTGTAAAATGAATGCTAAATAAAACCACTTGACTCGCATGTAATGCTCACTTTTTAAAGCATATAAGAAAGTGCATTTAATTTACAATTTCATAAAACTAATATTATTCATTATAATTATTGTATCGGTTATATTAGTACTTATATTCTAATGAATTTCTTGAATAACTGCCAATATCCTTTCTTTCAAAAAAGATTTTAATGAAGAGACCATAGTATGTGATAGTAGTATCTTTCACCATTTCCCCAATTCTTCCAAAACCCCAAATAAACAAGTGAACTGAAGTGAGGGCAACTCTTATGTTCTGTGTTGGTGTGCAGTGCTGGAGAAAATAGCAACCTAAATGAAAAAAAAAAAATTTCAAGTACTATTCAGTTTGCAATTGTTTGTAAATTATGTTCGGGGGTGCCTGAGTGACTCATTTGGCTAAGCGTCCGACTCTTGATTTTGGCTCAGGGTTGTGAGATGGAGCCCAGTGGGCTCCATACTCAGTGCAGAGTCTGCTTATCTCCCTCTATCTCTGCCCCTCCCCCCACTCATGTGCACTTGTGTTCTCTCTATCAAATAAATAAGCCTTTTTAAAAAATGAAATAAAGGAAAATAAAGTTGAGATTTTTGTAAGTAATGATATATGAATTACAAAAAATTCAACCAAGGTTGTAGGCCAATAAATTTACAACCTGCCAGAGAAGGATCAGTTTCAAACTTGCTTAACTTTCCCTTTCTTCCCAGTCCACACTGAGAATGAGCAGCTTGATCTCTCACTAGTGTTTTTCACACCCTATAATAGACCAGCTCCTTTCTTTCCGAATTTGCTTTTTGCAGACCACAAAACTTCTTTATGGTAAAGAAATCATTACATGTATTTACTGTGAGGAAATTTCCTCTAATTAAATTCTTGCTTTTTTTTTTACCCTTATGGAGGCTAAGAATAAACAGTACTAATGGGAACAGATTTAGACAGATTAATTGATTAAAAAAATCTGTGGTGCTAATTGCTCTGCTTCTCTGAAAAATCCTGGGATTGTCAAAAGCAGGGTATATTCGTAGGAACATGTTAGGCATGTGAGTATCATCCATCGTTCATGTTATATCAAGTAAAAGACTAAGAACCTCTTTTGACAGAGACCATTAAGCTTTCCTCTGTCTCTTGAAATTCTGTGATCCAAAATGCTTGAAGAGCTTTCTGAGTAACTGACAGAATTCTTGACTTTTATCAGCCCTGCCACCTACTATATGAAGATTAAACAAGATAGAGTGCATTATAAATATAAAAATACATGTTTTAAATAAAATGTGACTGTTTTCCATGCAGAGGTTTTTAATAGCTATATATTAGTACTTTGTTTCATTATGGCCAAATTAAAAAGTATTCACCCCTTGAATCCAACACTTAAAAAGAAATGTTTAAAGGCACCAATCACAAGGGGTGCCTAGGTAGCTCAGTTGGTTGATTGTCTGACTCTTGATTTCAGCTTGGGTCATGATCTCAGGGTTCTGAGACTGAGCCCTGTGTCAGGCTCTACACTCAGCACAGAGACTGCTTGCGATTCTCTCTCCTCTCACTCTGGCCCTATCCTCTCTCTCTCTCTCTCTCATAAACAAACAAACAAACAAACAAATAAATAAAATCTCTAAAATAAATTAATCATCAATCACAATACTTAACCTGATGTTAAGTGTTGCTAAGCAAAAGTGCTATGAAGAAAAGAGAGGTTCATTTTACCTTCACAGTTTCCAAAAAAGGTTTTTTTTTTTTTAAGAATTTATTTATTTATTAATGAGAGACACACACACAGAGAGAGAGGCAGAGACACAGGCAGAGGGAGAAGCAGGCTCCATGCAGGAAGACCGATGAGGGATTGATCCCCGGACCTGGAATCCTACGTTGAGGCAAAGGCAGATGCTCAACCACTGAGCCACCCAGATGCCCCTCCAAAACAAGTTCTTTTAATTTTGCCAAAAGATATTATGGAAACTTGTGAAATCAGTACTACTTACTGAATGTAGTAAAGAAATGGACAGCTTTTCACTGTTAACTGTGAGAAGTATTAACACTTTGCAGTTTGCATGAAAGTTGCCTTTCCTATTTTTAAACTTATCCTCTTTAGGCTCACAATTGTTTCAGGAATCTACCTGCTGTGCTTGTTTTTAGTGATTGCATTGAACAAGCAAAACAACTGTTTTATGTTAAGCCTGTCCTACTTCACCTAAGCACTGCAACTGCCAATGATTAAATTATGCAGAGGACATGGAAAATCATATTAAGCCTTAACGTATATTTTCTCTTTAAATTATGCATCTTAATAGCTCCCTTTAAAAAAAATTGTGGTCTGTAGTAGGGATTTCTAATTATTTGTTCAATTCAGCTCTTGAATGCAAAAATATAATAATTACTTATAAATTGGTCACTTTCTTCCTCCCTCTAGCATTGGCATTCAAATTTTAGTTTGCATATGGGCAATGCTAAAATGCAGATTCCTTACACTCACTTTCCAGAAATTCTAATTAAAAAGATCTGGAGCAGTAATCTGCATTTTTATCAAGCTCCTAAACTCTAGATAGTCTGGCATATATTTGACAAAATGTCATTCCAGCAAATTGAAGCAATAATCTGAACATTCAGATTTACATATTCATTCCTGCTAATTTCCCAAGCAAAAGGCATTTTTTCTTCAGGGATTTTCTCTTTAAGGAAAATCAGCTTTCCCTGCCCAGCCCTCTATATCTGGACATAATAAAGAAAACAGGAAGAAACACATTATTAGATGACAATATAATGATCAGTTTTAATAGATTAGTAATCCTATGTCCCTATTTCATGTTAACCACTGAAGTGATTTTTTTTAAAAACAAAATGAACAACACCCATCCTTCAATCACAAAAGATGAAATATAAAAAGCAAAACTCACCAGATACAATAAAAAGTCAATAGATATTACATATGATACAAACTGACTCTTAAGAGTGGCAATATTTTAAATATTCAAAACTTATTGCTAGCATTGGCAAAATCAATGGTGAGAGTAATATGATAGTATCTATCAAAGCTAAGACTATCATAATCTTTTATCCAGCAATGTTACTTTTAATTTTTGCCTAGAAAAATAAAGCACACTTATTAAAAGTATAACAAGGAAAGATTTATGACAATGAATAAATAAATAAGACAAACTATTCGATAGGAAGACCATGCTTAGGAAACCTATAGTTCAGTGACCTGTTACCCCATAAATCTTAGTAAAGTTACCAAAATGGCAATATGGTAATATAATTGAGTTCCTAGTGGAAGCTAAAGAATTTTGCATAAGGCTTATTTCAGACAATTGAGAGATGTCCGTTTGAGCAAACTAGGAGTGATTGCTGACCTCATGAAGATATCAATCCCAAATTGTGGGCACTGGAGGATAGGGTTCTTCTACATGCTGAAACCCAAAAGTGGGGAAGAGAATTTCTTACATAATATACTTTCAGGATTTGTTAGGTAAATACTTCAAAATTTCTACAAAGAAGCATGTGTTTGGCTATCTCCCTATAATAGTGAATATTATGGAGTAAAATTCAATATAAGTTATATATAGAAAGTCATCTAACATGATATTCATATCCTAAAATACCTATAGGTAGTTTCATTTATAAGGTTATCCAGGGGAAGAAAACTCAAGACAAGTACTATAGAATGGTTCTACTCAACTGTAAAAATATAAAAGTCAACCAAAATTGAGAAAAACTTGGAGGATTTATTGCACCTTAATGTGTCTTTAATGTGATTTATAATCTCTGGATAAAAAGGAATTAAGAGCATAGAATTTTAGTATTAATATGTAAAAGATTGTTTTGAACTAAAAAAAATGCTTTTATGGAAACTGTGGTTCTCAATATATATTCGTTTATTCTAACACTTGAGAATTGGAGAATCCCCTGGAACCTGATCAGACACTGTAAACCTGAGCTGGAGACAGAATTTGTTTATCCTAAGTATAGACATTTTTTTAGGCGCCTTGTGTTGTTCTAATGGGAAATGGATCAGTTGTCACGCATATTTCTATTTGCAATCCCTTAGTGTATTAGTGTGATAGACAAGGAAAAAAAAAAAACTAAAAACAATGCAACTTTTTGTTTAAAATCAAATGCTCAGGAAAACACACACACACACACACACACACACACACAAATGCTTAGAAGCAGGTAGCCAAATGATGAAGGTGTCTCAGGACACCCAACAGTATAATTCACCTACATGTATCATTTTCAATATTTAGTTCTCTCTTTTGAAGTAGTTTGTTTTGCTCAAAACTTCTCAATCAGTACGTTTGTTTTTCTTTGGGGAATAAAATTACTGTTCTTCTTGTGGATACACAAAGAGGAAGGTTATTGAAGTCAGTTATGAAAGAGAGAAAGAGGAGGAAAGGGACTGGGAATGTTTTGATTTTTCAGGAAATATAAAAAACAAAAAACAAAACACAACCCCCAACCTAACAGATGTAGCTTTTTTTTTTTTTAAGATTTTATCTATTTATTCATGAGAGACACAGAGAGGCAGACACACAGGAGGAGGGAGAAGCAGGCTCCCTGGAAGGAGCCCGATGTGGGGCTGGATCCCAGACCCCGGGATCATATCCTGAGCCAAAGGCAGGCACTCAACTGCTGAGCCACCCAGGCATTCCCACAGATGTAGCTTTTATTAATGCTCCCTGGATAAAATACAAGAGGATTCTAGGGCATTCTCTTCTATACTCTCATTCCCTTCTATACTTTCTATACTCTTTTCCTTTTAAATTCCTACTTTCTTATATAGTATAATATTTGAGTTAATTCAATTCAATTAATTGCTTAAAGGAAAAATATGGTTTTTAAAATCTGGTTTTCATAAGGGGGGTAGAGATCCTAGGAAGCTTTTTCAAACTTGCTTTGCCATCCCCAGTTCTCACTTCTCTATTATAATGGTTCATTCTTCCTGGAGGGACTAAGAAATCACTAATGTTTTCTCTTGTAGTTACAATAGGCACATTTCAGAACATTTCTCAAAATCTCCCCATCTATTTTCCCATCTAGTTGAAATTCCATCACACCTTTCTATGCTATGACTCATCATATATATATTTCTGTACTCTTTCTTCTATATTTCACACACAATACTCTCTCTGATTTAGATTTTAAAATCTTTTTGACAATACCCATTGTTTTCCTTATGAGCAAATAAAGCACTCCGTCTGAATACTTTAGTTAGGATTTTTCAAATGTGTTTTTTAATTCAAGAAAATAATGATTGGGACACCTGGGTGGTTCAGTGGTTGCACATTTGCCTTTGCCTCCCTCCCCCGCAGGGAGCCTGCTTCTCCCTCTACCTGTGTCTCTGCCTCTCTCTCTGTGTGTCTTTCATGGATAAATAAATAAAATCTTTAAAAGTAAAAAAATAATGAATCATGATACTGTGACCACTACTAATAACAAATAAAAATGTTAATATATCATGATATGTCAAAACTGTAAGAAAATCTTGATCTACTTTGTGGAATACTATCTAGCCCCATTATGCAATTCTATAAATTTCAAGATCGGAAAATTTTGGAAAGAATTGACAAATATATTGACAAGGCAGTTATAGGAATATATTATTATAATTTTCACATGCAAAAAGCTTTAACCTGTATTAAAAGTTTAAAGAAAAAATAAAATAAGCAAAGATGTGGATTGCCCAAAGCACTCCACTTACAACCTCTATTTTTCCAACCATTGCAAAAAAGAAAATGAGTATAGTCATGCTAGTAAGGAGACAAAAACATGTTGCGCACATTCCATGTGCCAAGTACTTCTCAAAGTACTTTACCCACATTATTTTAGTTATAGATCTTATAGATACGAATAAAAGCAAATTTCTTACTTGGGAGAAAGTCTGCATATAGAGATTTAGCATAGTGGGGAATTTGATTTGTGGAAATAGATTACGTTCAGTACATTTGTGAGAAGCTATGCCTTTTCGGTATGTGAAGAACTGGAAACATGCTTTGGTAAGTCAAATAGCTGTGTAATGAAGCAGAAGAAAGAATTTCATTCAATGAGAAGGACTAGTCAGCTAAGAGGAAGATAGAAATTTAAAATGCAAGCACTGCAAAGCATTGGTGCCATAACAAGCAAAACAGAGAGGCTGTGGGCATACAGACTGGTAACAGGTATGGTGTGGGCCTTTAGTCAGGGAGATTTCTCAGCTGAAGTGCTTTTCAAACCAACAGCGAGGGATACCTGGGTGCCTCAGGGTTGAGCAGCTGCCTTTGGTTCAAGGTGTGATCCTGGTCCAGGCATCGAGACCCACATTGGGCTCCATGCATGGAGCCTACTTCTCTCTCTATCTGTGTCTCTGCCTCTTTCTCTGTGTCTCTCATGAATAAATAAATAAAATGTTTAAAAATAAAAATAACCCAATAGCAAAACTATGAGGAAAGGAAATAGTATTTGTGACAAATGAATCTGCATCTACACAGTCTTCTTTAGTTTCTATGAAAACTATTAATAGAACTGATCATAAAATTTCATGAAACGAAGCTCCTTTTCAAAGACTGAAGGAAGAGAAATGATAGTAAGTCTTATTCAAGACAGATCACCAGCTACACTCAATGTGTGCACAATATAGAGTTTAATTATCCCATTCAAAGTAAATTAAGACATGTTTATTGCCATCACTTCATCCTCTGAGTAGTGAATGTGCAAAAAAAATGACAGGGAAGCAGTGTTTAATGTCTGATCATGTCCGATTAATTTATCCAAAATCTGAAGTCTTCCCACTACATTCGTTGCTAAACATTTCCTGCCTGGTAATGAAAGAGCCTCAAATGAGGTTGTCCTGTTTCTGAAATTGCTCTCCTGTGATCTGTTCTCAAGAGAATAAGCAGAATGAAGACCAAAGTGAGATCATCTCACTGCTCTGTTCAAAAATAACAACTTTTAATTTTATGTCATGTCATAAAAGATACCTGCTCCCATGCCATAATCATCATCACTCACCAGTCTCTGGCGTGGTCTCCCGCAACTTTCCGGCACTTGCTTTTCTACAATCTCCCTGGCTCCTTTGCTGTTTACTGAAAGTAATAGAAATGGTCTCACCTCAGGGCCTTTGCCCTTGCTGCTTTTCTTCTCTGTCTCACTTTCTCTCAGATACCCATTTGCCTGCATCTTCAGCTATTTCTGTGTTTGTTTCTCAAATGTCATTTTGGTGAGATGTCCCTGGTCACTATATTTAAAGAGCAACTAATCTCCTCACTTCCCTGCTACTTCTTACTCTTCTGCATTCTCTGCTTGATTTTTCTCCTGACACTTATCACCACTTGATAAAAATCGTACCTTTATCTTCAGTCTTATCCCTCTCAAGCGTAAACTCCGTTGAAAAAAGAATTTTGTCCCTTTTCTCTGCCATCTCCTGGGGGCTAAAATAATATTTGGCACATAGTAGATGCTCAATAAATATTTCTGAATGAGTAAATGGATGACATTAACATTCTTTACGAAATGTAGATTTAAATTCAGTTACTTCTCTTCCCTCACATTCTTTAATCCTACTTGTTACCTCTCCCTGAATCTTTGTTTCTTTTGTCAGCATGTTTACCTGACATTGCATTTCACTCATAGCTATTAACTTTTAATATTAATATTTAGGGTATCATGTTTTTTAGTGCAGTAGGTAGAACAGACACTGGTTCTGTTTGTGTAGCCAACCTGCTCCCTTTTAAATATTCATTATGTATATATTAATTTAGATATAGTTCCAAATGCTAATAATTTCTAAATGATAGCTCTATAGAAATGTCTAAAACTTCTCAATGTCTTTCCATTAGATAAAGTACACATTGCAAAGCATGACATTTCAGGCCCTTCATGAGGTGGTTCCTTATATATTCTATATGTTCCAATTAACAAAACTAACTGGCTCAGCGGCTGCCTTTGGCTCAATCAAGTATTTTGGAGGAGTGCAAAAGGCAAGGCAATTAGGATACATTTATCATGTAGGAAAGAAAAGTTAAATTAAGAAATTATAATATTCAGGGCAGCCTGGGTGGCTCAGCGGTTTAGCGTTGCCTTCAGCCCAGGGCGTGATCCTGGAGTCCCAGGATCCAGTCCCACGTTGGGCTCCCTGCATGGAGCCTGCTTCTCCCTCTGCCTGTGTCTCTGCCTCTCTCTCTGGGTCTCTTATGAATAAATAAATAAAATCTTTTAAAAAAGAAATTATAATATTTATAGCTCTATTCCTATTTTACACTTAAAAATATGATGAGATGAGGGGGACCTGCTGATTCAGTCAGTGGAGTATTTGACTCTTAATCTTGGGATTATGAGTTCAAGCCCCATGTTGAGTATAGGGATTACTTAAAAATAAATTTAAAAAAGAAGACTTTTAAAAATATTATTAAGTGTATGAAATATAAAATGGTTCTTAAATGTGTTATCTTAAATGGAAAAAGAAACTCTATCTTGGTAAATTAATAAAATTTTCACTAATTTAAAACATGATTTTATCATTCCTAAATCATTATCAAAGCATTCAAAATTTTAACCAAGTACACAATAAACTGTAATAAATATTTTATTCCAGGACCTAGATGGCTTAGTGGTTGAGCCTCTGCCTTCAGCTCAGGTCGTGATCCTGGTGTTCTGGGATCAAGTCCCACATCAGGCTCCCTCCGGGGAGCCTGCTTCTCCCTCTGCCTATGTCTCTGCCTATGTCCGTCATGAATAAATAAGTAAAATAAAAAATAAACAAATATTTTGTTTCTATATATATATTTCACACAGTCTTCAGAATGCAACTTTGGGATTTTACTGGAAAATGTATGAAAAGTCTATTTGAATTGAAATTTTCAAAATCACAATGCTAATGAACACATTGCTACATTAGCAACATTCTTTTGCCTAGTAGTCAATGTTCAAAGGTCCCTCTTTATGTACCACTCTGGCCATATATTAAACTATATTTCTATGAAGTATTGTTAGTTTTCAGCCTAAAGCTGTTGTCATGTAACTGTGACCACTTTCTGCATTAAGGGGAATTGTCAAATCAAAATCAATAAGACAATTTGGGATTTCAGAAGGAATTAGAAAATAAAAACAAATTACTAATATTTAGGCAAACTGCCTTGAAATCAACTGCCCAATGTTAACAGCTTAGTAGGATGGTAGTCAACAAATATAGTGAGGGCTGAGTGGATAACAGAAGTGTCATCAGAAGTACAACCTGTGAATTAACCCATTTGTGAGGAATATTTATGTACATTAGGTATGATACATGTATCGGTGCATAATAAACACATGAAATTATTTATGTGATTTTGTTATAAAATATAATTGAAAAAAATCATTGTTTTGCAAAAAGTACAATCATTTTTTGATTAGCAAACCATTAAAACATTACTAACCTACCTAACTTAATGTGAGGTGTACTTACAATAAGGTAGTAGTGATGATAATAGAAATCTCTGGTTTAATTTTGAAAAAAAGAAATACCTATACCTAATTATCTTAGAGTTTAAACATTGTTCAATTTATTATATTGGTAATAACAAAACTGACTCAAAGAAATGAATGAACAAGAATATAGAGAACATTGGTAATTTGAGAATAAAACGTATAATAAACAGTTACTTGTGGTAATAATACTTTAAGGAATGTAATGATTTTTGTTTGTGTTTTTTTTTTTTTTTTTTTTTTTTGTGCATTTAAGCAAGTACCATCTGTGGTTAATCACAATCTCCTAGAACAGGATGTTACTTTTACATGATTAATGTTGGTATATGTTGAAACCCTACAAATGTAATCTGTATTCACTTCCCTGTACTCCAAATCCTCTGTTCATAAAATGGTAAGATCCTGTCCTAACTTTAGTATTAAATTTACTATTAATATGAAATGTAACATTTCTGCTCTACTGAATAGTTTCCTGGAGACTGACTGGAACTTTTCCTAACTTTCTTTTTTTCTTTTCTTTTCTTTCTTTTCTTTTCTTTTCTTTTCTTTTCTTTTCTTTCTTTTCTTTTCTTTTCTTTCTTTCTTTCGTTCTTTCTTTCTTCATTCATTTATTTTTAAAGATTTTATTTATTTATTCATGAAAGACACAGAGAAAGAGAGGCAGAGACACAGGCAGAGGGAGAAGCAGGCTCCATGCAGGGAGCCCAGTGCAGGACTCAATCCCAGAATGCTGGGATTACACCCTGAGCCAAAGGCAGATGCTCCCCCTCTGAGCTACCCAGGCATCCCTCTTAACTTTCTTTTAATCAGTGATCCTGTTTGGCCTCTGACAAGATATAATTTAGGTCTTGCACACTCACAAATTTTGCTTAATTTTGCTTAGTATATCTGAGTTGCGATTTAGTTTTTAAATCAAAACTTCACCAATTATTTAGTCTTTTTAATGTTCTACTATCCCTTATTCTAGATTTCAAAGCTTTTCTCAGAATTTGGAGACAAATTATCTAAAGAGCCATAGGTACAAATGATACTTTTTATCACTCTCATGTCTGTGTTGCTTCTTCAAAAAAAAAAAAAATCACAAACGTATGTTCTCAGAGCTATACCCATTTTCAAATTCTTAAATATACAGACCAAATAATTTTACAGTGCTATATTTAAATAAAAATTACCAACAAACTTCCAAAACTCTATCTTTTCAAACATCGATTTCTACTTGTTCTTTTGTGAAATGAAAACCCAAGTCTAAAATATACTAGAATGTCTCTGGAGCTTTCCAGTGTACCAAGTAATTATTCAAATTAGATTATAAAGCTAAAATAAAATTAATGACAATGATCTTGAATCCTCGTTAACCAGGAAAAAGGTTTTCTTTTTTTAGCTGGATAAGATTAAAGATAATAACTGTATAAAAAAGTAGTTGATCTCTATGAATTGAAAATATATTCTGCATCTCATTCAACAGAATATACAGATTAAGAATTTATGTTTTATTAAAATGCATTTATTACCTCTGTTGAATTCCATTTTATAAAGTTTTGCATAATTAATGTGGTATTTTAATCGTGTTACAGTAACAGAAGTCAGTCTGGAAACATAACTGGGTTATGTACATTTAGTGATGTCTAGTGGGAAGCATTCCTATATCAGCCTTAAATAACTAATTAGAGACAGCAACAAAAAAATGTGTCACTAGTACTATTAAGAAAAGAGGGTCTATATATTAATTTAAAAATCAGTCTACACCTGGGAAAAAGAAATTGTGACAGTTTAAAATAAAGTACGCACTTTATTTTACAGAAATTATGGGAAAAAAATCAGTTCTGTGGCTCTTCATTACCAAGTATTCTTACGAGATATCATGAGTCCAATATGTTTTGTTTTGTTTTGTTTTAATCAAGAGTGTTGTTCATGTAGGATTAAGAAAAAAAGTTGACAAGGAAGTAGTCAGCAGAAAAATGAGGACAAAGGACTCCTTAAATGGAACATGTCAGAGTATGCATCATGTTAGTACAAGACACTCTGAGAGCTGCATCCATGTAACACCAGAGAAGGCTGTTTTGAAAAATGCCCTTAGAAGTTTCCAAATATGAATATGATGTAAACTCAATTTATTACCATGTCTTGGGAACACTCATTTTGAACAGGTTGACAATTTGGTTTGAAAGAGAATTTTAGTCTGTTTTAATTTTCTAGCCCATATAAATTCCATCTAAATGTAGGGCCTGTATTTAAAGTGTATGTCCTACTAGTTCCTGGTATATGTTGTCATTTAATCTTATAATTGGGAGCATATATACCGACTAAAATTATATGTCTCATTAACCATTACCCTCACTGGGAGGGGCCAAAAGTTACAAAATTTTACGCTCTGTGTTTTCCTTTTGGAGGAAAAATTCATTCTATGAATGAAGACTTACACCAATAATTTAAAATAGCTTCCTGATGGAAATATTCCCAGTACAAAAATAATCAAGGTAGTAGTCTGTAAATATTGCCCTTGACAATCCTAAGGAGCTTTTTATTCTCTACAAGGAGCAATACTATATGTCCTTAAAGAAAGATTATCATCAACAAAATAACTAAAGGAAGCAAAAGAAAAGATAAAGAAATAATACACATATACAGTGCACTGGCACTGTTCAAATATATGTAGAATATTACCATATGAAATGTAAAGTCCAAGTATTTACAAGGGAAGATTTAAAAATGAACCAATTTTGGTACATAATGAGCGTTGTTGACAAACAAGCATTGGAAACTTAGTTTGTCAGTACTCATTTCACACCAAGGTTATAAAGTGCTTATTCTATTAAGTGGTCTCATGATCTAAAGAGAAATGTTTCTCAGATAGGGGGAGAAAAATGTTTTTACCGTGTTCATTTTTATACTTTGAGATTTAACTCTTAATATATTCTATTTCTGTAGCTAATAGGCAATATTCCAATAAATGATTTCACTTCTAGACTGAATGAGTTTGTCCAAAGGAACTGCCAAATGCAAACAACCAGTTGGAGTAGACACATCTCCCCATGTAAATTAGTATTTTCTTATTAGCCTAGTTAATGAGAATGAATGCTCCAGAACTGCATCACTTATACAGGCCATTTGTTAAAGTGAAGTTTCACAATCTGTAAGGTGAAAAATAAGACAAAACAAAACAAAATGCTCCTTGACCCCCAAAGAACCTACTAGCTGACCCTGTGAGACCAAACTGGTTATAAACTCTAATTTTCTTTTTTTTTTAAAATATTTTTTTCTTTATTTATTTATGATAGTCAGAGAGAGAGAGAGAGAGAGAGAGAGAGAGGCAGAGACAGAAGCAGGCTCCATGCACCGGGAGCCCGACGTGGGATTCGATCCCGGGTCTCCAGGATCGTGCCCTGGGCCAAAGGCAGGCGTCAAACCGCTGCGCCACCCAGGGATCCCCTAAACTCTAATTTTCTTTCTAATCATCTTTAGAACTATTAGAACTATAGGAAATATTGACACTCAGGCAAATTCTATGTAGGCATAGCTATGGCTGAGAACAAACCATATATACCCTACAGACCTCAGTGTTTTTATTTCTGATAAATAACCTAAAAGAATTTATTCTGTAGGTATAAAGCACCTTAAATCATGTAATTTATTAACAAATTATCTATACAGGCAGGGTCATTTATACATTTCCTACATGTATGAAATTGCAGGTACCATGATTTAAACACCAGTGTCCCAATAACATGGCTCAAACTTCAGACACCACAGTAGCTGGCAAACAGTTTGTGAAGTTACGCAGTACAAACTTTGCTGCTAGCTGTTCAGTCCACAAATCACTATGTGTTTATCAGTGACCAATCGTGGTACTTCTTTCAAAATGCACAGACAGCAAAGCATATAGTTCTATTGCCTTCTGTCTCCCAGTGATGAACCCACGTGACATTTTACAGAAATGGGTAACTGGAAGAGGGCTATTGGCCAACAAAGAGGCAAGTACAGCAAAGAAATAAAAAGTGATAGCATCACAAGTAAAATTTGGATAGAATATAAGTGAGTTATAGAAGAAATAACTGAGTAGAGAGTGTTGATCCTGCTACTGTTCAAGATACTTTAGATCTAGAGGAACTTAGACAAGGCAAAATTATTGACGTAGTAGAGCAAAGTAGCTGTGACAGAAAGGATGACGATGTCCCAGAAGAAGTGACTGGCAAAAACGTCACAATAATGCAACTTTCAGAGACTCTTCGAAACACTGAAACTGCAACAGATAAAATGTTGCTAGCTGATCCAAATTTAAAAGGAGCATGACAATTCACCAAGACATAGAAAAGATGCTACTTCTGTACTCCAAGTTCTATGATGAGATAAAAAATGCAAGTACTATTTAAATTTTTTTGGTAAGTTGTGTGTGTGTGTGTGTGTGTGTGTGTGTGTGTGTGTGTGTTTGCAAAGAAACAAAATACTTTAATCCCCAAAGTTTCTTAGGCTTTAAACTACAGTGTACTAAATAAATAGTAGTTTTACCATTTGTTCATTTCCCCATACTTGTAGCCATCAGGAAGAGAGTTTCCAGCATTTGGAGAAAAAAGAGACAGAACAATTGTATTTTTCCCATCAATTATTAAGACCTGTTTGCAAAACCTCAGCTCATAGTCATTTTTAAGGCCCTTCCCTAGTGTGTAACACCAGGACTGCCTGTATTTCAAAAAAGGGGCTTTACTAGCCCCTGTGCTAAAACCCTCCATAGGATTCTTAGTTGTAGGCCTTAAAAAGGTATTTGATATGCTCCGTGAGAGCAAAGATTAAAGGATATAGGAATAAACCTTCTTAGTACCAATTTTACAAATATGTCGAAAACCCCATTTTATTCTAATCTACAGAGAGAAAGGTTTATACTTTCTAATCTTCCTTAAGAAATAAATTTTAATATAGTAAGTAATTCAACCATTACTAGAATATAAATGGTAAATACAAGTTCTGAGTGTTAAAAATATTTTCAGTGCTCATCTCCTAGTCTCCGTGAACTGCAGCACACTGCGGCGCTGTAACACATTCTCCCTCCAAGCTTTGTTCTCAATTGGCAAACATTGGCTGTCCATGCTCCGTCCTCCTGTTACACACACTTTACTTATACTACACAAGCCAACACGGTTTTTCTTCTGATGTCTTTTGGATCATCATAAGCATCATAGACATTTTCATCAGTGATGCCAAGAAAACTGGGAATATGTTAGTTTACTTTTGCTTCCTCTGTTGCTTAGTTGGCTGCCTCTGCAGCAACAGAACAAAAAGAGGATCATGCATGAAATACAGCTATTATTTATGAGAGAATGGCTGGTTTTAAAACAAGATAGATGGTTAGTATTCCGTGGATATTCCCCCACCAGATTGTAACAGTTCTGAATGAGGTTAAATTGCGAGCCAAGACTGTCAAAATTTTCTCTTGATATAGCACCAAAATAGCCTGATCAGCCCAAAAGCTGCTGAGCCTCACTATTAGGAACTGCAGCTACTCTGCAATGTGAAAGATAGGGGATTTGGTCTATTTCATCATTTTGGTTTTTTTTTCCCCCCTCCTAGAGTTACTGACTAAAGAACAAGAATTTCTGCTTGAATGGCTTGATGTGACATTTATCTCTAGTTTTGTGGATGAGGTCATAGTGTTGTTTAATGTACTATATTAACCCGTCTCTTGGACCTCAAATCATTTTAGACTGCAGTTCAGTTTTATCCAGCTTCTAGAAATGGGTATGCTAACAAATTCAGATGATACCCAACATCAAGATCAGTCTGCAGCCCTCTGTTCATTCACCAAATTTTATCAAGCATCTACTACGTACCAGAGATTCAACTTGCATGGACAATTCAGTAGTGGCAAAACAGGGTTGTTTTTGTTTTTTTTTCTTTTATACCTTCTTCCTGATTTTTCCATATAAGGCTGACATAAAATAACTTAGAATTTTGGTAAAAGTCATAAGAAAACCCTAATGATGAGCTAAGTATCTCGATTAATAATGTCTATTCATTCATTCATTTATTTATCATTCGTTCATTTATTTATCTGACAGACCGGCCACTTGTTCTCCCCTAAAAAGGGAAAGGTCTTGCCATGTCCTAGGAAGTCTTGAGAAGACTTGGCAGAGAGTGTAATTGTCACTTCATCCAGCAGAAACAAAGTGTTTAATAATTTGAAATATACACAAGATTAGGGTTCAGAGTGCTTGATTTGAGAACTGGGCATTCTGAATTCTGTGAGACTGGTTGCATTATCAAACATATGTTTAAAAAATATTACCGAGCAGCTTAAAAACACAATTCTAGCTGTATTCTAATGAAAAGAATGCTATAAGAAAGTCAATGGTTGTCATGGAAGTCTTTGACATTTGAATTAATATTTCAGGTATTTCTAATATTAATAATAGAATCATATTTAATTTTTTAAAAGATTCTATGTTTAAGTAATCTCTACACCCAACGTGGGGCTTGAATTTACAACCCCAAGGTCAAGAGTCACATGCTCTACCGACTGAGCCAGCCAGGTGCCCCAGAATCATATTTAATTTGTGGCATGGAAGAAGAAGAACAGTAGCTATAAAATTAGATAATGTAACTAAAGAGATGACATAATTTACTCTATATAAAGGAGACACATTCTATCTTGTTTTGCATATTCATTGCCTTCATTCAAAATTTTTTAACCTGGGAAAGTTGTTTTAGACTATATATGCCAAAAGAAGGAAGAGTAAAAATCATTAATACATGTGCATTATTTTCTAATATCAAATTCCACATTCAGAGGCAGACTATTACAACAATAAGGAGGAACAGTGTGTGTGGAGGATATGTAATTCAAGATTCAAATATCACTTGTCTTCTTTTTCACTTTAATGACATACAAGTACAGAAATATAATTGTTTGTTTATATAAATTGTATTCTTATTTGGCTTTTTCTAAGTTTGCTTTCTATTTACAAAGCCCAAGATGTATAACCTCAGTAGTCCTTTCCTCAATGATGAGATAGCAGTAATTTATCCGAAGAACTTTTTCTCTTATGAATGAATACAAAGGCTTCAGTCAAGTTCCATTCAGTAAATGTTTACTGAACGATTTTTTTCTGAACATACACCATATCCATGAATCAGGTCATGAATATATGAAGCATAAGCAAATTTGCATTCTGCCTTCAATCAATATAGAATTTTGTGAAAATTTTGTAATTTCCTTTTATAAAAAGCTATACTGTGACAAATAACTCCTGAAATAGAACTACTTAGTCACATGTTATAAATAAAATTGTTCTAAATACACAAGGGAAACTATAGAGAATCTCTGGTCAAATAGTGAGTCCTCTAGAATATTCTCCGTCACACTTACCTGCATTTTAACATTATTTTTTTGGTCCCTTTGCAAGTGTTCATGGAGGTCTCCGGGCAAAAGTTCCCAAGTCCATATTTGGTGTCGCTTCTTTACCCAATTTGTTCTGGAGCTTTTAGTCTACCTGTAAGTACCATCAGTTACACCTGTCATGGATCAATTTACTAGCATTCCCAATTCACAGGATTGTCCTGATTTTTCTTAATTGCTTCTGTGACCTCTCCCCTAGCTCCAACTAAGATGCTAATTAGTTTGGGAGGGTCTTAGCATGGTCATTCCAAATCAACCTTTGCCCCCTTTGCATTGACTGTAACCTTTCAAATGACTAGAATGGAAAAATTTCAAGAAACCAAAATAGGCACCTGCTAAGTATCTATTAAAATGGTGGATTCAATGATTACTAATATTGGATAAAAATGTTTTAGGACAGTCTTTCTCACATTTTAATATTTATGTGAATTATCTGGGGGAACTTGTAAAAATATATCTGATTCCTTACTTCTGGGGTGGGACCTGAGAGTCTGCATTTCTTTTTTTTTCTTTTTTTTCTTTATATATATATTTTTTTGAGTCTGCATTTCTAACATGCTTTCAAGTAATGCTAATGTTGCTGGTCCTCATCAACACTTTGAATAGGAAGAATTTGGGTTACTATAAAATTTCATTATTGAATCTATATTTCTTGACTATAAGCACTTGGATTAAACATCCATTAGAAGGCATAATCTTTCATTGAACTTAAAAATAATGATGCTATTTGTTTCTTATTTGGTACTTACTATGTGCTTACCCCATGGCAGGCATTTTAAAGGTTAGGAATTTATAAATTCACTGGAGGGTGAATAAACAATGTTGTGCAACTAAAAGAGAAGAAAAATGTATTAACTATACTAACCATTACCAGCTATAAAAGCAAAGGTTGTATAAATTTACAATGAAGTACTGAAATGCTGAAGAAGAAAAATGAAGGAAAATTGCTAAGCTTGATAGAAATATGAGAAAAAGAACACATGCTATTTCATCGAGGGTGTATTCCAATCACAAAAGGCTTGAGTCAGTCACATTTTAGATGCTCGCATTTGTTAACTCATAGAAATAACCTGAGACGAGTATTATTGTATAAATGAAAAAATGGAAATATAGATAAGTTAAATCTCTTGGTCTAGGTCACACAGCTTGGAACTGGTAGAACCAGTATTCACATAAAGTAATTCTATAATCTTCTCTGAAATTATTTTTCTTGAACATTAGAGAGACCGTAGATCTAAAAGTGTGTTATCATTTTTAGGACTTCATTGTACTTTTCCTCAATCCTTGATGTTACATGTGGCAGTGGAAAATGACTCAGTTTCAACTTCTTTCTCCTTTGAATGCTTCCTAAAATGTTTCACTTTGTTCCTTCTCCAGTGAATTTGTAAATTCATAGCATGTTTGAACTCAAGTATTAATTTAAATAAATTCTATATCCCTTTGGTGCAATGAAATTTAAAATCACATATGTTCTTTATTTAAATGACTTAAATATTATAAAAGTACATAAAGCTGAAATTCAAAACAAAATCTATGTTTTATCTACACAAAAACCCTCATGAAAAATGCAAGAGATGAAGCTAATATGGTATAGATTTTGCCAACTTAAATCTACACTGTTCAGAATTACAAAGGCTAAAGTTCATAAAATTCTAACTGCAGATATTACCATGTTTTGTTGAATATGCGGATTGCCATGACTTGTAGGACTTGCTGCCAGTGTTGTTCTCTCACTGTTATATGCGGATCTTAGCTTACAGGCCCAAAAATCTGTGATGGCAGCCACAACCTTTGAATTTGTTCATGCTCACTTTAGTTTGTCATATTTTCCATCTTCCAACAGTAATCAGATTATTAGAGACAAATGTTCTACATTTCAATCATCCTAAGAAACATTTTCATAAATAGAATGATTATAGGCTTGAGTACAGACAGCAGGGTTGGAGCGCTTTTTTGCTCCTGACTTCTGCTTTGCTACAGTAATTAATAGTTACGATAATAAAAAAATCAACATCTGTATGTGATCTGTAATTGACAAAACACATACAACATTTCATATGACTATTATGTATCAACCAGAAGGTGATATGAAAACTTCTTTTTACAGATGAGAAAACTGAGGCTCACAGGGAAATATTCTGAATTCAGGGTTTGTGAATCAAAACCCCACTGCTGTTCTTTACACCACTACTGTTTATTATGCCAAGATTATTAGAAATCTTACTTATATCAGATACAAATGGGCACTCAAACATCCTTTCTTTACTTTTATAACCAATACAATTGTGCCTTCAGTATCTCCTACAAGGACACACTATATTGTTGCTGTGAGATCAGTGCCTCTGATGTCACACACAGCTGATCTTGCTCTATCCTTTAAGCCTTATTTGCATAATGAAGATACTAACACTCATATAAGCATTAAACTTACCAAATATATGTAAAAATCAGTAGACTAGCTCTCTGGCATGGTTCAAATTGTGGTAGACATTTACTGTTAATACTGCCTCAGGTATGTCAGACACCTTATCTTTTTTTTTCCCCCTGATTTCATTTAGAGTATCAATTAACTAGTGACTCCTGAGAAATAAAAATAATCATGTAATTTCATTCCCAAAATGGCTTTAAGTATTATTTATTGTTTATTGAGTTTCATGCTTTTTCAAGTTGTTCTATAATTATTTTCTGAGGCATAATGTAATCCTTTAAAGGGAATACATTTTACTTAAATCTAAAACACGGAAACAAGATTTAAGATTTTGGACATATATCAAAAACAATTTGAGAGATTCTAGCTGAAATTATCAGTTTTAATTAAACTTATTTTCATTCTGATCATATTTTTAAGCTAACAAAAAGCCCTTTGTCCACTTACTTGGGTGCTTCTTATTTTCTATTAACATTCACATAAAAGATCTATTCTGTATCTAACTTATGAAACATACATGGAAAATGATTCTACTCTTTACTGGTAGATTTTTATTTTAGGTATTTTGCTTTTGACTATGGGATTAATAGTTCTCAATTTGTAGCAAAGTCAAAACTTCAATAACGTGGCTTATTATTAATTTCTTCATTAAACCTGTACCAAATTGTAAAGAAAATGACTCAATATACCTGGATATATGTATAGCTATTAGAATCCAGGCAAAAACCTAAAGGAGAAAAGCAAAAATCTCATATTTAAGGGCCTATAGAGATTTGAACTACTGCCACTGCTGTAACTCTTTGGACATAGTTTATTCCCCCAACTGAGGAGACAGTTATAATGCCTAACGCCTCTCCAGCCTTCCTTGATGGTAGCATACCTTGTTTGCTAAAGTTGTCATCTCAACAGCACTAAACCACATGATTTCTCCCCTATGTTATTTCATTTTACTTCCCATAAAAAGCACAATGAGAAATATCCTAGGAGCCAGAGCTTTTACTCTCCAACTGTAATGTTCAGTTTTATAACATCATTAAGTTTCTTACAGAAAAATAATAATGTGGGCAATGTGAATGAGTTTCTCACATTGGCTTTGGTATTTCTGAGGCCCAACCAGCTATTAGATTCACTTACTGACTAGAATTTCAGTTATTAGTGACGTAGATTACTAAGCCGCTAGGTAAAGGGGGAGGGGGAATCTATAGTAACTTCAAAATTTAGTAATTATACAATTCAGTAACACACTAATAAGATCTGAGCTAGACATGTTTTGACCCCCCAAAAGAGAAATTGTTACCATTTCTAACCCAAAGAAGTAGCTATTAGGAAAGTTAGTTTATTAGTGAAAAAATAAGATTTGAGTAATTTGTCTTTTTAAGATTTTATTTATTTATTTAGGAGAGATACAGAGAAGCAGAGATAATAGGCAGAGGAAAAAGCAGACTCCTTGAAGGGAGCCCAATGTGGGACTTGATCCCAGACCCCAGGATCATGGCCTGAGCCCAAGGCAGACATGATACTCAACTGCTGAGCCACCCAGGTGTCCCTGATTAATGTCTTTAAGGTAGCAACAGTATCAACAAAAATCTTAGGACTCTGAACCTAAACAAAAATACCTCAGAATAACACTTCCAATACAAGTATGCTAATCATTTTTTGAAAATCATATCTTGCTTCTCTTTTCTCATTAGGAGACTAGTATATCTATTTCAATATAGGAGATTTGCAAGGATTCCAGCCCTGGAAGTCAATTCTGGCCTGTAGGTGGCTACAGTTAACAGACAATGGGACTTATGAATGGGGCTGTCGGCCATTAGGTGGCATTATGAACTAGTTCCAATATTGTTAACGCAGTTTATCTTGGTTAATTTACTTTCTAGTTTTAGGGAATTTGGAAGGTGAGCTGGTAGAAAAAGTACCAGATATGGAATGAATACATTTGGTAGGAAAAAGAAAATGGAAAAATAATTTTTTTAACTCTTCCACTCCAAGGACTACTGTTGACTACATTTGTTTATAAAATTGAAAATCTTTATACCCCACTAATCTTTGGCTGTGATGTTAAGCCATAGGACATATACTCATGAATAAGCAGTTAGAACTTCTGGATACTTAGGAGCAGAACAGGATATTCCTAAGTAATATCTATAGCAGTGATAGGCATGAATTCAAATCATGGACTAGTGAGAACTGATGGTGAAAAAGTATTTCAATCATTCTACCCTCTTCTCCTCAGTTTTCAATTTCCCAGTCCTGTAACTTAGCAAATTTTACAAACCTTTTTTGTTGGTGTCATCATTTCCACCCCTAGGCTAATGGTCAAGGTTTAATATGGGGAGGAAAGAATGAAACTGGGATTTCTGAAAGGCATTCAATGTGTTTTATGCTCTAGATATTTTGTAGCATTTAAAAAAATATATTTTTTCAGTATTTGAATTCAATTAGTCAACATATAGTACGTAATTAATTTCAGATGTAGTTTTCAATAATTTATCAGTTGTGTACAATCCCCAGTGCTCATCAAATCATGTGCTCTCCTTAATACCCATCACCCAGTTACCTCATCCCCCACCTTAAATTGTAGCATTTAACACTGATTCTTATTCTGTGTTTCTTTATAGATGATGGAAATAAGATTAAGTAAACTTGCCAAAAGTGATGAGGTGACATAAGAATACCAAGATATAACCCATGTCTTGTATTACTGCATAGCCTATGAAAAAAGACCTTAGACATTCTAGTTTGGTTTTTTTGCCTGCATAAATACACTTAAAAAAACAGGCACAAATTGCCTCTCTCCTACTCTCTGTGTTTTTAAAATAATGACAAGTCAGTACTTTGATTCATGAATCTTTCTATACAATTTCCAAATCTTACCAATTTTCTGAATCTTATTTTTGGGGAAAATCTAACCATGTATCATTACTGTCTTCCAATTAAAAGTGATCCATTCTTTTCAGGTGTCTTTTTTTTCCCTAATATTTTATTTATTTATTTATTTTTAAAAGATTTTATTTATTTATTCATGACAGACACAGAGATAGAGACAGGCAGAGAGAGAAGCAGGCTCCATGCAGGGAGCCTGATGTGGGACTCGATCCCAGGACATCAGGATTATGCTGTGGGCTGAAGGCAGGCGCTAAAACTGCTGAGCCACCCAGGGATCCATTTATTTATTTATTTATTTATTTATTTATTTATTTATTTATTTATTTATTTATTTATGAGGGAGTGTGTGTGTGTCTCTCTCTCTCATAGCAGGGGTGTGGGTAGGCACAAAGGGAGAAGCAGACTTTTGCTGAGTGGAGACAATGATGGGCTCAATCCCAGGACCCTGAAATTATGACCTGAGCCAAAATCTGACGCTTAACCAAATGAGTCACCCAGATGTTTTATCAATTTGTTTTCTCTTCAGATGTTTTATCTTCAGATGTTTTATCAATTTGTCTTCTCAGCCCAGAATTTGGCCAAAATCTCGGGCTAAAATCAGTAATTTTAAGAACTGAAAAGCAAACCTTAGTTGAAAATCAAGTTGTCTCCCTCAGCCGATGGGAAAACTATGAAACATTTGGGTCTCTTATGACATATATTTTATTTAAAATCTTGAGAGTTTTTTTTCCAAAAGACAAATATTGTTTCAAATTGTTTTGTTCATTTTTACCACCTTCACTGAAGCATGAATAGCACAGAAGTAGGCATTAGTCTTTGGCTTGTATGTGATTCAATCAAGTGTTACTTGCATTCCAATTACTCAGACAGCATGGAATACAGCTGTGTCCAAGAAGTATTTCAGAGTTTCTTTAAAAAACTCTGTATACTGTGGTATAGAATTCACTTGAATTGCATGTGAATGATTATAGTTTGGACTTGTACCCAAGGTATTTCTTGGTTATTACTTCAAAGTCATGGATTATTTAAAATTATTACCAAATTCAGAAAAGGTTTTAAATGTTCTATTTTTAAAAAGGTAATATATTTAAGAACCTCAAGGTTAGTCCATAGGCATATGTGTGCTAAATCAGACTAAAGAAAAACATTTGAGAACCCACAGCTCAGGATGGCAGCCTCTCTGTTAATACAGAAGAGAGGATGCATATTTGACTAGAATGAAACATTATTATATTAGTCATCAGGGCAATATATTTTACTAAACTCTACATTTGTCATTCATAGCTACGTGACTTTAGAAGCATTATTAGCTTTCTGCTCTTCAGTTCACTTTAATGGACTCCTTGTTGTGAAGATTAAATTAGATAATGTATTTAAAGTACCTATCATAGTACTTGTCACCTACTGAGTCTTTGTTACTAAAGAAATGATTAGTTCCTTTCCCTGGCTAAATGAATCTAAAACAAGGTCTCAGACAATACCCTATTTATCATGAACTGTTGGGTTTGTTATATAACAACACCTGGTCCAAATAACTGCAGTTGGAATCTTTATACTCACAAAAAAAGCCACAATTAAATAGAAACTAAATACCATTAACTAAAAGGCAAATCTTGATTCTTGTATGCCAAAGCTATAGTTGTACTCAAACTAGTACAGAAAAGAAAGCTAACTTTTGGAATTATGCACACTATCTTGGTAAAGCTAAGCAAGCACCTAACAGTCAATGTTTTCTCTTTGCTGAAACATGGTTAATATTTGACAGATAATAATTTTTTCTTTACAAGTTTGGGGATTCCTGGGTGGCTCAGTGGTTTAGTGCCTGCCTTCGGCCCAGGGCATGATCCTGGAGTCCTGGGACTGAGTCCCACAACGGGCTCCCTATATGGAGCCTGCTTCTCCCTCTGCCTCTCTCTCTTTGTCTCTCATGGATAAATAAATAAAATCTTAAAAAAAAAAAAAGAAACTACAAATTTTACTTATTTGGGGAAAAACATTTACTTGACATCTACATAGAGGAGCCATCAATAAAGAGGCATCACACAATAAATTGTATATATGTGTATGTGTATGTGTGTTGGGGAGAATGTTTCCTATATTCTATTTTTTTTTTTAGCAATTTACAGTATTGCTGTCACTGTTTTAACTGGATTATCACACGGTACCACAACAAAGCCATAGCCCATAAAATTCAACCAACTCATTTGAAAAACATTCTATTTCCTAGAGTCAGAAGAATTTTTTTTAAAAATATTCATTTTATTAAAATCTTGTCTCTCCAGAATATATTTTCATTGTACCAACTAAGAAGTATAAAAAGTAAATTGTTTTTTCTTCTGTAGATAGTCTTCCCCTGGATGGATACAGTTCTCAGCAATAGCACAAGAATCTTCAGCAGCTCAAGGAACATGATCCTAATTACATCATGTTGGCTAAAAGACCACTTGTAGATGCTTTTCACATCTCTTTAACTGCTCTTTTCAGAGGTTCTGTTTTACACCACTGGCTAAGGATAACCACAGCATGTAGTGCCGACAACCATATTTGACATGGTAGCTCTGTGGGTTTTGTGTTGCTGCATTATTCATCCATCTCTGTTTTCTTTCTCTTTTAATAGTAAAAGTAAAAAGTATGTAAAACTGCTGTGGGTAGCATTAAAGAGGCTCTGCACGTGTGGAAATGGGGGTTATATAGGAATTCTGTACTTTCTTCTCAATTTTGCTGTGAGCCTAAAAAACTGCCCCCCAAAAATAAAGTCTAAGTTTAAAAACTACGTAAAATTAAACAATAATTTTCCTTACCTTGCTTTCATTTTCAAATATGTGACTGTCACAGTTTTAAAAATGTTTTAAGAAGTTTGTAATTGAAATATTTTCAAAATATAACTGCAGGTTTAACTACAAGTTATCCATTAATTTCTCTTTTCTTTTTTTTTTTTTTTTATAAATTAATTTTTATTGGTGTTCAATTTACCAACATACAGAATAACACCCAGTGCTCATCCCGTCAAGTGTACCCCTCAGTGCCCGTCACCCATTCACCCCCACCCCCCACCCTCCTCCCCCTCCACCACCCCCAGTTCATTTCCCAGAGTTAGGAGTCTCTATGTTCTGTCTCCCTTTCTGATATTTCTCACACATTTCTTCTCCCTTCCCTTATATTCCCTTTCGCTATTATTCATATTCCCCAAATGAATGAGAACATAGACTGTTTGTCCTTCTCCGGTTACTGTGGCCAAGTTAAAAAAGGGTGTTGCCTGAGTTCTTCTCTGGGATTTTGATGGAATCTTGTCTCACATTTAGATCTTTCATCTATTTTGAGTTTATCTTTGTGTATGGTGCAAGAGAGTGGTCCAGTTTCATTCTTCTGCATGTGGATGTCCAATTTTCCCAGCACCATTTATTGAAGAGACTGTCCTTTTTCCAGTGGATAGTCTTTCCTGCTTTGTCGAATATTAGTTGACCATAAAGTTGAGGGTCCACTTCTGGATTCTCTTTTCTGTTCCATTGATCTATATGTCTGTTTTTGTGCCAGTACCACACTGTCTTGATGAACACAGCTTTGTAGTACAACCTGAAATCTGGCATTGTGATGCCCCCAGATATGGTTTTCTTTTTTTAAAATTCCCCTGGCTGTTTGGGGTCTTTTCTGATTCCACACAAATCTTAAAATAATTTGTTCTAAGTCTCTGAAGAAAGTCCATGGTATTTTGATAGGGATTGCATTATACGTGTAAATTGCCCTGGGTAACATTGACATTTTCACAATATTAATTCTGCCAATCCATGAGCATGGAATATTTTTCCATCTCTTTGTGTCTTCCTCAATTTCTTTCAGAAGTGTTCTGTAGTTTTTAGGGTATATTTTGAGAACCATTTGAATGGTAAATGGTTCTCCAACCTTTTATTTTCAGGTTGTAGGTGTCCTTCTGTCTAAAATGAGTCTCTTGTAGACAGCAAATAGATGGGTCCTGTTTTTTTATCCAGTCTGAAACTCTGCGCCTTTTGATGGGGTCATTAAGCCCATTCATGTTCAGAGTTACTTGAACTTCTTCTTAAAGGGGAGTTTTAAGAGTCCCCCTTAAAATTTCTTGCAGAGCTGGTTTGGAGGTCACATATTCTTTCAGTTCCTGCCTGTCTTGGAAGCTCTTTATCTCTCCTTCCATTTTGAATGAGAGCCTTGCTGGATAAAGTATTCTTGGTTGCATGTTCTTCTCATTTAGGACCCTGAATATATCCTGCCAGCCCTTTCTGGCCTGCCAGGTCTCCGTGGAGAGGTCTGCTGTTACCCTAATATTCCTCCCCATGAAAGTCAGGGACTTCTTGTCTCTTGCTGCTTTAAGGATCTTCTCTTTATCTTTGGAATTTGCAAGCTTCACTATTAGATGTCGAGGTGTTGAACGGTTTTTATTGATTTTAGGGGGGGATCTCTCTATTTCCTGGATCTGAATGCCTGTTTCCCTTCCCAGATTGGGAAAGTTTTCAGCTAGGATTTGTTCAAATACATATTCTGGCCCTCTGTCCCTTTCGGCGCCCTCGGGAACCCCAATTAAACGTAGGTTTTTCTTCCTTAGAGTGTCATTTATTTGCCTTAATCTGTCTTCATGGTTCTTTAATTGTTTATCTCTTTTTTCCTCAGTTTCCCTCTTTGCCATTAACTTGTCTTCTATGTCACTCACTCGTTCTTCCACCTCGTTAACCCTCGTCGTTAGGACTTCTAGTTTGGATTGCATCTCATTCAATTGATTTTTAATTTCTGCCTGATTGGATCTAAATTCTGCAGTCATGAAGTCTCGTGAGGCCTTAATGCTTTTTTCTAGAGCCACCAGTAGCTGTAGAATAGTGCTTCTGAATTGGCTTTCTGACATTGAAGTGTAATCCAGATTTTGTAACTCTGTGGGAGAGAGGGCTGTTTCTGATTCTTTCTTTTGAAGTGAGGTTTTCCTTCTAGTCATTTTGCTCAGTGCAGAGTGGCCAAAAACAAGTTGTATTGGAACACGGGGGAGTATCACTGGTCCGTCCAGCTGGTCTTCTGGGGGAGGGGCCTGCTGTGCTGATTCTCAGGTGTTAGCACTTGGGGGAGCTGCTCTGCCCCTGCCTGCTGCAGGGCTCAGCGGGGGTTGTTTACCCCGTGAGGTCTCAGGAGGAACAGTTGCAGTTGCTATGGCAACTCTGGAAGCCTGGATTCAGCCTCCGCAGGAACTACGGGGCTCGGGGCTCTCGGCTCTCCGTCCGCAGGGCCTGGAGGCTCCGGGGCGGGGCCGCTGATCTGCTCAGCTCGGGGCAGGAGCGTCCTCGCTGTCCTGGGCCCTCCCGGCCTCTGCCTGTCCCGGGGGAGGCCGGATCCTGGGCTGTGTCCCGGCGCCCTGTGCTCCGGGGCCTGCGCTGTTGGATTCGCGCTCCCGCCCCGCAGCCCCCTCCGCGGAGCCGCCGCCCGAGCCCCTCCCCCCCCCCCCGAGCTGCTCCGGCCCCGCCGTGCGCGCTGCAGCCCTTAGGGAGCTCCGTGCACTCTCCCGGGGCGCAGGTGTCTGTTAGTGTCCCCGGGAGCCCGAGGGCATCCCCGCCCTCCTGGGTCCTGCTCCACCTCCCTGCGAGCCCCTTTCCCCCGGGAAGGTTGGTGCAGCTCCTGCTCCTCCGGGACGGGGCTCTCCTGTCCTGGGGACACTCGCCCCGGCCTCAGCCCGGCTCCTCGCGGGGCCCCTCCCCCTCGGAGGCCTTTTGTTCCTTTATTTCTTTTTCCCCGTCTTCCTACCTTGATAGAAGCGCGGACTTTTCTCACTGTAGCATTCCAGCTGGTCTCTCTTTACATCTCAGGCCGAATTCGTAAATTTTCAGGATGGTTTGAAGGTTATCTAGGTAATTTGGTGGGGACAGGTGATTTGGGGACCCTGCTCTTCCGCCATCTTGCCCCTCCCCCTAATTTCTCTTTTCTTTTAAGAATTTTCCCTGCATTACAAAATAAACTGTCTCTATTTTTAGGAAGCAATCAATTTGAGAGTAAATCTATCAAATATAATGCAAAGTAAAGCAATAGGATATTTTTTGATAAAAAATACTTTCATTGCTAAGCTGTTATTAGAAAAAAAGGGGGAGGGAGACTCATTATAGCTCAAATAGTAATTGGGCTTTTTTGGACAGGAGTTTTGGAAAAGAGTTGTTACAAACTACCATTAAGTGAACTTTCTGCTCTCATGATCATTTGATCTATAATTACTCTTTACAATAAAGGAAAAAATATTTTTTGTTTTATTTTAGCATCCTGGAACCGTCACTAAGGCAAATTTGTGGGGTCAAAAGCATTTATACATTCTTGATAGAAAGAAAAACCACATACTTAGAACTGATAAAAACAAGGAACACAACCAATTGAGAGCTAAACAGTTCACTGTTGTGGGAAAACATTATCAGATAAGGACTTCAGATTACTTATTATAAATGTGCTAAGTAGTTTTTAATTAGCTACTCCAGACAACATCCTTGTGAAATTAAGTGTTATCCACATTTATGAATAAAAAATATTTGTAAAAAACATTGCAGAAGGTAAAGCAGTTCAAAAACCACTCTTGCAGATTTGATTAAACACACACACACACAATCATATACACACAAAACACTCACATGACAATTTCTGATCGTGAAGAATATCACTGAAAAACCAAAATTACAGCAGCCCGTGTGGCTCAGAAGTTTAGCGCTGCTTCACCCCAGGGTGTGATCTTGGAGACCCAGGATCCAGTCCCATGTCGAGCTCCCTGCATGGAGCCTGCTTCTCCCTCTGCCTGTGTCTCTGCCTCTCTCTCTCTGTGTGACTCATGAATAAATAAATAAGATCTTTTTTAAAAACCCACCAAAATTAGTATTATTGGCAAGATGAAAAATAATGTGTATAGTAGCAACAGCAAGAACAACAAAAGACACAGGAGGAGTAAATGACTAAAATAAATAAAATAATAAAATAAAATAAAATAAAATAATAAAATAAAAACCCAAACAAACAGATCTATAGAATAGAATGCAATACAGAAATATTACTTTGCAGAATGTCAAAACATTTATATTATCTCTAAATCATTCACATCTGGTAAGTAATGGGACTGATCTCTGAAGAATTGCCCAGATCTGTAATTCTAGGCATCTAGGAATAATATAATTTTAAAGAATGTTTAAAGAATGTTTAAATGCTTAGGGGAAATGCCTGTTAAAATTAAGTGAAATAAAAAAAATGTAGGTATTATTTTCAAAGTCTCCTAAATGTAATGTTTTTCCTTATATCTTCTAATGTTAAACAATGCATTTTACTGTGCACAATTATTTTTTAAATTCTTTGTCTAAATCTTGTTTCTATTTAAATTTATTTTTTTTTAAGATTTTATTTATTTATCATGAGAGACACAAAGGAAGAGGCAGAGACAAAGGCAGAGGGAGAGGCAGGCTCCCCGCAGGGCAGGGAGCCCAATGTGGGACTCCATCCCAGGACCCAGGAATCATGATCTGAGCTAAAGGCAGACATGCAACTACTAAGCCACTGAGGTGCCCCTATTTAAATTTCTTTAACTTTTCTTTAAGTTTTATAGTTTTGCATGGCTACCTTATGCCAAAAGTATTAGGAAAAAATGAATTTAAAAAGAGTAATACAAACAAGAGTGGCAATTTGTATTCTCACAACCTGCAATGAAGTAGTTTTATTATTGCTGGGTGACAGGAAAGGATGGTTAAAATATCCATAAACCCATATAAGTGATAAAATGG
Organism: Nyctereutes procyonoides; assembly: GCF_905146905.1. Lineage (NCBI taxonomy): Eukaryota > Metazoa > Chordata > Mammalia > Carnivora > Canidae > Nyctereutes > Nyctereutes procyonoides. The sequence goes on from NW_026575121.1 coordinate 21,979,085, forward strand.
CAAAAATAAAATGGCAATGAAACAGCAACAAGAGAACTGATTCTAATTAGAAAGTTGGTGATGGTGAGTAGACTAATTGTTCCAGTTTTTTTTCTAGAAGTAGGGTAGATATTGAATAAATCACGAAGCATTTGCTCTCACTAAGTGTCATGCGAACAATGATCTCAAGTTGGGCCCTCTGAATCTAAAATTTTACACTAAAAGCTGTGGATCCATGTCATTCTCTCAGTCTAATCCAGCAGGTCAACTAACAACAAAAAAGTTGTCAAAGGTTAGGATCAATTTACACAAACTTAGAAATGCTGTGAATACAGTAGTTGCCATTACACAGACTTTAGAACTTTAGCTTGATGCTCTAGTTTTCCTTTTTTTGCTCATAAAAAAGATGATCTGAGAACTCACTGAATAGGTCTGGCTTCACATACCTAAATGACCATATTCTCTACATCCTTTTATGTATACAGCATGTCAGATAAACTGATGGGGCCCACCTGAAACCATCCATTTAAGTCAAAAGTCAATGGGCTTTTACAAATCTCTTGTTAATTTTGTAAACGTTAAAATAAATGAGGCAAATATCAATGACTTCCAATATTAGCTTTTAAATTATCTATATATTATACATAATGTAATAATAATTACATTACTATATTATCTATAATAATTATCTCAATTATATCTATATATGTGTGTGCATATATATATATATAGGAGAGAGAGAGAGAGAGAGTGTATATATGTAGAGAGATCTAACTTAAGGGGATGTACTACTGTCAGTAAATTTGACATTTGATCTAGAATGTCCTAAATGAAATGATGTAAAAAGTAATTTTTTCTACATATTCAGAAAGGGAGTTTATTGTGTTGTTAAGCACAATTCATCCAACTAGACTGCACAGTGGGAAAAGCTAACTCATCTACAATGCATTAGATGAAGCAGAGGCACTCGGGTGAATGGCCCCGTGGAGAACACAACAGGACTAAGTAGAACTTGCTATGAGGGGCTGACATACAGACTGGATAACATTCATGCTCAGTAGCTGCAAAGGGACAGCGAGTGAGGTGTCTCTAAGGATAATAACTTAGAAATACCTTTCAACCCTTCATCTAACTTCTTCCTCTAGCAAAGGTTAAAAGTAAGTTTGACACCTTGTTCTATTGCCTGCACTTACCCTCAGGTAATAAAAGAGACAATGAAATATAATAATGGGTCCCTGTGCTCCATGGCACTGTATAACATCTATTACACATCTCTAGAAGTTCAAACATACTCTTCCTAGTGATTTTAAATCATTGAACTACATTTAAAAGAAAATAAAAGAAAACATTAGAGTAGATATGTCACTAAGTCCGTGGCTTTTTGCCCTTGCCTCTGAAGTGGTTGACATCTTCATCAATGCTCCCTCTTCACAGTCCCTAAAGAGCTTGACATTGCTTCAATCATTAATGCACTTTATGTCTGCTAACCTGTAACTGTTTAATTAATTAAATTATAACTTTATTGGCTTCTCTTGATCCTCGTTATGCTATCAAGAAATACTATACACTTACTAATTATGAAAATAATAATGAGATAATTTACTGAGTGTTCAGGATGTGCCAGGGACTCTTTTATATGTATTTTTTAGTTTAAATGAAATGCAAAAATACTTGGAGAGCACAAAATAACTTTCCCTTAAATGTATACATCAAGCAGAACTCATAGAAATATTTGTCTTGATTCATACTATCTTTATTAAAGTAAAGCCTGCTGGGACACAGGAAATCTTTGTATCATAATCACAAGTATGCATTTAAGGAATACTATTAATTCCATGTAAGAATTAATACTAGGAAACTACAGACATAAGTACCAAGAAGTAATCACTGCAGTTTCTATCTTAGCTCAGCTTTATCAAAAATTCTTTCAGAAAGACCTTTAGTTGCCCCTTCCTCAGAGATATCTGTCACAGTCTTTTCTCACTCATTTCCTTATTGTCTTCTAATATTAGCAGATACTTTGAGAATTTCCTTCTTTGCCTGGTGGCTTACAAATTGCTCTAAACAATTTATTCCTTCTCAACTTATTTAGCTGATGTTGAACATCTGTATTTTAGGCTGATTATGGGATATCTATAGAAGAAGTCTTCTAAAGAAGGAGCACAATAAAAAGTACGGAGAGCTAAGAGACAAAACTTTGAAAAAGAAATGTAATCACTCAGAAAATGGGTACATTTCTCTAGAGTGCAAAGTGCTTCGTGAACAGAATCTCTGATTTACTCCTGAAGGGTGTCAGCAAGTGCCTAACCATCCCCATCAGACTGGAAAAGCACTGCTTATCTATAGAAGGCAGAACCACTGATATCAAGTGTCTTGTCAGCTCCCCAGAGCAACACTATTCCTTACCCTTATGCCATGCCACTGCCACCCAGCAATGGAAATTTTTCACAGTAAAACAATATCAAACAGTAACTTCTACCTTTTCATTCATGCCTTCAGAAAGAAAGTGCTTTAAATGCAATCTGGTTAGAAGCAAAAACAAAAACTGTAATTGTGATGTATACTGCCACTTAATCATCACTCACTGAATCAGCTTCTGTACAGCTGGGAGAAAAGAAGTAAAGGGAGTATATTTTATGTGTGAATAGAAAACACTCTGGGATTTCATATTTCAGCTTTTCTTCTAAAGTTCAATGTAAAAGCAATTTCTTAAAAACAGGATTCCTTTAAGAATTTTTTTTTTTAAAAAGCAGGGGTGCCTGGGTAGCCCAGTCAATTAAGCACCTGACTTTGACACAGGTCATCATCTCAGGGTCCTGGGATCGAGCCCCCATTGGGCTACATGATCAGTGGGGTCTGCTTCTCCCTCTCTCCTCCTCTCCCCCTGCTCATTCTCTCTCTCTCTCTCTCTGTCTCTCTCTTTCTCTCAAATAATAATAAATTTCAGAACAAGAATTTAAAAGTAGGCTGTTAATGAATTAGGATATAAATTTGCCTCACCCATTTAGCATCCTCTCAGTACATATATGTATATACACTCATATATATGTATGTAACATATATATTATATATATAAATATAAGTATACACACTTAAGTGTATCCACAAAATTGAAAACGTCGACCAATGTATAATAATGTAACTCCAAAATATAGTAAGGAATTTTTATTTGTTTTTTATATTGATGTACACATTCCAAATAATATTTTTGTGTGTATCACTCAATGAACATTTTAACTCCAAAGAGAATAATCTATTGATTTTTAACTCTAGGTTTACGTTACACTATTTTCAGCTATGACACAAGTCTTCTTTTGAGGTAAACATCATGAGTGACAGTGAAGAAAAAAAAAAGTAATAAAAAGAATAAAAGCAAACAATGGATAACCTAGACTGTTAAAAGTAACACCAATGCTTGTTATTGAATGGATTGGAATGCCTCAATGTAATACCAACACCATCTTATAATTAAAAATTTCGAAGTCTCCACAATACCTCAGAACCAATACTGAGTTTATGTGAGAATGTTTTTTTCTGTAGCAGCTATAATATTTATATCCCTTTTAATAAGAGGTCTCTATCATAAAAGAGCAGAGAGGTCCTTTTTTCAAAAGTTATCCTCCTAAGTTAAAAGATCAAACAATTGTGAGTCTTCCAGAGCTTAAAATGCATCAGATATGAAGGACATAAGGAACTCTGCATAGTGCTAGAGTGAAACTACTAGAATTGGACTTTGGACTTTGGGTTCCATGATCCTTAGCTGTTTGAGTATAACAGATTTTGTACACAGGCAAAAACAAAGGCTCCTTTATGAGTTTCTTCAGATTTTGCAATCCCGAGATCATTGTGAGCCTCAGTGATCTCATCTGTAGTCAAACCATATCTACAACTGAACATATTCTGAACATAGAATGATACACAGATATAAAACGCTGACATTAAAAAGTATTGTGTTGCCAACAGTGTGCCCTAACATCTGTGTTTTCACATATAAAACAACAAAAGTCAAAGGTCTAAAAATGAAAACACTATTAAAAAAAGAAAACCTGGGATCCCTGGGTGGCGCAGCGGTTTGGCGCCTGCCTTTGGCCCAGGGCGCGATCCTGGAGACCTGGGATCGAATCCCACATCGGGCTCCCGGTGCATGGAGCCTGCTTCTCCCTCTGCCTGTGTCTCTGCCTCTCTCTCTCTCTCTCTGTATGACTATCGTAAATAAATAAATAAATAAATAAATAAATAAATAAATAAATAAATAAGAAAACCTAAAACTACTTGATGACCAAATTACCATCTTTATTTATCTTTCATACCTCTCAAAGTAAACAAAAAAACACATTCAAGCTTTTCTTTACTCTCCATAAAGGGAAGGTACAAAGAAATAATGATTAGACTTGAACTATTGGATATAAAACATATTATAAACCCACTGTACTACTAAGAGAACACTTGCCAGATGAAAGTGAAAAACAAAAATAAGAGAAATGGATTAGTATATACATTAATTTAGTTCATAATTAAATTGGCAATGAAAACCATTAGTTTATTAAATCCATAGTAACTGGGGAATTGATAAATTTGTTTCAAAGACAATGTTATATTTCTACTTCTCATCACATACCAAAACAAGGTCCCTATAGAGCAGAGCAATAGCATCTTTATACTTAAATACATATGTAAAAATATAGGTAACGATTTGCCTAAAATATCTTATAACTATTATGGCAAAGGAAACAACCATAAAAAAAAAAAAGAAAAAAAAGCTCCACTAAGCACTTTAAAATGTTAATAAAATGTAGCAGAATTTAAGTAAATTAGGGAAAATGTCACGATATATGACAAAGTGTTATACATATATTAGGATCTTTAAAATCAATAAAAATACAATAATAGTATTTAGTATTTCCCCGTAGGGAAAATAATTACATGAATAAAAAAATACTGTTAAATTTAAAACATTAAATACCAACACATATGTGAGGAGGGTTGGAGAAATGAACACCTTACCCTCACCTTTTGGAAGGCTACTCATTGTGACTGCTTTGCAGATAAAGATGTTGACAAAAACTGAAAAGCTTTCAAATCTTTCTACCTTATAATTCAGTAATCCCACTTTCAAGAATTTTTACAAGTATATTAGAAATGCTCACAAAATGTATATACTATAAAATTTTAGAAAAAGGAAACTAAAAAAAAAGAAACTAAAAAAAAAAGAAAAAGGAAACTACTTAAGAGAAATATTGCAAACTCTAAATTCAATATAATTTCAAACTTGCTAGCAAGGTTAGCAATTAATATTGATTTTCTTCAAGCAGCAGAACAAGAGTTTTTCTTTCTTTTCTTCCTTTTCTATATTTTCCTAATCTATAATAAATGGTATCACACAGTCAGGAAAAGTATTTTAAATTATGTTGAAACAGAAGGGATGCATGATGGACAAGAAACAGGATAATATAGTTTGTACTCATAGAAGATAATTTAGCTTGCACTCATAGAAAAGCCTGGAGACTGGTGGATTGCACAGGGACTTGAATGCCTGACTAAGGAATTTCTGTCATTGAATAGGCAGTGGGGAGGCATTGAAGTTCTCTGAGCAGGGAATTCACACAGTCAATTTGATGGTAATGTGCAGGGCTAAGTGAAATACTTTGAATCTAGTTGCAGAGAGGCCAATTGAGATCAAATTACAGTAGTGATGGTGTGGTTAGAGTTTAGTGATCTTAAGACTATTACGTGAGACATTTCAAGATAATCAAATACACTTGAATAATACATAGTTTTTATATGAGATAGTCAAAATTAGGCTTTGCTTTCAAGCATCACGAAATGCAGAAACATCTTAAACTTTGTGTTTCCTTCTAGATTATCTCTTGAAAAGAATGGCATGACGTTCACGTGAAGAAGCAACTGACAGTTCCTAATCTAAAATCTGGGTCCTAGAGTTTAAAACCTATCATATTGATTTTAGGCTAGGTTTTACTGTGAGGATTACAGAAATGCGTATTTTTATTACTTCTAACTAGCCTGTTTATGCATTGAACTGATGGAAACTCAAATGTTTTGGAATTCTAAGGCAAAAATAATAAACTCACATGGAATTTAGAGCATTGTCAGACTAGTTCTATCAATGATAGGGGCTGTTTTGATATTCCCCCCACCTCCCTTTGGGGCCATCTTCCTTCCCAGTTACAATGTAGATTTTAAAATGCATATGTACTTAGCATGACACTTTACAAAGGATCCCTTTTGATTATATCTGCTTATGTAATGAAATTGTTTTCACCTTCATGATCTCCCCCTTTTTTTAAGAGAATTTTTAATCTCACTTAAATCAGTTCAGCTTCACTGAAATAAAAACCATTACCCTTCCCCAAAATGTTCTTCGGAAACTTTTTCTTCACAAGCTTACCTGACTCTTGAACTCAAATCCTCTCTCATCACACACTGCTACATCTGCAATCACATATCTTGCCACTAGTGCTCTTTTAAAATTGAAATCTGGCCCTTGAGTTGCTGTTCCATTCATTCAGTATTTTATGTCTCTTTTCTATAGTTGAATCACCAACTGATTTGGAAAGATCATGTGAAATTGCTTACACTTTTTGGCAAAGACTAAAAATATGGAGGATTGTACTATTTTTTAAGAAAATAGTTCCAAGAAAATAATCAGGTAAAAGGAAAGTCTTCCTTCACCTGTCAGTAATTTAGTAAATTAAAATAATACTATCGGGTAAAGGAACTCTAAATTTTGGAAATGAAACACAAGAAGCAGAACACTTTCTTTTAGACCATAAAACCCCTATTCTTTGGCTATAGGTTTTGAGAATTCCATGTTAGATTACGGGAAAAGAATGGGTCACTGACAGGAAAGTGCTGAAATAAATAATTCTAGCTGCAAATTCTCTGTGTACCCAGAGATGAAGTGAGCACACGAATTAGAACTATTATAAAATGTGCCTATTTGTGAAATAAATGTGTACTTTTAAATAAAAATTTGAAAGCCCTTATGATTTTTATGATCAGAAATGATCTAATTTTACAGAATAAAAGCAGCCTCCTCAGAAAAGGAGTGATGGGGTGCCTGGGTAGCTCAGTCTGTTATGTGTCCAACTCTTGATTTCAGCTCAGGTCATGATCTCAGGGTCATGAGAAAGTGCCCTAGCTACAGGCTGAGTGTGAGCCTACTTGAGATTCTTTCTTTCTCCCTCTGCTCCTCCCCACACACTCTCCACACTCTTTCTGTAAGTAAGTAAGTAAGTAAGTAAGTAAGTAAATAAATAAATAAACAGAAAATGAGTGACAAGAACACTGATAAAGTATCTTTTAAAACTAAGGGGCATGGGCAGCCCAGGTGGCTCAGCAGTTTAGCGCCACTTTCAGCCCAGGGCGTGATCCCGGAGACCCGGGATCGAGTCCCATTCAGGCTCCCTGCATAGGGCCTGCTTCTCCCTCTGCCTGTGTCTCTGCCTCTCTCTTTCTCTCTCTCTGTCACGAATAAATAAATAAAATCTTAAAAAAAAAAAAAAAAAAAAACTAAGGGACACAGTCCTTTTTTACTTTTTATTTTTTTGGTCTTTCTCCTCTTTTTTTTTTTAATGAGCAGTTTTTCATTTTCTTTTCTGTCATTAAATTTATATATAACTGAATAATATTTATTAAGCTCTAAAGCTTGAATTTTCATAATTGCTTAAATGTAAAATAAACTAATAGCCCCAAGATAAATATATTTAGTATATCAGATACATAACATGTAATTGTATAAAATTGACAATCTCAAAATATATATTTAGTATATATAGTAGTAGTTTGTGGTATAAGGAAAGAAATTTTGATGGACTTCTGAGTCAGCTAGAACTTGCATCAATACTCACTCGACCACTAAGATAATGATGTCATTGACCAAGTCACCCAATTTTTCAAGATAATGCTGTTAGAATTGAGGAAGATTAAATATATAAAGTGCCTCACCTGTGGAAGACAGTCAATAAAAGTACCCTTGTTTACATCAGAATCATTATGAGGATTAAATTGGGTAATTTATGGAAACTTTTGATGCCCCACTGTACATGCAATTGCTTTTTATCCATTTATTCATTCATCCAACATATACATGTAAAGTACTTACTGTGTGCTAGATATTTTAAGTGCTTTACTTTAAGAGTGTTTTAGGGACTCAGTTAAGGATCTGCCTCAGATCATGATCTCAGGACCCTGGGATCCAGCCCCACAGCATGCATCAGGCTTCCTGCTCAGTGGGGAGCCTTCTCCACCCTCCAGCTTGTGCTCTTGCTCTTTCTTACTATCTCTCTGTCAAATAATTAAATAAATAAAATCTTCAAAAACAAAAAAATAAAAGAATATTTTATATAAAATATGAGATAAATGTAAGGTCACCAAGGTTATCTTAAACATTGACTATTTTCCAAAAAAAAAAAAAAAAAACCCAAAAAACTGACTATTTTCTAGGCTTGCTCTGTATTTATTGTAACAAAGGTTTATATCATCTTTAAGTGAAAAATAGCAGGTTAATCATCGGTTGTGATTATTTCATATTTTATGATGAAAGTTAATTTGGCCATATTACAGTTCTAATTTTAATATGATAAATTAAGGGTAATGCAGTTCTGACTTAGGATACTGTGTTTCAAAATAATTAAGTGATACACGCAAATTACTTACTGGAAAGCTGATAGCATAATCATGTGAAAGTGAAGATTATTCATAATAAGCAATATATAATATTTTAAATTATGACAGTGGGAATGAGGCAGATGTGCCAAAAAGGACACCCATGCCAAAGTGATAAACAACTTATTTTGTCAATTTCAGAGTAGAAAAATCTCACTTTAGTACAATGAAAAATTCCTATTTTAGAGGAAGAACTCATCTTCATTTGTACTACTTCTAGTGTGTAGCATATACCACTTATTAGATAGCCTGATATAACATTTATTAGAAAAAATATACAAGGATCCAGCAGGGACTGATTAAATTCGTACTTACAAACATGAAAATCACTATTTCTTTATCAAATAAATACACAATATTAATTAAACTAACTAGGCATTATATTAAATAACTGAGTGGAGACAAGGTGAACATTTTAATAAACTTGAATGAACACATACATTTTATACTAGTGAATGTGTATTTGGGGAAATATACACTATTTTCCAATTTGATAAATCATAAAGGATAACACTGCAGTATGGACACACGAAACTATTTATCAGGCCACCAAAATTTTTTTGCATAATTTTAGCAGTTTGGTTCACTAGCATTGTCATATATTTTCAGTCAATTTTAGTCAAAATCGGTGTGACCTATTTGAAATAAGTGGTCCCCATTCTGTGTCCAGAAAGCATGTATGAAATTGAAAAATATGTACATTTTGTAAAATTTTCCTACAATAATACCTAATCCACTGCAAACTCACATATCTGTCATTTTAAAGAGGTAATGATGATAAATCATATTTCAAAAGAAAAAATAAATGGTGATCTCTGATTTCCTGAAAGAGGATTCTCTGATTTTGCCACTTTTTCTCTTTCCTCTCCACTTACTCACCCTCTTCCTACTTCATATCCATACCTAACATTTTACCAGCTATGATCTTGATTTATTTTGAAGCTCTATTTTGCCAATGGGATTTAGGTAATTGTGTGTTATGAAAATGATCAAATTCATTTTCCTAAGTAAGCCAATAATGTAGCCTAATCACATGGTTTGGCGTATTTCATTTTTCAAATGCATCTGTCTTTAATTGGTATGCTTATAGTCTGGACATCTTCCCTATTCATAAGTACACATAAACCTTCATTACTGATTTTTTAAAAGGTTTCTCTAAAAATTGTGCTTAATACTTTCTAACCCACAAGCAATATTTATACTATTTATTTGAATAAAAGTCTCTAGAAAATACTGATATTTAGTATCATAATGACATAAGAATTGTTTCAAAACTCATCCTCTAGGAAGGCTAACTTGATTTTCAGCTTTTCTAGAAATAGTGAAATCTTTTGTTTTAGATCAAAATAGTTCTTTGGGATAATGAAAAAAGCTGTTTCAAACTTCTTTATTCGGTTTTAGGACAGGCTATTTTGCATCTTGAAGCTTTGATTTCTTATTTATAAAATGAAAATTCAAAGCTTTTGTGATGAATCCTTAGTGAAATGACAACATGCCTCTTGAAGTTCAGCATATAATATAATTACATTTAGCCATAACAAATGACCCTTACGACGTACACAACACTTACTTTCTGTACCACATTTCCAAATTATTTTAAAGAAGTAGATGAGTCCTTGATCTCAAAGACTTGACAATTTAGTGGAGGAGGCTTTACATACATATGAAAGAATTTAATAATAAATAGACTAACAAAGCAACATCTAAGCAAGTGCACATTTTAAGAGTACTTGCAATCTAGGTTTAAGCTCTTCATATGGAAAACTACTATGCAAAAAATGCTCATTTACAGAAAATTAAAGTATGGAAATGATTCTTTTAATGTCACACAGACTGTTGTTGTGCAGATGATAAGCCAGGTGGCCCCTGAAATCCAAGCTGGTAGTGATGCATTTGAGCCAGGTTCACTGAGATCAATAATTTCCCAAAATACCCAATGAGCATGTCACTACCATCTCTTCACCCTTTTAGAGGAGTAAAGACTCCTGACCAAGGAATAATTAGCCATTTATAGTGAGAATTAAAAGTTAAATATAATACCTATTTATGTAGTTTATGAGGCCTTTGAAAAAGCAAGTCTAAAAGAAAGGGACATTATAGACAAGTGCAACACATGAGAGATCTTCGTGTATTCATGATATGGTGTTTAATGATTAGAATTTTTCAAGGCCTTCAATAGACTGGGCATTCTACACATAATATTTATAATCTCATGATAGTTTTGCAAGGCTGGTGTGATCCTTCCTATATTGATAAGGAAACAGAAGTTCACTGAGCCTGACTAATATATATACTCAGAAAATGGCTAAGCCTTGACCAATATGTATCTGTTTACCTCTCTGGTTCTAGGCTTGGGCTTGTTTTATATTATTCCTCAATAAAGCACACCCACCCAATGTATTTTAACCTATTACCCTACTTCACTTTGTTTCCTCCATAATGTCAATACTTTCTGTATTCCTAGCGTTTAGAACGCAGTAACTACTCAATGCTTATTGACTGGCTATCTAGATAAACAAACAATTGAATGAATTGAATCTCATCCCCCCTTTCATTATCTGGCTTGCCATTCTTTCAGGTGGCTTCCTAGAACATTTCTTTTTTTCTTTAACCAAAGGGAGTTAAAATTCTAAATCTCCCTCTATATATCATATTTTCAAGTCCCTTTTTGTAAAGCAAACCTATAGGTAAATACATAAACCCGGGATAGCAAGTAAGAGAAGTAATGAATCTAGTAACATGTGGAATGTAGATATGGTTATTATCATCTGAGATATAATTTAACAATATTTCCATATTATTCTTTTAGGTAAAAGATCCCAGAAACTAGAGCTTTATATAAAACAAACATATTTGTCTTCAGGAGAAGTGAGCACTAGGCCAAAAGGGCAACTCTTAGATTGTATGTATGGCCTATTGCAAGGGATAAGTCATATATACCAGCCAAGGAGTGAAACATCATGAAAATTCCAAATTCCTTGTCATACTACCAAATTAGGAGTTTTTTTCCTCTTAAGGAGTATGTCACATTACTGATCTTTAATTATTCATTGTATATATTTTGCCACTCATTCTTCTAAAGGCGTATTAGTTATTTTGAAGGAGGTAGGATCAGTCACTGGAAATTAGCATGTCAAATCCTATTTGTGAGTAGCATTGAAATGATCAACGGAACAGACATTATAGCTATAAGATAGCTATTAATATATAATATTTTAATGTATTTACATATTATGTATATTTAATACATAACTTATAAATAATATATAAATATATATTGAATTTATAAGTATATAATTAATATATAAATATATTGTAGTTATAGACATATAACTATAATAGCTACAAAAATGTGGATTATATGTATGTTTTACTTCTTTGTGCTAATTAAGACTCCCATGCTGCTGTTGTCACTCATTTATAAGAAAGTTATTAATTTTATATAACTAATGGTGTTACTGTTTTAACCTGCAACTAAATTTTAGGAAATTCACACATAATTTTACATGCATGTAGTTTATCCAATCATTAGATACACCATGCCATATTCCTCTTGCCATATAAGCAAGCATCTTAGTTTTTATACATTTTTAATAGTGCAAATTTGATGTCAGGATAATGCCAGTTAGATTATTTCTGAGTCATTTTCTACATTTAGGACATAACCAACATAGAGTAAGTAGCATTCGGCCCCAACTTCCACGCATAATCCTGCTCGGTGCACCTTCCAAGGCTGTGTACACAATTATTCTTAGTATCATTCCCCTCCTCATCATTTTTTAAAGATTTTTATTGATTTATTTTTGAGAAAGAATGAGAGCATGAGCAGGGGGAAGAGCAGAAGGAGAAGCAGACAACCCACTGAGCAGGGAGCCCAAAGCCAGCTCCATCCAAGAAACTTGGGATCATGACCTGAGCTGAAAGCAGAAGCTTAACCAACTGAGCCACACAGATGCCTCATCATCATCTTCTTTATCTCTAATATTAGATCTTCTTTGAACACTTACTGTATCATAGTCAGGGTTTTTGTCACATTATATGTATTTGCCTGAATGCATATAAAAGTAGTTTTATGTTGGGATCCCTGGGTGGCGCAGCAGTTTAGCGCCTGCCTTTGGCCCAGGGCGTGATCCTGGAGACCCGGGATCGAATCCCACGTCGGGCTCCCGGTGCATGGAGCCTGCTTCTCCCTCTGCCTATGTCTCTGCCTCTCTCTCTCTCTCTCTCTCTCTCTCTCTCTCTCTCTCTGTGACTATCATAAATAAATAAAATAAATAAAAAAAAGTAGTTTTATGCTACAATCATCATGATTGTCATTCAATAGGTGAGTTAAGACATCTCTTCAAGAACATACAGGCAATGTGTGGAAGATCCACATTTAGACCCTACATGTTGCTGCATTCTGAGGCAGACCACACACACACACACACACACACACACACACACACACACACCAGACACATTCTGTTGTAACTCTCTGTGTACACTGTTCTTTTTGCCCTTAGCAACACAACTCTTGCAGGGTAGGAATTCTCATTTGCCCTGATTTGCTGTTCCTAGTAGAATATATATACTAGTTATCTATCAAAGAATTAAAAGAACAAGTGAAACTACAAATTTTCCAATTTTTTAAAAAAACTAAGTAATATTTTCTTTGTCATTTGACTAAAATGCAAAAAGGTGTAAGGATCTACATGATGATGTTGTATATCTATTTGGACATCCTTTGCCTTGTGATGTTAGCCCAATTTCACTAGAATATTTAATTTTCCAATTAGAATCATATCACTGACCTCAGTGTGATCTTATTTCCTAGTCCTAGTTCCTTATTAATATTTTGCCTTGGGCAGCCTGGGTGGCTAAGCAGTTTAGCACCACCTTCAGCCCAGGGCCTGATTCTGAAGACCTGGGATCGAGTCCCAGGTCAGGCTCCCTGCATGGAGTCTGCTTCTCCCTCTGCCTGTGTTTCTGCCTCTCTCTCTCTCTTTCTCTCTCTCTTTCTCACTGTGAATAAATAAATAAAATCTCTAAGAAAAAATTTGCCTTTAGGTTGAAACTTAGTTAGAATTAATGTTGAATCCATAATGTGATACTAAATAAAAGTATAGTACCTATCAGATGTATTGAAGTAGACCAAATCAGTCTATAATCTTACTTAGATAAATATAACTTTATCCAAACAAAACCACATAAAATATAAGTGATGATATTTCCTCTGCTTTTGTCTCTAGAAAAAGGCAAGGGAAAATATTGTTTACATTCCTAATGCAGTTGACTTCCAATGTTCCATGTCTACTTCTAAGTTCAGCATCAACACTGTCATCTATGAAGAATATTTCTCAACAAACTGCAAGTGATAAAATTGCTCTAGGTTCCATCATTAATAATTACTTTTGTTCCATATGGCAACAGAAAGAACACTTTACATTAGTCTATGCATTGCCAAGTCATGTCTTCTTCTGATACAGTAACTGCCAAAACTTTGCCCATCAAACACCTGGATCACACTGAGAAATGCAATCACTGAGGTAGGCAATAAAATGTTCCTGTTTTGCTGGATAGAGCTAATTAAAAGTCAAGGTGTTCAATTTGGTACAACACAGAGAGTAATGCTTTATACAGTGTAACCCAAGTTTTATTTATTTACATTTTTGAATCAAATTAGAGAACATAACATAGCATAATTATAATTTACCAGCAAAATCTGAGTTCAATCTGCTTAAAGTCAAAACAATTGATCAGTTCAATGTTAAAAAGATAAACAAAAATAATCCATTGACTATATTGTAATTCACTATTCAGTGAACTTCACGGAGGTGTGTTTATCAACCTTTTTTCTATTTCTCCCCTATGTAATCTTTTACAGCTTTTTTTCTTAACTCTTAACCCCATGAAATTTTAATGCCACAGATAAAGGGTATAAATATTTCTGTAATGTATGTATATCTGTGTTTTATACACACAAAGAGTAAGGCTTTTTTTCACCACCTCCCTCCAGGAACCAATTTTAGCACCTTTGGGAGCTGTATCTCCCATTGAGAATGTACAAGTAGACAAAGCTCAAAGTTTCAAATGATTGAAAAAAATATTTAATTTCAAGGAGACATTTATTTGCCTGTTCATATAGTTTGACCTGCCCTCAGTATTTTTTTTTTTTTTGGTAGAAAAAATTTTAAATGAAAGAAATCAGATAAATGAAGAGAGTCAAAGAAATTTTTTTCTAACCATCTTTAAAGAGATATACAGCACAGTTATTTCATGAGAGGAGATAATGCTGAAAGTAAAATTTCAACCATATTTACAAATAAAGAGTTTTGCTTTATTTCGTTTTTTTAAGATTATATTTATTTATTTATTCATGAGAGACACAGAGAGAGAGGCAGAGACACAGGCAGGGGGAGACACAGACTCCATGCAGGAGCCCGATGTGGGACTCGATCCCGGAACCCCCAGATCATGTCCTGAGCTGAAGGCAGATGATCAACCACTGAGCCACCCAGGCATCCCAAAATAAAGATTTTTAAATTAACTCAAGAACTATGCAACAGCCCCTTTCTGTGAATTCTAATTTTGTAAACTACAGTCTCTATGGGGAGGGGGAGGATGTGCAGGGAAAGGAGAACCAAAGAGAAAGTCAACAATAAATATATTCATGTACCAGAAACTTAGGTTCTAGATAGAAAAGCACAAAGATTGCCTGGATTTTTAAAAAATATTTTATCAGGTTAGACTGGTATTATATAGCAATTGTCTAACTTTTGAGTACACGTTCTATGAAAAAATTGTGAAAGACTGAAATCTGTCCTGTCACCCATCTGTGTTATATCTCTACTTCATTGTTATCTAATTATCTTTGTTCAGGGTTGTTTGTTATTGTTTTTGTTTTTGTTTTAATGGCTCTATACGGATAGAATTTAAACTGTAGAAAAATGCATGGGTTCCTTTCAGTTTGGTTTGCATGGACACACATTAATCCCCATGGCTACTGACCCAAAGCTATAGAATCTCTTAACTAACGATAAATGCTAGTCTATAACCATGAGTCTACCTGTTGTTTTGGAGTAGGATGTATCAAGCTGTTAGCATTGTTAAATAGTAATTGGATTTATGATTTGCTTCTAGTTCTGGTGGGTGGGAATTTAAAGGTTAATGCTGGTCATATGACTAGGAAGTGCCTGTGTGAACAGCATACCTCCCACTATGAGCAGACTTTGGGGTACCTGGCACAGAGGTGCTTTTGCATATACCATGGTGATGATTTAAGTCCTGTGCAACCCACTCAGGAGTGGGAGGACAAAAAAGCCTCTACCCACTTTCTCTGGACCCTTTTTCATGCAAATGATACTGCTGCTGCTGTTTTGTACCTTCTGCCTGTAATAAATGTGTCCCATAAGAATAAAGTGACTCTTGTGGGTATTTCAGTAGTGGGGAAAGCTAAGGGGGTGAATGTGCAATTAATAGAGATAGTAATACAAATAATTATCATCTATAAAAATATAAATTGTGCTGGTGGACTGCAATTCCTTAGGCCTCTCTGGTGACTGGCTTGTTTGGCCAGTTTGCATCCATTTGTAGATTTATTCTGGCACTCCTTATCTGACTTTAATGTGTGGAATTTGGGGTACTCCTTTAAGCCATATGCAATAACTTACATGCTCTCTCATTAATGAATGGATTCTCAAAATCTTTGGCATGTTTTAATTTTATGTCTGGATGAGAGTAATAGCTTTATCCTGTTTTACATTTTATCCTGTATCAACTCAAGTAAGGAGTGGCAGCACAGCACAGTTTTTAGAACCAAAGACACTAGTCAGACCACCATCTGGGTTAGAATCCAGATATTGCCAGCTTTGTGATTTGGACAAAGTTACTTAACTCCTCCAAGTATCCATTTCAGCAATAGACAAAAGGTTTGCATAATATAACTTCCTTATAAACTTTTAAAAAAAATCAATATGCCTTTGTTTCCTATCAGTGAAATGGGAACACTACAGCTCCTATCTCATGGGATTTGGGGATAAGTAAATGTGAAAATAAATGCAATGAACTCAGACTGCCAAATGACTGGAGCTACATATTAGAGACTACTTGGAGTAGCAATGAGAGTAGTAGGAATATTTAAGTTTCTATCATTTCTTTGTTTCTTTTTTCTTTATTTGTGACTAACACAATGTTGGTTTTCTTCTTTCCTCCCTTATTCCAACATACTTTAAATTGGTGACCTCCTGGGATGAATGATACAATCTGTTCAACACATAAATTCTTTTGTTCAGCCTCTTTCTCTTAGATTTATTCAGAAATAGTTTCATTTCTTTTGGTATATGAAAACTCCCCAAACCTCGACGGAAATCCCCAAACTTAAATATTGTGATACCAATCACATATCAACCAGAGAATGCTGAAAACATAGCCACATAGAATCAGAGGAAATTAAAGAAAAAGATTATGTTATCTTCAACCTTATAAGTTACTTTTAATTGCATCTCTCCATTAAAAAAATGCTATTTACATCAAAAACAGATCCTGACAAGGTTTGATAACTTTCAAAAATCAACTAGTGGTTTTCCCAGATTCTTAAAAAGTTTATCCAGTTGGAGATGGAAGTTAGAGAAAAGATTAGGTAGGCCAATTGGAAAATGAAGTACTAATCATTCCCACTCTTAGGATCTGATTAGAGTAAATTACTGTTGAATTCAACTTGATAAAAATATCCTCTTGGGAATGAGGCTTAGTCAAGTGACCTACAAAACAGATGGATGAGCAGTCACTGATACTTTCTCACTCTAAGTTGAACTGACCGAAAGTAGGCTAGAGATACTGATAAAAGCAAACACATTTCTCCTCTGTTCTACCCGCCTTAACTAGGAAAGAAGATACTATTAAAATCATATGTTCAAAAGGAGGAAAATGACAGGTTAACTTAAAATTCTATGCTTTCTTGAACCCAATATATATACACTTTCCCCAAGCAATAACACCTCAGAAATATACAATCAAGGTGTCAGACTCATTCTAGCCAACTTATTGTACCAACCCATTGTTTATGTTGCCTCTCAGGAAATTTCCATGAATGGGGCCAATACCATTCACAATTATATCATATTTTATGTTATCCATTAAAAAAGAGAAGAAACTTATATAATGGAGAGGGATGAAGTTTAAGGATATGCTCTGATAACCAATCTTAAAAAAAAAAAAAAAAGAAAAAAAGTATCTTGACAAATTTGTAAAGAATTTATGTTACTGACACTAATTGGTGGCAAATGTGACAGGTTATAGATAAGTGAGTTGTCTTCGTTGAGGAGCAATTCTGTAGATCCACTTTTCTGTATTCCTTTCCATGCCAATCACTGAAAATGCCGGTGAACGGGCCCAGCTGAATTGAGCCATTGAAGGCAAGAGTAGGGAATTAATTGTGTTCTCTTGCTTCTTTTCCTACTGCCAAAGAAAAGCACTATTGTCCTCCTTGAAGGATTCCCTTTCAGCCTTAAGGATCACTGCCAACTTCATTGAGAAAGTCAAACTGCATATCCAAGTGGAAGTAAGGGGGGTTCGCATCCAGCTTTGTTCTTGAGAGAGGGGCTTGTGAAGGGTTCTAAACATAAGCATCACATTTTAAGTTTATTTTTAAAGTGACTTAATGAAAAATGAGAAACACAGAGAAGTCAAAAAAGAAAACAAAATAATTTATAGCCAGAATAAAAGTTACACTGAATACTACTTATAATGTTGTCTATGTATGCATGCTATGAAATTACACTTGTTAAATGCATCAGAGCCTCTGAACCACAGAGAGCAATCTTATCTGAAGTAATAATATAAATGTCCACTTTCACAGATGAATGGATACATTGGATTTTTTAAAAAAGCACTTTTCTTAATGTGACCTAATTAAGGGTGTAAATTAAAAAAGATTTTGAGCCATAAAAATGTCAGATCTCAAATATGACTTATTTGAGGATCTGAAGATAACCCACATAAAATAGCAAGAACTATTCAGTTACTCCCCAAGGGAAGGACTTGCTAGTATTCCTTATGGGATTCAGGTAAGTTGACTGGATGATCAGGACTAAAATATATGATATATTAAGAAAAGTGTAACATTACTACATAAATTAAAAATGGCATTAAATTTTCAACACCGGTTTATCTGAACTCAATACAATTTAGCAGCCTAATTGGCAGTTAAGGTTTCATAAGGGCAATGTTAAATAATTTTGAGGTAAGAAAAATCTACTTTCTCTTTAGGAGCAAAAGATTATATGCTACAGAAACTTTTGCTGTGGATACTGCATACAAGCATACACCTCTCCATAACTAAACAAAATGCTGTATTCATTAGCTTAAATGTCTTTATAGATCTTGGCATTTGTAATAGGACTGGGTGGGAACTAGTCTGTAATTTTTTTCACTGTTCTAGTTGGATTTCATTTTCTTATACTTCCTGCAACAAAGATACATTGTTTTGTTGTTGTTGAATTCTGGGCAAATAAGCCTACAGAAAACCTCTAAACAACACTGGATATGTAGAGTAAAAACTGTGAAATGCATAAGCCAACAGTTTTATTTGGTAATAAATTCAATCATATGGCATAATTGCCATATGGCACAATGGATTTTGTTTGTTTATCTGTGCTTCATTAAAGTGAGCTCCCAGCATTTCTTCTTTGTTTGAGAAAGATCTATTATAAATATGATTCCCTGTAAGCCAAGCAAGGTGAAATGTACATGTACACCTTAAATTAACTTTCCAAGTGGCCACAGCTTTCTGAAAAATATGAAGCCATAGAACATGATAGTATTCAACCGAAGATTGGCCTGAACTAAAGATCAAAATTTAATCAAGCTCCTAAATATTTATATCTCTGGCATTGCAGCACCTTCACACTACAACCTATTTATCCTAAATACCTTTTCCTAACAAGTAATTTTCTGGATGTCACCACAATTTACCAGGGTCAGCATCCAAATGTAGAACAAGTAACTTATTTAAATTAGTTTATTTGGTCAGAAAAAAAGCTAGGTGACCTGGCATGCATCATATGATTATTAATTTAGTTGTGCTTGGGATTTAAAACATCTTCTTTGCAGTAGCAGGTGGTTTATAACAGTGACTGAAAGCACAAACGGTTAAGATCATGTTTAGAATATATCAAGTAAGAAACAGAATGTCCTTTCAGCAAGGATGTAGTGGATGGAAAAATAAAAGGCTACATCTTAAATTAAAATCCATTGTGGGGCAGCCCTGCTGGCTCAGCAGTTTAGCGCCGACATCAGCCCAGGGCGTGATCCTGGAGACCTGGGATCGAGTCCCACATCTGGCTCCCTGCATGGAGCCTGCTTCTCCCTCTGCCTGTGTCTCTGCCTCTCTCTCTCTCTCTGTGTCTCTATGAATAAATAAATAAAGTCTTTAACAACAACAACAACAACAAAAAGTGTCTACAGTAGGATTTTTTTTTTTTTTAAATCCATTGTGGGCTTAAAAACTTAAGAGGTTCACAAGTTTGTTTGTTTTTTTTTTTTGTTTTTTTGTTTTTTTTCCTTTTTGGGTTTGGTTGTTGATTTTGTTGCTGTTGTTGTTGTTGTTATGATCTGTATTTAATTAACTGGGTTTAGATCTTTTGGACCTTAACCTGGAATAAAATACATAATATACATAGTGTACCTTTACATTTTCTGTAAGCAATCATCTATGAGAGCTTACAATTGTAAGCTTACAACATTTAATACTTCCTTCCAAACACTATCATTGCATCAGTAAATAAGGAAAGATTATTCATTCCCGTATCTTTCTTCTTTTTAAAAATTAAATGTTACTATTAAAGTGTCTTTCAAACAGATTTTTAGTCTATACTTCTAATGTAAGACAGGTAAATGCAGAATGCTCCACTCAGCAATAAACTAGCAGAGGAAAGAGTCACGGAACAAAATTTAGTCAAGTAGACAAAAAAAAAAAAAATTATGCAATCTGGAATTGTGGTGACTTACATAGGGAAATGACACAAATTCATTTGCTTCCTCAAGATGCAGGAGTAGAAGTTATCTCAGGCACTAATTGCCCAAATGATGTAATCTATCCTGAGATACAGAAACCTACACATTTTAGAAATGCTTAAGCAGTAAGATAGGGTATACGGGAGTGAGCCAGGTAAATAACCTCAGGACCTCAAAGAATGATGTAAGTTAGTTTGGAAGATACTGAGCTAGGTAGTCATAAAGTTGGGTTTAAGAGGGTTTAAAATATTGAGTTTTAATATTTAATGGCCTTTGGTTTATAGCACCAGATCTTTCATTGTCTGTTTTTATTTTTTTAGAAAATACGTAAATACATAAAGAAAATAGCAATGATTATGTATTCATCTTACTCTAACTTTATAACTTCATATGCCACTTATTTAATAATCTCATGCTGTCCCCAAGAACAGACAATATATTTCAATATATGAGGAATCTAAGAAGACTATTTTTTCTAAACTTATATATGTATGTAGTGTGTGAATTAAATTCAAGTCTTCTAAACCTACTACACATCATGCCTATCCATGAAGAGATAAGTATCTTCATAAAGATAGAAGGCTGATGGTGCTTCTGGAAGAGACATGAATACTTATGTCATTGTTCTTGCTCTGGGTGTATATGCAATTACATGATTAAATGTGCAATATAGATTTTTCTTTGTACACAGGCCACCCTTGTGGATGCTGATGGCATCCATTATGAATGTGAATCATTATTAGCCCTCACTCATGGCTAACACCTAGAATGAAGGGTTAGAAATGAGTGTTGAATTCCTCTCTCTGCCACTCAACATCTTGGCTTTCACTACCCAAACCCTCTCCTTTGGCTTCTCCCTTTTTCTCCTTTAATCTTTGTACCACTCAATCTTAGAGATTCAGTTTAAAGTATGACTTTCTCTAATTATCTCTTACTCTTCCCTGGCACAACAAACCAAATTGCTTTTTCATTATTGCTTACGTAGTACTTTACACTTAGTTCATTTACATCATATCAGTGTTTAGTCACGGGTATGCTTGGTCTAATATGACGAATATTACGTCTAATTAACCTTGAGGTCCTCAGGGTCATATAATAAGCCCTCTTTAAAACCTTGCTGAAATAAATTGATATTTTTTCTATTTATGTAACATTACAGTTCTCTAGTTATTTTCTCATGTATTAAGACACAGAAAAATATAGAGTTTGTAATAAGGAGTCAGCATTGTTTAAGTAGCTTAAAAACATCTTGTTTTAAGGAAATTACTTGGACTACTATGAGGATATTGGCCTAGAGGCACTATTCCATTGAGAAGGAATCCTCCATTGTCAACAAAATCTATCTACTTATTAATCTATTTAACAACTACTGACTTCCTAACATATACTCTGCAAGATTCTGAAGACACCAGTTAATGGCAAAGTCCCTCAAAACAACTCAGAATTGAGCAGTGAGACAGACAAATACACAAAGCTATCATAAAATAATCTCCATCTCTTTCAGGGTACTACTGCATATAAATATTTATTTTTTAATGTAGGAATTGTTATAAAATATCAGAATCAACGGACATAAGATTTACAAATATATTTTGGCCTGCTGTGTAGTCGGAGACATATACATTCTTATTCTTGCTTCTAGAAGCTCCAACTATATGTCCCACAAGCAAACAATGAGCATGAGTTATTATTTTAAAATGTGTTGAACCTGCAGGCCCCATGAGCTATTGTACTGGGACTGGGGAAATCTGCTCTGTGTTCTGCCAAAGAATTACAACATATTGCTGCCTAGAGCAATGTTAACTTTTAATGTCTTTGTTGTGGTATCTTAAACTTTTTTTTTTCATCATACAGAATAATTATTTTTCTCTGCCTTTTTCCACATTATATTGTTCTCTAATCTTTTTAGTTACTATCAGCAACCTCAAGGGAATGCCTCTTAAATGTATACCCCTTTCAGGACTTTTAGTTAGAAAAAGTCCTTGTATGATAGCAAATAGAATCCTCTTGATGCAAGATCATATAAATATTGCTCTTTGTAAGAAAAAATCTTTTGTTATATAGTGGAAAGTTGGCTGGATATGGGAATGCAAGATACTTGCCATGACTTGGGATCCGCCATTAAATAAAGATATGTAATCTTATAGAATTCATGTAGTTGCCCTGGGCTTTAATTTTCTCACCTGGATCTAAGTTATTTGCTTTGTTCTTTTTTTTAATGGTATAATTGATCATAATGAATATATTCTAAACACATTTAAGAACTTTAATCTATCTTACGATGACCAAGTTGAATTTATTGACAAGGTCTCTCCCAACATTCATTAATTGCTCTAGATTCCTGACTGGGTATTTATGTTTTTTTTTTTCTTTCTTATGAATAACTGAATTATAGATGTTACAATTCCAACTGCAATAAAGGAAATTAATATCTACATAAATAAAATATGACATTTCACTGTAACTACCAAGCAGTTTTCTTGCATGGTAGAGATACCTGCAAAAAGGGATCAATATCTCTGAAATGTCTTACCTCTTTAACACACTGTATATACTTTCTAGATTATTGCTAACAATAACCTCATGAAGAATATTTTAGCACCATTTTATAGATGAGAAAGTTGAGGCTTATTGTGAAATTAACAATTAGAAAGCATGGCTCCTACTCAGCAGAATGTAACTTTCTTATACCAAAAATCTTCCAAGGAGATGAAGCAAATAATGTTGCTTTTAATGTAAAGATTAGTTCATCCATGAAATTAATGTCATTCTGTCCAAGAAATAATTCTGTTGCTATTTTATTAGTGGTACAAACATTGAAAACACAATTAAGAGGGTTCATCAAATTTAGTATGCAAATTCCCTAATTTTGTTGTAGGCTTTCTCATTCATTCATTCAGGTATTAATATAATTGCTTTTAAATTAAAACGTGGAAAGACAAAATCTCTTCACCTTTATGGACATGTTGCAGTAAAGGACTTCTTTCTACCCATCTTTTTATTCCTACCTGACTCACAAAAGATAAGTTCCCAAAATCAGAAAGCAAATAAATCAAAACTGTCATGGTTTGCTACTTTTAGATGAACACATGGCAGCATATTTCCTGCAAGAAATTCTGAGAGATGTAACCACCCAGAAGTGTCTCCTTTCCTCTCCTAGCCTGTCTCCAGTTAGAACAAATCAAGACATGGCTATGCTCCAACATAGCACCTCCATTCACATGTTTAAGGTGAAGAACAATGCTCTACATCCTTTATAAACACACATTTGGCTGAAGAGAAAAACTTTCATTACCTCTGTTTCTATCTTTTTTTGTTTTTAGCATTAGTGATTTTCTAGTGCTACTTTGATTTTCCTTTATTGAGATGTTTCTTTCTAAGGCAGTTTTATGACACCCATCATCAGTTAGTATGATTATTAAGTTATAAAAACGTGGTTAGAAGAGAGTCTTTGCTTTCAATTAAACTTAATACCTGTCATCTCCATTCTTGATTAATCTAAAGAAAATGTAAGGTATTAGAGAACCAACTTATCATGACTATTTAGAAGAAATTAAAAGTTTCCAAGAAGTTATTAAAAATACACAAGTTTCTGTACTTCTCCTTCATAAAACATCCAGTCACAGTAGATTATAAAATATCCATTATTTATATGCATGTTATAAACTATTGCTCAAAATTAGTTTAGGATTATTAGTTAAATAATCAGTACCTGAAGATCACTCCAAACACTATCTTAATTCTCAATATATGCTTCATCTAAAAAGTTAAGCAAAAAAAAAAAAAATCTTGTTTTTATGCCTAGCCATGACTGCATAGGTCTTTACTTTTATTATAATTTATACAATTATTCTGAATCATAACTGTTTTGTTTTCAAATACTAAACAATAATGAATCCACAGTCTCAAAAGAGTAAAATGCATGCATTCCGTAACTACTAAATATTGTCAAAGCAATGGCATTTGTAGTATGCCATACTGCTATCCACTGGAGACAAAGATCAAACTGAGTTTTAAGTATGCTCAGGTCTTTGTTATTCATGACAAATAAACACAGCAAATGAAAACTCTAAACTCAACTAGATAAATGACTAGTGAGGGTCTCAGATATAGTAGGCATATATATTCATTTGAAGACTTTAATATATACTTATTAAATATCCAACATGTATATAGGAATATTATAGGTATAATGAAAAATAAGGGCATATAAACAACCTGTTCTCTTCCCTCAAGCATTTTTCAATCTTGTGAAGTAGAAAAGGATGTTAAAAATTAATTCTGTAACAAGGTAGAAGGTCCTATGAGGCTTCTTAATCAGTTCTTAGCTGTAAAACAATAAACATATTGTTGGCTGCCCAGTATTAATTTATGACAAACCCAAAGCACTTTTCCAGCTACATTATTCTTTATTAAATTTAATAACCTAACATCTACTAGAGTATCACCCCTACCTTTCTTGTGGTATTATTTGTTGGTGTAGATCATTGACCTCACCTGCAGTAATTCTCTCTTGTTTTGATTAATTTTTTGGAGCAGGAAGTGGAGGAGGAGGAAACAAAAGAAATCTTTTGAAATACACAGCGAATTAGAAGAAGTGGGAATAGAAGACAGATTTTGGATTCTCTTTGATTTTTCATCTTTTCCCCCCTATGGTCATTGCTGTCTACATTAGATTTCTGCTGACCTGGCAGAGAAATACATTGTTCAGGAAGCATTATCCTTGTGGGGCTAAAACGTTTCACTGGTGTTGAGAAAGAGATTTCTGTGTACCTTCTATGTGATGCATTCCTGTCAATGGCATTAATGTATTTAGTTTCACCCCATTGGGTTTTACTAATTTAGATATTCCCAAGATCCAGATGGGTCCTGGTACACCTGCCTAAAGTAACACATTAGGAAAGTGACTTGTTTATGTCAACATAGCTAATGGCAAGCCTGGAACTAGAAATCAGGTCATGTGGAAGGAGAAGGATTCTGGGTTTAGAATCAGTGCCGAGTGCAAATTCTAGTTCTGCACCTCATGAAACTTCTGACCCTGGGCGACTCTTTGAGCCTCAGTTTTCTTGTCTGCAAAATTGGAAATGTGCAGAAATGTGTGAAAATTTAGTGAGATAATGGAAATAAAGTGTCTGTGTCTGACACAGAGCAGACACTAATAAAATATTTACCTCTCTTCCTTCCTAGCGCCTAGATCAGTACTCTCCTTGGTATGCCACTGGGCCTCATACAGAAATGGATGTGGACCTATGGTGTCATATTATACACACACCTCGGTGACCCTGCAGCCTGAACATAGTGCATGTGCAAGAGTGTTGTTGGCGAAAGAATAAGCCTTGTTAGAGAACAATTAGTTCTTACCCTTTAATCTTAATCCTTACTCTGCTTACCCACACTCCTTGTGTTGGTGTGGTGTAGAGGGCATAAGCTTAAAATCAAAACTCTTTGGCTTTACCTGGCCAGAGGTGGGAGAGAACAAAAACATGAGAGGAAAAGAAGAATCCCTCCTCTACCCTGTGTTACAGAAATATTAAGCTCCAGAAAAATTACAACATAATTGTGAGCATGGGAATACAAAAAGAAAGAGAAGTAAGTAAATTCTGGAAATTTTTGAAACTATGTCCACTTATCTCTTTCATTATCAGTATCGCCACCATCCAGTCCGTGATGCATTTGAAATTTATTTATTCTTAGTTCTAAACTCAATAGCATGCAGAATAAGTGATCTATAACAACCTCTCATATATTCCAATGGGCTAGTCTCTTACATTCTCACTTAGCTTTGCTTAATTTGTCTTAGGTTGACCAGACATTTTCATATTTTCTACCTTTTAGTTTGGCCATTTATAGTGTCCTTTTAAAAAGAGTTTTCTAATGCTATAAATGACAATCATTACAATATTAAATGTATCAAATCAACATGTCGTATACCTTAAACTTACACAATGTTATATGTGAAATATACTTCAAGTAAAGAAAGTCTCTCCTTAAAGTTTATGTCTGTATGTATAATTTTATATAATAATGAGTTGAGAACAGTGGAAACATGGTTTAACAGGTTAAGTATCCTAATCTCCTATTACAGCAACATTCTTTGTATCTTAAGCTTTTCCAAGCATGTCTTTTTACAGCTTCCTTCATGTATTAATATACAAAACATTGAGTTTTAAGAAATGTAATAATTAAACATTTACATAAAAGGCATTGTATTTAAAATGAACAGCCTAATTTTTAAACTGAAATATATCTAGTCTCCATTAATTACTTATGGAGATAGTATAATAGTATTAACATATTAGTATGTATTTACTTTTCTATTGAAATTCTTCAAAATAATGTAAATTCTCTGCTAATATTTAATATTTAATATAGCTGACATTTATTGAGCACTTATGTGCACTTATCACTGTTTTCAGTGTGTTACTTATACTACTTTAATATTCCTAGTGGTCTATTAATATCCTTATTTTCCAGGTCAGAAAACTGAAGTATAAAAAGATTTAAAAATTATATATGTAATACGTGTATAGTAAGTAGTGGTCAGGATTCAAATTAAGACTATGTGGTTCCTGAGCCTGGGCTTTTAGCTGATATACTGTTGTAAGTTCATTAACATACTGAAGCTATTTTGCTTTTCATTTAACCATCTTAATCAACCAATAAAATTGTTCTGTAGTAAACACTAGTATACTCATAGAGTGAAATTTTGCTTCTGTTAAATAAGTACTCGTTAGATCAATGTAGCTAAGATACTAGTTTATAAATGGTTTGATTTTTTTAAAGAATTAATTTGTAGATCAGTTATATATATGGGAAAATATTATAAATAGTGGTTAAATGTCAAGGATAGTTATAAAGGCCTGTTTAACCCATTATTAATTAATTAATCATTAATCATTAAATAGGAGCATTGGTGCTCCTATTTCCTGGCAGCAAGGAGAGAGGTATGACAAAGAAAAAGTATAGGGAAGTTTCTTCCCTTTCCTAAAAAGGAGTAGGGCTGACTGCAGGCAAAAATTTAAAACAATTGAAATCTGACTTTGGTACTTCCCAAATATCCCTAGTGTCCTCAAGCTATTTTACCCCATCATATTTCATTGCCATGGCAATCGAGATTTTTATTTCATTAAACCAATTGATCTTTGCTATGTGTTAGGTGGGAGTACAGACTTTAAATGAATAATAATATATAAATGACAACTGTCCCATAATGGACCCAGACATATTCATATTATAAAAAGGTACTCCTTACCAAAATTAATAGTAAATTAATTGAATTTGGTCTCTAACTGAGCGGAGACAACCCAGATGGTCCTAGAGGTTGATTTTCCCTTGCTTTTGGTAGTGTCAGAAAAAACTTGCTCAACAGACCCAATGAGCCCAAACGGAAGAGCAGACATACATGGTATTCTCTGAAGGCATCATCTTCCAAGACCACTTTTTTGACCAGAAATTCTAGAATTCTAGCTGTACACGGTTGTCCAGGCATGGTCTCTAATATGTAAAGCATTATTGGGGTGGAAAACCCCTCCTACAGCATTTTACCTGTTGTGATTGTTCTATCTATGCCAAGCCTAAGCTCTCTTCTCTGTGGGATGATGAAAATTTGGGGGGGACATTGGTAATGACTCTTCCCCTGTAATCCAATACACTGTCATGTGCTAGCATGTGTGTGTGTGTCTGAATGTGTGTATGTTCATGTGCATGTGTGGCCTTTTTGCACTACAACAGAACAAAGGCTCATCTGTGGGGAAAGGCATTTTGAGCATATCCTTGCTTTAGCCCTCTAAACATAATTCTCCTATGCATTTCAAGGATTTTTGCTTTTGTTATATGTATGTATACATAATATATCAAGCCAGTCTCTCTAATTGCTCAAGTCTGGATACCAACAGCTCATGTCATCTGTTGCAAGGGAGTCAGTACTGGGGACAAGAGCACTTCTTTGTCCATAAGGATCATTTGCAAATCAGTTGTTTATATGTCTGGCATTTTGTTAATGAAGGGAATGCTTTTATTATTTTTTTCTAGATGAAGTAGATGCTTTGGGATCTTTTTAGCACCACTTGTTTTTGCCAAGTAGAAGGATATTACACAGGTATTCTCATCAAAGTAATTAGGTTGTTAGATAGGCTCTGCATGTGGCAGTTAATGTGATACATTAGTTAAATTGTAGCCCCAAAGGCTTGTAGGATCAGAATTGCAAACGCAATCTGAGTTCCCAAGTCCTATAAACCTACCCCTTTAGGATATACCTCCTCTATAGTAAGAGGGAACACTGCAATAACAGATTATCATCATAAGGGTATGAGCTGATTCTCCTGGAGAAAACACTTGTGTAAAGATATTCAGTGTTTAGAGAAGCACATTTGGATATGCTGGAATTTTTTCCACAACTCCCAGACATGCCAATCAAAGATAACACAATGCAAGTATCTCTGAGTGACACTTCAAGCTGCATTCATAAGCAACCTGCCTCATTCAAAGTCAATGAAGAGACAGGACTTACAAGCCCATGCTGAAAAGTTATTGAAATGTGACTGACATCTCAAAGAAACTGTGTCAAAGGCTTGCATGACCCAGTGCTGAAACACAGTGAAGTTAATCAAAGTTATGGCAGTTGGGTACCACGCAGAGGTCTTCCTTAAGTTTATTTATTTATTTAATTTAATTCAGACACTCAATGGGTTTATTATCACCCTCTGCTCTCCCTCTAGCATTTAACCCCCAGTTTGTATTACTGGTTGTTAAACTTTTGCTTCAGTTGCTGTTTAGAAAAGGGGACGTAGAGTGTCATTACTAGTAAGGTTTCTATGGATAAACACTGGTGTTACATCTTTTTCCATTTCTTGAATTCCCCTAGGAAATACTGAGCCTCCACAACTATATTCCAATCTAAGGTGCCACATAGGAATGATGATGGAACAGCTACTATACAATCCTGTTCAAAAAATTCTCATTAGCACATGAGTTTGATGATTTAATGAAACACTGTCTACTCTCAGAAAGAGTCAAAAAGCAGACAAAAGAGGTAAATTTGATCTTGGTCTATCTATCCGTTTTGTCTCTTCCCAATGGCAGACATATTCTCCTGCCTAGAGTTAACACCTGACCACTGGCATTTTTTTTTAACTCATTGCCACCTCAGGACAGAAGGCAATCCTCTGAGAACAATTATAACATAAGCATGAATAATAGTTAGCAGTTCTTTTATATTTATATTTTATGCAGAATGTTTCCATGGATTTTCTTCAATATCATTGTAAAATACAGAAAGTATATCATCATCTGACAGTGAAAATAGCTAATAACCTTGTCTAAGAAAAGAAGGGGAGACGGGAAAGGTAACCTCTCTATGATGAACAGAATCTGGCGAATGCTATAATTATGTTCATGGTGATTGTGCCCATGGTTTAAAAAGTACAAGCAATTATGAGTTATGTTTATAGATGTAGAAGGTAACAATGCATTATAGAAATTATGTGCATGAGAAATGTATGCATGTGCGTGTGTGTGTGTGTGTGTGTGTTTCCATCCAATATTCTAGCCTCATTTCAACTGTACATTTGGGTCTAATATTTCTTGGCTTTTTTGTTTTTTACCTTTTGAATCTATTAGGAATGAGTCACTGGTTAAAAGAGTATAATCACAAACGTCAACATAATTGGCTGCTAAATGTTCACATATCTGCTCTTAATTTGAATCAAATATATATATATATACATGTATAAATAAATGTATAATAAAGAATAAATATACATTATATATTTACATATATATGTAATATGTAATGAATATATACTATGTAAATATATGGTATATATTTATTTTCTATAGCTAAGAGATCTAGAAAAGAAATTTGTTTTTCTATCCTGCCAGACAGTTCTACTACAAGATAAGTGCTAAGTTGGATAATATCAAATAAATTCTCTATTCTGGAATCAATCCACAATTCATGTGAAAGTCTGTCACAATAATGTAAGAGAAAAATAAAAGAGAAAAATGACAGTAAAATGACTACATTCCTTGTTATTATTTTAAAAATTTTAAGAAGGGATGAGAGTTAAGACTTGGGAAAGATCACCTTGGAAAGAAAGTATATCAAACATGACTGGCAATGGACTTTTCTTTTATGAAGAATAATGGTTTAATGTTTAATTAATCTTATCCATTTCTGCATTTATGGGAAGGCAGAGAAGAGTCTGCTTTATAATGTGGAAAATTAAATATTAAAACCTTGGTGCCTACCAGACTTACATTTTCTTATTATGAATGGGCATTTTCACTTTCTGCACACACAAAGAAAGAAACAGGAGACAGATGTAGTCACTTAGCTCTGCAGGAAAAGATTATTTCAGGGTATCTCTGATACCATCTTGCTATTAGAAACAAAACACATCAAAACCAAAACAACAATAAAAAGCAGAACTATAAGATGACCATCATACACAATATAAGGCCTTAATTCTAAATGTAGTAAAGTAATTCATCTGCTTTTTTAAAATGTATGAATTATCTAAAATTCATAGATCTGATACTCTAAAATGGTTATGTTGCTTACAGGATATTACATAGGCTTTCATGTTCGATGATGTCTTTTGCAGTGAGGAAACTGAAATAATTTATTTATTAAAATAAAAATGCTACCAAGTTAAAATGTAGAAATAACAATTGAGAACAATGAAAAGAAAGAGCAGATGTTTAGATGTTTAATTCAAACTGGTGCTTACTTACATTATAGTTTGGGCTTGATGATATATTTTGTAATTAAACATGAAATTTCAACTTATGTTTTAAACTATCATTTGGATCTGTGATCTCCAATGTATTATTTATCCCAAAGCAGAGATTGTAGAAGGGGTCCAGGAAGTCTCCATATCACAGGAATCCTACCTCTTTGGAGATGGATGTTATATAAATCCATCTCCACTGATCATCAAAGATACTTTGCCTCTCTATGACTGGTTTACTGCTCCTGGAAAATAGAATGGATTTGAAAGGAGAAGAAGGCACACTTTACAGACATTCTCCTAACCTTAAAGGTTATGATGTGTGACTTAACATGGCAAATTCTTCCAATTATGTTGTGTGCATTACTGAACTTGTTGACATCTTGGTTGCTAACCCTATGATTTGTTGCTTCTGAGGTTAAGCCAGGATAGAAAGTATTACATTCACAAAATCTCAGTGACATAATTTTTTTTTTGGAAATTGCTTATGAAAAAGCCTTAATGATTATGGGGAAATGTTGCAGAAAAATTGGGGGAAGTTCAGAAAAAGTTTGGAAGATAAATAGAATACAAAGAAACTAAGGACAAACTATTTTGTCTTATTTTCACACAACTTTTGGTTTCTACTCAGGGGTCATCTTCAACAACACAGTACAGCGCTGCTTGGACCATGTGACCATGTGCCTCTGCAACTGGAAGCACAGGTGTCAGAAACATGGGATCACACCTACAACAGACCCTGTGATGGCCTGCAGAACCGCACCCTTGTTCTGATAACAGAAGATCACTTTTCCATGAGAGCTCAGCTGCTGCCCACTCACCTAACCACAGGTTTGACTCTATGATCTCACACCAAATCAGTCAAATGCCTACCTGGAATTTCTGCTGCAATTATCAGGAAAGAGGTGTTCTCTTCTCACAGGGATTACAAATGCAAATGTCAGCTCAGTTCAATTATCTACCGAATTGCCTTCTGTACCTATAGATATGACTTAAATTTCAATGGGTAAGTTATATGAAAGTATAAGAAATCAGAGTTAGAAAATTAAAGTTGATTTTCTGATGAGGGGAAACGGGGAAAGAATGGATATTACTTCAGCCCCAATTTTCATTTCGTCCCTCTCAGCAACCAATGCTGTCATTTCACCATGTGACTGTAACTTCTCACCTCCAGGAATATATTTGAATTACTTAAAATACACTCCTCATTCTCCTTTCCTCTCATCTTCTGATGCACAATTAAAAGGTTATGGCTTTCAAGAAATGGTCCTCATTTCTCCAGTTAGAAATTTCTGAGGGGTTCACAATTGAGTTTACCTTCTTGTACTATGTAAACTGAAACTGCAGTTCAAAGACTTCCATTTTCACCATGTTTAAATCAATAAGTTAAATTAAGATACAGAAGTCATGTGTGTCAAATAGAAAATATCACATAGATGATAGCAATAATGGCAGATAACAGCAAAAATTTGAAATAATTTTAACAGGCTATAATAGTGGGTCAAAAATCAACAACAGAGAGGTTAGTAATGATTCATGTCAAGGGCAGAACATAGCATTAAAAAAACTAAGTGATTTTAAATATATGGCTACAGATATGGTTGACAAAGTGTATCTCGAAAAGATTGAGGTCTTTAGTGTATCAAATGGGTCAGTAAAATTCAGGAATTCAATACAAAGTGTTTTTGTCAGACAGAGGGAAAACACTCCTGATCCCTTTTCCTATTTAAAACTCTGTGCATTCCTTAAAGCCGTACTCAGATACAATTATAACCAGGAAATCTATCCTGAGTACTTTATGTGTTTTGTGAATTTCCACAATAAACAGTTTTGTATACCAGTACTCAAGATGATATATTCCTGTAAGATATTTCAGTAATGCTTCTCAAAAAATACATTCATAGATTGGGTACCAATGAGAAACAACACTTCAAAAGTACTCTGCCACAGTCAGACCATATGTAGGCAATCCTGTGCCCATATAAAATCTGCATATCAGATTTTCAAACGAGAAATGCAAGATCTCAAAAATTAAAAAATAAATTGAATTTGGAATGTGACATCTTGATCTATATGCATAGAAAAGGGCCATAATAAGCTGCTCCAAAATTCTGATGGGCCTTAAGTTGGAGAAAAATTGATCTATCCATTTTTTTTTCCCAGAGAGTAGAAAGAGGACCAACAGATAAAGGTAAGAGAGAAGTGGATTTTAGCTTGACTTGTAAGTGAAGCCCCATAGTGACATAGGCTACCTGTAAAAATGATGAGTTTTAGATATTTGGATCCACTTGCATAGAAGAATTGCATGCAAAGAATTCTAAATCAGAATTCTTACATTGCTTGAGAAGTTAGATTACATGACTATAAGGTCTTCTTCAATTCCACAGTTCTATAATATCAAATCAAAATTCCATGTCATAACATTAAAGAAAAAGACAACCCCTTTTCATTAGTTTAGTGCTCTATAGAACCTGGTCTGTATCAAAGGGGGATAAAAGATCTGCCTAAGAGGAGAATTGGAACAATCCCAGGTTCCCTGGCAGGCATTTTGTGTTTCATCTAAATGAGTACATTACTTCTTGTGTTGTTCATCCACAAATGAAAGGTTATAATAAGACATCACTAAGAAAGTATCTTAATAGTGAAGGTTAGACTCTTCATGCAATAAATTAATCAAAAGCAATGCTAGAAACAGTGCCTGTTTCATGGACTAATTTAGTTTTAAAATACATGGGGTTCTCATGTGCTCTTTTAAAAAGTCCACGGTGAGAGCAGTATGAGAAAGACTTTTACCTAAAGATACTAGTGAGTCTTCACAGTCAGAGATGTCTCTTAAAAGAGATTGCAGGGCAGCCCCAGTGGTGCAGCGGTTTAGCGCCGCCTGCAGCCCGGGGTGTGATCCTGGAGACCCGTGATCGAGTCCCACATCGGGCTCCCTGCATGGAGCCTGCCTCTCAATCTCTCTCTCTCTCTGAATAAATAAATAAATAAATAAATAAATAAATCTTTAAAAAAAAAAGAGAGATTGCAATGAAAATTTATTAAAGGAGGTCAGGAAAAGTCCTCACTTGAAAGTCTATCAATATCATTTTGATAATTTTACAATATTTATGTCCAATGATTTTATTTTCATGTTGAGCGATTTAACTTCCAATAAAAGTGATTTTTTTCCTCACAAAATCTCCTAAGACAGCTTCCAAGTATTTTCAAAGAAACTATGGAATCCAATGTTGAGAAAAATGTATGATTGAAGAAACAAAAGCCTTAGTAGTTGTATCCTCTTCTTTTCCCATTTTCAAATAGCAAAGATCAGGATTCAGGAAAATTTAAAATTCAAAACACTCCCTGAGGTTCTTAGATATAGGTCATTTCATTTAGATAAAAACACAAACTTGTAATAAGTGATATAAATCACCCTTTATCACAGAATTAGCTGTTTTAATAATCCAGAATAAGCCATTCTTTTTGGCACTCTAATTCACCATGGTTCATATACGTGGCCACCCCAAGGGGACCTGGAATCACTAGCCTTGCTGCTCATGCAGCAGTAAGATGACCCTGGAGAGTCAGAGTCACTGAAATCTTGGTCCCGTAGCCAATTCTCTCTTGCTGCATTTGCCTCTAACATATGTGTGCTTCTTTATTTAAAGCTTGGGGTTATTTTCCCCCTTCCTTTTTTGTTTTGTTTTTGTTTTTGTTTTTGTTTTTGTTTTTTCAAAAGCACATTCTTCAGGAATACAGGCTAAATTGCAGGGTTTGCTACTACAATTCATCTGAAAATACTTCCAGACAGCAGCATATATAAACTTAGCAACATGCAAGAGAACAAACAAGCCATCTATAAATACACTCCAGGAACTTCTAAAACAATGTGAAAGTGGCATCTGGCATGGGTGAGATGACAATTTAAACTTCTCAACTCTTCACCCAAATTTATGTTTAAAACTCCTTCAAACAACTGATCATTTAGGAGGAAAAACATCACGTTGTGCTCGTTGGTTATTATGCCATAAAAATTGGAGAGAGGCTGTAGTTAGGAGGTAGCAATGCCATGTGAGGAATAAGAAATTTCCAGGCCCCTATATAATATGCATAGATTTATAAAAAATCATTCCTGGGTAGGAAAGATTACTGTTAACTATTATTGCTAATAATAATGCATTTCACTGACTCTACAATGCTGTCAATTACACAAGATACTACTACAATTCCATGTGCCATTAAAAAGGTTATCAACTAGTTTTAAGATCCATGATTCAAGAAGCAGCACAATTTCAGAAATATCAAAACATTTGTTGTGAATTGTTAAAATATATTAATATTTTCTAGTTTTTATTGTATTTGTTGTTTATGATGCCATTAGGGTAGGGCAGAGGCATGTGGGGTATCATAGGCGGTTCAAACTGGATATTTGGCTTCAGAACCCAGCTTGGGGAAAAATAATCTAATATCTAGCTGCATGCATCCAATTTATATTTTCTATGTCTCTCTCCATTTTCTTCCTGCAGACATCATTTTGATAAGGAACATTTCCCGTCTTTCCCTCTGCATTTTTCAATCTGTCTCACTTATATTCACATAAATTTTCTAAAGGTTTTCTAAAATTATGAGGTAGAAGATCTAACCAAATACCAGTACTTCAGTAGCCAAGGCAATTTCACATTAAGAACACTGATGGGCAGTGTTTAGGAGATACGAATAATTGGTGGTTTATAAAGAAGTATTCTGAGGAGAGGATGTACAATGAGAATAGTCAAGGGGAATTTGAAAATGCATGCAATAAACTTGTGATGAATCAATAAAAAAAAAACATTTGCAGAAAAATATAAGTGGAAGACATTGTAACACATTGGAGTGGAGGGAGGTATGGAATGTTTTCCCGCCATATTTTTTTCTCTTCTTGGACAGTGGGACAATAGGAGATCTGATAGTGTTGACTGTAGTGAAGCTATGCTCGTTATGTTATCCTCATTTACGATGACATTTTCTGTTCCTAAAATGCAAGAAAGGTCTTCTCTGCTGTGTCTGCTATGGTGATTCCTCAATTGCTATTAATTTCTCTCCACCCATACTGAATATTCTTAAACTGTAACTACAGGTGATGAGATAGATCATGCATCTTTCCTTCAGTGCAGCACTTGGACCTCTTTAAGAGTACCTGTATTCTAGATGGCATCATAGCCTAGACCTGTGGTTGGTCCTCTGAGTTTGCTCCATCATATAGTGCCTAAGCAAAGCAGATTGGGAGGTGGCCCTAAGTATATACTTCAAAAATTTGATGTGCTATATTTAACTGCACCCACTAGAAATGAAGGGTAACTAAACTGTCTACGTAATGCTGTAGTTCCAGATGAATAGCACCATGTAATCCCTTGAAATGGAGACTAAAGTTGCAATCTGAATCAATCACTTGGACTTTAACATTTTGCAAAGTAGATAATAATAACAGGAAAAACAGGAAAATATCTGTGGCTCCATTTTCTCTTTCCACAAATTTTACACAATGTGTTTATGAATAGAAGGCTCTGTAAAATGACTCAGGGAAATTATTTATATTTATGTGCCCTGGAATGTTACTGTGTAGCAACATGAGAGGCAATGTGAAAAGCAAGAACTTCTCATTCACTCATTTTACTCAGCAAATATTTTATCATTGCCTATGAAGAGCAGAAACTGATACACGTAAGCCAAGTCAGATTCAGGTAATAATGTAAGGATAAAGACTAGTTGATAATCTATTTAAATCAAATCTTGTCTATTGAAATCTACAACCATAAGCTCAATGAAAGCATGAGAGTTTCTATCACTATTTCCTCAGTCTGCTTTATCAAGTGCAATTTTGTAGGTCAAAACTTTGAGGTGATCCTCTTGCCTCCATCATGAGGATGAAAATATAGCATGAATTATCTTTAGTGATAAAGAACAGTTACCAAAATAGAGATGACTCAACTTCTGCACAGTGAAGCTATGTTGTAATGGAAATTGGCTTTCAGCTGCTGTGACATGTAATTTTATAATACATTTTAGAACATTTAACCTATCCACATTTGTTCAGCTATATCTGCAATAGTGAGGTAGTGCTATTGTTACAGATTCTGTGAAAGCTACTTATGTGCTATTAATATATGGGAGCAAAAGGGAGTTCTTTTTTCACTGGTGGTCTCTTCCAGCTATTTAAAGAGCTGCTCGGCCTAATAATGTCATCAACCACAAGGATTATTTGTTTTTCTTTGTCCATAATCAATACTTGGCTTCTACTAAAAAAACATAACTTTGAAAATGTCCAAAATGGAGAGAAAATGTGTTCAATTCCATCTCAAAAATTTCTTTAAAATTTGAAGCTGGAAGGAATGCCCACAAGTAATCTGATTCCAGTCTAATTATCATCAGTAGGCTTGCATAGATCATATAGTAAGGAATAAGGAAATTTTCTGTTTAAGAGAGACAGAGACAAAGAGAGCCTGGGAAGATGTCCATTTTAGCCATTTAGCAATGGACTGTTTCTGGGAATGTAAATTGGTGTGGCAACTATGGAAAACAATATGGAAGTTCCATCAAAAAATTGAAAATTAAAATACCATACAATCCAGCAATTTCACTTCTAGGTGTTTAGACAAAGAAAATAAAAACACCAATTCAAAAAGATATACACACCCTATGTTCATGATAGCATTATTTACATTTTAACTCAATGGAAAAATACATGAATTTATCATATGAAGTAGCTTTAAAGCCCATCTTGACTATTTTTTTGAGAGATTCTGAGCAAAGTACTCTGTATCGTTGAGCCTTAATATCCTCCTCTATAAAAAGGTTAAGAATAACACGTTCCCTTTTCACTGAGTTGTTGTGAGGACCAAATGATCTGGGCTATTGAGACTGTTTAGTGTCTCGTCTGGCACATTATAGGTACTCAATACATAGTGTCCACAATTTATTCAAGTTACGTAAATTGCAAGATATGTTTAAGATATGGTTGTAATGGTTTTTGTGTGTTCAAGCTTTGTTTACATACAGTCTGTGTCTTTTATTGATCTAAAGTACTAAATTCACGGTAATCTGTTAGTATATGATGGAAAAATTGTACAAATCAGATCACACAAAATTCTCTTTGGAAACAAAGTGGAATGATTTTGATTTAAAGAAAAATAATATGAAACAATCTCAACGTGTGCCATTGTGTGATTCAGGATCTCCCATATGAGAACCCAAAGCATTAAGATGTTACCTATATTGGGAAGGAAATGACACTCCCCCCGCCGCCCAATTCTCAAGGGCAAAACTACAGTTAGCACTATCACATGTGTATCTTCTGCTGTCCCAACATCTGTCATGTCCTATTTTGCATAAGCCATGGTAGATTCTTGTCAAATCACCCAAGTAATAACATAACCAACTAAAACATTAACAGAAGACTTTCTTCTGGCATCAACTGCCACACTATGTGCCAATCAGATTTGCTTATTAAAGTAATGTTTTTGTTCTGACGGTTCAACATTGCCATTCAAACCTATGAGCAGTCTTATTGACTCTTCCCTGCTATTAACAAGTCTTAACCACCCAGAGATTCAGCACAGTAGGATATTGCAATCAGAGCAAATTCCCCCATTTGATTCCAGCACAGAAGTTACCAATGAAACTAACAGAGTGATA
Organism: Nyctereutes procyonoides; assembly: GCF_905146905.1. NCBI lineage: Eukaryota > Metazoa > Chordata > Mammalia > Carnivora > Canidae > Nyctereutes > Nyctereutes procyonoides. The sequence continues at coordinate 22,018,126 of NW_026575121.1, forward strand.
ATACAAAATTCTCTAACTTTATCTCCTTTTCTCCCACTTCTCTGTGAATAAAAATGAAACCATCTTACAGACTTATTTGTAAGCAGCTATCTCTTGAATTTGCAGTGGCTATTAATATCCAGTATCACCAAGGATTTGAATATAACCAAAATATGTTTACTATTGCTTTAAAAATTAAAAGCATCCCAACAATCAGCAGTTTTGCCTTTCAAAGTATATAACTTGTACATCTGGTGACCCAATCCAGTTGAGAGAACTGTTGTAATAGGGTTCAGGTTGCACCATAGCATGACATCTGCTCTACAGTACGCAATCTGACTGTGGATATGAACCCTTAGAAATAAAGTAATTATGCTTTCATTAACCTCAAAACAATTCCCATCCACTGATATTTGGTCACAAATGAGAAACAGTTAATAATTAAGTCATCTGGGTTATTTGCAAGTGGTCTGGTGTTTGGGGGTTAGTTTTACAACAGGATTGGGTATTTCTCTTTATCTGAAATACTCTTCATAATGTCATTCCATCAATTGATTTCTCTTTTGCTACTGGAAAGTGCTATTTTCTACTCATTCCCCATTGCCTTATTTTTCAGAACAACAATATTCTTGGGGTTTAAGAAAGGGTTAAATCATAAAAGAACATGCTCGCTAGCGTCAATGGCCACTGATTTATGATGAGCACTTTTAGTCAATTATTGTCTGGAAGACTAAATGTACCTCCTGGGTCCAGAACTTAGTCATACAAAGTGTCTGGCTCACGTTGCCAGAATTGACCATTAATTATAATGACCGCAGGTGGCCATCCATGTATATCTTAGCTTTTTCTGGAAAATGTGCAACATGAGAACTATTAGAGGTAAAACTCCACTGGTGAAAGAATAAGGAGAAAAATATTGCAAACTTGAAAGATGCTTTAAAGTATCTAATTCAAACTCTTTGATTTAGAAATAAGAAAACTCAGTGTAATAATACTGTCAAGCACATACAGTACAATTGGTATGTAGTTGCTTCAAGCCAAGGGACCAGTCCTCTGTACTCAACTTAGGTGTTCTCAACTCTGAGGGCACATTACAATTACCTTCAGTGTTTTTTTAAAAAACAAGAATTGTTGGTCCCCCTCCCCACAAAGATTCTGATTTAACTGATCTAGGGTGAGGCCTATAACTGGTGTTTTTTTTTTTTTAAGATTTTATTTATTTATTCATGAGAGACAGAGACACAGGCAGAGGGAGAAGCAGGCTCCATGCAGGGAGCCTGATATGGGACTCGATCCCAGGTCTCCAGGATCAGGCCGTGGACTGAAGGTGATGCTAAACTGCTGAGCCACCCGGGCTGCCCTATGACTAGTGTTTCTTAAAAGCCCCCAGTTAATTCCAATATGCCTTCTCCAGAGATCTCTATTTGTACCATTAGGATAAATGTTTCTCTTCTCCTAGGATCAGAAAGAGTTCATTCTTATTTTGAAAAATGCATGCCCTGGACACTGAGGATCATCATAATACATTTCTCTTGTTGTCTTAGCTATTGGAATGCTTAAGCTGAAGTCTGCAGTGAACATTCCATGTCTGCATGGTTTTCCAGGGCATACATTCTTTTCTGGCTCAGTTTTAGGGCACTACATTTTCTTTCTTTTGTATTTTCCCCACATTTGTTTGTAATATTTATTTTGCTGTTATGTATCTTATTGAAAACTAACTTTGAAGAATAACTTGGGACATCACAAAAGGTAAGGAACTAGATCCCTAACAATAGAGAAAATACAAGACAAATATATGATTAAAAGCAATGGGAGTCCTAAAGAAACTTTAGAATGACTATCTCTATTGTTTGGAATATTCTGCAAATCATTTAATATGGACAAAAATAAAAAGAAAGACAAAAGACATATGCAATAGGAACACCAGGTTAAGTGTTACGGGAGAAACAAGAATTGGAAAGTAGAAGGCATGGAAGTTCAGTAGTGGGAAGAAGAGAGTAAGGGAAGCAACATAGAGTGCCAGTTTTAGATCACACAGAATAACTCAATCCTGAGTCTCAACAAAGTGATTGCACCAACTCTAGAATTCCTTGGTTTCTGGCAACATCATCACATGGAATCCATTTTACATCAACAATTCTTTATTTATAGTGTGCCAGTATTTTCAGTGGCTTTAAGACTTGCCTCTTACCACTTATAAAAATAGGGTTTACATTTTTATGTAAAACAATTTTTTCACATAAAAGATTTTATTTATTTATTTGAGAGAGAGAGAGAGAGAACTAGTGAAAGGTGAGGGAGAAGCAGAGGAAGAGGAAGAAGCAAACTCCTGACAGCAGAGAGCCCAAGGCAGGCCAGATCCCAGGACCCCGAGATCATGACCTGAACCAAAGGCAGATATTTAACCAACTGAACCACCCAGGCACCCCTTTATAAAATAATTTTATGTGACTACTTAAATTCACTTTGGGTAAAAAAATATTGTGGTAGTACTGGTGACTACTATTTTATGTTACTGTCAATAAAACAAATTCTGATATGAAAGTCTGGGAAGATACAAGTAAATATCAGAATACGTTCATTTGACTCCAGAATGTGGACAATTAATCCCATTTCATCCCCATTGTTTTGGTACTATATGTTTTAAGAAAATCAAACAATTAAGCTTTTGTATGGTCTAGTAAGTTTGCAAGCATGCTTTATTTTATCGTGCTTTGCAGAAATTGGGTTCTTTTTACAAACTGAAGATTTGTGGCAACCCTATGTTGAGCAAGTCTATTGGCATCATTTTTCCAACAGCACTTTCTCACTTTGTGTCTCTCACATTTTGGTAATCTTAGCAATATTTCAAACTTTTTAAGTATTATTACATATTCATTATCTGTGATCAGTGATCTTTGATGTTAATATTATAATTGTTTTAGGGCATGATGAACTGTGCCCATACAAGACAAAAAAGTTAATCAGAAACGCTATGTGTTCTGAGTACTCCACAACCAGCTATCCTCTTTTCTCTCTCCCTCTTCTCTCCTATTCTCTGAGACACAATATTGAAATTTAGTCAGTTAATAACCCTATATTGGCCTTCAAGTGTTCAAGCGGAAGTAAGAGTCACATGTCTCCACTTTAAATCAAAAGCTGAAATTATTAAGCTTAGTGAGGAAGGTATGTTGAAAGCTGAGATAGAGTGAGAGTTATGCCTCTTACACCAGTTAGCCAAGCTGTTAATGCAAAGGAAAAGTTCTTGAAGGAAATGTAAAAGTGCCACTCCAGTGAACACATGAATGATAAGAAAGCAAAACACCCTCATATTGCTGACATGGAGAAAGTTTTAGTGGTCTGGGCAGAAGATCAAACCAGCTATAACATTCCTTTACGCCAAAGCCTGATCAGAGCAAAGTCCTAACTCCCTTCAATTTTGTGAAGGCTGAGAGAGGCGAGGAAGCTGCAGAAGAAAGTTTGAAGCTAGCAGAGGTTGGTTCATGAGGTTTAAGGAAAGAAGGCATCTCCATAACACAATATTGCTAGGTGAAGCAGCAAGTACTGATTCAGCAAGTTATTCAGATCTGGCTAAAATAATTAATGAAGATAGCTACATTAAACAACAGATTTTCAGTGTAGATGAAATAGCTTTCTATTGGGAAAAGATGGTATCTAGTACTTTCATTGCTAGTGAGGAGAAGTCAGTGCCTGGTTTCAAAGGTTCAAAGGACAGGCTGTTTCATCAGGGGCTAATGCACCTGGTAACTTGATGCTGAAGCCAATGCTCACTGGCTATTTAAAAAATCCTAGGGCCTTTAAGAATTATGCTAAATTTGCTCTTCTGGTGCTTTGTAAATGGAACAGAAGCCTAGATGGAAGCCTAGACGACATTCAATCTGTTTTCAGCATGGCTTACTAAATAATTTAAGCCCACTGTTGAAACCTACTCTTCAAAAACCCATATTCCTTTCAAAATATTTCTGCTCATTGATAATGCACCTGATCCCATAAGAGCTCTGATGGAGATATACAATGAGATTAATATTTTCATGCCTGGTAACACAGTGATGCATTCTGCATCCCATGGATCAAGTAGTAATTTCAACTTTCAAGTCTTATTACTTAAGAAATACAACTTATAAGGTTATTGCTGCCATAAATAGTGATTCCAGAGATGAATCTCAGCAAAGTAAATTGAAAACTTTTTGGACAGGATTCACCATTCCAGATGGCATTAGGAACATCTGTGATTCATGGGAAGAGGTCAACATATCAACATTAACAGGAATTTGGAAGAAGTTGACATCAACCATCATGGATGACTTTCAGAGGATTAAGACTTCAGTAGAGGAAGTTACGACCCATGCGGTAGAAATAGCAAGAGAACTGAAGATGTCACTGAATTGCTGCAATCTCATGATAAATGATAAAATTGTAATGGATGAGCAATTGCTTTCTATGGATGAGCAAAGAAAGTGGCTTCTCAAGATGGAATCTACTTTTAGTGGAGAGGCTGTGAAGATTGTTGAAAAGACAAGAAAGGGTTTAGAATATTACAAAAACCTAATTGATAAATCAGTGGCAGCATTTGGGAGGACTGACTCCAATTTTGAAAGAAGTTCTATGTAAGTTAAATGCTTTCAAATAATATTGCATGCTACAGAGAAATCGTTCACGAAAGAGAGAGGTAATTAATGTGGCAAACTTTGTTGTTGTCTTACTTTAAGAAATTGCCACAGCCACCCCAACCTTCAGCAACCACCACCCTGATCAGTTAGAAGCAATCAACACTGAGGTAAGATTTGCTAAAGCACAAAAAGATTATTATTTGCTAAAAGCTCAGATGATGGCTTGCATTTTTTTACTGATAATATATTTTTTAATTAAGGAATGTACATTTTTTTTCAGATATAATGCTAGATTTAATAGGCTACAGGATAATGTAAGCATAACTTTTATATGCACTGGGAAACCAAAAAATTTATTTGACTCACTTTATTGCAATATTTGTTTTACTGTAAAGATCTAGAACCAAACCCGCAATACCTCCGAGGTACGCCTGTGTAAGTTTTAATAAACTTTTATATAGTTCCATTTATCAACATTAATTGCCTCAGCTAAGATCTTACATTGATTCAATATGGATATAAAATTGCTCTGCATCAAAGACCTAGAAAAATGGCTCAAACTGATTCTAATAAAAAGCTGATATTTTAACAATTATGGGTTATAATTCATTTTGATTTTGTGACTTTTAAATCAGCAACAGTTTCAATGGTCCCATTCATTTCCAATGTTTGAATTTTAAATGAAAATAAAGATGGCAGCCTAGTTCAGTACTTTCTAGCTAGCAATTAAGAGTGTTTGGCACATAACACATGCTCAAGAAAATGTTACAGAATGAACAAAGGTAACCTCTGAGAGTGCAAGCTGATACTAAGGGAAAGTAAAATTAAAATATTAAGAGAATAAATAAATACAAATAGATACTAGCATATTTGAATTTGGTTTCTGAAATTGAAATCCTTGCAAAATTTAGAAATAACTGATAGATTTTATGAGAGTAAATAAAATGAGAACACAAGCAATGAAAAATTAGACTTACTTTCCCTAAATATATATTAAATACATCAAAACATTATTTCATCAAATACATCATTAGACTTAACTTTCCTTAAATATATATTAAATACATCAAAACAAATTACTTCATCAAATACATCTGGACAGCAACAGGACCAGACTTTATGAATTCAATTTTACTCTTTATATTTTCAAAAATATCCTCAACTGAACTCCACAACAATTCTATGAGGTAGACATGGAGTTTAACATTGAGGAATCTAAGGTTTAGAATTAGTACACCTTGTGGTTAAAGTTTGATCTGCTCCAGGTTTGGGGTTTTGTATAGTGCCCCTTTCTGCTAGTTATTGGAAAAAATGTTTCTTGTCACACTGACTTACTTCATAATGCCAATTCTTATAAAATATAAATACATCTAATACATATACATCCAGCACAAAATATAAATGTATCTAACGTAAATGTTCTACCACAAAATAAAAGACATCTGTAGTATCTGAAGTGGAAGAAGTCGGAGAGCTCTCCGAGAAGTGTTCCTCCTCTCTTGGGCTTAGAGGTTTAGAAAAGTCACAAAAGATCTAGGAAGGAAGGAAGCAAGGGAGGGAGGGAGGGAGAGAGGGAAGGTGGGAGGGAGGTGACATTCTGTTGGCCAGATAGACTAGCAGGCCGAACTCTGGGGGAATGATGCAAAGGGAGAGATATATCATCAGATACCTGTAGCTTCCCCAGTGATAGAGGCTTCCAACCCAAGTCCTATTCAATTCATTTAAAGATACCATGGCTGTGACACACTCAGGCAGACTGTGAAAGGGAAACTGAAGAAGAAATGCACCCTTAGACTTCGGTGTATCATAAGCATTAAGCACCTGTGTATTTTGGGAGACTGAACGGTGCCAGAGAACACACTTCCCATTTCTTCTCATGAGGAAACGGGCCCTAAATCCCCCTGAAGGGCAATAGTAATTACCACAGAGGAACTCCCGTAGTCTAAGAAAGGCAAAACGGGTGGCTTTTAGGAGCTTTCTGACAGAAAAATGTGTAAAGAGGAAATGCAAATAGAACTCTTTAGAGCAACAATTCTCAATCTTTGCCTTGCCACACAATTTCCAAAAGAGGTTAAATTTGCTTTAAAAATAGTGGGTTTATTTTGTCAGGAAACAAGAAGAAAATGTTTTAAAATGAAGGACAAAGAGGGTGCTACAACTTTGTAAAATTTCTAACAGTTTCTTAGGAATAATGGTCCTTGTTTTTCATCCTTATGAACAGTGTTCATGTGAGAAGGGCCTTGCTGTATATATCTTACTGTTGGTGTTGTCATTACTAAAGAAAATATAGTCCAGGTAATCTTATCTATTAATTTTGAACCACCTCAGTTAATTAGTGAAATATTCATACCATTTATAAAATATTCATACTAGGAAATATCTATAGTTCTGGGAACAAATACACATATTAAATGTGTAATACATTAGGCACTTGCTATATACCAAACTGACATCGAAGGAGTAAAAATGTCAAGGATCCTAAATCCCTGTGTGAACGACTTTTATCATTCACTGTAAAAGAATGCTAATAGAGTGTCCAGAGAATATGTTGTATATCAGATCCAATGTTCCTTGTGATTCATTCCACTTACATTTTAAAGCTGTTGATAGAAGGTGAGTATGGTATGCATTAGGGAGAAAAACATGCAAAAAGGACATGCAAATGTTCTGCAATTCACTAGATATTTTCCTTACAAAATAAATGAGATGAAATAGGGAACACTATGTCAGCGGTCACATTCTTTCAAATTAAAACCTCTCATGTTTGCCAATTATTTAAAGCCCACCTGTCACTTTGACCCCATAATTCCAAAAATAAGTTCTTCTAGACACTAAATCCCTGCTTTACAAGCATATCCATAGATTTAATGGGGAGTGGTGGTGTTCACAGATTTTCAGATTTCCGATCTTCAGTGTTTGACATAAAAACAACGAGAAAATGAAAGTTCTCTTAAATCAGACATTCATCAGTCACCCTAAACGATTTTAAAGGAAAAATCTATTACACAGTATAGTACAATGTAATGATGACAGTAATATATATATATATATATATATATATATATATATCTGCTCCAACATATATTGATGATTGCTTAAAGCATTCTTTGGAGGGCTGTCTAAATATTAGTAGCAAACACCAAAGAAATAGAATTCTTCAAGAACTCATGATTTGGTCTGAACAAGATACTTATAAATGAATTATCTCTCTATTAGTATTCTTCCAAGCGTTCTGAATTAATTATTTTTACCTTGTCAAATTTTTTTGTTCTTCCTTTTTCATACATGATAGGAATGTTGAGGGATTTTAGGCACCTCATTTAGTACCAGAGAAGCTCAACAGTCTTAATTAAGACAAAATAGGATTTCTCATTAAAAGTAGAGACTCTTCATGCCTAATAGGAAAGTATATTTCACCCTATTAGATTATCAACACTACAGTTTATACTATAGGTTTTATGGTATAAAATAGTAGACACAAAGAAAAGTTTTGAAGTTTCAGTTGTATATTCAGATATGCATGCCATAACTTTTCAAATCCAGAAACAAGTAACAAGAATCTTTTATGGATAATGACTAAGAGAAGCATTAATGCAAAGTAGTCCAGTTCAAAGTCAAATTACTACACGATGGTAACTGTATTACTTTTTATAGCATATAAAATATACTAGTATAATGAATGAAAAGTCTCCCTAAAGTGTTTAGAAAGTCATTTCAATGACATTTCTCAAACTTCAGAAGAGATGATATATCTGTCAATAAAATGACACCAAAATCATATTTTACAAGGATTTTAGATTAACACGTGCTTTTGAAGGATGACATTATAGGATCTTAATATCTATAATCAGAAAGTCTTTTGCTCTTAACTTGCAAGGCAATAAGTTTAAGAATTAATTTTGTCTGCTATAAAGCTGGCTTGCCTTTAATCTTCAGATTTAATAGGTCTCTTTTTGCTGAATGTTTTAGGCAGGTAATTGAGGAAATAGTCCACGTTCCATTTCAGTCAACATAAAATGACATTGAAATGTCTTCAAATGTTTCCAGGAAACTCATGCTAAACAGTCTCTGTTATATTTGATATTGAATAACAGCAGAAATACGTGTATCTAATAAAGCTTCTCCTAAGATATTATGTAATGAAGCTATATGCACTCACGATAATTTACTTGACTTGTTAAGATGTCACAAAACTAAGCATATATAAAATGCATATAAATTAATATGTGGCTATATGATGATTTGCCCAATGGAGGATATCACACATGCCATATGTTCTTTCCTCCAAATGAAATTTCTAGTGTAATTTTGAAGCCAAATTCCTAAAACACAAACCAAGACAAAACAAACAAACCAGAATGATTGTCCTTGGTTTGCTCTGATGGACATCTTGATTCAGGCTTTCTGCCATTATTTATGTCAATGGAAATCTTGAAAAATCATCTGCTCAGTAAATTTTGTAAAGTGCACAAAAAATATGCAGGGAACATCGGAAACCAGCAAATGACCCTTTCCAAAATAGATCCTTCCAGGAATCTTTGAGACTGTTCACATTTAGAAGCGGCAGTGGTTACATTAAGGACTTATGAAAGGGGTCCAATTCTGAAATGCTTTCAATGCTTGTGGATAACTGGCAACTCCTTTCTTTTTTATTAAACGTACTCTGCCAGAAAAGCCTTCTTCAGTCAAAACAAACTTCCACTTAAGAGCAGGGTTTTTTCTAAACATTTTCATAAAGTAAATAGTGAAGCAGGTTTTTTTTCTCCGATCTCCTTTTTCTGATAGGAAGTGAGATTCTGGTTTGGCAAGGAACAACTGTGGTTTTTGGCTTTCTTGTTTAAGTTTAGTTGTTCTTTCAAGGTTCTGGATTGTGTTATATAGGTGCCCAGAGGCAAGCAGAACCATTTTTATACATACAAAGTAGATAAACAATGTAAGAAAGATGCTCTAATGGACCGTTTCCCTACTCCCCTCCTCTAGCCTACAGCATTTGATTTGTTCTGCAAGTATTACTGTTCATCTGAGAAGACTTCTTAGACCATTTTTTTTGCCTTAGCCTTCTTTTTTGTTCAATTTCTTATTTTCAACAGCTGAAAATTGGATGCTTCAACTTTCTATCAGAACTTCATTTTTTGAATGAGAAATGATCATTTTTGGAAAGACAAAATGGCTTTTTCTTTGCAGTTATTTAAATCTACTTATGGTGTTTTTGTTTGTTTGTTTGTTTGTTTTTCCTTTTTCAATAGTACAGGTGGGAGTGGGACAAGAGGAAAGGGTGAGAGGAGGTCTACATCACACATACAAGACCATGATGAGTATTTACTAGGATAGCAATAACATGCTGTTTGGTCACATCTAACCACCCACTCTGCACTGTTGCTGGAGGGAGGATACGCTTGCCTTACTTTAAAGTGACCATTTCGGCCCATGTTCACAGCTGTGGTAATGAACTTGAGGAGGGTACCATATTCAGTTTTGTTGTTGCTGTGGTTGCTGTTTTTAACCAAAAGGACTAACAACTGAGATGGAGGGATTTTGAAAGAAGACAAGGACATTTGGGGGTTGACCCATGACAGTCACCTTTGCAATAGCCAAAATCATCTCCTTATATTTCAGGGATCCATTTGTAAGCAGAGGCTGCCGTTCATTTTTTTTTGCCCTCATTAGGAATTAGGAAAATGCCTTCACAGATGAATTGCTAAAAAATAGCTGGGGTCTGGGCCAGTTCTCTTGCATTTCTGGTCTGTAAACTCACTGTCGCAGTATTCCATCCCACCCCTCCAGCCTGCTCCACCCTCCCCAGTAAATGAGTAGGCATTACATGCAGGATAAAACTATCATATCTTTAAACAAATGTCCTTTTCAAAAATAAAATATAAAGCAGACCTAGAAAGTCTGCTGCTATAATGATTTCATGTTTTGCTGATCCTGGTCTTTTCTTCTGAAAGGCTTTTTAGTGGTCCCCAGTGAAAAGTTGAGATCAGCATTTAAATGCGGGTCTATCTTTTTAACATACTTCAAGTCCTCAGAAGTCACTAAGTCTCAGTGGCTTTGAGAATTCATAAGCATATCTAGGATGTTAAGAATACCTTCCATGTCTTTTTTTTTTCTGCAAAATTACATTAATTGGAATTTGTATTTTTTCTTTCCCTTTGTGATTTGAAGGAAACATACTACAGAATAAGATTTGTTCAAGACCATTTCTGTGTGTGAAGCAGCTCTCCCCAGACAGTTAGGGACCAATTATAGGAATTTCCTCTATTCTTTGGATTTTTACAGCTGATGTACACTGCTTCCTCTCCTAGGTAACAGCAGCATGCACATGTGCAATGAGACACAGAAAAGAAAAAAAAAAGAAAAGAAAAAAGTAATTATGTTGTTCCTTGTTATATGCAATAACCAGCATTTGCTTAGAATGCTTGTACGAGTTTTAATTTTAAACGAAAGGATTAAGGCAAAGGAAACCAACATTCTCTTTAAAATTACCACTTTTCTGAATCAATCAACATATTCATTTGCATTTAAAACTTGGCATTTCTTACTTCAGTCATATTTTTCTTCCAGGTCCTTTGAAGTCCTTCTCTACATTCTTTACACTTGTCATAAAGACATTTTTACTTACCATTAAAGCCTAAGAAAAATTGATCAAGGCCTGGAGGTTTCATGTTCTTCAAGTTTTGAGTTTACATGTTAAATTGCAAAAATACAGCAACTGAAAACTATCCAGCGATGAATACAATAAATAGACAAGTTCCTTTGATCTTCAAAAATATATTATATGAAGTTTTTGATTCCTATGATGTAAAACTATCCCATGATCTAATCAATTCTAATCAAGAACTGGGATCATCCAAAGAAGCAAACTTTCCTTGAGCAGGGCTGCAACTAGGATGGCACAAATGAGGCCATGGTTTCCCCCTCCCCCAAACTGGTACTCAAACCTCAGCACCCAAGTCTCGGCCCTAGTCTACTATATGGTACCAATAACCTTGTGAGAGTATTTATGGAGCAACTATGTTCCAACAGTGCTGCTAGATCTGTTGAGGGAATATTAACATGAGTAATTATGTGGGAAAAGCGCAAAGATAGAGATCTGTCCTCCTTGAATTTGTGATCCTTCAAAAGCTACCTTCATACTATCAGTGTGAACACAGCAAGCATAACACAGCAAGGATATGGGCTCCTACTGCTGACTGCCTCAGCTGAAGTCTGTTTCACTGCTCAGTCAGTCATATCAAACATATCATTTTTAATATTTCTAAATCTCACTTTACTTATGAAAGGTATGTAATACTGCCTACGTTATAGGTGTGATGATAATTCAATGAGCTATCTTATTTAATCACAGTACCTGTGTTATTATGGTCATCATTCTCATTTTCACAAGAAAGTAAAGAAATAAACCTAAACAAACATCTATTTTCATAAAAAACAAAGTAACACTAAAGGCAAAATCAAACTACGAATATTAATAGCCATGAGGCTTTGATATTTTATGATTACTTATTACCCTAAAATCACAAAGAAATCGCAATTTCTACTTCCATACAGAAAAACTACTTTAAAAGCTTTTACTTCCTGTAAAAACCTAAGATTATTAACTTTAAAACTAGGCAATGGCAGTAGTAATAAAATTGCATTGATATAGTTTTAAAAACTCTGCTTTTACCTAGACAGTTTCACACAAATTAATGTATTTAACCCTTACGAATACCCTGGATTGTATTTTTATCCACATTTTACAAATGAAGAAACTAAAACTCAAATTTACAGAACTTCTTAGCAGCAGGAATATTCTTTAATACTAAGATTCTGAAAATAAATGGTTATCAGGGGGACCCTGATAACCACCGGGGTGGCCCAGTGGTTGAGCATCTGCCTTTAGCTCAAGGCATGATCCCAGGCTCCTGGGATGGAGTCCGCATTGGGCTTCCCGCAGGGAGCCTGCTTCTGCCTCTGCCTATATCTCTGCCTATCTCTCTGTGTCTCTCACGAATAAATAAATAAAATCTTTAAAAAAATAAATGCTTATAAGGGATATATGTAGGCAGGAATATTTTCAGTCCATATTTTCGTGGCAAAACAAAATTCTAGTTTTAATCAAAACAAAAAGTCTGAGGCATTAACTTTCCATAACAAGCCCAAAAAATCATAACTAATAAAGATTGTTACTTTTACTAAGCCATAGTTTGACTGCCATGGCAAGTAAAGTGAACTCATAATTAAGACATCTTGAATGAATGTTAACAAGAAATATAATCATTGGTTTCTTATTCATCTCAATGGCCCCATGTCGCTCCCCCACCCTTGGTTTTGCTAAATCAATATGTGTAATTTATTTAAGTCATGTGATTCTTAACCACAAAACACCAAAATAAGTGCCTGTAATTATATCAAAGAATGAGAATAACGATTGGTAAGTAAGTGGAGAGCCATTTACAGCTAATGCACACTTGTTTTTAACCTACCAAAAAGAAAAAAATATATAAATACTGGAAAATAGAGTAAGTAGAACTTGCCTTTTGTAATCACAGGCACAGAGCACTGTTCACTCATCTAACAAGAACTTCAAGAAGGCCATATCTTTCACTGCACAACTATTTGCAAGCAGAGTTAGTAACTAATCCTTTTAAATCCAACCTACCTGCTACACTAGATTAACTTTATCTCAACAATTTTGATTGTGAGTCTCGCTTTCCTAAGACCTTCCAATTACTCTCCACTGTCCACTCCATAAAAAGCTTAATCTATGGAAAAACTGAATTCAACATTCACCATATATGACTTCTGCTGTACAGTACCTTGTCCTCTGCCTTTACCTATTTTAACCCCCAAAAGTCCTCCATTTTTTTCAAAGTCCGGAGAAATGCTCATCCTCTTCTTGAGGATCTCTTTGGCCTTTCTATTTAAAATTATTCCTTCCATTATCTAGGGTTCCTGTTTTTTTTTTTTAATCACATTTGTGGGTTTTACCTCTATACTATCTTGAAATAGGGCCATTTATTGTGTCTTCTGCTACTAGAGACCAACTTTTAGTAAGAAAGACAATATTTTTACTTTTATATTCTCCCATTGCAGCTTAATAAATACTTTGCATATAGCAAGTGATCAAAAAATACTTGAAGAAAAAATAACATCTCTTCCTCTTTACTGTTATTAATATTTAATGTAGTGAAGGACCATGACTGTATTTCCTAACTGCCTTGCTATCTCTCCTTATGAGTTGCTGGATGTGGGTGTATGTGTCTGAGCAACACAAGGGGAACAGGTTAGTTTCTCCTGGTAAATCAATAGCTACAACTTCTTTCATGACTGTTTTGAAAGAAATGGGCATGATTCTGACTTGGGTAGGAAATCTAAGAGGAAACACTGCATTCTAAAATCCTATAATGTTAGAACTGAAGACCTCATCTGAACCAAGGATCTCATCTCACACAGCAACTAACAATGGGGAATACTGCCCTTTTAGAAGCTGGGAAATCTTTTTGCTCATATCTTTTCAATCGATCAAAACTGAGGCAAATAATAATCAAGAGAAAAATGTCATTAAGCTCAGGGACTTTAGGCTTTTAAGGTTTTGTAAAGACCTCAGGAAGCAGCAACCAGAGTAGAGCTGAAGGGAACATCTTCACTCAATTCTGGACCACACTCACCTTTAAGTCACCATGACTCAGGTGCACTCAGAGTTCCCGTATCATCATTGTGTCTAAACATGTAATTCTTGGGACGCCTGGGTGGCTCAGTGGTTGAGCATCTGCCATCGGCTCAGGGCCTGATCCCAGAGTCCTGGGATTGAGTCCCACATCAGGCTCCCAGCAGGAAGCCTGCTTCCCCCTCTGCCCATGTCTCTGCCCCTCTCTCTCTGTGTGTCTCTTATGAATAAGTAAATACATAATCTTTTTTTAAAAAGGAGGTAATTCTTTTGTTGCAAGATGATACAAGTGAATTCAAAGATTCTTAATATTTTTTCACTTCTTAAAACATCTCAAATAACATAAGAGAAACTGTAATATTTCACAAATTCCCCCAAACTTCATCTTCTCATAAGTAGAGAACTTATGAGACTTTTTTGTGTTGTACTTGTTTTAAGAATCATGTTTTACATTAAATAAAAGTACAAGCTGCCTTTTGGAAGTGAGAACATTCCATACCCCCACCAGAAACCTGTATGCTTCATTGTTGATAGGAAGCGGAACTCTGCCAAACAGTGAACTAATGAATTAGAATTTGGCAGCTCTCCATGCCTGATACAATTTAGCTCAAATTTATGAAATCTACTGCTTCCAGAAATCCACTTGTGCCTAAGGCCTCTCTGTACCTTTCAGAGTAAAAAAAGCATGACATTGCTAGATTTCTGATTTTACCTCATTGATGAAGAAAGAATTATGAACAACATATGTTTTCTAACCTAAATCTCTGAGCATTTCTTCAGTTTTGCAACAGCAACAGTAAATCAGTTGAAATCAGCATCTCTTTGGGTAGATAAGAGAATATTTCTAAATCTCTGATTAAATCCCCTTAGACCTGACAGGCTTAAGAAAATGTCTGCTGCCTCAAAATGATTGATGCCCTTTTGGAAAGGAAGGAATATTAGTTTTGTTCAACGGCATATTGTTTTGTCTTTATACTCTTAAAAAAAAAAAAAAACAGAACCTTCTTTTTCCCCAGTAAGATGAAAAACATAAAGCCTATCAATACAAAAAAAAAAAAAAAGAATCATCGTTAATGCTACTTTTAAACCCACTTTACTTGGGGAAACCTCCTTCAAAATTATGCTCAAGAAATAAGAATGAGGAGGATGAGAGTTTTACATTTTATTTTTTTATTACATTTTTAAATTTAAATTACATTTTAAATACCTAGGAAGAATACATCTAAGATGCTAATTAGAGGAACTGAGGCTTAGATCTCAGTGCAGCAGGGCCTTCTAGCAAAGAGACCATTCTGTCTTCCTGTTGAAGTGGATGAGGTTAGCTATTACCTGGGCCCCAAACTTTGTGCAGCATTCCAGATACTTCCCTACCTAACCCTAATCAGTGCAACCAAGACCTGTCCTGTGCCTCTTTCTGATCTCAGGGCTTGATGGCCATGCTGCCCTCTCCCCTTTTCCTGTGTACCCAGGACACACAGGTACCTATGACTCAGGCCAAGCTCTTCTTTCTAATCTTCTTCTCTAACAGAGCTAGTTGTCGTTTCCACAATATATTTTTTAGAAATTTTTTACAGCACTTCTCTCAACATACTTAGCTTGTTTAAACATACTTTCTGTTTGTAAAACTAGGAGCTATTTGAGCTTCTTTCACCTATTGAAGTTGTGGCATTTTCATCCTTGTGTACTTTGAAATGCCTTACACATTTAGGGTATTCCATAGATGGTGATGAAGGTCTACAACTAAAAAAAAAAAAAAAAAAAAGAAAGAAAAAAAACACCTTTAATATCTACCCTTTTGCTTAGAAGAGGTTTCTTCTTCTATGACACTTTTATCTACAGTTACTGGAGATTTACCATTTGCTGAAAAAATACATTTACAGTATAATAGGCACTGATGAAAAATTTAGTTCACCCTGAAATAACTAAATTGCCAAAGGAAATCATTTTGTATGAATGACAAAAGCAATAGCAGTCTCATTTGGCCTTGTTGTGACCTTAGAATTAAAGACACACAATGAACACACACATATACTTTGGCGTCTTGCTCAAGGCATATATTGTTTTATACAACTAATTTCAAAAGAATTGGTGCATTGAATTGAAACAAATGTAGAGAATAAAAATAAACAGAAACTAAAATGACAAAAAGTTCTCTTCATATAAAATGTAAAAAGTAAGTGTATAAAATAATCCACTGCCCGTTTAGAATATGTGAGAGATACTATCTTGTTTTGGACACTTCTGCTATATTAAGAAATGTTATCCTATAATGATTTCTTTATGCCTAATTTTCACTGCATTCTCTTAATGTATATCTTTTGTCAAAGGGATTTTGCTTTCTATACATATGATTTTCAATTTTGTATTTTGGCATCCCTTCCCAGCTTATCAGATATTTCACAGTTTCTCTTTAACTCGCCCTTTAAAACTCATCTCAGTTATTTTTCAGAAGCAAACTAAAACTGTCTGGACCTGAATGCAATAGGCTGGCAGGCCCAAGTAATTCCAGCATCATTTCTAAATCTTTAAAAAGTTTTTCAGAGACAGTTCAATGCTTCAGGCTTTTGTAATATTTTAAAATCTGTTATAAGGCTTTGGTTAAGTGATTATTTGATATTACCGTATCAGAGGCTAGAGTGTGACAGAAGCATGGGAAGATTCCCAAATGGGAAAGAAGGAGGTGTAAAACCATAATTTATTTATGTTGAAATTGGATTATCTTAGTAGTAATTACCAAATATATGGAAAGCAAATATTCTTGTATTTTTTATAACAATGGAACATATGCTAGATGCATGATGTGTTCCATTAGGTGATTTTATTTTTAAGCCATCTTCCCCTTACTTCCCAGGGGCAGTCCCCTTTTTCCTTCTGTATTTGCTGAGAAATTACTCACTGTTGACAGAAGCTATATACCCTAAAGGAAAGATCCAGAATACTAAAAACTGTACAAAGAGGAGTAAAACATTGGACCCACTCTGAAATAACCAACAAAAGGAAACTATTTTGTGGGAATAAAAAAAAAAAGAGGCAGTATCAAACTCATCTACCTTTAGGTGTCTGAATTTTATCAATAACTAAGAATCCAACTCAAATCCTAATATGACTGGCAAACATCACTGTTTCAGAGCTCTTGAGTTTGCTCTTCTTACTGCCTGGACATCCACTTCCCTGATTTTCATGTGGCTGGCCAATTTAATCCTTCAAGCCTCAACTCCAATACTACATCATTAAGGAGATCAGACTATATCATATATCCTTCCTCTCAATCTCTACACATTTCTTTGGAATATTTAACATTATCTGATGTTATTTTTTATTTCCTTCTTTGCTTGCTTTATAAAATGAATTGCTTGTCATTTATGTTATCCCCTGTATCCTTAGAGCCTACATTCATGCCTGACATATATAGAATATTAATTGATTGAAGAAATGCACTCCTGATTGGATATTAATAGATCTTAATTGCATCATACCTCTTTATATTTATCCTTGCCCTGAAACTGTGTGTGTAAATCACCTGAGCCATTTACCACTCTCTGAAGTTATGTAATTTAAAAAACTCCTCTATTAAATCTTTTTTTAAAGATTTCATGTATTTATTTTTTTTAAGATTTTATTTATTTATTAGAGACAGAGAGGCAGAGACACAGGCAGAGGGAGAAGCAGGCTCCATGCAGGGAGCCCAACGTGGGACTCAATCCCCTGTCTCCAGGATCATGCCCTGGGCTGAAGGTGGTGCTAAACCGCTAAGCCACCAGGGCTGACCCTCATGTATTTATTTGAAAGAGAAAGAGACAGAGAAAGCAGGAGAGAGAAAGCATGAACTGGGGGGTGCGGCAGAGGGAGAAGAAGCAGGCTCCCGATTGACTGAGCAGGGAGCCCAACATGGGGCTTGATCCTAACGTCCTGGGATCGTGACTGAGCCAAAGACAGATGTTTAGCCAATTGAGCCACCCAGGTGCGCCTAAGCTATACATTTCTTTTTAGCTGGATTTTCTTGTATTTGTTTCTGAAATATTCATTTCCAAAGACATAGATATACTAAGTGCTCAAATAATATAATTTAAATGAATGAATGTAAATTACATTAATAGCGAGTCTAAGAATGATTATTTCTACTTCACCCAGCATCTTTAAAGAATGTTCGGTTTGCTAAAAGTCTGATATGGCACCTATATGATGACAGCACCTCACCTACGTTGAACGTAAACTCTACTGACTCTCAAACCCATGTAAGATCATGTAAAAGGTGCTTATAATTCCAAATAATTTCTTTTATTGAATAGGAATTCAATAAGAAATAAAAATATGCCATGTGAGATAATGAAGTAGTACTATAGTTATGAATGTGGTCTGTTTTTCAGCGATAATATTTATTAAAGGTATTTCTCTGGTGATCACAGAAGGGCCCTTAGCAGAAGACAACCTTAAGAGTAGCACATAAACAGACCAGATTTTTCCTAAAGTTTCAAACTTGAGTTTGAAACCTTAATGGGCATCATTTCTTCATTGCCAGCAAAATTCTCTCAGTCTGGGCTCTGGCAGGGAAATCAGACAACTCTCACTGCAACCTGGGGGTTGACATTAATTAAAAACATAAAATCATAAAGCATCTGTGGTGGGTTTTGATGCCAAATGAGATGAAGTGATTTTAAAAGTAAACTTCTTACAAAGGTAACTGAATGTCAGAATCTTATGCTTTTCTCTAAAATGATGATAATTACCATGTCTTTCTGTAGTATATCATATACACACTCTTATAATTGGCATAATTGGTATCACTAGACTTTTTAATGTTCCTAAGAGACAAGTTACAAGGATAAGGGTATCAACATTTATTTTAGGCCCAAAGAAAGTAAATACGTCTGCTTCTTCATTTTGTTTCACATGGTTCAGCATTGCTCCCTTATCTGCAGTCTCACTTTGTGAGGTCTCAGTTACCTGCCATCCCCTCAGTCCAGAAGCAGATGATCCTCTTTCTGATGTATCCACAGAAGGTCAGTGGCAGCCTAACACTACATCACAAAGTCTGTGTTGTTCACCTCTCTTCATCTCATCTCACATCATCACAAGTAATGTGAGTCTAGTACAATAAGATATTTTGAAAGAGAGAGAGACCACATTCACACAGCTTTTATTACAGGAGATTGTTACAATTGTTCTATTGTATTATTATTGTTTTAATCTCTTACTGTGCTTAATTTATAAATTAAACTTTATCATAGGTAGGTACATAGAGGAAAAATATATTTAGAGAGTTGGGTACTATCGGTGGTTTCAGGCATCCACTGGGGGTCTTGGAACATGCCCTCCATGGATAAGAGGAGACTACTATATCAGCCAATAGAACAAAATGTCAATTCATTTCCATATATCCTGGGCTCAACTGTTTATGTAGCAAACAGAGAACAGGAATGAGAAGCACTGAATTTCTTTTTTAGTGCTATTTTTTTAATCCCAAAGGATGAAAGGTCCCAAAGCATGGATACAAAAGAATAGTCTTTGTTACAGCTTGTACTGTTTATGAGATATGGTAAGTGGGACTTGCTTTCTCTGGTGTTTTTACTATGTCTATCTAGCCATAGGAATTATGAAATTACACAAACTACCATGTTGAAATTATACTAGTTTAGTTCCTATCAGCAAGAGAAAATAACCGTCTCCCTGTAGTCCAAAATAATATCACACTAAAAAAATAAAAAGTAACTCCATTCATGGATAATAGGATAGATACCAACCCAGTAACACTATCTTTAATCTTAAAAAAAAAAAACTGTGAAAGGAACTATTATTACTCCTCTCTTGCAAATGAAGAGATTGAAGATCAGCAAAACAAGATGATTTCTTCAAGATCATACACCTGGAAATTGTTGAAAGGAAGGAAGGAAGGGATTGGAATAGGAGGATGTTAGAGAAGAAGGTTGCCATGTAGACTGATCACCTGCCTTGACTCATCGAGACATAGGACTTTCAGGTTAACGTCATGGACAAAGGATGGACAGTCATGTACAAAGGATGACAGTGGGCAACCTATGTAGAGATATATAAACCATTATAAACCATATAAACCATTCCAAAAGACAAGGTTTACCACTGAATTGTTCAAACACAAGGATAACACAACTTGAGGCCATTGTGTTCTGTCACATTTGGCACACTGGCCCTTCATAGCACTTGCTTAAAGCAAATGGAATTTGCAAAAAGAAAATCAACAGGATGAGTTCTTGAACCTCAAGAATGGAGGTCAGAGAGACAAGACTGCATCCCAGAAGGATGCAGTGAGGGTAAAAATTTTTTGAAAAATAAAATATTCTTTTATATTTGCAATTTATTTGAACATTCCCATTTAAAACCTTTAAGATAACTGGAAAGATGACTGAAGGGACAGGTGGTGAAAAACTTTTGACCTAACAGCTGTCAATGTACCTTCTTAAGGAATTAATTCATTTAGGAATTGACTCTTGTAAGCAAGTTCATTCAGGAAAAAAAATAAACCTCACACTGAAAAAAAAATAATTTATCACTTAGTGCAAAGAAAAGCAATAACACTGTAATAAATAAGTAAAGTATGCAACCAAAATATTTTCATTCTGTAAGAAAGAAGCCCTTGCCTGCTTACTTTTTTCTATTATTTTTAGCATGGTTCCTAGAACTTTGAGTTTCTTTGTAACTCATTTGCACATGAATCAAATACTGATATGAATTTCCTTATTCTTTCTTCCACTGTCAAAGTACTACAGCTCAGAGATATTCTGAAGAGCTTCTTCAGATGAACATCACGTCCACCTGAGAAATCCTGACCCCTCTTAGTTTTTGTGATTCATTTCTTCTCACACTTACGGGTTTCAAACAAATAAATCATCATCCACAACAGCAACAAAATGCGGCAGAAACAAATACTCCAAAAGTTTCATGAGTTTCCTTTCCTGCAATAAAAAAAAAATTGTCTTCATATATCTATTTTGATTCGATTGCACGAAGTCTCAAAGTTCACGTTTAAATATCATGATTCAAGACAATCATGTGGGCTGTGGCAACCCTTACACCATCGTGCTCTTATAGGATATAAATTAGCATTATACTTTAACCAGCTACTATACTATTATGTGCCACAAGCATCATTCAGGATTCCTCTTGAGAAAGGCCACTTCTCCTTATAGGCACCTACCAGAACAATTCATCCTACTGAGTCAGATTCTGGATTCCCTCTGAACATTCATGCAGTGCTGAGTACAATTGAACTCTCACACCCTTTGAATTAATGTGGTTAGGAGCTAGTTTGTGGAGCATTCAAGCAATTTTTCTAGTCACTTAGATATCTTAAGCATCTCTGAAATCCAAGCACCATGGGAAAATTTATTTGAAATTTCAGATAATCTATCTGGAACAACAGTAGTAAATGATGTCGGTAGAGAGACTGTTGGGAAGCGGAATTTTGGGGGGCTGTTTTTCATCACACGTTCAGATCACGGTACAATTAATGGAATAAAGTGATTTAAGACTCTGGGTATCTAGAGGAAACCATTTCCAATCCCCTTCCTGGCTGCAGAACGAGCCAGAATTGTTAGACAATTCTCTTTAATTTTGCTTCAGCTATAAATTTCTGTTCAAATACAAGGAAACAAAGCATATGCAAACAGACAAACCTCCTAGTTAATGAAATGCCTCTGTGAGGACTGCAATCAATAACAGTATAATCTATGTTCATAAATAAGAGTACAGCCTCAAAAGACCATAGAGCAGGGATGAATTATTCAGGAGGTCTTGCTTTGTTGCCTTGCTGCCACTTCCATGCTTACAGCTGTTCAATGACAGAAACACCTGGCTTAGGACACACTGACTCCATGCAGCCTCCTCTGAATAGCTACATCTCTTTCTTCCTTCTTGTTCCATACGATATTTATCCATAGAGCCCAAGGCTTTTGCAGCTTGTCTGAGGGTAAGCTCCAAAGAGAGCCACGGAACTCCAAGAGAGGTAAGTCACTTTCTGCAGGTCACAGTCCCACATGCAGAGCTATTATTTACGGTGGGGAACTGTTGACTGTAGAAAGTACTACTGACAGTGTAGAGAGGACTGGAACCTAATAAACACTTTAATTTCTAGGGACTGTCCGGCAGGGTTAATGTGAGTAGGGAGAGGGAATTGGTAGCTAATAGAGGAGAGTAATAGAAAATGAAACTATTCCCCTTGCCAAATGTCTGTAATTTGTGCCTCTTCCATTAGTTTCACAACTAGAGAAGACGTTGTAATAATAGCAACACCACAATTCCTCCAAGGATTATAGAGAGTTTTGCCCTTCTCTGGACTTCCTAAAGTGATACTGTGATATTCTATGTACAGTCAACAGTGTTTGGGAATTGGAGAGACCCAAAACCTATTAGCTGGCCTAGCCCACAGTGTAAGCATTTTGTTCAAGTCAGCCTTCTTAAATGACCCTAGGAGTAGAGATTTTAACACATCTTCTGGGAAGCAATTATAAAGCCAATAATTTTTAGTGGTATTAATTTTTCATATTCAGGTGAGATTTTTCCCTGGCTCTATTCTTTCCATTTATTAATACTTACTGGCCACCCTAAATAATATACATTTGCAAACCCTAACATTTGTAAATTATAACTTTTCATAAAATAGGAAGATATGCCAGTCTCTTTCTCAGACTGAATTACAGGTTGGATTTCTCCTAAAATACAAAAAAGTCCAAAATACTTGTTAACTTTGAAAGCATCTGACTGTCTGAAAGCTTCTCTCTAGAACTTTAGTTTCAGAATTTCAGTTGATTAAAGTGGACTACACAGATTCTCTCGGGAATTTCTGTGTGAAATATTTTTATTAAAGTGCACATGCCAAAGACCACAAGCAGTGTTGGCTTCCACTTGCTGGACTCCTAACTCACAGAACAAGCATCAAAAGCCTTTCCTATCTGATCACCAGAAGAAATTGTTCACAGAAGGTCAGCAGTTTTGACCTAGTTCCTGGCCTGCAGGACTCTGCAACAGAAAATAAAATCAGCCTTACTTCAAGGCCCTCTTCCCAAACTCCCAAGTGAGGGGAGAAGATAAGGTGCTTCAGAGCCTTTCACATCTTTTTTTCATGCCGGGGAGAAAGGAAAACTGATCAAGTACCCCCTAGACATCACTGTTTAAGTCATAATGTATTCGGAAAAAAAAAAAAAAACTAACTGTCCAGTATACAACTACCTGCACTGTTCTAACCCGAGAAAACAGCACTTTGGTGTGAGGCCACAAAAAAAAAAAAAAAAAAGAGAGAGAAAAATCTCTCTTAAGCATGTCATTAAATTTAGTAGGGAAATGTAGAAGTTAACGAGAAAATATGAGCAAGATCCTGTGTGCGTGTATTTTCGCAGTCTTTCATTGCAATCCGTGTCTTCTACTTTCAGATCATGATGCAGAGTAGCCAGGACAATTAATTAGTTACCATATATAAATAGTAACACTTTTAAGTTCCTGCATATAAAATCAGAGAAGTAACCAACTCTGAGCTTTCAAATGTTTCGTTACTGTAGCAACTCCGTGCGCATGAATGAGAATCAAAAGGAATCAAATATAGAGAGAGGCGCACACAGATCTGAGCCCTGATAGATAAAAATGTGGAAGACCACAGCTCTCAATTAAAATTGCACTAATTGCTCATAATTTCTTTTTGGAATCAATCTGTTTTCTTATTTTAAGATCATAGTATTATAAAAACCTATGTATATTATTTTATTATTTTTAAAAATTGTATCGTGGTAGGGACTCTCTTGACAGATTTTTAAGGGTACAATACACTATGGTTATCCACAGGCACAAAGTTACAGAAATATGCTGTACAATTGTTCATAAATTTAGCAATCCTCCGGACCCCTGGGTGGCTCAGCGGTTGAGCGGCGCCTGCCTTCTGCTCAGGGCCTCATCCCGGGGTCCCAGGATCGAGTCCCACATCGTGCTCCCTGCATGGAACCTATTTCTCCCTCTGCCTGTGTCTCTGCTTCTCTCTGTGTGTCTCTCATGAATAAATAAATAAAATATATAAAAAAAATTAGCAGTCCTCAGCAGACAGGAATCAAACTACTCTCAAGTATAACATGTATTAAAAATATCTAAAACTCATATTTTAAAAATATGTAATATAGTGGATATGGAATAGTGCTTTCAGAAGATAGATCTGATACTTTAATTTAATTTGTTAGACATAGTTATTAAAATTATCCTCTATGTGTGCTCTCACTTTTCTACCTCAGAGTTGCTTCTCTGTCACTATATTCCAACCATTTAGAATTCCAGTGCAGGTTTTCTGTAACAAGGTCAGATTAAAAACATTAAACTCTCGAACTTCAAATCATGTAACATTTCATTTTATCTTGTAGGAAGATATTCAGGCAGTAATTATAGTTTCTGGTTTTAGTTATTAATATATCAATGAAGAACAAAAAAAAAGTTTATTTTTTTATCCCCAAACTTTGCTGTGTCGAGTAACCAAATTTAAACAGAATATAATATTGTGCAAAGATATATCATCATTTATATTGAAGTGGCCAAACTGTACGGTTCTTTAGGTAATAATTGGTGGCTTACATTGTTATTTTTTTCTTATACATGGTCAGGGAAACTATCAATAAATATGTCCAGTTTTATTATTGGTAATCTGAAACCAGGCCATTACAATAAAGTATGAAAGCCTACAGGAATTTTGAAGTAAAAGATAAAAGGGGTTCCTGAAGCTTGTGAAGGGAATAAATAACATGATTTTTCTCTTACCTTACTGTAAAAAATTAATTAGCTGAAAGCTTAAAGGATTTAGTTTTTTAAAAGTTATTAATCCACTCAAGCATAATTATGTACTTTGATATCTTCTAGTCATTGCCCAAATGCATGTGCATTTGCACGTCATGCAATTATAATACATATCCAAGTTAATTTTTTGCTGTTCTCATTTTGTCTATAAACATTTTTATTTATTTTTTTTTTTAATTTTTATTTATTTATGATAGTCACACACAGAGAGAGAGAGAGGCAGAGACACAGGCAGAGGGAGAAGCAGGCTCCATGCACCGGGAGCCCGACGTGGGACTCGATCCCGGGTCTCCAGGATCGCGCCCTGGGCCAAAGGCAGGCGCCAAACCGCTGCGCCACCCAGGGATCCCCTATAAACATTTTTAGATGTGTTATTTCTCCCCCTTATAACAGCATGGATCTATAAATACGATCAGTTGAAATATCTGGAAATATGTAACATGTCTCTATAGAAAAATACTGAAATCAACAGGAGTATTAAGAAGCACAAATATTTGACTCCGGCTGTCAAATTTCCACTGCCCTCCAGGATGGGCCCTCTGCTCTGGTGGCTCTTTTTCTATTGTCACCTGGGTGGAGCTTATTTTTGGTCTCCAGCGTTTGACCAGACTGCTCTTCACCTGTGTCTTCCTCTCCTCAACCTGGTCTCAGTTTATTTCTTAACTCCTCAGATCTCTGATCATGCTTTATACACAGGACCTCCTTCCTCCCTCTCCTACCCAGGCAGTTTCTACCTCCTTACTCTGTTTCATGTCCCAGTGACACTAACTCTGTGGAAATTGTCTTACAAATATACGGTACCTGTCAACTATACCCCTCAGTGAAAACCCCAGGCAGAGACCTTGACCATGTGATTGGCCACAGCAATACAGCATCTGAAATAGGCTCTAGCAAAGCATAAGTACTTGTTATTGTGAATTGAAAAACAATGTGTGAAGGAATAAATGAAAAAAAATTAAATGACATGTAATCCTATCACTCAGAAATAAACTCTGTTATTCTTTATTTCTTCCATTCCATATGTTTCATTAGGGAACTGTGATAATAAAGAAAGGAGTTTGAACTAGCTAAATAGTGAAACATAAATGTGGTTATATATGATAAAATAAATATGATTATTTTTACAAAGTAAAAGCATACCATACACATTGTTTTATAACCTGCAATTTTTATTAATCCATAATATATTATTAAAAAATTCAGCATGCCATTAAATTCATAGCTGAATTTTATGGCTGCTGAATATACCATTATGTATTTTACATAATGGTATTTTACAATTGTATTTTACAATAGTAATAGTTAATATTTTGTGGGTGCTTACTGCATTATGTTCTGGGTTAAAAAGCTTACATTAATTACTTCATCTATGTTCTAAGTCTGATACTGTTCTGTTTTATGAATTGTCAAGACTACCTTAGAATTAAGTGGCAGAATGGAGACTGAACCCTGTTCAAAGAGAACATTTTATTCTATCTAGCCATCCATCCTTCCATCTATCCACCCCTTCCAGGAAAAAGAAAGTTATTCTAATTTATATGGCCATCAGCCCTTTCATAAATTCAGAGAAAGTCTGTTTTGGGGAATCAATCTTGGATACTTCATTTTTTTTTAATTTTTGACAGGTGGATAGGCATTAATTATTATCTTTAATATAATTTTTATTTGTTAGTAAATTTGAATAACTTTCCAAGATGTTTTGGCATTTTCATTTTTTTGTTAGTGTGACATATCTTATTTGAAGGCCTGATTTGTTCATTTACAATTACTTCTTAAAAGCTTATCATGTTCTTTTAATTAGAAGCTCCATAATTCCACCCATTTTGCAGACTTTCATATATATGTATATATATGAATTACAAGTAATGACTTAACCATATTTAAGCCAATATGATTCATTAGGCTTTATGAATGTGTTTCTCCTTGAGTGGAAAATGTTGTAGGGTGGGGTCCGTTTGTCTGAATGGTTAGGACAAGTGTTTTGAAATGGGTCCCTCTAGATTTTCTTATCACTATGGCCTCTGCTGACCACTCCCTACACAATAATTTTCATATTTGCCATAACTCTCCAGCCCTTTATACTTCTTTAATTCACCTTTGACCTTTATGAGCACATGACATACAATAATTTGTTTTACTCCTCTGCTAAATACAGATAAGTACCATGGATGCAGAGTCTTGGTTTGCTAGTTCTATACCCCCCACCTGTGATGCATATGAATCAGGCATCCAAAAGATGACTGCCTAGGGCAGGAGTCTAAGAGAATAGGCTGATTCACAGCATTTATGGCATTCTTTTGAACTGAAAGCCTACTTTATACTACATAACCTCGAACAAGTCACTTAACCACTTTGAAAACTTAATGTCATATAATACAAAATGTAGTTATTTAGGTGTGTACCTAAACCATGAGTGTGATGAATTTATATTAATTATTTGGTTAGTACATTGTTAAAGTTTGGTAACACAACATATTTTTTTTTTGTCAAGTGTGTCTGCTTATTTTATTAGAATCTTACATAAAGCATCCCCAATAAGAATTTTTAAGGATTTTGAGTTTGTTTTGTTTTGATTGTTTTGTTGTGCCTTTATTCTGTGCTATTTTATTATAATCGCAATAGGAGAAATAAGGTTTCTTGTCTGTATCAGGATAAAAAATGCATAATGTTGGAATAAGATGCTTACAATGAGTGGTCCAAGTCCGTATTTATCTCTAACTGCATTTCTGCCCAGCAGACCACTGCTTTACGCTTATTTCTATTATCTGGGAAGTATTATTTCTTTGTAAACTAACTAGAAAAGGTCTTTGTGTAACATTAACAATCACATATTTTATAAAAATATCACTGAAAAATAAAGGTTCCTAACACTATGTCATTAGTGATTAATTAATTTAAGTTTCTTGCCTTAGAACAATATCCCTCCTTGTCCTACTTTAAAGTAATAAATCCATAAGAATTCATTATGATTTTTTTAAGCCTTTGTCCTATCCAAGTATAAAATATTTAGGTTACGTTATTTGACTTTAAAAGGGACTATGTGTATCATTAGAGAGCATAATGAAATGGTTAAGAGCAAAGAGAATCTGTGGCCAGACTATATAAGGTCTAATCTGCTTCTACTACTTAATAACTGCATAGCTCTCAGCAAATTACTTAAACCCTTTGGGGCTCTATTTCCCATCTTATAAAATGATAAGGATAATAACTATATTTACTTCATAGTGTGGTTATGAGAATTTAAGATGCTAATATAGAAATAGTAAGGATAGTACCTGACTCTGATAATGTTTGTATCATACAATTCTCTAGTACGTAAAGTCAAATTTACTGTTTCATAAGGAGAAAAGCCACTCTTCATCAAGCTTTCATTTAACCATGGAAAAGCTTTTGATGTGGCCTTCTAACTCATTTGATTTAAGTCAATATCTTTTTCTTTACAAGTGTTGACATTCCCCTGTGGCAGGAAAATCAACATTTTGAGTCACTTGCTTTAAATAACGGACTCAGACCCAGCTTTGGCATTTATCCATTTCCAATTCATTTTCAAAAGCCTTTTGTATATTTTTGAGCCCCATTCCATCTAAATACTGGAAACTTTCATGGCACTTGGTTAGCTCAGTTGGAAGAATATGTGACTCTTGATGTTGGGGTCATGAGTTCAAGCCCCCCACTGTGTGTAGAGATTACTAAAAAAAATAAATAAATATAATAAAATTAAAGTGAGAGAAAAATAAATAAATAAATAAATAAATAAATAAATAAATAAATAAATATTGGAACATTTATTCTTTCCTTTCCTTCATGGCTATTCCATAATAACAATTATTGCACTATGACCAAACTTAGATAGCTATCTGGAGTTATATTCATAATCCAATTTATTAGCAAATGTATCAAAATTAATGATACAGGAATTTAAGTTTACATGAAATAGTCAGAAACAAAGCTTCTGACACACCCAAGGAAAAATAAAAGGAGGCAGAGCAGTCTTCGGGAATTTGAGGTCACATCCTTACTATTTCACGCAGAAACAAATTGTTTGCTTTACAGCAATAGATAACAAAAGCCCATATTAAAAATGACAAATACAATGCCGGGAGAGAAGAAAACATACTGATAAAGGCAACCATGTTGTAGACAACTTCTCTAGAAAATCACTTGTTATCCAAAGCAGGTGGCAATCCGTATTCACATTTATGACAAGTTGTGACAAAACCTTTATTCTTGCAGCCTTCTTCTGATGTAAAATATCTGATTTGAAAATGATTTCAATATATAATCTCTCAGCTAAGCCTTGGCATCATATCCCCATCTTATATTGCTATAGTTCAAGAACATTGATTCTAAAGGCTGATACAGAATGTTCATAACCATGGGGAAATAAACAGGGAAGAGGAGGAAATATGAGGACAGAAACAGATCTATACCAAGAATACTAAAAAGGTTTTCAGTGACTTTAAAAATGAATATTAGTAATACAGAAGAAAAAATTTTAAAAGACTACCGAATGTCAACCATTATTCAAAATTCATATAAAATGCTATTCCAATCTTTAAATCTTTGTTATCTCTAACTGAATGAGCTCAGCTTCCTCTGAATCTATACAATATTTTTTAAAATGACTTTTAGGACACCTTTCATCAGTAAGTCTGGATCATTTTAGTATTTCTAAGGATGGGCACTAGCTCCAGTTTAATAAATGTTTAATAAATGTTCATTAAGGGGCACAGTCAGTTGAGCATCTGAATCTTGGTTTTGGGTCATGATCTCAGGCTTGAGATGGAGCCCCACGTTGGACTCTGCACTCACCACGGAGCCTACTTAAGATTCTCTCTCCCTCTCCCTTTGCCCCTCCCACTGGTGCTCTCTTTCTCTCTCTCAAATAAATAAATAAATCTTTAAAACAAATAAACAAATGTTCATTGAACAAGTAGTTATTAATATATGTTTTATGCATCCTTCCCTACTCCTCATACATTCATAAGACATTACAAACTTGAGTGTAGAGATATTATTCTATTCATATTGTTGACACTGGCAGTCAACAGAGTCATTGTAGAAAATCAATGGTTATTTATAAATGAACACCACAGTTATATTCTTCACACAGATTATTGCATTTGACATAAAAACCAAGAATGCAAGTATGAGGCAAGAACTATGCAACTATTGAAAATTCACATTTTAAGGAAGTAAAAGCTGTAACATTCTAAAACCATCAGTTCAAACTAGTTATATATATTTTACAATGCTCATTATGGTATTGATATAGGAACAAGTTAGAGGCTAGACAGGGAAAGATAAGGAAAGGCCCAGAGTCGGGCTCCCAGGAATCTATGGGCTCCCATGAACCCCAAAGACACTGAAAGGCCCCAGAGTCAGGCTCCTACCCATCCCAATAAAACAAAGATAAGACAGTAAAAACAGAGAAAAAAAGTAAACCTGGCTCCCTAACTCCCAAATGTTAGAGAGTATCCCCCTTCAATGGCTACTAAGTAATCACAGAAACTCACCAGACCACAAAGAAATATGTCATTAAGGTGTTATCAATAGTCCCTGCTCAAACAAAGTTCTTTTTTTTTTTTAATTTTTTATTTATTTATGAGAGAGAGAGACAGAGACACAGGCAGAGGGAGAAGCAGGCTCCATGCCCCGGGAGCCCGACGTGGGATTCGATCCCGGGTCTCCAGGATCGCGCCCTGGGCCAAAGGCAGGCGCCCAACCGCTTCGCCACCCAGGGATCCCCCTGGCTAGGTTCTTAATAAAAGGTCAGCCCAAAAGTCCCCAGTGCAACCCTGTCAGGACCCCTCTCACTTCTGAGAGCTGTCTCTATCTCTGCTTAATAAACTTTTATCACTTTGCTCACTCTCTGTTGTCCATGTGATTCATTCTTCGACTCCGTGAGACAAGAACCAAGCTCTCCCGCATCGGTATTTGTATTTAAATTTTTGCTTCATTAAGAAAATTAAAAACTCACACAGGGATGTGTTCCAATGCTTTACTATAGAAAAGTCCTTCCATTTTGTTGTTTTTGTTGTTAAGGAAAGCTCTGACAGATTTTACTCATAACATTATTGCTGTTTACACTTCTTTTGCTTCTTTAAAATAGAATCTTATAGCAGATTGTGAAGTGTTCATTTTTTAATTATTGTCACCAAAAGCTCTAAATGGACTAAGAGATTGTTTTGTAAGTTAAACAATACTTTAAACTTAATTCTGTAGCTGTTAAAACTGTCATGTCCCTGTCAAGTCACAGAATCTTAGCAACCCTGTGCTAGGGAGAAATAACAACAAAATATCTATGTATTTTCCTAACAAGATATATAAAATGACATTTTTATGATTAATAAAAACTTCTATTAACCATGTAAGGGCTCTTGAACAAGTAAATCAACCTCTTTAGCACTTATTTTCCTCTCTGTATCTTTTTTTGTTCAATTAGCTCATTGCTCAGTCTCACATGGGTCCCTGCTTCTTTTTCTGCTGTATCGCACTGTGTCGAATTATAATGCTGGCAACACACCCAATTCCCCAAATTAGAATTAGATTAGTGCACCGCTGTATGCTTATAGAGCATCCTGTTACAATCCTATTCCTCTTTCATGTCATTTATTACATAATAGGAATCAGCTTATTTATGGGCTGGTCTCTCATTCTAGTTGCTACATTCTTTAAGGGCAAGAATTGTTTCATGTTATTCAGAAGTAACAGTGCTATGGAATTGTAAAAATATCAGGGTACTTTTATTTATATTCTTTTGCAAAGTTCTTTTTGGTATTCATATTTGAATTTAATGCCTCATTAAGAAAGTTTAAAACTTACACTGTCATGTATCCCAGTGTCCACTAAAAAGAAATGGCAACACATATAATGCTGCTGAACATAATAACTATCTGCTTGTAGGGGGAGATCATGATTATTTGCCTAACACAGAAGACTGCATTTTAATTAAGGTTTCAAAAATCATTTGTTAGAAGTTACTTTAAAACTGAGTAAAATCTCTGGTGAAAGGATTATTTCTATACCAGATATGGAGAGTGGCTGTCTAGAAAGGACAAGAAGTCTAAAGTGAAAAATACCATTTGGCTTGAGGTAGTTAAGGAAACTTTGTAAGAGGTCTTTCCTTTAGAATCAAACTTTTGCAATAGAACATTAGAATGTTATAATATAATAACAATGGGGATGCATATTGGAATAAAGTTACCAGATGTAAGAAATGAGAACCAGGGAGATAATTTAGAAATCATATGTAATCAGGAGTAAGAGAGAAATATGGCCACCATATTCCTGGAGCTATCAAGGAGTGATGTCATAAAGTGTGACAACTTCCAACCCAAGCAACTTCTCTCTCTTACACTAAATACAGCATACCCAAATCCATTACCATGACCTGGTTCCATATTCTTAATGAGTGACTTTTGTCATTTTTAATTTTTCCAAGTAAATTTTTCTACAGGGAATGATTTTTTTAATTAACTGTATGCACTTCAGCCCAAATGATATTTTTTAAAAATATTTTATTTATTTATTCATGAGAGGCACAGAGAGAGAGGCAGAGACACAGGCAGAGGAAGAAGCAGGCTCCATGTAGGGAGCCAGATGCGGGACTCGATCCTGGGACTCCAGGATCACGCCCTGGGCTGAAGGCAAGCGCCAAACCAGTCAGCCACCCAGGGATCCCCCAAATAATATTTAACAGATAAAATGAAGATAGGGCAACTACTTTAAGAAAAGGCCAGCATAAATACTTAAAAACTGGGGTAAAACTTTAAAAAGAGGGTAACAGTTGGCTTTTCTAGCTCAGGGTATGTCCTGGGGTGCTATTCTCATTCGTAACAGAAGACTTTGTGGGTACAAGATTGTCACCAATCATTAAAACTCAACTTTATTCATGCAATACTGTGTCAAATTGACATACTACTACCCTATGCCTCAGAAGCCAAACTGAAAGCCTTGAACCAAGATACTGAGCTACTTATGATCTCATCCAAAATCTCAAGAACTAGATATAGGCAAAATTGTCATGGCAGTGATTTATCTTTGGTAATATAGTTATATCCTCATTTTATTATACATTTCAACAAAGACCTTTAATGGTATAGTGCCTAGAAACTAGGCATTGAAGAAATTATCCCTCAGGATATAAATCCTGCCTCAGTGACTTATTAGTTTTGTGATCTTAGATATATTGCCTGAAGCCACTGAACCTACGTTTCCTCTTCTATAAAGTCATGATTATACTTTCCTACAAACTGAGAAATTGTAGAGGTAAATGAGATAACCTTTATGAAGTACCTAGCGGCATGATGGATGCATCACAAGCCCTCAATAAATGAGAGCAGTGGATCTGATTCTCTAAAACGCCCTACTTTTAGCATCTAATTCTCTGCTTACAGGTATATGGATTTCATTGGCTGCTGTACAGAAAAAAAAAATGTTAACATTTTCAAAACACTAAGGGAGTATAATGTAATAAACAGAGATGTACCTTCAAAACTTAAGACTCCCACTTTCTAATTTTATTACATTAGATGAGACCTTGGACTTCAGCCTCTTATCTGTAAAATGGGTCTAACAAGATTATTATGCAGCCAAGATCTGTGACTGTGTGTTAATCTGTCTGAAATAAAATGTACAGTAAGCACCAGCCTCTCTTCCAATTGCTATAATGGAACTATTTCAGGCAACCTTGCTGTTCTTCATCTTAAGTGTATGTCAACCATGTCTGGCATGATTGCTCTCATGGCTTCCCCTAGTAGGTAGTGTAATTCTGGAGGCACACTTTGCTGCTTAGGCCAGAGCCCCAGCATTATTCTTCATACAACTCTCCAGGCAACACATACTAATTCATAACAGTTGGTAGAAAATTTGTAACATCTCTGCCCTCTCTGTAGAATGAGCAGAAAACTCAAACGACTTCAATGAACAGGTGGTTAAAGTAAATAAGTGAAGCTCAGATGGGGAGAAAGAGAAAAATGGCAATAGGGATGTGGCCTCACGTGGAGGGAATAGTGGGCAGTTCAGGACCAATGAGTCTGAGGGAGCCTGTGCTTTTTAAAGTGGTAGCTGGGGATCAATTCTTGAGGGGTTTTGTGGCCATTCAAGAATAGAGCAGTGTTGCTGGTTCATGCAGGCATTCAAGGAATGCTAACATATTGGCATCCAATTCAAATTTAAAACACTTGCAAGACCAAATAAAATAAATCTATAGGCTGTATTTAGACCTCAAGCAGAAACTCATACCTTTGTAGCCATAGCAGCTAAAATCTAAATAGCAAAGAATTACTCAACTCCCTCAAACTCTGTTCCTTCAGCCCAGAATACTCGAAATCAGAATAATAACCAAAAAAATCTTTAAGGAAGAATCAAAGAGGGGGGATTTTAGGCCCCTATGGTTACCTTATACAGACAGACCAAAAAAATTGGAGCAGGGGTTGGCAACACTGAAAGTTATCCACATGAAGGGATTTTTCTATTCCCCTCTCCCCCGTAGCGCTCTTCTTAAATAAATAGAATTTGCAATTTGCTTTATAAAAACAACTGGGAGGAGTGGAGGGTGGAGAACTATGTCACCTGAGAAGTACGGGCACTGAATCAACCTTCCAGTGAAAAATATTAAAGCAGAAAATGTAAGGGTGAATAGTTTAGCCCCTTGAAAGATATATCCTCTAAGATCAGCAAATTATATATATTTTTTCCAACTGCAACCCTGATTCACAATCTGGGGCCTCGTGGCACATCTGTCAGTACTTAGCTCCATTTCCCCCTCCGTGGCCTCACTGCAGGAGTCTCGCAAGATGGAAAATTCACTTAGCCTACCTGCTCTAGATAAAAGTCTGGAATGGTGAACTCAAATCCCAAGAGCCTCTGGTACATACTTCAGTTCGACGGAGAAAAAAATTAACTGCACTTGAAAGAAAATGACCCTGGAAAATAGGTTAGCAAGGCAGCAGGAAGTGTGTGCCTCGATATGTTTTGAATTTCGAATTCTAAGTACTCTTTACAGGCAGAAAATGCTGTTTTATGCCTCCAGCGATAAGACAAAAATAAAACAGAACCCCACCACCCTCTTCTCAAACTATAAACTTCCTCCAAAAGAGGCTTGATCTGTAGAATTGTATGCATGAATTATTTGTGTTTTTTTCTTTTTTAAATCAGTTTGTACAGAACCAAAAGCTAACATTTTTCCGACAACTCAGATGACAGGTTGTCCTTGTCAAATGAAACTCTTCATTAAAGAGGACAAAGGTTAATAATCCATATAATTTATAGACATTAAATTTTATAATCATTTTATTCATAGTATTTTATATTTTAAAGTGGAAGAAAAAAATAAAGGCATCTTTAATATCCAATAGACCATATGGTCTACACGACAAAACATTGATTAACAAGAATACTTACGTGTGGAAAATTAAATATCTTTCACATACACCCATGCACACACTGCAGATATATATGCAACTTGTTCT
Organism: Nyctereutes procyonoides; assembly: GCF_905146905.1. Classification (NCBI taxonomy): domain Eukaryota; kingdom Metazoa; phylum Chordata; class Mammalia; order Carnivora; family Canidae; genus Nyctereutes; species Nyctereutes procyonoides. Next base: position 22,053,639 of record NW_026575121.1, read on the forward strand.
TGTGTACTTATATGTAAAATATTAATTTTGAGATGAACCATTGATTGCAGATAGTAGATAATATAAACATACATGCATACATGCATACATGGAAGATATGGAAGGAGGAAAGAAATTTATTGTTTATTATGGCAGTCCTATCTATAAAGTCCAGCTTGAATGGCCCTTTTTTATGGATCACAAACATTGTTAAAAATAAATTTATCTGTTTATTGAACTAACAGCTAAAGCTACATTCCTTCAAGTTAAGCAGAAGATAATGTGGGCTGGATCTGTGTGGGGGAGATCCCACAGCACTAAATACAAGCCTTATGTGTCACATCCTAGATTTTTTTTTAAGATTTTATTTATTTATTCATGAGAGACACGGAGAGAAGCAGAAACACTGGCAGAGGGAGAGGTAGGCTCCATGCAGGGAGCCCAACGTAGGTTTCGATCTTAGGTCTCCAGGATCGCGCCCTGGGCCAAAAGCAGCGCTAAACCGCTAAGCCACCCAGGCTGCCCGCATCCTAGATTTCTTATTTCCATCTTAAGAGGCTCTTTCATTTATTTACCTTGTGTTAATGTCAAATTTATGTGTAATAAGTTACTCTACATTTGAAGACAAATTAAGCCTCTCATATCAGAAAAATACTCCCTATTCATTGACTTTGATCTAAGTAAAGCTAAATGCTCTTTTATAAAGAGACATTTCCATTGAGTGAAAGGTTGAGTGGAAATTTGCTTTTAGACACTTTTGCATGGTATATCCATATATGGGCAGAAGCAAACACCCTTTGTAATTTGACTCAATATATCTGTAGTGATCCTCTAAGCTTGGACAGTGTATGGTGCTTATGCCTCAGACATTTATGATATTCTTCAGAGAAACTAGCTTTTTAATGATGAAAAGTACTATTACTATTATTGAAAAGTAATTTTCACAACCCCAGAAATAAAGGGGTCTTGGTTGGTTTCTGCCTGCAACAACCTGAGATTTGTTATATGTAAATCACCTTGATGTGGTAAACTATCTGATCTGAACTCTCACATATAAACCACCCTAACTATCCATGAGACTACCATATTCAGGGCCTGGAGCAAATAGGCTATAAAATGGGGGAAAATACATATATATTATATAATATATGTATTATATAATACATATGTATTATATATAATATATTATGTATAATGTATTATGTATTATATATACATTATATATATATATATACACACACATATATATATGGTCTGTGGGATATTACATAGGAGCTCCAAGATAAAACACTGATTAAAATAACAAGAATATAAAAAAATAAAAATAAAAAAATAAAAAATAAAATAACAAGAATATGTATTTGTGAGAAAATTAAATATCTCTTTTACACACACACACACACACACACACACACACACACACACACATTGATGATTGTGGTGAAACCCAGCTTCCTGCTTCTACAATTGTCTCCCCTAAGCCCTCCCTTGCTACCACCCACACCAATGATCCTCCCATTCAAAGCTCAGGGAGTGTCCCAGATAAGTGAAAAAGATCTCATAAATATATTTTCCCTTATTATAAGAGAGAATAGAAACTTAATTGTTGCTGCAGAGGGGTTATTTGTTCACATTCGTTATGGATAGAAAAGTACTTATTTCTCTAACTCTCAAAACTCACCTAAAAGTTATACTTCCAGTCCTACACCTTAACTAATTATAAAGCAAATTATGATAGTACTTACTTTAAAATATCAGCAAAGATTTTAGAAATGCACAAATATGTAGACATAGAAACCACGTCTAATATTTAAACAACAGATCCGTACTGTTCTAACAAAATCTGGGGGAACCCTTTTTTAAATTTTTTGAACTGATCTGTTCATTCACAGCGAGAAGACATTTCCAGCTGATGTGTTTGATTGAGCTAGCTGATAAGTTTTATTGCTCTCGTGTAAGACAATGAAACAAATGCCTAATGGGGGAAATTGCATGGAGTCTTGGAAGCAAAGTTGGCCTCTGGCTAGTGAGTGAGTCCAGCTGAGAAAACTACTTACAATCCCCTATAAGGTCTAAAATGTAAAGCAGGAAAGAAAGACAGAAGATGGATATTTCATTAAGATGGATGAACTCAAAAAGAGCGGCGATGCAGAGAAAGTGAATAAGGGAAGTGGGGAATAAGCGGCACTGCAATTATTACCAGCCTAAAGCAAATTGCTCAGGGTCCCGTAAATCTTTTCAGGTTCAGCCCCCCATGCTTAACCAGATGATCTGCCTAGATCTTTGCACATACATCTTGCCCCACTCTCTTCATTTATTCTCTCTTCAACTAAAAGGTACTTTCTGTCCAACATTAAAGTTTTTGGCTAACATCACTCTACTATCAAAGCACTATTGTTCAAAGGTCTCTTGAATGGTTTCCAGAATTAAAAAACAAAAAGCAAAAATAAAAGTCACTATTAGGACTGAAAACATATTCAGAAATGTTTCAACTGACAGTGCTACTTGCCTTCACTTATTCCTGCACTACTACTAACTAAGCATTTTAGACTAAGGAAAAATGAGTATATATCTCTATAATAAAACATTAAGAAAGAATAGATTATTTTTATCCTTTATTTAGCTTTGTGTCTTCCACTACAAATCTGGTTTGTTCATAGGACTTCTCTTTTTTTTTTTGTACCAACATAGGCATTCCCTTTTTTAAGAGGATGTGAGGATACTTTTTTCTACCCTCATAAGATTACTCCAATGATCCTATTACAAAAAAAAAAAAAAAAAATTAAGGAAAAACGTGTTACACCAATTTACTATTGGAAAGACAGTGCAATTATTGAGCTACTAACTGTAATTTCTCATAGCTATAATGTTTCTATTTCTAAAAAATGGGAGTAAGAGTCACACATTCTTAATAGTTGGTAAAAGAATGAAAATATCTCTTGTTAATATGGAATATTATGCCCAGTACATAGTATGCATTCGATTAAGTGCCTTTATTATTGCTGTATTATTTTATCACTGCTTTTGCCTGACTGCTGTCTGAAATTTACCACTATGCCAAAATTTCTCACAGGAGGAACTATACCAAATCCAGTTGATTTCCCAGGCCTTACCATATTTAGTATCATGTCATCATTTGACACTTAGACCTTCCAAATCTGTTGGCCTCTGGCCCTCCGCCCTCCCACTCCATACCTCTGTTCATGTCTGAAAACACAACTCCACTACCTTGTCTCTGTGTATAACCTTTAAGTATTGATGCTTATCCCCTGTGTCAGTGTTTCCTCCCTTTGTCCTCTTCTCCCTTAGAACCTCTTGTAGAGCAAGACTTCAATTACTATTTTTTACCATTTACCACTGATGGTCCCCAAATCTCAGCCTTTACATGGAAAGACATACTGCACTCCACTGGACCTCTCAACTTGGATATGTTGAGAAGTCTCCACCTCAACCAAAATTGAACTGATAATGTTTAACTTCACACCTAAATTCTTCATGTTTTCCTTAGTTCACTCAATGGAAGCAATATCCACCCAATGCCAAAGCCAGGCCTGGAGTTCATCTTTGAATCCTCTTTATCATCCAAATACAATATACACTCAGGTAGCATATGCTGTCAACTCTGTCTCTCAAGCCTGCCATCTGCTCTTTATTTCGCTACTACTCTCTTAGTACACGTGACATTATTTCCTCAATTCTTACTCCTGCCAACTCATAACTTAACCTCTCTGTCCGCTGAAAGAGGTCTTGTTAAGATCACTAGATGGGGGGAAAAAGGAACACAGAAGTTTTGTTTTGTTTTGTTTTTTGTTTTTTTGTTTGTTTGTTTTTTTTTTTTTTTTTTTTTTTTTTTTTGGAACACAGAAGTTAAAGGCAGCACAAAAATAGGCTAAAATTCCATTTTCACCAGCATAGTTGTATGATCTTGGACAAATGACTCATTTCTGTCTGTCTCAGTCTCTTCACTTGTAAAATAAGGGCCATGAATCTTACATTGGGAGGATTCAATGACATATTTGGCATGCGATAACCATTCATTCTAATATTCAGGAACTATTCCTTACCATTGTTTGGTCTATATTTGATTATGGCAACTCTTCATATTAAGACTTTTGATGAGTTTCCACTACAATTTAACGTCTACATTTTCTAACTTAGTTTATAATTGGCCTTTTCATGACTCTAGCCTTGAATACTCCATCCCTTTTAGACCAAACTCATACTGTGTGCAGTAGCCTTTTATTTTTTCTCCCAACTCCTCTAAGTGCCAGTCTCATTCATTCCAGGTCTCTGTACATGTTGATGCGTTTTCCTGAAACATCCACCCCACTGTCTTTGCCAGTTAGGTCCATCTTAAACTTGTTAATGACAGGTAATATTTGCTGCATGCTTATTTTATGCTGGACATCGAATAAAGATTTATACAAATAATTTCATTTTTAAATGCCTCAAAATAGTCCCATGACAGAGAAAGACTTTTCTGACCTCCAATACAGTGACAAACAGATCCCCTGGCTATAAAACCCCTTGGAACCCTACTACAAAGAGTGCACATTGCAAGGGCTTGCTTAATTTTCTCCCCAGTTCTACTCTGAAGCCCATAAGGACAGAGACTAAATATGAACTTGTGCACTTATGCCCATATCCCTAGTCCATATATAGTTGTGGTACACAGTAATGCATAATAAACACTGTTGAGTCCTAAAGATGGAAGGGAAAGTATTACGACATCCCAGGGACCATACTGAGTTGGCATTCTTTAACTGCTATGAGTAAGGTAGTAAAATCACTTTGTACAGAAAACAGAGGTTCAAAGAACACCTACTTATTGCCCAACGCCCATAGCAACTGTCACAGCCAGCTCTCACTCAAAACTGTCAGACACGAAAGTCCATATAGATATTATATTTTCTTTATTTAAACATCTGCATGAGTGGCCCTTGTAAGGGGATCATTGAGACTTAAGGCAGTAGCTGTGACAGACCCGTGGTGATCTATCCACAGGCTGCCCACCAAAGTCTGTTCAATGTTCATCCGCTGACAATGAAGTGGGTTGTTAAAGTAACTAAGTTATAGGTCAAATAAAAACTGTAGGGCTACATCCCAATAAACCAGGTTAAGCAAAAACAGATTTCCAGTGTTAACTGCTATTTATTTAATTTATAATAATTATAATAATTACTGGTATTAAATCTAGTTTTTATGCCTGTCATACTCTATTAGAATTAAGGATAAAAACACCAGAAGTGGTTTTGGGGTCATCATTTTATGAGGCAAATATGTCATAGATCTTCTCTAAGAGCTCTTATTTCGGAGAAAAATGATAAAAAATTAAGCTAAGCTATAGCACTTCTTCCCAGTTTCTTAGATGTGCTCTCATTACTTCTCTTGGGAATCTGTTCCTATCATCTTTTTAAAACCTATTTCAAACTCAAGGTTAGAGGAATGGAAAAGAGAAATAGAATAGGAAAGTAAATATTGATTGCAATACAGACTTGAAACTATGGTTTGCTAAGAAATCCACAGTCCATATTTCCAGCATCCAAGAAAAGTCCAAACTAAAATATATCTATCAGTCCATGTGTTTATGGTCCATTAGACACCTAAGACAGAATTTTTTTCTAAATTTCCGAATGACTCATTGATATGATTTCTTTGAAATTCTTCCTACAAAACCTGATTGTTGGAGGGTTAGATGAAATAGCTAATGAATATTTAAGTATGACATACTGAGATGCTTTTTAAATCTATAATATTTCCTAGATCAGTTTCATCTCTTAATTACAGATGCTTTCTGCTTTATTCTTATTATTTTAAAGATTTTATTTGTTTATTCATGAAAGACACAGAGAGGCAGAGACATAGGCAGAGGGAAAAGCAGGCTCTCCTGATGCAGGACTCAATCGTAGGACCCCGAGATCATGGCCTGAGGTGAAGGCAGATGCTCAACCACTGAGCCACCCAGGTGTTCCTCTGCTTTATTATTTGTAAAGGAAAATTAAAGAATGGACACAGTTTAAAGCCTACAAACTTTAACTCACAACCACATTCTGCATGCTATGTAACTGGCACTACTTTGTAGAAATTTTTTTTTCTTAGTTATGTCATTTAGAAGTTTTATAATTCAAACCTTTTATTATCTACAGATCTGCTAGTGAAGCTCACTATTGAGCTGCATGGCTGGCTCACTGCTATTATTATAGGATGCTTCAACTCCAAGAGTCACTTGTATTAAATCAACCCCATCACATTATTTATGTCTTCAAGTTTCCTAATTCACTTTTTGTTATTGATTTTTGGATTTTGCTTTTGACCTATAAGACTCAGAATGGCCTATGCACATTTAAAATAACTATTCAAAATTCCCTGGTTGGTCTTCAGGAGTGGGGCTGACTCCTGAGCTACTCTTAGGTCTTGTGTCATTATGATTACCCCCTAGGCTTTTCTATCTATTGCTCCTTCTACCTTCAGAATTAATAGATTGAGAAGATTAGGTCAATTGGCATTTCTAAGGCAAGTCTGAATTAATTTTCTTTGGCTTGTCTTGTTGAATTTCACACTCCCTGAACATTTCTCACTGATAAGCAGATTATGATGCTGGCTCATGTTCAAGGATAGCAACTCCAAATGTGTTTACAGAGTTGTATTGTTACCTTTTAGTACCATCAACTGCAATAAGCATTATCGTTTATAAAGTTAAAGCTCTTCATTTTAAATCTGTGTCAAGAGGCTAATATAACTGTGATTTTAATTACTAAAAATCAATTTCAAATTAATGTGAAATTTAACCGTGGGAGATGTGTAGGAACCCAGAGACAATCAACTTGGCCTTTACCTTAGGTGTAGTCCTCTGTAAAAGACATTAGCATAATGCTTGTTTTCTAGATCAGTGGCTTTCAAACTGGGGTCTATGAAAAGCTTAAGTCAAAAAGGAGTTCCTGGGGATTTATTATTGAAATTTAAGTCATGGTAAATCATACTTGCAAATAGTACAAACAATTTTTTTCAACTTCCTACTTAAAGTAGCTGCATAGAGAGAATAATCATAAAAAACCACTGGTTTCAGTGTTTAAGAAATCACTGGTGTCATTAAGCAGAGCAATTTCAGGGGAGTTGTAGAGGAAATTTGTATCGCAAGAGGTTTGAGAGAGAATAGAGAGGAAATGTAGAAAAAGGATACAGAGCATTCTCAAAACAGGTTTACAAAATGAATATGAAAACAATTTGGAGGTTAAGATAATATTTTTAACTCGTTAAGATAGGACAGGATTTGAATTTTCGTAGGTAATAGTGTAACACAGCCAGTATAATAAGCATTCCACATGAATATCCTAAAAATGGTGAGAATAACTGTGTGCCAGCTCTATAAGTGGGTGTAGAATCAGAATAATGTGGGCTAATCTTGGAGAAGTGAAGGGACACAGTAACTGAGCTATTTCTTTTAAAGTCATCAAAGGGAAGTGACCGAAAATGCAAGACATGAAAAAATTGCCATGAATCATATTCTACAACCATTCGTCTCGAGGTCACCACCTCTTTTCCAATGGTCCATTCTGTCTTCTAATGCACTCATGCACCCTTAGCAAAATTTTACCAGTTAATCACTCTCTTTTCCAGACACACTTTCTTTACTTGGTTTCTAGGACACCACTGTCCTCAATTTGCCCCTTGCCTTATTCTCTGTATACCTTGGTGGCTCCCCTCCTCCCACTTCTGAATGTAGGCATATCTCAAGGTACTGTCCTTGAGTCTCTTCTCCCCCATGCCACCTAGATTTCAGGGCATTTAGCTATACAATGACAGATTCCCAATCTCTATCTCCAGATACAACCTCCTTCCCTCTCAGGACTCATTAATTAAACTATCTCCCTGGAATTGATATTTAGATGTCAAATAGGCAACTTAAACTTCTAACTAAAGCAGGACTCTTAGTTTCCATCCTAAATCTATGCCAGTGCCAGGATTCCCCATTCCCTTTTTCATTCAGGCCAAAAACCAAGGAATCAAGAAGTTAGATACAAATCATCTCCTTCCTCCAACTTCTATACTTAATCTGTGAACATGTCATATCAGCTTTACCATCTATGTAGTATATATCCTAAATCTTTCCATTCTTTACGCCCTTGGCTATGTACCCAGGTCCAAGCTACCATTATTTCTTTGTTTTCATTCTTTACCCACTGAAGTCATTCTTACATAGTAATTGGAATGATTTTTTTTTTAAATCATAGGTCAGATCAAGCTATTCCTCTGCTGAAAATGTCCAATCACTCTTCTTCCTACAATCTCAATCTTTGCTGATTAGACCTTAGATGAACTGATCTCTGCTTACTCCTCGATTCATCAACATCCCTTAATGCATGGAGAGTAAATTTTCACCATCCAGACCATTGGTTGAAGGAGGTCAAATAAAGTGTCTATTAGTCCTTTCTGGGGAAGTTGGGAAATAGATAAAATTTATTTTGAAGCACCCTCCTACTTTAGTCAGCCTTGTCCTTAATTGCTCTCCTACCTTAAGCTCTTCATGACTACTCTCAACTTCTATAAAATGTTTGGTAGGTGCCATGGCAGGAAGGATCTAAGTTCTAAAATGACTCTCCTTTCAATCTCTTGAAAAAGGAAAATAAATGAAAACAATGCCTCTATTTCCTCACTGCAGCTTTCTTGGCTAGGTGTTGAGAGGAATTAATTGGATTTAATTAATTTATCTGTAGATGTGAATTATGGCTATAGCTACTGTTACTACCACTGTAGCCAATATCAAAGGTAATAAAAATAATTACTATGTATTGAATGCCTAGTTCAAAGTACATTTGAATCTTACTGCAATGTATTTCAGAAAGTATCAGGGAGGCTAAAATTTTGCCTAAAACCAGAGAGCAAGCAATTGGCAGGAATGAAATCCAGTTCCACTGAATCTAAGCCTGGGTTAAAAAAAAATACAAAATTAGTGTGTCAGGTGGAATTTGGGGCAATATAGGTAAATATATTTTTGAAAAACCTTGTTATGAACTATATCCTTTACAAGCCTCTGCATGCATCATCATCTTCTTCTTCTTCTTCTTCTTCTTCTTCTTCTTCTTCTTCTTCTTTTCTTTTTTCTTCTTTCTTTTTTCTTCTTTCTTCTTTCTTCTTCTTCCTTTAGAATCCAAATATCACTTCAAATATCTTAGCTGCTATTCTTATTATGTTTATCTTAAGTCCTTGGGATATTATTAAAGCAGGGTGCTTCAGAGGATAAAGGCCACCACTTTTAACTACAAAATTTCCCATACATTATATATTTTAATTTTCAAAAGCCAAAAAGGAAAAAAAAACACATTATGCCTGATGTTTGAGGGAAAAGAGAAATTGTCTAAGCAGTTTGACTCATTTTAATGTTTATAATGAAGGTTATTATTTTATTTTCAAATAATAATTTGGGTAAACATACAAAATAACAAGACTGTTTCAGTGTTTAAAAATTAAGATATAAGATATATTTGCAGTACCTTTCCATGTATATTTGCAAATTATTCTATGATGCATTGATAATTTTCCTACTTAAATGCCTGGCATTAGTGAGAAAACTAGTGCCCTGGTGCTGTAATTGGCTTTTTCTAAAACATGTAATAATTTGCATGTGTAGCTAAATTTTCTGTTTTGTGCTCAAGTGAAAAAAAAGAACAATGCTTCTTTCTTTAGTTGGTACTTCAGAACAACCCGATCAGTGGAAATGCATGATAAAGTTTCTTTCAGGTGCTTGGTATCTGAACATTCTATTATAGGACACAGGGAACAAACTGGAAATAAAACTCACACAGCCTCTTTAGCAGTAAAAAAAATATGAAGATGAGAGTTATAATGGAAAAAGAGGTCAAGGTCCTTTTCATGCAATGGCTTCTATGCTAATTCTGAACAAATTATGCCTTTTGTCCATGTGATAATCTAACTTGCTCCCCATTTAGATCTCTGAATTTGTGGAGGTACAGGATTTTAAAACTAAAATGCACAGGGTGAGGGGTGTTCATAAATTGTAAATGACAACTCTACCCTATAAATTCATGTCTGTGTTATCAGGGAAAGTAACTTTATTACCTCGGCAAATAAAACTGTGAACTGTAGAAATAGAACAGTTTTTCACTATTTTCCATTCATTTAGGGGTGACCTTTCTTCATCTGTCAAAAGGTGATTCATCTTTTCAAACCTCATCCTAATGCATTTCTTTCTGGTCTTCTCAGCCGACTGCAACAACTCCTTCCACAGAATGTCTATATGACATAATCAAGACTTCCCTTATGGCATTTTCATATACTACCTTCTACAGTAATGCCTTGTCCACTAATTTTCTCTATCTCTTGTATCTATCAACGTCCTTGAGGGCAGTGAGTCTATGTTATACTAATTTCTTGAACCATTAGGGAGACTGTCAACTAAAATAAAAGTTTTGTTTGTAATTTGTTTTCTTTTTTAAAGAACACAACACAAAATATTTAGCCCTTAAAAATGCACAATAAAAGAGTAGTTCTTATGTTGTATTCTTACCATAATTACACATACATACACACAGGCACGTGGTAAAGAAACACCACCAACACCACAAAGGACAATTTATGTGACATTTTCTTTAACAATATTTCTACCATATAGATTTCTACTCTCATTGTCTAATTTTGTGTATTTTATTTGTTTAGTAGGGAAGAGTGAAAACTCATCACCAACTCTATGTGAAAAATATAAAATAACAACTTAAAAATTAAGTCATCTACTTTACATATAATTAAATAAAATACATTAATATTTAAAAGTGTTATAAGTGGCTACTTATAATTAAACTTCTTAAAATACAGAACTATATAATAGAAGAGATATTTTTAAGAGTTTATTTATTATTTGACAGAGAGAGAGAGCACAAACAGGGAGAGCAGCAGAGAGAGAGGGAGAAGCAGACTTCCTACTGAGGAGAGAGCCCAATGTGGGGCTCAATCCCAGGACCCAGAGATCATGACCTGAACCAAAGGCAAGATGCTTAACTGACTGGGCCACCCTGGAGCCCCTAGAATAAATTTTTAAGAAGAATTTTATGACATTCTGAAAATGTCTATGCAGTTTTATATTGTATTCTGAGAGTCCAATATATCTCAGATTTCTTGTTGAAGACATATGGCCAAAAAAGAAGTAAATGATTGGTTAAACCAAAAAGAAATGCTTATTAATTGTTATGCTTTATAAATAATGATGAAGTCTCTGATAAACAATTTAAAACAATATTCCTTTCCTAATTGTTTTCAGGTTTGAAAGTAGTTGAATGTGTAGATAATTTTGAGCTAAAAAAATAGCTAAAAAGGACAAGGGGAAGTATTATTCAACTAAATTATAGAAGATGGATAAATTTAGAACAAAGAGAAGAGAATGAATACTGTTTTAAAGTTAGTACCATGGGTGTGAGAGGACAGATGTGATGTCATGAATCAGGATTATAGCTGATTTTATATACATATAAAAATATGTAACATGTTATAAGTGATTACAATATATGAAATAAGTAGACATTAAAACAATGTGCTTCATCAATAGGCCAAGAAATCTTTATACATGAGACTAAGAGGCTGCAATTAATAAAACAAAATTGTTTGTTTGAAATATTTAATTTGGTCACATATATAATCTACTATTTTTAAGTCTTTTCAAAGACATGACACTGAGACCACAGATCTCAAATCTTCTGAAAAAAATTCATAATAACATGGGGACACTCTATCATTGATATTCTTCAACTAGTTGTAAATATTTTTAATAAGTACTTCAAAAGCTAAAACTTGTTCTGGTGTATAACAACATAATTTAGGTATTGATAGATATGAAATGATTTGCTGTTGGAATGAATTATCCTTCACGTTGTCTCTTGAATCCTAAAAGCATAGACTCAAGTAAACAATCTGGATACTGACAGATAAGTATAATATTAAAATAATTTATGTTGACTTAACCTTTGAGTATGTTGAGTGACAATGAAGTTAAAAATTCAGGTCTTGGGCAGCCCGGGTGGCTCAGTGGTTTAGCACCACCTTCAGCCCAGGGCGTGATCCTGGAGATCTGGGATCAAGTCCCATGTCGGGCTCCCTGCATGGAGCCTGTTTCTCCCTCTGCCTGTGTCTCTGCCTCTGTGTGTGTGTGTGTGTGTGCGTGTGTGTGTCCATGAATAAATAAATGGAATCGTAAAAAAAAATCAGGTCTTGACAGTTTTATGTAAGAGAAAAGCATAATTTTATTTCAGGAATCAAAACTTTATATGGGATTAGGAAATGTCCACTGCAGTATAATGTATACATTAAAATATTGTTTCTCAAACTTCAATATACATTCCAGATCACCTGGAAATCCTGCTTCAGGAGGAATGAGGATCCTGTATTTCAAACAAACTCCCAGGTAAGGTAGATATTTCTGGTCCATGAGTGGACTGCATTTTTAGTAGCAAGACCTTAAATAGAATTAGTTAAGTTTTAATGATCTACCAGAAAGGGAAAAGATTAGGATAAAGAGATTAAAGGGAAAGATCTGGTCAAAGACCTGCTGGATAATAACTTTAACTAATGTGTAACAATAGTTAGATATACTAACGTTTATTTCTTACCATATGGGTTTGATACAGTCCCAGAATGAACACACACATTAAGCTTCAGACATGTTAAATTCATGAGCTGATCTTAAGCCTGCACAATAAATGGTTTTGCAGGGGATGCCGGTGGCTCAGCGGTTTAGCGCTGCCTTCTCCCCAGGGCCTGATCCCAGAGTTCCAGGATCCAGTCCCACATCAGGTTCCCTGCATGGAGCCTGCTTCTCCCTCTGCCTGTGTCTCTGCCTCTCTCTCTGTGTCTCTCATGAATAAATAAATAAAATCTTAAAAAAAAAGAAAAATGGTTTTGCAAAGCAAAATCTGAAGTATTAAGGCCATTTTCTATAGTGTATGTTATCATTAAAGAGAGGAACCACTGATTGACCAGCAATTTGTAAGTATTTTTGTTTTTTTTTTGTTTGTTTGTTTGTTTGAATTTAAGTGGACCCAAATGCTTTTAACATTTTTCCTCTAAACTTTTCAATACAAATGCAGCAAGCATCTGTCTTCCTCTGTACTGTGTTTTATATCTAACCTATCCCTCCCACAGGCATCAAAGCTGAACATGATGGTCATGCTGTTCCATGCAGCTCTGAAAGACAAACAAAAGAACAAACACACCCTAACAACTTAAAACCTGGAGCCAAGGGAGCTCTCCAGGTTGTACGATGCCTCTCTGATCCTCCCCATAAATATAAAAGCTGCTTTCTTCAGTAACTGAAAACAATCATAACTGTCTTTCCCCGAGTCTTGTTGAACCTCTGGGGATAGAGGAAAGGCAGCGTATAGAAATGTGCACCAAAGTGTCCACGGATGGATTTGATTTACACAGTATGGTCTGCTATAACCTGTGAAGATTAGAAAATGAGTTTTCTTAAAGTTTCTGTTTCCAGCAGAAAACCTTCTAACATCTTTAAATGGTCTATCTATAAAATTCTATTTTTCTAATGGATGACTGATTAAAAAAAATGTTCCTGAACTGCATCATAGATTTTCTACAATCTCATATATACATATAATCATAATGTTATCACATGTATATGCCTATAAGTTGGAAATCACATCTATTTTATTTTATTGATATAGGGTAAAGGAAAATGCAGCTGTGTCCACAATACATCAATTTCAAAGCCCATATTCTTCAGATGAGCAAGTCAATTTCAAGAGTAAAATCGATTTGAAAAACTCTTATAAGAAATTTTTGGTATTAAAACTAACAAGTCAGCTTATATGTGATGATTTACTCATGAAGTTGAATTTTAAACAGAATTGGAAAAATAATCTGTGCACTATATTCATTATACCAATTTCTATGCATTTATGTGAGATTACTAATTTAGTGATAATAATTTTGGTTGGCAATAACTTACTGACTTAAGTCATTTCTTTGTTATATCACCAAACCTATATTAGTATTAGTATAAAAGAGGTTATTTACTGTTGTAAATAATCAGCCCTCCCATTGCTATCTTCTTAATTTTGCCTAAGTCTTTATTAAACCTACTAATGTGGAGCAAATGTAGTTTTTTTAAAGTTAAAGGTATGGGGATTTTTATTTTGATAGCTTTTTTATAAAATAAACAATTTTATTAAAAGTATTCTTTAGGGACGCCTGGGTGGCTCAGCGGTTAAGCACATCTGCCTTTGGCTCAGGGCGTGATCGTGGGGTACTGGGATCGAGTCCCACATCGGGTTCCCTGCAAGGGAGCCTGCTTCTCCCTCTGCCTGTGTCTCTTATGAATAAATAAATACAATCTTTTTTTTAAAGTATTTTTTTAATTGGCAAGGAAGGTATAATTCCTCATGTGATGTCTATTAACACTAATTCTGTCTTCCTAACAAATTAATTTTCTGCTAATTTCAATAAGTTATCTATAAAGAAATATTTTTCTTTTAATAAAATACTTGGACCCACACTTGAAGAAAAAACTAGTGATTTGCCCTGGAAATCTTTGACTTTACTGGTAAATAAAGGTCTGGGATATGAGTTTCACCTTTCACTTTTATAATATCTTTCACTGCCTAGGAAGTCTTTTATCTAAAGAAAGCAAAAAATAATAGATTTTAATTCAAAACATTAAATTTTCAGATTTGTGTTTTGACCACTCATTTCTTGTGCATCTTTTATATGTCAATCACTGTGGTGCTGAGCATAACAATTCCTGGGGTGATGGAAATGTTCTATGACTACACCCTCCAAAATAGTAACCACTAGCCACATCTGACTATTGAGTAGCAGGTATGTGACTACTGAGACTGAGAATATATTTCTCTCATATAATTTACTTTCAAATAAAGTGTCACATGTTGCTAGAATCTATTTTACTAGGCAGCAAAGCAAATCCAGGCAATAGGGATATGGCTTTGCCATAAAGAAGGAACCAGGGAGGCCTGGGTGGCTCAGTGGTTGAGCATCTGCCTTTGACTCAGGTTGTGATACCTGGGTCCTGGGATCGAGTCCTGCATTGGGCTCCTGCAGGGAGCCTGCTTCTCTTTCTGCCTATGTCTCTGCCTCTCTCACTGAGTCTCTCATGAATAAAATAAATAAATAAAATCTTAATAAAAGAAAAACAAAGAAGGAACCAGCCTCATAAAGCTTATTTCTCATTAGTCACAAGAATACACAGAATTAAAAAAAAATAAATGTGCAATGTTAGAAAGAATGATTTTAAAGACTAGATAGCATTGGAGGAGTAATGAACAGAGATGTGAATCTAGTGAAGGAGAAAGCCACCCGACAAGCTAGGGAGGGAAAGAAGTTCCAGGTGGATATAAAGGACTTAGGGGGGAAAGAGGTTAGTTACTACACTAATACTTCAAGGAAAAATAACTTCACTTGAAAAAAGAAAAGCATGATATTTTAATTTATCTCTTTAAATGCAATCGGTGGATGTAAACTAATCCAGTGAAACTAATATTTCTAAAATAAGATGAAATGAAACAAATATTCTTAAAATAAATTGATCAAAACTGATACAACTTTAGATACCACCACCAAGGCACATGAAACATTTATGCTATTCTTCACATTTACATTTATCAAGTAAAAGCTTCTTTGCCAATCTCGTTTTGTAAGGCCTAACGCTATTTGAAAATTTTGGAGAGGTCTTCGTTGAATATTAATAACCAAAGAATCTTGGGAATTCTACTCAAAATTTCTTTTTTCTAAAAGATTTTATTTATTTATTCATGAGAGACACACAGAGAGAGGCAGAGACACAGGCAGAGGGAAAAGCTGGCTCCCCGTGCGGAGCCCGATGCAGGACTGAATCCCTGGACCCGGGATCATGATCTGAGCTAGAGGCAGACGCTTAACTGACTGAGCCACCCAGGTGACCCTCTACTTAAAATTTGATTGTACAGATAAAGACACTAAGGTGTAAAGATATTACATAATTCCTGTCACTAGACCCTTTGACCTCCATGCCTGCTGCTAATTACATGATGGTGCTAAGCCTGGAATCTTTAATACATCTAACATTAGATAAGCAAAAAATAAGACAGGCAAAGACACTACTCATGAACAAAATATCAATGCTTGTTTAAGAATTAATGGATGAATGGTAGGAGGGCTAATTTTGACTTTTCGCAAGTTTGAAACTGCCAGATTTCTTTACTAGATTTCTTTAAAGGTCACTAAGACTTTAAAACCTTAAATTAGGTAGAAATGTTTTGTTTTCTTGTATGTCTAATGAATTCAGTATCTAGAAATTGAGGAATTAATGTATCGTTTTGAGAAAGATGAACTTGCAAATTGAGTAATGTAGTTTCTAAGACAGAACTTTGGATTTCTACTTTGAAAATGCTGAATCCAGCATACTGGGTGGTCAGAATCAAGTAAAAAGCTGTTCATGTAAATTTAGTAATTACAGATAGGAGAAGTGTTCAAATGCATTAATCTAGATTTGTCAACAAAGTTTTTAAAATATGAATAGTTCTACTATTTATAATTCAAACATTTCTGTAATTTTAAATGGTGTATTTTGAAACATAGCAGAAAACTTAATTTTTCTCTTTTACTTGGAGCACACAGTGCATTTTTAGTGTTCTATATGCCTTAAGTTCTTGATTCTTCTCAGAAATATTTAAAAATGTCAAATGAAAGCTAATTTTTCATTTGACCTCCTTATATATCAGTAGAAAATGGGGTGAGGGGAAATGTCACGCTGGTAATTTGTATTTTCTATCCCACTGAAAAATACTGCAAAATGATTGCACAAGAAGTTCTCAAGGCTTTCGTCTCTATTCCACTCACACATGATCTCTGAAGACTGAACTCTCAAAACAATGAAATATTTTTTACATTTTAATAACCACTAATACTTAGTGACTTCTGAAAATACTCCTTTTTTGGGGAGAATAATTCACTCTTTAAGGTTTCAATCTTTACTGTGAGCTAAATCGTAATTCCATAAGTAAAACAAATATTTATACCTATGTATACTTAATATGTACATTATATAACCACTATATATCTCTGTCTAGAATGTAAATTCCTGGGAAAATGTATGTGCCTCGAAAAATAGAAATTCCTTGGGGCACCTGGGTGGCTCAGTCAGTTAAGCGTCTGCCTTCACCTCAGGACATGATCCCAAGATCCTGGGATTGAGCCCCACATAGGCTCCTTGCTCAGTGGTGCATCTGCTTCTCCCTATCCCTCTATCTGCTGCCCCCTCCCCCTGCTTGCTTGCTCTCTCTCTCTCTCTGTCAAATAAATAAATAAATACTCTAAAAAAAAATTCCTTGAACACAGGAAGGGTATCTTGCTCATTTTATTGTCTCAGATTGGAGCATGTAACAGGCTATCAATAAATACTTGAAAAGTATTTGAATGAATTTGAAGAATTCATCTCCACAGTCTACTTCTACTACTCTGTCCATGTCCTACCCTACTCACAATCCTGAATTGCTTTCTACTGACTCAAGTATTTCCAATGTTTTTGTAAAAAATAATATATAATTTTACATGTTAGGAACACATGCCCACACTTCAGTTTGAAAACACTGGAAACAATGAAAACATCCAGAGAGTTTCTGCTGCTCACTGTAATTTAACACCCCTGCTACTTTGGGCACACCTCTAGCCAGCACAAATCACTGCTTGGCCAAACCAGCAGCACCCTCAGCTAGACTGTTAATATACTTCAGCACTCTATTATCTCTCCTCTACTGGCCCTGCCTCAGGCATCTTCCAAGATGTCTTTCTCTTATTTTCCCTGCTAATTCTCCTTCTAGAAACTATATGAAAGAAAAAAAATCTGAATCAAATCAGAAACAAAGAGTTCTTACTAGAATTGGACAATTTGCTTTCCATGTGACCCTAGGCAAGTCACTTCCTTGATTGCTTACTTGTAAAAATTAGGTCAAATCAAACTATGATTACAAGGATTGCTGGGAGACTTAGATTAATATAGTTCTTAGTACATATTAAGAATATAAAATATTTTCTTCTTCCACCATGCATTCCATCAACGATCTTAATTTTGTCAATGATAAGGTGTGGGGGAAAAGAAAAAGCTTGACTTTCCAAACCCATGTGGTAGGTATAACTGAGAGAATAAATATTAAAGTGACATGAAAAAGCTAAAAACCAAACATTTATGTTACTACCGACCTAGACACTGAGGCACTTCTGAAGTTTCCATCTCTACTGTGAAGGTTTCCTGACCATTCCAGTGATAAAGCACAGAACCTGTTGGCTGTAGAACATTTTGGCCGTGTATATATTGCCTAATCTTATAAATATAAAATCCATAGATTGATAAGTGTAAAATATTTTTAGGATCCTTGGATTTCAAATGACAATAACATACCCAGGCTGACTTAACAAAAATGAATTCAAAGGTAGAGGGGTTGAGTTAGAAAGGTATCCAAAGTTACCGGGGCTTTCTCATGAAATGGAAGGAAAGCCGAATAACTAAGCATTAATGGCTAAACTCAGAAAAGTAGAAATCATTGTGAGGAAAGCAGGTTTCCCCAGGAGAGGCCATTGAAAATAAAGCAGGTGTTCTACAAGAGGGACAGTCCTTGCCTTGCTTTTGTGTACAAAGTGGCAACTCCTTTTTTTAAAGTTGCAACTTTACATCCACTCAATTTAAATACACTGATCATTGAATTATTCATTTCCAGAAGCTTATATGACTTCCATGTGTTCATAAGGAAGTTTATGTAAAATTCTAATATCTTCCAACAAATAGCCAGAAGGGAAGACTGTTTAGCAGGAACCATCTTCTCTGCTCAGTTCTGTTGTGGGCTCCTCCCTCCTATTGTTCCTTTCTCAGTTTGTTAGCACCCAATTTAATTTTGTAAAAACTAGAGAGATAAACTGAAAATATGCACATGAAACCCAATTACAGCATGAGACATTATTACTGCACTTATATATGCCTGATTAAATTCACATTTGGTTATAATCAAGCATACATCCAGTGACGAGCCAGAGTCAGACTATATCTAGAATATATTCTTCAGCCTGGTGAAAAAAGATATGTAATAAGTTAATCCCACACCAGAGTGGTGAGTATCATAAGATCTTCCCTTTCCTTGAAGCTTTAGTTCTTGGTCAATTGTATATAAGGAATCGTGCTGTGTGCTGCAGGTTATTGAAAACACCTGAGCACATGTGTGTGCACACATGCACAGACACATACACACACACACAGAAGAAGAAAAAAAATCCTCTGTCACACTCTCAGGATTTTACCCCTTCCATTCATGCAATTCCTTTTGCGTAGCCATTTATCTATTTTTCCTCTATTTACATTTCATTATATTTGATAAAAGTGAATGCAGAAAATCACAATATCTCAAATCTGATCTGATGTTGAGTGAAATTAAGAAATGATCCTGAATCTGTTAAAGTCCAAAACAGGAGTTTTTCCAAAAGAAATCAATCATAAAAATATGGAACCTCTCATGCAAGGCCTATATTACTGTAGATCATCTTGGATATATATTCTTAGTTCACTTCTTTATAAGTGAGAAAAGAAAAAATTTAATTACAAGTAATGAAAGAAAAAGCCTACACTTATGAGTTTATGGAAGTTTCAAAAAAGAGCTCTTTTCAATTTTTCAATTTGATGGTCTCTTGTAATCCCCATGGCAACAACCTTCTACTAATTTTGTCCATATTCTGCAGAAGTGAAGCTAGTTTTAACTATTTCTGTTAAATCATATTTTATTATACAAACAGGGGTAGCATTTACCTTCAGTGTCATTGATATTTAAGTTATACACACACACCCACAGGAACTAGAAATAATGTAACTTCCAAATTTTACACACTTAGATGATTTTGTTCTTTTCCCCCACAGGAGTCAAATGAATCTTTTTCAAAAAAACTAATGGGACAAAATACTGTGAAAACAAAAATAGTTGTTAAAGTTAAATTGAGAGGAAAATTTTATTTTGTTTAGCGATATTATTTATCAAATACTTTACGATGTTCTTCGCATCCTAAGCCCTTCCAAATATTAATTTATTGATTATTGCACTCATATAAACATTATAGAAATGTTAACACATTTAATATTTCTCTGTTTCACAAATATTGAGACACTCACAGAATCACTGGCTCCAAATTTTAAAAAGAGACCAAGAAAAAATTCAATAGTGAGCACAGAAGATGAAAATAAACTTTGTAACTTCACTTTCCTCTCCGTTATTTTTATGTGCTTCATTCTTCATACATATGATGAATCTTCAGTGAGTTATTTATCTGTTAGTGACCGTGTCTGGCATCTCCTCATATTACCACTTATTTAATATTTGCTGAGAATACAATCATTGGAATATTTGCTCAGAAATTACAATTGAAGAATCAATTTGCTACCAAAACCCAGGAATGCCATCTTAAGATAAAAACACATATAGCTGGATTATTTGCTGTTTTTTAATATATATTATCATTGCTTCTCAAATATATGGATACTCCTATTTATTATTTTGTTAGATTGATTGTCCTTTAAATTTGAAGTTTTCTGTTCTAATGATCCCTATCAATAATTTATGCAAGGACATAGTAAGTAATTTGTTTCTGCTCATGTAACTTCCTGAGGGAGGACTGATAGGTTTTATGGTTCTATAACTAAGAGTGGCACAGTTGGAACCACTCTGCAGGTTAAATACATGTACAAATATGGTAAATACCAACAGGTCTCAAAAACATAATGAAGAGACACCCACCACTCATATAAAGGAGGGAATGTCTACCACGAGCCAGTTGTAATTACAACGGTGGAATATTTACATCGGTGGAATATTTTTCAAGGAAGAATTGCCCGTTTAAGTGAGGGTAGATGTTTGGTGTCAACTGAGGAATCTCCATAACAAGAGGCCATCAGAGACACATCCAAATCACTACCAAAACTACCAAAAAATGCTTATAAAAATGCAGTAAGGTCAGCCCCACTTGGTAAATTCATAGTGTCTTTAATATTTTTAATTCCATACATTTTGAGATCCTTTAATTAATCTTTTAATAGTCTATTATTTATTTAATGGATAACAAAAGATGCAAATATCAATTTTGGGTGCAATAATGACAATTTGTTATTGGTTTTTATCAGTTCTTTTTGAGAAATATAAGAATTGAGGCCAATTGGGTGGAATGACTCATCTTTATGAGAATACGTTACTATATTTTCACAGTATTAATAACTGTAATAGTTTAAGTTGTATTTATTTTATGTCTCAAAAATAATCATTAAGAAACAAAATACAAGAGGAAAAAATCATACACGTTGTATGATTTCATGTATACTAAATGTCCAAAAAAGTCAAATCTATAAAGACAGATAGTAAATTAGTGGTTGGTGGGGGTGGGGCAGAGATCAACAATAGGGCCTCAGTGGACCAATAGAAATGTTCTAAAAGTGACTTATAATGCTGGTTGCACAAGTTGCTAAATTCACTAAAAACAGTGGAATTGTAGAACATAAATGGAGAATAATATGTATAATATGCCTCAATAAAGTCATAATATATAAAGGGATCACTAACTTTTAAAGGAAAAGTTGAAGTGATTTACTACTTAATCTTGTGAGTTTGTTATGAAGTTGAAACAATTTTTTTGGATACATAATGCCAATGAAACTCAAGGTTCCTCATCAATTAAATGAGGATAAGAGTAGCATTTACTTCATAGGGCTGTTTTGAGCATTTAAAAAACCCCTGAATAAAATAATGTGTGAAATATATTTAATACATAATAATTACTACAGATAGCAGTTCCAGTACTACTATCAGTTTGCCAAAACTAAAGAGGAATCATAACAGGAGGGGAATAAAGAAAGAAATCCATCCTTTAAAAATGGACTGGTAAAGAATCATACTCAGGACATGGAAATAAGTTTGTCTTGGTTAGAATCCTCACTTAGGACATATTACCCCCTGAGAGAAGAGAAACTACATTTATCTCTTAATTCTGGCAAAGAGACACTCAAAGGAAGGAAAGAAGGAAGAAGGGGAGGGAGGGAAGGACAGAGGGACAGAGACAGACACACAGAGAGGAAGACACACATCCTTATGACCTTGCTCCGTTTGAAATGTCTCTGATCAGGAGTTAGAGAAAACTACAAATAGTGAAAATGTACTGTGAAAAGTCTCTCTGCATATGTGACAAATACTATTAACATACTATAATAAATTCCTTAAAGTTTTGAATATATTTTCAAAGATGAATTCTGGGCGAATACAATTTGATGTATATTTATGCAATGTTTCATATCACTGTCATTAACATATTTTTGTCTCTTTTTCAAATCAATCTTGATTCTTGGCATGAGTGTTGAATGATTAAAAAAAAAAATCCTAGCTGAGCCACATAGGAGCTGTGTGGCCTTGAAAAAGGCTCAGACACTGAGCTTTAATTTTCTCAGAAATGGGGATAAAAACCAAATTCACACATTTTTTGGTGGGATTCAAACACACTATTTTATGGGAAATTACTTTACAAATTTATATGGCTCTCGGCAAAAAAAGTATCATTTTTATTATTCTCTTTGTTAGAAGAAAGAAAATGTCAGGCAAAATCTAGGTTAGAAATGTGAGGGTGAGCAGGAAATTACACCTGTGTGATGTCACTCTGTAGGGATTGTCTGTGCATCTTACAGCAGCAATAGAACAATGGGCAAAATATAAAAAAGAAATCAGATTTAACAAATAGCGAAAACTTCATGTATCAAAGGGAACTTAAACTTATAGCTGCCCTATTCCATTTGGCTAGCTGTCTAGCTGCTTATTTGCATGTCTGCTAACAGCATCAATTATACATGGGATAAAAAGCATTTTATTAATGTGATCAATGTATTCATTCCTATGGCAAAATGTATGTTTTTAATGTATTATCATATATATATATTTTTTTTTGTACAAGGAAGGGAAAATATTCCTAGGCTCTATCCATTATTAGAGGAGTAACTGTTCTCAAAATAGTTCATTTTCTAAAAAATGGTGCTGAGAAAAGAATATTAAAATTCTTGTATTGGAAGTACTTCAAACTATTTTCAAAGAATACTTAGTAGGAGTTGCATAGGGAGTCCAATAATTTACATGTGTTTGGTTATTACCCAGGGCCATAGGTCCCTGACAGATTTCATCGATGGGCTTCACAGGGTCTGTGGAAGCTCTGAATGATTTCAGTTAAAAAAAAATATATGTGGGTATATGACTTTCTGGAGAGTGAGCCTACAGCTTTTAAATGATACTCAATGAAGTCAAAACAGAAAATTTAAGCACTGCCAGTTATAAAACAAAATATTTAAAGTAACAAACATATTTATTGTATTAATAACTATGTGCTTGAGGCTACTGCACATTTCTGAAAGGACTAAAACAAGTAATTGCTAAAAGGCACAATATCACATGTATACGTTTAATCCATATATTTAAGAATAATCCGTTAACTGTACCAATAGTTCTGAATCATAAATGGATTAATTTGAACACCCTTACCCTTCTAAATAAGACATGAAGTAATAATGCAAATAACACATGCTTGTCAAAAGTGTGCCAGTATTTGCTTTCAATATTTTAAAAATAGAATACCATTTTATCAAACACAGACTTCCACTAAAATGGCAAATAGTTGGATGATGACTTTTCTGGACTGTAAGGACAATACTTATTTTAAATATCAAGTGCGCACTGTGTCTAACAAAACCAAAAATAGTTATTTTTCCCATTGTATAAGGAATATACTTTTTCTATCTTCCAAGTATATTGAGGAAAAAGAAATTAAATGAAATTAATCTTAGCATGCATCCTGTTATCTTCAAGATTAACTGAAATTTTATTTGAAAAGGGTAGAAATTATAATTGCTAATATACATTAATAAAAACAACTCCATGATCAGGAGTCTTCTGTTTGAGTTCCTACTATGAACCAGGAACTCTGCCAGATTTCTTCTGAATTGCAGCATATCATTAAATCCCACTTGGTATACAAAACTCCATTTTATCCTCGTCACCCTCCCCCCAAACCTAGTCACCTTACAAATAAAGAATGTAAGGGCAGCATGCAAAACACATCGAATTATGTGTAAAGACTCACTTGGCAAAAACATGCACCATAATATAGGTGATCAGTAGATATTTATAAAGTATGGAATCATCCTTTTTCTTATGACACATTTTAAAGTCACTAAACAGTTAAAGTAAGGATTCATTTACACTAACTAGAGAATTCTGAGTTTATTTATATATTCATGAGTAAATGGTTACTTGCACATTTTCAAAATCTAAGTGGGTATTGTGCTTTACTAAAGGAAATATGTTTAAATATCAATAACAGCTATATAAAAGTAATGCCCTCAGCCTATGATACTTAGATTAATAAAAATATTAATAAAAATTCAAAAGGCTCAAAAGGCTCTAGTTAAAAATTTAAAACAGCTGATAGGTTTAATTCAAATAATATCAAAAGTAAGTACTGGCATTAAAATATGTATTAAAATCTGATTGTATAGTAAATAAGTAGCCAATAGCACTTAACAAACAACAAAAATTAGGTTTTACAATATAGAAGAATTAACATTCCAATCATTCTCAATCTAAATAAAAATAATAAATAACATACATATATTCTTCCATATATATGCATAAATTATCTATATATAAATATATGAACATATACCCACACATATCTCTAAATTTAAGCATTTTATTTCTAGTCACCAAATACTTAAAAGTATAGACTACATTAGCTGGTATTGTTGATCAGAATACATTGGTGCCAGGAATAATATTCATTCCTTTTCCTCCAACTGATTCTTGTTAAAAATCACTTGCATCAAAAAAAAAAAAAAAAAACACTTGCATCTTTTAAATTATGACCAATAACTCTTATTTAACCTTTCAAGTTAATATCAGAATGCATGTTTGAGGCGAAATTAAGTGGTCAAAATGGTTTGGGATAATGTACTGTATTAATGTGTTTTAATATTACTAACAAAATATGCACTATTTATGAATTTAAAAGTGAGTAAAATCCTCGTAAGGAATGTATCTCATGAAAAAAATATAAAAGAAGAAGTGGATATAACTGTTGGATAGCATTAGAATAGGAAACAGCTGCAAATAACTAATCCAAAGGGGAAAATGCACATTTTGAATCACTTCACTTCTATGGAAAAAGCACCCTGTTAATCCCCGGCTTTTTAATATTTAAGATGCCAACAAGCCACCTGCCCAGCTCCTACTGGTCCTCACACTTGACTACTTCAGTATTCAAAAGATTTTCAGTACCTAAATGGAGAGTAAAAAGGTTTTCTGTTTTATGGGTTGCATCAGAATGTCAGTGTAAGCAAAAATATTTTCATATTTTTTATTTCATATTCATCAACTGCATTTGATGAATGGACCTGACCAACTTACTCTTTTTAAGGAAAAAAAAAAAAAAACACCTGCACAAACAAAATCAGCAAATAGGGCAGATGGGTTCAATCTCTCCGGGTTAAAATATAAATTTAAGAGCAACAGTAATTTTGTAATATGTATTTCATATTTATGATTACGTTTTCATCTCTGATATTTCAAATGAGTATCATTACAAAAAGAAATCCTTTCACATGAAAAATGTCAGGACCTTTTAAGGACATCTATGACTTTTTTTGCTTGTCTTTAACAAGTATGCATAAAATAATCAAAGTGCAACTGGGAATGTGGTTATAAAAATTCAGCTCCACTCCCCACTTCTGATCGTAGGAAATCTGAACATGAAACAGATATTTATCCCATCCAGCAATGTAGAGGTTCATGGGTTTCATGTGGAAATAGCCAGTAGGTTGTGTCCCAACAGGCTTCAAGGGTGACCTTAAGTACTGTGGCGAACTCACAACCAAACAGGGCTTTTCCTCACTTGAGAAATCTGAATTTTCTTAGCAAAAATAAGTGAGTCTGTCCCTCAGTAAACTAACTTGAACCAAATATGGGTATTTACATTTTCTGTATTTAGGGGTCTAGCCTTATCTTTTTAATAGGTTGTCAAAGGTAACACGCCAAACTTGAACTCTTAAATATCTACCTAATTTCTGTAAAGAAAGCATAAACAAGTTTGATTAACAGACCTGCATATATTTTCTTCACGTTACCTCCATGTTAACTGCTTCTCTGCATTCTAGGACACTCAGTAAAATTCCTTGACTTCCCAATTTGAGGAAGGAAGAAATTTGAGGGGGAAGCCCATCTTGTGTCTTTTTGCCAAGGTTCCACAGGTGTTAGCACTCCACCACTTAGGAGAACAGCCTCCCAACTAAACAGAGGCTAGCTAGTCACCACACCACATGTTGCAACTCATCATTTTATCAATAAGATCAAGTTCAGGGAACCCTTATTAGAAAACCAGAGAACAATTTCAAAAAATGCTCACAAACAAATTCAACACAAAATCTCCACATTGTACAAAACAATTTCTGAAACTTTATTGTGAATTTTAAGATACATTTAGTAAAGGATGTTTTCCTTAATATAATTAAAATAAATTGGAAAGAAATGCACACACTACTTTTTTAAAGCAAGGATAAGTACAGACTTTTGAAGCCACAATATATACAATTATATGAGTGCAATAAGCTTCCAAATACATTAGGTATATATCTGTTTAAATAAATAGTAAAATACTTGATTTGACATATGTGAGAGTCATACTGATTACACCAAAAATGTTTTACAAAATATAGCCAAAAATGGAATGTTATACATTTTGATATACAACTTTTTAAATACTTCATATATTTATTACTTAATTCAAATTATAGTGTACAAAAGTCCATTTTAATGAGGACAATTTTGTGTTTTTAACACTGTTCAGTAAATATAGATATTAAGATGCATCCCTATACATGTTACTAAATCCCCATCAACTTAAATCACTAGCACAGGGAGGAAAAAAATTCTACCAATTATTAACAGTAATAATTTTTATTGATAAATTACTAATGTAACACATTGCAACAATATTTTGGTTATTTTAAATCTTCTAAAATATATCACCTAATTCTTGAGGCAAATCGTTTTCGTGTATATAAAAACTTAATTTGAAACCAAAATAGAAAGATATTGCTACATTGAACTTATCTACTCTGCAGTATACTTATTTTACATAATACCTTCAGTTATCTGTTTTCAATTGGGAACGTTTTCCCTATAATTCTTTAATAATAATGCTTTGTGTAGTGCCTTAATATGAATCTCAAGAACTCATTCCACAAAGTAGCAATAGAATATACTGTATTGTGAATGGTACCTATAGAATAATGGTATTACAGGAAAATGTGACATTAAGTGTTTACATCTATAATTATTCATACATCGTAGTACAATAAGGGAAATTATTTTCAGCCACATTCCATCGTTTTTTAGCATATAGTTACATGTGACAATTTATTTGGAGTATGTAAAAATGTGGCTACTTTGCAGAAGTAAAACAATATAATTACCAGAGTGGTTTTTCTTTTTAATTGAAAACAAATGTTTTATTTTCCCAAGGGTTCTTTTAATAATAAAAGAATGGAAAAGGAATCAAACACATCCACCTATCTTAAAGTGGTGAAGTGGGAAGAAGGACCACTCAATGATCATTCTCTAGAAATTACTTAGCCAATAATGATTGAAAAGATGCATTTTGCATTTAATGAACAATGTGCTTATTTGACTATGTCTACAGAAACTGCCTGGTAATATCAGAACACAATTATAGAATGACTAGGAGCACATTATTTTCTTTTTTTACATATGAACTACAAAGCAATGTAAGGAAACCTATTATATGTGAACTAAACTTGCATTTTTATATTTTTAGAATATTTGGATATCAACATATCTAAAAACAAGCAAGCAAGTTAAATTCTCTAAACCTCCCCAGTATTTTAATGGAGCAGCACCACATGTCAAGCACCCAGTCAATCTCTATAACTCACCAAGTTGCCTTTTATTGGTCAGAATGAAAAGCATATACATTTTCTGTGAGAAGTCGGTTGATATTATTTGGGGGCTATATAGAGGAAACACAAAAATGCAGATTTTATCTACTTTTAGTCAGGCCATAAACTGTAAGGCACGAGCTTTGCCTTACTAAGGCCCCTTATTTTTTTTCATCAGACCTACTATATTTGTTGTATGTTAGAAAGAAATACACTGATTTATGGGGGGGGGGATTCCTTCTGTCCATATTTGCATTAGGGGTTGTGTGTGGGAGTGTGCTGGTATATTTTCAAGTTAATAAAAGTTAAATATAATTCAAGTAACATGTGATTGCCAAAGAGTAATCTTATTTCCTGTCCTGTAAAATCAACAGGGGTTAATTAAGCAAATTTCTATGTCTTCTCAATTCTTTGCACTTTAAGACCAGGACAGTAGCATAGCAATGATTCCTTTAACTACATTCACACTAAGTTAGACATTGCCAGTCTCTTAGCCACTCTCTTAGAATACTAGAAACTAAATAACTTCAAATACTCTTTCTTAATTTTTTAAGTTAAATAAACATAAATAAGGGTTCATAAGCTACAAATATCCCTAGGTATCAAATTTATTGAAAGTTTATAAACAATCATCTTATTTGTCTATATCTAGAGCTCCATCATTTCGGTTGACTGTATACTTCTATCTTAATGCCACTCTGTATGTCAAAACCTCATCTATAATCATTTCAAATGCCTTATGATTATTTGGCATACTCCTGATCTTTCATCTTTATAATTACTATTATAAGGGGTAATTTTTAAAAGCTTTAAAAAACATCGTGAGTTGCTAGAATCCATTGCTTGACCCATAAAAGTGATGCCAAGTAAATTATTTTCGTGTTGCTGTAGTTCACTTATGTCAATCTGTGCACAGCTTTCACACACATTTTGTGGTTTAAAAAAATCAAATGCATGCAATCAAGGAAAAGAAATGATCTATTGAATAGATATCTCTAATTAGAAATGGGTGTCCATTTGCCTTTTCGATCACATCACTGTTGAAAACCCACAACAGAATTTTTACTCTACTATGGTAATGTTGTGCAGCTGCATTAATCCTCTAAAAAAAAAAAGTCATACTGTCAAAAATCTAAATATTAGCACACCCATCAGAAATCTATGTAAAAATATGTTCCAGAGCTTGCAAAATTAAAACAGTAATTTTAAAACAGTAATTTTATCAATTTGCAATAAAGATGGTTAAAAAGTTCTCAGATAACTTGAGAAAATACACAGCCTTAGTAGTAGAAGGCAGTTAATGCTTGAACAACTCGGGAGTTAGGGGCACAGTCGAAAATCTGTGTATAACTTTTGACTCCCTGCAAAATTTAATAGCCTACTGTTGACTGGAAGCCTTACCCACAACATAAACAGTTGATTAACACATATGCTATATGTTATATGTATTATATACTGTGTTCTTACAATAAAGCTAAAGAAAAGAAAATATTAAGAAAATCACGAGAAAATAAGTTGACAGTATTGTACTGATAAAAAAAAATTCACATTAAGTGGATTTGAGCAGTTCAATCCCATGTCATTCAAGGGTCAACCGTATATTGCCATAATTCTATTGCTATCGTAGATAAGTTTTATAGCCAAAAAGGGAGCTGAAATCAAGGAAGGCTTCAATACGCTGTAGTTGAAATATTATTAAAACTTTTGGTAAGGTATGGAAAAATCTTTTCACTTCAGATATTTCTTACAGCAATATGTATATGATTGAATAGATTCATTGTGTATATTCATCGTATCTAACTTTCTTATTGTGGTCAGGCAAAGCATACCTTTCCTGTGAATGTTTTTAAGAGATAAAAGTGGTTGTAATTAAATGGACAAATCATATACTACATGCAATATTGGGTCTCCTTGTTGAACCAATCCTTGATACTTGTGAAAAAGTATTTATTTAATGAGAAGAAACATACCAGCTTAAGTTACATAGCTGTTTTTCACTTCCCATTTTATTCATTTTCTTGAAAGCTAATTCATTTTCCTGAATGTTCAAAGGTTGGGAATTGGTGTCCATGTGCCTTTTCTACCACATCCATGCAGAAAAACCACCACAGAACTTTCACTCCACTACTGTAATATTGTCCATTTCCATTCATCCTCTTGTGCCCTTCCACGACTTCTGTGAACTGATGTATATTAATACATAACTGTGGAGGTAGAAAGCAAAGTACCCGCTGGAGAGCCTCTGCTCTCCTCAAGGCAGAAATGTCCACTACTAAGACTATTAAATTTGGCTCTTGTAATGTCCATTTGGATGAAGCTTGCCTATCACAATCATAACCAACTAGCATAATGTCACTACAAATTATCACCAACACCGAGAATGTCGATGCAAAATTAATTTAGTTTCTCACAAGGCCTTGTAAATTTCTAAATAAGAAGAACTCCAGCCATATTTTAAGTTATCTAGAAAGTGGGAGCAACACATCATGTTAAACAACCATGTCTGTATGCCAGGGTTTTAGTTTCCAAACCCCAACTGGGAACTCCATCATAAGACCGTAACCTATTGCAAAACCAAACAGGATGGCAGTCTTCTACTTGAACCCGATAAAAAGAGATTACTAAAAGTGTTTACTTTTATGTTTGGTCTCATTAAACATGAGTTACATCAAAACAGTATAATTTAAAAAAAGATTACTTCTCTAAAAATGACTCTTTAAACAAATATACAAAAATCATTCCTCACATCAGTACCGCAAATTGATTTCCATTCTTACATATTTTATTGAGTTCAAAGTAAACTTGCCTGTATGTCTTTGAAGTCCTATCTGAGAATTATGTTTTTCCAATGTCTTACCTTAATAATTTAAACTAATGAAATCTTGCCATACTCTAGTTCACTGACAAATTACCAGGTAAACTTAGGTTTCTTTCACAAATGGGTGATCTGAAAGTATGCCCTTACCAAATACTTGTTGCCTAATTAGGAACATGAAATCTACTTCGGTCAACATGTTCAATCCTGCTCTTTAATTAAAATAATTGAAATTTTTCTGCCAATTAAAGCTTATTAGTAAGGGTCATCAAGAAAAAGCTACTGCCCCCAAATCAAACTAAGCTTTAAATAATAATTGAGTCCACACAATCAAAATGTAACTTTAGCTTTAAAACTACAGGTTTTGGAAGTGTAAGTCAATCTGCTTGTGTCATATCAAAAAATTTGTTCAAAGAGATAATTTTTTTATTGTTTAGGAATGTGACAGAATTTATGTTCTAAATAACAATAGCATTCATGAAAATTATTTAATGACCCCCGTGCACTAGACACAATGGACAGAAAGGTTAGCATGTTGTTGTTACAAGATCACTCTCCTTTGCCAGATGGAATAAGGAAAGTTGTGGACGCGTAACTCCTAGCTATTCATTTTAACCTTCAAATGTACCTCAAAACTGCAACTTTCTCACCTAGAAGTTTTATTGTAATGCATCCATTATAAGAATCAACAAAAAAGAAATTTTATTTGACTATAGGGCTGAAATCATTCTCTCCAGTTCTCAGGCTTAAGGAGGAGGTTGAAAGTCCAACACATGGTTGGCAAGTGTTTACCACCTACTGTGAGAGTTTTAAGCAAGGAGGCATTAAACCAGTAATAAAATATGATATGTTTATACAACTGTATAAAATTAATGGATAATTTTTGTGGTTGCAGGTGATAAAACTGAAAAACCTTATGAAAGGGCTAAAATTTAATAAATAATACTTATATGCATGTTTCTAAAGAGATGTGAGGTTGTGTTCTCACAGTGCACTACAAATAGGAGAAGGTCCATGCTGATCTTAGCTGGCAAGTTTGTGCAGGGGTGGATGGTGGTGGGTACTTCTGACCCACTCAGAAACAGGGGCTGGAATATAGTTTTTTAAAAAAGTCAGAAAGCATCATTCTAGCCTAGAGCAGAAGAGAGAGATCTTTTTGTTATCACTATAGTTTTACAGTTTGACCTCCCCCTCTTCTACATCCCTTCTTATCGGATACGAGTAGTCTAAAAAAGGATAATCAAAAAACTCTTGTTCTATTTTGAGATTAGCAGAATGTTTTAAATTCACTGCTAAAATCCACTGTTGGTGAAAAGTATTCAGAATCCTACTGCCTAAAAGATATAAACGCTTTTCCTACTCTTCCACTCTTCCTCTGTACTGTCTGTGAAGGTTCACGGGAAACCAGAAAAACCCACACATGCCTCAGGTACGGCCGCATCATCATGCCATGTGCTCAGTGGCAAAATGTATACACAAAGCGATTAAAAACAAAACACATTATACTTTGTCCTTTTTTACCTTCACACAAAGAATTTATTTTTGGCACAACTGACTCTGTGATGCATCACAATTTTATTTTTTTAACTTAAAGTTCAATTGAGAGGCAGTATTGCCTAGCAACTATGAGCAAAGCTTCTGGTAGAACACTGGGAGAGTTCAAGTCCTGAACTACTCTCCACCTACAAGAACTGTGACCTTAAGCAAATCATTTAACTTATTCTCAGATATAAAAGAGGGATATTAATAATAGTACCTGACTCACAAGGTCACTGTTCTCATTTAAGGAGTTAATACACGGAAAGGGTTGAGAAGAATGCCAGGCATACAGTGAACACTCAAGTCAGTGTTGGTTATTATCATTACTGGTGTTGGAAATCTAGTTTCAACATATTTCAGAAATAAAGAGATAATGGTGCCAAAGTGAATATTGTGATCTTCTTCTCCTTTAGAGCTCCAAATGTCCCCCATTCCTCCTGTGAAATGGTTTGCTATTTAGCTGAAATTAGTGTGGTTTATTTTGGCCAGTTACTTTTATATATATTTAGAGCATGTTTACATCTTTTAGTAATAAAGTAATGACTAATCATGTTAAAGTACTCAATAATTAGTTTCAACCTCAGTAACATACTATTAGGACTAATGAGTTTACTCTTCTTAACGTTAGCTTTTCCTCTGTATAGGCTACTCTAACTCTGTTGTGGCTATCTAATGTTGCTTTTGTCCAGATTCCTAATGAATTTCTTTTCCAGGCAAAACATTGGAACGCACAGTCTACACAAATTCATTAATATACAAGTATCCAATTCCAAATCAGATGCCAACGGGCATCACTCTCTTTGTACTTTTACAATAGAGGACTGATTTGATTAATCATATAGCTGTGATTCACTGTATTGTCCCCAGAATGGCTCATACTGACAATGCTCCATAAACTCACAGGATTTTAAGACTTGGCCTGTCCAGCTTCTCACCTTGCCAGTGACTGCTTACATCTCATTCCATCAATTACTGCTCAAAATAGCTAAGATGCCTCTTAGGGAAGAATCACAGGATATTCATTTGACACTTAATCTATGTGGCTTATTGTTTTCCTTTATATTACTTTTAGAGTCTTTATAATTTGCTGTTGCCTGGGTTAGTAAAATTAAATAGTTTGGAGATTTTATTTTGAATTACCTCCAAATGACCTTATATTCGTGGAAGAAAAAATTTTAAGTATCAGGTCCACATAGCCATATGGCTAAGAAAGGCATCTCTGTTACACATTCAAGATGTGAGCATTGAATGAAGCTGCTTAATATGAAAAACAAACAAACAAAAAAAGTGTCTTGTGACCAACATGTGGCATTTCTGGAACTACATCTCCTCCATCTTTGTCAACTCCTAAACACATCCACCTACAGTGTAAAAATAGCCTTTTTGTAATACCTCCAGCAGAAACACTGATATAACTGTTCTTTCCTAAAGTTTTTATAAGATGACAGAGCACAGTGCAGTAAGTCAGAATAAATGGAAGCAAATTTGAGGTTCAGAAATCATCGAGGTATTAGATATTAGTATAAGCATTCCTATGCTACTGTTCAGGTTTCAGAACTATCCTGAAAGGCCCCCTCTCTGTACTGTTCTGGAGAGAATGTGGTAGGCTGCTCTGTTGTGGTAAAACATAGTTACAGTATATGTTCCTGTAAGCAAATAGCACTTGTTGTCTGACATTTAGGTGGTATATTTGGGGGCTACTTCAGTTAATTTGCAAATCAATCTTTTTAATCCCAAACTTGATTTTCCTTCAACAATAGATTGACAGTTCTGATTATTTACATTATTTCTTCTATTTAATCCTATTTTGTGTTTGAATAAACATGCTGCCAATAAAATCAACAAGCATTAGGTTTAATTAACTTTTCCAGGATGTATCCTGATAACAAACACCACTGTCAATCTAAATGGCCACTGTTTGACTTTTC
Organism: Nyctereutes procyonoides; assembly: GCF_905146905.1. NCBI lineage: Eukaryota > Metazoa > Chordata > Mammalia > Carnivora > Canidae > Nyctereutes > Nyctereutes procyonoides. The sequence goes on from NW_026575121.1 coordinate 22,087,915, forward strand.
AAAAATTATATTTACACATTACCCCAAAACTATGTATCTCTAATATTCACAAAAGTTAAAATACTAAAATTCATCTTCATGCTTTACTACAGAAAAAAATTCAGAGTAGTATTATTGATCAAAGTAGGGTAACTACATACTGTTTTAACTGGATAATTTTCTAATCGAATTATAAACACCAATAATCTGTTTGAAATTTTTAGAGTTCTTCTGTTTTGTGCTTTCTGATTCAGGAGGAAAAAAAGTTAATTTTCTAGCTCAGAAGGGAAAATGAATCAGGCAGAGACCTCAAAGAAGATAAAGGCAATGCTATGTTATCAACATTAAGGCAAGAGAATGATAACAGAGATCAAACAAACAACGGGGATATTGCAAATTGTTCATTGTCAGGAGAGATTGAACCATAGGGTTTATTTTGTAATTGTTTTTCATGAGTCAATGTCAACATTGATTTGCACTGTTTGAACATATATCAAATGATAGAAAGAAGTAGGCCGGACAGATATTGGGTGATATGAGGAAATCTGCCAAAGAGGATGTCTAAGTATTAATTAAAGTCATAGTTCAATTTTTAATAGAAATGAAAAAAATGGCTGAATTTGATGATATAATTTTCAGATGAGAAAATGTAATTCTCAAAATGCTAAGTGGAACTTCAGCAAAATATAAGTGTTTTTGAATAGATAGGATTGTTGCCAAAAATTAGAAAGCAAGAAGTACCGAAGTTTTACAAATAGGAAAATCCATCTATTTTAATAACCCCTACTGGTTCATTTTCTTTGGTACAGCAATGCACAGTCACAAAAATCATAGTAAGCAATAAATTAGAACTATGTAAAGACACCAAGTTAACAATTACCGTAATGATGAGATTGACACATTTCTGATCGATCATATGTAGAAACTAGCTACTCAAACAGAGTAGCATTCATGTGATTTCCATACCAATCCTTATATATCTGTATCTATTTTACTAAGTTTAATGTATACTGTTTCTTGGTACTAAATTAGCTTAACTAACTGTCCATATTTTCACATTGAAAAATGGATTACATTAGTTATGTGCTTGGTCATATCAACAAATTTATCATTTCCCACCAAATTATTTTATTAAGTATATTTAAGTGCCATTACACATTTTATTCCTAAGGTGTACACATTCCTAAGGTTTCAATTTTGTAGCTCATTTAGGTTGGAGTAATTACTTAGAGATAGTTGCCTAAGTATCCACAGAACAGTTGGAAAGATCTTTTTGGAGGTAGGCACCATCTTGATGGTTATCACTGAAGCCTAACTGCATTTAAAATAGTACATTTTCTGGCAGTAAACATTTATCTTAAAAAAAGGTCTGCACAAGAAAGTGCAGGTGAGGCATTAAATGCACCATTTTTATAAAAAAAATTCTGTTTGAATACTATGTCAGAATTTTGAAATTACCTGCTCATATAAACATTATCCATATGTAAATTAGTGTTTTAGAAATGATTAAAGTTAAAAATATTATAGTCTGTCTTGCCTGAAATATAAAGCTCACTGATGACATTTTCTTCGGTGATTAAAGGAAACCAAATCTTCAGGATATCACTGTTTCTCAATTTAAGAACAAAATATACAATGAAGGTCTCAATTTTTCAACATCATTTCATTGCATTAATTCCTTGAAATATTGTGATAACTATTCATAAGAAAATAGACTTGCCCAACTCATAACCATCTGGAGGTAAAAGCCAATTAAACCAAACATTTATTCTAGCAAGAGTTTAACATCTATGTTTCATTTAAGCTTAAATCTTTTCAAAGGGTGAAGGCTGTTTTGCAGAATATCATGATTCAAAATGACCCTTTAAAAAGGGATCTCTAAAAAAAAAGGGCGGGGGATCCCTGTGTAAGTGGAACTCCATTTGTAGAGGACACTGTCTTCTTCAACTTAGGTTATTATTCAACATTATCAATGTGTGCCATGTTTTTAAAGTGATTTTTAATATAGCAAATACGCTAATCTCATAGTTACAAAAATGAAGTTTTCTCACAACTATATTTTATTAACACCTTTGCCTGTAGAAGACGTGTGATTTTAAGGATGAAAAAGTGTATTTCCCTCTAAATTAACCAAAGGATAAATTTAAATGTGGCATTCTTATAATTAGAGTAATAGATCTTAGAATTTTATTACCCTACTGAAAGATCAAGTCTCTGGCACTAGTTAAGAAAAAGATTTCAAAAAATATATTTCAGGGAAATGATGACATCAATTTAAAACAGAGAGAACTCATATTTTAAATAAGGGAATTCCAAGAAAAAAAAGTATTGTGTTTAAAACCCACTGGAATATTTTAAAGCAAAAGGAATGTCTTATTTTCTTAAAAATCTTTCTCTCTCATATGGTTTCTGGATCACAGCAGTGACTCAATAGATGTCTGTTGAATAATAGAATTAATGAAAAATAAATATTAACATACATATATCAGTAGATCCTATTACAGGTCTTTGGCAGGAAGAATTCATAGTTATGTATTTTTTAAAAAGATTTTAAAAATTCTCAAAAAAATACACATTTAAAACTGTAGGATATAATTCTGGAACAAGTTTTAGTATCCATTAAGGAAAATATAACATGGTGTAGTAGTCTAGTGATAAAGGCTAGAAATTGTCTACTTGCAAAGCTTATGCCCAAATAGGAATTCAACCTGGAAAGGTCCCTCACATAGCTACAGGAAAAAAAATCAAGTGGACTCTGTTCACAGAGGGAGAGATGTGAGAATTGCAGCACAAAAAATATAATTTTCTTCATAAAATAAGTGTTTGGTCATTATCTGAACTGTAATTTATGTATACTTCCTGGGATGCACAATCACTTCTCTATTCTAAGAGTTAACAGAGGTGTATCATTGAAATGGACAACATAAAATGATGGTCATCTTGATTTATATTTATGTACATATAGTATACATTTATATGTACTTGATGCCATGAGAAGACTAAATATTTTTTATAAAAAACAATAAATCTAAAAAAAACAATAAATCTAAATCTTTAGAGTCTGATTCTTGCCACTTAAAATGCATTTAACACCTTCATTTTGTCTGATTATCTCCATGTTTGCCCTTGTGGTGGGATTAAGTAAAATTTATTGAACATCTAGTATATGCCATGCTATAATCTTTACAACTCCTTGAAGTCTGATAACTCAAGGTAACATCCATACTATGTCCCTGCTCTGCTCACGATCCCACTGCTGTAAGATAGAACATCTTAGCATAAAACAATCAGTACTCTAAAGGAAATCCTGCCAATGTGCTATATCTGTTTGATTCAAATTTTCCAAGCACAAGGAGTAAGTTTGCATATTGTTTTTGTTCTAAAGTCCTTTTTTTCTTACTTAGCCACTATCTGTATATAAAATTAGAACTACCCAAAAAGCCAATACAAAAACAATTTTATCACACTGAGAAGATAGTAAAGGTCAGTAAGACATTAAAATTTTAATTTCTACAACCAAGTCACAATGAAGCAACTAAAAATTGGCCAAATCTACTTATTTAGTTGATAAAGTTAATTGAATTAGTAACAAATCCCCACTACATTCTGCTCCAAATCCAAATCAATAACTTCATCTTGATGATTTCAGCTAGTCTAACACAAGGCAATGATTCTGACTCCAGGATATTTAAAAAAGGTATTTTTCAGATGCTATCATATCGTGTTATATTTTCATTTGTTGGATCCCATTTATGTTATTATGTCACCCACAGTTTCAAACAATATAGGCCTGCATATTTAGACATTAAAAACTTGCTTATAAGTGAATATAGATTACTTTAAAATAAGAAAGGAAAAAATCTATTGATTTTTATGCTTCTGGCTTACATATGATGAATCCCAGAAATATGATCCATATACTCCAAGGCATTTTAACTAGTTTGATTACACCATGGATGTCATTACTTCAACAGAGATGCTTTCTAGTCTATGGAATAATTGGAAGCAAAAACCAGCAGGTTTCAAATGGCTCCAGCTGTGTTAAGTACTGACTGTGAAACAGATTCACTCTCTTATATGTTGTTTTGTAATAGGAGTGATGTATAAGGTGAAAATCCCCAGACGGGTGGAGCTCCGATGGGTAATCAACAGGGAAGTAAATTAATAACAAATGCTAAAAGCAGAATAAGTTTAAATACAACATGCGAATGAAAATGGTGAAATACTCAAAATGAAAGACAAAGCAATTATATAAATGGGAAACAATAGGGACTAAGATTCAAAAGAAAGCAGAAGATCCTGTCGGCACTATTCTGATGCTGTTGTTACAAGATCAACTTTTCAGAAATCCTACATAACCCCCCCCCCACCCGCCTTCCAAAAAGTGTTTTAAACCAAAGGCAGATTAACAAAGATAACTTGCTTATTAAAAAGATATAAAACTCAGATTCCAAAAAACCACCAAGAACAAAACTACGAGAACAGGAATTAAGTGAAATCAGCACCTCTGTCAGTGGCAAGCTGATATCCTTGCACAGAAAAAAAGAGAAAAGCAGATAGGTTTTGTTTTGTGTGAGGTTTTTTGTTGTTGTTGTTTGTTGTTGTTGTTGTTGTTGTTGTTTAATGTCTGCCTACCGGAGGCCAAACATTTAGAGGGGTCCATGTACCCATTCACTTAATCTCAAGATAACCTTATGGCTTAGGCATGATCACATTCATTTTACAGACAAGGAAAGCTAGGACTGGTATATTTAAATGAAGTGCCCAATGTCACAGTTTTTAGTAGCAGTTCATGGAGTCATTTTTCCTACTCCAAATATCAAATTACTTCTTGGGTCTCAGTTTTTTTTTATCTGGAAAAAGAATTAAATAGGCCAAATAGTCTCAAAGGCCCATTTGAGTCTTGAGAAACTATTCTGTGAGTTCTTTTAGACACCAAATTTATCTTTCTAAAATTAATATAGTAGCTAGACACTGCTCTAATCACTATTCAATTATTATTTTGCTTCTTTTTATAGAATTCATACATGATTCTAGGGTGATGTCTGGCTGACTCAAAAGATTATTAAGGGAACTTTAATGTAACAAGTTTTTTTCTTACTTCTAAATCACCTGTCCCTATCAAGCAGGTAACAAAGTAAATCTATTGATCACTATGTTTAGAGGTAATTACTCAATAATCTAAGTATTTAAAGATTCAAGTCAAAATTTCTTTCTTTTTTTTTTGTTCTTTTTTTTTTTATGATAGTCACACAGTGAGAGAGAGAGAGAGAGAGAGGCAGAGACACAGGCAGAGGGAGAAGCAGGCTCCATGCACCGGGAGCCCGACGTGGGATTCGATCCCGGGTCTCTAGGATCGCGCCCTGGGCCAAAGGCAGGCGCCAAACCGCTGCGCAACCCAGGGATCCCTCAAATCAAATTTTTTTTTTAATTTTTATTTATGATAGTCACAGAGAGAGAGAGAGAGGCAGAGACACAGGCAGAGGGAGAAGCAGGCTCCATGCACTGGGAGCCCGACGTGGGATTCGATCCCGGGTCTCCAGGATCGCTCCCTGGGCCAAAGGCAGGCGCTAAACCGCTGCGCCACCCAGGGATCCCTCAAATCAAAAATTTTTATGAGAAAGGTTAGAAGAAAAGGAATCTGGGACCTCTGGGTGGCTCAGTCAGTTAAACATCCACTCTTGGTTTTGGCTCAGGTCACGATCTTGTGGTGGGTGAGATGGAGCCCAGCATTGGGCTCTCCACTCAGTACATAGTCTGCTTCAGATTCTTTCTCCCTTTATCCCTTCCCCCACTCATGCTCTCTCTCTCAAATAAATACAATCTTAAAAAAGGAATCTGATTGTTTTTTTAGTTCATCCTTTCGTTTTCCATTATATCTCAATATATATTTTTTAAAAAGGTATTATGATGGGCAGACATAGTGGTGTGGAAGAAATTAAGGAGAAGATGGAAATTGGAGATATCTGATTATGTGACAGGAAAGTATTTCCATTAGAATCAGTAGTTTGGCAGTTTTCTAATTTTCTGCTTCCCTCTGATGTACATGCAGAAATCATTGAGTCAAGACACTGATAAATGATACAAAGGTGTACTATATATGTTAAAAAATCAAAATGGTAAAATGCAGAGTCTAAGACAAGCTATACAAGCTCATCCATAGGACTGGATTAAGTTAGACCTCCAGAAATATGAATAGAGGGGTGCCAGAGAGACCATAATTTCTTAGATTAGAGAGCATAGTGATTCCTCGGCCACAAAAAATTCTTTAAACTAATTAGAGCTTTTGTCATCAGGACACACATGTTATAGAGGAAAATATGTACGGCAGCTAAAGTCAAACATTCACTCTCTCCACATATATTTTATTCATTTTGGCCTCTGTCACAGCAGCAATGGATACAGATGAACTTCTCTGTGTCATACACTTACCACATTTTAATGTAATCTAGAGTCAGTTTACTAGGAGGTAATTTGTAAAGAATAATTTTGAGTGCACTGAGTTGCCTTATAATATGTTTTTAAATATATATATATATATATATATATATATATATATATATATATAAATGAGTTGCAACCCTTTGCAATGAAAATATGTCCCTAATGAAGAAAATGTTTCAAACATATATAGCCTAAAAATAGTGTTTTACAAGTAAAAGTAGGCCACCACATATAAGGAAGAAATACCAGAGTAAAGGTAGGGTTGTAGCCTGGAAATAAAAGCCATTGGCTTTAGCCATGTGACTTGGAAAAAAAAAAAAAAAAGCCCAACATATTTTCTGAATCTCAGTTTCTACATTAGCTGAGAGAGAAGGGAACATCTTCCTTATACGGTTATGGGGATTAAGTCAATGCAACTGCTATACACACAGCAAGTACAACGCCAATATCGGCTCCTCTCTCTCGGTTAGGCCAACATTTCCTGAATGCCTACTAAGTTCACTCTTAGGCATCGTTGTAGATTTGGTCTTGGAAATACAAAGGTAAATAAGATACATCTCTTACTTTAAGGAACTTGCCTACAGCCACCGTAATTATTAAGCTTTAAATTATGATATAGCAGTATTTGACTTAACGGAGTTACCACTTGAGACTGAAGGATCATGAGGAACGAGGACCGTGTTTTGAACAATCCTGAATATACGCCTGGGGTTGCTACTGCATTGGCTAGAGTGGATGCACAGCCTTGCCAATAACAGATGGTCCTACAGGAATAGTTTAAACCCTGAGGAGCGTTGCTTCCAGTATCATCCAGAAGTCAATAACCTTAGCGAAAGCAGAATTTAATTGTCTAAAACAGAGACTTGAGGTGTCAAAATGATTTTGCTTAATTATTACCATGTTTAAAAATCAATCAATGAATTCAACATATTTTGCCGTCTCTGCTTGGCAGAAGATTTTGCTGTCAAGACCAAGAATGAGCTCATGTCAAACTAAAATATCCTAAAGACTGTGTCTGTTTTTACTACAACTTAATGTAATTTTGATACTCATTTCAATTCTGCAGCAAAAAGAGAATTTATTTTTATAAAAATTCTAACATCTTTTTTATGTTGGAAATTTGAAGATTAGGAATGCATTGGAACATTAATCCACACAGTTAAATTTAACATTACTTCTTCACCTTGAAAATGGTTATCAGTAAGAAAAACTCAATTTTAAAAATTGCAAAGGAAAAAAAGATCGAGATTTTCTATTTCTAGGAAGAAAGGACACATTGTGGGTGTTTTGATACTTTACGGATGTTCTTGAGCAAAACACACAGACATGCAGAATAGATGTGCAGAAAAAATTCTGCATCATTTAAAAATCTCTCAAGAAACTTAAGAAAGCAGGTGTATATTAAGTAACATAAATGAATATAATCCACCTAGTGAATGACATGAAGTGGAGCAAAGAAAAGTCGCCAGTGCAGGTGTGTTCACAGCTGACAAACAGAAGGAAGGCTATTGTGATTCTAGGCTTCCAATGTGAAAATTGGTTCAAAGACATGAATATATGACACAGGAGGGCATCAACTCACAACTCAGAACTCACTCCATTTTGTCTCCATTTGTCACTTGCACCTTCTACAAAAAGTTTCCTGCAGAATCCTATGTAGCTGTGTATTTGAAAGTCCTCAGCATGCAACTCCTATCACACAGAGGCACAGACTGGTTATATCCTCCGAATCCAAAAGACACCAGTATTTTTTTTTTTTCCCAAAGAAAACATCTACTACAGAACTCCTGTCAGCAGAAGACATTTTCTTCCTATAAAAGATATGGTTTCATTTTCTATATCCTTCTGTGTTTCCATTCTTCTCCATATTGAGGTTTGTTTAATGAGGGAAAAACCTCATTCACTGAATTGCGGTTGCTATTGTCTTGCACAAAAAAAACGTTTTTGTTTTAAAAATCAATCATCTATGATGATTCTCAGCAAGTCCACTGTACCTACTGTGGACTGCACATGGATTATATGCTCTTTCTGGTAGGCAAAAATATAGGATTTGTAAAATCATTTCAAAATATGCATGGCTATTTCCACTAATTTATATCTAACGGGGCCAAAGACATTAAGTATTAAAGAACTGCAAGGCATTCTACTGAGCACTGTCATGAAGGTAAATGTATTGAAATGCACATATGTCTGGAACGAGATGCTGTGCTACGGATACACAGTATTTACAAATGGAGCAAAGATGAATTCTAAAAATACAGCCTGAGAAATGTTTCCATATCAATTCCTAGGAGGATCAAAGCACTCACTTAGTAGCCAGCCCTCTTCATTATGGTAATGCTATAGTTTTACAGATACCTAGGGTTTTAATCTGATTTACATGTAGAGGAGAATCTATGCACACACAATTGAGGGTTTCTTCTCAGGAAGAGTTGAAAGCCAGACCACAGGCATCCAGAGTGCTGAAGGTAAGTGTGGGCAGGCCTGCACTGTCCACTTGGCATCACTAGATTCATCAGAAGGCAAATCTGTCTATTCTAAGGCATGTGTTTGGCATTTTTATTCTTTCAGACACTTCCAATGTTTCTGCATTTGGAAAAAATAGGCAAGACTAATTCCCTGGGCTATAAATCACTCTAATGCGGAGGGGAAATGTGTTAGCTAGTTGTATTACAAAGCCTTTACTTCATATTTAATAGGCACCTGCGATACCGGCATTATACAAAGCTCTCTACTTTGCAAATCTTTAAAACCCCACTTAATTTTCAGCACTGATTTCCTGCAATCTAAGAGCTTATGAAGGGTTCACTGTGTTCATACAGATCTATGCAAAATGTGCCAGAACTTCCCTGTCTGTGATGGCATTCATTTGGAGGTGAATCCCAAATTTCTATCACTGGCATGCTTATTTCCGACCAAAATAAATATTCTTAGAATGAAAGCTGAAGATTAGGAGGACAAAAAAAGGAGGCAGAGTAACTAGCACTGGGCGAGATATATGCAAATATCAGCTCAATGACAATTCTTCATACCATTTACAATTGAAGCTTAAAGACCCAAATACTCTGCAACCCATTAGTTTCTCAATATCCTGGAAGGGATTAGAGTATTTCTTAATCAACTGCTAACAGACTGAAAAAGGCCAGAGACTGGATATTCGCAGGCAGTGCAACACTAAAAGGCAGAGATGGTCAGATAGAAAGACAAGCGATGGAAGAATGTTAAAATACACGATATTATACAAACATGGCAAATAGACCAAATTTCCATCTCCCTGCAGCCCATATAATTAAAAAATCTATATAAATTAATGAGTGGTGAGGTTGTGGTAGACTCCTTTTAAGAAAAGGTAAGTTAATTTCACTTGTTTTCTCAAGGAATTCCGGAATAATGAGCGTAAAACGACTAGAAAGAATTAATCAAATATGCCTCAAAGACCATGCTTATATCTTCGCCACCCCCAGCAGTACAGGTGGCTCCAAGTCCATCATTTTAAAGTGTTGTGTGCTGATGGCGCTGTAATCAATCAGACTGTTAAAGATCAGGGGAAATATTTTCACATGCCATTTAAATAATGGATATGTATGTAAAAACACATCCCTAATGAATGACTTCAAGTTTTGAATGCCTTAAAGTCATATTACGGCTTGGAACAGTCTACTAGTTCTGCTACTGTTCTTGTCTATAGGATACAAACTGTCTAGAGGACAAAAATATGAGTGAGAGATTAAATATGGGTTGTTTTCCCAGCTTGTCCCTGCCATCATTCTTCACTGTTAAGGAAGGGTAGTTGTTTTACTTAGGAATTTCCATTTTAATCAATCTTGGCTTAGGGAAAAAAGAATATAAATCAAAACCAAAATGTCAATCATAGTAATATGTCTTTCTTGTTCTATGTTTCTGATGACTGACAGCCCAATAGGTTTGTATCAAACAAAGGTAAAAAGCATGTGTTCCTTTCCAAATGAAATGTTTGACAGATTGAACAGCTATCTGAAATAACTGATGAAATCTTAAATAGCAGAGTCTTTACATGAGAGATCTCCTTTCTACATTCAGATTTTCCTCTGTGATCTGATGCAGATTTGAGGGATCCTAACTATTACAAAGAATTTATCACTTTAGCATCATTAGTTATTGAACTACTCTACCTCCAGATACTGAAGACTTCAGAGTAAGCCCCTTGCTGATTTGCATTCTCAAATTCTCACTAACATCTGGCCTGTGATTAGAGTCATAGTTAAAAAAAAAAAAAAAAAAACACGCAAACTTTAGGGCCCTGGTATATAAAATTCTGGAAAAGATATTAAACATCAAATCAGCTTTCAAAAAAGCCAAACTTTAAAAATCCATGTTAACTAATTCTTAGTTTCCAACTACCTCGACTATATAAGATATTAACTGGTTTGTTAATATTAGCAGGAGACTAGTTTGAATAGAGGATCTCCATCAAGAAACCACCACCCTAAATTCAGAGAACACTTACCACAGGGATTTTAAGTGAAAGTGGTAAATAATCCATCAAACTCAGTTCTGTTTTGGTCTGTAACAGTATGCAAGCTAAGAGTTCGACTCTGCCAAAGCCAAACTGAGAAAGTACTGAAAAAGAGCAGGATAGTTGACATGGCCCTCGATCCTATGAACACTTGATCTGCTACTTCTGGACCAATATGACCACTGTAGTTTTTAGCATTTGGGGGATTTCTGCATTCCTACCCAACCAAAACACAATCAGAAATTAAAAAAAAAAAAATCTGAATAACAAAATAAAACTGTGAAAACAGAGCTTCTGAGAAAATAATTTACAGGTCTCATTTTCATACCTCAGTACTGTCATGTAATCTAATAGGAAAAATAATTCAGAGGCCAATTTTGGGGGGCATAGTTTACACACATCTCATGTATGTCAACATGAAAAATGAAAGTTCAAGAGTCAAACTAATTCACAATTAGTTATAAGGAAATGTGATTTTAGGTTTGAGGCTTTTCATTAAATCCAAATTCTATTTTACTATTTCACATATATTTCAATTTGTGCTATTACGAGAAAATGCATTATAGCTTGAAATATTTAGTAAGACTACGCATATACCATAAGAATATAACACATTATTACAAGTACAATACTTGCAAGGTAATTTTAATGATGCTAACGCCTGTTCTGTGACACCATAAGGATGACTCATTTGAAATTAAAGGAACATCAGTTTAGTGTTCCTATATATAGAAATAATTGCAAAATTTAGTAGATAATATTTTAACTACAGAAATTATTTTCTCTATGTTAACACATATTCAGTAATCAGAAGACACATCTATGCTTAATTCGATGGCAACTTTTATTTTTACTCTCTTTAAGGTTATTAGCAATGAATACTAAAATACACCTTGAATTTTATAACTTAGCTGTATCAATTTGAAAAAAAAAAATCAAGTATTTGTCCCACAAACCCAAGAAGAAAGGTGGCCAGTTTGAATAGATGGCCCATCCTCATTTCAAATTCCTGAATCAGTCCAAGGGGTCTGGGTATCCTTTGCCTCATAACTGACTTCATGATCACAGGGCACTTAGCCAAAGGGAAGGAGTAGAAATAAAAATCACAACTGACAGCACTTTAAATATAACTTGCTTTGGGGGGGAGCAATTTTTCTCCACATGCCACCTGTGTTCAACTGTCACGATACACTGCAAAAATTTAGTAAAGTAACTCCAAGTTTTTTACTAGCCTCACATTAGTTAAGATTTGCTCCCTTCACTTTCAATTGCATTTTTTCACTCTTCTAAATACAATTCTATGACTGTCTTGAGCCTTTTACATGACATAGCATTTTAGTGGCTGTAGTGGGATTACTCAAAAATGAAAAGTTATCATAAATATAGCATAGTATCTTTAAATGATTGGGAATAGAAGCAACTCCCTTTACACAGTACAAGTATATGTATATACTTGAGTATAGCATGCATACACGTTTTCAATGTACAATTTCTTCAATATATACACAGATGTATATAGGAGCCGATACTCTCAGTTGAGAACAGTGAAAGTCAGGATGTTTAAACTCTAAAATAAGCATTTCATTTAGAAAATTAAACATGACTGTTTACCCAGAACCAAACTCTAGTACAACACTCACAGATTGTGTTATTACTGGAAGAAGTTGTCAAATGTAAATAGGTCACTTAAAAAAAAAAAAACAACAACAAACATTTTCATTCATACCCCCACAAAAAACCACACTGGGGCCAAGAAAATTAATTCCCCAAATGCTGTCAACCGGATTGGGAAATAGCAATAAACAGCTTACTGTAAAACCCCTCCAGCTACAATAAAACAGCTGTCAATAAGTGAGCCGAGAGCTGGACTGTACACAAACAGGTACTCTGGAAATGATCATCTGATAGGGAAGGGAGCTGAGGTTTCTGATTCCAATATGCTGAGGCAGTGGTTCTCAAAGTATGGTCCCTGGGCTAGTAGCATCCACATGGCCTAGGATCTTGTCAGCAGTGTAGATTTTCAGTGCCACTGGGGGTTTAACCCAATGGCGCTGACTCAGAACCTCTGGGAGAGGGGTCCAACAACCCATGTTTTAAGAAGCCCTCCACGTGATTCTGAGACACTTTAAAATGTGAAAACTTAATGTCATACATTATAAAAATCATATCCATTAAGAATATATTTCCATTTTAGTAAAATACACCAATGAGCTTTATCACTGAAAGCCTTACCAGAATTAATTATGTTGTCATCCTCTTAATCCTGTAAGAGTGAACTTTGCTTATTTCTGAATAAATATCAAAATATGATCTTGCTTTTCTTTTCTTTTTTTTTTTTTTAAAGGGACATTTCACTCAATCTGTGAATGCTAAGGGTACTTCCAAAAATTCATGTGAAACAACTGGTAGAAAATCCAGTGACAGATTTGCTATATTCGAGGAAAATGAAAGCTTAGTGAAACAAAGTGGATGAGGAGTGTGGTTTACAACGTTCTTTGCGGGGTCACACAAGGCAAAACAGCAGGTGAATAGAAGACAAAATAAGAACCAATGCACTGTAAGCAAACTCATGGTTCAAGAGTCAGACATCATGTTTTCATTGTACAGACAATACAAATTAATGATATTTAAATTTGGTAAAGCTTTACTCAAGAGTCTTACATTTTATTCACACATCACCTAGCACCATTAAGTGAAAAAGTATTCCTCTTAACAGCACTGTGCCCACTCAACTAAAAATCTTCACAGATTATATGTTTTAAATTCCTTTGAAAGCTTTTTTGTTGTAATAAACCCTACTTTTTCAAAATTGTGTAGCTTCGGGAGCACATTTTTGTATAAAAGCCACGAGTGGAAGTGAAGGAGCTAAAAAAAGAATTTTTATTTTAGCTTAACTAGAACATCTTCAGATAACACTCATGTGGTTCAGTTAAAAAAAGAAAACTAAAAGGATAGTATATGATTTGTGTTCCTCATTCTTAGAAAATATGCCTCTTTTATACTAAAATTGTACATATTGCTATCACCATCACTTCTCCTTACTTCCAAAATTCCTTTTCTCCAACATGGCACTTTTTCTTTCTCAGCATGAAAACTTCTAAAAGGTATAAGCAAAGCCATTTCAAGAGCTCTTTATCATAATAGTGAATTATAGCTATGTCTGAACATCAAAGTGCCTACAATGAGAACTGCACAGTGACACATGGTCTCAAGGAATGTCTAAAACGCACTTTAGCTCCAGTTAGAGAATTAGTCAGCATCCTATTTTAAAGATTACATCATACAAATACTCTTATGACTAAGCCTCAACAAAATATCTTTTCCATAATTTGCTGAAGTGCACTTAACATTTATGTCACTGTACTACATATAGTTTCAACTTTTGCGAAGTCAGAAAAAGTGGGCCTGTACGTCAATGCTAACACACACCACATTTACATGAAAAGAAAGATGATGTCGGAAGAATGTCAGTATATCCTTTCGGAAGACAAATTTCAGATTTTATGTGAAAAGTTTAAATCATGTTCACTTTTCTTAAGATTCTATGCAGATCAAATCATAAAATATCAGTGTATTGTGAGTGACCTTCACATTAAAGGTAAATTTAAAAAGCCATTTTCTTTCTTTTCATTAACAGCAAACTCATATTTAAATCCACTTAGCTTCACAAATTACTCAACATGATTATCTATTTACCAACTTTTATAAACCTTTACTAAGCTCGGAAATTTCCTAAATTTTAAAACACCATCCTTTCTTGAAAAGCTGAGGAATTTAACATAAAAATACATCTTTCCAACTTCAACTTCTATCGAATAATCTCACATTCTCCTCTAGAGTTTCTATTCAGACTTATTTAAATTCTTTTCATTCTGTGCACTCTAGCTCTAAGTATATGTACTTTTAAAATGCTCTAGGTATCTAATCTTTTACTTTAAAAAATAGAAATTTTAGTCGAGTAATCACAGGCATTATGCTTACTGTTCTGGGAATATCTATGTGATCCACTGTCAAAATTATTTTTATAAGTATCTATTGCCACAAAACCTTAAAGTCACTCCAGAGCAATAAACATTAAGATGGTAGGTAGGAGGGAAATAGAGTTTCACTAAAACATTCTACCTCCCGCCACCCCCCCCAACATAAGAAAGGAAAAACTCTCGAGTTTTCAGATACTAATCAACAACTGTCAAAACTACTCTGCAAATTTATTTTGCTTGACTTGATTTTCTGAAATCTACATGTTCCTTATTTCTAACAAATTCAGATGGGCCATCACCATAGGTGGACTCAATACCAACAACAAGGATAGAACTTGGGTTACGAAATCCTAGAAAGTTGGTGTGGTGAGAGCTGATCGCAAAAGAGCAAGCAAATGAATTTAAATGCTAGTTGCTCCAGAGCAACTATCATTAAATAAAAGGTATCTTTGGTTGTAGTACCAGCTTGATCCTTCCCTCCCCCCACCCCCTTCCTTGCTACTGCGGGATTGGCACCTGGCCAGCACAAGCGACATGATACCCTAGTGCCATCTACAGGCTATTACTGACACTCAAATTTCATGGCAATAGACAAGCACCAGTGAAATAAATTAGACAGCGCTGCATTTAAATCTTTATTAACAAGGAATTATTAGACCTAAGAAAAACTAATTCTGGATTTGGTTGAAATATGAGTTTCTCAGCCTCTTAATCCCTCTTCATATGGCATATTTCACAGTTTAAAATGAGTTATGACAGATCACTTATGCATTACTAAGATGGGAGAATATTTACAATGGATTCATTCTTTTCTATATAAATTGGTTATATCAGGGAGACAGCATTCCTTCTATTTTTTTTTTTCTTGAAAGAGTAATTTGGCCATTATGGACAATTTGCCAACCTTTCTAGTCAATACCCGATTTGCTATATTACAATGAAATCATCTGAAATCAAAGAGAAGGCTTCCTATATGGCTTCGTTGCAATCTATCGACAATCATGTGCTTCACAGCTGATGTACATTTAATAATCTACTATCTTGTTTAGAGACTAAAAAAAAATTAACCCCTTTAGCAACCACAGCTCCAAAATAATTACAGTCAGACCTTCAAACGTCATTTAAAACTTGGGATTTGAAGGTGACTCTTTAGATCAAAAGGTAACGTGAAAATCTTGAAGCAGTCAATTTGGAAACCCCCGGAGCAGAATTTGGCATATCAGGACAGGTTTTCTTCTTCAGCAAACATTATCTTGGGACATTTTTGGAATTACTTCCTCTTTTCATCTTTTGCCATTTGAAGGAAACTGGGAGGTTAAATAATTCTCAGAACTCAGAAATTTCAAAGCTGTTCTAAAAATTCTTGACTGAGCCCCAGAGGAACAGAAAAGGGGTCAAGTTTTTTTTCCCTCTTTATAACTAAGCTAAAGTTAGACCAAAACAATAGACACACTGGCACGTTAATACTGGTTGACTGGGCACTTGTATGCAGTACTTATAGACCAGTAAAAGTGCTCGTTTACCTGTCTGGTGTGTAAGGGGCCCTTTGTCTTGAAGCCTCCTTGGGAACTGCACTCTGAGGCACTGAAGTGATCTGAACTAGTGGAAGAGCGTTTGGAAAGGGTGTCACAACCCCCGACAAAGGTGTTGTCCAACGGGAGTTCCTGAATCACATGATGCTTTTTCACAGAAACTGGAGTGTCTGGTTTAAGATGAAAAGCAGGCTGTGGAGAAGCAGATTTGTAGTGCTTGGCCAGGTCGGGGCTGTTAGGCTTGAAGGTTGTTGGAGGGGCCGGGCCCCAGTCAAATCTTCCTATACTTTGCTCCTCCAGCTCAGCCGGCAGGCTTATTGTCCCATTGATAGGTTCGTGAACTGCATCATCAGGTTTGGACTCTTCGATTGTAACAAAGTTCAAAAGAGAGCTCTTGGGAGACTTTCTTTTCTTCCTTTTCTTTTTCTTGTTTTGTTTGTTCTCCTGGTTTGGGGACATCCATTCAGCACCTTGCTTGCTCCTCTGAGCTGCTTTGAACCTTGACGCATGGCGACAGCGCACCAGGACGGTCACGAAGATCACGACTATGACCACCATGGCGCCTGCGACGATGGCGATCATGATGGTGAGATAGTCCTCATTTTGATAGGGTTGGCTACTGTCCCCTA
Organism: Nyctereutes procyonoides; assembly: GCF_905146905.1. Classification (NCBI taxonomy): domain Eukaryota; kingdom Metazoa; phylum Chordata; class Mammalia; order Carnivora; family Canidae; genus Nyctereutes; species Nyctereutes procyonoides. Next base: position 22,104,974 of record NW_026575121.1, read on the forward strand.
TGTTCCTGTCCAGTGGGGTCTCCATAGTCCTGCGAATCAAGTCATAGATATAGGAGGCATTCCCAGCAGTGTCATTAACGTAAAGAAAAACAAGCACGAGTGTGTGCAAAGACTTAGGGTATCCCAGGTCACTTATGTTGACCACTAAACGGTGCAAGCCCACATCAGTGGGTGCCGGTTTTTCTTCCAGGGTGATGTTACCCGTTACTGGATCGATCCGAAACAAGCCTTTGTTGTTCCCACTCACAATCGTGTACTTAAGTTCGGCGTTCATCCCAGTGTCGATGTCCACCGCAAAAACTTCTGCTACCACAGAGCCAGGAATGGCTGAGAGGGGTACCAACTTAAAAGAAGTGTTGGAAGGTGGAGAAATGACAACTGGGCTATTGTCATTGACATCCATGACATTGATGGTTACTTTTGCAGTAGAAGAGCGGGGCGGTTGTCCTCCATCAGTGGCTTTGACATCAAAAGTGTAGGAACTCTGCTGCTCTCTATCAAACGAGACATTTGACTTTATGACTCCAGAATAGGGATCCAACACAAAATTATCATTGTCATTCAGAATGGAAAGAGTCACAGCTTTATTCTCTCCAGCATCTGCATCTGTCACTGTGATTACCCCCACAGTACTATACTTTGGCAGATTCTCAGACACAAAAAATTGAAAATGATTATGAGTAAACTTGGGGCTATTGTCATTCTCATCCAGAACAGTAACTATCACAGCCGCTTGGCTTTGGAGGGGAGGGGTCCCATTGTCCCTGGCAGTTACTGTAAAAATGAATCGTTCTTGTTCTTCTCTGTCAAAGACTCTGGAGGCTGTCAAAACTCCTGTCTTTCGGTCCAGATCAAAGAAGGAGGCATTCGGTCCAAGCTGATAAACAATGTCCGCATTTTTCCCACTGTCTTCATCTGTGGCACTAATAGTTGTTAAGTATAACCCACGTCGGTTGTTTTCAGAAACTGACAGCTCAATTACAGGCTGGTTGAAAATTGGTGGGTTGTCATTTTCGTCCTCAAGCTTAACCCTTACCAGGGCAGTCTGATTTAGACTGGGCTTCCCAGAATCAGAGGCAACAATTTTAAAGCTGAATTCTTTGGTGCCCTCATAGTCCAACAAAGAGGAGGTCTCTAACAAATACTGGTTGTCGTATACTGCCTTCAAATGAAATGGGACCTCTCTTTCAATAAAACAGATCACTTTGCCATTCACATCTGTGTCCTTATCTGAAACTGTAATGAGGGCAATCTTTGTATTGACAGGATCTTTCTCAGATAAATACACCGTGCCGTTGATGGGACTTATAATGTACCTGAGGTCTATGTTAGGAGGGTTATCATTTACATCAGTGACATTGATGGTAACCGTTGCTCGAGCGGGTGTGGAGCTGCCATCACTAGCCAGCACTGTCACTTTGTGAATGGCCGTCTCCTCTCGATCTAAGGACCTCTGAACTGTAATCAGCCCAGTAGTATTATTTAAAGCAAAGAGTCTTTTGGTTGCAGGGGCGACCTGGGCACCAAAAATGTATCGGATTTCAGCATTACTGCCTATATCTGCATCAGTGGCGTGGAGCTGAATCACAGAGGTGCCTACAGGAGCATTCTCTGGGATATGCACCTCCACTTGACCCTCTTTAAACACTGGCCTGTTGTCATTTACATCACTTACTGTGACCTGCAGTATGGCCGTGCTGGATTTCTGTGGAGTGCCTCCATCCTCTACTTTGATTTTCATCACATAGGTATCTTTCTGTTCTCTGTCCAAGTTTTGCTGAACAATCAATTGTGGCCACTTCTCTCCCTCCGGAGTTTCCACGATATCCAGTCCAAAAACACTCTGCCCATTTAACAATTCATAATGCTGTACACCATTGAAGCCTGTGTCAGGATCTGTTGCTGATGGAATTGGAAAGCGGCTGTTGATCAAAGTGTTTTCTGGAATGGAAATATTGATGACAGGAGATGGAAACATGGGGGCATTATCATTGGTATCCTTGACAATTATTTTTATTTTGATCAGCCTGAAGAAATCATTGGGGAGGATCACCACCTCAAGTTCAAAGAAACACTCATTCTCCTCAGCATAAGAGGCTCCAGCACAGAGTTTTTCTCTGTCTATTCTGTTGGAGGTTGTGAAAATTTCCCCAGTGCTACTGGACACTTTCACCAGAGGGGCATCCCCAGCTTTAGAAACCAGTCTGTAGACAAGGCTGGCACTGGTCCCTGTGGCAGCATTGATGTGAGAAATGTTCAGATCCTTTGGTATGTTTCCTATGGGCACATTTTCAGGCAATTCCTCTCTAATAGTGTAAATAAGTTCTTGAGCTATTGCGGAATCCAGCCTTAAACAGGCAATCAGAGCAGCCAACAGGTAAAAATCCCTCAGGTCCATGATAATGTATTTATTTTCTTTTCCTGGATTTTAGGGTTTAAAGGTTTCCACTGAGGAATGATGCACGGACTGCAAGAGGAAGCGTGCATGGACTGGAGGATGCATTACATCTCATCGCTTATTTGGAGACAGCCACTGTCAACACAATCGTATAGACAATATTATTCTTCAGTAAACAAAAACACACAGTCATGAAATATCACAACACATTTTCCACTGCACATTAGTAAACATGGCAGTTTGCTCTGCCACTGTTTGCAAGTTAACTCTGTGGATGAAAACACTAAATATCCACTGCTTGTTGCATTTGCCCAGAGAAAATGAGACTAATCTACTTCTGAATTAAGGACAGCTGCTATTTTTACCTGTATTCACCCACACTGTTTTTCAGGACACTGTTTAATTCAAAACATGCATTCTTGTTCTCTTCTTCCCCTCCCCCTGTCTTACCCGCCTCCTGGCTCCTAATCCACCTCCCTTAGTTTTTTTAGGTACAAGTGAAAAACACTAAGTATTTAGCTATGGTTCCTGCTAATTGCTTTGTCACATGTCAAATGTGATGTTTTCTTCTCTGTTACACTGAGTCATCTCTTCCTTCTAAAAAGACTATCTTTTTTTTCTCTGCCCCCAGTTCCTCAACTGCCTTCTAATCCCATCTTACTGGGAAACAAGCATCCGGACATGCTGCTGCAGCATCAGAAGCAATAGTCACCGGCCACTACATATCCTCATTGCCTAAAAGCACAATACCAAGACTTCAAATCTCCTGCCCAGACCTTGCTCTCATTTCTCCATATTGCCAAATTCTCCCCATTTGGATTAAGAAACACACGAAACTTTTAAAAATGTATAATACAGGATTCCTTATCCTAGATGTGGAAGAGAGTGTTGAGATGTAAGTGAAACGCAGCTAACATTTCCATGTAACAGCACAATATTTTCTACTGAGCGTAAAAGACGGGGGGGGGGGGGGGATGCAGTTTCTTAACCCTGATCCCCGGTTACAGTATTAGTAACATCTGCCACACGTAAATACTGCAACCCACTAAACGCAGGTAAAAAGGCTTCTGCTTAGATGCTCCCCTAACTGCAATCTAGATGGGTGCAAGCCTCCAGGCAGCTACCTACTTGAGTAGAACTGGTCAGTTCCCAGGCTCTAATCTTATCTGCATTAGGCTGCACGGTAGCTGATGCCCGCGATTAGTTCCAGCAGAGTGATGCAGGTAGGGCTGCAGATACAGCCTAGGAGGTGAGCTGTGCCCCAACCGTCCACCCAATTACAGACACCCCTCGTCCACACCGAGGACATCTCTAAACACAAAATCCACAATCGTGCATGCGAAACTTTACACTTACGTTAGTTGCCTCAACCTTTCCCCTTTCCCGGTATGCTGCAGTTGGGAATGATTCGTTCCAACACATAGAAAGCCATGCATCTGGCAGCACCAGTTTGGGGAGAAATCAGAAGCAGCGAAACGTCTCCTCCTCGTAGAATGTGTCGCTTCGGGCTGGCAAATTAGCAACTCCGGAGAACGAATTTCACAGATCTGTCGTCAGTCCTTCTCTCCACATTTCGTCTCTGTTACCCACGGGGTCCGGGCTCCGGTGGCGTGTGGCACGCACAGACACACGCGCACACACCACCCAGTGGCCCTTCCTCAGCTCCGGGGGATTTTCCACAGCGTCGAGCATACCATTTCCCTCCGATGTCAGCACCGCTTAAGTCTCTTAACTTCTTGGGGGAAACGTCCGAGTTGGGGTGACGGCGGTCCTCTGGCTTCTCTCCGGGATGACAGTCGCCTGAAAAATTCCCGGTGGGTGATGTCTTCGGTGCCTCGGAGGCTGAGGCGCTCCCCCCGCCGCGCACGTCCCCTGCCTCCTCCTCGGCCCCTCGCCCCTTCTCCCTCTCGGCTCTGCTCTCCTCTCCTCTGCTCTCCTCTCCTCTCCTCTCCGAACTGAATTTCTTGCTAGAACTCTCAATAAGCCCGGAGGGAGGGCGGGACTGCCCGGGCCCCGCCCCCGGGCCCTGATTGGCCCGCATCCTGCGGTGCGGGCGGCCGCAGCCCGGCGGCAGGGAGGGGGCGAGGAACAAGGCTCCGACTGTCTCCAGCCTCCCCCCTCCTCCGCGCCCCTCGGCAGCCGCGAAAACCCGGAGAAGCGATCCCGGCCCGGGGAGAGCCGGCTTCCCGGAGGCGCACGGAGCATGCCCGGCAGGGGCCGGCCCGGGAGGGAAGCGCCGGAGCTGCTCCGCGAGCCGGGCTGCAGGGGGGCGGGGGGGGGGGGCTGCTGTGCGCCGCGCGGGGCCGAGACCCGCGGAGCCCGGGTGGCGGGGGCGAGCCGGGGCGAGCCGGGGCGAGCCGGGGCGGCGCGGGAGGCTGGCGGGGGAGCGCAGGCAAGGATCCGGGGAGCCTCCCGCAGCGCCTCCCGCAGCGCGGTGGGCGGCCCGGGGGAGGGGATGGGGAGGGGCGGGGGTGGGGTGGGGGTGGGCCCACGCGGGCGCGCGTTTCGCACTCGCCTTTGCTCCACGGAGGGACCAAAATGCCAAGAAGGGAGCGAGCCAGCCGCAGTGCACAGCGCGCCCGCAGGCTCACGGTCGGCACCGTCACCCCCACCCGCACCCCGGGCGGGAGCGCGATCAGACCAGGTGCCCAGCACCGCGCCCAGAGGCTTCGCCGGCGGGAGCCCTGGCGAGAGGGGCAGAGAGGGCGACGGCGAAAGGTCGGCTCGCGGGGTTCGCATCTGCATCAGGACCGGAGAGGAAATGGGTCTGAGCACTGCCCGGGAGCAAGCAAGCGGGGGGCGGACGCCGCCCGCGGGGAGGGAGGGAGGGAGGGGGGAGGGGGGGCGGGCGGGCACGCTGCAGCCTCTAGGACTCCCGGGACCTGCCCGCGGCCGCCTGGCGCGCGGGGCGAGGGGGCGGCGGGTCCCTGCGGGCCTCGCCCCGGGGCTCCCGCCGCGGCCCGACGCCCGCGACCCCGAGCCCCGCGGCCGCGCGGCTGCAGCCGAGCCCGCCCGCAGCTCACCCCGCTGCAAACTTCGCTCGCGAAAGGCTGGGCGCCGTCCCGCGCAGCTGCTGCTCCCCAAACTGTTAGGACTTTTTCCTTCCCCTTTGCACTTTTGAGCCCAACTTTAGTAGGTGTGGTGCTTGTCCTTCCCTGCGCATTTCTGACCGGTTCTGTAGCAGTCCTCGCGCGCTTCTCCTTTTCATAGGAGAGCTGAACGGAACGATCCCGAAAGGATTCGCCTTGTTATTCCCTAAATAGTTGCCCCCCAAAGCACTGTTTTTGGCTGAGCTTTAAAAATCAGTAAACCTGAATGAATGAATGAATGAATGAATGAATGAATGAATAAATAAATAAATAAGTAAACCATGAAAATTTGTGTAAGGGGCTGTATACCTACAATGCCAGATCCCTAAGTTGGAGGCATTAGTAACAGTTCACTTGGAACACACAAAAATCTATTTTTGAATGACCTCCAAAGGTTGTCTGAGAAGGTCTTAATGCATGATGGAGTAACTTGTTCTAACTTCCACGGAGGATAAAGAGCATTTATTTTAAACCTCCGTGTTCCATATTCTGTACTGGGCTGTAGATGCATTAAGACTCTTCACATAGTGAGGCACCACGATGGCATATTTAGGGAATACATTGTGGTTTTTAGTACAATGGGTGTTTTGTTTTTTTTTTTCCCAAATAGGAACAACTTATTTTTAGATATTTAAAAGTTCAAAAAAAAAAAAAACACTAAGCCTATCAAACTTAGGTATTGTATATAATTCCATTTTTCAACCAACCCATTTGGTATTGCAATTTCCCCTCATCTATGAAAACGTAAGCTCCTTTTTATTCAAACTTCTCTGGTGATTATTCACAGTAAAAAGTGCAGTGCCTAAAAGCCCACTGTAAAAGACACCGATCCCTTACACGAAAAATGTAAAACCGGTTTCTTGCAAGCAATAATAGGTTGGTATTGTTTTTAAATAGCCTACCAACTCTTACAATAGTTTGTAAGATTAGAATACACAAATTTAATTTTAAAAAGGGCTGCTTAAGTATCTAAAAGTAAAAAAAAAAAATTACCTGATACAATGTGAAATAAAGGAATTCTTTTCTCTTACCATTGATGATTATTTTGCCATTCACAAAGTCTACAGTTAACACCAGTGCACTGTTCCAATTGTCACCTACTTTATGCTTTGGACTAGTTTAAAATAAATGAACCATCATCCTAATACATTTATAATAAACACAGCAGCACAGCCACTTTCCAGTTCATTTCATAAGGATCATGCTATCTCACATTCTTACTCTAATCATACTGTAGCCATTTCAAAGTTCTGTTGTAATCTCCAACACATAGTTTAGCAATAATTATTTAACCTTATTATCAAGCGTAATTGTTTCTGTTTGCTAAGGGATAGCTTGACTTGTAGTCAGAACCCATTATTATCCTAGGCTCATAGATGAAATCTTAGGACCCAGACGAAGGTTAGGAAAGAGAGGAAAATCATCACATGATTAAATCTATGACCATGAGACTCCAATTAATGGAACCCACAGGTCAAAGCCCCAAAAAGAAGTACCTCTAGGTTCTTTGCAAAGGAAATTGAATACAGAAATAGAGCTGACTTCGGTGCATCCTATTTTGTGTTTATTTAGCATTTCTAAATTATTGAAATTCTTTAACCATGCCAGTTTTAGCTCTTAAAGTCGGAACAACTGAAGCTTATTGTTTGCCCTATTATATTCCAACTTATAAACTATAGAATAAGAACTACGATTAGATATCTCATTAATATTCCAGGGAAAAAATAACTTGAGGCTTCTGCCCAAAACACTATGTAAAACATGTGCATAATGAGAGCTGCTCACAATCCACCTCTATTTCAAAAGTTATGCCTGCAGAATTATGAATTTGGGAAATAGTAATTTTCGTTTTTGTGAGGGAGTATATTGTTTTACCACATTTTAGTCATTTTTCCCTAGTGCATTTAATAAAATATTAGATTTCCAATTATGACTTCTCATACGGATCTTTCAATATGTATTCTAGACTTCCAATTAGATCTCTTCAGCCCTTATTCATCTTTGTCAATGAATGTGTTCTACATCCAGGAATTATGATGTTCTCACCTGTGTTGTACCTGATTAGGACTTTAGGAATTATGTCATCTGGATTGTAGTAAAATTGCCTGTAGTGTTCTCTGTGTGTTATGTAAGTCATGGGACACTTGTAAAGCTAAGTCACCTTCAGCCAGCTAACTGAAAACTGCTATTAAAGATTTATACAGAAACAGATGTCAAGTTACAATTTTTTATATTTTAAACATTTAATGCTGCTCCGTTTATATATGTTAAACAGCGGTTTCCAGGTAATGGCATTTAATAATCTAAATTATGACCTTGTTTAATTGGATTTTCATCTGTTTTTCTAGTTATCACCCAGCATTTTAAAATCACATTTCACACGGATTGTAAAAGCTTTTTAAAGAAACGTTTTATATAAGAGTCAGACTGCGGGATCCCTGGGTGGCGCAGCGGTTTGGCGCCTGCCTTTGGCCCAGGGCACGATCCTGGAGACCCGGGATCGAATCCCACGTCGGGCTCCTGGTGCATGGAGCCTGCTTCTCTCTCTGCCTATGTCTCTGCCTCTTTCTCTCTCTGTGTGTGACTATCATAAATAAATAAAAAATTTAAAAAAAAAGTCAGACTGTAGTAATCGGAATGATCAAATGACCTCAAAGATTTCAAGACTGTATTTCATCTCCAGTATCCTAGTTGTATATTGTAATCAAAGTTAAAAATTAAATTTAAAAAATACTTCTATGCCCTACACTTCTAAAGTTCCTTTAATCCAGATATCTTACTCTGTCTAACGGTCATTAATCAATCAATCAATCAGTCACAAGGGCTCTGACGTCACAGCAGGTATTATTGTCCCCGTTTCACAAAAGAGGCTAGACTAGTAGTATACTTCCAGAGGAAAACCTGTGAAGAATACTAAAGGTTATTCATATTATCACTGTTTAGAAAATGACAATGCAGAATTTTAACACCACAAAAAAGAAAATTAACACCTTTTAAGGCTGTGCAAACTGGCAATGTGTCATGAGCTTCTTGAATAATTCTTCTGCTTTACTATTAGCTCTTTCCTTTGAATACTTTTTTTTTCCTTTTTCTTTAAGGAAAACCCAGTCCATGGTAATCAAATCACAAAGGAAAGCAGGTGACAAGAAGCTTCATTCCGTTTGAATGACTGAACTAAATTTAATCCCAATTTGCTAGATTTTTATGACTGACAACGATTATAGATGTCAGGTTTGTAGCTCTAACGTTATTACAATATTAACTGACATTTTCCAGTGCTGTTTTTATCACAATTACTGTATAAAGGAAATATTGAATTTTCAAATTTTGTTATTGGTTATTTAAGACTTAAGGTTATGTACAGACATAGCTTTCATAATGAAGGTTTTCCCTGTCATAGGTGGTACACATGTAATCACTCAGGAAAACATGAAAAGGGGATTTTAAGGTAGTAATAGAAGAATATATGTTCCACTTTAATTTGATCCCTTTAAAGTCATGTAAGTTCAAGTGAAATAGAACACACAAAACTTTATTTCCTGTGTATGAGATTTTGGTGGGTAAAAAACTGTTAGATTAGAATATCAAGTATGATCTATTCCATTCATACTTATATAAATGTCTGAAGACGCAAGATAACAACACACATTTGGAAGCACCTCTATTTACACTTAAAAATAGAGACAGAAAAATGTCCGAGACAAAAACATGCACAACAGCATCTGCCCAAGGATAACCGGGAACATTGTTTTCTTAGATATTAGAACTTTGTCAAGTTAAAATATAGTACATTTTTTTCTTCTTTCAGGACTTTCTCATTAACAGGTTGTTGAAAATTAGAAGTTCCTATTACTTGAAACACCATTCTAGAAACTCATTCTATACCCCCCCCCAACTTCTTCAAGCCTATTTTTTTTTCCTTTTTAAGGACAAATTCATATGGTATTCTAAGAGCCCGATTTGTTATATAATGTGCACATAAATAGACTTAATATAGGTCAGACTGGATAAGCCTCATTTTTCTCTTATAATCTCCTCTCAGGAACCAAATTCAACCCACAGTCCCCTCTAATTGAATTAGGATGAGTCAGGGAGACTATGCATATTCCATTGACTCCTACCGCCCTGGCTTAACTCTGTATCATTGATAAGACCCAAGTAATGGATATGAGGATTGCTCAGCCTTTAAAGATACTGGTATGCTTTGACTGGGACTTAAGTCAATACCACTCCGTCTACAAAAATTGTGTATATACACATAATTCTTTAATTTTTTCTTAAATGAAAAACTGACTCTGTAGCATATACTAATACACTCCTTTAAAAGATTCTAAAATGCACATCATCTTTTCAATCCTATGCCTATGAATTTACTTTGCTCAAGCCATAAAAGATCGGTGAATTTTTAGAAAGGATTAACAGAGCCTCACGGAAACTTCTTGACTGTATAGAATGGAGTTGATCTGCTTCGAAGTAAGCCAGGACACATCATAAGTGACTTATTTTTAAAAATAGTATGTTACAATACACATTACATGGAATTTTATAAGAAAGCTTAACTAGGGAAATTTTCTTTGGAAAAATATCCTTGTAAAATATAACAAAAAACAATAAATGCCTTACAATATAATTTCAAAAAGATCATAAACATTTATATCACAAAAATATTCATGCAATGTATTGATTTTGGAGAGTAAATAGCGCCATGTTTGAGAGCAATGTCAGTGTATCTATGACCTCACTGCAAACTTATTTGTTCATTTCTGGGAATAACAACTGTACCAATAAAGGTGTCTTTAACAGCTATGGTGAAGAAGTGTAATGGGATTAGTTTTGAGTAATATTTGTTTCTCACCATGGAACCAGACTGACTTTTTGATATATTACAACAGTTAAGTAGATCCTAATGACCAAGGGACACTTCACGTAAATAGCACAATTAAGAAAGTATAAAATGAGAGTTACATGACATTATTAAACTCATATGGGACAAATTTAGTGTCATTAATCTATTCACTAGCTCATTCAAAAAATCTATTTAAAAACCACAACCATACTATCTAAAAAAAATAACTACATTCTTTTTTCCTAATATACTTTTTAAAGCCTCCTGTATGCTCAGCACAGAAATATTCAATATCTGTATCTCAAGCATAATCCAGCTGAGGCATCCTAGCCTGTGAGTCCTTTCTACTTTCCTAACTCTTCACACTATCTCTCCTTTATATTTTAGATTTAAAAAATTTTGCTTGTGACATTAATCTTAACAGTTCAAATGCTTAGTAGCAAGTTCTTGATAATATTCATAAATATGCCAGCAATCTAATTGTTTTCAATCTTCAGGTTAGTCCAGAAGGTCTACTGAGTTTATTATTTTAAGCTTAATATTATGCTAAAATCGATTTCATGATTTAAAGAAGAATTAACCTGATTCTGTGTTTCTCAAACTTTAGTATGGATACTAATTATCCATATATCTTGTGAAATTAAAATGCAGGTTCTGAGACAGTAGTTTTAGGGTGGGACCTGAAGCTGTGCATTTCTACCAAATTCCCAGGGGATCGTGATGTTGGTGGAAGACCACATCTTAAGGAGCAAGGACCTAAGAGGAGTTTTAAGAAGTGTCATGACCACCAGGAAAAAAAAAAAAAAAAGGCGAAAACATTGGAGAAAGGATTATACTAATCATTTTACCACACAGTAATTAATTCTGTTACCAAGCATTCTTTTGATGGAAATACTGCTCAGAGACTCAAGGAATTTACACATTACACATGTTAACTTTAGGATTTTTTTCCTCAGAGACAGTATCTTAAGCTAAGTTTTAGTTTTACTTTGGACTGACAATGAGAAAGAAGCCTATCTGGAGAGCCTGGTACTCTTCAGGGGCAGAACGGGAGGGCTCAGACACTTTCTGAGCAATGTGAGAATACCAAGCCATTAATGCATATCAAAGGTATCAAGGAGGTGATAAATGTGTGGACACCTACAGGTCATCTCCAAAGCTCACAGACCTCCTTTTTCAGAAATGTTTTCCCCCATGTTCCATCCACATGGTCAGCAAAACAGCCATCTTCACATGGTGCGGATTCCTTCCACCCTGCCAGAAGTCGACAGATCCAACCAATCTGACAACTCTTGAGTTATGAAGATACTAAATTCAAGACTGACCAGCAAACCTCTTCACTAAAGAAGCTGAGAACAGTGATATTCCACAATGTAATCGCTCTGGACTATGTACTCAGGAGGAATTGGAAGCAGTTTTTCATTACATAGGCCAGAAAACCAAAGAAAGGTCGAGAGAGAGAAGAAAAAAGATGATGCACAGAAAGAATCAGAGATGAGGATCCCGTGTGGTAGAGAATTACCTGGTTCCAGTTCATCGTAGGTATCGTCATCCTTACCACTGTGTGAGAGCTACACTTTAGAGTAGCCTTTACCATAGCTATTACTTGCAACCCATAGTCCTCATGTAAGAATTCACCACAGCAACTTAGCAATTTTGCTTGACTCCATTCCTAACTTAGCCATTGAAGGACTAATGAACTGTAGTAACATGACTGGCATTTTATGATTGTAAGAGAATACATGAAAAGAAAACGCAAGTTATGTATGAGGACATTTAGATTATCACAACTAGAGCACAGAAAGAAGAGTCGATGGGAAAGGAAAGAGTTTGTGGGAAGGGTTGCTGCTGTTTGCTACTGATCTCTAGTAGGTAGAGGTCAGGGATGATGTTACATATTCTACAATGTACAGACCAGTTTCCTCCGGCTTCCCTAACCACCCACAACACCACCCCCAAAGAATTACCTGGCCCAATCTTGCAGTGGTGCCAAAGTTGAGGAAGCCTGTTTTAGAGGAAGAGCATTTGTGTTTTTCATACATTGTGATTTAATTTATATTTAAAGTTTCTAACTCACCAGAGCAAAAGTTAAAATACTACTGGAGTTCATTCAATAACCTACAGAAAAATGGGCAAATAAAGGTTACAAATTATATCTCTGAAATACTAGTTGAAATCTGAAGAAATCTCTTCCAACTCGGTAGGGCCTGAACTTGGCCATTTCTGTCCATTCTTGTTTTCAGAAAATTTAAGATTCATGTGTATGTGAGGCATTTTTCCTAGTTTTATGCTAGTAATATATCTAGTAGAAGTTGATTTTATATGCTCTTATCATGATTTCATGGTTCTAAAAAATCTACTCCATACCAAGTTCTCTGACAAAACATGATTATCCTAGACTTTGTTAAATATCTGATTCATTTGGGTTTTTATCAGGGCAAAAAATTAAACTATGATTATTTCAAGTGGAAGATGAAAACCTCTTTTGGTTAAAAGATTATAGCTTCCAGCAAAGTGTTTATAACTCTATTCAAATCTATGATTATATACAAGCCTGGACAAAAAAAAAAAAAAAAATCCAGTTAGTTGCTAAAATTTATTTCATCCTGGTTATCATACTCTCAAGAACTTATTTTAATTTATTCAAAGGATACAGGTCACATATATGTTTATTCTGAAGTTTTCGGTTCAACTTAACAGTTCCTGGAAATTTGCAAATTAAATTGCAATAATAACCTAATAAATGAGCAAACTCCTGCTGAATTAGGTTAAACATTCACTCAAAGTGAAATGAAATTCTGAAGAAATACTGAATACTAAAAGACTGAAATTTTTACTATACACAATTTGGCTCATTTGAGAATAATTTTAAAAGTTAAAATAGTGCTAAAATATTTTCTAACTGTGGTAAACACTGCCATCTAGAGGACTTTTTTGGTAATGCATATCAAAACTAAAATGCCCAAATGTATTAAATGTATGGATTTATGCTGTAATTTTTATAAATTTCACATACCCAACAAAATTCCCATCTTATGAAATTAACAGCAACATTAAACCATTAGATAATTTCTGCTGTGATTTCAAGTATCAATACTAATTGTTAAAGAAGTTTTTTGAAATTTTTATTAACCATGTTTTTAAGTTGTTTATTCACATTTGTAACATAGTAATTTAATTGATATTTAATAAACTAATTATAGTCAGATTCTTGCAAAACATACATTAGAATCAAGAGCTAGAAAAAACAGCAATACAATGATGTCAACATGTGAATGTATGTACTTTAATACAAATGTTTCCTTCAGAAAAAAAACAACAAAATTGCCTGTGCTATTCTTGTTAGTTTTCTTTCCTCTTTTGTGTTAGTTTTAACTTTGACATTTTTCACTCCTGTTTCATTAATTCACAATATGCTGATTTCTAGGTCTGCTATTTGAGGACTTATTAAATCAATGGTTCCTGAGACTGCAGGGTACTCAGGATCTAAAAAGGTGTAAAAAGAGAGATTCCTTGCTGTGTTGCCTATTTAAATAGACATGCTAACACCTTAACACCTGTGAAGTTTCCAACATCAAAAATCAGTGAATAGTTAAAAAAAAAAAGAATTTCTATGATTTTTTCTGAATTACCAATAGCAACCATTTTAAAGTTAAATGGCTATCAAATATATGTATTTAAAAATTATTACAAGTGTTAGTGAAATTTTTGTATGCTCCTTGAATTCCAGATTATTAATGAGATTTATGCAGTCTACTTTGTATCACATATAACTAGCATTAGGTGTTTTTGCAATTTTTTAGATGGCTGAGATGCTATTTTAGTATCTTCATATTAGATCTGCATTTAAACTGCTAGAGATTATTCTGTTATTAGGAAAACAAAGGAGAAAAAAAAAAGGAAGACAAAGGAGAGTATAAATTTCAAATCAAGTCAAATAAGACAGATAACATTAAAATGCAGTTCAGCAAAGTTGCTATAAAGCTGTTCAGATGTCTAGTTGGAGGAGAAATCTATGGCAAGTTATTAAAGAAGTAATTTTTCTTTTCATAATCTGATGTTTTAATTACAATGAATATCCATGGTAGAGTCCAATTTCATTCAATTATTATTTTACATTTACATGAGTAAAAATTACAGGGTTAATGATAGTGGTGGAAAGCAGACTGGTATAATCATTACCATTTTGCATCTGGTGTTCCAATTGTAAATGATCACTGATGAGAAAGGAAGGAACTGAATCATTATCAATGTACAAAGAAAATTAATTTTATATTGGAAACTGCTAATATTTTCATATTATTTGATATTATACAGTTATGTATTTTTGTTAAGATTTATTTATTTGAGAGAGAGAGAGTGAGCATGAGTGGGAGAGGCAGAAGGGGAGAGTATCTCAAGCCAACTCTGACGCTGAGCTTCGAGTTGAGCCCAATGTAGGGCTTGACCCCATGACCCTGAGATCACAACCTGAGCCCAAATTAAGAGTCAGACACTTAACCGACTGTGCCACCCAGACACCCCTGTGTGTTTTAACATTAAGAAATACAAATGGAGGTATGCCTGGGTGGCTCAGCGGTTGAGCGTCTGCCTTTGGCTCAGGGCCTGATCCTGGAGTCCCAGGATTGAGTCCCAATCAGGCTTCCTGCATGGAGCCTGCTTCTCCCTCTGCCTGTGTCTCTGCCTCTCTCTCTGTGTCTCTCATGAATAAATAAAATCTTTAAAAGAAAAAGAAAAAGAAAAAGAAAAAGAAAAGAAAAGAAAGAAAAGAAAAAAGAAAAGAAAAAAAAGAAAAGAGAAAAGAAAAGAAAAGAGAAGAAGAAAAGAAAAGAAAAGAAAGAAAAGAAAGAAAAGAAAGAAAAGAAAGAAAAGAAAAGAAAAGAAAAGAAAAGAAAAGAAAGAAAAGAAAAAATACACATGGAAAAAAACTACATACCACAGAGAAACAGAAGATGTAAAATTTTTGGCCATCTTTTCCCACTTAATAAGAAAACTTACATGTAGGAAAATATAATTCTTTATCTAGATTCAGCAATTTTAAATATTTTATCCAGGGCAGCCTGGGTGGCTCAGCAGTTTAGCACTGCCTTCGGCCCAGGGTGTAATCCTGAAGGCCCAGGATCCAGTCTCACATCGAGTCCCACGTCGGGCTCCCTGCATGGAGCCTGCTTCTCCCTCTGCCTGTGTCTCTGCCTCTCTCCCTCAGTGTCTCTCATGAATACATAAATAAAATCTTTAAAAAAATGAAATAAATATTTTATCCAGTGCCCCTGATCTCTTCATCACATACTTGCTCAGTCATTCCAAAGATATTCCTATCACTACAAAATCACTCAAACACAGCTAAGAACAATTTCCCTCATAATCACAATATCATGCTATATAATAATGATAATTCCAAAACATCTAGTGTCTAGTTGAAATTCAAAACTTTCTTCTTATTCCCAGAAAGTTTATAGCCATTTACATGTCCCCCTTCTGGACCCAATCCAATCTGTTTACAATGCCTTTGTGATAGCTCTTTAGTCTTAATTACTTTCTTTTCTTTTCTTTTCTTTTCTTTTTTTTTTTCTTTTTCACAGCTTAGGACAGTTGTAGGATAGACTATTCCACAATCTGGATTTACTTAATTGCTTCCTCTTGGGTCATTAACCTGATTCTCTTTGACCTGAATTTTTTGTGAACTGGGAGTTAGATCTAAAGCAGCACTGTCCAATAAAAATATAATTTGGGCCACATATATAATTTTAACTATTCTAATAGTGATTCTTAAGAAAAAAAATGAGGTAAAATTATTTTAATAAGATATTCTGTTTAACTCATTATATCTAAAATGCATTTCACCAGTACCCAATATAAAATTTTTAAAAATATATATTAACTATTAGAGTATCATATCTATGAAATCCAGGGTATACTCTAACCTTAGAGCACAGTTCATGCTTCCAATAGCCACAGAAGTCTCGTGGCTCCGGTACTGAATAGCACAGGACTAGAACCAGAGTCTTAAAGCTGAGCATTCTGAGCAATAACATTTCAGAGGTGACGCTGTGTTCGTCATATTCACTTACACTAGGAGACTATTTCAGACTATTTCACTAGTCATGATGTCAAGTATGGGCATTTTATATAAGAAGTAACTATAATCCTTTCTATTGTAGAGGGCTTTTTTTCCTCCCTTCAATTAATAAATGATTGGTGGGATGACACACTGACAAATAACAAAATATTCAAAGGCAGCCAAACTGCCACCAGATGACTCTGGCATGCACTGATGACCTCTGACCTGAATCAGTAATTCCATGTAACCAAACAGATTTTCCAACGCTATTATCCTTTCTGCTTTTATTAGATGCCATTTTTTCAGTAAAGAGCTTTCCTTCCTATTTTCTTTTACTACTATTTAAAAAGAAAATCCCCAACTATACTTTTAAATTCCAATGCTACTTCACATTCTGTGAGAGATCCTTTTTCATAGCATCCAGTTCTTGGCTCCTGAATGCAGGTTTTTCCTCAAATTGCTCTGTGTAGTTGATAGTGCTGAGTTTGGCTTAATTTTGAATCCACATTGTGAAGGTGGATGAGGCCCAAGATAAAAGTAGTGAAGACCCAGGACTTAGACCTTAGAGACCCAACCCCTGATTAGTATAGCACCCAGAAAGAAATGGACCTGAAATAGGTTATGAACGAGAAACAGGTTAAGACTGCAATTTCGGGGTTCTCTCACAAATCACCCAGGAAAAAGTCAAGTTACATAGGCAATCTTTCTTATTCCTAAATTTCTTGTGAGCCAGGGATTCTTTTAGGTTCAGCTCTAAATTTCCTATGTCCTAAACTACAGGTTTCTTCACTTTGAACATGTGCTTCCTTTGTTTTTTGACCTTCCATAAATTTATTGAAACTTCACTTCTGCTTACATCCTTCTGTGCTCTTCACCCTTATGGCTCTTGCCTCATCTTATTTCTTTACTGTCACTGTGAGGAGTTTTTTGAGAGAGTTAAACAAGCAATCATTCCCTTATCTCAAAAAAAAAAAAGCATGATATATTTACATATTAATTATGCATTTAGATGTACTTATGGATATATGTATAAATATATATACACTATATATTAGATTTAGAAATCTATCCCAGAAATGAGTTAGTCCACATTAATGTGAATACAGTGTCAACTATGCTGGTTGCACTTAGAATAGCCTCCAGTCATTTCATAATTTCCGTCTTAAGAGGATAAATTCAACATCCATCTAATTTTGTCATTTTACACGTAGAATGCATAATCCTGAGAAAATACTTTTAAAATGTCACCTCTTGTGGCTTTGTCATGGCTCACTCTTGCTAGCTATCACTGATACCATTTCCCCAGGATGTAGAATATCCAGTTTGTTGCTTGGTAGAAAAAAATTCAGTCCACTGTCACAGTATCTGAGTATAAAGATGGTTTGCCTTGCTTTATCATTCAGCAGATATTAAACATTAAAAGAACATCAGTGGTAATTGAACAAATGAATTCACGGCCAAGTAGTTTTCTACATATGCAAAACCATTTGAGGAAGAGTCTTTAGAAAAAATCTCCATTCTGCGATTTTAGTTGCTAGGGCTTTGGTAGAGTCTTGGAAAGGCTATATATAAACACTGTTCTTAAGGCATAACCTGGAGTAGACTGAGAGCCCACTCCTCCAATATGTGGGACTTCCCACTGGAGAATTCACCAGGAGTCCTCAATGACAATGTAGGGCCTGAGCATGAACTTGCTAGAGCCCCAGCCTCTCCTGAGATTCCATCTCTGCCTGACTTGTGTTCCTCATTCTCCCATAGTTCCCCATAGGGTCTCAGCCTATGCAGAGTCCTAGCTTGCAGGCATCCTGAACTCCCTCCTCTTAATGTGCTGGGGTCTCTCTTTGCTGCTATGCCTCCTTGTCTGGAGTAAGCCATAATTCACTGAGCAACAGAGGAGCCAAATACTGTCACTGGCAGGATTCTGAACCTCATTGTGGTACAGACTATGGTCACCAACTATGGACTTGCTAGATTATGTGTCCTCTGTGTTTTGATTTGGACTCATTCATCAATTTGTCTTGGAAGTTAACATGTGTAATGCTTACTTTCTTCATTCCCACCCCACATCTGCATCCTGGGGAGCATTCCAACAACTAAATTAAACCTGAAGAACTAAAACGATCACCTTCTTTCCACTGTCTGCTGGCCTAGTTGCTTGCCTAAACACCCAGTGCCTCTCTCCATTCTTCTTCTGTTCCTCTTCTCTCCCTCACAAACACTGAAAAATTTTCTATTAGGGTTTTGGTGGTTTTCAAATTGATTTGAGGGCATTCCTATCTGTCTTCTAAACTTATTGCACAAATACTTTTTAGAATGTCTGCTTTTTAAGTCCATTTTTTTCCCTGTAACTTCATTACTTAAAAAAAAAAAACAATCATATGTACTTTATTTTTTTTTAATCATATGTACTTTAAACAAATATAAAAGACCACGGTGCATTATAGAGCACTTACTCACAATGTGAAGAACTGGTATCTGCCTACTGTAATGTCTACTGATTATTTTTCTGAGGTTTCAGGGTTGAACTCCAACTCAAGACATATGTGACATTGCCATAAAGTAGCCAGCAGGTCTACAAGCCACCAACGTATCTCTTTCAACAGAATTACATACTTAATAAAACTCAGCTACCAACAGTAAAACAAATATATGCACTAATCAGGTTTCCAGCATTCTGTTAATTTTTTATGAGGTCTAAATCATGCAACATGCAAATGATTTATTTTTCTCTGAACAACTTTTTAAAGGCTTGGAAAGGAATCCAGAAAATTACATATAACTGAAAAACTATATAATATCTTTAAAAAATATGCTTTATTACTAAGACTTTATGAGATTCATAGACATTTTGTCAAGGTTCTCATTTACTCTTAAAAGACACATACATTGAATAATTAAATGGATTTTGCTGTCTTCCAGTTTAACTATTTTTATTGTTTTTATTTCAATAGTATTTTATATTTTACACATCAGTATGAATTATACTTGCTGTTTGTAATTCTGATCATTTGTAAACTGCACTGTCTTTACCACTTTGTATCTTAAATTTATACAATTAACCTATTTAAATTCAAACCTCTCCTACAAGGCTTTCAACAGCTGGGATACAGTATTTTCTCCATACAACTTAAGCAAGAGTTGCAAACATTTTAACAAATTCAGGTTAGTAACAGGATTACTTAATTTAGTATGACACAAAAAGAATAGTTACCTATTCACATTAGTGATTAGATTCCATGTTTAATTTAATCTTACTTTTAATATTCTCTTTCCACCAAATGTGGCATTCAGATATAAAAACATTTCAGCTGACATAGCTCCTTAAATTACAAAGCTATATAAACTCCTTAGGGAAAAGGAAATTTTTAAAGAACAGTGTAATATAGAGTGTGAATATCTTCTCTTACAGTGTCTTTTTTGTATTCCCCCACTTTAGCTACCAACAGATTAGTGCACAATAACTTTAGACTCTCAGGCTCTTCTCTCACCCCCACCATACTTATGCACACAAATAAGAATTTGATATTTATTTTTTGTATAGAAATACAGAGATCAATTTTATCAGTATGGGTGAGAAGGTTTTTGAAATGTAACCATTCTTAGATACTTTTTCTCCAAAACTCATTGCTATGTTGGCCATCACAATACGTATATCCTTGTTTCTTTTGTCTTCCTATAAATATCCAGAACCGAGATTGTTGGGGCAGAGGAGGTGCATATGTTAAATATTTCCAAATTTCCTTTCAGATCAATATCAAGTTAAAAATGTATCTATAGTATATATTGAATTATTTCTGACATTGATAAAAATGAACAAGATTGATCATAATCCCACAGGCAAAAACAAGTTAACTTCTCATTTATTGGATCATTAATCTGGGATTTTTAAATGATGCATGTTTTTCTTTTAGTGGTTCCTTGTTCATGTCATTTTGTTTCCTAACAAATTATATATTTCTTACTGAAATATAGAAACTAATGCATTTTGAAAAGATTCTCAGATTATTTTTATCTGTTTGCATTTCAACATTAATTATGATTTTAATAGAGAATTTAAGGCTAAATGTAATCAAATCTGTTATGTGTTCCTTTCCAATTCTAAGTTTTACATCATAGCTATAAGAGTTTTACCCATCCCACGATCATAAAAAATATTTACTAATTAAGTGGTTACAGACTTTTAAAACATGTTTTACTTAATTATCCTTCATCTTTATTAAAAGCTATACTAACATGGCAATAACAATAAAAGCCAAATTTCAAACCTGTACTTTAGCAAGGAATGAATGTTGATACATTTACCAAGAAAAAAAAATTATGAGGAAAATTTGAACAGAACAGGTTTGAGTCCAACTGTAATTTGTATAACATGTTAGATATTGAGAATATAGGATAAATAAGAGTGTTTCTATCCTCTCTGAGCTTAGGTTGAGGTAGAAAATGAGAAAAAGAAGAAAAAGGTCAATTGAAAATCTAATTTCTATGTCATCCAGCAACATTTCCTATAAGGTGTTCATCAGCACTCACGAGAAAATAAAACAGATCTAGAAGGAAATTCATTCCATGATCAAGTAAGTTTGGAATGTTCTAGTTAAATATATTTTAGGGCTCCACATAAAATATATTACCTTATGAAATGTTATCACTTAGCAAAAGAAACAATGTGTTTCTAAATTGAACACTTTTACTTACAAAGGAGCAATTAGAAATGGCGTTTCACAAGGCACTTCAGTGACTTAGTCCACTGAGTGTCAGACTCTTGGTTTTGGCTCAGGTCGTGATCTCATGGGTCATGTACTCATGAGTTATGATGTCATGGGTTGTGTGATTGGACTCCCTCATTGGGCTTCACACTCAGCAGGGATGTGCTGGAAGCTTCTCTCCCTCTGCTTCTCCCCTACTCACAGAAACGTGCTAAGTAAATCTTTAAAAAGTTTTAAAAAGTGTGTTTCAGAAAACAGTAGATATAGCACGTTCAAGATATAAAAAATAAACATTTGGTATTTGTGTATCTAGATACATAAATAAAATGTTTGTTTATATACATATATACATTAAACCTGATAATCTTCTAGTCTGGGAAATTCTGGTTTCCACCTTGCCTCTGGGAAAGGAAAAATAGAAAGACAATGCCTATCTACTGAATTTCAAAACATGCTTAATATTCATCTCAAAGGCATTAATTTGAGAGAAACAAAAACTGAGTTCCAAAAGCTTGGATTTGAGAGCTAAACCCTCCAAGTCTGTGGCATCTGAGATAGGAATTCCAGGGCAATCATTTAAAAGTCAATGCCAGCTTCAGGAGATCAAGCACACCTCTCACCAGTGCCAGGCAGCTGCATGGAAGCCCAGTGAGTAACCACTCCTTCACTATGTGAATGAACTCTACGACGAGGCCAAGGACTACTTATACTTCCCATTTCTGTCCTGCAAGGACTTTTCTTTGATATTAGCATATATTCCCCTGAAAGTTCAGTGGAGTTGATGCCTTTTGAGTCTGAATCTTTGCTCAGCTCATCTGAACTATGCCAGGTGGACAACCTTCTCTTTTAAACTATGCAAAACAGTCAAAACCACTCTCTACCTAGAGGGACATAGAGGTTGTAAAAAGTACAAGAGTCCAACATCTGCATTTGATGTGTCTCTGGCACAAATTCACTCAGTACTTTTAGTTGAATAAATTATGTTCGCTCCAAACTCAGTCTCCTAACACCCACTATTCTATACTGAATAGTGATGGGTAGTTTGCTAACTGAACAGCTGTCTTTTCTTATTTACGAATGTACATTTTAAATATTTAAAGTTCAACTCTCTATCAGAGCTATCACTCTTCCACTGTAAGTTTGCATTTTTTTTTTCTCTTTACTTCCTTAACTCATCCCTAGCAAGGAACTCTCAACTAAGATAGCTTTTCTTCCAGAAAGACCCCTTTCTCTCTTGTACAACCAGCCCCTACCAGTATCTTTAGTCATGTGTTCTTCTCATTCTATTTCACTGAATGCCCTTTATTCCTATTTATCAATACAGAATATACATTTCCTTTGACCCGATAAACTAATTTACTAAATGTGAGGAGAACATTCCACATTTTTCTGGATGTTCTGTATCTCCTGGCCTAGTCGTGGGTATCCACTAGACACTTGATAATTACGTACTTGACAAATGACTGTGTAAATAATATAAACATACCCAAGTACTCCCACAGCAAACTTATATTAGAAAATGGAATTAAAGGTCAGGAACTAGTCATTTTTTATGATACTCTTTTGATCTAGTCCTTCAGTTTCATTATTTCCAACCTCTCCTCAAAAACAGCAATGATAACCACAGTCCTTTATTCCAACTGTTTCTCTCTATGCCTCCAGGAAAAGGGTAAAACAAGGTCCCAAGATGAAAGACTGTTGATAGAACTGGAGGTATTCAAAGTGGCAGGCCTGAAGTCACTTAATTGCCTTATTTCCAACCTGGAAATTAACTCTATTTTCCTATTTTCAACCTCCGTAATTTCTTCCTGGCAACTTATTGGATATATCAAGGGACACTTTCAGGAAAGCTGTGAAAACATAGTTGAAGATGTCCTGACCCCTAGAAATTTCTCAAATCAGTATTGGTTTATTTGAAAGCATGTGTGATTCAAGGTTGATAGGACTTAGATATGTTAAAAGTAGTTAAATCAGTGTCACTCTGCATTTTGAATAAGCTTTTCTTGGTTACCCTATTTTGATGTCCATTACCTAACTAAAATTTTTAAATGAACATAATGCACAGTTTTATTTTGTTTAAGCTGTACCCTTTTTTATAAAAGTCATAGGGCCAGGGACAAATACAACTTTAGAGCAAATTAATGTTATCAATAGCAGACAGCATATAAAATCCACTTATTGAATGCCTACTATGTGCCAGGTACTCCACTAAGTACTTTATAAGTGTCGTCTCCTGTGTAAGCCTTTTTTCCCCCTAGGAACTTACATCTCATTTTACAGATATACCT
Organism: Nyctereutes procyonoides; assembly: GCF_905146905.1. NCBI lineage: Eukaryota > Metazoa > Chordata > Mammalia > Carnivora > Canidae > Nyctereutes > Nyctereutes procyonoides. The sequence continues at coordinate 22,128,359 of NW_026575121.1, forward strand.
CTCAAAACACTGTCTAAGTGCCATCACAAGTTCATACCTAGTGTTGGTGGCAGAACAGGGATTCAAAATTATTTCATTCTCACTGCAAAATGCTGGCTATTTCCTTTAAGACAGATTTCCTTCCAATCTGTACCAATCTACCAATCAACTCAATATATCATATTTGTTAATTTATAGGTCATTTCCTCTCTAAGTTTTAATTTCCTAGAATAGTTATTCCATTAAAAAAAAAGTCAATACCATACCTAAGATATATATACATTTATGAATTGAAAAGTTGGTCAAATAAAAACAGCTCCATAAATCAAAATACTATCTAAAAATAGAAGCTCCTAGTTCTGAATAACAGATATTTCATTTTTGTAACCTATTTCCCATTTTTACATGTATTTTAATGACCCCTTTTTTCTTTCTCAATGTTTTCATTATATCTGCTATTCAAATATGGTATCCTGTGATGAAACAGCATAAGTAGATTGAAGTCTTTACTATATTTTGCTTAATGACAGAATTCAAATATTTAATATTTAGACAATGACATTTCCACCTTACTTCTGTGACTCTCATCCCTACAAATTAATTTTATCAGTCTTATCTTCTGTGCTAGTCAACTTAATTTTATGAGTCGTGATTTTAGCTGTCAAAGTAAATACAATATTCCTAGAAGTTGAGAGAGAACCTCTGTATGAGAAAGTAAGAACCTTTTACTAATATTTACATTTTTAACATTATATATATATATATATATATATATATATATATATATATATCAGTTGATGATATGTTAGCATATGAAACTTGGTAATTTCCAATATCTAAACTTCACTTGCCTTTAGGCTTTTTTCAAGTATGATACATTTCAGTTCAAATGCATATATTTTTGGAAACGATTCATCATCATCCTAGAAAATAGAGCAGATACTTTGTATATTTAAAAGAGAAAAATTCTAAACTATTCTTGCCTCGAATAACCTTTGTAAAAACAAATAAATTCAGTGCCTTTGGCAAATAGTCACAGGCAAACAGCCTTACTTTTCTTCTTTAAAATACGCAAAGTTTACCAACCTGAGAATTCTTAACTTTCCAGGACTCTATCAATTATATAATGAAGGTCTCACATACATCTCTTGTAGAAGACTACAAAAGCTCAAATCACAACCAGTTTCTATTCAATTATATATAGAGCCTGATCTCTAGTCTCTAGAGAAAATGGTGAATTTTAGAATCTGTATGAAACAATAGTAGAAGGCAGCAAAGAAACAGTAAGAATTGCATTTGCAATGGGTATTAACTGTTCCAAGACACTAGAAATGGAAAAATTGTAACATTTCTCTACTTTTGCCAAGCAAATCAAATCCTGGATGCCCATCAAGTTCTGGTGCCCAAATGCAAAGGTCAGCAAAAAGCTCAATGACATACACACATGCTATACACGCTGGGTTCCACCTCAATGTGGGGCTACTGTCATCCAAGAAAATTGAAGGGAAGTATGTAGGCTGGGCTAGGAAGATGCCTCCAGTCATCAGCCATTGTGCTGGATATTCCTTGGTCACCATGTAACAGATAGTGATCTTATTCACAGCTGTAGTGAACACTTAAAAGCCAGCATTTTAGGGAAAGAGAAATGAATTACTAAAGAAGCAATTACCAAGAATTTGGAAAAAAAAATGGCAGGGTAAAATTATTAAAGTATGGTACCATATAATTAAATAGTTCCTTAAAGAATACCAGTTGACTTTTATTCCTGAGAGGGGCTCCTGGGATATCTATGAATTATAGCCCAGCTAGTCTCATTTATATACTTATTTCCACTTAGGATGTGATAAAAGCAAGGATTAGGGGACAGTTACAGAATTGCATATATTAAGAAAGAGTTACAAAACTTCCGTAAGTAAAGATCATTTTGGTTAATTGAAGAGTATTTAGATTTATTGTTATAATTGGAAAAGGAGACCAATAATATTCAATTTTTTTGGAAAAGTTAAATACAATGTTAAAAAAATAAAAGATTAGGGGAAAGGAGGAAATAGATTTTTTTTTCAATTATTTGTTCATAAAGCCAATGACCATAGATTAAAAACAGATGCAAAGCTGTGAATGGAAGGGTTTCTAAAAATTGTCTGGGGTCATAATAACTTAATAGGATTTCTAAAGTAATTAGTCAATCTGCTAGATTTGTAGCTATCACTAAGGTTGTAGAGAAAAAATTACTTCATTTTTAATTTGATTCTCTAGTAATCCGCCATATTCCAGGATTAATTACTGTGAGCTTTACCTTGAAGATATCACAACATGCTGGGAAGTTGAGAATCCTTGAGCAATGGTAAACACAAAATAGAATAATACTGTACCCTTCTGTAAAATGATACATCCAGACATGAAATACTATATGCATTTCTGGAAATCACTTCAGGCAAGAAATTAACACAGTGAGGAAAGTCCATACCATGTAATAAAACTAAGGCAGTGATACACAATTGGTCAATGAATGATGCTATACATAGTCATAATTCTTGGCCACACAGACATACCTGCTGGAGTTGAATTATATCTCAAATTTACCTGTGATCCTTTCTGAACATTCAGATAGTATTCCACACTAGAAACTCAATCAATCATATTATTCTGGAGTATGGCCTAGATGTATTTTGTTAAGTCACCCCCAGAAATTATCATAGGATATAAACTACTCATCAATTGCTTACTAGTTCTTGTTAAAGCTTAAAAAGATGGAATTGGCAATTATCATTGTATCTGGTCCTGTGGGGTAGCTTCTAAAATTTCAGTTTTCCTACCAGTGGGGAGCAAGAACATCATTTAACATCTTTGTCTTCCTTTCCCTCATCCTCATATGAGCATAAAACTTACTAGAGAACAATGAGAACAAGGGCCAGCCGTGTGTGTGTGTGTGTGTGTGTGTGTGTGTGTGTGTGTTTTCAACTCCTACTCAGCATTACCATACACTAGTTTCCAACACGTTATTTCTTAAACGAATGAATCTGTTTACTAGGTACTTCTACGAGCTAAGTACCAAGTAACAATATTAGACCCTTGCATAAATTACCTTTTTTTCAATAATCCTAGAGATATATATTCCCAGATTAGTAAAAGGACAGTAAGGACTGCCAAATTTAAGTAGTCTCAAGTCACACAACTAGCTACAGTCTGCTTTGGCAGTGTCAGCCCATACCCCTTCTCTCCATACTACTGACAGTAACAAGGCTTTTTTTTAAAAAAAAAAAAAAAAGCAACCTACCTTCTCACCTCTCCTCACCAAAGGTTAAGGATGCATGAATTATGGAGCAAAAAAATAGTACTATATAAGTTGAGATTTTAAAAAATTTGAATTCTTCAACCTGGAGAAATAAAAGAAGGAATATTATAAAATCCATAAATTCAAAAATATCATGAGAGAACGGACATGAAAGTTTTTAGCAATCTGAGAACATTTGAAGAGGCTGTCCCCAGAAACTCACAAAAGATACTTTCTAGAAGTAATAAAAGATACTTCCATTTTACAGAGTTAGTTGTAAAACTGTGAAACTTAAAACCATGAAAATGCTCCATGTTGAAGATATAAATAAATCTGAGGAGGGTAGAGAAATTTCCAAAGGTGACAAATTCATATCAGATTGAAGGGAAACTAGAACTTGAAAGCCAATACGTTCTAAGCTATGACTTTTATAATGAGTTCTCTCAATATTAAGTTCCCACTACTCTGCCTTCTATCTGCCTAAGTTTTTAAAACTGGTTTATCATAGTTGTTAGCTAGCAAAGCTAAATAAATGCTATAGTTCCATATGAATAAAAAGCTTATTATACAAATGTTGGCTAGGAAATGCCTTAAAAATAAGCACCAATAAATTCTATTAACAAAATCTATATTTTACTGGACTTAAAAAAATAAGAGTATGCATATTTTTGCACTAAGTTCCATAATAGGGTTTTGGCTAGTGTCCTTTGGCCAGTTACCAGCATAACCAAGGATAATTTTGCTGGTCTGGAGGTATTTTTGATTGAGACAAATGTGGTGGAGGGTATAACTATTACCTAGTGGGCAGAGGCCACATATCCTGTTAAATATTCCACGATGCATAGATGAGCACCCGCAACAAAGAGTTATCCCACGCTGTGGTAGGCAGGATCCTAAGATGTCCCTTATGATTTATTACCCCATTGGAGGATATGTACCCTGAACTGTGAATATGAGGAGATTTCATACCTGTGATGTTATACAGCATAACCGACTTCAAGATATAGGCGAATCAAATACACTAATCATAAGAACCCTTTAAAAGCAGAGAGTTTTCTCCTGATGGTCACACAGGGGAAAGCAGATATGATGGAGATTCTTCATTTTGCTGAGATTCAAGGGCCTGTGGTCAAGGATCTGCAAGCATCTTCTCAGGACTGAGAGCAGTTTCTGGCTGATATCCAGCAAGAAAACAGGGTGTTCAATCCCACAACCACAACAAACTGAATTCTTTCCATAACAGGAATGAGTTCGGAAAAGGACATGGAGCCCCCAGATGAGAACTCAGCCCAAGCCAGAGTAGAGAAGCCCTCCACCCTGTACCGGGCTTTTGACCTACAGAACTGCATGTTAATAAATGGGTGTTGTTTTTAAGTTGCCTAATTTGTCATTTGTTACGTAGCAAGAGAAAATGAATGTAGGCCTCAACATTTCAGTAGCACCAAGGTTGAGAAGTCCTATTTTAAGCATTCTAATCTAGCACTAAAGGGGTGTTGCTAGGTTTGTTTTCACAGAAACAAACAAAAAACTAGTGTGGAAATAGGCTTCTTTAACTTAAAGTTAAAATATGTTTCTTTACTTTGGGACATCTTGGGAACTCTGACATCTTAATTATAAAGCTACAAGAGAAAAGGTAATTCTAAAGAGCATGTGAACAAAGATCTCTTCTTAGAAAATTAATATCTTCTGAGCCTAAGGTTTCTTAAGATTGAGTTTTCAAAATCTACAAATTAGTACACTTTTTAAAAATCAGCGTTACAATTTGTCTTCCTAATTCCTAGCAGAACCAAATGACCATATCAAAATATGCATCTTTTATAATTTAGATTGTTTCAACAATGAACTTCTTTATTACAGAGGTCTTGGAATAATCTATAGCATATCTAGAACTTCAAATCTGCAGGGATTATATATCTCATTGAAAGGGGAGGAGCTAGAGCCAAGGAAAATGCATGTTTGACATTGTATCAGGTTCTACTTTTACTAGTTCTGCTATTGTCTTCTTTCCCCAAGGTCTTCTAGTCACTTACATAGTATTTCCATGGACCGACATGGAACTTTATTTTCTGTTTTTTAATAACTGATTAGTTTTGTCTACAATCCCAGAATATGGAGACTTAGGGCAGGGATGGCTACCTTTTTTTCCTGAGTGTGCCCTATCGCCCTAAATGAGTTTCAAAATGCCCTCATCCCTATTTGCTATTGTTGTTTGAACATTTGCTTATCTGTCCAGATCTTTGCTACACTCCATGGAGCACCATCTTTGTTTTTACTTCCAAGCTCCACATCTTCCATTTTTATTTGCAATACTGTGAGTTTCTCCTAGCCCAGGATCTATACCATGTGTCACTTCAGTTTATATCTGTTACATTACAGATGGTAACCAGCCACTATTGATTGGACCGAAACTATGGGAAATCCCCCTCTTTTCCCCCTATATTAACGATCCTAGTAATGATTTATGGGAAACAACCATATCTTTACCAAAACAGCTTCTGGAATTTCTTCAAATTACCTGTTAGTTGAAAAGGTATGTCTCTGTATATTTATATTCCTCATATTATCACCATTAGTTGTCTGATACAGCCAACATGCTTACTTTAAGTAATGTTATTCCAAAAGTGACTATTTTCAGTTTATCACATTGTGTAGCTTTTATAAAAACCGTTTTAGAGAAGGATTGTTTATATCCACTTAATATAGAGAATAGATTCAAAATCTAGTATAATAGATTCACTAGTTTATAAAGCACTTTTATTCTATGCATCGCATGTTGACGCAATCTTCATAGGATATATTAAGCCTGCTGCCTAAGTACTGAATTACACCTACTGAATTGAGGATAGATGCTTTCTTTCCAGCCTTAAAGGACACCCAAATCATAGACGTGACTGGCCTTTATAATCTCATCCCACATTATTACCTTACACAAGTGACATACTTCAGCCAAACTAAATTTGTTGCTATTTTACACTCTTGATGTACTCTTTTTTTTTTTTTTTTTTTTTATTTACGATAGTCACAGAGAGACAGAGAGAGAGAGAGGCAGAGACACAGGCAGAGGGAGAAGCAGGCTCCATGCACCGGGATCGAGTCCCGCGTCTCCAGGATCGCGCCCTGGGCCAAAGGCAGGCGTTAAACCGCTGCGCCACCCAGGGATCCCTTCTTCAAAACATTTTTACTTAACTGTTTCCACTATCCAGATGCCTCTGATTGAGGGTCTATTACAGGTGACACTGTAGTAACAACCTCAAATCTAAGTTATAAAACCTAACAAAAGTTTATTTCTTGCTAACTATGAAAATAGTTCTGTGTATGACAGGGTGGGGAAGGTAGGCAGAGGGAGTACTTTGTTCTATAAAGTCTCTAAGAGATAAAGATTGATGTAGACCCTACAAGTTATTGTCTCTTTATATTTTCTCAACAATAAAAGGGAATTTCTACCTTTGAGAATAATACATAAAGCACTTTTCTGAAGTCCCAAAGAGAATGTTCATTCCCTCTTTCTCCTTTTGTCTCCTCTCCCGAACACTTGTAACATTCCACCTTTCATTTTGCTTTGTATTAGTATTACGTTTTAGCCTGCTAGATTTTAAGTGTTGGAGGGTCACACCATGTGTTTCGTCTATTCTTGTGTCTGCGTTAGCCTTAAGCACCTGGCATAGTTTCCAGTGAACATTTTTTTTTTTCCTCAATGAACACTTTTAAATTCTTCGAGAGGACTCATGATTCTCCAATACAGAAAGGACTTGGTAAGAGTTCTCTGTAACTCTAGATCTATTTAATCCGAACTGGACATAGAAATAAAGCATTATGCATTTTATTTTTCAAAACTCAGATGAAGCAGGAGACCTGGGTGGCTCAGTCAGTTAAGGGTCGGCCTTTGACTCAAGTCATGATCCCAGGGTCCTGGGATTGCACCCAGCATCAGGCTCTCAGCTCAGCAGGACATCTGCTTTTCCTTCTCCCTTTCTCCTCCACTGTGCTCTCTCTTGGGTACTCTCTCTTTCAAATAAATAAATAAAACCTTAAAAAAAAAGTCATATGAAGTATAAATGTATTACTAAGCTTAGCTTTAACTTTTCACCCCTGCCAACCTGGATTTTTTTTTCTTTAACTGAAATTTATAAATCAACAAATTTTTTTCCAAAGCATGATGAGTTAGGAAAAAATAGGGCTAGGCAGGACTAGGTGGGGGTCATGAAAGCAGATTCACAAAAATCCCTAAAATGCTGAGGTATAAGGAAACCAGAGATAAAGGAACAAGCCAGACCACCGTGCCCTAGGAGTGGGCGGGGAGGGTGTCTTTTTATGACAATCATCTGTGACCAACAGAGAATAACCAGACCCCAAAGAAGTAAGCCATTAAAGATGTTATCACTAGTCCTTACTCAAAGGTGATATCAGTAGATAATGTTAAAAGGATTTAGGTTCCCTGATTAGGCTCTCAGTAAAAGACCAACCCTACAAGCCCTCAGCGGCAACCCTGTCAGGACCCCTCTCACTCCTGAGCGCTTTCTCTCTATCTTTACTTAATAAACTTCTATCCCTTTACTCCCTCTCCTGTGTCTACAAGATTCATTCTTTGACTCGGTGAGACAAGAACCAAGCTCTCTCTTATCAATGGGATGTGAGATGAAATAGTAGCTTAATACATATTTATGAATGAAGTCTGATCCATCTGCAGAAAGTCTGTAAGAGTTCAGAGATATTATACATCTATAAGAAATAAATGAGTATTGACTCTTATAGTTTTCCTAAGAATATCTGAAGAATTTCAACTCAAAGGTTCTGAAATATTTTTAAGATTTTAAGTAACCTCATCAAAGGTGGGACTTGAACTCACAACTCTGGAGATCAAGAGCCACATGCTCTACCGACTGAGCCAGCCAGGTGCCCCTTAAATTGAAATTCTTAAGCCATATATATTTTGAAAAAGTTTAGTAATTTTTAAATTTTTATACTTTTTTTCTTGGAATTTAATAGGTACTTATATACTGGGCTGGTAACAATGCTAGGAAGTCCTACTTCTACAAATGTCACTTTCAGTATCTGCATGGCTTTTAAGTGTCTGTCTTACACAAAGCCCCTGGGTTCCATATTCCTGACTCCACTTATAACTACATATTCAAATGTGAAAATATGAAAAGTGCTTACCCGTTCTGATAAAGTTGCCTCACCCGTAACATGTGAGAAAACGATCATATGCAATATGAATCAAAATGCAACATGTAAATTATTGTTGCTTTACTATGGCTTCAACAGGACTGGTTTCCTTTAGCAATTGTCACGTGTAGATTTGGATTAATACTAGTAAATTTTCAAGGAAAAAAATATACCAATGAGATTTTGTTTCAGAAAAACAATAAACAATTCTCAACTACATGGCTAACTACATCCATGTACAAATGTGTTTACATACACCTCAACTACTGAAAGCGGATTGGGAGAAAAACCTTACTAAATACATTCAGGAACACTTTAGGAAGAGCTAGGTTTTGAGAAAACATTCAGATCAGAAATATGCATTTAACTTATAAATTCCTTGCTTCTTGATATTCGAGGTGTCAACCAATTTTTCACTGGATTTTCAACCCGTAAAAAGGAGTTGTAAATTTAAGAAAAATGAGAGTGTGATTCCAAGACAAATACATCACAAAAGTGTGAATAAGAAAGAAATGCGTTGTTCCAGCATAGGCAGGTATTCCTCTTAATTTATGGAACCGTTTGTCCTGCTTGTAAAATTCCATTTTTTATGGAAAGGAGAATTATTGCTGCTGTAAGATGTAACAAAATGGCTAAACGCCTGAGGAAAATATAATAAGGACATTTGGGTTAAGAATATAATAACCAAAAGCTTTCCCTGGGAAGTTAGACAAAGTGATACTAGGTTTTTGTTTTTTTTTTTTAATAAATTGGGAACGATTGCCAATATTAACTATAATAATCTTAATGCTACCACATATGTTAATGTAATCTCTAAAAGACTGAACAAATGGTCAATATGTACTAATAGTTAAAATCATCACTGAAATTCTACAACTTTTTTCCTAATTTGAAAAATATCCGTTTGCCTAATTTGGGCTAAAGATTAAATATCCCCATGACTTTGGTTTGCTACATAGAATCAAACAAGATGAGAATGTTGAAGAGAAAGAGGATGTAACTAGACAGTACTGGCTGTCCCCTCAATCCACCCCCCCACCCCACCCCTTTTTTTAAAGGAACAGAAACCCAATTCTACTTAATAATGTTTCCAGCTAAACACAAGATTTTCCAGGCTGCTGCCCACCTAGGTGTGGTCTAAATGATATGCTTTTGGCCAATAAAATCTAAATGGAATAATACTGGGAAGAACCCCAAGGAGAGTGCTTTATTCTTGGATTAAATGAAACAGATTTAGCTGTCATTCCCCTTTTACTTTTAGTTTCCGCCTCTCCTTTTATCTTCTGGAATGTCTTTGTGATGCATGGGAGTGCAGAGCCCTGTTGCAATTGAGGATGAAAGTCACTTTTCAAAAACCACAGGCCCCATAGGTAGATGGTGCCTGAAGCATTGATGACAACGTAGGGCCACTGCCCTAGTTATGGGTTCCTGTTATAGGAAGAACATAAATCACTTCTGCAATGTTTCTTATATACTTTTAAACACAGAGAGCAAGGAGAAGGGGAGTGGGGGAAAGACAATAAATCCATGTCGTTTAAAAAGAGGACATAAAAGATTTTTAACGCAGAGAGTAATTGTGAACCTTATCTTCATGCTCAAGAAATGACTTCAAGAGTCATGACATAGGCGGTCCAAGCAGCAGACGAAAAAAGAACAAAAGGGCATGTTGAGTCAGGCCTCTTTAAAAAGGCCTTCTCAGAATCCTGATTCAGTAACCTGTACTTGGACCAGAAGAGTCACATGTCCACGCCTCTTCTAACAAGGAGCCTGGGACTAAATCGCTTGGCCTTGGTACAGACCGCCCCAACAAGTCTGGCTTTCTGCTGGTAACCGAAAAAATCAAATTGGCTTCACGAATGCTTCAGTGAAGCTCCATTTTAAAGTAACCTTTTTCTCTCTTCTGCAAACCTCCCCACCTCCCTTCTTAGCTTTTCGTTTCAGGAATCTGGTACCACCCTAAACACATCACAAAGGAAGCCGGCTGCAAGTATATGATTCCACCAAAATCAGTTAGATCTTGTATTTCCCTCTTAACTCCCCCAGCCCCTTCAAAAGCTGCTTTATTGTTGCAATATCAAGCTCATAAAGTGAGTATATTTTCTTTCTACTACTCACTTGAAAATTCGGGGGCAATTCTTGCTTTCAAGATATTTCAGTTATTTATTTTTTTAAATATTTTATTTATTTGGGAGAGACACAGAGACAGAGGCAGAGACATGGGCAGAGGGAGAAGCAGGCTCCCTCGGGGGAGCCTGATGGGGGAACTCAATCCCAGCACCCTGGGATCATGACCTGAGCCAAAGGCACTCAACCACTGAGCCACCCGGGTGCCGTATTTCAGTTATTTTTCAATATATGTTGGCAATGTTGCACTATGACCTTAGGCTCAGCAAGAACCAAACTGAAGTAATGGCTGGATCAGTAATTATGAATCTTGAAGTGGGGGAATGGGACTTTCTCTCTCCAGAATCCTGGCTAAGACAGGCATGTTTTTGTTCTCCTAGTGGGCTCATCCTTCCTACCACTGTTTCATTCAGGGTGAAAATTTTATGCTCTGAGTCCCTTTGGACCATTGTTTTTTGAGACAGTCTCAGTTCTAAGTGTCCATCTTACTTCTTTCCACCTCCATCTTTTAAAAACACTGCTTCTTGGTTACTGGGATGGTTTTAAAACAGGTCTGCAAATTCTTTGACATTTCCCCCAACTAGTAGATTCATGTGTCAAATTGTGGTTGTTTAAAGAAATGTCACTAAGTTCTGGACTAGTTTTTTTTGCAGTCACAGTAACTGGCACACTTAGGGTGAGGACATCCCCTTGACCACGGAAAGCTCACCTTTCTAGCTTTCAGTTTCAGTTTGTGAACCATGGGGATTTTACCTTTCCAGAAACATTTTTCACTGAAAAATAAAACTGTATTCAGGGGGGAAATATATAGCCTTAAAATTTTATTTCAGAAAAATCTTGTTTAAAAGTTTGAAAATCAGGGCAGCCCGGGTGGCTCAGCAGTTTAGTGTTGGCTTCAGCCCAGGGCATGATCCTGGAGACCTGGGATTGAGTCCCATATCGGCCTCCCTGAATGGAGCCTGCTTCTCCCTCTGCCTGTGTCTCTGCCTCTCTCTCTCTGTCTGTCATGAATAAATTTAAAAAAAAAAAAAAGTTTGAAAATCAGCAATAGGATAAAGAACCTAAGTATCTGGGCCTAGTATATTTGTGTCCATGACATAAATTCAGCTATAAATTCAATTTCCTTAATTATAGGCTTTTCAAGTTTTGATTTCCTCAGTCCATTTCTATAAGCTATTCAGAAAATTGTTCATTTATCTAAGACTTTGATTTACTGGTATTTAGGATATTCTCTTTTATTTTTTAAAAAAAATTAACGTAGGATTTTATCTCCTTTTAATTCTGCCTTCTATGTTTTCCTTAAACTCAATATTTCTATTTTATTCAACTTTACTAATAACTTTTGACATTTTTTCTCTATTGAATCTTTAAAATTTTTTTCAATTGTTTTTGTTCTCTACAACTTTAATAAATTCCTTCTGACATTTAAGTCCTCCTCAAAGTTTAAGATGTTTCTCATCTCCCCCCTCACCACAAAATATTTTAAGTGATCTACATATCATGTATTCTATTTTTAAGAAGTGATGTTATGAAAGGAATAGAAAGTTGTAGCGAAAAATTAGAGTAAGAACTAAGTTTTTAGAAGTTTAAGGTGTGCTCTTGGGAGTTACCTGCAGAAATTGAGGGGCAACAGAGGTCACTGAATGAAGAAAAGAAAGATACTTGGTTGTCTGATGTATAACCAAATTGTTATATGAGTATTTCTCACCCTTGCGGCAAGAGTTGAGATGACTAAAGAGTCTTTAGTTCAGTGTAACTCCTGAATGATGTGAATGAGTGACTCTTCAAAATAGATTAATGAAAAGGAGGGCAAGAGGGTAGGAATTTGAAGGAGAGGATTCTCTAGGAGGGTAAAATAATAATTAAGCTTCAAAAGGCACGGTTGGAAGAATGAGGACTCTGCCTCCTGGCTTCATGGTCAGTAATATAAGAGTAAAGGACAGATTTCCATGCATGGAGGCCGCAGAAAAAGCAGAGGTTTCTAGTGGAAATCCAGGTTTCAGTTTAAGAAGGAAAGTAAATGTAAGGTTCTTATAGACTATAATTACAGAGAACTTTTGAAGTGCAATGAAGTTAAGATTTTGCAACAAGAGTGGAAAGCTGAGCAGGAGAGGAATGTAATGGGTAAGTGGAAGCGTAATATAGCCTCGGGAATTGCAGCTGTGAGAGGTATGGATGGAATATTCCCATGAACACAGACTATTCAGGGAGACATCAGAGGGTACTGGTGAGCTGATGTGGGGGTGGCTTGGATTGGCATGTGGAACAATCTCAATAGGTGCTATATAAACCTGAGTCTAAGTGGAAGACAGCACTGAGTGCCTTGTCCTTCTTCCTATCATCAGGGCTGGTCAGTGTTTTTTCATTACTGCCTGAGCCTGGACTTGCTGAGTCCCATCTGCTGTTAAGCCCGGGTCTCACAGTTAATACAAAGTGAGAGTACCCTTGGGTACTTGGTTATTGCTGGTAAGTAAAGGCAGCATCTGGTAAGTAGGCTTCATGCGTATGAATGCTTGGTCCAGATTAAAAGTTCTATTATCAGATCTTTTAAGATGGAGAATTCAAGCATGAATTAGGGTTTTAGTGAATAATTCGGGCAGTGAAAGAAAGCTGGTACTTCAAGTATAGGGAGCTAAAAGCACCAGCTTGGTGTTAGGTTGTATTGGCTGGCATTCTTTCTCTTTGTTTTGGAAAGCAAGGAGGAGTTTTTTCGGGTAATGGGAATGAAATAATAGAGACCCTATGTGAAGCATCAGACAAGGATACTTCTTTCCGGGTAATCCTTGTTATTCTCTTCAACAGGCTTTTTAGCTATTACACTGTACATTTTCAACATTAATATTCCCATTTTCTCCCTTAAATTACCCAATAAGAATGATATAAAAGTTATTTCCAGTACATTTTCATTTAAGGATAATGATCACTAATGACTACAAAGCTGAGATTTCCTTAAGAAAGTGAATATAGCTAAAAATGAGCAAGGCTGGTGTTAGTGATAAATACTAAAGATTAGCCTTCTTATTGGGGTAGAAAAAAAGATATTTCGATGGCTAATTTGTAATGAAAATTAAAATAAAACCTATAGTTGCTAAATAGTTCTAGGCCAGCTACTGCTTACAAACAACTTTTGTTTTTCTTTTTTTTTTTTAAGATTTTATTCATTATGAGAGAGAGAGAGAGAGAGAGAGAGAGAGAGAGAGAGAGAGAGGCAGAGACACAGGCAGAGGGAGAAGCAGGCTCCATGCAAGGAGCCCCATGTGGGACTCGATCCCAGGATCACGCCCTGGGCCAAAGACAGGCACCAAACCCCGGAGCCACCGGGGATCCCCAACACTTGTTTTTCTATATTAAATATTCATCAGTCTTTTTTTCTAACTGCAACTTAAACGTTGGAGACAGCCCTAAATTTGCCTACATGGCCAGGTCACAGGATCTCCTCTTGTGCATCACAAGTTCCTCCTGCCACATCGCAATTAGCATATTCTCTCCAAGTCTGTAATAATAACAAAGTACATCGTGATTTTTGGCTATTACATTTTAAATTTATTCTTGGTTTAAATACATGTCAAGTTTCATAGAACTGATTTGAAAGTTGTTTAAAAATAGTTGTTCCACATTTTTCCTTTAACATTTCTATTAAATCTGGGAACTACTGCCATTTCTCTTGTTTTCAGCTCTTTATGTTGGCCCTTAGCCCATGCAAAAGCAAATGATGAATACTGGTCACCCCCCCACTTTTCAGATTTTTAGGCTTACTTTCTCTCGCCATACCTTTCTAAAACTTCCTCATATGGGACTACCATTTGCTCCACCTCTGTGGTCTTGACTGACGCATTCCTCGTGGATCCTTTAGTCTTCCTGGTTCACCACAAACTAGATTAGAACCCCACACCCACAGATGAACATGTAGGAGTCAGTGTGCTCTCAAGTCAGTTTTCTACTTCCTTTGCGGTGGTGGCTCTGTAAGTATAACTGGATTTTGTCCTAGAATTCTAGTTTCATTTCAAGATATAATCAGTCCTAAAGTGTGTTGCCTGGTTAAAGCTTCTCTCTACCCCTCAAACCTATAGCACTGGGGCTCTACCTGAACTGTGGAAACTGACTCGCCTACCTATCATAGAAAACATTACCTACCATTGTCTGAGGTCACACGGATCTAGCCAAATTATATGGCCTGTTTCTAGTCTGCTTTGATATACTTCTGGAATGAGTCTTTACAAATATCAGTTCTCAGTATACTTTATGACTAGATGAATTTTTAAAAGGTTTTATTTATTTATTCATCAGAGACACACACACAGAGAGAGAGAGAGAGAGAGGCAGAGACATAGGTAGAGGGAGAAGCAGGCTCCTGGAGGGAGCCGGGATGTGGGACTCTGTCCTGGAACTCTGGGCTCACACCCTGAGCCAAAGGTAGACACTCAATCACTGAGCCACCCAAGCATCCCACCAGATAATTTTTTTTAAAGATTCCAATTATTTATTCATGAAAGACACAGAAAGAGAGAGAGGCAAAGACACAGGCAAAGGGAGAAGCAGGCTCCACACAGGGAGCCCGATGTGGGACTCGATCCCGGGACCCCAGGATCATGCCCTGGGCTGAAGACAGGCACTGAACTGCTGAGCCACCCAGAGATCCCCCCATCAGATAAATTTTATATAAGGTTTTGACACTAGTAAAACAACTGAGCCACAAGCTTGAATTTCTAATGACATACCAATGATGATACCACGTATTTTCTATTGAACAATCACACTGCTTGCATCATCCCTAGCACTCTAATTCTAAAGTTCACCTAATCTTGAGCACAAAGAGGTCAAGTCTTCTCTAAGGAGAATTAAAAATGTACCCACACACTGTAGTATATTTCATGGACTCTGGAAAATCCACTTTAGGTATGGTAGGGGGTATTGAAAATTAGTGAAAGTGCAACACTACATATAGCCTGCTTTTTGATGTATAGAGTATGTTTGTGTATATATACACATTCATACATACTAACTTTGTGAGGCTTAATAGTGATACGTTTACTATCAGTATCACTCCTTTCTAGTAGCCAAGACCTTAGGGACCAAGGATGGCATCTCAGTTATCCTTTCTCAAGTGGCACTTAACTATGCTAGTAATATAGATATCTAGCACACATGAAGGAGAATTACATTTATGTGAAGAGAAAACAGAAATTTGTTAGTTTAGAATAAGAGGATAGAGAAAGTGGTTTGAGTAAAACTCATTTTCCTGATAGCACTTTCCACAGGAATTATTTAATATTCTCTGTCCTATTTCATAAAGTTGACTATAACCCTACTGAATACTTAATTCAGTTAGGTGCAAGGACAAGTTTTTTTGTTTTTTTGTTTTTGTTTTTGTTTTGTTTTTTAACCTTCCTGACACCTTTCCCGGTATATCCACCACTAAAGGACAAGTACATCCCTCTTTTTTTTTTTTTTTTTTTTTTAACCTAGCATCTTTAGTTTTCTGGAGAAAAAGCAGCCCCAAGAAAGTCATGACAGCATTAATAAAATATTTCTTTTGATTAATCTGTTACTTTGGATATGTTTGGTTTGGTAAAGTAGATCATACAACTCAGTTGATCCTTGAGTCTTAGTGTTAATTAAACCATACCCGTCACAAATAATGTGTATCAACTAGTAACACTGGCCAGAGGTCTAGCTTTTGGTATTAAGATATATTTTCACTGGCATTTGGTTTGTTCTTTCATGAAAGCATGGGAGTTGAATTATTTAGTGAAAATACTTATCTACAAGGGCAATTATTCAATTATTTTATGCATCACTGATGGAAGTTAATAAAATGTGCTATTTGTTTTCCTGTCTATTTTGACTACAATTTACATGTTTAGTCATGTTTATGTATTTGAATACTGTTGAACTGATCTGTAATAAAGGCTGAGACTTTATTTTTTTTTAAAGATTTATTTATTTATTCATGAGAGACAGAGAGGCAGAAACAGGGAGGCTCCCTGCAGGAGCCTGATGGTGGGACTTGATCCCGGAACTCCAGGATCACACCCTGAGCTGAAGGCAGATGCTCAACCGCTGAACCACCCAGGCGTCCCAGGACTGCGACTTTAAATGGAGTGTCCTTTTTCACTTTCAATTGATTCCCATGATAGTCTAGCCTGTTCTTATGTACCAAATATTTCTATTTCATAAAATTTAGCATATTCACCATGTTCCTTTCTCCTTCGTTTTTACCTGAACTCAATTTCTCATCCCTCTTTATTTTCTTTAATTCTTGACCCCCTATACTTCTATCGCCATGTACATTTGAGGCTCAAGAATAATACATGATCTCTGCCCACAAGGAGTTTTTAATCCAGTAAGAGAAAAGAAACTTGAATTTTAAAAGTTAATTGACAATCTTCTGACAATAATCTGTATAAGTTCTTTTCATAACTTCCACCACAGCTAGAATACTATAAATATATATATATATTTTTTTTCCTTAAAGTTATAGGGTGAGAGATTTCACATGCCTCAAAAACTAAACAGTATCCTGAGTGAGCACAATAGAATGAATCAAATAAAGCTGACACAGAAAAGATGGTGGAATAAATAGTGTTGTAACATTCCCACTCTCCACACCTAATAAGGCAAACAAGCAAAAGAACAAAAAGTAAAAGTAGCAAAAACAACAACAACAACAACAACAAAAAACACACCAGCATTAATCAAACTAAGGGTAGAAACTCATGAGATGGTTGGAAACTTATTGGCCAGAGACAGAAAAACCATGAACATGGTCACTCTACCTGCCAGTAACATGCTGGTGTACAAGAAGCTGAAGGCAAGGGGAATAAAAATTACTGGCAATCTCCACTCTGCAGTGTGCCTTTCTTTTTAAAAATCTGTTCAAAGTGTTTATATTATACCAGAAAGGATACATCAATTTAATAACTTAAATTCCACTAATAAATTATTATTGACACATTATTGCAATTAAGGAGTTTTTTCAAAGAATATCTTGTTAATCTATTTGGGGGTTAACTCTGTTCTATTGGTTACCTATCAGTACATGACAAATTATCAATGAATTTAGCAGCTTAAAAAAACATCTGTTAGATCATAGTTCCTTGATAGTTCCACAGGTTCAGAAATTTCCATGCATTTTGGCTGGGTCCTTGGGTTCACTGTGTCTCTTAAGTCCAAAATCAAGGTACAAGCTGAGGCTACCATCCTCTATAGTCTGAACTCAGGAAGGAGCCCCTTCCAAGCTCTCTCATGTGACTATAGTCTTAGGTCCTTCCTGCATATTGGTAGGAGGCATCAGTTTCCACCACCCCCTACAAGGACCTCCCCCCTGAGCAGTTCAAACACTGCAGCTGGTTTGTCTCAGAGTGAGAGAGCTGAGACAGAGATTACAGAGATTAGGGAAGGGCACGCCAAGACAAAAGCCGCAACTCTTCACAAATTCATTCTGGGAGAGATAATCCATCACTTTTGCCTTCTATTCATTTTAAGAGTTTTACTGGATCAGCCCACACTCAGAGGAAGGGATTATAGCAGCCTGTGAATACTACTAATACCAGAATTATTACAGCCACCCTAAGGTTACTTACCACATGCATATCAGATGCTTTTGATTACAGTAAAAAATACACGATTCCAAAGGTCTGACCTCCCCTTTTCTAGATTTTAAGGAAAAAGTTGAAAAAAAAAATTAACTCCAACTGGCTTTGTCAAAAAAGAAAGAAAGGTAATTTGTTTAACAAAAAAAGTCTCAGCCTCGAAGTTGTCCTGACTGTAGGTCCAGCAGGATTCTGTTTTGCCCTGACATGTAACTTCTCTCTAAATAGTTCTGTATGGATTCTATTGATCTGTCATGTCCTCTCTGCCCATCCCTCCAGCTAGGGGGAATCAACCTCCTCCCCACTTTACCAGTTCTGGGTCATCTGCCCACTGCTGGAATCTAGGGGAAATGGACAGGAGCAGAAGTCTAAATCCTATGGAGAGAGTAGGGGAAGGAAAATTTGAGGGGCTGTTACCACAATAAAAGGTAGTGGCTCATAGGCAAGCAAGTCACTCGTGCCCACTGCACCCATCTGTTCTCCTTTATGTCTCTACCTGCTCTAATTCATGTAGGTTACTTTTGTCGTAGACCTAAAGATGCACATGATGGTATTTTATTTTACTGGTAGGAGTAAGAGAACTATTCTCCTGAGAAAAAGTTCATGCTAAATGCTTGTCTAAAAACACAGTAATCCATTGTTTTGCAAGTATGTTCTATAGAAGCAAAATGGTTCTTGGAGTGCCTGGGTGGCTCAGTTGGTTACGCGTTTGACTCTTGATTTCAGCTCAGGTCATGGTCTCAGGGTGGTGAGATCAAGCTCCACGTCGGGCTCTCTGCCCAGCATTGAGTCAGCTTGAGAGTCTTTCTCTTCCTCTTCCTCCGCCACCCTCCACCTGCCCTTGTCTACAGGCTCTCTCTCTAAATAAATACATTTTTTTTCTGTTTTAAGATTTTATTTATTTATTCATGAGAGAGGCAGAGGGAGAAGAAGCAGGCTCCATGCAGGGAGCCCGGATGCAGGACTCGATCCCAGAACTCCAGGATCACGTCCTGAGCCGAAGGAAGATGCTCAACCTCTGAGCCACATAGGTGTTCCAATAAATAAAACCTTTTTAAAAAAGTTTCCTAAGCTTTTCTCTGGCTTTATCGAGATGGAATTGACCTATAGCATGGTGTAAGTTTAAGGGCATACAACTGTTGATTTGATTTATATATTGCAAAATGATCACCACCATAGCATTAGCTGATATCCACATCACATTACTACCATTTTTTTGTGAAAACATTTAAAATCTATTTTTAAGCAACTTACAAGTATATAAAATATAGTATTAAGTATAATTATCATTCTATATACTAGATTCCCAGAACTTATCTCCTACTAGAAGTTTGTATTCTTTGCTCAACATTGTCCCCTTTACCCTACCTGATAACCACCATTCTAGTCTGTTTCTTGGAGTCTGGTTTTCTAGAAGTTCCAAAGTATAAAGGTCTACTTTCCTTCCCTCTCCATCCAGTGTCCAAGCCAGACAGTGGATTATACTAACATTTCTGCTCTACCAATTCATTTATCAAGAGGGCTGTGTCAGGACTGCACATCAGGTGGTTTAGGTTCCCTGCGAACTGCTTTCTCCAGCACTTCTGTTCATGACAGCTTGTTCACTTTGAACACTCCGGTTTCAGGTCTCTCCATTACTGCAGAAGTAGGAAGGAAAGGGAGTAATTTATTAAGTCTTAACTACCAATAGATATATAAATGGGGAAAATATCTTCACCTCAAAATCTAGAGGGAATTACTCAGCCATCAAAAAGAATGAAAGCTTGCCATCTGCAACGTGGATGGAACTAGAGTGTTATTATGCTAAGTGGTATAAGTCAGAGAAACACAAATATCATAGGATTTCACTCATAAGTGGAATTTAAAAAACAAAACAGATTAACATAGGGGAAGGGAAGGAAAAATAAAATAAGATAAAAACAGAGAGGAAGGCAAACCAGAAGAGACTCTTAAGAGAACAAACTGAGGGCTGCTGAAGGGGAGCTGTGGGGGAATGGGCTAAGTGGGTGATAAGCATTAAGGAAGGCACTTGATGGGATGAGCACTGGGTGTTAATACACAACTGATGAATTGCTAAATTCTATTCCTGCAACCAATACTATACTATGTATTAACTAACTTGAATTTATTTATTTTTTTTAATTTTTTTATTTATTTATGATAGTCACAGAGAGAGAGAGAGAGAGAGAGAGAGAGAGAGAGAGAGAGAGAGAGGCAGAGACACAGGCAGAGGGAGAAGCAGGCTCCATGCAGGGAGCCCGATGCGGGATTCCATCCCGGATCTCCAGGATCGCGCCCTGGGCCAAAGGCAGGCGCCAAACCGCTGCGCCACCCAGGGATCCCCATATTACCGTATTTTCATTATGCCCTTCACCCTTCCATCATTTATTATTTTGGTTTGGAGAATTTCTTTTTTTGGAACAGTTCTTACCCATTTGGTTATCTATAAAATGTGTATATTCTTCACATTCTTCCCATGAATGCTTTCCTGTTTTTAATCCTAGACTCACTGAAGTAAAGTAGTTAGACTATTCTATAACCAAGAAGGTGATCTTGTAGGGGCCAGTATTTACTCCACAAGCAGATCCCAACCCTCAAGCCACAGTCATTGCCTTGTTTGTATCTGATTGCTTTTTTTCAGTGCCAAAATTTCTAATTATTAGAATCAACTTGTCATCAGAATGGTTTTCTGTCTGCAAAGACTTATTCACTCCATTTTCCATTATCTCTCCTAGATCTTCCTTGAGCTTATTTTTTCATTAACAGATTACTATCTCTATATCCCATCAGTTTTATTTCCTTCCAACCAGGTTTATTACTTGCACCTCGCTGCATTCAGACAGCTATTGTAATCTTTTCAGGTTATTTCCACGTTTCCTTTGTTTTCCACAGATGTAGTTCTTGTAATGTTGATATCTTCGGAAAAAAACGTCAACTTGAGTTTGATTTACCACAAGAGGCGGGAAGAAGCAGAGGCAAGAATAGTTGACACATACGGTGTGTTACAGACTCATTGTTTAAGTTAAAATGATATAAATCAAACCTGGTTTTCCTATAGAAATAATGGTAAAATATTTCTGACAGAAGCATAACCCTGAATTTTTTTAAAGAAATGCCCATATATTTTATATTCAATCCAGTATGAAATGATTTTTAAAGATCTGACAATCTTTTCAAATGTGTTAGTCAAATAAGCTTACCAATCATATATAATTTTACTTAGTATTGATTTACATTTTTGCCAAAGTTAAATCTTATCTTGGTAATTCCAGACATATTTTGGAAAAATAAAGAGGAAATAAATATTTCCTAGGTCAAAATGTTCTGAAATATTTTTTTTTCTTTTGGTAAATAATAATGGACATGTTTGAGGAGACTTAGTTTTTTGTGGAGCCCTCCATAAAGTGACCTGTGGAGAACAAAAATAATGCTTAGGCTTTAAAATGTGGTGGATCCTTTGATAAACAAATCAGACTAGATTAGGATGAAATCATCTGCATGGCTCTATGTGCTGATGAATGGGTGATTTACATGTAACTGGCTGAGGTTCATAAATGCAAAAATCTGGAACTCTTACTCACCTCCTTCCCCTGGGGACAGACTTGCAAAGAGAATTTGAAATAGGTTTTAAATGGAAGTGGGTCCATCCTGAGTTTTGTCCTCTGATAACAGTGTTATTCTTTTAAGTCACGACAGTATTGAACTCTGTAAATTTTCACTAAAAGCCCCGGTATAAGAATCAAATAAATTAATTTCACATATTCGTTGGTACATGGTAGGCACTTACAGTAGTTATTTATTGAATAAAGAAATGAACTAATGGTTTCTGGATAGGAAAACAACCAATTGAAAGTTAAAGTAAATAACTTTGCTTTTAGAGAGCCCCAAACAAGAACCTGAAAGGTCCATTTGACTGCAGTCAACCCTTTTCTCACCTCAATTTATTCCAGCCCATTTTTGTGTATTGAGCCATCACAGCCAGAGCAGGAGCACTAATCAAATACACCCAACCACAGATTTACTCACAGTTTACACCTGTGAAGTTGAACACACCATAAATATTCTGGTAAGCTTTCTCTTAAATCTGCCTGCAAGTACCTTACAGGATTATGGTAATATAAAATTTTTCTACCTTCATCATATTTATAGTAATGAGTCGTTTAATTGACTTCCCTACAGAACTCTCTTCCTCTTGAATTAAAATAAGAGTAAAGATGGGGATATTAAACTCTATTAATAGTTTAAGATGTAATAAATGGCTCAACCAGAAATAGCTGACTCAGACAGACGAAGATATTTTAATTTCTCAACAATTCATAAGCAAGGACTGACTTCCCAGGTACAGGACTGGGGAACTGTGGGTTCTGCAGGAATTACTCCAAGACCCAAATCAGAAACTCTGAGAGAGGGAACTGTGTTCTTCACCAAATATTCCTGGTGGTTTCTGTACATTCTAAGTTTTGTCAACCATCCCTCACAGTTTCTCCTGTGAATTAAAGAACAATTTCCCTAATTATGGTTATGTACTATCTTAAGCATTTTGTCCTATAAAATTTAGCCGCATTGACAACTGACTGAAGAGTTGTAAACTAGTAGTAAAAACAGCAGTTGTAGCAGTTCTACTGATAATCACATCCTCAAATATTTTCAGGAGAAAGACAACAAGATTAATATTCATAAAATCATGAAAATGACTCAAATATTTGTCATTAGCAGCTGCAAATTTACTAGCTTTCACGGGTCTCTTTTAGCGAATTCCCAGTATGCATGGTGCACCATGCCAGGTATTCCTTATATTACCATTTTAGTAAATATTAATGGTAGCGTGTGTAATAGGAGTTAGTATCTCCATTCCAAATAAGACTGAGGCTTAGAAAAACAAGGCAAGCACTCCACCGTCATACCAATCAGTTCTTTCCTTTCAGAGAGTGTGCATTCCAATTTAGAGAAATACTATAAAACAAGGCAAAAGAAGTAAGGCAGAAAGAGACGAGCCTACTAACCTCACCGAGGAAGCACTGATGCCTGAAGCTCCCCTAGTCCTCAGGGATTCGAGCTTTCCAGGAACTGAGCTTTCCCTTTCTGGAGCCAAGATATCATTTCCCAGTGCCTGCAAACCCACCCATCCACTTCCACTTCCTTTCCTTTTCTCAGTTCCTGGTTGGAAGCTAGTTGTTACAAGAGCCCCACCCCTGGAGATTCTGGTTCAGTGCATCCTTCTTGGAGGCCTGGAGGAGGTATTTAGGAAATACTATCCAGGTGTGAGAAAACTTACCAGGAGCACCTACCCATTGGCCTAACAACTAATCGTTCACAGCTGGGCCACAAGCAGCTTGGTGTAGGCAGATTTCTTCAACATCTGGTATCTTTTTTTGGTTCATTTCTCAGGATTTTGCCCAGTCCATGCCTTCTAGTATCCAGCTTCTCTCATCTAAAATTTTGATTTTTTTTAAATTGCATATTATTTGCATTTTAAAATTTTTCTCTCATTTCTCAGTGATAATGGCATTTTAAGCCTGAATTTTCGGCAAGATTCTTCTGCCAAACAATTTTCAGATGTGAGAGCATGGGGAGAAAGTGCCTGACATACTTAGACACAGCCGATACTCCATAAGTAATTGCTGAATGGATTAAATAATAAATCTCATGTTTTTCACACAAAATCCATATTCTCGTAATGGTTTTTGTTTGTTCTCTGATCTTTCCTTTTTTCCCCCCTTGGTATTCTATTTTTGTGTTAAACATGTAAATTTTTGCCCCTAATCCTCTGGATATACTAATGAGATAGCATAAAATATCTTTTTTTGATTTATATGTTTTTCTGAGAATACCCTTTTGTCTTTCATGCTACCGGTGTTCATTATATATCGTCTGGTAATTTCTGTTTGTCCATTTTATTTGATAATTAAGCCCTGGGAGGGTGGTATGGGTTTTTTCTTCTGTAATATATACAGGATGATTTTTCACCTTCCCTCACTAGGAAGTCTGCAGGGACCCTGATGTATGGGGAAATGTTGGGATTGACTGGCAGTCTTCACCTTTCAGGTGGTAGCTTACAGAGAAGTAGCTAGCTGTCAGGCAAGGACTCTAAATCCCCAGAACAGAGAAGGTTTTAGTGTGAGGCTTTAACACTCCATTAAAAACCTTTGCTCTCAGGGTGCCTGGATGGCTCAGTCAGTTAAGCTTCCAGCTCCTGATTTTGGCTCAGGTCATGATCTCAGGGTCGTGAAATGGAGCCCTGAGCCGGGCTCTGTGCTCAGCACTGAGCCTGCCTGTCCCTCTCCCTGTGCTCGCCCCACCCCCACCCATATCATGCTCTCTTTCTCTTTCTAAAATAAATAAAATCTTATAAAAAAAAAAAGAAAAAACAACAACTTTGCTCTCACCCTTGTCACCTTATTACTATTTCAATTTCTTAGAGAACAACCACTTGTCCTTTTGCCAGAAGTTACACTATGTGTATTGGTGAGAAGGTGACAGGTGTTGGGAACAATTGTTCCTTTTTATAGACCTTCAACTAGTTCTCTCGGATTTGCTTCTTACTCCAGCCCAATGCCCCTCTGGGATTTAGAAGGTTAGATTAGCTCTCATTTCTACTGTAGTCCCCTTGTAGAGTACCTCTGTGGTTTAACTTTGAATTGGCTTTTGATCCCAGATTTATTAAGAAGTGTTAAATTTCTGAGCACTAAGCTGTTTTGTTTGATTTGCATTTTGTTGCTAATTTCTAGTTTTATTATGATGGGTTCCGAGGATGTGCCATTTATGAGTTTGGACTGTGGCACTAGATTACTCTTGTTTTGTTGGCTTTTGGTTTTGGTATCAAGAACACAAGCAACATCATGAATTCTTCGGCTGATCATCACTTGAATTCTCTTCCTATGCTTGAAGACTTCTCAGAATGAGTTTTAGGGTGCCCCAGAAACTTCAGCTAATGGAAACTGGTGGGCAAAACTCACTTCTGCACTTTCCCTGGGGCTGCGTGCAGTACCTGCTTGCTCTTGAGGAAGGATGCTAAAGGGGTTCCTTACATCTTTGATCAAACCCCTGTCTACTGTTCAACCCCTAGTCTTTCATCTTCTGCCTGTGAGGTATGGAGAATGCCTTTCAATCTAAGCACAATTATGAGCAGGACATAGGGAAGGAGGTGATGAGGAAACTTGTCTCATTTGGAGATTTCACTGCTTCATTGAAAGTTTTTCTTCTTTTGGTATTTATGGTGGTAGTCACAATATCATGCTCACTTGGAGAATCGCTTTCCTACCTTTCCATACTGGATTCTCCATCTTGGACTATCTACTTGACTTGCCCCCAAGTGATCCCTACAACTCTAAGACACAATCAGCTTTGGTCCTAATGAAGTTTTCACACTCCTTCAATTCCTACCAACCACTAAGCACACACAGCCGTGCACATACATAAGGATAGGTGCAAGAGCACACGCTCACACAGAACACTGACTTCATAATCCAAATTGGTGATTTTTTTGAAGTGGGAAACAAGTCTACCTGTTTTGTTTGTCTCTCCTTTGATATGTTTAATCAAAGCCTCTTTGAAACTAATTGGCTTTTTTCTTAGTCCAATCCCGTTTGATTTGTCTATTATAAAATTAATCCAAATTTTGTTCTGTTGATAGCATCGTTCTTTCTGAGCCCAGTTTTAAAATTTATTGTGTTTACTTGATAATTCCTATTATACCTAAAGGGAAGAAAGATAAATATGTGAGCACAATTTGACATCTTGAAATCAATAGTTTATTGCCTTTGTTTCTTTGTAAAAATAAAGCATTCATAATGCCTTCACTAGCATGCTTCTTTTTGGTTTTGTGTCTTATGATCTCCTTTACAATTTTAGGTCTATCTAAAGTAATTTACCTCATTGGACAAGGCATGATTTCGTATTAGCACTCCGACACAGTAGCATTAGGAAATCTGATTAAGCAAAAATACAATAAATGCAAACATCTGGCATTGAGGGATAAATTTCTTAGGCACACTTAGAATTTCTTAGTAAACTCACTGTTAGATACCAATCTACCTATCCCCAAACCATTGACATGTGTATGTTCATTAGGTTAACAGAAGATTTGGTAGTGTGCTATATTTCCATTCAGAGCTCTAAATGTTCTAGCTTTTCCTGACCTGAATTTGACCCCATCCACAACATTCCTTGGAAACATGTTCACTGTAATGTGTAATTTTTACTGCTTTCACATGGCTAGCCCTAATATACAAGTTCTACTCTATTCAATCATAATATCAAATAAGAAGTCATTTTAACTCCAAATTTATCAAACTATTAATCTCTTCGTCTAGAGCTGTGGATCCTATTCTTTTACTTGTTGCTCAGGAGACATGTATTAGATCACAAGAGACTTCCAAGCTCTTGGAATATTAATGAAAGTCCAAACTCCTCAACATAAATAACTAACTGGCACTTAGAACAAAAACGCTCTTCTTATTCTGTTTGCATTTTTTTTTCCTTAGTACACTTTATAAAAGATAGGATACAAATAGTCAAAGTCAGGCAGAAAAAGTAGAAAAACAGAATATCTAGTTTGCTTTAATGGAGGGAGTGGGACTTTGCCCCTGTCTGAATAGAAGAGTTAGCCAACAGACAGAGGCCTTCTCCTGTTAACATTATGGATATCAGCCAAGTTTGCAAAGAGGTAGACAGTATGCCAGTCTAATTTTGACCAGAAGCCAAAGGGATGGACCTGGGGCCAAAAAGCAAAGAATTCCTCACTTCCCTAGAGATCCAAAGAGAGACACAAGACAATAACTTGAGCCAGAAGTTGGAAATAAGAAGACTAACTAGATCCACTACAACCTCTGAGGTTGAGAGGTCTACGGACTAAAAGAAAATAATGACAGGTGTGCTGTGAAACCCAGATTTTGAAAACTCCGCTATTGAATATTGTGAAGAGTAATACACCAAACATAAAACTATATGTAGTAAAGAAAAGGTTGGATAGCAGTGCTTTTTGTTTTATTTCGCTGAGATATTAGAGGTGATTTAGTAAGAGATTCCTGCCTTCACAATACAAATACAACCACTTCACCTCCTTTTTTGCAATTTGAGAGACTTAGGTGCACTGGGTAGGATTCAGGGGCAATATCTACCTTTGTGCTCTGGGTCTCATCTCCTCCTACTTTTTCAGAGAATTTGTTAGATTATTTTTTACTCCTTTCCTGTTAATTTCAGCCAATTTCTTCAGAATATTTCTTTAACATCTAAACACATTTAAGTAAACATATACTCTATCTTTAAAAATAGTTCTCAATTTTATATTCTTTCTCTAGCTAATGTCCTCTACCTTTCCCTCCCTTTAATAGCCAAGCTTTTTGAATATTATATTTTTTAAATTAAAGTATAATTGATACACAATGTTACATTAATTTCAGGTGTACCACATAGTGATTGGACAACTTTATACATTACGCTACACTTACAAGTGTAGCTGACATCTATGAGTGTAGCTACCATCTGAAAATTATTTTTTGTTTTATTTTTTTTTGTGATTTAATGGATTTAATGTAATCCAGTTCACACTTCAGACCACTGCAACCTGACCTAGCTCTTAATACTGTAAGATTACTTCCCTTTTAAAAGTAATCAAGAGTTCCTCATGATTAAATCCGATGAGTGTTTCTAGTTCTCATTTTTTATTTGATCCGCTAAAGCATTTGACTTCTTCTATCAACATTCATACATGTCACTCTCTGGAAAGAAGCTCACCAGGCTTTTTGTTTTCTTTCAAAGGACTTTACATAGTCAATTTGTATGTGACAGCAGTGAAAGAGAGAGTGCAGTCTGAGGAAATGAAAAAAAATAAAAAAAAGAAAAAGAAAATGAAATTTCAGGAATGTGGTATTGGATGGTATTCTTTGGTTGTTGGGTTCAGACTGCAGATCGAAGACCAAAAATCACTCAATGTATAAGATACTGTTGTGTCTCATTTCTAACTAGGAAGTAGTTTGACAATTCCAAAAGGAAGCAACTCATAAGAGATTTGTTCATTTCATTATACAGAAGTGACCTACACTTGTAGAACAAATTTTCCCTGTTACCCATTTTGCAAGAACAATGGCAATTTCTAGTTGTTCTCCCAATATTTCCCATTGATTAAAACTGTTCACTTAAGAATGGATAGCTAGTTACATTCTCAAATACATATGTCACTAAAAGTGTCATGATAATGAAGAATTATAAATATGCATTTTAAAATTTAAAAGTGAGTTTCAAAAAGAGAAAATAATTCAGATAATATTGGGGATATTGGAAATACTCATTATTTATGGAATAGACTATGAAAAAATGAAAGATAATTTGAGACTGGAGAAGTAGGACCCATAGAAAGTGTTAAAATTTTGAATATCACATTTTGGATGTTTTATTTCCTTATTTTAGAATTTCTTAAAAATCTAAATGCATACTTCTAAGAGGATAGTTTTGAAAAGAATATTTTAAAATGGTATTCGTCTTCATCTCTACTTCTTATTACTTCTCCTTCCTTTTGAATATATATAAACATCCACAAGCCAAAAAACTCTAAAATGGGCATGGATAATTACACTGGTTTCACATATTTGGTAGAAAAGAGAGAATAGGGGCCTTCTCTCATATGAGATGCAAATCAGAAAATATATGTGATTTAATGGCAGATTAGCATCATTTATTTTTATATTCACTGCATTTTGTTATTTTTAATAGAATTCCATTTGCCAGGATTTGGTTCCAAAATGTAAGTTATTTAACAGATATCATTAGGTTGCTAAGCATTAACACTTAATTATCATATTAATAAACAGTTATTACTCTCTCCTACACTGAGCCTTGCCTCTGCCACATTAGTATGCATGCACTGCTCTTAGGCAACTTAATTGTCCTTAAAGGAAATCATTACAATTTAAATGAAATTGGGAGCTACTGGTTAGGGAAGGCTGTAGGGCATGCAAAATACATACTAAACAAGGAACTGTAATTTCCCCAAATCGCATTTTTTTTTCAGTAATTTCACATCACAGCACTATATCTATTTGGTTAAGGGGAAAACAGTTTATTTTTTGCCTCGCAATTTTACAAGGGCACCATTTAACCAAGGACATGCAAGACTCTGGAATGGTAGCGAAAGAACTTGAGTAAATCAAATAATTTCTTTGCGGCTGGTAAACTGTTGTCAGCATTTGCAACACAGTCAACGAAGCAATAAAGTATAGCATGGTGGGCAGCCGTCAACCACCTCGTCTGCCTCTAGGACGGAGGGCAGCAGGAGGCCAAAGACTTTATGGAGACAGCTGTTGCCTCTTCCCATATGTGATTTTGTTTGTTCACAGCAACACGCTTCACATGCTGTCACAAAAATGGGGAATAGGGTCATTCTCTCGTGTCATGTTACCCCTCTCTCCCAGTTGAGAGCTCATTTTTCACATCCTCAATCCTAAAATGACTTAGTTTGGTGATAAAAGTTAAACACTGTCATCTGCTATTGAAATGCAAAGAATTTAAGTATCCCTGAACTCTTATTTCTGATAGATAATTAATCAGTGTTTTACACAACCTTAAATAGCTCTTCATTTTTAGTGAGTGACTCATGATGAAAACAAAGATTTAATTCCTGTGGGTATTTAGCATTTTCAGATTAATTAGTTAGCAACTGAGAGTTAACTTCATTAGTGTCCAACTTTGTGGGAATATGTAAGAGTGATAGATGGTAAAATGAACAAACACCCTACCTTTTCTGAAGTATACAAACAATAAAATAAGAACTTATAACAGTGAAATTAAACCACAGGACTGACAGATATTAAGGAATCCAGAAGTAGGCATCTACTAAGCTCATTGCAATTCATACCTTTTACCTGCCAATTAGAAATCTCCATTTTGCAAAATAGAAAACTGATCTGGGAAAGACCCATTAGCTTCACCTGGGTCTCATAGTTACTAAACGACTGTACAAAGTTTTAGATCCCAGGTTTATCTGCTTCTGCACCACATATTCATACTTGAGAACCTCACTATGAATCTGAAAAGCACCTATATTTTTGGCACAGACCATCCTATTACTTCTTGAATGGTCTATCAATGCAGAAAAAGAAAACAGATTAATTATTGCAAAAGATTTGTGGAACTTCTCTCTTCTCATACATCACGAGTTACTGTATTTTTCTGTGCTTTTTTATCAGGAGACATGCTTTCTGAGTGAAGGTCTATATCATGGCTGTTCTTCATAGTTTTATCTTCCTTTTCCGAAGGGAAAAAATAACCAAATTAGCAGGCAAAAGTGCGGCATAATGGACATTGATAGATGCGGCCTGTATTGTAAAGTTGAGCCCCATTTTAAAAATGTTTCCTTGTTTCCTGCAGTCCTTGTGGTGGCTTATTGAATTTTCAGACTAGTGATAGAAGAATTTTCATAACCTTGTGCTCTCTGGGAATGTGAGCTTAGGTACGATGTCTACCTTCTTGGAGTTTTGGGCTTCTTGATTGTAGGGTAAGAGTAATAATTCATACTATATTTATTTTACAAGTCTTAAAGGGGACAAAATAGATATTCATGATTTTTCTTTTTTTTGTTATAAAGCAATGGAAAAACAGCAATTTTTAATTTAAAAAATTATTATTATTATTATTATTATTATTATTATTATTTTTACTGAGTTGCCACAGTATAGGAAAAATCAGATATGGGATTTAGACTCAGAATTAGGTTGGAAGCACAAATACTATCTGATAATTGGACATTATTTCATCTCACTTAGTTTCAGTTATGGCATCTCTGAATTAGAGATTTGTAGGCTACTTATAGTAAGGATAAAAGGAAAATGTTTCAAATGTCTGGTACCTTCAGAATACCTGAAGAAAACAATACTAATTACTAACAATCCACATGAATAATCTAAAAAACAAAATAAAATTCCAAAAACAATGTTCAGAATTTATGCTTCGACTTTACAATTTACGTTATCAGGACCAATTTACACACCTACCTCCATTCACTAATTCCCACTTTCCTTCTCTGTTGTTTAACCAGTGAAGGATGTGGCCACAGCAACCTCCATTGTCTCATCACTCTACCTCTAACCACTGCTGGCTGTCCCATCTCTCTCCTGGGTTAAGGAGTGGTCAGTCTCCATTATTTCCACTACAGTGGGAGTTGGAGTAGCTCCGAAGTCCAAGTCCACCCACGGACGACACCTTGTATGGCTGGACCAGGTGAGTGACAAATCTTGCATTTGCTTTCTCTCCATGCTTGTTCCATATTCATTTTTACCTCCCTCTCCTATCTGGGGTTTTACCCACCAACAAAACATTAGTACACAAGCCTTAGTTAAAGCCACAGTTTCAAAGGAACTTGGGCTGAAACAATTGAGGGGCATTCACCCTAAAATGTCACTGCAGGAGGGGACTTTAGGCAATAGGCTTAACACTTGAATAAAATAGGACCAGGCTTTCTTGTGATAAGTGGGGCACTGATAACCCTTTGCACTCAATGACATCATAGTCATGTTTTCACATAAGGTGTAAGTATACAAGTGCAGTTGATCAGTACAAGGCCAATAATGAACATTAAATAACGTGGTATGACCTTTTTAATGGCTTGCAGACTTTATAAAAAGTAAATTGTCAACTTAAGGTAGGCTGTCAAAGCCAAAGAGCTTCAGTGGTAGATTTTAAAAAGACTTATCTTCTGCAGTCATTAGATAGACTCTGTTGAAAATCAGACCAAAGATCTGATTATGGGATTGGTAGAACTGCAAGAAAGTTTTTGGTTTTGTTTTTATTTTTTTATTTTTGTTCTTTTTAAACTTTTTTTCTTTAAAGATTTTATTTCTTTATTCATGAGAGACATGGAGAGAGAGAGACAGAGACACAGGCAGAGGGAGAAGCAAGCTCCAGGCAGGAAGCCCTATGTGGGACTCGATCCTGGGACTCCAGGATCACGCCCTGAGTGGAAGGCAGATGCTCAAGCCACCGCTGAGCCACTCAGGCATCCCTGGTTTTGTTTTTAAAGCTTCAGTAGGTGTACTATATCCAAGTGAGAGTCATTATCGTAAAATAATGCCAGGAGGTAGAAATAAATCCATATAAGCCAGAGACATTTTAGATTAGGGACATTTTTAGGGGTTCAGAGATCTGGGGAATTCAGGATATCCTGCATTAAGTAAAAGACAAGTTGTTGCTGCTCATAGAGCTATATATGTTAAGAAAGAGCCATTGCACTTGATAAACCTATTTACACTATTGATGCAACATGCACAGCCTTTGAGAATATAACTCCAAACCATTCATCAGGAGATTCTGAATGCTATCAGTATTGAATGAGGTTCAGAAATCCAGTCTTCAGTGCAGACTGTCCTGCTACTGTAGCCATGTCATCCATTGACCAATATGTGCTAGATATGGAATAATCACAAAGAGTCCCGGAGGAAAGCCATGTACACCATGGCGGAGGATTACCCTCTTTGAAAAGTATAGTTTGTCTGCACATGCCAGAGACTTTTATCTAAGTAACCGCTTTTGTCTGTGGACATGACCAAAGAACACCAAGAGATTATGTAACTAGAGCTTTCCACTATGCGGTAACTTGTTTTGAATTCAGCTAGTCCTAAGGTTAGGCAGGTGCTATAGCAATCAAATATTTAATAGAAGTGACACATTTAAGAGTAGGCTGAAGCAGATTCAGAAAGCACAAGTAAATTAAATGAACAGATGGCCCAGACTCCCTTGTCACTTACTTCTGTTTATCTGATGTTTATCCTTCTACTCACAACTATGTCCTTATGGAGGATAACTTTTGACCAATTGACAGAGTAAGAAAAGATTTAGGCCTGGCTCACTGATGAGCAACCACACTATGTTGGAACTATCAGGAAAAAAGCTGCTGCTATGTTCTAACCCCACTTATAGGTGAGCCTGAAAGATACCAGTAAAATTAAATCATGCCAGGAGACAAACCTGTGAGCAAAATACTCAGGCATCCATTTTGTATGGAGACATCACTTAATACATGGATATACCTAACACACTGTGTAGTGGATAATGACTGGAAAGAAATAAGAATGGAAGCCTGGGGATAAGGATGTCTGAAGAAGAATTAAATGGATGGGAGAAAGCACAAAGTATGAGGATTTGGTCTCTCATATTCATGCCCACCAGTGTGCTTTTACTGAAGAACAGGCTTTCAAAAACTAGGTAACATATGACCTATGTTGTGCATGTTAGCAGGACTCCCCAGACATTTCAATACCTGCAGAATGGCCCTATGAATGGAATAGCAATGGCGGCATAGCTGGAAGCTATGCTGAAATAGAGGTTATGTTTACTATGGAAGTAACTTCCACCAGAGGAAGCTTCACTGAAGTGAAAGTTGCAGATTATCACTAAGCCATTTTAGGCTCCTTATTCCAGGATTAGTAGGCAAGGAAAGAATTATTGGATTGCCTGGTAGAGTTAACCCTGAGTATCAAGAGAAGCTGGGGGTACTTTTGCACAATGGGCACAGAAAGGAAGATGTATGGAATGAATGAATTTTGACTTGACATAACTTGTTGCGTAGATGCAGCAAATTCAGCCAGATACAAGCAAGAATGTTATATTCAGAACCTTCAAGACATGATCTCAGTCACTTCATTACTTCACTACACAAGGTAGTGGTCAAAGCAGAAGGGGGTGGTGAATCTAGACTTTGGAAGAGAAATATCAGTTAAATCTTGGGAGTAGCTGCAGCGATGGAGACTCAAACATGGTTTGCTAACCCTCTGAAATACTTTTAAGAATTCTGCAACAAGCAATAAGTTACTGGATGATTGGATTTGTACCTCCATTCTCGATGAAGTTGTGTGGCAATCTTACTTTCGGATTGTTAATGGAGAATGTGAGCAAATCTGAGTGGTACAGTGGAGGGACTGTATGAAACCCAATTTATGTGCTCTCCCAACACATTTGCTAAGTCCCATTTGCCTCTCAAATTTCGATGCTTACAAAATGGAGACCCTTAGCTGCCACTATTGTCCTCTAATCTCCTAACACAACTAGCTGTCTTGGGAGTCCTTGAAATGACAACCTGACCTTCAGTGCACCTGCTATGGAGACAGCAGAGCATCTGCAGTGCCAGGTCTTGTCTTAGGGAACACCTAGGTATTCTCACAGCTCACGGATTCCAGGGTCAAATAAAGAACCTCTCTTGTGGGGGGCAGTGCTGGTGGTGGGTAATCTGACTTCCCCAGTAGCTACTGTCCATTGGTATCAGTAAGAACCTAGAATGGTAGCAAAATTCATACTTCATGAGGTGAACTTCAAGCCCTGAAAGATAGGATGTGAGAAGGAGTTAGTAGATAAATACTGGCTCTTACTTTTCCCAATATTGAACACCATGGGATATTTTCATATACTGATGTGGTAGTTTCATACCCTCTTTCAGAATGTCTTACATAAACAAGCAACTGAATGCTATTAATTGAAAATCAGTGGCCAGCTTGGAAATGGATCTTTCCCCCACTCCTTCCTTCCTTTAATCTTCCTGCTCCCAAATTCTATTGATTAAAGCAGATTCCAGAGCCAGCCTGGATTGAAAATGAGTGGAAACGGACTCCCTAATATGACAGGAGGAGTTTCATGAATATACAGCGATGGAAGGAATTCTTGCTAGGCAGCTTTCTAGAAAATTTGTCACAATACTTATGTCTTTCAAATTTACCAATTCTTTGTCTTTTAGTTCTAACATCTGGACATTAAAAAAAATTAATTTCTGGAATTTATTTTAAAGTTTCCATTGGATCCTTAATATTTGACATCAAAATTTAAATTTCTAAGTATTTATTTACTTGTTTTTTAAGATTTTATTTATTTATTCATGAGACACAGAGAGAGGCAGAGACATAGGCAGAGAGAGAGAAGCAGGCTCCCTGCAGGGAGCGCAGTACAGGACTCGATCCCAGGACCCCAGAATCATGACCTGAGCCTCAGGCAGATACTCAACCACTGAGGAACCCAGGTGTCCCTAAATTTCTAAGGATTTGTTTTTAGTTTTAGAAAAATTCCTTTTTGGAGTATGCTGTTCTTTTTCCTCCAACTTAATATTTACTTTTTCCCTTATAGATGATGGAGTAGACATTCTCCAAAATGAACTTTGATGATTCTTGTCTTCTGGTATCCATACCCTTGTGTAGACTCCTCCCATGATGAATAGTGATTACACAGTATGATGAATAGAATACTGAGAAAGTGACTTTATGACTTTTGAGGCTACCCTATAAGAAATATAGTAGTTTCTGTGTTGCCTTCCCTTGGACCACTTGTTCTGGGGGTCACTAGCCACCCGAGTCATAAGGACATTTGAGTAGCCCCAGGAGAGAGCACATGGGGAGAAACTGAGGCTTCTTGTCAAAAATTAATACGAACCTGCTAACCTTTTGAAGGAATCTTCCAGCCTCATTCAAGCCTCTGAATGACTAAAGTTTCAGACATCTTAACTGTTATACCATGAGAAATCCTGAGCCAGAACCACATTGCTAAACCGCTCCCAAACTCCTAACCCAAAGAAACTATGGAAGATAACCAATGTGTTTTTTTTCCACTAGATTCTCTGTTTTATTATAGAATCCCCTCTTATTCTTAACACTTTTTGACTTTTTAATGTTACTTCATTAGTATTTAGGGAGAAAAGGAAGAGACAGGTGTTTGATCTCTCTACTGGTTGTTCTTTTTTTTTTCAAGATTTTATTCATGAGAGACACAGAGAGAGAGGCAGAGAGCAGGGTCCTCGCAGGGAGACTAATGTGGGACTGGATCCCTGGACCCAGGATCATGCCCTGAGCTGAAAGTAGAAGCTCAACCGCTGAGCCACTCAGGCATCCCCCCCCCCCTTTTTTTTTCCTCTACTGGTTTGAACTAGAAATCAGCTGGAAGTTTTATTGTTTTAATTGAGATAGAGTTGACAAACACCATTATATTAGTTTCAGGTGTGCAACAAAATGATTCCATATTTGCATATGTTGGGAAATGGTCATCACAAAAAAAGTTTATTTAACATTGTCATCATACAAATTTTTTTTTGTTATGAGAACTATACTTACTCTCTTATTTTGAAATGTGCAATACAGTATTATTAACTATAGTCACCATGATGTACATCATATCCCTATGACTTATTTATTTTATAGCTGGAAGTTTGTACATTCATACCTCTTGATTCCCTCACTCATTTATTGTTATTTTAAGCCACTAAATTTTAAGATACTCTATTAATCATCGCTAGGTAACTAATATGGATTTTATTAATTTCAGATTAAAAAGTTGCTTTTCTGTGTTTTTTTTAATATTTTGAGTTCTGCTTTCTATTTTGTTTGATTTTTTTATCTCCTGTTTATGTTTTTTTTTTTCCTTGACTGCCAGTTTATATTTAGGAGTAAAATATTAAAAAGGTTAACTAAAAGCTTAGTGTTCACTGAGTTCCTAAAAAATTATAGACTTTATCACGTTTTTAAAAGATACTTACCTATCAATCGTTGTCAATTTTATTCTTTGGCTTATCATTTCCTCAGAGAGGAGTCTTTCCAGTTTCTTAGATGGGAAGCCTGATGTAGAGCTAGGGAAAGACTAGGATTTTACAATTCTAACTTTAAAATGTTTAGTTAGTATCTGCTATTTTGGTGTGGTGCTTTACCCCTGCCCTCAGCTAAGCCCTGTTTCCTCTTATTCAGAGTAATTCCGGTTCAGTCTCTCAAAAGAATCAACTTTCTGTTTCCTGCTGGAATGGAGAAAGGGACCTAGAGATACTATCAGTTTCAGGCAGCTCTTCATCTGTCTTTCATAGACAGCCAACAAACTGGAAGACTGTCCAAAATGAATAGTAATTTTACTCCTAAAGACTGTCAGGTACTCAAGTTCCCTCTATCTTGTTGATAGAACAGAAGGGATCTATTACTGACAGGAAGAAGACCATTTGCCTTTACTGCTCCTGATACTTTCAGCTTTTTCTTCTCTAAACCATTACCTTGAATTACATACATTCAATCTCCAAATAGTTGTTCACATATCTTGTCCACTCCCTCCTCCTTTTGCTTCTGTATATCTACATTATATCCCCTAAATGTTTTCTTAGTGGGTTTGGAGAACAAGTAAAAACTCATGCGTTCAACCATCCATTTAAATTGGAAGATACTTGCTACAGATAACACACCTTTACAATCTATATAATTGTTCATAAAATACTGTATATGTAAATCTTTTCTCCTTTCATATAGCTTTGCAATGAGACACATTGTACAGTTAATTCTTATTATGCACAGTAGTTATGTTCTATAAAGTTGCCAAATACTGAATTCACAAATACGGAACCACTGCCCCAGGGGAAATAGATACATATAAATATATGTGATTCACATAGATTATAATCTTAAACCCTTTTAAAAACAACTCTCTTTACTCTTTTTTTTATTATTGTGTAAAAGAGAAAATGGGGTTCAGGAGTGTTAAGTGACTTGCCTAAGACCTCCCCACTAACAGGTTCCAAAATTAGGATTCAGTCCTCATCCCAGATCTGGAGCTTCTTGCAGTTGAATTCACTGCCTGCTACTATTTCCATTTCCCAGTCATCTCTGCATGACAGCTGAAACAAGAAGGTAGAGCAGCTACTCCTATCATCTTAGCTGAGAATGTAGACGCCAGGTGACTCAAGTGTTTTGCTGCTGTAAGCATGTTCTAAAAAAAAAAAAAAACATGAAAGCACCACAAGTATTAATTTTGAGGTTACAAATAAATTTTAGGAAGTAGATAAATTCACAAATATGGAACCTGGGAATAATGAGAATTATCTGTAAAT
Organism: Nyctereutes procyonoides; assembly: GCF_905146905.1. Lineage (NCBI taxonomy): Eukaryota > Metazoa > Chordata > Mammalia > Carnivora > Canidae > Nyctereutes > Nyctereutes procyonoides. The sequence goes on from NW_026575121.1 coordinate 22,166,316, forward strand.
TGTTGAACACTTCTACTTAATAATCATATATGCCAAGAGCTGATTCATGTCCTACACATCAGTGGTCTAATTAAAATGTAAAATGCTACATCTGCTACCATTTATATATATATTTTTAAAGATTTTATTTATTTATTCATGAGAGACACAGAAAGAGGCAGAGACATAGGCCTAGGGAGAAGCAGGCTCCACGCAGGAAGACCAATGTGAGACTCGATCCCAGTTCATGCCTTAAGCTGAAGGCAGACGCTCAACCACTGAGCCACCCAGGGATCCCACCATTTATATTTTCAATGATAAAGAAATTTTCTAACTCCCCAATCTGCACTACCTTCAAGTATAATGTTTATTATTAATTATCTGAAATAATGTCTTCTAAAATGATTGTTTATGACTTCCTAAAGTCATTTTATTCCTGAAGGGATAACATTTTTATATATCCATAACTTTCATACCTAAATCATGATAAATTTGTCAAAATACAGTAGAATATTGAGTACTTCTTCTAGAAAAAAAATGTGGTTAGTCTACCAAACTGAAAATTGCTTTGAAAATGACAATTTTCCATAAATTATAACATACTGAAAACTTGAGTTAATGAATTTCTAGTACAATATAATCTACTTTCCAATCCTATGACTTCTAAGTCATTTTGCTCTATTTGTGTAAAATGATCATACTCAGTTTTATTTTCTCCAGCTCATACGGATTCATAATCTACGTCAATATTGGCATCCATCTCACTACTTATTTATGACAAGTCTTGATTGTAATATTTATATGACTGTTTTTATCACTAACTTTTATCTTTTCATAAGTTGCTTTTGGGTTCATGCTGTTTATGTGCTTTTCCATAATTCAATAAAAATACAAATTCTAAAAACATAATTTATAACTGACTACAGTAAACTCACCCCCAATCATTACCTGAAATGGAACTAGTTACTAACCTGATAATGAAAGTGAAATAAGACACACACACACAAATTTAGAGTATAATAAAAAACTTAAAAATATAAAGATTATTGTGACAACAACAATATTTCTGAGAGAATATCAATGAAGCTGCAAATTTAAATTTCTGAAATGCATGTAACCAAAATTATTTCATAGTCTTTTTGAATGAACTACTTATGGTTTCCCTGAGAGACCATCAGACACTTTGAGACTTTTTTTTAAGGTTATTATTTGATATGCAAACTTTGGAGTTTTGGTTGAAAACCCCAATTTACAAAATATGTATACAAACTACTTTTCAGGGGGGAAGATAGATTTTCTTTTAAAGGGATAACAAGCTCCAGACACCAATTCTAACTGTGAAGAGTGTTTTAAGTTTGAAAGCAATTACTCCATATTACAGATCTAAGACTTCTTTAGATAAACAATGAAACCATTCTTACTTAAATAAGTGGCTCCCCAAAACAGATCTACAAAGATCACCATAGGAACAAATTAAAAGTATAAATTCATAAAACACGCTCCCAGAAATTTTAACTCATAAAATTGGGGTGGCTAAGGAATCTACATTTTACAAAACTTCTTCAACAGTTCAAATACCAGTGATATAAATTATAAGGAATGAATTGTTGAATGCTTGCTATGGTGAGAAAGTATTCAAGTCACTTTTAAAATCTGCATTCCGTATGTATTCGTTTTCTAGAGTGGCCATGACTAACACAAACAAGTTGGTTTGATTTTCTCAGAGTTCTGAAAACTAGAAGCTCTGGAGGCTAGAAGTCCAAAATCATTATGTCAGTTGGGTTCTGTTCTGTCTGAAATCTGTAGTGGAATTCTTCCTGGCCTCTTCCTAGCTGTTGGTTTGCTGAGAATCCTCATGTTCTGTGGCTTGCAACTACCTAATTTTCCAATCTCTGCCTCTCTCATCACTTGACATTCTCCCTGTGGGCCTCTGGGTACACAACTGTCTTGTTGTAAGAATACTAGGCATATTGGAACAGAGGCCCATCCTACACCAATGTTACCTTGTGTTAACCAAGCTAATTGCATCTGCAATGACCCTATATGTGTCCTTATTTGGACCTATATAACCAAATAAGGTCATATTCTGAGGTATTGGGGGCTAAGACTTCAATATATCTTTTATGGGGGAACACATTTCAAACCATAAACGATGCCTCTAGAGCATAAATATTCCCATCATGCCACTCCACCTCGACAAAAGGAACATACACAATAGTTTCCCTGAACTTCTAAATAGCAATATTTATTTTTTGGTTGAACAATCTTTGAAAAGAGAGTGCCTTTAAAACTGAGAGTAACTTACGGGTGATTTAGCTTATCCTTTTTATTTTGCAGATGGGGAAAATTGAAGTCAAGAGACAAAAGAGATTACATAATTTGCCCAAGGTCATATAGCTAATTAGTGGAACAGCATAGGCCAGAACACCAGCCTTTTGACCATTAAATAGGCCAGTTCCTTCTCATAATACAATTTTGTCTGTTGCTATAAATTTTATTATTTTTTTTGCTTTCCTAAAGCAATGTTCTCCTAGGAATATTTGTCTTGGTTTATTCAATCGCATTATTTGCAAATGAAATGTGTTTATTCTCAATTTATTCATATAATCCATCCTCATGGAGGGTTAGAAAGTAAGATAATACACTATCAAAAATTATTTCTATAGCAAATGTCTAACTAAATATCAATTAGTATTTTAGTATTATTATTATTGTGTTGATGTTATTATTTTAATAATTGACTGACACAATAGCATCATAAACCTTAAAGTATTAGGAAAAATTTAACAAAAAATGTGCAGAACCATCTTAATGAAAACTAAAAAACAAAACCAACTAATCAAAAAAAATGCTGAAAAATTAAGACTACTTAAGTAAGTGGAGATATATACAATATTCATGGATTGGAAGACACTAAATTGTTAAGATGAGAATTCAATCCAAAATGATTTTTAAATGAACATATTTTCAATCAGACCCCATCAAGTCTGGAGAAACTGACAAGTGATATTTATGAAAATGGAAAAGGCCTAGAAACATAAACAATATTGAATTTTTAAAAAAGCTGAAAGATTTAGGCAGCCTGGGTGGCTTAGCGGTTCTGTCCCTGCCTTCCACCCAGGGCATGATCCTGGAGTCCCAGGATTGAGTCCCACATCAGGTTCCCTGCATGGAGCCTGTTTCTCCCTCTGCCTGTGTCTCTGCCTCTCTCTCTCTCTCTCTCTCTCTCTCTCTCTCTGTATGTCTTTCATGAAAAAATAAATAAAATCTTAAAAAAAAGCTGAAAGATTCATGCTATCTTATTTCAATATTTACTGTAAAAATTAATTGTTTAAAAATTTGTTATTATAGGAAAGAAAATAGATATAAGAAACAGAATAGAAAGTTGATAAATAGATTTAATTGGGGCACCTGGGTGACTCAGTGGTTGAGCATATCTGTCCTTGGCTCAGGTCATGATCCCAGGGTCCTGGGATTGAGTCCTACATTGGGCTCCCTGCAGAGAGCCTGTTTCTCCCTCTGCCTATGTCTTTGCCTCTCTCTGTGTGTCTCTCATGAATAAATAAATAAAATCTTTAAAAAATAAAACAAAGATAGATAGATAGATAGATAGATAGATAGATAGATAGATAGTTGTAACTGTTGTTGAACAAAGAAGCCAAGCAATTCAATGGAGAAAAGGAAAGAGTTTTTAACAGATGTTGCTGGAAGAATTTGAAAAAAGCTATTAAAAGTGAATCTAGATCTCTGCTTCACACTACACATAACATCTAATTCAAACATGATTATAGACATAAACAGAAAAGCTGAAACTACAAAGCTTGTGAAGAAAACATAGGAGAATATCTCTGTTATCTTGGATTAGGCAATGGTTTCTTACAAGGACCCAAAAGGAAAACAAAACAAAACAAAACAAAACAAAAGTGTCTTTTCAGCCCTGAAAGCTTCTTTTTTAGCTTCCTTCTCCTTGCCTTTGGAATTCTGCTGACATAAATATTAAATAGTTTGTTATAGTTACACAGGTCACTGATATTGTTTTCTTTTTTTCTCCTCATTTTCTCTCTCTTTTTCAGTTGGGTAATTTCTCCATGTTCAGATTCACTGATTTTTCCTCTATACTCTCCATTCTGCTGTTGAGACCATCCATTGAATTTTTTTTATCTTGCATATTGTATTTATTAGCTCTATAATTCCCATTTGACTTTTCCTAGCAGTAAAAGAGGAATAGGACCTTAACAATGCCAAGTGGGGGTGGGAGTGGGGTAGGGCAGGAGGGCAGGGTTGTGAATGTTAGAATAAGAAGAGACTAAATTCTAGCTCACTACTTAGCTTTCTCTGACATCACCCTAGCAAGAAGTTAGTGCCTTATTAGTTCCTGGTAAAAGTGAAATTCTAGACTCCTGACTAAACCTTTGCTCTTAAGGATGGAACCACAGTTTATTTTATTTTATTTTATTTATTTTATTTTTCTGGTATTGGTTGGTATAGAGCAGTCAACATTTAACAATATTGTCTTGCTATGTTGCACTTTTCTTGCTCTTTTAGCTAGAAAGAGCCGGCTTTTTTTTTTTTTTATCAGCACCCATTAGCATTCTGGGTTGTTGCTTCTTCACCTCCAAATCTTGGATATATGAGGCAAAAAGAAACCCTAGGGAACTTACTGCCTTGTTCTTCCTTAGGCCCCTGGTCTCTAGTTAGTTTGCTTTTTTCTCTCTACATTTAACGATTATTCTTATGTTTGCTTTATTGTATTTTTAAATTTTATTTTAGAGAAAGAGAGCATGGGAGCAGGAGGGGGGCAGAGAGAGAGGCAGAGACTTTCAAGCAAACTGTGCACTAAGTGTGGAGCTCAATCTCACCACCCTGAGACCATAAAGCCAAAATCAAGAGTCAGATGGTTAACCAACTTAAGCCACCCAGGTGCCCCATCCTCACATTTGCTTTATATGCAACGTCAGGAATTTAGATATAATTAGAGGGAGGAATAGCGAAAAGTATATCTACTATCTTCTCAGAGATGAAATCTCAGTTCCCTCTTTTGAAAATAAATTATATTTATTGCTGGGGACACCTGGGTGGCTCAGTGGTTGCGCATTTGCCTTTGGCTTAGGGCATGATCCCAGAATCCGGATTGAGTCCCACATTGGGTTCCCTGTGGGGAGCCTGCTTCTCCCTCGGCCTATGTCTCTGCCTCTCTCTCTCTATCTCTCTCTGTCCTTCAGGAATAAATAAATAAATCGTTTAAAAAAATGAAAATAGGACTTGTAGAGATTGCCTTTACCTCTTGAAAGCCTTCTAGAATATGATAAGTTTTAATTATGAATTTGTGTTTTTGTGTGTATGTATGCATATATGTATTTAGTTATTTATTTTGTAGAAAGCCTTTCCAGAGTATTTGCACTACTAGCATGCAATAATATGAAATAGTAGAATATGTTTTGTATTATTTTTAGAAGTTTAGAAAACAAATTTCTGGCAGGCAAATCTAAAGAATATTAATGATTTAATTCATATCTTTCTTTTTATTTATTCATAGAAACACAGAGAGAGAGAGAGACAGAGACATAGGCAGAGGGAGAATCAGGCTCCATAGAGGGAGTCTGACATGGGACTCGATCCCAGGTCTCCAGGATCACACCCTCAGCTACAGGCTGCGCTAAACCTCTGCACCACTGGGGCTGACCTCATATCTTATTTTCAAAGAATGTGCCTATGTTGATTTATATGAGAATCATAAATCAACGATTTAGAAATACCATCAACTAAAGAAATCTAAAGTCATTCAACCATATACCACTTTTGTATCTAGACTCGGGCTACAAAGTAATACTAATTCCAATGAATGGGGATTGCTATATTTGGGGGAGCTAATTTTATAATCATTTTTAAACTTTTAGAGTCATTTCACAATGGCAGGCATTGCACATCTAGTGGATTATAACAAATTAAAAAAATAAATTAACTAAATAAAATATAGAATATAATTAGGGCATTGGGATGGGTTAAAGACAGTTTTCTTATTAGTTTGTTTAAATTGTCTTTCAAAAATTAAGATTTACATACTCTGATGTAGTGACCTTTCTCAGAATTCTTTCTCTGTTATACTCACAAAGGTAAAGTCAGCTACTACTACCATGCCTCACATCCCTGTCTTTCTTGCTCAACATCAGAATTGTGGGTACTGTTTTCTCGGCATTTCTATTACACTTATTTCCAAACTGATCTCTGCTTCCTCCTTTACAACACTGTATATTCTCCTTACTGTCAACTGTGTCTTTCTTTCCCTGCTTCACATACTATATCCCATTCATCATACTCTTAGAACTCCCTAAAATCACCATCTTACAGACAACCTCAACTTCCTTGTTCCTTAATCTTTCTGTTACATGGACTGGCAAAGTTCAACCCTCAATCAATCTGACTGTCCATTGTCACTAGTTCTTCATTCAGGTTGCTGAATACTCTTGGGGAAAATCACTCAGTTGTATGGATTGTGTCAGTTCACATTCATTGTCTGAAATTTCAGGTGGAGATCGTATGCTGTTTGAAATATGTATTATGGGGTTCCTGGGTGGCTCAGGTGGTTGAACGTCTGCCTTCAGCTCAGGTCATGATCCTGGGGTCCTGGGATCGAGCCCCTCATCAGGGTCCCTGTACAGAGAAGAGCCTGCTTATCTCTCTCCCTCTTCCCTTCCCCCTGCTTGTGGTCTTTCTCTGTCAAATAAATAAATAAATAAATAAAATCTTAAAACAAAAAAGAAATATGTATTATATTAGTTTGTACTCAGTTCCTAACACAACGTGTCATACATTCTAGGCCCTCAAGAAATGTTACCTGATGTATTAGATTTCTTCTGCCAAATCTTACTTATCTAAAGCTATTTTATCATAAGCTCAGTACGTTTCACATTCTTCAACTGTGAATTTATTTTTAAAACATTTTTATTATTGCATCTAATATATTAGAGAAAATTTTAACGTAAATGACCTTTGAATAAGACCAATAATTGGTTTTGGTTGTCCTCACTTTACTGATCACTTTCACTCCCCTTGTTGCCTCTGTCAGTCAAGAAATTCACAAGGCAGTTCCAGACTTGCTGGCATTTTGGTCCTCTGACTTGCAGCACATTATACCTCTAATTAAGTCTCTGTGTTATTTTAGTATTTTCCTTGTTTGGCTCAATATCTCTCTTCCTTTCAGGTTAAATGTTGTAAACAGAAAGCAAGTATAATAGCTGCCCAATCAAATTATGGAAGGAATGCTGAAAAGGTCAAAACAGCAAAACACACTATGGTAATTTATGTAATGTAGAATGCATTAAAATTTTGGACTTCATTTGCCTCAAAAAAATGTAATGGCAGGATAGATATGGCATAGGCTATTCAGAATGAAGTCTTATCGTCCAACTAGCAGGAATTTACTCACCTTTGTTGTTCCCCTGCTCTGGGAACATCTTTCCCCTGGTCAGAGGGAATGTCACTTCCCTGTCTGCTGGCAACCTCTTTAGTTCTCCCCTCATCATTTGTCCTAAGAAGAGGAAAGAGCAAGCTAAATCCTCCTTGTCTTGTGAACCCTCATAGACCTCATGTTCTTTCCTCTGTGTGCATTTCTTTCTTTTACAAGCATCGTTTATGAGGCTGACAAAGCTTTCCTTATTTAGTCTCTAGTGATATATGATGTATTGGCTTTGGCATGAACCATTTAAACAAAAACTAGTACTTACAAATAGAAGCAGAGAGGGTCAGAGTATTACCATTGCCTACTAAACTGACATGAATTTGGAATGAAGTGACAAAAGGCTGTCTGGTTACTCCTACCAGGTATTAGCTTTTGAATACAGATTTAGTAAATATGTTGTTAAGGAGCCATGGTGATATACTCTAAAATAATTAAAGCCACATATTTTCCTCATTCTCCTTATTCATTTCATACTGTAGTCATAAGGACAAAGAGAGAATAACTTCGTTATTTGAGAAAAATTCCTTTATTGATGGAAAGTTTGAAACAGGTGGAAGATATGCATGGGGACATCTATTATATTTGCCTTGGTGTGGCTAGCTAAATTATAGAAAGATAAATTTATATATACATTAACCAAATGAAATACTTTGCCATTGTTGATTATTGGGTTCATCAGGAAACTGGCTCTCAGATGGAGTTTAGTGCGCAGGATGTTTTTTGAGGTGGGTCCCTGGGATCAATACCTGTGGAAACAAAGAAGGAAAAATGGTGGTCAGAAAGAGAAGCCATGCTTCGGTGCAGCTTTACCTGAGCCCATGGACAGCTTTGAAAATTGAATAGGCTTTCCAAGTTGACCTCAATTTTGGTGAGGGAGCCCAACTCTGTATCCCCACATGGACTAGTCTGCATACAGGTTGTCATGGATGGGGCTGTCCTTAGACAAAATCACTCTTTGCAACAGGGGCAACATTTGAAAAACCTAACAGCTGAAATACATCTGCTGACCACACTCCAAAAAGTCCCTTTTACAAGTCCCTCACTGACAAGTAAACTGTCTGGAGGGTTCTCTGCAGGTAAGTGTAGCCAAGAGAACATGTTCTCTCTCATGGGCTATGGATAGTGGATGTAATCTGTGTAACATTTGACTGATTGCTCAAAAGGAAGTAGCTGCACCCAAGGAGATAGTCCAGGGGATGAGAAATGGCTTGAAAAGCTTCGTTCAGACATGTAGATGGGCTCGATTCTGCAGGGGAAGAAAGGGCAACAAATGGAAAGAACCTGGGTTTCCTCAAAAAAGGACTTCACAGAGGCATGATGCTTTTCAGTCTGAACCCCTCTCGAACTGCATATCTGAGAACAATAACCCCTGTTTGAACTAATGTATTCTGTTGTTTATTTATAATCAACTTTGTCCTTCAAAGTACAATAAGAATATCTGGAAGTGAGGTGCTACTAGACAAAAACTAAATCACATGGCAAGGCATCACTGTAAGAAGGTGAAAAGGGACGACATGAGTTTTCTGGCTGCAAAGATGACAACTTCTATTGGGACACAGCGAAATACTTGTAAAGCTATCACCTGTGATAATTTCAATGGCAGACCATATGCTTATAAATCTGTAGCTTTACTGGAATTTGTTTTAAAAACTCAGACAAATGATGTGTTTGGCTGTTCTGTTGTTTTAGCAAAATTACTGGTAAAGAGAGCTGAGATCAGACAAGAAATGATAAGTTTTGCAATTCTATATAGAAGAAAATATAGCACTGCTAAGACGCAATCTCTGCCTACAATCAGCAATCATATTGACTGAGCAAGCGTTATTTTGGGCCCTAAAAGTATTAAAATACCAACTGCTTTTTTATCCTAAATAGCAGAAGATGAGATTGTCACTTGCAACCTATATCTCCAGACTCCAAACTAATCTCTTTAGGCAGAATAAGGAGTCTGTGATAAAGCTCAGACGGAGGTGTTGTCTTATCATCCAACTGCATCCTTTCAAGCTACCTTCCATTTAGATGCCTTCACATCATTGGAGAGTGGATAAGTCAAGCCCACAACCAGTAAAGAGAAGAACTGGTAGGCTTGAGGTATATGTTTAGAAGAAATCTTTGGGAATGGTCACTTGAAAAAAACAAAAACAAAAACAACCAAAAAACCTGACTGAAACAAAATACGATGACAATCTCAAGTTTTTTGAGAGAATTTTATTGCTAACGAAACCAAACCAAATGTCTGGGTTACCAAAGCCAGTTATTTGCATATAGCAGACTGATAGATCATGCTACTACATTTTGGGTGAGAGGTAGTCATACAAATTTTCTATTAGTTTATAGATTATCAGGTTGCAAAGTGTCATATTTAGGCTTAATGGAGATGACTAGGCTTCACTAAGACATTCTAAACTGAGCCAGATGTGATAAATTGTGAAATGAACTGCATATGGGAATAAGGAAGGACCCATGCATTTGGGTCCACTTATTCACCACTGCTCCAAATCCATTCTTCTATTACAGTAGATTTTTGCTGAGCACATGACTGTTGAGACATTTTCCAATCTCTCTTGCAGTTAGTTATAACATTTCTTTCTTCAGTAGAATGTGAGAATGAGTGAACATCCAACTCACTTGTTAAATGAAATTTATTTGAATGGCCTTTTCTCTCTCCACAGGCCACAGTATAGAAGAGCGTTGACTTACACTCAACAATACAGAAGAGAAGAACACGTTGGCAATGGCAAAGCAGAAATGTGAAATGAAACTGGAACTTGGTTTACTTCCTGGAGCAGAATCATCTGAACCTGCCACTAATCTCCAGACTATGATGAGAGAGAAAATATATATACTCTTTCCATGTATAACACTGTGTTTTTAATTTTGTTTTTTTATAATAGCTGACCTTATACAGCAATTAATATGTTAGCAGTTTAATTTTTATACAAATGTAGTTATTTATCTTTTCATATATAAAGAGGCTTCATACTGGGCACCTTTTTTCATGATTTTTATTGGGACAAAATAACAACAGAGAGCTTTGTCCAGAGATTTGTTTTCTCTCAGTGAGGCAAAAAAAAAAAAAAAAAAAAAAGATAATTTTCAATGAAATGTATTAGGCCTAAGTAACATATACAAACACTATTAGAAGAAGAAAATATAGCAGTTATGTAGAAGTTTTGAAATTCAGAACAACTTTCCTGCCACTGCTACATTCTGTTCTGAGTGATTTGGGATTTGGGGATATCCATAAATACAAATCAATCAATTCCTCTATCTCACTTACTGGATACATCTGTGAGTCCTTAAATATTAAGGCTGTAGCTATGGCCATGTGACTACTTCGCTTTTTTTTTTAAGTGGAAGAAAAAAACTCTTAAATGACATTATCAACTTTAAGAAATTCAAAATATCTTCATTGAAATAGAAGAATTGAACTCCATTAAAGCAGTTGGTTAGATCTGTTCTGTTTTTTGTTGTGCTTTCATTTTATAAACTCCCCACCAGTTAATCTATTTTCTGAAGCACACTAACAGGTGATACATGCCTCAAAACATACCCCACGTGTTCTTTGGAAGTGGAATTGGTGAATAAGTAAATATATTACTCACTCTTCAGCAGCCAGTGATTAAACTTCCATACCACCACCTATTTCTCTACATGTGGTAATTTACTGAAAGGTCTGGGATGCTATTCAGGTAGTTCCTTCTTCCCAATTTTGGTCCTATATTTTCCAAGGACATTGCACCTATATGTCATACTGACCAAAATTTAGAAAGTGCAGGCAGTGAATGGATTATTATGTGAGACTGGGCCAATTATTAACATAATCCAAACAGCGTTCAATTTTGCTTTACAAACTGATAGGTAAAATGACACTTCCAAAATTTTCATTAATAAAGCTGTGACTTCAAAAACATTAAAAACTGATGGGGCACCTGGGTGGCTTAGTGGTTGAGCTTCTGCCTTTGGCTTAGGTTGTGATCTCAGGGTCCTGGGATTGAGTCCCGCATCGGGCTAACCACAGGGAGCCTGCTTCTCCCTCTGCCTGTGTCTCTGCCTCTCTCTCTGTGTCTCTCATGAATAAATAAATAAAATATTCAAAAAATTTAAAAATGAATAACAGAGGTTTTTATTTTTACCTACTTCACACTAAACTCAGGATGCTAAGTACCATTGGTTCTATTTGTCTCTGGGGAACAAATTTCAATTTTTAACCTATTAGTCATTAACAGAATTTTGAAATTTGTTTTTAAGCTAATTACTTTTGGAAAAATACAGATCTTTAATTCTATCAAGTGTTTGTTGACTCCATTCAACCCTTTTTCTCAATTCAGGATGATATTCATCAATATTACTTTTTCATAGGTGCTTTAAAATGATCATTATTAAAAGTATAAATAGAAGTCAGTTCTCATATAAGAAATGTTATCTGAAGTTGAAAATATAGAGACTAAAGTTGCATGAATTCAATTTCCTATTGGCTTTCTTTCTCCAGCCTGTCAGAATTTAACCTACAATTTGCACAAAAGACACCAACAATAGCTGGTGAAATATTCGTGCATACCTTACCCTGCCCCTTTAGTTATTTCAACTTGCTTTATTTATTCACTTCAACTTACTGAAAAATATTAGAATCATTTCATATAATCGTGTGAAGTCATCAATTCAAACAGTACCACAAAAATCGGGTATTGTTAGCAAATGGCATTTTAGCAATTAAAATTTCTTAGTTCTTACCTGAAAATGTTTATTTTTTAACACACACACACATTTCTTCTGACTCCCAGAATTGAGATGATTTTTTCATTTGAAATAAATAGCTAATTTATCAAAATGTACATTTGAACAATTTGAAGATAATGAAAAAATACTTTAAAAGATTTCCACATAATTCTCCCACTTGTATGGTATCAGTATTTGATAAATGCAGATAGGCTGTATTATGCATATTTAAATATCAGCTTATGGGGGCACCTGGCTGGCTAAGTCAGTAGAACATGTGACTCCTGATCTCAGGGTTGTGAGTTCGAGCCCCACATTGGGTGTAAAGATTATTTAAAAATCAAATCTTTAAAAAAAATAATCTCAACTTACTTCATTAATACTCATTTACTTTGAGAAGCTGTTGTTTTCTTAAATTTTCATCTCTTACCCTCTTTACCCACTAGCTCAACCTCTTAGAGGTTCTTTTTATCCATTGTCAGAATAGTTCTCTTATTAACTGCATTTAATGTGCTGTTAAAGCTAACCTCTTATGCAGTAAGCACCTATTTATAATCTCACAAGGATCCACACTCATGCAAGTACCTCACTAGATTTTTTTTTTTTTCATGAGAAGCAGGTTTCTGTTTCATGCAGGCCTTGACATGGAGACAGCAGGGCTGTATTAGAACATCTTTACTTGTCACTTACTTCATTGCATGCCAAACAGATAGATCTTTAGGAATTTTTGAGTTGTGGCATCATTTGGTACATCAAAGTAATAAGCTTGGGTTTCATATGGCACACATCCTGTGATGTACTTCTGTTACGCAAGTCTCTCCACACAGTTACCTTAAAGTGGCTCATTATTTAGAGACTGTGTAAGAAAAGTATTTCCTCTGCACAAGGAAAAAAGTCCCTTTCAGAGGAAAAATTGTATAATGCCTCCCAGGTGTGTAAGAAAGGTGAAAAAGTACAGCTCATCTGATGTACTGCTCGTGACTTTGTAGGCTTATTAGTTCCCCGAACGAAGACTCATCTGCCCTGCATTTCCGTGGTTTAATTTAATGGACAGATTCTCCAATAAAAGTAGATGGAAATAAATGCATTAGACAGCTCATGCAAGGAGCAAAAGGAAAAGGATTTAACCATCAGAGTTTTTATATCTTTGAAATGATCTGTTGTTTCAACCAATCTCGATTTCTCTAGCTTATGCTTATTATTCTTTTATCTGATTCGTATTGCCATCTGGTTCATGTGCAAGTGCAAATCATAAGCAAGAAAAAGCAGAGCTAATTTTCTGTGTCAGCTTAACAAACAAAAGCTGTGCAATATGGATTGCTATCATTAAAAGTATCTATCGTGAAATATTGATCTGAAATAGGTTACTTTTCCAATGTTTAGATATGTGATGGTAATTAGGATTACTTGAAAAGGGGCGAGTGTCAATCTAATGTGGGAGGCTGTATTGATTTTGGAAAATGACTTTGTAAAGCAACTAATATTTTCTACATATTTCTTATGAATTAATATTTAGAATTCTTTCATAGCATAGATTTTATTAACTGAAATATAAGAATTAATAAATGACCTGAAGCTTCTCTTGCAGGTGGATGGCTTTATATTAATCCCTTTGAATGGCATAAAATGTAAATTGTAGTTTCAGTGGAAATTTTAAAACTAATAGAGAAAATATGATCAAAGGGAGGAAAAGAGGGGTATCTTTCTGATCGTCAGCTCGTTGTTGATATTTTATGTATCAGAAGTAGGTTAAAATCTCCTATTTTATCATTGTTCCTTGTTCAACAACAAAAAAATGTTTTTTTTTTCTACCATAAATAAAATTAAGTATAATAAGATAATACTGATGTAAATCATTAAATTGTTAGGAACAATGCATTCAATAATGAAATATAAAACATCTGTTCAAAAAAAGCTTTAGTCTCTCACACTGTTAGAATAATTAAGTTTATTTTGCTTCTGTGCATTAAAAGTAATGGACAATTACAAAGGCACTTTATCAAATAGAATTTCTATAACTTACCATAAAGATTTATGTCCATATATAATGTTCACATACATAAATATTTCCCTTTGGAGTCAAATAAATCTCACAGATGAAACAATCTACTCTTCCCAGTGTTATGTGAAGCCAATTCTCTAGTAGCATTACAGTTAGGTTTGCTTACAAGAAGAATGGAAAATTATCTCAAGAGACTTTTGGTTTTTTAGACTTCCTTGGGTATTAATTCCTGTTCTTGGGACGCCTGGGTGGCTCAGCAGTTGAGCATCTGCCTTGGCTCAGGGTGTGATCCCGGGATCTGGAATCAAGTCCCATGTCAGACTTCCTCCATGGATCCTTCTTCTCCCTTTGCCTGTGTCTCTGGCTCTCTCTCTGCGTCTCTCATGAATAAATAGATAAAATCTTAAAAAAAAAATCCTGTTCTTAAGACCTGTATGCCTCAATTACATCCAATTAGGATCTTATGTATTTTTTTAAAGATATTTATTTATTTATTTATTTATTTATTTATTTATTTATTTGAGATAGAGAGAGAGACAGAGACATAAGCAGAGGAAGAAGCAGGCTCCCCACATGGAACCCAATGTGGGACTCCATCCTGGGACTCCAGGATCATGCCCTGAGCCAAAGGCAAACGCTAAACCACTGAGCCACCCATGTGTCCCAGAGGATCTTATGTATTAAAAACACTTCAAGTCATTCAAAATAGTATTTATTTCAGTCATTTAAGATCCAAAACATATTATGGTTTTGGACAAGAACCAACACAAGAGCAATGACCCATGCTCTTATGTAATCTATTCTTCCTGAGTGCAATCAGGATTTAAGATTCTCTTTTAAGGAACAGAATATGGCAGAAATGATGAGATTCCAAGATTAGGTCATAAAAAGCTTCTGACTTTTCTATTGGTTACAGTTTCTTAGTCTCTCTTGGATCACTAACCCTGGGAGAAGGCAGTAGCCTTGTCTGGAGGCAACTCTACAGAGAGAAGCCATGTTCAGACAATAACTACAAGGGCCTTAAGAGGAGGCTGCAGCCACTCCCAACACTTTTGACTTCAACCTCGTAAGACTCTAAGCCAAAAGCTCACACTGGACCATGGCCAGAATCCTGACCAGCAAAGACAAAAACTGTGAAATAATAAAATGTTCATTGCTTAGCAGCTATACTTGGAGGAAATTGCTATATGATAATATATAACTAATACAGATGTTCTAATAAGTTTGTACATTTTTCTCTTGCTTCTGTGTAGACTCAGAGCTAATTTTTCATGGCTTATTTATCTGGAAATAAGCCACTTTGCATGTGGATGATATTATATATCTGAATCATGATATTTACAAAGGTAAATTCTTAAGCCGAATTAGCTACTTTCTTTTATCTGAACCCTACTGGATTTATGAAAACTAGAACAATATAACTGGGCATAACGCAATATAAATCATTTAGAAAAGCAATTACTATGAGACAACTAGAGAATATTCTTCCTGTGAAGCCAGGAGGGAAGAAGAAACCTACACTAATGCCACAGACTTTGTTTCAGAATAACTCAAATAAATTCTAAAATATGTTCTTATGTGTTTTATGTATGATGTAGTGATCTCACTTATTCAGTGTTTCCTTCAGTTAGGAGTTTTTATGCTTTACTTAAAGTTCTCTATTGCTTTAGGTCTACAACTTAAGACACCTAAATTATGTAATTTAAATGCCCTTGATCATTCTTGAATGATCATTTTAAAATGAAAAATCAGCTGAGAAAAAGTTAATAATAACTCATTTTATTTGAAAATATGTGAAAATAAAAGTAAGACATACCAAAAAATCCACCTTGCTTTGCAGAGTAGATAAAATACTCATGTGGATTAGCTAAGAGAGAAGGTCATTTGTCTATTAGTATACTAGATGTGGCAATTTTTTATTTGTAAGACAGAAATGACAACTCTTTACAAAATCTGCACTAAGATAACTCACTAATGAAGGAAATGTATTGAGTTTAATGATGAAGCATGACCTTTATGAGCTTAACGGACAAAGCTGAACCCTGACATTAAGCTCCAAACCACTTGAATGGGTAAAACATGGTGTTCATATCTAATTTTGAATGAAATTTGGACTGCCCACAAATGCCTTACACTACTTCCTGAGCCTTTTCATCAACAGCTTGCTAGATTGCATCCAGTTCACCATCTGGAAGTGTCACTTGCTACAAAATAAACCTGCTCCCTGGATGACAGCAGGATACCTAAGCATCTGCTGTTTAATAAGCTACAGCAGAACATCCACCACCAGCACAGGAAGGGGCAATATTTCAAGGAAATGATGGAATCATCTAATATTAGCCCTTGAATGTGCCTTAGGGAATTATCTCATTTATCATTTTTAAGGTGTGTTCCATAAGGTACTAGAACTGTGGGATGATGAGAGGGATCCCATGTTTAAAAAAATAATAAAAAATCCTTGAACCCCAATTAAGTTCAGAAAATTGTGTGCTAATGATGAGAAGTCAGAAATGATAATAATTGATAATGTTTTAACTTAATAGTCTTAATAAGGAAATAAGACATGCAAATAAATAGATAAAGAAATAAGGCATGACATAGAAAACAAAATAACAAAAAAGTAGACCATCAAGTAGAGGATGAAGCAAATGCAACAGAGTCTGGAAATCTGCCTGTTTAGAGTAACATGCACCAAGAAAGGAACATTATATTTTTGTTAGTTCTTTAATATCTATTTCATCTTTGATAATTCTGCTGTTTTTTTTGTTTTGTTTTATGATAGAAGATGACTGCTACTTCTCTTCTACTTTCCTATATTCTTTTCCTCCTTAATTTGCCTCTCAGATAAAAGGTCAACTTTAGACAGATGTTGGATTGAGTCCTAGATCTAGGTCTCATGATCTGGGAAAATTCTGATCAGGCTGACATTTTTAAATTTTCAACCATAGGCCTGGTTCCCTAAGTTGTAAAATGGATCTGATTTTCCAATTCAGAGGTACTAGTCATATTTTTTGTTGCCTTTCTTAAATTATGAGGTATTTCAAGCATACATAAAGGCACAGAAGGACACATCATGAATACTTTCATGCCTACTACATGATCTAATAGTCTACCATTTTGCCATGTTTAATTCAGGTTTCTCCTTAAGAAATAAAACACTAACGATGTAATTTAAGTCCCATTTGTGCTTTTTCCTGATTCCATTTTTCTTTCCTTTCCAAAGAACGCAGGGATAGAGTTTATGACCTTGTTTATGTTCAAATTAATACAAAATAACCACAGTCTTGTTGACTCCTTTCCCAAACTTCCCATCTCCTAGGATTCCATTTCCTTGGTTAGTCAGGTGCAAAAGAAATTCCTCTCTGACTCATGCAGAGCAGTTTAGTTTATACTGTTGCTTTTTCCTCACAATCTGAGCTTGAAATCTCCAATTTCCCTATATAGTTTCAGCAGTGTGATTTGTTCAGCAATGATTATTATATTTCAAGGAGGGATTCTGATGCCATGTTTTCAGCTAATACATTTTTGCAGCTCACTATAGTACTATGAGTATCTTCTTATTCCTAAAAAGTGTCAGCTCAGGATTCTCAAAGAGAAAAAGAGAGGTGCAAATTTGTGCCTATTGAAAGAAAGCAAGTGCCAACAGAGACTCAACAGAGAATGGGTTAGGGAAGCAAGAGTTCCATAAAAAATAGTCTATGGAGGGACTCAACTTTAAGCCATTGCAGACTCACAGAAAGAATTGTTTTCAATGGACGTATATATAAGGATGATTTCTGCCTTTGCCTAAAGTTCCCGTTTGGATGGCTGGAGGCAGAAACGTTGCTAATCTCAGACTACCTAATAGTCAGCCAGGTGATTGGTCTTGAAGACGATGAAACTGCATAGAAGTACCGCACATCTCCTAGGAGATGAAACCTCCACGGCTTTATAATAAGAAAGAAATGAAGAGCATTGCAATGTACTGAGGACAACAGTTAGAGGGAAATTTTCACTAATGAGAAATTGATTTAAAAAAGCAGCAGAGAGCCAGTTAAACAGGTGGGCTGAGCACATGCTTTTATTTCCGTGTTCCCTGGAAACTCTGGCAATATAACAATGAAAGATTTTTAAAAATCATAAACACATACGCCCCAAGAAAAGAGAGTTAAGAAGATAATAGGACATATTTGTCAACAGAGGTTTTGAACCTAAAATGTGGGTAAAGCTCAGCAGAAATGAGAAAACTAATACCAAAGCTTTCAGGAAGATAGTCAAGATGTGGCTTAGTTAGGGAAAATCTCTGGAATGGGAGTGGGTTATAACAAAGAGGTGCTGCTGTGGTTGAAAGTCAGACTACTGTTTGAAAGACTATCTTAAAAGATCTTATCCAAGATCCTCTCATCCATCCTGCAGAGTCAGACAACACGGACGAGAACTCTGTACATTTCCTCTCTGGAGATACTGAGACAGAGCGGTACACCCAGAAATAGCAGAAAGTGGAAGTCTACTTACCTAACAGGGTACTTTGCACCTCTTTCTTGACCTTGCTTCTGTACTGGAAGCAAGTCATTTTGAGACTGGATAATTTCTCTGTGAAAAATGAAAACCTGGAAAGAGGAAAGATCTACACACAGTCAACTAGGCTGATGGACCCTTGCCTGATCATTAGAGGGTAATGATCATCCATTAATGAACTCCAATGCATGGGATTATTTGTGCTTCAGTCTTAAATAGGAACTGAGAGCCAAGGAATGTGAAACATTTGTGAAGAACTGTTGATTTGAGAAATGGAGACCGGCACCAATGAAATGCCCAAAATGAGAGTCATGCAGCAGGTACATAATGGAAACGACTCATTGGAGCAGGCGGATTCCAGTGAAACTTTCTCTAAAAAAAAAAAAAAAAAGAAAAAAGAAACGAGTAGAAATTTTGATGTGTTTGGCTGTATTAAAGGAGATATTTATTTCTATGGGAGAGTTTGGGGATGAATTAAGGAAAAGTATAAAAAAAATCCTCACCAATAAAAAATAACTATACTATTAATTATGAAGGGAAAAATTATACAAGAAAGGAAATACTAATTAATAACATAATACTAATAAATAGTAGTCAACAATTAAAGGATAATGCTAATGGCCATCATGGAAAATAATATAACCAAAATTTTTGTTATAGTTAGATTGAGAAGATGAGGTTTCTGGTGGCTGTTTGAATTTAAAAGAGATAAACACTCTAACATCTGTAGATAGAATTTAATAGATAATAATATATAAAAATTATCTTAAAGTATTAGATAAATAGTATCTAAGACTAAAAAATAAGAAATATGGATAAAATCATAGAACAAACAGTAAATATGAAATTTGCTACCTCTGGGGAATAGCCATGACAGATGAGTGTGAACCACAAATTTATTTTTTATAAAAGTTTTCATAGATCTCTGTTATTAAGCCTATGGATATTTACTACTTTGATAAAAAGAAAACATTTTTATAAAAAAGGAAAAAGAAAATACAAGGGCTGTGCAGAGTGCTCTTTGGTAGAAGAATCATACACCAGGAAAAGCAAGATGTTTCTGCAGCTTCGCAGTGCATAAAATCAGGATTATAAGACTACTACTGAAGATTTGTAGGTATTTTTCAAGCTACTCAGGAAAATACAGATTTTTGAAATTATTATTATAGAAAGGATGGAGAGGAGGGGCCAAGAGAGATGATAAGGTTCTCATGGACAAGAAATACCAACTTAAACTGTAACACTAGACATTTGATCAGTGTTGTTGTGGCATAGCAGAGAACTGCTGGCATAGCTGTCCATACACTTTGCTTCAGTTGAACTTTGGGTTTAGAGTTTGGGACTATAGATTGTGAATGCTGATGCTTATCTGACTTGCCTCATGCCTGGGCACTTGTTTTTGGTGATAAAGGGAAATTGAGCAACAGTAAGTAGTAGGTACTCAGCTTCAAAGAAGTCATATTGTCAAAGTAAAACAGCATGAGACACTAAGTAGCCAAACAAAGTGTTACTGTTCCTTTGTTGTTGTTGTTGTTACTGTTCTTTGATATGAAAAACCAAGTGAATCATTTGTTCTTAGTCACACTAGAATGGATGCCCTAACAATTCTTTTTTTAAGAGTTCATGGTAACTAATATGAAACCTCTATTGCAGATTATTTGAAACAGTCTTGCACAGGCCCAAATAGCTGTCATTCCAAAGTGCGGCTTCTTTCTTTCACAACTCAATATTTTACATGTTTATAAAGTGCAAAGATTAAAAGTATTACTGTTCAGATTAATAAATAGCCAGATGGAATGGATACAGTCTACGGACAATGTTTAATTTTCAAATATCGAGGAGGGGGGAACCACCTTAGTGTACCTTTTTCTGAAAAGGTACATATTTTAGTAAATGTGCTCAACTTTCCAAGAGTATCTTCAAATACGGTATTATTTGAAGAGTTAAGCTAAGAGCTCTCAAATTCAGTATCCTACAGGGTGCAAGCGTAGCATTCAGAATCATAAGGCCACTTATCAATTGATAACTCTAATGGAAATTCATTATTCTTTAATAAATTAAAACTTAATTCCTAAAGGTTGTCAATATGAAGAGCAATGGTTGAATGTCATACTCCTGACTCTTTTCACCCGTATTCTTTTGACAAGCTTTCACTAATTTTTCTAACAACACTAGAATGACCCCACTGAGTTATGGGTCCTAAATCCTTGAAACACTGGTGAGATCTAACTAGAGCTTTTAATCATGATTTTACTGTCATGTTTTTGTGAAGCCAATACATCATCTAGTTATACACAATCCTGTTTTGAATAATGTACTCTGTTTAAGACAGAACATTTAATGAATCAAAAATAAATAATGTTATCTTTTCAAATTCCTATTGTCCCTCTTAAATGTCACAATTGCAATTTGAGCTTATACCTAGTTCAATTTCAGGGTAAAAAAGATTTTTGTGAATCACCTCAGACAATTGACAATCATCAGAGCAATGTGACCACGTTTCTACTATGTGTATATGTGTAAACCTCATTATATAAGTATCCTTAATCCTCAATATATGATTTCCAATAGTATGAAACAGTAGCATGATTCTGTCTGCACTTCTTATTTGGCTAAATTCTTGTTTTGTTTTTTAATTATAATTGATTTAAATATTGTTGAAAATTAAATAGCCTTCTCTCAATTCTGCCAGATGCTTTTTTTGAGATAGCTGTTGGCATCTGTGTCATAGTTCTTCATCATGTATGAATCCATTCCCTGTGAAGTCCAGATTTTGAAAAGATTTATTCTATACTGAGAAATTTGGCAATTTCTACCAACTTTGATTACATTGCCTGGTGTGTGACAGGCAATTTTCTGTGTATGATTTTTTTCCCCCAATGCTGGATTATAGTGCTATCATTTTAAAGACATTTTAAGGAATGTTTAGGGATCTGAATTTAGTTTAAAATTCAAGCCTCTGTTGTGTTGTACAGGCAAATAAACAACTAAGTTGACCACCCCCTCCAAAAAAAAAAAAAAAGAGAGAGATAAAATCTATTGCTAGGTTTGCACCTGGGTAGATAGTTAAACTGCTAGTAAATCCCAACCTCTGAATCTGTATCTGGCATATTTCTCAATTACAAGTTACATACAAATGCCAGAAATTACAGTTTAGAATGTGAGGGTGGGGGTGGTGAAATGGTTTTAACAGCAATGCTTAGATGTAAGAAGGGGCAATTAACACAAATAGTCTTGTGCTACTAGGTATTATAACTTCACTGGCAATTCAAGAAAAACTATGTAGGAATTGTTTAAAGGGCTAGTCTATTTTGGAGTGAATACTGATCTTGAAGATCCATTTGCATATCAAGGATAAGAAACTTTTTGTGTTGTGCTGGTGTTTTTGAGGGGTGTTATGGTGATAAAATTTGAGCAGCAGGGAGGCCTCTAAAAACCCAGGATACCCCTTAGAACTTATGTTCTACCCTTTAGAAGAGAAATACCACACAAGTTTTTTTTTTTTTTACTGTAACTAAATACATTTATATTTTATTACCTATGTCAGATCTTAAAAAGTGAGTTCTTTTAAATTATACAGCTTTTACATTTTTGTTTCGTTTCTCTTTTTTTTTTGTATTTTTTTTAATTGGAGTTCGATACCAGACAAGTTTTAAGTTAATTCATCTTTCTCTTAAAACCCATTACTTCTCTTCATAGCTTGACTTCTTTAGACTGGGATCATCTTTATCTTTCCACCTTAAAGTATACACAAACCTGTTTAGAATCTCTATTTTTTCCCAGCTTTATTGAGATATGATTGACATAAACATTGTGAGAGTTTCAGGTGCACAATGTAATGATTTGATACAGTTATATTTTGTGAGCTAATTACCACAGCAATAGAGTTAGTTCATAGGTCCATCACCTCACTTAATTAACATGTTTTTTTTTTTTAGTAAATACATTTAAGATCTACTCCTTTAGTAACTTTGAAGTATACAATGTACTATTGTTAAGTATAATCATCATGCTGAACATTAGATCCCCAGAATTTAATCATCTTCAACTAGAAGTAGACCCACTTTGACCCACACCTCCCAATTTCCCCAATACCCCAGCTCCTGGCAACCACCATACTACTCTGTTTCTGTGAGTTCAGTTCTTTAGATCCCCCATATAAGTGAATATCATATAGTATCTGACTTTCTCTGTCAGGCTGATTTCACCTAAGACAATACCCTTAGGGTCCCTCCATGTCTTCACAAATGGCAGGATTTCCCTCTTTCCCCGTGCTAAACAATATTCCATGTTACATATACTTCATATCTTCTTATGCATTCATCCATTGACGGCCGCTCCTGTTGTTTTCATAGCTTGGCCCTTGTGAATAATGCTGCAGATGAACATGACAGTGCAGGTATCTATGAAAGATCCTGGTTTCCTTTCCTTTAGATATATACCCAGAAGTGAGGCTGCTGGATCATATGGTAGATCTCGTTTTATTTTTTTCAGGGATTTTCATACTATTTTCTATAATGGCTGCCCTTTCTCACCAACAGCGCACTAGGATTTCCTACTTTCCACATCTTCACCAACACTTGTTATCTTCTGTCTTTTTGGTCAGAAGTCCAAAGCTGTCTCACTGGGTAAGAATCTAGGTACCAGCAGGGCTGTGTACCCTCTAGAGGGTTTAAGGGAGAAAATGTTTCCTTGCGATTTCCAGCTTCTAGGGCAGTACTCCTTGACTCATGCCTCTTTCGCCATCTTTCAATTCAGCAGCATAACATCTTCCAGTATCTATTTTGTCTTCACATCCCATTTTCTCATTCTTCTCTCCCTCTGCCTCCTTCTTATGTAGATGCAAGTGATTACACTTAGGTCTCATCCAAATAAACCAGGATAATCTCCCCATTTCAAGATCCTGTCAAGATGTTTTTTCCAAATAAGGTAATATTTACAGGTTCTGAGGATTATGACAATATATTTTGGGACCATTATTCAGCCTACTACAGTAGGTGTCAAATGAAACTTTTACTGATTCTGATTTATTTATTTGTAGTTACTAGTATTGATTCTGTTTCCCTGGCATTGTGCAAAGCAGATGGATCTATCTATCTATCTCTTATATATATCTAATATACTTTAAAAATATATGATACAAACTTAAGATGATATAATTGATTTTACAAAATTCTCTCTTATGTGTCCTATGAGAATTTTCCCCAAGTGTCTTGATAGTGAAAGATCTGACGATGAAACTCACTCTATGTACTTTGTAATTCTTATTTTCCCAGGAAACTCTTTAAAGGCAGAAACTATGCTTATGATATTTTTCTAAACCTCCTATGTAATACCGAGCAAATATAATTATAGATTATCAATATTTTAAAATTGATTAGACCAAGTGAATTTAATTCGATGAATTCCAGTTTCAGAACTTTATAGAATAAAGTTGTTCCATGGCTTGATGGAAAAAAATTCCTTTTCCCTAGAATAGATTCATGAGGATGCCATAAATATTTTATTGTTGCTGTTTATTTGTTAATCTGCTTTTTCTCCACTGGAAGGAGGCCAGGAAGGCTGTATTTTGAAAAACATTAATAGAAGAGAGACTGAGTGTCCCAGTGAAGAGATTGCTTTAACAGGGCACGATTCCTACGCACATCATCTTGTGAGAAAAGTCATCGTCTACACTGAGGGTGATGTCTGCACCTTAGCTCATTCAGGACCACCAAGATGCACAGCTCAGAGGGTATGATTTCCAGCTGTATTCCTTTTTCCATGTCAGTGGTGCTCCCCTAGAGTTGTGTGGTACATCTGCATACAATGAGTTCACAAAATAGACTCGGCTGGAAATTCATTTAATCTCTCTCTTTGTTCTGAAGAAACATTTGTTACTTCCTTATATGAAGCAAAGAGGGATAATCTGTATTATGGGAAAGTATTGTAAGGAAAACCAGGATGATCTAACAATTCTTCCTATTGAAGGGTATTAATAATGAATGTTCCACAAATATCAAATAGCAGGCCTTAAAGGAATAAGGAATAAGAAGGAATAAACAGGAACTTTTCTGCTTGTAGAAAATTGGTCCTGATATTATTGTATGCTATTCATTATTAGGCATCCTCAGCATTTCTCTAAGACCTATATCATATGCCAGACACAATGGTGAAATCGATACATTAATATTTGCAGAAAGGTATATAAAACCTGGTTTTCAGGTAAGTTATTGAAAGACCACTTCATATAGACTATGCCACTTATAATATAGTCTAATCAAGAAAACACTTTGGCATTTTAATTTTTTTTCCATCTCTTGAATCGAAATAAGATTGTTATATGCACTATTCAACAAATATTTACTGAGTATTTAGCAAGTTCCCATGTCACTTTTCCCCAAATAAAACACTAGTTCATTCTTTAATTCAAGTAACATTATGAAGTGGATTCTTTTATATTTTAATAACATTAGTAGCTTGTGTTTGTCATTAGTGTAGTTGTCTGATGTCTTTGAATGTTAAAATGGCACTGGCTTTAGACAGTTCCTCAGGGCAGGGACTGTGTCTGCTTAAATTGCTTTGTGCAAACACAGGTGGCTGAGTAATAAACACTTTTTGCTGATGCAATGTCTTGTGTTGAAGACAAAGCCTCTGATTACTTAGTGTTTTGAAATTAGTTTTTAAAGATGCATCAGGAATCCAATTAGTGTATAATGTGTGCCTGACACTGAAATGGCTTTGGAACAGATTAACAAGACCACACCACCCTCATCACAAAAGTTTATATTTTAAAACCAATACTACAGGATGAAAACAAATGTGGACATTGAATAAGTAGATATTATTTTTAAAAACCTTAATAGAATGCCTAACTTTGTACAAAACAAACGTGTGCATTTGTGTGTACGTGTGTGTGCATTTTTCTTCATCTCTCCATTATGAGCGTTAGAAGTAGATCAATGATTGTTACAAGAATGATCAGAAATGAAGTGGCATTAGTTTGGCAAAGAATTCTTGTTTGACTCAGATGTGTTCAATACAAATTTTTTTTCTCTCATTTGGTGTAATGTTCTGTTTAGAAGGATAAAAGTATTCTTTTGGGGACATCTGTAACTCCAGGCCCCCTTTCTCATCTCTTGAGAGGCCTTTGGGGTCCAGACAAGATATGATGGGCACAGTTCATCCTTGACCTTTAACTGCTATGGGTACTCTGGCCTAATCTTTTCTTACTTCTGGTCTAGCCTTTTCCCGTAGCTTCCACATGGATCATAGGCTCCTGTTCTTCTTGTGGTTAATATTGTTTTTCCAAGCCAGTCTCCCTCAATCGTGCCAAAGTAATCATTCTACAAATTAAGTGATCATATTGCACAACTGTCTAAAATCATTCAATGGTTTGTCTTTTTCTAACTGGCAACTCTGTAAAGGCACATACATTTCTCACATTTCCAACCCAAGTCTGAAGTATAGTAACACTCAATACTTGTTCATTCATCTCCTGACTGATTGACCTGATAACCGTCTTGGTCTTTCACTTTGACTCGGTCTTATCCCAGATTTTCATTTAACTTTTCTGCTTATTTAAATGCTTGTTCTACCCTTACCATAGTGATTCTCATTTTCATTCTTTTTTCCCTCTTGCTCAGCATCACCAAATTTACTCAAGCTCATCAATTTATAGGTTTTTGGCCATGCAAGTTACCTGGTTACCCTAACCATGTACCGGATTTGACTCAGTACATTTTTTCCCTTGCGTTCATTTTCTTGTCGCTTCTATGACAAATTACACATACTTAGTGGCTTAAAATAGTACAAATATATTGTATCGGTTCTGGAGGCTAGAAGTTCAAAATAAGCCCTACAGGGCTAACATCAAGGTATTGGCAGTGCTTATTCCTGCTGGAGCCTCCATGAGAGAACCTGTCCTTAGTTCTTCCTGATTTTGGAGGTTGCTGACATTCTTTGGCTCATGGCTGCTTCACTAATGTCTGCTTCTGTCTTCACATTGCCTTCTCTCTATAGTTAAATCTTCCTCTGCCTCCTTCCTGTGCAGACCCTTGTGATTACACAGGGCCCATTAGGATAATCAAGAATAACCTCTCTCCCCATCTCGATATCCTAAAATTAATCACATTTAACTGTCCCCTTTACTATGTAAGGTAATCTATGCACAGATTCCAGGGATTTAGACGTTGCCATCATTGGGGGACATTTCGGCATTCTTTATTGCCTTTCTCAAAACAGATTTGGAAGCCACCAGAGGTGCCAAAAATTATTCCTTTATGTCCTCTTATATGACATATTTCCATTTGGTTCCTTCGCTGATTTATTCATATTTTTATTTTTTTATTTTATTTTTTTATTTATTCATGATAGTCACAGAGAGAGAGAGAGAGAGGCAGAGACACAGGCAGAGGGAGAAGCAGGCTCCATGCACCGAGAGCCCGATGTGGGATTCGATCCCGGGTCTCCAGGATCGCGCCCTGGGCCAAAGGCAGGCGCCAAACCGCTGCGCCACCCAGGGATCCCTATTCATATTTTTAAAGATAGTATGGTCATCATACGAATTTCAAGCAACACAGAAGATCATAATATATAAAATGTTTTTCTGGCTCCTGTTTCTCAGCAATCACCAATATTAAAAGTTTGGTGTGGATTATTCCATTCCTGAGTAAATGCACACACAGAGAAAGGAAGAAAAATGAATGTACATCCTATGTAGTCTACATATTTACAACTTCAGATGACTAATAAAAGATCAGATATTATTCTACATCTTGCTTTTTTTCAACTAATAATATACATAGAATGGACTTTCATGTCAGTACATGTATATTTACTTCTTGCTTCTGTTTAGAAGGAGATTACATTGAAAGAACATGTTTATTTCAGGATAACTAACATATTTGTATTATTGGTTCTCCCTTTCCAGTAATATAGTACATTTTATTAGGCCATTTAACTTAATACTTCTTTACTATTTGTTATTTTGTTCATTTACATGTTTCTCTAATTTCTGAAATTCATTCCCAAGTATCCAATAGTTTTTTTTTTCTTTGAAATTGTGTGTGTGTGTGTGTGTGTGTGTGTGTGTGAGTGAGTGAATGAGTTCCTAACTGATTATTGCTGGCATTTGAGAAAGCTATTACTTTGGTATGTTTTCTTGTATCTGGCTATTTCACTGAATACTCATTAGTTTTATTAGTTTTTAAGTGGTCCTTTTGCATTTACCAAGAATAGAAATATATTATGTGCAACTAATGACAATTTAGTTTTTCCCTTCTTGGTTCACCAATTTAAAAGTTTGCCAGCTTTCTCTCTCTAATTACCCTCTAGATGCTCCAGCTTCAGGCACTTGTGTATGCAGGTAAAGATGGCCAAGTAGCCACAGATCAGCTTCTTATAATAATCAGCTATTTTGACATCTATTATGAGGAGAAGACAGGGAATAGTAAATACTTGAGGCCAATATGAGAATAAACCAAAAATATTGTATTTTAGTAGGAGGCTACAAGTTTCCGAGTTTTAATTTCAGGACATCATGAAGATAGTGAAAGGCTCAAAAAGAACAGAGTGGAAATCGCATTGGGATTGTTTCAAACTCGGCATGTTCTTTCTGTTGTGTGTCCTCACGGTATGTCACTTAAATGTTGCTCCTGTTATTTTACTTATCTTATGGCTAATAAACATGAAAGTGGAATACATGGCAGAAACTAGGTGAACGATGCTTTTGTTAACAAGGCTTATTTCTATCTAGGAGTATTATATGCAAAGCAATTGTTTTCTACCGTGTAAAACAATAGGCTGTTTCTAGTGCTGATGTTAAGGACTAAAAACACAGAGAAAGGTGTGCACTAAAAATGAAGCAAACCTAACGACAAGAACTGGGATGCAAAATTTTCAAGCGAATCTATTGTTTTGAACGGGAGCGAGCATATAATAAATTTCACTGTCCAAGCCAAAGCACTTGGTGAAGAGGTAAACTACAAGACACTGGAAGAATGGCATATAGGTTCCAAGAGTATTCAGATTCCTTTCAAAAACAGGCATAATATTCAGCTTCGCTACATTTTTTCTATTCATCTTTAGTAGTTTTGAAGCATGCTTGTTATAAATACGTGTGCATGTATTTAGATATATTCTTGAGTTCCCTAACTGTGCTATTACCAGGAGAGAGCTGCAAATTCATTGAAATATTCTGGACTCACTATCATAAAAATCAGTTACAAATGTTGTTCTAATGTTGACTTACTTAATCTTCATAAATAATGTATCCATTTTACCCAGCTATTGCTAAATCATTTAAGAACAAATTGCCAGTGTGAAAAGAGTTACACCATTACTATCCTTTCAAAAAATTATCTGCATTCATTTTATCTTTAAAAATATTTTATGAAATATTTTAAACATATAAAAAAGTTTAAAGAATAATTCTGCAGACATCAGTGTAAACATACACATACATTTCTTAACATTTTGCCATAGTTGCTTGTTTTTTTTTAAGAAACGAAATACAACAGATGCAATTGAAACCGCTTTGTACTTTTTTCAATCACCTTTTCTTCCATCTTCATCTCAAGTTAATCAAGATCATGAAGTTGCTAAACAAACTACATCCACACATTTTAAAATATTTTAATAAGTCTGTATGTATCCATATAAAATGTACTGTTTTGTACTTTAAAGAATGGGGCACCTGGGTGGCTCAGTCAGTTGAGCGTCTGACTCTTGATTCCTGCTAACTTCTTGATCTCAGGGGCCTGAGACTGAGTCCTGCATTTGGGCTCTGTGGCCAGTGGGGAGTCTGTGTAGGATTTTTTCCCTCTCCTTTTGCAACCCCCCTCAAATGAATGAATAAATCCTTAATATATACATACATATATATATATATATATATACACATATATATATATACATACAAATTATGCCATGCTATTGATTTAGTTTTGCAACCTATCTTTTAAGATCGATGTTATGCTTCTGATATTTGTCCAGATTAATACCAATCTAGTCACTCATTTCAACTGCCCTGTAAATCATTCTATTAAATAAATAAATTTATATTCAATATTTATTTCAGTATTCTGAATTCTGAATATATTCAATATTCTGTTATTAATGGGCATTTAGTTTATTTCCATGTTTCCCTGTAAGATGCAATGCACATTGTTACACGTGCAGGGGTTTCTCTAGAGTGGTGCTTCTCAAATGTTAATCTGCATGTGGATCCACCTGGGATTCCTGTTAAAATTCACATACTGATTCAGTAGATATGGGATGGAGCCTGAGATTATAAATTTCTAACAAATTCCAAAGTGATGCCTCTGCTGCTTGTTCATGGAAAACAGAACAGAACACACTGAGTAGCAAAGCACTAGGATGTAGAGTTATATATATAGATGTGTGTGTGTGTGTGTGTGTACACACATATTCTCTCTATATATTATATATATTATATCCTATATATATCCTGTGTGTGTGTGTGTGTGTACATGCATGCCCGTGCACCTATGAAGTACATATTGCAAACCGGCTCATTCAACGTTACCTAAACCACTTTTACATTTGGCTACCTCAACTTTAGAGTTTGTAAAGCAAAGTATTCTGGATCCCCATATCTTTTGCAGCTAGAGGTAGCCAATACGTTGCCAGTGCTGACTCAGTCATCTCTAACCTTTTTTTTGCCTGGGACTGTGGTGATTCTGGAGGTGCAGCAGCCACACATTAAGGAAAACAGAGTGACAAAATAGGTCTGGTTCCTTCAGGGCATGGTTAGACATTGTTTCAGCCCTGGGATACCTGTCTGGATAATTTTTATTTTAATGCATGAGACAAACCTCTTCCTTGATTAAACCACTGTAATCTAGTTTACAGTTACTTTTATGAGAACATCATTCTAAATGATACAATATCTCTTAAACTTTTCTGGATATTGCCAAATTACTTTCCCAAGCGCTGCTGTTATTTTACGCTTCATCAGAAGTACGAGACGATTCCTAATTTTATTTTTTCCCCATCTTTGACAGTTCTTAACATTATCAAGTATCTAGAATTTCTTTCCCATATAATAATTATGAGAATGGCATCTAATTGTGTTTTAACTTTCATTTCTGTGGACACTAGTGGCATAATATTTTTTTGTGTTCACTCTTTGTTCAGATTTCCTTCTGTGTGAATTGTTTTTATTGTTGTCAATTTTCCTATTGGGTTATATGTCATCTTATTATTGATTTATTATTATTGGAGAAGTTCTTAATAAGTAATTCAAACTTTTGTTATCTAGGCCTTGTAAGTGTTTTCTTTCAGATTGTAGCTTTTCTTTTCACCTTGTTTTTGGTATCTTTATTTAGACAAAATGTAAGTTAATTACAGTCAAATTTATAAATATTTCCTTGTACATTTTGTGCTCTTTGTTTCTTCTTTAATATCCCTGAGGTCATATGTTCTTTTTAAAAAAGTTATGAATGAATAAATTAATTTCTAAGTGAAATAAGTCAGAGAAAAACAAATACTACATGATACCACTTATATACAGAATGTAAAAAGGGTCATGTTCTCTTATACTTTCTTTTAAAATTTGAACATTTTGTTTTTCTCATTTAAATCACAATCTACCTGGAATGGATTTTTGTCACACAGTAGGAGGAAAGAATCCAAGTTTATATGCATGTGAACAATGAGTCATCTTAACTCTACTAAACAGAAACTTCATTCTTTACTGCTTTTGTAAAGTCAAATCTGTCATTTCACATGTTGCCATTCCATTTTGTCAGTCTATATTAATGATACACTGCCTTAAAATGTGCTAGAGTGAGTCTTCCCAAATTTGTTCTTCAAAATCTACTTCACTATTCTTGCCCTTTTGTTTCCCAAGTAGATCTCCTGCAGTAATGTTTAAAGGGGCCAGTCCTACTCCCACCCATGATTCCTAGATCCAAGCATTCCAATTTCTCAGGACCTATCATTGTATGTAAGTTTGTCATTCAAAGCAAATGGGAAAATTGCAACTCAACTCAGAAGAGATGTTAATCTGAGCTATTTCTTAGTGGTGACTTTTATGTCCATTCCATGATTCTATTAGGTTATGTTTTTGTAATGTAACATACTGTAGAAGCAGTGATTTCTATGATTAAGAGCTCATTGCTCAAGCTCTTTTGCCATAAAATTGGTCCCTTGGTATGAGGCAATGCTGTATAGGATCCCATGCCAATAAGTCAGAGTTTCTCTTTGTCTCAAGATGATAATGTTCTCAGGGGCCCTGCAGCAGACAAGGAAGACAAACTTCTATCTGAGCTAGATGTCAATTCCAGTAAGAATGAATTGCTGCACATTCCAGGGTAGAAAGGGTCCATTATATTCAATCTGGCACCAGAGGTCTCTTTGAGGAATGGTGCTGAGATAAAGGACTCAGACTTGTTTTCTTCTGCAGGCAGGTTTATAGGTGGTGATAGTGAACATATGTCCTTGAGCCCGCATATGGTTTACAACCCTGCTACCATGTGCACTATCTTCCTGGGCCCACTGTGCAAGCATAGGAGATTATAAGGAAAGAGGCTGGTAGACATAGACTAGAAATATTCTGTCCAGCTCATTGTCACTCTCTTTTGACTCTAATTTTCCCAAATTTGTCCTTCAAATATCTGGACCAAACTGGTAAACCATCCATGCTTGCCTAGGCGTCATTGTATATTGGTACATAGGGCCATTTCCCCCCAAAATGACCAGTGTGCATGGCATATCATTCTTCCCATTGGGAAGATATTTCTTCCATCTCACTGTCTTCAGGGCTAGCCCTGAAAAGGGATTGTGGTTTGAAAGTAGTCTGTTTTCCTCTAGTAACAACTTACCTGTAAAATAGAGCTAAATTAGTATCCACCTTTGTCAGTGAGACTTAGAGAACCCTCTAGGAGATTATAGGTGAAAAGCTGAAGGAGAGGTAACAGTGAAACAGAGGTGGGTAACATGAGAGTCTGGGCTTCTTGTTTATATATCTTACTTATGACTTCTGGAACTTCAAGGACTCCCATCCCAAGTATATAATTTCTATTGTGTGATGAATTGCTGCTATATGCACCCAAAATTATGAGTCTCTGACTATAATGATACTTATTAATTGATGTCACATGGTCAGGCACCTGACCTTGGCTGGTGCCCAATACTACAAGGATTTGCTTCTTGCTTCATGCTACAGACGACAAGACTTTGCATAACTAGAGAACTTACTGGAAATACATATTCTTGAGCTCCAAGTCAGACCTACTAACCAGAAATATGAATGCACAATAAAGCTTAAGAACTGACTTATAAGAATATCCTGGCAGACCAATGATTACTGAAACCCTAAATGTTTCACTGATGTGGCAACCTCCAAGTTTTTGAAGACTTTATCTCTCATCTCCAAAGCATCCAGAAATCTTGTTCATCATCAGGTCCAATTAGCTTGGTGGACCTCAACTCTAAACATTCTGGAGTTTATCCTGAGTTTTTGTTTTCAATATTCATATTTTTTTCAAATATTTTCAATGGACTTTTTTAGAGTTGTCTGATATTGTCTCACTTCTGTAGTGTTTTTGCAGAAATGAATTTTTGAGTCTTATTCCCTCACCTCTTTAACAATATTAAATAGAAGTATGTAAAAGTTTTTACATGTTATCACATTATTCTTATTTAATTTAGTGTAAATTCATTTAGAGGAATTTACTAGCTTTTCATTCTTCGCATTTGTTAGAATTTTGATTTCCCAGGTTCATTTCGTGTGGTATGTGTCAGTAATTAGGGCAGTAATTTTTTCTCTATAGTTCTCTCTTTCTCATAACCCATCTTGTATACTGGATTTATTTATTATTTTAAAAGCTTTTATTTATTTTATTCATGAGAGACACAGGGAGAGAGAGAGGCAGAGACACAGGCAGAGGGAGAAGCAGGCTCCACGCAGGGAGCAGGATGTGGGACTCCATCCCAGGTCTCCAGGATCTCGCCCTGGGCTGAAGCCAGCGCTAAATCGCTGAGCCACTCAAGCTGCCCTGTATACTGGATTTAAGTGCCTCCAAAGAATCCACAAGATCCATAATGTAGAGCCCATTCTGAAAGTGTGAGCTTGGAGCTCCTATCCTACAATGACACTGAGGATATGGTAAATTCAAATGCCATGCCAGAAGTAGACGGTTTTCCCAGTCTTGGTTGGGTTTTTGTCCACCTACTTCCCAGATTCATCATTTCTAATAAACCATAATTTTAGGCTTATTTTAGCTCCTTTCACTATCAGTGGAAATCCTCTTCAGCTGTGTTTTAAGAGGTGAGTCTATCTGTTGACCTCCACCCCATCTTATATGGTGAAGTTTCCATTTTTATTACTTTGACAGATTGAACTTCAGGCTTTTCCAGCTTACACTGATGCTTTAAACCCAGGAAGTACGTGGCTTTACCTTCTATTCATTGCTTTACATTTACATTCTATATTTGGTAGTTGGAAATGCTTATTTTGCTGAACATTTAAAATCTCTTTACATGTATTTATATATCATTGCTACACATTTTGATGTAAGAGGTATGTATCAGAGAAATCATCATTTAAAAGTGTCAGTGTAAGAGTGATCTTAACCATGTTTTATTTTTTTCCTTTTTGATGTCTAAAAATAAGCTTTTAAGCAAGGCAGAAAACATGTTCAAGATGAAGAAACCACACACCAATACTAGATGATACACCTAGAATACCTAACTAAAAGATAATATTAATAATAGCTAGGCTATCCTTGATGATAGAACTCCTAGTGTCTTCCCCTTCCTTTGAAACTATAAAGCAGGGGAAATTATTTTAGCTAGATAACATCCTGCACAATGGCCAAGCAGTAGCTGGGAATTACATTAATATGTATTAGTTTTGAGTGAAATTGTGTTTTCTACAGTATTTCCTTATTATCCAGTAGATCAGGTCCAAAAATCTGTTCTTCTTCAATATTTTCCATGAACTATCTGCTCCTTCCTAACCAAACATGTATCAAATTATTCTGTGACATTTCATCAAGCAGTACTACTCCTTTTTCCTGAAGACAAAACATACTTCTTGCTACTGTAATGGCATTGCTTTTTCTGGCTTGTCTTTCCATGGCATTCTGTAACATCTTTTCTCATCTATCTGTATCGTTCACATCCTCCACAAACCAGCCAACTCCAATCTGTACAAAGTCTTCCAACTTTTTACGAGTCCCATGGTCATTTGGTCTATCCCGTTTACATTGCATTCATTTTTCTATCCTGAGTTTTTATTTTTAACATTTTACCTCTGTATGTATTGGCACCCTATTTGAAATTTAAACATATTGAGAAGAGAAAATGTGTCTTAACTTCCTTGAATATTCCACAGTGCATGGTCAAATGCAAAACACTTTGTTGATTTGATGAGAGGTCTAGGGACATAACAATCATATGCACATTATTCTTTTCCCTTTGGTAGCTTCACCATACCCTACCCTTTTGTTTGTTTGTTTTGTTCATAGATATCCATGTGGTTTCTATCAGGAATAATTGGAAGGAAGGATTGAAATTGTTTCCTCTTTATTTTTTTAAAGATCTATTTATTTTTTTGAGGGGAGGAGTATAAATAGGGGTGGGGGAGTAGGCAGACAGAGAAGGAGAGAATCTAAAGCTGACTTGGTGTTAAGTGTGTAGCCCTACACTGGGCTCAATCTAATGACTCTGGGTTCATAACCTGAGCCGAAATCAAGAGTCAGTCACTTAGCTAAGTGACCCACATAAGTGCCTCTGTTTCCTCTTTAGTTGAGGTAGTAGCCCATTTTTCCACCATACATCATCATTTTGATATTCAGAAATAATATTTGGTTATGCAACTTTGAAGTTTCAAGCATTCCACGTATCAATTATCAGTCAATAGTTAAGTATTCTCTCTGACTTCTTGCTTTAAAGTAATCTATGCTAGACATTTTATATCTTTACTATACAGAAAACATAGTCATAATGTTAACGTTGATGTTAAAACTATACAATTAAATTATATTTATAAGAATAATTCACCAAATTAAAATAAGATCCTATGTATCACTTCCAATATTTTCTATGCATTCTTATATTTTATGAAAAAGATACATAGGGAATATATATATCAATGGTAATTGTATAGCATATAACTTGGAAGACTCCAGAGAAAATGGAAAGAATAATATTTGGGACAAAGTTTAAAGTACCTTGTACTTTTAAGTGAATCAACTGGTATATTTTCTACATGATTCGTGTCTTCTAAATGTCTAAGAATTGCGAGAAAAAAGAAATTCAGTGAATTACAGGCAATTTATATAATGGTGTTCCAGTTTTTGCAGTGTAAGCAAGCAATGGTAAAATGTGTTATCTTCCTCATTATGCCAACTTAATGTATTAGTTTGTAGCATATGGCATGTGAGCCTCATGATAGGAGAATAAGCTTAGGTTTTTATTCCGTCTACCAATAGGTGCCAGCATTCATTCAGTTCCCTCCAGGCATGGTAATTGTTCACATAACAGCAGGAAGCACATCTACACTCATGGCAATGGCTGAGAAATTGAGTTCATCTCACATTTTTCTTTCAAGCTTTTATTACACCGTGTACTTCAGAGTAGTGACTTGATTTTTATGCAATTTAATCCTCTTGCTGTGAGCATCATCTTTGAGAACTTATGATCTTTCAGTTCATTCTTCATTCAATAATGTGTTTATGTGCTCTGTATACAGCATTATTTTGATACCAACCATTCTGTCAAATGTTCCAAAATGAATCAATTCATACAAACTGGGCCAAATAAATCAGTCCTCAGAAATATGCTATCAATTCCATTACACAAGTGAAAGGTAAAAACACTGTATTTCAGTAAAAAGTAGAATTGTAGACACTAAAATATGCATTACTAATATAGCAACCCTCTTATTTTGGTATATACTACTTCTAACTGATTCTTTTTTGGATAGTAATTACCGTAATATAAGTTCTGATAGGGATATGGAAGGTCTCCATAAGTTTGGCCTTTTCAGGTAAAACATCATAGAAGAGGTTTCAGACTACCAAAATATAGTATTATCATATTAGGATATCTAAAAGATCAGAGAGATAGAAAGAAATAAGTATTTTCTATACTTGAAATTTAAGGGAAAAACAAAGGGGAGAAGAGAGAGGAAGGCAAACCAAGAACAGACTCTAAACTACAGAGAACAAACTGATGGTTACCAGAGGGCAGATAGGTGGGGCATGGGTGAAATAGGCCATCGGGATTAAGGAGGGCACCTGGGATGAGCACCAGGTGTTGTATGGAAAGTGTTGAATCACTACATTGCTTGAAACTAATATTGCACTGTATCTTAACTAACTGGAATTTAAATAAAAACTTCAAAAAAAAAAGAAAGTATTTTTTTAGAAATGAAGAGAAACTTCCGAAATCAATAATCATGTTTTAAACCTTACAAGAGTACCAATTATATTACTATAGCCATGCTATGTATCAAAACACACTCTTGGCAAAATCATTACATGACAATCAGGTTTTTGATCGCAAGCAGCAAAACCCAACTCTGACTCTCTTATGCAGGAAATAACACATTTTGGAAGAATGGTAGGTCTTGGAAACGACCAGAAGATTGGAGAATTTGATCAGAAGATAAGCCAAAGCCAGGGGACATAAGGTTGTGGGAACCAGCCTCCTTTAAGAAGGACATACTCTTCAACTAGAACTAAGATAACTGCAAATTTATGAACTTCAAGCAAACCAACCTTTTCAGTATCTGTTCATTCATTAGTCACTTAGTTACATGCTTTCCTATGGTTTCCAACAGCTTCATTTTTACAATCACTTTTTAACATACATTAACATTGTGAGGTACATAAGGTACATATGATTTTCTATATTTTATAGACAAAGGTAATAATATCTAAAATGTTTAACTTGTTTGTGTGGTTAAAACTCAGTATTTGACCAAGATTGAGTGCTCTTTCTACTACATTTAAATAGGTATATTTCTATATTTTCCTTTCTGACTTGCTTTCCTTAAGTAATGTCGGACAAAATGCTATAATTAACTAATACAGTTCTTGTATCTCAATTTTTTATATGTTAACAAATGCTACTCATGGCAAGAATGAAAAATACATAATGTGACTTGGGGACATATGTTTACTCAGTGTGAATTATTTCCTAAAATACCTATTGCGGTCAGGATTCAAAATTGCTAATGAAAACTGTCTTGTTTGAGGTTAAATTTAGCTGATTCCCAACAGTTGTTTTCATATTTTTACCCACTTTAGAATGAATTCTAGAGCAAAATAAATTAGCCGATTTTAGTCTTCATTTTCTAAAATAATTTCTGAAGATAATTTTGAATATTACATATACAAAGACTTGAACCAATTGCAGATTGATCATCTTTACTTTTATAAGCTTGGATTTCCAGAGTTCTCTACTTTATAATCTGTGACCCAAGCCCATGACTTATGTGGAGTTAGTTTAGAAGTAAAGAAAACTACTTAAGAGCTCTCTGGAGTAGCTGTGTGCCATGTAGGGTGTACCATTTTCATTTACAAAACTGATTATGCTTTAAGTGCTGGGTAGTGGGGCAGAGGCACAGAACTTTCCAACTGCTTCTGCTACATGAGAATTTTTTTCACTGTTTTGTTCCTAAAATCCTCGGGTTTGAACTGCTTGGAATTCTTTTACAGCCATTTTCACATCTTTGTACTGTAACAAAATAGTTACCAGTGCTAGCCAGGACATCTGTCCTCAGCAAAGACATTATAGGTTAGCTAAACTGTCATGTAAAACATCTGCTGAAGTAGAGAAAACCAGCATAACAAGTAATATGCAACATTTAAGTATGGTTGGAATGTTCCATGTTCAAAATGATTTTTATTATCCAGATATTTGAAAAAAAAAGACTTTCTTTTGTAATTATATGAAAGTTAGTGAAAGGATTGCTTTATGTTGGTCACTTTTAAGGATACCTCAAGGCTAACATGATTTTGTGGATATAGCATCCATCTCTTGGGAAAGTATTAAACTATTTGTGTCAAGAACAGTCTTAGATTTATTTTGAAACAAAGTAATACCTTGAACATTGCTAGGATTGTAAACAATGGCCAATTAGCTTGGTTTGTTTAGTAGGTGAGAATCAGCTTTTCTTTCAACATCTATGGAGGTGCTATCAAATTATGTAATTGAAACTTGCTTAAATGAGAAAATTTGTATGATGTATTAAGAATCTTATCTGGCACCTATTAAGCTCCCGTATTATTCAAAAGGAAATAAATATATCACGAGCTGCTCGTGATTTTATATCCTACATTGTTCTCAAAGCCACTTGAGAAGCAAATAGGACACATTTGTTAAATTCTCATCCCAAATTGTCCTCCCATAACAGTGGGAATAAAAGAATAAATTGTGTTTATAGTACAATACAGGTGAAGTAAGAAAATAGAGGTATAATAATTTTGGTTCTTAAGACATCAGAAAGAGTATAATCATAGACCTTTTTTTTTCAACATAGTAAATGAGATAAATAGTAAATAAAATAATGTTTTGGTGAAGTTTCAAATAATAGCTCCTTCTCCAAATTCCTCATGGTCCTTCACATTAGATATATCATTTTCCATCTTTCTGGAAAAGGCAAACTATTGTATTGCTATTCTCCAGGACAAAGTATATATAGTTGGAGCAACATTTCACAGCCTATATATATATATATATATATATATATATATATATATATATATATATTTATATGAAGTGGCCATCATGCATTATCTGCTTGCTGAGGGAGATGAGGCAGGCTGGTGAATGTCACCCAGATAAGTCAGAGTATATTGAAAAGAATAAAAGACAGAATCTCTAGCTTCTGTTTCTGTACATGACATACAATAGCTGGAAAGAAACAAAATTTTGAATTGCAAGCAGTTTTCCACCAAACATAAGTGCAACCCCATCTTTATTTCAGGTTACCTAAACACTGTCACCAGTCTTCTGCTTGAACATGTAGATCAATAGGAAAATTACTACCTCATAAGATACCCCATTCAGTTTCTTTTCTATGGAGTTACTTTTAAATGAGTCTCATCGCTCTGGGTGCTAGGTCTTTTATACATTCAAAAGAGATGTGATGTATTCCTTCTAACCTCATCTACTTCATGCAAAGTCTTCGCTTTTCCAGGTAAGTATACTCTCACTTATACAGGTTATATTCCCTATAATGCTTTCTAGACCCTCTCTAACATCTAGCAAAGTATTTGGCAAATTATCAGCATGCTGGTATATGATAAATTGAAATTAAACTAATTGCTCTCTTCAACATGTAATTGCTAATGTTCTTTGTAAAAACAGTATCCAGAATTGAATATTAGGTATGTAGAGCATAGTGGAGTATTGCTTCACTTGATCTAAAAGTAATAATTCTTTTATTTTTAAAAGATCATATATATATGTATATATATATATATACATATATATATATATATATATATATATATATTTTTTTTTTTTTAAGAGAGACAGAGAGAGCGTAAGTGGGGGCAGGGGGAGGTAGAGAGAGAAGGACAAGCAGACTCTGCATTAAGCAGGGAGCCCTCCATGGGGCTCCATCCCAGGACCCTGAGATCATAACCTGAGCCGAAGGCAGACACTTAACCCACTGAGCCACCAAGATGCCCCAAAAAGCCATAATTCTTTTAATTGATTATTCATTGCATTAGAATTTGAGGCATCAAATGATATCATTCTCATATAGACAGAATTATTTCCACAGATATTTTTGTTAGATTTTGCCTTCCACATTCTCTACTTACCTTCCTGAATTTGTTTTATTTATAATTGAAATCTGCATTATTCATTTTGTCTCAATATTTATACCCATCATTTCAGTATGTCAGAGTGTACTTAAAAATTTTCAACCTACCTATGTACTCTTAAGTTTGGCTTTATGCAAAGGACCATTATTTGAAGGAAGAACAATTATAGAAAATTACCTAGCAGTTTTCATTGAAATCTCCCAGTACAGAGCCATGAACTCAGAAATTCTTGCTAGCATTCATATTGAGAATCTCAATTATTAATTCAGGTAAGTTGAAGATAAATTTCTGTGCCTCAGCTACTTTTCTGTTCCTCAGCTACTATAGTACAGGATGTGCTATAAATCCTCGTACTACATTCCCATTCTGAAGCATCTCACTGCTACTTAACACAGAAACATTCATGTTGCCCAATCCATCGGTGTCCCAAACTATTATCTGATGGCAACCGCTACAGAAGTGACACCTATGTGTCACCACCCTCTCTCCTAATATCTGTAACTTGAACTTTCCCTTAAAATCCTCTTCTGTGTGGCTGTCTAACTCCTGTATGGGTCTGTATGGCCCAGACAGCACCATACCCAACCAAACACCAGTTCTGATTTTTAAAAGTCATCATAATAAAGAAAATATTTCAAGATGCTTCTTTTTAGGGTATTTTTATGGTAAGATTTCTGTACTCAGAAGAATCTTTGAATGAGAAATTTATTTCATGCTATTTAGGACTCTAGTTTGTTTAAGTCTGGGTTAGAACTGTTTTGGTTTTGGGGTTTTGAATTGATTTGGGTCGTGCAGTACAGAATACCCAATTTCTAGGGAATCATATGCAGGAAGAGATACAATTCTGCCTTTATTCATTCTTCAGTGTTTTTCATGGCCCTGGAAATGCTGTGTCGATTTTTATATGATTATTATAGCAAACATCTGGAATACCAGATGTGAGCAGACACATTCAGGGGCATTTAATCTATACATTTAAGAATGAGTCAAGTTAATCAGAAAACTCATTTCATTTCTGAAAATGAGTTAGATAAGCCAAATCAATAGTAAAAGTCTATACAATCTGGAAGACAAAAGATTTAAAAAGAGACCATATGGCACTTAAGACAAGAAATTGTACGTGACTCTGTGTGTGTGTGTGTGTGTGTGTCCATACAGAAATACAAACTTTTTTGCAAGTCATATATATCCTTGAGAAAAGGTTACTAAATATTCCAAAAAAATAATACTTGCTTATATTATCTTAACTCCATTAATTCTATACTAATTGCATTTAAGAACATGGATCAGATACAAATATTTTAGTAAATATGTCTGAAGAATTATACTGTATATTTAATACACTATATTTTAAGTTTCAGAGAGATTTTTACATTCATCACTTATCTTCTGATTACTGAAACTTATATTAATAAAGTATATGAATATATATGATCAATAAATGCATATATTAAGTAAACTTTGACCGTCTTTCAGAAATTCTACTAATAGAGATTTAATTTAAGGAGGCATTTCATTTGACAATATTTAGTGCTTAAATTATCAAACAACGATGACTGCTAAAAGTATTAAGCAACTCTGGTTTTAGAAGAAAAAAAGATTATATATGCCATCTTGAGATATTTGGAGACAGCTAAATTCACATATGAGGAAACTTGTCCATGATCAAGACTCA
The DNA here is from genome assembly GCF_905146905.1 of Nyctereutes procyonoides. Classification (NCBI taxonomy): domain Eukaryota; kingdom Metazoa; phylum Chordata; class Mammalia; order Carnivora; family Canidae; genus Nyctereutes; species Nyctereutes procyonoides. The sequence goes on from NW_026575121.1 coordinate 22,208,438, forward strand.
GGGATTTAGAATTTCATAATTCAACTCTGCTCATTATGGAAACAAAGATGAGACTTTTCTTCATGTCAACCAGTCCATTAAAAAATTACCCCATTTTTTCTTGCAATATTTTATAAGGATTTATTTTCATACTTGAGTATGCAAAAGAACCTCCTTGAGAGTTAGCCGAATACAGATTTCTGTGTCCCACAGACCTAAGAAATAAAAATTTCTAGTTCTTGAGACTCCAAAATCTCTATTTTCATAAGCACTTCAGAAAATTTTGATGTTACTCTACTGTCTCTGGTGTTCATATAAATGTAGAATATGTAAATTATCATAAATGCACAAAGTCATTTGCATAATCCATATATTTTATTCATCTCATGTGGCTTATATTCTGGTGTAGATGCTTCATTTTGTTTTTTCAGTAGATATCAGTTGAGAGTCTACTATGTTTCAACCCTGTACTAAGTCTGGTAATACAAAGATGAAGACCTTTTCCTAAAAGGATTTCGAATCTAATAAAAAAGACACCTAATTTAACAAATACTGATACTGAAGCTTGGTAAACAGAAAAATAAACACAGCATAGTGGTGGCAGAATGGATATTTTAAATTTGAGGTTTTAGAGAAAAGCAGAAAGGAGGATGTCTCTTCCACCTCTCAGACGGGTCAGAGAGTTATTTTGTAGAAGTAATGCCTGAACTAGAGCTTGAAAGAAATAGGAACAAATTGGGTTAGGTGTTCTATTCAGAGGGAACAGCATGAACAAATGTAGAGAGGTGTAATGTACTTCAGAAGTAGAGAGTGTAATTGGGAAATAATTGGAAAGGAAGGTGCAGGGAGGTTTGTACTGATCAATGAAGTGCCTTTAAATCATGGTGAAATATGTGGATATTAGCTTGTAGGCAATGGAACCATTGCAGGATTTTAAGAAGACTAATATGATCAGACTCGTGTTTTAGAAAAAAAATCAATTAAGTGACAGTATGATGAAATTGGAGGCAGAGACCATTTAATACTTCAGAAAACAAAAAGCAGGGGCTTGAAGGATTGCAGTAATCATGGGGGTGAAAAGAGAAATCTTTTCATGATTTTACAATTCTATAATACAATGAACTTAGTTAATGTATAAAAGCAGCCCCAATCCAATTGGAAAAAACACAGAGGTCTTCAGAATGAAAATAAGTGATCATGCACAAAATATATAGGTAATATAAGACCTGGATAGAAAACACAATAATTAAATTGACTGTACCAGAGGCCTATAGAAATTTAAAGCTACAGTAAAGCCTAGAATCATCTTGTCCAAACCAAAGAGAGCTAGTTGTATTTGTGGATTGCAGAATGCGTGATGAGAGACCAAGGTGGGTTCACCAAAAAACTCTGAGCCTGACGCTGAAGATTTCTGCCCTGTTGCAGGGACCCAAAGAGCCATTTGTCTACTTTAAAAAGGAATTGCTATAATGAAAAAGAGTGAGGAGTTTGAGTTGTTATAGTGTTCGACCTTACAAAGAAACATAATAGTAAAGTCAACATTTTTACTTTTTATTTCCTGTATTTGTCTCTTTAAAGGGATTATGGAGATTATTTTCATACTGATAGCAGTCTTTACAGACTTCTTGCAGGGATTAAAAAATAAGTGATTGAGTTTAATTATAAGAATGTTCGTGTTTTATGTAACAACAATTTTTTCATGAATCTCTGTTTTAGACTATGTTAATCATATACACACCCTGACATACATGTTACTGTCTATTCACATACATGAACATATATACACACATATACATGTGCATGCATGTATTTATGCCTGTACATAAAAAACATGCAGATATTTATGCACATATTGAATGTAAAATACATAGTTTATATTTTCTTTGTACCACAAGTACTGTCTAGTGTGCTGGACAAAAACAGCATATATGTGTGTGTGTGTGTGTGTGTGTGTGTGTGTCATACATACATATCATTCAGTGAAATATATATATCTTTCAATAATAGCAAAGAAAAATGTCAGTATGTTTTTTTATATTCAAATTTACCTCTTGTTGTTTTCCTAATTCTGGAAAAAAGCAAAAGAGAATAAAAACAGGGGGAGGGAGGGGCAAGATGGCGGAAGAGCAGGGTCCCCAAATCGCCTGTCCCCACCAAATTACCTAGATAACCTTCAAATCACCCTGAAAATCTACGAATTCGGCCTGAGATGTAAAGAGAGACCAGCTGGAACGCTACAGTGAGAAGAGTTCGCGCTTCTATCAAGGTAGGAAGACGGGGAAAAAGAAATAAAGGAACAAAAGGCCTCCGAGGGGGAGGGGCCCCGCGAGGAGCCGGGCTGAGGCCGGGGCGAGTGTCCCCAGGACAGGAGAGCCCCGTCCCGGAGGAGCAGGAGCTGCACCAACCTTCCCGGGGGAAAGGGGCTCGCAGGGAGTTGGAGCAGGACCCAGGAGGGCGGGGATGCCCTCGGGCTCCCGGGGACACTAACAGACACCTGCGAGCGCAGGAGAGTGCTCCGAGCTCCCTAAGGGCTGCAGCGCGCACGGCGGGACCGACCGGAGCAGCTCGGAGGGGCTCGGGAGCGGCTCCAGGGAGGGGCTGCGGGGCGGGAGCGCGAATCCACCAGCGCAGGCCCCGGAGCACAGGGCGCCGGGACACAGCCCAGGATCCGGCCTCCCCCGGGACAGGCAGAGGCTGGGAGGGCCCAGGACAGCGAGGACGCTCCTGCCCCGAGCTGAGCAGATCAGCGGCCCCGCCCCGGAGCCTCCAGGCCCTGCGGACGGAGAACCGAGAGCCCCGAGCCCCGTAGTTCCTGCGGAGGCTGAATCCAGGCTTCCAGAGTTGCCATAGCAACTGCGGCTGTTCCTCCTGGGGCCCACGGGGTAAACAACCCCCGCTGAGCCCTGCAGCAGGCAGGGGCAGAGCAGCTCCCCCAAGTGCTAACACCTGAGAATCAGCGCAGCAGGCCCCTCCCCCAGAAGACCAGCTGGACGGACCAGTGATACTCCCCCGTGTTCCAATACAACTTGTTTTTGGCCACTCTGCACTGAGCAAAATGACTAGAAGGAAAACCTCACTTCAAAAGAAAGAATCAGAAACAGCCCTCTCTCCCACAGAGTTTCAAAATCTGGATTACACTTCAATGTCAGAAAGCCAATTCAGAAGCACTATTCTACAGCTACTGGTGGCTCTAGAAAAAAGCATTAAGGCCTCACGAGACTTCATGACTGCAGAATTTAGATCCAATCAGGCAGAAATTAAAAATCAATTGAATGAGATGCAATCCAAACTAGAAGTCCTAACGACGAGGGTTAACGTGGTGGAAGAACGAGTGAGTGACATAGAAGACAAGTTGATGGCAAAGAGGGAAACTGAGGAAAAAAGAGACAGACAATTAAGGGACCATGAAGACAGATTAAGGCAAATAAATGACAGTCTGAGGAAGAAAAACCTACGTTTAATTGGGGTTCCCGAGGGCGCCGAAAGGGACAGAGGGCCAGAATATGTATTTGAACAAATCCTAGCTGAAAACTTTCCCAATCTGGGAAGGGAAACAGGCATTCAGATCCAGGAAATAGAGAGATCCCCCCCTAAAATCAATAAAAACCGTTCAACACCTCGACATCTAATAGTGAAGCTTGCAAATTCCAAAGATAAAGAGAAGATCCTTAAAGCAGCAAGAGACAAGAAGTCCCTGACTTTCATGGGGAGGAATATTAGGGTAACAGCAGACCTCTCCACAGAGACCTGGCAGGCCAGAAAGGGCTGGCAGGATATATTCAGGGTCCTAAATGAGAAGAACATGCAACCAAGAATACTTTATCCAGCAAGGCTCTCATTCAAAATGGAAGGAGAGATAAAGAGCTTCCAAGACAGGCAGGAACTGAAAGAATATGTGACCTCCAAACCAGCTCTGCAAGAAATTTTAAGGGGGACTCTTAAAACTCCCCTTTAAGAAGAAGTTCAAGTAACTCTGAACGTGAATGGGCTTAATGACCCCATCAAAAGGCGCAGAGTTTCAGACTGGATAAAAAAACAGGACCCATCTATTTGCTGTCTACAAGAGACTCATTTTAGACAGAAGGACACCTACAACCTGAAAATAAAAGGTTGGAGAACCATTTACCATTCAAATGGTTCTCAAAATATACCCTAAAAACTACAGAACACTTCTGAAAGAAATTGAGGAAGACACAAAGAGATGGAAAAATATTCCATGCTCATGGATTGGCAGAATTAATATTGTGAAAATGTCAATGTTACCCAGGGCAATTTACACGTATAATGCAATCCCTATCAAAATACCATGGACTTTCTTCAGAGACTTAGAACAAATTATTTTAAGATTTGTGTGGAATCAGAAAAGACCCCAAACAGCCAGGGGAATTTTAAAAAAAGAAAACCATATCTGGGGGCATCACAATGCCAGATTTCAGGTTGTACTACAAAGCTGTGTTCATCAAGACAGTGTGGTACTGGCACAAAAACAGACATATAGATCAATGGAACAGAACAGAGAACCCAGAAGTGGACCCTGAACTTTATGCTCAACTAATATACAATAAAGGAGGAAAAACGATCCACTAGAAGAAAGACAGTCTCTTCAATAAATGGTGCTGGGAAAATTGGACATCCACATGCAGAAGAATGAAACTGGACCACTCTCTTGCACCATACACAAAGATAAACTCAAAATGGATGAAAGATCTAAATGTGAGACAAGATTCCATCAAAATCCCAGAGGAGAACTCAGGCAACACCCTTTTTGAACTTGGCCACAGTAACCGGAGAAGGACAAACAGTGTATGTTCTCATTCATTTGGGGAATATGAATAATAGCGAAAGGGAATATAAGGGAAGGGAGAAGAAATGTGTGAGAAATATCAGAAAGGGAGTCAGAACATAAAGACTTCTAACTCTGGGAAATGAACTAGGGGTGGTGGAGGGGGAGGAGGGCGGGGGGTGGGGGTGAATGGGTGACGGGCACTGAGGGGTACACTTGACGGGATGAGCACTGGGTGTTATTCTGTATGTTGGTAAATTGAACACCAATAAAAATTAATTTATAAAAAAAAAAAGAGAATAAAAACAGTTTTACTACTTAATGAATAGTTAAGAAACACACATATATGTATTTAATCTGGCAGCTACAAATGTTACACATTTTATTATCATAAAAAATTATATTTTCATTATGAGGTTCTTTAAATAGACTTTTGGCAAACACACGTGTATTTATTCTGTAAAATGGCTTTTATTTATTATTTATTATTTTTTTGTAAAATGGCTTTTAAAGTATAATTTTGACCTAAAGTTTAGGGCATAGTCACAATTTACTGGTATAAAATAATGTTAAATGTAAAATCTATTCTCATCAAAACCAATCTAGTTTTTCATTCTATTTTAAAATCTTGAGATAAAAGAGTAAATCAGAATGAAAATTCCATGTATTTTATATTATTTATGATGATGTTGAGAATGTCATTTTCACAAACATTAAGATTTACATATTCTCTTGGTTTTAAGAAAGTCTGTAATAATGGTGCATTGAATTTTATAATTTAGAATATTGTCAGTAACAGGAAGACTTGAGCCCCAAATTATCTAATGTAGTAGTATCCAATATTAACATACGTACAACATTAGCTTTTGGAGTTTTTTTTTTAAACAGTCATTGATAGAACCCACAGAAAGTCTAACACATGTATTTAGATACCACACAATTCAGCAGTTTTATGAAATATTAATGTAGTTTTGCAAGTCATTTTAAAATTCAGTGGTTAATAATTGATTAGTCTATAAAACAGATGTATTGCACAACAGCATCAACACTATATCAAATTTACTTGAAAAATTAAATTTGACCTAACCTCCTACTCTTTTTTTTTTTTAAAGGGGAGAACAATTAAAGTACTTCCTTTTTTTTTAAATCCATGGCATTCTGAAACCTAAGTTCTCTCCGCTCATTCTCTTGTTCCTTATTAAAACCTAATGTAACATGGAGACATCTTAGAGAAAAATAAAGGAAAGACATGATAATGATAAACCCAAAATTATAAACCATCGTTAATGAATAAATATACAATGAGGCGAGGTAAACACTTGGGAGAGGGAATCATAGCAAACTTTCTAGCCTGTCAGTTGCTTCAAAGGTAGTTGGTCACTAGAGTCAATATCTATAAAATTATCTTCAAATCCACAAAGCCAATCCTAATTTTGTGTTTTTTTTTCTCCCTAGAATTCAGACAAAACTAAAGAGTGTTCATAGTATTAATTTTAATTAATTTCATAAGGATGGGGAGGGTAATGTATCTTGACAGAATTAAGGCTCAGAAGTCAAGGAGGATTAGTCTAAAAAAAGCCCACCAGTTTTTGTCACAAAGATTAGGTAAATATGGAAGATTTGCCTAAACATTCTATGACATCAGCAGATGGAATGCACCTGCCCTTATAACCCAAACCAAAGCAAACCAAAATCTCTCTCCCTTCCTCTCTCTGTCTCTCTCTGTATCTTTCTACCTCATCTGTCTCTGGTGCTCTGTCTCTATCTCTGTCCCTGTCTCTTTTCTCTCTCTCTCTCTCTCTCTCCCATTCTTGTGCATGTGTGAGGGGGTTACATATCTTTCAATCCTTTGCCTCAACATTACATGTTGAGGCTGACTTTATTCTATTTTTATTATGAAATAGTTGTTAAATAAAAAGTGTTAGATACGTGTGTAAAATATGAAGCATAATAGTAAATCTGTAAAGATCTGTGAACTCGCTCTCCATTTAAAGAAAGGGAACATTTCCAATTTTTAAAAAAGATTTTATTAATGAGAGACACACAGAGAGAGGCAGAGACATAGGCAGAGGGAGAAGCAGGTTCCCTGCAAAGAGCTGGATGCGGAACTCAATCCCAGACCAGGGATCATGCCCTGAGCCAAAGGCAGATGCTCAACCACTGAGCCACCCAGGCGTCCCAACATTTCCAATTCTTTTGTGGGTTTTTATCAGTCTATCTTTCTGCTTTTATTTCAGAAAAAAGAAACTACACATGCACACATACACACACATTTTTAAATTAGTTTTATCAAGTTCTTTATTTTTGTAATGTATTTATTATTTAGATATGTACCACTTTTTTTAAATGTTCAGTTTTTGCTTTGTCATATAAAATGTTTTCATAATGTATATATACTTTTATCTTTACAATTTTGATTCCCATTGCTATAATGCAATGTTTTTAGTTGTATAATATTAAACACAACACTTCTCTGGCATTCTTTTTCATGTTTCCTGAGACAAAAGCACAAGGCTTACTTGTTTACAAGATGTCACTGAGTTATTTTCCAGAGCGATTATAATGGTTTTGACCCATAAGCAGTATTTGAGAGTTTCTGAGCAGAAGTGTGCTAGCATTTCATATTCTTACAAATTTGAGCTCTTGCCAAGTTAATGGTTCAGAATATTATTTCATTGTAGTTTTGATTATAAATTTGGTGTTACCTAAGGTTGAGCATATTTTCACATATTTATTCACTATTTGTACTATGATATACTTGTTTTTGACTTTTGACCATTTCTCTATTAGATTGTATTTTCACATTAGTTTTTGCTACCCTTTTTTTTCTATCAACTCATCCTTTGTTGATTAGATGTAAAGCAAATATTTTCTCCCAACTTGTGGGTTATTGTTTTTCCTTCCTGATGGTGCCCACAGTTACTTTTAAAATAAGTCCTCAAAGGGTTGCCTGGATGGCTCAGTTGGTAAAGCATGCAACTCTTGATCTTGGGGTCATGAGTTCAAGCCCCACATGGGACATTAGAGCTTACTTAAGAAAATAAATAAAATAAAATGTAAAAAATATACAATAAGTCCTGATGACATAAACTTCAAATAACTAAATGAAAGTGTTTTTCCTTAAAATTCCTGAAAGTCTTTGACAGTTCAAAGCAACACAAGTCAGTAGATTACTGAACAGTAACTTGTGTGAATAAGAAAGACATTGTCTTCACTTTGTGGTGATGACTTGAGCAACATACAATATGGGGATGAACACAAAGATCTAAACTTCAGATTACAGTAGCTATTCCTGAGATGCAGCAGAAGGAGAAAAACCCTTTAGATGTATTTGAATTATTTATATTAATATTATGAATTATTACAGTCAAAGAGTATGAGGAAGAGAAAAAGACAAGAGGTATTTGGAGACAAAAACTATGAATTTTTAAAACTGTTAGAACAAATTTAATTATAACAAGGTAGAGTTTCATGCAAAATTGTTGAATGTTTCAATTAGAATATTTATCTAACAGTTATGCTGATCCTATTATTGTCCCAGGAGTATTAGACCCAGAAAAATGATTGTAAATTATACTTACAAAATTTCAGATAAATTCAATGGAAGGCTTTCACAACCGTTGGTGACAAATATATATGAAATATTTAGGTTTCTTTGGATTATGGTAACAGCTTTGTCAATATGAGTTTTGAAATCCCACAATTGAAATGAAGTGATATAAAGGTGTTTAGAAGAGCTCACATATCAATGTTGGAAGGCAATTATCCATGACATTTCTGCACATGTACCAACTCCTGAATTTAACTGGAAGCATGTTGGTATAGCAAACAGCCATGGAAGATAGAAATAGTGTTCCCCTTCAGGGTTGTAGACAGGTTTGTTGGAATTTTGAAAAAGATAATGTTTCTCTCCTGGGAAAGTGTGGACCAGTTCGCTAGTGGCCCCTTTGAAAAGATTAGGGTTTCCTAAGCTCAGGGTTCTTTAACTGTGACACTAACATTGTGTGCAATATCCAGCTCAGTGCAGCTCTGCTTCAACTTTATGGAACCTGGTTGGGGATTGAGGGAGCTGGAAGGGGCCTAGGGAACTGATACACTGTCTCCTGCTGGTGTGAAATAAAGTGATAGTGTCCTTTGTCTCTGACCCACGAGTCTCATGTCTTCTGTCAGCATCTATGAAAATGTGGCAGGCTAACATATTAGTTTGCAAAAGAATAATACCTCAGATCTTGCATGGTTCTTGGAATATAAAATGATGCTTTTTTCACTATCATTTCTTGGTAAATGCACACTTAAATGTCTATCACTGCTACTCATTCTTATGGAACCTCCTAATGGTTCCTGCAACAATAAAATGGCTTAGGAATTCTTGTGGAACTAGAGAAAAATTTATCCTGAGTGTGAATGTTTCTCAGTTATCCTATACCAGTTTCTTTCAAATTTGTTATTGTAGTAAATCTTCAAACCCAAAGAGTAGAATTTTCTAAGATGACTGGTGTGGTGAGGAGAATTGTAACATGGATCTGACCACTTAGAACTACCTTAAGTCAGAAAAGTTATTATTTACATCTTCTTTGTACAAAGGATGTTGAATCTAGCATCAAAATTTGTAATGGACCAAGATAAATACTAAAATATATTGAGTTTAATTGTGGGAAATGTGAGACTTCTAGTTTATATACATGTGTACCCTAAACAAGAGATAAGGAGATTTCAGGGAAATCTCTCTTACTTTTGCTTTAGTAAGAAACACATAAAAAGTTCTTAAATAAATAATCCAAACTTTATAATATGTAATAAAAGAGGTTTAATTATGGATATGAATTATATTTTCTATTTAGTCTTTCAATGTGACTGGATGCTTATGCAGGATGTTGTAAGAAGGATTTCCTACAGATGGCATATAATGATTCATAAGATTACTTCCAACTCTAAGACTCAATGATTTTACAACTTTTTTTAGAAATTTTAAAAAAATCTACACAAGTATTTCTAATTATATGTTTTTACTAACAATCTAATTGCAAGTTTATATTTTATGCATCACTAGAATAATTCTACTAATGGAATCCTCTTGTACTTAATGTGTCACAAGATTCTTCAGTTTCATCCCTTACATATGCTAAAAGTAAAGCAAGTTTTAAGGTATTTCAGGTATTCTATACATTTGGTTTTACATAAATGCCTAAAAACTTGTGCATTCAGAAAACTCAACTCATTTGAATAAAGTCTATAAACTCAGAGATTGTATATACATTTACTTGATCTTTGTGACTTTTCATGGTAAAAACTAAGCTGATATCTCTTCAAGAAACAAGGTTTTTCAGAGCCCTATGCATTTATTTATAAGGGCATTCCTTAAAGAAACATCCAATTTCATTTTTTTAAAAAGATTTATTTATTTATTTTAGAGAGAAACTGAGAGAGAGTGAAGTAGGGCCAGTGGGAGAGGGAGAGAGAAAATCTTAAGCAGACTCCATGCTGAGCCCAGGGCCCCAGGCAGGGCTCAATCTTACGACCCTGAGATCAGGACCTGAACCAAAACCAAAAGTCAGAGGCTTAACCGACTGAGCCACCCAGGCACCCCTCAACCTCATTTTTTAAAATTAAGATTAAAAAATTGTAATGTATAATTTCAAACTTAAAAATGCCAGGGGTAACAAATATATACTAAAGTTTCTAAGACAACAAATATTGGTCTGAAAACATATCTCTGTGTCTTAGTAACACAGAAAACCTGGGCAATTATTTGTGGGAGAAAGTTAATAAGTGCATAATGCAAAGTATAAAAGCTACGGCCTTTCCCTATCCATAAAACAACTGAAATATTTGATTCATGCTATGATTGTAGCTCAGTCAGTGGCAACAAAAGAAAATCTCTGACTTAAACTTAGTAAATTAAATTGCTTTCATCTATCATTTCTTGTGGATGTTTATTATAATGTTGGGCTCAGTGCAAAACATATCTATTTTATTCTAGAAAGAGGGTTAGTGATAGAGACAGAGACAGAGGCAGAGAGAAAGAGAAAAAGACAGAAAAGGGGAGAGAAAAAAAGAGAGAAGGAAAAAAGTTAAAAAGTAGTGGCTTATAGCAATGATGAAAAACATGTTGTAGGTGGCAAAATGAGATGCATGCAAATGACAAGTAGGCTCCCTGTACCCTGAAAACATTCAATTCCAAGTGACCTGTGGCCATAAATTACCAGCACGAAGCTTCAGATCCTAGTCCTGTAATTTCATCAAGATCAACAAGATGCAATCTTGAAAACTGTTTGCATGGTGTGAGGACGAATTGATGCCCTTGTTCTTTCAGACAGCCGAGTTTGATGCACAAGAGTCTGACTACTTTTCTGTCTCTGTGTAGCCGTATATGGCCATTGTAAATAATTAAGTAGAAATTTGTTACCCTTTTGTCAAATGTATTTCTGATGTTGCTCTTCCTAGCTTCCATTAAGAAATCCCTTGATTAAATTTTAAAGTCTTAAACAATTTGAGAGTCTGAGAGCATTGGATACAAACTACAATTTGAATGTTTTGCAGGGGAAAGTCATACTCTCTTTGGGAGTAGGAAAAATCATGTCAGGTATTTAGTATGCAGCCCCATGATTCCTTTTCAAGGCACGATATTACGGATTTGATTACCAACCCTGTAGCTGGCTCTTGTAGGTCATTTATTTTCCCAACTCCTTTTTTGTAGATATTCAGAAGATATTGCTTAAAAATATTTGAAAATATTTTAATTTAAGCAAAATATGCCTGTAACTAGAAATTTTAAACTTTTAATCATTCCAACTCTTACATAATATGATCAAAAGAAAATACCAAACAAATGCTATTTACAAAAATAAACTTAAAACTCATAATTCTGCTTTATAACCTTGTTTATAATATTCTCAAATAATTTTTAGGAAAGGAAACAAAACAAGAAGTAAAGGAGCTAAATAGTGAAATATAATTTTCCTGATTTATGCTTTAGAAAATATGAATAACTTTAATTTTTAATCATATTCTTCTTAAAATGCATGAATTCCAAACAGATTGGTATGAATATGCGGGACTTGTGGGGGTATACCATAATTATTATATATAGTCTGTAAAAAATAAAACAACCTTTAAATCTAGAACACATATAATTTAAAAAACAAAATATGGCATTAATTTTCTATTATAATTAAAAGAGACAGAACGCATTACCTTTTGTGAGGTGTCATAATGAAATGCTTTCTGCAGATTTTTACTTTCTTTATGCAGGTGAATGTTACAAGTCTTTATTTCTCCTCTCTGTATACCATTTTCTCTTTTGCTTCAGTAAAATGGGTGAAAATGAAACGTATACGTATGGTATTTAGAACTACTCTCACCAGGGACTTTATTTCTGTGGCGATGCTATTTCCTTAACAACTCATCTTTCTGACCACTGCACTCATTACATTTACATCTTATAAGTGTCTCTTTCCTTCTGGGATGAGAGAATTAGAAATCTCATGATTATTTATTTAGGAATTCTCTCTGGGTTTGCGTTTTGTTTTGTTTTGCATATTATAAACACTGCATCTAAACAAAAAGTGCTAAAAATTAAGATTGCACCACTTTGATCATATTACCTTTCTCCCTACTGCTACTTCCAACTTTTGCCTTTCATGAATTCTATAGAGTTCAGGTTCACGTTCCGTTGTTTTTATGTTTCACCTGCAGTGAGGCCTTTCTTGAAACTTGACTATGCAAACCAAGTTCAATTATAGGAGTTGTTGATCCAAAGACAGAAGCTGGCATAGCCAGTCACCCCCACTTCTCCTCCTGTTTCTCTTTAGGGACCCAGGCTCCCCTGGTTCTGGCTGTGGCCCCTGCTAGGGTCTAGTCCATGGAACTGCTCTCTCCTGGTTTGCTTCATGTTCTGAACAAGAAAGAGATGGATCGATCGCCTCAGGTTTGTAACTGGAATCTTTTACTCACTTGATATTCAATGAGACAATAATCACAACTTGTTTCCTCTTTAAAAAAATAAAACAAAACAGAATGGTTATTTGTGCTTTGCAGATTGGTTTGGAGGATTGATACACACACACACACACACATATACATAAGTTAGCAAATTTCTGATACATAGTAGTCTATCAATAAATGGTTAATGTCTTTTGTTATACTTCTTAAACTCCTAGTTGCAGACTTATGGGTGGGAGGGGTGCTACAGTTTTGACTTGGTTATTAAACTGACTCATAAGTTTTAAAGTTTTGGCAGGGGGTTACTGCAATGGTTTAAAACATTAAAATCACTAGCCTGGGGAAGGGGAAGTTTAAAAAATACTGATGTACAGGTCTCTCCTCCAAAGACTCTTGATATAATTAAGTTGTAACGTGACCTTGGCTTTGAGAATTTAAAAAAAAATTTCTGAATGCTTCTACCGTGCAGCCAAGGTTGAGAATCATTGGTGTAGTGTGACATGTGTCTCTGGTGTATTTTTACTTTAACAGGAGCTTTATGAGTTTCAAAGTCCTGTAGTGGTGCGGTCCCTAGGTGGCTTAGTTGGTTGAGCATCCAACTCTTGATTTCAGTTCAGGTCATGATCTCAGGGTCTAGAGAGCAAGCCCTATGTTGGGCTCCACATTGAGAATGAAGCTGCTTAAAGTTCTCTGCTCCTCTCTTTCCCCCATGCAAGGGTGTGCTCTCCCTCTCTCATAAGTAAGTAAGTAAATAAATAAATAAATAAATAAATAAATAATAGATGAATAAATAAATAAATAATTAATCATTAAGTCCTGCAGTGGTTCCCAAGCCAGGAGGTATAATCCACCTGGGTATATTTGGAAATGTTTACATACAATTTTGTTTTTCATAGTGACGCAGGGAACCAGGAACATAAACAATCTCTCCACAAGGTAGAGTCATTGCCCTTTACACACAGCCAGTAGGGGACGTCTCCCCAAGAGACACTGAGGTTACAGAGGATATTTCTACCATTTTTTCCCTTTCTCCATTTCCTTCCTCTCTTCCTTCCTTTCCACCATCTTTTCCTTTTTTTTCAGGTTTTGTTGTTGTTGTTGTTGTTGTTTTATTTATCCTGTATATCATTAGAGAAAATAAAATAAGTGTTTGAATTTGCCTATGCCCTGTGCAGACTGATCAAGATTATTTCTGACAAAGCTGATCAGGGAAGGATTGCAATATCTAGAGTTTATGGTGAACCTTTTGCCCAGACTGTCCTGAAAGTACCCCTTAATGATGCTGGGTCAGTAGGTATCTGCTCTATTTACTCCTTGCCATCCTTGCCCTCGGATAATAATTTTAAAACCCACTAATGTAATTTGTATTCTTTTTCTATTGATTATACAATGTTCTGAGGCTGCCTTAGAGTACTGAAATAACAGCAATAATTAGTATTTATTGAACACCCATTGGGTAGCCTAGCACCACATAGGAGACCACTGTGTGAATCTTTTAACAATTCTGCTACTACAGACTTCAATGGAAAATAGATAGCCAAATAGCACTTTGACATTAGGTGGAAATCCATCTTTTCAGGCATGTGGTCAAAATTTAATTCTGATTTATAATTTTTCTGTGCTGATTGGATTCACAATGATTTATTCTTCTCTATCTCTTTATCACTTGGTTCTAAAAAATCCTAGGTAACTGTAATTGCCAAATGAAAAACAGTTGTGATTTCTTTTGGCATAATTATTTAACTAGGATGAAATAACACCAGTGTGAATGTACGACACTTGTGTTTTGACTGTGGTACTGCTCTAATCTGAACCTCTCCTTTGCAGAGTAACCAGGGAGGATTCATAGAGCTTGTATTATACTAAACTCTTGTTTTACAAACAGAGTAAGAGGAATCAGGCAGACATATTAATTGCTAAAAAAGCACAAGAACCACATTATTTAACTATTTTCTGCCATTGGATTTTTGGTAGCGGTATTCCTTTCTACTCTTGCTGTTCTAAAATCAATTATTAAAACACAAAATTTAGTTTGAAAAGTGTGAAAAAGGGGTAGTGAGATGATAAGTCAGTGACATAAGTAATGCACACTGTGATTTTATAACTATGACTCTTTAATATTTCTGGATGTGACCAATGGTAATCCATATTTTCCTAAAAAAATCAGGATATGAATAATTAAGTTAATTTGGCAATGATTTGTATTAATTTGAGTATTTGAGTGTTAGAAATGAATAAATAAATAACAATGAAATCACCAGGAACTTGCAGATGAGAATTCTATAAGAATTAAAATGACTCAATGCTTTTATTTGTCCTTTAATTTCTTTTAAGTAATTAACATCACAATGTATTGTTGCAAGTTCAAAAACCACGCATTTCTGGATTTCTGGTATCCGAGAGATCTTTGTGATCTTGTTCATTCATTTTTCCTGAATAGCATTGAGTTGATTTGCTGATTTTGCCATGAAATATCCCACAAAGTACCCTAGCACATAAAGGTATATTGCAATAATCTTGGCGCATTCTCCTGTTGATTTTACAATTGTTAATTTAAGTGCTACCTTAGATAAAATACAAAGGTCTGCTGGCAGGAGAGTAATTTAACCAATTCTATATAAAGATATTGATTGACTTTTTATGCAAGGCAGAAGGCATTATAACATGTTTGAGTATCTCTTTTAGAAATACATAGGCAATTAAGTAGAAATTATTTTTATACCTCTATGGGCTTTAATAAAGGTATGAATATTTAAATATGCAAACCTATTCACCTGCCCAGCATGTACACTACCCTTTCTGCCATAAGCATCTTCCTTTTCCAAACAGTTTACACATTTTTTTTTCTGCTTAAGCAGTATATCTTATCCATGATGCAAACAGATGAAAATCTCACTTGAGCTTCTTTGGAAGAAAAAGAAAAAATGGCATATCTAAATGATGTGTGTGAAGATACTCTTAAATAATTACATCTTGTGGTGTATTGTTTATATTTTTAGTATTTTGATAAAAATATTTCTGACTATAGATAGGATTTTTTAAAGATCTACCAACTCACTAACATTATTCAATTGAAATAAATAAATCAAATATGAAATTATATTAAACTATGGTATACTTCTCCATCTACCTATTATAATATTGAAAATAAGACTAATCATAATTCAATTGCATATCCCTATTATAGACACGTTTGTAGCTATAATGTATATAAATCTCTTCAAGAAAGCATTTTATAATATAGTTTCGATCTATATGGGGAGGAGAGATATTATATTAATCTAGAAACATTTATATTTTTATTAATTCCAATAAGCTGTTCGCTTAAATAAAAACATATTTTTTGGGTTTGCTAATACTATACATTTTTAGAAACACTACATATTTGAGAGTGCCCAAGACATAGAGATACTTAATGAGTATGTAGTATATCCTATCCTGATATAAATAAGTACTGTTATGGTACTTTTATTTAGTAATTACTACTAACCTGCTCAGCAGGTATCAAAATTTTAACGCTTTTCATGGAGGTTCATCAGGATTTAATAGTTATAAATGATAATAGCCTTAGAGGTATTCAATAATCGGCATTTCTAAAAATTAAAAATTTTAGAAAGGTTTTAAAATTGTTATTTCTGGAAGAACAACAAAAATCTTGGAGAGATAGTGAATATATAATAAACCACAGAGAAAAAAAGTGAAATAGAATAAGTTATTTAGAAATTCTGTATGGTTGCCAATTGGATTATTACTGAGAAGTGTTCTCAGGGGCCTCAGATACAAGTTAGGTGTTATATAGAACAACCAGAAGCAAAGAAAAAGATGTTGGTCTTGAACCACATCTTTGGGAGCACTTAGGGTCAAAAGCTTTAAAACAATATTTTCATTTGTAACCCAAATACATGGGTTTTCATTGGGCATCATTCTTTCTCCCATTATATAATATTAACATTTGATTATGTCTAATAGAAAACACATATGACCCCAAAAGTATTGAAGATATTCAGCTAAAGTTATGGATAGAAGGAAATTTGGATCATTTTATATATAACCCAGTAAGCTCTTTAAAATCTTGCACTTTCATCAAATTCCCCACCTGAATAGCTGATAAGCATATATTTTACTATCAACATCTTCCTCTCAACATCTCCATTTACATGGATTCCATTTGCCTCTCCTAGCTTTCCTTTCTAAATTTCTGTCTAGAGTCCTATGCCAGTTAGCAAGACAAAGTTATTTGGGCATCACTAAGAAAAAGAAAACCTTGTTATTAACCAAAGCCCAACCAACAATTGCTTCTTCATAATAACCCTGAAGACTTTCACTTTACTGCAGTACAGAGTTCAGATCAAATAATATGTAAGCCATGTGGGCATGAGTAGAATAATTGTTCCCCAGGGATGTCAAAATCATAATCCCCAGAACCTGTCAATTTGTTACTTTCCATGGCAAAAAGGAATTAAGGTTGCTAAACAGCAATATTAACCCAGTAATCCTGGTTTCCCAAGTAGGCTGGATATAATCACAAAGGTCTTTAAATGATGAAGAGGTAAGCAGGAGAGTCAGAAACAGAAATGTTACCATAAGAAAGACTAGACAGATGATTGTTGGCTTCGATGATGGAAGGAAACCTTGAGTTAATACCACATTAGGAAGCGTCTAGAAGCTGAAAAAGGCAAGGAAACTGGTTCTCCCCTAAAACTTCCAGAAGAAATGCTGCCCTGCCAACATCTTTATTTTAGCTCAGTGAGAGCCATTTTGATCTCCAGAATTATAAGATAATAAATATGTGTTGTTTCAAACCAGTAAGTTTATGGTAAATTGTTACAACATCAGTAAGAAAATAATACAGTATATTTCTTAGGTAGTTGTAAAAACTTTAATTTTTAAAATGTTTCTTATGGTCTTTTCTGGGAATCAGCAGAATATGTCTCATACATGCTATGGTCAAGTCTTTGGGACTAAGTGGCATCTGCCATCTTCCCTTCTTGCCTTACAAACTACTCTTTTTCTGGTGTTAACTAATGATTTCTCCCCTGTTAAATATCTTCTTAAGTTATTAAATACCATCTTGTAGGTCCTCAAAGCCATACTCACACATGGGAGAATTTATTTGCTCTCAAGCAAAATACTTATATTTTTTCCCGATTATTTAGAGTAACAGCTTTAATTTAAGACACACTTGTGACTTGATGGAAATCAAAAAGTTGAATGACCAATATCATTCCAGAGGCAGAACTCAGAAAACCCTTTACAAAAACAAACAAACAAAAAGTTTTCAGTATCCAATATTTTCTTCGTTTCAGTATGAGAATATTTCCCAGCAGGTTCCCAGGATACCTTAAAGTATCCTCCAAACTCCCAAATAAATTTTCATTCCATCAAGAAAGTCAGCTCAATTGGGATTTCTTGATGCAAACAATACCCCCACACACACCAAAAACAAACCCATACCCATTTAAAAATATGCTCTACATTTCCCCTCCTTTTTCAGTGAGGTGCCAATCAAAATTTATTAGCACAATCATCAAAAGTCAGACATAAACAACTTTGATGTTTACAAAGGTTCTTTTATATGAATTTATCACAATTTATGTTGGACATTTGGTTCATTTAACTTACATTTCATATTATTTATAATTTTTATTTTGATTATCAAACCAGAAGTGGTTGTATTTATTCCCAAATATTTATTACCATTTGGGAGTATGTGACCCTACAAAGTTGATTTAAGTAAGATGATATGGATATTTTTAATGCTCTTCACAGATTTTGCCAGATGGCTTTTTAAAAAAATGTTTGAATCAATTTGCTCTCAATTATTGATGTTTGAGATTTCTTATCTTACCACACACTAGCCAGTAATGAAGTAGTTTGATAAATTTGGTAGGCAAAATGCTACTTTATTCCTGCTTCAATTTGAATGTATTTGGTTATTGGTAATTCAAAGCATTTTAACATACTTTTCATTTTAGTATTTAACCTTCTATAAAATTTCTCTTCATGCTTTTTGCCTATTATCCTATAGGAATGATTCACCCCCCCCACTCTTCACTTATATTGAATTCTTATATAGTAATAGTTATAATCACATACTATATTCCTAATGTTTTTCCTGATTTTATGATTACTTTTCATGTATTTGTTCTTTTGAGGTACATGTTTCCTCTAACTTTTGTAGTTGCATTTATATTTCTCTTTGAAATATACATACTTTCTTTTGTGTTTAGAAAACATCTTTCTAAGTAGAGATCATATGGATATTCAGTGTCATTTGTTCTCTGTTTTTTAATGAAGTCATCCTCTACACAGCCTTCTTGAAATCTCATTCTTGCCTTCTGTGGTATAATCAGTTTTGGATTTTATTCTTATTCTCAAGCCCTTTGCTAAGATGCTTCAAGATTTCTCCTCCTCATTCTGTTCCTAACGTTCTGCTGTTATTCCTCGGGGTTCTATCTTTGAACTATCCTTATTTCACCTCTTTCAGACAAGTGATCTCATTTACAACCATGCTTGCATTTATTACTTACATAAAGACTTTCTCAGATACATTTTTTCTACCCAAATATCTATCCTACATTTTAAAACTGCATATTTTATTACAGAAGGCACACCTACTTTGGAAGTTTATAATCAAACTCCTTGTACCCAAGGCCCAATCCTTCCCCTTTCCTTGATCAAGAATGCTGACACTTTACTCCTTTCCTTCAATTAATATGGACAAATCCTTCTATAAATGATCTTTTTCCTACCTGCACAGCCTCATCTCTTACACCAGGTTGAAGGTATTTATACTTCCCTAAACTCACTAGATTATTACCCTGGTTGCAGTAATCTTTCTACCTGGAACCTTTTTATTCTCATGCGTTCCCCATGCCCACTCCAGGCTGGTTAAAGTGTCCTGCATCTGTGCTCCTATCAGAACATTCACAGGTTCCTTTCTTCCTTGCTTAAGATTTGTCTCATATTATTGATTTCTATCTTAGATCATGTCTCTAACACCTAGCACAAGGAATGTTTCTCAAAAAAGAGGAATTATCTCATTTTCCCTTTATTTCCCAGTGCCCAACCATGTGATAGGCACTGATTGATATAAGCAATGAATAAGTATTTGTTGAATTAAATGAAATTGAAAATGTACAGAGACCGATTAATACAATTACCATACTTTCTCTAGCAAGGCTAGAATTAAATAAAGGAGATAATGGGTTTACTCGGTCTGGCCATTAGTAAATGTGCATAAAAGATGCTCAGAGAGACATATCTGTTAGTTTGAATACGTTATGGATTTGGACTGTGTAAAACAGAAAATTACTTTAGATTTATGTTGGAAATTTGTGATAGTGGCTGGGGAGAGGGAAAGAACTAGTATCAGAATAGGAACAAAGAACAAAAAATATTAGGAGTTAACATGGTGAGTTCTACTGAGAGAGAAAAATCTGAATTTTACATCCAATCAGAAAATGAAATCTTGGAAATTTCAAGTGATAATTGTGTATTTGTAACTGCTTTTCTAAATAAGATAGAATTACCAAAATTAAAAGTAAATAATAAATGCTCCTTAAGCACCAGTTATTAAGATTTATATGTTTAATTAGCTATTTTATAGCAAATTGAGCTTCAAACATTTTGCCTTTGCAACAAAATTTAAATCGCATGACATCTTGCTTTTTTTCCAGTGTCTGTATTCTCAGTAACTGATTTTCCTAGGCATTCTTGCTTGGCAGCTCCTTGGAAATGCCAGAAATGGATTTTCTGTAGTACCTGTTGACCTCTTAATGATGAAAAAAATCCTAGACTAGAAGTTACTTGCAAAAGTGGAGATAGTGATCTTGATAAGTTCTTTTTTTTTTTTTTTAGATTTTTTTTATTCAGGAGAGACACACAGAGAGAGGCAGAGACACAGGCAGAGGGAGAAACAGGCTCACTGCAAGGAGCCCAATGTGGGACTGGATCCCAGTATCCCAGGATCCCAGGATCACGGCCTGAGCCCAAGGCAGGGTCTCAATCGCTGGCCCCCCAGGTGTACCTTGATAAGTTCTTTGTAGCTCCCTCTTTGATATAGCATTTTAATTCCGTTGTGGGATCGTAGAATACTTTTACTATTGAAAAAAGAGGCAGAGAGAGACTGTTTGCTAGAACAGAAAAGAAGAAGGTCTGAGGTCAAGGGCTACCTCGGGCCTAAGAGTAATATATAAAGATAGAGATAAGTATGTGTTGCTAGGTGTTGGGTTTGTCTAGAGAAAGGACACTGTGAAAATGATGTCCAATCATTTTAGTCTTACCAGAGAATGAATAGGAAAGTCATCTGCTGAGATGGAATAAAATTGAAAATAGGAGAATTCTGGAAATATGAGAAGAGCCACTATAAACAAGCCCCAAAGGAGCCCCAAAATAATGAAAATGATTAGTGAGGAAAAATAAAGGACCAATTATGGTTTGATAGCAAAGACTAGAGGTGACCCATTCAGTGAAGTCTTAACAATTTCACCAACAGCAGTTCCAAACCCAGAAACAAATTAGAGGGAATGAGATTAAAAAGTCACCAAGAGTTATAAATAGTTGGGAAAGTAGTGAAAAAAGACAGGAGAGAGGCGATTCAGGGTGAGTTGGATAATAATGAGCAACTTGGGAATACGTACATATTGAAGACACAGGGTAGTATTTATGAATTACTACAGATCAAGAGAAATAATGGGTCAATTGTAGTTGTTGTTCTGCCGGGATTTACTCTAGCAAAAGTCTATATGAATCAGAATATGTATTGTTTCCTAGGTTTTTAGCTTGTCAACTATAGCTAATGCCTATTAATTCTTAACTGTATTCTTGCCCAAACAATTTATGCTTTGCAGAACTAGAAAAAGGCATTGTATGGGTAAGTATTATGAATTGGTTCTTAGATATGATTTAAGCAAGTATAAGTAGGAATAGTAAACTTGGAGTCATGTTAGGAAATAATTAAAAATGGGACTGAATTGATTCATGTAAGGTGATGGATGAGTGTCTACTAGCCTTGGATTTAGAAGAGGAACCTATAGAGAGCAAACTTTCAAATCATTGATTTTTTTTTTCAGTTTTCCTTGATGTTAAGAAAAGAATCACAAGCACATAGGCATTGCATACAATGGGACAGGTGTCAATAGAAAGAAGCTAACTCTGCATAAAGTTGATCCAGTTGCACCAGGAATGTGTGGATCCCTCTGATTAGGTCTGTTGCATAGGTAGTCTTGCTAAAGGTGTAAATTAGAATAGCATATGAACTTACCCATTATTAATAGGAAGTAATGGAATAATACGCCAAACCTATTAACTGACAGCATTTGGGAATGTTTACATACCTTTTGGTGTGGTCTTGTTTCCCACAGAAAATAGGCAACAAAGAAAAATTCTGTTCAGTGACCTCTTGGGTGAACTAAGCAAGAAGTAGAAATTACATTGTTTAGCAGCAGAGCATATGCATGTTTCAAGTCCTCTGTTCATAAGCTCACTAACTGTATATTTGGCCACATTACAACTATGTATTTAATTTGCAACTTTTCTGCACAATATGGACTTTAAGCCTTAGAATGAAAAGCTTTTCATTTACAGTTTTTGCAATGAGAATGCAAGTCTTCAGAACATCTTTTAGGGGCTATTGTGGGCTCTTTTTTAGAGTTACTATTTTTTGAAATGCTTATGGATGTATAACTATTTAATCCCATATATTTGTCCTCAAACTTCTTGTGTGAACACAGTTGTACACAGCTTAATAAAATGGACTTACTTCTTGAAAAGTAGATTCAAATATATTAAATAATGTAATATTAAATAATTATGATAAATCCTGACAGACATTTGTATAACACAGTACCCAATAACATTTGTATGCCTGACAATCAGAAGATTTTTGCTTTACCAGGATATGTAATATGTGGGGCAAAATATTTAAAATAACATTGTCCCATCTTGCTAAATCACACCAATTTAAAATAAAAGAATAAGACATTTTTGTAATCTAATGACGAACAGCAATTCTTGCATTTTGCTGGTGTTTTGGTGGTGTTTCTCCCTTTCTCCTTTTCTTTTGAGTCAAGAACATTTACTTTTTAAAAAATATGACCACACTGAGTGTCTCAGGGCATAATTTAGGCAGGAAAAAGGCTTCAATTTTATGTCTTCTTTCTTCCCCTCCCTTCCCTTCCTCCTCCCCCACCTCCTCCTCCTTCTTTTTATTATTTCAGAAATAGTGAGCACCATGCAGATATCTAGAAGTGTTAATGATGGTAGTTTCATCTTTAAAGTGAACAATTCTTGCCATGTTATTGGAGATAGTTTAAAGTTGATTGTATTGTCCTTTTTATTCTCTCATTAAGTTTGAAGAGAAGCTCTTAGTGCGAGCAGCCCTTTATGATGCTCTATGCATTTCTGGTCACCAGGGTGACATGTTATGGTCATCTCCCACTGCTATAAAAACAAGGTTACAACAAATGTAAACTGCTTATACATTGACCCTTGAACAACATGAATTTGAACTGTGTGAGTCCACTTATATGTGGATTTTTTTTGATAAATGCAGTATAGTATTATAAATGTACTTTCTCTTATGATTTTCTTAACATTTTCTTTTCTCTAGTTTACTTTAAGAATACAGTGCATAATACATATAAAATGTGTTATCAACTATTTGCGTTATGATTAAGGCTTCTAGTCAACAGTAGTCTAATAGTAGTTAAGATTTCTGGGAGCCTAAAGTTATCCACAGATTTCAACTGCATAGAGAATCATTGTCCCTAACCCTCACACTGTTGAATGGTCAAGTATAATTTTCTTATTCATATAATTTGCATTCACACTTACATGAACAGAGATACATAATTGCAGGCGTGGCTCATACTGCTTTATAGGGATATGAAGTCTTAAATCACTAGGATTTTAAATGTAAACTCACTTTACAATGGAGAGAGAACTGTCTTAAAGATTAATTTTGAGTTATTTTGGAATATTTATGTGTATTAAAGAAACCTGAATCTGATATATAACATTTAAACAAATTTTAAAATTTCTAACATGAAACAAAGTTCTGCATCCTGCATTACACTTGCTATTTTCTTCATATTTTTGATCTCTTCCCAAAAAAATGAAATGCCACTTTATATGCAATACTTTAAACTTTCTCTAGTACCATGCCAGTTCCCAGAGAACTGTTAAGTCCACCATATTTTATTTTATATTCTTCCAATAATTCAAAATTCTTAGCAAAAATGTGAAATTTTCATTTAGATTACTAATTCATTATTCATTCATTCAAAAATTGTATGCCATTCACCCAGCTAAGTACTTTTTCATTTGAAAAAAAAATGGAACATGTGAAACAAATAGTGTAACAAGTGAATAATTTGAAGCTTCAAAAATGGATTTTGAATTTAATATTTAATAGATTACAGACTTGAAAAAGTTATTTTACCAGTTTGAGTCTCAATTATACATTCCTAAAAGTGGGGATAGCAATACTAATATGCTATGAATACAACTGCTTCATTAATCTCATTTGTTCTGAAAGTCAAATGAGATACTGCAAGTGAAATTATCTTGCATTTGATAAAGTTTTACGAATATTAATATTACAATGTCAAGAAATTCATAATGCATTAGGTGAGGTTAGACAAGTATATATATTATCACAATAAATGTTAATTTATAGGGCACTGACTTTGTAATATTGTGATTTACAATAAAAATATGTATTTGGTCTTCATCCCCATTTGTAGCACAGAGCTTTAAAAACCCTTGGTATTTCCTAAACTACGAAAGAGATAAAGCCTGGGATTCGCGCTCCCGCCCTGCAGCTCCCTCCCTGGAGCCGCTCCCGAGCCAACAGTGTATGTTCTCACTCATTTGGGGAATATGAATAATAGTGAAGGGGAATATAAGGGAAGGGAGAAGAAATGTATGGGAGATATCAGAAAGGGACACAGAACATAAAGACTTCTAACTCTGGGAAATGAACTAGGGGTGGTGGAAGGGGAGGAGGGCGGGGGGTGGGGGTGAATGGGTGACGGGCACGGAGGGGGACACTTGACGGGATGAGCACTGGGTGTTATTCTGTATGTTGGTAAATTGAACACCAATAAAAATTAATTTATAAAAAAAAAATAAAAAAAAAAATAAAAAAAAAAAATAAAAAAAATAAAAATAAAATAAAATGCTGATATTATATTTTGGTATTAATAAAAACCACATAGAAAAAAAAAAAAAAAAAAAAAAAGAAAGAGATAAAGCTGTCTGCTGTTATGTTAATGATCCAACTTTCAGACCATACCTAAGATTGCCCCTGGTTGCCAGAACCTACTATGTGATGACACAGGTGGAACCTACAGTCCTAACTCTTGATCTCAGGAGAAAGGAGAGGCACTGGAAGTTGAATCAATTTCCAGTGGCCAATGATTTCATCAATTATGCCTATGTAATGAAGCCTCTATAAAAACACAAAAGTATAGGTTTTGGAGAACCTCCGGTTTGCTGAACAGGAGAGTGGCACATTCAGAGAGGGTGTGGAGCTCCAACTCCTTCCCCATACCTTGCTCTATGTAGCATTTCCCTTTGGCTGTTCTTTTTATAATAAATTGGTGATCTAGTAAGCAAAAGGTTTCACTGATTTCTGTGAGTCACTCTAGCAAATTAATCAGTTTGAGGAAACCTCCATTCTGTAGCCAGTCATTCAGAAGCACAATGTAGACTAGCAATTGGAATCTGAAGCAGAGAACAGACAGTCTTGTAGGACTGAACCTTTCACTCGTGGGATCAAATGCTATCCCTGAGTAAGTGTCAGAATGGAGTTTAACTGAAGGTCACCCAGGTGGTATCTGAAAATTGCTTTGTGGTTTGGGGAAATGGCCCCCTAAATGTTGGAATTGGGTGTTCAGACCCCTTAGATATATTATCTTAAAATCATAATTTTAAAAAGTCATTATCTTAAAAACACCTAGTTATAAATAATTATCTAAGAAATCCATAATATATGCCCTGGGGAAACAAAAGTGAATAAAGTATACCCCACCCTCTAGGAGTTTACTGCCCTATAGGATGAAGGAAAACTATATAACTTATTTTTTTAAAGTAGACATACAAACGTATACATACATGTCCATGTACATATTTTTATATGTTTAGATAGATGATTGATAGATACAAAGATACATAGATAGATGTGCTATAAAAGATCCAGGTATTATAAGGAATCAGACTAGAAGCAAACAAGCTCAGCTACTGTGAGAAATCAGGCCAAAAGCAGCCACACTACTCCTATGCTATTAATGAGGACATGCCCCCACAGAGAGGCCTAAATGATAAGCAGGTAAGACAACAGAATGAATGGAATCAGAGGCAGGGGAGCAGGGAAGCACATTTGATATCAAGGGGTAGGTGGGGAACACAAAGAAAAAAAGGACTTCTCCCATATTGGATTTTGTAAACCAAATTAAACAATTTACGCTTCATTTCTGAGAACACAGGCTCTTTGAACTGATTTCATTAGGAGAGGAACAAGATCAGATTTACATTTCTGAAAGGTGATTTTCGATTAAGGACTAGAGATTAGATTAAATGATCCACGACTGGAACCAGGGTAACTGTTTCCTAACCTCTAGAGGTAATCCAGGTAACACTTTATAGTAGGCAGGAAAAGAATTGGCAAGATCTGAGGACAATTCAGGAGCAGAAGAGGCAGGGATAGCTTGTTGGATATTTAATTTCTTGATTGAGCAAATGCATAAGTGATGCCATAACATTAAATCATGGTTATAAACTACAATGATGCAATGAAGGAAAGATACATGGTGCTAAAACAATGTAAGTAAAGGAATCTAGCTTGGTCAGAAGTTGGGTAGGAGAGTTGTCCTGAAGAAGTGATGAGTCAGCAAAATTTGAATGAAACATAAGCGTCAAGTAGGTCAAAGGGGAGAAAAACACACAGCTAGAAGTAGAACAGTAAATGCCAAATCTTGCAGTGACTGAAACAAAGTAGGGCACAGTAAAGGAACTGTAAGCAGACTAGTACCTAGAATCCAGAGAGCAGCCAGGGAACTTGTGTGATGTGAGACAGCAGCAAAAAGCAAAGAAAACCATACGCAGTTTGCTGGCCAGGTTAAGAATGGTGGACTTTATCCTTAGAAAAATAGAGTTTGAAGTGCTGGTGTGTGTGTGTAAGGCATGTTTTGGTTTTATTTTGCCAATATTACCCTGGGTTCTGTGTATAAAAGAGATTATAGGTCTCCACAGAGGATCCAGCAAAAACATGAAGGAAGTTCTTAATATTCCAAGTAAGATAGATGACAGTTTGGGCTAAAAATTCTGGTGATGATGGAGATGGAGAAATTTGGAAAGACATATAAAACAAATGACAGAATGTCAGAATTCAACATTTGTGGGAGCTTTGCATTGGTTATAAGCACGATTACTGGGATCCCTGGGGGGCGCAGCGGTTTGGCGCCTGCCTTTGGCCCAGGGCGCGATCCTGGAGACCCGGGATTGAATCCCACGTCGGGCTCCCGGTGCATGGAGCCTGCTTCTCCCTCTGCCTGTGTCTCTGCCTCTCTCTCTCTCTCTCTCTCTCTCTGTGACTATCGTAGATAAAAAAAAAATAATAAAGCACGATTACTAATTAGAAGAAAAATGTGTCGCAAATATTTTTGCATTTCATCTCTTTTCTTTTGCTTGAAGAAAGCCAACGTTTATGAAATAAAAGAAATGGAAAGAAACTGAAAAGGAACAATCAGACATGGGGGAAAAAAGAAACAAGATTATTGTTGCAGGAACAAAAGAAGAGAGC
Organism: Nyctereutes procyonoides; assembly: GCF_905146905.1. Classification (NCBI taxonomy): domain Eukaryota; kingdom Metazoa; phylum Chordata; class Mammalia; order Carnivora; family Canidae; genus Nyctereutes; species Nyctereutes procyonoides. Next base: position 22,235,947 of record NW_026575121.1, read on the forward strand.
GTCAAATACAGAATCGTTGTAAAAGGTTCTAGGAAGGTAGGTGCTGAGGGATAGTCCATGACTTAGTAACAAATAAAAGGATCTTCGATGTCCTGGGGTTTGGAGAGAAATTGAAGAGACATTGAGCAAGGTCTCTGAATGATGTGACCTAGCAGATCCATTGGGAGACTTTAAAAAGAAAGGCTCAGAGTTGATGAGAGTTCTCTTTGATATCTTCTCTTTATTTTGTCTATGAAATGGAAGGTCTGTGTATGTTTTCAAGAGACTGCTCATGTTTGAAAAAGCAGCAGTAGATAATGGAATTGAAACTTGACTAGGGAACTAAAGGCTTAGTTAGTTCCCAAGGCTCTCAACATCTCTTGGAAACAGCCCCACTTCTGGTGATAGCGGAGCTGCAGACTCTCTAGAAAGTATCGACTTCCACCAGGCACAAAGATAGGTTCAGATCTAAAAAAAAAAATTCAAAAGAAAAGAAGAGTCTTTGGATTGTGGTGGGAAAAAAAAGGTATCTTTATGGTATTTTTATCCAAATGTGACACTGAAGCATAAGAGAAGTGCATCCAGATGGGTTTCCAGTTGGATTGGGATTGGAGGAGACAGATATTTCAGGCAATGACATAAAAGACTTGGCATACATTAAGTTGATAATTATTAACTAGATACCATGTGTAAGAAAGATGCTGTAAGTATTTAAAATAAAATATGAGATATATTTGCCTCTTTGGGTGATATATGCTTTAGTTAGAAAAAAGACACAAGAATATGAAAACAATATTATGTTAGTATATGAGTACCAACAAATGACAGACAAAAGCTGAAAAATGGCACTAAAGAATTTTATGTTCTAATAATCTCATTGAACTAAGCAAACACACTTGGATGAAAAGCCTTTCTCGGTTCTCTTTTTTCTTTTTTCTTTTTTTCTGTCTTTCCACAGCAAATAATGTCAATTGCATTTGCTATGCTTCTTAATATGCAAAAGTGTACTTATTTTGCACTAGAGTACACTTCTAAAGTAAGATTTCAATGAATTGAAAAAAATGTCATTACCACACACACACACACACACACACACACACACACAAAAGACTAAAGATCAGAAGTAAGCTCGTTCTCAGAGTGAAAGATGGTACTATACTTTCTGATGCAAAATTTTAAGAGATACATTTAGAAACTGTTAGCTTATGGGGTGCCGGAGTGGCTCAGTTGGTTAAGCATCTGACTCTTGATTTCAGCTCAGCTCATGATCTGGGGGTCCTGGGATCAAGCTCCATGTTGGGCTCTGGGCTCAGTGGAGAGTCTGCTTGAGGATTCTTCATCTCCCCCTCTGCCCTCCCCCCACCCTGCTGGTTCTCTCTCTCAAATAAATAAATCTTAAAAAAAAAGAAAGAAAGAAACTGTTAGCTTACATTATAGTTTATAAACACTTCATTTAGGAAACTATTGTGGGAGTGTAATGTTAATTTCCCTGGTGATATTTAAGTATCCCATATATACTTGTTACATTTTTCTTCCTGTATCTCTGGTAGGGAAAATCTGTTAAGAATTGACCTTTCCCTTTTGTTGTTGTATTAGTGATGACAGATTGTGTTCCAGGCATGGTGCAAGAGACTGACAGATAGAAAAACATGCATCTTTTTCTGATTGAGCCAACGGGGCAATATGAATAAGGAGATTTCTAACCTTGAAAGGTAAGTTCATTTATTTCCTTTGATGATAAATTACTATATTTTGTCTCTCAGATCAAGAGCATGGATACTTTGTTTTGATTTTCTCTCTCAGTTATTGGAATGACAATGATTATATCCAGAAGTTAAATACCTCAGAAAGGAGATACTGTTTTACTACATTTTGAAAATTCCTAATTCTACTTGTGGATACTGCATAGACCGTTAACTCAAAAATTGCTTCATCCACGGACTGGTGAGCCACACTGATATCTTAAGCAAAAAATAAATGCTAGCTTCTGAATAAACAATTCTCCATGCGGAAGATATATTGTTTAGATCTAAGTAAGCTGTTAAGTTTGAACACCTGTTATCATAGTTGTGATTGGTCTCACCTAAGCCAGTGGCCTCAGGATGATAATAGATCAAGGGACAAAAACATCAAAAAAAATATCCCCAGGAATTTGTGAGCTACCACCAGCTCTTCTACTCAGGAGCTATATTGCTGGAACTGGCACATGTTTTACATGTTTTTGGCTTGCTCAGTTGAATAAATCCTGGGAGGTCTCACAAGCCCATCTTTGTTCCTATTTTTACGTGGCTTCCTGGCTTGTGTATTGCCAATATATCTGCTTCTGACTGATGTCTTCAGGTGGATTAGAAGCTGACAGCACCTGACCAATGCTGCACCCAGGTGAATGATTCCACCAAAAAATACTGCAGAGTGCATTTGTCTTGTCACTTCTCAGATATTTCCCCTTTATTAAGCTCTTATTGTTGTTCTAAAGTCACAAGGTAGAACTGCCTCTTGTCTACAGAAAGCACAGTGATGCAGCTTTGATTTGCCTTGTTCTTTATAATAACCTCCCTTTCCCTCAAACCCTGGCATCTGATTGAGTGGAGTTAGGTCAAGAGATAATCTGAGAGGCTATCAAATCAAAATGCACACAGTGGTTTTTTCTCTCTCTGCATCAAAGACTGAGGTGTTCTATGTCAATGAGCTGGCTGTGAGACCACACATGCCATCTAAATTTTCCTTTCTTTCTAACTCTGGTGTGCTTTATGCCAATCAACAAGAGATGGCAAACTGGTATTCTGCTGGCCAAATCCTTTTATTGTTGGCTGGCCTGATGCAGGGCAATAATCTATGACTGAATTTGACAGTCTTATTTTTTTCGGATGACTCTATTTTCAGGAAACAAGCTAAGTATTCTCTGATGGGAATACGTGGCATGGGCCTAACTGATTTCTCTGATACACACAATTACAGATTGAATTATTTCGTTTCTATACATCTCCTTACTAATTTTCAAAGGGAAAATTTTTAAAATGTTGGCGTTTTATAAAGCTAAAAGAATGAGCAGGGAGACACTAAGCACACTGCAGAGAAAAAAGAATCCCATCTCATAATAGTAAATTTTGGCAGAGTTTATATCATATAAGATTAAATGGGGCAACCCCGGGTGGCTCAGCAGTTCAGTGCCTCCTTCAGTCCAGGGCATGATCCTGGAGACCCAGGATTGAGTCCCACGGCGGGCTCCCTGCATGGAGCCTGCTTCTCCCTCTGCCTGTGTCTCTGCCTCTCTCTCTGTGTCTCTCATGAATAAATAAATAAAATCTTTAAAAAAATTAAATGTATTAAGTTTAGTATTAATTACCATTCCCCTCCCTACCTTTAGTAATGATTAAACCTCTATTCAAGAATTAGTATTTCTATCCTGAATTTGTTTGAGAATTCTAGAATCATTTTTTAAAATTCCTATGGGGTGCATAGAGGACTTAGTCAGTTAAACAAGTGACTTGATTTCATCTCAGGCCATGATCTTAGAGTTATGAGATCAAGCCCTGCATGGGCTCCACACTCAGCGAGGAATCTGCTTGAGATTCTTTCTCTCTTTCTCCCTTTGTTCCTCCCCGCACTCTCACTCTCTCGCTAAAATAAATAAATAAATCTTTAAAAAAATATTCTTGGACTTCTTGCTTTTAATAAGGTTGAAAGGTTTTGATATCAGAATGAAACATAAATTGATAATAACCGGTTAGCAGTGGTTATTAAATATAGTACTTCTTTCCTACAGAATTCATTAGCTGTATTTCTGTTTATTTTTTCAAAGTCTATTCGAAATTATAATTACAAAAATCTACACAACATGGGAACTGCTAGGAAACCAGTATTTAAGAAAAATGTATGATGCCATACTAATATATAAACAAACTCAGTTTTATACAACTGATATGGGAAGAGTTTTTCCAAAACTCCATGTATTTAAAAGGTTAAATAACATTTTAAGTGAATGATCCCTATCTCTGCCATTACTCAAAAAAATCCTTCTCAGGGAGCTCTTTCCTATCTCCCACTACAAAAATATCTACTGAAAGTGAACAGCTTGTCCCTAAGGCATGGAACTTAGCATAGTCAGATGAGTGAGTACATTTTATGTTCACACAGTTAGAGGTTAATAAAAATAAGATGTGATGAAATTGTGTTGGAATTCCAACCTTTTGAATTTTCATTCTAGCACTGCTTCAGTTTTATAAGGAAGATATTTGGAAGGAATTTATAGTTTAGTTCTATAGAGACTCAGGCACAATCTCCTACACATAATCACTAATGGTGAAAAGCCACAATAGATTGATGTGGCCATAAGTTTGCATTTGTAGGCCTGATTTGGAGTCAAAACATGGTCCTTATACTGTAGGCCAGGCTATTCATATAGCTGAAAGGGAAAAAAATACATCTTTTTCCCCCCACTAACCACCAACTGAAATTATGAATATACAGAAGAAAAATAAGCCACACACACACAGTAGAATCAGCTAATCTGTTGATATATACCAATGAAATTATTTTTTTTTCTTGTTGCCTAGTTGTTGTGGGTATCTTGAAATATCACTTATCACCACATTGAGGTCATGATTGCTAATAGACCAGCCACTATGTTTTATTATTTAATGTGTTAAAAAGTCAAACGTATTGGTCTATAACAATTTTTAAAACATTTTGGTAACTGTATTTTTAAATAATTGGCTTCAGTTAGTGGGTATCTAATTACTCCTTCTTAGGTCTCAACAACCTATACCTGAGAATCTCTGAAAATTTACATTCCTTCAAGGTAAGGGGCATTTCCCCTGTATCTTGGAACATGAGTCACATGAGAGAATAAATCCCCAAAGGGAGAAGGATTAAGAAAAATCTCTAGATATAATTTGAAAGAGGTTTCAGCTAGAGGTTGTCAAGAAAGAATTGAACAAAAGACTAGAGGATCATCCCACATCACACCACAATGAGAAACATTGTTTCCCAACACGCTACTTTGGGTTTGTCAAAGCAAACATTGAACTGATGGAAGTTAAACAAATAAGGAAGATTTTATTCGGACTATTGTAATCGGGCAGACAGAAGACTCCATGGAAATGGAGGGTGTGAAAATGTTTAAGGGAATCCTGGGCCACCTGTATTTGTTAATTGGCCTTAGCAAAACAAAAAGCAGACTTTCCCTTACCTTCATGACAACAGGTAGTTTTAGAACCTGGAGCAAGGCTGCCTCCTGAAGTTAGGTGCCTCTGCTCCTACAGAAACTGGGCGATAGGGGACCCATCTTCCTTGATGAATATATTTCAAAGGTTTGGCCCCAGGTCCTTGAGAAAAGGATTCCTGGGTTGTAAAATTTGTAAGAGGCCTTAAAACAGCTTTACATCTCAAAAAAAGAAGATAAAGAATTTATAATTGCAAGTTTTCTGAGGTAAATGCTCTAAAAAAAAAAAAAAAAGTTGCTGAGGGCCTAGAGTCAGGAATAAGCCTGTCTAAAGACTAGTCAAGCTGAGAGAAACCTGAAGCCCATCTTTCCAGCTTCATTAGTTCTTACTCCTTCAAAATAGAATGAGGAAATGAGAATCAAGTTTATCTTCCTACAAAATAGATGATTTCTGAGTATAAGGGCATGAGAGAGAGAGAGAGAAAGAGTGTTATTTTGGGATAATGGATACTACTTCCAAATAAATACAAATCAGAATGTTAATAAGCAACAGCAAACTGAAACAAAGTGCCTTTGAAATGATGAGTCCTTAAGATCCAAAGAGACTCCAGGAAGTATTGTTTTATATTTACTAGATCTGATTAAAAAAAGAAATAAAATATTGTGACATTGTCAATAGGTATGGTTTTTTCCAACGACCTTTTAAAAAAACCTACCATTTCTTTTTTAGTTTGTCTCCAAAAGAAATGGGATGTCATCCAATCTCAACATAGGTGCTGAGTCTACCACAAAGAAGCAAGTAAATCCAATGTCATTCTTGATTAAATAATCGCCTTTCTAGTACAAAAGCAAGAAGTGCTAGTTGTGGTTTTTTTTCTCCTTACAACAGGAACTTCAACCTAATTCTCATTCTTAATCACAGAATCAAAGGTTAGCTCTTGACCAACCTGACACTTTAAATCATTCTATTTTTCTCCCTAAACTTCAGCTCTTTTTACTTCCTTGATTATTCGCATTCATGATTGAATCAGCTATTTTTGTGCTTGGGTATTTCTTGTTCTTCACATCCTATACTGTATTTTTCATGAAACAGGATTCCTCAACACAGTATCAGAATCAAACAATAAATTAACAACTGATATGAACAGTATTTTTCCTCTTTCTTTTAGGCAGCAGTAATTTGTGATTCCTGTAAGAGTTATGGAGTACATAAAATTAGTTTTTAAGTGAATACATATTTTAAGTTTGACATTTAACTTTTTGTCTTATGAGACCTATGTTTCCCCCTATTATTGTTATTATAATTATCCGAATCCAGGAAAAAGTATTAAGTATATGATGCCTGTAGACATGCAGATTTAAACTTGAACTTCTTTGAACACAAGTGGTTTTTCCTCTTTCATCCAGAAACTAAAACTAAAACCATGTGCTCCTTCCAAGCTCCTACTTCTGCATAACGACAAAAGATAGAGTCTGCCTGGAACTCGAATTCTGCATCGTGATAATTAGTTTTTTCTTTAATCTGAGAACTGCTCACTCTATTATTTAAGACAGGAGCAGGTAAGGGGAAGGGAGCATGTTCTGGTTTGTGTTTTCTTAATGTAAATTAAATTGCTGGTTTTTGGCCAAAAGGGGGCAGGCATTTCCATGATAAATGGAGAGATGTGCTTCGATCCAGGAATATTAATGGTTAAAAACAGAGACAGCTATTACCTACTGGAGGACTCTACTTGTGCAGTGAAAGCTCCTGGGTACTTCCAATAAGAAAGATATAGCAGAGCTTGCTGACAGGAACAGAGTGAGCCTTTGTTACTCCTGGACTTTTGTGTCACTCACCCTTAGATAATATCAAGCACTGTGACAGGGACAAGGTGTATGAGACTGCTGTTCAGGCAAAGGGGACTTGAAGGCACCTAATTGAATTTCTCCCAGAGATAAAGAGATTTTTAAAAAGTAACAATTTGTCAGTAAAAATGATCTGCTAATTATCGTAAGAGACTACTCAGTTTTTCTAATAAGATCTTGGCTTTATATATGTCTCTCTTTTTTTTTCCTGATGTTTCACCTTCTCAACAATATCTATTGTAGCTTCTTTATGATATGCTTACCTGTGCTAGAATACAAATGTATTCTTTTTAGTTTCTAGAACTTTATTTATAGGAAAGCTTCAACTGTGTGTTGCAGTTATTGCAACATTTAAAAAGCCACCTAATAAAATACTAAAGGTGTTGTGTTATTGCTGTCTGCCTAATTACTGATGTATGTGTATGTATCTGTAAACACAATTGATCACTTATACTTGCTAATGTAATTTATAACAATGCTGTAAATCTAGGCTGTCTGTCAAGATATGCAGTCAACACACAATTTTCAAAGCACCATGAGTAAAGGTAGCTTTTCTTTTGCCTGGAGGCACAGAAGACATGTAGCTTTTTCTTCATCATTTCCAGTCTCCTTCCAAATCTTTTCTGAAAATTAAAGCTTTCCTATTTTACATATATGCCTTTATTTCCCTGCTTCTGATTATTAATAGAATTAATTTTATGTCTGTGTTACTAAATACAAAAATATAGGCGAGAAAAATCACAATTTCTTTGTTATTTGGTCAGGGTGGGTGGAGTTGGGGGTTTTCTTGTGTTTGAAGATCCCATCATTATAGGAAGAATAATGACCATGGCTTTGTGTGAAAACTTATGTAAAGTTATCTCGTGTGAGTTTAATATCTGTGATGGTAGATACATCATTTTGTTACATTCATGTGTAAGATAAGCACTGCTAGAATTTAGGATAGCATAAATCATAAAACTATAGTAACTGAACATGGATTTGGCTTTAATTCTCTTCAAATATTTTATATTTTGAACTTACAGAAAAGAGACAACCCAAATGCTTTAAAAAAGTCAAAAACTTTCATAAATACTCCTGCTACATGGTGACAAAAAAAAAGGCATGCATCAATATTTAAAGTTTAATTTTATTTTTCTCCTCTGAATAGAATGCAGTGTTAGTGGTCATTTATGAATCAATATTTATCAATTTATTAATTTTATGATATTATAAAGAAAATAGCTAAACTTAATAAATAGATATTTTAAACTCATTTTTTTGTAGCTCCAGAAGATGACATCTACTTTGTGTAGCTCTCTATATATGTAAGAATCTGTCAATCGTGCTGTAAGATGTTTCATATCTCAGTGTATCTGTCAGGAAGTCCTATTCAAGATCCAAAGGAGTTATTCTGGGCAAACAACTGAAGTGACTTATTTTGGAATTATCAAAAGTAACTACTAGGCTTTAAGAATGTATGGGCAATTTGGAAAACAAAGTAAATTTTGGAAATATAATGTCAATTATCAAACTATTTAAAAGTAGAAAAAACATTTTGTGAAGGTATTTGAATATTTTTCTGTAAGTGAAAATATGTTGATGTTGTCTCTTTTATTCTTAAGGAGAAACTTATTTCAATGAGAGTGCCTCAAGAAGCCCTTTGTTAAATGGCTTTCTTTCTAACGTTTAATGAAAAGATACATCCTGACCTCCTTTCAAAAAATTAAAGATTTTTTGAAAAATCATCTAATCCTTTGCTTAGTATTTTACAGTGATTTTGATTGATTTTGAAATTCTAAAAATGATAGTAAAATTAGAACTGTGCTCTGCTTTTATTGTCATTCTAAATGAACCCCACTTTTTATGCTCTTTTTGGAAGGGTGGATACAAAAATTTGGAGCTTATAAACACTTTTATAAGCAACACACTTTTATAAGTTACCTATTGTGTAACATTTGATTGAAATATTTAAAAACAAAACAAAACAAAATACATTTAACCCATGGCCTCTAACATTGTTTTAAGTGCGTAAAATTTATTTTAAAAATTTCATGTACAAGAGATTTAATTTTCTTTATTATTTTTGATATATATGAAGATATCTATAAAGACAACATGTTTCAAGGTTATAAAAGCTGTAAATGTGAAAACCCCACATTTTTCATTTTCCTTTTATCAGTCTGCAAGAGACATGCTTATGTGAATGCTCTGCCCTCTATGAGTTTGGTACTGTTTTAATTCCATTTTATAGATGAAAGAATTGAAACTCAAAGATGTTAGATAAAATACCCCAATAATGATTTTTTTTAATTTTTTAAAAGATTTTATTTATTCATGAGACACACACACACACACAGAGAGAGACAGAGAGAGAGGCAGAGACACAGGCAGAGGGAGAAGCAGGCTCCATGTGGAGAGCTTGATGTGGGACTCCATCCAGGGTCTCCAGGATAATGCCCTGGGTTGAAGGTGGTGCTAAATTGCTGAGCCACCTGGGCTGCCCCAATGATGATTTTCTTAATGGTACTTTTACTTGCTTTCATGAATTAATCAGAATCCTGTTTATTTTCAATCATGTTTCCATCTACTTATTTTCTAAATATTTCTATTCAATAGAGGTAGAGAGATTATGGTAGACAATTTTGTCACTTACAATGTTGTGATTTCAGTGAAGCCACTCACCTCTCAGTGAGCTACTTTTCTCACTTCTAAAGTGTGTGTTTTAATAGTAACAGTACTATCAATATTTTATTATTTAAAAAGTCAATATATCTCAAAGTGCTTTAGAATCTGCAGTGTAAAATTTTCATTATAAGTTAATTATTTAGTAGACATACACAGCTTTTATTAAGCATGTATTATGTGTTTAACACTGGGGTAGGACTTTATATTAACCTCATCCTGCATTCAAAGTCTTTTAGAGCCCTTAGAATAGTATCAGCCAACCTCAATTTATATTATGATGCTCATAATTTAGAAGCTATGTTTGCTATTGCTGCATAACAAATGAAGACTTAGTTTAAAACAACACCCATTTATTAATTCATACTTTCTGTAGGTCAGAAGTCTGGGCATGGCTCCACTGGGTCCTTTGCTCAGAGTTTAATTAGGCTGAATGAAGATGTCAGGCAGGCTGTGTTCTCATCCAAAAGCTTGACTAGGGAAGAACCATTTCCATGTTCATTTAGGTTGTTGGCAGAATTTTTTCTTTCTTTTCTTTCTTCTTTCTTTCTTCTTCTTCTTCTTCTTCTTCTTCTTTCTTCTTCTTCTTCTTCTTCTTCTTCTTCTTTCTTTCTTTCTTTCTTTCTTTCTTTCTTTTTCTTTCTTTCTTTCTTTCTTTTTTTTTTTTTGTGGTTGTTTTCCTGAGTTCCCTGTTTACTTGCTGGTTGTCAGCTGAGGATCCCTCTCTGTAACTAGAGGCCACCTCAATATCTTAACCATGCTCTCTACTCACAACATGGCAGGTTACTTCTTCAAAGCCATGAAGAGAATCCTTGAGATCAGGAGAAGTGTAGACAATATTTAAAGAGCTCTTTCATTAGGACAGGCCTACACAGACCAAGTCCCTTTATTTCTATCATGAAATATCACATAATTATGGCAGTGGTAGTTCATCATTGTCATGGGTCCCACCCACACTCAAGGAGAAGGAATTATACACGGCTAGGCAGCTGGGGACAGGAATCCCGGGGCCATCTTAGAATTCTTCCTACTTATCATAACATGTGAGGATGATTTGATTTGAACAGTAGAGGATACCCTCAGAAGGGTATATAAAGGTAGTCTAGGCTTGAAAGGTGGAATGAAGAAGCAAGAGATAGGCCCCTGGTAGAAGTGGAATCTAAGCCTGCTATCACCAAAATGTTCTACTTTGATTCTGTGAAATTAGTCAGTCTTGACAAGTAGAATATAAAAGGCATTCTGAATTATCAAATTATGTTTAATGTCTCCTATATTGGTCTTAGTCTCTGATATCACAAGACAAGACAAATTGCAATCCAGAGATCTGATTAATAAATGTATCAAAGTGGTTATTAAGACATTGGAAATGAAATAGGGTCTCAATATTTTGAGATATTGAGCTAGAGACACATACATAGACAACGGCACAAAACTCTCTGCATTCAGGACCCAGTCCTTGAAAGTTCATATTAACAAATGTCAAATACAATAAATCAGCTATTCTTGGTCACTTTATATTTGATTCTTCCGTCACAATAGCTTTCCTCCTTGCTTCTCCAGATTAAATTGGGAAGTGATTGTCTGCAGTCATAATGTAAAATATAGTTCATACTTTGATGGGTTCTTATTACTTATTAAATGCTTAATAGGCTGCAAGACTCACTCTAAGCTTTGTTTCATTTCCCTTGGTGAATATAGTATTACTTGTTAGGGGAAGAATACTTGCAGTTCTTGGAGAGTTTTATAAATAGTAGTGGGAAAAACTTCAAGATACTTATTATTTTCTCCTATTTGGCTTACACTGAATTGAATTTACAAGCATAATAACCTCAATGGGGAAAATTACTAAAGTTAAATAGAAAACAGAAGAGAGAAAAATCCTTATCTGCATACCAAAAACTAAAGAAATTAAAGAAATCTTTGCATGAGTGAATGTGTATGTGTGTGTGTGATCTACACAATCTTCAGTGTATTAAGAATAGAAAAAGGTCACTGGGCTCAACAAGCAGCCCCCTGCTGTTTTCCTCATCGCTGGTTTCCTGTTCACTCTCTATACACCCGTTTCTTCTCTTTGTCTAATACATATTGACTTTCTTATTTCACAGACTCTGTGATATTTTGCAGCAAGGGTGGTAACCCAGAAGATTTTCTTTCACTGCAAAACAAAGGGTCATTCCTCTGAAGATATTTCACATATCCTGGTTTTAAATGTTGTTTAGAAGAGGAAAAGATTCTACAGCTTAAGGTAGTACACTTTTATATGAAATTTTCTTTCTTTAAAAACCCTAACACAAGGTATCTACAATTTGGGCATATACAGTGTATATATAGATATAGTTTATAATTCCATATAGAATATTCACCTCATCTGAAACAGGCAAGTGTTTAGATACAATGTGTGCCCCCCCGCACACACACACTTATATGTACATACACAAAACCCTAAACCTGTTTGGAGTGAAAGACTAGTTAAGGGTTTCGTTTTCTCAGACTGAACCCCACAAACTCAGTAAAAATGGATTGGCTATTTATCAACAAGATATTGGCTCCCCCTGTTCCCAAGAAATATCGTGTGGGTTAATGTTCGTGTTTTTACTTTTCTGGAAAACAAATATTTTCTTATTCATGTGTCCAACATCACTGATTTCTACTCTTCCTTATGTTCCTTATTTTATCAAATATATATCAACTTTTCCCTTTATATTGAGGACCCTGAAAAAATGTGTAGGACATAGGGAGTATTTTCTTTTGGGTATATTATATATTCTAATCCAGAAAACTTCTACCTGGGAAGAACCTTTTTTTTTTTTAAGATTCTATTTATTTATTCATGAGACACAGAGAGAGAGAGAGAGACAGACAGACAGACAGACAGAGATATAGGTAGAGGGAGAAAGGGAGAAGCAGGCTCCTTGCAGGGAGCTCCACATGGGACTCTATCCCGGGATTCTGGGATCACACCCTGAGCTACCCAGGCATTCTACTTAGGAAGAACTTACACTTCTTTTCTCAACCAGCCATTGCTAAATATCAGTGGATCATTTAATTTTCTCCATTCCTCTTCACCCAAGTCCCGTCTTCAACTTTTCCTAAGGTTCAAGCATTTAAAAACTTCTTGGAGCTGACCAACCACGGAAATGAACATTCACCACTACTTAGTCCATTCCCTCTAATTTTATACTACTTAAAAATATTGGCTGTCAATGCCATATGGCATTGAACACAATGGTACTCTTTTTTTTTTCTCTAGATGTCTCTTTCAAATGTGTGTGTGTGTGTGTGTGTGTGTGTGTGTGTTTGTGTTTAATCTTAGGATGGTCTTAAGAGTTGCCAGATTTGGTAAACACAGCAACAAACAGAGCATCCAGTTTAATTTCAATTTCAGATAAATGATGGATATTTGGTCAGATAATTGTCATTCTTCTTGACCATTCTTCATAATTACATGCAAGCAAGTAAGTGGGGAAGAAAGGGCAGAAGTAGCATATGAGCTGGATCTTTTCATTTGCATTTTCAGAGAACAACGTTTTTTTTTTTTTTTTTTGTTTGTTTGTTTTAGTTTTTGTTTTTTTAGATATGTCCCTTTGCTAGCCAGATTTCACTTAGGTCCACCAAATGTAGCTGTGTTTCTTGACCATCCATTGCTGCCAGGAAGCTGAGAATCGAGTACTGATTTTCATTCTCTTAGGCCTTATATTAGGAGCCAACAAGGGATCCTGGAACTGGAAAAGGATGTTAAGTAAGGCAGTTATACTCTCTGGGAACAAAAAACAAATTAAGGACAAAAAATTAAAACTGTTTAGACATACAAAAACTCATAAAATCTACCTTTCACAGGCTCTTCTAGAAAAAAAAATACTTGATGATAAACACATACAGTAAAAAATGTTTATATATACACACACATAAGTTTGGAGACATATATATGTCTATATGTCTATATATGTCTATATATATGTCTATATATGTGTATATATATAGACATATATATATCCATATATTTTTTCTTTTTTTCTTTTCTTTCTTTCTTTCTTTTTTTTTTTTTTTTTTGCAATGACCGTCCCGCCGCCTCCCTCACCCACAGGCTGGGGCAGGGATCCTTCTATCAGGAGATGAGGTATAAGAGCTCTGTGGCTTTCCAGGCTTTCCTTCAATCGAGCCAGGGATGCAGAAGAATACAGGCACCAAAAGCTCTAGACCAGAGTGGACACTACTGTGCAACAAACCCGGGAGGCAGGAAGGTTGGTAAACTAGAGTCCATGTTCCAGGACGGTCTGAACTTCAAATATTCTGGTGTGTCAGGCCAAGTATCCCAATTTTTGGCAAAAATGTGGTCATTAGGAGAAAAGCCCGAGAGGCTGAGAAAGGGCCAGTGGCTTTGGTATTAGGGACACACATCGGGACAGCATCTCTTATGCAAAATCACCAAGAAACTGCCCCAGTCAAGAGCTCTCCTGTTTCTTCAAACTATTTGGTCCTCGAGGGGGTAGGAATTGGTAGGAATTCTCACAAGAGGGTGAGAAATAGAGAAACTCCCCATTTATTCCCTAAAGCTGTCTCCATGATGAGGCTACTGCAGGGATGGAACCCCCACTCCTCTGGCCAGAAACCTTTAACACTTCACTCCAACACTAAGGCTGCAGCTGCGGGGCTAGATGGGAGGGTTAGGCACAGGTGCTAGAGTGTCTGTCATCTGCACAGAGACCCCTGCCTTCCAGATCTCCCCCCAACCTCTCTTGTCTGGCAGACTCATCCCTCGGCCTTTGAAGACTGGAGCCACTACAATGCTGGGCAGGGGTTTGATTTCCTGGATCTCTGTTGATCTCATGTATGTGTAGGTGTTTTGTTTAGATTTCATGTAGACTTGAAGTCATATGGTATTTGTCTTCCTCTGACTTACTTCACTTGGCACAATACCCTCCAGAATGTTCTTTCTTAAGTAATTTGAGGTCATGGGAGTTGTAAAATAATTAGTTTCTGGGTGCCACCTTGTTACATTTTACTATAAAGGTACTTTTAAATAAGATTTTGCTCTCCTAAAACTCAGCTTAATAGAAATCTAAGTTTTATTTTCCTAATCTAATATTTATGTCTGATTGCAAAAGTGAATTCAGTTCCCTGCCCTTAAGAAATTGAAAATTTAAACTTATAAAAGGATACATTTAAGATGCACATTCATATTGAGGAAGGATTCAAGGAGTAGTAGTTCTTCTGAAACATCCTAGGTGCTTATGAACCAACTGTATACTTTGGTGTGAGTCGGGGAGCAGAATGGTTTAAAGAATTTGACATTATTACTAAAAATAAAAGTGGAAAAACGTGTCTATTACAGAAAAATTAAAATATGCAAAACTTCCCAGTAAAAAATATACATATTTTAAATATAAATATTTTTATATATTTTATATATAATATGTAATATATATATATATATCTCCAAAGCAGGAAGCATGTAATTAAAGAAACAGTGCACTAAACTCAGGAGTAAAGTTTTTCAAGTGCTGAATTTTAAAGAGTTAGCAAGACATAACAGCAATCTATAAAAAAAAAATATCTCCAGAAAGGTGTTGCACTGCAATTCAAGGAAAGTTAAAATTTCATGAGGACATTTTTTACCCTATAAACAGGATGAAAAATTAATCTATAATTCTAACAAAAGAAAAACCTATCTTAAAAAAGTCTTCTCCATCTATGCTGAGAAGAAAAGATAGTATGATTTTTAAGCAATCAACAGACAGAAATTTTACTGATATAATTTTGTGGGTTTTTTTTTTAATGGGTTCAGTCATCGTTTTTGATTGTGAAGAGGAAAGCAGTTACCAAAACATGATATTATGACTTTATATATTGCTTTCTAGTTTGTTCAATCAACATATAGAAAAAGGCAGTAGACTGAATTGTAGTTTAGGAATGTACATTATAAATACGGATAATGTAAAAGAAAAGCATAATGAACATAAATGAAGAGGAGACAGTAGGAGAGGCACCTGGCTGCTCATTTGGTTGTCAGGGCTCTGGGCTCTGAGCTCTGAGCTCCCGGCTGGCTCAGCATAGTCAGCGCACCCTGCTTAAGATTCTCTCCTTCTCCCTCTGCCTTTCCCTACTCCTGAATGTGCTCTCTCTCTCTCAAAAAAAAAAAAAAAGAGGAGATAAGAGGAGACATGAATTATTTGTTGAGTTTCAATAAATAGATGAGTCATTTATTGAGTTTCAATCAATATTGCCTATAATTAATAGGTTAAGAATTGGTTCTATGCATGTGTACTCAGGTAAACAGCTAAAACTAATGAACATTAACAAAGACTGGGAGTCTAATAGCAAAGATAATGTTTAAAAGATAAAAAAATTCTCTAATATTTTCCTTCCTTATGTTGGGAAATCAATAAATACTATCTGAAGACAATCAAATAACATTATATTTTGGTGTTTTCTTGAGAACTGCAAAATGACCTAAAAGCCTACGTAGTGAAAGTTGGTGACCTTGAAGGGACTCCAAATACTTTATCACTGAGAAAGGCCTCCTTTCAATCTTGCAATTTAGGCATCCCCCTTCATTAGAGTTCTGATGGTACCAGTGAAAAGTCTCATTATTTTTTAGAACCTTAAGAAAAAAGTTATAAATTAAACTGTAACTTAGTAGTGTAATTTTATACTTTTTGAAAGAGGTCTGTCAGACTCACATAGAGATTTTTATCCCATCTCACCTTGGTGAATAGGTGAATGGGAAATAAACATGAAATAAATTGGTTGAAGTATTTTCAAAGTTCTCTACATGAAGAGTCTGAATCATGTTCCCCTCAGTTTTATTAATGTCCCTTTTTCTTTATCTAAAAATATTTGTCCCCTGGACCATCAAGATGGTTGATGATAGATAGTTTTTTTTCAGACTGCTCTACATTGTTCCTAGAATTTTCTTCTATAAGCTATGGATACCAATTCTACAAGACCTGTAGCTGTTGCTTCATTTATCTTATTAGAATGTGTCTGTAGAAGGTTTTCAAAATATAAACAGAACTCGTATTCCTTCCTCAGATGGTTCTTAAATAGTTTGAAATGAAAATGTCGACACTTCAGTTGTATCATCATGCCACAAGTAACAATGATGTGCGTGCATGCACAAGCGGTGATGAGTTTGTTGTGAACGCTGCCTGCCTGACAAAAATTATAGGATGCCATCAATCATAAGATGCATCTTGATTTCAAAGATGTTAAAATATGAAAAAAGTACGTTATAATGGATGAAATGTAATACTTTATCTACTGTAGGACTTTGCTGCCACTGACTGACATGGCCATCAAGTACTGACTTCCCAGATATTTAATGTTGACGAGGATGCATTAGTTTCTATGCCTCATTTCAATACATGTCAACCACCTAGATTTTTCAATGAATATTTTAAATATTTCTTTACTCTGACTCTCAGAGTATATATAGCATAAATTATAACTTTCCGGGGTGCCCAGTTGGCTCAGCGGTAGAGCGTCTGTCTTTTCAGGGTATGATCCTAGAGTCCTGGGATTGAGTCCCACATTGGGCTCCCCACCGGGAGCCTGCTTCTCCCTCTGCCTGTGTCTCTGCCTCTCTCTGTGTGTCTCAGGAATAAATACATAAAAATCTTTATAAAAATTATAACTTTCTTTCTGCCTGTTATGTTATTTATTATTAATAAGGAAGGATCTATAAAATGTGACTAGAAGAGTGTAAGAAATAATGAATGGTTTAACTGGATTAACAAGATTGGGCTGCACATATCCTAAGTACGTAGATAAAGGGGAGACACAGGTGCTGTGTTTGGCCAGGGCAACCATGTGTCATTGCATAGGTGTTAGCCTATGCACTTATAAAGCTTTGAAGGCTACTTAGAACAAAGTCCCCCCCCCTTCTTTTTTAGTTTATAGAAAGGCAAATGATTTTGTCTTATGGTGAGTAAAGTTCTAGATCAACGCAATACAAAAGAAATCATTTTAGCTACATATGTAATTTAACATTTCTAGTATCCACACTTAAAATAAGAGGAAACAAATGAATTGAATTTTATTAATATGTTTTAATCTCAGTTTTAACAAAATACATTATTTTAACATGTAATCATTATAAAATATTAGTGAAGTGTTTTACCTTTTTTGGTACTAAGTCTTCAAAATCCAGTACGTGTTTTGTACTTAACAACACATCTCAATTTGAACCAGGGCTTAAAAGACAAATATGACTGGAGGCTGACATACTGGAATGCATAGTTCTAGATTATAAATGCCAGTGTAGTTCTAGACCACAGATGCCAATGTTTTTGAAGCACTTCTATCCTTGGCTTTGATTGAGATCTACCTGCCGTGGACACACATAAGTGTACAAAGTGTTATGATTTGACGTTCACAGACTTCTCAAGCAGCAATGACCATCCAGATACTGATGTGTGCATGAAGAATGAGGCAAGAGGTCAAGGCTGAGGGCTGGTATAGGCCTCCCATTGTGAGAGACAGATGAGAAGGAACTTGTCTCTCTAGACCTATTCGCTGCTACAACGGCAGTCGAGGCCTGGGCCAGAGAGAGTAAGTCATCTGTGAGTGAGAGCTGCCTCCATTTTAGCTTCTATTTTGAGACATGAGTTTTGAGAGGGAGGTCTCCTATTTTGCTGTTTCTTGTTTACTTCATCTTCTTGTTTCTCTGTCTCCCTCTGTGTCTGTCCTCTTTTCAATTTCTCCCTCTCTCTCATTTTCTATCTCTACTCCTGTTCCTGTTTTCCCCTTTCACATCCAAAATTTTTAAATCAAATGTGATTCATTGCCTCTACCACTTTACTCTTTCCCTTTCTTTTCCTTCTCTTTGCTCTCCCAATGTACATCTTTTCTCTGATTCTTCTGTCCTGGGACATAAAATCCATTCACTGTTGATCCATTGTGGAGCCATAATACTTTTTCCCTTTGATATTAGGACATATCCACATGCTCAAGCACGAACTGCACACTCCATTACCACAGCCTAACCCTATGCTTATGCAGAACATCAGCTACTTGCCACGGGTTTGTTGTGTTTAATGCTTGCTTATAATTTATACTCCACATAATTTCTTAAATTTTATCTGACTCTCTTTCAGCAGGATGGCTTCAGCATTCTGAGCTGTATTCCTCAAGCTGTGTTGTGCTCTGGTAAATACTCACAAATCTTTATTATTGCCATATGTTTGGAAAGAAAGATTAAAGAGTTATTAGTTTCTCATTCTCTAAAACAGTCTGTTTGTTTTTTAAACATGATCAGAGTTTTGTAAAGTTAACATTGTTTTTAGGCATTTAAAAATAAAAATACGCTAATTTTGGCAAACCTATTTAGCCAATTAATAAATACATCATTTATAGACTTGGGTGTAAAAATATTTTTAATACACCTTTGTTAGTAATTATTAGTAAAAACCTCAACACAAGACAAAAAAACCTACCGATGATTCTAAGGTCTTGATTTGGCTTTATAGCTGGCATTATTGAACAGCATGCTTTTTAAGAAAATAAAAGAGAAGTCTATAATTAGGGATTAAAAGTGAAAAATTAAAAAAAAACTGATAAGGATTTTTCTCCCAAAAACCCTCTGGAAAAAAGCAGACACATAATTCTACATGCTAAATTTATTGATTTCTTGTATGTCCAGTATTAAGTGTGAACATCCCAAAACATTTTTAATATAGTAACCTACTAAAATATATTTCCATTTTTTTACAGATGAAGAAACTAAGGTACAAGGAAATAATTCAGCAGGAAAATAGCAGAACCATGATTTATTTTTTTTTTAAATTTTTTATTTATTTATGAAAGTCACAGAGAGAGAGAGAGAGAGAGAGAGGCAGAGACACAGGCAGAGGGAGAAGCAGGCTCCGTGCACCGGGAGCCTGACGTGGGATTCGATCCCGGGTCTCCAGGATCGCGCCCTGGGCCAAAGGCAGGCGCCAAACCGCTGCGCCACCCAGGGATCCCCAGAACTATGATTTAATTGATAGGCATATGCTTTCAGGGGTGATTTTCTAAAAAAAGTTGTATCACACCACTTCTCATAAGATATATAAGTCTTAGTAAAATGAAGACAATAGAAAACTATGACATAAGAATTTTTATTAGAATAGTAGGATTGATTACTTTGAGTCTTAGTATTCAGTTTACCTATAGTCATAAAACACTCATTTTTTAGCCAGGCACAAGGTTACCTGGAATGAAGACTACATTTCCCAGAATCCTTGTACCTGGATTCATCCTCTTACTAATTTCTGGCCAATGTGATGTAAATATAAGTAATTCTTTTTTTTTGTCTTCAGGGTTTGCCCTTAAAAAAAGTTTGACCATGTCATACACGACCCATCTCCTTTCCCCATTGCATTATGTAGATTGCACACATGATGTTGAGTCATCTTAGACTATAAAGTTAGGTCATTCAGAGAGGGATGTTATACAAGGAAAGAGACAGTGCCTCCCTCAACCATAGATAAATTTATGTGTCACAGTCTCTGTGTCAACCTGAGTCTATATTAAAAAAGAAACAAACTCCAGTTTTCTTAAACCATTGTTTTGTTTTGTATTAAACCATTGTTATTCTATGTCTCTGTTAGAACGGCACAACCAATATCCTACCCAATATAAGGGAGTTGCATTTATTGTGTAGCTTTTGTATTAGTTACTGCCAATTTCCCTCCTGCCTGTCCCTCTCCTTTTCTTTAGATGTTGGCTAAAATATCTGCTGGACAAAAACAAGCAGAGCAGGTAGTATTATATGTTTACTTTGAATTTATTCAAGAACTTTATATCCAGCATCTGCTACTTGTTTATAAACCACACTGTACACCTATGACATGCACACACACACGCACACACAAACACAGTTTTATTAGTATAAGTCTTCAGAGATACAGAAACAGTTCTTTACAAAAATATGTGTCTCTGATATGAGATTTGTAGATGACAACATTTTCAGGAATATGGTAGCCTAGTGAAAACTTCTTGTTGGAAAATATGACCTAGCTTGATTTATCCCAATTGAGATAGGAACTAAAGAACATCTTAGTTTGCAGAAATCTCTGAATGAAATAATCTAGTAGGTTGTCTTAGAATTTGAAGGATATGGGATTTTCATGCCTCTAAGTGGTATTAGAAATACCAGTTAAGTTGGTGTTCCAGCTCTAAGATTTTTCTCACTATTCCCCGAAAAATTATGGGAGTGGGAAAAGAATGGCATTATGCTTTGTTTTAACGGTTTCAAATTTTTACCTTAGACAAACTATGTACATAGAGTCAAACTGTACTTCAGTTTGAAATAACTTGACACTGCATATATTAAGCTAAATGGAAGGCAACATGAGTACACTGAAGCTGATTTAGTATGCAATATTTATCTCTGGGAAAGAGAAACACAATTCAATTCAGGCTGATTCATCCTCCAATTTCTGTGCACAGAATCCCACAGGAGGTCATCTACCATCATTTTATACCTATTTGGTATGCTCGAATATATCAAGCAGTAATAGAGTAAAACCTGCCATCATGGGTGACAGGGTAACCTGCTCTTCCCTGTGTAGCTCACGTGCAGAGCTTAAGTTTTTGGGTTTTTTTTTTTTCCCTCATCCACTTTGTGAGCATGAAATTACTATAATTGCTTTTGAACAACTTCTATGTTTTCACTGTAACAGTCAACCTAGGAGGTCTTTCCCTGCTGTGTACTGTTTCTATCTCATGATGAATGTTATTTTAGAATTTGAAGATGATGTTACTTTTATTTATGTAACTACTCTGGTTAGCCCTCTTTTCACAATCCATTGGTAGGGCATGCCTTTCTTTTAGCTGTCTCTTCTTCTAGATTACATTGTTTGCTCTCCAAATGTAAATGAGCAATGCTTTCTTCATACATTTTCTCAAATGTAATTTTTTACACCCAGATTTATAAGAGATTTGTATACTGGTAGGAGTAGTGTCTGACTAGAGAAATTTGAGCACTGGATATATTTAATTAGATATATTTCTTTATGTATTACTCCCCCTCACTGAGTTACTACAAATTATTTCTTGTATTATACTGCTATTATTTTTTAGTGATATCTGCTATCATAAAAAATAACCTTTGAAGTTTGAGAATGCTCTTAAAATATCTTTTTTTTGAGACAGAAATATACAAACATATATAGTATATGAAGACCAGCAAAAAAATCAAAGAATTTATTTTTCTAAATGTATGAATTAGAACTTCTGCAACCAAATGATAATTCTTCAAAAAGTAATTTTGGAAGGCTGTCACTTACTTCAGTGACATTGTCAATGTTTAAAACTTTTATGGAACATTTCTTACCAATCTTCTAACTATTGTAGATATTCTCCAAAAAGACGGGTTTCACTAATAGACACTTGAAAAGATGTTTATCATCCCTCACCATCAGGAAAATACAAATCAAAACTTCAATGAGATATCATCTCACACCTGTCACAATGGCTAAAATAAAAAACACAAGAAACAGCAGATGCTGGTGAGGATGTGGAGAAAAAGGAATACTCGTGCACTGTTGGTGGAAATACAAATTGGTAAAGCCACTCTGGAAAACATTATGGAGGCTCCACAGAAAGCCTAAAAATAGAACTTCTAAAAATAGAACTACCTTACTACTGGATATTTACCCAAAGGATATAAAACCACTAATCCAAAGGGATACATGTGCCCTTATGTTTATAGCAAAATTATTTACAATAGCCAACTTATGGAAGTAGCCCAAGTGTCCATCAATAAAGGAATGGATAAAGAAGGGGTGGTATAGTATATATGGTATTATTCAGCTATTAAAAAGAAGGAAATCTTGCCATTTTGTAATGACGTGGATGGAGCTAGACAGTACTGTGCTAAGGGAAATAAGTCAGTGAGAGTAAGACGAATGCCATATGGTTTCACTCTTACGTGGAATTTAAGAAACAAAACAAATGAACAAACCAGGAAAAATATATAGAGAGAAAGACAAATCAAGAAACAGACTCTTAGTTATAGAGAACTAACTGATGGTTACCAGAAGAGAAGGGAGTTGGGATGGGTTAAATAGATGTTGGAGATTAAGGAGTGCCTTTGTCATGATGAGCACTGGGTGATGTATTGAATTGCTGAATCACTCTATGTACATCTGAAACTAATATAACACTGTATGCTAACCAACTGGAATTAAAATAAGAACTTTAAAAAAAGAGAGACTATTATTATTGGATAGCCACACATTATTTTGTGATCAAAACGGGCTTCATGCCAGTTTCATTGCTTCCCATATTCTCATTCAATCTGAGGGAATTTTGACCTTTTTAAGGTACTAAGTCCATACGTGCTAGAGTTTTGTCAACCGTAAGATTGTTCATATCCAATTTTAGCTCATGATTTCTTCCTACTACTAATTTTTCTTCCTCATGCTCCAGTTCCCTTCTTCTTAGAACTTTAGTCTTGAAATATGGATAATATCTTGCATTTTTCTCTCCAATCTTCTTAGATCAAGTTTTGAAATATCCAAATTCATTCTATAGGATCCAACTCTTCCCTTATCTCCATGGCAAGAGCCACCACCAATTACATTCAAGACTTTATTACCTCTTGCTTTATAACTGGCACCTTGCAAACTCTAGTCTCAGCCTCCTTCCAATTATAGTTCTTTCACACTGTACCTTGAAGGCTGGGTACTGTGCACATTGGGTAGTGTGCTTCTATAGTTTGGCCTTGACTCTTCATTTGGTAGCGTAACTTTAAGGCTAGTAGATAAGTAATTCTTCCTGGCCAGCGTGATTAGATGACTCTTAGAGAATTACAGATTTAAGTGACAATGCAAATGGAGGTAACTGGCAAACTTCCAGCCTATGATTGTATTTACTTAGGAAATATTATAGATTTTGTCACTTTTTAAAAAAAATTATGTTGGAACCTAATGCAACAATGTGACCTTATTCCAGGCTAGAATCTGAAAGCTCAGTTAGAACAACTGTCAGCCAAGAGTGTTGACGCTCTGGCCTATTTTCTCCGAGGCAATGTCAAACACTTGTTGCACCTATAAAATGCCTTTATTGATAAGTGGAGGATGCAAGCCAAAATGAAGAGACCTTCTAATTCTTTTAATAGGCTTTTGAAAAATATATGTTCTAAACAATAATCTAACATAGGTTTCTTGTAAAGATATGATAATGAAATCTTCAGTGCTGAAAATTCCATTACTACTTCTCAATTCATCACTAATCTTGACAATAATTGCACAAGTTACTCATAAATGCTATTACCATTTCTCTCAGTATTTTCCAGTTCTGTAGCTTTTTTTCTGGGAGTGGGGATATTTGATTCTTATGCTATTATTATCAAGAACTTACACTGGGTGAAGGAAAATCCATGCTATTTCAGCTTTCTCTATTCCTTCCCAGGCACCTACTATCTCATAAAAACCGAACCAAAACAAAAACAACCCAAAACTAGAAGGACATGAGTTCAAAGTTATGTCTGTTCAGAAAGTTCATGACCTGTGTTCTGCTTTGAAGCCAGTGGTGTGGGGTGTACATAATACCTGTTGACCAAGATCCCATATTTAGTGCTTCTCAGTTGTGGAACACTTACTTGTCTTTTTGGAATTCTTATTTACAGTTTTCAAGCATCTTCTTTTATTCTCCATAGCTGAATTAAATTAAACATGGAGTGTTGGGTGTAATTTCCCCAGAAAATATTTTGAGTATAGTTAGAGAGGTCCTTAGCTAATATAAATGGAAGAGTGAAAAGCTAACTTCAGTCACTGGAACTCTGTCCCAAGGAGGGAGAGTGAAAAACACTTGGGTAGATGGAATTGAAGAACATTCCGAATTGCTTTTCTTTATTTTTACTTTGCTTTGTTGTTCTTATAATTATCATTGTTTTTCATTTGGTAGCTTTCATTTGACTTGGAAAGACAAAAAAAAGAGATTTATGCAGACAATTGTTCAGGGCCATTGCTATTACCTTATTACTTCACTTATCTGGTGGATATGTAACATTGGTGTTGGCTAGCTTTTATTGAGCACTTACTATGTACAAGGAGCTGTCTGTCTTAAGGATTTGAGATGAAGCGACTCATTTCACCTTTAAGGCAATTCAGTGAGTAAAGCATATTATCTTTATTTAACAAGTAGTAAAATTGACACAGTGAGAGATTAAGAAACTTGCCAAGTTCTTAACTTCCTGGCACTTAGTAAATGTTCAGAAAATATAATTTTAATAATGAATACATAAGTGGGTAAGGGAAAACTGGTCGCCAAAGTTAACATAAGGAACAGTCTCTAAAATTTTCCCAGTTTCTGGTGAATTTCTTAAAATTAGGAAAATTTTATACCAGAATTTTAGAATTTCTGAATGTTCTCTTCTTTGATTAAGTTTGGTTTCTCCTCCTCTTGACTCTTCCAAATACTATTGATTTTCTTTTACCTTTGTGTTATTTTGCTCCAGGTCATGTTATGCCCTTTTGTTCAGGACTGATATTTTCAAACTCTGCTGCTGTACTTATCCAAAGATCATCTTAACTATGAGATTTTTATCAAAAATAAAAAAAAATTGCTGAGTGGCTTTTATGTCATTTACCAAAACATTCTGTTGTTATTATAATAATTATTATAAGATTTCACCTTGCTTGCTATTTGTCTGATTTTATGCCTTCAGCTTCTATTTGAATGATTGAATTCCCTGGTTACCAGCCTTGGTTCTCTGCCTTGTTTCACAATGCCTAGGGGGCTATAGGGAACATAAACAAGGGCATTTTGGAGGGAATGTACCATAAATTTTGGGCCAACAATGCACACAGTCATACTTCATGAGTCGTACCACTAGAAAACAGAAGGGAATCCAACAGTTAGAGTCTAATGTTGAAAGATCAACTGCATTATAAAATTCTTATTAAGTCACTCATTCAAATAGCAACTGTTGAAATAGCAGCCTTTGAAAATGCTATGTGTTAGGCAAAGTCTAGTCATAGGGAATACAAAGAGTAAAAAGGAAGATGTA
The DNA here is from genome assembly GCF_905146905.1 of Nyctereutes procyonoides. Lineage (NCBI taxonomy): Eukaryota > Metazoa > Chordata > Mammalia > Carnivora > Canidae > Nyctereutes > Nyctereutes procyonoides. Next base: position 22,261,596 of record NW_026575121.1, read on the forward strand.
GTTTTTTAATGTAGTTCTTTTTATCACAAGAATTGCCAGATATTATATTATAAGCAAATTTGTACTGAGAAAATGACATTGCTGCCTGCTTACTGAATAGATTTAGGCAATAGTCTTTGATCTCCTACTATGTGTGTTAGTAGGAGATGTGAAAATACAGGATATGTATAACAATTGATATATAAACAAAAATATTGTGGTTTAACTTTATGAATTTGATAGAGATTGCTAATTTATAAAGTTGCCCTATATATTTGCTATTATTATTCTTTCGATTTTTGCACCTATTATCTAACTTCTCAGATTATTTTCCTAAATTCTGAATTAAAATCATAGAATTCTTTTGATGAGAGTCTCTTGATGGTAAATTTTCATAGCTTTGGGTTGATATTCAGACTTAAGAGTTTTGCCACGTCTTTTCATTCTACGCTGATAATTTTAGCATTTTGTGCTTTGGAAATGTTACTTCATTATTGCTGGCGAATCTGCTGCTACACTAATTTTCATTCTTTTATAAGTTATTAGACAGTAATATTTGATAAAACTTATTATTTTAAGGCAGAACATTAAGTGAGAGATAGCATAATTAACCAGTAAGATATTTTATAATTTCATGCAGCCAATAATATAGCTTTGAAGTACGTGAAATGAAAATAGAAAAAATATAGGGAGAAATAGAAATTCATAGGGAAATATAGTGAAAAATAGAAATGTATAGATAGAAATTTTAATATGCCACTATGGGTACTACTATCATGATTGATAAATTGATAAAACAAGCAAAAATACCAGAAAAGTTAGACATATTTTAAACATTAAAATTCACAAAAATTGGGGCACCTGGTGGCTCAACTGGTTAAATGTTTGACTTCTGCTCAGGTAATGATCCCAGGGTCCTGGGATAGACCTCAGTTGGGCTTTCTGTTCAATGGGGAGTCTGCTTCTCCTGCTCCCTCTGCCCCTCTCCTGCTCATGCTCTCACTCTTTTTCTCGTAAATAAATAAAATCTTTAAAAATAAAATAAAACTCACAAAAATTTACCAATAAAAATCTGTCTACCTCTTCATCTATATCATCTCTGTAGAAAAATGTGAAATAAATGTTTACTTAGGCACACTCTGAATGTTTATGAAATTTGATCACTTGCCCATGCAAAATACTTGCTCCCCCAAAACTGTCTCAACACATTTCAAAGAACTAAATGTTTTCGACCAAATGTAGTTGAGCTAGAAAATAATACCCAAAAGGAAAAAATGCTAGAAATTAAACTCACCTTTAAATACCCCAGAAATTAAAGAACTGAAAATTGAAAATAAAACTTGTTTTGAACTTAATGATAATGAAAATATTCCTCATAAAACTTGTGATTAGAAACCTAACTATTGAAATAGAAAAGAAAGATGAAAAATTAATGTTAGTATCCATTTCAAGATAATAGAGAAATATCACAACTAAAACAAAATTTAAACTGGAAAGCATAGTAAAACAAAAGCAGAAATTAATTAAAAATAAACGAGCATTTAAAAGAAAAGATTAACAAAGGCACAGTTGGTTATGCAAAAGCTAATGAAAATTAAAAACCTATATTTAAATTCACATAAAAATGCAGAGGGCAAAAATACATTTGCACATTACAGACATTTCTTGTACAATTATTGAATGATTTTATGAAAATTTTTATGCTTCTAAATTTGAAGATATATATTAAGTTAATATTTCCTAAAAGAATATAACATTAAAACTTAAAAAAAAACTATAACCAGTTCTATAGTCATTAAAAAAATAGCAGTCAAACATTTCTCAAAAACAAACAAAACCAAGCAGACAAATCTCAAGGCTTGATATATTTGCAGAGAAGTTCTACTGAAATGGAAAGGTTAAATATAAATGCTTTTAGAATATAATGATCTCAGGAAAGGGAGGGATTTTTAAACTAGATTTATTAGAAGGGTAAAGAATAATAAACTCACATAAATTCTGTTTAAGAATTTTTTTTCATCAAAAAACACCACAAAAAAGAATGAAAAACAAATAAAATGGGGAAAAATGTTTTCAAGCTTGAATTCAACAAGGACTGGTGTCCAGAATATATTTTTAAACTCCTACAAATCATTAGTGGATTAAAACAGCAAATCTTAATTTTTCACACTGCAAGTCAATTGCAGATGAGCTTTGATCCACCTCTATGGTCTTACTTAGGGACCTCTGCTATCAGAGCAAACCCATCTGGAATATTATCGGCCTCAGGACAGAGGATAGTTAGAATTATGAAAATCACTTGTGGGTTTTAAAACATTGTGCAGAGAAGTAACATATAGTTTCCACCCACCTAATTCAATAGGACAGAGCTATATAAACCTGCTACAGGAAGGAGCACTGAGGGAAGCATACCTCAAGTAACAATAGAGATTTAAATGTTCCTACAATCTCTCATGGGGCAAGTCATACATGAGAAATATATTCAATGACACTCAGAAATTCTAATCAATTATGAAGATAATTTGTAGGGCTGGCAAAAAAAACTTTTTTTTTAAATCTGATGGTAACAAATTTTGGAACAATTAATAATGAGTGAGGTGGGACTACGTAGGGAGAGACGGGGTGCTATGTGATCAGGTTCACGGAAGTCCCCAAAATGCCAAGGTGTAAGGAAATCAAGAGGGAAGGAAGCCAGACCACCCTGCCCTAGGTGTGGGCGGGGAGGGTGTCTTTTTATGACAGTCATCTGCGACCAACAAAGAATAACCAAACCCCAAAGAAGTAACCATTAAAGATGTTATCACCAGGCCTTACTCGAACTGAGATAGCACAAGAATCTCAAGGCCACAAGTTTCCCAGTCAGTTCCCAATAAAAGACTGCCACTACAAGCCCTCAGTGCCAGCCCTGTCGGGACTTCTGAGAGCTTTCTCTGTATTTTTGTTTGATCAACTTATATCGCTTTGCTCACTCTCTTTTGTCTGCGAGATTCATTCTTCGACTCTGTGAGACAAGAACCTAGCTCTCCCATATCTATAGATGCTCAAATATTGTGGTGGGAGTATATATCTGTAGAACCGCTTTGGAAAGCGAGTTGTCATTGTCTAAGCAAAGTTAAAGTCTCGTAAAATTAAAGTTGTAGCATCCCAATGACCTAGTCTTCTACTCTATAGAACAAACACGAAGGACACTTCCACAGGTATATGACAAGACATATATAAGAATCATAGCAGAATTGGTTTTAATATCACCAAGCTGGAAACACTTTAAATTTGCATTAACGGTTGATAGACTATTAATATATTTATCCATTTTATTTATTAAGTTGACCCAAATAATTATACCAGTTACATTTATATAATGAAGTCACATAGTAATAAAATTAGTAAATTGCAGTCCATCCAAAACTGCAAAATTTTTCACCAAAAATTATTAATTCATAAAAGAATATATGATTCTATTAATATAAATCTCAAAATAAGTAATTATAAACTAGAAGGACATATACATAGTTAATGAAAGCCTACATTCAAACAAGGAAGTAATTGTTTTTTAAAACTCATAATAGGGATAAAAAGATAAAAATATTTTGTTATTTTGTGTTTTTTTTTTAAATAAAAACTAGCCACCCCTTTAATTTGAGTTATTACTATCAGGAACCTGTGAGGAATAGAAATTTTCTGTGCTTAAACCTATAAAGAAGAGTACAGAGTTTCCATCTAAGATTGGTCTGGGTTAATTTTGATGGCATAATGAATTGCCTTAAAAAGAATTATTTGAAAATAATTGGTATTTGAAATAATTGGCTGGCTTGGTCAGTAGAGTACACAACTCTTGATTTCAGGGTTGTGAGTTCAAGCCTCATGGTGTAGATATTACATGGTGTAGAGATTACTTAAAAATAAAAATAAAAAAGTCTTAAAAAAAGGAATTATTTTCAGACCGTCCAGTGATACAGGAAGAAAAATACACAAAATATGAAATTTCTACAGTATTTGAAAAAAATATATTCTTACTTTGGAATAAAACTTTGTCTATCCTTTAAAGAAAAATTCTCACGGTAGTAATAGTATTTTCTAAAGCAATTTCTGTTGTTTTGGCCTTTGCCAACCTGACAAGATTTCAAGCATACAAATTGCAGGCTGCTTAGTTTAGCCAAATCAACTTGAAAAGTTCTGCCCATAAAAATCTCTCACTTTTCTAGCTCTTACACAGATTTAAATGAGGAGAATCTGGTACTTAATGTTCTTCTGGTTAGGTTGCTTAGCGACCACTCCACCCTGCAGCTCACACTGTGGGTTAGGTGTAAAGTTAACTATTGCAACACTTACAGGAATACAAGCAAATATACAAATACATGTAATAAAATAACAAAACTGCAAAAATCATGTGACACTTCTTTGGTCTGGCTAAACCCTTTTAAGATATCAGCTCTATCTTCTTTCTCATAAATTTGATTTCTAATGTAGCTAAGTATGCATAATTCTAGAACCAATCACTTGTTTACTTAACTGTTTTTTTTTAAGATGCATCTTCACTGTTTTAAAGTAGTTCAGCTTAAGAAACCTGACACATGTAAGATGATTTTTAAAAACATCGATGAACGTGTTAAATGAGTATATATTTCAATTTAGATTTTTTTTTTTGAGGAGAGGTGATTTGGAAATGAATAAAGGATATATGTTTCATTTATATTAAGACTACCAACTTAACAAAACATTTTCAAAGAAAATGTAAAACATTTTATAAGCTGTAATCTCCTAAAATGTATTTTCTTTTATAGAGTGAATGCTTTCTTTTGTCAGAACTTGAGTTCCTTGTGTATTACTAACAAGTGTTGTGATCACTAAAACCATAATAGAGATTATTTCTTGTCAAATGCTCTACTTCAATTTTTAACCAAATCCCTTTGATTGGTGTTCTATTCTGGAACATTTAAGATAGCAATTTTCAACTTGTGCCTGTCACAAAAATATATATATACATATCATCAAAGGCTTTTTCAAAAACAAATGAAGCATATTCTTTGCTGTTTTCAACATACGTGTAAAATAATGGTCCAGGTATGATACAAAAACATCTAAGCCTGGGGTAGCATTTTTTAAGCCTATAAATATTCTTCCTTGTGAAGTGTTTTTCTTTAGTTACTTATTTGTAAGGTCTATTATATGAGGACACATGTAACCACTATTTTTTTTATCCCTTGTATAAGTAAAACCAAATCAAATTTTGGGACCAGTTGTGGGTTTAAATTTTGGTGTTACTGCCTAGTTTTCATCTGCCCTAAGACATAAAAAGAATTTTGATTAAGTCTAGATGGTAATATAGTTAATGATTATTGACGTGTTATTGAAACACATTAATGATGTGAGTAGTTGTATTACTCATGAGAATCTCTCACTTATATTTAATATTTTCCTGTGAATTGCAATACCTTAGTTTTTTCTAAAGAAAAAAATATTATGTTGGAGATGAATGATTTTCAAAAAATATGGCTGCTTTGGTTTCTTACAAATTTTCTCAGTTGAACATTACCTTTTTCACAGGAAAAGAAAATGATTTTACATAGTTTCCCAAGCTGATTATAATGGGTGCATCATCACTGAAGAATATTTAAAGCCCTAATTACTGTTGATTAGTTCTTTTGCTACCTTCTAATGAAACTGAAAGTAAACATTTTCATTTTCATTTGTGAAGTGCCAAAAATTTTACAGTTAGTAGGTAGTAAGTACCTAAATAAAGAATGAGGCTGAATAACTTGATGGGCTGATCCCAGTGTAGGAAATAGAAACTTCAAGTACTGATCTTGGGTACAAAAATAGTAATATTTTAAACATTCATGACAGTATTTTTGTTCCTGAAACCCTGGAACTTCTTGTGCACTTGTGGTGTGAGGAATACATTTTCCAAGTTGTAAATAAATAGAGTAATTTTTCATAATCATTATACATTTCTCATAGATTGAATACTTCAATAAAGGAGACTCAAAATGGATCCCAGAATTTTCTGAGTAGAAATTCTGTACCTAGAAGTTGTCTTTAAATACTCTTATTGTTGACCTCAAGGTCCCTTGTTCTGCTGAGTGTGGGCCCGAGGCAGTTCTTCCTGTCGTGGCCTGAAAAAAAGCATTGATTCTTTCCTAACTATTCAGTACAGCATGAGCAGCAGATTCAGAGGGGCTGTGACAAGATCGGGAGTAGAGAACAAAATTTTCAGAGGCACGGGGAGGCATATAGGATTTAGAAAGCGAGTTATTGCCGGCATTAAAGAACACACACACACACACACACACACACACACACAGAGATAGAGAGGAATTTATTGAAGAGTATAAAAATGGATATAAAAAGCAGAGCTGCCAATGACAAAAAGATAAAAGAAAGAAAACGAGGTGTTCCTTGAATAAACAAGTAACATTTGGGTAAGGAGGGAGGTGGAGGGGACAAAAGTAAAATGACAGATGGAGCTGGCTTACAAAAGTGCAAGATTATACGAAAGAACTTCAGCTTAACATTCAACAGAGGGTTAGGAGGTTTTCCTGCACAGACTGGAATACCTTTTCCTGTACTAGAAAATGAAATATTAAAAGCCTTTATTATTGCACTGGAGCAGATAATTAGGCAATTAAAACTATTAAAATTTGATAGAATATCAGAACTTATGAAGCATGCTTGCCAAACTTTAACTCCTCAAACTAAGACTTGGCTTTTGAAACATTACCCTTGCTTCTGAAAATTGTTAGTGCTTTGTTGCTGACAGTCTGCTATCCATTATTGGGAATCAGAAGTACTGAAGGCAGAAGTAAGGTATTGTGTTAGAGAAAAATAATAAATGTGTAAGAAATTCATATGTAGAAGGTAAGCAAGACTAGGAAATGGGAAAAACGATTTGTGAATTAAGGACAATCATATTATCCAAGAACAGTTCTTTTTGAGAGAAAGGTTAATTAGTATCAGAAATCTCTTGTAGGGAGAGTATATAAAACACAAGCATTCATATAACAGATTAAACTGTTCTACATTTTTTTAGAAACTCAAATGTCTAAACCTTCTAGAATTATTTAGCAATAATAAGATGGGAATTAAATTAGTTACTGATAGCAAGATTTCCAACAGATAAGGATTTTTGCAATCTTTAGATAATATGTAACTTAGAATCATTAAGGATATTCTAATATTTCACTAAAACAGAATAAGGTAGTTAGGATTTTACTGCTAGCCAGGACAATGGGAAAAATATAATCATTGTGAACAAATTAAGTCTTTTTTGTTATCCTGCCTCAAAAATATCATTATCTATAGTTGTTGTTTGACATTACTATAGCAACCTCAGGATCTGCTTTGTAATATAAAAATAAACTAAAAATTTAAACATATAAGACTACTGAGAGCTTAATAAACTCTTGATTGCTTTATTAAACCACTAAAAAGTTGCACGTAAAATGTGAATGGTACCTGACTTTAAATTTTAGATTAAAATTAGATCACATCAGGAAAATATTGTAGTGTTTCAAAATTTACAGCAATATATTAACATATATTTCTGAGGGGCACCTGGGTGGTTCAGTGGTTGAACGTCTGCCTTTTGGCTCAGATCCTGATCCTGGTATGGGGATGAGTCCTGCATTGGGCTACCTGCAGGGAGCCTACTTCTCCCTCTGCCTATGTCTCTGCCTCTCTCTCTGTGTCTCTCGTGGATAAATAAATAAAATCTTAAAAACAAAAAGCAAAACAAAACATATATTTCTGAGTGAATAAATAGCCTAACGTGTTAAACTAATTAATGTCCAAGTTCTGTAAAAATATTGTTTGCCAAATTTAGGATAACTTTGAGTCTTCAGTTCATATGTACAGAGAAACAATGACTTTCAAGAACAAAACAAAGTATTTTTCTGATCTGAGCAGTATTACTTTAGAACACAGCATGTCATTATATTTAAAGAATCGGTATTCAAGATTTCCAGTCAAGACAACTGATTAATAACATGTTAGAGTATTCTGTTTCAGAGAAATATTTGTTTAATTTTACTAGATAACTATATTCAAAAATAAGAAAAGAAAATCCCTAAGTGACCAGAAAGAAACTGGGTATCCAGAATGTGAATAGGAGTTAAAATCACATGGCCCACAGACTGACAAGGAGTAAATATGGCTATTAGGCAAAAGATTTAAAACCCATAGACACCTATTGTTAAAACTGGTCTGAATAAAGCCAGAAGCCAGAATGATGCTGTACTGCCTATAAGTAGGGACTGGAACATGTCTATCTGCTATCTTGGAATCTCACCTCAAGACAGTTCTCTATCTAGGCTGAAATATAGGAGAATTGACCACTAAAGGAGTGAAAAATAAACCTCTATTTGCTGTCAGTTTTTGAAAGAACAAAATGGCAATAAAATTTAAAATTGATAGTAACTGAACTCTTAAAGACATTTAAACTTTTAGCAAATCAACAATTGCAAGCAGTGTTATAATATTAACTGGGAAAAATGTACCAGTAGTATGTTTTTCTACAAAGATGCAGTGAAAGATGATGACTGCTGAAAATTAGCTCACAAACAAAAACTATAGAATATATGGAGAGTATTACTATATGAAAAATTGCCACAAACCCAGAAAAATTCACAACAGAATTTAAAGACAGAAGAATAGGACTAAAAGGCCTGAAAAGTCTACATTAGGATTTGTGATTTTCAACCCTAATCTTTGTTAGCATGTTTGGCATACCATACCTAGGGGTTTTGGTTGAATCTAGGCTTTTAAGTTGATGATACTAGCAGTGATCTGTAATATTCAGAGAGTTTTGAGATGAGATAGCTTCCATGAATCGTGAATAAACCATTGTAAAAATCTGGAAATGAAAAAGAGAATTATTTTTTTAAATAGAGTTATTTTAGTTTAGAAACAAATCAATATATAGTTAAAGAATAAACAAGCCCAGAGTTTCCCACCACTGTTGTTGTTTGAGTAAATTATAGTTTACTATAAGATATAAATGATCATAAATTTTAATTTTAAAATACTTCTACAACCACTGAAATTATGTTAGAACGTGTTTGTGCTTTCCTCTATAAAATTCCTGAATCCATAATTTATATTTTTTTTCATGTGACTCTGTGCCTAGTCCTTGCCACTAGAGAGTGTTCTGTATTGGCCACACTGCTTAGTCTTATTCTCTATCTTCCTATTAAATATATTACTTAGTTTGATAATTATTTATTTCAATTTTTATTATCACTGGCATTTCTTCTTTTGTACTATATTTTATCCAATATATTCTTCAATCTTGCACTTTTTAATATAATCTAGAATTTTTGTTGAATTGTTCTAGTGATTATTATTCTCATCATCTGACCTTAACTATTCCAAAATAGAACATCCTTGATTACATTCATGTCATAGTTTTCTATTTTATTCTTCTCTCTTTTATCATTATTAATTTTTGAAGCTGAAAATTAGCCACAGTTGGATATTTAGTAGAATTTCAAAGTAAGCTATTTTTTTTTAGAATGAAAAGAATATTTGGTTCTAAAACTAGCTATATTGGTAAATAACATGATCTTCTTAAGATTGATTTTTTTCTCAATACTTTGTATATAAATATACCATTACTTTTTTTGTCATTTTATAAAATTGTACTTTTTGAATTAAACAAAATTACTATTTCAATATTTTTAAATTTGTTTAAACTATGCTAGATATTTCAACATGTTCTTTAGAATTTTTTAAAAACATTATCTTTAAAAAAATGGATTTCTGAGGCCAAAATTCTTCTATTTAAATATTTTATATTTATTTATTTATTATTATTTTTTTAAATACAAGTGTTTTTTTTTTAATTTTTTTATTTATTTATGATAGTCACAGAGAGAGAGAGAGAGAGAGGCAGAGACACAGGCAGAGGGAGAAGCAGGCTCTATGCACCGGGAGCCTGATGTGGTATTCGATCCCGGGTCTCCAGGATCGCGCCCTGGGCCAAAGGCAGGCGCCAAACCGCTGCGCCACCCAGGGATCCCAAATATTTTATATTTAAATAATTTAATTTTTATATGTCTTTACAGTTCAAGCTTATGAGCATTTGGTTTCAATTATCAAAGTAACGAGTAAGAGCAGTAATCAAAGATAAAACACAAAAAAAATGACAAAGAAAAAGGGAGAGAGAGGGAGAAATTGGGGGAGAGATGGAGTTTGAAGGGAAGAAAATAGAAGGAGGGAAAGAAGGAAGAAAGGAAGGGGAGGGGAGGAGGAAGAAAAAGAGGGAAGAAAGAAGGAGGTAAGAGGGAGGTAAGAAGTAACAAAAATGAAAATACACAAATGTATCAGTGTGGCTCAATATTTTTTTCATTTTCAAACTAAATGGTTTTTTCATTTTTAAACTAAATAGTTTCAATTGGAAATTGATCAAATGAAACAATGATGCCATGTATTATGTAGTTATACCAGCAATAGTGCCAAGCCTTATATAATTATGCTAGCAAATTACTACAAAAAATTCATCATAGGGAGGAAGAAATTTGAACTTTTTTTATGAGGACATCACAATAGTATTCATTTGAGCACTAGTTGTAATATCTTGCAGTTAATAACTGAAATCAAAATAGCACACACATTGCAGAACAATTCTCTTAATGAGCCTGCAAGACAATTGTCAATGCTTGGTTTTAATAAAACAAGAGAAATAGAAATGTCTGGTTTCCGAAGAATGTGAATAAAATACATAATGATGACATGTTAGTTGGTATAAACCCCAAACCCTGATTATAAAGTCAAAAATATTTTTACTACAAGTTGAATACATAAAGATATTAGTGACCGTGCCTGGTTAATAACAACAGTTATAAGTCTTGGAGACTGAAAGATCCTCGATTGTTATGTTAAGTATTTAAAGCAAATTTCTAGAATGAACAGACTTGTCTTTTACTCAAGTGTACCTTACAACTATTAGTATTTTCTAGAAGTTCCACGATGAGATGGAAGCTGGGAAACACTGAGATTGAAATCTTTGTGAATTTGAAGGCAGAACAAAAGAATGGCCCAAAAAGCAGTATGGAGGAAGAAAATGATGGCAGACAGGAACTAGGAATAAAGAGACAAGGAGATTATCATGAGATTCTGTAACATACTTTAAAAAAAAAAGAATAAGCAGGAAAAATAAAATGAATGATAGAGAAGAAATATTTGAAACAATAAAATCTGAGATTATTCCAAAATGAAGAAATGTATGAACCATTAGGTTGAGAAGCCCCCTGAGTGTGGAATAGACACATGGTAGTGAAATCGCAGAACATCAGGACAAAGTAAATCCCAGAGTCCATCAGAGAGAGGACAAATGCCAATTACCTACAGAATGGTACTGGGACAGCAAACTGTTCTTCAGCTATGATATCTGAGAAAAGAAAATTATATGATTACTCAGAAAGGTTATTCCCAGAGATTTGATAAAAGAGCTCTGAAAGATGCATTTCTGCAAATAAAGAAGTGAATGATGAAGAGAAAAGAAAAAGGACAAAGAGTGAATGAGAACACATGTTGGTAAAACATAGTAATTTACTTACTAAGTGCTAACAATAAAAAATAAGAAATAAAATGCAAAGAAAATAGAATACAGTTAATAGAGTTGTATGGTTAATAATAAATTTAAATTAAATGTGCAAAAGAGACATGAGAGTCTGGGGAGGACAAGTTCATAAGAAACTGAAATATGCCATTCGACCTGCCTTGTTCTGGATAAAGAGCAAGGCACTGATTAATATTAGCATTTATTTGGGGAAAAATGTAGATTCAGATATAAATGCTAACAACTAAAGGAAAAACTAGGAAGGAAATTACAATATGCAATTCTGAAGATGGAAACTGAGGGAAGTATGAAACTAATTAATCTAACAAAAGGGGGATCCCTGGGTGGCTCAGGGGCTTAGCACCTGCCTTCAGCCCAGGGAATGATCCTGGAGTCCCACATCCCTGCATGGAGCCTGCTTCTCCCTCTGCCTATGTCTCTGCTTCTCTCTCTCTCTCTCTCTCTCTCTCTCTTTCTCCCTCCCTCTCTCTCTCTCTCTGTGTGTGTGTCTCATGAATAAATAAATAAAATCTTAAAAAAAAAACTAACAAAAGCCAGAAGATGGTAAGAGCAAGGCAAATCACATCAAAAGAAAATGGTACAAAACAGTTCAAATTGTCAGTAATTGCCACCAATGTAAAAAGCCTTAACTCCATATTATATAATAAAAAAGTCTTTCATCAAGTAAAAGTTGAAATTCAGAAAGACTCCTTTTAGAAAAATCCTAAATCAGAGGGCACTGAAAAGTTGACTATAAAGGGACAAAAAAATATACACAAGTAAGTGCTATTCCATAAATCCTGGTACAGCTAAGTTAACCTCATATAAATGAGAATGCAAGGTAAATAGTGTTAAAAGGGGTGGAGAAAGTCCTTTCTAAGTCTTTTCTCAAGAAGAGTAAATTGTCCAAAAATAAAAGCCAAAGAAAAATACCAGTTGAAAACTATTCTATAGATCTTAGAGCCACTGTCAATAGATAGAAGCAAACAAGAGACAACTAATGTTTGTGTCACTTTCAAATTTCTCAGAGCTGTCAATAAATGTATTTAATGAACTTAATAATTACTTTCTACAGTTTGGTTTGAAATAGAGTTAATGTTACATTATTTCACATAATAAATATTTTGGTTTATTACTGTTATTGGATTAATACTATTGGATTCTTTTCATTTTGTTTCAAAACACTATTTTAAGTATTGCTAATGCAATTAATAATCCTTGTAAGGACCTAGAAAAGATAATATTTAAAAATATATAAAATAAGTTTTAATTCCAACATATAAAAATAAACCTGGTGAATATTTTGGTTTGTATTCTTTCAAAAAATGGTGATGATGATGATGAAAACTGACTTATTGAGTTCTTACCATGTCAAAGATTGACTACTTTATACATATTATGTTATTTGATATATGTAATATTATCCCTATTATATAGGCACGGAGAAGTTAATTAGTAGAACCAAGAACAGAAACAATTCAATCAGTAGAGTAGGGCTCCCAATTAGAACCTGCACTGGAATATAGAAATAACTACTGTTTTTTTGCAATTACAGCCACCTTATCAGAAGTAAATTGTCATATGCATACATACATATGCACATGCATAATATATATGCATATACATTTATACACACACACACCTGTATATGTATAGAAACGTGTGTGTGTGTGTGTGTGTGTGTAGGGGGCGTGATTTTGTGAAATATTAATATGTATTTCATTTTTTTTTCCTAGGTCCTGGCCAGACCCGCTAAAGCCCTAGTAGTTTCCTAAGTAATAAGAGCCATAGGAGCTTCTTTTATTATATTTGGGCTTTGTTCTTAGCTCTCAAAACTGCTCTGGAGTGATAAAGGTGATCTTTGGTCATTTATAAAAAGCCTCTTTCATAACCACAAGCTGAGTTTATGTTAATGATAAGATTTTTGGAAAGCCTCTACGGATGCGGGGTGGGGGTGGGGGTGGGGGTGGGGGGCTGATTGCCAGGGCAATTGATCATGTGATTAAAGTATTAGAAGGTTCAGTCCCACCCCAACCACAAGGGAAGGGGGGGGTAGGGGGCTTGAAGTTGAATTAGTCTCCATTAGCTACTGAAGTAAACATGCTGGGATGCCTGGGTGGCTTAGAGGTTAAGCATCTGCCTTTGGCTCAGGGTGTGATTTTTGGAGCCCCAGGATGGAGTCCCACGTTGGGCTCCCTGCATGGAGCCTGCTTCTCCCTCTGCCTGTCTCTGCCTCTCTCTCTGTCTCTCATGAATAAATAACAAAATCTTAAAAACAAGACAAAACAAAATAAAACAACAACAAAAATATGCCTACTTATTGAAGCATCCATGCAACACCCTAACCTAAGACTTTGTTTTTGTATGAAAGCAGTAATTTTAAAAACAACATGGATTCTACACTCAGCTACTTCTCTAAACTCTGATGGGATCCCAGGGACAATTGGGATGTGATAGTAGGGGAGCGAGGCCAGGCTATGAATGAAAAAGAGAAAACAAGAGAACTGTTTCACAAAAACATTGTCACTTTTTAACTTGATTGGTTTTAAATAGTGCTATTTACTTCACTAAATACCATGTAACTATTTGTTTTCGGACTTCTAAATAAAATAGGTTTTAGCAAATGGCACACACACACACACACACACACACAAGTTTATAAACAGGATCAAATGCTTCATGTTGCTTGTATTTGAAATTGCCATTAAAAGATTAATCCACTTTACCAGTTAAAAGGAAAGAGCACAGTCTAAATATGTATTGGCAAATATTTTCCATTTGTGTATGTCTTTAAGAAAAGAATAGGACTACATATATAGGCGAGTTCTATACCATTCCTTTCATGTTAGTCATAGAATTGCAACTTTGAAAGTTGTAGCTTTAAAACACATATATAATTGAAATTTTATCAGGAAAAAACTTTCTATTAATTTGAAAGACATTGAGTAAGATGCTAGTAATATTTTGCAATTCTTAATAATATTTTGTGTTTTCTCTTGTAAAGAATTAGTATATTAAGAGAAAGCTGCAGGAAAAATTGTATTGGATAGTTTTTGGGGGTACCCCATAAATAAATTAGCTTACAGATTTTGTTTAGAATAGGCCAATTGAATGTATTTCTTATAGTCCATCTATCTATCATCTACTTATGAACTATAAATATACTGATGTATTTTCTAATATGCTACTAGTATACATATTTTGTGAGATATCAATATGTATGTATCATTGTAATAGTATAGATGACATTATCTAATGTAACATATAATGGTATAGTGTTGTATTCATAATAATATATTTATATTATGGGTTATAGGTTGAATTGTGTCCCCCTAAAATTCATATGTTGAAATTCTAAATCTTCTATGTGACCTTATAAGGAAATAGGGTCATTGCAGATGTAATTAGTGAACATGAGGTAAACTGGAGTAGGATAGGCCCCTAATCTAATCTGATTGGTGCCTTTATAAAAAGGGGACATTCGCACCCAAATATGCACACAAGGAAAATGCCACATGTAGATGAAAACAGAGATTGGTATGATACTTCTACAAGCCAAGTAATGCCAAAGATTTCTAAGGAAGCACAAGAATCATGGAACAGATTTCTCTTCACAGCCCTAGGGAGAAATCAAATATCTCTGTTGTTTAAACCACACAGTTTGAGGTACTTAGTTACCATGGCCTTAGCAAACTAATATACTATGTTACATAATTTAGAAAACATATCCATCTAATATACTAGTATATATATATATATATATATATATATATATATATATATAGTAATACATATCTACTTATCTACCGATCTGACATAAGATATGCCACCATTCTGAAAGACACAAAAAGTTCTAAGATAAAAATGCAGTTAAATGAGACATAGTTTTATTTTATTCAGGTAACCTAAATGCAAAAAACTTCAGTTGTATTTGGACTTGTTGATTGATGTGGCTAATGTTTATGCAAACATAATAGCTTGTAGACAAGTGATAAAAAGTTGGAAATGACCTCTGTGGTTATTTAATCGAGCATCTGTCTCAGTACTGGAATAAGCTCCATAATATCTTTGGCTGGCAGCCAATTACCTTCTTTCAAGGGAGCAGAAAGAGAGGTTGACTGACCACCAAACGGCACAAGGGAAGAGTTGAAAAGAGGAAGTGATAATTAGACCGAGTTGAAACATGGACAAGAATGGCAAAGTTCCCTCAGGCTAGAGTACAGCATGAGGCAAAGAGATCAATGAGAGGTTAGTGGGAGAAGTTGACCTAGCCAGTTTGTGGTGTCTTAGGACTATCCAGAGGGGCCTTAACTAGTCTCTTAGGTGATAGGGAGTTTTGGGAATGGTTTACATCTAACAGTGCTAATATACAAAGTAAATGTGCCTATTATTAACACATCTATATTTTAGGAAGTTCAACATGAGAAAGAATAGAGGTGCTTTGGAGAAAGATCAGAATACTTGATCAATGAGGGAATGTTACTTCCTTGTTTGGTCTTAAATAATTTGCAGTTCCTCATCTGATGTCATTTGATTGGACCTGACTTACACCAGATTTCATTCCAATTGTATCTCATGTCGTTCACTATCACACTTCCTATGCATTGGTCATACTGGAATTATTTAGCATTCTTTAAATACACATTTTCTTCATGGTATTGTGCCTTTAAAAATGTTCTAGGGTCTTAAGAAAAGCCTGATTCTCCTATAATAGTATTTAACAGAAGAGATTGGTCATGAATAAATTTTATTTTATTAAGAGGTTATTTACTTGAGAGAGAGAGAGCACAGCAGGGGAGCAGCAGAAGGAGAGAAGGAAGCAGACCCCCTGCTGAGCAGAAAGTCCAATGAAGGGCTCCATGTGGGACTGGATATTAGGACCCAGGGATCATGACCTGAGGCAAAGACAGACGCTTAACCAAATGAGCCACTCAAGCATCCTATGAATACATTTTAGACTGACCTTTTTTTCAGCTTCTTTTTATGAACAAATATTCCTAAAGACACCCCTCAAGAGTTATACATACAATATGGATCTCCAGTTATTAATTGTCTTTGGAATCATGTTCCCCTTTGCTGCCATGAGAAAAAGATTCTATAGGGTTCTTTCTGGATGAGTTTTTTCAAAACACTTCTGAGTCTGATGATCCTTTTTAAGTGTGTTTCTTGGTGATTTGAAATAACAGAATACCTGAGAACCGTTATCTATGTCAGCTGTCCTGAAAACCAATATAGTGTTTGTGTGTCCATATACCTGTGATAAATATTGTGACCCCTTTAATTATAGGAGTTGGATTAAGTGACTATTCCTATTGATATCATATGTAAAATGTAATTAATGTATAGTAGAGTCAAAGATGCTTTTTGAAGAAACTATTGTCCCAGCCTTTACTAGGTTTGTAGTTAGTAATTACTAAGCAATTTTCCTCCTTCATTTATCTTGATTAAAATTGTTCTTAAGAAATTTAGAGTAAATCATAACAACATGGTCAGGAGCAAGAAGATTGCTCTGGATTCAAACTACATGAATTACTTGTAAAATGGAAATAATAATAGTATCTCCACAGGATTGTTGTTAGGACTAAATGAAATGACATTTCTCAAAGATTATCCATTGCTTGATGTCCTGAAAGCAAAAGTATTAACCAATATCATCTGGTTGGGGAAGAAATCTGGGCCTTCAATTTTAGTTTATCTATTTAAGTAGAAATTAACTCTGCTAGTATGTACTTCTTTGGCTCTCTTCCCAACAGACATGTGGCAACCTTCTATTCAGTCAACTGTTCTAGTATGGATCTATAATTTTTATTAAAAAGTTAGTGGTTTTACTGTGAAAGCACACTGCTCTATGCTTGAGCTGTTACATAGAATGGTTTCCCTTAGAGGATTTGTCAGGGAAGTAATCTTGAGCCCAATATTGTCCAATAGCTATTAAATGTTAGTTGAAAAGAAAAAGTAAATTGACAGAGGCTCGCCATAAGGTTATGTACATTGCTCCCATTAGTACAGATCATTGGTTTTTAAACATTGTTGCATTGTTGTCATTTCAATAGGCAAAACCATTATTCTCCAAGGAATTCTTACACAATTCAAGAAATGAAACAGATTTTAAAGAATCTGCTCAGTTTGAAGGCTGTGAGGACCACTACTACCATGTGGGCATTCATCAACTCCTTTTTTGGCCTCTCTGCAGAACCCTCTGATTTTGAGGATCAAAAACTACTCCTTTGGATAATTTAATTTCTGCTCTTACATTATCAAGAAAGTAAGAGAGCTGTGTACTCATCTTATATTGTGTCAATTTCCCATTCTTTGAATTATTCAAATATTATTATAAAATGCCCGCTCTGAGCCAGACATTGTTCTTGGTTCTGGAGGATAGCAGTGACACAACAGCTTCTTGGGCCATGCTATATTATATTTGGGAGGAAAGGAGATAAATAACAAATAGGTAAAAAAACAGCACACTAGTCATAATCGCATATACTTTTAAGTTCTGTGAAGATGATAAAAACAAGGTATTTTAATAGAGTATGGGTTTCAGAGGGGATCACTTAGGACAGGGTCAGTGAGGAAGTTCTCTCAGGGGAGGTAAGGTTTGGGGAGAGGCCCGAATGAACTGAGTTAGTCAGGCATCTGAAGATCTGGAGGGAAAGCCTTCTGTGAAGAGGGGAATGCAAGGGCAACCACACTAAACTCTGTTGAATTGGGCTTATTTGATAATCAGAAAGAAGGGCAGCATTTAAGACAATGAGTGAGTAAAACAGAGCAGATGTCAGCTCTAGGATGGCATGTAAGACTCAGGCAAGGATGGGTTCATACAGGGCCTTGTAGAAGCTATTTAAGAGGTCAGACTTTCTTCCACATATGGTAATATACCATCAGAGGATTTGGGGAAGAAAGGATTTGATTTACACCCTAAAAGGATCTCTCTGATCCGCAGGAAGAGAGACATGGTCCAGGAGCAAGAGAGCAAACAAATAGACCCTTTTTAACATACTTTCACAGACTAGCAGGTTGACCTCTCTTGAGAATCGCAAAGTTCTTTTTAAAATGTCTTCAGAAAACAATTAATATATCTAGTTTAAATACTAAGAAGAGTCAAATGTTTGCCAAGCAATTAATTTGTATTTATTTGATGGATGATTATGGATCACATTACTGATAACTGTGTTGCTTCCTGGACTGCAAGTGAAAATGTAAGGAATCCCACGCAGCCCCTTATGTGCACAATCCATATCACTGATGATTCTTAATTTCAGTTCCTTTCTTTTCCTTGTCTTATCTTTCTCACTTATATTCAAACATGTTACAATGTATAAGGCATAGCTATATAGTATGCAGTGTATAGCTTTGGAATCAGCCTGTAATCCTTTGTTTGATTGGGTTTTTTAAATTTGAATAAGTGGGAGTAGAAAAAGTCATGGTTGGATGATTAATAACTTAATTAATCATTAAAAATTAGATAGATGTACAAATTCCTAGGCATTATATCAATGTCCCATGTGTCACTTAAATTTCAACAAACTGTGGTAGATTTTTGTGTTGTATAGTCATTCACTACCAAAATAAATAAGCACTGTGGCTCTAAACAGGAGACAATGAGATTGCAATATACATTATAAAATACTGTTATAGAATCAAATCCTAAATTCTTAGTTTATAAAAAGTTACTTGGGGAGCGGTTTGGCGCCTGCCTTTGACCCAGGGCGCGATCCTGGAGACCCGGGATGGAATCTCACGTCGGGCTCCCGGTGCATGGAGCCTGCTTCTCCCTCTGCCTGTGTCTCTGCCTCTCTCTCTCTCTCTCTCTCTGTGACTATCATAAATAAATAAAAATTAAAAAAATATATAAAAAGTTACTTAACACCAGAAATTATAGCTCACTATTTTTATCACAATTATAGAAAATACTGCATTTATTTTTATAAATATTTTCATAATGTATGTGATTTATTTCAAATATCCTTCCCATATTATAACTACATATATTATCATCACTGATTTATGGAGCATTCAATGTGACTTTCTGAACCCACTGAAATTTTATGAATTTGTGGATTTCATTATATATGCATGTAGAATTATACATACGCAGATGTGCTTATCATATTCAATGTCATGATTGAATATTAGTGTTTCTATGCTAAATGTTTTTTACAAATATATATAATGACTGAGATTTTTTTAAATTAAACTTTTAGAATGGTTAGCACCCCATGGGAGAAAATAGAAAATCTGCTTAACCAGAAATGCTAGATCAGACTTTAAAAGATAGAAAATAGTGTCAAGAAAATCTACTGTGATTGTTCATAAATCAGTGTGTGTAGAATTAAAAATGTGACAGTGTTTTAAGTTAGACTTCATGAAAAGCCTATATAGTCTTGAGAGCATGTCTTGACATTTAAAGTATATGCAGCAACTCATTGTATAAAAATGGCCTAGTTCCCAAGACAGCAGCTCAGATATGTTCTATACCTGAGAAACATCTGCAAAGCTGCTTGCGTGTTACAAAATTTTATTTGCCAATGGAAATCAGATCAAATTATTCAAAATAGAATTTAGCCCTAAAAGGCAGAAGGAAAATTAAGATAATATGTCTTCATGATTGTGTGCTATGTTCAAAGGTCATACTTTATGTCAAAAATTTTAAAGATTTATTTAATTATTTGGGGGTGGGGGAAGCGACAGAGGGAGAGGGAGACGGAGAATCTTCAAGCAGACTCCCTGCTAAGCATGGAGCCTGATGCTCAGTTCCATCCCAGGACCCTGAGATCATGACTGAGCTGAAAACAAGAGTTGGCCACTTAACTGACTGAGGCACTCAGGTGCCCCTATATCAAAAGCTTTAAATAGAAAATTGCTTTAGCAATTAATGTTTACTTTTTGCAAGTGTTTACAGTATATAACATGGAATCTAATGATATTTATTATCTATTTGTATCTATTAATATCAGGAGATGCTATAATTTTTATATTTATACAAGTGCATGACGTCTCATATAGTGTTTAATTGCTGATTAATGAATTGTTATTGAATAATTAATGTGTTTAATGCTTTATAGTTTTTATATGAATTGTCACTACACTTTCATAACAATTCCATGAATCAGATATCCTTGTTACTTTACTTACAAATAAGAAAATTATATATTCAACTACTAAGTAGGAGATCGAGGACTAAACCTGACCTATCTTGGTCAGTGTATATTGAGCAAGTCATATAACATTAAAGAAAGTCCTTTCTAAGTTGAAACATTGAGGTTCTCTTTACTTTCTGTCCTTGTAGTAAATGTCGTTCTGTTAAGTAAAATTAATAAGCAAATGAACTTTCTCCTAAGTACAGTCATCTTCCAGATGGCAAGTTATTTTTTCCTCACTATATTCTCCAAGGAAACTCCACTATCCTTCATCTGGATAACAATTGAATCTTTTAAAACAAAAGTAATCATGTGTTCTCAGAGCTAATAACTCTTAAGTTTCTGCTGTATTATCTATTAGCCTTGTATAATTACTTTGACACTCCTTTTTCTTTTGTCTCATATTGCTGCTATATTAGTATGTATGTAGTTTTTATTTTGATGCATTAAATTTAGAGAAAGTTTATGAAAATAATATAAGGATTCATGGTCTTTTATACAATTCAGAAATTATCCACTTTTTAAAAAATTATTCTCTCTTATATACACACACACTTTTCCTGACCACTTAAATAAGGTGGAGATGTTATAAATTTTTCTCTTAAATATTTCAATGTACATTTCTTCAGAAATTCTCTGACACAACCACAGTATATTATCAAAATCTGGAGAGCTATCATTATTACATTATCCCAATCCATACTCAAATTTTTTTCAATTGCTCTAATAATGTTTTATAGCTATTTACTCTGTTCCAAAAAATCCATCCAAGATGATGCTTTGATTGTATTTAGTTGCCCTGTGTTTTGAGGCTCTTGAAATCTGGAACATATGCTGTTTTTTTATCTTTCTTGATATTGACATTTTTGGGCTCTGGGCCTATGATTTTGTAAAGTTTGCTTCAGCTGGGGTAATAAATATTTTCTGATGATTAAATCCAGGTTATGAATAGAATGTTAAATTTTATATCCAGGTCAAGATAAAGAACAAGTCCCTCATTCCAAAATCTTTTCATGGTTGTTCCCTGTGAATCACCTCCATCCACCCTTAAGAGGCAATAATCATTATTTTTTTTCACAATATATTTGTTTTGCCTGTTCTCAAATTTCCTATACATAATTTTCTAGCAAATTGCTAAGACTCTTTCCATTTTTTCCATGTTTCTCAGTCTGTGGTTTGCCTAGTTTCATAAAAGCACTTTTTAGTGAACCAAAGTATTTAATTTCAGTGAAGTCTATTTTTTTCTTTTCCTGTTTTTTTTCTATGCCTAGTTTAAGAATACTTTGCTTAACCCAAGGTTGCAATGTTATTAAATTAATTTTTTTGTGTGGAATGAGATAAGAGTCTGAATTTTTTCCCCATATGTACATTCAATTTTTCAGCACCATTTGTTAAAAAATATTTGCCTTTATTTACTGAATTGCTTGGATGCCATAGTAGAAAAACAATGTCAAGTCTATTTCTGGGGTCTGTGTTCTGTTTCATTTATTTATTGCCTTGTTCTTCTTTGGTTTTATTTTAGCTTCATATGAATCTTGATTTCAAGTCCTCCAAATTTGCTCTTCAAGATTTGTCTATGTCTGCTAGGTCCTCAATATTTCCATATGAATTTTAGGAGCTGTTTGTTATTTGCTATTGAATCAGACAAAAACCTCATTGATATTAGAATTAAGACATCAATTTGGAGAAAGTGACATTTTAAACATTTTGAGCCCTTTCATCCATGAATCTGATCACTCCATCTTTTGGGGTCTCTGTAAATTCCTCTTAACCATATTTTCTAGATTTTAATACAGAAAATTTGTTCATCCACAGCTTAAGTTTTCTAATATGTTTATTTTCAGCACTATTTAAATTATTATTATTATTTTTAAATATTTTATTTCTTTATTCATGAGAGAGAGAGAGAGAGAGAGAGAGAGAGAGAGAGAGAGAGAGAGGCAGAGGGAGAAGCAGGCTCCGTGTAAGAAGCTTGATGCTGGATTTGATCCCAGACCTGGAGATCATGACCTGAGCCAAAGGCAAACACTCAATCACTGAGCCACCCAGTGCTCTTTAAAATTATTTTTAAGCTATTTTTTTCTATTTTTCTCTAAATTGTAGGAATTAAGTTGATTCTTATGTACTGACTTTGTATCCCATGAACTTTCAGAATTTGCTTATAGTTTAGTTGTTTTGTAGATCCCTTAGGATTTTATGTGTTAGAATTCTGTATAAATAATTCTGCTTGTGAATAGGGACAGTTATATTTCTTTTACTTTAATCTTTATTCTCTTTATTTTTTAAATTTATTTTCTCTCCTTTTATTGTGCTCACTTGTAAAATTTTAAACAGAAATGTTGAGAAAGTATTTCTTTGCCTTGTTTATGATATTTGGGAGAAGAGCACTAAATCCTTTAGGATTAACTATGTTAGGCACAGATTTTTGAAAGATGCTTTTTATTCACTTCTAATTTACTGAATTTTTTTAAAACATAAAAGTGCTTAGTTTTGTCATGTGATTTTTTTAATCTATTGAGATGACCATATAATCGTGCTCATTTTTTCTGTTAATGTGATGATTTTATGAGTTAACCATTTCTGCTTTCAGGTTAAACAAACTTGGACTAGGGATCCCTGGGTGGCACAGCGGTTTGGCGCCTGCCTTTGGCCCAGGGCGTGATCCTGGAGACCCGGAATCGAATCCCACATCGGGCTCCCGGTGCATGGAGCCTGCTTCTCCCTCTGCCTATGTCTCTGCCTCTCTCTCTCTCTCTGTGACTATCATAAAAAAAAAAAAAAAACTTGGACTATGTATTATATTTTATTATAGATGGATGAATTTTATTTTCTTATATTTTTGAGGATTTTTCATCTTTATGATGAATATTTGTACTTTTTTAACAATTTTTCATTATATTTTGGTATTAAGGTTATGGTATTAAATTTTTAGGCATCAGAAAATAAGCTGAGACAAATACTCACTTTCTCTATATTCTAAAAGGATTTGGGTAAATTTGATTGTATTTTTTTATTTCTTTGTATATTTCATCAGTAAATTATTGGTGCTTAAAGTTTTTGTTGTGAGAAGATTCTAATTCATTGGAAAATGAATGAAAGTAAATGTCTCTGCCATCAGATTATCATTAGTTTGGTCTATCTCCTTGTTTTTTATTTTATTATAATTACTTACCTTGAATGTTGTATAGATCTGAACTCACCTTGAACCTGTGAAACACTCTTTCACTTGACTCCAAATCTTCATTAACAACATTTTAATTAACCTTAGCCTTTGTGTTCTGGAACTAATTCCTAATAAAGCATAACATTGTCATGTGTAAATGGTGGAAAGATTTGATGTTCTTTTGCAGTGGTTATAACGTTATTCTTTTTTATGAAATTTCATTCATTTAATTCATTAAATAAATTTATGTTTCTCTTATATAATCTAATAGTATTGTTAAAAGTGAGAAGATATAGAATGTTTCCGTAAGACTGACTGAAAATGAGTAGTTTTAAGAAAGAGCTAAAGCCGAAATACTCTTACTTCTGACCTCATCTTATTGTATGACTTTAATAAGGCAAGAATAAGTGCACTGATTGGCTTATTTTTTGAGTCTGGTGTTTTATAATTTGCTAATAACATAGTTTCTACCAAACTGATATAAAAATATTGAACAAGTGTGAACACACTCCTAATACTTCCTATAGACTTCTGTGTTCAGATAAAAGGAACAATTTTGTTGGAAATAAGATGGATCCTTTTGAAGGTTTCTGCAATAAAATAAAAATGATACACTTGTTTCACTTGCCAATTATTAAGAAATGTCTGCCAGCACTAGAATAGAAAAAATATGTAAGAGTAGACAGTATGAAAATGTAACATATAACACTTTATATACTATATAGACTGAGATGTTTGCTATTAATATGGCGTTTGTAAGGGTGTCAAATCAGAAATAGTTCACCTTTCAATAATTGCTATTTTTTTTAATTTTTATTTATTTATGATAGTCACAGAGAGAGAGAAAGAGAGGCAGAGACATAGGCAGAGGGAGAAGCAGGCTCCATGCACCAGGAGCCCGACGTGGGATTCGATCCCGGGTCTCCAGGATCGCGCCCTGGGCCAAAGGCAGGCGCCAAACCGCTGCGCCACCCAGGGATCCCTCAATAATTGCTATTTATTGTAACCTAGAAGACAATATAGAGTATGCTTTCTTTGAGACTGCATGTTGTTCAAAGAAAAATGTTAAGTTTTCATTTCAACAAGTATCAAAATCTTTCATATTATATAAATCTTATCTTCTCCCTTGGGTTTTTCACTACTTTGGAGATAGTATTGTGCATCATTAAGTTTTGGACTTTGGCTATCTCTGAAGTAGTGCTCATTAAATATGTTATTTGGAAATATTTAAACTTGATAGATTGAAATATTTTGGCAATATGAGTATCTGTTCATCTGTTAACAGACCCAAATTTCTCAAAAGATCCAACATAATCCATGTTAGAAAATTTATATTTCCTTCAAATCTGAGTAACTTCTGGTTCCTTCATCAGAAAGGCCTTGTGCCATGATTGACTAATTAAGGTCATATAAATTATAACAAAGACTGTTTACTCACTTGTGAGAACAGAAGATCTGAGTTGAGTTTTATGCTCTGTCTGATCTCTTTCTGAAGACAAATGAGAATAGCAGCCCATTTAAAATGTCTAAAATGTGACATTACAGGCTTTACAATATTTTTTTTTTCAAATTGATTACTGCATCTTTAATTAGAGGTATTGAAATTATTTTCTTGATCCTCTCATAAGAATTTTTTATTTATCAATCTTTCACTTGAAATGATCTTGATATAATTTGAAATGTGATTTCCTCTTTTATTAGCATTATATCATATTTGAACCAGATTGAATGACATTCCCAGAAGCAGAATATATCAGATTCTATTGTTTTTTTTTTCTTTCCCAGATATTGAGTAGAAAGGTCACTCTACTGTTTCCAATAGTGAATCTTTCATTTAGAGGTATGGGCAAAGTAAAATTTATGAGGCTCTTGGCATCTAGGCTAGTATTGCTATAATTGTATTTTAGCATTTGGCTTCAGTTAATTTTTCCAGGAGGATGCCACAAATTGCAAAGATACTATTCACTTAAAAATGATATCAGATTCTCAAGATGTTTGTTCACAAAATTATTCCTCCAGACCAGTTTTGATATAAATTTCAGAGTACACTCTTACCAGATAGCCAAATATGATTAGCAGTTTTTTCCTTTGTTTATGAGCAAAGAACAAAACTTTATCATTATACAGTGATATGAGACTGAGTTTTGGGCATAAATAATACAATGAGATATTTTATAGTTGATGAATTACACTATGTTACCTGTAATACTGCTGACACATTTTTTGGGAAAAAAATTGTACTTAATTTTAAGGGAAATGTAGAAAAATGACAGCTCTAATTTAATTTGTCTTGATACATAATCATGTAAAGGTAACTAACATATTGAACTAGCATTTTGTCACTTCTGGTGAAGTATAACCATGAAACTGTGCCATGATAATTACTTTTAATAAATTACTGACATTATTAAAGTGCATGAATGCACAACTTTCAGCTTGCCCCAGTTTGTCTACCTTTATGTTACAGACGCCATAATTTTCTCTTTTACTTTGGGATGGCTTTCTGTACAGAGGAACTCTAAATCTTTCCCATCCCATAAATACGTGAACATAAACTCATGATTTATTGCAATTTAGCTTCTGTTTCTGTGGAGGAGGTTTACTGTGCTGAGAAAACTCATTAATCTCATTCATGGTTCGTAGTATAAACATAACCTTTACAATATATAACAGAACAAATTATGTGTTTGTGTGATTTACCGTTTCTGTTTTGGAAAGAGAACAAATTGTAGTGTTTTTTCCACTTTTAGTTTCAATATCCATTGATAAATTTGCACTATTAACCCAAACCAGGTATAAAATACAGTATTATTCATTTTGACATGTGTTTTTGCATTTACTCACTATAAAAAGAAATACCAAGATGTGATTTAACAAGAAACAAACTTCAGAGTAAAATTGTCTGTAGCTGTGTTTGTGTGTGATGAAATTGGCTCATAACTGAGTGATTGTGGACACGATTTTGTATCTATGTTGATACTTATAAACTCAGTATTAACTTACTACAGATTTTCTTTAAAGGGAATAGACATACCTTTTTTTTAATTTGTGCAGAATAAAATTTTTATTTTGTGCTCTAAACCGTTTTTGCTAAGTTATTATAGATTCCCCAGAGAACTGCCAGTTGAATTTTAAAGGTGTAACTGTGGTAATAAGAAAAAAGTTCTGCTACTACCTTATGAGCTTTGTTTTAAATCCTTTCTCATCTGTTCCTTTGTCTTTGCAGTTTCCTGGAAGTTGTATTTTGTATAATTTCTTCTCTTTCCAAACACTTGGACTAAAAAACATAATTCTTAATTTCTTACATCAAATTGGACTTTCTCAGTAAAGACATTCTAGTATCATTTATTGGTTTGTAAGGTGATAATTCCAACAATTAGTGGAAAGAAATATTGCTTTTTGGGGCTCATAATCTACAGTATAAACATTTTATTTTTATGTAGCTAAGATTTTAAAGCAACAGTTTGTTAACCTATCGATTGTTAACTCATCTTCAATTAAAAGGCTATTTTAGGGGATCCCTGGGTGGCGCAGCGGTTTGGCGCCTGCCTTTGGCCCAGGGCGCGATCCTGGAGACCCGGGATCGAGTCCCACTGGCTCCCGGTGCATGGAGCCTGCTTCTCCCTCTGCCTGTGTCTCTGCCTCTCTCTCTCTCTCTGTGTGACTATCATTAAAAAAAAAAAGGCTATTTTAACTTGTTAAAAAGCACTTTTGTTAATAAATGGATAATCATCCAATGAAAGTATAATGTTTTTTAAAAAATTTACTTGGATAGAATATTCTGAGAGGTATTCATGAGGGATCTTTGCTCTGGGACTGATGGAGATATACTGCTCACAAGTACCAGGATGGCTTTAAAATGTATATGTATTCTAGTAATCAAGAACATGTAAAAAGAAAGTCTATTCATTATTCTTGCTTCTTATTGGTCTGTCATAACCTGAAAGCAATCCTTTAACTGTCAACCAACCTGTTGTCCCCAAGCCTGCCAGAAAGGCAGTAGAGGGCACTGTGAGAATGTGACAATACAACAAAGATATTGACTACTTTCAGCAGGATACTGTGAAATGTAGCAGACAAAGAAGGGGAGTCGTTTTTCAACTTTAAATTATCCTTGATTTACTGATTCTTGACTGGAGAGTCATCTGTCAAAATATGCTGTTTACCACATGAATGTTTGGTGTTCACCTGGCTCAAATCTCAGCCTCTTGAAGCCTTTTCTCTGAACCAGACTTGGACACTAGGTCAATGTGTATCAGCATATGGCTTAATCTCTATCTGAGAACTTTATCTGTAGTACTCTGATAAACTGTGATTCTTTCCATCTGTCCATTTTCTTGTTCCTTTGATCCTGGTGTACATAAGCAAGGTTCTCATTCTGACTGCCAACAACAAATTACTTTTGAAAAAGAAAACTCTCAAATTCAATGTACCTCTATCATTTCCCTACTACCAAACATCCTGGCAGGTTGTATATGACATTGGCAATTTTGGAATGGGATTTGAGCTAACAAGAGCACTATGGTTGCCTCAAAGAATGGTCGGATGTCTAATTTCTTAGTTGATTTTTACTTTATGCTCTTAACCAGAGAACAAATGAAGGGGAGGGACAAAATCTCCTCTGACTAACCTACCCTGATTTTGTTATTTAATCCAGTTCTACAGGCCTTATGTTTTGTGAAAATTTGTCCCAAAACATGACAACCAGTCAACTGTCAGCTCTAGTTCTACACTCAAACTATCTCTTATTTTTGGCTTTCCAAGAGTATTTAGTAGAAAATTCAAAATATTGCACCAATAATTGCTAGCCAGACTCTATTATCAAAGTATATAGAAGCACTTGCTCACAGTCTTCTCTTATAAGATTAATATAAACGCAAAAATCACAATTTATACTTTTTAGTTCTATTATTATCTTGATTTCTCTCTGATTCATTGTAACTAGAAAAATAATTCCAAAGAACTGAGAATACACTTCTCTCTGAACATTATGCAACATATAGTTAAATGTTCATAGTAGATAAGAGAATGATAAAAAGTGGCAACATTGCACGTAAATGCACTTACATCTACTAGCTTACGTATTTTTCAAATTAGTGCTATCAAAGCATGTTGAAAGATAGTTTAAGAATTCCATACTACATTATCCTTAATGTCTTTATATTTGTAAATAAAGCCTGAAGAGTAGTGAAACCAACTTGCAAAATCTGTTGTCAGGTATTCTAGATTATAGTAGATACACAGATACAGTTAAACTTTAATTCTTGGGACAGAAGAAATTGAGTCATTCAGAGCTAAATATATGTGACTCAAGATCATTGAGAATGTACACAGAAGATATTTCTTGATAGAACGTGGTTGTTTTCTTGTACCTTTATTTCATATAATTAATATGTAATTTCATAAGTGTATGAAATTCTTGATTTCTAAAATTAATGACCCAAAGGTAAAATATCACAGGGAAAGAAAAAAAGGCAAAAGATGAATTCATAATATACTCTTTGTTCTCAGGCTGAAAGATCAGCACATAATGTGATCTGAAACTAAGAGTGTGCTTTACAGTAAAGTAGATAATGTACTGTGATTATATTTTATATGTGTGTTCTTTTCTTATCACTTCCCTGTTGCATTAGTTCTACTTCCCTCCCCCCACCCCAACAACCTGATAATGGCCAAATTTTCCCTTAGTGATAAGAACACCTGGTGATTGTTCCTGTCCCAAGAGTGACTTTTCAGAAATTGGTGGGATGATCAGTGTGTATGTATATACTATGATAAGCTACCATAAAAAATACCTCCCTAGTCCATGGTATCTTACTGTAAAAACAAAATATGCTGCCACTTGACAATTTCATCAGATCAGCAATTTTACTAGCATTATTTTTGCAAGCATTAAGTTTTTGGAGACAACATTAAATAAGCTTTATTTTCTGTTTAAGTAAAGAAAAATAGTCACGATGAGTTAACTGCTTATCATGCATCAGACACTCTAATGATTTTGTGTACATGTCATCTCTAATCCTCACGACAGAGAGCTTAAAACATGGCTGAATGTAGAGCCAGTGTGCAAAGCCAGGCCCTCTGAGAGCACATTCTTGCTGTCTCTAATGTGTCCAGCAGCCATTCACTACTATATTCTTCCTTCCTGAGTTCAGGTCCAGGGTTGGACTAAGTTCTTCCCTTACAGATTAGTAGTTACATTCTTCAGCACTATGTAGAGGACCCTGTTAGGAATAAGGATTCTGTTCATACTTTTTCTGACCTTTCCTCAGTATTAGACCATTCTCTTGAATTTATAATTGTCTACGCAGAGCCCAGACTTAAGTCTGTGCTGAGATTTAGAGACCATTTATTTGAAACAGCAGTGAGGACAAGCCCAAAATTAATTCTGGAGAAGAAATAATAAGCCTGGCCATAGTACATCGACATAAGTACTATGAATTGTGGCAGTCATTTTTCTCTAGACATAGGATTTTTATTTAAGAATTTCCTATGGAGGGATCCCTGGGTGGCGCAGTGGTTTGGCGTCTGCCTTTGGCCCAGGGCGCGATCCTGGAGACCTGGGATCGAATCCCGCGTCGGGCTCCCGGCATGGAGCCTGCTTCTCCCTCTGCCTGTGTCTCTCCCTCTCTCTCTCTCTGTGACTATCGTAAATAAATAAAAATTAAAAAAAAAGAATTTCCTATGGAAAGATTTCACACTGAATATCAGTAGCAGAAATTCTATATTGGAAAATTATTTTGATTTTTTTTTAGGATTTTTAAAAATATTTATATTTTGTAAACAGACATATGTTTCCATACTTTTATTAGTTCCTAGAAATTTTGTAAGCAAATTGTGCCCCCCTTCTAGTTAATAGACAGGATAGCATAGCTTACAACTTAATGAATTTTCCTCATTTTTGGTATTTATCTTTTCTCTTTTGGCTCAGTGTTCACTTCACCATGATTTGCCACAAATTTATTTTTAATTAACGGTATTTTAATGAAACTACACATTCAAACCTTATACAACAAGGTAAGGCAATAAAAACTCATAAGTACATAAATAAATACAGTCTTGTATCACTAATAGGATAATTTTTCTTGTGTCTTGTCAAATGTTAGAGACTCATGCATATAGTTTCCAAAGACCTAATGTCTAATGCTCAGTCTAAGCCAGCATCACTCACCTAAATCATTGCTGTAGCTTTTGAATTGATCTCATAGTCCACTTTCCACAGAGCATCCAAAGTGATGTTTCAAAAGATTAACATTAATTTGTCGCCACCTTCCATGTACTTAAATATTTTCCTGACCTTGCAACATAGTTAAAATAAAATCCCCAATTCCTCAACCTGCCCTAGGAGATTCTTGGTCAACTAAACTCACCCATATCTCCAACTTTATCCTAGACTATGCACAATCTACCTTGATCTGCTGCTCAGTGTTTCTGGGCACATATTTTCAGCCTGGAAGTAAGTCCCTCTCATTTACTTCACCCCAAACTATCCTTTGGACAACTGTTTCAGCTACACTGGCTCCTTGCAAAAACTCTCATTCTAGATTATCTGTTCTAAATCAATCCCTGAGGCTATTTTCTTACATAATCATACTTTTATTATAATCACAGCAGTTGGTCACAATTTATCATTATATATTTGTTTATTGGATGCCTTCCTCTAGATTATTCCTCAAAGGAAGGATGAATGTCTGATATCCAGCAGCTATTAGAGCATTCACTTAGCTTGGATCATTAAAGCATAATTGTGGGTACTTACAAATACATTTTCCTAAAACATAGACTACAAATATCTTCTGGTTATTTATCACTGGGTTTCACCACCAATTTAAAACTCAATGATATTTACTCAATTATTTACTTAAAATTAAAATCAAGCATGTGGAGGTGATAGCATCATTTAGTGAATTCCATTTAAAACTGTAGGTTTCACTGTGAGATCACATTATACAGAATTGTTGAGTGATTAAAAATCTGAAATATATGTTTTGTATTTGGAGAAGCGGGTTGAGTATTTGAATGCAATGTTTCTTCAGTATTTGGTATATAAATCTATATTGCAGCTATATTTGTGACAGGATATAGATGTTATAATAGAGACAAATATGGTATGATTGAAAAATGGGTATTATGGTAATCATCAGAATGGCTACTTAGAGTCTCTGTCGTTACGAAGCCTTCAAGAATAGAGTGTGATGGGATGAGCTGTTTATGAAGAGCTTGTTTACACTTGACATATAATTCTACATATTAATTTAATGGCAACAAGCTGTGCTAATCAGGAGACACATTTTTACTACTTCTTACTTCCATGTGTTTATATACTGTCATTAAGCCTCCTGATTTTCATTTTGCAACCTTGCTTTCTCTTGAAGAACAACTTAGATCTCCCAATCGCTCTAATTTCTACCTCTCAGTTGCACACTTGTTGCTTATGCCATAACTACTTTTTCTTTCTCACTTAATTATGCTGGCTTTTTAAGCAGAACACCTGCTGAGGGGTTAGCTACTTTTGAAAAGATCCAATTGTCTTTGGAGCAAAATGAAATATAGGCACAGAGGCCCAATTATTATTAAGTGTTAGCATAATTGTAATTATAAGTAGAGTGTTTCATTGTATTACATCTGTTGAAGTTTTAAATGAGTCTCTGTAATGTGCTATATTAATAAGCAGCGAGGAACTGCTGACTTGGCATCCTTTTGGATCACATTTGTGACAACAAAAGAGGTTATGAAAATGAATTCACCATAGGAGCCCTACTGAGTTAGTTACTATGATTCACAAGCTTATTATGGTAATAAAGCAACATGAGACAAGAATGGTAGGAACTGGGATAGACAAGAGATGCTCAATATTGCTCCAGAAACATTATGAAGAACTAGTAAGAAGTGTTGGGAATTGTACTTAATCTAGTGTAGCAGCTGTCGCACGGCTGAAGAAAATCAGAAGTCCCTCTTCACCTTGCCCTTCTGCTTGATTCTTCCACCTGCAGTTTTCCTGACTCAGAATATATGGATTGTCTCAGTTACACAGAGGAATTATTGTCATCATGGTCTAGAGGTTGCAGATTCACCTCTTCTATAGAAGGACACAGAAAAATGGCACAGATATGATCTTCAAACACAGTGGGGGTTGTAATTGTTCTCTCTCCTTTGTGATTTCCACAGAAAGTGTCAGGGTTCAAACAAGTACATGAAACAGAAGTGACAAAGGTCAACGGATGTTGAATGAAACAAACTTTTGAGAACTGTAAATCCAGAATATTTCTTTGGCATATACAAACAAGTCAGCATGTGTTTTGTACCAAAGCATAAATAGCAAAATTCTTGCCAAATATTCAATGTTTATTTTAAAAATATTGTTTAAAAACCTTCTTCATTTCCATTAACATTGTCATGTTGACTAGAGCTAATTCATAGGATGTTTGTAACAAAGTAATTCAATAAACTGCTTCTTTCATCCTTTTGAAGACCCAACCATAACTGTTTAATTTTATTAAAATAAATTTATTTATTTTGTTAACTTATTAAAATATATTTTATTATTACACAGTTAAAATTAGGTGTTTTAAAATTTTATTTTTGAACAGTTCAAATTGAGTCTTAGAAAGCTATGGCCAGACTAATCTAATTCATCTGAGCCCTGTGCAACTTTTCTTTGTAATTGCACCAAATCTATTTGTTTCTATAAATAGATGGAGTCTTTTTCTATTGCTGCATAATAAAGTACTAGTGGCTTAAGGGATGCCTGGGTGGCTCAGCAGTTCAGCATCTGCCTTTGGCCCAGGGCATGATCCCGCAATCTGGGATTGAGTCCTACTTCAGGCTTCTAGTGCGGAGTCTGCTTCTCCCTCTGCCTATGTCTCTGCCTCTCTCTCTCTCTGTGTGTTTCTCATGAATAAATAAATAAAATCTTTTAAAAAATAGTGGC
The DNA here is from genome assembly GCF_905146905.1 of Nyctereutes procyonoides. Classification (NCBI taxonomy): domain Eukaryota; kingdom Metazoa; phylum Chordata; class Mammalia; order Carnivora; family Canidae; genus Nyctereutes; species Nyctereutes procyonoides. The sequence goes on from NW_026575121.1 coordinate 22,295,363, forward strand.
TTAAGAGAGCACCCATTTATTCACTCCCTAGTCTGTGGGTCAGAAGTGTGGAGACAATGTGGTTGGGTTTTCTTCTTAGGGTCTCAAAATTCAGGATGTTGGCTAATCTATGTTCTTGAGGATCTGGCAAAGAATTTGTTGTCCCTGCTCATTCAAGTTGTTGGCAAAGTACAGTTCCTTACAGCTGACAGACCGAGGTCCCTGTTTCCTTGATGGCTGTCAGATGAGGATCACTCTTAGCTCCTAGAGGACACCTGTATTCCTTTCCACTTGCTTCTTGCCCTCTTCAAGACCAGCAACACAGAATCTCTCTTGCATGGAATTCCTCTCACACTTCAAATATCTCTGACCACCCCATCTCCCAGTCCTCTAACTTTGAGACCTAGATTTGAAGGGTCACAAAGCCCTCCAATAGAAAGCTTTCCTGTTGTAAAGTCAGCTGATCTGGAATCTTAATTACATCTGTCAAATAGCTTTATAGCAGCACCCAGATTAGCACTTTTTATTGGATTATTGGAGGAACATATATGTACGCTAGAGGCCAGGTTCCTGGGGACTGTCACAAAAATCAGCCTCTCACTTGGTCCTTATTACAAACATACACTCAAAACATCAAGTAAATGCCAGAGAACTTAACTAGAATTATATTACTGGACAGTGAAATACAGCAATGTTTGTAAAGGGAGGCACCACACATTTACATTGTAACTTTTCAGAAACTATTTGATTTATCAAAAATAACAATTTATCGTTTTTATGATATGGTAAGTTCTTTACTCATGCATGCAACAAATATTTATTGCATCCCTTAAAATGCTCAATGGCTACAGATAAAAAGAATATGCCTGACCCCTTCTCTCAGGGAACTAATATATACATTGCATCCGACGCTGATAGAAACAGGAGATGTAGTTGCAAACAAGAATGATTCCTATATCTAAGCATCTTATAATTTTGTTGTGAGAAAGACATAAAAAGAATAACTACAGGAACAATTACTTAATTACAGTTGTGATAAGTATGAAAAGGCGAGAATGTATGATTCATTATACATGCATCACAGACTTCGACTTCTCTGAGAAAGTCACATTTAAGATGCCATTTGAGGACCAGGAAATTGTGATATAATGAGTAGTCAGGGAAAGAAGGAATACAAAGTGCTGATGGAGAATTTTAGCTCTTTGGTAATGCATGAAAAATATTAGTAACATTTTTTCCCTTTGTGATAATAATAGATTAAGAAATTTTTTCTGGGGGATTTTCTGGGTGGCTCAGCAGTTTAGCGCCTGCCTTCGGCCCAGGGTGTAATCCTGGAGACCCGGGATCGAGTCCCACATCAGGCTCCCTGCAAGGAGCCTGCTTCTCCCTCTGCCTGTCTCTGCCCACCCCCTCTGTCTCTCATGAATTAAAAAAAAAATTCTGTAGAGTAAAATTTGTGTTCTTTCTATAATTAAATGTGTAACTTCTTGGACTAATCTTAGAAATAATTTTTGGGACAACTGTTATACTTTTCCTTTAAGGCATATGAATAATATGCCTTCTTCCCAAGGTGGAATGCAATTAAAATTGTATTTAACACACACACACACACACACACACACAGAGAGAGAGAGTTCAGTGTGCATTGGGCACTCTTCTAAATCACTTACAAATAATGACTCATTTAATCCTCACAATAACCCTTTTAGGTTGCTACAGTAATTATCTCCATTTTACATATGAAGAAATCTGAAACACAAAAATCAAGAGTGATCACAGAGGGAAAGACCCAGAGTGTGAATCTAAGTGATTTGACTCCAGAGTTCATGATAATAACTCTGATGCTAAGACACTGGCAACACTAGGAGCTGGACCTAAATATACTCTGCTGTACAAACAGTCACTCTTTCATTGTTTTTTATCTTGGCCCATTTGTGTCACTGTATTCTGTCTTTCTCTGCGTGATGATGATTACTGATCAACTTTGAAAGGAAATCACACCTAAAAAAAAAATGTTGTTTTCTTCCTGCCTTTTATCGAACTGATATATTATTTTTAGAAAGTTCCCAGAAGTTAAAAGAGCACACATTCTTTTTGAATGCTTGTCTATATTTGGTAAATATTTTATTTCCAATACAGATAAAAATACATCTGTAGAGACATGTAAAGATATATCAAGTAGCTCGAAATTATTGCAGAAATATTGTATCGAATTTGTCTATTTTATTGTAGGTATGCAAAGATACATGAAAAGGTCTGAGTTGGTTTGTAGAATCAAATATGGCTATAAGTTTTTCTTTACTACTGATCTCTCCCTTCTCAGTATCAATCCTATATTCATTTCTATGAGTCATTTCTCTTAGCACAATAAAGAAATGATAATTTTTTAAAAGATTTTATTTGTTCATTTGAGAGAGAGAATGAGAGAGCACATGTGAAAGAGAGAACATGAGCAGGGGTAGGGGCAGAGGGAGAAGCAGGCTCTCCACTGATCAGGGAGCTCAAGGCAGGGGGCTCAATCCCAGGACTCCTGGATCATGACCTGAGCCAAAAGCAGACTTAACTGACTGAGCCACCAGGCTCCCCTTATACTTTTTCCTAAGGTTTGTTTTCCTTTTCGGATTTAGACAAGTAAAAGCAATAAAAGGTATACGGATTAGGAAAAAGTAATTTGTTGATGAACAAAATGAAGAGATGGAGAATTTAAAGAGACTTGGAATCCATATAAAAAAACTACCAGACATTCTTAAACAGAGGTAGCATTTTTTTTTTTTTGTAAAGCACCAATGAGTAAATAGTGTGATTATGTAGTTTCTGTCATAGGTACTGAAGTCCATCACTGTGGTATCAAAGCAGGCATAGACAGTATATAAACAAGTGGATGTGGCAGTATCTCAATGAAACTCATTAAAGATAAATTGTAAGAAGGAGAAATACGTGGCAGAGAAACAAAGGCACAAGTTAAGTTTTTTTAAAAAGTAATTTGTTTTCTTTTGTAGAAAAAATATTCATACACAGAAATAATCCTGGGGCATCTACTAAAATGGACTAGACAAATGAATTTAGAAAAGTTGCATAATGCAAATTGAAAATAATACAAATTAGTTGAATTTTTTTTATACTAGCAACAAACAACCAAAATTAAAAATATCATTTATAGTAGCATCAAAACATATAATGTTTTGGATGCCTTGGGATAAATTTTAAATGCAATATGCAATATTTTTACAGTGAAAAAATTTTTTAAATTTCTAAAATTTTTTAAATTTCTAAAAGAATTTTTTAAATTTCTTTCTAAAAGAAATTAAACCCTAAAAAAAGGGAGGAAAAAATAATTTATCAGGCAGGGTCCTCCAGCAAAACAGAACCAATAGGATGTATGTAAATAAAGAGAGAAATTTACTTTGAAGAATTGGCTCACTCATTTGTGGGGGCTGGTAAATTCAAAATTTGCAGGACAGGCCAGTATGTTGGAAATTCTGGCAGGAGTTAATGTTGCAGTATTAAGTCTGAGGGCAGTCTTGAATACTTCTTCTTTGGGGGACCTAAGTTTTTTTTGTTTTTTTTTCCTTAAGGCTTTCAATTGATTGAATAAAGTACACTCATATCATGGAGAATAATATGCTTTACTGATTACAAGTTATTAACATCTTGAAAATACCTTCACAACATCCAGATTGAAGTTTAACTAAACAACTGTGTACTGTAGCCTAGCTAAGTTACTCATATGTCACAATAAGACATATACCCTGTTCACAAATTGGGAAGCTCAATATTTTAAACATGATCATCACTCCCAAATTGATCTAAAGAATCAGTACAATCCCAAGAGAAATCCCTGCGGCTCTTTTTGTAGAAATTTACAAGCTTTTTCTAAAATCATTAAGGATTTGGAAATGAAATAGTACAGCAAATAGAATTTTAAATGCAAAGGGCAGAATTGGAAAATTTAAATATCTCAGTTTAAAATCTTACCAAAAAGTCAAAATAAACAAGAAATTATGGTGTCTGCAATAAGATAGGCATAAAGATAGAGATTAGAGAAATACAGCCACACATATGATGTGTTGGTTTTCTAAAAGGTGCCAAGATGATCAGATAGGGAAATAATAGTCATTTCAAGAAATAATTTTGAAAGAATGTGGTATGGTTTTAGTACTATGTTTCTCAATCTCTACATTATGCAACACACACCATTTAATTAAAAATGAATTATAAACCCAGATATCAAAACAACAATGATAAAACTTCTAGAAGAAAACATAGAAGAAAATATTTGGGGTAGGCAAAATATGGCTTAAAACGTACACTTAAAAGCACCAAATTTGAAAGAAATAACTGATAAGTAAACTGTCAAAATTAAAAAAAGTATTTTGCTCTTCAAAATTCACCATTTCACTAACAAAATGAAAATACAAAACACAGATTGGCAGAAAATATATGCAATTTATGCATCTGAAAAAAGACTTACATCTGGAATATACAAAAAATCTTAACAAACCAATAAGAAAACAAAAAAAAATGTGCAAAGGACATTAAAGAGACAGAATGAAGGAAACTCTTTAAAAGCTGTTCGACACTATTAGGCTTCAGGGAAATGCGAACCAATACTATAGTGAGATACCACCACACAATTACTGCAGTAGTTACAATTTTTAAAAAACTGAGAATAAACGTTAGTGAGGTTGTGATATAAGTGGACTTCTGTCTCATACATGGCTGATGCATATTGTGGCACACTTTGGAAATGATTAGACAATTCCTTACAAATTGAATATAACCATCATGTGGCCCAACAATCACACTTTGGATATTTACCCAAGTAAAGTAAAACATACCTTCTCACAAAAACTTGAGGATAATGCTTCAGAATTGGTTTATTCATAACATCTCAGAATTGGAGACGTCCAAAATGTCTATAAAAAAGTGAATTCTAGGAGCACCTGGGTGGCTCAGTCAGTAAAGAGCCCAACTCTTGGTTTTGGCTCACGTCATAATCTCAGGTCATGAGATCAGCCATGCATGGGGTTCTGCACTCAGCTCAGAATCTGTCCTCTCTCCTAATGTCCCTCCTCCCATAAATAAATAAATAAATAAATAAATAAATAAATAAATAAATAAATAAATATTCTTAAAAGTCAATTTTTTAAAAAACATTTATCTATGTACTTTAGAGAAAGAGAGACAGAGAGAGTGCGCTGGTGAGTGAGGGGAGGAGCAGAGGAAGAGAAACCATCTCAAGCAGACTCCTTGCTGAGTATGGAGCCCCACATGGGGCTCTATCCCATGACCCTAAGATCATGATCTGAACCAAAATCAAGAGTCAGGGGCTTGACTGACAGATCCACCCAGGTACCCCCAAAAAGTAAATTCTTGGGCAGCCCCGGTGGCCCAGCGATTCGGCACCACCTTTGGTGCCGCCTTCAGGCTCAGCGGTTTAGTGCCGGCTTCCGCCCAGGGTGTGATCCTGGAGACTCTGGATCAAGTCCCCTGTCGGGCTCCCTGCATGGAGCCTGCTTCTCCCTCTGCTTGTGTCTCTGCCCCCCTCTCTCTCTGTCATGAATAAATAAATAAAGTCTTAAAAAAGGTAAATTCTTAAATTGTGCTGCTTATAAAAAGGAATACTAAGTATCTTTTTTTTTTTTTTTAATGGGGCATCTGGGTGGATTTATTTTTTTTTTTTAAGAATGAGGTATCTGGGTGGCTCAGTTGGTTAAGCATCTGCCCTTTAGCTCATGTCATGGTTCCAGGCTCCTGGGCTGGAGGCTTCCTTGGGCTCCCTGCTCAGCAGGGAGCCTGCTTCTCCCTCTCCCTCTGCCCCTCCACTCCACTCATGTTTCTCTCTCTCTCTTTCTCTCAAATAAATCAGTAAAATCTTAAAAAAAAAAAAGAACAACTGTTATAAAAGCACTGCAGATGAATCCCAAAGACATTATGCTGAAAATAAGTAGACATAAAAATGCGTGTACTAGGGGCAGCCCCTGTGGCTCAGTGGTTTAGGCCACTTCAGAAGCAGGCTCCATGCAGGCAGCCCGACATGGGACTCCATCTGGGGTCTCTAGGATCACACCCTGGGCCGAAGCGGGCACTAAACCGCTGAGCCACCCAGGCTGCCCAAAAAAGACTTTTATATATTACTCTGTAAGAATTTATGGAGCACATTTCTCCCATGTTCTGTCTGAGGAAAAGACAATATTTATGTTTAGCACATGAAGATTGATTTTGATACAATGAATTCATTTTTTTTACTCAGAAATTTCTGCTTATTTCACTGAAATCCATCCATATGCATACTGTTCTAGTTCTATATAAATCTGACAAGAACTTTCCAAATCAAGCACTAAGGTGGATCATTTCATGTGGATTAACAATTATCAATTACTGGTAATCAATTACTGCCAAGGATAGTTTGATACAGTCATACTTCTAAGAACAGTATTTAAAGGTTTTGTTCTGATGACTCATTGCTATTGTGTTTCCAGCTGTGTTGAGCCTCTTTCACTGGCCTGTTCACATTCATTTTAATTTGCTATTTTAATCAATAATATTGAAGTCACAGACAGGAAAAAGAGTTGGCTTAGTAATGACTCTCAACCCTGTTGATTTGAGCTAATTATGCCTATTTCACAGAAACACACATAACCAGGTTAAATGGAAGCTTAATCCTTTGCCTTTATACAGTAAGTATGTTGACAGTGACAGCTCGTGATAGAAACTCTTTTCTAACTCTAACTGATTTTGATTTTGTTTTGTTCTTCTCCCTTCATGTCCTTTTTCTTCCTTTCCTGGTTTCTGTAACTCTGGGAACTAAATTTGGATGTGTTCCCAGAAGACATACATGCTTTCCTGTTTTTATGCCTTTTCTCTTGCCATTTCTCTGGATGTTTTAAGAAGTGGCCAAATGGAAAAGAGAGTTTTAAGAAGAGGAAAGGTTGAGATAACATTGAGTTTGAAGATGAAGAGGTAATGGATAACTTTTGAAAGAGCTTCCTTAGAAGTCAAAATATTTTAAATGTTTCTAAAGAAGTTGAGAGTTAGTGATTAAACAAATGCAGTCAATACATACCACTTGTTTAATAAATTCAAAAGAGAAAATGAAATAAAGGAGCAGGAAATCAAAGTATCATATAAACATACTTCAAAGCTTTAGACATGGGAGGGTAAAAGGTTAGAGGCCAGTTGAGAGGACAGGTTAAATATTTTTTATAAAGTTCAGGGATAATTGAAGAAGCAGGTCCCCAGAGGATGAAGAAGCAAATGGAATTGAAGAGACCTTACCTTAACAGACAAGTATATCAATGCTTCTGAGAACATAAAGAAGGAAAAAAGAATATTATAAAGACTGAAGTGATTTGGATGGTGCAGATGTATACGGGGGAAGTCATGTCAGTAAACTCGAACTTTTAGCAAAGTAAAAAAAAAATGTTATGTATATATATGGAATCTTTGTACCTCTCAGTTTTGCTGTGAGCCTAAAACTGCTCTAAACATAGTCTTTTAAAAATGGCATGAATGCAAGCATGAAGTAAACAAGTCTTTTAAGCAGCTATCATCGTTAACATTATAAGGAATCAGTCTCAGGGTTTAATAAAAGGATACTAAAAAAAATTAAGTTCCAGTTAAAGTTATGACAATATGGTTTTGCAGTGGGTTCCATATCTTTTTTCACTTTTATAATTCCCAAAATAAAACTCAAAAAGGAAGTGTTTTTCTTTTTTTGTTTTTTTGTTTTTTTTTTTTTTTGTGTGTGTGTACCGATACTATATTAACTGATGAACAAAATAATTAGAGGCAAGACAGGCTAGAGTGCTAATAATGGTGGCTAATTATTGAGCACATACCAAGCACTGTGATGGCTGTTTCATAGAACTTATCAACAACCTGGAGAACCTCTTGTAAGATAAATGTTATTGTGCCCTTAAGACAGATTATTACTATCATTATTGTTATTAATTATAGAATTTGTTGAGTACTGTGTGGCAACACTGGCTAAATACTTCATAAGAATTATCTCACTTAGTCCTCGGGACTTAAATTGAACACATACGTACTGGGCTCTCTAAAGTGCTTGATACTCATTGTCTCCATTCACCTTTTCCACAAGTCTATGCAGTAGCTCTCTCTACTTTACCTCTCTGGGATTAGAGAGTTCAAAAACAGAATTGCTACATAATTTTGAATTCAAGTATAGATCATTTAACTTTAGAGGTTACAAATACTGTGTGATATTTGTTGGATTCAAAGATACATTTGCCTTCCTCCAGAATTTTTACCTCAAAAAGAAGGCTAAGAGTAAGTTAGTTGACAATAGACATCAGGCTAGTAAGAGTCAATTATAACTAGACTGGAAATGAAATGGGAAAGTAGGAATTGTCATACCATTCATGTTTAAATATTAGATAAAATCAGATTTGGAAGATGTGGTTTATTAAGAGTCAAATGAATTTATGTTTAGGGAGGGTGTTGGAAGTGAAACATGACAGTGAATGTGTCCAAATTATTGGCATTTATCCTCACACAAATAGCTGAGTTAGAATAAGATGACTATTAGAGGCTGGATAAAATGGGTTTTGAATTTTTGAAGGATAAAAATGTGCAGTGGGATATATAGTAGCAGGGAAATCCAGATACTAGTGCTAGCTAATAATATAGCAATGATTAAGGCCATTCGAGAAATAATATTGATGGGGCTTTTGAGAGGACAGTACTGATGTGTCACATAGGATTTATAGGAGGGGAAGCCAAAGGGAGAGAAAAAAAGAAACAAGCATTGTTATCTTAGACCTGTTGCACTATGTGTTTTCATCTCAATTTTCTTTTGTGTAAAAAATTAAAAAGATCTAATCACTGTCATTCATGGTGATGTAACAGTTAAAAGTGAATGGGTCAAAACAAAGTGAATGAATCATTTCTGAAAACCACTGGGTACATGGTTTTCAAAGTGTTATTTTATGAGTTTGATAAATTAAGAAATTTAAAAGAAGATAAGCATCTACCTTCTCATTTGTCATTAGGGAAATCTTGTTCTTCTTACATTGGGAGAAAAGATTATGTAATGCTAGGACACAAAGATTGTGGAGACAAAAGAAGTAAAAGAGATCTGTGAGTAGGATAAATAAAATAGGCAGATAAAATCCAGATTCGCATTGTTTTAGAAGACCTTTTCCTTATCCCTGATTTTTTTTTTTTTGCCCTGTTTAAATGACTGGGAATGAATACATTAAATACTAACTGCAGATTTGTCCCTTGAGTGCAGTCTATAGTCACTGAAGTTGACAGTCCCAGAGGCCATCAGGATGTAGGCACAGCAACCATTTGCTACGTCACCTCATCCTGGTCCTGATGAACCAAGGGTGAGGTGCTACCGCTCCATAGCTCTATGTGCGTGCTTAAGCGCTCTACTCCATGAGGCTCGTGGCTTCCCTCAAAGAAGCAATTTGGATTAAACCCTTCACTCCTATTTTTATTCTTATTAATCTATTCATTTCCAAAGTGTATGTCTCCAGGCTCCTAATTCACTTCCACACCACCATCCTGATTATGGTCTACACTTCCAGTTCTTCACTTCTTATCCTCCCCAACTTTCTACTAGGCCCTCTTCATTATCACCAGACTTCTCTATTGTTACAATACCTTCTCAGAGACTCTACTCAGAACACATTTCCTCACCTACAGGCCTTCAATGTGGGGGCTGTTGATTTTCTCACATATCATATACACCTCATTGTGGGAAAATGGGTTAGTGCTCTCCTTACTCACCTTTGCTATTTCAAGACTCTCATTTCCCTAATCTCTTGTAAAAATCATCACTTCCATGAAGCTAATAAATTTGTTTATACCATCCTCTCCTGCACTCAGTAACCATCATAACTTACATGTATGTAGGGCTTATTAGGTGCTAGATGCTGTTCTAAACATTTTGTGTATGTTAAATTGCTTAATCATTATAAAAGCATCCTTGCTTCCCAACCCCCCAAGGTTTCTACCACACTCATATAGATGCATTCCTCAGAGGATGTGAGATAGCACCAAATAATCTACTACAGTGAATGTAGCTAAGACCAACCTGCTTCTTAATATGAATTTGTCCCATCAAGAAGCATATTCTTCAGGAATCTTATTGGTCTTATATCATTCTAAACCTTACAAGGAAAGGAGTTGATATGGAATTGATCTCAAGGATACAGCTATACTCTCCTTTATCACCATTGTATATTCCTCTCACCAGTGATGAGCACATTTGCTGGTCCATATGACTTGTCTGGTGATATAATCCAGATGCTCAATACTAAGACATCTGAGCCTGTGTTTATCAAAGCTTGTTGCCAAACTCTGCTTGCCACTTTTGTCTGTTTACTAGTGAAGCTGGGCACAGGAGGGTAACAGCCAGGTGGAAATCTAAGTTACAAACATATTCTTCCGGTCAGTCTGGCTCTTGGCCTGCTGCCTGAGGATGATGTTCTTGATCGTACATAGACTATCATTGTCTTGATACTTACTATACTCTTTTCAACTCGGTGGATATCCAGATGAATCATCCTTGATGTTGAGCTTCATTAAAAGAAGAAATTTTGAATTAAAAGTGAGAGAAATGCCTGTTAGGCATGGACAGGTCAAATGGTTCTAGCCTTAAAATCAAGTAGTGAATTTTAAGAAGTACTTAAAATTAAGTAAGCTTTTCAACTGCTTCCAGAGCTGCAAAACTCAGCTGGATTTGTTGGTTTTTCCAAACAACATTGTCATAATAATTAATATTACCTGTTTTCATTTTGTAGGGTTTTTTGGGGGAGTGGGAGGGATGTGCTGTTGTTATGTTAGAAGGTGACATCTCTATGTATCAGTAAGAATTAGAAATTGGTGAGGAATGAGGGATGAATCCCCATGTCCCAATCAAAAGAATGGATTTCAGAGGGCCATCACCCAACATGCTCTGGGCCTGATGACAGAGAATGAAATAGAAATAGAATAATGCAACCGTACCATAGTAAGTGCTTCTCTTAGATATGGTATTATGTAGACCATTAAGCATTAATATAATCCTTTCCTTAGTCTAGTGATATAAAATAGGTGTCAGCAAACTTTTTATTTAAAGAGCTAAATAAGAAATATTTTAGGCTTTGCGGACCATATGGTCTCTACTGCAACTACTAAGCTGTGCTGCTGTAAAGCGAAAGCAAGCATAGACAATATGTAAGTGAATAGACATGGCTCTGTTCCAATAAAGCTTTATTTACAAAAACAGGTTGTGCATCAGATTTCACCTGTGGACTGTAGTTTGCTGACATCTAGTTTGAAAGGAAGAAAATCCATAGTTTCTTGGCAACTGTGTTCTATGGATACCTCACTCTTCATGAGATTTATTGAAGAAGGATGTGTTGGCAGGCTTCCATCAGGAATAAGGGAGGCATAAATAGATAGTGGCCACTCTTTTTTGCATGCTTATTCATGAATGTTTTGCACTACAATCTGCTTGTCATTATTGCCAATCTTTAAATCCATGCTACTTCATTACAGTAGTGCTTAATTCATGTTTTGATAAATATTTCACAAATTAATGAAAAAATAAAAATATTAGTCTCTCATATCTTTATAAATATTTTCTAAGTTATTAAAATGATAATATTAGTTTTCTTCTGATGTTTAAAATGTGATATTAACATATAACTAGTTATATTTTAATTTTAAGTAAGCTAGGAGTGATTCAGTGATACAAACCATTAGATTACAAATGGTTTATGGTGTGGGTACCATTAAGCATTAACTGGTGGTTATCACAAATTATCTATCTTACCTATGACTTCTTTTAGAGGACCAGCAATAAGAATTTGTGAAGTTATATGTGTGCAATTCCTGTAGCAAAAGCTAAAATATAGGTTTCTGCAATAAACAAGACAGGAGCAGCATTTAAAGTTGAAAAAGTGCACTCTATATTTTATAATTGGAATTTAAGGATAGATTTAGAGACTTTGTATTTCCAAAGCATAGTCTCTCTCACATTCAGTACAATATGAAAATTAAAATGTTATAGTAGAGCAAAAAAAAAAATCCTGACTTGGTATAGGCATACATTAATTTTATTTTTGGAATGCATAAAGATGCACTAATAATCTATTCAGATTTTTAAAAATACCTCCGGAGATGTGTACATTACACAGTTTATCTTTGGCCAAGATGTGACATATGAAGCCAAAAGTGTTACCTTTATCTCATCCCCATTAGAATATATTACTGTGTGGTGATATAATCATTTTGATCATTAAATTTTTTTTTTCTAGGTTGATTACTTAGCTGTGAAGAAAGGAGTAAAAATGATTTCTTAAAAGTAAACCTTATGTGTATTGGTAATTATCTGTGAAGGTAGTTTTCAAATTCCTAATTTCTGGCCTCAATCTAGATTGGAAAAGTACAAATGAAAGACTATTAGCTGAAATTCAGTATTGAAAATGTCAATTGAATTTTTTCCATGCCTGTGATAAAGCTGCCCATAATAATTAAAATTCCAAGTGTCTTTGCTTTTTATCGAATTCAAATGTACTCACTAACATGTAGTTATGATGATTGGAAGCTCAGATTTATGGCCATAACTGTCTTTTATTTTTTCATAGGAAATGTGGTTATTTGTTAATAAAACAATGTATTTTGTAGGTTATGATAGTCTGCTGAAACAACTCTTGTTTATAGGATTGGCATGCATACTGTACTGTCTTCAGATTAGTCTTGCCATCATTTTTTTATGATTTTCTGATTTTCCTCTTTGTATAGATGTTAAAATAAAAAGCAATGGTAACACTGCCAGTGCTAATACCATAGCAAGTTGTCCCCTCTCCATATTCTCTTCAATTTATTGGACTTTGCTGTCATATCTGACTTAGATTTCATACTATGTCAGATAAAGAGTATGGTTTCAAGAGATAAAGGAGGTTAGCAATTTTCAGACACATTTTTCTCTCCTCACCTTGCTAGAGATCTAGGCATACTATTCACCCAAAGACAGTTTATATAAAGTGCTTATGTTTATACAGTTGAAAATATTTCAGTTGTCAAAGTCAATCTATTCCATAGAGGAGAATGTTTAAAAAAAGAAGAAAGAAAAATAAACTTAGGAGTCGCTGCTGTGAGATTTAAAAAATCATGAAGATTATTATTCAGGTCAAGTGTCATTTAAAATTGCTAAAGCCTTCTCACTTTGCAACAAAACAACTGATTCTGTATTCTCCTCCAAAACACAGTTTACTTGGTAGGGGAGCGCATGGCTCCACTTTCTCTTTTCCTCTTGAGTCCCAGGCTATTCAAGGCCAGAGGTTCTGAGATTATCTCACATTCCTTTTATAGGTCCTTCTGGAGTTACAAGTGCAAACGTTTCCAGAATTATTACATTTATTGTTACATTTATAGCCCACCACCAAAGAGCCATCTGTTAATTAAATCTACCTGTTTCCTGTGTCTTAAATGTGGTGTATATATTAGGCACCCATTCACCTCTCACATACACATAGTCTTTATGTTCAAAAATGCAATAAAAAGTGACTATATTAAAAAGTAATATTAAAGTATATGCCTCCCATACTGAAATAAATTAACTTCACAATGGAATATTGTGGATTTACAAATAATCAGATAGTCTTACTACAAATAAGCACTTATTACTTTATTATATCAAGTAAGGTAAGTAAACAAAAAACATTCTCGAAATTTTAAGTGGGAACATCTGTGTTCTCATGCACATAACTGAAAAATTTAGCTTCCACTTTTATGTACACTATTAAATTCTTGATAGTAAGTATGGATATTGATTCAAACAGAATTCTGGCAACCAATCTCACAAACATAGATCATTGAGCACTAACCTCAGATTAATGATATAAAATATAGCTTTATTTAATAACCAATGCAACAAATATGATAAAAATAACAAAACGATAAAACCACTTTTATCATTAGGCCTAGGGTCTCATGTATGTGTATTCTTACAAAGATAAATGCTACAAGAAAATATTGAAGAATGTATTGCAATTTCATTTAAAAATGTGCAACAATTAAATTTATTTCAGGATAAATAACAGCAAGGTATAATACAAGGAAATCATGGAATTCTTTAACAAAAGCAGAAACTACTACCCAGGAAAGAATGAGAAGTACTTTGTGGAGATGCTCAAGGTATAATTTTAGTAAAAGGCTGTATGTACAGGTTTTACCCTTTTTATTTTAGCACCCAAACCAAACACAAAACTAGGCTAGCACTTGCTCTAATGCATAAACAAATAATTATCCAATATCTTCTTCAGAGTTGCTCTCTAAGGATAGGAAAAACATAGAGTACATACATACAAACAACATTATTAAAGTCTAGAAACATGCAAAATATACATCAATCAGCTGATTAGGAAACTCTGAGCACATAATGAGCAAGTGAAAAAAAGGCAAGTGCTTTGGTGAAGGATCCCACTGATGGTTGTTGGGGGTGGGCTGTATTTTGGGGTTACAGTGACAGGTCTGTTGGAGAAACTGGAATAACGGGTCAGCTTTTGTTGACTTAGACCTGAGTCCCAGGGAGAAGGTGGTACAACCAGAACTGAAGACATCTGTCCACACACAGTTCCAAAGAGTTTTTAAACTGAAACAAGGCTCTCCTTTCGAGTACATAAGGACAGTGTGTCACACAAACTAAGGAGCCTCAGGGTCCAGAGAGGATGTCTTCCCCTCTTAGAAGATTATATCACCACATGACTTGAATGATTAATGTTTAGAGAAAATTTGTTACTCCAGGAAGGCATATCATCCTTTTAATAAAAGTCATATTAACATGATTGCATGCACAGAGCCATCTAATGTTGGTGGGTGGTTTGAGAGAGCCTGAACAAAGTGCCGAAGGAGTTAATGCCTTATGTGTCTACACAAACCAACTCTCAGCTTTAGACAAATTCTTTATGTTACCTCTTTGGGAACTTGAATTTCACATTTTTATTTTATAACAAACTAAATTAACTTTATCCTTTGACTTAGGATCTCTGTATTTAAAACTACAACTATTACATTGATATGTGTATTATTGAAGATAAAAGTGGGGTATCCCTGGGTGGCTCAGCGATTTAGCACCTGCCTTTGGACCAGGGCGTGATCCTGGAGTCACAGGATCGAGTCCCACTTCAGGCTCCCTGCATGGAGTCTGCTTCTCCCTCTGCCTGTGTCTCTGCCTCTTTCTGTGTGTGTGTCTCTCATGAGTAAATAGATGAAATAAAAAAAAAAAGATAAAAATTTTCAAACTCAAGGGAACTTTGGTCCAACATTTTTTGAAGTAACCACTTTAATTTATAAAATGGTACATATAATTTAAACCTGACTAAGCAAACATCATGGGTTATTAAATCAGAAGGATTTTTTTTCTATTTCATGTACATATGTATATATCACTTGTCTTTACACACTACAGAAGTAAGTACCAAGATAACAAGTTTTAGCTTAATAATATTTTTTGAAATTTTTTTTTCAAAAATTTAACTATAGTACCAACTCCTATTTAGGATTCTATTTACTGCTTCTCAAATATTTTCTTCCATAAACTTAGGGCTATTAGATAGTAATTGCAATGTAACCTTTGAAGAATTCTCAATAAGTTATAGTACTTTGAGATTTTTAGTAAATAATTTTCATATTCAGATCATGGTCTATTGTAAAGAGATTGTGGCATATCAGTCACAAGGATTGTGTGGAAGTCGATTTTAGATTTTATTTAGTCAAAGGACTCTGATATGAATATTAATATAAGGGTTGGTTGGAATTTAAGTACTCACTGTCTATTTTTTAAAGCTGAGTTCATATGGTACACACATATTCTTAGATTTATTCAACGGTATATTTATGACCAGACTGTCACTATTGTGTCATTTTTTAGGAGTGAGCAAAAATTCAATGAGGCAAGCACTCTCCAATTTAGAGCTACTTTACAAATGTATTAAACTGACAGGAAAAAAAGTATGGCACTATCTGTCAGTTAAATCAAACAAACAAACAAACAAACAAAGTCAGTCAAACAAGTTTTGGCATTTTATATACAAAATAATTGTTGATGACTTCCAGACTTTATTCTTTAGCATAAAGTCTAAGTAGTCAGTAGAGATTATCAGAGAACTATTTTTCTTGATAACCCCCTCCCATCAATTTTCTAAATTCTCTTTAATTGTTCAATTATCTTGTCTGATTTTTTTCTCCCTTCACTATTTAAGAAGCATGATGATTCCACAATATCAGTTGGATGAACTATAATTTGTTACTGTGTAAACTGTGCTTGTGAGAGGAAGGAAATTTTATAATCATGATGATAATGACGATGAGGATGATGGTGTTGAGTAATATCTTTTTTTCAATTTGTATTCCTCATGATTTTGCAGTATTTCCCTGGCAATCAAGAAATAACCTACATTGTTCCAACCATTCTCTATGGGTCATTTTGATATATTACACATTTCTATAGTAGCAACTTATATATCATTCTCCCACATTAACTGAGTGAGGAATTTGAACTTGAATAATCTGTCCTTCCCATTTGACTGAACTTAAGATCACATATTTCCAGCAAGGAACAGTAATAGAGGATATAATTAGGAATAAACAGGGTTTGTGCAGAGAGAAAATGTCACCTACTCACATTAAACACTGTGTTTATATCCGTCGCTTGTTTTCTTTTTGCTTTCTGTCCTCCCTTATAAATTAAATGTTAAAAGCAAAATAAACAAAAGCCAAAATCAATGAAAAGGTTGCAAAATAATTAAAGAAGAGATTAACTATACAGTTACATGGCCAACTGGAAGGGCAACTAGCCATGATCAAGAGGTTACCTGTGACTAAATCAATATCTACTATAAAAAAAATCTATCTTCTTCATGTCAATATCAAAAAGAGAAAGGAATGGAGTGTTGTGTATATTCCTTACTATTCCATATGAGTTTAATAATTGAAACCCGAAATGAAAAAAAAGTGAAGGAAGTGCAGCCAAATTTTCACTATTAATGTGTTTTTCCCCTTACAGAGTTTGGTCTCTCAATCATACATCAAAAGATCAGACTACTTCAGCAGGAGTACCTAGATGGAATAAAATTTTCACTTTCTAAAACTTGTCTCCCAAATAAGATAAATTTGTTGAACAGACATTAGTTAATCTCCTGTTCTGTTGTTAATAAGATGAAGGGAGGAAAAAAAGCCAGTTCATATAGGAACTTGATTTCTGGTCCTTGAAGAAGAGAAGAGGGTATTAATATTGTTATGCTCCTACAGAAAAAAATCAAGAAGGCACTTAAATGTTCTGAATCCTATAAACAGATGGGAGCTACTGTAGTTGATGAAATCCATACTACCATAATGAAGTCCTGAGATGCAGGACAACTCTTCTACACTTCCCCACAGCTTAGGAAAAATGGGGAAGAATGAACACCCTTATGATGAGCCAAGATACCAAAAGAACCATTACTATTGTGTCTTAAAGGTGAAATACATCCAAAGTAAGCATAGTAAGAACAAAGAGCCTTATATTCTGAATCTTGGGATGGAGAACAGGAGAGCTGGGCAATTATGGCTATTTCTGCCTTTGTATTAAATATTAAACTCCCATTACATTAATTATGGCCAATTTTAACAGGTTTAATTAAGGTGAACCACTGTGATGGCTGGAAAACATTTAAACTGTTCAATAATGATTTAATTTTATCTATAACAGAAGAGAAACAGAAAAGTTAGGAATAGGTTTTGTTAGCACATGAAACTTGGTGTGCCATGCCATCCCCTCCCCTCATCACTCTCCAGAAGAAAGCAGCCAACATCTTTGAATGCATATTTTTATGCTTTGTGTCACATGATTCATTTCTAGTTATCCCAACAGCAATTGAGGCCCTCCCATAAGCTATCATATATATTCTGGAAATTGACAGCTATGGTATATTCAGTAGTCTGATATGAGCTGATAGAACTCTACTTGCCAGTCAACTATATCGAATAGATCAAAATGATTAGCTAAACCATATCTTTTTTTTTTACTGTAACAAATACAAATAGTTGATAAGGAATAGAAAACAGGAAGAAAATCCAGATGAATAAATTCATTAGTATGGGGAATTTGAGAAGGAAGCAAAGATGCCTACTTCTGAAGGTATGGTAAACTGCCATAAGTTCTTAAAAACATCCTTGAGATCTAACTAATGGAGAAAATGTAGAGATGATTTTCTATTCTCCTACAATTTTTGGTTAACCTTGCAATAAACACCTATCATATAAGACCATTTGCTAATGCTTCTTTCTACCTCCTGAAAGAACCTAATCAATCAGGAAGTAAATGTTCCCACAAATTACAAATTATTAGTTTAGGTTGTGGCCCATTTTAGTAGTCACAGATTACAATCCGATTGTTGTTTTACTTACTTCTGAATAAGAAAGAATAAATTCTAGTCTTTCTTATACAGAAAACACAGAAATTCTGGGAACCTTGGAGAAAATGACTATGGAAGCACAGTAGATGATAGGATTAATTCTTATCATGGAGTGGGGAAGGAGTCATGGAGTGAAGACTACATATTTGAACCTACTGGAATTTGAAGGATGAGTTAAAGGACCGTATCATGTGAAGTAGGGGCTCAAGGGAATCCCAGAGACAGAGGAAAATGTGCTGAGTGTGAAGATACATGAGTGAACCATATGTTGAAACAGCTAAAAAAAAAAAAAAAAAAAAAACCCACAAAACTCTTCTAGAAAGATTAGAGAACTAAGCTTTGAGTATTATAAGAAATGCCATTTGTTCAATAGATAAAAATCACTCTCAAATAGTTTTAACATTTGGAAAGTCATTATCTACTCTTGGAAATACTTCTACCCGATAACTTGGATTTACCAAATAGAAGGTAGGTCTTCCTTAGGAATATTATGCTATTATATCATATCATATTATATCATGTCACATTATAATAATATCTTGCTTACACTGGAAATAGTACTAAATGATCTATATGATCTTCCCCAAATCTAATATTCTATTGCTCTATTCTGATTTATGACTGAGTAATCAATTAAATGTAGCATTTTAATGCAATATGGTCTTTAGAAATATACCAGACCAAAACCAAACATCAAACCCTTTTTCAGATCACACTCTGACATGTCCTGGTACTGCAAGAGGCATTATTGAATGATAATGGAATTCTATCTTGTATAAATTCTATTTAAGACTATATTTTTCTAAGAAAATTCATCCTCAGACATCCTATAAGGTCCTAACATGTGAAATACTTTAACAATTTGATATATATTCTTACTCAGTATTCTATTCCTTGTATGTGAAAAAAAAAAGGGAAAAGGTTCAAATTAGTTCAATCTTTGTAAAAAGAGGTAATGGTGAATTTGTTAGCTTATGTAATTGAGAAGTCCAAGGCAGTATCTACAGGTTTGGCAGTAAGAAGGAATGTATAAATTTTCTTCAGCCTCAACAGTAAAAGAAGAATGAATTTGGAATGTTTGCTTCAGCAAAAGGATATCAAGTTATGAATTCAAGAAATAAAGGTGGTAAATAATCTGTTCCAAATATTGCCAATAAAGAGAAAGTTAGGAATTGTTTAGGAAAAGGAAGACTGTATCTTATTTCACTTAGCTTTAATAAAAGAAACACACTATTTTGTTTAAAAAGTGATTGCATGTGGGGATTTTATTTTGAAATGTATGCATCTTGATGTTACACTAACTAATATTACTTTACCTCCTTTGTGTTATAATTATTTAAGCTGCAAAACAAGTACTTGGTGCTCTTTAAGTCATTTTTAAATTTCATTTTATTTTAGTTTTTTAATAGGCTGATATGGGAAGCAGCTTCACTATATAGCCATGAATTTGAATCCATGCTTTTTTTGCAAACATAGTGAAGCCATTAAATGATAACTGTTACACTGAAAAGTAAAAGTTCCACTTCTATAAAGTAATATTAATTCGTTGCTTACTCTTTGAAAAAATAGGTGGTCATAAGGTAAAAGTGAATGAATTTAGAAATTATGTTTTTCAGAATGTTACATGTAAAAATATGTAAATATTTTTTCAAGAGGACTTGAGGAACATTATTATATGAATGAAGAAAATATACAGTTAATGCCAAGATTGAATAATTGTATTTTAAAAAATTAGCAGAGTAGGTTGTAGTGTGATGTGGGATCCCAGAGACTGAATTTAGGAGCAGTCCAACAAATTACATTAGAGTTCCTGGGCTAGTCAGGCTGATATAAGGGAAGCTGGGCTGATTACATACAACTCAGAAGTTCAAGGAGGGACAAGTCCAAGAATTAAAGGTGATCACATTCACTGATCAGACACTAGGCTATTACTTCTCTGAGAAGAAGGAGAAGGCTGAAGTTTAAAGACAGAGGTCAATGGCAGGAAGACCCAAGATGTGTCAGATAAAGATTTGATATTTACAGCTGTGCTGGGGTGCAAAGAGTGCTGGAGCATTTATCTCATAGTGTCTTTTATTTTCTTTTAAGTTTTTCCTTACTAGATTCCAGGAGTTGTATCAAAATCTTAGTAAAAATTATGATCCTTAGAAAAAAATGTATATGACAACAATACGATAAATTATTTTTCTCTGTAATGAATTATAAAAAGCAATTAAAATCATAATTTGACAGAGAAAACGAGAAATAGAAGGCTTTAGTTGATTGGCAGTTAATCTTAAAATTATTTCCTGAAGAAGAAAGTGTATGCAAGTTTAGCTAGCATGATGGAATCCGCGTACTCATAAATCTAAGGACCACTTCCCCTACTATTGCTCTGTGTTCAGCCACCGTTAGCATCCCTGAGGCTTCCTGTACAATTTCATGTGACCTTTAGTTAGATCTCATATCTGCTAGGGAACCACTTTTAAAGAATTTTCTCTGGGGTTGCATCTGAATAAAGACTTAGCTATAATTAAACAGGAGTTACAGGGGAAAGAGGATATAGGCATGCTAATGAGATTTTTAAAGAAATGCTTTGGGATTTATCAATTTAGTAGTTAAATTATTGATGAGAAAGATTTCACTAATCAAAATCAGATTTAAGTGTGTTTTCAAAGTTCAATTATGTTCAGTCAATTTGCTTTTTAATTAAAAATAAATAAATGATCTTAGACTTCTTTGGTCTATTTATACGGAAACCAATTATTAATAAAATGTAATCACTATGGCTTTCTAAAGGTGGAGATCTTTGGTATGTTGCCTTTCTTTGTATAAAAAAAATAATAAACATGGCACTAAAAGAGGGCAGGCCATTTTCACTGTAAAGTGAGTCTCACTAACGCATGTATAGAGATGTTATTAGCAGACATTTCAGAAAAATCTTTCAAAAAGTCCTTATCATACAAAGATGATCAAAATAGATTATTTAATATTTAACATCTTTTATAATTTATCTTTTCATTTTATTATTTATATTTAATCCCATTTAGTAAGCACTTATTTTTGTATTTTAACACTTCCAATTACACTGAGTGCTCACTGGGTGATGCATTTTGTATAGTTCTATTTATTTAAAATGGTTGAAGTTTATACTTTCTATAGTTAGTTGACTATTTTTCTGAGTGAAAATGTCCATGTATAGGGCATCCATTTACTAATAAAGAGCTTTTTTTTTTTTTTCTGGTGGCTTTATATAATTTACCTGTGCTCTCCAGACACTTCTATTTCTTTAAACATAAAATAGAGATAATGTTATTAGGCTACATGGCTACTGAGTCATTAGAATTAAATGAAATAATGCTTTAGTTAACACTGTTGTCCTATTTTTGTGAAACTGTCTTCTATTCAGCTTCTAATTTCAACCTGTGTTTCATTTATTTTAAATTACCAAACTTTTGGACTCCGCTTTAGTTTCCACTCCACTAAAATCGGTCTTTCTGTTAACTTACCATCCTACTTGCTCTTTCTTTTAAAAATCTTGTTTAATAAGGGATCCCTGGGTGGCGCAGCGGTTTGGCGCCTGCCTTTGGCCCAGGGCGCGATCCTGGAGACCTGGGATCGAATCCCACGTCGGGCTCCCGGTGCATGGAGCCTGCTTCTCCCTATGCCTATGTCTCTGCCTCTCTCTCTCTCTCTCTCTCTCTCTCTCTCTCTCTCTCTCTCTGTGACTATCATAAAGAAATAAAATTTAAAAAAAAAATAAAGCACAAAAAAAAAATCTTGTTTAATAATCTCAGTATTATAAAGATTAGCCTGTCTTTCAATGATTGGAAACTTTTTTTTTTAAGATTTTAATTTTTTTTATCTGACAGAAAGAGAAAGAACACAAGCAGGGGGAGTGGCAGAGGGAGAGGGAGAGAGAAAAGCAGGCCCTCTATTGAGCAGAAAGGCCAATGTGGGGCTCAATGCCAGAACCCAGGGATCATGACCTGAGCCAAAGACAGACACTTAACCAACTCAGCCACCCAGGTGCCCCAATGATTGAGAATTTTTAAAATAGAGCATGCCTCCTTAATACATGTGTGTGGTTGTTTGTTTATTTATTTATTAAACAAAAAGGTGAATCACTCTAAATAATAGACTTCATTATTTTATTTTATTTTCAAGATTTATTTATTTATTGTGGAAAGAGAAAGACTACAAGCAGGGAGTGGGGGCAGAGGTAGTGGGATAGAGAATCTCAAGGAGACTCCCCACTGATCTGGAACCAGTCATCAGGCTTGATCCTTCAATCAAGAGTTGGACACTTAACTGATTGAGCCACCTAGACATCCCTAAGCTTCATTATTTTTCTTTAAAACTTTACTTTGTTAAATTAAAATCTGATTCTCATTCCAGTTTCTTTAAATACTTATTTGAATATTTCTCAGAGCTAAAAAGATAAAATATAAATATTAAATGGAAAAATCATGTCAGTGATTGTTCATATTTTATCTTGAGTCACTCTCAAATTACATTCACTAAGATTTATTTTGGTTGAAATTTCACAAGAATTCATTTTTTTTCTTTTAGTTTTGTTGAAAACTTCATATATTTCTTGTTATAAATCAGCTGTTCTTTCAAACTAATCACAATGTCTTGCATTTTTATATTTTTTACAGATGGTTTTAGTAAACTGTTGATAGTTTTCAATGATTTTTTAAACAAGTTAGGAACTTCTACTTCAAAGCTTTTATCTGATTTTTAAGTGTACATATATAATTTTTAAATGGGGTGATGCACACATGTCATTACCAACAATCAAGTAGCACAACAAAGGAAACATTTCCAAATACCTGTTTTTTAAACGCCACGTGGCACAAATTTCTTTCCAAGAGCATTTACCTTCTTTCTGTTTGTTAAAATGTTCCATTCTTCTTGGATATACAGATTAAATTGTGCTTTTTTCAAGAACTGATGGACAGTATATACTGTTGATAATGACTACCTTGTTAGTATCTATCACAATAGTAATGATAGGCCAATACATTTGGATAGCCTTTGTTTTTTTTTTAATAAAGGAGAAACATATAATCTATCTTTAAGTTCTATAACTCATCTACTTTCCCTACTGGATAACTGTAGTTGTCTATGTGGGGAAAAAGTAGTTTCTTAGTTAATCCTTATCTTTCAACAAATTACTATAAAGATTTAACTATATTTTAAAGGTGTTGACTTTATATAATTAGCACATCAATGACATTTTGCAACTCTTGCAGTGAATTCTTTGTGAAATAACTGATCTATGAATAATACAATAAATGAATTTCAAATATAATATCCTTACTAGATATAGTGGACATAAATTGTATTTCAAATAGTGTTCTAGATAATAGTTTTCTAAATTTTTTGAACAACTTCATTTTATATCTGATTGAGTTGTAATCATTTTCACCTGAACATTCAAATGACTGTCAATGCTGTCATTTTCCTGTTAGGAATGCTTGTATAATTGGTCTTATCAGTCTGTATTCTAGGAGGAGGGATAGGAAGCTTTTAAGATGGTTTTCAATTGTGTGACTGTTAATTTGGTTAAAGTTAAATAGAATAATTTGCAGACTTCTTAAGTGGGAACACATAAACTGCTATAAATTGCCATGCATGCAATGGAAGTGAATGGTGAGGTTTTAAGTGCTTGTCTGCTGTAAGACTAAACTTCTTTTCAGCATATATAACTTATTTTATAATGTGTAGCCATTTGATACATGGAATAAAAAAAGAGACGACAGTTATGGTCCATATATCTAATATTAGCACGGCTTAATTTCTTTCCTTTGGTAAAGATGATTATAAATAACAGTTCCAACTATTTCCCCTGGTTCCCACTGAATCATATGTAACTATTCTCTTATGCATTCCCTTCTCTCTGAAGGCCACAAAGATAGAAGAGAGATTTGGGCGAATTTTGAGATTAAGGGTCATTTCCTCAAAATACAATAAAATAGCCTTTGCTAGGGACCACTGAAGTACTTAAAAAAAAAAAAAGACAAGCCATAGTTTGAAAAGTATTATTGATTGCACTTTGGTTTTTTACTTGCCTATAGAAATACACACAGAGCACTTGTTGTCAACACAAAGAAAATCCCATGAGGTAGTGGTTGTGTATTTATGTAGCACACAGCATAATGTGGGTGCTTGATGAATGTTGGATAATGGTCACAATAACTATTAATTTAATTATACATTCTCTGAAATAATACCATCTTAACCCACCTTCTTTTCAAATACTGTTGTCAATCTCTTGGGAGAGGAAAGAAAATAATCTGCAGAAGTTTTTCTTTTATTTAAGTTTGAAGGGAAATGACAACTGGATGTTCAAGATTTTTGATAATGGTCTATATTTATTATAGTTGTAATACCATTTTCATAATGTTGAGGAAAGGGACACCTGGATGGTACAGTTGGTTAAGCTTCTGGTTTCTGCTCAAGTCCTGATCTCATGGTCATGAGATCCAGCCCTCTGTCAGGCTCCTCACTTGGCAGGGAGTATACCCAAGATTCTCTCTCCCTCTCTCTCTGCCCTTCCTGCCTGTGCTCTCTCTAAAATAAATAAATAATTTAAAAAAATAATGTTGAGGAAAGAATAAAACTAAAGGTTGTCTTTTATAGTAGGCATACACTTCTAGGAATCTTTGAAGACCCCAAGATTTGTATTATGAGAAAAGGATATCAAATTTTCTAAAAGAACACTCTAATATAAATAATACTGCATATATATGGTTTTTAAGTTTACACGTAAAAATTGCTCTTGGTGTAAGGGCAGCTTACTGGTTTCATCATTTCTTTATAACTCACTGCAGTGTCCAGCTCATGGGCACCTGGACACAATAAGATAGAGTTATACTACATTCCCATGAACACAAATTGTTTTAACTTGTTATTACAATATTTTATTTCTTTTTGTTTGGGTATCCTGGTATGGAACTGATAAGGGGAACTAACATTTTGTTCTATTCATTGTGTATTTATGCCCTCATTATCTTAGCTTGAGTATATTATTTCCTTTGTGTATACAGTATAATCCCATTAGGAGTTCTTGTTCGTCTCCATACAACTACAGTGCATGCCTACTCTCTGTAGGCATAGTTACTGTCTACAGAATCTGGATATAATTTTTATCTACTAATGGGGCCATCTTTAAAAGAAATTTTGAGTAGCCTTTGTCATATTATTTCCAATGAAGAAACAAATGCTTTTTGAAAACTTTTCTGGACAATAGAATATGGTTGACATAATGGCAAAGATTCGATTATCATCAATTATAAATGTAGGGTATATATTTATTCAGCCAGCTTTTATATATATATATAATTAATATATTATAATTATTAGTTATATATAATATATAATTATAAATAGCATAATATATATAATTATAATATAATTAGTTATATATATTATATAAAATTATAATATAATAATAATAATATATACAATGATGATGATAATAATAAAGTTCAGGGTACTTTATAAGACAATACAAAAAAAGGAAAGTAGAACAGTTTCTGGGACAGGATAATACACAAAAATTGTTGGTTATTATTTTAATGGCCTATTTATATTCACATCTTTTAAAATTCTAAACAATAGCATTATATACAGCACGTTGGAGAGATAATTGTATCATTTTTAACTAATAAAATTGAATTTTATTAATTTTTTTATCTGGGGGGCCACAGAGGGAGAGAGAGAATCTTAAGAACAGGCCTCCATCTCACAACCCTGAGATCATGAGCTGAATTGAAATCAAGAGTCAGATGCTTAACCAACTGAGCCACCCAGGTACCCCTAAAATTGAGTCTTAGACACTAAATTACCTAAATTAGTTCTGAACATATTGCATGAGTGTCAGAGAGTATTTTCATTTTACAATAATATTCCAAAATGTGAAACTATACTTCTTTTAATTTGCTTTTTTGCAAACACAATTTCTTTCTAAATTTAAAAGAAGGATGGATATTATGACAAATTGTGGTTTAAGAAAGTGTGCTAACTACTGAATATTAATATGCTAATTTTTTTACTATTCTTTGAACTAGTTGTATCATTTCTTTGTTACTTTCATTTAGTGCAAATTTCTGTTGAATTTATATAATTCCATGATTATATTTTATGATACTTCTTTGAGTATTTTTGACATAGAATTGAAAGATAATATTTTGGTTCATACATTAGACTTTTTGATTTTTATCCTCATTATCTTTACTATTATTTTTATTATGGGGAATATGGGCTGTGAACAAATGAATGTAAAGAGAATGAATTCAATTGAACGACACTCTGAGGAATTTGGTTTGGACATTTAGAAAAGCAGTACCTGTTAATTAAAGAAGAGACATAGGTATTTAAGAAATTTAAGGGGAAATATATCATTGTAAGATAACTGCAAACATAATGATGTAGATGAGAGAAAATTGTCATGAGTCTTAGTTGGAGTTCAGATGAAGGATAAGTTGATATGATTACACACCAAGAAGTGACATCTGAGGATGGTTTACAAGGTGAGATGGAAGGAAGGTTGATTACATGAGAAACAGTGAGATGATAAACTTTTTTTTAAATAAAGATTGTATTTACTTATTCATGAGAGATATACAGAGAGAGGCAGAGACATAGGCAGAGGGAGAAACAGGCTCCCTGCAGGGAGCCCCATGTGGTATTCGATCCCAGGACCCAGGGATCACTACCTAAGTCAAAGGCAGATGCTCAACCACTGAGCCACGCAAGCACCCTGAGATGATAGACTTTTAGAACTGTACATGCAGAAATAATAAAAGGTCAAATGTGTATAGTGCTTCACATTCCCATGTACTTTAAAAATTGAATCCAGTATTTGGAGTTAGATAGGGAAACATTAGGAATTTTTCTCCCCATTTTATAACTGAGAAAAGTGAGGTTCATAGAGGGTGAGATTTTTCAAGATCACACTGCTTACATTGTCATAGCTGAAATGAAAATCTAGACTTTCAGGGCTAAAGCAGTGTTCTTTTCAGCGTGCCCCACTGCCTCCCTAAAAAACAAAATCTCTTGTCTTAGTGTCCAAATTGGGGTGTCAGTGGGAGTCTGGACTCCTGGTCATTTTATAATCTCTGGGGTGTGGAATAAGGCAGGGGCTGATATGAAGAAAATCAAGGAAATTAATGGCCAATTTTCTCAGGATGGCATACTGCAAACAACTTCTTAAAGTAGATTAATGTATATAATTTATACTTATACTGAAAACTTTGAGAAAGAAGGAAAATAACAAGCTTTTATAGCCTTAGCAATTTTTATTCCTTTCTACTTCTCTTCCTCATATGTCATCTTACCTCAGAAATCAATAAAAAGGATTCTCTTTTAAATCCATTTATGTTCAGATTCAACTCTGAATTCAACAAGTGCTTCAAAAAGACAAACTAACCTAGTTTTCTAGACCCCATGAATTTGCTCTGCTGGATATAGATGCCATTTTAGATTCTTGTATGTCCCAAAGCTTATTTCAGAACATAGTTTCTCTTTTTAATACAATCTCCATCTTTCTTCTCTTATCCTTGCTGACATTTCATTTCAATCAGGGTTGAGACCTCGTCTTCAATCTTTTTGAACCAACTTTTGATGGATATAGGTGGTTTGTTAACAGCAGCAGCACCTATTAGGAACAGTGGTGTCTGTCAGTCTTTGATTTTCCCCCTACAGGTTATTGTTTATCTTATTTCTGTCTACTTTAGAGACTTCAGTGCATTTTAGAAATATATTTAAAAGCCAATTTACCATTTTGAAAAGTGATAGTTTTCTTTCATTGTTGTTGTTTTTGTAATATTCAAGGACATAGTGTTATATTTTGATGGAAGTTGTTCTGCTTTATTATCTGCTAAAATCATCAGAGAAATGAAAAAGAATGTTCCCAGTGTGTAAGCTATACCCTGGAAGTGTGTTAATATTTTTGGAAGTTGCATTATTCTTTAAATCCAATAATGAAACTTCTGATAAGTAAATGTTTTAAAAAAGTATTTTTAAAGAAAGAATTATATTAAAAATGACACCATTCAATATGTCCTATTGATTCTGACATTATGACTAAATAAATTAATGAATTGTAACCTTTTCTTAATTATGAAATTTATTAGCTGAAGCCCTCATTTAATGACAGATGTTAATTTTTTATTTCTAGAGGATATAAGGAAATCACAAATCTCAAGAATTTAAGAACAAATTTCAGAGTCATTTGCTATGGAAATTAGAGTGCACAGACAAGATATAATCTCATAATAAAGGTTGGACTAGTTAAAGCGTGAAGAATAAATCCTAGATTGAAAGACCATAAACTATGGACACCGTCTGGGGCTTATATGTCTTTGCTTGAAAATTACAATTTAGGGATCCCTGGGTGGCGCAGCGGTTTGGCGCCTGCCTTTGGCCCCGGGCTCGATCCTGGAGACCCGGGATCGAATCCCACGTCGGGCTCCCGGTGCATGGAGCCTGCTTCTACCTCTGCCTGTGTCTCTGCCTCTCTCTCCCTCTCACTGTGTATCTCATGAATAAATAAAATATTAAAAAAAAAGAAAATTACAATTTAAACAGGATAAGAAGACCAAAAAGGCAAAAGCTTAGAGATTTTTTTTGTTGATGGCAGTGGAGGTGTATATTTTTGTGGGTGGTAAAATGAGGAGATTGACTGGATTAGAGCAGATGGTATCTCCTGAGTCATAGTTTAAAAGATTGCTCAGAGGTTGGTGGAATCTCATTAATGTGAAGGATAAGCATTATAATTTGCTCATCAGCCAATGTGAAACCTGAGTTTTTATTATTATTTTTCATATACTCACTAAATGTCGAAATCCAGTTGAATACTGTAGCATCCAGAATAGGGAACTAAAGGAGTATGAAATGAAAGAAAGTAAAATAACTAGAAATAAATTTTTTTTGTTTCAGAAATTTTCTTTTCTTTTATTTTTTTTTAAGATTTTATTTATTTATTCATGAAAAACAGAGAGAGAGACAGAGACATACGCAGAGGGAGAAGCAGGCTCCCTGCAAGGAGCCCAATGCAGGACTCTATCCGACCTGGGATTATGCTCTGAGTCAAGGGCAGACCCTCAACCGCTGAGCTACCCAGCCATCCCTAGAATTTTTATTTTAGAATTGTTTCCTACCTATCCTCTGAGTCATATAATATTTGCTGAGAAATATTTATAGTTCTGAAATAATATACCACGACAATTTCACAATATTAACTTAAAAATAAGGAAATAATGAAATTACAGATAAAATGAAGAAAACTATATATTTTCATAAAAAGATGATTTCAAAAACCTTAAGTAAAGCCCGCCTTGAGAAAAGTGATATATGTTAAGAAAATATCTCTTAGCACTGAATTATGCTGAACCAAATAAATGAAATAAAAAATATGTAAGAAATACTACTTAAAATACCAAAGAGGAACTTAGAACACATGAAGGCAAAAATATATGTAAACTTATCAAAAGATTGTGTTGTACGTGTATAAAAATAGATCAGTAAAATGAAAGAAGTGCAAACAGACTCCAGACTGTGAATCTATATATCAGTTTTATAAATATAATGATAAGAATGGTATTACAGGTTAGTGGCTAAAGGTGAATTACTGAACAGTAATTCCAAATAAAATGTATCTACATGAAATATAATCAAATAATATCATTATTTCACAATAGCAAGTAGAATTAAATTTAGATGAATTAAAGAGAAACACGTAACAGGGATTCATACAAAAACTAGAAAACCTACATCAATCAGATAAACACTAAGGAGAAAAAAACACAAAAGAGGACACAAGGAAGTTTGACTTTATAAATCATGTAGTTCACGTACTGGCAAGTTCCACAATTGAAATTATACAAATATTTTAAATGCACAGTATTTACGAGGGGTTATTATCACAACATATAACAATATATAAATACAAAAAGAAAATCACGGTAATACGAATTTTTAAAAATTAGAAATAGTTGCATTAAAGAAGTCAGGAATACTAGTAATATGCAAAATTTTAACACTAACATAGGAAGACTTTTGTATATTAGTAGGCATAGGAAATATAAATTAAATTAGTGGCAAATGTCAATTTTCTGTCTGTCAAGATGACAAATAATAAAATCAGTTCTATCTTTTGTTGATGTTAGCTCCTTAAAACTCACTCTTTCAGTGGTAGCAGGTGATGGTATAGATTGGTCCACAGTCCTAGTGATGAATTTGACAGCATGTAACAAAACTTCTAAAATACTCATATGCTTTGAGCTCTGGTTCAATTTATAATTTTTATTTCTTTAATTTTTTAAAATTTTATTATTATTTTTTAAGATTTTATTTATTAATTCATGAGAGACACATACAGAGAGAGAGGCAGAGACACAGGCAGAGGGGGGAAGCAGGCTCCATGCAGGGACTCCAGGATCATGCCCTGGGCCGAAGGCAGGCACCAAACCACTGAGCCACCCAGGGATCCCCTCATTTATAATTTTTAAGGAAATAATGTTAGGTTTGTAAATATTCTTTATGAATAGGATGTTCACCACAACATTATTTATTATAATGAAAAATTGGAAATAAGCCATCTGCTCAATAATAGAAGACTACTTAAACTATTATGAACTCCTAATTTTAGATATGCTTCCATTATGTAAAATGATGTAGATAATTATTTACATACTTGGAGAATGTTTACAGGACATTTGTCTTAGTCTTTTTGGACTTTTATAATGAAATACCATAGATGGGGTGGTTGATCAATAATAGAAATGTATTTCTCACAGTTCTGGAGGCTAAAAGTCCGAGTTCAGGGTACCAGCATTGTCTTGTGAGGATCCTCCTCCAAGTCATAGGCTGTTCGCGTCCTAACATGGTAGAAGGAAGCTTTTTATAAGAGCACTAAACCCATTCATGGGGGCTCCACTCTCAGACCTAGAGGTAAGCAGAAAGAGTTAGATGTAACCAGAAAAAGAGAGAGAAGTCATTTAGACCCCCAGCTACTTTCTGTGATCCAATACCTTACCAGCTCTACTTGCCCTAGCACACTTCCTATGGAACTTCCTAGGAGATATCAGAATAAATAAATGCAAAAGAATTTTAAGGGATAAAGGGAATGCAAACACTAACTGTCAATACCAGGCCAGGAACTAGCCTAACCCTAATACAGGTGATGAATCAATAGTAAAACTCCCAGTGCAGTTTCAAAAACAAGCAAGGCCCTGCATTCCTTTTTTAAGATAAGCAGCCCAAGATCTCGTCCAGTTCATACAGGCTCTAGGAGCCTGCTGCTAGTCCTTCTAGTTCCTTGTAAGGTTAAAAGTCTCTACCCTAGAAGGAGCATAAGCTTCATTAACGTAACATAGGATGTCTGTACAGGCATTTTTCTAAGTTGGCCCTGGGGCAATCTTATGCCCTCCCCACCTCCTTTACTTGTATGGGATGACAAAATTCCCTGTTCTGAATATTCAACCTAATCCTAAATAAAAGAAACCCACTCCTTGCTACTTGGAAAGTCATAGTTTTGGAAATTGTTCCCTGTGAGTTTATTTGCTGCAAATAGTTTCTTTTGTGTGGCAACTCCACCTGATGCAGACTCTATCTGTAACTTGCCAAGAGTGAACTCAGAGTAGTTCTGTTACATAGGCACCTTCCAAAAGCTCTACCTCCTGATAACATCGTATTGTGCATTGAGATTCAAACACATAAATTTGGGAGGCACACAAACATTCACACCATTGCAACACTGTTAAGCTAAAGATAGTTTATAAATTATAATGCACATGATTATATCCAAATGTAAGTTTTAAGGAAAAAAACTAGAAGGGATATCCCAAAATATTAACAGTTGTTACTTCTGAGAAATAATTAGAATACTCAATGTGACACCCTACTTAAAACTAGGAGATGTTAATAAGCATCATTTTAAAATTTTGGTTGAACTGTTTCATCAAATACAGCTAAATATATTTTTATATAGTTTTTCATAAATTCTAACTTTATCATTTTGAAGAATCACTCATTCTGTAATTTAGTAATTTATCCTTTCATTCAATCTGCCTTATTTACTATTTCTTAAATGGCAGGCATTATCATAGATACTGGAGATGCATAGCGAAGAGGAAAACAGGCAATGTTTTGTTCAGTGATTTTACAAATAATTAGGATACCATGGTAAGACAATGTAACTACTCTCAAGAAGATGGTCATCAAATATTTTTTTCAGGTAGCTACTCAGATATTAGTAGAGCTTTAACTTTTGCTTGAGTTTTGGAAAACATTTCCAAAGTAGATTTGGCACAATTCTAGTTTAAAATATTTTAATACGTATCATGAAAAGAACGAAAGGAAAAGAAAGAAGGAAAACACTGAAAAGAAAAAGAAAAGAAGAAATATTCATGCTTACATAGGTTCCATAAGCAAGGAAACAATTGTTTTCTTGCAAGAAATTAGCACTTTAATATGCTAATTTATGTCATCAGAACTAAGAGGGTTATATTTTGTAGAATTTCCCAACCTTCCAGAACCCTGGAACTCCATTTTGATAAAAAATCTTCCATATCTAGTGTTCTGTGTCCTACACTGTAGAAAATACTTATTTAGAAATTAATTGTTTGAATGGAAAGTCTGCCATTTACTATGTAAGAGCTTTAATACCTCTAATTAAACAAATACAGGAATATCAATCAAAAAGACATTATTGCTCAAATCCTTTTCTAATATTGCTGTGGAGAAAAAAGAAACCTCTCTAAGGCAGAAACTGATGAATACCAAAAATATTTCCATTTACAAAACTAAAAATACATTATTATTTTTAAATACTTTGTTGCTTATAATTCAATTCTAAAGACAGTGAAAAAAGGTTTTTAAGGGAATTTGAATGCTGAATATGAAATGCTATTTGGCTTCTTGTATTTTTGCAATAAACTAATAAAAAATTGAAATTATAAGACAACTAATAACCTATTCATAATAGGAATCTATAGGAAGAACAATGAAGGGGAATTGACTTCCATTTATCAGTATACACATTCAGAAACGGTGGTATGGGAAGTGGAAGCAGCGGAATTAATTACTGGAGGAGAGAGAGTCCAGATACTGTTGTATGAATTAATAGAAAATTTTATGTACCAAATTGTGGTATTTTAAATCAGAGGAAAAGAATGGACTATTTTACTATTATATTGGTATGATTGACTAGCTATAGGCATTTTATACTAAAAATATCAACCTTTCTCATATTATAAGAATACACAAATTTCAGATAATTTAAAATTTGAAAATTTAAGCTTAATACAACTAAAAATACCAAATAAAATACTTATACACTATTAGAGTGCAGAAGACATTTTTTTACCAAACTAGTTCTGGGAGAAAAATACTAATATTAATTGGATTTTTTGTATGTTTTTGTAGGTTTGAAACTTTTAACATGAACAACGTTAAAAATAGTAGGCTTTAGATTTACAATAAATACAGTCCTTAATGTGTATAAACAAAACAATAAATATAGTACTTATAACATGTGTACAAAGGTGAGTATATAGAATGCATAAACTACTTCCACAAGCTAATAAAATAATAATTACAATAAACATGGGTAAAAGATATGAGCAGGCAATTCAAAGAAGAAATAAAAATAGTCCAAATAATTATGATAATACATCTAACCTTAAAACTATCTGTGAAAAGGTAAATTAATCACAACAGTAAAATATTAAAACATTTCAATATATATGGAAATGGTTAGCAAAGGACATATTCAAAGAGTGCTGGTAGATGTATAAATTATTATAGATTTCCAAAGGGCAAGTTATTAATATTTGTTAATATTTAAATTACATATTTTGATTTATACTTCCATTTTTAATATTATATTATACAAAACCGTCAGCATATGATCAAAGGTATATGCACATATATTAATTGTATGCATAGTTGGAAATATTATCTATACTATTGGATATTTGTCAAGGAACCAAATATTCACCACTATGGAAATAAATAAATAATGAACATGTTAATGTGAAGAATTATATATGTGCACTTTTTAATTGGAAAACCACCGTAATATTTTATTAAATATCAAAGCAAGTCACAAAACAAGTTTACCATATGATTCCTTATTTATATGTAGATTTTTAATTAAAGACACAAATATAAAGTATGGAAAGATACATGCATAGCTGTATTATCTGCCTTTGCAGCTGATGATAGGAGCTCATATATATATATATATGTGTATATATACACACATATACAGTCATATATATATAAATTATATATATATATACACTCACATATGTATATTAGAATAGCACTTGAAAACCAGTGTGTGTATATATACATACATATTAGCATATGTATATATGCTTAAGCATATATATATATGTATATATATACATGTTGCAACAAGATTTCAAATGCTCTTCTGTATACTTAAGTACTACCTGAAGTTTACATAGTGAGTTTTCATTATTTGGGTACTTTTTAATTAAAATTATAAAGGTAGGAGCTCCTGGGTGGCTCGCTGGTTAAGCATCTGACTTCGGCTCAGGTTGTGATCTCTGAGTCCTCAGATGGAGCCCTGTGTTTAGCTCCCGGTTCAGTAGGATGTCTGCTTCTCTGCCTCTCTCTCTCTCCCTGACACTCCCCTTACTTGTACTCTTTGGCTCTCAGATAAATAGATAAATAAAATCTAAAAAAAAAAATTAAATTGTAAAGGCATTTTGTTTGTAATTTAAAATGACCAAACATTTGTTCATATATTCCAGACTGTTGATATTAGCATATTTTTGATAACTTCAATCATATAGAACACAGACATTTTTCTTTTTTTTTTTTTTAATTTTTATTTATTTATGATAGTCACAGAGAGAGAGAGAGAGAGAGGCAGAGACACAGGCAGAGGGAGAAGCAGGCTCCATGCACCGGGAGCCCGACGTGGGACTCGATCCCGGGTCTCCAGGATCGCGCCCTGGGCCAAAGGCAGGCGCCAAACCGCTGCGCCACCCAGGGATCCCAGAACACAGACATTTTTCAACCAAATTCCCAATCTCAGCATTATATCTTTCATATGAACTTATTTTTGTTTTACTTCCCCAAATCTCTAAATTTAATTTCAAATTGTTAATAGATGTTTCCAGGACGAACTGTAATATAGAATTAAATATTGTTTAAACACTGCCAAAGAGGAACAAAGAAACAAAATATCATTTTACTACATCACTCCAATCTATCAGGTAATTTCAGGAAGTGGGTATCAAGTTCATCAAACTGAACACTCTTGTTCTGGTCAGTCACAGACTGTCCAAACACATTCTTCATATATATAGATATAGATAGATATAGATATAGATATATAGATATATAGATATATAGATATGGAGTATATCCATATATATATATATATATATATAGTTTTTTATTGTTAGGACTGTGGCAAATCAAAAAAAAGAGCATAGTGCTTCATCAGGGAAGGACTTTATGTTCTTTCTCCCACTCTCAACACAAAATGATGGTTTATTAGAAGGCTTACTGAGGAGAGAGGAAAGGTAGAAAGCTTCAGAAAAAGAAAAAAAAGTCATTTGTGTCCCAATCACATTTTGTCCTGGAGCAAAATTATGTCTTTACTTGTTTTTGGCAGATAATCAACATTATCCACTAACTTGTGTTGCTATCAGTACAGCAGGTGAGCAGATGGATAGCAGGAACAATTTGATAGATGCAGAGTTCAGGAAGAACAGGCAGCTGCTCTGAGCCATACTCACACCAGGTGAGGACTTGAGGGGAGATAACAATGACTGCACAGGGCTTGCTTTCTTGGCAAAAACTGTTATTTGGCATGGAAGAAGCAATTTCAATATGTTGGTTGATGACTCTACAATGGAGACTCACACTTATTACAGGGATGAGCTTTATCCAATAGATTTTCCAGGAGCCTTGAAATATAGATTTCTCAGTAGACACATTTGCTCAGGAAATTTTCACTTCTTATGTTTGCACTAGAACTCCTCTGTTATTTTCCTTGGAGTCACTGTGACAATGTGAAGATGTAGATGATTTAAAAGGATTTTTTTTTTAGTTGATAAGATTTTAGTCACCCTTAATTTTCTATCTGTGGTGCTGAGTTTCAACACCTGAGAATCAAGTTAAGTTTTATCATTGCTTTCCTGTAATCAAGTCTCAATTACGACTGCTTTTCAGTATTATTTTTTTATATACTCTAAACAACTGTAGGAAAGCTCTAAATAAAAAATAAATAAATAAATAAATAAACTGTCCCTATTTTGTGGAGCATTTAAAAACGTAAAGGTTCATGAAAAAATATATACAAAAAGCTTTTTTCATATATAAGGCTTTCCAAAGTCAGTGTCTTGGATCACAGGGGCTCAGAATCTCAAAGGACTGCCCAATAATAAAAGTAAGAAATTGTTGAATAATCATAAAATTTAGAGTGTTTAAGAAAAATAAAAATAAATATATGAAATGATATGGCAGTATTCAAATTATTGTAATTTTTAAAAAGATATTTATTTATATATAGAGAAAGAGACAGAGAGAGGGTGCATGTGAGCAGGGGGTAGGGGCAGAGGGACAGAGACAATCTCAAGCAGACTACCTGCTGAGTATGTACCCCCTCAAACAGGACTCTATCTCATGACCCTGAGATCATGACCTGAACCAAAATCAAGAATCCGATGCTTAACCGCTGAGCCACCTAGGCCCCCCATCAAATTATTGTAATTTAAAATATTATATTATTATATAATATATATAGTTATTATAGTATAAAAAATTAAGCAGACTCAATATATTTATTATATTATATAAAAAATTAAACTGACTCAATCTTCTATCTACATCACTCCAATAAAATCATTCTTGTCAAGATCGCCAAACCTTCAGTTTCCCAATTCCATTGATCAATTACTCAGTCCTCTTCTTAACTTCTTACTCAAGCAATTGAGAGACTGAATCCCTCCTCTCTGAAAAGTTAACAAAAGCAGGTGGACTGCACAGGTGGAGAGAATGTTAAAACCTGTAGAAACATATGCAAGGTGATACTTTTTCATTGTTTTTTACTCCCTCTGTTCCTTTTACAGCCTTGGCCTGAGGGTCTCATCTTGGGACTGCATGGGAGAACAATGGTGTGAGTAGCTGAAATTCTAAAAGAATCTGAACTTCTTTGCCAGAGGTACCCGTAAATATTGGTCTGCGGACCAGAGAGTATGGGGAAAATCTCAAAGAAAAGTGATCTGAAGAAGGAGATTTTCTGGTTTTGTACATGTTCCCCCCAAAACCTTAGGCTCACCCATCTGAGCTGTGTATGTGAAGGATAGACCCTAGAGTCATAGAAAAAGGCTTCAGAACTGAACTAAGATTTAAACCATGATCCAAGTCCTTGACAAATTCCTGAGTGGAGAAATGTGTTGAACAGAACCAAAGTAGCATAATAAAGCCTTGACAGCAGCCACTTCTCACAAAAGGCAAGACAGAATTTGCAATCTAAAGGTAATTGTCTGCTAAAACTGGCGAAGAAACAGAAACAAAACAAAATCAACATTTTTTACAAGATTGCAACAGGACCCAGATTCCAAGCAACTTAATATTCGAAATGTCAGGATACAGTTCAAAACTTCTTGACATACAAAGAACCAGGAAAATGTGACCAATTCTGAAATGAAAAAACAATCAACAGATGTCAATCTTCAGATGACTCAAAACCTGGAATTGCCACAAAAAGATTTAAAACAGCTATTGTAACTATGCTACATGAATTAAAGGTAAATACAAATGAAATGAATGAAAATATATATGTTCTCAGCAGAGATATAAAAATCATAAGGAAGACAGTACAGAGGTTCCTTAAGAAATTAAAAATGGAATTACCATATCATTCAGCAACCTTCTGGGTATATAGCCAAAAGCATTGACATCAGAGACCTCAAATAAATGTTGCTCCCTGTATATTATAGCATCATTCATAATAATCAAGATGGGAAACAAACCAAATGTCCATCAACAAATGAGTGGATAAAGATAATGCGGTATATACATACAAAGGAATGTTATTTAATCTTTTAAAAAAGTATATTTTGCAGTGTGAAACAACATGGATATATCTGGAGGAAATTATGCTATGTGAAATAAGCCAGTCACAGAAGAACAAATATAACATGATTCTACTCACATGAGATATCTAAGATAGTCAACCCATAGAAAGAGAAAATAAAATGATAGTTGCCAGGGGCTGGGAAAAGAGAAAATGGGACCTTGCTGTTCAAGAGATAAGAAGTTTCAGTTACACAAGATGAATAAATTCTAGAAATCTGCTGTATAGTGTAGGGCCAATAGTTAACAATACTGTATATGTATTTTATTTGTTAAAAGGTAGATTTCATGTTAAGTATTCTTGCCATATTTTTTTTAAAAAAGAACCAACTGGAAGTAGTAGATGAAAATTACAATAGTCAAAATACAATTTACTAGATGATGAATGGAGATAATAAGGAAAGAAGCAGTGATCTTCAGTAAGTTAACAGAAATTATCCAATCAAATGAAAAAACAAAAAAGATAAAAAAAAACTGTACAGAGCCTCAGGTACATACAGGATAATTTTTAAATGTTTAAAGTTTATTCATTGGAATTCTAGGAAAAGAGATAGTGGGGCAGAAAGATATGTTTGTAGAAATAATGATGGAAAACTTCACAAATGTGGTAAAAGACATCAGCTTAAAGACTAAAGAAGTCTAATTCAAGAAGCAAATTTCAAAAAAAGGATAAATTCAAAGAAAATCATTCTTAGGCACACATTATAATCAAGCCTTGAAAACCAAAAATAAAGAAAAATATTCAAAAGCAGCTAGAGAAAAATAGACTGCATAGAGGGGAATAATGATTTGAATAACTATGGATTTCTCATCAGAAATCAAGAGACCAGGAAACAGTTGAATAGATATATTTAAGTTGATGAAAGAAAATATCTGTGAAGCTAGAATTCTGTATCCCTGTGTATATATGTGTATCTATCTATATCTGTATGTATAACATCTATGTTTCTCTCTCTCTCTCTCTCTCTATATATATATATATATATATATATATATATATATATATATATATATATCTCATATACTTCTCTTTCAGTCCCTCAGGAATTAAGTGAAATAAATCCACTATTAAAAAATGAAGTAATTTGTTAGAAAACTTGCTCTAAAAGAAATGCTAAAGGAAGTTCTTCATGCAAGTTCTTCAAATAAGTCTGTAAAGCACAAGGCCAACATAAATCAATAAATTATATTTTTGGTTACTTGGGTATGTGGAGGTTGTCTATTTGGATTTTGTGGTGTGTAATTATAAGAGCAATAAAATACATTAAAAACTTAGGCATAAATCTAATAAAATATATGTAGGACTTATATGCTATAAAAACAAATCACTAATGAAAAATTAAAGAAGACTTAAGTAATTGAAATATATATCATGTTTGTGGATCGGAAGATTATATATTGTTAGAATATCAATTTCAACACTTGGGTCTTTACATTCAATGTAAAACCAATCAAAATCCTATTAAGACTTTTTGTGGAGTTTTATAAGCTATTTTTAAGGTTTATATGAATACTCAATGGAAGTAGAATAGCCAAAACAATTAAAAAATAAGGCAGGAAACTCATACTACCAAATTTCAGGATGTATTTTAAAGTTATGTCTATCACAATGGTGTATATTAATGAAAGAATATGAGATAAAAGCTACAGAATACAATTCTAGGACTAGACCTGAAGATATATAGCTAGTTGATTTTCAACAAAGGTGTTTATACAATTCAATGAATATAGGATAATTTTTCAACAAATGATGTTGTAATAATTGGATATCCATAAACAACAACAGAAATAACAACATCTTTCACAAAAATTAACTCAAAATGATCATAGACCTAAATCTATAAAACTACTAGAAGAAAACATATGAGGAAATTCTCATGACATTTGATGAAGCAAATATTTCTGAGACCTATTAGTAAAGTGCAATCTATTATAAAAATCTATAAATTCATTATTTATGGGAAACAACAAAGATAAAAGATTCTTAGAGAAAATAACTGAGAAATTGTACTTAATAAAAATTAAGATTTAAAAAAAATTAACATTTTTATGAGAGAATAAAAAGGTGAAAATGTTTGGGGAAATTATTTGCAAAACACATATCTGATAAAGTACTTGTATCAAGAATATGTAAAGACTTCTTCAAATCTCAGTAGTAAGAAAATCAGCAACCCTTTAAAATTAATTGGCCAAAGATGAACAGTTACCACTACAGAAAAGATATATAGATGATAAATAAACCCCACTACTGAATTGGTAGTGGATAAGATAAGCAGAATAAAACAAAACTGGATTAACTATCTCTGTGGAATACCTAAGGGTTCATTAGTTTGGAACATGTCAAGATATTTCCTGTGCATAATGCTTTTGGTTTACTATTAGACTTTGGTAGAGATTTAATGTTTAACATCAGGTTGGGATGCTACATTCCCATACGAACTGGGCTGCCCATAATGAATGTAGTGTTATCATACCCTTCAAGCCATGGCACTGGAAATGCACCTAAACTCTCCATCATCAAGTATAAGAGCTGTATCTAAGATTGTTATTGAAAGCACATGCGAATTTCGAATTTCGGGAACAACTGACTTTGACTCCCATGAGTCCTAGTTCTGCTACTTTGTTCATTCTCTATGGCTACAATTTCTCAAAGAGATCTCTATAAAACCACTGATGGAGTGAGGAAAAACAAAACAAAAATGAGACCCAGAAAACAGATCATTCTGCACAATATACTAGCACTATCTGAAAGTGGCACAACAGCACTAAAGCATCACGTATAGAAGGACCCGAAGAATAGTGGCTAAGAATTTAAGAGAAATGAGATTGAAATTGCTAAGAAGATCTGAGGAAAAAAAATACATGAATAGGCCTCAGAATTGGAACAAAGTGGGATCCCTGGGTGGCGCAGCGGTTTAGCGCCTGCCTTTGGCCCAGGGCGCGATCCTGGAGACCCGGGATCGAATCCCACATCAGGCATCCCGGTGCATGGAGCCTGCTTCTCCCTCTGCCTATGTCTCTGCCTCTCTCTCTCTCACTGTGTGCCTATCATAAATAAATAAATAAATAAATTTCTTCTCAATGTGAATATTCACCAAACAGCAACTACTATAGAGAGAGATTCTCAGTAATTTGTTAGACAAGATGACCTATTTTTTGGACGTCTGCCAGACTGCTTTCCCACACATTCCTTAAGTGTGAGCTCCTTAGCATGGGGTTTTGCCTACTAATTTTGATCTGGCTAGCCAGTGAAGAAATGATACTTCTGGAGAATATGCCAGCCACCACAAGAGAGGATGTTTACTATAGCCTGAAACTTTCATGGCAGGAGCAATGATTTCTCTTTCTAAAGACATTCAGTTTGGATATGGATTTCTCATCACAATCTGGAATGCTTATCCCAATGCACCATTAATGAACTTATAGGTAACATCCAGTATCACAGAACATACGTAGCATATCCTCTGATCAGGGAATTCATCAAAAGTGAGTGAACTTTGGCAATGTGCTTTTATCCATCAAATTTATTATTGTTATAATATCTATTATCTGACTACTGACCTAATATAACAATGAGATGGCTATCAGAGACTCAGTTAAGATGCTGGCTGTGACAGCATCTATCAAGTGGAGTATTTTCTTTTAAGTTGTAAAATGTTCTGAATTCATGATCAGCATATCATATTTCTCTCATAGCAGCATACTTAAGTCCAGGAGTCAAGGCGTGGAAATGGAAGTGACTTTGTCACTGTAAATGTAATAATTCACTGCAAAATGTTTTCTTCCCATCCCTACAAATTCAGGCTTTTCTGGTTCCCAAAGGAGGATTGTTCTAACTAGGGAACTCAACACAAATTCCACTGAATTGGAAGATTACTTATGTCTTGGTCACTTTAGAACCAAGAGGCACATATAGGATTTGATATACTGGCTGGTCTGATAGATCTTGATTATCCAAGGGAGATGGGATTGCTAATATAAAATGAGGTCAAGAATGACTATACCTGGAACCAGCGATGTGTCCTAGTACTTCCAAATCCATTGATAAAGATAGATAAGAAACTATAGCAATTGCATACAGGCAAGACTATTAATGCCAAAATGTCTTCAGAAATGATAATATGGGTCATCTCCTCTCTCTCTGCCAGATAAATAACCATGACCATTTGAGGTGCTGAGGGCAAAGAGAATATTGAAAGGTAAGGAAAAGAAAAAAAAAAAAAAGAAAGGTAAGGAAAAGGAAGTTATAAATATCAACTGTGGTCACTGTGGTCACAGGACAAAAAGAAATGAAGACGGTCGCAATTATGCACTTTTTCTTTGCTTTGATTTATATATATAATATATATTATTTAATATTTATATATTTAATATTTATATATTAAATAATCGTATCCCTTTATTCTGTTTCCCTGCAATTTAGCAAAAGGTGTGTTAATGGTTAACCATATTTCAGCATTTAAATGAGAAGATATCAAAAGAAGGCTGTGATTTTGCTATGACAGGTATGAAAAGTCTCAAGGGGATTGATAACAATGACGCAAAGGTTTTGTATCTTCCCATTTGAATTACCTGTTGGCAACTTGCTATCACCACTACCTCCTTCTAAGGTTGCAGGGACAAGATGGTAAGTACATTTCCCAAAATCCATTTTTCTGTAAAGTTCCAGGATAGATTTTGCCAAAAAAAGGTACTTGAGTTACATAGTGAACGTAGAAAAGAAGTCATTTTCTTCTGAAGTCATCTAGACAGATGTGAGATTCCTTATGGCTTCCCCAAAAGCTCCTGAGAACCATCTACCTCACCATTTAGAATAAACCAGATGACGAGAAATCAAGAGATTTCTCCTTCCTCTGTCCCCCACAAGCCTCTGAGGTGAACCTACCTTAAAGCTATATGCTGCATTCTTTTACTGTATTCTTTGACCTCTATGGCAGTTTCTCTGATCTTCAGTAATGATTTAATGGTTTCCTGACTTGACTTTAGCATACCCAACTCTTCCTCTTAGCTGCTAATTCCTATACTAAACTACATTCCCGTATTACATAAACTGGTCTATGGGTTTGTTGTCATTTTCTTTGTTCCTTTTTTTTTTTTTTTTTTGACTCTTGACCAAAAGCTGCTTCAAAATTCTGTGGTAGAGTTTGTCAGAGCATGTCAGTTAACACAGAGCCAATTAGTCCTAAGGTGGTGAGCATGTGCAGATCGCTACCAGTTTAATCAATACATTTGAAAGAAGTCAAGTTGATTGCTGAAAATAATTAAAAACAAACAAAACCCTGATTTTTTTTTATTCCAGTTTTCACAATATCTGTATATTTTTGGAGATTCTGCTTCCCAAAATACTACTTGGAAATATCTTGTTAAAAAACAAAATTCAGTCAGGTAAATTCGAAGATCTAACTGGATTTATTATATGACTCATGAAATGGACAGCATTTCATCCAGCAAGTAGAAGGGAACTCTGAGTTCTACAAAATGGAGGGGCTTTTTAGGAAGGAAGGTAGGGCAAGAAATTTATTAGCAGAAGAAGAGGATCGTTCCAGGTGAGGTTACTTTCCCTTAGCAGGAAAAGTGGAGGATTTTATCTTCCTTTGGGTGGGGGATGGAGAGGGTTCAAGGGGCAGATTATCTCATTGGTGCTCATCAGAAAATTCCTGAATGACTGGTTAAGACTTACATTTTTAAGGAAGATTGAACCTGCAATTAGATTAGGTCTTAAGCCAATTTGATGACTTGACTATGTGAT
Source organism: Nyctereutes procyonoides (assembly GCF_905146905.1). NCBI lineage: Eukaryota > Metazoa > Chordata > Mammalia > Carnivora > Canidae > Nyctereutes > Nyctereutes procyonoides. The sequence goes on from NW_026575121.1 coordinate 22,339,622, forward strand.
GCCTTTTTGGGCTTGTGGTTTTCTTTTTAACAATATGAGCATCTGTTGTTGGGTCAAGGCAAGTCATTTGTTTAGACAAAGTGGAATGGGGTATTGGTTTATCTGGGTGTCTTGTTTGACTAGGGAAATTGTGGTTGAAATGGATAATTATAGGGCCTACCAGCTAAGAACCTTTCCACATATCTTGTTTAGAAGAAATAATTTTAGATATAAAAATAAATGGTGACAAAGGCAAACTATAATTCTTTGCCACTTATTTGATACATTTATAAAATCAGGGTAAAAATAGCGCCTGATGTTGTGAAAATGTAAAGATAAAGTACTTAAAGATAGATTACACAGCGCCTGTTGTAAATATGTAATACATTCTAATTTACTAGGAAGCAGCAAGATTTTAGGGACTGAGTTCATGCTTGCTAGCATTTTATGAGAAATTCAACAGTGACATCCTTTTTTGAATTTGTTAAGCAATCCAGAAAAATCTTGTATTTGTATTGACTTCATTTATTTCACTTATTTTGGTTATCATTAGATTGTTGAAATAAGACTCCTTCTGAGCCTTCTAATGCTAGTCTTTGTCTCATAGTCCTCTCAGCCAGGGCCAAAGTTCCTGGAATGCTTCAATTGTGTATGATCATCTCCTAACATAATTGGTGTCTATCTCAATTTGAATTAAGTGTTTGCATTGGCTGGCAGAAATTCAAAGAACTAAATGGTTTGTTTTGTGGGGAAAAAGCAGATGTGAAATAATCCTTAAAATAAGCAACATGATGCTTTCTTGTTAATGTAGTATAAAGATAATTATGAAAAATATTTTTAAAAATCTACTTGTTTCTTGGAATCTTATAAGAAAAAATGACTTCTACTTTATTTAGAAGTAAAAATTTGCTAAATTAACTAAAATTACATTTCAGCATATGCTAATACCAACACTAACTCCACACAAGTAGAGGAAACTCAAAAATACATTTTGATGACCATAATACAGACTACATTAAGAATTCATTGCTGAGCTCTATTTAATGTCTAGTTTGCTTATATCAGAAAGCTCACCCAGCCTTGCACAGTTTTTAAATAAAATGTATAGGATGTATTTTTTTCACTAAAGTGTAAGAACTATAATGAGGTCAAATAAGACTGTGCAGAAGAATTAAATATAATAGAAAATAGACAATATTGGTATTAATTAAAAGTAGTTTAAGCAATATTTTTGATCTGGAAAATATATTGTGTCTCCAAATAGTACTTTTCTTTTTTTCTTTCTTTCTTTTTCTTTCTTCTTTTCTTTCTTTCTCTTTCTCTCTTTCTTATTTTCTTTTTCTTTCTTTCTTTCATTTTCTTTCTTTCTTCTTTCTTTCTTTCTTTCTTTCTTTCTTCTTTCTTTCTATTTTCTTTCTTTCTTTCTTTCTTTCTTTCTTTCTTTCTTTCTTTCTTTCTTTCTTTCTTTCTTTCTTTCTTTCTTAACTTATTTATTTATTTAAGAGAGAGTGCAAGCTCCAGCAGGGGTGGAACAGAGGGGAAAGGAAAGGAACAAGCAGGTTCCATGCTGAGTACCATGTCAGGCTCCAACACAAGATCCTGAGATCATGAGCTCAGTTGAAATCAAGAGTGGAAAGTTTAACCGACTGAGCCACCAAGTTGCCCCTCAAATAGTAGTTTTCAAATATTAATCATTGTATATTTCTTACCTTTTGTTCTCACATCCAATCAGCCATCTATTCTGTTATTTCCATGTTTGTCTCTTTAGTACCTTAATTCTGATTTTCATCATCACACTTGAAACCCTACAGTAATATTCCAGTTGCTTTTCTTCCCTCCAATTATCACTCCATTTGAATCCATTTGACCGGCTCTAAGATTAATTTTTCTAAAATAATAATTTTATTATCATAATTATCTGGTGATGGCCTTTAAATAGTTCCATTGTTTTTGCTCTTTATTTCTCTTTAGCTGTTTTGACTCTCTCAGACTTCACCTGTGCCCTACTCTTTGTGGACCAAGCTGCTAGTCTTTGGTGGACTTTGGAGTAAGACAGACCTGATTTGACAGCTTGGTTTACCTTTTGGAAAAAAAAAAAAGGTTTTACTTATTTGAGAGAGAGAAAAAGAAAGAGAGAGAGAGAGAGCATGGGTATGCACCTGCAAGCAGGAGCTGAGGGAGGGGGCAGAGGGAGAAGGAGACTCCCGGATGAGCAGGAAGCCCTAAGCCCTACTTGGAGGTGACCTGGCGCTTGATTCCAGGACCCTGGGATCATGACCTGAGCCAAAGGTAGACAATTAATAGACTGAACTACCCAAGTGCCCTTTGGTTTACCTTTAAACTGTTATTTTGTTGAGTTCTTCAGGCTAAGTATTATATGATTTTTCTGCTAACTGGGAGAAAAATAATATGTATGCCTTAAAAGACTGCTGTGAGAATTAAAATGAAATAAGCATATGCTGGCTCGGTGCCTGGCAAGTAAATAAACATTAACTATTTAAAGTATAATTTGGTCTAAAATTTTTTAAAAAGCTTAATGTAACTCAATGTTTCAGAAGACAGCCCTTGTCCTTGATTGGTCATATATAACCAAACTTTGCTCTGGCTTTTCTGGTCAAATTACTCTCTCTTGGGCAGCCCCGGTGGCTCAGCGGTTTAGCCCGCCTTCGGCCCAGGGCGTGATCCTGGAGACCCGAGATCGAGTCCCGCATCAGGCTCCCTGCTTCTCCCTCTGCCTGTGTCTCTGCCTCTCTCTCAATCTCTTTGTCTCTGAATAAATAAATAAATAAAATATTTTAAAAATCTTAAAAAAATTTAAAAAAATAAATTACTCTCTGTTATGCTTTCTCTTCCAGGAACAACCGCTAAACCTATTAGAAAATTCCAAAACTCTGTACTCTCCCACATAGGAAGCAGGTAGCTAACTCAGATCTTGCGAACCACATGGAATTTTCAGTTTGGTTTTACCACCCCTCCAAAATCTTCCCCACCCTGATTGCATCTTGTTTTCACTACTTCCCAATGTTCAGATCTTGTCATTCCAATCACGTTGACACATGTCATCTATTACGGACTGAATATTTGTGTCTCCCTATAATTTAAAATATTGGGTGCTACAAATATAAACTGAAGGAGTAAACTTATTAAACCATTTGAGCCTGTGATTGGTTGGTGTTTTCCTGTCATTTTCAAGAGCCTAAGTATGTCTGGGGGTGGGGGGTGGGGCAGATGTCAAAACACTTGTCCAATTTTAAAATGTCACAAACTTGAGCTGGTTTCAAAAAAAAAAGTATGTCGAAATCTTAATCTTAATTGATTGTTTTATAAAATGTGGATAATAAAGTACATTTCTGTGAAGAAAATTTCTTAAATTATTGATTTTTTTCCTTGATTTTAATCTTAAATGCAGAATTACCAGGCATTTTGGAGCATGACGTTTATTATATATTACTAGATCTGTATTTAGAAAATTTCTACCAATTTGTACTCAAAAAACATTGAAATTGCCACTTAAAAAAATCTTTGCTAGTTTGGTATTTGTAACAATTATTTCACTACTTTTTAAATTTCATTTTTCTATAATTACATGTGACAAATGCTAATAAACATTTATTTTTCAGTACATTTTCTAAACATACTTCAGACCAGTCTTTCTATCTCTTTTCACAAAAAGCTTTCATTAAATTTAGTTGTAATTACATGAAACTTATGAATGGTTTAGAAATAACTGACAAATTTATTATAATATCTATTTAAGTTTTTATTCAGCACTTTACATTTGTATGCCTTAAAGAGTCTATACATTTATTTGTTTGCTCATAGTGTGTATATTGTATTTTTTTATTCTGCATATCATTCCACCCCAGTTTTAGAAATCATTTAAGATATCTTACATTAATATATTCAACAAAGATGAAATAAAATATTTTAAAGAAGAAATTATAGAAGTCACAAGTTTCAGTGTAAAGAACCACATGGACAATGCATCACATGTCTTTATGATACACGACATTTCTTAATATGATGTAGTTGTTAAAAAGAAAACCACAGGCCTAAAATGGCATCACTTCGGCTAAGGTCCCAAGTCAATAAACCAAGATTTAAGACCTGCAGTTTCAACTCCCCTGAAATGTAACTTTGAACCAGTCAACATTTTTCTAGAAGAAAATTTCCTGTAGGAAGGACATCTTGCCTAAAACAATAGATTCTTTGCTAATAATTTCCTTTGTTGCATTCCCTTTTTACCTTTGAAAATCTTCTCTGTAGCTGTTTAGAGCTCCCATCTACTTGCTAGGAGGGATACTGCTCAATTCTTGAATTGCATAATAAAGCCAACTGGATCTTTAAAATTTACTCTTTTGTGTTTGTTGTTGTTGTTGTTGTTGTTGTTGTTGTTCTTGAACACAGTATAGTAGACTCAGTGAAGATTCAAGTCCTAGATTATTCAGGAGACTTTTAAACCCACTCTTACTGTGCTCTCTTCTGTAATTTTTAGCAAAATATTTAAATTCTCTAAGATTTTTCCTCATTTATAACATGGGAATAATAAAAGCTATAAACTGTTATTAAGGCATTATAAATCTTTTATGAGGATTAAGTGAAATCAATAATGTAAAATGTTAGAGAAGGAACAATCAATAGAATTTAGCTATTAATAATTGTTATTAGTCTATTTCCCTAAATGTTTTCCTTTGCACTTCTTTTTAGAATATGAGCCTCCACCTCTCCCCTTCACATGCTGCCACTTAACCCTACTTAATAATTATAAAGCTCTTACTGCTTGGAGTGAAGTGAAGCTAACTTGCAAACAGGTTTTTATTTCCTGACTCAGTCAAGGGTCTATGCTTTAGCTATAACAAATGCAGTGAATCTTGGACATTTGATGTAAAGGGATTATAATCTATACTTTTTACCTGAAAATGCATGGAGAAAGTTAAAAGTAACACAGTTTATAATGTCCAGAAGGTTAGACTATATCAATCTTCAGAAAAAACTTAAGTATTGCTATGGTGGAGTTCAGAGATTTCTTTTTTTGAGGGGTGGGTGTCATAATGTGAAGACAGCATGTATTTCAACAAGCAATATCCTCAACAACATCCATTCATTCTGCAGCACAGCAACAGGTCCCTTAAAACTGCTTCCTAGAAATTCCATCTCTGTAGACTGATATGATGACAATGGAAAAATCAATAAAAGTAATTCTAAAAGAACCACATAAGACATGTGGTTCATGTAAGTTCTTAGTTCTTTGCTGATATAACTTAATTCAGAGCCATTCTGTCTTCTTTTCCATGTAGTTTCCAACATTTTATTTTTGTTGAAGTTATATCTACGTATTATATGTGTATTTTTTAAGTGCCAGTAAAAGTACAGTGCATAAAGGGATGTCCTTGCCCTTGAGAAACTCACAGTCTAGTAGGGAAGTCGGAACTGTGAAGACATGATCCCAACACAATGCCTTAAAAGCTATCGGTTATTAACACCATACTTGGCTCACAAAGAGGGAGCAGCTTCTGCCCTGTGGTGCAAATGGATAAGATTTCACAGAGGAGGTGACAGCTGAGCTTCAGTCTTCAAAGATGAGTAAGAGTTTTGTGGGCAGAGGAAAAAGTAGGTCTCCTGGCAAATAGCGGCACTTTACTTACTCTTCTGGAAAAAATACGCTTAGGTTTTTCTTAGAACCTATAAGAATTATATGAAGTTATCGACATGACATAGATAGGAGCTCTAGAATTTGATGTGCACCTAGAAAATACAGAAACAAAATTAAGGTGATGTATAGCTTATTTACATGTAATAGAAACAAGTCAATGGAAAGATTTCATTGGAATACAGTCTTTAGATGCTTAACAATAATTAATATTTAAAAAACTTTTTATTGAAATATAATATCCATATAGAAGCCTGCATATATCCTCATAGTACAACTTGATAAATTTTCATTAACTGAACACACTTGTGTAATCAGCACTCAGATCAAGAAACTGAATGTTATCAGCATTTCTGAAATACATTCAGAGTCCTTCTTATTCCACCTTAAAGTCACTATGCATTTCTTCAAGGCTACCATTATCCAGCCTTCTAGCATAGGTTGTTTTCACATTTATTTTTTTTTCATTTGACATAAAGGAAATCAAGCAAGACATATATATTGTGTGTGGCTTCTTTTGCTCAACATTTGGGTTTTGAAATGGATTTGGATTATTAAGTATAGCAATGGATGGTTTGTTCTCATCATTGTATAGTATTTTGTTCTATAATTTATTCACCATTTCCACTCTCAATAGGAATTTCTGTAGTTTTAAATTTGGGGCTATTCAGGGTAGTGCTGTCATGAACATTTAGTACTTATTTTCTGGCTAACATATGTATGTGTTTCTGATGGAAATATAGTTAGGAGTGAACTGCTACATCATGCGGTATACATATAATCACATTCATTTGACCTTTTGCTGCAGGTTCAAGCTCAATTTGTGGAAAGGGAGGTAATAAGAGTTTGGACAGAAATAGCCAGGAGATCAGTATTGACTGACACTTCACTCTCCACCTCTAATTCTCTTACTAAATGAAGTAACTATTTCCGTATATTGGATTATCTTCCAAGGGACTACTTAGCCTACAGAAAATCAGTCTGACTGGATCCTTTTACAAATGTGGTTTACAGTATCAGATGGACCCAACATGATAAGCCCAATCTCTCCCCATCCAGTCCACCACTAAGCCAAAAACCATTCTGCTTTGTGTGTGTGTGTGTGTGTGTATATACACACCCATATATATATACATATATAAATATATATATACATATATAAAATATGAATCCAGATGTTAAATTATATTCCGATGTGAATTTGGAAATAAACTGTGCACAAAAACAAAAGTAACATGAAATATTTTGAATTTAAACTGAGAAAATGAAGCGCTATATTGTTTTCTTGTAAAATATAATGAAGCATTCTTTTAAAAATGAGGTGATTCAGGGAACCCTGGGTGGCGCAGCGGTTTAGCGAATGCCTTTGGCTCAGGGCGCGATCCTGGAGACCCGGGATCGAATCCCACGTCGGGCTCCCTGCATGGAGCCTGCTTCTCCCTCTGCCTGTGTCTCTGGCTCTCTCTCTCTCTCTATCTCTGTGTGTGTGTGTGTGTGACTATCATAAATAAATAAACATTAAAAAAATAAAGTTTAAAAAAATGAGGTGATTCATTTGTATGTAGATCATAGACATATCTGTACACAGGATATATTTCTGTAACTGAGCCCTGGAAAAGATTCAGTTTGTGCTTGTTTAAAATAACTTTGATAATCATACAATGTGGTATGTAGCCACATTGGTAAATAACTATCAAGGTGGTATAAAAGAATAGAAGGGAGGTGAGGGAAGGCTAGGGTCAAGTAAAGCAGAAGGCAAGAAGATGGAGTAGATGGAAAAGTGACACAGAGTCTTAGAAAAACAATGTGTCGTTCGAATAAATAATTATTGCTCACCCACCACATTCAAGATTGTGTATTGGTAGATTTTATTAACAAATAAAAGCAACATCTGTTCACAAAAACTGCAAAATCAGTTGGAGAAAAAGCCATTGCAGTAAATGGCTTGGACACAAAACAGCTTGTGATGTGCTTTATGAGAGGGAGAGGGGCATGTGGGAGGTTCAGGTGGTTAAGGGTCTGCCTTCCACTTAGGTCATGATCCTGGAGTCCTAGGATTTAGTCCCATGGAGGGCTCCCTGCTCGGCATGGAGTCTGCTTGTCCCTCTCCCTCTCCCTCTGTGATCTGTTTCAAGTAAGTGTATAATATCTTAAAAAAAAAAAGAGGCGGGGCAAAGTACAATGAGTGCAGAAGGGTAGGAGGTAACAAGAGAATGTTGAGAGCACCTCACTAGCCAGTTTGTAAATATGTTTACAGCAGCTTTGTGGGAAAATGTGTAAAATTCTGATGGAAGCTATGTCATGAATAGCTGAGACTTAAAATCGAACAGGAGAGGATTTTGCCATTAATTCACAAGAGAAGAAATCTTGGTTTAGACTGAGGAGAACATTGTGAAATTTAAAAATATTTCAAAGTATAAATCTGGAATTCAGTCTTAAAACTTTGCCCTACCTCCTGGGTTAAGTATGCTGAAAACCTGAAGCCAGCAGGGGAGAAACTGAGGCAAGTGTCATGTTAACCATAAAATAATCAGAAAAATTGGAATTGATTAATTATCTGTGGCTTTGTGTTGTTGTTGTTGTTGTTGTTGTTGTTGTTGTTTTAAGTATATGAAGTCAATATTTCTAGGACAGTTGTTTTCAAGGTAAATTGATTAAAGGCTGAACAGGAAGATGATGATGATATGAAAGCAGCAGGAATTATATGTCATGCTAATGAAGTAAGAAAATGATTTTTTATGATCACCAATTATTACATTAATGAGGAAATTAATCAAATATGGGAAACAATTGGAAAACTGATGAGTGAATATGATTGACTATATTACATGGGTAATAAGTTATGACACAGAATAGGAAGTTTTTATATGTTTAGTGTTAGAATCTTATCCTGAATATCTGCCTTTAGGAAGGGAAAATTGGAAAATGATAATTGCTGAGAACTGAATGTTGATTTTCTGAATAATTTCAAGGTTTATTACCGATGGCCTGAAATATAATGATAAATGCAATTTTCTTTTTGGCACATAAAATGTTGACTTTTTAAAAGATTTTATTTATTTATGAGAGAGAGAGGAGAGAGAGAGAGAGAGAGAGAGAGAGAGAAAGGCAGAGAGAGAAGCAGGCTCCATGCAGGGAGCCCAACGTGGGACTCGATCCTGGGACTCAGGGATCACACCCTGAGCCAAAGGCAGATGCTCAACTTTTGAGCCACCCAGGCATCCCAAAATGTTGACTTTTTTATTGCATTTTAATCAACTTCATCAGAATATAAGTTTTTTTAAAAGAAGGGATGGCAAATTATTATGTCTAGGATCTGGCACAATAGGATGAAAGCGTGATCATCTTGCAAGAAAGATCACTCCACTGAAGATAACTTAAGTGAAAATTTGTCATAAGGCCTTGAGGGCATCTTAAAGAATCAAAGGGAAAGAACAAATATTTAGTAATATTTTGTATTTTAGTAATATACTAGAACCAGGGTCAGGCAAAATTTTAATGTTCTTTTTGTATGTTAACACTGTGTATCTAAATTTATACTGAATTCTTTTCTCATTCTTTGGAAAACAGCTTTCTTTATCTATTTTGCCCCCCTGGTGAAACATTCTGCTCCAAGTGTTGCAGGACCATCCAGTCTAGGAGAGTTAACGTACACTTTTTGTAGCACCAATTTGAGTTTGCCCAGGAAGGGGCAACTATATGAATAAATTTAATACAGGTGCCCAATCCTGGGCCAATCAACTGTAGCCCGGAGGGAAGGGGGGGCAGCAATAGGTGGTTCGAACTTGGTGCCTGCCCAAAGAACAAACATTTATAAAGGAAGGAACAATACCTTATTGTGAGTGTGTTAAATGGATAAAAAGAAAGTCATATTCAGTTTTCCTCTGGTAATTCATTTATTCTACTTGGGCAGACATTTTTAGTATCCAAGCTGTTTTATGAGCAACATAATTAATAAAAGAGCCAAAGTTATTTAGGATTAAAGGAGACCACTAGATTTTTCTTTTATCCTCAAGCTATTTGACTAGAAGAACTAGATGCTTAGATGTTCAAATCACACCCCTTCCACTTGCTAGTTTTACATGCTTTGGATATGTTTTTTCCCTCCATAAGACACATTTCTGCATCTGTAAAATGGGATTAATAATTGACATTAAGTATCTATTAGTGTTATTGTATAGATGAAACAAGATATTTCCTGAAAAGTGCTTCACATGATGACTAGAATGCTTTAGTACTGTGTTATTCTTATGACTTTTATTCTTCTCATTAGACAATTGCTTTAGTTTTCTATAGTGCTATGCCAAATTACCACAAACTTAGTGGCTTAAAAACAATGTAAATTATCTTAGAGGAGGTCAGAACTCTGAAACAGGTTTCACTGAGTACAAATGGAACTGTCAGCAGGGCTGTAGTACTGGGGCAACTGGAAGAACATTTCATTGAATTTCCCAGCTTCCAGAAGCCAGCTACCTGCACCCCTCAACTCATGACCCCTTCCTCCATCATCAAACCTAACAATGTTACATCTCCAATTTCTCTCTCACACCCATACACTCCTACCCTCCTTACATAAGGACCTTTGTGATTAAATTGAGTCCACCTAGATAACCCCAGGATAATCTCCCATCTAAAATTCTTAATCACTTTTGCTGTGTAAGTTAGCATATTCACAAGGATTAAGATGTGGATTCATTTTAGGAGGCAATATTTTGCCTACCACAATAATAATGTTCCTTCGACAGTAAGTATTTATTTTATAAAACTTCCTCTATGAAGATGTCAGTTGGTTCTAAATCAATTTTTGGTCTACAAATTTATTTCCTAACTAAAGAGAATATAGTAATGGAAGAGAAAATACTAACAAAGTCAGATCTATGGAATAAAAATAATAAAATTATTGATGCTGGCATTAAACTATTATGAAAATATTTCTCAAGCATATATTCATGAGTATCTTTTGATATTATGTTAATACATACAAAACAAGTTATAGGCAGGTACACCATGTTGCAGAAAATATTATTCCAAACAAGGTACTTCTCACTTACAAGTTGTTCTTTATCATGTACCGATGTGTGGAATTATATTACCAATGACCTATATATTGCTTTAAGAAGATCAAATTAGTTGATAATATATAAACAACAAAAAAACTATTCTAAGCATATTGTGAACACATATTTTTAATTTTGTTAAATTCTGTTAAAATAAATTTAGGTTAAAAGAAAGACTATTTAGAAACCCTTGCTTCTTAGTTCCAGAATTGTTTAGAATATGAGAACAAATCTGCAGCCTCCAGAATGTTTTTCCTTTATATCATTTTATATCACATGTAAAACAATTTTGCTCTTGAGTGAAGAAAACGGAAACTGTCTGGCTCTTTACAACTGAGGCAATGCTTTCTGATTTACTGTTAGATGCAAAGTAAAATTCAAAAGCAAGTTTTTTATTTAAACTGACTAATAAAAAGAAAGTACATAGGTCTAAGATGAGTTGTTAGTTTGGTCTTTTTTCCACTGTTTTATGAGCTGATTCTAAATGTTCATTCAGACTTGGATAAATCATTAATTATTACCCAGAGGATGCCTCCTATTGCAACACAAATGTCCAGAATTTAGTCTTTCTAACTGGGCCTCTCAGGTGAGTCAAATTCTGACTGGCTTTAAAGTTTAAGCTTAAACTAGTTTGATTTGATTTAATCTTGGATTATGTGAAAGATCATTGATTTTTCTGACTGTGTGACTTTTGTTTTGTTTCCAATTTTGACAGTACTTTGAGATGGCTTTTCCTCCAAAAGCACTCCATAAAATGAAGTTGTGGTAAAAAAGCCTTGCTTTAAGGTTACCTGGTGATATCCCCACATGACATTTGCTTTAAAAGAATTCTGTGAGAAATAAACAGCCTTGCCAAAAGGAAAATCGCTCTTGAAAAAAAAAAAAAAAACCCTGCTACTGAAGATAAGCAAAAAGGATAATGAATGTTATAATCTCCAAAAATTACTGCTCTATTTATCAAAGTTTATATGTCAGATGAAGGGATAGTAGATTAAAAGAACTCACTTGTTTTTATGCACAAAGATGCCAAATTAAGTCCCCATTTTCTTGTGCTAAAACTTGATTAAGCTGTTCTGGACATACTCCTTTCCGAAGGTTAGAAAGGCAAATAAATAGTAGGTGAAAGGGTTATGTTTGATGACCTAACAATTGAAATGAATGAATATACAAACACATCATTTATTAAATCAACTGATATAAAACATGAGAGCCCATTTCGATTAAGAAGTTAAAGTAAAAAGAAAAAAAGAGGCTAAAGGAGAGTATTTAACTGAGGGTTTAATTTCTGAGTAGGCAATTTGATCATGGAGTTAACAAAATATTATAAATCACCCTTTATTAATAATTCCATTCAATTAACAATTTTTGGCAGATACAGTTCTAGGCCCCGAGAACAAATATGTAAAGGAGATTGAGGAGGTCCTCTTCCACATGAACCATAAAATTCATTGGAGAAAATGAATAATAAACAATTAATTTCAAATATAATGATTATGAAAACAGTAGAAAGAAATGCTATGGGACCACATGGCAAAACAGTCTAATCAATTGTTTCTACTTCATGGCCATTCAGATTTTTTAGTGTGATCTCCCACTATCCCTGAGGGTAGTAAGTAGGATGGTAAATGCTTCCTTTCTTCTTTCCTTTTTTTCCCCCTCCATTTCTTTTATCTATCTAGTCTCCCTTACATAAATATCTATGTAAAGTATGTACTCATCTTTCTCTGTTTGGAATGGGCACATCACAGGGAACACACAGACACAACTCTCTACCTTCACAGGGTTTAAAATAAACAAGGTTATGCAAATATTGAAGAAACAAATATTTGAATGATCAATTAATTAATTGCTGACAACTTATTTGAATGAGAAATACAAATTGCTATGAGAGAGAAAATTAATTAGTCTGAAGTGATACCTGAAAAATTGTTTTGAGGAGGTGACACTTAAATTGAAATTTTTTCAAGAATAGAAAAATAAAAGCTTTCCAGGCAGACAGAATAACAGCATATGTGAAGACCTCACCATAGGAAAGAGTTGGAAGAATTAAGAAGGCTGTTATGAAGAGTTCAAATCAGGAAGAGAGTAGGGAGGTGCTTCAAAGACACATGAACCTTTAATAGATGAGGATGCTAAGTACTGAAGAGGCAATTTAATACAGCATTTCATCATATGGTAATAAATGATAAGACTAGAGAGTATAGAAGCTGGAGATGATGGGAATAAAATGATACTTCAGAAGGCTGATCTGGTGACAGGAAGTAAGAAAGTATTAAGGTTTTTTGTGCCTATGTGCATAGGTTTTTACAGGTTTTCTGATCTGTAAAACACTGTGAAGATGGCATATATGTTTATAGACTTCCATATTATTAGTGTTTTTAGTCTTCACATATTTTTATAGAATTCAGTTTGTCTAGGCAATACCTCAGTATAGCCTTGGTGGAAATATCAAGGACCAATACCTGTTGATCCCTGATTGAAAGATACAGATATTCAATTGTGTTAGTTTATATAGGCTGATAGCTAAAATACAATCATATCACTAAAAAAAAAAGTGTGTGTCTGTGTGTGTGATTCCCTCTAGACCACCTCAAGAGAAAGAACTATGCCTCCTTTATTTTTGTGACTTCTTAAATATAACTGATATATAGGCCAATAGAACAGAACAGAATGCCCAGAAATCAACTCAAGCATACATAGTCAACCAATGTTTGACAAGAGTGCTAAGAATTCATAATGGGAAAGAGTAGTTTCTTCAATAAATGGTGTTGGAAAACTGGATGTCAACATACCAAAGAATGAAACTGGACCCTGTTCTCATGCCATCAATTCAAAACGGATTAAAGACTTAAATATAAGACCCAAAGCCACAAAAATCCTAGAAGAAAGCATAGGGAAAATTTTTATTGACACTGATCTTCGCAATGATCTATTGGATATGACACCAAAAGCACAGGCAACAAAAGCAAAAACAAGTGGGATCACATCAAACTAAAAAGCTTCTTCACAGCAAAGAAATCATTCAACAAAATGAAAAGGCAACCTATCAGAGAAAAATTGCAAGCCATATATCTGATAATGGGCTAATATACAAAATAGTCACAGAACTCCTACAAGCTAAAAACAGCAAAACCAAAGATGAAAATGAAAACAGTTTTTTTTTGTTTTGACATTTTTTAATGTCAGAAAACAATAATAATTTTCATCATTGATGATTAAAATTACTTTGTGCAGTTTCAACTTGCATGACAATTTTTAGGGTCCTGGACTACTATCCAAAGCAAAAAAAAAAAAAAAAAAAAAAGCTTTTTCACAGCGGGTTTGCTGCCAGAACACAGGTGTTGTGAAAACCATCGCTAAGCCTAAACCAAAATGGGAAAGGAAAAGACTCACATCAACATCGTCATCATTGGCCATGTAGACTTGCCCAAGTCTACCACTACTGGCCATCTGACCTACAAATGTGGTGGGATCGACAAAAGAACTATCAAAAAATTTGAGAAGGAGGCTGCTGAGATGGGAAAAGGCTCCTTCAAGTATGCCTGGGCCTTAGATAAACTGAAAGCCGAACGTGAATGTGGTATCACCATTGATATTTCCCTGTGGAAATTCGAGACCAGCAAGTATTATATGACAATCATTGATGCCCCAAGACACAGTGACTTTATCAAAAACATGATTACATCTCAGGCTGTGCTGTCCTGATTGTTGCTGCTGGTGTTGGTGAATTTGAAGCAGGTATCTCCAAGAATGGGCAGACCCGTGAGCATGCCCTTCTGACTTACACGCTGTGTGTAAAACAACTAATTGTTGGTGTTAACAAAATGGATTCCACTGAGCAACCCTACAGCCAGAAGAGATAGGAGGAAATAGTTAAGGAAGTCAGCACCTACATTAAGAAATTTGGCTACAACCCCAATAACAGTAGCATTTGTGCCAATTTCTAGTTGGAATGGTGACAACATGTGGAGCCAAGTTCTAACATGCCTTGGTTCAAGGGATGGAAAGTCACCTGTAAAGATGGGAATGCCAGTGGAACCACAGTGCTTGAAGCTCTGGATTGCATCCTGCCACCATCTCGTCCAACTGATAAGCCCTTGTGTCTGGCCCTCCAGAATGTCTACAAAATTGGTGGGATTGGTACTGTCCCAATGGGCTGAGTGGAGACTGGTGTTCTTAAACCTGGCATGGTGGTCACCTTTGCTCCGGTCATTGTTACAACTGAAGTGAAGTCTGTTGAAATGCACCATGAAGTTTTGAGTGAGGCTCTTCCTGGGGACAATGTGGGCTTCAATGTCAAGAATGTATCTGTCAAAGATGTTCATTGTGGCAATGTGACTGGTGACAGCAAAAATGACCCACCAATAGAAGCAGCTGGTTTCATGGCTCAGGCGATTATCCTGAACCATCCAGGCCAAATCAGTGCTGGATATGCACCTGTGCTGGATTGTCACACAGCTCACATTGCTTGTAAGTTTGCTGAGCTGAAGAAGAAGATAGATCATCGTTCGAGAAAAAAGCTAGAAGACGGTCCCAAGTTCTTGAAATCTGAGGATGCTGCCATTGTTGATATGGTTCCTGGCAAACCTATGTGTGTTGAGAGCTTCTCTGATTATCCTTCTCTGGGCCATTTTGCTGTTCGTGTCATCAAAGCAGTGGACAAGAAGGCAGCTGGAGCTGGCAAAGTCACCAGGTCTGCCCCGAAAACTCAGAAAGCTAAAGCTAAATGAATATTATCCCCAATACCTGCCACCACAGTCTTAATCAGTGGCGGAAGAATGGTCTCAGAACAGTTTGTGTCAATTGGCCATTTAAGTTTAATAGTAAAAGACTGGTTAATGATAACAATGCATCATAAAACCTTCAGAAGGAAAGGAGAATGTTTTGTGGACCATTTGTCTTTTTGTCGTGTGTGGCAGTTTTAAATTAATTGTTTTTAAAATCAGTACTTTTAATGTTTTTAATGGAAACAACTTGACAAAAATCTGTCCCAGAATTTTGAGAATCATTAAAACAAAAGTTTCATGAGAAAAAAAAAAAGAAAAAAAATGCCGATAGATATAATTAATCTATTATTTTGAATTTTCATTTTAGCACCCTAATCTGAGCCATCATCATCTCTCATTTGGACAAATACAGTGATTTCTCCACATTTTCCTTTCTTTTCTAGGCTCTGACCCATCCTCCACAGGGTAGCCAGATTGATATTTGACAAAAAAATAAAAAGCTCATACTATATTTATAACACTGGGACTAACACCATTCCTCTCCCCTTAAAAATTCCCTTCATTAAAAAAGATTTCCTTCATTTACAAGGATAGTAGGATGCTCTCCAGGCTTGGCATAACACAGAATTCTTCCCACATTCCTCATCTCCACCAACAGTGGTCAAAGGGTGCATGCACACTAGGACAAGACCACTCCTCCTCACATGTGCATCCAGAGAGAACCCCCCAGACTAAAACCATGAGTCCTCAGGATTCCTCCTCCATTGACATAAGTCAGGGTCAGGAGAGATTCCCAGACTTTTAGCATGCTCTAACACTTAATGGCCTTGCCACATTTTTCTGCCTTGATTTTACCAGCACTTAGTTTTTAATCAGTCCAACAACCAAAACTGCTGGCTCCAGTGTTATCCCGCAGCTCCTACACACTCTAATCCCTTTCCATTGCTACTTCACTATCACTCTTGAAAACCTTCCATTATACTCTCTCGAGAAAAATCTCCTAGACCCTCAGTCGTTGTTTTGAAGTATCTTCTTGTTATGACAGAAGACACTATTTTATCTGCAGCCTTCTCAATTGATGAAGGGTTTTTTTTTTTTAAGCTTCTTACAGCCTCAATCTACTTACTCCTTCATTCCATTTCCAAAGTATTCTCCTCTCCTCTCTAAAAATTAGCTTCGAATCCATGTAATCTGAGTCTCTCAGTTGCTACTTCTTATTCTTGTCTCCTACCAAGCCCTAAGAAGTAGACTCTCCTAGTTTTTAACCTTTTTATCTTTGACTGATGAGCTCTTCAACATGACTCTGGTAACTTTTCTCAGTGATTTCACTAGAGCTTATCTTCCTGACACTTGGACATTCAATGTCTTGAATTTCTTTCCTATTGATATCATCCTTCACCCTACCTGGGTCACTCTCAGAAGTGTATGCTAGAATTTGTCATTACCTATAACGTCAGACCCTTCATTCTCTTGATATATCCTGTTCTCTGCTCACTACAGTCTTTCTAGCTGATTTCATTGAATATTTTAAGAATCCTTTAAACCCTATTGAAACTTTTCACTTTCCCTCATGCCTTTCATGTTCATTCTTTCCTTTTATCTTTTATCTTTTATTTTAAAGATTTTATTTCTTTATTCATGAGACACACAGAGAGAGGCAGAGACATAGGCAGAGAGAGAAGCAGACTTCCTGCAGGGATCCTGAAGTGGGACCCATTCCCAGGATCCTAGGATCATGACCTGAGCCAAAGGCAGATGCTCAACCACTGAGCCACCCAGGTGCTCCCTATCTTATGTTTCAAATACATTTTCATTAGACTCATTCTTCCTAATGATCTTGATTCTCGGTGAAAACTGGAGGTAGCTTAGCAGAGTTTCCCCTAAATTCCCATGATCTTATCTACCCACCTACCAGGATCTGTACCCATTTCATCTGCCATGTCACTTGTTACTCTTTCCACACACAATCAGGCTCTCAACATTGGCACTCTATCTCATCTCCCCCTGCTACTCTAAAACATTGCTCCAAATATTGGTGCTTCTTTTCTAACATCACATTTTTCCTGTCTATTAGATCTCTTTATACTATCACACGAACTTGTTATTAGTTCCTCCATCTTTATAAAAGGAAACAAATAAAACAAATGCAAACCAAAATTTTCCCTTCATCTTTTCCCATCAGCTACCTTCCCATTTATTTTTTACATCTCTTTGCAGGAAAACTCCTTGCAAATATTATACTTACTCATTGTGTTATTTCAAATGCCTCTCCTTCCATTATTTAAAACACATTCCAATCAGATTTTAAGTCCAATGACTTTACTTCATTGAGATTGTTTTTGTCATGGCCACTGAGGTACTCCATGCTATGAAACCTGTGTTTCCAGTCTTCAATTTACTTGATCCTTCAATCTGCTTTTTATATCTGATTTATGATCCTACTTCCTTTTGGTTTTCTTCTTACATCACTGGTCACTCCTTTCAATTTCCTTTGTTGGTCCCCTCTCCTTTATTCTAGAGTGCCCATGATCTCCTCTTCTCCTCTGAAATCACTCCCTTAGAGATAGATATATTTCATTCCTTGTATGACTTTCAATACCATCTATATGCCATCAGCTCTCAGATTTATAACTACACAAAAGCAATCACTTGAATTTATATATCTACGTGATTATTTAATATTTGCCTAAGATATTAATAGATATAATTAACATTTCCTCCCCAGGATGTCTAATACATATTTCAAAATTAACATGTCCAAACCTGAACTCCTGTCGTGCAGGCACTGCCAAACCTCCTTTACACAGTCTAATGCAACTATGTTAATGGAAACTATTTTTTTCAGTTTTCAACCCAAGATCCTAAACTTCTTCCTTTCTCTCATACTCTACATCTAGTTGATACAAAATACTGTTGAGTTAATTTTCATTTTCCATTAAAAATTGGCCTGCTCCTAACCTCCTTTGCTGGAACTGGATTTCAGGTGGATGGCTACAACTTCCTAATTGTCCTCCCTTCTCCACCTGCTCCCTTGCCAAGCAGTCAATGTAACCTTTTAAAAATGTAAAGCAAATCATTCTACTTCTCTCTTCTAACCTGGCTAATAGATCTCCATGTCAATCAAAGTAAAAGGCTAAGCCTTTCTAATTGCTTACAAAGCTCTACAAGATCTGCCCTTCCTCTTCTTTTCTTCTCTCATCACATTCTGAGCTATTACCTTGTTACAGCTCCCTCCCACTCTACTACAGAATGCAGGCTTTTTGGCTTGATCCAGAACACAACATATATCCTCTCAGCTGAAAGCTTTTGCACTAGCCGGAATGCCCCCAACACCGTCACTCCAATATCCAGATGGCTTTCTCCCAACCCAGTTTCAAGTCTTTATTCAGATCTTGTGTTCTCAATGAGGCTTATCTTGAACATTTTTTTTTATCCTGAACATTCTATTTAAAAATTTTACTCATTTCCCTTACCAGCGTTTTTAACTCTTCATATAACTCAGTATAGCGCCTGGCTCACGGTAAATGCTCTATATATATTTAATTGTAGTTCAATTGGCAACATATAGCATAACACCCAGTGCTCATCCTGCCAAGTGCCCTCCTCAGTGCCCATCACCAAGTCACGCCAAACCCCTGCCCAATTCCCCTTCCACTACCCCTTGTTCATTTCCCAGAGTTAGGTGTCTCTCATGTTTTGTCACCCTCACTGATATTTTCACTCATTTTCTATCCTTTCCCTTTATTCCCTTTCACTAATTTTATATTCCCCAAATGAATGAGACCATATAATGTTTGTCCTTCTCCGATTGACTTACTTCACTCAGCATAATACCCTCCAGGTCTCTCCACATCGAAGCAAATAGTGGGTATTTGTCGTTTCTAATGGCTGAGGAATATTCCATTGTATACATAGACCACATCTTCTTTATCCATTCATCTTTCGATGGACACCGAGGCTCCTTCCACAGTTTGGCTATTGTGGACATTGCTGCTATAAACATCGGGGTGCAGGTGTCCCTGCGTTTCACTGCATCTGAATCTTTGGGGTAAATCCCCAGCAGTGCAATTGCTGGGTCGTAGGGCAGGTCTATTTTTAACTCTTTGAGGAACCTCCACACAATTTTCCAGAGTGGCTGCACCAGTTCACATTCCCACCAACAGTGCAGGAGGGTTCCCCTTTCCCCACATCCTCTCCAACATTTGTTGTTTCCTGTCTTGTTAATGTTCACCATTCTCACTGGTGTGAGGTGGTATCTCATTGTGGTTTTGATTTTTATTTCCCTGATGGCAAGTGCTGCAGAGCATTTCCTCAAGTGCTTGTTGGCCATGTCTATGGCCATGAAATTTCTGTTCATGTCTTTTGCCCATTTCATGATTGGATTGTTTGTTTCTTTGCTGTTGAGTTTATAAGTTCTTTATAGATCTTGGATACTAGCCTTTTATCTGATACGTCATTTGCAAATATCTTCTCCCATTCTGTAGGTTGTCTTTTAGTTTTGTTGACTGTTTCTTTTGCTGTGCAAAAGCTTCCTATCTTGATGAAGTCCCAATAGTTCATTTTTGCTTTTGTTTCTCTTGCCTTCATAGATGTATCTTGCAAGAAGTTGCTGTGGCCAATTTCAAAAAGGGTGTTGCCTGTGTTCTCCTCTAGGATTTTGGTGGAATCTTGTCTCACATTTAGATCTTTCATCCATTGTGAGTTTATCTTTGTGTATGGTGTAAGAGAATGGTCTAGTTTCATTCTTCTGCACATGGCTGTCCAATTTTCCCAGCACCATTTATTGAAGAGACTGTCTTTTTTCCAGTGGATAGTCTTTCCTGCTTTGTCGAATATTAGTTGACCATAAATTTGAGGATCCACTTCTGGATTCTGTTTTCTGTTCCATTGATCTATGTGTCTGTTTTTGTGCCAGTACCACACTGTCTTGATGACCACAGCTTTGTAGTACAACCTGAAATCAGGCACTGTGATGCCCCCAGTCATGGCTTTCTTTTTTAATATTCCCCTGGCTATTTGGAGTCTTTTCTGATTCCACACAAATCTTAAGATGATTTGTTCCAACTCTCTGAAGAAAGTCCATGGTATTTTGATAGGGATTGCATTAAACGTGTAAATTGCCCTGGGTAACATTGACATTTTCACAACATTAATTCTCCCAATCCATGAGCATGGAATATTTTTCCATGTCTTTGTGTCCTCCTCAATTTCATTCAGAAGTGTTCTGTAGTTTTTAGGGTATAGATCCTTTACCTCTTTGGTAAGGTTTATTCCTAGGTATCTTATGCTTTTGGGTGCAATTGTAAATGGGATTGACTCCTTAATTTCTCTTTCTTCAGTCTCATTGTTAGTGTATTGAAATGCCACTGACTTCTGGGCATTGATTTTGTATCCTGCCACACTACCAAATTGCTGTATGAGTTCTAGAAATCTTGGGGTGGAGCCTTTTGGGCTCTCTATGTACAGTATCACGTCATCTGTGAAGAGAGAGAGTTTGACTTCTTCTTTGCCAATTTGAATGCCTTTAATGTCTTTTTGTTGTCTGATTGCTGAGGCTAGGACTTCCAGTACTATGTTGAATAGCAGTGGTGAGAGTGGACATCCCTGTTGTGTTCCTGATCTTAGGGGAAAAGCTCCCAGTGTTTCCCCATTGAGAATTATATTTGCTGTGGGCTTTTCGTAGATGGCTTTTAAGATGTTGAGGAATGTTCCCTCTATCCCTACGCTCTGAGGAGTTTTGATCAGGAATGGATGCTGTATTTTGTCAAATGCTTTCTCTGCCTCTATTGAGAGGATCATATGGCTCTTGTTTTTTCTCTTGCTGATATGATCAATCACATTGATTGCTTTACGAGTGTTGAACCAGCCTTGCATCCTGGGGATAAATCCCACTTGGTCATGGTGAATAATCTTCTTAATGTCTTGTTGTATCCTATTGGCTAGTATCTTGCTGAGAATTTTTGCATCCATGTTCATCAGGGATATTGGTCTGTAATTCTCCTTTTGGTGGGGTCTTTGGTTTTGGAATTAAGGTGATACTGGCCTCATAGAATGAGTTTGGAAGTATTCCATCTCGTTCTATCTTTCCAAACAGCTTTAGTAGAATAGGTATGGCTTCTTCTTTAAAGGTTTGATAGAATTCTCCTGGGTAGCTATCTGGCCCTGGACTTTTGTGTCTTGGGAGGTTTTTGATGACTGCTTCAATTTCCTCCCTGGTTATCGGCCTGTTCAGGTTTTCTATTTTTTCCTATTTCAGTTTTGGTAGTTTGTGGTATCTGGAAATGCATCTATTTCTTCTAGATTGCCTCATTTATTGGCCTAAAACTGCTCATAATAAGTTTTTAAGATTGTTTGTATTTTCTTGGTATTGGTGGTGATCTTTTTCATTCATGATTTTATTAATTTGAGTCTTTTCTCTCTTCTTTTTAATAAGGCTGGCTAATGGTTTTGAGAACCAACTCCTGCTTTTGTTAATCTGTTCCACAGTTCTGGTCTCTATTTCACTGAGTTCTGCTCGAATCTTTATTAACTCTCTTCTTCTGCTGGGTGTAGTTGGAGCTATTTGCTGTTTTTTCTCCAGATCCTTTAGGTGCAAGGTTAGCTTTTGTATTTGAGTTCTTTCCAGTTTTTGGATGGATGCTTGTATTGCGATGTATTTCCCCCTCAGGAGCTCAATAAATATTTTAATAAAAGAACTAAAGACCATTCAAAAGTTTCCCAAAATTTGGGGGAAAATCAAATGCCTTATCATGATCTTAAAGCATCTGCCTAGATTTCCAAACTGAACTGACACTGTATCTGCCTAACTTGCTTGGTTTCAGTTACTCTATCTTCAGTTCCTTGAACACGCCAATTCTTTTTCACCTTAGAACCTTTGTACCAGCTATTCCTTTTTCCAGGTCATTATTTTCTTGAGATATTTCATAGTGTACTCCCTATTTTTCTGATGTCAGCTCAAGGGTCATGTTTTTAATGGTTTCCCTTAACTGTTCCCTAATTGTTTTCCTAATGACCTTGATTCTCTGTGAAAACTGCAGGTAGCTTAACAGTTTCCCCTAAATTCCTATGATCTTATCTACCCACCTACCAGGATCCGCACCCACTTAATCTGCTATATCACTTGTTAACATCCTAATGTTAAACATCTGTGTTTTTCTACATCATAAAGTCATATTCTTCATTTCTTTGTGGTTCATTTTTTATTATCCATTGTTTCTCCTCTCTAAAAGAATGTAAATTCAATTATATTAACACATGGTCTACTTGTTTAAAGATGAAGACTCTCACTGAGCACCGTTTTCTTGCAAATCATGTGGCCCCAATAGATGTTAGCTTTTAGTTTATGAAAAGACAAACAAAACAGAACATTTTCAGAAAGCAGCCATGGTGTGACCTCCTATGGTTGCCCCTCCCAGGCTTGCCCAGCTAGAGTCTTGGGCCTGGAATACTTCTACTGAGAGATAAAAGCCCTCATTGCCTGTGAAGGACTTATTTCCATATGTGGGAATAACTTATCTTGTTTCAGACTCAATGCATATTCTTTTGTTCTGCTTAAGTGTGTGCATCATAGGACACATGGCCAACTCCAAAACTATTCAGAACCTGTAGAGAGAGAATAGGATCCTTCTTCTAGAGCACTAGAAGAGTGTTGTGCAGGCTAATTGCCCTACATCAGCTGTTGGGAGGATATGACTGACCATGGAATACTGTTGCTCATTACTGAAGCTAATTTTGCTCTATCTTTTCTCTATGTGAGTAAAGCGCTGCTTCATCTAGTACTTGGTTGTGTTGTGTTTTCTTGGTGATTCTGATACCAAGATGCAATGGGAAAAAGTGTTTTAACGTCTGTTCCTGATGGTTGGCATAATGATGATCTTTGCTATTCTCCATGTAAACGGAGTTCTACCCTAGCACTGGTAACCAGTATATACTATGTTTGGAGAATGGAATAAAATACAAAGTGTGACTCATAAATTAATGACACTAGTTTGCAGGTAGTAAAGGATAAGTTTAAGGGTGCAGCTACACGGTCAGAATGTTTGGATTTCAGTTCCAGTTTTGCCATGTACTTATTATAAAGTGACTGTGCATCTGAGTTTTCTAGGACAGTCTCTGATTATGTTTGCTGAACTCATTTTTCTACTTTCAATATTAAAAAAAAAGATTTTATTTATTTGACAGAGAGAGAGAGAGAGAGAGAGAGAGCACAGGCAGGAGGATCCAGAGAGGGAGAAGCAGACTCCCTACTGAACAGGGAGCCCAATGTGGAGCTCGATCTCAGGATCCCAGGATCATGACCTGAGCTGAGGTCAGCTGAGTGTCATGACCTGACACTTCATCCACTGAGCCATCTAGGCACCCCTGTACTTTCACTCTTAAAGGTGTCCTGGGTTGGAAAGAAAATAGTATGTCCCTCCAATCCAAAGTAAGCTTTTCTTCTTGGGACAAACCTTTCTTATTCCAGTTCTTTCACTTGGAAGTAAGAACAAAAGTGATACATAGCTCCTATAGATGTTGAGAAGAATAAATAACCATATATATATATATATATATATATATATATATATATGGAAAGCATATAGTTTTTTTGTGTTTACTAAACACACATACAATATGAAAGTCATGGAGCTTGTACTAATCAATATATTATTCAAATATATATCACTGACATATTTTGCTGTAAAATTCCCTTCATCAGCCCATATTTATATTAAATATAAACTTTGTAGAAATATAGTAATTTAAACAACAAAGCATCATCTAACAAGACAAGTGTCTAATCATTCCTTTTATAAAAGGACAAAACACATTGTACATTTACACTGGACATTCAGTAGTATACTTCCCAACGACTACCTACTTCCTTGTGGGTAGAGACACCAGGAAATAAACTATTAAAGCATTCCCCATAACATTATCCATCAGAAAGGGTATAGGTTTTTCTCTGAATATAGGGTATATGTCAGTAGTAAAAATTAGGTCAGATATACAAAAAGGCATTTAAATTCCCATTGTAGGAAATATATTTGTTGCATAACCTTAGTTTATTCTTTTTATTACTCAAAAATCCCTTCCTTATTAAAACTTGTTTTGTGACCTTTTTAATTCTTATAACTTAACTTTTAATTTTTATTTTCTAACAAAATTACAAGATTTCTTTTACTTAGTATATTTATTTAAATCACATAATTGGAATTATCATCCTACATCAAGAATATAGAAAAAAAAAGAAAACGTTACTGTTCATTCAACAGCGAAGGTTATGAGCTAAAAATTCTGAACATCTAAAATAGAACACAATTAATTTTAATAAGCTAAAGTGCAACACTAAGGCAAAAAGACAAGATATGTGATAAGCAGCTGTGGGACCTAAAGGTCATCACTAAACATGATTCTCATTTACCCTTTTACTTTTAGTGTCAGGATCTTGTTCTGGCAACATAAGCCCCTGAGACTTCTCAAGCCGTCCCTCTATATTGAGCTACCTTGCTAATTTAAAAGCCTTAGTGATTATGCTCTGTTATGATATTAATGGAAAGGTCAATGAATTCATGAAAATATCTTTTTTTTTTTTGCTTTTATGACATTCTGAACCTTTTCTGCTTTTACAATTTTCAACAAGAAACTGATCATCTGGGTCACTTTGCATAGTAAATGAACATAAGCAGTCATCGTTTGTGATAATATCACTTTCCCTGTCACATCCTGAATGCACAGAATGAGGATCTCTGGATTGTTTGATACATTCTCTTGTTTTTAATAAAAACAAGAACTTTCATGGGAAAAGAAGAAAGTGTTTTTAATAAGACAAGCTACAATTTAGAAGCTGAAAAGGTTAAAAACTACCTTCAAAATCTCATATTAAGTCTTGACATAGTGACTGTTAATACCTTTCAGAATGCTTTTAAATAGTGTTTTACATTGAAATTGTCTGTGTGTGGTGTCGAGTAAAATAACAGAAACAAAGACCAGAGAGGCTTAAGGTAATAGAGTAAAGGAATGGAAATATTGCATAAGATAAAAAGGAAAATAATATGAAATACTATTTCTGGCATAGATCCAATTCTGTAAGCCATAATCATACATTTTCCCATCTACTACACTCATATATTAAAAAGAAGGATTTTAATATTTTTCTCATTGTGTGACAAGAGACATATCTTTCACATTGAGCCAGGACAAACTTTCTTTTAGAGATGGATCATATAAAACAGTGGAACCCTGCTTCCCAATTTGTGCTAATACAATAAGAAAACAACATTTTGGAGAAGGTATTGATGTGGATATCTTGTGATTTTTGGTGTGGGTGCTAATTGTTGCTTTAAATGGAGTTTGTAAGCAAAAGCAATTTTGAAGACTTGGCCTGCACTTGAATAATAGATGAGCTTTTCATTTCATTTTATGTATATACAAAGCCAAACTAAACTGTATTCTAGCAAGTTTTATTTATTTTTATTTTTTTAAAGATTTTTATTTATTTATTCATGAGAGACACACAGAGAGGGAGAGAGAGAGAGAGGGGGAGAGAGAAGCAGAGACACAGGCAGAGGGAGAAGCAGTCTCCATGCAGGGAGCCTGACGTGGGACTCGATCCTGGGTCTCCACCATCATGCCCTGGGCTGAAGGCAGTGCTAAACCACTAAGCCACCAGGGCTGCCCACTGGCAAGTTTTAATAGTATCTAAGGACAAATTCTGGCTAAATATTTTTGATGGCCCATGTTTAAGGAGTCCAAGATTTTTAGACACGTTACCATTTTAATCAGCAAAGGATCACTGTATAATTTACCATGTTTCATAATATGTTAATTCCACAGCCCTGGACACAGATAATCTGATTAGAGTTTATAGCCTGAATTTATACTGTTTGAGTGCTCAGAAATCACTACAGCAGTCTGGTGGTGATCAAGTGAAAAGGGCAGATCAGAATCAATTGGAAATTAAATCTGGAAGAACCCACAATCAGGCATCAGATCAGCCCCACATATTTAGTTCCAAAACCACAAATACAAGCTCAGTATGTACACCCCGCCCCCCACACCAAAATAAAGCACCATGAGTGAGACAAAAAGAGTACCTGGAGAAAATAAGGAAACACAGATCAGAAGCCTGCTCAAGATTCTAAGAAAGAAGCCACAAATAAACTTAAGTGAATAAAAAAGAAAATAGAAATAAAATGCTGTACAATTTAAACCAAATGATAGGAAACTACTTTCAACTCTTTGATAATTAAAATCTATATAAAAAGATAAATTTCTAGAACAAAATAATTGTAACTAAAACTGATCTAGATAGATATGTAAAATCTATCACTAGATTTTATAAAAGAAATTGAAAAGATAAGCTACAATGGCCAAACAATATTTGTAAGTCACATATCTAGTAAAGAATCAGTATCTACAGTATATAAAGAAATTCTATAAGTAAAAAAAAATAAATGTAAAACTAAATAAAAACGTAAAAACATAAATAAAAAACTGATAAAAATGATCAAAACCATGAAGACCTCAGAAAAGAGGAAACCTGAGTTATTTATGGTTATAGATTCATAATTTACATATGGCACATGCATTTACATTTACACTGATGATCAAGGAAATGCAAATTGAATCCGCAGTGAGAAATTATTTACATATACAAGTCTAGAAAACATAAAGGCTGATAATATCAAGTTTTGGAGAAAAAAGAAGCAATGGAAACACCTATGAAGGGCTTCCTGCTGTACAATTTGGTGTAATCATTTTAAAAATAATTGGGGTGGCATGTACTTGCACATGTACCTTAAGAATAGGGATAAAATAATTGAAATATTCTAATATTCACAAGGAGAATGAAGAAATAAATTGCAAAACATTAACTTATCCTACAAAATATTATTCTACAAATACAGTTTAGAAGAGTGGTAAAATGAATCACTCTCAGTTATATGGAACATCAAGTCAATAGATACCATAATTATAAGGTTGAGGGATAAAGAATTTTTTTGAGAAAACATAGGACTTCATTGCATTTACATAAATGTTTTCAAGTTAACAAAATGGCACAATATATTATTTGAGGATTCAAACACATACAGCAAGTCTATGAAAAAAAAGCAAAAGGATGCTGTATGAATGGTTTAAAAGGAAGATTTCCCGTGAGAAGGAAGAGAATAGAATGGGCTTGAATGGAGTTTAAAAAGAATAGCATTTGTCTTTTAAATGGAATCTTGGGTCAATACATGGGTGTTTCTTATATCTTTTTATTATACAACTGTAATTTTTTTGGAATACTATGTATCTGCTCAAAAACAATGAAAACTATGCTGAATATTCTTTCTTTTTAGCTTATAGTTAAAAAGAATAAGTTATTAGTTGTAAAGCACATGATCTTTTAATGCAAGTCCACACATAGCCTAATGTTGTTAGACACACATGGGCAATGTGTCTCAATATATGTTACCTTGTAGAATTGTAAAATTAAAAAGAATAGTTTGTAGATTTGATTCACTTGTGATGTCATGAATCCTTTTCATACCAGAATGTAATTTATTACATAATTTATTAATTAATGTTTAAGTACCTACCGAAACATTCATTTTAAAGAACATGAACTGTTTTGTTCAATTTTTATAGACCTTTGAATTTTTTATTTTTAAAATTAAAACAAATTTTTAATTCCACTGTAATTAATGTACAGTGGACATTATGACCATTGTATGACCATTAAAAATAAGTTGAAAATTATCTCATAGATTCTAAAGTAAAGATATTTAAAAGTTTTTTTAGGATTAGACACACATATCCATTAAACATATGTCAAAGGAATTCATAAGAAATTCTTCCCATGATCTACAATTTCAATTATTGTATATCTAAGCAAATGACAAAATTTAAATTACATATAACTATTACAACACAAAAGTGATTTTCCACAAAGAGATATTTATTTTTTAAATTAGATCTGATTCTCTTGCATAACTTCTAACTAAAAATGATACAGAAATGAGGCAAATAGAATGGGAGGCAGGGTACATGGGAAATGTTTGATTTCTTTTAGGTCAACTTGAATTTCAAAGAGAAAATAACTTTAACTTCCAATCACATCAAAGTCATGTCTTAAGAGAAAAAATTTGCAGAGTAATACCATAATTGTGGTCTAAGTCAATAAAACTCTCAAAGTTGCCAACACGATATTCAAGATCTTCCTGAATTTATGATAAATATTAAATTTTATATCTGATACCCTCCCTGTTCATTTTATTTCATCTGCCACATCTTTAAACACAAAAATCAATATGAGTTACTATCTCCTACTTATGCAAAAATTTACAACAAATAAATAGAGAATATTAGTACTGGCAGTTTACCTAATGAGATGCTGCTTCAAATGTGCAAGCTCGGCAAATGACTTGTTAAGTGTCACTGGAAATTAAAAGTAACAACATTTTGTGAAAAGTTGCAGCGACCAATCTGAAATTGTCTTCACTCAATTCAAATTCCTAAACCTCTGCCTGTCTGACAAGATGATAGAAGTACGGAGGACAAAAATAGGCACAGATTATGCTATAACATCTGATACTTTTCAAGAGAAAATTTGGGAGAACGACAAAGTGGAATACTGTTTATAATGTGACTTTGAGGCTGTTGTGTAAATTGCTAAGATTTATTTTTATGAAAACTTCCAGTTCCTTAATTTATACCTTTCTAAACCTGCTCAGATAGTGAAGCAAACACAGTAGGCTTAGGTTTGGATCTACAATAAAGTATATAGGACTATTATAAAAATAAAAGATAGATTAGTCAATGTTACTTCCTTTGGTTTTTGCTTCAAATCATAATTATTTACATTCATCAGTTTATTCTTCCGTACTGAAAGAGAGGATTTTTCCTTAACCCCATCATGACACTTACATTTTGAAATGATTTAAGGACTCTCAGAGATGAAAGATTACCTTTATAATCATAAAGAAAGACTGATTATCACTAACCTGATTAAAGAAAAAGGCTGCAAGCCTTTTGGGTAGTGAAACGAACACCTGTACTAGTTTAATGTAAATTGTCACAGTCCTACCCTTGCCTCCATTTTTATAAGTTTATTTGCTTTGTTTTTAGAGCAAGTAAAGAAGCCAATTTTTAGGTAGATAATTATTACAAAGGATTACATCTTACTTAGTAATCTTATCATCAGAAATCTGTGGATATTCTGCTGAGACTAAATGGAAACTGTTCCTATTCACTTAATGCATAAACTAAATTATAAAAGGTTTCCTAAAATGAATAGCAGAGAAAATGTGAGGTCACATATCTGAGCTTAGGATATAAACACCAATAAAATCAAGTTTTTTTTTCAACTATAAAATCAATTTTAGAAATCATAAACCACAAATCAGCATTTAACCAATTATATAAATTACTTAGTGATTCAAAAATTTGGAGGCCTAGGTCAAGAGTGATTATTTACATTAAATTTGTGTGTCATACTATTTTCACCTATCTCAGCTCTCATTTCATTAGATACAAAGCACACAAGTTATCTCTTTTTAAAAACTATTATTGTTTTGTATGTCATGGGTATAGAGATTTTAATGTTTACACTTTTAGAAACTTCCATTTCAGTTTTAATACATCATTTTATATTTCTTGTTAGAATTTTATTTCCCACAGAAATTTCATGTATTCTTTCCAACAGAACATTTCCTGCTTTTTCAATCATTCGCGCACTGTTCCAGTAGATTTTGAGACTTTGCAGACCTTTAAAGGGCTATTAAAACTGGAGCCTTGAATAAATCTATTTACTAAAGATTTTATGACTTCTTCACAAATGTAATAAAGTGGTTAAAAATCTAATTTCAGATTATTTTTCTTGGCTTTTTTTAAAGTTCTTTTTGTATGATTAGTTATTAATGTGAATATTTTCCCTATAAATTTTGCAATATTTTTTAAAGTATGTAAACACATTCTTATAAAACTTTAAACAATATAGAAGTATATTACATGAATATTGAATGTTTTCTTTTTTTAAATTAAAAAAGTTTTTTTAACAAAATTATTTATTCATTCATGAGAGACAGAGAGAGAGAGAGAGGCAGAGGCATAGGCAGAGAGAGAAGCAGGCTCCATGCAGGGACCCCGATGTGGGACTCGATCCCAGGACTCCAGGATCACTCCCTGGACCCAAGCCAGGCTCTCACCCGCTGAGCCACCCAGGCATCCCTTTAATTTTTTTTTTAAGATTTTATTTATTTAATCATGAGAGACACACACAGAGAGAAAGGCAGAGACATAGGCAGAGAGAGAAGCAGGGTCCTTGCAGGGAGCCCAATGAATGTTTTTCTTATTTTTCCTTATGCCAATACTCACTATCATGCCTTTCCTCAGGGATACTAAGATATTTAAGTTTAACATGTATTTTCTGGAACTTTTCACTACGCATATATTCTTTTCCCTAGAATTTTGGTTTAAGAAATTTAAGTAAGATCAACACACTGATTGTTTTTTCCCCTAACATCTCACCATTTCTTCTTCCTTTCAATAACATTGGCAGCCTCGTGTATCTGACTCCACAATTTTTCCATATTTATAAAAAATGCTATTATAATGCATCTTGTACTTTTTTGCTTTTTAAAAATATGAGTTCACATTACAAACAATTCTTTGAAGCTTAAAGTTTCTCATTTCAAATGAATATTGCCTAAACCTTCAGATATCTCTTGAACTTCACTTAGAAACCTACACAGTATTCCACTGTGAGTATACCACTCGTTATCTACTTATTATTCTAAGACAAGTATTCAAATTATTTTAAGGTTTCTTTCCTAAGGTAAAATTGTGGCTATATAGCTTTGATCACAGACCTATTTTATTCCTTGGTGATAAAATACCAAATGAGGGATTAATTTTACTTATACTTTAGTATACTTACACTACTTTAGTTTGAATGGATTTTGCCAAATTTTCAGTTGTTTTCATAGCTTTAGCAGATTTTTATGTAAACATAGTTATATATTTATGCTAATTCTGAGATAGTCTATTTTTTTATTATTTAACTCTTGCATCCAGAAATATGGGAAGTCTCTCCATCTGTTCGGTGGTTTGTTTTTGTTCTCTCCACATGTAGAGTAAGATTTTATATTTAATTTCAATAGAATATGTACCTTTTGTTAAATTTACATTTCAGTTTTTACCATCGTTAACAGACTTCATGTTTTTCTTTTCATTTATGACTGGATGCTATTATTCTAGAGAAAACACTATTTTTCTCTATCAAGTTGCCATTCTTACCCAATATAGGACTTTGTATTTTTATCCATTTGGTTAATTTTTCCTTGCCAGTCCACTAAGTGGGAAATATTTTATCATTTACATTTCTTTTATCAGCCTTAGGGCAACCATATCTTCATTTGTTTATTACAGAGCCACTGTCTGAGGAATCATCTTAAACTCCATATATAAGTTAATATCTACTTCTTCACCACTGCTTATTGCTAAAGATACATTTACTTCCTCATTTTATTTTTTTAAAAATAAGGTACAAAATATGCTTGGCTCAGGTTTGGAATAGAGTCGGACTCCATTTTTGATGTTTGACTGCTGATAGACTTTAGGATCCACTCCCTTTTGCCCCACATCAGAGAAGGCCTGTAAGAAAGTCTCAGTATGGTTTCCTTTGGCTCAAATTCTGGCTTACCCATTCACCCTGATCTGGTCCCAATCTCTAAACACAAATGAGGCCAGAGTAACCTGACCTGCCCCAGTCTTCCTGTCTTACCCCACATGGAACCTGAACTCTTCTTACCAAATCATTTTGCAGTTTACTATAGGAATAATAAAATTCACTTCTCATCCATTGGTACATGTATGTCATTTATTCCAACATCCATAATTCCCTGGGGGAGAGGGCAGCTCCCCAGACTCCAGCAGGGAATGATGAAAGTCCAAATTAAATCATGCTTGTTTTAGTCTGATTGGGCTGTTATAACAAAATACCATAGACCGGGTGGATTATAAAAAACAGAAATTAATCTCCCACAGTTCTGGAGGCTGGAAGTCCAAGATCAGAGTGCCAGTTTGGTTGGCTGAAGATCCTCTTTCAGGTTGCAGACTTCTTGTATCCTCACATGGTAGAAGGGGCATGTGAGGCTCTATTATGCAAGCGTTAATCCCATTCATGAAAGCTCTTCCCCCATGACTTAATCACCTTCCAAAGGCCCTCCTAATACCACCATGTTGACCATTAGGATTTGAACTATGGATTTTGGAGGGACACAAACATTCAGATCATGGTACTGTTCTATCTAATAGTCTTTATTACTATTCCCCAGACAAACCATTGCTTTTCTTTAGGATTCTATACACAATGTAGGATGATGGACCCAGACATAAAAACTTAGGAGCTAAGAATATCCAAACATGCTAATGAATAGTAGTTTAAATTTTTTATGCTATACTTTGAAGTAGTTTTGCCATTTTTTATTCATAGTTCAGTTTTTAAAGTCCTCAAGCATTCATCAAATGACAATTTCTTAGCTGTATTCTTATTATAATAATGATAGAGTATACTTTAAAATTTTACCACTAAATTTATATATTTTAGCTCATTTAGACTCCTAAGAAACGATACAGTAGGATTACTAGTAGTATGATTTTACAGATTAATAAATTAGGAACCAAACAAGCCAGTTATTAAGGACACACCTGGAATCTCAGGACAGAGAGTCTAAAACCCATTCTTAAAGCACAACTAGATAAAAATGTATCAGAATCCCACACTTGACATTAAAATGTACTGTCTTCTCACATACTTCAGATAGTCTTATAAATATTATCCAACAGTATGATAACTGGTGTAATATACATAGGAAAATTATAAGGTGGAAGTATCAAGAGCTAGAATGTACTTCTTGGAGACAAAACCAAAGAAAGACAAATAAAACAAATGAAAAAGCAAAAATGGAACATTTTATGAAAATTCAATTTTTCCTATATCCTCATAAGATTTTACTATCTTTTAAAAGGGTAGTCCAGATGATTCATTCATTTTGAGCCATTGAAATATTAAACCACATTACAATAAATGCATCATGGCCAGATTTGAGTAATTAAAATTAGAAAAGGAATGCTTTGTCTTCTCTTTCTAGGTACCCATGATTACATTTCCTGGATTTGCAGAAGAGATATTTGTAGTTGTCAAAAATTTAACTAAAATTTGAATAATCCCCTATTTTTCAGAGGTAAAAAAATTAAATAGTTCTACATTATTGGGCCCCCAGTAACTTATGTAAGACTAATTCTGCAGTTAATACCCTTTCCTGTCTATAAATAGTGCCAATATTTGATAGTTTCATTAATCAAGGGCAAAATCTTGACCACAATTTTAGAAATGTCAAGTTGCAAGTGGCATGCAGTTTTGGTGATGAATGGAATAATTTCTCCATGAGTACAAATTGAAATGAAAGCTGATAGAATATTAAATCATTAGGTTTTAAATATATTTGAGAGATCAGTTTATAGCTAATAAAGTTAAAATTCAAACAATTCAAGTGGTATATGTTTAATCACACAGATGATGATTGTCATAGTAAGGATTACAACACAAGTTTCTATACCAGGTATTAAAGCAGCTCTCTAATATTGATGGAGCATAGGCTAAGTATCAGGGTTTTAAGCTCAGAAACGGCAGTATGAAGTGATGAGAGAACGTATCTCCCTTTGCACTATACAATGTTTCTGGAAGATATGGATAATTGTATGTAAGTCCTCAGTTAAATGGTTTATCCTATGAAGATAAAGTAACAGAATGACTAATTTGAAAAAGAAGTCAGATACTCTGTGATCCACAGACCTGGATTCTGTCTTTAGTTTTGTTAAAAGAGCTTGATCCTCTGCTGATTTTAGCTGATGATCTCATGGTACCACTTGAAAGATTATAACTAAGGAGAAGCTAAGTTAGTGCAGTTAAAAAAAAAGGCAAAATAAATAGATACATTCAACATTTTTTAATCATCTCAAATTCTGGGC
This sequence comes from Nyctereutes procyonoides, assembly GCF_905146905.1. Taxonomy (NCBI): domain Eukaryota; kingdom Metazoa; phylum Chordata; class Mammalia; order Carnivora; family Canidae; genus Nyctereutes; species Nyctereutes procyonoides. The sequence goes on from NW_026575121.1 coordinate 22,374,031, forward strand.
ATTTTTCTCTCTCTCAACTATTGCCCAACTAAACTGGACAAAGTCTCAGATCAGTGTCTGAGTTATTTCCAAGGGTGGTAGGCAACCATGTTTTGCTTCTCCTACCCTGAAAAATTTTGAATTTTAGTCATCCTCATCACTGTGTATAATTGTATGTAAGCAATTTTCTTTTTTAAAAGCATATGCTTTAAAATTAATTATTTATTTATTTTTAAAGTAACCTCTATGCCCAACATGGGGCTTGAACTCAGGACCCTGAGATCAAGAGTCACATACTCTAATGATTGAGCCAGCCAGGTGCCCCAGTGTAATTTTTGGTATAAATATTCATTAATTAGAAAAAAGCTTAAGAATCAGGAAAAATCAAAAGGGGTTAACAGTTTATTGTTAATTGTAGAGAGATTTGCAAAAATATGACCTCCAGAAAAATTCCCTCTATTTGCATTTGGATACATTTAATATAAACACTAAGTAGTCGACAGTGTTTAATTTATTCTGATATAAGGCAGATTTGACTTAAGTGTATCTTTATATGAGAGGGTAATGAGGTATAATGAGAAAAATACATAAGGATTCAGGACAATGAGTATTAAACTTTGCTTGTATCTAATTAAATAAATGGGGGCCAGCCATTATCACCTCTCTATTACTATGTTCTCTCTCCTGTAAAAACAGAATTATTTAGACACATAATCGTTCAAGGCCCTTCTTTCAATATTTTGTCATAGAATAGTATTTGTCCTCTTTTTTTTAGGACATTCATTTATCATGTATATATAATTCTAAATTATGCAACTACAAATCTTTCTGAATTAAAATGCAGATTGATTTTGCATGGCTACCAATGAGAGGAGCAGAAGTTCTATCCTTCCAATTGTAGCAGAACAGGCAGGTAAAATGATAAATTCACAGCCATTTTTTGTTTAACTGTAAGTTGGACTTAACTTTCTTAACATAACTGAGTTGCCAATAAACTAGCACAAGGGTGACTTACTGGGCTCCAGAGCTCAAAATGTTTCCATAGGCTGCCCATCTGTTACTTAATTTTAATGATGTCTATGTATTTAAATAGATAATAATAAACTCTCCTAGTGAAATTGAAAGTAGGTCTTGTGCTTTTGGTTTTCCTAAAGTTAAGTTTAAAGTTAGTAGAGTATGAGCTGTATAAAAAACCATGTTGATACCTTTTGTCCTCATTCATGGTCATAACAACTTCCATGCAAGTAAATCAGTAGATTAAAAACAGCAGTATAAATTTATTTTAGAATCTGAAACTCAAGTAGTGATTTCAGGACAAATAATTTTTTAAAGTTATTTTAAATTTGGGGCAGAAAATTAATGTTTCCTCTCTACAACTGAGAGGTCATGCATTTATAAAGCTATTCTACACCATATATTTGAAACACTAAAATAGTATAAACTGAAATGTCAATTATTTTCAGTGTTTAAAGAAAAGAAATAACTGTGATCCAATTTTTCTCATGAAGAACTTTATGACTAGCTTGTTAGTTTACATTTTAGACAGATTTTCCCCCAGTTTTATAGAAATAAATGACATATACCATTGTATAAGTTTAAGGTATACAGCATGATGGTTTGAGTTACAAATATTATAAAATGATTAACACAATAGGTTCAGCTAACACCCATGGATACATTTATTAAACGTCAACTGACAGCAAGGCAAATCAGTGGTTAGTTGCTTGGGATGTATAAAATAGGAAGTAATTGTAGTAAGTATGGTAGCTAACTGAGCTCTCTACACAGGGCGCTTTACATAAACTGTGAAATCAAAATTGTAACTTTGCACATAGTATATAACAGATTTATGTGTAACTTCCCATAAAGTATATATACAACATAATATGTGTACACTGCTACTATATATAGTACACATGCATTCAGTGAGGAGAGAGAGCAGGGAAGCACCCTTTCCTGGCACAGAACTCATCAACACTAAGCAAATGTTGGAAGTTAGTCAGAGAATAGAGAATATGAAGAAGCAGCAAATCCTTAGCAATTGTGCTTATGTCAGTTCATGGATTAGGATCAGCAAAATTCATTCTAACAATTTTCATACAAAAGTTAAATAGGTAACAGTGTCTTTTATATATTAAATAACTATAATGTATTTTTTTAATAAATTAATTTTTATTGGTGTTCAATTTACCAACATACAGAATAACACCCAGTGCTCATCCCGTCAAGTGTCCCCCTCAGTGCCCGTCACCCATTCACCCCCACCCCCCGCCCTCCTCCCCCTCCACCACCCCTAGTTCGTTTCCCAGAGTTAGGAGTCTTTATGTTCTGTGTCCCTTTCTGATATTTCCCACACATTTCTTCTCCCTTCCCTTATGTTCCCTTTCACTATTTTTAAAGTTATCAGTAATGAATTGGCTCAAATGGTAATCTTAATCTTTAGGAGACTGAGAGAGACCATTAAAATTTTACCCATCTTCTCTTTTAGCCAACTTATACAACTTCTTGATATGTTTGTGCTTATCTTTTCTAGAGTATAAAGACTAAAATTTGTGTAACAAGAAAATGAAATTTGAATACCCATTACATTGCTTAAAACCATTAGCATATGTATATAGGTATAACACATACACACCTATGATTTTAAACTTACTGAAGAAATTGAGTTCAACTTTAATAAATGACTTGAATAAAGTAGGTATTTGCCTAACTAACTGATAAGATTAGATTTCTGGACAATGAGATATATAGCAGAAGGAATAAGAAATTTTGACAGAAACAGAAATTTAGAGACAAAGGCCAGATTTCTCAGCATGTCACTGTCAAAATAAAGGAAACTGGATACTAAGCTTTAGATAGTACATGCTTTGGAAAGTGATATGGAATTTTGAGAAAGACATCATAAAGTTAACAGCACTAAAGAGATAATGTATATGAAAATACAAAGCCTATATATAGTTAGACACAACTCTAAATAACAATATTAGAGAAAGCAACCTTAGGAAGCTGAATCAAACAAGGAGCAAGTAAACACTGAATGAACTAAATTACTGCCTTCATCTGTTTCAGCTCCAACATGTCAAGAGTTTGGAGTGTGTCACTCCTATACTTATAGCAACAATAAAAAAGCTGGACAAACCGAAGAAAACAATGACTTATTTTAGACCCATCAGAAATCTGAGGTGTGACAGGGCAAATGTCTATTCTGAAATCTGGAGAGACAGGTGTATCCAGAGGGACACAGTCAATACATGCTTAGCTGGAGCAGAAGCCCCTAGAGATAAAAACTGGTAAGAGCACATAAAAGGTAATTTTGATGAGGCTAGAGGCTGAGTTTATACTAAGACTGAGAAACTCATTGGGAGCTTCAATCTTAGTGGGGGCCCCAAACTTCCATGGGTTCCTCTTGGAATCTCATCAGATTTTAATGGAGAAAAATCAAGAAAGATCTCCTTATTGTTCTGGCAGGAGAAGGGGAAGAGTAATCATGGTGAATAGATTCAGAGCTTTTCCTATAAAAATATATACTCTCCAGGGAAAAGATTTTGCAAGTGCCTTATTCTAGCTGGGTGAAGTGTGTTTCTTTTAATCAGATGGCTCTATCCTAGCTCTGTCATATAAATGGTGGGGGGCACAGTGGGGAACTCAGCTGAGGTCATGGCTTCAAGGTAATAGGAAGGCTACAGCTAGGGAAAAGAGTGAGAGTTTGGGGCAGGATCCAGGGGCTAAAGTGCTGCAGAAATAGTTGTAAAGATTACATCCCAGGGGAAAAAAATAAGTGAGCTTAAAAAAAGACCAAGAGAAACTTCTCAATCTGAAATGCACAGAGAAAAACATATTGAAAACTGGGGGTGTGGGGCAGGATACTACAACATACAAGAACTGTTGGACAAAACCAAAAAGTGTAACATGGTGACGCAGATAATTGGGATTCCAGAAGGAGAAGAAAGAGAAAATAGAACAGGAGATAATTTAAGTAACAGTGTTTGAGTATTTTCCAAAATAAATGATAAATATAGAACCAGAGATACAGGAAGCTCTAGGAACATAATGCAGAAAAAATATTTACATATGACCCCCCCCAAACAAAACATCAAAAAAACAAAAAACCTAGCTATTTTATATTTAAATTGCAGAAAAGCAAAGATGAAGAAGAAATTCTTAAGCCTCAAGAGTTGAAAATACCTATAGAAGAACAAGAATGAGATCATAGTGAAAATTTTGTTAGAAACCATGTAAGCAAGAAGAGCAGAGTGGGACAACTGGATATCCCTATGCAAAAAAAAAAAAAAAAAAAAAAAGAACCCAGACACAGACCTTACACCCTTCATAAAAATGATTTCAAAATGTATCAAAGACCCAAATATAAAATGCAAAACCAAAACTCTTAGAAGATAACACAAGCAAATATTTAGATGGCCTTGAGGATTCTGATACTTTTTTAATACAACATCAAAGGCACAATCCTTGAAAGAAATAATGGATAAACTGGACCTCCCTAAAATTAAAAACTCCTGCTATGCAAAAAGACAATGTCAAGAGAAAAAGAAGAGAAGCCACAAACTGGGAGAAAATATCCGATAAAGAAATTTTACCTAAAATATACAAAGAAATCTTAAAACTCAACAATAAGGAAACAACCGATCTCCTTTAAAAATGGGCTTACACCATGACACTCACCAAGGGAAATATATAGATGGCAAACAAATGTAGGAAAAGATGCTCCACATTATGTGTCATCAGGGAAATGAAAATTCAAACAATGATGAAATACCACTACATACCTATTAGAATGGTCAAAATAATTTTAGAAATTGATAAACTCGTGTCACTTGGGGGTACAGGTTAACAGTTCCACAACTACTACACAAGTGTACTAGACTTGAAAAAAATAACTAAAGATGGTGGTAGCAGATTCATCACTATTGGAGAGGAGATAAGCAAAGGGAGCATGCCAGAACGCTCCATGAGGTATTTGGTTTAACTTGTACTGCGTAAGAACTTATGTTTAGTTTAACATAGATACCAATTTTTATTGCTTAGAGAATATTTACAAATATGTGTATATGCACTGGTTAGTATACACATATATTCTGTGGCTGTCAGCTAAGAGGACCTAGAGGCACAACACCTCAGAAATAGTACCAAGCACACTTAGAACCAGATAGTCTTTTTAACACCGTTCTCCAATAACAGGAACTAGGGCTCTTTGGAGAAATGGCTGATTCTAGGTCTGGAGCAGGAAACAAGATGAGCCTGGGCCATCTTGTTGCACCAGAAAGTAAGGAAGCGCTAAATGCATGCACACACACACACGCGCACACACGCAGACACACACACAGAAACTCACCTAATGAGTGGGTTTGTCAAAGGGACACAGAAATCAACTAAAAGAACTCAGAATGGACAAAGCTGGACAATTTGAGCAATTTGATTATAAGTCAAAGCATGAAATAAATATCCATAGGACCGTACTAATTGTAATTAAATGACTGAGTAAATAAATAAACCAATGTGGAAGAACAGCAGGTACTACACCCTAAGGAGGTAGAAAGTAATACCCACCACTGCACTGTGGCTTGTGCATAGTGACTTCCTTTCAAAGATCACAATCTGGAAAACACACAAAAAAAGTAACTTTATAGTGGAGAAAACCTGACAAACACTGTCTTAACAAAGTGATTAAGGTCGACATTGACAGCGATAAGTCATGCTGATAGTATGTGCCCTTGATATGCTGTGACGAAAATGGAACTTTACAAAAATACATAACCCAATTCTAAACATGAGAAACACATCAGAACAATCCAAATTGAGGGACATTCTAGGAAATACCTGATCCATATTCCTTTAAATGCTCAAAGTTATAAAAAGCAAGGCAAATCTGAGAACTCTCAGAGCCAAGAGTAGCTTAAGGATACAGATGATGTCCTTGATCCAATCTTAGGCTCCTCTGAGTCCTGGGTGTCTGTCCATGTAGGGTCTGCATTGCCAAGTTATAACAAGGATTTTGTAGGAATGCCTGGGTGGCTCAGTTGGTTAAGCACCTGACTCTTGATCTTAGTTCAGGTCTTGCAGTGGATTCAAGTCCTGTGTTGGGCTCCATGTTGGGCATGGAGCCTACTTAGAAAAAAAAAAAAAGAATATTAAGTCAGTTAGAGGTAATCCCCCACCTTCAACATCTGATCTCCCTCAATATCTGATCTAATTCTTCATCCTCCAGGAATCATCTATTTAATCATCCTGACCTGCCTACCCTTTGGAACCTGAGGCCTTTTATCATCAGACTTCTCCATCCAGTCCCTGGCTGACTGCTTGGAGGACCTGAATTATCTATGTGGTTGCTGATGGGCCAAAAGATGAGGTATACTCCAAATATTACACACCAGTTCCATGTGAGCCTGCCACTGCTAAAGTGGTGGGTGGATATGTGAAGTCACAGATGAAGCAAGCGGTCCCTGAGTTTTTGAGACTTTGTCAGGGCCAGTGTCACCTATGTGGGCCAAGCTCCTCCCCAGCCATGTGCCTCCAAGCTTATTAGAACATGTACCCACAGAATTCTGACCCCATCCTTGACAACGATGTGGACTTTGATCTGGACGACACAATGGATGTACCACAGAGTGTGGAGGAGCTCTTAGGCTGACCTATAGACAGTCAGTGGATCCTTCACACATAGTCATGGACCCTTTGGTACCCCCAATCTCTACCTTAATCTTCTTTATCCCCACCAGAGGAGTTACTCTTGTGGATATTTTAATTCCAAAAAAAAAAAAAAAAGCCTATTAACCAGAATCCTCCCTTACCCCTGATGTTTCCTCTTAGAAATTTTCCATTCACTGACTTCTACCCTGCTCCTTGACTACAAATCCCCAATTGCCAGGCCATATTAAACCTAGTTCTGTATGGAGGACTCTTCTCCTATGACAATGGTTCCTGAATAAAATCTATTTTATTGTTTTAACTATTGCCAGGCTCTGGTTTTTCTTTGATAATGATCAAGTGTAATGTGGTAACATGAATAGGAACCTAGAACAGAAAAAGGACATTAGGTGAAAACTGAGGAAATATGATAAAGTATGGGCTTTGATCAATAGCAACTTATCAGCACTGGTTCATTACTTGTGATAAATATACTACACCAATATAAGCTACTATGTTTACTAATGTATATAGGAACTCTATATTATCCATGAAATTTTTCTGCAAATCTAAAACTATTCTAAAATTAAGTTTATTGAGAAAAACCAATGAATCTACCAAAAAGTAAAAAGAAAATAATGAATTTTAATGTTATGTAGATTTGGCTTCTAGCTCTTAATTCAAGTCTCCGTTTCTCCAGCCATAAATGTGTGTCATAATACATACATTTTTCACAAGGATTTACTATCATAACTTTTTGAGTATCTGCATATCATTATCAATGAATGGCAATAATTATCATTGCCATTTTTATTGTCTTGATTAAAAATGATTACAATTAGTGAAATCTAAACTCCTCATAAAAATTGATACATTAATTGCTAATATACTTTTCTTTTATCTTCCTAACAATTAAGTTGACTGATTTGATAGTATGTTCATTTTGGTAAGTCTACCCTGAAAAAAATAGGTTTGTCCGTAAATTATTTATGAAAGATACAACATAACTATAACTCCATGTTTTACTTTTCTGAATATCCTTGAGGAGTTAGAATCATACACTATTTTTCTTATGAAGTAAAGCTTTATGGAAAACAACTGGGAGAAAATATCCTAGAATGAGGAATAGAAAGGACTAATGCCGAGGCAGATGAGAGGCCAACAAAAAGAAAAATCACCAATTTCACATTTTTAAAATATAGTAGTACATGGAAGTTATTAGTTAGAATGAAGCAAAGCAATGGCAGCTATAATATTTTATTCCTTTAATACTTTATTGATTGTAAGCTTTCAGAAATGTGCAAGAGATTTTAGATGCATTGAACTACAATTTGAGTTGAAAATAAAAGCTTTTAAAAGTGAAAAACTCTGTTTCAAAATTATGTTCAATATTTGATTAATTAGCATTCTGGTGTCTCTTAACCCCATCTAAATGTCCTTCCTGCTATATTCCCTGTTTCACTGAAAGAGCCTCCCATCCACTAGTGCCCAAGTTGGAACACTTGTCCTCAACACTTGGCCATTCCATTTCTTTTTCCACCATATCTAATCTTACAGCAAGTGTTTTCCCTTCTATATATATTTTCTAAATCTTCACTATGCCAGATGGTAGCCAATAGCTACTTACGGTTATTGAGCAACTAAATGTGATCAAGGTAAACTGAAGAACTGAATTTTAAATGTTATGTGATTTTTCTCAATTTAAATTTCAATGTTTAAATGAAATTCATGGTTCTGTTCACTCTATTCCAACCTACACCATTGACAATTATCTGATACCAGCCTGGTGTCCTACAATTCAATGCAATTCTGATACTATCTCCCTGGAGATAACATCAGATCCCACAGGTTAAGTATCAGTTCCACAAGGCCACTCCCCACCTCACACACAGTTACACTTTGGAGGCCAGTTACAAGTCCAGGTTGTCATCTATGCTTCCAATCTACTGGGAGATGGAGATTCCCATGACCTCCTCCTGGGTTCAATTAATTTGCTAGAGCAGTCGACGGAACTAAGAAAATCATTTTCATACTAGATTGTAAGTTTAATATGTCTGGCTGTCAGGAACAGCCAGACGAAGAGATGCATGGAGTAAGCTGTGGGGAAATGGCATGGAGCTTTCATGTTCTCCAAACCTGCCACGTTCACAAATCTCCATGTATTCAGCAACCTGGGAACCTTCAAAATCCTGTCCTTTTGAGTTTTGAAGGAAACTTCATTACACAGGCATCATTTATTAAGTCTTTAGCCATTGGCAATCAATGCAACCTGCTGCCCACTCACCTCTCTGGAAATCAGGGTGATGGCACTGAAAATTCAACCCTCTAATCACAAGATTAGTTCTCCTGGCAACCAGCCCCATCCTTTGATTCGTCCAAAGTCATCTTATTAACATAACAAGAGGCAACTTTATAGCTCTTACCCCTTGGGAAATTTCAAGAGTTTTAGGAGTTCAGGTCCAAAAATGGGAATGAAGACCAAAAACATATTTCTTTTTATAAATCACAGTATTATAATATTGGAAAACTTTTAATTGCATTTTGAAGAAGTAGGTTATGTGAACAGTCTTTTCAAGTGTCTCATGAAATCTAAGTACTGATAAATATTTCTGATAAAAATTAGTGTCTGAATTGGTATGTGAGTTTGGAATACTCAGTAACAAAAATATATGTAAAATATCTCCTTAGGAATTGTTTTATATTGATTACTTGTGAAATGATTATATTTTAGGTTAAATACATTACTATTATTAAAAGTAATTTCACCTGTTTTTCCTTTTTTAATGTAGCTATAAGAAAATGTAAAATTACCTAAATAACTTGAATCGTATTTCTAGTGAATTGTGTATTCAAAATTACTCAATTGTATCCACTACTTCTTTTAATTCCTTGATCCTAATGAGAGGGAGAGGAATACACTACAAAAGTGCTGTTTTGGCATGTGGATTGTCCTGAGTTGAAGGCAATTAAGACCCGGCAGGAAAAGCTTTTTAACCTTCCCCTTAACAGCCTAAAAGAATTTAGATAGGGGGCCTGTACCAGAGAGCTATTGTCAGAGATAAATTTCTATAAAAGAAGGATTTATCTGCCTGTCATAGCAAGCATTTATTTACCAAACATTTACTCTTTTCATCTTCCTATGAATTGACTTCCTCCTCTTTGAACCCCTAGACCTTGACTCTTTTTCCTTAGCTCAGGATGGTATACATAGAAGCTTCAGTTGCTTGATGCCTTGAAGTCTCATAATATTTTTAATGGGGCTCCTATGCATATGAAATTAAATTTGTTTTCTACTGTTAATATGTTTTATGTCAATTTAATTATTAGATGAGCCAAAGAACCTGAGAGGAAGAAGGGAAGTTTTCCCTCCCTAAATAGGACATCATTATCTTAACCTTGAATTTTTACTCTAGCCTCTTAGTTTTTCTTTGTCTTTAATGTTAACCCCCCAACCCCACATCAATGTCTTCTCCCTCTCCTCTCTGCACTTCCTCCTTCATAGAGTTGAGAAAATCAAATTCTTTATCTCATAGCAGACACAAGTTTCCAATTTTGATTTATTTTATATAGTGATCTTTCTAACTAGGAGATCATATTACACTATTGATTAAAAAATTCATCTCAGAACTTCATAGCTAATGTCACTCATAATCTTTCGCGTATTCACCACAGCTGTCTCATTTCTAACACCAGCCTCTAATCCTCATTCTATACTACAACCAAATTGATTTTCTTGGTTTTATCAAATGTTCTATGCTTAAAAAAAAAGATTTATGTATTTATTATTTGAAAGAGAGACTGAGATCACAGTCGGGAGGGGCAGAGGGAGAGAGAGTATCTCAAGCTGACTCCCTGCTGAGCTCAGAGCCTGACGTGAGTCTCAATCCTATGACCCTGAGATGATGACCTGAGCCAAAATCAAGAGTTAGATGCCTAGCTAACTGAGCCACTTAGGTATCCCTGTGCTTTCTTTTGCATCTGGATATTTTTATGTGCTATTATTCCTTTTATATTGTTCATATTTTTACTACAATGCCAAAGCAATGACTGGCATAAAACACTCAAAAGAAAGTGAGTAAATGAATGAATGACTACTATAGTAGAAAGAAACTATTCTAGGAGTTCAGTTAACATATACATGTATTTCTTGGAGTAGAATATGGGTGATCTTTAAACCAATATTGTTTACAAAGATCAATAACTATATTAAATATCTTTAATATTGCAAGTTGTGATTGTAATGAGTCTCACGAAATCAAACTGCTGATCTTTTCCCTTCTAAAATGTTTACTTTTAAACTTTCAATTGTTACTTTGTAAAATATTCACAGCATAACATGGAAAATCTTCAAAATATTTTAGCAGTTTGCTTTAGAATCTAGGAGTGAAACAAAAATTGACTTCAAAGCAAATTAGCAGTTTTTCTCATCTATTCTCATCAAAGAAAGTGCGAGAGGATTTTAGGCCCTCTGAGAGTATATATTATAGTTCATTATGCAGAGAAAAAAGGTAAAAATGAATCCAGGAACAATTAATATGTAAAGTTAGTACTCCACAATACAGTATTACCACTACTATGTAGAAGTCTTTGTGAAAAGTAAAGGCATATTAAAATTAATATGTGCTATACATATATATTATTAGTAGAATTTTATTATTATATCATTGACACAATTCAAGTTTCTATGATCTGTTCCCAGGAACATAAGTAGAGATGTTCCTTCCTACTTTTCTAGGTTCCTCAGGGTCTTAAAGGTAATAAAAAAATAAGTGGTAGCATTAGAGTAAAGGGGTTAATTATGTTGCAAGTGAAAATACCAGGATTAAAAGTCATAAACAGTAGAAGCTGCTAAGATCAAGATAGTCTCAAGAGTATCTTTCCTCAATGGGTTGGTACTCCAGTTCTTCAACAGTTTTAGAATAATATGATTATAAAATAACAAAATTGAAAATAATTTTTTAGGTCATCCAGCACAATCTCTAACCTACTGCAATAGCCTCTCTACAATAATAGAAAATAATTGTGTCTGCTTTTGGATTTTCCTACTGATGTGACAATTCCTCTAGAAAAATTAAACAATTCTGTTTAGGGCCCTTCTAAAGGTCAGAAATTAGGCCCTGGTCTTGCCTTTTGAAAGTAAACAGAATAAATCTAATTTCTCTTACACATGATAGGGTTTTTTAAAATTAAATTTTGAGAATGCTTATACTACTCCACCCACAAAATCTATTTTCAGTATAAAGTGCCCTAATTCTTTCTAGGATATTTCAAAATACATGGTTTTTCACAGTCGCCATATATGTTAGCACTCATTTTCTGCACACACTTCAGTTTATCATCATTATGAAATGTGGCATCCAAGTGTCTGTATGTCCTGGGTAGTAGCAGACATTTATGTCTTTTGGTGTGGGTTATACATTTGGCATAAATCTGTTAAAATAGGATTTGTTTATAATTAGGTACAACTAATATTTAAAGGATACCTGTTTTGCACAAAATACTGTGCTATATTTCCAAGAGTATGTAAAAAGCCAAAAAGACTAAGATATCTACTTCAGGCTTTAGTTATTCATCATCTGATAGTAACGTACAACATGCTGAATTTTTGTACCAGAACTATAATTCAAACTTTATAGTTCAAAACCATACTTCTTATTTCATATAAAAGTTCACGTCATTAGTTCAGAATATATCTAGTGTGGTGACATACAAGTAAAACTTGAATCTTCCTTATCATATTAGCAAGTATTTGCTAGCTTTATGTCATTAACATGTTGCCAAGGTATACAATGCATATTAATTTTAGCTATGTGCTGGTTTGTTTGAAGCTACAATGAACATTACATTTTTTATAAAGATAAAAAAATACATAAAAAATTCAGTGGCATATTTTTTAAGAATAAGCTATGCTGATATTGAATTAATACTCTTGAGATGTGGAGTGTATTCACTATCTTGATGGAATTTATATATATATATATATATATATATATATATAATATTTTTATCATTGACAAGATTTAAATTTCAATGGTTTGATGTTGTGAACTGAGTTAGCATTTCTTCTCCCTTTTCTAAGTTATTCAGGTTCTGAAAAGTAATAAAAGCTGGGGCACCTGAGTGCCTCAGTCAGTTGAGTGTCTGACTCTTGATTTCAGCTCAAGTCATGATCTCAGGGTCATGAGATAGCACCCAGGTTGGGCTCCATGCTCAATGGGAAGTCTGTTTGCGATCCCCTCTCTCCCTCTCATTCTGCCTCTTCCCCCTGTGCTCTCCCCCCCAGATAAATATTTTTTTAAAAAGTAATAAAAGCCAAGAATTAGCATTAAAATAAAGGGGTTAATTATTATTAATCAATGTGTATGCATTTGTGTATATGTACAGCAGTTCTCCCCAGACTATCAGTCTAATAACAACCACAACAACCACGGTGGCTTATTGGGACTGCTATTCCAAATGAAAATCTTCTCACTCCCAGTAATAACTATTTTTAAATGTTAATGATCCTTCTATTTAAGAATACAGTTTGGAATTTTGCAAGTCTTTCAACAAACTTATATTCTCTCTATGGTTCCTCAAATATGATTAAAATCTATTGTATTTACCTAAAATTATCAAAATTTAATAAATGAATCCTCTGCTATGTGTAAGACATTATACCAGATAAATGCTTTCAGTATTTTCACATGCAATATATTTCATTCTGGAAACTTTAAGTAATTTAATTAGGCTGGATGCTTGTTCATATCTCTTTATGTACCATGGGTTTCAAATTGCACTTAGGATAGTTACTTTTCATGTTTTCTGATTATTCTTCATATTTTCTAATCCCAATGTACTTTAATCTCTTTGAAGGAAGGAAGTGGCATATGGTAGGTGCTCAGCAATTATTTCTTATTTAATTATTGACACTGAAATAATTTTACTTTCTCCATGTGTAGGTGCCAATGTGTTTTTTTTTATCCTCTTGCTTCTCATTATTTCTCTCTAGTACTGTCTATTTTGTTCTTTTTTCTTTGCTGTATATGAATCAAGAACCGTAGAATATGAAAAGCTAATGGTAAAGGTTTAGATTAAAGCTAAATTAAATTTATTTCTATTTTAAAATTTTAAGTATGTTTTTAATGACATATTTATTTCTGTATGGATATTTATGAGCATAGAATTGTTTATCAGTTTTACTGGCCACTTTTATGTGTACTTTTCTAAGATTTAATTTGTCAAAAAAATTTTTTTTGCCTTCACATAATTTATTGGTGAACTGGTATGGGCTATTCATTTCACTTGATAAATAATTATTCTCTACTATATACTAAGGATGATTCAAGGTTCTAGAAATAAGTAATAAACAAAATTCCTGCTTCATGGGACTTACGTTCAAACTGGAGAATAAATCAACCTTTTACCCTTCAACATTATATGTATGTTAGAGGGAATAAGTAACTGGGAAAAAAAAACAGAAAAGACAGTAGGAAAATAGTTCAAAGGGTGGGGAACATAGTGGTGCTCTTTTATAGGATGGTTAGGAAAGACTTATCTAATAAGATGATGTGTAAGCAGAGACCTCATCCTCATGGATGAGCCATATGGATTAAGAATTTTCCAGAAAACAGGAAAAGCAAAGATCCTCCACTGGAAAGCATTTGGAGAGCTTAGAAAAAACTGAAGAAATTAGTGAGGTATTGCACAGTGACTGGAAAGTAGTAGGAGGTCAGATTCGGTCAAAAATAGGTGATCTTTTAGGTCATGTTGAGAATTTTGGGTTTTCCTCTATGTGATTTTGAAGATCATTTGAGGATTGTGAAGAGAATGGCATGGTTTGCTTATGTTTTCAAACAATCCATCTGAGTATATAATAGACAAGATGGAGTGTAAGGATGAAGTGAGTCAGGTTGTGTGCTATTCATTATCTTGCAAGGGGGATGATGATGGCTTTGAAAAATGTTGAATTGTATCTAAGACTTGTGCTCCTGAAAAGAAGCAACAGTTAAGAAATCCTTTCATTTGTTTGTGTTCTGGAAAATAGAAAACTACAAAAGACCACCTTGTCCTCCTATAACTCCAATAAGACTCAACCAGGACTCCCTTGTTAATTGCCTCTATATAATGCCATTTCTTTGACATTATTCCTCACTAATGACTGTCCTAGTTATTGAATTAGCCTTAAATAAATCATCTCCTTAATTGTCCAGTACCTTTAGTTCTTCACAGATTGGAGGGTATGTAGTGATTTGAATGGCAAAATGAATTTTCAAAGTATTGCTCGGAAAATTGGCAAATAGATTTGCTGTGAAACATTTGAAAAAGAGAGAAGTCAAAAATGGCTTCAAAGAATTTGGCTTGAGTAAGGGAAGAAGACAAATAAATCTAAGGAGGATCGTGAGAGGAACTGTTTGGAAGTGGTTGAATATTTCAATCTGAAGACATTAAGGGTAGAGATGGGACTGAAGGTATTAAAAATTGAAGTCACCAGCCTGTTAAAACGTTTAGACTAATAGATACAGATACTGTTACCCAAAGCAGGGCTTCTCGAGTTTCAGCACATGAAAGAACCACTGGGAGAGATTATTAAACACTCTACTACAGATTCTGATTCTGTAAATTTTGGGTGGACCTGAGAAGTCTGCACTTCTCACCAGTTCTTAAGTAATGTTGATGCTGGACCATATAAGGACTGTGTTTAGAAAATGAGTACAGCTTGGAAAGGAAGAGATACTAAGACTTAAAGAGGTGACATGTCAATGTCTAGAGGTTGGAAGCAAAGAGACCTGAAAAAGAGCATTCAGGGATTTGAGAGAAGAACCAAAGAGTGGTGCCATGGAAGCCAAATAGGAAAGTCAAGAAGAAAGAAGGACTGGGGTGTGTCCAAGCTACTGATTGATTGAATAAAATAAGGACAGAAATTTTATTATTTGATTTGGCAAAGCAATGCTCTAGTCATACAGTTAAGCAATGTTTGATACCCTTATTAGATAATATTAGTTCTTGATCTTTTCTGATTTTATTAGGCAATGTCAATTGCTAATTTCACCTATATTTTTTTTGTTTCTTACATCACTAATTGACATATATATGACATGTATATCTCCCTCTCAACACACACACACACCCCTCTAAATGATACTCTGAATGAACAAATCCTATCTTCTAATCACAAGAGTTTAAGTAGTTTTAGTGACGTACATTATATAGTGTAGGAAAACTTTAGTCCTTCTTCTGTGTTTCACCTTCAATCTCAGACTCCTACTATTCTCACAACACTTCTGCCACAAGATGTGTGGGTTTTTTTCCCCCACACCAAGGAATTCTGCAATACCAGCTGGGTTTCCTACAACTTAATTATGACACTATCTGCTTATAGTTAGATCCCACAGGTTAAGGGCTCAGTTCCACAAGATTGCTACTCCCCAGGAAAAGCTTTAAATGCTAATCACAAGTCTAGGTTGTCACCCATGCTTTTGAGTGATTGGCTATAAATTAGAAGTTCCATCACTTCCTCCTTGGGTTTAATTAATTTGCAAAGTTTAGGAAAAAAGAAAAAAATTATTGCTTATCAGTTTATTATCATTAAAGGATACGGATGGAATCCAGAGGGAAGGCATGTGTAGAGCAAAGTATGTCAGAAGAGGCAGGGAGGATCCATACCCTCTGAGAGTCTTGTCACTCTCCCATGCTCTCTGAAGAATGGGATTGGAGCTGAAAATACTAAACTTCTTTTTCTTTTCTTTCTTTCTTTCTTTCTTTCTTTCTTTCTTTCTTTCTTTCTTTCTTTCTTCTTTCTTTCTTTCTTTCTTTCTTTCTTTCTTTCTTTCTTTCTTTCTTTCTTTCCTTTCCTTTTTTTAATTATAAGCCTCTAATCATGCCTTAGTCTTTTTGGTAACCAGCCCCCATCCAGGAACCCATGAAGACGTATCACATTAGAATGAAATACACTGGCATTGACCTTGAGATTTCTAGTGAGTTAGGGATTCTTTGTCAGGAACTGGGGTCAATGACCAAATATTAGGAAAAGGATGTTCCCAGTATGCTTATTCTCACCTGGTTAAGAATTGTGCTGTTTTGATACACAGTTTCTATTATGCAACATAAACCTCTATTATCTAATGACTCATTTTCCTTTTTAAGACAGCCACAAATTAAAATGCTTATTGTGTATGGAAGTCAAAATACATATGATCCTGAACCACAGGCCTTAAGCAAATGCTGATTTTTCTAAAGAAAGTAGGTCCCATTATGATTTTGTGTGTTGTTTAATCTCATTCTCAGAGAAAATTGTTTTTAATCTACAGTAATTAATATATGTAAATAATACATATAATGAATGCCTTAATGAAACAAATAATTCTCTAATTTAATATATTTCTATTATTAATTTGAAGTTGCATGAAGTAACATCTTATATATGTAAGGAAGAAAGATCATAATAATAAGACAAATGAAAGATGGAAAGTCAAAATAGTATAGATATAATTAATTCAATTAAAAATAAACAATTTTCCCTTAGCCAAAATGTGAGGAAAAATGAAATAAAGAGAATCCATGGAGGTACCAGGGAATAGCATGATGTTTTTAGTTTTTCCCAATAATTTTCCTAAAACCACCCTAAATAAACATATTTGAAGTAAAAGTAAATACTTGCTCTGCATAAGCTACCTTGCTTAAATCTTATCACTGACCTTTCAATGAGAATGAAGATTTTAATCGCCAAAATGTAACAGATATGGAACCTCTACTGAATGGAATAAGATTGTAGAGAGGGCAACATTGTCCTTTTCAAGGAATGCCAGTTGAATATTCTCAAGAAAGCATTCTGGTGAAGTGAACTTTTTACTGTTATACCAAGGCAGCTATGGCATAATAGCTGGGGATCTCGAATAAGAAACAATAAGGCTTGAATAACTCAGCAATTCACTAACTGAAAAAATAATATGATAACGTGGTATGTCACAGACACTAGTATCATACAGATCTGGGAATGATATTTGATTCTCCTACATACTAGATTGTGAAAGGGGACATACTCTTTAAATTATTGGAGCTTCCATTTTTCATATATGTTTTAGTGTACTAGGGCTGTCATAACAAAATATTACAGAGTTACTTGCTTAATCAACATAAATTTGTTTTCTCACAGTTATGGTGTCTGGATGTTCATGATCAAGGTTCCAGCTGATTTGGTTCCTTGCTATGGCTCCCCTTCTGGTTTGCAGATGATGGATTGTTGCTGTGTCTTCAGGTAGCCCTTCCTCTGTGACACCAGCAAGAGAGCTCTGGTCCTTTACAAGGGCAGCAATCTTATTACATCGGGGCCCTACTCTATGACTTCATTTAACTTAGTTACCTCCTTATAATTTTAACTCAAAATATAGTCACACTGAAAGTTAGGGCTTCAACACATAAGTTTTGGGAGAATACAATTCAGTCCTAACAATCTTCAAAGAAAAAAAAGAAAATGAATGCAGGTTCACCACTGCCCATTCTTTACCCACTGTTTTGCCTTGACCAAATTTTAGTCAGGTTTCTTTTTTACCTACAGACCCCTGAACTCTGCTTGGCCCCAAAGTGAAACATGCCTACCTTGTCAGCTTCTCCTGGGAATCAGCTGATTGCAGGAAAACCTTTTTCCTATCAGACCCTACTGGTCATTTTTAGTTTCCCCACCAAAGATTCTGCTTATATGTGCCAGTCCCTATATGAGAACCCCCCCTAAAAAAAAAAAAACTACACCTTGTTCTGTTTCAGTTTGAGATGGTCACAGATTTCTGAGGTTAGAGCAGTCTCCCCATTGCAATATTTAGTTTTTTTTAATTAATCTCTCTCTCTCTCTCTCTCTCTCTCTCTCTCTCTCTCAGTCCAGATTTGTCCAATTTAACAAAGATTAAAGGTCATTTCACTGACTTATTTTGAGGTTTCCAAGCCATCTGGCATAGTATCTAGTACATCGCAGGTGACTAGTTATGTGTTCCTGGGCATTTGGCTTACTTATTAAAGTCTGTGTAGTTTGACAAATAATAATTTGAAACAGATGTATAAAGTTTGCTCTATTTCTAATATTCTCTCAAATCAATAGGCAGGCTTTGGAATTTTGTGTCGTAAGAGGTTACATTCCAAAGACTTGATGGAAAATTATCATACTTAAAATTTGTAGTTGCATTCCAATGTATGAAGTCAAATAACATCAAAATTTCCTAGGGCAACAAATACACATACGGAATTTAAATGTATGATTTTATTACTTTGACTTCTAAGGCCTGTCAAAAAAAATCTTTACCATATGCACAATGATGAATATGAAATGAATGAATAATACATTCCTAAAGTGTCATTACACTGATTTTTTTTGGCACGCGCAAAGCTCCTGGTTTATCTTAGGAGAACTTGCTATAAAGTAGTAGGAGGAAGGAGGTAATGAACTCATATTTATGAAGTGCTCATTACTGATGTGCTGTCTGATGATTTAATTACAGTACATCATTTACCTTTGGGGCAGGTGCCATTATCTCCATTTATAGATCTAGGAATTAAGGATCAGAGAAGTCAAGTTCTTTGCTCGGGGTCACACAGTTGTTAGAAAGACTACTCAGGAAATAATCAGAGTTCTATTTATATACCCCATAAAGAGTTATCTTTTTACTATAATATCCTGTATACCAATGAAAGAATAATTCATATCCCAACAGGCAAAAATGAAAAGGCTTGTGCTTTAGGAAATGAAGAGGTGAGACAGGAAAAAGAAACTTTTAGGAAATAGAGAGCATTTGCACTGCATTATGATAATAGAAATGGAGTTTTATGTAGCTTGAAACAATTGATATTGCATTTTTATTAGTACAAATAACCATAAATGAAAGTTAAATAACGGAGAGCCCACTTCAAAATATTCATGATGTAGTCTCTATGATTAATCTCACACAGAGACCACTGTGTTACTTTTTAAAGTTAAAATGTGTGAAATTTAAATTCATATGTTAATATGATCAAAATTATTTTGCATAATTAGGACAAAGCTTTCATGTCTTTGTGTTGACCATGAAACCTTCAATATTTTTATTTATTTATTTATTCATGAGAAACACACACACACACACAGAGAGAGAGAGAGAGAGAGAGAGAGAGAGAGAGTCAAAGGGAGAAGCAGGCTCCATGCAGGGAGCCTGATGTGGGACTTGAACCCAGGTCTCCAGGATCAGGCCCTGGGCTGAAGGCGGCGCTAAACTGCTGGGCCACCGGGGCTGCCCCGAAACCTTCAATATTAAAAAAGAAGGAAAATCACACTCAAACTTGATCTAAATTAAAGGGGCACAAAAAACTTTAGCAAGAAAGAAATCATAAATTTAATAAATAAAATAAAAAGTAACTTTTTTACACGGGGGGAATAATGCTTAGAAAATTTAAATATAAGCTTGATATTTTATAGAATGATTCATTTAATGTTGTCAAATATAAACAGTTTTGTGCTTTTGCTAATTAACTGATTAATTCAATTTTGGATGTATAGTCCTTCATAATGACATACTGTCCTTGAGATGTAGGTTAAATTATACATGAATTTTAAAATTTTAACACAGCTTCCCTTATATACTAAGCAGTATGATTAAATTAAAATGGAGCTTTTGTCACCTATATCTTCAGTCTATGGACCTGTCACTAACCTTCATTATTAAAAAAAAGAAGAAGTAGTAGAAGGAGGAGGAGTAGAATCGATAATTTATTTTACGCTCTTCAAAAGGAACAGATATCTATCAAAATACGATTTATTTTATTCCCCCAAATAACATTTAAAAATCTTGACGTTATTTAAAAAGTAGTTTATGAAATATTTCCTGAAAGTAAGTTAAACTGGAGAGATTTACCTTTTTGTAGTATATGCCCACTCTTGCCTGAGCAGAATAAATGGTAACTTGGATATTCTTATAGTATTGCATATCATTTAAAATTCAAACATTTTCTCATTGTCTTATAAGCAATGTATTATGATGATTATGATTATAATTGCAATGATCTTGCTTCTAACTCATACTGTTATTTTATGATTTTACACCAGATTCCTCTCTTAAGCCAAGTAAATAATAAAGATGCTGTGAATGTAGAATTCCCTCCCTTATATTTCTTGCCTTTTTCTTTAAACCTCTTCCCACATTAATTTCCTCCTTTTGCTTCCTTGTTGTCCATCTTCTAATGGGATAATATCAATAGGCTCTTTTGAGTTTGCCAGCTACTAAATCACCCTCTATAAGTAGTATCTCAAGCATCCCTTTTCCTTTTGTGTATCACATCCATGTGGATCCCTGGAGGCTCAGTTAAGACTTATTCTTTTTGAAGCACAGTAAGAATATTATCTGAAAGCCAAAGTGCATCAAACTCAACTGATAATAAAGCGAAAGGATTTCAACTTTCCTTACTTGCATAGCAACTTAGTAACCTAACGTCAGTGATTACATGTCTAAATAACATTCACATACAGCAAGCTACTTGACAGCAGAAAGAAATAATACATAAATATTTCAGTACCTTGGAGTAAACTCAACTTATAACAGTAAGTTGTGCCTGTTTAAAATCTTTCCCAAATGTATCATTTTCAATTCTTCCCCCAAGCCTGGCTATATCTACAATGGTTTAATGAAGTAGAGTTACCCATCGAATTTCATCTATGTCAAGGGAATCTAAGCATTTCAATTATAATAGGATGTTTCTCTTCTTGATAACTGAATTTTATTCCTTGAGACAAAACATTTGCCACTACCTCTGTGTCTGCTTGCAAAGAAACACAGAGACGTATTATGAATATACATGATGCACAGTGATTTTAAAGAAAACAGGAAAGGGCTATATGCTCTTGAAAACTAGCTTTATATCGCATAAACAAACATTTTTAAACCTTCAAAAATAAATGATAAAAACATGATATAAATGGAGAATAAGGTACCTTATTAAGAGAAGGACATTCACAGAAGAAGTATTTTTTTCCCCACTGATAAACCTTGCCACAGGTAGCTCTAGCTATACATGGGAGGTAACACATGTAAAGTACCTAGTATAGGGCCAGTTCCTTCAGATATGCTAATAACTGGCAGCTATTCTCTGAACTGATGATCAGTTGGTAATGCTGTTTTTTTTTAATTTTATTTATTTATTCATGAGAGACACACTCACACAGACACACACACAGAGATAGAGAGAGAGAGAAAGAGGCAGAGACACAGGCAGAGGGAGAAGCAGGCTCCATGCAGGGAGCCTGACGACCCAGGATCGAGGCCCTGGGGTGAAGGCGGCGCTAAACCGCTGAGCCACCTGGGTTGCCTGGTAATGCTGATTTAAAGTCAGACAGATTGGTTCCACATTTTTAAAATGTGTTTACACAGAAAAATTTGTGTCTACTATGTAATATACATAATTAGATAATGATTTGTGACAATGGGTACTAATTAATATAATACAATATATAAATAAAGATAAAAGAATAAAAACTTTCTCTCAAAGAAGATTTATGCAAGGATTACTTTCTTTTTTCTGTATTATATTTTCTTATTTTTATTAAAATACACAATCACTTAATTATATTTCTTATAAATATAATTAGGAAAAACAAGTAAATCTCTTTAAAACACAGTCTAAGTTCATAAATATCTGTCTCAAAATAGACATACATGCTGTTACTTGATGTACTTTTTCTACATTTCTAAAGAGTGTTGACTAATGAAAAGCAATGAAATAAGTATTCAGAGGTCAGGAACACTTTAGTTCATAGCACTGCTGTTCAAATACTTAGATTGTCTTTAATTCAAATTAATTATTAGATCATCAATGCTTTTGAGTGCTGTACACTTTAAAGGTTTTGCTGATACCAATGTATTCAGTGAAGAAGAAAGCATATATATATATATTTTACATTTTCTGAATATCACCTTTAAAGTCACCTTCTTAAAATATAGCTACTATTTGAGTATAGGGGAAATTTGAATGCTGTTTCTTTACATTTTAATAAATAAGAACTCACATGTCTAATTTACTTTGATGCACAAAATATTAAGTCAGGGCACACAGAGCTTGTTTTGTGGCCACAGCAGTAAGTCATTTCACTTGTGGTACGCTTGTGGATTTGTTACAGTTGGTAGAATGAATTAAAAAGATCAAACTTGAAACACTGTGTTGGGAGCACATGACACGGTTTCTTACGACAGATTTTAAAGGTGGAGAAGAATCTACTAAGGAGGAGTACCAAGATATTGGATGCTGACTAGTTAGATGCTGGACACTGTATTAATAAGGGCCAATCTTGAACATATTTTTTAACCTTTGAATAATACTCAGGGCTACCATCCTCCAGGCTGATGTGAGTCCTTCACAATAGCTCCTGTCTTGGTGAAGAAAGAGCAGGGACAATTACAGATCTCAGTACTCTTTGGCAGTGAACACCCCTGAATTGCTGGTAGTGTCTTAATTCATGCACTCTTGTAGCTAGGATGCTAATATTCAAATTCTGACTCTACTTTTATTGGCTATTTAACATTGGGCAACTCGGCCAACCTCTGAAAACATCATTTTTCTTGCATATAACTAGGGATGATGAGAATGCTTTCCACAATGGATTGTGTGAGATAAAAAAGGGAAGAAAGATAAGTTTTGGCATAGTAGTGCTAAATGAATGTTAATGATTATTTTAGTCTATAGAAAAATGCCACGTCCATGATGATGCTATTTGCAGGGGCTCATGCAATAAAATGGTTATAATATTATGAATTGTGTTCTATAGTAATATTATCACCACATCTTATTGCATGAGTCCCTGCAAATAGCATGGGCATAGACATGGCATTTTTCTACAGACAAAAATAATCATTAACATTAATTATTTAATATAAAGTATGTAAATGTTTTCCACTAATTGACAGATGTGAGAAGGTATATAGAATAAAAATTCTGTGGTTTTAATTTTAAAAAGAGAGTGGAGTTTGAGCCTCTTTCAGTCTCACTATGAGGGCCAGGGTTGGAAGATGTGCTCCATTTTCCGTAGAGGGAGCCAGTGATCTTTCAGATCATATCTCTAGTTAAGCATGTAGGTAATAAAACCTCACTAATACGCACTGTATTATGAGGATATGGAAAATATAGCTCCACAAGTTAAATCACCGAGTACTGGGGGGAAGTCACTAAAGAGGGCAATTATAATATCTCAAGGACTTAAACTCAGTAACCCTGGAATTTTATCAATGGCTTTCTGGTCTGAACAATAAGCTTCCTCTCAGTGATCAAAGAGATAAATGAATTTGAGAAAAATATGGTATTTTAAAATAATTTTATTTTAAATTAATTTGAACTGAGAAAATATGCTGCTATTACATATATGTGGATTTGGTGGTGAGTTTGAGAAAATAATCAAGAGGTTAGAATGTTCCAGTGTTCAAGAGTTTTACTTAATAAGTTTTGTATGTGTGGGTAAAAAATAGGTTATGCTTCAGATGGAACAAAGTTAAATTTCTGGGATGGTGTTATAATCATGCTCAGACTATTGACAGGGGGAAGTTACAATGATCTATAAGGCAAATGTAAAATTACCAGGATTTTTGTGATTTCCAAGAGATAGCTATTGGAAATATTTAATTTTTAATAACAAGCATGGCACTTGATTAATGTACTATAATATAATCTAAGGATAATATTTGCTTACATGATAATAATTATTCAATTATAAGATATAAGTAATTATTTTAAGGTTGACAAAAGGATATATGCCTCAATTATGACTTCTTCCTGGGAGAACTAATTTACATGGGTAAACCAAACTAATAAAATAGTAAAAATGATACATTACATAATCTCTGGAATTCATGAAATCAAAAGCTCATAGAAAAAAATCACGTTTTCCTTTACAGAAATATTGGCACCTTAATAGTTATTTCTGCTCTGAGCAGTAAATAAGTTTTTTCTACAGGTACAATGAAACTGATAGGAAAAGAGGATTAGTTATTCAGATATTTTCAAAACATTTTTAGCAATTGTTCTAAGTCTTCATTATAATCTTCTCTTTAGCCCCCCCCCAAAATGAATACAACAAAGTATTTTCTCTTTTCTTTTATTTCTTTCCTTTTTTTTTTTGTAACTTGTTTTGGCCTATTACTACAATAATTTCAATATTCAGTAGCAAGTTTTAAAAAATCACAATACTGGTAAGAACATTGTAAGATAAACATTAAGTAAATGTATTTATTACTTCTGTCTTCTGGTCCCTCCCTATGCTTTATCATTTGAGAATGCACTTCAAATTTCTCTCCACACAACCATTTCCACTCACTTATCATGCAATCATATATTTAGCAATATTTACTGAACATTAAGTAGGTGTCAATCACTGTGCCAGAATAAGCATAAAACATACCCTCTTTGAGCTTGGAACCATGTCCTTATTAAATAAAAGCTGCTGGACTTAATATGCTAAGTATAAAACCAAAAGTTGTTAAGATGAATTCTCTAGCAAAAAATATAAGATGACATGAAACTTATATTGTAAGGCAAATAAAGGATTTATATAGATTATACATTATTTAGTCATATTCGAATTTTTTTTTATTTTAAAGATTTTGTTTATTTTGACAGAGAGGGAGCACAAGCAAGAAGAGTGGCAGGGGCAGAGGGAGAATTAAACTCCCTGCTTGATCTCAGGACCATGGGATCATGACCTGAGTTGAAGACAATTTAACCAACTGAGAAACCCAGGTACCCCCATATTTGAGAATGTTATAGCTTATTATAAGAAAAAATATTTGAAGAATTTCTAGGATTCTTTAAAAGGCAATTTTGTATGACTTATGGAACCGGCAAGTAATTTAGCAAAATAAACTTTTACTGCTATAAACACTGCTCTGGGCT
This sequence comes from Nyctereutes procyonoides, assembly GCF_905146905.1. Lineage (NCBI taxonomy): Eukaryota > Metazoa > Chordata > Mammalia > Carnivora > Canidae > Nyctereutes > Nyctereutes procyonoides. The sequence continues at coordinate 22,399,519 of NW_026575121.1, forward strand.
AATTCTGTCCTAAATCATGGCAACATACAATTACAAGGACTTTCATGGATTAAAAAACATTTGGAGTGAATAGAACAGCACCTGGCATACATAACAGATTTGTTTCAATGCATTGAAAATTTCATTTTACTTCATTACTTAATCTTCTGCTGTGCTGGTTGGCTTTGATAAAGTGAAAATTAGCCCTTCTGACAGCTAGAGTGTCAGGAGGAATTGAGACATGTAAGAAAAACCACAACTTTTCAAAATGGACTACATTATAACTTATAAAACAGATGAACTGTTTCAAACCAAACCAGGACGTTCCTCACAGACTAAGCTTATTAAATTCATTAGATGCATGTGTTCCAAGAAAATCTTACAGTAACTCCTCATAGACTCCTGTTCTAAAGACAAGTCTACTGTTCTCAAAAACTCTAGTTTGTAATTTCTTACAATCGCTGACAAGATCAATTTATGACTAAATTCTGTCCCCCAAATCGTATTTTTTTTCCAAACTTTATTAGTACATTTTCCAGAGTGTACATTTGGGATGCCCCAGAATTTTCCATACCGTGGGATTTTTCTTGGAATAGCATGTTCTAAACCTAACTATTAATCTGTATGTTCCTGTTAGTCGCTCGCTGCCTGGTGGGTATATACAGCTTATTTAACTGCAAATGTTTTGGTTTTTAGTCTTTACACATGCTAACAATGAAATCTGATATCAGAAATATACAACAGGGCATTTTATAGGCTTGCCCTCATGTAATCTAAAAATAAAGGTTTGAATTGGATTAAAGTTAGGTCCAAAATCAACAGCAGAATTTGTAGGTCTCCCTACAGCTTGAACAATAATATGTCTCACCATCGATCTGCTTCTTTTGGTGCCTGGGACTTTTGCTTTCAAATTGTGTTCTTTATTCTTTGTATCTTTCATATTAAAGAAATACCATGGCAGCTTAAAATCTTTGGAAGACTTTCTCTATGTTTTTAAATAAATTATTTGTTTTGAAAATCTTCTTCAAAGAAAAGTTGAAAGTTGTACAGAGTCCCTTATAGCCTATAGATTTTTCCCAACGTTAATGTATTATGTAATATTGGAACATCTGTCAAAACTGGAATATTATCATTAGTATATTACTATTGACTAAACTATAACTTTACCAAGGTTGCCACTAAAATCCTTTTGCTGTTCCATAATCCAATCCAGGATATCATATTACATTTAGTCATCATGTTTCTGAGCTTTATCTGTTCTGCTACAGAACAGTCTTTCTGCTCAGTGTTTACTTGTTTCTCATGGTTTTGACAGGTATGAAAAACACTGGTCAGGTATTTAGAATGTTCCCCAGTTGGGTTTGCCTGATGTTTTTCTCATGAAACCTCATGGTATCAATACGACTCATTTCTGGAGATGATAACCTGGACCACTTGAGGAAGTAGTGTTTGCCAGATGCCTTCACCTCACTATTTCACCCTTCACATACTCTAGCGTTTGGAAGTAAGTCATTAGGTTCAACCCACAATCAAGAGGAGGAGAATTAAGCTCCACCTCTTAGGAAGGAGGAAGTGACTGCGTATAGTATTTAGATTTTTTCTCTAACAAAGATTTTTCTTTCTTCTCTAGTTATTTATTCAATCAGTGTCATTTTAGACTCGCTTATACTTATTTCATAATTTGAGTTATAATCCAATGTTACATCATTTAAATTATTACTCAAATATTTTCTGCTTGTCCATTGAGAGTGTTTTCAGGTGATCCCTGTGTGTTCCCATTCCTTCCTCTTCTTCCCCTCACCTTGTACTTCCTTAACTTTCTGGCATTACATTATGTTCCAGGCTCTTGTATTTTCCCTACCCTGGCCCTAGAATCAGCTATTTCTTCAAGGATACCTGACTCCTTTTTAATTGAAAACAGTATTTAGAAAATAAAATCCAAAAATTGGCTTCCTGTATTTTGATATCTTTTGATAACTTACCATAGTACAAATTATACTTTTCACATATCGAATTAAAATAATAAAATTACATTTCACAGCCTACCTCACTTCTAGAATACCATCATATGGAAGCTAATTATATGAGGAACATTTAGGACAAATAAAATCAATTTTGTTGTCAAGGGTGATAGTGATATCTGGGGTCTGGTGACGGCAATGGCATCCACTGACTTTCCAGTTGAGTGATCGGTGTGTTTCTGGAAGTCGCTCTTGGAAGGATCTGGTTTCTCCAGCTCTTAAATGACTTTTTAAACTGCCTGTTAGTTAACCTGTAATAATCTCTTCATCCTTAAAATAGCCGCAGAGTTCTAATGTCTGAAATCAAAAATGTTAACCCATGCACCGACTGTGGCAGATAAAGTGCCAAATACAGGTCATCAATTCAGGACATATACTATATCCTAGAGTGAGAGCCAGTTAATCTGAGAAGCCATGACTGTGAAGGAAAGAAAATCAAATTCAAACTAAGTATCCAGCCATAATTAAAAAGACCTCTCAATTTCATCATTTTTAATCATGGATTTGAACCATCAATGTAAGTTCACCATGAAGCATACCACTTTGTAGGGCATACTTATTATTATTATTATTATTATTATTATTATTATTTTATTTATTTATGATAGTCACAGAGAGAGAGAGCGAGAGAGAGGCAGAGACATAGGCAGAGGGAGAAGCAGGCTCCATGCACCGGGAGCCCGATGTGGGATTCGATCCCGGGTCTCCAGGATCAGGCCCTGGGCCAAAGGCAGGCGCCAAACCGCTGCGCCACCCAGGGATCCCGCTTTTGGCTCAATTTTATAGGACCTACTTGACATTAGGAAAATGTTGATTGGATTAATTAGCATTACTTTGTGATGAACACCTCAAGTAATATGGTTATAATTTCCAAATGGTTAGATATTTAGTTTCTGCTGAAATCCCAAAGCGATTCCAGAGATATTTTTAATAGCAGAGGATATTCTTGCTGAAATATATATAAAATTGGTCCAAAGTCTCTCTGGTTTCTCTTGAATAATTCTCTTACTTGAGACACGTCTGCTCTGTGATATGCCACTCTTTTCACTTTGTAGGATCTATCAGATCATAATGCTGGTAATGCTGAGATGGTCAAGGGTCCTAGGTTCTGTGCACATGTTGTGGCACAAAGTGCAAGAACTGATGTATCACTGAGGCAGTGGAATAAAACCTGTTCTTCCATTTTGCAAAAAAAGCAAATGGGTCTGGTCTGGTAGCTCTTGTTTACAGAATAAAATTGTTATCCTCATTAACAGCTCACTCCGAATATCAGAGGCCAATAACAATTTTCCATTTTCTCCCATAACAAATTACAACAAAATTAGTAACTAAAATAAAAAAATTATAATTCTGTACAACAGATATCGAAAATGAACCTCACTGGGCTAAAATCAAGGTGTCAGCGGGACTGTTTCTTTTTGGAGGCTCCAGAGGACAATTTACTTCCTTGCCTTTTCCACATTCTAGAGGCTGTCTACATTCCTTAGCTCATGGTTTCCTTCCACATATACAGAGCCAGCAACATAGTGTCTCGCTGACCCTGTTTCCACCTTTACAGCTCTTTTCTTACCAAAGCTGGGAAAAATCTCCACTTTTAAAGATTCACGTGGTTAGATTGGGCCTACTTGGATAGTCCAGGATAACCTCCTCAAGGTCTTAAATTTAATTTCATCTGTAAAATTCCATTTTCCATGTAGCATAATATTCTGGATATTAAGGCATGAACTGCTTAGCAGAGGAATTATTTATTTGTTACACTATATTTAGTGATATTTGTAACAGCACTCATATTTGAGTCTTCTATTATTCTCTAGGAATATACAAGTTTTCTTTACTAACCAATCTGAAGAACTGAATCAGACTGAAAGACTGTTATACACGTCTCTCAAGCCTTTGAAGATTAAATTGATCATTTATAGTTCCTCAAGAATGATGATGATAATAATGACAATAATGATGATTTGGCTGGGATGGGCTACTCCACTGACTTCCAGTTGTTTCTTCACACCATAATATTATTTACAGAATAAGGAACTGATGTTGGAAATACCCATTTTTATTATATTTTCAGGAACCAGAAAAATGATCAGAGATTAGGGTCAAGGATCAAAAGTTCTTACTCCCACAAATTCTTACTCTAAATTGAACCTCATAATAATATTTTAGGTTTCTAGCAATTATAGTTGCTTGGAGTTCAGATAATTTTCTCAAAATCTTTATTTTTATGTCTCCTTAACTTACTGGTCTGTGGGAAATGTGAGCAACATAAAGGATCCGGTGTTCCCTATAAGCAAGGCAGTAGGTAAACCATAGGACTGATAAATGAAGTCAATCGTGATTTTCTGAGAGATTGTGACTTTTTTTAATGGTTATGATTCAAGTCAAAACAGAATTATTTGTCAATCTTGAATTGTTTTGGTTTTACAAATCAAGAAGCTTAGTTGTCTTTCATTTTAATACCTACAGATCCATTGATTGTCAGAGTACTCTATATGCCATGCCATTCCTTAAAGCCCTGACTACTGAGCGTGGGTTGAGGGTGATTGTGATGACCACACACATTTCACTTCTGAAGAAAGTGAACTCATAAAGCTAAGAGTTCCTCTGGTTACAATTAAGAATAGAAATCCCCATTGAAAATATAATCCCTGATTACATGTTCTACTATCACCATTTCTAATACAGAGAGAACAGTGACAAAGCAAGTTTCAAAGATTCATATGCTTCCATCATCAATTTATTTCATATATATATTATCTCTCTATATTTATATATATTCCATATTTATTTCTGTATATCTACCTATCATCTATCTATCTATCATCTATCTATCTATCTATCTATCTATCTATCTATCTATCTATCTATCTATCTATCATCTGTCTGGAGAAAGACACAGAATTTTCAGAGCCTGTAATCCTGGAAAGGATACAGATTGGGCTGGGTAAAAAGACCACAAAGGACAAAAGAAATAAAATATCCCTATCTCTGAAGACTTGCAAGCCATCCCTCTATATTATATTATTTCTAATCTTCCAAGGCCACAGAGCATGTGCTAAACTTTGGATAAGATTCACGTTACCTATCAATTAGAGTAAAGGCCAAAGGGATTTTCTTTTTAAATTAATAAAGTACATGGATTCTATAGCATCTATTTTGGTTCTTCACAGACCTTTTCTACCTCCCTTATTTCTTACATCGCGAACTGTGTTCAGGACTGATGTGTTCATTTCATAGCTAGTTTTTTAAGAAAGTAATGTATTTTTCTCTACTTGGATAGTTCTCTTCACTCACCAGCCTAATGGCTGACATTGGAGTCACTTTTGGCTCCCTTTTCCCAGAAGGTTTTAATGACAATGGTTCTAGCCTCACTGAGGTCTCACTGAGACCTTGTGACTTTCTCATACTGAGATGAAAACATGTTGATCTGAAGATGACAACATCAACACTAAAGGACAGAACTGGGTTATAAAATGTTCAGCATAAGAGCTTTATTAGAGTCACAGAGGATAGAGATTGGTGTATGAGGAAGAAAAGGTAAGATAGAGTGCCTAAAGCAATCAGTGTATCATTTTTAAAGCTTTATTTTTATTATTATTATTTTTTACCTTTTGACCTCCATCCATTTTCCCACCTCTACACCTCACCTATGGCAACCACCAATCATCTGTTCTCTCTATCGATGAGCTTGGTTGTTTTGTTTGTTTCTACATATGAGAGAGATCATATGGTATTTGTCCTACTTTATCTGACTTATTTCATTTAGCATAATGTCTCCAAGACCCATTGATGTTGTCATAAATGGCAAGATTTTTTATGGCTAAGTAAGATTCCATTGTGTGTGTGTGTGTATGTGTGTGTGTACACAGGCATATATGCTATATATATAAAACAATTTTAAAAATACCAATATTTTCTAATATTTCTTTTTTTTTAATTAAGTAGGCTCCATTCCCAGCATGGAGACAATGCAGGGCTTGAACTTACCACCCTGAGATCGAGACCTGAGCCCAAATCGAGTCAGATGCTTAATTGACTAATATTGGCGTCCCAATATTTTCTAATATTTCCACTTCATCTGTCTTAAAAATTTCTCAAAATTTCAAAGGGTTATCTAGGAGTGTGCTTAGTATTTTTCAAGATCAGATTGTTTTGGCCCATAATGGTGATTCTATTATCATTTAAATACTAAGTTCATTCCTTTAAAAATTATTTAAATATTTTAGTTCAAACTTGAATATATCATCTTAAAATTTTTTTCCTGATTTTCCTCAACTGATTTTAAAAAGCAGTTGAAAGTAGATTGTTCTCATATCCATTATATTGGCAAATTTATAAATAGGTATTTTTTTCTTTGCTTATGCCTGTATATAATTTTTTTTTTGCTAGTTTGTATTGTTTGAAACAACTTGTAGTCTTGCTGATTGTCTCTCTCTCTCTCTCTCTCTCTCTCTCTCTCTCTCTCTCTTTTGGTGTATTTTCTAACACATTGCATTATTGTAACATAATTAATGCTTTTTAATGGTGTCTCAAGTTTAGTAGCATCATATGATACCAAATACAAAAGTCGAAATATAAACATCTAATATTGCATGCAAAGTTGAGAATGTTTGGCCTGTAATCTTTATCACTGCTTTTTTCAACCTTCCCATAAAATACTACAGTAAACAGAATGATTCACAATTATTCACAATTAGGGTGCACACACCCTAATTCCTGGAACCTGTAAGTATGTTTTACTACAAGGCAAAAGTCATTTTCCAGTTAAAACTAGGGATAAAGACTTAACCTAGGGAGAGTAGCCTGACCTATCCGGGTGGGTCCAATCTATCACCTGAGCCCTGAAAGCAAAGAATTTTCTCCAACTAAAGGAGAAGAGATGACACAGGGGGAGAAAAAAGAGAGAGTAGAGAGAGTAGAGAGAGTAATTCAAAATGTGGGAAAATCTCAATGCCCCATGGCTAGTTTGAAGATGAAAGGGACCAAGTGGAAAGAAATCCAGGTGGTCTGAAGGTGCCCAGAAATGGATTCTCCCAAGAGCCTCCAAATATTAGTCCAGGCCACACAACCATTTTATCATTTTATTTTAACCTTGTGAGCAGAGAAGTCAAACCCACCAGACTTCTAGTCTTCAGAACTGTAAGATAATAAATAGGTATCACTAAAAAAAAAAAAAAAAAAAAAAAAGATCTATATTGCCCAACTCAGCCAATGGAAAAAAACTATAGCTAGCTTTCCAAACTATCATATTATATGCAGAATCTATTAATGAGTGAGTAAAGTGTGTGTGAATGAATATATATGTATAGCTATAGCAATGAAATAATTTTAAAAACTGCATCTTTGATTAAGGACCTTGAACATTGTACTCGTAAAATTTCCCATTTTTTTTAAACATATAAGTTTGGAAAGTCTTATAAGCCCTTTCTGAATGTGACCTTTTATTTCCTTCTGGATATTTCACTTCATCCTGAGCGTCATACTGAATTAAATTCTGAGTAAAGTTTAGTGAGAAAAGAATGAAGCAAATTGTTTTTGTTTTCCAAGACAGAAGGAGCTGCAGCAGTAATTTCAGAATACATTAGTATAGAAAAGGAGTTGAGAAAGTTACTGAACTTATACATCCTCTGACATAGCAATATTCATTCAATTTTTCCATCCTTTCTAGAATAATGTTCTAATATTCATCAGAGAGAAGTAAAATGTTTGTGAACTGAGGGTATATTTGGTTGAAGTTTTATTTTCTGATTTTTTTTTTTTTTTTTTGCCAGTCTCAGCCCCGTGACTATAAGCAGTAAGTAATTCCTTCCGGAGAAGTACATGAAAGCCTTACATTTTATTCTTTACTTGAAGTAAACTTCAAGTTGAAGAGAGTTGAAATAGTCATTCTATTATTTTGAGTTGTTTAGAAATATCAGAAGCAACAACCCGACCCTGAAATCTGATATTTCTCATCTTACAGATCTCTGGCAGCAGGTTCTTTTGGTTTGCTAGCAACAACTTACCTCGACTCACTTGAGTGAAAAAGGAAAAAAAAAAAAAGGATTTTATAGGAAGGTTATTGGAATGACTGAAAACTTAAAAGAAGTGAACAAATATGCTTTTAGATATAGCCCCAAGACCTGAGCCACGGGAGCTCCTGGAGATTTTCCGTAGGCCTCTCTGAAAGCAAGTCAGTGCTAAACACCTTCTTTGTAACTATCAGCTTAAGAATCAATTTCCCAGGAAAAGAAATCTGATTGTTCTGTTTGGAATTTTGCCCTTGTGTCCATCATCCCAAATTAGAAGAAAAAGTGAGGAGCCTGAAGTTAATCATCAGCAGTGCAAAGAGCACAATGAATGACCCTGTCATTTTGGGAGTTTTTCAAAACAGAGACAAAATTCATTATATACATTAAATATCAAATCCAATCAGTTCCTTCTAGCTTTGTATATATTGATATTATAAGAAAACTTTTTATATCCAAATTTTTTCCACCTTTCAATTCCTAAAGCAACTTAAATTTTTCCTTTCTCATTTTTTTCTTGAATGGTTTTTCAAATTTGACCCAATCTGCCATTTGAAAAGAATCAGCTTTTCATTTAATAATAACAATTTAAAACTTTGAAGGCTTTAAACATTTTCTATTTTATTGATTTCACATTTTATAATTATTACATCTCTGTTTTGCTTTCTTTAAGCTTATTTTTTGTGTTGTTCAATTATTTCATACTTTACTTCTATCTTTTAATAAACTCATTTGATTCTAGCTAGAAATTTTTCTTGGACTGTTTTATGGTGTTTCTTTGGAGTTTTCTAGTTCTCTTCATTTTTTTCTTGATAGGTTACAATTTCAACTATGTTATCTCTTTTTCCATGGGTTTTGGGATATTTTCAATGAGACTGGGTTCAGAGGGAGGGTGGAAAGATTATCTTTTCCTGTTGACTTTTAGTTGTAATGCTATGTTGTGAGAGAAAGTGGTCTAATGTAATTTTTTATATGTGGAATTTATAGAGATTTTCTTATTGGTCTAATAAATATAAAAACTATACATATTCCATGGAGATTTGTTAAGAATTTGTTTTCTTCATTACCAGAAAAAATAGGATATTTCTAAACTTCTGGATATACTTTATACATTTTGATGGCTATGAAGCCTAGATAGTCTCTTTAAATTTTAAAAAATATGCAATGAACAGAAATTATCACTGCTACTGTTCTACTAGTGCTTATTTTACCAACATTGCACAGATTATAATACAGTGCTGTTTCTTTTATGTTATGGTGGACATGACAAAATTAAATTAAATTAAATTGATGCCTTGTCTTCTGTAAAGTATGGCTGAATTATAAATAATATCAACTGAGTCAAGCTTATTACTTGAATTACTCAAATCTTCCACATGCCTGGTCTCATATTTATCTGGTAATGCATATTGAATTCAAAGGGATCTCCTCTCATATTCTTTTTGGTTCTATAGTATGTATTTTTGGTATTATATATATATATTATATTTCTGAGATAGGGTTCTATGTGTTAACTTGTCTGGCTCTCCAGATGGATGTAAACAAGTTGAAAGTGACACCACTATTTTGGAGCTCTTATAGTCATAAATGACAAATAAATCACAGCCCCCTTCCTCATCACAGTTCTGAAAACAATAAATGGTAACATGGAAATCCAGTATATTACCTTTATAACAGATAAAGTGGTCAAGAACTTGTTTTGGGGCCACCTGCGTGGCTCAGTGGTTAAGCGTCTGCCTTTGGCTCAGGTTGTGCTCCTGGGGTCCTAGGATTGAGTCCCATATCGGGCTCCCTGTAGGGAGCCTGCTTCTCCCTCTACCTATGTTTCAGCCTCTCTCTGTGTCTCTCATGAATAAATAAATAAAACCTTTAGAAAAAAAAATTATCTTGGGAATACAAAACAAGTAGGCTTGCAGATATTTCCCAAACCCCCAGTCAAGTTTATAGCACAGTCCTTCAGGAAAATGAGGATCTGCAGAGCAAATGCATTTATTTAGGATTATGGAGTTACACGTCTAGTGCTTAGAACAACAACAACAAAAATTTAAAGAAAAGAGAAAGACTGAAAACCCAAGATTTATAGCCTCTTAGTGGATTGTCTCCATCCAGTGTAGCAACATAGGCCAATGAAGATCATTTACCAACCAGGTAACTCATTCTTTCACCATGAGAAAAAATAAGTAATGTGTAGGTCAAGAGATCTTTTAAAGTGGATATCACAACATAATAATATAAGAAATGTGGAGAAGTTTTCTCTCTGACATTATGCAGTTTTTAAATATTGATGTGTCACTCTGATGGATATAAGAGTCAGAAAAATTTTTGGTAAGGTACCACATAACAAAAATTTGGGGCTTTGCAGTCCACGTAGTCTCTGCTACTACTAACTAGCTTTGTCTGGGTAGCATGAAAGCATCCAAAGATAACACATAAAGATTGAGTGTGGCTGCATAAAAACAGGCAGTAGGCTAGATTTCTCCAGTGGCATTAGTTTACCAACCCACGTGCTTTGGTAATGTTAATTCAGTTTACAAAAGTCCTTCATATATATACACATCTATTTTATCTTGATACTTGACTTTAACAGATAATTTTGAAAGCTTCCCAAGGAAATGAATGATTCACATCAATTTATAGAGCTGTTGAACTGAGAGCTATTTTTCCTTTTTTGCCTTTCCACGTGACTAGATTCTAGATATTGAGAAATGTTATTATTAGAGGCTGCTAGTTGAATCAGAGCCATCAATCCTCAATTAGTATCTTTAGATTTTGGAAGTGGCTTATGAACAGCAGTAATTCATATATCAAATAGGATTTTGTTTCCTGACTCCTTTCATCTATTTCATCCCTGCTGAAATGGTCCTGGCTTGGTACTTTGGTGGATTACTTTTAAAATTCTTGTTTAATAGAAGACTTCTTCTCAGAGCATTCTTTCCATGTGGTATCTGAGTCATGCTGGCACTTCTTTAATCAGACTATTAATTCTGCTTTTGCTTTCATTGACTGCAAATGTGAAGCGACCAATGTGCTACAGGATCGATTTGTCCAAGGCAATTAACACTATTTATCTCAGTGACCTCCCAAGTGAACAGATTTTCTTTTCACAAACACTCTGACCCCTCAACAGCAAAGTATGACCTCTCAATAGCAAAATATGACCCATCATTATGTAATTGATGAAAATGACTGCAAATATGTAACCCAAGGTAATTGGGTCTATCAGATGGATATAGAACTGTTCAAATCCTTTTAGATTTACTTCTCTGAAATACAATTTAAATGCATGATTCTATATTTCTGATGTCTATGTAAGTCACATGTGGTATTTTCAAAATACAGATGGATCTCTATTTTCATCTGAGAAGTATTAATCACATGCACATTTGAAGCATTGTGTCTAAACTAATGGTTCACAAACAGATATCAGGGTATATTAGCATCACCTGAAGACTGCATCATTTCTGCTTTGCTGAGAAGAGATCATAAAATGTGTAGTTACACTGTACTTTTGCAGATTAACTGAGACAATGTATACAAGCCCTTACCATAATGACTGGAAAATAATGAGAGCTTAAAAATGTTGACTTCATTGTTATGATAACTCCTGGTGCTGCAATTTGCTTTTTCTTAAACTGAGAGAATAAAAATTTTTTTCAATGTTCCTTTGTTTTCAATAAAATGACTTGTCATGAAAGCACTAGTAAAATTGTAGGCATATTATGACATAATTAATAGTGACTAAATATTCAAGCAGTAATCTAATTTGATATTTCATAAGGAATTGTGTTCAGTTTTGCTAGAGACAACTTAAGCATTATAAAATAATAAAAATACCAGGCATTTTATACATTCATCAATAAGTGAAAAATGGCTGAATTAGCAGTTGGGAGGTAGCTAAGGAGAAAAAGAAATTTCCTGTTAGTGGGGACTTTCTGCTTAGTATAGAGAATGTTAGCACCTGGTATAAAAAAGAAGACTTTGATGTAAACAATTGTTTTCTAATTTGATGGTTAGACTCTGTTGTCACTGCCTAAGGGTAACTAAACTCCTTCTGCTGCCCTTCTGGCCAACTGGACATGACATGTAGGATTAATCTTCTAAAAACACAGTGGTTTCTAAACCTGGATGATAATTTGAAGTATCTAGGAAAATTGAATTATTTTATTTTAGAATATTCAACCAATTCAGATAGCCGATTTTTTCCCTCAGTGTCTACTAGAAGCAATCCTATACCAGGTACATCTTGTAAAAAATTCCATAGGCAAGAACTCTTCTGCACGCAAAACACGTAGTATGTCTACCAGGAGGTTTGTCCTTAGTATGTTTATAAAGAGATGAGAGCAGATCTTCTGCAATTCTCTGGCTCTCTTGTAATGAGAGCTTTTGTTATTAATATTTTTGTCTATGTTTATCAAGAATAGAAGTCTAAAATTTTCTTTTTCTCTGTTGTCTTTGCCTTGTTTTCATATTTAGATTGTGCTGGTCTCATAAAGCAACCAGGGAATATTTCTTCATTCTTTATTTTTGAAAAGAGTTTGTGTAAGATTGACTTTAGTTCTTTTTTTTAACATCTAATATAATTATCAATAAACTGATTTAAAGAGATCTTAGTAGGGAGGTTAGCTCTTAACATCATGGATAATCCAGGACAGATCTGTATTCTGTTATCTTCCTGGGAAGAATGTCATGCAGACAAATTGGCTGAACTCAAGTTCTAAACTCTGTTCTTCCTATGTTGTTCAGAAGCTAAAATTCTCTGCTCTGTTGTTTTAACTTTCCAGCCATTACTTTCTGCTGAGTACACTGGAACCTCCTCAAAGCATATATATAAATCATATAAGAATGTGGACAGAATTCGTATGCAAATTTTGTATCTCCTCCTCAGTTGTATTTTCTTTCTAGAATTTCCCCTGTCATTTTCTAGCCACTTCTGACACCTACAAACATCAACATCTGGCTCCTCAAGTCAGTAAGATTAGTTTTCTGATTGTTTTTTAATTCTCCTAGGCAGGCCCACTACAAAGTACCCTTCAGAAAAAAGTGACATAATTGCAAATTGCACCAAATTTGTTACCCCTTTTCAAGGTTAGACTGCCAGTTTCCTTCTACTTATGGTCACTCCCCACAGTGTTCATAAAGTTGTGCTATTAAAAATAATAAAAATTGTCCAGAGATTTTAATTTTTATCTGGAAGAGGGATAAGTCTGTTATAGGCTAATCTGTCATTGTCATACATGGAATTCTCTTCTATGAAACACTTTTTTTTTAAGATTAATTAATACGAGAGAGAGCAAGAGCAGGGGGTGGGAGGAGAGAGAGAATCTCAAGACTTCCCATGGTACATGGAGCCTGTCATAGGGCTCGATCTCACAGCCTTGAGATCATGACCTGAGGTGAAATCAAGAGTCAGATACTTAACCAAATGAGCCACCCAGGTGCCCCATCTCTTCCATGAAACATTTTGGAAAGCATAATCTTAGACTTTACTTCAAGCCTACTAAGGCTTAAACTCTGTATTGTTTAAGATTTCTGTAGTTTATTATAGCCATCGGCCAGGATTGAAATCTTTTCTTTGAGCCTAGAAAATTCTAGAATATTTTTAATAAATCCTTGAGGACATCAAGAAAACCTTAATAGATAGAAAAGTTTCTATCTCTTTGTGTTTAGAATTATAAGTAGAACTTTTCTATAATTTTAAGAGCTATAATTTGAGGTAGAAAAAATAGCAAAGGCTCTTCAAATGTGTCTAGGAGAGTCTTGAGGCAGTAATTGTCATTACATTAATACTTGCAATCTGTCACCAAGACTTCTGACTACAAGAAATACTCATTGGGTTATATTGTCATTATGTAAAAGGATAGTGTTAGAAAGGATATTCTCCCAACCTGTTAAAATTCAATTGCATATATGCCTCAGATCTTGGCTCAAACAAGGCATTTAGGAGACAGGAAAGGAAAATTTCCAAAACAAAGCAGAAAATGCTCAAGAGGCAATACTTTTATGTTCAAAGAGCAATTCCAACCCCACTTTAGCTGATTATTTGTAACAGAACCATTTTAGGAAAGCTTAATCTGGTTTGAACTGCCAGAGCTCACACTTAAGGAAGCTAAAGATCAAAATATCATTTACCATCCATTAAAATGTCTGAAAATGAAGTTACCAAAGACATTTATTACATGATACTGAATTTTGGGCATCTTATAATATCATTATTCTTAAGTTGAATGTAATAAAATTAGAACAATTTTGTTGGAATAATTTGGGAACTATATACAAAATAATTTTCATAAGGATAATATTTTTAAATCCTGTAAGATGTCTTCTGACATCAAAGACCTCAGTAAATTGGCCTTCCTACAACCATACAATGCACTTCCTGTGGTACAAGTATACTAAGGTTATAGTAAAACGTTTGTCAAGATAGTAATTGAAGAATCAGGCAAAGGCTACAATTTGACAAAACAAACAACAACAACAAAACAAAAAAACATATTGTCTTTGCTTAACTGAAAGCTCACTTTACTTATTTTAAAGAGTAAAGCTTTTTTTTTTTTTTTAATGTAAGTTCCATGCCCAATGTAGGTCTTGAACTGATGACCCTAATCTCAAGAGTTACATGCTCTACCAACTGAGCCAGTCAGTTTTTACAGTAAGAAGATTAAGCCTATTTTTACAGTAAGAAGAAAAAAGATTGGTACAATAAAAAAAAAGAAATTTATTTCTAATCAGAAAAAAACTTGGAAAAAATTTCTAATAGTTATGAATGAGGAAAATGCAAAACTTCAATATAATAAATGTCTAATATAACAAGGCATGATGAAGGGGAGCAATGATATAAATAATTTATCTTATTTCATATTTATAAAATAAAATTTCAGTTTTTGATTATTAGTCATCAGTATTCTCATCTATGAACTAGAGATGATAATAATAGCACATGTGTCTTATAAACTTGGGTAAAATTACATGTGATAATGTATGTAAAGTGTTTAAATGGGTGCCTGGTACATAGGAAGATTTTAAAAAGGTCATTTCTCTTTTTTATTTCATTGTTATGGATATTGTTTTATTTTTACAATTAAGACTAGGCTGAGAATTCTGAACCAATAAAGAAACCGTTTCTGACTCATTACATTAAAAAATCTGTTGAAGTAGACTATTTATAAACTACAATTATGTTTTACAATTTATTGTGTTCCAAAAATGTACCAATAATTGTATTATAGACTTACACTGAAATTTATGTCAGGCAACTGGGGTTGTATTTGAGTTGATGTCATTGTGTCATGTTGGAAAACATATTAACCTTTGGGACCTTTGGTTTGTATCTTTTAAATTATATAATTGACAGTGACATGAAATTGAAGACGATTTCCCAATAGAAGCAAGTAGACAACCTGTAATAGGTCGATTTTATTAGCTGTGCTGAATGTGTAGCAGATTCATGATGATTCACATGAGTGTATAAGTGTCCTCACTCCAATTTGATGACTTATGGTAATCAGACCATATTTAGGCTTAGTAGCCTAAAGTAATGACAGACTAAAAGAAAAAAAAAAATGTGCGTGCTTTCAGGCTAAATTTGTCCACTGTTTTCTTTTGAAATTAAACTATATTATTTGAGACTTACTAGAATTCCTATAATGCAAAGAAAATTACTATTAACATCTTGGGCTCTAAATTTTTATAGATCATGTTTTACAACCTGATCTAGTAAGTAACCGTTTAAACCTTGACACGATTTAAAATCTCTATAAGCTTCATTTGAAAAAATCTGATGCTATTACTCATAAAACTAGCCTTGTAACTTTGTTGTGTGAACTGAGATTATGTAGGTTAAAAATAATCTACCTCTAGTACAAAGTAAGGGCTCAGTGAATTCTAACCTTTATTACTGTTATCTTTACCACTATTATCAATATAATCATCATCATTTACTAATGATAATATTTATTTCTAGCCAGTCTCCTTAGCAAAGGAAGAAAGAGATTTCTGCAGTTAAAATATTAGATATTGCTTGGGAAAGTAAAATAATTGATGAAGTGTGAAAATATTTTATGAAATTTGTCTAAACTTTTCATTTATCTCTTCAAATAAGTGTTA
This sequence comes from Nyctereutes procyonoides, assembly GCF_905146905.1. NCBI lineage: Eukaryota > Metazoa > Chordata > Mammalia > Carnivora > Canidae > Nyctereutes > Nyctereutes procyonoides. Next base: position 22,415,630 of record NW_026575121.1, read on the forward strand.
TCTGTTGCTAATGGTCACCTATTTTATGAGTAAATATAAATTTATTTCCTTGGACTCTCAATGGTATAGTTTTTGCAACTATCTGAGATACTTATTCAGGTTTGCATTTATGTATCTACATTTACATTTATAGTATCCATATCCACATTTATATTCTAGGTCTTTATCTATCACTATCCCAATCTTAAAAATAGTGTGATCATATCACCCTTATAGATTGAATTTCTCTGAGCTTAGAAGCTCACATTTTTATAAAACCACAGTTCTTAGCGCAAAGGTTTCATGGACAGTAATTACTCAGTGTTTTCTGAAGGAATAATTGTAAAAATTACAATAAAGCAACAAATTCCTGAATTGTATAGAATTAATAAAGAATTTAAAGATATATAAAGAACACTGTAACAGATTTTTAGAGAAAGAGCCAAAATACATATATTGACTTTAAATATCAGAAGTTTAGGATCAATGGCATTATTTATAAACTAACAAATTAAACTTTCATCTGTCTTTTTGGTAAATATACTATAAAAATACAATTCTGTACTTGCCAAATGTTAGTAAATATTGTCTCATATTTATAAATTTACCAAAATTATGGTAAAATATTTCAAATTTGCTGAGTATATGTATATATTATTATGTATGTATATGTATATGTATGTATATATGTCAATCTTGCTGTGGGTAAAGACAAACTAGAAGAAAGCAAGCTTATAACAACTTAATGACAGTATAAAGATCACAGGACACAGTATCATACTTTACTGACACTAAGCGGAACAAAAAAAAAATTCACAAGAATTGCTAGTATTACTTTCATTGTCTGCCATTTCCATCAGCTCCTTTCATGGTTCCTCAAGCTGATTAAATAAATGCATAGAAATCTCTAATAATAATAATAATAAAGAAATCTCTAATAAGGTAATTTCCTCTTGTGGAAAATGGAAAAAACTCTTTCAGATTTTATTTTATTTTATTTTTAAACATTTTATTTATTAGCCCGATGTGGGACTCGATCCCACCTTCTGGGATCAGGACCTGAGCCAAAGGCAGACGCCCAACCTCTGAGTCATCCAGGCATCTCAGATTTTATTTTATTTTGATTTCTAGTTTTAGTTTAGTTTTATAGAAAGAGGGCAAGTGATGCAATAGATTACCATTTGAAGGTTTAGCTTACCTTTAAACCCAAATCTTAATAATGACTATATATATTTAAGACATGGTTTATCTTTGATATAGATAGAAATGGTTGTATAAGTTTTTTTTTTTTCATTTTAACTGATAAAAGCCCTATAAAACTATTAGAGTACTTTTTTTAGGTTGGTTAACTATTTAAATCTTCCCTTTCTTTTTATAAATACTGAGTTTTGGCATAAGTGTACAGGAGAACTACAAATAAATTGTCAAAGAGCTATTCTTTACATGTCAATAGATATTCTAATTTGTGGGGGTTCACTTTTTAACATTTCAATATTCAAATTCCTTTCCTTTCATTCACTTAGCTAATTTAAACAAGGCTGACTGTAACAAGGGTTTAATTGTGTATATATAAGATTGTTTAGAACCAATGTGCATTCGAATGTTATGGCTTAAAATCATAGGCAGTTAATTCATAGAGTCACCTGTGACTCATAATAAAATCACATTATAAAATACATTTAAAATAATCCCTGTTAAGTTATTATGTTTTTACTAATACAAGTTTGACTTCGTTATAAAAAGAATTTAACTCTAGAAAAAAGTGTTTTGATATGCTGAAAACCTTTAAGAACCAATTTTTAAATTCTTCCTTTCTCAAGCTAGATAAAACATGATGCTTTAAAATACTAAGGGAGAACTTCCACAGAGATCACCCATGTCTAGGCAAACACTCAACATGCAATTTTATGTGGAATTGGTTGTACCCCACTTATGCCTCTGTCACCATGTTTAATGTTTACTAAAGGGATAACAGCAAGTCATAGACTAGAGATTAAATTCTAGGTTTTAGGATTCAAGTTGGGAAGTGAAATTTCAAATTACATAAATGTAAGTAGTTCTGGAGAGTTTTACAAGTATATAATGGAAAGCAACCTTCTGTATTTTATAAAACCATAGGAAGCAAAGGAGGAAAAAGATAAGCTGCTAATGAGAGGAAATAATCTTCTACAGATATGGATTCTGGTCCAAAAACTAAAATGCTATACATGAAAATTAAAGAAGGGGCACTTAAGAGATTTTCTCTATGGGCACACTAATTAAGATGTAAATTTGTCAAGGAAGACAAAAAGATAATATCAGATAATAAAAACAATAAATTCCTCAATAGCAAATTTAATACACAAATAACCTAAGTCAAAGAAGAGAGCCCTGATAGGTAGACAACTTAAAAGAGGGCATAGCATAGTCTGGCGAAAATTAAATCCAGAGATTTTTCTGGTTCATAACAAAATTTATTTTTAAAGTTAAACTACAGTTGCACAATGAATAGCTTTTTGAAGAAAAGTTGTAGATTTCAGTGATGATATAGATTTAAATGAGCTTATTTATCTGAACATAATAATTGTGGCAAAGTTGACGATTCTTTATCACAGGAGTGTTTGTTGACTAATTAGAAAAAATGTAGTCCATGTGAAAGGTGATATATATTAAAGAGGAGTAGACACACTTTAATTGTATGTGTATGTGTGTGTTTAAGATTGCCCTGGCTCCTGTGTAGTGAATTGCACTGTCAGGAGGGAAATACAGGCAAGAGATGATGGTTGATTTGACTAGGGTGGTGACAGTGTAAAAAAGGAACTGTGGTTTCAGTTGAGAAGAGAAAGAAAAGCAGAAAGGTTACATCAAATTATAAATATTACATTTATCATAAGATACTTGGGTAGAATAACCAATGATTAGGGAATGCATGATGATTCTAAGACATGATACTAAGACACATGGAACTGTGTGCATGTACTTGGGGGAAACTATATAGCCTGAAACTGCTTCCATCCATTCCTGACAATAGGGCACTTCAAATTCTAAACAGTTCTCTTGACTTTATTTTCGTGTCTATGATACGCTAACTTGGGCACCTTTGTGGATTCATTTGATAGTTTCTCTTATCTATTAAAGTGATTAACAATTAAAGTTTAGTTTTTCCTCCAATTTTTATATATGCCAGTATGGTAGATCAATTGTGAGAATGGCCCCAATTCTTGAGCCACTCTCCAACCTACTCTAAGATCTACACTCTTGGCAATGTGATTTTTCAGTTCTTTATTTCAGCTGATGCCTTCTTTTACCCCTGGAATGTAGACAGGCCTTGTAACTTGTTTTACATAATAGACTATTAGGAAATGATGCTGTGCCGTTCTGTGACTCACCATTCAGAGGTCTTGCATGTTTCCATTCTTTCTCTTGCTCTTCTGCTTTCATCTTGAGACCACGCCTCGTTGTCTTTCCCCAGGAGATGCATCAAGTAGAATCAAGTCAGTTCAATTTTTCTAGCTGAAAGTCCAGACATGTGACTCCACCTAAGATCAGTAGAACTGAATAGTTAGCTGACCACATGGGTGGCCTCTACTGTGCCCAACTCAGTCAGGAGAGCTGCCCAGCTGCCAACATAAAGATTCATGAGTAAAAATAATTGATTTACTGCCTTGGAAGTCTTGTGATCATTTATTATACAGCACTGTGGTGGCCCATAGACAACTGAGATAGTAATTATTTCCAATAATATTAGTGATTTATGAGCATATCATGCTTTTAACGGCAAAGATCTATATTATATGCTGTCCTTTTTATTTTCCAAAATAGATTTGAGAATGTTGGGTATAAAGCAGATGATCAAAAATATTAGTGACTAGTTATTTGATATGACAACAGAAATATCTCAAATTTTCCCCAAATTTCAGGAATCAGAGTTATCTCCTTAATATTCTGGGCTTTGATGTTTCATAGTGCCTAGAAAAGGCTTCTAAAATGTTTACTGAAAGAATAAATTCATGACTGAATAAATAGACTGACACATAGTGCCTGCATTATAGTATAATTGTGTATACTAATGTATACTGTGTATAGTATAACTGTGCATACCACTGCATCCTCTGCTCTCCTTGTTTGTAATAGATATTTAGAAATTGCCTTGAAATAAATAAATCAAATAATAAATATTGGTATATTCTGTGGACTGAATTAGGTTCCCAAATTCATAGGCTGAAGTACTAATCCACAATATTTGGAGGTCAGGCTTTTAGGAAGTGACTGAAATTAAATAAAGTCAAAAGGGTGGGGGTACTAATTCGATAGGATTGGTGGCTTATAAGAAGAGGAAGAGGGGCGTCTGGGTGGCTCAATCAGTTAAGCATCTGCCTTTGGCTCAGGTCATGATCCCAGGGTTCTGGGATCGAGAGCCCTCTGTAGGGCTCCTTGCTCAGGGGGAGTCTGCTTCTCCCTCTCCTTCTGCCCCTCTTCTCCCCACCATTTTCTCTCTCTCTCAAATAGATAAAATCTTAAAAAAAAAAAAAGAAGAGGAAGAGAGAGAAAGAGATCTCGTTTTCTCCACATTCAGATACTGACGAAAGGCCATGTGAGGAAACAGTAAGTTGACTGTCTACAGCTAGAAGAGAGGCTTCACTAGAAACCGAATCTGTTGAACCTAGTGCTTAGACTCCGCAGCCTCCACAACTGTGATAAACTAAATTTCAGTTGTGTAAGCCAACCAGTCTATGGTATTTTGATATGGCTGTCCAAATAGACTAAGGCTGTGTAAAAGAACAAATGAAAAAAATGATCTTTCAAATTTGCATTCATGATAATATGGTATTGGAAGCTAAAGAACACTAATATGAATGTTCTGAATGGGAATAAAATGTGTCAAGGAAAAAATAAACTTGCTATTTTTTTTAGCTGACTATGAAAAAGACTGAAATACGTAACTTTACTTACATGTTTTTGTAAGGCTTTATCCTATCTATACACTGCCTTCAGAATCATAATGGCATCACAATCACATCTTACTTCAGGCCTACTTAAGAAAGCAGAATAGAAACAGTCTGCTAAAGGGAAAAGGAACAATTTAACATATGGAAGGATAAACAGAGATTTTGGTCTCTTCATGTTGCTTCTGGATCTCCCTCTTAACTCTATTTTGAATCAGATTCATTTACTCTGGTTTTTGTCCCTATTTATACTAGCCTTTCCCTTATATGTGTCTGCTCGCTGCTCTGTGGATAAGAATTTTTATGAATATGTTTCAAGTTTGTGGACATTGAAGCAATTAGCAGGTTTTGTGGCATAAAATAATTATTCAGCAGAGTCGTCTCATCTGTCTTCTCCAATATATTTAGTATATCTTTTTCAAAAACTAATATCCTATGAAATAGTTAATACTTACTTAATAAAAAGCAATAAACAAAGGTAACAAAGTTGGAAATGTAGAAATTGTCTTAGGTGACTTAGAGACAATAGCATTGTGGTTGGAAAGCTGTTTTGTGCAGAGGGGTAAAGCAAAATATGAAGGGAATTAGAGTCCCAGGACCAAGCATGTTAAAGATTAGGAGAGATATAGTGCAAAACATTTCCCTCCATCAAGGTCATATCCACCTACTGATAAATGACATCTAGATGGTAGCAATATATTCCTGCAAAAAATTAAAAGAACTTATATTGATTGGATATAGAGAATTAGAACAAAAAGTTATGTTTTTAGTATATACTATATCTTTCTAAAATGATACCCTTCGTTCAAATATATACATATTAACATTTTTCTTTTGTTTGATTTCATTTCCAAAAGCATGAGATTATATTCAAAACATTTTAACTTAATCGTTTCCACAAAAAAGTCACAGACATCTTTCCATACTGATATATTAGACAAACATTTAATTTGTCATCTTTTAAGAGTTTACAGTTTTCTATAAAATGAATTCAGAGCATATGCAACCATTTTTCTATATAGACGGTTCCTGTCCAACAATGGTTCGACTTATGATTTTTTGACTTTGTTATTGTGTGAAAGTGATAGGCATTTAGTAGAAACTGTACTTCAGATTTTGAGTTTTGATCTTTTCCTAGGCTAGCAATATGTAATAAAGTAGTCTTATGATGCTGAGCAGTGGCAGTAAGCCACAGCTGCCAGTCAGCCATGTGATCAGCAGGGTAAACAACCGATATACTTAGTATCATTCTGCACCCATTCAACCAGCTGTTTTTCACTTTTAGTACAGCATTTGATATATTAAATGAGATATTCATATTGTATTCTATGATTTTGCCCAACTGCAGGCCAATGTAAGTGGTCTTAGCATGTTTAATGTTGGCTAAGCCAAGTTATGATGTTCAGTAGATTGGATGTATTAAATGCATTTTCAAATTATTATACTTCAACTTACGATGAGTTTGTCAGAACATAACCCAAATATTAAGTTGAGGAAGATCTGTACTTGGGTATCAACGCTGTTACTAGAATTTTATACTAATTGCAGTCATTTCTATATCTCTTAATTATTGATGATTTCATATCTGCAGAAAAATTTCACAGAAGAAAAATGCTAGATTCAAAAGTAGATACATTTTAAACTTTAATAAATACTGTCATATTACTTTCTAATTTCTATAATTTACAGTATCACCAACAATGGGTAAGGATATTTATTCTTCTATACCTTTCAGTGTGATTGTGACAAATGATATTTCATTACTGGTTTAATTTGCATTTTCCTGACTTCTGGTAATGCTAGACATCTTACCATATGTTTACTGTCCTTTTGTATTTTCTATTCTGTAAGTAATTTGTTCATAACATTTACTATTTTTCAACTGAGTTATTTTACTTATTAATTCATAGGAGCTGTTTACATTAATTTAAAATTGTTCTTTGTATTTCTCTGTCATATACATTAGCAATATTTTTCCCAGTGCTCTGTCCTGTATATTTTAATACTATTTACGGTGTCTTTTACCAAATTAATATTTTCACTTTAGTCAGTTCTTTGATCTGTTTTATTTATATGTACTAATTATCTGAAAAGGTAATCTAGAGTTTAATTTTTTATGATTATTTGCATTTCTATCAAAAACTAGAGAGAATAAGAGGTATTATCCCTCTGCTTCCTCAAGTTGGGATCTAAATGTTTACATTTTCTTACTTTCTATGTTGTAAATGAGTTTTGAGTTATAGTACCAAATGATGAAATTGCCCAGTGCCCAGAAATTAACCTCATTTGGTTTTTGTTGTGGACTATCTTGGGGGAAAATGTTATGTGATAACATTCTACTAGATAAAATATAATCTTATTTAACTATGAGAGATTTTCCTGCTGGCATTGAAGAAGTAAGGTCAATGTTGATGTTGTCAGAGAGCCACATGGTTGGGACCTTAGGGGAGACTTTGGGAGGCTGAGGTGATCCTAGTTGACAGACAGCCAGATAATAGGAACCTTGATTCTATAGCTGAAACTAACTCAATTCTGCGAACAATCTGATGAACTTGTATGAGTACCCCAAGTTCCATATAATGCAGCCCAGCCATCATCATGATTTCAGCCCGGTGAGATCCTGAACAAAGGACCTGGTTTGGCTATGCCTGGACTTTTCATCCATTGAAACTGAGATAAGAAATTTGTGTTCTTTTAAACTGCTAAATTTGTGGTAACTTGTTATATAGTAATAGAAAATAATATAGAGTTTGTCATTTTTAAGATTTTGGGAAAAGTCTTCTCTCCAATCACTGACCGAATTTCCTACCACTCTGAATAGAGATTCCAAGTAGATTAATTTTGATTTAGAGAAATAAAGAAATTCAACATTTCTTGAATCCTCATTCAGAAAATTATTTACTCCTACTAAAGATATTAAAATACTCATATTTTTCTTGTTATTTTTTTAGATTTATAACAAAATATTTAAGTGCAGAATATCTGCTCTAGATTCAAAATTCTAGCTCTATAGTTATCAACAAGCATTTAGATTCTCTGTACTTTAGTTCCCTTATCTGTAAAATAAAGATGGTTGGAACATTAATTGGCTAGATTGCAACAATGCTTTATAACACTGCTTGGAAAAGGTAAAAATAATTATTAGCTATAATTGTATTATTAATTATCATTGTTATTATTTTAAGATATTATATAGATTTTATTTTGGAATATTGTGTAAAGTAGTTATTTTCTTGCAAATGAGTCATCTGCTGGCCCACTTAATTAACCTGTATAATCTAGCCTATTTGCCTATATTTCTGCTGATATTATACTACTTTTTTTTATTATGGTGACTTATAATGACTTTCAATGTCAACTATGGCAAACTATTCCACTTTTTAGAGATTTTCTTGTCTACATTTAATTTCTATATGAACTTTGGAAACAAATTTTTAAAATGCCATTCTAATTAATATATCATTAATTCTTTGTATTTCCATTTGGCATTTTATTTTATTTATTTGTTTTAAATTTTATTTTATTGAATATTTTATTTATTCACGAGAGACACACAGAGAGAGAGAGGCAGAGACACAGGCAGAGGGAGAAGCAGGCTCCATGCAGGAAGCCAGATGCAGGACTCGATCCCAGGACCCCAGGACCACGCCCTGGGCTGAAGGCAGTGCTAAACCGCTGAGGTACCTGGGCTTCCACCCCCTCATTTGGCATTTTAATAACATTATATCTTTATTTCCTAGAGAATGGTTTGTTTACCATTTGTTGAGAACTTTTTTTTGATTATTCAAAGTAAAGGATGTCTCTATGGGAATCTACATCCTTTCGCATTCTCGGTGTCTGTAGTTTTGATAAATTTGACTTCATCCCAGGCTCTAGGAATGCAACACATAAACTAGACTTAACCTTGCCACAGTGACTGGCTAGTATTCATTCAAAGCAGATCAGTTGGGTTTCACTTAACTTCAAAACTGAGAATGTGCAGTCCTACAGTTGATGTTAACACTGTTATTCTGTGGAATCTGATTTGACGACCAAGTTCAGAAAACCAAATGAACTTTTTTTTGAATACTACAAGCTTTATTTATATAATCACATGGGATATTTCTGTGAACCTGTCTCAAAGAGGGAAGACAGTGCCCTTTCTCTCATTTCCGTTACCGAAAGGTAAAAAAAACACAATCACAAATCAAACTTAAACACTGTTGAGTAATTTTTTTGCCCTTGTTTTAATTGTTATGATCATCAGAGGAAAAAAGTATTTTCTTAAGACACACAGCTGCAAAGGGTAGGCACAGCGTTGGGTATCCCTCTCATTGGTATTGAACCAATATGGAAAATAAGCCTTGTAACTCTTTCCTTTCCTCTAAGGCAGCAGCGAATCCTACCCTTGACTCCTTTTAGCCGAAGAAGTCAAAGATTTAAAAGTCTTTGGTTCATAGATAGCTAGATCTTCAAGAACTTTCAGTTGTGCTCCACCTGGCAATTAAATTGGCAACGAATGCTGGGTATTTCAGGGTGTGTTCCTGGGAGGCAGATGTAATTTTATTAATCCAGAGAGTCCTAGATAATGTTTATAACTAATAATAGGTTGTTAAAAAGGCTGGAGGCTCTTCAATTGCTGTTTGTTTATTGTTTTTAAGTGCTAATATAATGAAGTATCCTTTAACCTGCTGTGTTCATTTTATTTCCAAAAGCCAGTATTTGTTCTTCCTCAGACCATCCCAAGGTCCACAGGGTTTTATCTCCTCCTGAAGTTATTGACTCTTTCGGGTATTAGAAGGATAGAGTACACATCTGGTTATAAAAAGAAGACAGAGCAGAATCTAAGCTAGGCACAGTCAAGTTTCACTTCTGAAGGATAGAAAATAAGCAAGTTGATGGATGGAGTTGGAGGGGGGTCTTCTTCAGACATTGATGGAGAGTCACCTGGCAGAGGTTCTGTGAGCAGGTGGTGGGAAAATCTCAGGTATAGTGAGATTTGGTGCATTATTAGTGAATGATGTCTCCTAGGGCTCCTATGGTTAATGGTCACATGAACCATTTTCTCAGAAAGAGTCCTAGATTTACTCACCTGGCAGCTTACCCTCTCCTTTTTGTGCAACTTCTGTATAAATAGCAAAAGCTCCCAGTCAGGAAATACTGCCATTAATGTAATTCATTTCTTTTTCTTCTCCCCTGTACTCAGATTTCCTCTCTCATTTTCATTTCACTGCCTCACTCACTAAATACCTGTTTTCTATTTTTTTCTGCTAAAACGTATTAGTGTTTTGTTTTTCATAGACTTCAATAGATCCTTAACACAATGGTCTTAAATCATTAATGAGTGAAGAAAGTATAGCTTTCCTTTTCTTGAAGACAGAAAAAAAGAATGTTTGCAGCCTGTTAAGAGGTAGAAAGAAAATGCCATCTTTTTAGTGTAAAAATAAAGGAGAATAAAAGTAGTGTCGTTTACTTTCCATGAAAAAAGCCTTATATATTCTTAGCTGCACTAGCAATAACCAACTAGAAATGACAAAATAAACTTATCTTGATAAAATTTATGTAAGTCTCAAGATGACATTTAGTGAAAAAGGTGCAAGATCTAAATAAAGAAAAGTATATACATTTTAAATCCACTTTCCAAAGGCAAATCTTCTCTTCTAGAGACAACTTTTTAGAGGCTATTAGTCCTTATTATTTATTATAAGCTTGGTAAAAAGGGAAAAACACAAGGTATGGAACATAAACAAATGACTGCGGATGGTACAAAGCCAATTAGAATTGAAGATATATTGCTGCTTAAAATTCCCTATTATCTGTGACCTCATATATCTACTTTGTTACCACATTGACTTTTCTCTGCCTGGTGAAATCCATCCCAATGTCCTCATGTTCTGGAACTTCTTTGGAGACCTTCTGCAGCTGAACATTTCCACTAGGCATGAATATCTTTGCTGTTCAGTCTATTACTTTGGTTTCACTTCACTTCTCTAAGTGAGGGAGGTCTTTTACTTTCACTCTCTGTTTTGGGTCTGGTTTCAACATGTATTTCTGAACTTGAGTCTTAACCAGAACCATAAAAACCTCTCATCTCTTTCTTTTTTTTTAAACCAAACACTTCTACCAAAATCAAATAAGGAGAGTCTTAGTTTCATGGTTTTTCTTTCTGTACTGAGTAGATATTATATTTGTGTATGTGTGTATGTACACATGCACTTGTGCCTGTGTGTGTTCTCTTTCTAGTGTGTATTTGAGGAAAATAAAGTTGACTCTTCATATAAAATTACCAAAGAGTGATTCTGACTATTTGAAGAATGGAATGAGACCTTTTGTATATTTGTATTCCATTTATATTTATGACACCTAACAATTAAATCTGTCTGTCATCTGAGTCTCTCTAGGGCTGGTATTTTTTACGTTTATTTCCCTATTGTAACTCATATGCCCAGAACAGTGCCTACTGAATAGTAGTTGATCTAAGAATATATGGGAATTTATGATGAATGAAAAAATGATGCCTGACTCTATAGGCAGACTTCCAAATTCAAGCACTTACTGGTGAACATAACTGTTACCACTTAATGAGTGTATATCATGTTGCAGATTTCAATAATTTACATATATTTTCTGTTTTTTTTTAAATCCTCACAAATTCCCTGGAGGATATTTCCCAATTTTATCAATGGAAATTTTTAAAAAATCCTCTAACTTGATTGTGGCCAAATAATTAAAGAAAAAAACTGGAATCAAAATCTACTTCTGCCCAAAGAATGTTTCCTCCACCAAAGGTCATATTGTCTATTCAAAAATAAATGCCATTTCCTAGCTAACATTTACTTACTAATTGCTTGATATAAAGTAAATTATTTAATTTTCACAATAACACATTTAAAATATTCAATCGTCAAGTAGAAGACAAATCTTGCCTCCCTTTTGCAATCTCATAGAAGCTCAGGCAATTCGCTTTGAGTCCTTTCTGACAAGACCACTAAAAAGAAGTGTGAAAATAAAGATGTGAATACCCTACTTGTCATATTTCTTTAGAAGATAAGCTTCTACTCCACTCTAGGGAGGGTATTAGAAGACTCTTAGCTATTTTCATCTATATATCCCTTCATCTCTGCCATTGAAGGAGCAACTTAGTCAATTGATGAGCTGGGGAGAAGGAAGTTCTTATATTTCTTAATCTATTCAGGCTGTTATCATGGAATATCAAACTGAAATTTATTTCTCGTAGTTATGGCAGCTGGAAAGCCCAAGATCAAGCAGCTGGGAGGTTCCTGTGTCTGTGGGAGCTTTCTTCCTAGTTGGGAGGCCGCCATATTTTCATTATAACCTTAGGTGATGGAAGGGGTCAGGGAGCTCTCTGGAGTCTTTTATAAGGGCACTGATACCATTCACGTAACGTAATCACCTCCCAAAAGCCCTAAACTCCTAATATCATCACACTGGGCATTAGGTTCCAAAATATGAAGTTTGGGGGAGCACAAATATTTGGTCTATAGCATAGAGGCTTTAAGGCTTTCTGGATCCTCACTCTTTGGAATGGCTTCTTGTCCGAATATATGTGTTTTCTTTTTCATGATAAGGTTTCTGGATTTCTGATGGGGAAATCTATAATTCAGGCTATGCTTGTGGCCCAAGGAACAATCTGGACACCAATCAGCAGTAAAGTGTTAAGATCCCTCCTTGTGGGGATCCCTGGGTGGCTCAGTGGTTTAGCACCTGCCTTTGACCCAGGGTATGATCCCAGAGTCTTGGGATCAAGTCCCACATCAGGCTCCTTGCATGGAGCCTGCTTCTCCCTCTGCCTGTGTCTCTGCCTCTCTGTCTCTCATGAATAAATAAAATCTTAAAAAAAATCTCTCCTTGTGTCTAGAAATCAAAGACAAATTTTCCAGTTCAGCTTTTACCAAATATATAACATATTTTGATCTCCATCTGTGTGACACTTGCGATAGTCAGTTCAGAAGTTGGAGGAGAAACAGTGGGATTCTTAAACTTCCAAAAATTACCACCTTTTTTTTCTAGCCAGACAATTTTAAACTCAAAAGGTCTTTCACAATTCCTTGAATATTGTAAATCTCAGTTACATAAAGATGAATTAATATAATGTTTATAAAAGAACTTTATAAACAATAGTGGCTATATAATTTTTAGTTATTTTACATTGGGTTTGAGTGAAGACAGGCACTTAGAAATAATGACATGTAGTCTTTCTTGGTCTATCCCCAAGAAAGAGAATTAGATTTGAAATAAAATAAAATAAAAATAAATGTTGAACTATATTAAAACCTGCCAAAGAAAGAACAGGCCCTATCATAGACCATGATACTTATAATAATATCATTTTTTCAATAAAGTTATGATATCAATAACCAGTTTTATTATAATTTTAAAGGACATAAGCTTTGAGCCAGAGCAATTAGCTGGCACTCAAGGTTGCACTGCTGCTTGCCTCAGAAGCAAGAATAAAACCGTGGCCTCCCTAAATGAAAGTATATATAGATGACATGTATCACAGGCTCCAACACACTGCCTAGACTTTAATAAGTGTTAGTATGTTCTCTTTCCCTCTTCAAAGAGTAGAAGCCCCATTTTCCATTTGCCTTTACTTTTCTTAAAAGAGTCCGAGATCTAACACTATCCATATGGTCAATGAAAGCATATTAGATAAGTAATTCTCAGAGAGAGAGAGAGAAAGAGAGAGAGAGAAAACAATTTTTATTATTAAAGTTGATAATGTCTCAGATGGAAAATTCAATATACAAACATTGTATTTTTCCCAGTTCTAAAGCTGCCCCATTCTGCTATATAACTGTGTTCCAAAAATAAGTTGAGATTAGCCAAATTTGGAAAATAGAATTGTATTCCAAATAGAAGAGGGAAGCCTGGGTGGCTCAGCAGTTGAGTCTGTCTTTGGCTCAGTGCATGATCCTGGAGCCCCAGGATTGAGTCCTGCTTGGGGCTTCCTTCATGGAGCCTGCTTCTCCTTCTGCCTGTGTCTCTGCCTTTTTCTCTGTGTCTCTCATGAATAAATAAATAAATAAAATCTTAAAAAACAAAAAACAAATAGAAGAAAGTGGCTCAATATGGACTGAACAATGCTGGTAGATATTGCTATAATTGAAAACCTTTCAACATGTAAATATTAGGTCTATAATCCATCTGTTGGCAATTGAAGATGTTTACTTTTTTCCTTCAAAGGAGAATTCTGAGCAACTATTTTTACTTTCTGTAGGATTTAGATACAAGGCTAGTAGTGTTCTTCTACTAGCCTTGGAGTGGGAGTGTGATTGAATGCAGGTGTGAACGTGAAAGGCTGTGTGAGTAAATGTGAGTGGAATGGGCTTGTGTGAAGACATAAGAGTACATGATGTAGGCATAACTGTGGGCTTACGTGTGAGTATGTGATCAGTGAAGGCTTATAGATACACAGGGATGATGTTCAATGTATCAGTGACAAACAGAATCTCCGAGCTTCCTATACCTCTGCCAGCAAGTAAGTTCACACATGAACATTGCTTCTGCTTATAGTTTGAGAAAGCCCCCGATGTGTTTCTGACACTGCTCTGTTCTTCCCCTGAGAAGCCCTCCTTTATATTATGATTCTGATGAGATCATACCACTGTTTTGATTTATTCTTTTTTCTACTTTTCCTTCTTATTGGCAGACACTACTGTTGATAGAATCTTTTCAGTTGTGCAAATGTTGCCTAAGAGATAAATCTGACTTACAGTTAGATGACATTATATGCATGCAAAAGATGCTGCTTTAGGCTTTCAATCCATAGCATTTAATTTTTTAAAAGATTTATCTATTTGTTTTAGAGAGACAATGGAAAGAGGTTCAAAGGGAAAGGGCGAGAGGGTCCCAAGTAGACTCTGCTTTGAGTGTGGAGCCCTATGTGGGGCTGGGTCTCATGACTCTGAGATCACACCTGAGCTGAAACCAAGAGTCTGAAGCTTAACAGACTGTGCCACCCAAGCACCCCTGTAGCACTTAATTTTGTTCAAAATGTACTCTATCTTTGATTACAGCTGCTGAGTTAGGATTCTTTTTTTCATAGCTCTTTGCTATTGCTCAGCATCAATAATATTCTTTTGTAGGTATAAAGCTAGTATTCATTCTGTAAAAAAAATACTTTTTTACTTAAATTTTTTTTCCTTAAACTATCCAAAAAAAATAAATAAACTATACAGATAATTCTTTTTTCCCTCTTTTGCCAGTTCTTTCTATTACTGGATTTCTGTCGCCTCAGTGTCCCAGTTCTTGGTCACACCACTTCGAGGCATGAAGAGGTACAGCAAAAGTGTTAGGCAGCAAAGCGGTTTATTGAGTAATAGTACAAGGCTCCCTGAGAGGGAGGGGACCCGAGAGAGTTGCCATTTTGGTGTTCAAATGTACAGGTTTTTCTAAATTCTTTGGAGGAAGAATCTTGAGCATCCTAAGTGTGGGCCCCTGTGGATTGGCCACTAAGGTATGCCAATCAGGGCTTTGACATGCCCCATCTACCTACTGGGTTCCCATGTTGCTGATCTTTTGGGCTGACATCTGCAAACTAACTGCTTCAACTTGTGACAATGACCAATGTTTTATGGTTAATTGTTTTGTTTCAGAGTGTTTTGCAAAAGTCACAGCTGCAGAGGCTGATAGACAGGATGCTATTGTGGTCTTGTCTAAGCTGTAAAACAGGATGCTATTGCAGTTTTGTCTTAGTTGTCCTGGCCTTTTTGCTTTTTTTGTTGGGGACCCTGGTCCTGATTACCTAAGTGTCCAATTAATCTCTAACATTTCTGCCATGAGAATCAATCCTGAGTTTATGACTTAATATTCAAATATTTTTTGTTTTGAGCCATATGTAATTATATGAGACACTTCGTTTTATTTTTAACATTGGGACACCTGGGTGGCTCAGCAATTTAGTGCCTGCCTTCGACCCTGGAGTTCCAGGATTGAGTCCCCCATCGGGATCCCTGCATGGAGCCTGCTCCTCCCTCTGCCTCTCTCTGTGTCTGTCATGAATTAAAAAATAATAATAATAATTTTAATATTGATGAAAAGCTCTTTACCATAACAAAAAATAACTTTCACCTGAAGTTTTAGTTATTTGAGGCAGGCAAACTACTTGTGTGTTTGTGTCTACTTTTAATTGCATGTGGGTCTATTTGATCCTCTATAAATTACTTTATACCAAGGAGTATATAACTAGTATCAGCACCTTATGTTTAATTTGACTAGTATAGTGTTTTTCTAGGAATTTGAATTTGAGCAATTTTAGAAAGGACATCAACTTCTAATTCTCCAGGTTTCTCATCACTCTATATTACATGAGCTTGCATGTGAATGGATGACTGGCTTGGCTTCTCAAAACATTTAAGATTGAGACTCCTAAATTAAAGGGATATTAGTGTCCTGTTAAGACAATATAAAGAAATCGGAAGAATGCATAACAAGCTGAATACCATCAACAACATGAAAAATTGAGATTCTCCTAATAATTTAAAAATAGCTGTTATTCCTGATGAGCTCATAGGTCATAAGGCAGCTGAATAATTAAGAAAAAGGACATAAACAAGGCCCAACTTCTTTCCAGTCTAGGAAGCCTCTTATAAGAAGTGGAACTTTAAAATCTGTTACAAGGAGAAAATACTAAGAAGAAAAGGCAGGCTGCTCCCAAAAGTTACTTACATAAACTGAAAAGAAAAAGAAAAGGAGACAGGGGGAAAAAAAAAAGACTAAAGAAAAATAAGATGTTGGGAAGAAAATATGGAAAGGAGACACAGAGTAAAGAGGAATATGGAAGCCAAGAGATTCTGAGGAAACTTACTGAAGACAATGAAGCAATTCTGTTTTATATTTCAACTTACTACTTTGTTTATCCATTCTTATATTTCTTATATTTTTTCTAGCATTTCCCCTAGTAACTATGAAGTTCATTTTTATTGAAATAAAAAATCATCTCTTATTTTGTCACTGAGTCATTGCTATATGTCAGGGCAGAACCATCCAACTGGTGTCCCATATTTGACTTGGCAAAATGTGAGGGCACAACATTCAAAAAAATTTACATATCATAATATTAGAAAATGCCAAACATAATCCACAATCCATGTATACTTGGGTACAGGACACAGAAAAATATACCTATGACCTCATTTGCAATGAAATAGACCAATAAATATACAATCTCAAGGTCAAGTTGCTTGCTAACATCTTTTTCTTTTAGGCCAAATCATCTATTTAATATTTTTTGAGTTCTCAGAGGTGTAACATGTCTTTTTCTCTGATGTTATGAAAAGACCATACTTGCTATGTTGTCTCTCAAAACAGTGGTTAGAGAAAACGTTATAATGACATCAGTTATATAATATTTGGCCTTATTAGACTAGTACATACAGTTGCTGCAATTAAAAAAATATTTGAAGTAATTTAAATCTAATTTGAAATATGCTTCAAGTGAGTTCATAGACACAAAAGAGGATCTAGTAAACAAAGCAGTTGGTAAAAGGACATGGGATATTGAAATCTTTCCTTAAATTGCACTATTGTCCTTTTTATTCTGAGTTATGATATATACAACACAGAGGTTTTTTATTTTCTTAAACTCTTTTGGGTAGTGATCTAACCTTTAATGAGCTAACCTTTTGAGTTCAAATTCAGTTCATAAAATGGCATTTTCCAAAGAGCAGGAAGAGTCATATTTAGAAAATATAAGTACATCAGCCAAAAGTCAATTTGTGTATTCACTATTCACTTTCCTCTATGTTCTCAAATCATCCAAAAATATCTTCCTAGGTGCTGAAGCCAAACTTTTTTTTCCTTCATATATTAGCAAAATATCCCTGCTGGATAAGAATATTCAGTGTTTCTTTCTTCAAAATATCTTAAAATTCAGCTGGCATTTCATACTTTTTTTTATGTGCTTGTAAAAAATATACAGGGGAAGTATATTCTGTGAATACAATCTGATTATTAATCTTTTGAAATAACTACAACAGAAAACAGAGTCAAAAAATAGAGAAAATATTGAGAGGGATACATAAAAACCATTCAAATTCTAAATTAAATTAAGCTAACTTCCTAGTGAAAGTTTGAAGACATTTAATAATGCTCAATACTTTAGTGTCCTCAAAGAGCTAGACCAGTCTCTGCTACTTCACCAAAAACCTATAATTTGCAGGTATCTCACCTCTGAGGGATGGCGTTTTTTGAGTAGTTAGCTTTTGGGCACAGGAAGCCAACAGAAAGCTTAGCAAATGCATCTTAATTCAACTAGAATCTACTTAGTATCAACAATTTACCTGACCCCCCGCCAGGTGTCTATCGGTTGAGATTGAGAGAAAAACAAAAATGAAAATAAACAACAACGACGAAAAACCCTACCAAAAGCAATTTCCGAGAGTCGCAAAGCAATAAACTGCCAGAGTATAAGAGCTGTTGGTGGTCCTCACTTGGTTTGTTGCAATCAGAGGTGGGGATAGAGTTAGGAGAATCAGGAAAACAGCCAATGGCACAAATGTCTGTGTGATTATTGTTTTGTAAGTACATACATCCTAAAAAGCAAACATAATTTCGACAGCCTGCTTATATAGGGACTGCAGCTCTCCTTAATCACAGTTGTAGCATATTATGTAAATCTCTTTTATTTTAAGCTTCAATAATGAATTATTTTAGTACTCTTTTGAATAAAATCTAAAGAACCCTGCTTTCTATAATAATTGACAGTTTATCTGAGCAGCATTCCCCCAAATTTCTTTTATATTTTTACCATGATTTGTATGCTTTCTCTCCTCCTGAACTCATTTCTGTACATTTATTTGAAAAAAAAAAAACTTTAGTACTGTACTGTGCACATGGATGTGAGTAACAGGCCTTTTGGACAACCAGTCTGTCAAGGCACTGGCCAGTCAGACCTTGCCAGCAACATTAAGGAAACTTTAATGGTTGGCCTTGCCATACACTGAGCTATGAGCTAGACACTGGGGAAAAAAGGATCATATAAAATATTCTTCTGCTTTGCAGAAGTTCCATTTTCTTGTATATATAAACAGGATATATACATATATTTTTTTCATTTTCTTAAACACTGTGTGTACACGCGTGGGATTGAGTATGGGCAAAAACAGGGACCTGGTATTTATTTATTTTATATTTAAAGATTTTTATTCATTTATTCATAAAAGACCCAGAGAGAAAGGGGTAGAGACATAGGCAAAGGGAGAATCAGGATCCCTTTGGAGAGCCTGATGCGGAACTCGATTCCAGGAACCTGGGATCATGACCAGAGCCAAGGCAGATGCTCAACCCCTGAGCCACCCAGGTGCCCTGGGACCTGCTATTTAGAGTGTTATCTGTTTCCTGAGCTCTGTAGCAGATTTGAGTGCACAGATTTTGAAGGATGGACAGAGATAGGGCTAATCACCCCAGTATAATTAAGGAAGGAACAGTGTATGGAGACTCAGAGAAGAGATCAGGCAAAGTGTATAAACATAAGGAGAAGGAAAGAGAATAAAGGAACCCTGGTTATGGTTAACCACGGAATGGATTTTAGGAAATAATATTTATTGAGGATAGAAGTTATTACGGGTATTTCATTTAAGACCTTCTATTCCCATGTATATAATCCTCAGTGTATTCTATGTTTCTTGTTTTGCCTTTATGTATATTTCAGCCATACAAAGCATTCAGCAAGTGATGTAATAAACACACATGAAATCATGACCCAGCTTAAGAAATTTCATCTATACAGTTATAATTGAAGCATATTTTGTATCCTTCCCTCCTTAGAGGTAGCCACTATCCCAATTTTTATCACACATCTGCATGTTTATACATATGCAGCATTTTATTCGAATAAATATAATAGATGTTTTAGAGTACCTATTTTTTTTTAATAGACTTTACCTTCTAGAGCAGTTTTAGGTTCATGGTGAAATTGAGTGGAAGGTACAGAGATTTCTCATGTACACCCTGCCCTCACACGTGATTGCTTCCCCCATTATTGTTCTCCAGTGTGGTATTTATGTTACAATTGATGAGCCTACATTAACACACCATTATCACCCAAACTCCATAGATTCCCTTAGGGTTCGTTTTGGGTGTTACACCTTCAGTGGGTTTGGATACATGCATAATGACATGAATCCACCATTTGTAGTATTATAGACAGCAAATCTTCATGCTTTGCCTAATCCTATGTGCTTTGCTCATCCTTCCTTCTCCCCTAATTCCTGGCAACCACTGATTTTTTTACTGTCTCCATGGTTTCCCTTTTCTGGAATGTCATATCGTTGAAATCATACAGTATACAGCCTTTTCAAATTGGCCTCTTTCATTTAGTAAGATGCATTTAAGTTTCCTCCATGTCTTTTATGGCTTGATGGCTCATTTCTTTTCAGCATTCAGTGATATTCCATTGTCTGAATGTATCACAGTTTATTTATCCATTCACTTACCGAAGGACATCTTAGTTGCTTCCAAGTTATGCAATTATGAATAAAGCTGCTATAAATATCCAAATGCAGCTTTTTGTGTAGACATTAGTTTTCAACTCCTTTGTTCAATAGCATCGAATCAAACAGAAAAAATTCTTTTTTCTTCAGAATGTTAGCTACATGTCATCTATCACTTCTGGGTATTTTAGAGCAAGACCATTGTTTTTGTTTTAAGGATAGTTACTATAGTGTATTGCTGAAATGACTCCCTTTTCTCTCTTTAACCAAATACATGCATTTAAACTTTGGTAAAATAAATTTGGTGAATCAATGAACACATTTCTAGTACAGTAGCAGGCTCAGAATTCCCAGGTTCCCATTTGCCTTCTTTTCTCTTTCTTTTTTTCCTTCTTTCTTTCTTTTATTTTCTCTTTTTGCTTGAAACATTACTAATAATTTTAGGCCTTTTCTGGGTTATTATCTGCATTAATGACCTACATTAACTTTTAAGATTATACTGACTCTCTGGAATATAAAATATTTATCATATTGCACGGCGTGTTATAGGTGTCCTATAAATAATAATTACCTATTTATTTTTCCTCTGCCATGAAACAGGGCAGGTATTTCTCTATCTTATTTTGCCGCAAAATAATAATAAAATTAACTATACAAGAAATAAAAGTGTCGTAAAATATTGCATGGTAAATTGTGCTGCCCTCTGGGTATTGATATTTCTTTTAAGTTTCAATTCCTTATTTGAAGGTGAGTGACCAATCTACTAATTGCCACGAATTGATCATTTGCCTCTCATTGTAGTGCTATGTGCTTTGCAGCCATATATCTTCCTTGTTGAACGTCATGACCACAATAAGATTTCTCTTCTGTATTAGGAGCAACTCTGTAAGAACCTCAAGGAATTTTCCAGGAATTAACACAGGGACTGGTACCAATGTTTTTGAATTAATTAATTAAGGTTGATATGATCAATTTTAATAATTCATTATTAACATGCTGGGCCTATAACAGGAATCTGTTATATGGTAGAGTCTGTCATTCAACATGTGGCATGTCTCTCTGAGCTTATTTTTCAGTAAAGGATAAACTACCTCTGGCCCTACTATGTTCAATATAGATGACTTCTACTTTACTCAGGTGTGGTTTCTTCCTTTCCCTTTGAACACAGGACAGGAGAAGTAGCTTTAAGATACTATATCAAGTCTACTTGGGCTGCCATAACAATACCATAGACTGGGTGGCTTAAAAACAAAAAATTATTTTCTTACGGTTCTTGTGACTTTAAATCCAAGATCAAGGTGCCAGCAGGGTTGGTTTCTGGTGAAACTTTCCTTCTTGGCTTGTAGATGACTACTTTCTTACTGTGTCTTCACAAAGCCTTTCCTCTGGTGTGTTTGCATGAAAATGGAGAGAGGTATTTCTGGGGGTGGCTCTTCCTCTTCTTCTAAGGATTCCAGTCCTATCAGATTAGGGCAGTACCCTTATGATCTCATTTAAGCTCAGTTACCTCCTTGATATCCTAAGCTTCAAATACAGTCCCATGGGGGTTAGGTCTTTGGGGGTTAAGAGGACCATTCTATAAAAGATTTCTTTCCTTAAAAACACTTAAATACAATTCTCTTTCCTGAAGCTCTATAGCATATGATGCTAATTCAACTAATGGAATCATGGATTACATGATCATAAGATAATTTCTGCAATTCAGTGTTAACATTTGTTCATTTGATCATGCTTTATTCCCTTTTTTTTGGATCATGCTTTATTTCCATATGTTTGCTGTACCCATCATAATAAAAAATACAAATTTTATAAAATCTTGGAGCTGTGGTTCTCATATGGCATTATTAGAATCACTTGAGTTCATTATTCAAAGCATATATGCCAACACCCACTACCAGGGACACTAATTCAGTAGGTCTGAAGTGAGGCTTGAAGAATCTGTTTTTGTTTTTGTTTTTTAAGATTTTATTAATTTATTCAGGAGAGACACAGAGAGAGAGAGAGAGGCAGAGACACAGGCAGAGGGAGAAGCAGGCTCCATGCAGGGAGCCTGATGTGGGACTGGATCCTGGGGACTCCAGGATCATGCCCTGGGCCGAAGGGAGGCGCTCAACCACCTGAGCCACCCAGGTGTCCCAAGAATCTGGTTTTTAAAAGCCTCCCAGATCATTCTAAATTTAGCAACTACTTAGATAGTTTGCATATTCCAATCTACTGAGTGGCCAATAGTTTATATTATAGGTGATCACTTTTACAAGTAGATTATATGGATATTTCTTTTTCAGAAGAAGTTGCTCATGCATAATATTTTTGTTATGTACTACAGAACATGGTATATAGCAAGCTATCAAAATTTGTTGACTGATTTAACAGTAATAAATGGATGACAGAGGACAGTGATGAAAACCAGTGAAGGACAAAGATGTACTTCTGAAATGTGGCAAGACAAAATAAGTTCTACTATTCAGCAATTTTGATAGAAATTTTGAGAGAGGTAAATAAAGATAAAAAGAAATATGTGACCAAGTCGGGGGGAATCATATTTAAGAGCCCCAGAAAACCTGAACTGAAAATTGGAATGATAACTTAATAGAACAAGAAGGTGACTCTGTCTGGTGCAAATGCTTTATTGTCCTTTAGCATGAGTCACAGACTGTTGGTTTATTTATAACTCTGCTGCCATGTTCTGCAGTAATGTAAAATCCTTACAATAAAATAGAGTAGGGGTATACATGTTATGGTTAACGCTACTTTCCTACACATTTTATTTAATAAGACCTGGGGACTGGCAGAGGCTAGCTCCTTATGTAGCTGACTTTGACAAGACTCAGCACAGCATTACTCTACTTTTCAAATGCTCTGATTACTGACAACAGCAATATATTGCTTTTTATTGCAGAAAAGGAAAGAACATTAGTGATTGGGCATCCTAGCTCTTTAAGAAAAAAAAAAGAATTCAACAACTTTTGAACCCCATAAAGACACGGAAATAAAAGGTAGGAAATCTGTATGATACCAACAACAATATCAATACTGTGGAAAGAGGACTATTTCTCAAAAAAGGCCAACAGGTTAAAATTGATACTTAGGGAAGAATTGGTTCTATAAGGGGCACCTGGGTGTCTCAGTTGGTTAAGTGTCCGACTTTTGATTTGGGCTCAGGTCATGATCCCATGGATCTGGGATTGAGCCCAGCAGCAGGCCCTGTCCTCAGCGGGGAGTCTACTTCTTTCCTTCTCTCTCTCCCTCCGCCTCTCTGGGCTCTTTCTCTCTCTCTTTAAATAAATAAATCTTAAAAAAAAAAAGAGAATTGGTTCTGTAAAGAGGTTTTTTCTGCTTGACTAAACTATATTTTCACATTTAAAAGTCACAGTAGGAAAACAAGTACTAGACATTAGAAAACTTTTTTTTTTTAATTTAAGGATCAATGTTTGTCTTTAATCAGGAACAAATGACCCCTTTGAATCTTAAATGGGGAAATAAATAAATCTGGCTTTCTCAGGAGATTAGTAATAGGATACAAAGATGTTAACTTCTAGCTCACAGATGCATTAAATTCAAACCAAGCCACTGGTGACTAAACATTATAATATCCAATAGCTTTTTCAATGGCCTAAGTGAAATTACTTGATAGTGCCAGTTCAATTTCCAAACATGGTTGACACATAAATACAAAACATGGCTCAATTAGTGATTCCTGTCTTTAGCTTGGTCCACACATTAAAGGAGCGCTTTTTGAATCTATAATGCAGTTAGGGGACATTTCTTTG
This sequence comes from Nyctereutes procyonoides, assembly GCF_905146905.1. Classification (NCBI taxonomy): domain Eukaryota; kingdom Metazoa; phylum Chordata; class Mammalia; order Carnivora; family Canidae; genus Nyctereutes; species Nyctereutes procyonoides. The sequence continues at coordinate 22,439,738 of NW_026575121.1, forward strand.
TGATTCAAATAGTGATTTTAGAGCAAAGACTTTTAAATCAGAAAATGAAGGTTGGGAGCAATTAAGAATTTGAACATTCTTGTTAAATCTGTATTTGTCCCAACCAGTTTTTGAACATTTCAGATGACCCCTTTAGAGATTTCTTTTTATAAGATTATATATGATTTATGAATAATTTTTTATTTTTTTCTTAGGAAATTAATAATAAACTTAGAGCAGAAGCATAGCACTACAAAATAACTTTCATCAAGCATAAAAATAGGATAATGCTAAACAGGACGAGTTAATACCATCATCCTGGGAGGTGACCCATTTATTTCAAAATATTTTAAATACATCTAGTGGATATTAAATAATTTTCAGTGTCTACTTTCTTATTTACTTATTCTACTTATTTACTTAATAATTCAGGTCCCCTCCATATACAAAAAATAAAAGAGATGCAAAATTATTGCATAGTAAAAGATCCTGAAATACCTGTAGTCTTAAAAATTACTAGTTATATTAGAATCTATGGAATATGCTTATTTTCTAAGTGACTTTCTGTTTAACATTTTCAGTTTGTCAACTCAGAAATGCTTTTTAAACTAGCATATTCATTCAATTGGACAGAATAATTATTTAAATTTTTATCACAAAAAACAATCTTTCTCTTGATATTTATGAACCAATTCCCTCCAAATTTATTTCCTTTTTATCTGCACAGTTCAACACAGTAGGCATTAAAAATTCAGTTTCATAATCTTATTCCCCATATTGCAACTGCTCAAAGCCGCACATGGCCAGTAGCTACCTAATCGGACGGAGAAAAAATAGACCATTTTCATCATTGCATATTTTACTGGACAGCATAGCTTAGATTACACTACAATGATTCATGTGACATACATATCATATATGATATATATTATTACATTTAGGTCATGTATTTTAGCTTCCTGTTACTCATGCATAATTTGTGTTTGCCTCAATACATTAAAATTGCTTGCAGGTTAGTATGCTTATGGAACATAAACCCTTTTTCTTTCTGGCTGATGCCCTAAAATGTAAACCAGGAAGTTGTTAAATGTACATATTTTGCATGTGTTAGATTATAACAATGGAGAAAACCAAATGAAATAGATGGAGAGAGAAAGAGATGGGAAGAAATATAGGTGGGTATAGAGAGAGAAGAGAAAGAGGGAGAGAGAATAATGAGAAATATCAAGTTCTATCATTATTCCATTCATCTCCTTAAGCTTTCCTATCTCTGTGATGACATTGAGGTAATAAATTACTCATTTTCTAAATAAATAGTATGCATGTATTATTGTTTACCTTATTTCAAGGTTTGATATAAAGGCCAATAGGAAAACCTATACAGGAATATAAGCATTGTTTTCAAATAGTAAAAGCAAAATAATACACTCTGGGATTTTCATATTTATTTCCATAAGCAAGCATCCATTATTTTTTCAGGGGGATTCATCAATTATGTCAGCTGCCATAATTTTTAATGAAGCTTGTTAAAGGTATTTTGAAAGCTGATGTGCAGGTTCAGTTAGGGTTTTCTTTTTCATAAAGGAGAATCCAGGGAATGAGTGACTCTAGCAGTTTCAGTACACAGCTTTGGTGATATGCAGTCAAAGATTGACTTGGCACAATTCCCGTTGCCTCCCTGAGCCCCATGTTTTCTTAGTGGTAATAATAATATCATCATTGGATTGCTGTAAAAATTAAAATACAGTAAACTATATTTCACTTACCACCTTGCCCTTAGAATGAAGGTCAATCAAAAGTAGATACTTCTATTTCTCTGGAAACGATTTTCTTTACTGTCAAATTCTGTGTACATGTGAATTAAACAACTTTATTTAAAAAGGTAAGTTTTCTTTGGATCTAGTGCTAATTATGACATTTAAACATTTGTATGGTGTAAAATAGAATGCAAAGGGAATAAATTGCAAAATCTGCCCATGTTCATTAGTCAGAAGTTTAGCTTGTCTTCCAGTAAAGTAAGTCTAAATTGAGCTGGCTTAAAAAAATATTAAGGAATACTGAGTTAACTCAAATAATCAAAGGAGAAGTTAATAAGTCCAACTTTGGGATTACAAACACTTGGCAGTGCCAGGAATTCCTTCAACTTGAATCCAGGGTTTAGAACTTAGCACTCTTTTTTGCCTTGCTTTTCGGCTGTTTTTCCTGAAGTTGATTAGCATTCTCCTTGTAGCTGGGGAAATGGTTGCCAGCAACCGCCACAGACACATTTCAGAGCATAAAGTGCTCTGGAATCAGGTAAAATGAATAACTTGCCATAAACCAGTTTACACAAGGTGGATATGAATCCCCACCAAATTAGTGCAAAAATTGCTAAATCTCCATTTTTCTCTCCTTTAACAGTAATTTTAACTGCAGAAGCTTATTGTAATACACATTTTTCAGTTTCTAAGGAGATTTCTTTAAAATTTAGAATATTGGGGATCCCTGGGTGGTGCAGCGGTTTGGTGCCTGCCTTTGGCCCAGGGCGCGATCCTGGAGAGCCAGGATCGAATCCCACGTCGGGCTCCCGGTGCATGGAGCCTGCTTCTCCCTCTGCCTGTGTCTCTGCCTCTCTCTCTCTCTCTCTCTTTCTGTGTGACTATCATACATAAATAAAAATTTATAAAATAAATAAATAAAATAAAATTTAGAGTATTGAAATTTCAGAAAATTGGGAAATATTTTGAGAATAAGATGTCCCATTCTCACCCAAGAAATTGTACCACAGTACAAGATAGTATATGTATGGAATACTAGATCAAGTGCTTTTAGGAAAGAGATAGTGACATAGGCTGCCCAAATTAGGGATATAGGCCTTTGATCCTTAGGCAAGGTTGTACATCAAGTCTTCTGATTGCAAAAAATTGGAAATTAAAGACAGTAAGAATTCATTTGCTATCTGTCTAGACATATCTTACTAGTCTAGTTCTCTGCATGAAGGTATAACTACTCATGGTTCAAAAAGGCATTTGCTCTTCCTCTGATAATCTGCACTGTGGCAAAAGGATAGATTTACATGTATAAATCATTTTTTATTTGAAGAAATAAAGAGATATACTAATAAAGGAAGACTTTCTTCCTAAGGTATCTAAAGATATCACTTGTGCTCATCACTCATTGAATAAGGGGAATTAATTGCTTTAAAGCACATAAAGGTCTTAAAACAGCTTTAGTAAGCTGATGGCCAATAGGTACAACCTGTATATTACACCTCTCTTTTATGAGAAATAAATGACTCATGAACTAATGTAAGAGAATTATGCATGATATTTTGCTTTATTTGGTTGCATTGTTTTTCCCCCCAAAAGGCTACAAAGTTATGTATTCATTGATGCTCAAATAGTCATGGACAATGTGGCAAGTTAGACCTAGAAAGATTGCTGGATTTGAGTAGAAAATATGTGTTTTGTATATAATGTAAGGCAGAGTTGGATGATAAGAAATGTGTAGGAATAAAAATACAGAAAATATTCTTAATTTCTGGTGCTCTATAAAAGGGTTTGAAAAAGGAAGAAAATGTAAGTCGGGGTAACTGAGTATAGAAGGTGGTACATGTCATTGTCATTGGTATTTTGCCATATTATTCTTGCTTCTCCTTTAAAAAAATATTCCATTCCATCTACATTTTATTTTTTTTTTATAAATTATTTTTATTGGTGTTCAATTCCCAACATAAGAAAAACACCCAGTGCTCATCCGTCAAGTGTACCCCTCAGTGCCCGTAACATTCACCCCACCCCCACCCTCTCCCCTCCACCACCACAGTTCATTTCCAGAGTTAGGAGTCTCTATGTTCTGTCTCCCTTTTCTGTTATTTCTCAAACATTTCTTCTCCATTCCTTATATTTCCCTTTTTCTATTATTCATATCCCCAAATGAATGGGAACATACATGTTTGGCTTCTCCGGTTACTGTGGCCAAGTTAAAAAGGGTGTTGCCTGTGTTCTTCTTGCGGATTTGATGGAATCTTGTTACATTTAGATTTTCATCTATTTTGAGTTTATTCTTTGTGTTATGGTGCAGAGAGTGGTCAGTTTCATTTTCTGCTTGTGGATGTCCAATTTTCCCAGGCACCATTTATTGGAAGAGTCTGTCTTTCTTCTAGTGAGATCGTCTTTCCTCCTATATGCGTATATTAGTTGAGCAAAAGTTCAGGGTCACTTCGGGGTTCTCTGTTCTGTTCCTATTGATCTAGGTGTCTGTTTTTGTGCCAGTACCACACTGTTCTGATGAACACAGTTTGTTAGTTACACCTGAATATCTGGCATTGTGATGCCCAGTATGGTTTTTTTTTTTAAAAATTCCCTGGCTGTTTGGGGGTCTTTTTCTGATTTCCACACAAATCTTAAAATAATTTGTTCTATGTCTCTGAAGTAGTCATGGTATTTTGAGGGATTTGCATTCTTACGTGTAAATTGCCTGGGAACATTGTCTTTTTCACAATATTAATTCTGACAATCCTTTGAGCATGGAATATTTTCCATCTTTGTGTCTTCCTCAATTTCTTTCAGAAAGTGTTCTGTTGTTTTTAGGGTATAGTTTGAGATACCATTTGAATGGTAAAATGGTTCTCCAACCTTTTATTTTCAGGTAGTAGGTGTCCTTCTGTCTAAAATGAGTCTCTTGTAGACGCAAATAGATTGGGTCTGTTTTTTTTATCCAGTCTGAAACTCTGGCCTTTTGATGGTGTCTTAAGCCCAATTCACGTTCAGAGTTTTCTTGAACTTTTCTTATAGGGGAGTTTTAAGAGTCCCCTTAAAAATTTCTTGCAGTGCTGTTTGGAGGTACATATTCTTTCAGTTCCTGCCTGTCTTGGGTAGCTCTTTTTATCTCATTCTTTTTTTTTTTTTTTTTACATTTTGAATGAGTGCCTTGCTGGTATATGTATTCTTGGTTGCATGTTCTTCTCTTTAGGTCCCTGATATAAATCCTGCCAGCCCTTTCTGGCCTGCCAGGTCTCTGTGGTGAGGTCTGCGGTTACCCTAATATTCCTTCCCATGAAAGTCAGGGACTTTCTTCGTCTCTTGCTGCTTTAAGGATTTCTCTTTATCTTTGGATTTGCAAGCTTCACTATTGATGTCGTGGTGTTGAACGGTTTTTGATGATTTTAGGGGGGGATTCTCTCTATTTCCTGGATTGAATGCCTGTTTCCTTCAGATTGGGAAAGTTTTCAATTCTAGGATTTGTTCAAAATACATATTTGGCCCTCTGTCCCTTTCGGCGCCCTGGGATACCCAATTAAAAAAATAAAAACGTAGGTTTTCTTCCTTAGAGTGTCATTTATTTGCTTAATCAGTTTATGTTTCTTTAATTGTTTATCTCTTTTTTCCTCAGTTTCCTCTTTGCCATTAAACTTGTCTTCTATGTCACTCACTCGTTCTCCACTCGTTACCCTCGTCGTTAGGACTATCCTAGTTTGGATTGCAATCTCATTCAATTGATTTTAATTTCTGCTGATTGGATCTAAAATCTGCAGTCATGAAGTCTCGTGAGCCTTAAGTTTTTTCTAGAGCCACAGTAGGCTGTATAATGGTGCTTCTGAATTTGGCTTTCTGACATTGTAGTGTATTCCAGATTTTTGTAAGTTGTGGGAGTCTGAGGGCTGTTTATGAGTCTTGCTTTTGAGGTGAGGTTTTCCTTCTAGTCATTTTGCTCAGTGCAGAGTGGCCATAAACATGTTTGTATTGGGAACACGGGGGAGTTTCAATGGTCCGTCCAGCTTGGTCTTTGGGGTGGGGCTGCTGTGCTGATTTTTTCAGGTGGTTAGCACTTGGGGAGCGCTCTGCCCTGCCAGCTGCTGGGTCAGAGGAGGGTTGTTTACCCGTGAGGTCGAGGAGGAACAGCAGCGTTGCTATGGCAACTTGGATGCCTGGATTCAGCCTCCGCAGGAATACGGGGGACGGGGCTCTCGGCTTCTTCCGTGCAGGGCTGGAGGCTCCGGGGCGGGCCGCGGATCTTGCTCAGCTCGGGTGAGGAGCGTCCTCGCTGTCTGGGCCTCCCGGCCTCTGCCTGTCCGGGGGGAGGCGGATCTGGGCTGTGTCCCGGCGCCCTGATCCGGGTGCTGCAGCCTTTGGGTGCTCGTTGACTCTCCGGGGGCGCAGGTGTCGTTAGTGTCCCAGGAGCACAGAGGCGTACCCGCCCTCCTGGGTCTGCTCCAACTCCTGCGAGCCCCTTTCCACCCGGGAAGGTTGGTGCAGCTCATGCTCCTCCCTTGGACGGGGCTCTCTGTCTGGGGTCACTCGCCCGGCCTCAGCCGGCTCTCGCGGGGCCCTCCCCTCGGAGGCCTTTGGTTTCTTTTTTCTTTTTCCACGTCTTCTAACTTGATAGAAGCGCGGACTTTTCTCACGTAGGTTCCAGCTGGTCTTCTCTTAATCTCAGGGCGAATTCGTAAATTTTCAGATGGATTTGAAGGTATATAGGTAATTTTGGTTGGGGTCAGTTGATTTGGGGACCCTGCTCTTCCGCCATCTTGCCCTCCCCATTCTACATTTTAAATAAGAAAAAAAAATCAAAGGAGCCAAGTATTTGTGTCATCGTTTGATTGCCATATTATATATAATGTAATCTACATATATTATGACAGGCATTATATATAATATATAATATGGATAATTATAATATGTATTATATACATATAGATGTATTATATATAATATATATGCAATGTATACACATATACACATTGTGTAACATAATTCATATATTATAAAAGTTATGTTTGAACTCATACTTTAATACTATTTTCTCTATTGTTTTGCAGTAAAAATACAAAGACTTTGGTTCTGTATGTTTAAAACACTGACTCTTCTGCATATACTATGTGTTCTTGAAATATTTATTTATTTATTTATTTATTTAGAGAGTACGTGCATGTACATGTGCACTCACACTGGAGAGCACAGAGAGATGGACAAGTAGACTCTGCTGAGTGTGAAGCCTGCTACAAGTCTCCATTCCAAGACCCTAAGATCATGACCTGAGCCAAAATCAAGATTCAGATGCTTACCCAAGTGAGCCACTGAGGTGCCCCTATTTCTGACTTTTTATATTGAATTTTCTGTATTTTCTTCAGATGATTCATCCACCCAACTAATTCTTTCTTTAGCTGTGTCTTTTCTGCTGTTTAACTCTTATACAGAATTTTTAATTTGAGTTATCATGTATTTGAAAATCTCTACTAATTGGTTTTTAGTGAGCTTTCTTCCACAAAAAAAAATCTCCTTACACATACTTATAGTTTACTCAGGAAAACTTCAATTCATATTCTAATAATTTAAGGCCTAAGGTGTTCTTATTTCATATTTACATGTTTATTAATTTCCTATTTCCACCATAACAAAGTATCATAATAATTTGTGATAATTATTACAATAGCTACCATAGTGAATTGAAACAAAGCAATTTTATTCTCTTACAGTTGTGGAGGTAGAAGTCTTAAATAAGTCTTAAGGGGCTAAAATCAAAATGTTGGCAGGTCTGGTTCCTTTTGGCAGCTCTCAAGGTGAATCTGTTCCTTAACTCTTCTAGCTTTCAAGGCTGCCAGCATTCCTTTATTCTTTGGCCTATAGTTGCATCAGTTCAGTCTCTGCTTCTATTAACACATCACTTTCTCCCTGACTGTAACTCTACTCCTTCTTATAAGGACTTTTGTGATTACAGGATGATCCAGCATAATGTCTTCATTTTTAACGTCTTTAACTTAATTACATCTGTTAAAGCTCCTTTTACTATATAAGGTAACATATTCACAGATTACATGGAGTCAGACATCAACATATTTGGAGGCCATTATTCAGCCTACCATAATGTGCAATAATTCTAATACATAATCTATGTATCTAGTTTTTAAATCATTTTTCCTTCATGCATATCACTTACGGAGCCTTGTTTCTTACAATATTTTATGATTTTTAATTGGTATTTGTATTTTTTATGTCTCTATGGTACTTCTATGAGGCTTAGGTTTAAGGTTGATTCCCTACAGAAGATGTGGGTTTTTTTCCTTTCTCTGCCTGAGACTTGGAGGAAATACAAATCCAGTCTGCTTAAAATTAATTTTTCTTTCATACTTTTTTGACCAAACAATATAAATTCATTTCCCACTCCTAGCCAGTTGCCATAAAATCTCAAGAGAAGCAATTTCTAGTTTACTTTTACCAAGAATCTAGAAGATGAGAGATAAATATTCTTTCCTTTCTGTGTTCAAAATTATTTTAGTTAACTATTTTTCCTTATAGTCTTATGGTCTTTCTCCATTCCTAACTTTTTGTATGGTGGATTTCTATTTAGTTCCCCACCCTGCACAGGTACAGGTTTACTGATTCTCAACACACCCTTGCAGAGTAGACAAATTCAGGATTTACAGCAGCTTCAGCAATTGCTTATTTTCCTATCTTTGTCTTCTTAATTTGTTCTGAACTCAAAGAAATTCCATTTCTCTGTAACGTATAGAGCCACTCTTTTAAAAATATGATTTTTATTTTGTCTAGCAATTTTAATTATTTTGTAGTTGTTGGTCCATATTGAAATAAACACAACTATGCCTCAGGTTTTGTAAATATTAGTTCATTAAAAAGTGGGTTCCATTTCAAAATGGTAATTTAAAATACTACTTTAGACCTACTGCAAGTAAACAGATCTTACAAAATTGATTTTAGAAATTTACTTCCATGTTCTAAGTCTTATTGCAGTAATTACTGCTTATTGAGAGTTTGCCAATATGTGTTTGATAATTACTGATAATTATGTTTTTTGAAGAGGTATATTACAAAGATACAGTTTCAAAGTTTCAAAGATACAGTTTTGTCCTTAGTCATTTGAGGTCAAAAAGAATTTGTAGTAGCTTTTGGATTACATGTTTATGATGGTAATACTCTAGTGCAACTCTCTGCATGGTGTGGATGAAGAAAAGAAGCTCCATATTCATTTCTTAAAAGCTAACCTCTGTCAGAAATTCTGTAAGTCAGAACACTCTACATAAGTCAACATTTACCCACGTTTTGATTATATTTCACTTAAACCAAAATGTGCAATCCAAAAAAAAAAAAAAACAAAAAACTTATTCTGTTTTTTAGTGAACTACAAAGGAATTATATTTTAAAAATAAGGATATATTTCCATATTAATTGGCAAAAATATAATTGTAAATTTAAGCATAATAGTAATTTCAAATGATTTATTTCCTGTATATTTGGAAATACATTTTCAGAGTAGTTTAGAAGAACCGGTTTAATGTATTTTCACTTATGCCCACTAAGGCCAGTATTTGATTTACTAATGTTTCCAAGATGGAGTCTTTACTGTAATCCATAGGTGTTGTTCTATTTTTTTTTTAAGATTTTATATATTTATTTATGAGAGACACAGAGAGAGAGGCAGAGACATAGGCAGAAGGAGAAGCAGGCTCCCTGTAAGAAGCCGGATGTGGGACTCGATCCTGGATCCTGGGATCACGCCGTGAGCTGACGGCACACGCACAACAGTTGAGCCACCCAGGGGCCCAGTGATGCTCTATGCTTATCACTGATATTGAAGCAAACAGAACTTTGATGTTTATACATCCATAACCAGATCAAACACCAATATGAATTAATCTCTGTGACCAAAGGACAAAGCTTCTCTTGAATATTAAATCAGAGCGTGCATTGTGAATTTCCTTATGATACAGTGATGAGTTACTTTATCACATTTTAAATTAAAAACAGGGGATCCCTGGGTGGCTCAGCGGTTTAGCACCTGCCTTTGGCTCAGGGCATGATCCTGGAGGCCCAGGATCCAGTCCCAGATGGAGTCCCACTTCAGGCTCCCTGCATGGAGCCTGCTTCTCCCTCTGCCTGTGTCTCTGCCTCTCGCTCTGTGTCTCTCATGAATAAATAAATAAAATCTTAAAAAAAAGAAAAAACTTGATTTAAAAAATAATTAATTAATTAAAAACAGAGAGAATGACTATTTTTGTTTATTTCTCTGGGAAATATACTCCTTCCGTTACTCATTTTAGTGAAAGGCATTCTTTATTTTGTTTTCACGAGAATTTTTTTTTATTGTCCATGAACAATATATTTGTAAAACTGACCAATGATTCCTTTTGGGATCCATAATTTATGAAGTCTATAAAGACTTGGAGTAAAAGAATGGCAGCACTTGTCTAGAAGATCTTAAACAATAATTCCAAGAATGTGACTTAAAGTAAGATTACAGAACTAGATAATCCATGAAAAATACTACTTTAGACCTATTGCAGGTAAATAGATCCATATGATGTAGGATTTATTGTTTTCTTTGTCTGCATTTGGTTTTCTATCTATATTAACCAGGATATATTTATAATTACTATTTTTTCCTAGAAATGACATTATTTTTGTAAGCATAGTATGATCCAGCTGATCTAGTCTTGATTAAATCATTTATGTACATATTATTGTTAACATATTACTTTCACACAATACATACCATAGTATTCTGAGGCTCTCTATGTGTGTGTGCATGTAAGTCTGTGTTTATATTTCTCCATGTAAAGAAAAAAGGCCTTCTATTACTTAATTTCCTAAACTTCCTTGTTCACAAGCCAAATAAAATAAGTCTGTTTTACATAATATTTATCAGAACAAATCATGTTATAGTGAGGTCATGTGTGTGTACACATGTGTGTATATTTATGCATGTATGCGTGTGTGTGTGTGTGTGTAGTTTTTGCACAATAGATAGCCACATAGGTGCATAAGGTATATGATGGTGCCCCTCAAGATTACATAAAAATTTTAACTTACAACACTAAAAAAAAAGCCCAAATAGAAAATAATCTGACTCTTTAATGTATCCAATGTCATAAATAAGTCTTTTGCATTTTCAATACTCAATATATTTTTGTCTAATTGACTTGAGGAACTCTAATTTCTATGATATAAGTCCTAATAGTCACAAATTTACAATATAAACCAAATTCAAGGGATAAAGAAAAATTTCTATAGCTATAGACCAATGATCCAGCTCTAGAAATATCTTAAAAACTTGCAGTAAAGCTGTTTTAGTGTTGTGTTTCCCAGATTCTGCTTCATTGCTCATTTGTGAAAACAAACATTTGCCATGAAGACATAACTGCCAATTTAGCCTAAATAAGACAAATGAGATAATGAGACCAATGGCAAATTCGAGTTGACAAATCCTGCAGAATGCCCAGCTTCAAGTAAAAAGCTTTCCTTTTCTGCCAAAAGGTCTATATGCTAATGCTAACTAATTTGCCAACCTTGGCCCTACATTGTTTGACAATAGCTGAGCATCCCAATTTGTTATAGTTGTGACATTAATTTGGATGTAAAATGTGGCTTGATCTAGTAATCTATGCAACCTCTTCACCCAGCAACCAATCACACAGATGTATACTTTGTACTGAAAAGGCTTAGAAATGCAGAGAGCTTTTTTTTTTTTTAAGCTGAGGATGTATTAATACAGAGAGGGTATTGGTATAAAGACTGTAAGTGTGACTTTCACCCTTTCACCCGCTCATATCCTGGTTAGAATAATCAAGGTGAAATGAAGTATGTTATTTACTTTAACATTATGGGATCATTCAGAATATTTGCTCCAAATCAGTTATTCAAATATCTGTAACTTAGTCACCAGTGTTAATGGATATTGAAAAATCAATTTAAAGGATTAAACAAATACACATCCTTTGAGTCTTTCCACAGAGTTGCAAAATAATCATAAACAATTTTGTAGTTTAGAGCTAGAAATAAGTTAAAATTTCAGTTTGGAGACAACTGGTATTTTAAAAATAAGCTAGGTACTTAGAGTTAAGAAATGCTTGCTTCATGCCTTTGAGTAAGCAATGAATGCTACAGTTGTATACAGGAAAGATAGACTTTTTCAAAAAGTTTATTTTCAAAGAGTATGAATTGGTGTGACTCATTCATTTAAGAAGTAGACTGGAAACTCAGGGATTTAATTCAGACTTTGTACATTACACTAAGACATTTAGTTTCTGACAGATGGATAAAAATGAATATAAAACATTTTATAATTTTAAAGTTATACTAACACTTCCATTATGAAATCAATTAATCAAAAATATTTACCTAGCTTTGGAAAACTACATTAAAAAATAAATGTATCAAACAGATTTGGCAAAAAATTTGACAATGCATGAGAATACCTATAAATTTCTGTAAATAGCCATTTAAATTTCATTTAAGATACATTTATAGAAAATATGGGTGCTTAAAATATTTTAAAATTACAAAAATAGAATTTCGAGAAAATATTTTGAATTCTTATCTTCTAGGTCTATATTTTTATTGAGGGCAAAATAACTTAAAAATATAGAGGTCTATTCTTTTTTTTTTAGATTTTATTTATTTATTTATGAGAGACATAGAGAGGGAGGCAGAGAAAGAAGCAGGTTCCCTGTGGGGAGCCTGATGTGGGACTCCATCCCAGGACCCTGGGATCACGACCTGAGCCAAAGGCAGACACTTAACCACTGAGCCACCCACGTGCCCCGAGTTCTATTCAGATTTTAAAAAATACATTAAAATGTTTCTCTTTATGGGTGCCTGGGTGGCTCAGTCGGTTAAGTATCTAATTTGGGCTTAAGTCATGATCTCAGAGTCTTGGGATCCAGCCCCGCAATGGGCTCCCTGCTCAGTAGGGAGTCTGCTTGTCCTTCTCCCTCTGTTCCTCTCTGCTTCTACACTATCTCTCTGTCAGATAAATAAATAAATAAAATCTTTAATTAGAATAAAATAAAATGTTTCCCTCTAACTCTGCTATTAACTTATAAAATTACAGAAATATAGGATTGCAAAGAACTTAGAAGCCATATGAACTCACTTCCAGACAAATGCTAATTTGATTCTTGAATGTTTTCTATTACAAATGTAGGCAGCCTCTGAGATGACCCCAGGGGATTGTCCTTCCTAATATTCATGCCCTTATTACATATAATTCTCTTTCTTTGTAGGCTGGTAATGTGCCACTTCTAACAAATAGAATATGGTAAAATTTATGGATGTCACTTCTAAAATTAGGTTACAAAAAGACTTTGACTCCTGTCTGGCTTACTCTTTTTCACTTTCTTATTCACTGGAAAGCAGGGAATACATCAAACTGCAAAATCACAGTTGCATCCACAGGTCTTATAATAGCCACGGCTCTCCAGTTCTCCACGATACAGAGCATATTTGAATGCAAAAGAAGTGGAAGAGGGTCCAGATACAACTACTCAGAGAAGCAACCTTTTCAATTCCTCACCTAACTTTTATATTATTTTCCCATGAAATTCTTCTAGCAGTATTTACCAAGATGTATCATTTCAAGGGCAGCCACAACTCACCCATGGAATTTAACAATAAACAATTCTGATAACCAGGTATAATATGCTTGGTATATCATCATTCAGATTGTCAACACATTCCAGAGTAGAGTTGCAAGAAGGTAAATCCAGGGTATTATCAGCTTTTTCCTGGTATGAGTGTGAATACTCATACTGTTAACCCTTTACCACTAGTCTATTACTGAATTCTGGATACAGTCATATCACATATACTTTTAACACCTTTTTATAACTCTTTTGAAAGATATACTTTTGATATTGCACACAAAAAGACAGTTTTCTTGTCCATAGCCAATACAACATGTAAAGTTCAGTGAGTGTTAGTATGATTGACTAAATATGTTAGTCACATCTTTTAATATTTTTATTTATTTTTTTAATTTTTTTTATTTATTTATGATAGTCACAGAGGGAGAGAGAGAGAGAGGCAGAGACACAGGCAGAGGGAGAAGCAGGCTCCATGCACCGGGAGCCCGATGTGGGATTCGATCCCGGGTCTCCAGGATCGCGCCCTGGGCCAAAGGCAGGTGCCAAACCGCTGCGCCACCCAGGGATCCCCCATCTTTTAATATTTTTAAACTAATTTTATTTTTTACCCCTTTATTACTAGTTATGCTTTTCAAAAAATAAATGTGAGATGTGTTTAAACATAAAACTAATTATTCTGAAAATAAGTTTATTGCCTCTTCAATCAAGTCAATATCCATGTGAGCTACATTAATTAAAGATTGAAAACCAATTTTCCTAAATAATATTCCATTCTGTGATTTCGCATTTGAATATATCCTTTCCTACTCAATTTATTTCAAACAACCAACAAATCTTTTATAATACCAAATACCAGTAGATGTGTTATTACAGTAATGTTCTATACAGCAGATATATATTCATAATATATCAGCAGTATTTTCTAATGAGACAAGTAATTATTAAAAAGTCATCATTCACTGAATTGTTCTGGGACCTATCAAGTCTGTTCCTAGCCAGAGCCCAGTTACAAATAGTCAGCTTTGACAGATATATTTTAAGTACCATTGTGTACCATGATCCATCTCATTCCCACTGAGATGATATATAGACTATATTTTGCCCTGTTCCTACCAATTGTGTTACCAAGAAGCCTTTCCTATCAACCCCGACATTCTTCACAACTTGCCCCCATAAGACTATTTCCATGAGTAAGGTCCTCCAGTCTAGATTTCCATGAATACCCAGTTATTCTCTCTACCATTTGACTCCATGGTCATCAACATATAAGACACCCATCCTGAACAACTGATCATGCCTTCTCCCAAAATGTCACTCACTCCCAAAATGTCACTCAGGAAAATTGCCCCATCATTTTATGGATATTTGTGCTCCACATACCTATTGTTCATCATCTTTCCAAGTCTTGCTAAATTTGGCTAGTTTCTTTCCAAAGTAATCCCTCTAAAATTTCTATATGGGGCAGTATGTACTTTTCAACATGTGGCTTGCTTCCAAAAATGCTATTTCTGCTTAGCTCAAATACTTTGCTACAAATCAAAGGTTTTTGAATCCCTTCAAGATCATTGTGGTCAGTGTTAACTTCATGACTACACTTGTCATTGCTACTGTTAAGGGTGAGTATGGTCTAGAGAAAATGGATTAACACACCCCACCCCATATTGGAGTTATTAGGAAATCAAAAATCACACATATTCTATTCAATCTATGTTTACCATAAGAACTTCCTAAAGAGAATTTGTTTGGAACTCTAGAAGAGAACATCAGTGAGTATGCACCTACATATTTCCTAGATTATTAGCCCCCTCATTATCATCAACCTCTTTTCAATTCCCATTCTTGAGTTTATTATGTTCACATTTAGTATATTCAGCAGCAGAAAGGCTCTAACATCCTAAACAAGCTAAAGCAATATAATACTCCTCATATCCTGGCAACTGCTTCAACAATGTGTTAGCCTGGTTTGCAGTTATTTAGTGCAGAGGTGATCAGATATTGTACAATCATTGATCTGTGTAATGTAAATATAATACATCCCTCAGTGTGAAAATTTGATTAGTGAACACAGTCTATAAACTTTTAACTAAAAGAATGTTTCAAATGAACAAGACTTAGTAGGGTCATCAATGAGTGATGCATCACATTGTTTTCCCTCTGGATTACACAAGAAGAATTTGTTGGCAAAGTTCCTACCTCACCTTCAGTGTAATGTTTTTTTTTTTTTTTTTTTTCAGGAGGAAACTGCTGGTGGTCTTCCCCAGGAAACAATAACTTTGCTCATTTTCTTGCCTTGAGATACTCTTAAAGGAACAGAACAATGCATTAGCAATTTCTTGGTGTTATCACTCACTTCCAAATCCCTTTACTTTAAGCTACCATTACTCTGTTTTTCATTATCCTAAGATTTATCCAAACCTTTTCTACTTGGATTGAGTTGAGGGGTTCAGGCATGATCCACAACCATAAAACTGGCAAAAGGTGTGACTACACAAATGCCCTTTTTTTCATCTGTTCACATTCTTAGATTTGTGAGCTATAGGTATATCCGTCACATAAAACAAAGTCAGAGCTGTGTATATAAGGCCTACTCCACCCAAGAATTCTTTTGGAATAAGTGCTGCAAGATTTGAGTCTTACTCTCTTGTGCCAAAATGTCTCTTCTAATAGGAACTAACAAACTGAAGCAAGGCCTTGGTACCACAGGATCATATGTTACACTAGAAAAAAAAAAGTGAAGTGGAAAAGACAGAGATTTGTATTATGGCATCATCTCCTACACATGGATTCTTATTTCTGCACCCCAAAACATTCCATTTTGTATTCTCCCTATTTAAGTGTTAAATCTAGTCATCCAAAAGCAGACAGGCTCCTTGTTTCTTTTTCCATGTTCCATTTTTTTTTTGGCAAATGTTTTAATTGCCCCTTTAAATTTCTTACCAAAATACTACTCTGAAGGTGAGAATGAATGAAATATCTCCAAATAATATGGAGCTTTTAGCAGATCAGTATATCATAGTCATTGTGAGGTAAGTCCTTTAAGCTGAGGAAATACATATGGTTGCTCCAAACTGAAATGATTCACACTGTTCCTATCTTTCTATAACATTCCTGATCATTGCTTCAGTAAAGATATTTACAGGAAAAAGGTGGAGAGTGTACCAATGCCTATCAGAACCCTTACAAATCCTCTAAGAGCTATAAGTAATGGTCCCAAATGATCTACCTTATAGTAATCAGCTGGACTCTATCCTATAGAATTCATTCCATGGCAAGTAAAAAAAAAATCTTTTCTTGTTATCATTCTAAACAGCCATAAGTAATTATTGCTACCTCAACAGGGAACAAAGAAATAAATCTTCATTCAGATGAACTGCATAGCTTGGTAGCCCCCGTGAAAACATATCTCAACCTGCTATTACAAATACCATTTTAAACATCCCATTCCAGTTCCTTCAGAACTTTCCTCTAAGTTTTTTAGGGATCATTCAGTGTCTACTACCTTTGCTTCATTCCTTGGGGTTCCAAGTCTTTCCAAAATAAGGGTCTCCACATGTGTGTATTTTTATTTATCTAATTGTCTATGACTTAGTGTGTGCCATTTTAAATAGGCAATAGGATTCCAAAAATTAAGAAGGGGTGCAATTCAGAATTAAATATATCCACTAAATGCTGGACTGTCTTATTAGTAGCCAAATTCTTCAGAAATAGTAATTCATCTATATTTTTGGAAAGATTTCTCGAGGCACCAAATGATTCCCCAAATTTTCTAGACTTAGCCAATTTCTGAAATTTTGAAATTTCTCAACCATTCTCTAAAACTTATGTGAACCTTTGTTGTCAAGCTTTTTTTTTTTGCTTCCTCTACTCATTCTGCTACTGTTATAATGCCCAAAACACACTGATTTAGTTTTCTCTTCACCAATATCAAGCCCAAATCTCTCCTCACAAAAGTATGATAGTACACAGTAGAATTTTAATGCCTATGACTATGTGGTAAAAATATATTGAATTTCTACCCACATAAAGGCAAATGTGAGTTTTATTTTCTTCTTCTGAAAGTATGAAAATAAAGCATTTGCACAATCAATCACAGTATACCAATCTCCATTAGTCTGCTGCATCTTTTGGATAGTTTGCATCAGATACTGCTATCAACTGCACTACATTATTCATTCTTTGTTAGTCTACCATCAGTCTTCACAACCCTTTTTCCTTTCTCATTAGTCAAATTCAAATGGCTATAGGGTACATTGATATTATTATCCCTACTTCTACCATTTTTTAAGTCAAAGTTGAAATTTTATGTTGCCCTTTGGGAATTCTATATTGCCTAATACTTATTGACAAATAACCCCAGGAAGTTTCACTTTGGATATCCAATTTATTCTGAATGGGGACAGACTTGGCTGAAATTGACCTAAAGAAGATAATAGCAATGCTTGCCAATTATATCACATTTATTGCAAGTATGAATTTAGGTAAATACTTTTTAGCTTCCAGTATTTTGATCTACAATTTTATTTTATTCATAAATAATTTCATTCACTGAATGCCTTTCAAGAAAACATCCCCATAACCACCCTGTCCTACTGAAGTCCCTGAGGAGTTTCCTCCCTGTTATAGATAGGGATGCTGGTATATTAGATATATTATTTATCCAACAAGCCAAAGAGAAAATGCTCCACATGCCCTGATATTTAACCTAAAAATTTAACATAGCCTTAGAGATCATGCTGGGGAATTCAGTAACAGGTTCCTGGACTAAATCATACTTCACAGAGGAGATTAATTTTGCAACTTTTTCAGACCTTCTATTTAGTTCTTCTTTCATTTTTCTTACTTTAAACTTATCCAGGTAAGGATAGATTGAATATGACAAGATCCTTTAAGCGAGATGATTTGTAAAGTAGATGCTTTCTGGGTACCTTTTTTTCTATTTTAATTCTCTTTAAAAAAAATACATATATAGGGCAGCTCGGGTGGCTCAGTGGTTTAGCGCCGCCTTCAGCCCAGGGCATGAACCTGGAGACCTGGGATCAAGTCCCACATCAGGCTCCCTGCATGGAGCCTGCCTCTCCCTCTGCCTGTGTCTCTGCCTCTCTCTCTCTCTCTCTCTCTCTCTCTCTCTGTCTCTAATAAATAAATTTTAAAAATACATATATATATATATATATATATATATATATATATATATATATATATATATATATATAACAACTCTACCTGACTTTAATCTTTCTTCTTTTTTCAACCACTGTCCTTAGGCTTAGTTTCCCTTTCTCTTTTTTTGCCCTTTTAAAAATTGCTCTAACATTTTTCACACTATCAAATTCTATAGAAAATAATTGAAGATGTTAATCCTTCACTATATTATAATGCTCTTTTGTCTCTCAAATAGAAATATTGGAGTTTCTCTGAGTTATTATACCCAACATTGTTTAGGGAAGGAGCATGTCATTAGGGGCAACTCTATTTTGATTACCATATAACCAAATCCAATGGCATTGCCACTATCAGCATTTTATTGTTCAATAGCGATATTCCATTTTAACATGGCTATTCTCATATTTTGTGAATACTTACAATGTGGCTTTAACCATCTTGAAGAGGATAGATCTACCACATTTTGATCATTAATGGGTTGAATGACAAAACCACAACTATTTTAGATAGGTACGCATTCCAAATAGATCTTTCTATTCTATAATGTCGAAGCATCAAATTATTAGATTAACCTTAATTTTATTCCAATCTTCAAAAGAGTACTAGAAAAAAAAGGGTACTAGAACATCAGTATGAACCATTATTTTTTTTATTTTACCATTACTTTTTTTATTAAAAAAACAGTATTGCTGTTTAAAATTTTTTTACTTTTATTTTCTAGTTAATGGTCTCATTCTGACAACACAGTCAACTGCAGTCAGTATATGTATATATATATATTTTTTTTGAGGGGCTGGAAGGGTCACTTTCACCGTTTGACTCTTTTTGCCTATTCAATTGTAGTCAAGTTTGCATCATATAATTTCCATGGCTAAATTTTCACCATCTCAGACCTCAGATGGACTGGCTACCACCCAGGGATCAGTCTTATCAACTCCTTTCTTCCCATGTTGTCACTTCATAAATCTTTGCTATATTGAACAAGGGTTTTTGCGTCAATTCCACATCTTTCTCTAATCTGCCTGTGACACTAATATTGATTCAACATCAAATGAAACTAGGTTTAATCCATGAAAATTCACAGGAAATTTTATGTCCCCAACCCATTTACCTCCACTGAATAACACACAATAGGCAACACAGTACACTGACCTGCATTGCTCTGGGTGATTAGGCTCCATCTCAAGCAGCACTTGGAGATCTCTTCAAAGTATAGGTGCATTTTGCTATAAAAGACAAGGTTGAAGACCGTTTTGTCCACTTCAATTAATTAAATATATCCCTGACATTTCTTTCCTATTTATTATACTCTGCATGTCATGTAGCCCATGAAGGAGTATGTGTCAAGGCACATGCCTCGCATTGCAGCAGCTGCAGTTCACCAGTCAGAAGATCACAACAAAGAATACTGACAGCAAGATACAATAGCCCAGCTTGGTAAAACATAGATAACATATAACTCCACATTTATTTCTGGAGTCAGTAGCCCTAGATCATACTTTCAGGAGTTTCTGAGTCTAGGATAATGGTTTAGAGCAGCTATTATTTTTTAATCTTCATATGTTTCTGAATACAACATCATTATGATTATCAGCCTTTAGACATCTTGTCAAAGATATTTTGCAGTTGTGGAGTTCAAAAATAGACTCAATACTCAAGATGCATCTGATTAGTAACATCACAGAAGGCTTAATAAAATTTTTAGGAAAGATTTCCTGCATTACAATCCACTCCAAAATTTAGTAGCTCTAAACAACCATCATTTGTTTGCTGACATTTCTGTCAGTAGACAGTTTGGTGAGCTGGGCTCAACTGGGCAGTTCTTTTGCTGGTCTTGCCTAAGTTTTACTTATGTAGGTATAGTTATCTGGGGCTGGATGGTCCCAAATGACCTCTCTTACATGTCTGGAGCTTTTGCTGCTGTGGCTGGATATTCTTTGCATGATGTCTCTCTTTACATGATTTCTCATCTTTAAGGAGGTTAAACAAGTGTTTATGTGCAAAACGTGGGTTTCAAGGTCCCTAAAAGATACATCCTATTGGTAAAAGAAAGTTGCAGGACCATCCAAAATTCAAAGGGTAGACTGCTGATCTCACTTCTTGTTGTGGAACAGAAAAAAGAAGAAAGAAAGAAAAGAAAGAAGAAAGAAAGAAAGAAAGAAAGAAAGAAAGAAAGAAAGAAAGAAAGAAAGAAAGAAAGAAAGAAAGAAAGAAAGAAAGAAAGAAAGAAAGAAAGGAGAAAGGAGAAAAGTAACATTTTAATCCACCATAATCCCCTCAATCAGCACATTGTATTTCTACCAAAGCAGAATGATGTTATACAATGAAGGATAATATAGTAGTTAAAAGTGAAAATACTGGTGCTTGGTAATTAATGAACGATAATAATATATAAGGCCATAGAGCATTGTGGCTATGATTTCAGACTTCAGAAGCAATCTGCCTAGGTTAGATTCCTGGTTTCTTCATTCTTGATTTCAAATCTAATATTTACGTGCTTTGGTCAGGTTATTTAAACTACCTGTGACTTGGTTCCTTTGCACAAGAGAAATGATATTTGTTATTCATTTATTTTAAAGATTTTATTTTAAAGATTTTATTTTTTAAGTCATATCTTCACCCAACGTGGGGCTCAATATTAAAACCCTTAGATCAAGAGTTGCATGCTCTACCAACTGAGCCAGCCAAGCACCCCAAAACAATAATTATTAATAACACATGTGTCATAGGGTTGGTGTGAGAATCAAATGGGCTAATGTATAATATATGAAGTGCTTGGTCTAGATCCCGAAGCATTTTAAGAACTGAATAAATGTTATTTTTTTTGTTACCTAGTTTACATTGCACATTGTTCATCCTATAGTTCTTTCTTTATATATTTTTTAAGATTTTTATTTATTTATTCATGATAGTCATATATATATAGAGAGAGAAGCAGGGAAACAGGCAGAGGGAGAAGCAGGCTCCACGCGAGGAGTCCGATGAGGGACTCGATCCTGGCACCCCAGGATTGCACCCCAGGCCAAAGGCAGGTGCCGAACCACTGAGCCACCCAGGGATCCCCTATAGTTCTTTCTTTAAATATTTATGAATGTCTATTGATCTTGTGGTCAACTATAACTCAGGATTTTTTCGCACATGTACCACAGTTAATTTAAAATAGACTCTTCAAGTAATATTTGAAACTTAGTGTATTGCTTTGCTTTGATAAGTTATTGATTTTATACATTAATTTTAGCTTACAGATATGTTTTTGATTCTGTTTTGCTAGTAACTCTGATAACTCTTCTATATTTGATATTGTGACATTCTCAAGTGTTTGATAAAAATACGTACAGTTTTTGCCCAAAGAAAGCAGAGCACTACCAAGGACTTTTTATTCCCCTTTTTTTCTGTGTCTGTTGGGTTAAAAGTTATTTCTTTTCTCCTTTCATTTTTACCATGCCAGAAAACTATATAAATCTACTCTTACTAATTTTTCTTACATTTTAAAGATTTTTTTTATGTTTTTATAACTCATCCATGTCAAAAAAGGTTAGCACGTTTTAAAATTTCTCTGAATATTCCCCACCAATTTACTAAGTTTTTGTTTTGCAAAAATTATATTTCTACTTTGTGCCAAAACAAAAAAATCCATTTATTTTATAAGCTTTCAATACTATACTAACTTGACTTTCTATTTATGTTTTTTGCTCACTATTATTTCTTGTTCCTCATTTTTTAGTGGGTTTGCATTTTTTTCTTGCCTTGTACATCATTCAGTAAATCTCTATTAAATGTCTAGAATTATAAACACTATTGCTGAAAATGCTTTTTTTTTATTTCTCAATTATATTAGTTTAGCTGGATATAGAGGCAAATACTGGGCTTTATTTTTTTTCTCCTATCATGACTTGTATCTATTGTTCTGATAGAATGCCCTACTTCAGATTAAAGACTTCTAATTCTGGTAGTTTTTAGTATTTTGTCATTTTCTTTGAGATTTATAATCCATTTTTTGTAAGTTTTTTATTTTTTATTTTTTATTTACTGAGGATAGTCACAGAGAGATAGAGAGAAGCAGAGACACAGGCAGAGGGAGAAGCAGGCTCCATGCACCGGGAGCCCGATGTGGGATTCGATCCCGGGTCTCCAGGATCGCGCCCTGGGCCAAAGGCAGGCGCCAAACCGCTGCGCCACCCAGGGATCCCTTTTTGTAAGTTTTTATCCTTATGTTTGTTGGTCTCATTCAGCCGTGGAATATATTTTCATTTTAATGCATTTTTTTTGTTGTTAATTACAGAAAATTTTGAAGCATTGTTTATTTGAATCTGGATACTCTTCCAACTGTTCTATTCTCTTCTACTGGAAATTCCATTAAATGTAATTCGTAACTACTCAATATGTCTTCTATGTTTAAATTTCATAATGTCTTGGATGGCTATCTCAATTCTAAATTTTGATTCATTAATTCTCTTTCCCTGTTCTCAGACTACTATTTATCCTTCCTCTTATTTTCATTTCAGTATCTATAGTTTTCCATTTCCACTAATTTTTTCTTTTTCTTATTTTCTGATCTTGTTTTCTTCGTAATCCCTCTGAGCTTAAAAAATACACTTATTTGTATATCTTCAGAGCATTTTTGGTATTTTTCAATTCAACATTGTGAAATTTATGTTTGTCATGAGTTTTTCTCCATGGCTTTGGGTTTTCTTTCTGTATGTTTTAATTTTGTTCTGCAGGCCCACATTTCATATGTTTTTCTTTCTTTATAATTGTTCCTCCTTTCAAACATTTTTACAGTTGTCTCACACCTCAGCTACTTCCTAGAGACCACACCGCAGAAGCAATATTGCTTTGTAGATACCTTCAAGGAGACTGCATAATAATCTTCAGCAGTACAGACTCGCTAGGCTTCTGGGCATAAAATTAGTTCTGTTTTCTCCCTTTCTAAAGGCAAATTGTGAATTATAGACCCAAATCTGAGGACATAGTTGGATCTTCTTTTGCTTCTTTTCTCTTGTAGGTAAATATAGTACTAGTCCCAGTCCTCACCCGGAGTGCATCTACCTCTAGCCCTCAGCATTTGTGCAGCCTGTTCCAGGCCTGAAGTTCCAGGACCCATTATCTCTTCATAGTATCCAGGGATCTGCTTTCAGCTCCCACTCACTAATTTGAGTTTTCCTCTGACCCATAAAATCAGTTCTGTGGGATGGAAAACAGTATGGAAACCTTGAATATCACATGTTGAAGATGACAGAAGCTAGAGTCTCTGATGAGTTACTATGGAGAAGACCTACCAGGTGGACCTGTTTATCTGCTCATCCTTGTTACATGAGCAAGAGGCAGGCTGACCTTAAGTTGATCTTTTACATATTTGAGACTTGTTACCACAGGCTAGTCACTTTGGTTAATGAATTGTCTGATTTGAGTGTTTAATGTCTTATAATAATTTATTAAGTGCTGAATTTTCTGCTGCACTATTAGTGATAAAAAGAGGATTGTGCTTTTTTTTAATTTTTTCTCATCTGTTTCAAAATGTCTGTTGAAGTCTCCTCTAAACCAAATTCATCAGCATTAAAAAATGTAAAAAGTATTATATTTCTTGCATAATACTATTAAACAATCCCTGGAATTCATTTAGAATTAGATCAGTGTCATTGATATTTGTTAACATCATTCTCCAAATGGTAGAAGTTTGGCTTTGCACATACAACAATCTAAAAATCTTTTTCCAATGTAAAGATTTTGAAAGACTTCTTGCTATCCTTATCGTCCATTCATAGGTTACAAATCCTTATCATTCCTCTCTAAAAATATGAATTTCTAAATTATATGACACTTCTTTATGTAACAGTTTATTAAAGCCTCAGAAGATTCTTTCTAGTTCTATTCTAGGTAAATTTACATATTTGTTGTCTTTTATTGTTCATCATATGACTCACATATAGTTTTTAAAGATTTGAAAAAATAAAGATTTGGTCTTAATAGTAGTGCCTTTTTTTTTTTTAGTAGTGTCTTTAGTAACATGGATATGTTCCTTGAAGGATGACATTCATGTCACATTTTATATCTGTGGACATTTATAACTTATCATCAGTTATTAGTGTTTTAACATACCTTCTTTCCTTTTGAGATTAAAAAAAAAAACCTCCTTAGGTAAAATCAGACAAATTTTATCTGAATCTTTAGAAAGCTCTTGTGCTCAATTAATAGGGGAGTATGTTGTTTGTTGGAGGTTTCTTAATCTTACTATTATAATTTCTGTAATGATATGACTATTACTTGGTGCATTTATTTCACTTTTCTATCACTAGTCTGCTCTGTATTTTTGGTCAGAATTAAGTCCAATGTATGATTTTTCTATTCCTAATACTTTTTGCCTTACAAAGTACAATGTATTTACTATAGTAATATAGTAATGTAATACTATAGTAATATAGTAATGTTGCAAATCTTGTTTTGTCTTCTTGAAACTGCTACAGATCATGCAGACTTTTAAAAATTCCCTTTTTTTCTAAAACATATTTCACATACCTATTTTTAACTGTATTAGAATGGCATATGTTCTGTCTACCTAAACACATTGTATTGTGGTCACATGTTAATGTTCTATAATTCTTACCTATCCTTTTCCTTTTTCCTTTGAAATAACTTTTAGAATGCACTATGTCTTTGGATTTCTCTGTTACCTATTTATGAATTTAAGTGTGTATATGTATGTATGCATGTATGTATCTATCATTTTTTACTTCTATGCCCTTACTCCAAATAATGGATGAGTTATTCTTGGAAGAAAATTATTTTTCTGTTATCATATGTCTGTTATGAATTCTGTATACTAGAATCATTTGCAAGACTCACCTAGTGGATGAACCCATGAATTTTGAGATCAGCTCTTAGCTAGGTGTGAACTTTAAGTTACTGAACTCTAATGTATGTATTTGTGTGTGTACATAAGTATATACTTTTCATGTAATTATACATATGTGAAGTATATAGTATGTCAGATAACTTCAACAAATGCTACCAATTTTTATTTTCTATGAATTAATTGTAGTATTTCTTTTGTTAAAATCCCATACAAAGAAATATTGACATCTGGAATATGAAAGATTTTACCTTTTTTTCCTGTTGTTTTCATCAAAAAATTACTATTCACAATCTTCATTTCTTTTCTAAATGTATTTATATATTTATTTATTCATTTTGAGAGAGAGAGATATTAAGAAAGAGAGAGAGAAGCGGTAGGGGGAGAATCTTAAGCAGGCGCCCTGCCCAGCACAGAGCCTGATGCAGGGCTGGAGCTCACAAACCTGAGATCATGACCTTAGCCAAAATCAAGAGTCAAATGCTTAACTGACTGACACACCCAGGTGCCACTCATTTCTTTTCAATTCCTGTTTCCCACTCATATGTTTAATTTTATCTGTCTATTTCTCTATGTTCCCTAGATTAAAATTGTTGATCAGAGACTAAAATAGTAGACAAAAATTCCCCTTTCAGTTTTTGCTATGTGTATTTCAGTCCTTACGTAGAGTTCATATTTTCAAAGTAATACCTTTTATCTTATTTTACCTATTCTAAATGCTGTTGTGAGCATTTTAACCAATTTCCTCTATTTTGTCTTTAGTACTAGAGATAAAGACTAATATCAAAGAGATTTGCACATATAAATTCATATTATTTACTTCTAAGATTTCTCTTCTTGAAATGTCAAAAAAGAGAAAAAAACCAAAACAATAAGAACAACTAATGATGCCTTTGAAGTTTGTTTTTCTTTTAAATCAAAGAACTTACACATTTTGTCTACTTTTCCAACATTTACAAAATTCTTTACAACTCTTTAAGAAATATTTAAAATTTTGTACTATGAGACCAAGAGCTGAAAAGCATATTCAGAAATGTTAATCAAGTCTAACCATAAATGATAGATTGCTTTATAGTATTTCATTTTGTACTCCCAATTGATATATGATAGAACACTGTAACTGCAGATAAATTATTCATTGAAGTCAAAGCAACAAGTATTTTTGATTTCCTTTTCAGTAAAAATGTACAATGCCAAGTTTTATAATAACTTTTCAATGTAATACCTATGAATCTTGTGTATAAAATAATTATTTAAAATTATATAATAGTTTATGTAGTACTTTCAAATATAATATGTCATGTAATTTTTAAAAGCTCTTGTCTAGATAGGTATTCAACATTTAAAAAAACTAAAAATAAATTTAAAAACCCATCTTATATTACAAGTAAGAAAATTGAGGTACAGAGAATAAGTGATTTTTTTTCCAATGAAGCACAGCTATTAAGTGGCAGATCCCCTGGCAATTTGGAAACTATAAAGTTAGATAATTTATCTATTGCAAATTGACTTCCATTTTTTTTTGTTTCCACACTCATTAGATATAATGTTTGCTAAAAAGTTGTCAAAATTTTGAAGTTCCTGATACATATCATTATCACTACATTTCTTTGTCTCTATACCACATTTACTTCCACTAGTTAACTGAATTTTTCAGTTACCAAAGAATCCTTGTTGTTCAGCCTTCGTGGTTGAGTATTGCTGTTCCCTCCTTAAAAACATTTGCCCCCTAGTATCTATCCGTCATAAGATAAAACAGGAGATAGGCTTCCATTTTACATAGTGAGAAATTTTTAAATGAATATGATCAATGACTTTAGAGTGTTCTATGCATTATTAAAACAAAGTATATACTAAGGATTTTACTGAGAATTTCTCTGTTGGTTAAGAAAAGGTTGGGCCAAAACATGTTAAAAATCTTTCATTTTAGCCTTCAGACAATTACCTTATTCAGATCTGTATTATAGTACTTGCTTTATTCATCTTATTCCCCTTCTAAATTGCATATCTTTATGGAGGGAGGGGAGAGAATTCACAGATCTTTGCATCACTCATGGCCTCTAAAGCTATTTTACTGACTTTGATCATTCCATATATTTTTGTCAAATCCCTTATCTTTATAGGAATAAAGTGAGTTAAAAGCACAATTAATAGAATGTCTAAAAAATAATCTAATGGACATAACAAAAGAAGATAACAGGAAAGGCTAAGATAACAATAGAAAATAACATGGACAAATATACACACATATATGTAATAAAAACCAAACAAGACAAACATTTAAAAATTGAAGTGAGCTAATTATTGGACATATATTACTCCCCAACTCATAGTGGCATACTTATGGAACATGACATAGTAAATTAATGTTGTGGGTAGTGGTGCTTTGACATTATTGGGAAATTTATATTTGCCGATTTGTAGTGCTTCTTGACATTAAACATTTCATAGAAGTTTGGATACCAATACTGTTAGTTTTGCAGGGAATTCTGCAGATTTCTTTTTTTTTTTCCTCAAAAATTTACCCATGTTTTTATGAAAGCAGGGCTGTCTACTGACCTTAAAACTGCTTTTATGGTCAGCAGTGACATTTAGAGACTAAATTGTGTTGCATGACAAGAAAATAATATAAATATATTTTAAAGATTTTATTTATTCATGAGAGACACAGAGAGAGAGGCAGAGACACAGGCAGAGGGAGAAGCAGGCTACATGCAGGGAGCCCGACGTGGGACTTAACACCGGGACTCCAGGATCACACCCTGAGCCAAAGGCAGACACTCAACCACTGAGCCACCCAGGCATCCCAGAAAATATACAATATTTAGTTTAGGGTTTTTTTCTATTATTTAACTTTAAAAACAATTACTTTTCCATAATGGTTTTACACAATCTTCCCTTTCTAATGCACTGCCAGTGCATGTATGTAGCTTTTCAAAAGGTTTTCCTGAGAAGCAATGTCTTCCTTCTACAATGATTACATTCACAGGATGTTTCAAAACAGAAATTAATTGTAATTTTCCAAAGAATTTCAGAAGCTTCTGGTACCGGGCTATGATTATGTAACATAGCATTTCTTACAGTTTGCAAGACATCTTCATATATATAATTGATCAAGTTAGATAAACAACATTATATCAAGCACAGTTTGTCCCTACAGATTTTGTAGAGCATGTAAGAGAGATTCTGATTCAACTGTTAACTTGAGCAACTTTAACTTGAGTGGCTTTAACATTTTTCTTAGTTGGTTGACTAAAAGCTGGTCTCAATACTCACTTACGTTATGAGATTGATTGCCAGAATTTGCTTAGTGTACTGAAGAAGGAATTCAAATATCTAGGGAATAGCCGTCTTGACATAGATTTATCGTGAATGATATGTCCTGTGGGAAGACCTAAAGGTCACTCACTATCTTGAAGATGTTTAAAACGTCTTGAAAAGTTCCAATATCCTCATAAGGCTCTGTGATGTCTATTATTTGCAGGCCTGCGATGTTGATGTCAATGTTTCCATTGAGCTGCATACTTTCATTTTAGTGGGTTTGATTTGAATTCTGGAGAGGCAAATAATAATGACTGCAATGGCCACAAGATCAGAGTGACAACTGCAATATTTTGATCTACAAGGATATGTAATGATGATGTAATTAACCGTAGTGTCGTGGATGGGGAGCCTATTATTGTATTACTTCCATATATAACCAGAAAAACTGTAGCTCTGGTAAGCACAACCACTTTCAAGTTACCATAAAAGGAGAGTGACTTTATAGCTTTTTATTTATTTTATTTTTTAAAAAGTTGTATTTATTTATTTGAAAGAAAGAATATGAGAGAGCAAGAGAGAGGGAGAGAGAGAGCATGAGCACAGGGGAGGGGCAGAGGGAAAGGGAGAAACAGACTCCCTGCTGAGCAGAGAGCCTGATGCAGGGCTCAATTCCAGGACCTTGGGATCATGACCTGGGCAGAAACCAGATGCTTAACCAACTGAGGCACCGGGGCACCCCACTTCACAGCTTTTAATGATGGTCTTATTATAGGAAGGTCTTGTAATTATGCTAAAATATATTTGATCTTTATGGAATATGGAGATAGTATTGTAAATAGTCTAGTAAAGAAATCAGCTTTATATAGAAAAAATATAATAACTGATATGACCTTATTGACACTCTCAGGGAAGATGAGTACTTCTTCATTCGTATGTGGATACTTACATCCGGTGAGACATAAGCATGATGTTATCGATATAGTTGTTGTATGGAAGTTTATACATGGAGAGAGGGGTTTACATGGATACTGAGTGCCCATAAAGGAAGGGCATCAAGCAGTCTTTACTGGCTCTCATCCCCACCTCTACCCATCCATTTGTTCCCCCGGTATTACAAAGTTGAATGTGTGTGAAAGAGTGTGCACCTAAAACTGTAGAATTCAAAGTTGAAAATAAATCAGCATAGCTTTAATAAAATATTCAAAGCAGCATTAACATTTCTTGAAGCATCTGGAAATGTTTTAATATGAACCTATACTTAAATTTAAATGTAAAGGATTTTAGGAGGTTTATCAGGTAGTTGAGAGGAGAGAGGACAGAGAGATTTACTACAAAAAAAGGGAAAAGCACGATAGAATTTGTACTAGCAGGCATAATCTCTGTATTCACTATTCTTAGGTTTTGCACGACTGCATGACCAGAACACCTGTCAGAAGAAGTCATGTTAAAAAATGGTGTCTATAATCTTTTATGCCTCCCTGTTCATTTACACATGAGCACATAGTTCCTAAAATTCATTTTTAAACTAGCTACGTTGCATGGACACTCCTGAAATCTTACTAGTGAAAAAAAGAATTAAAATGAATTTGATATGAAATAATATAACTTCCTAATAAGTTTTGTCCCCTTTCTGATTTCAGCTTTTACAGTCCATAACTTCTTTATTTTTTTTAACTTCAAGTTTTTATTTAAATTCAAGTTAGTTAACATGTTTGGTAAAATTGGTCTCAGGTGGAGAACTTGGTGATTCATCACTTACATGTAACACCCAATGGTCAACATAACAAGTGCCCTCCTTAATGCCTACTGCCTAATTAGCCCATCCACTTCCACCTCCCTCCATCAACCCCTCAATTTGTTCTCTGTTCTCAGTTTGAGCCTGTTATGCTTTGCTTCATGACTTCTATGCATCAGAAAAATCAGAGTAGTTTTTCATTTTTTTCTTATTAATACAAAATTTATTTGTCTTCCTCTTGTCAAACTCAGTCAAACTGAGGTTTAGAAAAAAGGACATACAGGAAAAATGAGACATGAGAGAAAGAAATCAGAAGTAGAGACAGCTCCTCACATGGTGAAGAGCCCCATGGCCTCTGAGAGAGCAAAGTTCAGAATGGCTTTGGAGAAGAACTGTTGCTTCAGAGAAGGGCTTCTGGCATAACCAATGATGAGGCTCCCAAACACAGTCCCAATTCCAGACCCAGAGCCAGCCACCCCTACCATGGCAGTCCCAACCCCAGTGACCTTGCCTATGTCAATGTCCCTTGAAATGACAGTGGTTCAGAAGCTGAGTCTAGGAGTGAGTGAGGTCAGGGGACATGAGCTGCCAACCTGTGAGGCTCTCATCTGTCAGTGTCTCTGGTGATTTTAGCACCATTGCAGACAGTGATTGGCTCAACAGCTGAGAGGTGGTCCTGACCAAGAAGGGGATGGAGAAGAACTTTGCACAGGCATACATTTTCATGGGATGAGGGGCTGTGGCAGGAGAACTGCTCCTTGTGCAGAGAAGACACCCAAAGTAATTTTTCTGATACCTTAATCTGACAACAAGGAGCAACCCCCTGCTATTACAAGGCAGGCTCTCAATAATACCTTTATAGCCTTAGAAGTTTTTAATATTACCAGGTAATTAGGCACTCAAGGAACTCTGGCTATAATGACAGACTGAGAAATATTCAATTTTTTGAAGTTACCTAAAGATGTAGAGACCTTTGTGACTTTGTACTTGTATGGTCATGCATTCTGATTTTTTCCAAAATATGAAATGTTCCCTGTGCTATTCGTTCTAAACTTCAGTGATGATGACCACAGTGGACTGACAGTTACTTTTACTGATTATTTTTAAAGTCCTCATGAATGAGAGAACTTTGTATAGACTATTTAAAATTTACTTAGCAAGAACCTTCTCAAATAATTTTAAATTGTACATTATTACTGTCAGGTTTTAAAACCTACAAACAAAATGCTGCATTTGATTCACTAATATAAATGTTAATGGTGGTGATAGGGTAGTGTGCAGCAGCCTGAACTTCTCTTTCATATTTCTATAAAAACAGGAGAATTGGGTACCTTTTAACAAGAGATTTGAAATTTAGTAAGTGATATTTATTACTTCTGATTTGCATTCTCACCTTCTGCACATGTGAATAAAAAGACC
This sequence comes from Nyctereutes procyonoides, assembly GCF_905146905.1. Classification (NCBI taxonomy): domain Eukaryota; kingdom Metazoa; phylum Chordata; class Mammalia; order Carnivora; family Canidae; genus Nyctereutes; species Nyctereutes procyonoides. The sequence continues at coordinate 22,471,505 of NW_026575121.1, forward strand.
TATGTGTAATAGAAAAGTATCTTCAGTTCTGTTGTCAAATGCTTGTTAAATACAAAGGAGCAGAGGAACTTTTACTAAGGTCTAGCTGAGAGTCCAAATGCAATTCTATTGAAGACTGCTTTAGTCATCATTTTCTCAAGCCAGGTTCAAAAGGGCGAAGTCAGTTTTTTAAACAAAATTTTAATTATTGCATCTGCCCTTTCAAGTCAATGAAAAACAAAACCTTTCCACTCATCAAGTAATTGTGTTCAAAGTCTACAGAGGACACTAAGCTCCAATAGTTCCAGCTGATACGCAGACAAGTTGTGCTTGTGTTGAATAATGTTCTTATTTTGGATGTGTCAAGGCCAAAATAGCAAGCTTAATTTAAACATATAGCAAGGCATCAGTTTGTTTTCATTTTAGAGTTACCAAATTGAAGACCTGTTCTATAATAAAAGTGTTAAAATAAATTGACAGTCAATATTCTTAAACTTTAATTTGATTAATCCTGCTCTTAGCAATTGCACTATTGCATTATATATGATCCTTGGTTATTCAATGAAGGAATGAGTAGAGTGTTCTCATAAGTAAATTTTTAGATGCATGTTGAACTTCGCAAATATCAGTACTATTTGGGATTATATGTTCAGCATGCATGGTATTATTGTATTTGTCATGACTATAAGAAGGATGACATAATAGTCCCATGTTTATATCGCTGTAACTTTAAAAGGTATAAATAAAAAAAATTAATTGTATCATGAATGATCAGAAAGTCTTTAATTTTAAATATAATTAATTTATGTTCCTAACCATGCTGTATAGACTGGTAATTTTATTTAACATAATATTAAGAAAAACAATCTTAAAAAATAAATAAGGAATGTTTCTTAAGTGATCAGAATAACTTTAATTCTTAAATATAACTAATTTATGGGATCCCTGGGTGGCGCAGCGGTTTGGCGCCTGCCTTTGGCCCAGGGCACGATCCTGGAGACCCAGGATCGAATCCCACATCGGGCTCCCGGTGCATGGAGGCTGCTTCTCCCTCTGCCTATGTCTCTGCCCCTCTCTCTCTCTCTGTGACTATCATAAAATAAATTAATAAAAAAAATAAATAAATTTAAAAAATATATATAACTACTTTATGATTCTAGTCATATGGTAGTTTGTTAATTAATATTGATTTATAATGATAGGAAGGAAATAAAAATATAAAAATATAAGTAATCTTAAGATACTAAAGTGACATGTTTATCACAACTATGTTCATAAAAAAATAATAATATGATGCCTGTGAACTAATTGGGTGCTCTTGGGATATTATATTATTAATGATATATGTCATTTTCTATATTTGATAATACAATATTTACTCAGCTTAATAAACCACTGCCTATTGGAAAAAACAAGTGTTGTTTCAAAAAGCCTAAGGCAATTGTATCAGTATGTATATTTTCAACTATGTAGAGAGCAATGATTTTGACAGATTAGAGGAGTAAATTCATATAATAGAGTGTCATGATCCAAATAAAATCTAATCACTTACGGTAAAATTATACCCTATCTATGGAAGGAAGACTAGAATCTTAAAGCACTATTCTTATAAAAGTTAATTTACATCCAGGCTGATTTTTGTATTTATATTTTTCAGTATATTACTGAACTAATGGAAAACAAAACTGATGTGTGGGCGATTAGTTACAGTTATACTACATTATGGATCTTTGAAAAAATAGACTGATGTGCAATAAATTGATTTTCATGTCTTTTTGGCATCCTTTATTTAATAATTTGTGTTTTCCATTGATATATGACTTTGTTACTTAAATTCCTTAGTTTTAAATCAATAGGCATGGTAAAAAAGAAGAAGAAAATAAACAAGTGTTTGAATTAAGCATCAGCATTGTCTGTTTCTATTATCCCTTGCCTTTGTCATGTCACCTGAGCTTGTAGTTGAACAAAATAATACAATAATACATTCTGTACTTATTAAAATATAGACATAAGTAAAGTAGATTAGTTTAGAGATGTTTCCAGATTGGCTATTAAGATATTCAAAGGAAACAAAATCATCTTACAATAAATCTAGATAGATAGATAAATAGATGATTGATAGATAGATAGATAGATAGATAGATGATAGATAGATGATAGATAGATATAGGTAGAGATAGATATATCTCAACTGACCACTCTCAACAGCTCAAGTTATTTGTAATATATTCAGCTATATACACATTTATTTATTTTTTTATTGGAGTTCAATTTGCCAACATATAGCATAAAACCCAGTGCTCATCCCACCAAGTGCCCCCCTCAGTGCCCATCACCCAGTCACCTCAACCCCCCACCCACCTCCCCTACCACTACCCCTTGTTCATTTCCCAGAGTTAGGTGTCTCTCATGTTTTGTCACCCTCACTGATATTTTAACTTATTTTCTCTCCTTTCCCTTTATTCCCTTTCACTAATTTTTATATTTAATAAGGGGAATATTTTAGGTTGAGAGGAGAGATAAGACTAAATCAAAATAAATACAAAGATTTAAAACTGTTAGTTAAATTAAATTGGTAGTCTATTCCTGAAATGTGAACAAGGTGCAGGTGAGGGCCAGGTCAAGGCCAATGCCTAGTTTCATCATGCATAGAATGAAGTTGCATTAATATTGTATTTGGGACATAGAAATGAAAGTTGACTCTTGTGCGCAGAGTATTTTTCCCATTAGTCAAGCCAAATACTTCTTTGCTTCTTTGTCTTTGGGAGATTGTTCAGCTTGGTAAGACTGAATAGTTAACCTATACTTTGGATAATATTTATATGAATCCATAGTCAACTACTCTGCAAACCTCAGGCATGTCTGGCCCTTTGCTTTCAAGCTTATAAGTATGAACCATTCTGCTTATAAATACTTCTAAAAATCAGCTGCCTAGTGGTATGGAAGCACAGTAAAATCTCATACAGTGCTTTTGTTGGGTCAGGTGATAATAGTTCCAAATGAACACCACCTTTGAGCGCCTTCATTCCACTTCATATTGTATGTTCAATTCACAAATGCTTAGGCTTGTATGTTCTCCATGTTGTCAGTATTCTGAGAGACAAACTGATATTTTCCTTAGAAATGATCAAATGGAATGCTATTTGTTACAATGAAGGGCAACTTCCAGACTAACTAACTTTTACTGAGTATGAGTTGGAATTTTCTTTGTAGTAGCAAAATTGAGAAGCATTTCTAGTAGGCCAAAAGGATGGTGTTTTTCTCTCTAAAATTATTTTCTTGATTTTTTGTGGCTTCCACTCTCAAAAGTTGTAAATGAAACATAAGAATTTATTTTCAAATTAAATTGGAAGAAAATGATTGCCAAAGTAGAAGAAAGGCTATTTAACACACATTCCCAGAAATCAAAGAACTAGTATTTTAATTATTAAATAATAATGTGTAGGACATCTAGAGTGAAGCTCTATGGAAAAATGTTACTAGCCCTTTAACAACTTTAAAAACAATGTCCTTGCTTATCTCATTGATATTCATGTTTATTTTATTTTTTTATATAAATTAATTTTTATTGGTGTTCAATTTACCAACATACAGAATAACACCCAGTGATATTCATGTTTATATTTGGTACTCTGTTGCAGTACCAATTCTATAATGGATTAGCATCTTATAAAACACAAATAATTTTTTTAAAAAAGCAAATAATGGGGCAGCCTGGGTGGCTCAGCGGTTTAGCACCGTCTTCAGCCCAGGGCCTGATCCTGGAGACCCGGAATCGAGTCCCACGTCGGGCTCCCTGCATGGAGCCTGTTTCTCCCTCTTCCTGTGTCTCTGCCTTTCTTTCTCTCTGTGTCACTCATGAATAAATAAATAAAATCTTTAAAAAATAGCCAATAATGTATTAAAATGCAAAATACCAATCCTAATATAATAAACACTATCTTTGAGTCATTTTGTTCAAACTTGGTAAAGTATTTTAAATCTATATCTTTCATTATATCCTTTTCTGCTTTACATAGGGAACCCTACATGTAACTTTACTTGTTTTAAAGGAGAAAGATGTCCTTAATCAATTTCTTTAGTAACCATATTTGAACTACTTTCAAATAAACAACAAATAGAGTTATTCAAGTTATATCCTGGATTCTGCTTCTTTCAGACCTTTTCTGTGGGATCTTGGATTAGTAGTTTTGACTAGATGTGATTTATGGAGTCTGTTATGATGCAGTGCCTCCAGCACCAAGATCCATCCTATGTGAACAATACAAAAGTAAACACATGCAATTTAAAATAAGGAAAAACATGTTTGATGAGACCATTGTGCATTTTTCATAATTTGACGCTGTTTAATGTGACCAAAAGCAATATACTTTATTCAGATGTACTTACGAATTGTATAATTGTGTGACCTAACATCTTCTTTGTAAGGCCTTGATCCATTTTTTTTCTGCTAACAACTACTTCTGTGTTGGCAAATCCCTCATATTTATAATGTATTAATGTTTTATTTTTAAATTGAATATGTGAGAAGGAAGATAATTTTTTTAGGATTAAGGAAAAATTATATGTTTGATGCTAACTAGGTGGGAGAAAAATGGGGAAAATTATTTTTGCTTATAGGCAGATTAATTTTGTTACCTATTTTTCATGGGAGAAATCAGAACAAGTTCAGGATGAAAAATGTGAATGATCTGCTCTAAACAGATTTGGGAACCTTCAGTAGCTAAATTGAGTAGCTATTTTCAGTAGCTACTATATATATAATAAGATAATATAAAATATATTTTATAATATAAGATTTTATTTATTCATGAGACACATGAAGAGAGAGGCAGAGATCTAGGCAGAGGGAGAAGCAGACTCCATGTGGAAAGCCTGATGTGGGACTCGATCCCAGGACCCTAGGATCATACCCTGAGCCAAAGGCAGATGCTCAACCACTGAGCCATCCAGGTGCCCCCAAAATTATATTCTATATACGATGGGGGATGTTATAAAAGAGACAACAAGCTCAAAATAGAGTTACTTGTGCTAAGCCCACATCACCAAACTGAGACTTATTAGCTTACCAAATTTCAGTTTTGGCCTCTACCAAACATGCAATCTTAACTAGTCAGTCTAGAATTTCCTGGTCAGCACTAGTGAGATTATGTGCCTGATGGACACTTGCCATCTTCCAAAGGAAGGTAACTCTGCTTGAAACAATTCCTTTCTTAGTAACTTTTTTGTCCTACCTCTTTCTACCTATAAAATCCTTTCATTTTGTGCAGCTCTTTGGAGCTTCTTTCTATATCCTAGATGGGATACTGCCTGACTCATGAGTCATTGAATAAAGCCAATCAGATCTTTAAAATTTACTCAGTTTAATTTGTTTTTTTTTTTTAATAGGAATTCCCCCCTCCCCTCCCGCCACCCCTCCCAATATAGCATCGTACTTCAAGAAGGAATAAGGAACAAGTTTTGCAGGAAGTCCAGGAAAGCTGAAGGGAATTGAAGGAAGTAATATGACAGTTACTGAAGTTTTGGGGTGTTTCAAATGTGGGACCTAGGTGCCCAAAGACAAAACATATCAAAGAGAAACATTCCTGCTGGCCTGGTGCTGCAAATCCCTGAAGTACATTCATGTGGGAGAAGGCAGGTCCCACATTATTAATAAGCTTAAAAACAGAAATTGATCTCCTTTAGGTTATCTGACTTCTTTTATATTCTGTTCTCTCCCTTGTGTTTCGTTTCACTGGGTTTTAATCAGATTACTTAAAATTTTTCTGAATCCAGGTTAGGAGTTAGCATGAAAACAACAGAAGAAGAGAGAAGGCAAGTTCTCTAAGTGGGATATTTCAAATAACTCATCACAATTAAGATGATGAGGACTCCTGAAGGGCAGAGAGAAGTGGAGGAAACTCATGCATTTGACACAAGAAAAGCTGAGTAGCCAGAAGAGTTAGTCAGAGGGAAGGCACTGGGGATGAAAGGTTGGCAACATCTCCCTTAGGAATTACACTCTGAAAATCCAAGGTTTAATACAAGCTTCTTTCATTAGTCTAAGTGTTTCTGCACAAATAACTTGTCATTATGATTCACTTTAATCTTAGAAATTGGAGGGGCAAAAGACCTGTTAGGTCATAGTGCTTGTCACTCCAGTGCAAAATAGAAACAACGGCTCTCAGGTATGGGATTGCTTAAATTAGCACAGAAATAGAAAATATAGAACTATTTTTTTCTATAAAAAGATTTAAGAAGTACAATGTTTTCTTTAGATTTATTCTTTCTTAATTGAGATCTTTGGGCATAGGGCTTTTCAATAAGAGCTGAGGCTGAGGGTTTTAGGACAAGATAGTTGGAATAGCAAATGGCATCATGGTGTAAGGACCCATGGATAAGAGATTGACCTATTTACTCTGTAACTTTGATGATGATGCTTAATCCTTCCCTGCCAGAGTTGCAATTAAAAATAGCAGTAGGATGCTATCTCAGATCATTGCAATAGAGAGCATTGGGCTGTAAACTACATTTTAAACTACTCTTTAAGTGTATTCTGTTCAGAGAAATCCAGATGGTGTAATTTATTTCTGTTCATATACAGTGGAATACAATTGGTGTAACTGATAAGAAAACATGACTGATTGATAGGCATATTCAGATATGCTGATTCAAAATGCTCTGATCTTATGGTAGCTTTTGTTTGTTCTACATTTAGAGGGAAGAAAAGCAAAAGTGTTAAATCACAAACAACAAACCACTGCATAAATATTATAGAAAATATATGAATTATCTGAAAATTGTTTCTATGCTTTGGACTGTAAAGCAATGTGGCATTCATAGTTTTACCCTCAGTATTGTTCTGTCTTTGAAAATTTAAGTTGTAGTGTCTCTTTTCATCTCTAATTTTAGATCCCATTTATTTCACTTACCTCTTCATTTAACTGACAGTGATAATATACCTGTAAAATATCATTTTTTTATCTTATGTATTTGATAGACACGTTTTTGTTTCTTTCCCCTGTTTCTGTAGGCTAGTGCTCTGTCTAGATGATGTAGCCCTGCTGGTGATGTCAGTCATCAGAAACTATAGCAAATGATGGGAGATCAAAGCAGGAGATGGTTTAAGTGATCAATCAATTTAATATGTAGGTTGTTGAGGCATGGAAACATTCCAACCAACTGTAACATTCCTAGTCAGATTTAGATATATGTATTGCATGTGTATAAGCTTAACTGAGAAATATGATTTGATGATTTATATACTATTTTTTTCTTTTTATGGCAGTTTAATTCAACTACTGTCCTACTAGGATTTTTGAAGCTTTTCCTTTGGGAGATGTAGTGATGTCCCCATAATTTACTTTTTATGGTCTATTGAAGAGAATAAGACAGCCCAGAGGTTTTTTTTTTTTTGTTAATCAAGAAAATGTATGATGACAAGACTTTAAAAAAAATAAAATAAAAGTGCATGCAAATCTCAAAAGTGTCAACACTCAATTTTCTCAGTAATTGAATAATATGAATCTAAGAAGCAAGATTTCAGAGAAGGCTATACAAGAGAACTACTCACAAGGCTTTACATTGAATACTCATAAGATGGGCATAAGCAGCAGGGAATTTTAAGGTTAGAAAAATTAGATCTGGGGATCCCTGGGTGGCTCAACGGTTTGACGCCTGCCTTTGGCCTAGGGCGTGATCCTGGAGACCCAGGATCGAGTCCTGCGTCGCGCTTCCTGCATGGAGCCTGCTTCTCCCTCTGCCTCTCTCTCTCTCTCTCTTTCTCTCTGTGTCTCTCATTGATAAATAAATAAAATCTTGAAAAAAAGAAAAATTAGATCTTAATGCTAATATCATTGAGGTCAAGCATCATAATTACAAATGGAATAAGTGTTTTTTGAGCAAAGTCTTAAGAAAAATTGTGAGTTTAAGTGATTAGAGTCTGCAAACAGCATCTTTAGCTGCATATCAAAGCAAAAATGCAAACTATGTTCCTTCTAGTATGGGCTGTTAGTAATTTATCACTCTTTCATCTTCACAGATAATGATCTTCATCTTAAGTATTCTAGTTGGATTTGAATAGCTACAAAATAGGCATGTACATTTAAAATTATTTTGTACTAATTGATTAAGTGCCTTTTGTTGTTGTTGTTGTTGGGATGAAGTCCCTCTCTTAACTTATTAAGATCTCTATTTAAAAATATTTTTTTTAGGAACGCCTGGGTGGCTCAGTGGTGGAGTGTCTGCCTTCAGCTCAGGTCGTGATCCCGGGGTCCTTAGATCCAGTCCCTCATTGGGCTTCCCGCAGGGAGCCTGCTTCTCCCTCTGCCTGTGTCTCTGCCTCTCTCTCTCTCTGTCTCTCATGAATAAATATAATCTTTTTAAAAATAAAAAAAAATTACATTTATTTTCTATTTGCATAAGGCTCTTTGTGTGAAGCATCTTGGAGTCTCATCCAGATCCTAGCTGCCTTTACCTACCTTCTCCTCTTAAGAATTAGGTATCAGAGTTTTCATAAATGAAACTTGAATGGGAAAAAGCAGTCTTTATTTTTTTTGTCTGAGACCTTCTACTTTTCTGAATATGGCTGTGGGATCTTCTTCCTGATACAGCTAGCTTGGGCTAATGTGTTGGTGGGAATGTTCCCCTGTATACTATGTCGATTATCCTGGAGTGAGGATTGGCAGATTTATGAAATTTGTTCCAAGTGTACTATGAGACATGCTTATACTAAAAATATTTATGTGAAATTCAAACTTAAATGGGCATTTTGTATTTTATCTGACAACTGAAAGGACAAATACAAATTAAAAATAAGGGGTGTAATCCTATCTCTTGAAAATAAGAGAGGAAAAAAAGAAGGGAGACATTTCCCTCTCTTCCTTTATGTTTGAGCAATTTCCTTAGATAACATGTAATTGTAAGCACTTTCCCATCTCTTTGAAATGTATATACTTTCTTTTGAAGACTAGAGAGGTCCTTTTTTAGCTGGCCTTTTGTCATTTTTTATGTTCCAGCAATGTCTTTCTCAGGAATCTGGGAGTCATCTCATTGAAACACAGACATCAAGGGAGATCCCAGTTTCTGTGGGAAGGCAGAAGCTTAATTTCAGTGCACATCTTGTTTCATATTGCAAAACTACTTCCTATCATGAAGATATGAAGGGCTTGTTTTCTCCTCTGGAGAAAGGCACCAAATTAGCACAGATGGTCCCCTCCATTGCCAGATGAGTCCAGGATGAAGTATGGCGTTGCCAAATCCTCTTGAGGACTAGTTAAAAGAGATACTATGTCAATAGCCTGAAACCAGGATTGACAGATTTACCAAATTTATCCCCAATGTGTCATGGGACATACTCATACTAAAATTATCTCAGAAATACTCAATTTATTATCAGAAATTTGTCTTTCTTATTCAGTATTATTTGTTGAGATTAATCCTTGTTCGCATGGGCAATTGCGATTTATTATTTTTCACTGTCATATAGATTCCACTGAATGAATAAGCTTCAATTTTTCTCCAATCTTTATTAATGATAGAGAGTTAAGATGTTGGTCTAACTTACCAATTAATTTATTATATTTTGAATATTTTAATAATAAAGAAAACCCATGAAAAAATATGTGATGTTTATAAATAATGTTATTAAAATTTATAAAACATTGGTTCTTCTAATACTGACTTATGATTCAATTCAATTTCAATTAAGTTCTAAAAGATAAAAATTATTCATGGTACTCGACCAAATAATTCTAAATTTTCTTTGGGTGTATGAGTGGTCAAAATAATTAGGAAAATCCTGAAAAAAAATAAAAAAACAAAAGCAGAGAACTTGACCTATTAGGTAATGCAATTTGTCATAAAGATTTTATAAAAGAATAGGCTAGGGAATCCAGAATAGACCCATGTTTATGTGGAAATATGCTACACAACCAATTTATTCTGCAGAACACTGGGGAAAGGATGACTATGGACTCATTGATATTGAGAAAAATTATTGTTGGGAAGCAATGCTTCATTAATATTTTTATATTTCAGTGTAGTCTAATATTGAATGACTAGCATTCCTTGGAATTTGGAGATAATGAACTGCTCAGGAGAGATTCAAAGATTCATCTTCCCTTAATCCATTGGTGTAATTTCCAAAGGTAAAAGATCTAAAAATCTTTTTCTCCATCCAAGGATGATTTGTCTATTTTATAGAGCAAAAGTTTCTGTTTGTCCCTTCAGAGAGGCAAAGGTACAGATCTGACAGCTGCTCTATATAAGATATGAACCTTGTAATTTTATGGTTCTTTTTCTGTGGTACAAACCCCACTGCACATATAAGTATGTATGAACCTCATTCCACCACTCTGTGTGGAAATGCATGCTGCTAAAATGCTTTATGAGTAAATGGTGTGTTGTGTGCATGTGTGTGTGCATGGTCATGTGTTTACCTGTAGCAGGTGAAATTGTTAATTTGCACACACGGTAATATCTCAGACCCTTTATGATTTCAGACTTAATAGTTATCCTTTAATTGGAAAAAAAGATTTCTAGCTCATTTTGTATGCAAAAATCATTTCAAGATCGATTATGACTTAAATGTGAAAGGCAAATCTCTAGTGCTCTAGAATGTATATATTTTATTGTGTTGTGTCATGAAAGTATTTCCTTAAGTTCTGTTGTCATGGAAATTTGACAAAATACTAGGAAGTAATATTGTCATTGCAGCATGGTGCATGGGGGTATGTTTTGGAATGCCACGTAGCTTCAATCTTTTAGAGTTTTTAGTGTATATTTGAGAGCACTGGTATATTAAACAAGAACAGTTTGGAAAAATCTGACATATATATGTCTTTAGTTTGCACTAAAGACAAATAGAATTGTAAAAATCGCTGAGACAAACTGAGACTGGAGTATACAATGGGTCAGAGTACAGAGAGAATGGTATAGGATATATAAATCAGTTGCCTGTTGAATTAATACAGGTAAAATATAATGACAGCCTCAAAGTGTTTGCAGTAGTAATAAAAAGGAGAAATAGAGACACAATTCTAAATAAAGTAATAAGTGTAAAGGCTCAGTCTCTTAACAATTATTCCAACCTGGGAAATCTCATTTGCAAATAATTTTTTTATTCTTGCACTTACTTTTAGATAACCAAATAGAATTATTACTGTGTCACTCAGATTATATCTGAAATAGTGATATAAATTCTGAAACTATCAAAATGAAGACTGTGAATATAAATGGAATTGTTTAGGAAGCATAATCTATCACAGAGTAAAGGGAACTGAGAAAAAAAAATGACTCTTAATCTCTTCATCATTAGAAGGCCAGAAAAGTTTCTCTCTCTTTTTTTTTCTTAAGATTTTATTTATTTATTCATGAAGACACACAGAGAGAGGCAGAGACACAGGCAGAGGCAGAAGCAGGCTCCATGCAGGGAGCCCAATGCAGGACTTGATCCTGGGATTCTGGAATCACACCCTGGGCCAAAGGCAGACTCTCAACCTCTGAGCCACTCTGGCGTCCCAAGTCAGAAGTTTCTAGTTCAGGAAGTAAAAGACTTAATTAAAGCATATTATTGAAATTTAAAATTTAAAGAAAAAGAAAAATATGTACACTATAAAATATTGGATAGTAAAAAGTCTCAGGATTAATATAGAACAATTTGGATCTATTTACCATTATTTATTAACTCATCAAAAGCTGAGTGGCAAGTACTATTCTACTATTGATAATACAGCAATGAAGAACAGGAACATATATTTCTGCTTTCTTGAGACCTGAAAACAGTATGTGAAGATAGGTAATAACTTACAAACAGGAGAGTTACAGATAGTGAGGGGAAAAATAGATCTAAAGGTCTACAGTGGACATACTGATTTATAGGACATAAGCCTGTTATTTAAACTTGTGGATGAAACTGGTGAATAATTTACAAACATAATTTAAAATAGTTCACAAGGGAGGGAAGAGGGAGTTGGGGGGAACTGAAATAGGATATTATTATTTTAAATTTTAAATACATTTGTGCTTTCAGATTTTTTTTTACTACTTCCATGTATTTTAAGATTTTAAGAAAAATAGAAAACATGTATGCTACGGCAAAAGATGGCAAAAGAACATTGAGAAAAACTCACATTAGTATAGTATTATGAAAACGAAGACGGAGGAATTTTTTTGGAGTAAGAAGTCATTTTCTGCTTAATTCCTCAAGAATATTAGCCTTCCTAGGAAAACTTTTCTCTCCTGTGTTTATGGCTCTATGACATTCTTGTGGTAATAATGCTAAAATGTTGTTAGATGATTTTAAAGCTTTCTTCACCTCAGAATAACTCTTATCTGAGGTTACATTAATATTTCCAAAGTTACAATTAAACTTTCCCTGGGGCACATGACTGGCTCAGTGGTTGAGCATCTTCCTTTGACTCAGGTCATGATCTCGGGGTCCTGGGATCAAGTCCTGCTATGGGCTTCTCCTTCTGGGTATGTCTCTGGCTATTTCTGTGTGTCTCTCATGAATAAATAAAAATCTTTAAAAAGTATTAATCTTTCCCTAGGACTAGGTTCTTTTGGAGTCCCAATTCCTCTTCTTTCACAGATAAAATGATTAAAAATTTTAATTACCTTATTTCAGGATGATGGGTGACGTGGCAAAGTATATATTTACCTATTAATTAAAACGGATCTAATACTATAGATACTGAAAATCACATAAGGCCATGCTTTTTTTATAAGGCATGTTTTAAAATGAAAATAAATATAATTTATCTAATGATAAATGTAATCTTAAAATCCTTGAATGTTGTGATATTAAGGCACTATTCAATATTTTTCACAGTGCTTATGATATCCTTTATTCAATTCACATAGAAAGTCATGCAGAATTAATGTAAAACAGTACAGTATAAATGTCAAATATTCAGTGCACACAAGGGGCAGAAATTAAAATATATTCAACAATTATATCTGGGTAAAAACATAAAAAGTATCTCCACAATATGGATATAAATAGGAATAGTTCTCATTTATTGTGAGCCTATCATGTGCTGATATAAACCATTTACATATGTGGAACTCCATTCTAAATTGCTATGAATCTGATAATATCCTTATACAAATACCCAATTTACAGATAAAGAAACTAAAGTCCAAAAGGATCATTTATATTTTGAGAAGTCACAAAACTATTAAATGGAAGGAATCAACTTTTAAACAAAAAGCACCAGGCTTCAGAGGCCTCCCATAAAGGCCTTTCAGATGAAGACTGATCATCCAGACTAGCTTCTACCTATGGACGGATACTCTAGAGCAGTGCTTCACAGATTTAAATATTCATATGACTTACCTTTGAATCTCACTACAATTCTAGTTCTTACTCCTCTAGGTGTGAGGTAGAGCCTGAGATTCTGTGCTTTTTTGTTGTTGTTGTTAAAGATTTTATTTATTTATTCATGAAAGACATAGAGAGAGATAGAGACATAGGCAGAAGGGGAGGCAAGATCTCCGTGGGGAGCCCATTGCAGGACTCGATTCCAGGATCCCCAGATGATGACATGAGCCAAAGGCAGACGCTCAACTACTGACCACCCAGGTGCCCCAGATTCTGTGCTTCTAAGAAGTTCCCAGGTGCTGGTGTTGCCCGTGCTGGTCTAGCTTGAGCCTTTCCCAGTCAAGATTTCTCAAGAGAATGAAGAATTATGGAGAATGATTTTAGCAACCATTCTTTCAATTCTCCCAGAAATGATATATAGCTAGTATCTTCTAGATGCATATAAGTTAATTATATACAATGGAATCAGGGAACCATGATTCAGAAAAGACTTGAATAATTTTGTTTCAACAGAATTCCAACAGTGCTCCTAACACACAGTGTTAGAGTGGTAATACTAGAGGGGAAAAACAAGATTAAGATAGAGGTCTAAAATTTTGATAGCATTGTGTTATTACTGTTTCGGGTGGAGGGGAAGTATCATCATTAATTACCTATAAGTAGGTCACTGATAAGCTAAAAGTTCAGTTTTAGCTATTTCCCACCTAAAAGAATAGAAAACTATTTTATCCTCGTTTTCAAAAATTATATATTCATATATATATAAACAAAATGATAGCTAACACATATATAGCATTTAATTATGTGCCAAGAATTAGTCAAAGAACTTTAAATACATTAACCTACAGAATCCTCTCAACCATAAGTGAGAAACATCTGAAACCTGAAAATAGGCAACAATGATTAGATCATTTTTCTGTGCAGTGGTAGATTAGACTTTCTATTTATCGGACTATTTTACAATTTCTAGCACCAGAGTTTATCCTGACCATGTTGTTGTGGTAAAGAGCCAAAAGTTATGGTTTCTATTCCAATTCAACATTAACAAGTTCTGCATCTAACCCAGAAATCTTATTCTTCTCTAAGTAATTTAACTTCTCATAGGTTCTTTAAAGGAGTCACAGTAATTTTCCCACTACTCTCTTAATTAATGAATTAAAGGAAATCTCTAATACATGTTCATTTTTATATTTGTAAAATATTTATGTTTTTTAAACTTTTTTAAAAATGTTTTTTTTTAAACGAAGATGCACAAGAAGTCATAGCTAAAAGATTCAAGGAAACTGCAAGCTTAAATGTCCTTGTCAAGAACTATGATTTTATCCTACAAATTAACAAGTTAGCCAGCCACAGTTTCACTGATGCTGGTGGATGTTATGAAATTCCTGTATCACAGCAAAGAACTTTATTATAGCGCAATAGGTAGCATCAACTTCATGTTTGCATGGGTTCCCCTTGCACCCCCCCCACCCAATCCATGAGGTGATGCAGAGACAGACCCAGGTGAATTCTACACACAGTGAGTTAGTATCACAGCCAAGGAGACACAATTTCAGATAACTCTAATCTTTTACAGTGGCTCCTGGCAAACCTGTCCAAATTTTGTTCCGAAGGAAAGTATTATCTTCCTTATCAAACAGAACTTTAAACTGACCTGGACTGAAAGAGACACCCTATCTTCCAAGGCCATTAGCTCTACAAACAGCTTGGACTGTTAGTCCATAGTAAGTTATTGACTGTGCTGAAGAACTTTGAGAACACATGAAGAACTGTTTCCCAACAAGCACTTCAAGGGCTCTTTGGCGCAGTCATGTTTTTCTCTTTCTTTCTCTTTATTTCCTTCCTTCCTTCCTTCCTTCCTTCCTTCCTTCCTTCCTTCCTTCCTTCCTTTTTTCTTCCTTATTCCTCCCTCCCTTCTCCCCTTCCCCCTCCTCCCCTCCCCGCTTCTCTATCTTTCCTCCCAGAAAGAATCTTGAGAAGTGATAGAATTTGAACTTTCCCCTTTCCTCTCCTTGACTTTTGGGTTTCTTCATCTTTTTATCTATTTTAAAATTTTTATTTGTGTTTACTCTATGCAGAATTTACTTCAGGGCCATAAGCTCTTGTTTCTTGTTTCTTCTGGGATATCTTTTTCTTCTGTGCAACCTTCTCTTCAGGTTCGGGAACAATCTACTCTTTTTCAGTAAGGATCAAAGTGTCAGGGAAAGCTCATATGTGGGTTAATCTGACCATGAGCCCTGTGAGTTCTATGCCACATCTTGAGGGCTTTGCTCACCTGGATGTGCTTAATGACCAGAGAATCTACATCTAAATGCTTAAGTTCAGCATTACCCTGTGCATTTTTAAGCATGTGCAATAAAGTTTCAACACTTTTCTTGAGCTACTGACCCTGTCTCCAGTGCCACTGTTTGGCCTGGGCACACCCGCCAACTCCACCATTGTAGTCACAGAATGGCGCACACTGCTTCTGCAAAGTGATGTCTTTCATATACTTGGTGGCTATTTGGATATGCATATGCTTGATGACCTGGGCAGTTTCAAGTGTGTTCTTACAGTGAACACGAAGAATTGAACCTTTTAATTTGCATGATTTTGTAGGGTTTTCTGGGCCAAGAGAATAATGAACCATTATCAGAGGTTATTTCAGGTCTCTTAGGGGAAGAGTGCTTTATCTTTTTAAATTCATACTCTGTTAATAACTTAAGCCTCATTGATTATAGCAATGATTGGGTTTGGTTTTATGATGCAAACATTTGGTAATCACTGTAGAGCAACTGATGAAGAATAATTCTCTGTTGAGTGAGAGATGATAGAGAATCCAATCTGTTAGTCTTTTTGTTTGTCTATTTATGAGCTCAAATCAATTAATTTCATGTCACAAGAAAAGAAAATAGCCCTTAGCATCTGGAGTAGGCAATTATTGTTATTTCTATGTTTGCTTTTGACCTATGGAGGATATCATAGTACTGACATATAGGGACATCTGGGTGGCTCAGCGGTTGAGCATCTGCCTTGGGTTGAGGGTGTGATTCTTGAATCCTGGGATCAAGTCCCACATCAGGCTTCCTGCATGGAGTCTGCTTCTGTCTCTGCCTGTCTCTCTCTGTGTCTTTCATGAACAAATAAATAAAAATTAAAACAAAAAAGAAAAGAAAACATGAGCAGAACAATAACCAGCAAAGAAATTGAATCAGTAATCAAAAAACATCCAACAAACAAAAGCCCAGGACCAAATGGCTTCACAGGTGATTCTGCCATTTATTTATTTATTTATTTATTTATTTATTTATTTATTTATTATTTTAGGGAGGGGGAGCGAGAAAGGCAGAGAGTATAGGGGGAGGGGCAGAGAGAGAGGGAGAGGAAGAATCCCAAACCGACTTTCCACTGAGTGCAGAGCCCAAAGTGTGGCTCATTATCACAACCTCTGAGATCATGACCTGAGCTGAAATCAGGAGTTGGATCTTTAACTGACTGAGCCACCCAGATGCCCCTCTACCAAATATTTAAAGAAGAGTTAATACCTACTTTTCTCAAACTGTTCCAAAATATAGAAATGGAAAGAAAACTTCGAAACTCATTCTACAAGGCCAGTATTACCTTGACTCTAAAACCAGACAAAGACCCAACTAAATGGAGAATTATAGGTCAATATCCCTGATGAACATTGATCAAAACCTCTTTTTATAATTATTTTAAGATATTATTTATTTATTCATGAGAGACACATAGAGGTCTGCCTGACACAAGCAGAGGGAGAAGCAGCCTCCATGCAGGGAGCCCTAGGTGGGACTCGATCCGGAGACTCCAGGATCACGCCCTGGGCTGAAGGCGGCGCTAAACCGCTGAGCCACCCGGGCTTCCCTATAGCATCCATTCTTGATTAAAACCCTCAACTAGGGGATCCCTGGGTGGCGCAGCGGTTTGGCGCCTGCCTTTGGCCCAGGGCACGATCCTGGAGACCTGGGATCGAATCCCACTTCGGGCTCCAGGTGCATGGAGCCTGCTTCTCCCTCTGCCTGTGTCTCTGCCCCTCTCTCTCTCTCTCTCTCTCTCTCTCTGACTATCACAAAAAAGGGGGGGGTAGGGGTGGCTGTCCTTGCCCCCTTTAAAAAAAACCCCTCAACTACGTAGGGATACAGGGAACATACCTCAACATCATAAAGGCCATGTATGAAAGACCTACAGGCAAAATTATCCTCAATGGGGAAAAACTGAGACCTTTTTTTCTACGGTCAGGACGATGCAGATGTCTACTCTCACCATCATTATTTAGCATAGTATTGGAAATCCTAGCTTCAGCAATCAAACAACCAAAAGAAGTAAAAGGCATCCAAATCCGCAAGGAAGAAGTCAAACTTTCACTATTCACAGATCAATGGAAAGAAATCTGTAGTATTTCCATACATCACTAATGAAGCAACAGAAAGAGAAATCAAGGAATCAATCCCATTTAAAATTGCACCGAAAACCATAAGATACTTAGGAATAAACCTAACCAGAGAGGTAAACGATCTGTACTCTGAAAACTATGGAACACATATGAAATAAACTGAAGAGGATACAAGGAGCAGTGCAATAGCATTCCATGCTTATGGATTGAAGGAACAGATATTGTTAAAATGTCTACATTACCCAAAGCAAGCTACACATTTAATGCACTATCAAAATATCACCAGCATTTTTCATAGAGCTAGAACAAACCATCTTAAAATTTGTATGGAACCACAAAAGACCCCAAATAGCCAAAGCAATCTTTGTACAAGAAAAGCAAAGCTGGCAGCATCTCAATTCTAAACTTAAAGTTATATTACAAAACTGTAGTGATCAATACAGTATAATACTAGCACAAAAACAGACACATAGATCAATGGAACAGGATAGGAAACCCTGAAATGAACCTACAACTGTATGGTCAACCAATTTTTGACAAAGTGGGAGAGAATATTCAATGGAAAAAAGACAGTCTCTTTAACAAATGGTGTGGGAAAACTGGACAGCAACATGCAGAAGAAAGAAACTGGACCACTTTCTTACACTACACACAAAAATAAATTCAAAGTGAATGAAAGACCTAAATGTGAAACAGAAAGCCTTAAAATCCTAGAGGGGAACACAGATAGTAACCTCTCTGAACTTGGCTATAGCAACTTCTAAGCATGGGAAACAAAAGTAAAATAAACTATTGGGACTTAAGATAAAAATCTTCTTCATAGTGAAGAAAACAAGCAACAAAACTAAAAGAAAGCCTACAGAATGGGAGAAGATATTTGCAAATGACATATCTGATAAAGGGTTAGTATCCAAAATCTACAAAGGATTTATCAAACTCAATACCTAACAAACAAATAATCCAGTTAAGAAACGGACAGAAGACACGAATAGACATTTTCCAAACAAAACATCCAGATGGCTAACAGAAACACATTAAAGATGCTCAACATCACTCCTCATCAGGGAAATACAAATCAAAACCACAATGAGGTATCACCTCACACCGGTCAGAATGGCTAAAATTAACAACACAGGAAATGATAGGTGTTGACAAGGATGCGGAGACAGGGAAACACTCTTATGCTGTTTGTGCGAATGCACAGCCATTTTGGTGCAGCCATTCTGGAAAACAGAATGGTGGTTCCTGAACTGTCCTATGACTCAGCAATTGCACTACTAGGTATTTCTCCAAAATATACAAAAAATACAGATAAAATACAGATTTGAAGGAATACATTCAGCCTGATATTTATAGCAGCATTATCAAGAATAGCCAAATTACAGAAAGAGGCAAATGTCCATGGACTGATAAATGGATAAAGAAGAGTTGGGATATATACACAATGGAATGGTTCTCAGCCATAAAAAAAATTGGAATCTTGCCATTTGCAACAATGTGGATGGAACTAGAGTGAATTATGCTAAGTGAAATAAGTCAGAGAAAGACAAATACCATATAATTCCATTCATATGTAGAATTTAAGAAACAAAACAGATTAACATAGGAAGAAATAAAAGAGAGAAACCATAAAATGACTGTAACTATAGAGAACAAATTGAGGGTTGCTGGAAGGGAGGTGGGTGGGGGATGGGTTAAATGGATGATGGGTATTGAGGAGGGCACTGTTGTGTTGAGCACTGGGTGTTCTGTGTAAGTGATAAATCACAAATGCTACTCCTGAAACCTACATTATACTATATGTTAACTAACTAAAATTTAAATAAAAACTTGAGGGAGGTCTGGATGGCTCAGCGGTTGAGCCTGCCTTCAGCTCAGGGCGTGATCCCATGGTCCCGGAATTGAGTCCCACATCGGGCTCCCTGCATGGAGCCTGCTTCTCCCTCTGCCTATGTCTCTGCCTGCCTCTCTCTGTGTCTCTCATGAATAAATAAATAAAATCTTTAAAAAATAATAAAAACTTAAAACAAAAACAAAACAAAAAATTCTATGTGTCAGTAGGTCGGCATGTTTGTTGAGAAAATATTCTTTTTTTGTGTAGGTTTGAAATGATTTTTCACTTATATTTCCTAAATGAAAGGAACTCTGTTTTCATTGATTTATTGGTATTAGTAAATACTTAAGTAAATAAAACATTCCCAAATTCTCGGAGAATAAAGAAATCAAATCTAAATAATTTAAATGTACAGGATTTTAAGGAAAAACAATACTTAGAGCAACTAACTGTTGGCTCAGAAACAGTTTCATAAATCTTTGCTTATAATTAAGACAAATCTTATATTAGTATAACAATTTTGTGTGTTTTAAAAAATATTAAATGGCTATGTGTATTTTTCCTGAGTGTAATACATATGTATATCTTATCTACTTATTTATCTTTAACAAATTTGTGTTTGCTTTAAATGAAGAGTCTGTTTAGTTACATCTGAACTTCCTAAGTTTTTAATACTGGTTATCTGTTCAAGTAAGCTAACATAAATCTTAAGAACATAATAACTATAATAAGTTCTTACATCAGTATTTTTTTCTTTGTCAGCTTAAACTATTTCCAAGATCTTCAGATAATCTAAAAAGTTAAATTACTAAATTGAATTAATCAGTAAATAATCTTGGATATCAAGACTCTCTTAGTAAAGCTGAATAATAAAACATTGATTATGAGGCATAGATTCAAATTTATATAATTTCTCTTATTTTTATATGCTATAGGTTTTTTTTAGTTAGGCTAATGAACATATTCATTTTTACCACTTTAAAAGAGGTGAAAAGAGGAGGTGTATGCCACAGAGAGTTGTGGTAAGTGTATTTTCACACTTAGCTAACCTGCTAAAATACTTGATTATGGCACAGTTCTGAGCTTTTATCTCCTACTTGTCTGTGAGTTAGAAGTTAGCTACTTTGATTAAAAGTTATTCATGTGGGTGGTTTAAAGCATTCATGGAGCAATAATGACAAAGAAAAGAACCATACGTGCAAGATAATAGAATTTTAATTTTTCAAGGGTAAATAATTTTGTCTTAAGGTATAGATATAGATTGTCTCAGAATATGTAAGAATATGATGAAAGACAAAACTTGAGGAAGTATAGAAAGTTATAAAAAGTATGAGAAGAGTGGGTATTATTTTCCTTGATTTATGATACTTTAGTTTTCTAATGCCATTGTAAGAAATTATCATCACAAACTTGTGGTTTAAAATGCTCCAAATTTATTATCTTATAATATTGTAAGTCGGACTTCCATTTTGGGTCTCACTTGGCTAAGATAAAGATGTCAGCAGGGCAACATGTCTGCTGGGACTCTAGGGAAAATTTTGCTATCTTGTATTTCTCAGTTTCTAAAAGCTATGTCCATTCCTTGTTTCACGTGTTCTTTACAGCCAGCGATCACGTCATTCTGACCTCTGATTCTGGAGTCAGATCTCTACAGCCTGGAAGCTCACCTGCATCAGGGCATAAGCTAGAGTATTCACAGAGCTCATTTTATTTGTTGTTCTTTGTTCAAGGATCAGTCCTGAGCTGCCTATTGTTCAAATTCCGAAAGCTATTTTGCAAAAATTATGATTTTTTCATTGTTTCTCATGAGACATTAAGTCTAATCATTCTTATTCCATTTTGGTCCAGTGAAAGTCCTGGAATACTGTTGGCGTTATTTTTCATGTTCTGCTTCCTATGGGTATACAAAGAAGCTCCTTTTCTTTTTTAAAAGCTCTCTGTAGCCCACAGTTTAGTAGATGGTAACTTTTTTAAATCTAAAAGAACCATTCTAAGTTAATTTCTCATTTTCACTATCCCCTCAAAAATCAAAAACATTTTTTCCCGAGTCTTCTTACTTAAAATGGTAATCACTTATTTGCATACAACTCCATCCTCTTTCTTACCAGAGTATAATTGGACAAATGACTAGTGCAGTCAAGTTTATACTTGGAGTGTTACATATGAGAAAAATCTCATTTAATTAGATTTGACAAGCCCATATTAAGAAATAGGGATTGACTTAATATTCAGAGCCAAATTCTATAATATCCTCCCAAGAAATCTGACCTGTTACCTAGGTTATAAAGTCTTAGTCTCACAGTTTTAGAATTCACAGGTAAATTTCATAGTAAGAAATTCAATATCTAGTAATCTAGGGATCTTAAGACATCTTAAAGATCTCAATTCAAGACAAATTTACCCAAATATATTGATATAGCAGTTGAAGTCTAATGGAGAGTGTGTATTGGGTTTGGCTTCTTAGCCTCAGGAATAAAGAGTAAATCATATCATTTTGAGAGTCATTCTACAATTCTTTATGAAACTTTATAGACAGAAGTCAATTATTTGGCATATTAGTTGTCAAAACTATTCAAGACTGATCTGCAGAAAAAAAAACTCAGAAGTCTTAATTGAGTTAAGTAACACTTTTGCTTTACCTATGCATATAATCAGATCCAATCTGATAAGATCAGCTTTTTGTGAACAAGAATAACTTTGGAGATTTTGACCACAACCAGAGAAACTGTCAAAACAAAATATCTGCAACTTTGATGTAGGTAAAAGAAATTACTAGGCATTTTAGTGCAGTGCTGGGTTTATTTTATTGGTGATTTTCAACCTATAGAGGCAGTGTTAACATTTGGAATTTTGCATGGTATAGATGTATATAATTTCTGTCCAATAGAAAAGATAACATTAAGTATTATAGCATATGGATTTGTTGGACATAAACCAGTTTTGCATTTTACCCTGCAATTTATTAAATTTCATATCTACATTATCTGTTTCTATCTATATATTTAAATGCTCTTTAATCTGGTCAAAACACGTTACTGCTCCTATTATTAAATAGTAAGTTAAATATCAGTTTTGAGAAATGTTTATTTCATATTCCCCTGAGGGTCATGTTTTTAATTTTTTGAGAATAACACGTTAAAATATTATATTAGAAAGTTCCTATTATGACCCTGGATTTAAGATGTATACACTTATGTATTTTTAGGCTTTCTAACTATTTTAAGGTCACATATTTATAATTAGAGTAGGGTTTGAATACAGGCATCTGGTTCTATAGGAATATATTCTTATTTAGCATTGTATATAAAGTCACTAGAACAATAGATCCCATTTCATAATACCTCCTAATGAAAAAGTTGGGATGAAAATGAGCATGTTTGCAAAATTTCCCCACATCCAAATGATTAGAAAATTCTATACCCTCAACAGAATGTTTTAAGTTTAGCTTCTAATGCAATTTCAAAAGCTATTTGCAAGAGAAATTATAAAACCATAAATCTCGTTTGATGGGTAAGTCTGGTACTTGACCTCAAACAATACTTTTTGTATTTATATATTTTTTACTATAAGTTCCTCTTTAAAGAAACTGTATTATTTTTAATAAACAATTTAATAAAGATTATCAATTAGAATACATGTCTTTTTTTTTTTTAATTTTTATTTATTTATGATAGTCACACAGAGAGAGAGAGAGGCAGAGACACAGGCAGAGGGAGAAGCAGGCTACATGCACCGGGAGCCCGATGTGGGATTCGATCCCGGGTCTCCAGGATCGCGCCCTGGGCCAAAGGCAGGCGCCAAACTGCTGCGCCACCCAGGGATCCCTACATGTCTTTCTAATACAACCAATAGGATTTGAGCATTTTTATTATCTTAAATCAGAACCATCTTATGTAAACAATCAATATTAATTACATCAAACATAAAATTTCATATCAGCAGACTTTGAATGAGGAATCATAATTTAGTTACTAAATAAATAAAACATTCACATGCTTAAGATACATTATACCCTAAAATCATCACAGTGGCCTCATAAAAATATAATCATAATATATTTAAAATCAGACATTATAAATTTCTTCAAAGGAAAACCTCATTAATTAGCACATTCCATTTAATGAAATTAATATTTATGAAGCCAGTATGTGTTGTATTTTTCATTAAACACACAATATAACACTGATATTTAAGACTAAGTTCAGTAACAAAGTTACATAAAATTCAAGTAAATATATTTATGCATACTCCTTTATTTAGGCCTTACGCATGGTACTACAATTATGAGCCCTTGATTTTACATTTATTTCTTAAAAAAAGCAAATTACCTTTTCTTCTAGATGAATTAGTGGAGTTTTGGAACTCTGACAGCACCCACATTGCTAAAATAGTGAACACATATTACATTGATTTGCTGAATGTACTTTGAAGTAACAGTAACTTCTGAATGGCCTCTGCAGTATATTTTCTTATTTGAAGTGAATGGGATATAGACTGTTCTTGTACTATATCACAGGAATTAGTTTCTTGGGATTAGCATAATGCAATTCTCTGAATCCTCCTTTCCACTTTACTGTTTCTATGTGCCTGTTTGTTTATAAGAAATCACTATCATTCACTCCGATTCATTAAAGAAATGCCTAAGCAGCATAGTTCTGTATAATTTTGAGCATCACTTTAAAAACTGTGCATGAGAAAACTGGATCTGTGCATTTTTTTATTCAGCTTTAACACTTTATGTTGAGACATATACCAGATTTATTTCAGGGCTGATTTTGCCAAAATATGATCAAATTGCCATACAAATGTATAAAAGCAGCTACACTTTTTATTAAATAGGTTTATTTTGATATGAATATTGTTTGTTATGGGCTAACAGGGAAGATATTTTGCTATTTCTATCATGAAAAAATTATATCCAACTTCTATCTAGAATTTAATTGCAAAATAGAGTTCAAAATGGAAATATAGTGCCAACTGGAGTGCACACTATGCTTTACCTGAATATTTTGATCAATTTGGACAATAAGAGACCACAGTGTAATGTATTGTTTTGAGTGTTCAGAACATCACTTTGCATTGATCAATTATCTGGAACATCTTTAACAATCACTTTTTTATGCAGAGTTTATCTTTGATCGTGTATCTGTCATCTAATCTTTTTTATTGTCTAATGGGCTTTCTACACATAATCTATTCTTGCATTAAACTGTTGAAATCAGATTTTAAAACTGTCCAAATATCTGTAGAGTCTGTGTCTAAAGCTACACATATTTTCAGATGAAAGGCCTTTTAAATTCAGTTGGTAGATTGTCAGTGGACTCAAGCCAGCTACTTCAAAAAGTAGTGGATAATTTGAAGAAAAAAAAAAAAAGCAAAGAAACCTTTGAATTATGTTCAAGTTAGGATAAGGTTACAATGTTACTTGCTAACCTTTACTTCCAGTATCTCTGTTGATTGCTAACCAAGAGTCCTAACTAAAATTCCAGATAAAGTAATCAAAGATGACTTAATTTTTGTCTCTCCTTACCTCTGCTTTCAAATATTCTGTCTGGATTTATTAATTCTTTCAAGATCCTCTGCTGACCTTGAGTGACTAATTCCAGAATCAGCTCATCTATGTCACATGTTTATTACATGACTGCATGTTTGAGCATACACATACATTTGTGTTTGCTAGAGCCTTTCTTCTAGAGACATTTATCACATATGTTATATGAAAAAAATTATACAACATCCTTATGTTCAACAAGCTCACCATCAAGAATGAAAAGGGTTTATGTATACGTGGTATGTGATATGAATATACACACATAATTGTGAAGACCACAACTATGAATAAAGGTTATAACATGCTGATATAAACTAATCCATTAAAAAAAATCATTAACACCCATACTCTGACAGTCACTGTTTAAAGCACAGGAGCTAGAAAGATAAACAATTATGAAAATACAGAAGAAACTTTTACTTTGGATTAAAGAAATTTATAGAGATGTTACATCGTAAATGTCATTTACCATGATGGGATTCTATCATGAGAATGAGAGAAAATGTTCAACATTGTCAATAAAGGTAGATTAAATAATTAAATATTACTTCACCATTACATCTCCAAAATTCTATTATATATATATATATGTGTATATATATATATATATATATATATATATATATATATGGTTAAATATTTCAAACTATATTACAAAGCCCTCAAATCAATTCAGTATGGTATTTGCACAAAAACAGATGCATAAATCAATGGAACAGAAGAGAAAGCCCAGAAATAAACACATGCAAATATGCTCAATTAATTTATGACAGAAGAGCCAAGAATACACAATACAATATACAGTATAATTGGGGAAAAGACAGTCTCTTTGATAAATAGTGTTGGGAAAACTAGACAGCCACATGCAAAAGAGTGAAACCATGACCACTTTCTTACAACATAATCTTACAAAAATTAGCTCAAAATGGGTTAAAAACACAAATGTAAGACCTAAAACCATAAAACTCCTAGAAGAAAACATAGGTGTTAGCCCTCTGGCATCAATCTTGGCAATGGATTCTTTTGGATTTGATGCCAAAAGCAAAGGTAACAAAAGCAAAAATAAACTAGGAAACTCAACCGAACTTTAAAAGATTCTCCACAATAAAGAAACCATTAACAAAATGAAAAGGCAACTTGCTGAATGGAAGAAAATATATACAAATCATACATATGATAAGGGGTTTATAGCCAAAGCATATAAAGAACTCCTACAACCCAACAACAAAATTGCAAACAATCTGATTAATAAATAGGCAGAGGATCGATTTAAGATTTTTCCAAAGGACACACAGATGGAGTATAAGGACATGAAAAGATGTTCAACATCAGTAATCATTAGGAAAATGCAAATCAAAAGCACAGTGAGATATGACCTCATACCTGTTAGAATGGCTTTCATCAAAGGCAAGAAATAACAAGTGTTGGCAAGAATGTGGATAAAAGGGAACCTCCATACACTGTTGGAATGTAAGTTGGTGCAACTGCTATGAAAAACAGTATGGATATTCCTCAAAAATTTAAGATAGAACTACCATATGATCCAGTAATTCCATTTCTGAATATTTATCTAAAAGACCAAAAACACTAATTTGAAAAGATATCTGCACCTTCATGTTCACTGCAGCATTGTTTACAATAGCTGAAGTATGGGAACAACCTCAGTGTTCACTGATGATTGAATAGATAAAGAAATTGTGAGATCTCTCTCTCTCTCTCTCTGTATGTATAATGGCATATTATTCAGTCATAAAAAGGAATGAAATATTGCCATTTACAAAACATGAATGGACCTGGAGAGCATGACACTAAGTGAGATAAGTCAGAGAGAAAAACATATGACCTCACTTACACGTGGCATCTCAAACAACAGCCACCACAACAAAAACAAGTTCATCAATACAGAATACAGAGAACAGATTCATTGTCAACAGAGACAGGGGTCAGGGGTGGGTGAAATTGGTAAAAGAGTCAAAAGATACAAACTTCCAATTATAAAATAAGTCATGAGGATGTAATAAACAGCATGATGATTATAGTTAGTAATACTATATTATTCTGTATTTGAAAGTTGTTGAGAGAGTAAATATTAAAAATTTTCCTCACAAGAATTTCTGTAATTGTGTAGTGATGGATATTAACTAAACATTGTAATGATCATCTAGCAATGTACACAAATATTGAATCATTATGTTACATACCCAAAACTAATATGATGTATGTTAATTATACTTCAATAAAAAATGTGGTGAAATAATACACTTTAATGCTTCCTTTAAAAGGTAACTCAGACATAAATATTTTAACATGTTCATATTTTTATGCCAGGAATTATAGTTGCATGAAAATAATCTTAAAAGGTAATAAGGGGATCCCTGGGTGGCGCAGCGGTTTAGCGCCTGCCTTTGGCCCAGGGCGCGATCCTGGAGACCCGGGATCGAATCCCACGTCGGGCTCCCGGTGCATGGAGCCTGGTTCTCCCTCTGCCTGTGTCTCTGCCTCTCTCTCTCACTGTGTGCCTATCATAAATAAATAAATTAATTAATTAATTAAAAAAAGGTAATAAGACTCAACCAAATATTTATGCACTGTGATTTTTATTCAGCTTTATTAATTTTACTAGGAAATTGAGAAAAAAAGATTAAATATCCTAAAAGCATGATAATATTTAGTTAAATATGATATAACCATATATGGGACTACTCTGTAGAATGTGCTATTATACAACAATTAAAAGTATTTTTATAATATTTTATCTTTTGTATAATAAAATGTGAAATGCAAAAAAGTAGAATACAAAATTTTAAATACTGAATTATTTTTTATTATTTTTTAATAATTTATTTTTTATTGGTGTTCAATTTGCCAACATACAGAATAACACCCAGTGCTCATCCCGTCAAGAGCCCCCCTCAGTGCCCGTCACCCATTCACCCCCACCCCCCACCCTCCTCCACCTCCACCACCCCTAGTTCATTTCCCAGAGTTAGAAGTCTTTATGTTCTGTTTCCCTTTCTGATATTTCCCACACATTTCTTCTCCCTTCCCTTATATTCCCTTTCACTATTATTTATATTCCCCAAATGAATGAGAACATACACTGTTTGTCCTTCTCCGATTGACTTACTTCACTCAGCATAATACCCTCCAGTTCCATCCACGTTGAAGCAAATGGTGGGTATTTGTCGTTTCTAATGGCTGAGGAATATTCCATTGTATACATAGACCACATCTTCTTTATCCATTCATCTTTCGATGGACCCCCAAGGCTCCTTCCTCAGTTTGGTTATTGTGGACATTGCTGCTAGAAACATCGGGGTGCAGGTGTCCCAGCGTTTCACTGCATCTGAATCTTCGGGGTAAATCCCTAACAGTGCAATTGCTGGGTCGTAGGGCAGGTCTATTTTTAACTCTTTGAGGAACCTCCACACAGTTTTCCAGAGTGGCTGCACCAGTTCACATTCCCACCAACAGTGTAACAGTGTTCCCTTTTCTCCACATCCTCTCCAACATTTGTTGTTTCCTGCCTTGTTAATTTTCCCCATTCTCACTGGTGTGAGGTGGTATCTCATTGTGGTTTTGATTTGTATTTCCCTGATGGCCAGTGATGCAGAGCATTGTCTCATGTGCGTGTTGGCCATGTCTGAATTATCGTGAGTATATAAATATGTTACACATACATGCTGACAATAATTATTTATTGGTAATAAGATTATGGGTAATTTTGATTTTGTAAAACTTTTATGTGCTTCCTTAATTTTCCACATGGGATATATATTATTTCTAAAGAAAGAAATTATCATTTTTTCCCCACGCCTGCACCCGCGTGCCAGCCTCCTCTACAAACTATCATTTTTAAGATGAACATAGAAGAAAATGTCTGACAGTATTGTGGCAGTTGAATTTTTGCTTTTTATAACGAGTGAGGCAGGAAATTGGAAAGTAGACAAGGAAGAGCTGACTTCTGCAGTGGAGGAGTGTATATAACGGTGGGAGAGACAGATATGCCTACACCTCTAATTATAATGCAGGGGGAGCAAAGGAAATATGCTAGTAAATATAACAGGTTTTGAAGGCAGTAAACTGGAGAGCAAATTTACATATGGAAAACTAAATGTTTGAAATAGTTCACAAACTCTTACCTCTCTAAGACTTAACCTCATCATCTGTACAGTGGAATAATAAGGTAATGAAGGGACATCTGATACAGGATGGCCCTAGTTTTTTAGGATGCGATAGGTATAAGGCAAGAATGCTAAGATAAAGTGCTTTAAGGATACAGAGGAAGAAGCAATTAATTTTTTTTCTGGATAGCTTAAAAAGAGATTACATTAGTCAAGTTTCATAGAACCTTGAAGGTTCAAATGGAAATCAAAGCAAAGCAACAAATAAACAATGCTGTGTAAGTGTTTGTCAGACTCAGGAATTATATGGGTCCTTAGAACTGTGGATATGGCAAGAGAAGGTGGAAGCTATAGAAAAGTGGGCTGAACCTGGATATGAAGCATATGTTATGTTTGGTATTTGTTGTGTATTAAATAAAGACTTCACTGTATATTTTAAAGCAAATTCTATGCTTTTAAAATATAACTTTAGTAGCTTGAGGGTATAAAGACTAAAGTGGTGGGAGATTGTAATCTTAAATCAGTTAGACGTACATTATAATTGTCCATGCTAAAGATAATGAAGCCTTAGGCTAAGTCACTACAAATAAAAATTAAGAAACAAAGGGAACAGTCTGTAGTTGGAAATTAAATATAAGTAAAAAATATGATCTAGGTATAGATGGAAGAAGTTTAGCCATTTGTTTTGAGTTGTTTTTGAAATATCCAGATGGATAGATCTTATTTGTAGTTTGTGATAAGTGAAAACCTGACCCTGCTGGCTGCTAAACTTTTAGGAGAGAACTGAGAATTGAAAAATAAACCACAACTTGTATAATACACCATGACTTTCAAAATCATAAACCAAGTCAAACCAAAACCATAATGTTCTTCACAAAATATCTAAACTCATTAAAAAAAAAGTTTGTTCAGAGCCATATGTATGGTCCAGGATGATCATAGACAAATTGATCTGAAATTTACTCTGCAGAAGTTCATGTGTTCTGAGAGACTGATTATAGAAATGGACATGGCCACGCTTTAAATGACAGTAGAGCTCTAACTCACAACCTCTGCAGCAACCAGACCAGGAAGCCAAGTCAATGACTGACAACTTCTCTATTTTTTGTTCATTTTTCCAACCAGAAATATATATATACTCCCCAAATCAGTCACATAGAATGACATGTGACTTTTGTTACTCTGACTTTTAGTTACTCTGCCTCCAGCTTCCTGATGCAAACATCCTCCAGTCAGAGGATATTTGAAGATTTCTCTTTTTTTCCACTATATAAAAATAAATACTTTCCCATTATTATGCCTGCCAATGAGTCTCTTTGAAACTCAAGTGATTGTGGCTGACTCCCTTATATAACCAGCTCTGAATAAAAAAATAATAAAAAAAACACCTGTTTTTATTTGGGTTGTCTTTGCTTCTTACTAGAGTTTTAAAGGTAAGATTACTGACTTCCCCAGTTACAAAATCTGAACCATCCCTTTCAAGACTCTCCTATACTGGACTCCTGTGCAAAAACAAAGTGCTATTTTAACTTACTCCCTATTTTTTTTAACTTACTCCCTATTAAAGACAGCCAACAATTATTAAATTAAGTAATCTCCCTTATTACAGTAAGTAGGAAATTGTTGTTGATGACTGCTGTCTTTGGCTGATGGGCATCTATAGTTGAATAACATGTATGGAACAAAGTATAGATATTGGGTGAAAAGAAAATAGAGTTGAAGTAGTCAAATGTAGAGCTCACTTTAGAAAATAAAAATAATGAACATTTCTTGAGTGTTTGTTATGTTAGATACCATAAATATTCTCCTTATATATTATTTCATTTACTCACCAAAACCAACCACTGAGTAGGTTCACTAAATCCATTTTACATATGAGAAAAATGAAAATCCAAAAAATTAAAGGACCGAAAAAGTATGCACCAATCATAATCCAAGTGGTTTTTGCACAGAGACTGACTCCAAAGAATTTAGTTGTTAGACTGAAACACTTCAGAAAGTCAAAACAGAATGAAATCTGAAAGGATCACTTTCAATTCAGCTCTAAATCATTAGTAAATGTGGGGAGAACACTTTCAGGATGGTACTGGTGGTCAAGGCCAGATTGCTGTTGTGGACCCAAGGGAGACAAGAAAATAGGGGCATTGGATACTGACTTTCTCAAGAAATCTGATTGGATAGTATCTTGAGGAGAGGCATGCATATGGGTAGTCATTTCCAGATGAGAGATGATTGAGATGATCATAAATAGAAAAAAATAGAACCAGTCAAAATGGAGTAACTGAAGATACTTTTTAATAAAAAAATGAATGTATTCAATAGAGTTATACTTTGGAAAAGCCAAGGGAGTACAAGGGAGTCACTGATTAATAAGAGAGCTTAATGTTTACTCTTGTTAAACAGGGGTAAAAATTAGTCCTGTGAGACTAAATTTGATTTTGGGAAATGTCAAAGTACCAGCAGTTAAGTCCAGTGAATATATTTGATGATTGTGATAAATATTATCATTTGATGTTCAAATTAAGGTTTGATGATAATATTGTGTTGTGCATTATCTTAAGACATTTTTGACTTTCAGAAATCAAAAGTAATTTCAGGATTTTAAGCATTAGAGAAGCACTATGTATTGTTTCTAAACAAACCAACAATTATGTTGATATATAAACTGTAAAATATTCCCACACATATAGTTTATACTATGAATTTAAGGAAACACACATGTGTTTCAGTAAAGTCAAAGCTTCAGAAACATTCATATGACAAGAAGGCAACAAAATAACAGATATATTTATCTTACATCTATATACACACACATATATATATGTTTAATCAAGGCATATACATGTGTACATGAATATACTCAAGACAAAAAATTCTGCATTTTATTCATCTTCGTGAAAAATTGTAAACATTGCAATAACCATACTCAAACCTTGAAAATTTAATATTTAATTTGTTTTTAGGATGTAAATTCTAATATGATCAATGCCATTGCTTCAATTTACAAATCTATAGTGTATTAAGATTGATAGACATTGACAAACTGAGATCCTTACCTTTTCTAGATGATCCAGGCAATCATTTTCTTTTTGATATAGACATAAAAATTTCTGCTTCAAGTTTTCTTGGTTAGTAGGGAGTTTGAGTTTTAATCCTTTTGACATTCTTTACAACACCCCTTGTCTTCATCAAAAAGAAACATTTATTGAATTTCTAGGATGTGCTAAATTTTAGTAAAGATAATAAGAATCTGAAAAGGAAAGTCACCTTTAAAACAACAACAACAGGGAAACATTTCATTTTTTATGGCCCAAACCTGGTTCTGTTTATACATTCATTGTGAGTCTTTATTGTAGAACTAAAAAAACTTATTGATGATTTGGAGTTTCTCCTCTCATCTTATTGATCATAAGAAAAACTTAAAATGACTACTAGGCTGCCAAAAAATCTTTATTGTTAATAACAATTTGTTAGTGTAATAAACTATGAATATTGCAAGCTCCAATTTCCAGAATAAGCATAAAAGACCATTAAATAAAAAAAGTGACTAAACAGAAAGATACATTGCACTGATAATTGGAGAAAACATTGTGCTTGAAAATGTATTTACTTTAGATTGAGAATATAACCTTACAAAGTTACACTGTTTCATTTTCAAAGGACTGATTTTAATGGAGCATTGTGTATCATAAAGCAACCTTGGGATGTACTCCTCTTGTCATTCTAAAGTGCCTGACGCATGCTCTAGTCAAAATAACAACTATCCACAGATACTGCCATAGACCATTTACTCTGTTAAAGAGTTTGGTCTCCTTCAAGAGTTTCACATTTCACTCTTATTAACATTTTTTTTCCTATCAATCTCGTTGTGCCTAGCTATATGCCAGAGGTGTGATTTGGGAAAAAAGGCAACCATGAGTGGCAACAATAAAACTTGCTTTGTGTGAGCTAACCGAGCTAGAACAACAAACATCATCAAACCACTGTTCAAAGCTTTCTTAGCCAAAATCAGCAAGCATCATACTTGTTATGAGATATTTTTCCATTTGTAATTACAAAATATATTCTTCTATATGTTGATTCTCTTTCTCAAATGTTACCTTATGATTGTCATGTAAATTTAATCTTTGTAGATGATGGTGATCTTCTGATTTAAACTTGTAGATGGTAAGGATTTTCTGACATTAGCATCATACTTGGAGGTGGAATACAAACTACACTAGGCATTACTGATAGTTCTCACATACGAGCTCCAAAAATGCTTGGAGAGCTAACAAATTGTATTTAAAGTTGAATGTTGTTTGTTCTCTTTCATCATCCTTGCCACCTCTCACCTTTGGGTAGGGACATATTATCTCAATACTAAATAATTTATCCAGGGATGATTTTAACTGAAATATAAACTTCTGAGAATACAGGGAATATTTTTTTCCCTTTGATACATATAATATCTCTAGAAAAGCATCAAGCTTCCTAGTAAAGAATATCCCAAAAATATGAAATCCACAAAGCAAGGGAATTTCTTATATTTCAACATAGTTGATTTTTACTAAAATTTTCATTTATGAAGAGAAGATTTAAAAAAAAAGACAGAAGATTTACAGCAGAAAACATAATTAAAATTAGGAAAGTACATCAAAATGCACAGTGATTAACAATCCTAGAAATAATCAATACAGTATTACAAATGTATTTTTATGATTCAGACCAGAAAACTTAAGCAATATTCTCAGACTCACACAGCAATCTCACATGGGTGAAAGACACAAGATATAAGACCAGGACAAATGTAGCAAATAACCTATTTCTCTTTGTCCTTCTTTCCCTTCTTTTCTTACCTCCTCTACCAAATGATTCTGGCCTCATGAATGAAAATTTGAATCAATATTATTGCATTATTTTAGTCACGTTATAGGATTTTGTGTGCCCAATATTCTGAAACCAAACTATTTCATGAGAAAAATGTGTTTTGAGTTGTGAATAATCAATATGCAAACACTTATTGGTTACAATTCATAGGTAAGACATAGTATATGCTCTGATTAAAAGAAGGATCCAATATAAAATGTTCAATATGGGAAATCAAATAACCCCGAAAATTACATCATTTGAGAGTGAGTCATCAGCAGGTATGTTTCACAGGGAGTGGATTTTAAGCCTTTGAGCTATAACTTGTTTTATGGCAAGTTGTTAATACTGTAAGCACATCAGAGACAATATGATGCTATTACGAATAAAATCTTGGCAGAGCCTCAGCATTCAAATTTCCTGTTTAGAAGTCAGTAAGGAAGATATTTTTCTTCCATGTTTTTTAAAGAAAAAGGAGACGTAACCACTTATACAGAAAGAAAGAATGCTGAAATGGGGGCATACAGATAATGCTTGCTGAGATAAAGCAAAACTAATCTTTCTTTTCAAACAATATCTTTTGACTAAAATTTGCAATTTTACCTAAGATAAATTAAATTTGTCTTTATAATTATTTAGTCGGGCTATAGAATTATGTCTCAAATCCCACAAAATCCAGCGCAAATTTAAGTTTAATGTAGGTATTTAATTTTTTTTTGGTATTTAATTTTTGAAACATATACGTTGTCTGACTATGTTACCAAAACTAAAATTTATAAAAACATAAATTCTGGGGCATCTGGCTGGCTCAATCAGTAGAGTATGTGATTTCAGAATCATAAGTTCGAGCTCCACATTGGGTGTAGAGATTACTTAAAAATAAAATCTTCAAAAAAAAAAAACAAATTCTTTCATTGGATACATTTCTCTAAATGCTTTGATATGTATTTCTAGTAATTTTTAGAGATAAAATTAAAAATTAAGAAATGTAATTATCAGTTGATAAAATATGAATTATAGTTTACATTTTGTAAAGCTATTGATAATCAAACAAAATTAGAAAATATTTAATATTCTTTCTTTTAAATACATGCATATACAATATATTTTCATATATCTATGCCTCAAAATCTCAAAATATTTGTTTTGTGTTTTTAACCCTTAGAATTAGGAAGCCTCATAACAAATTTAATTGATATCAAGACAGTATAGTAATCATATATGTATTTAAATCATCCATTAAATTTTATACTGTCATTGATATCACTAATCATTGAATTCTAGAATTACATATTAGACAATAGATAGGATTTAATAACAGTATTCAGTAATCTAATTAAAAAGAATTAGTAATTGTGATTTCACCTAATAAAAATTAAATCCACAGTTAAAGAAAGAACTATTTTTGAAGGGGATAAGGAAATCCCCCTTATTTCTATTAATCTCTTGAATAAATGTATTATCAGGGCAGTCATCTTTATCTATGTGGTGCAAATATATAGGCTTTAGTAAGAAATATGGAGTTAAGGGTCAGAAAGAAAATGCAAAAATGTATTAATAAAAATATAATAATTTACTTTGTTTTCCAGATTTATCAAAATATAATTGACATATAATGTGTAAGTTTAAGGTGTACAATGTGATGATTTGAAATATGTATATATTGTGAAGTAATTACCACAATAAGGTTTGTTGACATTTCCAGCATCTCACATACTATATTTTAATTTCATTTTTTGAAATTATACTTATGATTGTAACTATAAAACATTAATTACTGATAAATGTTAAAATATCTATAAATGTAGAAATATGGAAATAAAAAAAATAAGTGAATGAATTTTCCCAACATCAAACATTTCTTTTCCCATAAGCAAGGAATATGATAATTGGATAAATATTCTTTTGGACATTTTTCTATCCTTAAGTTTGTGTGTGTGTATTTTTAAATTTAAAAAACATAAATAGAATTATATATGTTCTTAGGTAACTGATCTTTTCTAAATCAAACTTTCTTATGATTCTCTTTCATGTCAGTATATAGATACACATTTCATTAATTTTAACTATGGCATAGTATTCTATCCCATGATTATAACATGCTTTCTTCTTTTTTTTTTTTTGCATAAAAACAGTGTTGCAACCAACACCCTTAAATATATATGAAGGTTTGTATAGGATAGATCTCTAGATAAATAACTTCTCGAATCAAAGGGCACATGCATTTAAACTTTGATGGATATGGCCAGTCTGCCTATACACCATTGGCTGTCTACAGGTGTACCAGCGACGTTTGATAGAGCCAGTTCACATATCCAAAACAAACTTAGGTAGAATGAATGACTCATCTTATAACTTTTGCCAACAACATAAGAGCAAAATCATTGATCCAACAGCAATAATTATTATTTTAAATTGTCTTTAACATTAATGAGGTTATTTTCAATGCATTTTCGGGTTTACATGTTATGCATATTTGCTGTTCTTGGATTGTTTATTCATCTTATTTTGTTCATGTTTCTATTAAGTTGTTTCATGTATTTCATTTTAGGACTTTCAAATACTATATATTACAACCCTTATCTGAAGTAAAGTTCTCATGTACGTCTGTAGGTTTTGTTTGTGTAGCTTTTTTTTTTCTTTTTTGGTCCAACTTTGTCTCTTCTTATTTCTCAGAAAATCTGATTCTCCACCTCCTAATTTCTAGTAAAATTCCCTAAAATTTCTGGCAAACTGGTGGTATAGTTTCATGATTTTCCATGCCAATTATATGTTCATTCTTAAATACATACAAACATATTTGTCACCTCAATAAGATCTCATGAAAGTAGGGAGTTACATATATGTATTCAAATACACATTAAGACCAAGTCTGACATTAATGATTTATTTAGAGTGACATATTTTCCTGTTGAAGGACATGTGCATGGGCTCTTGAATGAGTTAGACTTTGCTTTGAACAATAGTCCTTTCATTCAGCATGCATCTAACTAAACCTGTCCAGGACTTATTTTTTGTATGAATAAAGGATATAATAATTCTAACAATTCTACTTCATAAGATTGTAAAGACTAAGTAAAGTGTAAAAACAGCCACTTACAAAGTTCTAGAAATAGGTAAAATCTTTATTCTTCAGTGGGTTTCTTGTATATATTTGGTGGTATATACATAAAGGAGATGTCTATGTCCATGTTCTTTCCTTTACTAAACACCAGATGCAAACATTATATATGAACTCGTCCCAAGGTGTGAAGATATTTAATCATATCCAATTTTTATTATATATATTCTAGTAAATAAAATAATAATCTTTCAATAACAACTCACCTATATCTTAATTACAGCTACACCATATTCCTTTCTTACCAAAAATTTACATCTTAAACCACTTACTGTGAACCAAGAAGGCTATGTGCTATAAAGGGACATGCAGAAGACTGAGCATGAGAGAAATCCCATGTGAACATACCACTGGTTTCTAGGAACTTAAAAAGTGAGGTCTAGATTTTGATTGCAAAAAGCTGATTGCATTGGAAAGGAGAAAGACACTGTGCATCTCTAATTACAGCTCTGTTAAAGTGTTAATTATGTGTTACTATTCATCTTGGGCTCATTTCCTATAGCTCATATTGTCTCTGTTAGTGCATAAATATATGTAAAATAATTAATAATTAGTGGCCAAATAAATTATGAATTTATATTTAACTGTATTTAATTTCATATATTTCAAATGTATGCAGAAATAAGCATGTTTATTTTATAAGCCTTATCTTGCTTTAATGAATTCTACCTACCTGTAAATATTACCATCTAGAACTTTCATTTATGTTTCCTGACTACATACAAGGATTCATATTTCTCACGTTATATATGTGAAAGTAGCAAATGGAATCCTCCTAAACTGTCTTTTGCTCAGAGTACAGGAAATATTCATTTTGTATAATTTGTGATATACATGGATTTCCGTTTATCAAGATTTAACAACATCAGTCCCCCAACAAGTTGCAAATTTCAGGTATAGTAGTAAATTGACTATGAGCAGTTGCGTTAAGTACCAAATTTGCTGCTAGCTTTTCAGTCCACAAATCGTTATGTAAATAACAGACGCACATCATGATGATCTGTCATCTGCATTACTTTTTTCAGCCTATTGATGACTGATCACTGTGTATCTGTTATTTGGTACGTGCACAGACAGCAATACATACAGTTGTGTTGCCTCCTTATAACCCAGTGATAAACCAAGGTGACATTTTAGAAAAAAGAATAATCAATAGAGGAAACTGTCCCAAAAAGATGAAAGTACAACAATGAAACAGAAAGTCAGAATTCTGAAAGTGAAATTTGAACCAAATACAAATGAAGTTGTAGAATACATGGATGACCATACAAATGTTGGCATTGCCACTATTGGAGGGATTCTAGATTTGCAACCAGAGAAATTTAGTGAAGGTGAATTTATCAACATGACTGAGAAAAGTGGTGTGGTAAAAAGAATGAAGATACACCAGAGGCACTGACACTGGCAAAATCTTTACATTAAGGAAACTCCTGGGGCACCTGGGTAGCTCAATTAAGTTTCTGCCTTGGGCTCAGGTCATGATCCAGGAGGGATCCTGGGATTGAGCCCCATGTCTGGCTCCCTGCTTAGTGGGAAGTTTGCTTCTCCCTCTCCCTCTGCCACCCCCCCACACTTGTGTACTCTCTCTCAACATAATTAAATAAAGTCTTTCAAAAATAAAAATAAGGAAATAAAGAAACTCCTGGAGATATTTCACAACATTGAGAGGGCAAAGAATAAAATGTCGGAAGCTGATCTAAACTTATATTTGATGAGAAGAAGGGGGTACACTGTTCAAACCGCATAAATGACTCATTTTTCTTTTTCTTTTTTTACCAAAAAAAGGGCACTTTATTCTCAATATTTCCCATTTTTAAGGTACAGTGTACTACAAATATTGGCTTTTATATATGATTTTTAAATGTCCCTATATATTTATAACTTACACTATAAGACATTTTAATGGTTTGATTAAAATTTTTAGAAGTCATACAATAATTACAATGAATGTTTACTAAGGCAAATGGTAACTAGAATTACTGTGATCATTTCGTAATGTGTAGAAATATTGAATCACTATGCTGTACACCTGAATAGAGTATTGTATGCCAATTACATGTTAATTAAAAAAATATATTGCTTTGTATGCTTTCAGCTTGCAGGATAATTTTCAGTTCCCACACTATAATACAAATCAGAGACTTGCTATAAATATTCACTAGTAAAATGTTGCCCTTAAGCTCCAAATACAATGCATCAGTAAATCTTGTTGACTCAATCTTTGAAATATATCCAGAATATATCCACCACTTTTGACCACTTTTCATATCAACAGCAATGATAATTAACCATTATGTCTTGATTTTTTTTATTATAACAATCTTTTAACTAACTTATCTGTTTTTATCTTCTCAGACTATTTACATCAAATCAACCAGAATGGTTTTGTTTAAACTGGAGCCTGACCATGTTGCTTTCCTGTTCATAACCCTTCTATGGCTCCCATTTGACTCAGAATAATAGCCGAAGTGCTGAAAATGGCCAGCAAATCTTTACAGAGATCTGTCTACCCAGGTCTTTAACTCACTGGCCTTGCACCACTCTCTGCATAATTCACTGCTGCCACCACATTGTCCTCATTGCATTTCCTTGACATTTGTAGATAAGTTAGAGCCTTATGAAATTTTTACTCATTGGTGCTCTTCCTTACCTAGAAAGCAGTTCAAGTACCCCCATTCACAATCCCTGTTTCTCTCTCATTGTCATCAGTCTTTTACCTAAATGCCACCACCTTCATAAGGCCTCCCTAAGCACTTTTTAAATTGTCACATCTTCTTCTCAAGACGTTATTTTCCCTTCTTTGTTTTCCTTTTCTCTAAAGCACTTATCATTTTCACAATATGCAAATATTCTGTAATTTACACACCAAAACCACACATTATATTGTTATGTTAATTGTATTTTGTTATATTGTTTTCTTTTTTCTCCCATGAGAATGAAAGGGCTATCATAGCTTTTCCTCAACCTATATTTGATGAATACATGAATAAAAAAATGAAAAACTGGGTCCTCATGGGTGATTTCTCACATGACATTAAGAGGTCTGATAATTCTGATTGACTATTGTGAAGATTCTCTAAGATGTGTCTTGTAAAATAGGGCAATCCATGTGGTATTCTCCAGCTGTGGTCAGAGATATCTGCACAATATGCTTGCAAAATCATCTACCTAATTCTTGTTATTATTCATTCATGTAGTCTAAGGTTGTATCTAGGCTTTTTTTTCTTGATGCTATACATTTTTGGAACACAGTGAGGTTGCTGTTGACTCCCAAAGTTATTTGTTTGTGAATATAGTATTTTAAAATTAAATATTTATTGGTGGAGGAGTGAAATAAAAGGCTGAGATAATTTATCCTGTAAGGGAAAGCTGAACTAACTAGGGATGTTTAAAGCAGAAGCATACTTAGGTGACTCTTTGAGTCAGGTTCTACAGCTGTACTAGAAAATTTGCTAGGATTTTAACAATTCTCTCAATTCTCTCTAAAGTCTCTAGAAACCCCAACATGTCTGATTTCCTTTTATTTGTACACACATACACAAACAATAACATGCACACCCATGTATGAGTATACATTTATACTTATAAAAGAAGGTAACATAAGGAAATAAACACTTTTGGAATAATCAGATGATGGTTGACTCTGTTTCTAAAGGAAACTGTGCTGACACTAACTAAACCAAACATGGCAATTGTTAATATTTCACTACATTAGCAAAAGCTAGCACAGAAGGTAGGGGTAATACTTTATCCAAAGGAATATAGTATAAGAAGCCCAGGGAGAAACAGGTCAGGAATAGTGGGAGTTCCAAGGAGAAATCATGATAGACACAAATTTAACTTGATATTTAGGAGGTATAGACATTAATGGAACATTATATTATAAAAAAGTATCTGTTAAGTTTACCCTCTCAATAAGAGACTCACCAAAGTATATGTGCATTAAAGTTAAATTAGTGTTGTATTTAAAAGAAAGTGACATGATTTAGGAACGTATGCCTTATTAAGAAGGATGAAGATATCTTCAATAAAATAAAATAATTAAAAAATATTTTATATATTGTGATTTCAGGACACCTTTTGGTTGACACAGGAGAGAAAAAAAGCAAAAGAAACATATGCTACTGAGGCTAAATAACATACATTTGAAGAAATGGCAAATTCAGATCTTTTGAGAAATAATACTTCAACTCAAATGAACAACACAGAACACAGAATCTGAACTGTGAAAGAAGAAATCCTAATCTGACCAGGTAGAGGGGACTTCCTTATTGTCTCTGCTAAGAACAAGGCAAGGACAACTGGAAGGTGTACTGTTTTCCTGGGGGGTATACCAAGTCATGATTAAGAGTCTAAGAATATAAACATCCCGATGGCTACTGTATCTTACTGATCCAAGATGGAATGGAGAATTTATCTCATGAAATCTGTAATATATAATCCATTCGTTTTAATTTCCTGGTTACATAAGTGTGGACACTCGAGAAGTAATGCAGCAATCTCTATCTCTCTCTCTATCTCTATCATCTCTATCTCTATCTTATCTATCTCTATCATCTCTATCTCTATATCTATATCTATGTCATCTATATCTATATCTATATCTATATCTATATATCTTCCTCTGTCCTAATTGAAGTTTTTATTTAAAGACAAGCTTTTATTTAACTGAGCAAATTAAAACCTAACTGGATAGGTGCAGTTTAAAAATGATTTGATTTTTGGATCTATATTACAAAACTAGAATTAGATTCTAAGAGATATGCTGGGGAAAAGATTGCACATATGACTGGTGTCTGCCCAAATCTGTCTGAGGATAAAAACAATTGTGTCATAGTAACAGTAAGGATAATTCTCTGTCTACTCTGTAACCACTAGATAACTTCTTCAGAAAACTTTCAGCTAATTATTTCTGGGAGACTCTAGAGAATATCTCATAAATACAGATTATTTAGCTACAGTGTGATATCTATTGTTTTTTTTTCTGATTCTGTCTCTTTGTTTTGATATCTAATTCAAAGCTTCAGATACATATAAAGTCAGGTTTATGCCGTGTTTATGAAGTTGTCTATAGTTTTGTCACTTGCTGATACTACCAAAAGTTCATTGTGTTGACCTTCCGGGAACACTACTATTCTGTGGGCAAGCTTCTGAACTCTGTCAATTAATACCACTCATGCAGCCAATCAGTTTACATCCTTGCCTAGATCATGCTATTTTTTTCCCCACACAAGTGCAGATGTATTTTTGTCTTACTTCTGTTTATCCTTGTCTCTCAATGATATTTTAGAATGGTACAGAATTGTTGGTGAATCTATTCTTTCAAATTTATTTTACACTTCTCCCTCTTTATGACCAAATAGGAGGTAACTAGAGATGAGTCTGAGGTCAGTGTGAAGTGTTCTATCATGCACTCAAAATGGTCCTTGCTTGTCACAGTTGAGGCATTGCTATGACACCCACCTTCTGAGCTTTTCTCCTTCTTATCTTAGCATATTGTTTACTCAAGTAGAAGCTTAGTTTATTATATAAATGGTTTCCAAATAGACACACTAAACCAGTCTTGCAGACATACTCAGGCATATTGAGATCCTAGGAAAAGCTCTGGTTAACCTCACACTTGAATGCTGCATTATAAAATAATATTATCTGGCTGCATTCTTCCCAAGAAGAATTTCATCAGGCAATGTTAAATGGGCAAAAAAGACTTTATTAAAAGACTATTGCAAAAGAGGAGAGAGATTCAACTCAACTCTGCTGAAACCAAAGGTAGGGTGAGCTAGTGGAAAAGCAGTGGAAGATATTAGAGGGGAAGTTAATCAATACAATTAGGGTGTCTCTGTTTTCTAATTATTCCTTATTGGTTAGGTTTCTACATTCCCACAGAGCCTGGAAAATTGGGGTGCTCTCTTTCTTGATAATTTTAATTTAAAGAGATGACTCCTAGGCCCTTGAGAAAGACATTCCTGAGCTATAAAACTTACAAGATGCTGAGAGAAAATTTACATCTCAAAGGGACAGAAAAGGAATTTACAATTGCAAGTTTCTAAAGCAAATTGTCTAAGAAAAGGATGGTTTGAGACCCCAAATCAGAAGGAAAGCTGTCTAAAGTTTAGTTATGCTGAGGGGAACATTAAAGTTGTCTCCATCATAGGTAGGATCCTGAATCTCCAAATTCCATTTGCCATAACAACCTAAGGAGAAGTCCTAAAGAAATATTAAAAGAAAAATAATGATGATGATGATGATGATGATGACAGAAAAGCTGCTTTACTGATGTATTTCTATGTGTCTAGTACTGCGCTAAGCTTTTTACATGGATACTTTAATTATTTAAAATAAACTACTGAGATAGTGACTATCTAATTTCCACTTCCCAGTAAAGATACTGAGTTTTAAAAAGTTATCCAAGTTCACACTAACAATAGGTGGTCGGGCCAAAATTCAAACCTAGGGATTTTGGTAGGTGAGCTAAAGGAACATGCATCACCAGCTGAATGCTAACCATACATGCTTAGTCCTGGTAACCTAGATTGGGTCAAATGGGCTGCAAGGATCTAATTGGAATTAAAGTCTACATATTCTAAGTCACTTGTGTCCTAACTTCATAATTTTTGTCATACCGACTTTGCATTTTGTAGTGTATTTTTATTAACTTATTTTTCTCATTGTCTTCTTTCTTCTCCCCCACCCTCTCTCTTTAACTTAACCTCATGCTAAGAAGTAATACCCCCAAAAATCATCTTCAATATGATATAAAAGCATGCCACTAGATTCTAAGTTCAATAAAGGTGAGGGTTTTTTCCTAATTTATTTCCCATTTATACTATTAATATCATTTGCATACAAATAAGTATATGATAAATATATATTGAATGGAAGAATGAGTCAGTGAGTAATCCACCAGTGAGAAGTGCGCAAGACTTTGGGAAGCAGTGGTCTAAGATATGTCTGTAGGAATGAAAGTGGGTCTAATAGCTTCTTTTGTCAATATTCCCAAATTCACATTCTAACGTTAAATCTCTAGATCTCAATATTTTGATGCTGAGAAAACTTGAAAAAAATGAATGAAAAAAAGTGTAATCTGCAGGAACCAACAGCAATAATTTTATTAGGCCATAAGCCTAATGTAGGTGTGATTTAGTATCATAAACCTACTACAATCTTGGGTTGTATAATCAGTGTTTAGTATAAGTGAAATATTTGCAGATTTGAGGAATGGGAGTGAAAACCAGTGCGTAACTACCTGACTTTAAATATTTGAATATTTTTCATGTGAAAGCGATTACATTTATGTTAAAGGACTAAAATATAAGAAGCAAGATTAATTAAATTATGTAAACTAAAGAATATCTGATTTCAGTGAAAAACAAAGACTTCAAAAATAGCTTCATTGCCTAAGATAGAAATAATTGTCTTTGGAGTCAGAAACCTTTCCATTATTAAAGATATTCATGAGAGATTCTGACTAGAGCATTATAGT
The DNA here is from genome assembly GCF_905146905.1 of Nyctereutes procyonoides. NCBI lineage: Eukaryota > Metazoa > Chordata > Mammalia > Carnivora > Canidae > Nyctereutes > Nyctereutes procyonoides. The sequence goes on from NW_026575121.1 coordinate 22,516,141, forward strand.
ATAGAATGGAGAACAGAATGAAGATTGATATAAATATTTTTTTTAGATTTGTGATTTGTTCATTCTGTGATTCTGTATGGTGTCACTTTAAGATCCAAGATACTTTTGCTGTATTTTGTTCTCTCCTGGGATATATCAGTCACATCACCTTTGAAAAATTCCATAGTACTACAACCAGGATAACATTGGGCCTAGGAATTGGGGGAAAATAAAAACTGTTGTGGGTACTAGAATCCCATATAATGGGTTAGAAGAAGAGATTAGAGCATGATTTCCATTATCAAAGCACCAAAAAAGGACTGCTCCTATAAAGGGATGAGACTTAATACAATACAGAATAACTAAAAGAGACTTTTAAATTCAACTTTTAAAAGGAAGTTTTATAAAAAGAAGTTCTGTTTTTGTTTTGTTTTGTTTTGTTTTAATGAAATTACATGTGGAATACCAATTAATTCACCCTTGGAAGATTTTAAAGAAAGGATGAACAAGAACCTTTCAGAATTTTGTGACAGTATTCTATAATTTGGTAGAATATTGAATGGGATAACATCTAAATTTTTGCTCTAATATCAGGATTCAAATTTTGTGGTCTTTTACATTATAGAAATAGATATGTTTCAGACATTCTTTATACAGATAAGAGACTTCCCATGTGTAACGATTTTTCAAAACACCATCTGCCTTAAGATTCTATTACTGTGTATCCAATGATATATTGATGTGGAAATTAGTATGCCACCTGGCTTACATAGTTTGAATGAATTCTCCTGTATTTTGTTAGGAGGCAAACACAATGGACCAGTTGTGCTAGACAGCCACAGTCCATTATGTTAGTAACTAGGATATGGCTCTCATACCTCCTGAGAGGTATGATTCTTATTAGTTTACTGGATCAATAAAGTGAAAAGACAACTTGTAAACTCAAGTATTATTATCCTATTATTTTTCTCTTTTCAACTTTTTCGTCATACAAGGTATTATGTGAGTCCTTTTGAGTCTGTCAATTTGATAAGTTAATGATTATAATCTAATGTCCTACTATTAAGTTTACCAATCACAGCTTATCAAAAAAATTATTCATGTTATCAAAACAAATTTTTCAAATTGTTTTAAATAGTTTAAATATGAGTAGTATGGCAGTAAAATACTATATAATAGATTTTAACAATAAATCATATTACAATGCTCATAGAGGATATATATATATATATATATATATATATATATATATATATATATATTTATCTGTCTATATGTATAAATATTCTTCACTTTTCCGGGGATTACACAGTCATATGTCTTTTCATGATGAAAAAAAGTGTAAATAAATAAATCATAATTGTGAATGCACTTTGGTTTAAAATGCTATATTTTAATGAAGATGTAATATTTGTTACATTTGCAACTTATTCTTGACACATTGCCACCATGGAGCAGATATGGAAATATAAGAAGAAACTTGAAAACATTTAAATATAGAGTGCTACGAGTGACAAAATTGCCCTTTTTAAGAAGATAAACAATTTGAAAGTTCCAGTCATCATATTAGCTGTGTGGATTTTATCATTAAGAGCATTACATAAGAATGGCATAGTCATAGTAATCATAGCTGGCTTCTATTGAGCGGTTATTATATGACAGTCCCTATACCCAGCACCTTACATATAGTATCAAATTCTCAAAGCAAATTTAGAAATAAACTATTTCCTCCATCTCAAGCTCCTTCCCCTGTCCCCAGTTTATGGATGAGAAGATTGAGCTTAAATCAAGTAAACAGAGTCTTTTGCTCTTGGGCAGGCATAAAACTTGATTGTGAATAATTGTGGCACAAAGTGAAAGGGGTTTCTATATGGAAGGATGGCAATTAATGTAAAAGGAACAAGATGGAAAGAGGTAGGGCCGGATAATGAGGAGCTTATATACCATGGTAAAATTTCAGACATCATTTTGTGCATGATTAAGAGCTATTTTAGTACTGTGAAAAATGGAAATGCAAGATTAGATTTTAATGAGCAGGACAGACCAGTCCTGATATTACAAAGCGATAAGTGCTATAAAGAAAATAAAGTAGATAATAGGACAGAGAGTGACAAATGGTGATGACATTGTGGGTTAAGAAGGTTACATTTGGACTGAGACCTCAATAATGAGAGACATTTGAGCTGAGATCCGAATGTTGAGAATGAATAAGTCATCTGAAAATCTTGTGTAATAATGGTCAGGAAAAGATCAAATATCCTAAGATGGGGAACAGTTCAGCAGATCTTTTTAAGGACAGGCAGATGTCTGGTGTACATAAAACATAGTGAAACAAGGGAATGTGATAGGAGATAATGTCTGAGATGAAGGGCCAAGTCATGCATGTTTTTGTGACAGCATAGTAAGTTGTTCAAATTTTATTCTAATAACATTGAGAGTGGACAACCATTGAATGATGCTTTCCCAATGGCTCCCCTAACCTGAGTTGGAATAAACTGAGTTTTAAGTACCACTGGAGCAGTTACCTGGACATCTCCTAAGGAAAAATCATGCACTCTGTGGGTCTGTAATGCAAGGAATGAGGTTGAAATCTTGGAAATAGATCTTGAGGTCAAACCAGTGAACAAATGGAATGGAATGGAATGAGGTCTAAACATGAAACTCTCAGGGATGCAATTTTAAAAGGTGTCAAGAGAAATGGAGAGTTAGTAGTCAAAAAGATGGGCAGGGAAACTGGAATGTAGAGGTGAAGGAATACAGTGGAGAAGTACATGTCAAGAACAGAACATATAATGTATCAAAGCTAAAGAAACTTCAAATCAGATAAAGTCTAAACATTTTTTTGTCATTTTTGGCAATGGAGAGTTAGAGATTGGGTGAGTTTGATATCTTAAGAGGGTACTGGGTATTCATAATGCTCATGAAATACCATTATTCAGAAAAATTTTAGAATATTTTAAAGCTTATAGGAGAATGCAGATAATTTCTGACCCTCTTTTGTCTAGGGCAGAGGCCTGTAACAGGGATAGCCAGAGCTGCTCTCTAGCCCTGGAAATGTTGTCAGCCTGCTCAAGCATTATGCCACAGAGATTATGAAAGCTAAAAGCATGTCAGTTTATGTTTTCATAGTCCTTAATCACTCTTCTACCTTTGTCCTTTTGCTTAAACTACCAATCTCAGGGTTTGCTTCTACTTATTTCCCTCTTCCTTTTGTCTTTTATTTCCGTAATTCTCTAGTCTTATATTTTGCTGTCAATATAATTACCTTTTGTGGGTTGATTGCATCCCCTCAAAATTCATACATCGAAGCCCTAACCCCAGTACCTCGGAGTGATTGTATGGATAGAATGCCTGTAAAGAGATGATTGAGTTAACATAAGAACCATTGGGGTGAGTCCAAATCCAATCTGACTACTATTCTTACAAGAAGATGAGACGTGGACACACAGAAGAGATACCAGTGATGCACAAGCACAAAAGACTATATGAAGAGGCAGCAAAAGAATGGCCATCTGTAAGCCAAGGAGAAAGGCCTCAGAAGAAATGAACCCTGGGGCACCTTGATTTTGAATTTCCAGACTCCACAAACAGTGAGAAAATAAATTTCTGTTGTTTAAGCCACTCAGTTGATGGTCTTTGTTACAGCAGCCCTAGTAAATAATAAAGTGCCCTTCCTTACTTGTGTGACTCTTCACTACCATCTTCGATCTCCACCCCATACTTTTCCCCCATTTGTCTCCTTCCTTTAGGTTTTCTATTCTGCATGTTCTCTTACTTCTGATAGCCCTAAATAATGCACTGATATTTTAAACAACATAGACAGATATTAAGTCCCCATTGTGTTATATCTAGAGTAGCGAGTTAGACAGATGGATGAAGGCTAAATTAAGGAGTCTTTATTAAAAGCCAGTGCCTGCGAGGGGGCTCATGCTCTCCAAAATCTAGCAGCCCCCAGTAAGCTCAGGGGTAGGTTAATAAAGGCATAAACCACATCCTGTTGACAGCTTCTGTTGAGTCCTATTCACTTGCTAAGCATTGTACAGAAGCCAAAAAGCTGGGTTAAGCGAATGTCTAGGGTATATTTCCTGAAACTCTGGGTATTGGGACATTTTGCTGTTTAAACAGACATAAGGTTACAATAATAGCGGCTATATACAACATGGCGTTTCTTATGCTAAGTCCCTGGTATTTCAGTAGTAATCTTATGGTAAGCACCCATAAATATTTTAGACATTGAGTTAGATGAAAATAATAATGTTGTGATGATAAAATCTGCCAATCGATGTAATTAGATGCAGTGCTATAGTGAATGGTGCATAGCAGAAGGAGTGTCCAAGAAAAGATCTAAAAAGAAGGTAAATCCAATGAAGCAAAATTAAATACTATTGAATGTAAAATCTTGAGCTTGTCTAAAATCTAAATTTATAAATATAGAGATTACACAGTCAAAAGCACAAAATGAAATGTCCCACAAAAAAAAACTTAGCTATTTTAATTGACTGTTACTGAAATATTTATCAGTGCAGTTAAGTTTGAAATAAATGCTAATGTAAAGTTAGAGGTAAGGGAAGCAACTGTCTCGCTTTTTTCTGTTTATATTGTATTCATATAATTCCAGCTGCCATGGCTTAAGAGGGATATTAACTAACCTGATCAGGTCCAGAAGACAGGATATTGATATAAGGATTTTATTTAAAGATTAAAAAAAAGGAGAATCTTCATAATAGGTATCCTAAAATATTTAAGGGATGCTATGTGAAGAAGAAATTCAATTTTTTTTTCAAAGTGATCACAAAACAAACACAGCCCATGGAGAAAAACTATAGAATGGCACATTTAAGAATTTCCAAAAGATAAATTTGCTTAAAAAATAAAATGGTCTAACAAGTTAAGAAGTTAACAGGACTCACATTTTGGGTTAGCAAACATATGTTGCTAGTGGGAATAGAAAAGCATTTACTGGGGCTTTCAAAATTAGGCTCCATGATACTTGGGTGATTTTCTGGAGTTGCTTAATAAACCACATATCACAGCAGAGGCAAAATGAAGGGAGCTAAGTAGCTGAGATCCTTCAACTCTGTCTTATTTCAAGAATAAAAGGCTTGCTTTTAAAACACCATATACTGGGATGCCTGGGGGGCTCAGCAGTTGAGCGTCTGCCTTTGGCCCAGGGAGTGATCCCAGGGTCCTGGGATCTAGTTCCACATTGGGCTCCCTGCTTCTCTCTCTGCCTATGTCTCTGCCTCTGTGTGTGTGTGTGTGTGGGTATGTGTGTGTCTCTTATGAATAAATAAATAAAACCTTTAAAAAAAACACACCATATACTACCCTTCTCAATATGACTATTTCATATCTTCTCTTCCTCAGCCTTCATCATTGCAGCAAGTGTCAGGATTTAGGTAATAAAACAGAAGTTACCACTCTGTATAGTGCACACAGAAAGAGATACTGTAGAAGGAAATAGGTTGCAAAAATGTCGGGAGGTCTGAAATATTTAAAAAGGGAAGGTTGTGTTACCTGGAAGTCAGTAACTTTAGGGAACTACTATTTGTCTTGAAAAAGCAGACGCTAGTCTGGTGCAATTGCTACAGAAAAGCAAGCTTATGTTTTGCCCCTTCAAAAACGCTGTATCCCGCTCTTCTCACCAGCCTTGGGGGCTTCCCACTGGCAAAATATCCCAAAACTCTGATAGTAAGGATCCCTGCAAAATGTAATTTCTGGGTTATAGCACTTCTGATGCAGGAAATAGCATCACAGTGGGGCAAGAACCATGTGAATTGCTAGAAACTCTCAACTGATGACACAATCTCATCCATTATGAAGAAAATAGAAGTAATCACACAAGCCTACCAAAAGTGCATCAGTCTAAGAACATCCTTATTCACATCTTTGCCTTCTTTCCTTTTATAATGTAAGAACTGCCCTAACTATAATTTTAGGCTAACTCCTCCTCTATAGAGACGAGTCTCCCTATTATTTTCCAGAATGTCTCACCCTCAATTTTTCCCATTATCAATATTTCAATACCTCACTGAATTATTCATATAAGAATACAACATACTTAAGAATTTTCTATATTAATAATATCCCTTGACTTGATATCCCCTCTCTACCTAACATTTTATCCTTTTGTTACCTGTATTAAGAAAAAAAAAGTTCTGAAAAAGTTGACCAAGAAACTATGGCCTCATTTTACATATTACATCCTCCCCTCAATCTACTCTAATCTATCTTCCATTCCCTAAACTCTATCAAGATCAAAAAATTCTATATTTCAAATTTAGAACTCAATTCTGTTTTTATTCTTTCTCTATCGTATGCATCAGAAACAGTATTGTTTTCTTTTCCCGTTTTTTATTCTCTTGGTTTCCTTCACACAAAATTCAACATTTCGTCTGCCATCTCTCTTGAACTCATACCAAATCTTTTGTGCTGGATCCTCTCTCTTGACTTTTAAATGTTGTATTTCCCAGTCTGGCTGTTCTTCTGTTGTCTATCTTAGCATAATTTTGAGATTAGGTCACGTAATTTCACATGTTCCAATACAACTATCACAATCTATATGCCTAATACCATTCTCTTTGGAACTACAGATAAATATCAAATCAATTACACAACTTCTCCACTAAGATATAAAATAGTTTGTCTTGACATTGTTAAAAGAGAATCTTTGATTTCTCTCCACAAACATATCTTCTCCAGTTTTTAATAATGTGCTTCCTTAAAGTTCTATTTCTATTTTCAAATCTACTAAATGGCTCATTCAAAACCAAAAACGTTATAATTTGTTCATTTATATTTCTCATCCCTACTTCATTCATCAGCAAATGCCATTTCTTCCATTATTTAAAAAGAATTCCGGAATCAGTTCAATTTTCTCTCTCTTCCATCCACCTAAATCCACACCACTTCAACACCGGCCTTGGAACTTGCAATAGCTTTCTAACCTGTCTCCCTATTTCTACTCTTTGTTCTGACAATCTATTCTTCATCTGTCTCCCCACAACTCTACATAGCAGCCAGTGATTACTTCAAACTAAATCAGACCACCTCCCATACTTTAAAGAATGCAGGGGGGTTCTTTTAATTGAAATAAAACTCAATCTGCTATCCTGATTTACAAAGTGTTACACGAACTGACTTTTATCTATCCGACTAAACTATTCTAAAATTACTCTCCCACTTGTCTGATAATTCCAGGGAACAAGCCTTCTTCCTGTTTCTTAAATATGTCAAGATTGGCTTAACTTTAGGGTCTTGCCTTTATTAGTCCCTCTGCCGGGAATGTGCTCTAGTTTTGGGGTCTCTTTTTTATGCTGAGGAAGCCTCTCTGAAGCCCATCTACAGTACCTAACTCCTCTTCTCACCAAATTTTTAACCTATGTAGATTTAGTGCTAATTGTATATTGTACTTGCTGAATTTTCCTTTCTACTAAAATGTAAGCTTGTTAACATAGACCTCCTCCATTTTTTGACGTAAATATTCAGTGTCTAGAAAATAGCCTGACACTTTGGGCTCAAAAATATTCATTAAATAAATGAGTTGCAAGTTTGTCTGAAGAATTAATTATGCACCTTAAAATTTTTATTCTGATTATAATTTTACTCTATAAATATTTTCATTGTTTTAATTTAGATTAGGTTATCACCAAATTTTTTTGTGTATATTTCTAAATAGCATATATTTTTGGTTTTGAGGCTCATATGATTTTGTGGCAACTTTTCTTTTCTTTCTTTTTTTTTAAAAGACTTTTTGTTTGTTTGTTTGTTTGTTTGTTTGTTTGTTTGAGAGAGAGAGAAAGCATGGGCAGGGGGTGGGGGTAGGGAAGTGGGGAGAAAGAGGGAGAAGCAGAACCCCTGCCAAGCAGGGAGTCCAATCGGGGCTCTCTCCTAGGACCTGATCATAACCTGAGCTAAAGACAGACCTTTAACCTACTGAGTCACCCAGGTGCCCCCATTGCAAGTTTTCAATTCTAGTCTAGCAGCACAAAAGAAGCCATAGACCATATGCAAATAGACAGGCTTTATATAATTGCATTCCAATAAAACTTTATTTACAAATATAGCTGATAGTTCAATTGGCCCATGAGCTGCAGTTTGCCAATCCACAAATGAAACTTGAGACTTGTAATGAAATGATATTCAAAATTATGTCAGATGGATTAATTTAAAGGGGGGAGCTCATGAAACTCTTTTTATCTTAAATGTATTTTCAAATATTTCTTTCCATTTTATTTATTATCCTTTACAGCTACTATTCCAGTTTTTATATCATCATTTCTTTCTTCCTTATGAGTATTTTCACTTTCATTCATTCCGACATTCTTATTTGTACTTTTCACCCTCCCAAGGTACATATCACTTGCTTTTTTAGAAAGAAGTTTTCTTACTTTTGTCAGAGATGCACTACTCTTCTTACGTGAAAAAGCGATGTGTTTACTTTCTTGGCAAAACTCTAACGATAGATAAATTCAGCTATTGGTTTTCAATAGATGAACCAAGCAGAACAAGGTTGGAAAAAATAATACTCTCTTCTCTGAACATTTGTGTCCATAATATAAACAGTGATTAATATTTATTGGGCCTTCATTATTTCCAATTTTACTGTTTATCTTGCTAGCTAGCCTCTTCGTCCACTCTCCTGAGAAAAAATATTAAAAATTTTCAACCTTCTTTTATATCTCATCTCCCTTATTCTCACTCACTCTTCTCAGATGATTTTTATTTTCATCATAGACAAAATAAAAGTTATCAAATTGGGATTCCGTAGCTTCCTTGACACCACATTTAAAGTAATTTCCATTTATGATCATCCTTCTATTCTGATACAATAAAGTTTAGATGCCTTATCTGTTGTTTTAATTCTATTCCTTCCCACCTCCTAAACTTTGTACTATTGATTATTGTCTCTATTTCCAACATTTTCCTCTTCACTAGATCTTTCATTTCCACATGTCTTAGTTTATCACATCAATCCATAAGTGATAAATTAGTAATATATAGATAATAAACAATACATTATAACACATGACAAATAAGTAAATACGATATAAATTACTCATTTATACAAATGCTTCCATGTATTGCACATGGCTCTAACTATTCCTTTATCTCATATTTAATTTATAGTTAACATTCTCAAAAGAGTTTTCCAAACTCCTAATAAATTTTTTTCTTCTTTATTTCTCCAAATATTCCAATCTTGCTTTTTTCTGTAAGTTACCAATAGCATCCAAGTTGATATACCGAAATAATATATTTCAGATGAAAGATTATATTTCCCTGAAATCACTCGAGTCTTCCTATTTTTATAACATTTTCCCAGGCCCCATTTACCCATATGGAAAATTCCACTCTATCCCAAACTGAAGCAGTCACTAGATATAACAACTTGTACCTTTCTCAAGGAACCTGCAGGGCTCCTTTTGTTCTTGCTCATACCAATTGCTGTCTTATTTTGCAGAAAGCTTGTATGTCAGAATGCTTAAAGACTAGCAGCAGTCTATTTTTCTAGAATCACTCCTACTTGTCCTTAGCGTGGCTTCATCTGCAAAAGCCCTATAAATCCCTTTCCTTGTTTAATCTCTTTGAAGCAGTTTCTTTGGAGGCTGTCATCCCTGCTGTGCATCAGCTTATAAAATGAAACTTTGTTCTTTCAGATCTCCTTGTTTAATTTATCAAAAGCTTAATTATTTTATTTTTATTTTTATTGTTTAGTTTCTTCACATCATTAGACACTGCTAGATACTCTTTTCTTGAAGCATTTCCTCATGGAAGAAAAAATAGACTTTTCTGACTTCCATCTTGCCTCTAGTCACTCTTTTGGTTTATACTTTTAGTTTTATTCTCTTTTATCTGATTTCTATATTTTGAATCCCCCCTGGTTTGGCTTTAAAACTGCTGTCTTGTCATTTTAATCATTCTTCCTAATATACCCTACCCATTATAACTTCAAGTATAAAATACATCTCAGTGAGTCACAAAGTATATCCAGAGCACAGTCATTGACACTGGATGCCAGAATCATATATCTGTTTTTCTCTCTGCCTGCCTCTGCCAGTTTCACTTCTCTCCATTCACCATCCTTTACTTTCACCACCACTTCTCTAGACCACCAGCACGTCTATGGAACAAAATCTTTTTCCCTGGTCTCCGTATGGTCTTTCTGGTTCTTTTTACACCAATCTTCATAGATATGCTCTCTTAAAATCCCCACAAAGTTTCCATGTCTGCCTTGTTTATGCTGAATTTCCCACATTGAAAACAGGACTTGGTACATAGCAGACACTCAATGAATTATTAAAATAATTATTAAACTCAATGAATAAATAACTGAATGGATTTATGAATTCTTGACTGTAGAGAAAATTTTAATATCTGGATGCTATTGGGAGATGCAGTCATTCAACCAGTGGGTAATGTTCCCAGTGATCAAAATCTGTACTCTTTACAAGTAACATCTCTGCATTCATTTAGTAAAATCTCTAAGAGTAGAAAACTATATTTATGATTTATATAAAAAAGAAAACTTTTGTTATAGATGTCATTCATTACCTGCATGAATTCAGTATTTGAAAACTGTAATAAAACTTGTTAAAGACTTCAGATTCCATCCTAAAAAGTTCTACTTAACTAGAAACAAAACACAAAAGATGAATTCTCATGTGCTCACATTTAATAACAATTATTCTTATGGAAAAAATTTTAACAATTCCACCATCTTTATTCCATCCCATTTCAAGATTTATGTGCAAGATAATAGTGCATTATATGCTCATGCCGTTAGATTCATATTTAAAATTTTTGCACACCCTTAAGTAAAAACAAAGAAAGAGCTTGCATATAAAGCTGACTTAAGTGCGTTGTATTACATGCTCATGCCATCTGCTTTCCATTGAATTAAACCCACTTTTCTTTGGCCAAGAAAGGTATGGTCAGACTAAGTGAGTAACAGAAGAATAGTGCCCTGAATTTAATGCTGATCAAAATACATTTGCCATTTTCAAAACTCTACATTTCTTCAGCAACTCTTGTTTAAAACCAAACTGTCTCAAAGCAGAGAAGTGGCTCAAAACTCTTTCAATTCAGATCAGACTGAATAAAACCTTATCTTGCCACAAGGGAGCGCTTTGCTTTTTCTATGGATGACATTGACATTGTATCACTTATTCTATGCATTATCCATTAATGAATTCCCTGTGCTAGAAATGAGATTATACATTATTTGAATACCCAGTTGTTGTCATGCATAAAACTAGGATATAGGGAGGAGGGAAAACAGTTTTTACTGTTAATGTACTGAGTCACTTAAGTGGCTGTCATATGTCCCTCAGTTCAACAAAATCTTTTCTCAATGTCCCCTGGGAAGTTCAGAACATTCCTTTGGAAATGAAAATGTTTTTCTTCCCACTCCTACTGCATTTCTTTGAAGCCCACATACAAGCCATTATTCAAAGAATGAATAATCCTGAAAATTCTCCTGGGAGTATTATGCTGATGCATACTGAATATAATGCAAGACAGAAGACAGAATAAGGTACTTTTTGTAAATAGCTTGTGTAGTTTAAAAAAAAAAGTTAAAGGGATCCCTGGGTGGCGCAGCGGTTTGGCGCCTGCCTTTGGCCCAGGGCGTGATCCTGGAGACCCGGGATCGAATCCCACATCGGGCTCCCGGTGCATGGAGCCTGCTTCTCCCTCTGCCTGTGTCTCTGCCTCTCTCTCTCTCATTCTATGTGACTATCATAAATAAATAAAAATTTAAAAAAAAAAAAAAAAAAAAAAAGTTAAAATTAAGAAGTTTTGCTTCAAATTATGTGCATGTTTCTTTCACCATTATACTGCCAATTTCTTAATGACATCCGAAGCTGCTAGAATAATCTTTAACTATCCTTTATTAGCATTATAATCTGTACCATATTTCATTTTCATATTTTCACCATCCTGTGCCATTAAATTATTTTATAAGGCTTCCTAAAGTATTTAGAATGTGTTTGAAATTTACTGGACAGGAAGGGACTGGGACTGTTCAGAAGCAAAAGGATGTTGTCAGACCAAATCTAAAATATGCCATGTTTTAAAAATTGACTTTTGACAATCCAAACCTCATATGAAAGAATAAAATGGGAAAGATCCACCAATACTCAATCATTAACATGATTAATACAGATTTTGCTGAATGTAACTGTTTTTTACAGTAAAATATGAGAAAAAATTCTCTAATACATTTGGAAATAAGTAAAGGTTGCATTCCACAACAGTCATAACAATGAACACTGAATTTTTTTATTAAAAAATATTGAAAATGTCAAAAAGTTCTTTCACAAATAACTCAAGTTTTTGCTTATGTCATTTAAAATTGGCCTAACACCCCATTCCCAGGCTCTTTGTATCCCCCCTCCTGCTTTATTTTTTATCACAATAATTATATTGATGTGACAAATTGCATTTTTTTCATATTTTTAATTGTTTACTGGCTGTATCTTCAGCACTTAAAGAATGTACAGGTTCTGATTCACAGAAAAATAATGAGGAGTATGTTGATGTATTGGGACTTAAATGGGGCTTCCAAAGCAGATGAGGTTTAGAAGACATAATAAATTAATTTACAGTGAGTTTTTGATCCCTCTTTTTATGGCAATTGTATGATTTACCCAGTAGCCTTTTGCAGTTCCATCACAACAGTTATGGCATTGGGAGGCAGTGTGGCTAATGGAAATGTCTTGAGGATTTTAGATACACATAGAATATTATTTACTTTTATTATTTTGGGCAGATTATTTTTGTAATGTCTCATCTCTAGAAAAAGGGATTTGGACCTGTTGATTTTTTTAAAAGATTTTATTTATTTATTTGACAGAGAGAGAGAGAAAGCACAAGCAGAGGAAGCAACAGAGGGAGAGGGAGGAGCAGGCTCCCTGCCCTGATGCATGGTTAGATCCCAGGACTCTGGGATCATGACCTGAGCTGAAGACAGATGCTTAACCAACTAAACCACCCAGGCATCCAGATTGGTGATTTTTAATAAACATGATTCTTCATTTCTTCTATTAATTTGTGGTTTGTTTTGTTTTGTTTTTTAAGATTGTATTTATTTATTCATGAGAGACACAGACAGAGAGGCAGACACAGACAGAGGGAGAAACAGGCTCCCTGCAAGGAACCCGATGTGGGACTCGATCCCGGGACCAGGATCATGGCCTGAACCAAAGGCAGATGCTCAACCGCTGAGCCACCCAAGTGTTCCTATTCATTTGTTTATCCATTTTCTCCTTCAGCAAATATTTAGTAACACTTGATCTTAGCCAAAAGGCCGAGAAGCGATAAATATTTAGTAACAGCATGCAATTTGTCAAGGACCTAGGAATAGAGCTGTGAATAAGACAGACAAAATTCTGATCTATAATCAAGTGGAAGAGTAATTAACAATACAATAAACATATAAGATAAGGGTAAAGAAAATAAAGCAGAATAGGGAGATAGGGTGTGTGGAGATTACCCTAGTGTGGATGATATCAGAAGGTACATGTAAGGAGGTAATACTTGATCTTGATCTGCAGCTGGAATGATGAGGTAGCCAGTCATGTGAAAATTTTAGGGAAACATATTTCAGGGTGAAAAAAAAAAACAAATCCTAAATCCCTAGGACAGAAATAAGCTTGGCATATTCAAAGAACAGGAAGAAATTCTATATGGTTCATGCAGAGCATGGTAGTAATAATACAAAAGGTAGACAGTACTAGACCATGTTAGACTTTGTACCCTAGAATAAAGAGTTTGAGATTTATTTTAAATGAAAAGGGAAGCCATTTGACATATTTTAACAGATGGACGATTGCTTTTGATATCTGGGGATAATGGATTGTGAGGCAAGGGTAGAGGCTGAGAGGTTAGTTAGGAGATTGTTGCAATAGAGTTTGAACTAGGGAGGTAACAGTAAAGATGGTGAGAAGTGATCCAATTTAGAATACATTCTATAGATAGAGTCTATGGAGTTATCTGTTGGATTACATGTCAAGTATAATGGAAAGAGAGGATTCAAGAACACCAGAGTGTGACTTTCAGGACAGGGGTTTTAGTTCTGAGATTAGGAAAGAAGGAAGCTGGGTAGGGCAGTTGTGAAGGTATTTGGCAGTAGATGCCATTGTCTTGTAAGAGGGTGTCTTATGGCCAGCTAAGGAAGTGTAGGTAAAGTACTAGAATAAGTCTGAATGGCAATTCCTATTACACTTTCAGCATTATGGGACATTTAAATATGCCATTTCCTACAACAGTTACTTCATTTTTTGGTCTTTCCTCTGCTTTTGTTTCCTTTCTTTTCTTTCTTTTTTTTTCCTTTCCTTTCCCTTTCTTTTCTTTGTTTTGTTTTGTGATACTCATTACAAAAAAAAAAAAAAAGATATTGGTGGTTTTAATACTCTGAAATATTGTCCCTGCCCTGACAGTTGTTCTGATAAATATCTCTCATCTCCAGGACTGGCTAGGAGGTCCAAAGCCAGAGGCTTCTCTGGGAAACTAATTTAGTCTGATGTTGTATAAGGAAGAAAAAAAAAATCAAATTTGAAGATAATGGTTCTTTCTGGGAGAAACTATGTTAAGCATATGGGTTCTAGGTGGAAATCCTTTCAACGACCCAACAGCAGCTACCAATGCCACAAGATATATCCTAGTGCTGATAAGCACACATTCTCAAGGTTACTTTGATATATGTACTTAGTTGCCAAGAATCACAGTTGACATATTCTCAAGTTTAGGCCTAATTTTTCTTCTTTTTAAAAAAGCAGTGAGTCTGAATTTTTGGGAAACCAAGAAACCCAATGACTTGGCAGGGAGAGGTTTTGCCTAGGATTCAGATTTCCCACATCATTCAGAATTTACATTAGTTTAATTTCTATGCATGTGAGAATTGTTGCTTGTTGTTTTTTGGAAGAGAAAGTCGGTGGGGGGCAGGCAGAAGCAGAAACATCTGCTTTAAAGAGGGAGAGCTTCATGTCCTATTCATACCCTCTATGGAGACAAACATTATTAGCAATGATGAAATCAAATTTTGACTTAATAACATCATTTGAAGTATGATCAACAGGCTGGCCTCTCCCCAAGTAATAGCTCACACTTACATGACACTTAATACTGTCCAGGGATTTTGATATGAGTTCTGCATATACTGATTCATTTAAGTAAGCTTCACAATAACCATACGAGGTAGGCCTTATGATTATTCTAATTTTAGAGCAGAAGAGACTGAGGCACAGAGAGGTTAAATAAGCTATGCACATAGTTTTAAGTATTAGACCTGTGAAACCTGTGATTAAAACCCAGCTTGACTCTCGACCAGTATGAGATTTAAAAACAATGAAAAACAGCTGGCACAAGTTTACAGACAACATTGTTTCAGAAATCTTATAAGCATGACATACTCCTTTTGTAGTAAAAATGTAAAATACCTTTCTAAGTTATGTACACATAGGCAATAGCATGACTTTGTTTATTAAAAAAAGATTTTTTTTCATTTTATATATTCAGATAACAAGTGTCTATTGAAATCTTTGTTGCAGACTTTTGGGATTCTTCAGCAAACAAATAGATTCCTACCCACACTGAGTTTACTTTCTAAGAGAGCGAGTTGTTGAGAGGCAAAATTTGTTTATTTCTATCTCTTCCTTAAGAGATAGGGAATAACCAGCGTTGACTTTACAGCGAGTGAATGCCAGGCAGTTTCAAGCCTGTAGGGGAGGAATTCGACCAAATAGATCTCAGAATACTAAGGCATAATCCATTTTATGGGCTCTAGCATATCAGCCCCATACAAATAGGCAATGATTGTTCTTTAGTGCCTGCAGAAGTGAATTGAACTTTTAACCCACTGGAAATCTGTGAGAACTGCATGGAGGAGGCCATTCTCTAATTAACCATCAATATCGTTTTATGGGAAAGGATTTTTGTTACTGTTTTTTTTTTTCACTTTCACTAACACTTTGCAGTGTCTACAGGATATTAAATCAAGTAGGAATTTCTACAGCTTTTGGTTAGTTATGCTTGAGAGGAAAAAATCATTAATGACAATAATCTTTTGAGACTTATTTGGAGTGAAGAAAGCTACATTTCAGCACTTCCCTGAATTCCTTCTATTTTGGGCTAAGCAGTACAAATGGGCTGCTGAATGGTGTTATTGCATCTTCAGCCACGGAGAAAATGGTATTCTGTGCTGCTCACTTAGATAGGATACTGGGATATCAAGTAATCAGACAACCTTTGTGTCTGGAATATATTCGTTCAGGTTTTACACAATGAACGATTTATTGTGCAGATTAGATAGTGGGTTCACGTAATGTTTTGCTGTTGTTTTGAAGCGATGACTTTTTAACGTGCTGGTTATTTGTCTTTTTTGGATGAAGGTGCTTATTTATGAATGCTTTGCAAAGACTAGATAGAGGAGGTTGTGTGGTTTAGACAAATCAATAAAAATACAAATGCATAAATAAATGAAGCACATCTGTAAAACTCTTTTACTATGACCTAGTTAACGCTTTTGTTTTTATCACCTTTAAAATGTTTTCAAAACATTTACGATCATTAGAATTTGATATCTGAAGCTTGCAGGTTTTTATGCTGCTGCGTGGTTGAGAAGGATAGTGTGAGTTCTTAGCAGCACAAAGTCAGACATCTCAGAGAGCCATTTTTAGATCTCTTTTCTTCTCTATTTTTATTAGTAACCTTGTAGCTCAGTATGAGATCTCCTCTGTGTAAATTGACAGTGTGCCAATGCTATGGTGTGAAATTGCACTATGCAACTTTGCCCCAAGGAATCTAGCAGCCTGGAGTTGAACTTTGATAAAAATGAACGGATTATTTCTCCCCATTGGGAAAAGCTGAATGGCCTGGCATGCAAGACATTATATGGTGAGTCAGAAGTCACAGCCTCGTCACTTACTTGCTGTGTGACCTTGAGTAAATCAATTAACTTCTCTGTGCCTCAGGTTCTCCATCTGTATAATGAAGACCATGATACCTACCTTAAAAGGAAGGTGGAAGGATTAATGAGGCAGTGTCCGTAAAACACATTAAGTTCCATGAAAGAGAGGTGCTCTATAATTACAAGCCATTATTACTGAATTTAAAAGACAGTAAAAGGGAACCATTATTTTATCTTCATCTGTAGGAGTTATTTACCTGAATTAGTATTAGAGAAAATCTTAAAGCTAAATGGCTTATTTAAAATGCTTGAAATTTTGAAAGATTTCTCTCAATCATACAAAATACCAAAACTTCAATATAATAGATCTAAGAATTAAACCAATGCTGTACATTGGTAGAATACAAATTACTAAACATTGGGCTTTGGATGGTTTCGTATTTATTGCACCGTATAGATAACACTGAGCCTAATTCATCTCAGAGAGATCATTATCTATTTGATCTTTAGTGCCTTAAAACAGAGTGTTTCTAAGATCTCTCCTATTAACCTGCTCCAGTTTTTAGCAAAACAGTCTTTTAAACTTAGCTAAAGAGTTCTTGCTCAATTTAACTGCATTTTTGAAATTCTCAATGGAAAAGAGAATAGTCATTTTACATATTAAACTTTGTATGCTTAAGAAGAATTACAAAGTTGTATTTTTGTCTCAATGCTAAATAACTACTTTTTCACCATTCTTCAAAAGTCCTTTTATTGTTTTTGTAATATTGATATCTCTTTCAACTCTGTATCTTGAATTTTTCACAATACCTCCCTGTTGCAAAGTCCAAGCTTTGAATAAATACAGCTTCAACTGGTTTTGCCACCAATAAGCTTTTGAGCTTTTTGTAAGTTCCAGTTGGTTAATTTACTTACTGGAAACTTGAAAAAGTAGCATTATATCATAAGGGTTGCTTCCAGCATTCCATCCTACATTACTATATATTTTTATTTTCCCACTAGTTTATTGAGTATCAATCAGGTACTCCAGACCTTTCATATGATTTGCCATATTTAATTATTTCAACAATCCTGAAAAATATATGACCTCTTCTTTAGGGAAATGAATTCCGACATGAAGCCCCATGTTGCTTGTAGTTAAGTCTCTGGCCATTGAGGTCAGGCAGACTGGTACTGAATCCCATTAATCAATTCCCTAGGTTTCATTTTGTCCATACATTCTAATAATACCTATTTCAAAGGTTTAATGAGTACTAAACAAGATAAGATGTAAGTATTTAACATAAAAATATCTGGTATGTTAAATACTTGATCATTGGTAGCATCTTGGTTTAATTGTGATTAGGGTTATGTTTAATGTTACTGAATCATCATCCTAGGTAAGGTATCTAGAAGGTAGAACCATAGTTTTGAGGCAAGTTTGTCCAAAGCCTAACTCTAGTCACTAATCCAAAAGGTATTTAGCTAGGTTTTAAGGTGTCGATAATGGAAATCTTGTTAGAAACAATTGGTAATTTCTCAGTTTCTTCTTGCCTTCCTTTAAGGTAACTGAAACTCTATATAAATCGGTTATTGGGGTAAGTTCCTGCTGAGAAATTTGCTCTATCCATTATCCATATACATGTATATCTACATATGTATATTTATATATATGTATATATTTAAATTACACAAAATATTATATATTTAAAAGATTTTTTAAAAGCTTGATATTAATGGACAATCAGCTAATAAAATGTATAACAAATAAGCTACATAACCAATTAATTCATTTATCCGTGGTATCACCAATACCATGCTGGGCGTATGAAGACTATAAAGTCGCCTCTTTATTCCCAGACTGTCAGGAATTTTAGACCAAGGATCCTATCTTCTTCTCCTTCTTCTCCTCCTCCTCCTCCTCCTCCTCCTCCTCCTCCTCCTCTTCCTCCTTCTCCTCCTCCTCCTCCTCCTCCTCCTCCTCCTCCTTCTTCTTCTTCTTCTTCTTCTTCTTCTTCTTCTTCTTCTTCTTCTTCTTCTTCTTCTTCTTCCAATCTCCAATAACTCATATGAATCCTGATCCTTAAAGAGATATCCATGAATTCTGAACAAACCTGAATTCTTGAGGAACATATAGCTAAGTAGGAGTAGAAGACATGTACCGATCTACTCTGCTACAAAAAAAAGTGTTATGGTTTTGCCATAAAGGAGATGGAGAAATTGGTTTTTAGAGCTCAGCAGTGAATGAAATATTTCTTTCAGAATACAGAAACAAAAATTTCCTGAAGAGGAAGGAATTTAAGTGGACTACTGAAGGATAAATAGGACTCAGAAATGGAGAAGCAAAGTTTTGCTCTTTTTGTCCTCCATGCCAGGAACTATACTTTTTGGGCATTTCTATATTCTTTCACTTCAATGAAGTAAGCATGATTTTACAAAGCAGGAAAGTGGGACTCAGAGAGGATACGATATTTGACTGGTAATGATAAAACTAGATTTGTTAGGGGTTAGTTTGACTGTATACACCTGTCCTGTAGGTTCAGAGGCACAGGGATTGGGTAGGAACACAACGAGAATAAGAGGAAAGTTCACTTTGGAGAAAGTTGTTCTGAGTCTCTTTAATCTTATCCCCATTAATAAAGGACAGACTAGAACTGACTTTGCCCCGAGATAATGAAAAACCAGATTACCTTGTCTTGCATTTTATGAATCACTGTGTGGCCATGGATCTCTTGCTACCTCTCCTTGCCTTATTTTCCTTCCATAAAAAATTTGATACTCATTTTTAGTTATAAAGTCAGAGATATTCCGGCTCAATTTTTTTTGGTTCAATTTTTTTTATCACAATTAGAGATGTGTGACCCTGGGCACTTTTAAAGGCTTCCCTGAACTTTAGTTTCTATTTCCACATAGTTGTGATAGTTTCATTTATCTTTTATTATTTTATGAAGATTAGAAATAATACATGATAAAATTTAACAAACATTCTGTCAAGCAAGGATAAATAATTATCCTTAGGATTATTTAGGGATTAAAATAGATGAGGTAAATGATGAGAGTGTTTTGTAATATAAGCATTTGGATACTGAGAAAAAAGTATCACTACCTCAAAAAGTATAAATAATATATATGTCGATTACATATGTGAAAGCCACACACATTGCCTAATACACAGCAGCTGGTTAATAAATATTAACTGGTAGGCCATGAAGCTCTATATTAATGCTAAAAATAAGGGATTATTTTATCAGTTTTGATACCCTACTTTAAATACACATATAAAGGGATGCCTGGGTGGCTCAGCGGTTGAGCGTCTGCCTTCGGCTCAGGGCGTGATCTTGGAGTCCCGGGATTGAGTCCCACATTGGGCTCCCTGAATGGAGCCTGCTTCTCTCTCTACCTACATCTCTGCCTTTCTGTGTGTTTCTCATGAATAAATAAAATCTTAAAAACATATATACATTTAAAATCAATTCATGATTTCTCATGGAGTTTTCAGAAAAAAGAATGAAACTCCATAATTCTATCATACAGAGATACTGTAGTATAGATGACAGACATACACACATATGTGCAAAACACATGTGCAACTGTTGTCATATTTGATTTAAGTCCATTTTTTACTTACCATTTGATAGTATTCACTTCTCTTGACATCAAATTGTTATATGTGACATATCACTTACTTTAATTAAGTAATCATTTATTTTTGAACACTTGAATTATTAAAAATGTTTCTACTGTGTTTGTGCATTAATCTTTGACTTTTCCCCTCATTGTTCACTTTTTAGTAAAAAAATTCCCATCTCAAAAAGTGAAATTGCTCCACTAATATGTATGTATAATTTTCAAGTTTTTTCACATATCATTTCAAACTGCCTTCCAGGAATGTTGTCCTATCTTGGTTAGCATTCTTCACCTTTAAAAATATATATATATTTATATTCCATTTAGTTAAGATACAGTGTAACATTAGTTTCAGGTATACAATATCATGATTCCTTTTTTTTTAAAGATTTTATTTATTCATGAAAGACTCAGAGACATAGGCAGAGGGAGAAGAAGGCTCCATGCAGGAAGCCCAATGTGAGACTTGATCCCAGGACTCCAGGATCATTCCCTGAGCCAAAGGCAGATGCTCAACCGCCAAGCCACCCAGGCGTCCCATACAATAATATAGTGATTCAATATTTCCATACAACACCTGGTGCTCTTCACAACAGGTGCCCTCCTTAATCTCCATCAGCTATCTAACTGCCCCTTCCTTCCCTGCATGCATCAGTTTGCTCTCTATAGTTCACCTTTTCTGTACTATTTGGAAAAGACTTCAGTTTTCCTCCTTTTGTTCTTTTTCATACTGGCCGTTACTCTGGAATTTCATGTAAATTATGCTGCTGAATGTCAAAGCTCTGAAGATCATTCACACAATTTTCTGTGTATTTAAGATCCTTGTCATTTATTGGAGCAGGAGAAATGGTTTTATTTTTATTTACTTATATCTTATTCTTTATTTTCATGATAATATGCATTTAAAAGTATGAAGAGAGTTTCTCTGGAACTGCAAATTCATTTTCCTAAATCCAAAAGTGGTTTAATATGCCAAATTTAGCAAAGTATACACATTGATTCATACCCACTTTTATTGAGCTTAGGTTGAAAATATTTCTGCCACTGAAATGCCTATCAACATTAGTGCCAAAAGCCTAAAATTACGATGGGAAGAGTATTTTGGAAGCTGGGACTCCTGAAGCCTTTAAATCTCTTTTAGCATTGACTTAAAATTTAGTCTTTGGGGATGTAATTATTTTGTGTGCTTGTGTCACTCTTCTAAAACCAGCTACCTTTATCTATTGCTCTCCAAAATTAACTTTGCATTAGGAGCTAAGAAAAAATACTATGAATAGCACATTTACCAGTTCATTCAAAATAAAATTATAAGTGGAATCATCAGTATATATTAAAACTTTTTAAAAAATGGATTTGTATTTATTATTTTGGTAACATACTGCTTATGACTTGTATGTGCTAAAATAATCAAGGATAGCATGAAGATATGTAATGATGCCAATGACTGAATGTTTATGTCCCCTCAAAATTCATAGATTGAAACCTAATCCCCATTGTGATGGTATTTGGAATTGGTGCTCTTGGGAGGTGATTGAGTTGTGAAGGCAGAGTTCTCATGAAGGGAATTTGTCTCCTTATATAAAAGATTCCAGAGGGGTGCCTGGATAGCTCAGTTGGTTAAGCATCTGACTCTTGATTTCAGCTCAGGTCATGATCTCTGGGTCCTGGGATCAAGCCCTGCATTGGGCTCCCCACTGAATGGGGAGTCTCCTGTCTCCCTCTGTCCCTCTCTTTGCTCATTGTCTCTTTCTCAAATAAAAAACAAAACAAAACAAAACAAACAAACAAACAAACAAAAACAACCCACCCCAACCTGAAAACCAAAACACAAGAACAAAAAGACTCCAGAGAGCTCCCTTACCCATTCTGCTATGTGGGGACATAGAGAAAACATAGTTTTCTGTGAACCAGGAAGTAGGCTTTCACCAAATACCAGATCTACTGATGCCTTGACCTTGGACTTAGCCTCCAGAATTGCAAAAATAAATTTCTGTTGTTTATAAGCCGTTCAGTCTTTGGTATTTTGTAATAGTAGACCAAACAAACTAAAAAAGTGATCATTTCATAAAGACTAACCTTTATAAAACTTAGCATGTTCAGGAAAGCAGTATTGGACATTTGTAGTTTATAGTAATGATGTTGAGCTAATATTTCTGTTTTATTCATAAATAATCAGTGTTGAATAATTTGGGAACTTTTTTTCATTTTGGTTTCAATGAAATTTAGCCATGTCAGGCTTTCTTGTAAGCCTCTTTGGCTTCATTATTGACTTATTTTTGCATGAAAAGCCCATCTTCCTAAAATCAAATTCATAATTCTTCTGTAGAAGAGGATCGTCTCTTAAAAACAGAATAGCTTTATGAGATATATGGTAATGAAAACTTAGGACAATGTGCAGGTTCATGGAGAAGAGAGTTTATTAGATAGAACCTGAATCAAACTACTTGAGTAAGAATAATGTAAAATTATACCAGTGTTTTTTTTTTTCTCTTCATTATGAAACCATTTGTGGCTCAAGCGAATTTGAGAGGGATATAGGGAAGAGCTAGGTAAAGCTCAGCAAGGGGCAGAAGATTAAAGCAAAATATGCAAGGCAAAATTCAGCTATTTTCAATGCAAACTTGATATATGCGAGTGTTCAATATAAAGGAAACTCTAGTACTCACCACTCTCTTGTATTTAAGTAAAGGCCAGCTAAACACATGATCAGTGTTATTTTACTTTTATTTATTTATTTATTTTTTTATTTATGATAGTCGCACAGAGAGAGAGAGAGAGAGAGAGAGAGAGAGAGAGGCAGAGACACAGGCAGAGGGAGAAGCAGGCTCCATGCACCGGCAGCCTGACGTGGGATTCGATCCCGTGTCTCCAGGACCGCGCCCTGGGCCAAAGGTAGGCGCTAAACCGCTGCGCCACCCAGGGGTCCCGGTCAGTGTTATTTTAAAGACAGATTTATAGAGGAACTCTGTTGGGAAGGAGGTGTGAAATTGTGTAGAAGGGAAATAACATACGCAAAAGGCGAGACATACAAGCGGAAATTGAGAATTCAAGAACATCATGAATGTGGATACAGGTGTTAAGGGTAAGTGGCAGTCCTCCAAAAATTCCCATACTCATTTTGGAAGGACAGTAAATTTCCTTTGAATGCACTGGATGAGGTTATCATAATTGTACTTGATCTTAAATCTTAAATCTTAAAAGATAAAGTGCCCTCAATCATGTTGAAGGAGTTAGGACTGATATTTGAATTTTGTTATAAAATAATATCTTATACCAAATCCAGCCTTACAAAAAATCATATCTTTTTCTCACATATATGATTTTCTGCATAGAATATTAAAAGATGTTATATTTCTTTATAAAATATTAGTATATGTTACTTTACTGTTTTGATACTATGAGAATATAACTTGGCTTTTGTTAATCTATTTCCTTGCCTAATTTCTTATTTATCAAAAATAGACAATAAGTATATGCCTTACCTTATATTAAAGTATTGACTAGGTCATTCAACAAATATTAAAGATTTACTAAGTACCAAGAACTGATCATAAAATACTGAGAAAATAGGCATGATCTCAGGTCTCATAAAGATCACACTCTACTGAGAGAGACATTAGCTAAATAAGAAAATTAAAATAAAAAAATGTAACCCATACCAAGTGTTGCAAAAAAAAAATTACATGTGTTATGACAGCATAAGATTCAGAAGGTCAGAGAAAGCTTCCTTAAATAAATTTTGCTTGGGCCAAAATCTTTGTTGCATAGGAGATAACTGACGAAGAGGAAAGGGGAGGGGATCCCTGGGTTGCTCAGTGGTTTAGCACCTGCCTTCGCCTCAGGGCATGATCCTGGGGGCCAGAGATAGAGTCTCACATCAGGCTCCCTGCATGGAGCCTGCTTCTCCCTCTCCCTATGTCTCTGCCTCTCTGTGTGTGTGTCTCTCATGAATAAATAAGTAAAATCTTTAAAAAAAGGAGAAGAAGAAGAAAGAAGAAGAAGAAAAAAGAAGAAGAAGAAGAAGAAGAAGAAGAAGAAGAAGAAGAAGAAGGAAGAAAAGAAGAAGAAGAAGAAGAAGAGGAGGAGGAGGAGGAGGAGGAGGAGGAAAGGGGAAAGCAGTACTAGAAGAGGGAAATAGAAACATAAAATTGGTGCTGCAGAAGGGAGAAGGTAGCACTTTCCAGAACAATAAAAAGTTCTGTATTGCTACAGCAGGCAGTGGAAGGGGACATAAGATATAAGCCTGTAGTTATTAGGGAGGGTAAGGTCCCATTTCATGCTGGACTTTTCTGGCCTCTTTCAATAGTTTTGGTTTAATTTTATTATAAACTACTAAATAATTTAAATGTACCTAAAAGAAGCAGGGAAGTTGATACGATTAGATTTGCAATTCAAAGACAATCCCTATTTCTGATTTTAAATATAAATCAAAAGTGTGAACAAGCAAAATCATCCAGGAGTCTATTATAGAAATCCAAATGGGTGATACAGTAACTTGGGTTATGATTATTGATGTAAATGTCTACTGTGAATAGATTTGGGGTAAACAGTTAAACTTTATTTTATTTTATTTTATTTTATTTTATTTTTTATTTATTTATGATAGTCACACAGAGAGAGAGAGAGAGGCAGAGACACAGGCAGAGGGAGAAGCAGGCTCCATGCACCGGGAGCCCGACGTGGGATTCGATCCCGGGTCTCCAGGATCGCGCCCTGGGCCAAAGGTAGGCCCCAAACTGCTGCGCCACCCAGGGATCCCCACAGTTAAACTTTAAAACATAAAAGTAAATTGGGTATTTGGAGGGGTGGACAAAAGAATCTACATAGTTAAGAATGACATCGTGTTTCTTTCTTGCAGTACTCAATAGGAGGTAGAGTCATTCAGTAATACAGGTATCTCTGAAGAAAGGCAGATACAGGAAGAAAAGATCATGAATTTAGTTAGAATGGGTTGAACAACTGGTGGCTTTGAGCCATTTAAAAGGAGATATTAATAGGGAGTTGGACATAATAATCTGAAATAGAAGAAAAAGTCTAGGCTAGCTGCAATGAATTCTGACATCAATTGCCCAGATTTAAGACACATCTCACAGATTAAGGGCATAATTCTCCATAAGACTGCCCTCACGTCAGACGTCAAAGCTGTGCAAACAGGGGTCCCCAGACCACTCTCACTTCCTACCAGCTAACTTCTAATTTGAGAGATCCCATTATCTCCTTGGGTTCAACAATTCACTAAAACAATTTACATAATTCAAGAAAATGCTATTCTTACAACTACGGTTTTATTATAACAAATTGGTTCAAGTTAGAACCAGTCAAAGGGAGATGCATAGTACAAGATCTGGAATGGTTCCAGACATGAAGCTTCCATTGTCCTCTCCTCATGGAGTCAGGACACTTTAACCTCCCAGTACGTTGATGTGTGACAGTACACAGAGTACTGCCAACCAGGGTTTACCTAACCTTCTGTATCTATTTTTTATTGATGTTTCATTATGCAGGCATGATTGATCAGATCATTAGCTACATGATTCAAACTTAAAATTGGCCTTCCTCCCTTCCTCAGAGGTCAGACAGCTATCACTTGGCTCAACATCCCAACCCTTTAGTCACATGGTTGGTCTTTCTGTCATGGCCAGCCCCATCCTGATGTATGTCATTAGCACAGACTTTCTGGGGGTCCCCCAAAGACACCCTGTTAACATATATCATTAGCTGTGGTATAAGGGACCACCATGAATAACAAAGACAGTCCTATCACTCAAGACATTCCAAGGATTGGGGCTCCTGGGTGGCTCAGTTGGTTAAGTATCTGTCTCTTGATTTTGGCTCAGCTCATGATCTCAGCATTGTGAGACTGAGCCCTGCATTGGGCTCTGCACTGAGCTTGAAGCCTGCTTAAGATTCTCTCTCTCTCTCTCTCTCTTTCTCTCTCTCTCCCCTTCTGTCCTCCTCCAAAGGAAAAAAAAAGAAAAGAAGAAAAAAAAGAAAAGAAAAGAAAAGAAAAGAAAAGAAAAGAAAAGAAAGAAAAGAGAAGAGAAGAAAAGAAAAGAAAAAAAGAAAAGAAAAGAGAAAAGAAAAGAAAAGAAAAGAAAAGAAAAGAAAAGAAAAGAAAAGAAAAGAAAAGAAAAGAAATGAAAGAAAAGAAAAGAAAAGAAAGAAAAGAAAAAAAAGAAAAGAAAAAATTCCCAGGATATATATGTTCTTACTCAGGAACCAGGGGCAAAGGTCAGACATTTTATTACACATGAACAATTTAACTTTGTGAGGAATATACATCTAGACAGTTGTCACAGCTGAAGGTAAGGATATGCTTATCCAAGGATTTGCGGGTTGAATTTGGAATGGTTTTAAAACACTGGAGTTTGAGAATCTCCAACACTGAATGCTTATGTTGAGGAAGGTGGGCCAATAAGGAATGGAAATAAAGAATAAAGAAGTAAGATGGTTCTAGACTTAGTCTCCAAAAGTTTGAAGAAATCAGACATGGAACCATTGCTGAGACATCTTACAAGAGAAAGCCTAAGAATTTTTTTTTTTTTTAATTTACTGACCTGGATGTAATGTTGACTTTTAGCAATATGGTTTGTGTAGCTGTACGGGGGATGGAAACTAGATGAGATGGCTGTGAGATTAAGCAAGCATGGACAACTCTGAGGGACATGTCACTGTGAAGGGAAAGGATAAAGTTACACATAGGTGGAAGAATGTGAAGAGTCTGGAGTTTAGATTTTGTTGGATTTGGTTTGTTTTACTGAGGGAGAACTGAAGTGGTTTAAAAGCTCATGGAAAAGAAGTAGTAGGAGAGGTTGATTTTGAAATAAAAGCAGCAGTTGGTTCTAGAGGATTTGGAAGAGAAGGAAGTGAAGCATAAATGGAAGAAGAGCTTTATGTTAGAGGGAACAGGAAGAGAGATTGGGCTCGGTACCCTTAGTGTTGCTTATCAACTAGTTAGGAAACTAACTCAAGAGGCGAATAACCAAATACATGCATAATTACCAATGAGAACAGTGTTACTGAGGAAACAAATAGTATAAGGAGGTAGAAAACAAACATACAAACAAGTGGGCCTACATAGTCAACTTTGAGAGATGCTGAAAGTTGATATTTAGATTGAAAGTTGAAAGGGCCAGCCTTGTGAGGAGATGGGATTTGGAGAAAGAATGAGAGTAACATATTTGAGGAATTGAAAAGAGTCTAATGTCATGAGGTTGTAGTGATTGTAATGGGGGATGGAGTAGAGGTGAAGTTATTTAAAAGACATGAGGAAAAGGATAGTCTGTTAAATGTAACCATATATATGATCTTTCTATCATTCCTCTTTTCTTCCTGATACTCCAAAATCTTTTATTATTTCTTTTTTCTGTTCAAAGAACATTCTTTAGCCTTTCCTTAAGAGTAATTTGCTAGCAATAAATTATTTTAATTTTCCTCCATATGAGAGTGTCATTTGCCCTTCATTCCTAAAGGTTAGTTTCTCCATATGTAGAATTTGTAAATGGCAGTACTTTTTTTTTTTTAAGATTTTATTGATTTATTCATGAAAGACAGACAGAGAGGCAGAGCCACAGGCATAGGGAGAAGCAGGCTCCATGCAGGGAGCCTGATGTGGGACTCGATCCTGGGGACTCGATCCTGGGGACTCCAGGATCACACCCTGGGCCGAAGGCAGGTGCTAAACTTCTGAGCCACCCAGGGATCCCCTTGGCAGTGCTTTTATATCAGCACTTAAAAGGGGTTAGGCTACCTGTCTCTGGACTCCATGTTTACAGATGAGAAATCTGCTGACATTCAAATTGGTATTCCCATATAAGTTGTCTTTGCTGGCTTTCAAGATTTTTTTCTTTGTCTTTAGTTTTCAGACATGCTATGTCTTAGTCAAGATTTCTTTGAGATTGTTTTTGAATTGGGTTTCATGCAGTTTCTTGAATCTATAGCTGAAGAGTTTTTTGGTTTTTGTCTTTGTTATTTTTTGTTTGTTTGTTTTGTTTTACTAAATATGGAAAGTTATCAAGGCATTATTTCTTCCAGTGTTCCTTCAGCCTCAATACTCTTTTGTAGCTTTTACTGGGTGCTGATGATACACATGTTGGATCTTTTACTCTTGTCCCACATATCTCTGAGGTTTTGTTCTTTTTTTTTTCTTTTTAGACTATTTTCTCTCTGTTGTTCAGCTAGGATAAATCCTATTGATCGAGGTCATTAATTCTATTCTCTGTCACTTCTTTTCTTCTACTCAATCCATCAGGCATATTTTTAAAATTTGGTTACTGTACTATTCAGTTCTATAATTTGCAACTGCTTCTTATTTAGACTTTCTATTTCTTTCCTAAGATTTTCTGTATTTCCTTTTGTCTCAAGAAAGTTTGTAATTGATTATTAAAGCATTTTATAATTTCAAGTATCTGATTTATAACAATGTTTGTGTCCAGTTGATTGCCTCTTCTCAAAGTATACTTTTCTTGGATCTTGTTATAACAGGTGATTTAAATGTATCCAGCACATTTTGTCCATTTAGGGGACTCTAGGTCCTATATAAATCACTTATTTTAGAAGGCAGTCACTCCATATAGATTTACCATACATATCCTGGCCTATTTTTGTGTGTTGTGGTTCTAGTGGAAGTTTAAATTTCAGAATCTTTGTGATACTATTGGTCAACTTGGTCTATCTGATGCCTGGAATAAGGTCTTATCTGGGCTGGACATCTAGGTGCTGCTTCTTAGCAGGGGAAGAGGGTCCCAGGCTCCAGAAGATAAAAAGATAAAAAGACTTCCAGAAGATCAAAAGACTTCCTTGGCCAGAGGGTTGCAGTAGGATCCCCTCCTCTACCCTGGTATCTCTGGACAGAAAAGGGGAGTACCAGACTTGCCACTTCCTCCTGCTAATTCACCTTAGTGCTTTCCCTAAAGGTAGGGAGGATCAGGCTGGTGAGGGCTTCTTTGGCCAGGTACTCATAATGGAATTCCTCCTGCTTATAAGAGACATAGAACACTTTCAGGCTGAGCTATTTGTCCTATTCTCCCCACCCCCAGGCTTCCTCCTGCCTACCCTCATGTCTCCTGCTGAGAGGTGGGGAGTGAGTCTCAGAGATTAATGAGGCTTCCCAGACCAGGGTGCTTGTTGTCTCTCTTGCTAGTGCTATCCCTCTTGGTATTATCCCACCAGAAGTGGATTTTCAGGCTTTGTGGGGAAAGAGGTGGCCTCTCCTGGCCACTTACTGTTAGAAGGTCTCCTGATGATCTTATAGGGTCACCTGGTGTTTTTGGCAGGGCTATCATTTGCTCTGTGGAGGAACAGACCTACCTGCAATGCCTTCTCTTGCTAGGCTGAGAGCAGGGGGATGATGGCCAAGGAGTCCTTTTGGTGGATGGAGGCCATTACACCCCCAGCCAGTATTCTTCTTCCAATCTTAGGATCCTAAACTACTTAGCCTCCTTCTTAGCAGCTTTGAGATATTTCCTTTGATTGCCTCTGGCATTATTTCAAGGACTTATAACTGAACTTATTAGAGAGGAAGGGGGAAAATAAGACTATGCCATCTTGTCTGCAGGAAAAAATCCCAGTGAGTTAATAGTTCTTGCTTATACTATGAGTCCACCACTGTGCTGTTTCTTTCTCTCTCTCTCTCAAAAAAACAAAACAAAACAAAAACAAAAAACCTCACATTATGCATGTCTAATTATGTGGTAGTTTCTTAATCTATAAAGCTATAATAAAAAATATAAAGAAATTTATCATTGAATATAGATATGAAAATTAATGACAATATTACCACAGTACTTTTAATATTTGAAAGAGAATTATTTAAATCATACTTCAAACTACATATATACAGAAGTTATTCAAACGTGTATGTGATCTTAGAGGTCTGAATCTGTTTCATAATGTTACTAAGTTAATTGAGTTATTTAGACAACAACTTGAGTGTCTAACATTTGCTGGTCTTTATTCTAATAAATTTTTTTAATTTTTTATTTATTTATGATAGTTACAGAGAGAGAGAGAGAGGCAGAGACACAGGCAGAGGGAGAAGCAGGCTCCATGCACCAGGAGCCCGATGTGGGATTCGATCCCGGGTCTCCAGGCCAAAGTCAGGCGCCAAACCACTGCGCCACCCAGGGATCCCCTGGTCTTTATTCTATAGTGGATAAAACAATAAATTAAACAGATAAAACCCTTTGCCTTACTGGGTATACATCTTGAGAAAGGAATGGTTTTTTAATATCTTTTCAAAATAATACAATTATTACATCTTTAGTCACATTTTAAGGTTATTTTAATTTAGAAACTCATCAGGTTTATACTTAAAAATAATCTATTCAGATTTGTAATTCTTAAGATTCACCACTTATTTAGCAATCCGTAATTTAAAATTCTGTTTTTATCTTGTTTTTATTCTTATTTTTAATCTTGAATGAACTTGTATTTGCTGGTTGGATTACTTTAACCAAGGCATTTCAAGGCAATTTCTAATCTCTAAGCTCAAAATCAAGAGCTAATCAACTGAGGTATAGTTTGTGCCACATTATTGCCTAAATAAATGCTTGAAAAAACAACCATACAGAGTTATTTTTTTTAGATATTCTAAATTCTTCTGTGTTTAATTTTCAAATAAAATTGCATTTCTCACTAGTGATGTGAATCAGCCCCATAAATATCATTTATAGAGAATGGGTAAGCAATTAATTTTAGATGCATAATAAGGGCAAATTTAATTTGACCTTAGAAAAGTAAATGTTATTAGCAAAAGCACAAATATGACACTATAAGCCCCCCCCCCCCCAAAAAAAAGTTCAGGGAACTTGATTTTGTATTGGCACATCTACTCTCTGGGTTATACCAGGCTCTAACTCCTGCCTTCAACACCATAATTTAACACTAGGAACTCACTCTTTCCTAATGACACAATCTTTTGAGCAATACACTAATAGATCATGGGCTGATGATGTTCATTAATGATGAATCACACTAATATATCATTTTCTCTGTCACACAGGTGTTTTATCAGATTAATTTCACCGGTGCAATGACCTGTGATGATGATGCATTGCTTAAGGATGGTGCAATTCAGAAAGAAATGGAATTTGAAATTAAACCTGTATTCAGTAACTTTGAGGCTCTATTGAAAAAATTTATAGAAACAATAGATATGAATGGGATGTACATTTAAATATTAAGCATATATCTAGTATTTAATGGACAGAGTAAAGCAGCTATTATTTCTATTTACAAATTATTTTTTAAAAAAATATTAAAATCCTAAAACCTTAACATCTGACTTCTTGACAAATAGTTTTTATCTGGGTATGAAAACGTCAGACCCCTATCAAATAGTTTTTTGTAAAAATAACCTGTATCTATACTTACGTAAAATTATTAAAGTCAATGATTTAATTTTTAGGTTTTTTTCTTATGTAGGACATTTAGCAAACTATACACTTAGTGCTTTACATATTAACTAAATAAAGTATTCTACATAGTGGATTTAGGTCAATTTAAAGAGATTTTTTAAAGCTTACTATACACATCTAGGCAAAAAGAATATATTAGAATGATATTTTTTCTTACTAAATGAATAAAATTTTTAAAACATCATTATGATAATTTTAATTAGACTTCTCATGGTGATAATGAAAAAATGCTAACTATATTCTTATTATTACATTTTCATTTTCAATTATAAAACTGAATCTCAATTAGTAGTCTACTAAATTACTTTTATATGATTACCACCTATATACTACTGAAGATAGTACTAAAGATATATTTAATCATACATTTTGAAGTATTTTTTATGAAACAACCATTTTATTTTTCTTCAGATCAAAACCCAATATTTTAGAGTATCATGTAAATGTATCATTTACATTATAATTCTTAAATTCATTTTTAATTCTTCAGCATTTGCCATAATGTTCCAAACTGATCTAAATCCATGCCTGAATATGCATGGTTTTCCTATCAATCTAAAATAAATGCTATGTTTATCATATTGATATTTAACATAAAATACCTTGCATCCTTAAAACATTGAGTCTATTGATTTAGGACACATTTCAATATTGATTAAAAAACAGAGATTACATTATCATTTCCTACTAGGTATTTGATCTCACCCAGAAGGAATTTAATTTGATACCAAATCCAAGATTTTATAAAGATGTTAACTCTTTAATTTTCTTTCCTTAGATCTTTATTTTCAAATAAGTGCAACCATCTCATATTTTATGATTCTATCAATGACATATGGAGGGAAAGTGGAAGCTTGAAATTATCCCACTCTTGGTCAAGATGGTAATCTGAAGAAATATTCCATCTTGGAGGTATTGAAAGAAGTTAGTGGCTCAATCAAAGACTGAAAATAATGCAAAGATGATGTCTTGTCATATTCCCATTTAATTTTTTAAAAATGTTTACTGAAATCTAGTTAATCTACAGTGTAATATTAGTTTCAGGTGTACAATTTAGTGATTCCTCAGTTATATACAACACTGGTGCTCATCACAGGTGCATTCCTTATCCCCATCACCTATTTAACCCATCCTCTTTACTCACCTCCCCTCTGGTAACCATCAGTTTGTTCTCTATAGTAAAGAGTCTGTGTTTTGGTTTGCATTGTCTTCCTTTTTTATCTCTTTGCTCATTTGTTTTGATTCTTAAATTCTACATATGAGTGGAATCATATGGCATTTGTCTTTCTCTTACTGACTTATTTCACTTAGCATAATACCCTCTAGCTCCAACCACGTTGTTGCAAATGGAAATAATTCATTCTTTATTATGGCTGAGTAATATTCCAGTGTGTGTGTGTGTGTGTGTGTGTGTGTGTGTGTGTGTGTGTGTACACCACATCTTCTCTATCCATTCATCAGTCAATGGACACTTGGGCTATTTCCATGATTTAGCCATTATAGATAATGCTGTTATAAACATCCATGTGCATGTATCTCTTTGCATTAGTATTTTTGTATCCTTTGGGTAAAGACCTAGTAGTGCAATTGCTGGATCATAAGGTAGTTCTATTTTTTAACTTTTTGAGGAACATCCATACTATTTTCCAGAGTGGCTGCACCAGTTTGCATTCCCACCAACAGTGCAAGAGGTTTCCCCTTTCTCCACATCCTCACCAATACCTGTTGTTTCTTCTGTTTTGATTTTTACCATTCAGACAGGTGTGAGGTGATAACTCATTGTAGTTTTAATTTGTATTTCCCTGATGATCAGTGATGTTGAGCATCTTTTCATAAGTTCTTCATACTAACACTTTATCAGATATGCCATTTGCAAATATTTTCTCCCAAATATCTTCTGTAGGTTGCCTTTTTGTTTTGTTGATTGTTTCCTTCACTGTGCAGAAGCTTATTATCTTGATGAACTCCCAATAATTTATTTATTTATTTATTTATTTATTTTGTTTCCTTTCCTCTGGAGACATATTTAAAAATAAGTTGCTATGGCCAATGTCAAACACATTGCTGTCTGTGTTCCCTAAGATTTTTATGGTTTCAGGTCTCACATTTAAATCTTTACTGCATTTTAAATTTGCTTTAGTGTATGGTGTAAGAAAGTGGTTCAGTTTCATTCTTTTGCACATTGCTGTCAAGTTTCCCCATACCATTTGTTGAAGAGATTGTCTTTTCCCATTGAATATTCTTCTCTGCTTTGTTGAAGATTAATAGACCATATAGTTATGGGTTCACTTTTGGGTTTTCTATTCTGTTCTACTGATCTATGTGTCTGTTTTTGTGGCAGTACCATACGTTTTTATCACTACAGCTTAGTAATATAACTTGAAGTTCAAAACTGTGATGCCTTCAGCTTTGTTTTTTTTTATTTGGGGTCTGTTGTGGTTCCATACACATTTTAGGATTTTTCTAGCTCTGTGAAAAATGCTGTTAGTATTTTGATAGGGATCTCATTGAATATGTAGATTTGCTTTGGAGAGTATAGACATTTTAACAATATTTGTTCTTCCAATCTACAAACATGGAATGTTTTTCCATTTCTTGTGTCATCTTCAACTTCTTTCCACAGTGTTTTATTGTTTTCATAGTATAGGTCTTTCACATCTTTGGTTATATTTATTCCTTATTCCTTTTGGTATAACTGTAAATGGGATTAATTCCTTAATTTCTCTGTTTTTTTTTTCCATTATTGTTGTCTAAAAATGCAACAGGTTTTTGTACATTGATTTTGTGCTTGTGACTACTAAACTTGTCTTATCAGTTCTAACAGGATTTTTTTTTTTTTTTGGTGGAGTCTTTCAGGTTTTCGACATAAAGCATCATGTTGTCTATGAATAATGAAAGTTTGACATTGTCCTTGCTGATTTGGATAACTTTTATTTCTTCATGTTGTCTGATTGCTGTGGCCAGGACTTCTAGTACTATGTTAAATAACAGTGGTAAGAGTGGACATCCCTGTCTGTTCCTGACTGTAAAGGAAAAGCTCTCAGTTTTTCCCCATTGAGGATGATATTAGCTGTGGGTTTTTCATGGATAGTATTTATTAGGTCGAGGTATGTTCCCTCTAAAACATGGTTTGTTGAGGTTTTTTAATCATAAATGGATGTTATAGTTTATCAAATTCTTCTTCTGTGTCTATTGAAATGATTGCATAGTTCTTATCCTTTCTTTTATTAATGTGCTGTATCTTGTTGATTGATTTGTGTATATTGAACCCCCATTGCAGCCCAGGAATAAATCCCACTTGATTATGGTGAATGATTTTTTTAATGTGTTACTGGATTGAGTTTGCTAGTATTTATTGAGAATTTTTGCATCCATATTCATCAGGCATATTGATTTGTAGTTGTCTTTTGTAGTGGTGTGCTTATCTGGTTTTGGTATCAGAGTAATACTGGCCTTATAGAATTTTTTTCAAAGTTTTCCTTCCTTTTCTATATTTTGGAATACCTGAGAAGAATAGGTACTAACTCTTTTTTAAATGTTTGGTAGAATTTGCCTGTGAAGCCATCTGGCTCTGGACTTTGGTATATTGGGAGTCTTTTGACTATTGATTCCATTTCTTTGCTGGTTATCAGTCTGTTCAAGTTTTTTTATTTATTTCTCTTTTAGTTTTAGTAGTTTATATGTTTCTAGGAATTTATACATTTCTTCCAGGTTATCCAGTTTGCTGGCATTTCATTTTTCATAATATTCTCTTATAATTGCATTTCTGTGGTATGGTTGTTATTTCCCCTCTTTTATTCATTATTTTATTTATGTGGGTCCTTTTCTTTTTGATAAGTTTGGTTAGAAGTTTATTGATTTTATCAATCTCTTCAAAGAAACAGCTCTTGATCTTATCGATCCATTCTATTGTTTTTCTGTTTTTATGACATTTATTTCTGCTCTAATCTTCATTATTTCCCATCTTCTGCTGACTTTAGGCTTCATTGTTTTCTTTTTCTAGCTCCTTTATGTGTAAGGTTAGGTTGCTTATTTGGGACTTTTCTTGCTTCTTGAGATAGTTGCCTGTATGGCTATATACTTCCCTCTTAGGACCACTTTTGCTGCATTCTGAAGGTTCTGGACTATTGTGTTTTTATTTAAATTTGATCCTATTATGTTTGTTATTTTATTTTATTTTTTTAGAGAGGGGGAGTATGAGAGGGTCAGAGAGAAAATCTTAAGCAGGTTCCATGTCCAGCATGAAGCCTGAGATGGGGATGAATGTCAAAAACCTGAGATCATGACCTGAGCCGAAATCAAGATTTGGACACTTAACTGAGTGAGCCACCCAAGTGCCCCCATTAAATTTGTTATTAAAAGTTTTATATAATTGAGTTCTGCTGTGTTGGTGCATAAATATTTATAATTGTTATATCTTCTTGTTGCTTTGTCCCTTTTATTATGATATACTGTCCTTCTTTGTCTCTTGTTACAATCTTTGTTTTAAAGTCTAGTTTTTCGGTATAAATATTGCTACTCTGGCTTTCTTTTGACATCCTTTTGTGTAAGAAATGTTTCTGTATCCCTTAACTTTCAATCTGCAGATGTCTTTAGGTCTAAAACGAGCCTCTTATAGGGAGCATATACATGGGTCTTTTTTTTTTAAAGATTTATTTATTTATTTATTCATGAGAGACACAGAGAGAAAGAAACACAGGCAGAGGGAGAAGCAGGCTTCACACAGGGAGCCCAATGTGGGACTCGATCTGGGGTCTCCAGGATCGTCCCCTGGGCTGAAGGCGGCACTAAACTGCTGAGCCACCTGGGCTGCCCGGGTCTTGTTTTTTAATCCGTTCTGACACTCTATATCTGTTAATTGGAGCACTTAGTCCATTTACATTTTAATGAATTACTGATAGATATGTATTGATTACAATATGTCTTATTTTGTCATTGTTTCTAGAGATTTTTCTGATCTTCTCTTGTCTATGTGATTTTTGGTCTTTCCTTTGCACTCAAAGAGTCTTCAATATTTCTTGCAGGGCTGGTTTGGTGGTTATGAACTCTTTTAGTTTTTGTTTGTCTAGGAAATTCCTTAACTCTCCTATTTTGAATGTTAGCTTTGCTGAATAAAGTATCCTTGGCTGCATATTTTTCCCATTCAGCACATTGATCATATCATGCCACTACCTTCTGGATTGCCAAGTTTCTTTTGAAAAATCTCTAGCCAGCCTATGCTTTTACTTTGTCAGTTATGGACTTCTTCTCTCTTTCTGATTTTGACTTTTTTCTTATTACTTATATTTTGCAAATTTAACTACAATATATCTTTGTGATGGCTTGTTTTTATAGAATTTCATCAGAGTTCTCTGCCTCTTGGATCTGGATGTCTATTTCCTTCCCCATATTAGGAAATTTCTCAGCTATTATTTCTTGAAATAAATTTTCTGCCCTCTTTTCTCTCTTTTCTTCTTCTGGCACTCCTATAATATGAATTTTATTACACTTGAAGGAGTTACTGAGTTCCCTAAGTCTAGTCTCATGTTGCACAATTCTTTCTCTCTTTTGTTCAGCTTCATTATTTTCCATTATTTTGTCTACTGGGTCGCTAATTCATTCCTCTCCTTTCCCCAGCCTACTGTTTATTGCATCAAGCCTGTTTCCAATCTCATTTATTGCATTCATTATCTCCATCTCATTTGTCTCTATGGTAAGTGTCTCATTGATCTCCTCTATTCATTTATTTGTATGGTAAGTGTCTCATTGATGTCTTCTATTCTTTTTGAAAGCCCAGTAAGTATCCTAATGATTATTGCTTTAATTTCTCCATCAGGCATTTTACTTATATCTGTGTCACTTAGATCTCTGGCCATGGTCTTACTTTTTCCTTTCATTTGGGATAAATTCCTCCATCTTGGTATTTTGTCTAAGTCTCCACCTTCTTCCATGTGTTAGAAAAACTGTTAGAAAGCTCTCCTGAGAGTAATGGCCTTATAAAGAAAATGTCATGTAAGTGCCCAGGGCCTGGTGCTTCAGGGAGTTTTTCCATTGTGCATTGTGTGCACCTACTATTGTATTTTCATTGCTCTATTCCTCAGGCCAGTCATCTACAGAAGCTCTGCTGGACTTCTGTGGGCAATGTTTGGTCCCTAGCCTGAATGTGGCAAGTTTTAACTAGGTGTGCTCTGATTGGCTTGTGAAATGAGACCTGACACCATTTCCACCAGAACTGAGGCCCTATAGAACTCTCTGGTCAGGAGATGTGGTGTGATCAGGGGTTTGTACTGGTCTTCTGGAAAAGGAGCCTTCTGTTCTGAGACTGTGGTAAGCTTGACTGAGAAGGGCAGTCCTGAAAGCATTTATGTTGAGGGTTAGGGGAGGGAAATGGCACTGGCCAGCTCCGATGTTTCCTGAGAGGCATCTCAGTGAATGCTGCCTCTCAAGGACACACTCCACGAAGAGTGAATAATTTTCCCCACTGTGTGCCCCAGTCATTCTTCAGATTGTTGTTTCCATGCCTTCTGCCCCCTTGGTTGTTTGCCTGCCTTCTCCCTAGGAAGAGCATAGTGCTCTCTGGGGTCTATCCCAGGCAAGCTTACTAACTTTAAAACCCCAGGCTTTAAGTTCTGCTGGTTGTGAGCACTTATGAAATTCAGCCCCTCTCACTTTCCAAGCCAATGGCTTTGGGGAAACACCCTTCTTGTGTGTTACCTTGTGTGCTCTTCTGTCCTTCATCCTTCTCCACAACCACAGCTCCCTCCCTTCCACATGTCTCCACATTTCCCACCTTCTTTGATATGGCTTCTCTCCTTTTAGTTGTGGAGTTTATTCTTTCAGTCTTCAGATTGACTTCTGAGGTCTTTAGGATGATTTGATAGTTTTCTAGTTGTGTTCATGGGATGAGACCATCCTAGGGCCTTTCTACTCCTCAGCCGTCTTCCTCTTTTCTCTCAGGAACTGTGGGGAATCACCAGGAGGAGGAAGCTTCAGATCCTGGCCACTGCAAGTGTCCAGACTGCCTTAAGGAGTTGCATCATAGAATGCCAACTCCACCAACCCTCTCCCCATGAAGTCATGCACTCCATTTGATTTTTTTGTTTGACTTAGAAAAATCAACTAGATTGTGGTAGATGATGATAAACTACCACAAATTTTACCAAATGGCAGTTTCAATCACAAGTGCTATGTTAGAAGTAGTATATTTTCTGGAACAGAACAATATAGCCTTAACACTTGCTATATAACTACTGACCTGGAGAATCCATTCATCTCAAACTTCAACAGTAATGAGAATCAAAAGCAATAGATATACTGCTGCCACAATAAAGTCTCACTCAAGAGTGTCCCTAAAGGACAGTGGAAGAAGGATATCTTTCTAGATGGGATGGTTGAAACAGATGCCTTTGCTTGCTCATTTTGTATGGAGAAAGAAGTAGAAAGGTTTGTGGTTTTGATTTATAGACTCCTGAATAATGACAATTGGCTTGGTACATTGTCAGTGACATAGAAGGAATATAATTAGAAAATGGAATGAGAAGTCTGAGAAAGAGGCATGTGGATAGTAAGAGAGTGACAAAGTTGATTTTTTTCTCTTTTTCTCTAGAGGTCAATGACCTCTAGAAGAGGAACTCTGAAACTAAGGAGTCAGGATTCCACACTCTGTAGAAGTCAGCCAACTTCACTTTCAGCCACCTCAATTCTGTCAGATAGGTATACGTATAAATAGATTTGCCATGGTGGCAACTGGTGATGATCATACATGAGCTCAATAGCATCGGTTCCCTTTTATCAAGGATGTTCTAGATATTGATACCACAGACTTTATTGCAGATTGTCAGTAACTGAGACTGATGCCCTGTACTTAGTGTGTACTACCTTTTAATGAGTTAAATCAGTCACTTTGCAATAGATAGATTACCTTGGGGCAATATTTTTTACTCTCAAGTGTCAATGATTTGTCCTTAATACAGAACTGGTCTTCTCTACAGATGTAAGTTTCCCTTCCTGGCCTTGATGTGTCTCCCATCCAAACATTTACAAATGTTTAGTCATTTGGCATGGTCATTCATATAATGTTGATTCAGATTAAGAGATTCATTTTACAGCACAAAGATGTGACTATGAGTATATGATCGTGGTTTCTACTGGTCTTAAAGTGGATCCTGCATATCTAAATGAATTGGCCTAAGAGTGAAATAGCCTGTTAAAGGCTCAGCTGAGGCACCAGTTTGGGGTATCAATCTGTAGATACATGGTATGTTGCCAACTCCTGATAAATAGTGACATTTAACATTCTAATAGCTAGAGAATCTGGGAACTGGGATATGGAAGTTGTATTGGTTCCTCTTATTATAACTTTAAAAAATTAACTTGAAAAATTTGTTTCTGCCTCCCCCATTACCTTACACTCCACTAGATTAGAGGTCCTTGCTCCCACTGGCAAAATACTTCTTCCAGAGAACATGGTAGGAGTTCCACAGAAATTGAAATTATGAGTACTGCTTGGTCACTTGGGACTCCTCCTTCCAGTCAACCATTAAACAAACAAACAAACAAGCAAACAAACAGAATAGCAGTTACTATATTGAGGAGGATAATATCCAGTTGCCATAAGGAGCCATAAGCTCCATGATGGGGGAATATAAGAATACATCTGAAAACTGAGGAATTTACTGGGACTTCTCTTGGTTTTGCTAACCATGTAGTAATTGTAGATGGGCAAATGAAACAATCACAGAAAGACAATGGCAGGGCAAATATAGGTCATAACTTTTGGGAAGAAGATCTGAGCCATCCACATTGGTGGTCAATCTCTCTCTTTTTTTTTTTTTTGGTGGTCAATTTTGACTAGACAAAATAAAGCCCAAGAATGAGGGAAATTTAGTATAGGCAGTGAAAAAAAAGGTAACAAATATTAATCATCACCTGGGGGGACATCTGCTATTGCTGGAGAAGAAACTATTTGATTTCTTTTTCTATTAATTGATTTGTATTATTTCCTTTAAGAGTTGGGTTACCACTTTGAAGAGGCTCTGTGACTGATTAGCCTTAATATGGTTGAGTGGTACAGTT
Source organism: Nyctereutes procyonoides (assembly GCF_905146905.1). NCBI lineage: Eukaryota > Metazoa > Chordata > Mammalia > Carnivora > Canidae > Nyctereutes > Nyctereutes procyonoides. The sequence goes on from NW_026575121.1 coordinate 22,557,106, forward strand.
AATTAACTGCATCAGACACCTTTTGGTACAATGTAAACCCTGAGGCTTTTACTTCCTCCTAGCACTGCTGAGGCAACTATTTAAAGTAGTCATCTGAGAAGCTTTGGAGATAAAAAGCATAGTGTCTCAGCCTGAGACTTTTACTGCCTATTATTTCTAGCCCCAGAAATTCTCACCTCTTTTATCTATGTGGAATGCCTCTGGGAATCCACTTAGTACCAACACATATGCAGCCCTAAACATTAGGGGCTTCATTGTCCTTAGCCACTAGGGAAATAAAAACAACAGGTAAATATTTCCCCTGTGTCCCCAAGGGGAATTATTTTAAGATGTATTTTAAAGATCTAAGGAAGGTCAAGCCCTAGTCACCCTTAGCAGTGGTAAACCATACTATATTTTTTGATTAGTTGTCTGTCTTTCTATCTTCCAATCTCCCAAATGTTCGTTGAACCAAAATAATTACTAAATGCTATGCTCCTACACTTCAATTTTCTTCTATCTTGCATACAAAAGAAATTACACATATTGCCTGCTTTCTAAGTGTCTGTGACTTCTACTTTGAGCCACTGTACAAATTTTAATACCATTTATATAGCCTGTAAGAATCATACATAAGGGAATGATTGTTAACTGTCAGATCACAATGTATTTCTAATCATATTCCATCAGTGATACATGTTTTACATTGTTAAGACATCCTGTCTGAAAAACAAAACTCTGGAATGGAATGTAAAAAGCCCATTCTTTTAGATGGTTTGAATTATTCATGAATACAGCACCTTGTCGGCACTTAGGATGTAATCAAAATATAAATGATGCATGTGCATGTCGTGTACAAATTCCATACTGGATATTTCTGAATTATATACAAGTATCACTATCTTTTTAAATAGGAAAGTAAATTTTCAACTATCTAAGATAGTTTCATTAATTCAAGTATTTTTGTATTTAAATTCATCTATCAAAGTCTTAAATATAAACCATTCAAATGACTCCATTAAAAACTCAAGTACACTATTAAGTGCATAATGAACTACTTCACACCCTTTCAGAAGAATTTTGATATACTATTTTTGTATTTTTTGATAGGCTTTCATGAGATTTCTTGAAATTTTACTTTATATAAATAGATCACCCAAAAGAATGCACTACTCTATTTCACTATGTCTAGGAAATTTAAACAAAAGAATGTGGTACTTGGATCGTGATACATGAGGACATAATTGTACAATAACTTATTCTGTAACTAATAAGTAGTGTTTATTATAAAAGCATACTATGCAGTGCAACTAGTAAGTAGATTTTATGAATATATGAACCTAAACTCCATTACCCAAATCTGTATCAATTTTGAAACTAGATAAGCATGTAAAATATGAAATGAGATGTGTATGTATTTCTACATATGCATGTATACATATATATATGTATATGCACGTATCTGTGGATAGATAGATAGATAGATGATAGATAGATAGATAGATAGATAGATAGATAGATAGATAGATGATAGATAGATAATGAGCTCAATATTATATGGAATAAAGAACTACTTGACAAAATAGTTGCTTTTAAGCAGCATAGGGACAGATAAGGAGAACTGATTACCATCTGGGAAAAAAAGAAAAAAATGATAAAGGAAGTGATAACTGATGCTAAGATAACTAGAATAAGAGCTCATGATTTCTGTATTTAGATATTAATTCAAATATGTTTATTAGAATTTCTTTATGCAATGTATGATGTATACATAGAGTATGTCATGAAGAAGACACATAATATCTCTGACCTTATACAGAAGCTTCAAGAATAAGACTGTTGGGACGGGTCAAATTATAAATAATTTACTTATAAGAGACATAACATAAATGTAAGTATCCAAAAATATCGAAAATGAAAAGATGGAAAAATACATACTCTGCAAACAGCAACCAAAAGAAAGCTGAGATAGCTATATTAATCATGATAAAAGTAGACTTTAAAGAAGCATTATTAGAGATAGAGGGGGATGCTTCATAATGATTAAAAAGGTTTGCCCAGGAAAATAAGTTTAAATTTGCATGCAGCTAATTTCATGCTTTTAAAATATATCAGGTAAAAATAGCCATTTCTGAAAGCTTGAATAGACAATTCCACAACTATTGTGAAACATTTTCAGTACTTCTCTAAGGACTTCATAGAGTAAGTAGACCTAAAATTATTATAGACAGAAGATTGACCAACATGATTTACAAGCTCAACCTAATTGACACATATAGAATAACGCATCCAACAACTGGAGAAAACACTGTTTTCAAATGCACCTAAAAATTACCAAAATTGACGATATACTGAATCATAGACTAACATTTCAACAAATTACTAAGGGACTTAAATTATATAAAATAAGATCCCTGATCACAGTGGAACTAAAAACAAATAATAATTTCAAAATATGCCTAGAAATATTTGAAAAGTAGGCAATACCTTTCTAGTGTGAATAGTGAAGTGCCTAGATATTTGATTAAAAGTTATTTCTGGGTGTGTTTGTTAGAGGGTGTTTCTGGGTGAGATTAGTATTTGCATTGGTATATTAAGTAAAAAAGACTGCTCTCCTCAGTATGAGTGGGCATCAGTTAATCTGTTGCAGTTCTGAACAAAGTGAAAAAGTGGAGAAAGAGAATTTGCTCTCTCTCTCTGATTGTGTGAGCTGAGCCATCAATCTTCTTCTGTCTTGAAACTGGGACTTACACCAATGGCATTGGGATTTTCAGAACTATACCATCAACTTCCCTGGGTTTCCAGCCTGCAGATAGCATTTTATACACATAATCTAAAGATACATTGTACTATTATATTATATATAATTATTATGTAATATATTTGATATTGTTATGTTAATATTAGTATATTAGATATTATCATATATATGTTTTCCCTCCAAATATCTCTAATACACAGGGAGCAAATGCCATTGGAAATTAAATTTAATGACAATTACAACGTAGAGTCACTTGTGCTGGGATTAACCACTTTTATTCTTTTTTACTCTCATTCCACAACCTATTGCCCAGTTATGTATAGTTCCTCTTTTAAGTCTCATCTGCTCCATTATTTCTAAGGCCACAAATCATCTCAGGTCTTAATTATCTCTACCTTACCGAAAACTGCTGAAAAGTAATTCCCATTATGCTCATTCATCTTAGACATAGCTGCCAATATAATCTTTCTGTGGTAGTGTTTGTACATGGCTTCTCTATTTGTAAATACAAGTAAACTTAAATTCATCTCCAATTTGTATTGTGCAAGTATCATGTGATATTTCCTTCATATACCTAGATTCATCCAATACCCACTGTGCTCCCCCTTCTAACATTCCTTCTGGGTTAATGGCTCCTCTTCTCTGTTAACATTTTGTCCGTACTTTCCATTTTTATTTCACCTGTTACCTTCTCAAGAAACTTTGACTAGTTACTTCCAAACATCTCTGATCTTCCAATTCTTTAACTCCTTGAATAAGCAAGCGCATTTTAAAATTTTTGACAGTGTTTGAATGCTACCACAGAATGATTTGGTTATTCCTCTCATAATCTATTTTATTTTATTGTATTATTTATTTATTTTTTAATTTATTTATTTATTCAGAGAGAGCGAGAGTGAGGCAGAGACACAGGCAGAGGGAGAAGCAGGCTCCATGCAGGGAGCCCGACATGGGACTCGACCCCGGGTCTCCAGGATCACACCCCGGGCTGCAGGCTGTGCTAAACCGCTGCACCACGGGGGCTGCCCCTCATAATCTATTTTACTGCAACTTTAATTTGATTAAATGATATTTTACTTATCTTTGTATCATTTTAGGATATAATACATGAGGAAGTACATGGAAATGTCTAAAGATAAAACTGTGCAGAAATTTATCTTGTCTTGTTTTGACATATTGAAGGCCACTTAATTTTTTTTTATTGAGGGTAAGGTTCAATGAAAGCTGGCATTTAACCCTTATAAATACATGTGTAAAGACAAAAATATTTGGAATGAATAGATCTGTACCATTTGAAATACTATAAATTGAGTTTTAATTTTGAATTACTACACATAAGACAGTTACATTATTTTACTTAAACTATTTTTTTTTTTTACCATTTGGAATTCATTTTCTTAGGGCCAAATCAAACCTGAGAATGTCTTGCATGAAATGTAACTCAATGAAATAAAAGCTTCTCTAGAAAAATTCTAAATGTATTTTAGACTACTGGAGGCTCCCTTCTCCTTTGGCTCCAGTAATTCAGTGAATTTGATTAACTGCCCCATATAACACTTGTAGTGTCTTGCTTTAATTTCCTGAGAACTTATATAGTGTAGGTGAATATTAGAAGTTTGAAACAGGTTAGAAATTGTATGTTCTAATGATTCAAAGTCCACCTAAATGTTTTAAATGAATTATAATTTCATTATAGAACAATAAATTTCAAGTATTGAACACTTCCTCCGTTTATATTTAATCAGAGAAGCTATAAATTTTAGTTTTTAATCCTAAGGCTCTCCAAGTATCTTTTATGTAGAATATATTTATAAGAAAAAAATACCATTTACTTCTAATAAAGCATTTACACATATTCATTAGCTTCTACAAAAGGACTATTAGGAATATTTTTTATTAACTCTTGAATCATCAGTCTGAAACTATTATTTAAAAAAATAACTGAACAATAGATATATAAAATGCAGGTTCTTAAAGTTTGAAATTACAGAATAATATAGTGATGGAACTAAGGTGGTCAAAAGGATCTAAATTAATAAACTTGTTTATTTTTTATTTTTGAGAGACTAAAAACAATTCTTACTATCATTCTAGAAATAATAAAAAATATATTCCTAAGTAAAGCTTTGTTAATTTTAATAAAATGCTCTTTTGTTTTCCTGCTGAATAATTTATTTTCAATTAATTTTATTTACTCCACTTGATGAACAGGAATTCTCCATGCAAAAAAGAAATTTTATTTATAAAGTAAAACAGTCAATATTAGGTATTTGATATATTTAACTATGGTGATTCATTAAAACTGTTTCCAAAGAAAGTTAAAAAAAAAAACAAATCATTAAACATCTCATTTTTAAAATGTCATCAAACCTACTTTAGATTTAATTGTTCTAAGAGCTTTAATTCTGCCACAAAATGTTTTGAGGGTTATCTCCCAGAAATAAATTTCAATTAAGTTGAAAGCAAACATTTGTCTCCAAACACTACTCTATTTCTTAAGAGAATAATACATTATCATGGAAAGTAAGACAAGAGTAAAAGAAAAGAGAAAAAGTAAAGCATAAAACTAATGTCTTCCAATTTAGACAAATGAGGATTGTTTTCATGGGAAAAAATGGGAAATGGCAGCTATAATATGTAATGAATTGAGAAATGGTTTTTGTAATGAATCTGGAGAAATGGTTTTTCAAAATCTTTCTACTTTGTTTTCTCTATCAGACTTCATTATAGTTCCATATACTCAACTGAATGATAGGAAACAATGCTCCATGACCAAAAGTGACACGGTGTAAATCTGAATATAGATGGTAGAAAACATGATCTGAAATCTCCCGGATGCTCATTTCAAGTGTGTAAAAACAGTAAAAAAATCAAGTTAAAAATACATGAAAAAATATGACTGTGCTAACTAAATATATAGCCAGATGTCTGCTAACAGTTAATTTATCTAAGTGTCCTGCTTGCTTATCCCTAAACCATAGAACAAGTTGCAACTGGAGTGGTATCTGTCAAAGGGACATCATGTTTCTCATGACTCTTACTGGAAACTGTTTATTTATGCAGAAAGTACCCAGAGATAAAGCATGTCACCAAGCTCCTTTTTCCCTTTCAGATAACTGAAGATCGGAACTTATGAAATAGAGAATTTAAATGTTGTTTAAATAAACAATAAGAGGTACAAACACATGGAAATTATTATTTGTTCATTAGTTCTTAAGGTAGTAGGAAAACTAGTACATAGATGAGCAATATTAAAAAAAAAACTGCTAAAAGGAAGAGAGAGTACATAATAATTCTAAATTGGATAAAATATCCTGTAACAGTAATCATGAAAGTTTTATATAATGACTTGTAATTTGAATAATCTTAAAGTAATTGTTCTGAGTTCTATTAAGTAAAACATGAAAAATTAATAAGAAGATTAATTTAAAAGAAAATAAAGCTGACAGAAATAAAAGAAGGTGGATAATGAAACTTCAAATCTTTCAGTGCAAACTGTCTAAAGATAATAAATACACTAATACTGTAAATAAATATATCTATGTAAAGACACAATTATTCTATACATAAATTGACTCACTATATGGTCAGAGACTTGGTAGAAGCAAAACTGAAAGACTGTAATGAGTACAGCTACACAAAGTTATGTGAATGGGCTTCTCAGAATAAACACAGTTTGATAACATGTATTGCTATGAATGCTACCACAGTGTACTCACTAAAAAGGTTCTCAGGAATCAGGTGGACACTGTGACCACCAGTAGACCATGCAGTCAGCCTCTTTCCTCAGCCGTACTTGTTGCTACCTCAATAGGCTGGTGACCCAAGTGGCTGATGAACCATGGGCCAAGGATGATGCATAGTTGCAACAACAGAAATTTCTCAGAGCCATGTTGTGGCCCAAACTTGAGTTCCCAACTGGTTAATAGCGGGGGACTCTCCTTTGTCTCTGGTAGATATTAGTCTGCAGGTTGTAAATTTGCCACAACTCATAAATTAAAGGCAATGGTTTTCCCTTAGTATTAGAGATACAAATTCTAGAAACATTTATCTTCTCAATAAGGCATGTTCTTTCCCATCATTCTTTGACTTACCTTATACTGCATTCATCTTCTTGGTATTCCATATAATATTGTTTCTAATTCTGCAGCAAACAAAGTAATGCAATATACACTAACACAGACTGGGTTTATCATGCTCCATATTACTCAGAAACAATTGGATTTACTGCTTGTGGGTAGCTTTTTGAAGATTCAGTTAAAGAGCCAGCTGTTGGCATAAAACCTTAAAGTTTTATTATTTTTTTAAAAGATTTCATTTATTTATTCATCACACACACACACACACACACACACACACACACAGGTAGAGACAAAGGCAGAGGGAGAAGCAGGCTCCATGGCGGAAGCCTGATTTGGGACTCGATCCTGGGACTCCAGGATCACGCCCTGGGCCAAAGGCAAGCACTAAACCACTGAGCCACCCAGGCCTCCCTAACCTTAAAGTTTTAGATGCTTTCTTACAGAATATAGTATTGTGCTTTGAACCAGCAACCCATATATACTTCTGTTTCTTCCCATTGCCAGAGTATCTGGCTAAGGGGATCAAAGAAAAGTTGGGAATGCACCTGGCTCAATAACAAAGTTTTGTCTTTGTTATCTTCACCCAGGAATCTGCTGGTTTTCAGGACCTAAACCCAAGGGAAAAATGTCTCCACTTGGCGACCTAGTTTAAAAGTATAAACTGAAAATTGAGGTAGCCCAACCTTTTGGATAGAATTCCTTATTCTACTGGAGAAAAAATAACTTGTTGGTCATAGTAATTGAGATAATATGAATATATATTAGAATTTCTATTACATAATATGTCGTGGAGGTTATGTGCAAGATCCAGGGAATTCCCTAGTCCTCTCTAGTACTGCTCTATTAATTGGATGGTGTTAAAGGAAGATTACAGAAACCCCACACAGGCAAGTCCACTAAGATTTCAGATACTTTGGAAACAGAAGGGAACAAATTCCAGCTACTTAGGTCCTCCCAAGGGTAAAAGGACCCAAATAAATGGTTGCAAAAGGTAGCTATAAGTACCAAATAGGCCTTGTGACCAACTAACAAAATGAATATTGAAGGAGCTTCTCATGTTTCCTTTGTTTCTTTCCAAATTATGTCTGTTTATATATATTGATTTATTTTTCCTCACTTAAACTTTTATGTTGATGATTATCACTATAATTTAGCGCATAGCTTATAGTATATGCAGTTCAGAATATAATTATATTTAAGGAGAAGAGAACATCATGCAAGAATGGAAACAGTGAGTAGAGTTTGGTCTCCTTATTTACAGAGAGAATGAGTAGATTTTAATATGTATAACATTGAGGGGTTTTGCTATAATTGTGTCACAAGCAGTAATAAAGAGTATTCTATGCATCTTTGAATTTTCAATATTTTAACAATTGGCTGACAGCTTTTTTTTTTTTTGGAAGAAAATTATCTATTTCATTAAAACTGGAAAAAGCATTACATGTGCCTAAAATTTTTTTAAAAAAGAGAAAACCAGAGAGATACCTTGGAAAATATGAAAATATTTCAGATGTCAGAAAAGCAAAACAAGTGAAAATTTTGAAATTTTATACTTGATATTCTTGATTTAGTACTACAAAAATTATTTTTAGTTTCATGTTGGTAATTTGTACTATTATCTTCTTTGGTATATCCTTATAAAATATTTTTTTCTTAGCCTTTAAGTTTTTTTTATAATCAATGTCCAACACTTGTTATATAAAATTATCTATTCATTTTCCCAAACACTTAGAGGAAGTTAGATATTAAGAAATATTATAAATTCTGTGTGTCTCAGACATGTGTGTCTCAGACATTTCTATAGCTTAGGTTTTAAAAAATGTGAATGAGGGATGCCTGGGTGGCTCAGCGGTTGAGTGTCTGCCTTCAGCCCAAGGCATGATCCTGGAGTCCCAGGATCGAATCCCACATCAGGCTCCCTGCATGGAGCCTGCTTCTCTTTCTGCCTGTGTCTCTGCATCTCTCTCTCTCTGGGTCTCTCATGAATAAATAAATAAAATCTTTTTAAAAAATGTGAATGATTCTGAAACAAAACGGTTGATTAGGTGTTAAAACTACTCTGGACTTGCATGTAAAACTAATTGAAAAATGAAAGTTACTAAAATTTTTTCTAGAGTTTTTTACAGAAAGTTCTATCTATTTATATATGTATCCACCTATTGACTGATATTCTAATATTAATTAATTCATTACTAATATTCTTATAAACCTCACCATAGTTTATAGAATTTTTCTCTAGATTATGTGTGAAATAATCAATATTTTTATGATGTACCTAGAAAGGTGAACTAAATATCAATTTACTTAATATTCCCCTAAGGTTATTTTAGCAATATTTTGGCAGACTTTATATTTTGAATATGGGATTTTTAAATTCAAATAGAATATTTGCATATATAAATCACATTCATTTAAGATATAAATCTTGAATATTAAAAATTATTTGAGTTACATATTATATAGACCTCAATGGAATATGAAAATAAAAACAGTAAAATAAATTTAATTTATAATTATTGTGATAAGCAAGTTCTGGGAACTTCTCCAAAAGTTGTTTAAATATTTTAATGCAAAAGAACATTCATGAAACCAAATATTGGCTTTAGAGTATCTATGAACATTTACCATAAACTATATCTAAAATTTAAATACAGTTAACCAAATTTTGACATTTATTTATTTATTTAGTACGAATTTTATTTATTTATTTGTGAGAAACATGCAGAGACATAGGCAGAGGGATAAGAAGGCTCCCTACGGGGAACCCCACGTGGAACTCAATCCCAGGACCTGGGGATCATCACCTGAGCCAAAGGCAGATGCTCAACCTCTAAGCCAACCTAGGTGTCCCTTGACTTCATTTTAATGATGTGTGCACGATCTGTTTTAGGTAACACAGTGTAGCTAGGAGTAATACTAGAGCAGGAAATTTTATGTTCAGATACAAATTAGGAATACTCAAGGTAAGGAAGTATTTAGTATTCCCTCCAGATTCCTTCTAGGTCCTCTTTCTTTTCAAACTCAATTAATATTGCCCATAACAATACCTCAAAGCCAATAATTTAAAATCAAAAGAAGGGGAATCACATTAATTTTCTCTCCTTTTGTGAATTCCATTTTCTTTATTTCCATTTTATTTTCTCCTATTCTTCTTTGAACATGCCTTAGGCATGCTAAAGTGATCTTTAAATGTAAATTAAAAGAGAACATGCTTGTACTTACATAAAATTTTAGTGTGATAATTTAAAATGTGTAGCAATAGAAATGAAGATTTATGTATAACTATCATAGTGTTGGCCTTCTGTAAGAATGTGACATGTGTCTGTAATTCCTTTAACTTGGATTAACTAATACAAGTAATATAAGGAATATATGTATGTCAATAAAAAACAGTTTGCTTTTGGCTTTGGAATTATCAAGGGGAATACTTGATTTCTTTTTTGTATTTATTAATGTGAAATGACCCATGTTTTTCTATATAAAGTACTCTGTGTTGAAATACATAACTTGCTTACTTATCATAGCCCCTTGAGAGAAGCTTATTGCCATCATGAGAATTTAAAGAGACTCAGAAAAGCCTAGTGAATGTGTTAGTCACATAGTTAGTGAGTACTGATACAGGCTGCATGTAAACAGTGTTTACCATAGTTTCTTACAGGAAAGGCTTCATGGAGAGGAACTGCATACCATTTGAAGATAAGAAAGGAGGAGGGCACTATGCCTAGCTAAGTGAACATCCTCAGTAAATTCATGAATTGACATGAAATTTGAATGAGAACAGAACAATCTGGGAAAATAAAATCAATTTCCAAATTTGCATTTCTTCTAATTTCCCTACAAAAACAATATATTTTGTTTCTGTTTTGGAGGCTGGTAGCAGTAACAGGAAAGAAGAAATTTTAACATTCAAATGAGATGGTAAGTCCAACCTAAATGTCCCTGGCAAAGAGGAAACACCTACACAAATCCTTATTAAAATTTACACTTACCATAGAAAGTAGACATATGTCAACTCAAAAATAAATCCAATTTGAATGTGGAATGTTCTTTCAAGTAGGATAAAATGCAATTATATGAAAAATTTCTCCACCCTTGACCCTGTATCAAAGATCAGCCCAAATCATTTGTGAAGTATCCCAGAAGTGTAAATGAAGCCACAGTCTTACTGTTACAATCAGAGCAGAGACTATCATCTATAATTAAATTATGGATTATGATAACTTTATTACCCATCAACTTGGCATTAAACAGCATGAATCACAGCATGGGGTCTCCATTGGCTAATGCTCCTGGGATGAGGATCCAGATGAGACCATTAGAGCTGAAAATAAAAGCTAGCTTCCAGATTTTTGGCAAGGAGATAATGTCCTTCTGCACTGTTTAAAGGAAATGAGAAGGCCCAGACATAGGCAATAATTTTCCCCTGGGATATATATGTATTTAAAAACATTCCTCAACTTTCTTAGAAACTAAAAAGAAAAAGAAATGATTTAGTTGCCATTGTCTTTTACAAGATATATTTAATATAAAATATGCCCTTAAAGAGGACAGACTCTGGGATGCCTGGGTTGCCCAGTGGTTGAGTGTCTGCTGTTAGCTCAAATCATGATCCCTAAGGTCCTGGGATCAAGTCCCACATGGGGCTCCCTGCAGGGAGTTTGCTTCTCACTCAGCCTGTGTCTCTGCCTCTCTCTCTGTGTCTCTCATGAATAAATAAATAAAATCTTTAAAAAAAAGGGAACAGACATTAAATGATGAACAAGAAGAGAGCTATCCTCATGTCTTACTTCCAAGACATGTGTAGCATGGTATAAATAATATAAGCAAAAAAAAAAAAAAAACATTTATCCCTGAACAAGCCAATCGTTAGTTATTTTTTCTGTTACACATTGTACTATTGAGTTGTTAGTGAAACTCATTAATATATCTTAAAAAATCAAAATATCAAATGCCAATGATTTCTTGCAACTTCTGCCTAAGCATTGTTTTACTATTAATAACTTTTTAATACTTTACAGAATAATTTCTTAATGTCAAAACATTTATTCTCTGTTTTATGTGTTAAATGATTATATAGCTATGTCTTATGATTTACTTACCATTTTAATTGAAGTGAGTGATCATTGCCACTTTAGAGATAGAAAGCTGAAAGAGAAAATTTATACCATAAATACACAAAAGACATAAAACAGATGTTGCACATGGCACTCAAAACAAAGTCTGCTAGTTAGTATGTGTATATTATTACTTCACTGATGCTGTTCATGTGTTCATGGATCATTCAGTTTTGCTTGGTTTGTAACACTCATGGGTGAAATAATGATGTAAAGACTAAAAAAGTATAGATTTCATTTTTTGTTGTGATTGTTGCTCTTTGTTTTTGAGAGTAAATGTTCTGTGTGTATTTATTTTATATATCTAAATATGTGAGAGAGACAAATATTTGAGAAAAGAAAATATATCAGTTTTTACAGATTTTTAAATATTCTATTTAGGATAATCATTTTATATTAAATAATATAAATAAATGCTAAGAGAATAAACTCTTTTATCTTAATCATCAAAGTAAATTTTGTATCATGATGGCTTTTTTAGGATCAATTTATACTGTAAAGGATCTCATAGCTGCTTATATGACACTAGGTAATGTCAAAAAGAAAGATCCAATTTTGAGAGACGTATTATCTGACAGAAATACCATGAGTGCATTAAAATTTCAGTTTCACTCAAACATATTCAAATTCTTGCTGAATTTTATACACTTATTTCTATTGCTTTTGGCCAAGTAATGAAAACTGCAAAATTACTTGTATTACTAAATAATATGATTATGAACTGGTTAAACTGTTTATAGATGCCAAACCAAACCTAGTTGGAGATCTGGTTACAAAATATATTTTGATTAGTTACTTGACTCAGTCTTTCTGTGCTATTTATACTCAACATACACTTTTTCCAATTGTCCTTCAGGAGTCAAGCATCCAGTGCTAGTTGATTTTGATGAAGGTGAGTTACTCTGCATCATCTGGAAGGAAGCTTGTGCTATTCTTAGTTGTTATAACCAGCTGCATTACTGAAAGCAGGGTCTGTCCTTACACATTATAAATGGATAGCTTCAGATAAGAAAAAAGCTATCTTGGTGAATGGTGGCCAGAATTTTGATGTTTCTGTCTAGTAAGTGATAGGGTTATCACTCACATCTCTAGGTGATTTGGGAAGATGTCTGTCTGGAGCAATAGATAAAGACTCATTGTACTGTTGCAGAGGAAAAGAAATCCAAGAGAAGCAAGTGAATTCATTACAAAGTAACAAGTACCATGGTTTTCAAGCTATGGGGGGGGGGGAACCTGTGTGAAAAATTAGCTGTGTTTTCTTTTTGATAAGCGTGTTCTGTATTACTGAAATGTATGTAAGAAATTAGTATAAAAGGGATATATCAAGCTTCTTGTTTATTTCTTTTAATCAAGTAACAAGGTGGCATATTTGGAATAAAGTTGTAAAGTAGCTCAATACAAATGAGAAGATTAACTGTAAATGATATAATATACACAATCTGCTTTATAATAGAATGGAGGTCACAAGTGCTAGAATCAATATTGTGTCCAGAGGATTGTTTCCTCTTTCAATTTATTTAGTTTTATTTAGTAGAATAATTTTAAAGGAACTAATTATCTAATAGCTCCTGGGGATGTTTAAATTGCATAAATAATAGAGATAAGTGTAAGTGTTATTTCTTGACTAAATATCTTCTAAAGTATATAGAGAGGAGTTCATTAGATGAAAATAGAAAATCCAAGCTATGTTGGGAACTGCAACAATAACAAAACTTCTAAGAAAGTAATGTGGTAGGGGCAATTGGGTGGCTGCAGTTGATTAAACATCTGTGTTTGGCTCAGGTAGAGATGCCAAGGTTCTAGGATCCAGCCACCTTAGGCTCCCTGCTCAGCGGGGAGCCTGCTTCTCCTTCTCTCTTTGCCACTCCCCCTGCTTACGCTCTCCTCTCTCAAATACATACATTTTTTTTAAAGTAAGCAATGGGTAAAAATATTACCAAGTTTGTATTTGAACAACTGTGGAATGGCCTCAGGACTCTGATTAGGAGTGCATTTTAGAGATATACTTACTCTGACGATTACAGAAAGGATTATGGTGAATGAAACCATTTATCACAATGTCTGACATAGTAGGTATCCAATGAGTATTAGTTATATTCTTTTGTCTTTCTGGAGATTTTGTAATCATTTCTTCTCATGCTTGCTAACTGTAGTAGGGTAGGGAAATATTCCTAAAGTTTGCTTTGGACAAGGTTCAATTTTGACTCCAGTTGTTATTATTTCAAAAAAATCACGGAAATAAGTAACTGTAACTCTTGGCTTTCTGGAAATACAACCTCTGAAACCCTGATCAAGTTTTTTTTTTTTAATATTGTGAATTAATCTGATCTCAAAGTTAATTAGGCCCCATAAGTGTTAACAGCTGAATCTAGATATGAGCGTTATCATGTAAATGTTTAAGCATTTATATTGTTATTAAGAAGTTCTTTGTCCTTTAAAAATTATTTAAGGGGATTATTGGGTGGCTCAGCCGTTTAGCGCCTGCCTTTGGCCCAGGGCATGATCCTGGAGACCTGGGATCCAGTCCCGCATCAGGCTCCCTGCATGGAGCCTGCTTCTCCCTCTGCCTGTATCTCTGCTTCTCTCTCTCTCTCTCTGTGTCTCTCATGAATAAATAAATAAAATCTTTAAAAAAATAAACATTTTTAAAATAATTTTTATGTTTGTTCTAATGTGAGTGAAGTAAAAAATTCTAAACCTATAAAAGACTGCAGCTACACACATGAAAAATTAGGTGGCATATTTCCTCTTTTTGGGATATTTTCTTTATCCACTTTGTTGCTGGTAGGTTTCTTTATGGCAGGTAATATTTTGTATAACTGAATTAGCCGACCTTCCCATTCACTTATACAGACTATAGTCTAAGAAAATGTGATTTTTCCACAAATCAATTTATTATTTATAATATGTAATTATTAGTGAGCTATCATTAAAGGATGGCATGCAACTGAACGATGTAGTGGAGTAATAAAATTACAGTACCAAATGGAATAAGTGTAGTATATTTCCAGACATTCTCTAGAAACTGTTAAATCTTGGAATAAAACTATAATCTAGGGGCTCTGGGGTGGCTCCCTCTATTAAGCGTTTGCCTTCAAATCATGAGTTTAGAATATCTGGCTCTGGCTGAGCAGAAAGTCTGCCTCTCCCTCTCCTTCTAGCCCCCCAACCCCACCCCTCATTTGTGTTCTCTCTCTTTCTCAAATAAATAAATGAAATTTTTAAACAAAAATAAAGATTAAAAAAAACTGTAATTTGTTTTACTATTTGTAGGTCACTTGTGGAACAATTGCTATTTTTTCTAACGGTTCTGAAATGCAACTTTAAGTCAGCTCTTTGGTGTTCTAAGCCATTAAATATTTAGGATATTTCTGAATTACATAACTTGGAAAAAAGACAGAGTATATATATTCTTCATGATAATTCCTATTTCCTCTATAACTTAGCTATTTATTTTATCTCTATGAGAATTCTGAACAAGTCACACTAATTTTCTACCTATGCAAGTCTTGTTTAGACTTTAAGTCAAGCTATAATTTCACTGTGTTTTTAATAAAGTGAATACATATTCAATTTTTATAAAACTTGCAAAACATATAAAATTAGAAAAGGAAACACAGTCATTCATATCTCTACTATAAAGATAGATCTATGATAACTGAAGGCCATTTAATATATATATATATATTTTATGTAAATGATCATTCTGAATTTACTATTTAGAGTTAATATTACAACACAAATAGTTTCCCAAGCCAATTATTATTTTTTAACATCATTTTAAAAGGTCCTTAATGTTTAGGGAAACCGTATGTTTTGGTTTGCCTAGTTCAGTCCATTTACACCTGTTGCTGGCCTTCTTTCAAACTATTCCTTTTAAAAGTATTTCCAGCTAAGTGAAAATTTTTATACTTACTTCAGTAATATTATTTTGAGTTAATATCTGTATGTTTTGAAATCTTTCATTTTTTATTCACTTACATAGTTTCCCATGTTTGGTAATGCATAAAACAATACTTTGAAAACACTTTTAAGTATACACATTATTTTTCTTATGCAGAATTATTCTTTGGTAGAATATCCAAGGTAGACTAACTGACTGAAAATAGTTTTATATTTTCAAACATTTCTTGCATATTGCTGAATACCTTTGCTATTGATTTTCTCATTATGGAGTTGAGAGTCTTTCCAACCTGTTTTCCACTACATGTACGTTATGCTTTCCCTGCATAATCCTGTCAGTGAACACAAACTCAGCATGAATATTGAACTATGGTAAAATCTACAAAGTATGGAAACTTCTTTGTGCTCTGTAGATGACAAGAGCAATGTGGTTCTCATTTAATGAATGCTTTGCAGCTCAAACACTAATTAGAGATGTTCTTTTTCAAAAAGATGTTGACCAATTTGTACTTCAGTAATTGTGAATATAAAATTTATATACACACCTAAATTAGAATAGAATCAAATAAAAATGAATGTAAATGGATAATACTGGAGTATTAGAATATGTAAAAATTATATATTAGAATATAAATGAATATACAATATAAGATACAAAATTCATATATATATATATATATATATATATATATATATATATATATATATATAATTTTAGGCTTTCCAAAGTGGTCCAAATAAATTTTTTGTTATTGTGTTAAAACACTAGATTTACCCTCTTAACAAAGTTTTTTAAGTGTTCATTACTGTTCTGTTATCTATAAACGTGCTGTTGTACATCAGCTCTCTAGAACTTGTTAATCCTGCATAACTGAAATACTGAAATGTTGATTAGCAACTCCCGATTTACCTTTCCCATATCAGCCCCTAGCAATCAATATTCTATTTTTTGCTTCTATGAGTTTGACTATTTTGTTTTTTAAAGATTTTATTTATTCATGAGACACACACACACACACAGAGAGAGAGAGAGAGAGAGAGAGAGAGAGAGAGAGGCAGAGACACAGGTAGAGGGAGAAGCAGGCTCCATGCAGGCAGCCTGACGTGGGACTCGATCCTGGATCTCCAGGATCAGGCCCTGGGCTGAAGGTGGCGCTAAACCGCTGAGCCACCCGGGCTGCCCAAGTTTGACTATTTTAAATATCCTCTTTTAAGTGGAATCATGCAATGTTTGTTCTGTAACTGGCTAATTTCACCTAACACAATGTTTTCAAGTTTCATCCAACTTGTTGCATACTGCAGGATTTCCTTCTTTTTAGAGGCTGAATAATCTTCCATTATATGTATATACCACATTTCCTTTAACTATTCCAAAATATCAAAGAGAAGAGAACACTTTGAAGCTCATTTTATGAGGCCAGTATTGCCCTGATACAAAAACCAGAAAAATACACCAAAGAAAACTATAGGCCAATCTTCCTGATAAATATAGATGGAAAAATCCTCAATAAAATTCTTAGCAAACCAAATTCAACAGAACATTAAAATGATCATTCATACACCATGACCCAGTGGAACTAATCTTGGATGCAAGGATGGTTCAACATATGAAAATCAATCAGTATTATATACCACATTAACAGAATGAAGAATAAAAATCACATGATATCTCAATAGATACAGTAAGAGCATTTGACAAAATTCTTTTTCATGATAAAATCTTAACAAAGAAGAGAGAAAGTTACTTCAACAAAAGAAAGGCCTCATACAAGTAACTTTTGAACAGAGATTATATGGTATCCAATGTCAGATGGCTGGCAAAAATGCTAGAATTTAATTGTACAACTTTGTAAGAGCTCAGAGAAGATTCTGATAACAAATATAAATAGTCCTACCTTCCAAGTAAATAGTGTGGACAATTGTTTTATATTTTGATCAATAATTACAAAATACTCAGAATGTTCTTGAGACTTTCTTCAACGTCAAAAACTCTTGCTTTTCTTTGGTAAAATAAACTGGTTTAAAAATTGCAGAAATATTTTTTCATGCTAAATTCTATCAATATTTAAGGGCCAACAAAAGTGGTCTCTTTCTTGATTAAAATTTTAATGATATTTCAAGTAGAGGTATTACTTCATCCCCCTGAATCCTCTTATATTTTGTCTTCTATTATGATCATGCATATTTTATTTTGACATAAGAAAAATTTTAAATGACTTTTTCTTTCCACAAAATTACAATTACTTCCATACTCATTCATCTTCATTTACCTTATAACATCTAGGTCAAATCTCTATAGAACAGAAGCAAGCGCATGCTTTTTTTGCATAAGTGAATAGAACTAGTAAATAAAATCAGTATTTGCATTTGTTGAACAGTATCTGCATTTAGCAGATAATCATTGCTAAAAAGGAAAAATAGCATGTTTACTTTTTATAAGTGATTAGAGAGCCCTACTAGGTGGAAAGAGCACTAGATCATTCAAGTATCTCACTATCTGGGTTTTGTTTCTTATTGTATAATAACTATCCATATAAAATTGGATGACTTCTAAATATCTTTTGGTCTCAGTATCCTCATGTTGGAATTATCAGAAGGATACAGATATCTCTAAGGGACCTGTATGGTAAAAACAAAAAAACAAAACAAAAAAAACAATACCCAAACAACAACAACAATACCCTGTAATTTTACGTCTAGATACATTTTATTGCAAATATGTCAATTCATCTGTAATTTGGATCCAAAAGTATCCAAATACTTTACTTTCCAGTGCTTAAGTCTCCCAAAGCTTTTTCAATATAATGATTTATGACATAAATTCTGTCTGCTAAATAAACAGAATTCTATGAAATGTCTCTTATTTGAATTGAGCCAAATAGTACTTTTATTTTTAATTTTATTATGAAATACAACAATAATAATCTTTGATGGAATTGTCTGTAGATCATTCACTATCTTGAGATAGCTAGGCAGGAATGAGTTATTTTATTTTGGAAAAATTCTGATCAGGGAGAAGAATCTGTCCTTTTTCTGAATGTTAAATAAGTCTGCAAACCTGATAGCTCAAGGTTTATCTTTTTTATAAAAATATATGATTTCTACAAGAGTGACTAGAAGAGAAAGGCTATTCAACCATGAGTTGGTTTACTAAGTATCCTTCAATGTCAACAGTAAGAAATCCATAGCAAACTCATTTTTTTAGAGAATGTTATGCTTGTTCTAGGTTTATAACTGAGTTCAGAGACCAAATCATAATATTAGGCCAAAGTTATTATATTTTTTAAAATCTACAGACATACATTGTTTAAAAATGTTTTTATCAAACATGTTAAATACATGGAAAATGATATGCATTACGCGCAATTTCTAATTCAACACTAGTCTTGTGAATCCTTCTGTTGAATTAAGTCTGAAAATCATTCTACAAAAATATTGGTAGGTTCTTTATCTCTTGGTTGAACATGTTTGTAACTATATCTTATATTATAACCATCACTATAACTAGAATTATAATGACCCATTTTTCAAATTTAAAATCCTAGTGTGTGTATCTAAATATCTATGCCTATGTATTTTGATGCCACAATATTTTCAAGCGGCTTTCAATGCTGATCCCACCTGTTTACACTGAAAAAGTTGACTTTTATGTAGTGAATAATCTCGGAAATCTACCTATATAACCTCACAACTGTATCATAGATTTTGTATTAAAACATTCCAAAGGTCTGCATGCTACTGAAGTACATTTTATAGGAGACTTTATTTCTGCCATGGTTATCTCTTATAGAGTACTTTAGAAACCTTGTCAAAGGTTAAGTTATGATTATGTTTTGTGACTTTATAAAATATCTGGGTGTATATTGTACTTATGATAGGTCAAACAGGTAAAAAATATTTGCTTGCAACAAAACTTCATTTTATCTTTTGCACATGGTTAAGTATGTGCACATTTAAGCACATGGTTAATTAGTGGCTTCTGGGAGGATGAAAAATGATCTCAACTTGTTATAGTATTATAGTTTACTGAATATTATGATTGTCCCTTTTTTATTATTGATGATTGCCATTTTTAATGACATAGTCTACAAAGGCTAATGATACACTGGATAGAATCACAATACCAATTAAAGGGTAATGGTCATTCCAAAGGTTAATGCTTGTAACTCTTAAAAGAGAATACATTGATGGAATACAATCCATTTTAAGGAAAAACTTCCCTTCTACAATGATGTGATCAATTTTACTATTAGCAGTTCAGTGGACATAATAATTTCATCCATTACCATTAACATTCTTTAAACAAGCTTTGGCATATGGAAAATATGAATCTTTTCATTTAGCATTCTTTAAAAAAGGATTTACTTTGAATATGATTATTTGAATGAGAGAAAAGGAGAGCTGTTTAAGGTTTTTGAGAAGTTAAAATGCACCCAATAAAAATGCCACAACTGTGTGATGATATTGAAGTGGTAAGCTAATGTCATTGCCAAATGTCCTATTAACATGCATACACATATTTATACAGTAACACCAACTAGAATTTAGTTTCATTTTGAAAAGCCCAAGAATTTATAGAGTGACACAGAACAAAACTGCTGTGTAAATAATAGGTTAAAAGAAAGAACTATCATATCTGAGCATTATGAACCTTACCTCATTCTGAAAAGGAGCTGAAGTAAAGTAAGAGAAATGGTCTACTGGCTCCTAATTCATGAAGTGACAATGATGAATGAATGGAAGTTAGCTCCAGCTGTAGCTGTATTTTAGCTCCTAGATACTTTTTGCTGCTAAAGGCACCGAGAAAAAGAAAACCCACAAAATTTCTGATTAATAGTAAACAAATGCATTCTTTAAAGTGGTATCTAGATAGCATCCAACAGGGAGTCCAATCAGTTTTCTGAAAGAGAACCCTTCTTTGTTAACAGCTACAAAAACGCACAAAGACATGTAACTCTTTGGGGGCCACCTTAGATATCTTGGAAACATTGTATTCAGCAGTTTTAGCTTTACCAAAGTTAAACAAGTTCAACATCCTATGAAGAGATAAAGAAAATAATATTTGGCTTAATGGCATTCTTCTCTGCACAAAATCTTGAAAGCTAGGAAAAATGCAAAATTTAGGAGATGAAAATAAATGAGTAATATTTACCAGTTGCCTAATTTTTTTTTCAGGACAATTTACCCCCAATTTTATATAAAAGTGTTTCCTTAACAAGTCACCAAAATCTTACCAGCAAATCCAAAGTCCTTTCTTAATCTCTCTCCTCAGTCATATACTCATGGTTGAAATTAAACCCTATTATTTCCACAGCCATAAAATCAATGTGCCCACAGCCACATTGGATGGATAGATAGATCCATCACACCTGAGAAGTAACATATAGGAAAATCAGAAATTATAGACCAGAAGAACACTGCTTAATTTTGCTAATTTCTAATTCTGCAACTATAAAATGGGGATTAAAATATTTGCCACATAAATCTATTTGAATATTAAATAAAAATGAGATAACTGATAAACCAGAGCTACCTTAATAAGTACTCTAACTATATGTAATATTTTACCTCATTAATTGCCTTAACTTTTTTT
Organism: Nyctereutes procyonoides; assembly: GCF_905146905.1. Taxonomy (NCBI): domain Eukaryota; kingdom Metazoa; phylum Chordata; class Mammalia; order Carnivora; family Canidae; genus Nyctereutes; species Nyctereutes procyonoides. Next base: position 22,578,538 of record NW_026575121.1, read on the forward strand.
CTTTCTTTGATATTAATTTTGAGTACTTAATAGTTTCATGTTCCAAATGGAATTACACATATTTATTTTTAATAACTCTCTTTGTCTCTTTCTTTGCCTCTCCCTTGTACATATACACTGACATATTTCAGAAAAATACTCTTTCCACTAACAACAAATTATTGCCTATGGAAGATGTAACATGCCTACACACCCATTACCTAGTTTAAGGAATAAAATATTTCATCAGTAAAATTGAGTCATCTATACATACCTCCTCAGTTCCATTACTCTCTTCCCTATCTTCAATCTCAGAAAAGATAACCAATCTCATTAGTTTCTAAAAGATCATTTACATTACTTTCTTTTCTATATTTATTGTATATGTTCATACTATATATCCATAATATACTTGCTTTAAATTTTAAATAAATATCACCATAAATACAGTAAACATACTAGTAGACATTTTTTCTGGGGCTTTCTTTTCTCACCTATATTGTGTTGGTGAAATTCATTTGTGTTGTTACATGAACATTTCTTTCTTTTTAACGGCAAAACAGTATTCTGTTTTTTAACTATACCACAATTTATCCATTATTATTTGAAGTTTATCATTTTAAATTTATTTTCTAATTATAGGTGTCTTAGTTTGTCTCTGTTGCTGTACAGAAATACCATAGACTAGATGGTTTATGGACAACAGAAATTTTTTTCTTACAGTTATGAAGAGTGGGAAGTCCAAGGTTATGATGCCAGGAGATTAAGTGTTCCACTTCCTAGATGGCACCTTTTTGCTGTGGGAACTCTTTTTTATAAGGAGCCAAAGAACTCTCTCTTATCTGGGATTTCTTTTATAGGAATACTAATTCCAATCAATTTTGTGTGTGTGTTGTTGGATGTGTATGTATATGCATGAACAATATATTATTTAGAATTGATTGTTTTCTAATTTTATAGAATAGATGCTTTATTTAGTCTGGGACTTTATTTAGTTTGGGACTTCACTCAAAATTGTCCATATTTTCTAATTAGGAATTGGGAATCTATATATTCTGGACACAATTCTTTTATAAGATATGTGATTTGCAAATATATATTTTCTGAGTCTATGGCTTGCCTTTCATTTTCTTAACAGTATCTTTTGTAGTGCAAACATTTTCAGTTTTGATCAAATCTAAGATTTTCTTCTCAATAGGGTGGTCCTGGTGTCATATCTAAAATTTCATTGCCAAACCCAATGTCACATAAATTTTATCCTGCTTTCCTTTAGAAGTCTAATAGTTTTACAGTTTACATTTAGATATAATATCTACTTTAAGTTTTCTTTTTTTTCTACCTGTTTCTATACAAGGCAGGTGATGGGGAATGGGATGAGATCATGGGTTTGACAAGGGTTTTGGTAATGCCTGTTATTTTCTTCTGGATGCAGTGGGCTTCAATGAAGCAATTTAGGCCACAGGTCTTCTGCTCTTTGCTTTATAGATTAAAGCAGTTTTTCTGTAGGAAAAGAGGGAAGATGGGCCAGGGCAGAATTTTAGCAGTGGCTGCTTTTGCCGTAGGCTAGCTGACACCTTAGAAGCAGCTTTCTCACAATACTCCACAATCTGTCCCATGAACCTTTAAAGTCTGTGAGAGAGTGAGGACTTCCTATGTCATGGCTCACAGGGTCCACACACTTTTACTCTAGTGGACGTACTGCCATTTCTAATTGTTAAAAATTTCAAGCTATTTCTTTAGGCTTATGATTTGTCTATTTTTCTTTTCTGTCAATTTTTGCTTCATATATTTTAAAGCACTTTTAGTAAGTCTACATATATTGTGATTATGTTGAGTTCCTATGTGAGTTCCATTGTGTCACTCAAAATTGCGTTCAAGTTTATCTCATTTATTATTAATATAAGCTGCATTAGCTTTCTTATGTTCAGTGTTTTCATAGTATTTTTGCCTGTGTTTTACTTTCAAACTGTCCTCATCTTTAAGGTAAAATGGGCACATTCTCTCTCCCTCTCTTCATTTTTCTTTTCTCTGTCTACTAAATTGGAAACATAGCTTATTTATTTTCATCTTAATAATCACTAAAAAATGAAATCCATACAAATCCTTTTGCTGCTTGAATTGAATCTTACAGTTTCTAATATATAATGGAATTATAACTAGTTCTTAGTGTTTACATTACTGTTCTTTTTTTATTTATTAATTTGAGACAGAGCATGGAAGGGGAGAAGGACAGAGGGAGAAGGGAAGAAAAGCAGACTCCTCACTGAGCATGCAGCCCAATGTAGGGCTTGATCTCACAACCCTGGGATCATGACCTGAGCTGAAATCAAGAGTGGGACACTTATCCAAGTGAGCCACCTAGGTGCCCCTACATTGCTATTGTAATTGCTCTTGATCTATGAGTAATTAATAAGTATTTTCCTAAAATTTAAACAGCTTGGTATTTATCTATTAAAATTAATATATATTTATTATGTTATGATCAGAAAAATAAAAGACAAATCTTGCTTTCACATGCCTAAAAAAATCCTGTTTTCTTTATCTATTACATGTCCTTTAATAAGTATACTTGCTTTCTAATATTTTATACATATCTAGTTATTATATTAATCTTGTTATTATTTAAGTCACTAGATTGAAGCAACAATGGTAACAATAAAATATAAAATTTTTATAGGTCCATGTCAGGAAGAGCAGAGTACGTTTTACACATACTAACTAATTTAATTGTTAAAATGAATCTATGATGCTCCACGATTATTATTATCACTTTAAATGAAGAAATTGAAATATAAAGTAGTAATTTGTGAGGGACAGAATAACCAGTAAAAGGAGACAATTACATTGAAATATAGAATAAGGGATCCCTGGGTGGCGCAGCGGTTTAGCGCCTGCCTTTGGCCCAGGGCGCGATCCTGGAGACCCCGGATCGAATCCCACATCGGGCTCCCGGTGCATGGAGCCTGCTTCTCCCTCTGCCTGTGTCTCTGCCTCTCTCTCTCTCTGTGTGACTATCATAAATAATTAAAAATTAAAAAAATGAAATATAGAATAATCTGAAAAATATTTCTAGAGAATACTTTTCACTTCTCACATTTCTAGTTGGTGATATTTTTTATTTTGATTTTTATTTCATATGCCAATCTTCCCTTAGCTTTTAAAATATATTTATTTCTCTATTTTAAATTTTTGATTTTGATAGACTCTCTAATCATGTGTATGTGTATATGCACATACACAAACACATTTCCTTTGAAATGATTGTGTTAATAATATATCTTGTTATTTAGTCTAGAGCTCGTTGCCCTCTAGAGATACCAGTTATTCTCTCAGCCAATATATATTGGCAAAGGCCAGGACCCAGTGCTTGTGATAGCCAATTAATTAAGTGGTAGGGAGAAAATAAGCTCTAATTTGGAGACCCCCAGGCACCATAAAATCGGTCAATCATTTCCTCACACCACAATAAATTTTATCAGGTCAAGGCTTCATCCTTTGCTAATGAGAAAAAAAGCAACAATGGCGCTGATTGTCTTTAGATTACTTTTTTCCAGGCCAGGAGGTTTGTATAGGGTAGAAAGCAACATCCCTTTTGTCATCTGCTCAACTGCTCAAAATTATATGAAATTCTGTACTGATTTTGTTATTGAAGTATCACAAACAGGTCTAAGGCAAATCACGTGCAGGGCCAGATGCTGTTTCTTCCAAGTTAATGACAGAAGAACAATTATTTCTTTGTTTCCATTATTTCATTCATTCATTGCCTCCAATCCTAGGCCAAAACCACCAATCAAATACACATTGCTTTAGGGCAGCCCAGGTGGCTTTAGCACCACCTTCAGCCCAGGGCAGGATCCTGGGGATCCAGTATCAAGTCCCACACAGGCTCCCTGCATGGAGCCTGCTTCTCCCTCTGCCTCTTCCTCTTCCTTTCTCTCTCTCTCTGTGTCTTTCATGAATAAATAAATTTTAAAAATCTTTAAAAAAATATACACAAGTTCAAAGTAGTTTCCCTTGTGACTCAAGTGACTTCCTAGACCACAGTATCATCTTGTTTCCTTTCGTATTATCACTGGGATTTATCTTGAAGAATGGAAAGAGTAGTTTGGTTCAGAATCTTTATAGTAACACATTAAATGTCCACACACACACACACACACACACACACGTCTGAGGAACATAAATTGAGGAAAAGCAAAGAGTACCTGTGTGAGAAACAAAGCAAAAATATATCATGCTGTTTGTAAGAAACATACTATAATGAATTAAATAAAGTAAAATGATACTTAGGTAGCAAAAACTAACCCCCCAAAAAACTAGTATATTAATACTAGACAAAATAAATTTTTAAAAGATTTTATTTATTTATTTATTTATTTATTTATTTATTTATTTATTTATGAGAGAGTGTGGGGTGCAGAAGAAGAAGCAAGGCTCTCCACGGAGCAGGGAGCCCAATTCTGGGCTCAATTCCAGGACTCTGGAATCATGACTTGAACTGAAGATAGACACGTAACTGACTGAGCCACCCAAGTGCTCTGGACAAAGTAAATTTTAAGATGCATTTTATGAAAGGTGAGCAATTTTATAGTGATAAAAGGTTTAATTCACTGGAAAGATATAAAATGAATAAATTTGCATATAAATATAAATATAAAGCAAAATATAAAATATAAAGCAAAACTTGAGAGAACTAAAAAGGAAAATAGGCAAACCTATAATAATGGGAAACTTTAACACATGTCTTTGAGTAATTGATAGAAAAAAATGTTAGCATAAACATAGAAGATTTTGACTTCAATCTGATATTTGGCCTAATTGCCTAAGTAGCATTTTACTCAACAATGGTAGAGGATTTATTCTTTACAAGTACATGTCAAAAAAATTGCCAAAATTAACTATATGCTGGACCATAAAACAAGTCTTGACAAATTAAAAAGGATTCAATTGTTAGAGACTATATATTCTAACTATCATGCAACTGAGGTAGAAACTACTACTACTATTGTCACTACCTTCATCATTATTACTACAAGTACTAGTACTACTGTTGTTGTTGTTGTTAGTAATACAATGAAAATAAAGACATCTATTTGGAAATTTAGTAATGCACTTCAAACTCACTCAGGGTGTCAAGAAATCAATATGGAATTTAGAAGTTATTTTGAAGGGTTACCTGGGGGCTCAGTAGGTTAAGTGGCTGGCTCTTGATTTTACCTTAGGTCATGTTCTCAGAATTCTGGGATAAAGCCTCACTCAGTTAGTGCTCCACACTCATGGTGGAGTCTATTTGAGGATTCTCTCCCTCTCTCCCTGCTCCTCCTGCCACATGCTTTCTCACTCTCTCAAATAAATAAATAAATAAATAAATAAATAAATAAATAAATAAGTTTAAAAAGAGATTCTGAAGTAAATTAGTATGCAAAGGTTAATGTGGCTATTAATAAAATAACGGTCTGCCATAAATCCTGCCATCTCATTTCATCATATCTTGTCTCTCTGGGAATGTATCATTTGCTTCTTTTTCATGTAGATTCTATTTCTCCTTTCTTTGTTTTAAATCTGAGCAGGTCTTTTTTGGTAACTACTCTCATAGATGCCACAATGAACCAAATCTCTCAGTATTCAAATTTTTGTGTAGATTCTCCCACATTGAATCTAGGTTGGCCATGTTATTGTTTGGGAAATAAGGCCAATGTGGGAAAAGGCCACTATAATACTAATGTACTTAGTTTATACTTTAAGAAAGCCAAGAAACATCTCTTTTAGTGATTTTGGGAATTCTGAGCTGTGTAAAAAAGCTAACCACAAAAACCACATGGGTGGCCATGTAAAAAACAAGGCCTTACTATTATATGAAGATAGAAATGCATACCTCCTTCAGGACCCTGAGTCCAGCTTTCTTAATGCTTTTGGAAGAGATTGTCTAATGTGAGTGAACCATCTTGAAGCTTCCACCTTAATCAAGTCCCCAGATGACTGCATCCCCAGTTGATGTCTCTTTCTCTATTTACCTATCCATCCAATGAGAAAACCTCAGCTTGCCTCTTTTTTTTTTGCTGTATGACTTTATGCAATCTATTTAAACTTTTCTAAGTGTCAGTTTCCCTCTTTGGAAAAGAATATATTATTTGTATCAATATTATTTTGGATGAATTGAGAATTAAATAAGAATATGTTCAATGTTTGTATTATAACATGTGCCAAAAGTGCTAAATAAAATATATTGTTAGTATAATTAAAATTAATTATCAAAGAAAAATCTATAAAATTTTTAAAAATCACAATAACTAAAACAGAAATATTTTATTAACTTCTAAATACAGTGAAGAACTTGTAAGAAATTGTTTTATTAAGTTTCCTGTGCATGCTCAGTGGAAATTACTAACTATATTTTATATTCTATTCTACAATGTCTTTATATAGACCCACTGGAGAAAGCTTTTTCAGATCTAGATACCAAAAATCATTTTAGTTGTGAAGAACAACTAACATACTTATAACATTTTACATAAATTAACACAAAATTGTTCTTTGCATTGAGTGTTAAAAATTTCAAAGCCAAATGGAAGTTTCTCTCAATCAGGTAAGTGTACAGCACTAGCATTGCACACTCCAGTCACACTCCTGGTCTTAGGCAATAAAGCTTTACACTTAAGAAGTTTGTCTCTAAAATCAGACTGAATTATATTTAGCTCCTATTAACTTAAATATCTAATAATACTTCATCCTCTTAAGTGGGGGGTGATGGCAGAATTTACAGTCCAATTTGAACACAGTGAATATGAATTTCATCCTATTGCTACTCTCTGGCTCATGGTAGGAACAAAGTAAGTCTATGTTTATTAAGGGAATATAACATAGAGCATGACATAAAAGATAAGAGGTCAAGTCAGGAAATCTGGAATTAATCAATTTGGTTTTTTTGTTTTTGGGGGCTTTTTTTGGAATTAATTTGTAAATCTACTTTTGCCTTTTATTTTCTTTTATTTTCAGTCAATTTTTAACCAAAGGTTTCTCAAGGTTTGATATTTGTGAATCGCTGTTATAAAAAAGGATGCATTATATTTGGATAATGAATATTATTTTGCTTTCAGAGATTGCATATAACCACATAGGGTTGCATTATACAGATATGGGAGTTCACACTAGTAAACCGGCTAATCTGAGAAAGTAACAATCCATGCAAAGTATATATCTTGAAAATGCAAATCTGGGCTCTGTCATTCTGCTCATGACCTTGGACAGCTCCTTAAACTCTGGGCTTGAAGGTCATCAAATATAAAATGGTAATGACAAAAGCAAATGTGTTTTGCGATATGAATACTTCCCCAACAGTTGTTTATATTTTCTTCTCTACAACTTTTATGTCTTCTATATTCTATTTGGTTCTTTGTGAAAACACACAAAACATGGTTCACACACAAAAGAAAACAACAGTTACAATGTAGACCTATTATAATAATAATCATAATTATTATGAAAAATTACATATATAAATAATCTTGCAGTGGAATTTTATATTGTCAATTTAAATTAGAAATTGTATACACGTGTCTGTGTGTGTGTGTGTGTGTGTGTGTGTGTATCTTGGGAGGTAGAAGCTGAAACATGTTGAAGGGTCCATGTGCAGTTTCCTCTGAGTAGGAATAAGAAACCTGTCAGGATTATTTATGTTCTCCCTCTACAAAAATAAGACACATAAGAAGGAATCCTAGATCTGTAGATCATTGAGTATAAATAAGTTTTGTATCAAAGTAGCTAATGTAATTTTTTAAAAGTGAGGGGCAAAGTATATAATTATTTTCTCCAAATAAGTACATAATGGAAAATTCTGTGATTTTTGATACCTTGGGCAATAAATAATATGTGCTTTAAATATCTTCTAACTATCACTGAACTTTCCCTGTCTCTTCCCTAATTCACTTTGAAAATGTTTAAGATTACCACATACTCCTTAGATAAGTCATGTGTACATTGTATAGTATGCTATCTAGTTACATGTACACTGACTTATGTATTTCCATGAATACAGAAAAGCTATACTCATTTTTCTAATTCTATAAATCAATGATAATATGCCAACTTCTCTTTTTAGTGTGCTGTTCATTACTATGTGCATTGATCATGAAATACTAGTGAAGATCAAATATTGAAATATGACAATTTTGGTAGTTTTTAATGTGGGAACATATTTCTCATTGTTATAGATAAGTTTGAGATATACAATGGAATATTACTCAGCCATTAGAAATGACAAATACCCACCATTTGCTTCAACATGGATGGAACTGGAGGGTATTATGCTGAGTGAAGTAAGTCCGTCGGAGAAGGACAAACAGTGTATGTTCTCATTCATTTGGGGAATATAAATAATAGTGAAAGGGAATATAAGGGAAGGGAGAAGAAATGTGTGGGAAATATCAGAAAGGGAGACAGAACATAAAGACTCCTAACTCTGGGAAATGAACTAGGGGTGGTGGAAGGGGAGGAGGGCGCGGGGTGGGGGTGAATAGGTGACAGGCACTGAGGGGGGCACTTGACGGGATGAGCACTGGGTGTTATTCTGTATGTTGGTAAATTGAACACCAATAAAAAATAAATTTATTTAAAAAAAAGTCTGAGATATAAAGTCTTGTTTACATATTCAGTGCGAAATCTAATTCTAAGTCACTGGCTTTTAAATGTTTTGTGACTTTTGTTGGTTCGTGATGGTTGTAGTAGATATTTTGCTCATCATGCAGTGTAACTGGCATTCTGCTGCAATTACTTAACCCAGCCATGGATTGTTAGCTCTAGGGAACTGCCAGGACGAAGTAAAGCTTTTTCAAACACTGAGTAATTAACAGAAATGTTTACAAGGGGGAAACAGTGGTTATTCAAAGTTCCTTTTAAACAGTAGATTTTGAACTTGCTCTAAATTTGAATATTTCAACAGCTGCACTAAGATTTTATTGTAAAAGTATCCTATTGCCTTAAAAGCCTTGCCTGAATTTGTTCTTTAGAAAGATTACATAAATTATATCGATAAAGATACACAGAATGACATTTAAGAAAATATTATATTTTGCATAAGAATACAAGGTAATGTGGTTCTTAACCACATATAAACCACATATAAAAACGATTGAATTAAGTGTTACTAAGTGTATAAATATGTAAACTGCTTAAAGTCATGTGTGATAGGAATTGCTGGTGACAAGGTAGACTTTTTAAAATCTGAGTTTGGGTTACTATCTAAGATAAAATGGGCTAAGCTCATCATACCTGTTCATTAGGTGGTTTCAAAGTTGACAGATTACACCAGAACCCCTCAAGCTCATACACCATTTCCATCTTCCTCAATTCACAGAAAAAAATTATTTGACAGGTTTGATTTCTAAAGTAGGTTGACTACAATTAAATGCAATGCAAGCACACTGCTTAAAACTTAATTGATATAACCTACTAAATTAAAAGTGCTTCATTATTTAAAAATTGTTTATTTTGTATAAATAAGAATCAACAGAAGTTTGTAGTCAGAGATTCCAAAGTATTAGAAAATGAACAAGAGCTTTCTAGTTTAACTTCTCTTTATTTAAAGAAACATTACTTGTAAAATAGTTAAATCTCTTTGAGTCTACATAGGTAAAATACAAAGGAGTATTTAAATTTTGCTTGTTAAATAAAAATATTTTATAAATCTGCATGTAAACAATGAGGAAACTTTTTTTGCTTAAATTAGATGCATATAGTAGGCATTCATTTATATCTAGTTTTTTTTTTGGTTGATAGATCAATTGATAGATGATAGTACACAGAGAATCAGGTGAAAATATTTACATATGGAGATAAATTGAATTGTTACTCATCTATTAGGAGCTTCTTCTCTAGTTACCATTTATACATGTGACCTAAAGTTGGTTGTCTAGTCTTTAGTCTTAGTTATCCATATTGGTTATATTTTTTGTATTCAGTATGTTTTAAGAAGGAAATTTTTGGTTTATATTCTTAAAGGAAATTAAATATAAAATGACATATTTATTGAAATAACTTATGAAAAACACTTAGTCCAATGTACTTTCAATATGAAAAATACTAATAGAAGGAGAATGTAATCTCGCCATAAACCAAATTGCTCAGGAAAACACTAACATGAATCCCCAAAATACTCTTTTGAAAAACATCTTCTATTCTTACATTTATTTAGTTTTTAAGATTTTTTTATTTATTTGAGAGAGAGAGACAGTGAGAGAGACAATGGGCAGAGGGGAGAGGGACTGCCTTGTGGGGATCGATACCAGGATCCTGCGATCATGACTTGAGCCAAAGGGAGGCACCTAACTGACTGAACTACCTAGTCACCCCAAACCTTTTTTTAAAAGATTTTTTTATTATTTGAGAGAGAGAGACACACTGGGGAGAGAGGCAGAGCGCAGAGTCTGACCTGGGGCCAGATTTCATGACTCTGAGATCATACCTGAGCTGAAACCAAGAATCGAAGGCTTAACTGACTGTGCCACCCAGGCATTCCACTTTTACCAAATTTTTATCAATTTATCTTATTTACTTTTCTAATAATTTAAGGTAGATGATTAAAAACATTTCTTTCAAATCATTCTGGTTAAGAGGTATATCTCTTATCTGAGAAGCTGTGAAGGAACATTAGAGCCCAGTTTTTTCATTTACTTATTTATTTCATTATAGAATAATCACTTGATTTGTCAGTAACTTTTCTAGATCCTCTTCCATGAACATTAGCACAGTTTAATTTGTCTAAATCTGTTGTTGCATTTGGAAGGTACTAAGGTATAACATAAAAGATTGATACAATATAATACGACAAACACAAAACAACATGGCCTGATGAAACAGAGTAATTTAAGAGAAAGGTTAAATTTTAGGTGAACAAAGAACTTGGATATGCAAGGGACAGCAAGTGATACAAGGCCGAAAAGAATCATTTGTTGATACTTGAGAAGGTGAGCACCTGAGAGTAAAAACAATCTCTAAATTAATCTAGATATTGGATTATACACTTGGAATGAAAGCATAGGGGAGAGCACTGGGGTTGTTGCTTCCATTGCTCTATATCTGGTTCAACTCTCTAGTTTCTTTTGCCCTCTTCAGGGAGAGATTATTTGCAAGAGGAAGCTCAAAATTCCTCTAGAGGCACACTCTGCATTTAGTCAGAAACTAAGGAAAAGTCTAAAAGGCTCCTAGAACAGAATGTTAAACCATTAGGAATGACTTGTTCAATATACAGAGCAAACTACGAAAATCTGTAGAACAAAACTCTGGTACATATAATATTATTATAAGAATATTTCACCAAGGAAAATAAAATAAACCTTTATATCAGGTTTAATTTGTCCACACTGGTTAATTTTTGGATCACTTAAACATATTCTTAGTTCAGTGTATGTGCAACAATTTGTTGGAGTTGGTTAATTTAAAAAAACTGGTCCAGGGATGCCTTGGTGGCTCAGTGGTTGAGTGTCTGCCTTGGACTCAGGGAGTGATCCCAGAGTCCTGGGATCGAGTACCACATTGGACTCCTCACAGGAAGACTGCTTCTCCCTCTGCCTGTGCCTCTGCCTCTCTCTCTACGTCTCTCTTGAATAAATAAATAGAATCTTAAAAGAAAAAAAAAAAAAAAAAGACTAGGCCAGGAGACGAAATTTGAGATAGCAGAAATGTTTGGTGTAATTTAAGATAAACCATTTAAAAATCATTGGAATGCAAGAATGCTAGGGTGAGTCTATCAAGAGACATAATAACAGTGATTTAAGAGCATAGATTCCAGAGTTAGAGTGCTTGAATTTGGCTTTGTCACACACAAAGTAGGTAATATACTGAGCTCTGATTTGAAATGATAGTGAAACCATTTGAAACAGTGTTTGTTAAACTTCAGTCTGATTTTAAAAAGTCCTAGAGGAGATTGTTAAAAATGCTGATCATTGGTCTCTATCACCATATTTTGATTTGATAGATTAAGGTGAATCTGGTGCAATTGGCAACCATATCAAAATTTACAGAGTATTTATTTAAAATGCTACTTTTTTCAGAAAATCCATTTTGAATTATTCAATAGTTTTCTAAGTCAGCTGCTGAAGGAATTACTCCTGGGAAAGGCAGATTATTGCACAAACTTGTAAATTACTAAAAATAATATATGTATAACAAAGATTATCCTAAGACAATTTGTATTGTGCGAGCTCTATATGCAAGCAACTCAAAATCTATGATGTGAGAGTTTACCTTACCAATTTGTCAGATTGAATTATCAATCAATATTGACTGGGACCTACATTGTAGAATGCATGTTAATGCATATTATTAAGTCTAATGAGAGATAAAATAAAAAAGGTGATAAGCTCATTATTCCTGAGAATTTTATAATTATGTTATTTTTAATAATAGCTCAGAAATATGTTCTAAGATTGGGAATTTAAATGATGCATTTATTTAGTAGCCTATGCCAGCACATCACTGATTAGATGCATACACCCCAAAAGTGGATCATGACTAGCCACTGTGATACAGAAAAAAATATCTCTCTCTCTCTCTCTCTCTCTCTTTCACCGTTGGTAACATAAAGATATTAAACTTTACTAGCATTTAATTCATGAATTGATATTAGTGCCCTCTCATATTTTATAAGAAGGTGATATATCATTTATGATAAGCAGAGAAGGGTACTGGCCCATTGCTGTTGCCCAATAAAGCTTGGGTACTTTATGCCTTTGGGGATCATTTTAATTTGTATGGAAACATGTATACTGATGTGAAAATGAAGGTTTTTTTTATTCTACTGCTCCTAGTTTGTGTATCTCAAAGTACACAAAGTGTGAAGAGCTTTTTCTCCAGTTATTTCAATTTTTGACCAAACCCCTGCCTTTCCCCCCACCAAAAAAAAAAAAAAACCCACATTGTGAGGACATTGACAATGGTGTCTTCATTTATTCATCTGCTTTCCACATATTACAGTTTGCCTGTTTCTGCTTATGAGGATTTACAGATTTAACATGTAACTAATCTAACATGCACAAATCAGCACAGGGCATAGAGAATTTTGCAATTAAACAGGGTTTCAGGGCAGCCTGGGTGGCTCAGGGGTTTAGCACCACCTTCAGCCCAGGGCGTGATCCTGGGGACAGGGGATCAAGTCCCAGTCGGGTTCCCTGCAGGGAGCCTGCTTCTCCCTTTGCCTCTGTGTCTCTCATGAATAAATGAATAAAATCTTAAAAAAAAATAAACAGAGCTTCAATGTAAGCATAACAAAACAAGAAAATAATAAAGTTGAACATTCTCAATATTTGTATAATGAATCAGCAAAGTTGCAGCATAAAACTAATGGCAAATTGTAGCACATATTTTAAAATGTTTCATCATTCTCTTTAAGATTCAGATGGTGTATTTTTTAAGATGTATTTATTTATTTATTTATTTATTTATTTATTTATTTATTTGAGAGAGAGTGTGTGTGTGAGTAAGGGGAGTGACAGAGGGAGAGATTCTTCAAGCAGACTCCCTGCTCAGAGTGGAACCCAACATAGGGACTGATCCCTCCATTCAATGAGATCATTGAATGTCAGAACCAAAAGTCAGAAGCTTAACTGACTGAGCTATTCAGGTACCCCAGATGCAGACGATGTTTTTAAATATGAATGTGAATATAATAGTTTTGCTTTATTTCTTTTTAAGAGTTTATTTATTTATACATGAGAGACACACCGAGAGAGAGGCTGAGACACAGGCTGAGGGAGAAGCAGGCTCCATGCAGGGACCCAGATGTGGGACTTGATCTCAGGATTCCAGGATCACATCCTGAGCCGAAGGCAGATATTTAACTGCTGAGCCACCCAGGCGTCCCAGTTTTGCTTTTTTTTAGTAAAAAACACATTTTATGAGAAGAGAGAGATAGAACTTTGAAATAGTTACTTAGAATAGTTTTATTGGTGTTTCACTTTGTTATTTACAATGATATTTCTGTCATTTATAAAAACTTTCTCATATTCACATACTTAAAAATCTGTAAACAAAGAATTTTTTATCTATTTAAAGTCTTTCAAAAAAGATGTGCTCTAAATATAAAAACAACAAAAAAACATTGTATTTCCTATTAGTTTATAAAGGAATTGAATGACATGAGAGAGTATGAAACTTTACAAGCAAAATTTTAACAAAAATATTTACATAATCGTTATATTCATTTGGAACCTGATGATCATAATTTAGGAAACATAGTTAATAATGTGCTTCTACTTGGATCCATTTATTTATGAAATCTACTTTTCAGATATGGTAGCCATTAAATGCAATTATCAAAATAAACCTCCGAAATACAAAGTTTTATGCTAAAAGTTTAAAATATTATGAAGCATATTTAATCATGTTGCCATTTAATAATAAACTCAACATGATTTGAAAGTAAATTGGAATACACATGTGTGGTGATACACAGAATGGAATAAAGTCACATGTGAAACCGAGACTTAATTCATAGATTTTTCTATAGGAAAACAGACTTCATTTTATTTTTATAATGGAAAATATTTTAAAGTATTTATGTTACTTTTATCTTACCCATTTTAATTTATACTTTTGGTTATCTTCCAAAGTGTAAAAAATTTTTAACACATTTCAAGTATAGAATAAAGTATTTTAAAAATAAGCACATACATAGACATAGTCTGAGGTCATTCCTTAAGAAATTTTACTGATTAATAATAAAAAATGTTTGAAGACAAATGACTGTTGGCTTAATTTCTTTAGATTGTGACAATGATTCAATAATCAAAAATTTCTCTAAATTTCAGACTAAGCGACATGGCTATGTGAAAATGCGTGCCTTATGAGTATACAAAATTTTGTCTACTTTTGCAACCATAAACCCTGGAGGTAAACATGATATAAAATAGGTTAAAAAATTAAATGTGCATCCTTCTGAACTAAATATTAGCATGTCTAGATACAAACATTAAGAACATTATTGAGAAAACATTTATATTTATTGGAATCTACTTTGAATATTAGCAGACAATGATTAAAAAACACAGCAGCATTACATGTGAAAAGCACTTTTAAAACAAAGTAATTCTAATTCTTGATTATTTCCCGCAGGCCTTTTAAAGCACAAAGATTTTGGCTAACCTTCTTAACCTTAATGCCATCATAAATTAATTAACACCAATACAAATAAACAGAGCTGTGTGTAGAATGTCTCTGAGTATATACTCTGTGTTATATGTAAAATATTTTAATAAGCATGTTGCTGTGAGATCCTGAAGTATGAAAAATAATCTACGTGTCTACAAATTCTAAAAATGATGAAGAAACTTCCATCACACTACCCATACGTAAATCATACATTATAAATCAGGCTAGAGCACATAGCTCATTATTTGTTTTTAAATGTTTTACTACAGGGGGATCCCTGGGTAGCTCAGCAGTTTAGTGCCTGCCTTCCGCCAGGGTGTGATCCTGGAATCCCGGGATCAAGTCCCACATTGGGTTCCATGCATGGAGCCTGCTTATATCTCTGCCTCTCTCTATCTCTGTGTCTCTTGTGAATAAATAAATAAAATCTTTAAATAAATAAATAAATAAATATTTTACTACAAAACGTATAAACATTAACTTTCAATAATATCAATATATTTAAAAATGTAGCAAATGTATGCTTATTTAATATAATATAGTACAGTATAGAATATTATAGTATTATATATGATATAAAATAAAGAATAAGTGAATAATGTGGAATCATGTAAAACAGGGATTACAAATCCAAATGTCTATATTTGGACATGCATTAAACATATGAGGGTATTTTTTTTTAATTTCTGGAAAGAAATATGCTCTCTCCAATTCTTCACATAACATTAACCTTGGGGTATATCACTTGTTTCCTAACTTTTGGTAGATATAAATACATCAAACTTTTCTAATATACTACAAATACCAAGGAAGAGGTAAAAAAAGACAGTAGACTGCTAAAAGCAAACTGAAGAGGTGGGGACTGTGGTAGACAAGCAGCACATATGTCCAGTACTGGTGGCCACTCAGGGACATGGAAAGAGTTTTGACAGATTTTTCTTTTCAACAGATACATGGATTTATATATGAAATCTGATTACTTTTTCCAGCTCCAGTCTTTATGATGAGATAGAAGACAAATGATATATTCTGTTAACTGCATTTATTCCATGGACATTAATTTCTATTTCCAGGTAAAGCCTCTGAAATACTGACTGATGACATTATTCCCTCTGTGGGAAGATATTACAGGTTTTTACCACATTTGCAATAAACTTTGTTCTCCAAAGTAAAAGTGAATAGCTGTTAATAAAACGTAGGTATCATAAAGAGATGATCCTCTATTATTGGTCAAACAAGGTAGAATAGAGTGAAAGAGAGTCCTCTCAGAAAGACAGAACCCAAGAAAAGAAACTTGTTCCAGGTGTGGTTATAAAGTTAACATATGTGGTGGAGATACACATCAATTCTACTTATGTATGCAGCTACAGTTTCCATCTAATTTACTTCTCCTGCACTTTAACATTTTTCAAATCCATGAGAGAGTGACTCATCATTTGTGTGGAAAGGCTGTAGGATGAGGTGAAAAGAGCATCAGCTCAGAAGTTATGTATCCTTGGATTTGAATGTCACTTAGCTATATGGCCTTAAACAACTCACTAAATCTCTGTAAGTTTCTATTTCATTATCATATCTGTTTCATAAAGTTTATTGTGATGATAAATATGTGAAGCCTCTGCACCATGTAGTGTTCATAATGTCCTTGATGAATAATAGTCTTCTTCCAATGCAGATTGTTTAGATACCTGTAGAAGTTTAGATGTTGAAAGAACAGATATTTGCATATTACTAGGGTATGTATTCAAATGTAGATATTGAGGAGAATGATTCAAATTGTCTGTGTGACAAAGAGAAAAAAAATGGGAATGATTTAAGTAAATTAAAATGAGAGATTATAAACTGGTTACCCTATTCTCATACATTGCTGATGCAAATGCAAAATGGTACAGTTGTTATGGAAGATAGTTCTGTAGTTTCTCACAAATGTAGTATAATCTAACTATGTGATCCAGAATTTGCACTCTTAGATAATTACTAACTGAATTAAATGCTTATGTTCACACAATAACCTGCACACAAGTGTTTATACAAGCTTCAACCATAATTACCAAATGGTGGAAGCAGCCAAGCTGTCTTTCATTAAGTTAATGGATAAACTATGGTACAACCACACGAGACTGTTACACAGCAATAGAAAATGAGTTTTCAAACCAGGATAACAAGGAGGGAACCTTAATGTCATTAAATGAAAGAAGTTCATTTGAGAAGTCAATGTATTGTAAGATTCTAACAATATGACATTCTAGAAGAGGCAAAACTCAAAAGACAGTAAAAATATCAGTAAATAGATTGCTATGGAGGGAAATGTGTGGAGGATAATTGAACATGTGGATTAATAAAGAGTATGATTCCATTTATAATGTCTGATACTGAAAGCTTTTAGGTCACTCCTTCCCTTTCTGTCTCACATCTAGGAAAACTGATAAGAAAACTTGGATACTCCTTCTTTTAGCACCAGTGAGAATTTCAAATCATAAAAGTCCCTGCATTTGGGGAATTCTCAATCCTGCCATAGCCCTCAAGCTAGTTTCCTTATGTTTTTGGAACCATTTGGAAGCCACTCTGCTTTCCCTACAAAGCCTTAACTTTTTTTACAATCTCTTACAGTGTGTGTTATCATCATTCTCATCCCCAGAACCAAGTTTTGGGTGGAGGTTCCATTTTGTATCTGTAGGATGTTCACAACAGTTAATGCTGTGAGCAAGTTGTCCAGACAATGACTACTACTACATACTAGTTCTGCTGACTACTGACAAGTACAGTCTTTGGGCTACTGCTTAGTAGCTACCTTGCACTTTGAGCTGCACTGCTTTGTGCCACATTTTCGGAGTTTTACCCACCTTCTGTTTTAACTAACATATTATTAGAAGTTTCAAGAACTGTCATTTAGTAGTAGGAGTGTGAATTTAGGGCTCTCTTGAAAGTGAACTAGGTTTATATGTCTTACCCCAGAACTATCTCAATGTTTTAGATTGACCTGTGTGTCTTGGTCCCAGCATAAACCATGACTGAAACTACATTCGAGTAAACAACTCTTACCCTGTGACTGTTGGTTGTGTGTGTCAACCAAGCAAATTTCACAGTGTTAGAGTAGGGCATCCCTCTCTCAGAAGCCCTGAGTACCTTAGGACCTCTTGGGAACAACTGAGCAAAAAGCAGTAGGAGTTCATACACTATATGGTTGTCATCAGCACCATTCCATGTTATAAAACTTCCTGGAGAGCTGCTGTTTTTCACTCATTAACTAGAAGGAATATTAACATACTGTATAAGTCTGCCCTTTGTGCTAGCCATGCTATGCTTCTCTCCTGACCACTTCTTATGATTTTATCTATTGGTGATGCCACTAAATCTGCTCTGCTGGGACCAACAGTCTTGGTAACAGATGGCAAAACCCCTACTCCAAAACCATGGATTGGCATTACTTATTAAAGGTAAGCTCTCTCTAACTGTACTACATATATAAGGTATATATATATATATATATCATATATATATATATATATATGAAAATAGCTTCAAATCTGATGCACTCAATTCTAAAAATGCTACTAAATTTCTTACCAGTGGTGGGAATAAAGAATGCATGATATTTCTAGTTACCCCTACATTAACATCAGGACAGTGGGGCATACTTTACTCATCTATGCATAGAAATACTATTGCAATCTTTGAACCTTAATGTGTAGAGCCTCAATTCTTCAGAGAAAATGTGATATAGCTCTTCACCAAACACAAAAGGCCTTTCATTGTTTCTTATGCAGGATGAATAGCAGTAGAGAAATGTCTCTATGAAAGAAAATTTTACTCCAACCTCTCGAAGTGGCCCATATGGACCAGAAAAAAATCCTAATAAATCTCCAATATCAATTTATTGATTCTCAATGACATTGTTCTTTTTTTTTCTAGTAAAATGTGGACATTCCTTATAAATTAAAACATTTTCTTATAACAACTCTGTCAGGGAGGATAGAAATGGGCATATTCAGGGTTTTAGGGCCCAAGAGTATTTTGTCTCAGGAATTGCTAGCACTCACACATGAAGTAATATGTTACTGAGTGGATCTTATGCAAGGATTTAGGACATATACCACTAGAATTAAGAGAAGATATAAAGCAGGAGTAGAGAACTCAAAAACACATAAGTAGTAAAGTATACACTATGCCTTGAACTTTTAATATCCTAAAATATAGGATGGTCACAAATAATCTATATACAGTATGACTTCTATTTTAATGAAGACCTACAATCAAAATGACACTTCACACATTTAATGGACTGGGAGGCAGAGTATGTTAACAAGCAATAGAAGCACCCTGGTTAGTGATGTGATTTTCCTAGAAAGAGGGAGTCTTAGCAACCTAGTGGCTGTTTTTGATCTGTTCTGCTGAGTAAGTTCAGATCTGCTCAATCATCAAAGGAAGAAGATATATATCATCACCCTGCAACTTTTGAGGACTCTATATGTATAGGTATCTCCATCTATTTTAATTGACCACCAGGTTGGGTTGTAAAATGGTTTCTGTTTCAGAGAAATTTCTGTAATTTGCCTGAAAGTTGAATATAATAAGATCTCTAATGTTTGGCCAGAGGAGAAGTGGTATATCTATCAGCTTTAAGAGGTCTGTTTTGAAACAGCAATGGAAGATCATTTGTGGCAGATCATCCACATCTTTAATAGGAAAGAAAGAGCTTTTTATTTTTTTTATTTTTTTAATTTATTTATTTATGATAGTCACACACAGAGAGAGAGAGAGAGAGGCAGAGACACAGGCAGAGGGAGAAGCAGGCTCCATGCACCGGGAGCCCGATATGGGATTTGATCCCGGGTCTCCAGGATCGCGCCCTGAGCCAAAGGCAGGTGCCAAACCGCTGCGCCACCCAGGGATCCCCAAGAAAGAGCTTTTTAGTCATTCATTCCCTATAATGAATTCCCTACATTCATTTTTCTACAATGTTTCTAATAAACCAATTGAAGCCTGTTATCTATCCTTATGGAGGTTATCCCACCAAAGGGATAAGCTAAACTCTCCTTTTTTTCATTTTTTTTTTCTCATTTGAAGAGGTTCACAGGATCCAGAGTCACAATTTTTTAATCATAACATCTGGGAGCAGAAGAAGGGTCTGTAGAACTTCCAAGAAAGAAAGAAAAAAAAGGAAAGAAAGAAAGAAAAAGAAAGAAAAGAAAGAGAAAGAAAGAAAGAAAGAAAGAAAGAAAGAAGAAAGAAAGAAAGAAAGAAAGAAAGAAAGAAAGAAAGAAAGAAAGAAAGAAAGAAGAAAGAAAGAAAGAAGAAGAAGAAGAAGAAGAAGAAGAAGAAGAAGAAAAAGAAGAAGAAGAAGAAGAAGAAGAAGAAGAAAAAGAAAGAAAGAAAGAAAGAAAGAAAGAAAGAAAGAAAGAAAGAAAGAAGAAAGAAAGAAAGAAAGAAAGAAAGAAAGAAAGAAAGAAAGAAAGAAAGAAAAAGAAAGAACAAGCAGTCTCCAAATTCACATCTATACAGGTGTTCTTGATCTGAGTAATATGACCTACCTAATTTTCCACTGATTATGCAAATTGTCTATCTACCTTCTAAGGCCAAAGCAAAGGTGAGGTAGGAATTATGTAGAGAAGAGGGAAGAAAGGATGAGAGGGAGAGAAAAAGAAAGAGAGAGCTGCAGAGGGAAAAAAAACACACATAGCCCCTAGTGACTCAGCTACCTTAAAGCTCATCTAAGACAAAGAGGATAAGATCATATACAACACAAAAATGATTGAAAACAATTGAAATTCTTGTTCTTGTGGAGGTTATTGCTAGAGAAGCTGGTATGACTGGGACTATAGTCTGCAGAGCCATGTGACTCACACATTGAAAAATAATTTTCCTTTGGACATTCTAGTCCATTGTTGTGGTTTCATTACTATGATAAGACTTATTATTGATCCAGTGGCCTACAAAGATGATGACCACAAATTGATTTGTATTTCTCAGTGCAAACGTTTTTCTTTAAATGTGTGCTCATATGTATACATGTGCAACATAAAGACCTAGCATATGAGTCTGTTGCTGTATCTGTTTTTATAGAAAGAAACCTTATATGAGCATTTTAGTAATTCAGTGCCTGTTGGACCATTAACCTTATTTGGTTTTGACCTATAAGTTGTTTGTTTTGACCTATAAGTCTGCATAAATGTAGAGATAGGTCAGTTTATCTATAGCTGAGATTATAAAGTGATGTTCAGCCTATTACAGAAAGAATTCAATGTTGTTTGCTTTTGGCAATTCATTGCTATTATGAGGCAGCATTTCATTGGTTTATCCATCTCAGAGGTGCGTTGTTAGATTATCTCTGTTTTTAATGAGTACCTAGCCACATTTATGAAAATGGCTAAGGTTTTAGGGGTCAGTTTTGTCTCTTAATCAGAGGCATAATTTTCTTATACTGGAAACTTTAGGATTTGTCCCACATTATATGATTTTATATCAGAAAGACTCATTTCAAAGTGAGACAGGTTGGAAAACTATGACTTTAAAAAATTACTTAAATTGAAGTGTGTTTGACATATATGAGTTTTAGATATGCAACATACTGATTTGACAATTATATACAATGGGAAAGGCTCATCTAGCCTGAGTATAGTTATGCCTGAGTATAATTAGCATCAGTCACTAAAATTATTACAATATTGTTGACTATATTCTGTATGCTGCACTTCCAATCCCAATAACTTACTTATTTTATAACTGGAAATGTGAACCTCTTAATCTCCTTCACCTATATTGCCTATTCCTCCAACCCCCTCCCCTCTGGCAACTACTAGTTCTCTAAATTTACCAGTAGAAAGGCATCCCATCTATACTACACCCTCTATATTTTTAGTTTGAGGGGAACAGAAATTACTCATATAACTACATCACAACAAAAACTGCCTGGTCAGAGAACTCTCCTGATTAAAAACAAGAAGGCTTGGGAGCACAGTAACTAATACTAACTCATTCTTCTATTGAACTAACTCAGACCTAGTGAGCCAACTCTCTGCTAAGCCACCAAAAGAAGGGAAATGAAACTTCAGGACCATCTATCTAGACTTGCTGATTATATACATGCATTGCTACCCATACCTTTGGCTTTTAGGGAAATCAGTTTTACATATAGCCAAGAATATTCTGTATCCATAAAGGCTGTCAAAAAGAATAAATTTAAAATAATTTTCCATAACCAAAAATCCTGAGTTTCCAGATTGAAGAATTCTCTAAAAAACTGAGCACAAGAGATGAAAATATAGCTAAGTCAAGGAATATCAATGAAAATTTCAGAATATTGAGAATAAAGAAAATATCTAAAAGGTTCTACAGAAAAAGAAAAAAACAGCTCATATGCTAAGAATCAACAAGTAGATAGGTTTAAAGTTAATCAACAGCAATACTAGAAATCAAGAAAAGTGAAATAATGCCTTCAAAATCATAAGGGGAAATAATTTCCAATCCATAATTCTATACCAAACTAAAATGTCAAATAAGTGCTGTGATCAACTAGAGATATTTTTGGACATGCAAATTTAATTTTCCTTCTGTGCATCATTTAGAAGAAGCCACTGAATGAAATGCTTCCTAAGATGAGGAAGTAAAATAAGAAATAAGAAGACATTGGATTCAAAGCAAGAAAGAAAAGAAGCAACTCAGGATGAAAATAAAAGGAAACCCCAGAGTAAGAGTAGAATAACAGACTCAGAGAACATTGTCCACATTAAAGCAAGTCAGACGTTTCCAAGAGTGAGGTATCCAAGAATATTTAATTGAAAATACCTAAGATGTGTAAATGTAATGAGAAGAGGTTATGGCATGCAGGGAATAGGTGGCAGGATATGGCAGTTGGAGATAAATTTTGGGAAGTTACACTTAAAAAAAAACTAAACAAAAACGAGATATACTTTAGCTACACAGAAAACAGAAAATTAGAGAGAAAAGGAAAAGTAAACATGGTACTCTACATGGCTTAGCAGTGAACAGCATTTACATAATGGAGAAAGAGAAAGAAAAGAAAGGAAAGGAAGAAAAGAATTAGCAATATCCAAAGTGAAATACCTGCAGTATCAACAACACATTCACAGCTAGGGGGTAAGTAGTGTAAGTCATAATGGTCATAATACTTTCTTCTCTAAGCCTCTACAGTCCACAGAAAGCTTCGAGAACCACTGTTCTTCAAGCATCAGACAGAATTATTACACTTGGAGACCACACTGAATGGCATCATTGTTTTTAAGAAATCTTCTGAGAGAGGATCAAATTTTTTTTCTTCTCCTGACTGTATTATTTCAATTGTATAATTTTGACAGGCTTTATGGATACAGAATATTCTTGGCTATGTGTAAAACTGATTTCGCTAAAAGCCACAAGTATGGGTAGCAATGCATGTATATAATTAGCAAGTCTAGATAGATGGTCCTGAAGTTTCATCTCCCTTCTTTTGGTGGTTTAGCAGAGAGTTGGCTCACTAGGTCTGAGTTAGTTCAATAGAAGAATGAGTTAGTATTACTTACTGTGCTCCCAAGCCCTCCTGTTTCTAATCAGGAGAGTTCTCTGACCAGGCAGTTTTTGTTATGATGTAGTTATATGAGTAATTTCTGTTCCCCTCAAAATAAAAATATAGAAGGTGT
Source organism: Nyctereutes procyonoides (assembly GCF_905146905.1). Classification (NCBI taxonomy): domain Eukaryota; kingdom Metazoa; phylum Chordata; class Mammalia; order Carnivora; family Canidae; genus Nyctereutes; species Nyctereutes procyonoides. The sequence continues at coordinate 22,602,291 of NW_026575121.1, forward strand.
GGTGTAGATGGGATGTCTTTCTACTGGAACTTGGCTATAACATTCATAGATCATCTATGCTCTGGCTAACCCACAGGATAATGAGTTTGGGGGATCAGGTGTCCTCTGCTACAAAGTTTTTCCTCAGCAAGTCCTGTATTTTAGACCTGTATCACTTTGTACTAGTAGTATATATCCATGAAGATTTTACATGACAGTATGGCGAGGCCTTGATAAGCTGAGGTACCATTTCAGTCAGGTAAATACTCAGTAATGCAAATGACTACTTGTCACTTTTTTCCTCAAGAAGTAAAATCCATGCTTCCCCTATTCATTCTGTTTTCTTTTATTTCACCGAAGGGATCAGCTTGTTTCAAAGGAAACAGCCCACAGGTTAAAGCCTGTGAGTGACCTGACTGAATAGTTTGTTTTATAGAATCTATCCTCTTATTCACTGACAATCCTCCCTATTTTTTGAGTTGTATAGAGTAGTAATTTTCTAAAATCTTTGTGGGACATAATTAGGATATTATAAAAGATTTGAATCTTTACATACTCATTTGGAATGAGTAAGGGCTTGGTGTACAGCTAGTATTTATAAATCTATAGCTAACATACACTGTTTTATAGCTAACATACACTGAGAACTTCTTTTTTGCCATTTATTATATTAAACTCATCGCAAGGAAAAATTTGGTAAGTTACCCAACAGCTCTATGAGAATCTATTATATTAAACTCATCGCAAGGAAAAATTTGGTAAGTTACCCAACAGCTCTATGAGAATCAGTAAATAAATGATACCCCTATAGTATAAAAAATCTAGATATATTAATTTACAATTTTAATATAAACAGTTATATTACTAATAAAATATATAGGTATCTCACCTTTGGTGAAGATCTAAGTATAAGAAAATGTTTATACTTAAAAAGAATAACCTCTTTGGACACAAAAATATAAAAATTCAGCACAGGACACTGTAAACAAGGTTTATATGTTAAACTGAAAAAAATCACTGTTAGGCATTTGACAATAAATTTAAATGCTTGGGTGTTAATATGTTGATAAGAAAATGAGGAACGCCAGAATAGAAAAATAAATGCCCCTGAGGGGGGCACTTGGCGGGATGAGCACTGGGTGTTATGCTATATGTTGGCAAATTGAACTCCAATAAAAAAAATTAAAAAAATAAAAATAAATGCCCGATTCATAACAGATATAAATCAACAAATGCACATCAGTGATAAAAACACAAAACATTTTGGAGCACTTGCTTTGTGCCTAAAAATATGTTCAGCAAAATTTTTCTTAGCAAAATATGCTCACTGCTTTTAATTCTCACCAAACCTCTCCATAAAGCAGACAGAGTCACACCAATTTTTCATATGAGGAAATTGAAGCAGACAAAAGTTAAATAATCTGACAAAAACTATACAACTAGTAAAGATTGTAAAAAAGAAGAAAAACCTATTTGACTTTGGCATTGGCAAATTAAATTACCATGCTTTGTTGAGAGTAAAGAGAAGTCTGTATTTTCAGATACTGTTGCTGGAAGGGTAAGTTATAAGAACATTTTTATGGGTAATATAATACCATATTAAGACATTATGTTATATTAACATGTCATTATAATATTAACAATTTTATCAATACTTATATTTTTGATCCAATAATCTGACTTCTAAGATATCTTAACAAAATTAGAACTATAAATTTGTATAAAATGTAAGATTTAGCTTTATTAATAATATTTTAAAATTAAAAGTATGTTAAGATCACAATAATAAGTATTTTGATAAATGTGTTGTTGAATTAAAAGAGAGTTTCAATAATTTTTAATTATATGGAGAAATGTTTGTGATAAGGAGAATAATAGATGTGCATGGGTGTAAGTGTGCATATGCATGCATGTATGCATATGTATGTTCACATATATATGATATACAACAAATGTATATATAAGACTATATATACAGTATAAAAATGATAGATATGGATATATAGTACATTCTCAATTTTTTATCATGTAACCACACATGTATAATTTTAAAAATTATTAAAATATTTGTAAGATTCTCATCAATGTGAGTATAGATTAATAAGAAATTTTTCATGTTTTTCATTTCTTGTAATCAGAAAATATAAAATTACTATAATCATGATTTATCCTTTTTCACTGATTAAGAAGGTGGCATGAGTTTAATAATTTATTTTGCTGAACTATAGGTATCTCTCAAAATTCATATAAATCACTATGTGGCATTAATTGTGCCAATTAAAGATCTCCTAACTCTCTTAATACTGTAACTTTTAGTGTCCTCTCATTTTGACTCTGGGCTTATCTATGTGAATCGTTTGGCCAACTGGTTATTATTAGCAAGCATGAAATATGCAAGGGCTTGCAAAGTATGTGCACTTACCCTGTTGCTGCTCATTGAATGAGTGGGCATGCTCCTTCTTGAACCTCTGCCATAACCATGAGAATACAGCTAGAATGTTATAAGAATGTAAACACATGGAAAAGAGCCAAGTGTACCGACAGAGACCATTCTACCTGCCAGTCATAGTCAGTAGTCTACTGCCAATCAACCTTAAATGCATGAATAAGCCCAGCTAAATTCCACCCCAAGATGGCCCATATAATCACAACTCCTTACCCACCCATGCTTCCCATGAGAAATAATAAACTATTTTTTTTTTTATTTTAAGTCACTCCATTTGGGTTGTTATGCATCATTATGTTAGCAATAGATAATTGATCTTGTTTGCATGGGAAGTCTATGTTGGTCAATATAGTAGAGACAGGGGAAGGATTGGGTTATTTTGTTTATAAAAAGAAGACAGAGAAACTGAAAATCTAGGATACTGGAGTTAAATAAATGGAAATATTCACTTCTAGAATATATGCAGATATATCAATGTGTATTCCAAGAATGTGTCATCTTGCTAAATGGTCAAATAGCTGTATACTGTGAATATTTTTAATTTCCAAGATGTTTTCTATAGTTTATTATATATGTCTAACACTCTTAAGAGTAAATACCTTATTATTTGTGTGGTTGCTTTTTATGTTTCACAAAGAATTGGTTCTCTTAGCCCTAAATGTGATACTCTGTAGAATCAATTCCTTTTGTATTTCAGGTGGATATTTGACCCAAAGAGTACTGCATCTATTTTGCACAAATTTATCTTAAGACAAAATTGTTGAGTAAGTCTAATTCCTCAAAAGATAAAATCCTGTGAAGTCATTTGAAATCATTACTAAAATACAATATCTTCATGAAAAATCAACATAACAAGAAGATGCTGTAAAAAGTTTTAAAAATAACACATGCCTGAAAGTAAAGGCTTTTAATTTATGTCTATACATTTCCAGACTTTCATTATTTGTCTGATAACTAACGCACACAGACTTGGGTTAATAATTCACCTTGTGGTTTTTAAAACAGTGTTTTAAATTGTATTTTAAATCACTGACCTATATCCATAGTAATAGGAGAAGTATTGCTAATTCATCAAAAACATTGGTTCATACAACACTAGGAGATATTTAATTCAGCTTAACTCTTGTTGTGCTTGTAGTCACACTGTTGGTTCATAGAACACTAGGAGATATTTAATTCAGCTTAACTCTTGTTGTGCTTGGAGTCACAGTGTTGGTGCTCGGATTACTATTCAAGTCTCTTGGCTACTCATTTGGTGCGTCTTGCACTAATCTTTTCTCACTCATATATTATTTACATTTCAGGGCTAACCTAAGGCAATTAAATAATATTTTAAGTGTATCCTCAACAAGAGGTATGGCTATATCTATATGTTAATAGACCACAAGTCAAACAAAAAATATTTTGTAGAGAAGTATAATTGGTACATATACATATATTTATGCTCACTTTATTATGATTTGCTTAAGAAAAAAACTGTTTTTTGTTTTGTTTTGTTTTACCTCAAATGATCACAATGAAGAGTTTTCTCTTTATATTATCTAATGGGTAAAAAGAACATTCCTTCCAGAAAGACTACTTTCCTACTCCTCCCTTAGCCATCTGTTATTTATATAGATGTTTTTAATCTATTTGTCCCACATCATCTCCTATAGAGATAGAATGTAAAGTCCTTTCATGTCTTTGGATTGTGGATGATGATTCATGTATTAGAAGGCATGTGTTGAAGTGCTTACAAACTCTTAACTCATTTACTCCTCATAACAACTATATGAAGTAGGTATTGATTTTATACTAATTTCACTTATGTGAAAACTGAGGTACAAAGAAAGTAAATAACTTGACTGATGTTATACAATGAAGAAATGGGAGATAATGAGAAAGTCAGACTGTCTGTCTCCAGGGCTAAGCTCTTAACCTTTTTCTCTGTGACCACTGAAACGTTACTCATCTTACCTATCTTTGGCTTGTTTATATTTCTATAGAGCTTCACTATGCATTTTACTGTGAGGGCTTCAGAATTTTAAGATTGTTTTTCAAAATTATTCAGTGAAGTAAATATTTTCATTTGATGCTGAGTTTGCAATGGTAGGGAAGAGCATGTTCTTAGTTTTCTGGTATTGCTATGTTATTGAGAATTATTATAATCTGTGCCAGATTTTTTTTGTCTCTAGTTGTCAGTATATAGGCAGTTTATTAGATAGTTCTGTTAGAACATTTGTAGAGGCTCAAAGATTAATAAAGGGTAACAGCTCCTTTAGATCATTAGAAGCATATTGGTATCCCTGTGCAGATGATTAGTTTCATTGGTTGCAATAGACAAAACAGCCACAACAAAAAAAAATCAACTTTCAGTTTAACTACTATAGGTAAACGCTCAGATTGCCATTGTCACCACCTGAGAACAAGCCTATATGAAGGCTGCCTCTAATATTCACTAATGTTACTATACAGCAAAAGAATATAAATTTACTCATCTCTCCTGAAAAGTTGTATTTTTTTTAATCATTTTACATTTTTAGGAAGAGAGAGAGCAAGAGCAAGAAAGAAAGGGAAAAGAAACAGAGCTGATAAACCCTTCCATATTTATGAAGCAACTATAGTAGGTTGAAACTATATATTTTAAAAAAAATCTCACTCTAGTGTTGTAGAGTTTCTATATGAGAAATATCACTCTGGTTATTTAGGAAAGAAGCTTCAGATGCTTAGCTAAAATAACTTGAGATTTCATTATGGATACTGCTGTAGGGAGACTAGGTTCTGTCAGAAGTTACTAGAAGTTAACTGTAGGGGAGGTGGGGAGGTGGACGGGGTAATTGGATGATGGGCATTAAGGAGGTTACTTGATATAATGAGCATTGGGTGTTATATGCAGCTTATGAATCACTAAATTTGAGCCTGAAATTAATAATACACTATATGTCAACTAACTTGAATTTAAATAAAACAAAACAAGAAGTTAACAACTGTATTGGATGGAGGTAAATTATGCTAAGAATATTGTAAATATGTTAATTAAAACAATGTAATGTTATTTTTTACATTTACATAGAATATCAACAATATATACAAATATATTTCACTGAATGTAAAGTTTGTTTGGGAAAGTTTGGGTAAATGTAAAAACTGGTATATTGAAACAATTTTGGAATTTTAAATGACTGTAAAGTCTTACTATAGAATTCTTGCAGGCCTATTAGGTTTAGCCAGTGAAAAATTTCTGTTAGAGTAGAAAGAGAGGGATAAGCAGAAAGACATAAGAATTAAAGAAAAACCATGGGGACAGCAGACTCTACGCTATCTGATAAAGTAATTCATTATTTTTCTAATAAGGTAATCATAATATATGCCAAATATGTAATCGTATTTTGGGCACACACATATAACTTACATTAGTTGCTTTTTTATTTAAAAAATAATTTTATCTATTTTTGTGCCCAAAAAGTGGGTCAGTACTCTCATACTAAATCTTGATGCTTGCTTGTTATCAGGTGAGGAAAGCATACAGTCATATTATTGACTTGGGAATCAGGGCTGTATTTAAAATAGTTTATCAGATTTAGATTACTAATTTAATTACAGTGCGCTCTGTGATAAATAATTACATTGTGTCCCATAAATTATCTCATGAGTCTCTATATTGATACCTTTGACATATGTGCAGAGCTCAAACTTCTCCAAGACACTGCTAATTTATAACTACAATATCTTTAAAAAATAAAACCAAAAAGAAGATTTTCTTCACAATCATTAGGATTTTCTGGGGCTAAGAAATAAAATATTAATATAGAAAGAGAAATTCAGTGTAATATAATCAGGTATGGAATAGGATGTATTATGCAATGACTTCGCCATTGACCTACCTGAGGTAGGTGTTAATTAAGGAAGAGGCCAAAGATTCTTTTTTATTAAGAGGACACAGCAAAGAACACTATTAAGTGGACCTTATGAATAAGATTAAAATGAAATATATTTTTATTGCAATTTACACTTTAAAATTCTATCAACTTTTATGTCAAACTAAAATTCTTGCAAAACATGATAGAAATCCCTACCTTATCAAATTCTTTTTCCACCAAATTTAATTCCATAAATCCCAGGTGCTCCCAATGAAAGCAATCTCAATCTCTATGAGCTAATATTTTTCTCAATTTCTACAAGATTAATATTTTTCTCACACTGCTTGAAGTAAGTTGAAAGGACATTAGGTTTGGGAATGAAACTGAAAACGGCTGCTTTCAGACTTGTATTATTCAATTTTTTATAAAAGATTTTATATATTTATTCATGAGTCACAGAGAGAGAGAGAGGCAGAGACATAGGCAGAGGGAGAAGCAGGCTCCCCAAGGGGAGCCCGAGGTAGGACTCCATCCTGGAACTCCAGGATCACACTGCTGAGCAGAAAGCAGAACTTAACCGCTGAGCCATCCAGGCATCCCTCAGACTTGTATTAGTTTCCTATTGGTATATATAACAAATTAACACAAATTTAGTACTCAAAAATGACACAAATTATTATTTTATAGTTCTGGAGGCCAAAACTCTACAATCAGACTCACGGGACTCAAGTCAAGGTGTGGCTAGGATTGATTCCTTCCAGAGATTTTTTCTTTTTTCTTTTTTTTAAAGATTTTATTTATTTATTCATGAGAGACAGAGAGGGAGGCAAGACATAGGTAGAGGGAGAAGCAGACTCCTCAAAGAGAGAAAGAGATCCCAATGCACGACTTGATTCCGGGATCACTCCCTGAGCCAAAGACAGATGCTCAACCGCTGAACCATCCAGGTGTCCCCCTTCCATAGTTTCTTAAGGATGAATCCATTTTCTATTTTTAGCTTCTAGGAGATTCTTGAAAATATGTTTTCTCCTCATTTTATTTAAGCTATCACTGGCAGGGATTTTAATATCCATATTTCTACAGTCTATTTATTTACAATAATCTATTTTTCTCTTAGTAGCATACCTTCTGCTCATTATGTAATTCCAAAACCACTTCCACATTTTGAAGGTATTCCTTACAATACTGTTCCATTTCTGATTTAGGATTTAGAACAGATGAATTGGACAAGTGGATTAACAGGATGAATAGGGATAGATAAGCTATTTTTATAATTATATGAATGGAATTGATAAGGCTCTAGCCTTGATATCAATGATGAAATAGGATGTCAACAATAGATTGAATGTAAAATTAAGATAGTAATGCTGTCCAAACTTGTAAAAATATAAATAAGATTAGAAATAATTTATAAAAAGTATCAGGTACAAAGAAGTATTTAATTAATTGTAGTTATAATAATCATTCTACATAGTCTGGAGCAAAATTTTCATTTCTACATAAATCTTAATTTTTAAAATGATAGTATAAGAATTATTACAATAATCATGTTTACATTTAATGAAATAAAAGCAATACCACTTGACTTTAGATTTGTGATTGTAGTTGAAGTCAAACTAGTTTCATTATTTTATAAAAGCTGACATTGGATATACTAAATATAAATCCTTCAAGAAAATAATTATTACATGTAAGTTATTTAAATATCAAGCTGAATTACAATTTTTTTAGAATTTTTGTAGAGAAAAAAGCATATTTTATTTAGTCTCCTCAGATTTATAGCAGAGAAGACAGCAAAAAATATGCAAGAGAAATTTCGATGTTTTTAAAAGTCTTGTGAATTTGAAACTCCTTAAGATATTCAATAATGATACAATTAGTAATATTTTAATGCATTTTACATTGATATGGTGCACAGTTCTGCTATTCCTCTAAAATGTAAATATTACATTACATTATATTACATTATTATGACTATTTCACATAAACCAGTTACAAAAAGGGCTCTAAACAAAAATTAAAAAAAACTTTGCCTCATAATTAACTTGACATTATTTGAAAAGTTTTTAAATTGAAGGAATGCTTCAGATTAGAAGACTCAGTTTAAAAAGAAGAGAAAACAAATGAAATGTTTTGCCTTTGTATGTATTCAAATTTTTTAAGAAAAAATATTTAGAATTGGTTCATTGCTTAATTTTTGTATGTATCTTTTCATTTATTTTTCACATTTAGTTTTTTTTTCCCTAGGCAAAGAACTTTATTAACCTTGTTTCAAACTTTATTCCCAGGCTTCTTCAGCTTAATTGGCTGCAAAGAATGAATTGTGTATAAGCAAAAACTGAAAAGAGCTGCAGCGTCCAACGGACTTGGGCTTAAAAATATTAGAGATCTAGATTTTACCAGATCCATGAACACAATTTTAAAAAGCAGTCATAATATAAAATAGCAGCTCCCAGTAACTTCTTCAAGTTTTATCTTCTTCAGAAGTTGACTCAATTCAGTTTGCTTCATTCTTGGAAGCTTCATCAAAATTCTCCACAATATCTGGAACTTCATCATCATCATCCTCTCTGGTAGCAAGTGATGCTTTTCCATCCACAGACTGTTTGGGCAGAGCTTCAGCCAGTCTTCTTAAACTAGTCAGACTGTCTGCACCAAGCTGCTTTAAGATCCTGGGTAGCATTTCTGTCAGCTGCTTTGTCTCAGTATGGCCTGTAATGGTGAAAGTGTCCGCTGCCAACGATGCCTGAACTTTAGGGTTGTTAAAGTGGATCACTGTTCCTTGGTTTGTGAACATATTCACTTCTTCAATACCAGAAATAATTGTTTACCCCTAACTTCTTTAAGGAGAACTGAAGTTTTTTATCATCTGCTGAGCTGTTCTATGAACCACCTTCTTCTTTTTGGGGAGCAGTTCCTTTCCCACCAATGTGCACTTATGCTTGCAGTTTGGCGAGTTTCTCCTGGTTCATGATAATTTCTTTCATCTTGTTGCAGCGCAAATGGGAGCGCAGGGGACTAGGGTTGACCCTCAGGGGGTCTCAGGGGAACCAGCTGAGATTTGGTGCACACAGGTGGGGACACAAGATACACACATTTAGTTTTAGATTTTATTTTTTTAGAGTAGAGGTTTTTCTGCTAGATCCTGTAGGGACCAAATTACACTATAAGTGTACTACTGAGACTTTGCATTATACAACTTCACTCAAAAGTATAAGATACTATATGATGTAACCCATTTACTTCCCATCCATGTGCTCATTTTTAATGGAAACTAACATAGTTTATATTTTAATATAACCCACAATACGGCTGTTGCTTGCATTTGTCTTATGCTTTCAAAGAAATTAAGATGAAAATGATAATATCTTATACTTAACCCAGTATTTACTATTTATTGTGCTGTATACCTGAGGTTCAATCACCTGTCAACTCCTTTTTAATTGAAGAAATTCCTTTAACATTTCCGGTAGTGTTGGACTGTTGCTGCTGAGTCTCTCAGCCTTTATTTTTTCTCAAAATATCTGAATTTCAGTCTCATATATAAGTCAGTTTTTTGTTGTTGGATGGAGGATTGGGCTTAACTTTTTTTTTTCAACACTTTCAAAAACTTGGTCAATTGTCATTTGACTTCCCTGTTCCTGTTAAAAATTCAGACATATTTCTTATCACTGTTCTCATATATGTAATGCTGCATTTTTCTCTAGCTGCTTTCAAGATCTCTTTTTCACCTGTAGTTATCATGAATTAGTTTGGCCCTTAAATGCCTAAATGTGTTAATTCTTTCTTTCTTTCTTTTTTTCTCTCTCTTTCTCTCTCTCTTCCTTCTCTCTCTTTCTTTCTTTTCATGCTACTTGGGGTCAGCTAAGCTTTTTGTACCTTAAGTTGTTGTTTGCCACCAAAATGGAGAAATTTCCCTCGTTATTCTTTAGGTATGTTTCCGCTGCATTTTTACTCTCCTCTCTTTGTGGGAGTCTAATGAACTATGATTAGATAGTGATATTGTCCCACAGAAGCACGATGCTATTTTTTTTTGTTTTTTTTTAATAATTTTTTCTTCATTCCTCAGATCAAATAGTATCTTTAAGTCTATATTCAAATTCACTGAACCTTCTATTTTCCTTGATGCAGTCATTTACTGATTTCAGTTTTCATTTTAGCTACTGTAATTTTTATTCTCAAAATTTCCATTTGTCAACAAAAACCTGCACATAAATATTTATACTAACTTCATTCATAATTGTCAATAACAGCAAGCAACCAAGACGTCCTCCAATAGGTGAATGAATAAACCTGGTACATCCAGACGAATAAATATTATTCAGTGAGAAAAAGAAATGAGCTTTCAATGCACAAAAACACATAAAGGATCAAAAATGAATATTGTTAAGTGAAAGAAGCCATTCTGGAACGACTACATAATATACGGTTCTATTTATATAACAGTCTAGGAAAGGAAGAACTAATTAAAAGATTGGTGGTTGCCAGGAATTTGGAGGGAGAGGGACATATGAATAGGAGAAAGCAGGGAATGTTCGGTAAGTGAAACTATTCTATATGAGACTATAATAGTGAATACATGAAATTATACATTGGTCAAAATCCATAGTACTGTATAACACAAAGAATGGACTCTAGTGTAAACCATGGACTTTGTTAATAGAAATGTATCAATATTGGCTCATCAATTTTAATAAGTGTACAATAGTAAACCAAGACATTAAAAATGGGGAAAACTGAGATGGGAGAATGGGTAGGCATATGGGAACTGTCTTTACTGTCTGCTCAAATTTTTCTGTAAACTTGAAACTGCTCTAAAAATAATCTATTAATGCGAAAATATCATTTTGTCTTTTTTTTTGGTGTTTTCATTGTTCTGTTGAGACTTTAAATATGTTAATTCATTACAAACATTATTTTCTTCAAGTCTTTGAGCATATTTATAATAGGTTCTTTAAATTCATAGATTTGGGGATCCCTGGGTGGCTCAGCGGTTTGGCGCCTGCCTTTGGCCGAGGGCGCGATCCTGGAGTCCCGGAATCGAGTCCCACATCGGGCTCCTGGCATGGAGTGGAGCCTGCTTCTCCCTCCTCTTGTGTCTCTGCCTCTCTCTCTCTCTCTGTCTATCATAAGTAAATAAATAAATATTTAGAAAAATAAATTCATAGTTTAAACATATGGATTATTATGCTGTCAGGTTGGGTTTTTTTAAACTCTTTTTCTTTGACTTGTCAGTCCTAATTTTCATATGTCTAATATTTTATTTTATACTAGCTATTGTGAATGATACATTGCAGATACTGTGGATTCTGCTATCTTTTGAAGAGTTTTGACTTTTGTTTTATCCAATAGTTAACTTGACCTAACTTACACTCCTAATTCCATTTTCCCTATGATGAGAAGCAGCTGAAACTGTTTACTTCTTTCAAAATTTTGGCTGTTACTCTTCTGCTTGGAAGAGAGGAATCTATCCTATGCATGCCCACTTTTGCAGTTAACCAATGGCTAGGGGAATGTTTGAATGCAGATTCCGCAGTTCCTCTTTCCTACCTCAATTTCTTCCTTGATTTTTTTCTCTCACTTTCTAGATGCTGTGGGAATGCCATATTCTATTCTCTGGATCTTCAAACAAGTCAAAAGGTATTGTTTTCTTGGTCTATCCATGTTGTGTTCCTTGATATGGAGAGTGTGCAAGCAAAAGTTGTATAAGAATTTTATCCAGTGTAATTTTTTTTTCACAGTAGACTTCTTTCTGATTTCCCCTGAATTTATTCACTCTTACTTCCTCAAAAGGTTGTTACTATATTCTATCCAGAATTTACAATTGTTTTCTGTAGAAGGGTAAGTACAACACAAAATATATACCTATTATTGGGAGTGAAAATTTAACATTGGTTTAATTGTAGGAATTTATTCTATAAAAAATTTTATTAGTAGTAGTATTAATATCACCTTATTAGCAATTCTTAAAATTTGGAGTCCTGTGAGAAATAAAAAAGACAGAAAAAGTCAATATATAAATAATTTGGAAATTAAAAGTCACAATCAAGATAAAAATGTGGTATATCAAATTTGCCTCAGAGTAATACATTTGGACTAAGATACAGTTAGGTTGCAGCAACTTCACTCCCTAATAAAATATTTTAAAAATTGAATTTCATCCCACCATAAAGACAGGACATACCTGCCCAAAGGTTACAACATGAGAGATGCTGGTGATGAAACAATTAGAAGAGATGGGAAAGATGAGCACAAAACTACAGCCACTATTTTTTGTTGTGAGAATTTGTTTCCTATTTTCCTTATGTAAGTTTTTGGTGTTTGGTTGGTACCTAAAGCCTCTAAATAAAAAGTTTGGGGAAAACATGACTGGCTTTAATACAGTTCTTCCATATGCTAGCTCTGTGACCTTTGAAATATTGACTCCTGTGAATCTCAATTTCTTCTGAATTCCTGTGAGGACAAAATATCATAACTTAAGTAAAACCCTATAAACATGCAATTAATCAGTGAAAAATGTTAACATTCTTAAATGTCTAGAGCAGTTTCTAACACATAGTAGAAATTTCTTTTTCTCTTCCTTTCATCTCTCCAAAATGATGAGCAATTACAAGCAATCTTATAACTTGGAACTACAAACTGCATTTTTCTCTGTTAGCAATAAAATAGAGAAAATCTTCTCATCATAGTTTTTTTCTTGCATTTCTTTAGTAACTATCTTAATTTGAAAGTCCTGTATTTTAGCTGAGACTATGAGGATTAGGAGGAAAGGAAATAATTTCATCTTATTTGCGCTGCCATCTTCTTTTCCCCTCTTATAGAGAATATAATCTCATTATGTCAGTTTTATCCATATTTCATTTTAAATTTCCTTCCCACATGCCATTTTGTACCTGCTTTTTGACCTACACTTTCAGAGCACTGAGTGTCTAAAGTCATTCTTTGAAGTGGATCATTGAAGGGACGGAGTGCAATAGGGCAAGGCAGGTAAGGAAAACCAAGAAGATCTCTGTGTTAGTCCTTATCTATTCTGAATTCATATGGTAAACTTTGACAAATAATCTAACCCTAGTTTGACATCTTTGAAAGTTCCCACGTAAGGCTCCCTGCATGGAGCCTACTTCTCCCTCTGCCTGTCTCTCTCTCTCTGTCTCTAATAAATAAATAAAAATATTAAAAAAAATAAATGTTTAAGAAAGTTGTCATAAAAATACTTGTCTCACAAGGTTTATTGTAATGAAAAATTACAAGCCCGTAATATTATTGGATCCTTTCTTCTGTGCATGCAGCAAATTACCAAGTATTTTGAGGAAATGCCAATTTATTATTATTTTTCTAATCTTACTGTTTTAATATGCTGTGAATAATACTGAATTCTATATAGGTAACATAACATGTTACAACTTTAACATAATTTTAGTTTTTAGGTTAGTCCAATATTATAGATGTGTCAAGATAAAGGAAATGCCACAGCATTAAAGTTAGAATTGTTTTAGCTTTATTCTGGACAGTTGTTATCAGAACAATTAATTATATATTTCATCTGGCAGGAATCAAATATTATGAAGGAAGAAAAAAATTAAAAAACATTTTCAAATAAAAAATCTTGTTAGGATATTATTTGATTTTCAACACATACTAAAACAACTTTTTATACCATAAAAGTCAAAGGTCATATTCAAAAATATTAAAAATGACTGAATTATATTGTAATCCAATTAATTTATTTTGTTCTTTATTATAATTTCCTCAAAGATTGAGATATATATCACTCTAAAAATGTGCACATCAAATATAGGGGTTTGAACTTGGTTAAACCCAATAATTTCAGAAGACAAATACCATGCTTAATTGATTTTATTCTAATATACTTTGACTTCAGTGTGATGTTATGACCTTCAACTGTAGTCTTGTGGCTGTTCCCTATTATCAGTTGGAGGCACTAGATTAAAACATGACCTTTAACAATTACCAAAAGAGATCATCTGTGTTTTCTCTATTCAAAGAGTTATGGGTTCTTTTAACCTTTTGAAGAGAACTTTTATTCATCCAGTGTTATTTAAAAACCCAAATGACTTTTTGAGACCCTTTTAATTCTAAAGAGGGGAGATATTTAAAGAAGGACAAGGTAAGTATTAAAATTAAACATTTGGTAATCAGTGTATAGACTCTTGCCTGTGATGTATTCAAAAGCATGGGAACATTCATTGTTACTGCAAATTGATGTCAACCCTACTGAGAGAACCAAAAGCCCTGCAAATCTGTTGAGTTTCTGAATATTACTGAAACCTCTGGTGAAATGTTTGAATTACAGTTTGTCAGACAGTGTATAAAAGCAAAATGCTTGGTTTTACTTCCCATATTAATATCCAGAGACTTTTATTTAACATTTCCAACAGACTAATAAATAGAATATGAGAAAATTTGAGCTATTTAGCACTTGGATTTCATCAGAAATTAACTGGTTAAGTGGAGAGAGCTACCTAACTCTAGAAAGGGGCTGGTCTGTATATTTGGTTAAATTTTATCATGACTGCAGTAAAGAAGAGACTGTTAGCTATCCTAAATAACATGTAAAATAAGATAGTTAAAAAATACATTAAAACAAAATGAGTAAAGTTTTAAAATATGTGGATAAGCACATAAATACCACATTCTGTGAGTACAAAAAAAATAACAATATCAGACATAGGACATTTAAGAACACTAAATAGTACAGAAATAATATTATGTTGTGATAAGAAGTACAGATTTTAAGAAAATTAGAATACATATATACCCATATATGCCAAAAATATATAAACCAATTATAGAAAAGAAAATGTTTAGAAATGCAAGATATTAGTAAATATTTCTAAGAATTTGAGAGACCTAGTATGCAAAAAGAAGGGATTGCATTAAGTGTACACTACTCTGGGTAATACAGACATTTTAATAATACTTGTTCTTCCAATGCATGATTGTCGAATGTTTCCATTTCTTGGTGTCTTTTTCCAATTCTGTTCATAAGTGTTATACAGTTTTCAGAGGACAGATCTTTCACCTCTTCGTTAGGTTTATGCCTAGTTATCTTGTGGGTTTTGGTGTAATTATAAATGAGATTGATTCCTTTTTCTACTGCCTCATTATTGGTGTACAGAAATGCAACAGATTTCCGTACATTGATTTTATATTCTGTGACTTTGCTGAATTCCTGCATCAGTCCTCACAATTTTTTGATGGAGTCTTTTATTTTTTACATAGAGTATCATGTCATCTGCAAATAGTGAAAGTGTAATTTCTTCCTTGCCATTTGTGTGTATTTTTTAAAGATTTTATCTATTTATTCATGAGAGACACACAGAGAAAGAGAGAGGCAGAGACATAGGCAGAGAGGGAGAAGCAGACTCCATGCAGGCAGCCTGACATGGGACTCGATCCTGGGACTCTGGGATCATGCCCTGAGCCGAAGGCAAACGCTCAACCACTGAGCCACCCAGGCATTCCTCTTCCTTACCAGTTTGGATGTGTTTTACTTCTTCCTCTTCTCTGAGTGCTGAGGTTAGGACTTCTGGTACTTTGTTAAAAACAGTGGTGAGAGTGGACATCCCTGGGTTGTTCCTGACCATAGAGGAAAAGTTCTATGAGGATATTACCTGTGGGTCTTTTATATATGTTTTTTATGATGAGGTATGGTCCCTGTATCCCTACTTTGTTGAGTGTTTTTATCTAGAATGGATACTGTACTTTGTCAAATGCTTTTTCTGCATCTATTAAGGGGATCATATGGTTCTCATCCTTTTAAAAATAAATTAATAAATCTGCATGGGAACATATGTTTTATTATTATTTAAAAGTATTTGAGTTTGGAATTACAGGATCATATGTTAAGTGTTTAACTTTATAACCAACTTTAAATTGTTTTCCAGAGTTTCTTGACATTTTATAGTCTCATTGTAATGTATGAAGTTCTCTTTGATTGAATCCTATCAGCACTTGGTATTATCAATGTTTTTCATGTTAGCCTTTGTCTTCTTTGAGTGGGGAATGGTATCTCATTTACAGCATTTATCAGAATAACTATTGATGATAATAAGCATCTTCTCATGTACTTACTTACCATTTGAGTATTTTCTTTTGTGAAGTGTAGGTTTTAATCTTTCACTCATTTTACTTTGTTGTCTACCTTCATAATTTTTAGTTGTTCTTTTTAATAAATTCTAGATATAAGTCCTTTGTGATAATATGCATTATGAATATTTTCTCAGTTTCTGGTTTCCTTCTCACTTTCCTTATGCTGTCCTCAGATTAATAAAACTGTTTAATTTTGATGAAAAAATTGATTGATTGATTGATTGATTGATACATTGATTGATTGATTGATTTGCCTATACTGAACCACCCTGTAGCCCAGGAATAAATCCCATTGATCATGATGAATAATTATTTGAGTGTACTGTTTGACTAGCTAGTATCTTGTTGAGAATTTTTGCATCCATGTTCATTAGGGATATCGGCCTATAATTGCCCTTTTTAGTGGGCTTCTTGTCTGGCTTGGGAATCAAGGTAATACTGGCCTCATAGAATGAATTTGGAAGTTTTCTTTACATTTCTATTGTTTTGAAACAGTTTGAGAATAGGTATTAACTCTTCTTTAAAACTTTGGTAGAATTCCCCTCAGAAGCCATCCAGCCCTGAAATCTTGTTTCTTCGGAGATTTTTGATTACAGATTCAATTTCTTTCCTCATTATGGGTCTGTCCAGATTTTCAACTTTTTTCCTGATTCAGTTTTGGTAGTTTACATGTTTCTAGGAATTTATCATTTCTTCCAGATTGCCCATTTTTGGCATATAATTGCTCATAATATTCACTTATAATTGTATTTCTGTCGTGTTGTGATCTCTCCTCTTCATTCCTGATTTTATTTATTTGGGTCCTTTCCTTTTTCTTTTTGATAAGTCTGATTAGGAGTTTATCAATTTTATTAATTCTTCCAAAGAACCAGTTCATGATTTCATTGATCTGTTCTATTGGCTTTTTGTTTTGTTTTCCTATATTATTTATTTCTGTTCTAATCTTTATTATTATTTATTTCTGTTCTAATCTTTATTATTTCCCTTCTGTTGTCTGTAGGCTTCATTTGTTGTTCTTTTTCTAGTTCCTCTAATTGTAAGGTTATGTATTTGAGATTTTTCTTGTTTCTTTAGGTAGGTACCTGTAATGCCATATATTTTCCTCTTATGACTGCTTCTGTTGCATCTCAAAGGTTTTGGGCTGTTGTGCTTTCATTATCATTTGTTTCCAAGGATTTTTAAATTTCTTCTTTAATTTCCTGGTTGATCCATTCATTTTTTTCAGCAAGATGTTCTTTAACTTGTGGTCTTTCCAGTTTTTCTTATGGTTGATTTTAAGATTCATAGTGTTGTGGTCTGAAAATATGCAGGTATGATTTCAATCATTTTGTACTAATCGAGGCCTGATTTGTGATCTGTTCTGGAGAATGTCTCTTGTGCACTCAAGAAGAATATGTATTCTGCTGCTTTAGGATGAAATGTTCTGAATATATCTGTTAAGTCCATCAGTCTAGTGTGTCATTCAAAGCCATTGTTTCTTTGTTGATATTCTCCTTATATGGTCTGTCCATTGCCGTAGGCAGGGCATTAAAGCCTTGTACTATTATTGCATTATTATTAATGAGTTTCTCTATGTTTGTTATTGATTTATATATTTGTGTACTTCCATGTTGGGGGTTTAAATATTTATAATTGCTAGATATGCTTGTTGGATAGACTCATGAATTATGATATAGTGCCCTTCTTCATCATTGTTATAATCTTTGGTCTCACTGCACTGTGCCTGGTGCTGGCTTTGTCCAAAATGGGTATCACACGACTATGCAGGGGCCTGAAGTGTACTACACTTGGTAAAGTGTAGTAAAAAGCTGGTGTTCAGGTTAATTGAACTCAGCAGGGGTCTTTGCTTTTATGCTAATGAATGGGGTAGGTCAATGGTGGCAGCCAGCTCTTTTGTCCCCAGGGAAGCAGTGCCATGTCTCTCAAATGCATTCCAAGAAGGGAGAATGTCTCTCCCATTGTGACCCAGGGGGTCCTCAGAGCATATTGTCTGTCCATTCTACCCTTCTCCACCATGGGAGCACCTCTATGTCAGCCAGGCTCCACCCTGGCAATGGTGCAGACTTCTAAAACTTCAGACTTTGATCTTTGTTGCTTGTAGAAACTTGCAAGTATCAGCCCTCTCATTTTCGACACCAATGATCTTGGAGAAGTGTTTTTCTTGTGTAATGCCCTGTGCCCTGCTTGCAAGAACGCTCTCTTCTCTCTCTCTCTCTCTCTCTCTCTCTCTCGCTCTCTCCTTTCTCCATGAGAATCCCTTCTTTCCACAGAACCTATGATTCTTATCTCCCCCAAATAATGTCTCTCCACCTCCTACCTTCCACAACATGGTCTTTTTCCCCTTTAGTTGTGCAGTTTGTTTTCTCCATCTTCAGACTGATTTTCTGGGTGTTCAGAATGATTTGATATTTACCTGGCTGTGTTCAAGAGACAAGGCAAGCACAAAGTCCTCCTAATACTCCACCACTTAAGCTCCACTCTATCATGATTTTCTTAATCCCTAAATGTATTGTTTATTGATGGATTAGTAAACACTGTATGTGTTTTTCTGATAAAACTTACATATAAATGTAGTTTGGAAAAGTGTATTTATGCATTAGGACTTAAAAAATAGTCTGACAAAAATGGGGCATGTCTTCTTCATTTTATGTCTGTATTGTGTCTTTCAGTATATTTTCAATAAGTGATGATCAATATTTAATGAAATAAATGACACTGCCTTGAAACTTTCTTTTGTTGCTTACTGCCAATTTACCTGTGGCTTCACATCTTGTCTGTTATTAAATTTCCATTTTCAAAGAATTTATTTTGTTTTTCTGAATTTCCTGACAATTTCACAAAATTTTAAAGTTAATACATTTTTATAGTTAGATATTTTTATCTTACAAAAGCTTACAGAATTTTATTTTCTTAAAAAATGTGTTTTATTTCAAGTCTCTGTACTAGTTTTGAAAAATATGTAAACTAGATACTTTGTTCTTTTTTTAACCAAGGCAGAAGAATATCAACTGATTAAACACAATTATTTTAACCTGAAATTATTCATTATAGATAATGGTAAATTAAAAATGTGTGGTTTTAATATTTATGTTAAAGAATAAAAATAAAACTTCCTCTAATATGTGGATTAACTAATTAGTATAATTAACTAGTAAGGAAGTCATAAATTATTCTATGACATATCTCATTATGGTACTACTTTGAATACACATATAAAATAGAGAAATTGCATATGAAGCATCTACCAAAAAAAAAAAAGATTTTATAAGATAAGGTGGCAAAGAAATCTAAAGTAAAATAAGTTATTCCTGTTGGAAAGCTGACATCTTCAATTACTTTATTACATATTGATCCATTTAAGTCACAGAAAGTAGACTCACAACCTAAATAAGCTATACATAAGGAATTACTTAATCAATTATATCAAAGGGATATGTCAAATTACCTAACAATTATTCTATTACAAATTCTTTTTATAAAGTACTATCCTAAATAATTTGAGAGCAAGGATCATTTAAAAGTAAAGGAGAAGGACGTCCTGGTGGCTCAGTTGTTGAGCATCTGCCTTTGGCTCAGGTCATGATTCTGGGGTCCTGGAATCAAGTCCTGCATTAGACTCCCTGCAGAGAGCTTGCTTCTTCCTCTGCCTATGTCTCTGCCTCTCTCTGTGTCTCTCATGAATAATTAAAGAAAATATCTTTTAAAGAAGTAAAGGAGAAAATAAGAAAATATTATAAGAGGAAAGATGCATTTCCTTTGTTGGTATTTAACATAACTACTATTTTTCTTAATTATTCTTGACTTTTCACCCATTTCAACAGTTTTCCATGAGCTCCCTGAGTGCACAATTAAAAAAAATAGAACAGTTACTTTTCAGAACAATTTGTCTATTGCTGTCTTTCTAATCTTGATCCTACCCCTCATATATAAGCAGATAGTATGTGTTTATAGCAAGAATTTCTGTAAATATATTACTGAAGATTGAATTAGTTTCTTAAAGAAGGCAATGAGGCACTTGCTTTATGCATTATTTTATAGGTAATTTCTTTGAAATTTGTATCAGTTACAAATTGTATTCATTTTAAAATATGTCCGTGTACTTACAATTGCAAATTTATAAATTAACAAATATTTCAATATTAAAGTGATAATATAATATTCAAATTAAAATTGTGAAGAAAACAAGTATTGCATTCAATCCATAATTATCCATATGTGAATCAAAACACATGAGAACAAATAGTAAGAATGCATAATGTCCTAAAATTATTTTGCATTATGCTGGAGTTTTACAATTTTTTGGTGATCCTTTAAAATGATCTTCAATATTTAAAAATTGTCAATTATTTCTGTAGAGCCAACAACACAAATGAAATTTAATGATTGAGTTCATGTTACTACTTAAAGCGCTATATTTATGTGCTTATATTTTAGAAATACTCTTAGGAGAGGTGTTAAAAATAGGATCTAGATATGTGGTAGATTAGTATTGTATTATTTTAAAATTACTTTTTAAAATTTAAAATTATTACTCTAAAATATTGGGAAAATTGTTATATATTTTGTAGAAATCAATGACATTTTTTGAAAATAAAACATACAGTAAATACAAATAAATGTGCTATTTGCCACAAAGTATTTACCATAAAAATATATTTTAGAGAATGAATGGGAAGCAGATTGAATATTTGATTTTATGTTAGAAATCTTTATCAATGCCAAATTGTTTTTTGACAGAAAAACATCAACTATTTCTTAATAATCTCCTCACACTCAGAAGACACACCAATGATTATATTACTGAGTATAACTGCTTCATTAAAATTTTTCTAGAACTTGACTAAATGATCTACTACTAACCCATACAAAACTAACCTGAATATTCTTCATTAAATACACTATTTACCCAGATAAATTGCCATCCTACAAAACCTACAAAAGGTTAGGTATACTTGAATGATTATAAGACTGAAAAAAAATCCTACCCAATATAACTTAATAACTTAATAAAACTATATGCAACAGAAATTACATGATGGTCTATTAATATTGTTTTGAAAAGTGACTCAAAATAGGTAACTTTCATGAATACTATTAAAATACTATTGTTTTCACCATTTTAAATCAACTAATATAAACTTAACTTTAGTTTAAGTTCTTCTAAATATTACAAGATTTTTATAATTAGTGGAAATTCTCTGCTGAATGTTTAGCAATAAATGCAAACCAGAATATCTGTTGATAAATAACATTATATTACCTTGTTAAAGTTTATGATGTGACTTAGAATCAGACATCTCTCTAATTCTATATGATAAATAAAGAAAATGATTTGATTTAATTTAACATATATGTTTTAAATGAGTATTTTTCTGAATATAAAATTATGTTAAATCAAAATGGCAGTACATAAAGATTTCAATTCACTTTAATGTGTCAGATCCCCTGAAATCACACACATACATAAAATTATTCATACATGCACACATATGCATATATACACATACATTCACATATACATAGATATGTACACATATAACTATGCATATATATATAAAGATAACATATAAAAAGAATGTATAAACATTAACTGATGTAGAAAGTAGAGTGCCACAAGTAGATGAAAAAGTTTAACTATTTCCTGCATAGTGAAAATTAAAAAATGGGAATGACATTTTTTTTCAGGGATGGAGGGTAAAGAGTCCATGGTACTGCACCAAAGAATGGAAGGAAAACTTGGTTACAACTAATATGATTATTAATTAAAAAGATCTATTTGGAGAGCTGTCAGTGGGACACTCTTGCTCCTTTTTTCTTAGAAGCTAGATATTCATATTAGTCTGAGCTAGAGCCCAGCCCTAGCTGGATATTGATCCCTTAGGAATCCTCTATACAAAAAAGATAAATTATTGTCAAGTTAAAAATGATTTACTTTTCAGTGAAGGCTTATATATTCTATATCAAAATGCCTTGCAGAGGTTAAAAATAAAAGCTTAAGGGAAAAATTCCTGGCAATTTACAACAGCAAAAAAAGAAAATGATCTAGAAAGGCTATTACATATTTATACAAGATAAAAAGCACTATAAAGAGAAATGATTCTAAAAATAAAAATTTACCTAACTTCATGACTTAAAAGTATACAAAACAAGTACTGTTAATTGATATAAGAAAACATTGACATCTACACAAGTCTAGTGGAATGATTTAACTTTTCTCTCTTACAAATGGATGGAAGAACTTGATGAAAATTAATTAAGATATGAAGCACTGAATGACAAAAAATAACGAACTTGAGTTAATGGACATGTAAAACATCATTCCTAAGACAGTATAAAACATTTTATTTATATACTCAAGAAGTATTTAGAAGTTTTGATTGGGCATTAGGCATTAAGAAAAAAAATCACAGTTTAAAAAGTCTCAAAATACATATAAAAATCATTACTATAGAAAGATAGTCTGTCCAAACCTCTTACTGAAAATAATGGTAATAATAATAAATAATATAATTAGCACCACTAATTAATTAGAACATAAATGTAATAGATCTAATCAAAAAGAGAATTTGTTCTTTGATAAAACTGATAAAATTAACACAAATATGGAAAGATTGATTTAAAAAAGCACAGCTGATCAATATGAGCAATAAAAAAATGAATTATACTTACTATAAGCATTGATATAGTTAGAATCATAAAAAATATGCAAATACATCTGAACGATTAAAGGAAAGGAATAAATTTCTAGAAAAAATATTTCTTGATAAATTAGGTACAAAAGAAATAGCAAAAATAACATAAAATTATATCAAAATATATTAACAATTAAAACATTCCGAAAAAGATCCCCAGATCAGGATGACTTTTCAATGAATTAAGTCAAATGTTTAAGACCAATAATTAAATAATTATCAATAATATTATTAATAACATAAAATTATATAATAATAAACAAATATTGCATTGTTCCCAAAATAGAAAAAGAAGGAAGTCTTCCACATAACATTATGAGGTTTAAAAAAAAAATTTTTAAATTTTAAGTTAAAAATCATAACAAGAACAGTAGTAGTAAAATAATTAAAAGGCCAGTTTCACAAGGGAAAGAAACTAGATGCAAATACCTTAAAATATTAGCAAATTAAATCCAGCTATATGAAAACTTGAGTTTATTCTTAATTAATAGAATTGAGCTTACTATAAATTAATCTTGGGTTCCCTACAAACTTGGTTTAAAGCAATTAAAGTAATCAACTACATTAAGAAATTAAAAGAAGAAAAAAAAAAACCCTACAAAATTATTGCCCCAGGAAGCCAACTCTGAGATGGAGTTGTGCTGCAATTCATGCCTAATAGCAGCCTTAATCAACTCCTTTAGAATTGTTCTGAATATCACTGCATCAATCCATTATTTGGTATGAGTTACCCTAAGAAGAATGTGCCCCTGGGCACATTCTCTGAAGCTGAGGTATCCATGAAGGAGCTGATAGCTGAAGATTGTCTGCTGACAGCCCTTCCAAACTTGGTTTTTCCATCAAAGCTGAGTAAACTCCACACACAATCTTTTCCTATCACCTCTATTACCGTCTGCTGAAATTTAGGGCTCAAGCATTGAAGGTGCTTTCACTATTACCTGAGCCTGATTGAGTCCTTTCCTGCTCTGGACCTCACACAAAGCTAGCAGCAGCACCCAATATATGATATGGAGCAGTGTTCCCAAGTATGTAATATTATGCCTCCAGTATCCTAAAGAGGCCTAGCCGGCATTGTGCTCCTTTTTCATAGTGACAAGTACAAGATATGCTGTTTTTTCCTTTGGAAAAATGTCTCAACATGCTTCTACTGACCACTGGTCTCCTAAAAATTTTACTGATTTTGTAGTCAAATCTGTAATATCTCCCACTCTCAGAGGCTTGTGTCATAAGATCTCCAATTTGGTACTCCATTCTTCCTCAGCTGTTCTGATTAGCAAGAAGTCAACAATAGAGAGGGTCCAAGTGATATTCTGAGGGATGATCAAGCAATGCAGATCTTTTTTGGACTCAATTAATACAGAGGGTGAGTTAGAACCCCTTGGTGCTAACATGCAATATATACTGTAGCCCATTCCATGTGAATATGAACTGCTTCTTAGCATTTTTTTCAGACAAGAAAGAAGCAAACAAAAACACATTCAACAAATGAAAGGACACATACTATGTACCCATGGTTATGTTAATCTTCTCTATCAAAAACATCACATCTCTCACACTGGTTGCACCTGGGGATATTATTTGGTTATATTTGTGGTAATCTGTCATTCTTCAGTAACTCTCAGGAGAATTAAATAAAGACATGACCTAAACTACAATCACTGCATATTTTATACTCAAAAGCAGTCATATATTCTATAATATCCTCAGGAAAAGATACTCGTTTTTATGTATTTGTTTTGTTTTTAAAAGTACTCTCTTCACTACCGCTGGAGGGAGAAATTACAGAATCTTCCACCTTCCCGTTGCCATAATGGCAGTTCTTACTTATCCCATAGGCTGAAGACCCTATACCAACTACCAATTATGTCTATTCTAGTTATGAATTCATGGGCCAGGAAAATGACCACTGAGTAGATTACAGAACTACTGGGGACAGTGAAAGCTAAATCTTGGACACAATTCCATTTATTACAAGTACTCTGTATGTGCCAAATCTAATAAGGGTGCTATTATAACTACATGTCCTTCGTTATTAAAGGAATTTATCTCTGTGTCCTAGAGTCCTAAAATTGCTTGAGCATTTCCCCTTTTCCAGCACATAGTTATATAAATTGTCCATGTGCTCTGGTATTGCAGGATCCTTCCTCCTGAGATTCAAACTCTTAAATCACAGAATCCGAGTCCAAAAACAGTCTTAGTTTCAATAACTGGCAAAGAGATGCTGACTTTTGTTTAGGTGATATACCTCAACCTCCAAGTAAGTCACTTTTTCTTTTACCGAATGTTAAAAAAAAATAAGTAGTATACATGCAGAGTCCCCAATTATTTTTCTCTGGGGTGTCATATTCTATAATCACAGATGCTTTTTCTAATACTACCTTTAGGTTAGGCTCCAATGGTTGCTTTTTTAACCTTGCCACATAGCACAATAATTGCATCCACTTGATTTGTCAATACTTACGTACCATAAGTTCAGAGTCTTATCATGCTGATTGTTATCAGTAGGCCTACTTCCATAATGGACTCTCATATACTCAGGAGTGACCTACCTGGACAGACATCATCAAATTTTGCTGATGCTAGTGCCCTTCTCACAAACATATTCCTAAGGGACATGATAAATTGTGTACTAACTGTATCTTCAATATAATCATCACACAAGTTTTAAGCCCTTATATAAAGTAGTCACTCTAGTAAACCCAATTTCTGGATATTTTTATCCTTCTTTCGCTGTATGAAATGTCAGTTTTGATACTTCAGTGATACTCAGAGTATGCTACCATGACTTTTTTCATGTTTCTATGAAGTTATACTAGTAGCAAGCCTATACTTTGATTTTTTTTTCCAAAAGTATTAAATCCTATATTCCAGATCAGTTCCTAAATCTAAATTCTCCCCAGATTAAGGAACTTGAAAAGTCAATCACATATTCTCCTACTTGCTGGTGGTACATACTAGCTCAGTCTTGCAGATCCTTTAAGTTTCAGTCCTTTTCTCTTTTTTATCTGATAAGGTCCAGTATATTTTCTGCAGGGTGTATTACAACTTAATACTAGGTATAGGCCTAATGGGAAGTGGGCACAGATCCTGATTAGGAAAGGGGTTATACACCCTGCAGTAGAAGGAATTCTGCAATATTTCAGGGAAGAAAGGTGTGCTAGTGCAGAATGTGGAATAATGGCCCATTTCTGCAAGACCGGTAAGTTCAGAAGGACTGGGATATATAAGATTTTGTAAGGAATCAAACCAGATATCTGTACCTCATGTTAAGGTTCTAATTTCCTAATCAAGGCCTTGACCTTCATATAGAGACCAGCTTTGTTTGGAAGTTTAATTTCCTTTGGAATTAAGCTATTCTAACAATTAAATCTTTTGCAGGAACCTCAGTTTTTTCTGCTTTCCCACTGCTGGACATAAGGGCTTTGCATGCTGCCTATGAGGCTAGCATTAGCAATTTAAAACCAAGATTCTAACTGGCCTATTCTCTCAATCTGATAATGATGAAAATAAAAATAACAACAACTGGCACTTACCATATGCCGGATACTATCATAAGTACTTGGGATGTGGTAAAAGTTAATTCTCACACACACACAAAAAAAATAAGATTGTCCTGTTGCTAAGCTTCTGGCAAAGGTTCAGAGAATAATCCTGATTGTTCAGTTTATACCTTCTACCCATCCCTGGATTAACCAACTATCTCTAAAGGTTGCATGAGAATATGACTGTTCCATAATCAGACTTTTTTTAAATTTTTGTTTATTTATTTATGACAGTCACAGAGAGAGAGAGAGAGAGAGAGAGAGAGAGAGAGAGAGAGAGGCAGAGACACAGGCAGAGGGAGAAGCAGGCTCCATGCACCGGGAGCCCGATGTGGGACTCGATCCCGGGTCTCCAGTATCGCGCCCCGGGCCAAAGGCAGGAGCCAAACTGCTGCGCCACCCAGGGATCCCCATAATCAGACTTTTAATTAGAGTATCAAGTGAAGAGGAAAAACAGTCCTCAAAGGAAGAGATTAATGATAGATACAGTTTTAGATGTCTAAGATTAATAAAGGATGATGCAAAGGGTAAACAACATTGCAAAAATTATACATTTTAACTACTCATTGTAAATATTTACCAATTGAATCTTTTAAGAATGTAACTATTCAAACCAAAAAATAGATTCTATAACTCTATAACTATAGAAAAGAAATAGGTGGTTCCCAAAGGGGAAGTGGTGAGGAGGATAGGTGAAATAGGTGAAAGGGATTTAGAATACCCTTATCTTGATGAACACTGAGTAGTATATGGAATTGTTGAATCATTATATTGTGCACCTGAAACTAATATAACACTGTATGTTAACTACACTGGAATAAAAATAAAATTAAAATTAAAAAAATTAAAAAGAGAAAAAATCTATTTAGACACAATAGGGCTAAATTATACTATAACAGAAATAGTTATATACATTCTAAGAGTATCTACATTTTTAATACTAGAAACTATTATTTTTTGAAACTATTATTTTAAAGCATCATTGGTGTTATGTAAATAACATAAATTCTTTAAAATATATTATCTAAAATATTTTAGTTGGTAGCTTTTGTTTTCAGTAAGGGAGCATCATGAATTATATATTTGCATTAATGAGTCTACAAAAATACACACATATTAAGATACAGTTTTTCACAATTCTAAATTAGTCATCAATTCAAAATTGAGTGTTTAAGAGATTTTATTTTTACATATATTTACAACATATATTTACTTATAAATATAAATATATTTATTTATAAACCAAAGCATCAGAACACATAAATACTAAAGAATTCTGCATTAATATTGGATGAGTTTGAATCTTTCTATTTCACTATTGATTAGAATATGTGAAACTGTTAAATTTTTATCTTCTTCCTTTACTATTCCCATTCATGCTTGTCATATGTAATATGGTCCTGATATTTACAATGAAACTTGGCTAGCAAATGCAGATGATTATCGGATGTGACTTCCATATTAAAAAGTAAACACACTGCTTTTTTTAACCCTTCTATCTACAAGCGTTCTTTAAGATTCTAATACCAATATCATGTCAATTAAAAAGAAAAAGAAAAATTGTGGCTATACATAGCCAATATAATTGGAGTTTATTGTTGAGTTACTTTTTTTGAGGTATGAACTGCAAGTAACAGACATTAAATGGTAATGTATAACTCTGAATACTATTGATCAATTCGCTTGATATATGATAGACTAACACATCTTTTTTTATGTGGATACAAATATATACAAAAACATACATGTACACAAATATACACACACAAGAATGTTGCATAAAGATTTTTTACTGTATTATATGTATTCTAATTTCCTCAACTATATCAACTACTACCTTGAAAAGATTGAAGTTTAATTCATTTATTGTAAATCATGTTAGAATGCAAACAAGTCTATTATTCCTCATAAATATGGCTTATTTTTTATAACTTACTGTTTCTTCTTAGTTCCATGATAGAAAACATACATAAAATAAAACAGTTATTGTATAATTATGAACAACATTTTAGACAATAAAGAGTAGAGTATACAAATAAGCAAACAAAATTCAGTTTTGCTTCTGACCTATGGATACAATTAAAAAACCACAATCTTGAAAGCTAACAGAATTGGCAAATACATCAAAATGTGTAAAACATTTGATCATATCACCTAGAGCCCAATTTTTCTAAGCACCCAGCATTGACCCCAAAGTGCTAAGGTGAGTTAGATAGAAATACCTGATGTCAGTCAAGGGGAATAGCTTGATTGCTCAGCCATCCTTTACAATCTCCCACTGAAACAGGTAGAGGTGAAATGGTGTGTATAGCAAAGTCATGAAGATTGATGGCACCCGCTGCTTCCAAATGTACCCTATCTGCATGCAAACCACTTGACACATGAACTGATGGAAAACAAAGAGTGTTTGCCCAGGAAAAGTGCTTCAGCAAGCTTAATTTCCATAGCCATTTGCACAGCAAAAGCGAGATCTAATAGGTCCCAGAGAAATCAGAAAAGCCATGATAAGAATTCAAAGCCACAAACTAAATAAAAAGAGATTATTAGCTACATTGCAGTAGGCAAACAGTAAAGTCTTAAGTGATCAATACTTGACAAGAGACATGCCACAAACTTCATGTATAGGTCAGGCTCACACACCGTTTTTTAAATAAATCGACTGACTCCTGGACAAGGCACATAAAATGTCACTTTTTATCTTTCAGTTGATATTTTCCTCCAAGAGGAAAAAACCTATCTATTCACCTCCCTGAGAGATTTGATCGAAAAGATAGTCACTCCTGATATAAGGTTTAAAGGGGAAAACTGCAACCAAGTGGAAATTTTTGTCAGTACCTTAATCTCTGATTTGTAGAAGGTTTTGCTTTGGGATATTTGGTATGTCTGAGGATTGCCACCAAAGAGCCCTTCTGTTCTTTAATGGCTGCACTAAATCTTAACAAACGTGAGCATGAAAACTATTGTGCTGCACTTGTGAGGCATATATCAAAGTTATATTTTTTAAAGCTTGGGAAGGCGGTTGAATCATGCATGCTCTTTATGGAGCTCTGATCAGGCTGATAAAGGCAGTTCAGCTTCAATAAATGCTTTTTAAGTGAATGTTTTGGAAACTGAATAGGAAATTCAAAGCTCAAACTGTTGCCAAACTGCTCCCATAGCACTTTGATCACTTTGTTTCTGACATTTTGTTGAAAATGTCTTGTTTTTATTAAAATGTTGGCATCTAGAGACCAAGAAAGTTAACTGTAGTCACTGAAAATATAATATACAGTAAATCAGGGGATGACATGACTTATTAAGTACTTTGTACATATTCCTTAAAAAGAAAACTATTTCCCTATGGGGTCACACACAGCATTGCACTTGTCTGAGAAAAAGTTCATATTGTTAAAAGAAAGACAAGTACAGAAGATAAATCAAATACTAGCATTTTGCTTCAGGCAAAAAGTAAAAGAAGTTATACAGCTTCACTATTGAAAGGAATAGGACTACTGTAATACAAAAATTAATAAAATTAAAGAGATATGCTGAATTGAGAAGCATACATTTGTATGCTGCCTTAAATTATGATCACAGGACATATCTTTAACTCCAAGGACAAAGAAGATGGAATATTATGGCCTTCTCCAATCTACATGCCAGGAGACTTCTTCTGTCATTAGTGATGCTGATTTCTCTGATCTCAGCATCACGGTTTAAAATGTATGGCATCTGCAATTTAGGTGTTGAGTTTATCTGAAGACTAGGAGATTTGTGAAAACCAAAACCAGTGAGTTGAAAGTCACTCAAATAGAGACGCACACATTAGTATGAAATCAAGCGGACAATTTCTTTATACATTCAGATATATGTAAAAGGTATAGAATAGCCTTTTATGTTTCTATTGCCAGCAAAATAATAATGTTAATTCGAAGAATAAGCACTGTATAGCTTTCTTTCTTATTCTTGTTACAAATATAACCTCTCTAACATTTACTTAGATAACACTAGCTGCAATTTTTAACATCTTTCTTGAATTTTTCATTCCATTAACTTAACCAATGATATCCCCTTGGCCACTATATTAATTTGTGATAATTTTGATAGCTGTGCTCTGTTGTATCAGAAAACATGAAGAAAGATGATAGTCTGAAGAACAGAGGACAAAAGGTATATAGAGATTAAACTCCAAATCAAACTAGCAAAGGCATACCAAAGATAGTATGTGTGAATGTGTGTGTGTGCGTGTGAGTGTGTGTGTGTGTGTGTGTGTGTGTGTGTACACAGTTCCCATTAAGAACTGGGTATTTAGGATAATCCATTGACATGTGTCACTGTTATATGCAACTTAGATTAATTTTCTGATTAAATAATTATAAAACCAGAGATTTGATTGAAAACTCATAGTCAGTTCTCTCTTTTACAATGAGGAGTGAGTAATTTGAAACAAACCTCACTCGGAGGATTATAGCTTAAAAATAACAACAATAATCTTCTTGAGTAATTGAAGACACTGGAGAGTTAAGAAGATATCGAAGAATTACCAAATGTGCTGGAAAGGAGAAAAACCAGAGCGATGAGCCTGGCAATAGAGACTGCTTTTCTCCTGAAGGAATTAAATCATGGAGGTGGTGGCTGGAAGTCAAGAAGCAGAGAGATGCTTTTGACAGCCTCCCAGAGACAGTGGGGAGGACTTAATTCTAAGTCTTACAAAGAAGGGGATGGCCTGGGCAGCCCGGTGGCTCAGCGGTTTACCGCAGCCTTCGGCCCAGGGAGTGATCCTGGAGACCTGAGATCGAGTCCTATGTCAGATTACCTGCATGGAGCCTGCTTCTCCCTCTGCCTGTGTCTCTGCCTCTCTCTGTGTGTGTGTGACTATCATAAATAAATAAAAAATTAAAAAAAAAGATTTTTGTTTATTTATTCATGAGAGACACAGAGACAGAGAGAGGCAGAGACACAGGCAGAGGGAGAAGCAGGCTCCATGCACCAGGAACCCAATGTGGGATTCGATCCTAGGTCTCCAGGATCGCGCCCTGGGCCAAAGGCAGGCGCCAAACCGCTGCGCCACCCAGGGATCCCAATAAACAAAAATCTTAAAAAAAAAGAAGGGGATGGCCTGATGTACCCCTTCAACAATGAGTTGAGACACAACAGGCTGAAACTAAAAAAAGAATAAATCAGAATAATACAGACACTACAATGAATTTTCAAATCATATTAACTTCTGATATTGGTTTAAAATGATACTGAGTGATTGCTCTGTTTCCTTGGAATAAAGAGACACATTTTCCCTGGAGGATGATACCATTCTAGTCTTCAAAATATTTCTAGAACAATTTTCAAACTATAACATCTGGACACAAACATAGCCTACA
The DNA here is from genome assembly GCF_905146905.1 of Nyctereutes procyonoides. Classification (NCBI taxonomy): domain Eukaryota; kingdom Metazoa; phylum Chordata; class Mammalia; order Carnivora; family Canidae; genus Nyctereutes; species Nyctereutes procyonoides. The sequence continues at coordinate 22,634,259 of NW_026575121.1, forward strand.
CACATGAGGACATAAGACAATTTATAGAAAATCAGTAGAACAAAATGACTCTACATGAATTGCATGTATGGAACTAAATATCAATATAGATTATAAGAAAATATGTAGAATGAATTACTAAAGGACAGGAAATTGAAAAATAATTAAGATATGGAAAGAGATACAAAACACAGTGAAATGATCTACATTATACACAATTAGAGATCCAAAAGGAGAGATAAGGATAGAAGAGATTATGATCAAGAAAGTTAATTAAAGATGACCCACAGAGTCAAGATTTGCATACTTCAAACAGGATAAATAAGAAAGAAATCCACATGTAGACACATTATAATAAACTTTCCGATTAATCAAGATAAAAGGAAAATCTTAAAAGCAGTTTTAGAAATATATAGGTTACCTTACAAAAAGTAAAAGTCAGATTGACAATTGATGACTCAACACACACACACACACACACACACACACACACACACGCACACACATTCTCTCCCTCTGTCTAAGCCAGAATGCAAAGCTGCCAGCATAGAATTCTAGGCTGAATGGAGCGGAAATAAGACATCTGCAGACATGTCTAATGATTTCTATAGTCCAATAGTTTAAATATTATTCATATGCTGATTACCAAATACTTATCTCCAGCCCCAAACTATATCTAACTGTTTATGTGACATCTTGACTTGAATGATTCATAAACATCTCAAACACTACATCTCATATCAAAACTGAATTCCTGACCTTATTATCTAAACATCCCAAGTGCTTACAGTTGCATATGTCTTGACAATACTCTTTTCCTCATATCCATTAGCCAATCACCATCCATCATCCTATTTACCAAATATACTCAGTAAACTGCTAAAACAGAAGCTAGAATGATCCTCTTTTAACTTCAGTCACATCACGTCACTTGTTTCCTAAAACCTTTCAACAGCTTTCTATTTCACTCATTAAAGATATGGTTCCTTCCAGCAGCCTCCACTTCCTTCTCTGACCTCATCTCCTAATACCCCACAGCCACTTTTCACTCTAATTCCCACTGGATTCCCCACTGTTTCTCAAACACACTAGACATTTAACAACTGTGCAGGGTCAGAGATTTTACCCTACTGTCAAGCTAACAAGTTAGCCTTCTAGACTTCTCTAGAAGCTGGCTAAAAATCCAAGACTCTTATGTCAGAAACAAACAAAAAAAGTTTATTACAGTGATAACAATTGCCAAAATAACACATTTTCTTAACTCATTCCCCAAGCCACAAGCCCAGCAGGCAGCATACCAAAACCAGATGATGCCAGCACATAGAAGGCATTGTGATCTGAAAAAGAAACTCCGAACTTAAAAGATCCTAATTTTTAAAAATGGCTATACGCCAGATGCTTATTTTTTTTCCAGAGGCAGACACTGACATTATACTGCAGAGCAAACAAACCTAGACATTTCTATCTTCCAATGATGTCTGTCATACAAACACTATTGTAAATATAATTCAGAATAAAAATGACTTGCTTATGAGATGCACAAAAACATTGTTGAATCATAAAGAATTGTTTCCTAAAATAAGCATATTATTTTCCTTTGAAAAAGATTTTATTTACTTATGGGGAGGGAAGGCATGCACAAGTGGAGAAAGTGTCAGAGGGACTAGCAGATTCCCTAGGGAGCAGGGAGCCTGACATGGGGGGAGAGAGGACTTGACACAGGGCTTGATCTCTCAGGACCCTGAGATCCTAACTCGAGCCAAAGTTAGATCCTTAATCTACTTAGCCACCCAGGAACCCCTAGGCATTTTCTCTAGGGTGATGTCATCCAAAATGGCAGGGTAGGAAATTCAAGGGGTCTGTTCTTCCACCATAGAAACTAATAAGCTGGAAAGAGATTGGAATCAAATAATTCAGAACTCTGAATCAGACTTATTTGGTCACTTATAACAACTAGGGAAGTTAGGATGAATGGACAGAATGCTATTCCAAGGAAAGAATATGAACATGATCCTTTCATCCATAAACAAGTCACCATATCCCTCAGCCATGCAAAAGCTGGCAGCTAGGAGCTGACTGGGAGGAAGGGCAGGCAGAAGGGCCCTAATTCTCCAAAAATTTGGAGTTGTGTGCTTGTTAGCATAGCAGCACTTTGAGGGACTGGCACAGATGCTTGCCTTGGTTTCAACTCTCTGACCACAGTAGTTGGTAACTAGAGATATGGCTCAAAAAATTTTAAAAAGAGAGTGCACTTTTTTTTCCTTTTTTGGAACCAGACAATTAAGAAACTCTTAGTTAAGTCACTAGCAGACTGCAGAGGTAACAGAACAGAAGCATCAATGACTGCACACAGCAAATCATATACACTATGCAAAAATAGTTTGGAAAAGTCAAAAGTAGATAGCTCCAGTCTTTAACAAATGGAAATCAGAAACCCCTGAGGAGTTAAAAGACTTGGATTTCCAGAGTTACTATAATATCCTGAATGTCTAATTCTCAATTCCAATATATATATATGATATCATATATGTATGAAACTAGAAAATGTGGCCAACTTATGGAAAAACAGAAATGGCAGAAACCATATCTGAGGAAAGCTAAACATTTGAAATACTAGTCAAAGACATTAAAACAATTCAAATATCTTAAATATGCTCAATGAGCTCAAGAAAATCACAGACAAAAATAATTCCAGGGAAATGATGTATAAAAATGAAAATATCAATAAAGAGGTATAAGTTATAAAAAGGAACCAAGCAGAAATTTTGAAACCACAAAGCACAATAACTTTAAAAAAAAAAAGATGTCTTGAGAGGGTTAAGTAGTAGATCTTTGCAGGTATAAAAAAAAATCAGCGGATTTGAAGACAAGGTAATTGAAATGATTAAGTCTGAGGATTTGAAATAAAAAAAAGAATGAAGAAAAATAGGCAGAGTTTAAGAGATCTATATGACATAAATAAGTATAGCAATGTATGTTTCATAAGAGTTCTAAAAGAAGAGAGAAAGGGACAGAATAAATATTTGAAGAAATAATGGCTGAAAAGTCCCCAAATCTGATGAAAAATGTGAATACATACACTCAAGAAACTAAAAGCAACAACAGCAAAGTCCAGTTAGTATGAATCCATTGAAGTGCACACTAAGAAAAACAGTTGAATTGTTAAAACCCAAAGGCAGAAGGAAATTTCAGAGCAGCAACAAAAGAAATAATTCATCATATAAAAAGAATAGGTAATCAAATACCTCCTGGTAAACCAGACTTTCAGACCAAGCTGCTTCACTGATGAATTCTACCAAACAATAAAGAATTTACAATTCTTCCCAAACTCTTCTAAATAATTGAAGAAGAGGGGACATTTATTAGCTCAGTCTATGTTGCCAGCATCACTTTGATATAAAAGCCAGATAAGGACATTACAAGAAAAGAAAATTGAAGGAAATATTCCTAATTAATATAGATGCAAAAATCCTCAAAAAGATGATACCAAACCAGATCCATCAGCATATTAAAATGATTATGCATGGGGCACCTGGGTGGCTCAGTCAGTTAAATGTCTGCTTTCAGCTCAGTTCATGATCCCAGGGTTCTGGGATCGAGCCCCACATTGGGCTTCCTGCTCACTGGGGAGCCTGCTTCTACCTGTCCCTCTGCCTGCTGCTCCCCCTGCTTGTACTCTCTCCCTGTCAAATAAAAAAAAAAACTTTAAAAATAAAAAAAAGTAAAATGATTACATGATTATGCACCATGATGAAGAGGTTTTTTTATCCTAGACATTCAAGAGTTGTTCAACATACAAAAACCAATCAATGTAATAATACATTAATAGAATAAAGGGTTGGTATACCCTTAAAACATTTGGCAAAACACAAAACCTCTTCATGATAAAAAAATTCAACAACTAGGACTAGTAGAGAAATTACTCAGTGTGATGAAGGCCATATATTAAAAACCCACAGCTAATATATAAATGGTGAAAGACTAATAGCATTCCTCTAAGATCAGGAACAAGGCAAGGATGCCCACTATTACCATTTTAATTTAACATAGTGCTCAAAGTTCTAACTAAAGAAGTTAAACAAGAAAAATACACAAAGACATCCAAACTGAAAAAAAAGTAAAATTTTCTGTCATGCAGATAACATGATCTTACATGTAGAAAATCCTAAAGTACCCCCCCACACACAAAAAAAAATCCTGTTAGACCCAAGAAACTAATTCAGCAAAGTGTAGAATACAAAATCGACACTCAAAAATCAGTTGTGTACACCAGCAATCAACAATTCAAAAAGAAAATTAAGAAAACAACTTCAGTTGCAATAACATTGAGAAGAATAAAATATTTAGAAATAAAATTAGCCAAAGAAGTAAAAGACCTCTACACTTAAACTTATAAAATATTGTTGGAAAATTAAAGAAGGCACAAAGAAATTAGAAATAAAACCCATATTTATGGATTGAAAGACTTAATATTGTTAAGATCTCAATACTTCCCGCAGTGACCTACAAATTCAATGCAATCCCTATTAAAATCTCATTGGCAAATTTTTGCAGAAGTAGAAAAATTGATGCTAAAATTTATATGCAGCTTAGTCATAGGCTGCTATACCAGGATAACATTCTTTGGTGATTTAAGCAACAAACATCTACTTCTTGTGTCCTAGAAGCTGCAAGTTAGAGACCAGGTGCTGACATGATCAAATTTTTTGTGAGGACCCTCTTCCTGCCTATGTCCTGACACAGCTTTCCTTGGTGTGTGCACTTGGACAGAGCAAGCTCTCATGTCTTTTTTTTTTTTCTTTTTATAAGATCATTAATACTATCATGAGGGTCTCATCCTTATAATCTAATATAACTGTAATTACCTGCCAAAGACCTCACCTCTAAGTGCCATCATACTGTGGAGTAGGGTTTCAACATATAAATTTTAAGAAGATACAAAATTCAGTCCATAGCAGTACAAAATAACAAGGGAGCACAGAAAGCAAATGAAGCAAAGCAAAACAAACAAACATTAAAAAAAAATTGAAAAAGACAAAGTTGAAAGACTTATATTTCCTAATTTCCCTGATTTCAAAACTAACTACAAAGCTACAGTAATCAAAACTGGCTGGTAGTAGCTTATACACCAATGGTATAGAATAGAAACTATAGGAATAAACTCATACATGTATCATCAATTGATTTTCAACAAAGATACAAGACTGAATAATTGTGGAAGGACAGACTTTTCAACAAATTAATCTGGGTAAACTGCATATCCACATGCCAAAATAAATAAATATGATAAAGTTGGACTCTTATCTTAGAAAAAAGAATGAATTTGAACCCTCACATTATATACAAAAATTAAAATGGATCAAATAACTAAATTTCATAAAACTCTTAGAAGAAGAAGATAAATTTTTCATAATCTTGGCTTTGACAGTGATCTTGAATATGACATCAAAATCACAGACAACAAAAGATAAATTAAACTTTATCAAAATTAAAAACTGTGCATCAAGGAGATTCTGAAGAGAGTAAAAAAGGTAAACCTACAAAATGGTAGAAAATATGTGCAAATCATATATCTGGTAAGGAATTCACATGCAGCTTTATAAAAAACTTTTCAGAATTCAACAACAACAAAAAATCTAATTCAAAAATGGGCAAAGTTCTTGCATAGATATTTCTCTAAATAAGATATATAAATGACCAATAAGCACATGAAAAGATGTTAAACATTATGAGTCATTAGGGAAATGCAAATCAAAACCACAATGAGCAATTACTTCACATCCATTAGAATGATTAAAAAAAAAAAAAGAAATTACGAAGTCAATTTCACTCCTAGTTATATTCCCCAAAGAACTGATAATGGGGACTCAGATATTTGTACAATAATGTTCAAGATAGAATTATTCAAAATAACCAGAATATGGAAACAACCCAACTATCCTATCCAATGACAGATAAACAGATAAACAATGGTATATCATTCAAGCATAAAAAAATGAAGATCTGATATATTCTGTAATAGGTGAACCTCATAAACATGCTATGTGAAAAAGGACAAATATCACACATCTCCATTTATAATCAAGTATTTAAAATGGGTAAATTCACAAAGACAGAGAAATTGAGTTTAACCGGTGCTTCAGATAAGGGTAATTGGAAATATTACTTAGTAGTGATTATAGAGTTTCTGTTTTGGATGATGAAACATTTTGGAAATAGTGGTAATGGCTACAGAAAATTGTGAGTATATTTAATTCTTTGAATTTTACATTTAAAAATAATGTATATGGTAAACTTCATTTTGTGTATGTTTTACCACATTAAAAGAATGAGAACTTTGCTTTGGCTATTTCTTCTATTTGGATTATTCTTTTCCCAATATCTACTTGGCTAACTCTCCTCCATGTCTTTGTTGAAACTATTTCCCACTAAAGCCTACCCTAACCACTCTATGTTTAATTTCAAACTCAAACATAACTACTCCTTTTACTTCCTTATACTCCTTTCCCTATTCCCCCTTTTTATAGAAATTATTTTCTAATATACATTGTTATCTCATTTTTTGTTTACTATTTGTGTTAGTTAACTCCACTGGAAATTAAATTTCCACAAATTATCTTTGTTTTATTCAAATGTAAACAACGATGCCTATCACATAGATCATAATCAATAAATATTTGTTGAAAGACTGAATCAATGATTTAAGTCTTACACTGAAAGCACTATTTAGAGGAAATATGAATGATAGTTTTCATTTGGAAATCAAACATGATTGACCGAACTATGGTAATATAATAAAATGTTGGTGTTTTGTGATTATTCATAGTTAAATAAGAGTTTGTTTATACTTAGCTATTTTTAGCCATTGCTTTTGTTACAATTAAATGGCTGAATAATATATGTAAGTCCTGAAGTTCATACTGTGGTTTCATTTACTGGGGATACCCTTGGAAACACAGTATATGAACATATAAAACTGAGAACATTTATTCTTCACTGTTTTTCGTGTCCTATATCATCTGTTATCCTTGCCACATAGGTTGAAAAACACAAATATTGATCTATTTATCTGTAGAGTAATCACACTTCCTCCACACAGTCATTGGCTTTTGGAAATTTCTTATGATACATCATAGAAGAACAATATTGTGTGAAGGCTAACCTTAAGAAAAGAGACTTACTTGTTTACTGAATCAAAATTAGTCTCTGTGGGTATTGAATTGAAATCAAATTTCTGTTAAATAGAGCCCCAAGAAATCAATTGTAACCAGCAGTTAATGACCAGTTTGCTAACAGCTTGAGGCAAGGCCAAGGGCAGTTAACACTCCAACAAATTAGTTGTTAACTGTGCTAATGACTGATTTTGCAGGGATTATTGCTATTATAAACAGTCATCAATCTAGCTTTACCACTGAGTCTAGATAAGTTTGCATCCAAAAAATATTTTCATGCCCTCAGTTTGATACTCTGAATTCTAGTTAACATGATAATCCCAAATCATATAATGTTAGATTTCTTGCTTTTACAGGAGTAAAAGTAATAAAAACTCCTTTTCATTTTCATTATTTGTAGTATAGATGGATGAATATATAAATTTCTGATAATTTCTTACAATCAATAGAGAAATATGATAATAGGAATAAGTAAATGTTTTCTCATTTGAAATATATATTCATCATCAATTTATTAAAATATGTGTGTTAAGACAATTGGGCACCATAAAAATGATGCTGATTTACCATTTGTAGCAAAATTTCCAATAAAAAAAGGAGAACAGGAAGAATAAATTAATAAGATTTATATAGGAACAAACTAAGTTTTGGGAAATTAAGTCCTAAAGCATTTTAAGAACAAAATATATAAGCTTTTGGAAATCAATATTAATCTTAAATTGTGAGTGTTATTTTACAGTAAATTCCTTTTTTACTTACCAATAAAACTAAATGAGATTATCTTTATATTCTGCATTTTAAACCAAAAACATAATATTAGACTTATCTCTCATTTTGTTTTACAGTATTTTGAAATGATTAACTTTAATCAAGCAACTTTTTTTTAAAGTGAAACCTTTAATTTTTTTAAAGATTTTATTTATTCATGAGAAAGAGAGAGAGAGAAGCAGAGAGAGAGAGAGGCAGAGGGAGAGGCAGGCTCAAAGCAGGGGGCCCAATGGGAGAATTGATCCCAGGACCCCAGGGTCATGCACTGGGCTGAAGGTGGCGCTAAACCGCTGAGCCACTTGGGCTGCCCAATCAATCAACTTTTAAGTCTAATTAATTGCCTATATCACTGGTTATTTTAATATATATTTTTACCATATGGTTGAATAATGTGGTTAAGCAGTCCTACTTTTAATTGTTGAATTTCAAGTACAGTTACAGAAATGTTATTATTTAAATGTTTCAACATAGCTTCCTTTAAATATTTCACAAGTACAGATATATCCTCTAGGAATGATAATAATATGATGTTTTAATTGTTATAAATATATTTTAATTAGAGGTCCATAATAATAAATAAATTATTAGTGCTTTCACTATACTCTCCATAGCCAGGTCTCTGCAGTTAAAATTGCATTTTAAGCTAAGTAATTATTGTAAAATTAAAATGCACATTCTTTGTTTTTCTTATACTACAATGAAAGAAAACTATGGTTACCTTTGAACATACACCCTGCATTTCAAAATACAGTTTTCTATTGAACAAAAATATATATTCTAATTTGGTTATATAAAGACAATGCCTATTAAAATAACGGAATTTTAAAAAGTTATGCTTAAGACCCACATAATTAAAGAAAATTATAGAGTATATTTAAGCAATTATTTTACTCTAATTTTTATATGGGCATAAGGAATAAGGAAAATAATGTTCACCTGGAATGAATCTATTTGATTCTCTGCTTTCCAATCTCCTTGAATCTTCTCTGTAATAAAATTAAACCAAAATTTGAAAAGTCATTTGAAAGGTCTTTACAAAATTTCCATTTACTTCAACACTGTTTCATGGATTATGTATTTTTTAATATTTTAAGCAATCTTTGTGAACTTTAATCGAAAATATATAATTATTGCTCTAAACTCTTAATTTAGAGTCTCAGCATATTTCTAACTACTTCAATTTAGACTTATTTTCAATTAAACATATTATCCTTGAAGAGAACAACTTTATTCATTTTATACTCTCAACAAAAAACATAATCTTCTTTATACATGATCACTTTTCTTCCCAGGTTTACTGAGATATAATTGACCTACAAAATTATGTAAGTTTAAGGTGTACCAATGGGATGACTTGATGAATGTATATGTTAGGAAAAGTTTACCACAATTAAGTTAGTTATCACATTCTTCATCTCACAAAGTTACCATTTGTTGTTGTTGTCATGTTGTTATGGTGAGAACATTGAATATCTCCCTTAATACCAACTTTCAAATATACAATACAGTATCGTTAACTACAGTCACCATCCTGTATTGCATCAGATTCCCAGTAATTTATCATTTTATAACTCAAAGTTTGTACCCTTGATCATACTATATTTATCTTTCTCTGTTGGACTTATTTCACTTAGCATAATGCTCTCAAGTTTCATTCATGTTGTCACAAATGGTAGGATCTCCTTCTTTTACACCTGAATATTTCATTGTATAAATATATACCAAATCTTATTTGTCCATTTATTTGTAGATGGATACTTAGGTTGTTTCCAGTTCTTAGCTATTGTGAATAGTGCCATAAGGAACATGAGAGTGCAGATATCTCTTCAAAATAGTGAGTTCAGGTGAAATAGGACTCTGGATTTGCCTCATCCCATGAATACAACTAGATAACTATCAAATCATCCTATATATCCAAGAAATCAAGCTGAAGACTGGCAGAACAAACTCCACAACTAAAGGTAGAGAAGAGGCAGCACTGAAGAAGGTAGGGAGTGCAGAAATTTGGTTTGGGAAAGAAACAGATAGTGGCTACTGCAGTGGGGACAGAGCTGCGATCATAGAGAAGGATGAGGGAGAGATAGAACAAAATAAGCACACAGGGAAAATGAAACCCCATAGCAATTGGCTTGGAACACAGAAGGGCCTAAATTTCATGAGGTCTTGCAACCTGTAGGACTTAAAGTCTAGAGTTTTAAAGACTCTAAGGGAGTCTTTAAAGGTCAGTGGGATAAATAATAAATAAGTAAGTAAGTAAATAAATAAATAAGTCAGTGGGCTTGGCTCTAGAAGAGCTGAGAGGACACTGGAGTTGCTCTTGGAGAAAAGGTAGGGCAAATATACTGTGACCATACAGCCTGAAAACAGCAATCTGAAGATCTGGGGAAACATTCTGGGGCACACAGTGGGGAGGTTAGTTGCTCATCTTGGATATGTTCCAGAGAGTCAGCATTCTCAGAAGAGATCCCTCAGGCTACAAAGGAACTGGAAGGTACCATTTCCCTCCCCTTCACCTCAGCATAAAACAAGGCTCCCTGCAGAAAACCCACACAGTGCTTACACTCACTAACTAACTTGCTTACCACAAGCCTGACACCCCACACTCTGGAATAAGTGCCCTTCCCAGTCACACTTCCTTAAGACCCAGAATGGTGGGCTTAGAAGACCAGCCCAAACCCCTACCAACTCTGTATCTCCCAACCTGGGAGTTTTGCAAAGCCTTGGTTCCAGTGGTAGCTGCATAGGTCACAAACAGACCAGAGCACACCTAGTTAAAACTCACCACATTCAGGCCTGGGACAAAACACTGCCTACAATAGGCAAAGAGAGCCTCCAAGGCAACTATCTTGAATAATAAAGAGGTCAGGACCCAACAGCAGAACATGTACACACACACACAGATATACTCCCAGAAGTACCAGGCCCTGAGGAACAGGGGACACTATATGGCAGTGCACCTCAGGACCTCTTCTTTATAAGATTGTTACCCTGGAGTACAAGACACATAATGACTTTCCTAATACAGAGAAATAGGCACAGAGACTTAAATAAAATGAGAAGACAGGAATTTGTCCCAAATGAAAGAATAGAACAAAGCCATGGCCAGAGATCTAAGCAAGATGGATATAAGTAACATGCTTAATGGATAATTTAAATCAATGATCATAAGGATACTCACTGGACTCGAGAAAAAAGTGGAGGACATCAGTGAGACCATTAATACAGAGATAAGGTATATTATAGCAGAGACAAAGGGTTCAATAAAATGAGAAACATACTTGATGTAATGAACAGCAGGATGAATCAAAGGAACAATTAATGACCTAAAAGACAAAGTAATGGAAAGTAATTAAGCTGAACAAAAGAGAGAAAAAAGAATTATGCAAAACAAGAACAGATTTAAGGAAATCAACAACTCCATCAAATGTAATAACATTCGTATTATAGAAGTCTCAGAAGAACAAGAGTGAAAAGGGGGCAGATAATTTATTTTAAGTAATAGAGCTAAAGATTTCCCAATCTGGGGAAGGAAACAAATATCCAGATCCAGGAGGTACAGAGAACTTCCAAAAAATTGAACAAAAGCGGATCCACACCAAGACATATTGTAATTAAAATGGCAAATAAATAATTAATTAAATAAATAAGGCACAATGTATTGATGAAGAAAAATATTAAAAGACAGTTGCATACAAAGGAGCCCCGTAAGGAAGATTTTTCAGCAGAAACTATCCAAGTCAAAAAGAAGTGGCATGATATATTCAAAGTGCTGAAAGGGAAAACCTGCAGCCATGACTATTCTATCTAGCAAGGCTATCATTCAAAATAGAAGGAAAGACAAAGAATTTCCCAGAGACAACGTTTTTCCATAAAAACTAAGGAACTTCATGACCACTAAACCAGACATGAAAGAAATATTAAAGGGGACTCTGGGTGGAAAGAAAAGACCAAAAATGATAGTATCAAGGGAAGAAACACAAAAGCAGTAAAAATAGATATTTCTGTTAAAAAAATAAATCAAGGCACTCACAAAATAAAAGGATATACAACATGACAACATATACCTAAAATGTGATGACTAGAGAAGTAAAGAATGGGTTCAAACTTAACCAATAACTTAATATAGTCTGCTCTATGCAGAAGATGTTATATACAAACCTAATGGTAACTGCAAATCAAAAACCACTAATAAATATGCAAAGAATAAAAATAAAGAAATTCAAATATATCATTAAATAAAACTAGCAAACATGATAAAGAGAATGACAGGAAAGACTCAAGGAAAATATTCAGAAACAACCACAAAACAAATAATAAAATGACAATAAATACATATCTATCAATGCTTACTTTGAATGTAAATGAACTAAATGCTCCAATCAAAAGACATAGATGTCAAATGGATTATGGAACCCAAAAGGACACCAGGGTGGCCCAGTGGTTGAGCACCTGCCTTTGGCCCAAGTCATGATCCTGAAGTCCTGGGATCAAATCGCTCATTGGGCTCTGCATGGGGAGTCTGCTTCTCCTTCTGCCTCTCTCTCTCTCTGTTTCTCATGAATAAATAAATAAAATCCTTTAAAAAAAACTGAACTCCATCTATATGTTGTCTACAAGAGACTCATTTTTAGACCTAAAGACACGTATACAATTGAAAGTGGCAAGATGGAAAAACATTTATCATGCAAATGCATGTCAAAAGAAGGCCAAAATAGCAATACTTGCATCAGACAAAATAAGACTTTAAAACCAAAACTAAGAAAAGGCAAGAAAAAAGACACTATATAATAATAAAGGGAACAATCCAACAAGAAAATATAGCAATTATAAATATTCATGCATCCAACAAGGGAGTGCTCAAATACATAAAAAGGTTAGTAACAAACATAAAGGAACTAATCAATAATAATGCAATAGTAGGTGTCTTGAATACCCTACTTACATCAATGGACAGATCATCTAAAGAGAAAATCAACAAAGAAACAATGGCTTTTAATGACACACTGGACAGGATGGATTTAACAGATATATTGAGAATATTCCATCCTTAAACAGCAAAATACATTCTTTTTCAAGGGCACATGGAACATTCTCCAAAATAAACAACATATTAAGCCACAAAACAAACCTCAACAAATTAAAAAAGATTGGAAGTCATACCCTGCATCTTTTCTGACCATGACAACCATGAAACTAAAAATCAACTGCAAGAAAAAGTCTGGAAAGACCACAAATACATGGAGGTTAAATAACATGCCATTAACCAATGATGCATCAATCAAGAAATAAAAAAATTAATTAAAAAATACATGGGAACAAATGAAAATGAAAACACAATGATATAAAACTCTTGAGATGAAGAAAAAGTGGTTCAAAGAAGGAAATTTATAGCAATACAGGTCTGCCTCAAGAAGAAAGAAAAATCTCAAATGAATAACCTAACCTAGAGATGGTTCTTTGAAAAAACTAATAAAATTGATAAACCTCTAACCAAACTTAACAAGAATAAAAAGAGAAAGGACCTAAGTAAATAAAATCACAAATTAGAGAGGGGGAAAAACCCACAAAAAAACATAGAAATACAAGCAATTAAAAGAGAATGTTATGAAACACTATATGAAAAAACAATATGCCAACAGATTAGATAACCTAGAAGAAATAGATAAATTCTTAGACACATAAACTACCAAAACTGAAACAGGAAGAAATGGAAAATTTGAACAGACCCACAATTATGGCAAAGAAATTGAATTAGTAATCGAGGAACTACCAGAAAAAAGAAAAAAAAAAGTTCAAAGCCAGATAGCTTCACAGGCAAATTCTACCAATCATTTAAGAGGAGTAATACCTGTTCTCCTCAAACTATCGTAAAAAAATAGAAAGGGAAGAATAACTTCCAAATTCATTCTACAAGGCCAGCATTAGCTTGACACCACAACCAGATAAAGACACCAACAAACCAACAGACAGACAAAATCAAAAACAAAAGATCTACAAGTCAATACCTCTGATGATCATAAATGCAAATATAGTCAATAAAATACTAGCAAACCAAATCCAACAAAACATTTAAAAAAAATCAATCATCATGATGATGTGGCATTTGTTTCTGGGGTTGGGAAGTGGTTTAATATTTGCAAGTAAATCCACAAAATCTCACAGTAAGAGAGAGGATTAGAACCATATGATCATTTCAATAGACACAGAAGAAGCATTTGAAAAGTAAAGCATCCGTTTGTGATAAAACCTTCAAGAAAGCAGGTTTAGGGGGAATTTTTAAAAAGATTTTATTTATTCATGAGAGACATACACAGAGAGGCAGAGACACAGGCAGACGAGAAGCAGGCTCCCCGCAGGGAACCCAGGACCCCAGGATCTTGACGTGAGCCACCCAGGCTCCCCTGGCTTAGGGGGAATATACCTCAACAAAACAAAGGTTGCATATGAAAACCCACAACTAACATCATCCTTAATCAGGAAAACTAAGATCCTTTCCCCCTAAGATCAAAAACAAGACAATGATATCCATCCTTACCACTTTTATTCAACATAGTAGTGGAAGTTCTAGCCACAGAAATCAGAGAACAAAAAGAAATAAGGCATCCAAATCAGTAAGGAAGTAGTAAAACTTTCACTATTTGCAGATGACATGATACTATATATACAGAACCCTAAAAACTCCACCAAAAAATTGCTAGAATTGATACACAAATTCAGTGAAGTCACAAAATACAAAATCAAACTGCAAAGATCTGTTGCATTTTGATACCTAAAGATAAAGCAGAAGAAGGAGAAATTAAGAAAACATTCCCATTTACAATTGCACCAAAAATAATAAGGTATCTAGGAATATGTCTAACCAAAGAGGTGAAAGACCTGTACTCTGCAAACTATAAAACTGATGAAAAAAATTGAAATGACACAAAGAAATGGGAAAAGCATTCCATTCTCAAGCATTGGAAGAACAAATATTGTTAAAATGTCTATCATACTACCCAAAGCAATGTACACATTTAATGTAATCCTTATTAAAATACCACCAGTGAGGTATGGCTCAGGTGGTTAAGCCACTGACTCTTAATTTTGGCTCAATTCATGATTTCAGGGTCTTGAGCTAGAGCCCCACATTGGGCTCCATGTTCAGTGGGGAGTCTGCTTAAGATTCTCTCTCTTCCTCTCCCTTTGCTCTTCCCCCCTTGTTATCTCTCTCTCTCTAAAATAAATAAATATATTTTTAAAATTCTACAAAAAAATACCACCAGGATTTTCCACAGATCTAGAACAAACAATCCTAACATATTTATGGAACTACAAAAGACCCTGAATAGCCAAAACAATGTTGAAAAAGAAAAGCAAAGCTGGGGGCATCACAATTCCAGACTTCAAATTATATTACAAAGTTACAGTAATCAAAACACTATGGTACTGGCACAAAAAATAGCCACATAGATCAGTAGAAAAGAATATAAAATCCAGAAAAAAATCCGCAATTCTATGGTCGATTAATCTTTGCAAAAGTAGGAAAGAATATCCAATGGAAAAAGACATTCTCTTCAACAAACAGTGGGGAAAATTGGGCAGGAACTTGACAAAAATGAAACTAGACCATTTTCTTATACAATACACAAAAATAAATTCAAAATGTATTAAACACACAAATATGAGACCTGAAACCACCAAAGTCCTAGAAGACAGCATAGGCAGCAATTTCTCTGAAACTGGCCTTAACAACTTTTTCCAAATAGGTCTTCTGAGGCAAGGGCAACAAAAGGAAAAATAAACTATTGGGACTTCATCAAAATAAAATTTTCCTTTAGAGTAAAGTAAATAATAACAAAAGACAATCTATGGAATTGGAGAAGATATTTGCAAATGACAAATCTGATAAAGGGTTATTATATAATACATATAAAGATTATCAAACCCAACACCCATAAAACAAAGAATTTAACAATGGGCAGAAGATACGAACAGACATTTCTCCAAAGAAGACACACAGATGGTCAAAAGGCACAGGAAAAGCTCCTCATCATCACTTAAATCACTCATATCAAAACTACAATGAGATACCACCTCACAATTGTCAGAATGGATATAATCAACAACACAAGAAACAACAGATTTCGGTAAGGATGCAGAGAAAGGGGAAACCTCTTCCACTGTTGGTGGGAATGCAAACTAGTGAAGCCACTGTGGAAAACAGTAACGAAGTTCCTCAAAAAGTTAAAAACAAAATTACCCTATATCCAGTAATCATACTGCTGGGTATTTATGAAAGGATACAAAAATATTAATTCAAAGGGACACATGCACTCTGATGTTTACAGTAGCATTATCAACAATAACCAAACTATGGAAAGAGCCCAAATGTGCAAGAGCTGATGAATGGATAAAGAAGATGTGGTTGGTATACACATATAGTGGAATATTACGCAGCCACAAAAAATCCTGACACTTGCAATAACATGGATAGAGCTGCAGAGTATAATGCTAATAGCAATGCCAGTCAGAGAAAGACAAATACCATATAATTTCACTCTTGTGGAGTTTAAGAAACAAAATAAATCAGCAAAGGGGGAAAGAAAGGGAGAGAGGTGGGTGGGAGGATGGGTGAAATAGGGGATGGGGTTAGGAATGCGCTTTTTGTGATGAGCACCAGGTATTAAAATAAAAACTTAAAATAATACATTTTATACAAAGTGATGGTAAAATACTAGAATGGATAACGACAATAAAAAAGTGATTTCATTTTCTTCAGATATATAGCCTGATACAGGATTGCTGGATCATATGATTATTCTATTTTTAATTTTTTGAGGAAACTCCATTCTGTTTCATATAGTGGCTATACCAATTTCTATTCCTACCAATACTGCACAAGAGTTCCCTTTTCTCTACAACCATGCCAGTATTACTTTTTTTTATATACAGGTGGGAGATGATATCTCATTCTTTTGATTTGCATTTCCTTGATGACTGGTGATGTTGAGCATTTTTCCATGAATTTGTTGATTATTTGTATGTCTTCCTTGGAAAAATGTCTTTTTAGTTCCTCTGCCTATTTTATAATTAGATTGTTCTTTAGCCATTAAGTCATATGAGTCTCTTATATATTTTGGATATTAATCTCTTATCAGATATATGGTTTGGAAATATTTTCTCCCATTCCTTGTGTTGCCTTTCCATTTTGTTGGTTGTTTCTTTTTCTTTGCAGAGATTTTTAGTTTGATATAGTCCCAATGATGATTTTTGCTTCTATTGCTTGTACTTTTGGTGTCACGTCCAAAAAAATCATTGCCAAGATTACATAAAGAGGCATTTTCCAAATGTCTTCTAGGAGTTTTATGATTTAGGTCAAAACATGTAATTCTTTAATCCATTTTGAGTTATTTTTTATGAGTGCGTAATAACAGGTTTCCAATTTCATTTTTTTGTGAGTATCCTACTTTCACAAGATGATTTATTAAAGAAACTATCCTTTCCCTATTGAGTATTTTTGGCTCCTTTGTGAAGCATTAGTTGGCCATATATGTGTGAGTTTATTTCTGTTCCATTGGTCTATGTATTTGTTTTTATGCCAGTTTCATACTGTTTTGATTTTCTATAGATTTGTATTATTATAGTTTGAAATTGGGAAATGTGATGGCTCCGGCTTTGTTCTTTGTCAATGTTGCCTTTGCTTTTTGGTATCTTTTGTGGTTTCATATGAATTTTAGCATTATTTTTTCTATTTGTTAAAAATTCTGTTGGTATTTTGGAGAGATTGCAATGAATCTATAGATAGCTTTGGGTAGTGTGAAAATTTTAATGAAATTAACTCAACTGATCCATGTGCATGGATGTCTTTCCATTTATCTGTTCTTTAATTTCTTTCATCAAAGTTTCATACTTTTCAATGTAGAGATCTTTCACTTCCTTGGTTAAATTTATTCTTAAGTATTCTACTCTTTTTTTAATGCTATTGCAAATATTAATGTTTCTTTATGACTTTTTCAGATAGTTCATTGCTAGCGAATAGAAATCCAACTGATTTTTGTATGCTTATTTTGTATTCTTTACTAAAGGATTCCTTTATTAGGTCTAACAGTTTTTAGGCGAATCTTTAGGATTTTCTATATACAAGATTATGTCATCACAAACAGACAATTTTCCTTCTTCCTTCTCAATTTGGATATATTTAGTTTATTTTTATTGCCTGATTGCCCTGGGTAGGACTTCTAATACTATGTTGAACAGGAGTGATGAGAATGGAAACTTTGTCTTGTTGCTCAAAGTGAGTAACAAGATTGAAGAAGTTTTTGATTTCTCACCATTTAGTATATCATCTATGGGCTTTTCATATGTGGCTTTTACTAAATAAGGTATATTCCTTCAATACACAATTTGTTGTGCTTTAACCGTGAAAGGATGTTGAATTTACTTATCTGCAGATGAAACATCCCAGTGATAAATTCCACTTGATATGGTGTATGATCCTTTCATTACACTCTTGAATTAATTTTGCTAGTATTTTGTTGAAAATTTTTGCATTTACATTCATCAGGGATATTTGTCTATGGTTTGCTTTCCTTATGGCATCATATGTGGCTTTGGCATCAGAGAAATTCTGGCCTTGTAAAATGAATTTGGGGGCATTCACTCCTCTGCAATTTTTTGGAAGAGCTTGAGAAGAATTGTCATTATTTCTTTTAAAAAATTGGACAGAATATACCTATGGAGAAAAGACATTCACCTGTGAGTTGGGATATGCTTGAGTGTGCTGTGACTCTGAGTTGATTGTTTAAGGTACCAATTGTGAGGGAGTGTGGTAGCACATCAGCTCAGGTGTCACTGGGTAACGAGAGCTTTGACAACTGTGACAACTTCTATAGAGGCATTGAAATCAGGTACTCATTTTTCATGTATCCATCAGTAATCTAATCTGTTATACTCATTTATTAAAAATTCTATTGCATTTACAACTGTCATTATATCAATTACATGACTGTATTTATACAAAAGAATGTTATGTTAGCAGCTATGAATATATAACATTATATAATAATACAAGGATCCCTTCAGTGCATTGGTTGTTGAACATAATAAATGGAAACTCAAGGTCATTGTTCTACACTTTTTTGCAATATATCAATTAACTGCATTTTTATCAAAAGTTCTCAAGGGGCACCTGGGAGGCTCAGTAAGTTAAGCATCCAACTTTTGATTTCAGCTCAGTGTTGTGAGATTGAACCCTGTATTGAGCTCCATGCTCAGCTGTGACTCTGAGATTTTCTCTCTCCCTCTCCCTCTGTCCCCTACTCTCTCCCTCTTAAATCAATCAATCAATCAATCAATCAATAAATAAATCTATCTTTAAGAACAGCTCTCAAGATTCAGTTGGGGAAAACGATGACATACATCATTATCTTATTTATTATACATATATTAAAGTAATAATGTTACCTTTTCATTGTTATGTCATTTAATTATACAAAAAGGGTCTTGCCTTTTGTGTGTTATATTTGTTCCATTATTAAGTACTTATTCATGATACTTTTATTGAATTGTCACTTCAGAGACTAAAGCATAGATTCGGGCATCTAGCATCACATATTGAAAGCAGCCCTACTAAAATATTAGGGCAGATCGTCACTATAGAAAAATGGATTATCTATCCAGGTAATAGTGTCATTCATCTAGATTTGAGTTATGTTCAGGTGTTCATGAAATAAAAACTAATTTTTTCTCTCTGAGACATCAAACATCTAGATTAAAATGAGATAAAAAATGGCCACTGATTCAGATGCATTTAAAGGTAGATTTTTATAAACATTTTACAAACTGCAATATTCCCCCTTTAACCAGAATATTTACGTTTCTAAATAATAACTTTAAGTTTAGATTTACTCAGAGTTTATAATTCCATTGAACATTTGCGAATTTTAAGGAATTCAAATATTTAAGTTAAGCAGAGATAATGGACTTACCTGAGAATAATTGAAATCGTAGTGAAACATATGCTCTTGTAAATGTTTTCAGTACTATTGTGTCATCATAATAAAAACACATACCATTTCAATCTTAGATTAGAACAAATTGCCAGAGATCTGCCAAATTTTGTGTTGATCCTCCCACATGCGTTAGCAATTACTATGTCAATAACTGATTTAGATGAGATAGAATGAAAATATGATTACATAACATTTATCTTTACAATTCATGGAGTAGCAGCTAGTCCTAACTTTATAAGAACTAATAATGTGGACTAAAGAGATTTTATCACCTGATAATCTCTAAATTTACAGTAATTTTTGTCCTGTATCTTAACACATATCAAAATATAGTATACTTTTCATATCTTTTATACAGTTTTTTCCTACTACTCAAAATGTCAATTATCTCCTCCCTTACCCAAATTTAATCCTCACAGATATTCAACCTGTAATCCCCAGAAACTGAATATTTTACCTTACATAGTTAAGGAGAATGAAGGTTGTTCAAGAGAATTAAAGTTGCTAATCAGCTGTGCTTTTAACCACGAGATTACTTTGGGTTACCTATTGCTGGATCAATGTAATCAAAGGGTCCTAAAAGTGGAGGTACGAGGCAAAGAGGAAGTGAGAGGGATGTGATGTGAGAAATCAACTCACTGTTTCTAGCTTTGAAGATGAAGGCACGTGTTAAAGAATGTGTGTGACCTCTAGAGCCTGGAAAGGGTGAGGAAACATTCTTTCCTACAGCCTCCAAAGGGAAAGAATACATGCAGCCTTGCTGAAACCTTAGCCCAGTAATACCCGCCTCAAACTTCTGACCTACAGAATTGTAAGATAATAAATTCGTGTTCTTTTAAGCCACAATATTTTGGGTAATGTTACAGCAGCAATAGGACAGTAATATAGTGTTTTAATATGTAATTGGTAAACAGTGATATTGTTTTCTTATTGCTTTAGATATGTGAATATCTTTTCTCTATGATGTGCTAATCTCTAACAGATTTTTTTCTTCAAAGTTTTTATTTAAATTCAAGTTGGTTAACATATAGAGTAGTATTGGTACAGATTTTTTTCTTCAAAAAAATTTTTTAATACAAGTTGGTTAACATATAGTGTAGTATTGGTTTTAGGAGTAGAATTTAGTGATTCATCAATTACATATACCATCCAGTGCTCATCACAGGTTCCCTCCTTAATGGCCATCAACTATTTAGCCCATCCTTCCATCGACCTACCTTAATCAATCCTCAGTTTCTTCTCTATAATTAAGAGCCTTTTATGGCTTGCCTCTCCATCTGTTTTATTTTTCCTTCCCTTCTCCTATGTTCATCTATTTTGTTTCTTAAATTCCACATGAGTTAAATCACAAGGTATTTGTCCTTCTCTGACTGACTCATTTCACTTAGCATAATACACTCTATCTATATCAATCTTATTGTAAATGGCAAGATTTCATTATTTTTAATAGGTAATATTCCATCCAATATATATACCATATCTTCTTTCTACACTCATCAACCGACTTATATTTGTGCTCTTTCCATTGTTTGCCTATTGTCGATAATGTTGCTATAAATATTGAAGTACATGTGCCCCTTCAAATCAGTATTTTTGGATACATTTGGTAAATACCTAGTAGTGCAATTACTGGATTGTAGGGTAGTTCTATTTTAACTTTTTTTGGGAACTTCCATACTGTTTTCCAGAATGGCTGTACCATTTTGCATTCCTACCAACACTGTAAGCGGGTTCCCCTTTCTCCACATGCTCACCAACATCTGTTGTTTCTTGTGTTGTTAATTTTAGCTATTCTTACAGGTGTAAGGTGGTATTTCATTGTGGTTTTGATTTGTATTTCCCTGATGCTATATGGTATTGAGCATTTTTTCACGTATCTTTTAGCCATTTGTATGTCTTCCTTGGAAAAATGTCTGTTCAGGTTTTCTGTCCATTTCCTTATTGGATTATTTGTTTTTGGTGTGTTGAGTTTGATAAGTTCTTCATAAATATTGGATAGTAACCCTTTATTCAATATGTCATTTGCAAATATCTTCTCCCATTCCCTTTTAGTTTTGTTGATTGTTTCCTTCACTGTGCAGACACCTTTTATCTTGATGATGTCCCAATAGTTCATTTTTGCTTTTGTTTTCCTTGCCTCTGGTGATATATCTAGTAAGAAGTTCATATGGCCAAGTTCAAAGAGATTGCTGCCTATGTACTCTAGGACTTTGATGGTTTCCTCTATCACATTTAGGTCTTTCATCTACTTTGAATATTTTCGTGTATGGTATTAGAAAGTGGTCCTCGTTTCATTCTTTTGCATGTTGCTGTCCAGTTTTTCCAACACCACTTGATGAAGAGACTGTCTTCTCTCCATTGGATATTCTTTCTGCTTTGTCAAATATTAGTTGACCTTATATGGTTGTGAGCCCATCTCTGGGTTTTCTATTCTGTTCCATTCATCTGTGTGTCTGTGCCAGTACTATACTTTCTTGATGAATACATCTTAGTAATATAGCTTGAATTTTGGAATTGTGATGCCTCCACTTTACTTTTTTTTTTCAACATTGCTTTGGCTATTCAGGGTATTTGTAGTTCCATATAAATTTTAGAATTATTTGTTTTAACTCTGTGAAAAATGCTGGAATTGAATTGAATATATAGATTACTTTGGGTAGTATGGACATTTTAACAATATTTGCTCTTCAAATCCCTGAGCATGGAATGTTTTTCAATTTTGTTGTGTCTTCTTCAATTTCTTTCATATGTGTTCTAGAGTTTTCAAAGTACAAATCTTTTACTTCTGTGGTTAACTTTATTTCTAGGTATCTTATGGGTTTTGATGTAATTGTAAGTGGGGCCAATTCCTTGATTTCTCTTTCTGCTGTTTCATTACTGGTATAGAAATGCAATAGATTTATGCATGTTGATTTTATATCCCATGACTTTGTTAAATTTATGTATCAATTCTTTTTTTTAATTTTTTTTAATTTTTATTTATTTATGATAGTCAGAGAGAGAGAGAGAGAGAGAGAGAGAGAGAGGCAGAGACACAGGCAGAGGGAAAAGCAAGCTCCATGCACCGGGAGCCCGACGTGGGATTCGATCCTGGGTCTCCAGGATCGCGCCCTGGGCCAAAGGCAGGCGCTAAACCGCTGCGCCACCCAGGGATCCCTATGTATCAATTCTTGCAATTTTTTGGTTCAGTCTTTCAGGTTTCCTATATAGTGTATCATGTTGTTTGTGAACAAAGAAAGTTTGCCTTCTTCCTTGCTGATTTGTATGCCTTTTATTTTGTTGTTGTTGTTGTTGTCTGATCACTGAGGCTAGGACTTCCAGTACTATGTTGAACAGCAGTGAGAGTACACATCTCTGTCATGTTCCTGAATCTGGGGGGAAAGTTCTCAACTTTTCCTCACGGAAGATGACATTAGTTGTGGGTTTTTCATATATAGCCTTTATGATTTTGAGGTATGTCTGTTCTATTCCTATTTTGTTGATGATTTTATCAAGAAAGGATGCTGAATTTTGTCAAATGCTTTTTTCTGTATCTATTGAGAGGATCTTATGGTTCTTTTCTTTTATTAATGTGGTGTACCATGTTTATTGATTTGTGGATATTGAATCAGTCTACAACCCAGGATAAATCCCACTTGATCATGGTGAATAATTCTTTTGATGTACTGTTGGATTCAATTAGCTAGTGTCTTGTTGAGAATTTTTGCAACCATGTTAATCAAGAATATTGACTTGCAATTCTCTTTAGTGAAGTCTTTGTTGGTTTTAGAAGGTAATGCTGCCCTGAGCATGAGTTTGAAAGTTTTCCTTACATTTCTTCTTTTTGAAATAGCTTGAGAAGAATAGATATTAACTCTTAAAGTGTTTGATAGAGTTCCCATGGAAGCCATCCAGCCCTGGACTCATTCGTTGGAAGATTTTTGATTACTGATTCAATTTCTTTGCTGGTTATGGGTCTGTTAAAATTTTCTATTTCTTCTTGTATCAGTTTTGGTAGTTTATGTGTTTCTAGGAATATATCATTTCTTCTAGATTGCCCAATTTGTTGGCATGTAATTGCTCATAATATTCTCTTATAATTGTATTTCTGTGGTATTAGCTATGATCTCTTTCATTTGTGGCTTTATTTATTTCAGTCCTTTCTCTTTTATTTTTGGTAAGTATGGCTAAGGGGTTATCAATTTTGTTAATTATTTCAAAGAACCAGCTCCTAATTTTGTTGATCTGTTATACTGTTTTTTTTTTTTAGATTTTATTTATTTATTCATGAGAGACATAGAAAGAGAGAGGCAGAGAGAGAGAGGCAGAGGGAGAAGCAGACCCCATGCAGGGAACCTGATGCAGGGTTCGATCCCGATACTCCAGGATCATGCCCTTAGCCAAAGGCAGACGTGCTTAACCACTGAGCCACCCAGGCATCCCTATTATACTTGTTTTTTTTTTTCTTAATTTCTATGTCATTTATTTCTTCTCTAATCTTTATTATTTCCCTTATTCTGCTGGCTTTAGGCTTAATTTGTTGTTCTTTTTCTAGTTCCTTTAGGGATAAGATTAGATTGTATTTTTGAGATTTTTCTAGCTTCATTAGGCAGGAGCTTTTAATGCTATATTCTTCCTTGTTAGGACCACCTTTGCTGCATTCCAAAGGTTTTAGACTGTCATGTTTTCATTTTCATTTGCTTCCATCTATTTTTTTATTTCCTGCTTAACCCATCATTCTTTAGTAAAACATGCTTTAACTTCCATGTATTTGTGGTCTTTCCAAAGTTTTTCTGTAGTTGACTCTAAGTTTCGTAGCCTTGTGGTATAAAAATATGCATGTTATGATCTCAATCTTTTTGTAGCAGTTGAGGCCTGTTTTGTGACCAGTATGTGTTCTATTCTGGAGAATTTTCCATGTACACTCAAAAAGAATGTGTATTCTGCTGGTTTAGGATACAATGTTCTGCATACATCAGTTAAGTGGATCTAATGCAGTGTATTAGTCATAGCCCTTGTTTCCTTGTTGATCTTCTGCCTACATAATCTGTCCTTTTTTGTGAGTGGGATGTTAAAGTTCCCTACTATTACTGTATCATTATCAATGAGCTTTTAAATGTATTTTCTATAAATTGATTTATAAATTTGGGTGCTCCCATGTTGGAGGCATAAATATTTACAATTATTATATCTTCTTGTTGGATAGACCCCTTTATTATGATATAGTGTCCTTCTTCATCTCTTTTTCACAATCTTTGGATTAAAGTCTAGCTTGTCTGATATAAGTATGGCTGCTCTGGCCTTCTTTTAATGTTCATTATTGATAGATGTTCTCCATCCCTTCATTTTCAATCTGAGAGTGTCTTTAGATCAAAATGAATCTCTTTTACATAGCATGTAAATGGGTCTTGTGTTTTTATCCATTCCAATATCCTGTGTCTTTTGATTGGGGCATTTAGTTCATTCACTTTCAGAATAATTATTGATAGATATGAATTTAGTGCCATTGTATTACCTGCAAAGTCAGTATTTCTGGAGATTTTGTCTGTTCTTTTCTAGTCTTTGTTGCTTTTGGTTTCTCCTCCCCACTCAAAGTGTCCCCTTTAATATTCCTTGCAGAGCTGGTTTAGTGGTCAGGAACTCCTTTAGTTTTTGCTTACCTTGGAAATTCCTTATCCGTTCTTTTATTCTGAATGACAGCCTGGCTGGATAAAGTATTCTTAGGGGCATATTTTTTTTCCCATTTCACATGCCGAATATATCATGCCACTCTCCTCAGGCCTGCCCCATTTTTTGTGGACAGACCTGCTGCTAACCTTATGTGCCTACTCTTGTAGGTTAAGGACTTTTTGTCCCTGGCGGCTTTCAGAATTCTCTTTTTATCTTTGTATTTTGTATGTTTAATTATGGTACTTCTTGGGTTTGCCAATTTTTGTCAATTTTGAGGGGAAATCCCTGTGCCTCCTGGACTTGAATGCCTGTTTCCTTCTCCAGATTAGTGAGGTTCTCAACTATAGTTTGTTGAAATACATCTTCTGTTTCTTTTTCCTAGTCTTCTTCTGTGACTCCTATGATTTGGATTTCATTATGCTTTATAGAGTCACTGAATTCCTTAAATTTACATTTGTGATTTAATCATTTTATTTCCTTCTTCTTTTCAGCTTCATTATTTTCCATAACTTTATCTTCTTTATCACAATTTATTCCTCTGCTTCTCCCCCCCTTAATGTGATTATATCCAGTTGGTTTTGCATCTCAGTTAATGCATTTTTATTTCAGTCTAACTAGTTTTTAGATCTTTTATCCCTTCAGCCAGGGTTTCTTTGGTGTCTTCTACACTGCTTTCAAGCCCAGTTCTAGTCTTTCTTCTTTTTCTTTCTTTTTTATTTGTAATGTGAGAGAGAGAGAAAGACAAAAAGAGACTTAGCAGGAAGGAGGAGAAGAAGGAGAAAGAGAATCCCAAACAGGCTCTGTGCCCAACATGGAGTCATATACAGGGCATGATCTCACAACCCTGAGATCATGATCTGAGCCAAAATCAAGAATTGGGCACTTAACAGACAGCCACTTAGGTGCCTCAAGCCCAGTTAGTAATTTTATGATAAATTATTATTCAGATATACTGCTTATATCTGTTTTGAGTAAATCCCTGGCTGTGACTTCTTGATCTTTCTTTTGGGAAGAATATCTCCATTTTATCATTTTTCTAGGCTTCTGTCTTTCATGTGTTATGAAAGCTTCTTATACTTCCTTCTCTTGAGAATAATGCTATAAAGATCTTAATGTGAGACAAGATTCCATCTTGGCCACAGTAACTTCTTGCAAGATTCATCCATGAAGGCAAGAGAAACAAAAGCAAAAATGAACTATTGGGACTTCATCAAGATAAGAAGCTTTTGCACACCAAAAGATACAGTCCAAAAAACTCAAAGACAACCTACAGAATAGGAGAATATATTTGCAAATGACATATCAGATAAAGGGCTAGTTTCCAAGATCTATAAAGAACTTATTGGGGATCCCTGGGTGGTGCAGCGGTTTGGCGCCTGCCTTTGGCCCAGGGCGCGATCCTGGAGACCCGGGATCGAATCCCACGTAGGGCTCCCGGTGCATGGAGCCTGCTTCTCCCTCTGCCTGTGTCTCTGCCTCTCTCTCTCTCTCTCTCTCTCTGTGACTATCATAAATAAATAAAAATTAAAAAAAGAACTTATTAAACTCAACAGCAAAGAAACAAACAATCCAATCATGAAATGGGCAAAAGACATGAACGGAAATCTCACAGAGGAAGACATAGACATGGCCAACAAGCACATGAGAAAACGCTCTGCATCACTTGCCATCAGGGAAATACAAATCAAAACCATAATGAGATACCACCTCACATCAGTGAGAATGGGGGAAATTAACAAAGCAGGAAACCACAAATGTTAGAGAGGAGGAGGAGAAAGGGAAACCCTCCTGCATTGTTGGTGGGAATGTGAACTGGTGCAGCCACTCTGGAAAACTGTGTGAAGGTTCCTCAAAGAGTTAAAAATAGATCTGCCCTATGACCCCGCAATTGCACTGCTGGGGATTTACCCCAAAGATACAGATGCAATGAAATGCCAGGACACCAGCACCCCGATGTTTATAGCAGCAATGTCCACAAT
This sequence comes from Nyctereutes procyonoides, assembly GCF_905146905.1. Taxonomy (NCBI): domain Eukaryota; kingdom Metazoa; phylum Chordata; class Mammalia; order Carnivora; family Canidae; genus Nyctereutes; species Nyctereutes procyonoides. The sequence continues at coordinate 22,661,796 of NW_026575121.1, forward strand.
AGCCTCGGTGCCCATCGAAAGAGGAATGGATAAAGAAGATGTGATTTATGTATACAATGGAATATTACTCAGCCATTAGAAATGACAAATACCCACCATTTGCTTCGACGTGGATGGAAAGGAGCATATTATGCTGAGTGAAATAAGTCAATCAGAGAAGGACAAACATTATACAGTCTTATTCATTCGGGGAATATAAAAAATAGTGAAAGAGAATAAAGGGGAAAGGAAAAAAAATGAGTGGGAAATATGAGAAAGGGAGACAGAACATGAGAGACTCCTAACTCTGGGAAACGAAGTAGGGATGGTGGAATGGGCGGAGGGCGGGGGGGTGGGGGTGACTGGGTGCCAGGCACTGAGGTGAGCACTTGACGGGATGAGCACTGGGTGTTATATGTTGGCAAATTGAACACCAATAAAAAATAAATTTATAAAAAAAAAGTATATAGTAAAAAAGAAGAAGAAGAAGAAGAAGAAGAAGAAGAAGAAGAAGAAGAAGAAGAAGTCATACACTGCCCAGGGCCTGGTGCTTCTGTAAGTATTTCCAGTGTATGCTGTGTGCACTCTGCTGTTGTGTTTTAGCTACTCTTTCCCATAAGTCAGTCCTCTGCTGAGTTCCTTGTTGCTTGCAGTGGTGAGTACTTGGACCTTTATCTAGCTTTGATTTGTTAAAATAAGCTGGGGGGAGGGGGGCAGGAATAACCTGATCCAAAAAAAAGAGAAACTGAAAAAGAGTGAAAAAATGACAAAGAATTATAAGCTTGATTCCAAAGAAAAAGAAAAAAAAAAAAAAAAGCTCGATCCAAAAAGAAGAGAAAATTTTTGAAGAAAGAAAGAAAGAAAGAAAGAAAGAAGAAAGAAAGAAAGAGAAAGAAGAAAAGAAAGAAAGAAAGAAAGAAGAAAGAAAGAAAAGAAAGAAAGAAAGAAAAGAAAAGAAAAGAAAAGAAAAGAAAGAAAGAAAGAACAAAGAAAGAAAGAAGAAAGAAAAGAAAGAAAGAAAGAAAAGAAAAGAAAAGAAAGAAAGAACAAAGAAAGAAAGAAGAAAGAAAGAAAGAAAAAAAAGAAAGAAAGAAAGAAGAAAGAAAGAAAGAAAGAAAGAAAGAAAGAAAGAAAGAAAGAAAATAAAAGAAAGAAAGAAAAGAAGAAAGAAAGAAAAGAAAGAAAGAAGAAAGAAGAAAGAAAGAAAAAGAAAGAAAGAAGAATAAAGAAAGAAAGAAAGAAAGAAAGAAAAGAAAGAAAAAGGAAGCCTGGTCCTATATTCATCAGAACAGAAGCTCACCCTTTGGAGCACTTTATGATTGGTAGACTTGATGCATGCTGGCGGCATGTGCTGGTCTTTTGGGGGAGAGGTCTGCTACATGGGCTCACAGTCAGACCTGCCCTAATAAATACATGCCTGCAGGGCATCTGGGCTCCAGGAGGAGAAGGGGGACAGGGTTTGGTGTAAGGGGCTTTATCCTCCATTGAGGGTGCTATATTGCCTACTGAGGTCCCCTTTGCTGATTAGTGGGCTGGGAGTGGGGGAAAGAAAAGATGAAATAACTGTCATTGTGCTTCTTATGGCCCCACAGCTCAGAATTTTAAAACCAAAGGGCTGGCTTCATAGGCATGCAACCTGTGTAATCACAACATTCTTAGTTTAATGCTCTGTCATTACTATTTTGAATTTCTTAATTCAATTTCAATTCAATGTCCTAATTTCTTAAATGTTTTGTATACAGACAATGGACCATGTGCATGAGCAGAGGAGATACATGTAACATGCATGGCTGCCATTTAATGTGTGGAAATTCAGCAAAACTGAAAGCCAGTACGAGGTCAAAAGAGATGACACTTTTCATTTATACCATAACTTGCTTCAACCAGAGGAAGCAATGGCATTCTAACAAACATGAAGCACCAAGAAATCCTATCATATCCTTTGTTACTTCCCTGTATTAGCCAAGTACTTATCCAGAATCAAAGACATAAAGGAAAGTGAAAGAGAGGGTAAGCCATAATTACTTTGTTTTTTTTCCCCCAATCTTCCTTAATCTTTAGTGAGCTTGAAGTAGAGAGCTGATATACTCTATGATCTATGCATAGATCATGAAGCAAAATGAGAACAGTTCAGTTAATTTACTGCAGCATTTTCACTGTTCTGGTAACAATAAAATACATATGTATGTATGAGTTATCATACATAGATGATATATTTTTGGTGATTTTGCATATAAATTAAGTGCTTTTCTATTTGCCTTTTAAAATCACATTTCACAATATAAAAATGAATAGATAATTATTTTTTTCCTTAGAAAAATATTAAGTCACAAATTAAAGACATTCTGACAAATCAAGGAAAAAACACAGAAAAAAGGAAAAAAAATTATATTTTAATATCCTTAGAAACAGTTTTTTTTTTCCATGCTTGAACAAGGTAACTCCATTTTCAATTTGTTTTGTGCTCTTCAAATTATGTAGTTGACCCTGAATGGCAATGTACTCTCACAAATGGAGTTTGATTTTAGAAATATTTAGCCTTAGGTTTGATTTATAGCTTGTGCCTATGGCTGTGGGTACATGGATAAGTTACTGAATCTGAATTTCTGGGTTTCATTTTATTATTCTTAAAGTAGAGACAAGAGCATTTTCTTCTAAGAGTTTTTGTAATGATACAGTAAGATGAATATATCCCCTAATACAGGGCAGAACAGGTCCTCATTAACTGATATGTTCCATTTTCTCTATTTTGTCTTGCCTTCACTTAAAAACTGACTGAGCAGGGATCCCTGGGTGGCGCAGCGGTTTGGCGCCTGCCTTTGGCCCAGGGCGCGATCCTGGAGGACCCAGGATCGAATCCCACATCGGGCTCCCGGTGCATGGAGCCTGCTTCTCTCTCTGCCTATGTCTCTGAGCCTCTCTCTCTCTCTCTCTCTCTCTCTCTCTCTCTCTCTCTCTGCCTATCATAAATAAATTAAAAAAACTGACTGAACATAATCAAGTTTTATTCTAATTGTATAGTAGACACCTTACCACAAGCAATGATGTGGGAATGATACTTGGGAATAGTCTCATCAACCCAACTTATTTACTCTTTACTCCTAAAAGCAAGAGAGTACAACTCCTTCTATCATAAAACAAAAACAAGAATAAAAGAGCCAGGTTTTTATTGGGTCTCAAGACTCTTGCTGTATTTGAAAATTTCCATCAGTCCTTTGTAATAAACAAAAATTGTGACGTTTCTCTGTTCTATGCTCCTGGCATTTGATATGGGTAAATGCTAGGGTAAAACTTTTAAGGGCAATGCTTGAGTTTGAAACTTTAATACCAACTGCACTTAGCCTTGAATAATATGAGGGTTAGAAGCACAAATCCCCAATGCAATGAAAAATCCATGTGTAACTTTTGACCCATCAAATGCTAACCAGAACACTATAAAATCATACATGGAATAGTCCAACAAGAAGATATAACAATTCCAAATATTTGATGAAATTCAGAGTGCCCAAATACGTAAAACAGCTAATAAAAAACATAAAAGAAGCAATTGATAGTAATACAATAATAGCAAGGAACTTTAATACCTAATTTACATTAATGGATAGATGACACAATCAGAAATTCAGCAGGGAAGCAATGGTTTTTAATGACACATTGGACCAGAAAGATCTAACAGATATACTTAGAACATTCCATCCTAAACAGCGAAATACACATTCTTTTCAAATGCTCATGGAACATTCTCCAGAATAGAGCACATGTTAGGCTCCAAAACAAGCATCAACAAATTAAAAATGACTGAAGTCATACCATGCATCTTTTCCAACTGCAACATTATGAATCAGAAGTCAACCACAAGAAAATGTCTGGAAAGACCACAAATACATGGAGGTTACATAATAGGCACTAAACAGTGAATGGATCAATCAAGAAATCAAAGATGAAGTAAAAACATTTATGGAGGCAAATGAAAATGAAAACAGAAAGTTCTAAAATCTTTGGAATGTAGCAAAAGTGAATCTAAGATATAAGTTTGTCTCAAAACTGGTCTATCTCAAAAAGCAAGAAAAATCTGAAATAACCTATCTAACCTTACATCTAAAGTAGCTAGAATAGGAAGAACAAACAAAACTCAAAACCAGTAGAAGGAAGGTAATAATAAAGATTAGAGCAGAAATAAATGAGAAAGGAAAAAATAATAAAACAAGTCAATGAAACCGGAAACTGGTTCTTCAAAAAGAGCAACAAAATTGATAAAGCTTTAGGCAGACTCATCAAAAGTGGGGGAAGGGGGTGTTCAGATAAACAAAATCAGAAATAAGAGAATATTATGAAAAATTATATGCCAACAAAATGGACAACCTAGAAGAAATGGATAACTTCCTAATAATATATAACCTACTAGAACTGAATCAGGAATAAATGGAAAATTTGAACAGACCAATTATCAGCAATGAAATGGAATCAGCAATAAAAAAACTCCCAAAAAACAAAAGCCTGGAGTAGAAGGCTTCATAGTGAATTCCACCAAAAATTTAAAGAAGAGTTAATAGCTATTTTTCTCAAACTATTAAAAAAAACAGTAGAGGAAGGAAAGTATCTAAATTCATTCTTGAGGCCAGCATTATCTTGCTAACAAGACCAGATAAATGCACCACAAAGAGAGAGAGAGAGAGAGAACTACAGGCCAATATCTCTAATCAATAGAAATATAAAAATCTTCAACAAAATATTAGCAAACCAAATCCAAAAATACATTAAAAGAATCATTCACCATAATCAAGAATGGTTCAATATTCACAAATCAATGTGATATAGCACATAACAAGAGAAAGTATAAAAATCCTATGGTCATCTCAATAAGTGCAGCTAAGGAACTTAACCAAGTACAACATCCACTCATGATTAAAAACCCTTAACAAAGTGTGTTTAGTGGAGATATATCTCAACATTAAAGGCCATATATGAAAAATACAGCTAACATAACATTAAATGATGAAAAACCGAGAGCTTTTCCTCTATGATCAAGAGCTAAACAAGGACATGTTTCACCATTTTTATTCAACATAGTACTGGAAGTGCCAGCTACAGCATTCAGACAAGACAAAGAAATAAAGGCATCCAAGCTGGTGAGGAAGAAGTAAAATATATTCACTATTTGAAGATGACATAATGCTATCTATACAAAACCCTGAAGACTCTGACAAAAATTACTAGAACTAAGAAATGAATTCGGTAGGGTCACAGGATACCAAATCAATATGCAGAAATCTCCTGCATTTCTATACGCTAATAATAAAATAGCAAATAGAGAAATTAAGAAAACAGTCCAAATTACAATTACACCAAAAAGAATAAACTATCTAGGAATAATCTTAACCAAAGAGGTGAAAAATCTGTACTATAATGATCTGGAAACTACAAAATATTGATTAAATTAAAGATGACATAAACAAATGGAAAGATATTCTATGCTTATGGATTAGAAAAAGAAATATTGTTAAAATGTCCATACTACCCAAAGCAATCTACGGATTTAATACAATCCCTATCAAACACCAATAGTATTTTTTCACAGTACTAGAACAAATAATGTTAAAATTTGTACGGAACCACAAGCAACCATAAATTCCCAAAGCACTCTTGAAAAAGGAGAACAAAACTGGAGGTATCACAATCCCAGAATTCAAGTTATATTATAAAGCTGTAGTAATCAAAATATTATGGTATTGGCACAACAACAGACACATATATCAATAGAACAGAATAGAGAGCCCAGAAGTAAACTCATGATTAAATGGTGATGAATCACTGACAAAACTGGAAAGAGTATGCAATGGGAAAAATACAGTCTCTTCAATAAATGGTGTTACAAAACTGGACAACTACATAAAAAAGAATGAAACTGGGCCACTTTCTTACACCATACACAAAAATAAACTCAAAATGTGTTAACGACCTAAATGTGAGACCTAAAACCATAAAAATCTAGAAGACAGCACAGGCAGTAATTTCTCTGACATTAGGTGTAGCAATATTTTTCTAGATATTTCTCTTGGGGCAAGGGGAAAAAAGGTGAAAATAATCCATCAGGACTACATCAAAATAAAACTTTTCTGTGCAGTAAAGGAAACAACAAAAGTAAAGGATTAGCTAGTGAATGGGTGAAGATTTTTGCAAATGACATATCCAATAAAGGTTAATATCCAAAATATATAAAGCACTTATACAACTCTACACCAAAAAAACAAATAACCAAAATAAAAAATGAGTAGAAGACATGAACAAACATTTCTCCAAAGCAGACGCCCAGATGGCCAACAGACATATGAAGAGATGCTCAACATCACTAATCCTCAGATAAGGGCAAGTCAAAACCATGATATCATCTCACACCTATCAAAATGACCAAAATAAAAAACAAAAACAAAAACAAAAAACAATGAATGTTGGAAAGGATGTGGATAAAAAGAAATCCTGCACTCTGTTGATGGGAATGCAAACTGGTCCAGGCACTGAAGAAAAGAATATGGAGGTCCCTCAAAAAATTAAAAATAAAATAAAATCACCACATGATCCAGTAATTCCACTACTAAGTATTTACTGAAATAATATGAAAACACTAATTCAAAAAGATATATGTGCCCCAATGTTTACTATAGCATTGTTTACAATAGCCAAAATATGGAAGCAACCCAAGTATCTATCAATAAATAAATAGATAAAATGTGATATCTGCCTATGGATAGATAGATTTCATATTCCATCAAATATTTTATTGTGTGTGTGTATGTATATATTCCATTGTGTGCAATATATATAGTTTCTGCCATAAAAGAAATGAAATCCTTGCCCTTCACAACAATATGAATGGATCTAGTGGGCATAGTAGCAAGTGAAATAAGTCAGTCAGAGGAAGAAAAATACTATGTGACTTCACTCATATGTGTAATTTAAGAAGCAAAAGAAAGGAACAACAAAAAAAGTGACAAGCAAACAAAAAACAGACTTTTAAGCATATAGAAAACTAGTGACCAGAGGCAGGTGGGGTAATGTTTGAAATAGTTGACAGAGACTAAAAGTACACTTATGATGATGAGCACTGAGTAGTGAATAGAATTGCTGAATCACTATATTGTACACCTGAAACTAATATAGCATCATATGTAATTACAGTGGAATTAAAATTCTTAAAATAACACTATTTAAAGATAGATTATGCAAAAATCGATAGAATTCCAGGAAGAAATAATCAATTTAGCAGTAATAGTGGAGATTTCAAAGTCCTACTTTTATGTTTTCCATATTCCACTAACATATATAAAATACCCAACAGGGGAATATACATTCTTATCAAGAGTTCACTGAATATTTTCTAGAGTAAACTATGCCATCATAACACTGGCCTGATAAATATAAAAGGATTATAATCATACAAAGTATATTCTGAAACCAGATATATTGGAAATCGATAGAAAGAAGTTTAGGATTCATGATGAATGAAATTATGTCGAAATATACCAAAACTTAGTTGCAGCTAAAGCATCAGTAGCAAAATAACTTTATGTCTGCGAATTCCTAAACTTAAAAAAAAGAGAAATATTTCACATGCATATTCTCATATTCCACTTTAAGAGCCTGGACAAGTAGAGTACAATAAACCCAAAGCAGCGAGTGGAATGAGATATTAAAGATGATAGTGGAAATAAACCGAAAAGAGAAAAATCAATAAAACCAAAGATGTTTCACTGTAAAGATCAGGGAAACTGATAAAACTTCAGATTGATCAAGAAAACTGAAGAAAATTCAAATCATAAAAAGCAATAATGAAGGACAGGAATATCTCTACTGATCTTAGAAAAAGGCTTATAAGGCAGAACTGCGAATAATGCAAGGCTAACAAATTAGATAAATGAAATGAACACAGTTAAAGAAAGACAGAAACCCTTGGAAAGAACTCAGAAAGAAATACAAGATATGAAGGACCTAAAAGATATAAAAAGGTCGAATTAGTCATTTAAAACCTACCCAGAAAGAACCCAGGACGTTGTTTCATTGGTGCATTTTATCAAACCTTTAAAGAGTAAATACCAATTGTTCACAAAATTTTCCAAAAAACGGAAGAAGGGCAGCCCGGGTGGTTCAGCGGTTAAGCACTGCCTTCAGCCCAGTGCCTGATCCTGGAGACCTGGGATCGAGTCCAACGTCAGGCTCCCTGCGTGGAGCCTGCTTCTCCCTCAACCCACCCCCCCTCTGTCTGTCTGTCTCTCGGTGTCTCTCATGAATAAATAAATAAAATTTAAAAAAAACAAACAAAAGAAAACAATTCTCAATTCTTTTAAGAGGCCAGTATTACCCTGATATCTGAACAATAAAAAGGCTTTCCAAGAAAACTATCAATATCACTATCAATCATAAACACAGATGCAAAATTCTTTAAAAAAAAGATAGTAAATTGAATCCAGCATCATATATATAAGATTATACATCATGACCAGGTGGGTTTTATCCTGGGGATGTAAGGTTAGTTTAACATCCAAAGTCAGTTAGTATAATGTATCATATCAATGGGATAAAGGGGAAAAGAAACCCTACATGCTCATGTAAATAGATGCAGAAAATTCATTTGACAATTTCAACATATATTTATGATAAAAGCACTCAATAAATTAGGGAATAGAAGGGAGCTTCCTTAATATAATAAAGTAAATCCACAAAGAAAACCCCCACACAAAAAAAAAACAGCAAATATACCTAATGGTGAAAGACTGAATGCTTTTTCACTAACACTGGGAACAAGGTCTGTTCTTGCCACTTCTATTCAACATTGAATGAGAGGTCCTAGTCTGGGACATTAGGCAAGATAATTAAATAAAATACATCCAGAGTAGAAATGAAGACACAAAACTATCTTTATATGCAGATGATTTTATATATATATTTTATATTTATAAATTTATAAACTATATATTTATTTACTATATAAACTATATATTCATAAACTAATACATAAATATATATTTATAAACCATATATATTTTAACGGTATAATTTAAAATTTATGAATATATATGTATATATATATTACTGAGAGATCCATAAAAATATCAAGAACTAATAACCTAGTTCAACATGGTTACATGCTACAAGATCAATAAGCAAACATTAATTGTATTTCTATAAAATAGCAATGAACAATCCAAGAACTAAATTAAGGAAAAAATCCCACTGGCAATAAAAAAGAGTTAGCTATCTAGGAATAAATTTAAGCAAGGAAATTTATATATACTACAAGACATTTTGAAAGAAATTAAAGATCTACATTATGGAAAGTCTTTTTATACATATGAATCGGAAGATTTAATATTGTTAATATTGAATCTATAGATTCAAGGATTTCTATAAAGATATAAGCTGACATCTTTCTACAAAATGATAGACATATCCTCAAATTCACAGATACTCATAGAACCCAGAATAATTTAAAAAATGTTGAAAAGAACAAAGTTGGAGAAGGCACTTATTTGATTTCTAAACTTACTCATCAAGTTAGTATGGTATTGATTAAGAATAGACAGATCAATGGAATAGAATAGAATTTCCAGATGTAAATCCTCATATCTATGGTTAACTTATTTTCTTGACAAAGATGACAACACATTCCCATGGGGAAAGAATAGTTAATTCTAACTATTTTAAGAATAGTTAAAATTTTTGAGGAGATCCTATCCTGTATGCTCCTTTTGGCAACTGCAGGGCTGCTCATTTTCACAGCTGCCATAATTATAAGGCTGTTGCTATTCCAGGCTATTGTGGATTTGGGTAGAAGCAGATGTAAATAGAGCAAGTTTAAAAGCCACAAATTCTGTTGTTCTTACAAGGTTCAGCAGTTCTTCTTGGATAAGTACTTCTTAGATTATCACAAGCTCTTGGTTAATTTCCTAGACTTCTTAAAAACACGATCATTTGATGACTGTTCCTGGTTTCTATCTGCTTAATATCAGTAGCACAGTCATCCCAACTGTCTTGAAAAAAAAGATCTCTGGATATTGCCCTGTTATAAGCAAAATTGCCCCTCATTAAAAATCACTCCTCCAGAAAATCAGGAAAAATTATTTCATATCCTTGAATATGGTATATATGAGTCTTCTGAATCAGGTGGCATTTGCCAGTTAGAGAATTTACTACCTTTCCCTCCTCATTTACTGCATGATTGCTTGTTTGATTTAATGTCCTTAAGGAAAGGGACAATTGGATGACTCACTTATCATAATGTTCCAAATATATAACTTGTGTAGAAATAATCCCAAATCAATCTAGAACTGATTCTCTAGCAAAACAAATAATCTCAGTCTCCATCCATTGGGATGGAACTCAGAATGATTCCCTCCTTCCCATTAAGAAGATCCTCATGCACTGAAAAGCTATGATTTATAGATGTAAAGAGTTTCAACAAGCTGATGTCAAACACTTTTCTTAAAGGAGAGGGCAGGTTTACACAGACAATAGATAATACTGAATTAAAATTTTATATCATGGGGTGCCTGGATGGCTCAGTCAGTTGAGCCTCTGACTCTTGATTTCAGCTCAGGTCATTAGCTCAGGGTCATGGAATTGAGCTGTTTTAGGGCTCCACACTTAGTGGGGAGTCTGCTTGAGATTCTCTCTCCCTCTCTCTCTGCCCCCTCTACCCCCTCTCAAATAAAATAAATACATCTTATAAAAGTTTTATATCATAAAAGAACAAATTAGTACCTAAAAATATTGGGTAAATTGCTCTATGTCCCGAAATTTTTATTGGACTGTTTGAGGCCCAGCTTATTCGAACAGTAACCTATTACTGCTCAATTAAAACCATTACTATTTCAACTAAATCAAAAAATGTTTTGAGACAATACAGAAATAGTAATTGGGAACTTCTCAATAAAGGAAAATATCTCTGCATGGCTTAAGAGGTCCCCCAAATTATACTGCATTATAGTGCAACCTGGTAAACCATGGTTTATTCATTAGGAAAGATAAAATAATTTTAAAGTATACTCTGTTTAAAGCAGATAATATTATTTAGAACATTTTGTGTAAAATACTGAGACACCTGGGTGGCTCAGTGATTAAGCGCCTGCCTTCGGCTCAGGGCATGGTCCTGGAATCCCAGAACTGAGTCCCACATCAGGTTTCCTGCATGGAGCCTGCTTCTCCCCCTGCCTGTGTCTCTCTCTTTCTCTCTTTGTGTCTCTCATGAATAAATAAATAAAAATCTTAAAAAAAAGGAAGAACATTTTGTGTAAAATACTCAATAAATACAAAATGATTTGGCCCTTTTCAGAAAATTAGAAATCAACTTTTATGGAAATAGCATCTATAGAGATAATAAGTTTTTCTTTGAGCAAAGGATAAAAAACAAAATTTCATTTACTCGATTGTTAAAATGAACAAGTATGATAGTCAACTTTTGGAAATATAAATTATTTGTTATGAATTATGAAAGGAAATAAAGCTTCATGTCATAATATAGTAACTGGAGTAAGTTTATATTGTACATATATACATCTTAAACCATTAAGTATATGTTAAAAATTATAATCTATCATGTAAAATAAGATCTAGTTTTACACAAGTAAATTTATAATACCAGTAGTTATATGAATGCTTGATTTTAAAAGACAGTACTGACAAAATAGCAAAGTCCTTGCTGAGGCTAATTTATGGATACAAGGTAGGAGGTGTTAAAACTATAAAGCATTTGGAGACTCATGATGCCATGGCAACTCATTTTTTAAAAAATTCACAATAGACCTAATAAAATACTATCCTCACAGGAATTTAGTTGTCTGAAAATTAGGGATCTTTAATTTTAACACTTCTTAACATTCCAATAGGACCCTGCTAATTTTTGCTAATCTCTTTATGAATAATTTCTTAAAACCATAAAGTGATAAATGGTAGTAATTACAATAAAATATCAGTGCTATTTTTTCAGTTATATCAAGCAATGTTATTTTAATATTTTAAAAATTACATGTGTTAATATTGTGTGTTTTTAGTGTTACATAGTAATAGCAGGAACTTATTTTTTGAAAGAATAAAAGATTACATAAATTATTTAATTAACAAACACCACTTAATTAAAAATGTATTTAGGGCAGGCACTGTGCTATGTACCTTACAGCGGACATTTGTTGACAAATCTTCTTTGGTACCTGGTGAGTGCTTTATATTAATTATTGTACTCAGTCCTCAGAACAACAGTCTAGGTGAGTTTAATCGTCCTCCTTTTTTTTTCTGAATAAAAAATTGAAATGAGAACCTCAAAAAGACTAAATGATTCCTTACGATTACACAACCTATAAGAAATAAATTAGGATGCAAATTCTATTTTTCCTTCTTCATGACTACTGTATCAGTCTTGTCTACTATAATACATTGTTTCTGAGTGAATAAATGAAAAAATGAATCAATCGATATTCTTGACCTATTAAGGAATACACTTCTAGAACGTCCTTATGTATGAATTAATTAACTTCCTAATTTAGTATGGTAGATAGAATAATGTCCCTCCCCTCCAAAGATGTCTGTGTTTTAATTTTCAGAATCTGCAAATATAATATGTTATATAGATAGGAGAATGGATGCAGATGGAGGTAAGATTACTAATCACCTGAGTTTAAAACAGGGATAATCTTGAATTATCCAGAGAAGACTAATGTAAACAGGTTTCCTTAAAAGTGGAAGAGCTAATTAGAATGTGAGAAGTAATGCAATGTGATAAGAAATCACTCACTGTTGCTGATTTTGAAGATTGAGGCAAGAGGTGACAAATCAAGGAATGGGTGTGACCTCTAAAAGCTCAAAAAGATCAGGAAGTGGATTCTACTCTAGAACCTTCAGAAAGAATACAGTCCTCCTGACACCTTCATTTTAACCCAATGAGACCCATGTTCCCTACGGATCTCCCAAGAAAATGAGTTTTTTGCTGTTTTAAACATTCAAATAATTTGTAACAGCAGTAACAGGAGATGAATATAGTTAAGCTTTGTAGATATTAGTTGTTTTGCTTTGATAATGTACATGTTTATTTCTAAAATAAATAAAAACATGTTCTCTCTTTTGTTTAGTTTATTGTCTTAAAAAAAAGCTGGCATATAGTCTAACTTGGCATATAGTCTAACTTGGCTGAAAAACAGATAAGAGTTCTGACTCTTTAAGGGGGTCTGGCAGTCCCAGTGATGCTTTTATACCTCAGTTGAACTGATTATAAGGAAAAAAAAAGATTATACTCAATGAAAGTATTTATCATTGAATGAGAAGTCCTGAAGTTTCAGACTTGTCTAAGTATGGTACTAAAAAAGATAAAAGCTTGAAAGCTTGACTTTTATAAGAATATAGAATAAACATATGCCAAATCTGTTTTACAATTCAGTAATAAGGATCAAAAGCATTTTAAGGGAGTAGAAAATATATGCTTTTAGAAACAAATATTAGAATCAGATTACTAGGTTATATACAAAATTATTGGTAATATCTTACAGAGCAATAAACCTGAAACCTTGGGAGGAGGAGTTAGGTAAGATTGCAGAGCAATTGGGGGATCTTATGCTTCCTCATCTTTTGCAACTAGATAAGTATCAAATCATTCTGAACACCCAAGAAATTGATCTGAATGATGAGAGAATTAACTGCAGAGCTAGAGGGAGAAAAGAAGCCACATCATAGAAGGTAGGAGGTACAGAGACATGATTCCAGGGAGTAAAGAATTTTAGGTGCTGTGGAGGGGAAGTAGCTTTGACCTTGGAGAGAGGAGACACAGAGAGACACACACACAGAGAGAGAGAGAAACATAAATCTGTGTGTAGGAGATTGCACAAGAGAAACACTTCCCCAAAACCACAGAGTGGAAAAACTAGAGTGGCTGATTATCTCAAGTTTTACAAGCAGTGGAACTCAAAGTTTGAAGTTTCAAAAGTCCACACCTCTGCTAGGTGGCACCTGGGAGGTATAGCAGTGCTCCTGTGGGGAGGAGGGCAGAGGCTTAGGAGCAAACAAAATGGTGTGAGGATCCCCTGGGTGGCCCTGGAGGAAACAATTTCCCTTCTTGGAGTGTATTTGAGGTGGCATGGCCTCTCTGGGGCAAAAGAGCTTGTGGGTGCCAACATGCTATCCTGTTTATTAGTAAAGGAACAGATATACCTGCTGAGGGTGGAAAACCTTAGTGCCCACTTTTTGCTGTGCCTTACCATAAACTCTGAACCACTGCGTGGTATGTATAACTGTTTTTCTGAGACAAACTGGCACCAGCCACAGCACAGCAAGACCCAGGCTCAGAGGATCAGCATGGTCTACACTGTGTTAGGTCCCTAAAATTTGAGTTTTAAAACCCAGCCATGTGCCTGAGAAAAAAAAATATGAGTACTGTGCTGCTGGTAGGCAGACAGCTTAAATGCAGACAGGGTGAGGGCAAGGATCTGATAGAAACCAGGGACATATGAGGGGAGAGATTGTTTGGTCTTCTCTGAGGGCTTCCTGAAGAGTAGTGGGCACAGATTCCCCATTCTGGAGATAAGAGTGTGGAGTGACATCATTTTCCTCCTGCACATATGACTGACCAACTTCAGTGAGCAACACAGTGACCTTAAGTGAAGGCTGGAGCCACTTACATGAAGCCCTACCTGCCTGCAGGTGCATCCTTACTTGGGCAAGTCCACCTTAGAATCAGTGCAGCAGGCCTCTTTCAATAAAACAAGCACAAACGATTCCCATGCACCAGGTTTAATGATCATACAATGCAAAAAAAAAGAAAGAAAGAAAGAAAGAAAGAAAGAAAGAAAGAAAGAAAGAAAGAAAGAAAGAAAGAAAAAAAATGGTCATACAATGCTGCAAATCTTCACCTCAAGGTGAAACAAAAGAGAGCTTCTTTAATACGCAGACCAAAACACACATAGTTAAAACTTGCTGCACAGTGGACAAGTTCCAATCACTTTCCACTCCATGGAAAGAGAAGTCTGGAGGACTGACCTGAGGGAAGGACCAGCCAAGATGCAACATCAGAGTACACACTCCGAAACACTTCCTGAAGCACCAAACCCAAGACTGGTTAGGATCTTTTCTTAAATTAGCCATTACTCTGGGGGGCAGGGTTTTAACAGGCTTTCCTAACACACACACACACACACACACACACACACTCACAGTGACCTAGACAAAGTGACAAGATGGAGCAATTAACTCCAAAAGAAAGTACAGGAAGAGATCATTGTTAGAGATTTCATCAACACAGATGTAAGTAAGATGCCTGAACCAGAATTTAAAACAACAATCACAGGGATACTAGCTGGGCTTGACAAAAGCACAGAAGATACTAGAGAATCCCTTATTGCAGAGATAAGAGGACTAAAAACTATTCAGGCAGGAAAAAAAAGTCATAAAACCAAGATGCAAAACTGACTGGATACAATGACAACAAGGATGGATGAAACAGAGGAATGAATAAGTGAGATGGAAGACAAAATTATAGAAATAGTGAAGTTGCAAAGAAGAGGGAAAGAAAAGTACTGGATCTCGAAGGTAAACTTAGGAAATCTACTGACTAAATAAAGCATAATAGCATTTGTATCACAGGAGTACCAAAACAAAAAAATAGGGAAAGGGGGGCAGAAGGTTTATTTGAGCAAATTTTATAGCTGAAAACTCCCCTAATCTGAGGAAAGAAACAGTTATCCAAATCCAAGAGGCATAGAGAATTCCCACCAAATTCAACAAAAGCTGTTCATCACCAATATATATTGTAGTAAAATTTGCAAAATACAGTGCTAAGGCAAGAATCCTGAAAGCAACAAGAGAAAAGAAATTCATAACCTAAAAGGGAAGACAAATCAGGTTAGCAGCAGATCTATCCACAAAAACCTGGCAGGCCAGAAGAGAGTGGCATGATATATTCAACAAGCTGAAGGGGAAAAATATGCATCCGAAAATACTTTATCCAGCAACTGTCATTCATAATAGAATGAAAGATAACAAATTTCCTAGACAAACAAAAACTAAAAGAGGTCATGACCACTAAACTAGCCCCATAAGAAATATTAAAGAAGCACCTTTGAGTGGGAAAGAAAGACCAAAAGCAACAAAGACTAGAAAAGAACAGAGAAAATCTCCAGAAACACTGACTTTGCAGGTAACACAATGGCACTAAATTCATATCTATCAATAATCACTACAAATGTAAATGGACTAAGGCTCCAATTAAGACACAGATATCAGAATGGATAAAAAACCAAAACCCATATATATGCTGCCTGTAAGAGACTCATTTTAGATCCAAAGACATTTCCAGATTGAAAGTGAGGGGATGGAGAAAAATCTATCTATATCAGACAAGCTAGACTTTAAACCAAAGATTGCGAAAAGAGTTGAAGAATGGCACTATATCATAATAAAGGTCTATCCAACAAGAAGATCTAATAATTGTAAACATTTATGCCCCCAACATGGGAGCACCCAAATTTATAAATCAATTAATAGCAAATACATAAAGAAATTCATTGGTAGTAATGCAAAAATAGTAGGAGGCATTAACATCCCACTAACCAAAAAAGTCAGATGTCTAAGCAGAAGATCAACTAGAAAATAAGGGCTTTGACTGACAAACTACATTAGATCCTTTTAACAGATGTATGCAGAACATTACATCCTAAAATCAGCAGAGTACACATTCTTTTTGAGTGTATATGGAACATTCTCCAGAATAGATCATATACTGGTCACATATCAAGCCTCAACTGATACAAAAAGATTGAGATCATAACATGAATATTATTTTCAGACAACAAGGCTATGAAACTTGAAGTCAACCACAGAAAAACTGTGAAAAGACCACAACTACATGGAGGTTACCCAACATTTTACTAAAGAATGAATGGGTTAAGAGGAAATTAAACAAATAAAAAAATTAAATCAAAATGAAAATGAAAACATGACAGTCTAAAACCTTTGGGATGCAGCAAAGATAGTTATAAGAGGGAAATATAAAGCAATACAGGCCCTCAAGAAGTAAGAAAAATCTCCAACAATACACAACCTAACCTTACATCTAAAGGAGCTAGAAAAGGAACAAGTAAAGCCTAAATCTAGTAGAAAAGAAATAATAAAGATTAGAGCAGAAATAAATGTTATCAAAACAAAAGAGTAGAACAGATCACTGAAACTGAGTTTTTTTTTGAACAATTAATAAAATGATAAATCCCTAACCAGACTTTTTAAAGAAAGTGAAAGGACCCAAATATGTAAAATTACCAATGAAAGAAGAGATCACAACCAACAGAAATATAAACAATTATGAGAATATTATGATCAATTATACACCAACAAATTGGGCCATCTGAAAGAAATGTGTAAATTCCTAGAAACATATAAACTACCAAACTACTGAAACAGCAAGAAATAGAAAATTTGAACAGACTCATAACCAGCAAAGAAATTGAATCAGTAATCAATAACCTTCCCTCAAACAGAAGTCCAGGACCAGAGGGCTTCCCAGGGGGAATGCTCCCAAAATTTAAAGAAGGACTAATGCCTATTTTTCTCAAACTGTTCTGAAAAATAGAAATGGAAGGAAAACAGTCAAACTCATTCTATGAGGTCAGCATTACCTTGATCCCAAAACCAGAGAAAGATCTGACTTTAAAAAGAATTATAGGCCAATATCCCTGATGAACATGGATGCAAAAATTCTCAACAAGATACTAGTTAATTGAATCCAACAGTACATTAAAAGCATTATTTACTACTATCAAGTGTGATTTATTCTTGGGATGCAGCAGTGGTTCTATAACCACAAATCAATCACATGATACACCACATTAATAAAAGGAAGGATAAGAATCATATGATCCTTTCAACAGATAAAGAAAAAGCATCCACTCCTGACAAAGTACAGCATCCATTCTTGACAGAAGTTCTCAACAAAGTAGGGATAGAGGAAACATAACTCAACATCATGAAGGCCATATAGGAAAAACCCACAGCTTATATCATCCTCAATAGGAAAAAACTGAGAGCTTTTCCTCTAAAGTCAGGAACAAGATAAGGATATGCACTCTCATCATTGTTATTTAACATAGTATTGGAAGTTTTAGCTCAGCAATCAGATCACAAAAAGAATAAAAAGCATCCAAATCGGCAAGGATGAAGTAAACTTTGACTCTTTGTAGACAACATGATATTCTATGTAGAAAACCCATAAAAATCAGTAGAACTAATACATGAATTCAGCAAAGTCACAGGATACAATCAATGTACAGAAATCCATTGTTTTTCTATACACCAATAATGAAGCAGCAGCAAATCAAGGAATTGATCTCATTCACAATTGCACCAAAATCCATAAAATACCTAGGGATAAACCTAACCAGAGATAGATGATCTGTCCTCTGAAAACTATTGGACACTTATGAAAGAAATGGAAGATGACACAAAGAAATGGAGAAAAATTGTATACTCATGGATTCTAAGAACAAACATTGTTAAAATGTCTATACTACCCAAAGCAATCTATACATTTAATGCAATCTCCATCAAAATATCACCAGCATTTTTCACAGAGCTAGCACAAATGATCCTAAAATTTGTACAAAACCACAAAAGAATCCAACGAGCCAAGCAGTCTTGTAAAAAGAAAAGCTGGAGGCATCACGATTCCAGATTTCAAGCTATATTACAAAGCTGTAGTAATCAAGACAGTGTGGTACTAGCACAAAAACAGACACATAGATCAATGGAAGAGTATAGAAAGCCCAGAAGTGGACCCACAGCTGTATGGTCAACCAATCTTCCACAAAGCAGGAAAGAACATCCAATGGAAAAAAAAAAAGAGTCTTTTCAACAAATGGTACTGGTAAAACTAGGCAGAAACATGCAAAAGAAACTAAATGGACCACTTTCTTACACTACACAAAAATAAATTCAAAATGCATGAAAGACCTAAATGTGAGACAGGAAGCCATCAAAATTCTGGAGAACACAGGCATCCATAGCAACTTCTTACTACACATGTCTCAAGAGACAAGGGAAACACAGCAAAAATGAACTATTGGGAGTTCATCAAGATAAAAAGCTTCTGCACAGTGTGGGAAACAATCAACAAAACTAAAAGGCAACATATGGACAGGGGAGCTATCAACGTTAAAAAAAAACCACTTGTAGTTCATGTTTTACAGGGTCTGACATTTAATAAAAACTTTACTGTTAGCTATTATTAATTCTATATCTTATAAAGGGTGCATGAAGTTAAGATATCCTGAAACATGGAAAATAACCATTTGAGATTAGAAGTTTTGTGGTGTTTTGTCTGAATGACACCTTCAGTTTTAAAAAAGGCAAATTACTGAAGAAAAAGTTTCACAAGCTTTGTTAAGATGGTGTCAGAAGAAAGGGTCTATACATGTACATATGCATCTATATTGGGGGAAAAGTAACAGGGACTGATGAGAGTAGGAAAAAAAATTGGTGAGCAAGTGACTCAACAATAAAAATTGAAATAAAAACTCATGTAATAGCTAAGCTTAAGGAAAATTATCTGTGCATTTTTTTCAGAAGTAGTAAGAAGAGAGTAAGAGAATGGGAT
Source organism: Nyctereutes procyonoides (assembly GCF_905146905.1). Lineage (NCBI taxonomy): Eukaryota > Metazoa > Chordata > Mammalia > Carnivora > Canidae > Nyctereutes > Nyctereutes procyonoides. The sequence goes on from NW_026575121.1 coordinate 22,681,390, forward strand.
ATTGTGTCAAACACTACTAAAAGATAAAAAAAAAAAAAATTGGCCCAGGGATCTACTGCAAAGAAGAAAACAGAAAACAAGAAATCAGATTGAACCTCTGCAGACTTTAAACTCAGGTTTCAAAAATACCACACGCTGTACCCCAGCATCCTGACATCATGTTCTTAGGGACTTCTGAAATATTTAATCTCCTTAATCTTCCACATTGTATGGACATCCCCTTCCATTTCCTCGACTAAACAGGTACTCAAATTTCTCCAAGGATTCTGTGTTAACTCTTCATAGGACATAACATTTCTCTACTAAAAAACAACAGGTGGTTGGCTGCTACAAATTCCTGGATATTAATAATTATCATCAATGACTTCTCATATTCTTTCAAAAGTACTTATTTATGCCACTCTCTCGATTGATTTCTTTCACCAGCTGCCAGGGCACTGCAAAATCTTCCATGAAGGCTTTTTGTTATCATTTCACTTTCTAACCTTGCTAATAGACTTCAGTTTTCTCACTGTTCACCTGTACCAAAAATGGTTTTGTAATTCCTTGAACTCTTATTTAAGTAATTTTTACATTCTCCACATTTTGCTTACATGCCTACACAAGGACCGTCTAGTTTACCTCTTCAATAAAAATATGGCTGTTCTAAAATGCAGTGCACATCTGATGTCTGCAGAGTTCAAAGCAAAAGCATGCAGACTTGAAATTTTGTTGTAACTCTATAGGTTTTCTATGAGAACAACACAGCATGCCTTTGTTTTACATCATTAATGCACTCATAAAGGCTTTCCTCATCCTCTCTCTATCCGGCATCAAGGACATATAAGCTCTTGTTTAAAAGGAGTATATAAAGAATCTGTTTAAAGTAAAAATTCTTATCTATTAGTAACAAGTTACAAATTATTAAAAAAACTACATAGAAAAAATAAGTGCTTTCTCATAGTCAGTCATCCCTTTCTTGGGAATGTGACATTTTTATTTTCTTTCCTGCCTTACTGATTTTCTCCATGTAGGGCCATCATTACTTGAGATTTCAATTACTACAACAATTTTTAATGAGTCTGACTTTAATTCCTCTATTTTCTAATATGTTTTGAATACCAAAACTTTTGTGACTTCTTACAGTAACTATGATACTATAATATTCTTGCTAAAATGTCTATAAAAATAATCTTACGTTTATATCATTTATTCATTCAATAACTATTTGATGCTCATTACAGTCTATTTCCTACTCTTCATCACATGAAAACAATAATATTTAAGGCATAAAATTAAAAACTTAAAATTTTAGTTTTAAAAAGTAGAGAGTAATATGTAGAGTGATAGTGTAAATGAAGGCATTTCTATAAAGGTGGTCAAGAAAAGGACTTTTAAGCTGTTATCATTCTAGTTAATTTATCTAAAAGAGACAGCCAGGAAGCAGAATATTTTCGACAAAGTGTAAAAAACAGTGTAGAGACTCCAGGGCAAAAACAAACTTTGGGGCTGTGGAAAGTAAAGATGATCTGTTCTGTCACAAAGAGTGAGGAGGAGACTGGAAGGAGATGAGGTGAGAAAGGAATACAGGACCAGATGGTGTTGGGAGGCCATAAAAAAAGCTTTCGTATTTCATTCTTTTTTTAAGATTTATTTATTTATTCATGAGAGATACAGAGAAAGAGAGGCAGAGACATAGGCAGAGGGAGAAGTAGGCTCTCCACAGGGAGCCTGATCTGGAGTATTGCCATTAACCTCTCCTGGGATCAGGCCCTGAGCCAAAGGCAGACGCTCAACCGCTGAGCCACCCAAGCATCCCTTGTATTTCATTCTAAGTTCAAGGTGATACTTTTGGAGGTAGGATTCTTCTTATTCCAAGTTAATGAAGGGCAATTTAAACAACTGCTAGGGAAAGACCCCAGGAAATTTAATGAGAGAATACTGGGGTATCTCATAAATGCAACTCTAGCAATAGAGCTGGTCTCAGGAACAGTGTCAGAGATTGGAGATCTGCTATCAAGAGATGATGTAATCTCTCTCCATTTTCCTTCTTTCAATGTGTCTACTTCATCGTTCTTTCTTTGGAATATGTTTTTTGCTCCTTGTGGAATATGGCCATCAAAAACTCACAAGTGGGGGTGGCCCGGGTGGTCCAGCGGTTTAGCGCTGTCTTCAGCCCAGGGCCTGATCCTGGAGACCTGGATCGAGTCCCACGTCAGGCTCCCTGCATGGAGCTGCTTCTCCCTCTGCCTGTGTCTCTGCCTCTCTCTCTCTCTCTCTCTCTCTCTCATGAATTAAAAAACAAAACAAAACTCACAAGTGCCATAATGACAATACTGGATTTTCCTCTACTTTCTGCCTCTTCCTCTCTTTCTCTCCATCTCTTTTTCTGTTAGTTCTAAAATTTGTAAAAAGAAGTACTACTGTGTTGCACATCCAGCAACTCCTGAAAATGAGGTAGACAAAAAGGCAAATACTTACATATTTTTATTAAAGCAAGTATTTTACCCTAGCATTTAAAGTATTCCATAATATTTTCCCAAACCATTCCTATGTGAACCTTCCAAGAAATTTTTAATGGGTTACTCAGAGGTTCTTTTTTTTTTTTTCTCTTTTTTACTCAGAGGTTCTTGAAGGGAAACTGTATTCTACATCTCCACCAAGACCAATTCCATTAGGTCTTGTATTCCTGTTTATTTTAAGGATTACTTAAAGTATGAGTCTCCTTGATAATCATTGTTATCCACATATGATTCAGTATTGCCATTAACCTCAAAATGCTTGCCAATATACTTGCTCTATACAAACTTCCAGTTCTTTCCTCAGAATTCTCCCTTAGTGAATAGAAAATTCCAAGATCTCCTCATGCAATTCTCATACCTTCTCCTAACACCTTTGTTTAACTGTATGTGGTTACTCTTTGATGATTTTTTCAGTGACACACAAAATTAGAAGACATTTACTTCTCTGACATCATATACTTTTGGGAGGAGAGGCAATGAGAGCTGCCATCTTTCTAAGATATATTTATGGTTTGTAGTCTTCCTATATACTTCTATCACCATTCTTGGTGAATTCAACATCCAGGTTAATGAGCCCCTCGAAACATATTTGCATCCATCTTCCTGTTCAACCACTATGTCTAAGTGACTATTACTATTAGCCATTAAATTATATTTCCTACTGCCTTATTTTCCCTTCTTCAGTTCATCTATTCATCACAGATCATCTTGAGTATTCCTTTTATATCCCAAACAGATCATACAAATACCTCTCAAATTTTTTACAGGAATCTTTATATTATGTAGAACAATATTTAATTTTGTGCCGTATTTTAGCCAGGCCTTACAAGATCTGGCAATTCCAAACTCTCAAACTCACCTGGTGTCTCTTAGAGGTCTCTTCATTCTCTTGATTTTTCTTGTCTTAAAAGCCCTTTGGCATTCCTTGGATCGTGCCATGTTTTCTTCTTGCTTTAAGGTCTTTACAATAATTTTTCATTCTCATGCTGTCTCTGAAATACAGAATATAGTTCCCAATTTTTCCAATATATAGATAGTGATAAAGTTATACTGCTCATCCTTCCACTTAAATATGAGCCTTTAGAAAAAAACTTCACTCATCACCCTGGTAAGTCCCTCTACTCAATGTTTTTATCGCACTCTGTTAATTTATTGTTTTATTCTGTTGTAAACTGCCATATGACAAAGAGGCACTATATTACTGTTTTTTCATAAATATCTGCTCCTTTAATAGTTGGAGGGTATTTAAAAATATATAATATATACATAAGATATATAAATGTATATGATATATTATATATTTATATATATGTAAGATATATATAAATATAAATATATATAAAATCTCCTAACTTCATGTGCTACAACGAAAATAAGCCAACCAACTGTCCCTCTACCTGGTATTCTATCATATGGCTATAATTAGCAAAACCCAAACAAATAAACTCCAAAATAATTTAGCATTCACTTACAAGACTCTGTAATTTAAAATTGCTCATTGCATAGAAGGTGCACCAGAATCATATTAAACAGTATACTATTTGCAGTGACCAATTAACCATACAATAAAGGTAATTATCAATAATATTCTATTCAGTGGCAAATGCATTACTATTTCAGGTTTAAATGTTAAGCTTCAGCTGAAAGAATATAAATAACTAGATTCATCAAATCCTAATATTACTCTTCAGGTAAGGATAGATGTTTCTATTCAATACTTCCAACTAAAAGGCTTATTTTAAACACCACTCACTTCATTGACAATAATTAATTTCTAACATTGATTATGTTCATCAATAAAATACATTGTGTTGATAATAAATATAGCTGGTGATGTTGGTTCTTGTCTCACGGAGTTGAAAAATGAATCTCGCAGAGAGTGAGCAAAGTGATAGAAGTTTATTAAGCAGAGATACAGAGAAAGCTCTCAGAAGTGAGAGGGGTCCTGACAGGGTTTCCACTGAGGACTTTTATGGTCTTTTACAGGAAGCTTACCAGGGTACTTGGTAAATTTCTAATCAATATCAGGGTAGATATTTAAGAGAAACATGGTTGGATTATAACTGTTATAATAACAAACAAGATGTTTTTATAAATATCCTGAGCCTAAACAAGGGGTTCCCTTCTCTCTGGTTAATATCTCCTCCATAATATTTCTCTACATCTAAGATTTCCGTGATTACTTAGTAGCCATTAAAGGGGGATATTCCCTAACATTTTGGAGCTAGGTAACCAGGTATATTTTGTGTTTTTTACTGTCTTATCTCTGTGTTCTTGGGATGGGTAGGAGCCTGACTCTGCGGCCTTTCCCTTATGTTTCCTTGCCTAGCCCCGTCTGTTCCCAACTCGTTCCTACATCACTGGGACACCTGGGTGGCTCAGTGGTTGAGTATCTGCCTTCTGCTCAGGTCGAGACCTGCATTGAGCTCCCCGTGAGGAGCCTGCTTCTCCCTCTGCTTATGTTTCCGCCTCCCTCTGTGTGTTTCTCATGAATAAATAAATAAAATCTTTTTAAAAAGAGAAATAAATGTAGCTGAATGAAAATATTGTTGTGGTTTCTTCTGGAGTGTTTTTGAAGACACTAATAAACAAGGCAGAATGTAATTCTGATCAGGATATTGAACAATTTGGTGTATATTAGACAAAAGTGTGTGTATGTGTGCATATTGCACATATATATACACAAACAGAAACTATTAATATCAGTATGACACAACATACCCTTATATTACCCTTATACCCTGGTACAGATTTTTTTTTTTTTAGATTTTATTTACTTGAGAGAAAACAAGTGAGAGAGCACAAGCTAGGTGGGAGTGGGGCAGAGGGAGAAGGAGAAGCAGACTCCCCACTGAGCAAAGAACCCGACTCCAGGCTCAATCCTAGGATACTAGGATCATGATCAGAGCTGAAGGCAGACACTTAAGTGACTGAACCACCCAGGTGCCTCTCTACCTGGTATAGAATTGGGAAATGAATGCAGACTTAAGTTATTTCTATCTCTTTCATTATACTACCTTCCAGATTTTCTTGTATAATCCAAATTTTATTGTACAAGTTTCAAAGTCTACTAGATTCAGAAAGTCTTTCTGGCTTCTACATTCAGAATTTCTTTTATTGAAAAAAAATTCTTTTATTGTTCTACTACATATTGTGGCATTAATTTACCACGTGATACATTTTTGTGTTACTATGCTTGCAAGCATGGCATTTATTTAAACAATTATCTATATTAGGAGATTGTTGAAACCAACATTGTCTTGAACACTTCTTGACCTTTACAGCCACAGAGCAGCTTCCATCTCCCCTCAATCCTTCAAGATTTTTTGCAATCCCGAGGATCCAAATACTATTTTTTTAGAATTTAATTACTGATATTTCATCTTAATTTCCTGCTTGTGATTTGCTCCATCACAATTTCTAATATAAGAACAGTTTAATATATGTATCTTAATGAAATATATCTCTAAATAAATTTCATCTAGTTAACTCAGTTACAGTATCCAGATAATTATCAAGTACTTATGCTCCCAGATATTATTATAGGTGCTCTTGACTTGACATTTATGCTAGGAATGGTTATGAGTGTCAGAAAAATTATTCAAAGTTCATAAATAGACAAAAGAGAATGCTGGATGTATTGTCAGCAGAGTGTTGGGGTTGAAGTGTTAATTGTCTATTACACAACTGTATACAGAAAGAAGTTAACTTGCATATTGTTGTCCAGTAGAGATGGAAGTATTTACTATCCATTGGGACCAATAACAATAAAGATAGTAATTTTTGGCTCTGTCAGACATTAACCAGTTTTGTAAATAATCCAAAAATATCTTTCTAATATTTCTTTGTTAAACTGATTAAGTTTTTAAATATTCTTTGGACTGGTTTTCACATCTTATAGGTTCCTTCATTAATTGAGTTAAATAAAATCCCTGACATGTCTTTATACACTTGAATTAAAGTCACAATATTACCTTTTTGAAAATTATACTATGAAATTAGGACACTTTTAATGGATACTGGTGTTTTATCAAAGTATATAATCATTTTATAAGCAAGATAAAATACAGACTGCGCAGTAACCTAATTTAACAATGGTGTTAAAGATACCTTCCTCATGCAAGTTATAAGAATAAGAGAAAGAAAATACTGCTATTTAAAAGGCTCTAGCTGTATGAGACAGAATTCTAAGAAGATTGTGCAATTCATCGTAGGGAGTAAAGAGCTCATTGTTTGGGAAAGCTTTGTTAAAATCTTTTGATTAAACAGAGACAGACAAAATGCAGTTCTTTTAGAAGTGTTTCAGGTGCTTCTCTAGTTTTCCAAACTTTTTTTTTTTAATTTTTAAAAGATTTTCTTTGTTTTGAGAGAGAGAACATGAGCTGGGGGAAGGGCAGAGGCTGAGGGAGAGAGAAAATCTCCTACAGACTCCACTCTGAGTGTGGAGCCTGACTTGGATCTGGAACTCACTACCCTGAGATCATGACCTCAGTCAAAAACAAGAGTCAGACACTTAAATAACTGAGCCAGCCAGGCACTCCTCCAAATTTTATATGCAGAAATTCAGCTTGGTATTGTTTGTAAAATGCAGATTCTTGGGTTATGTATTGGAAAAACCCATAGCTCTCTTCCTATATGCCTCCTTTGCTTTCACATAGAACATTTCACTTCGGTCACTTCTGGTGTTTGTGTTTTTTTTTCTCTTCCATAACAGGCAATTCTCTGCAATATTACCTGGATGCCCTACAATTTAACCCAACTCTGACACTATCTTCCTGGAGCTAAGGGCTCAGTCCCACAAAACTACTCCCTACTTCAGATGCCATCATAACTAGTAGGTCCTGAGGTTACTCAGAACTTCTGTCTGACTTTGCTATTAATTGAAGGTTCCCATGACCTCCTCCCTTTTTGACTTTCTCAGAGTGAATTACGGAACTGAGGTAAACACTTATGTTTACCAATTTATTAAAGGATATAATAAAAGATACTAATGAACAGCTAGATGAAGAAATACATAGGGTGAGGAAGTAAAGATTCCCAAACATAGGAGCTTCTGTTGGCACAGCATTTAGGTGCATCACCCTTCCAGTACAGGTATGTGTTCACACATCTGGAAGCTCACCGAACCCCATACTACTAGAATTTTATGGCTGTCTCCTTATGTAGGCAAGATCATTTTTTTTCAGGTGGTAACCAAATGGTCATACATTTCCTTTCTTTTTTTTTAATTTAAGTAGACACACAATATTATTAGTTTCAGGTGCACAGCATAGCACTTTGATAATTCTATGCATTACTCAATGCTCACCATGATAAATGTAGTCACCATTTGTTATCATAAAACAGTGTTATGATATTATTGATTATATTTCCTATACTGTTTTTCATCTTGATGACTTTTTATATGTGGAAATTGGTACTTTTTAGTCCCCTTCACCTATTTCACTCATTTCTCCACAACCCTCCCCTCTGGTAACCACTAGTTTGTTTTGTCTGTTTCTGTTCCTGTTTTTGTTGTTGTTACTTATTTTTTTAAAGATTCTACATGTTAGTAAAATCAGATTGTATTTGTCTGACTTGTTTCACTTAGTATGTTGCAGAAATATATAAATATATTTATATATGTATAATAATATATGAATATATATTTATTGATTCATCCTGTGGTTCTAAAAATAGCTGCACTCTTCTATAACTATAGCTTCTAGAAATGGTTTCTGGCTGTTACTAATCCCTGAGTAACTTGAAACCTCCTATGAAATCACTTAATTCCATCCATAACACTATAGTTACTTCAATTAAGGCTTTTAAAAATAAAAGATGAATATGCTATCTTTTGAGGCAACCATGACTGATATAAAGAATTGAGTTTCAGGTGACCCTTTCATTTCCTAGGATATGTACTGAGATACCTCTGTATACTTCAGCCAATTTAAAGAGTTCTCTTTTCTCATATCCTTATGCTAGAATGCATAGCCAAGTCATTTTAATTATAGCAGCTCCACAATAATGAAATTACTTTAGAGATTACTGGTTCTATGACTATTGTTGATTTACTATCTTTCATAAGATGATAATCGTATATATTTTACACTACACACACACACATACATACATACACACATAGAATTTTGCATGAAAGTCTGAAGACGTCAGGTATCTCAGATTAAACAGAAGAACTCTTGCCTAGGATGTAGAAATTCATTCCAGCAGAAAAAAAAAAAAACAATCCAGTCATGAAATGGGCAAAAGACATGAACAGAAACCTCACAGAGGAAGACATAGACATGGGCAACAAGCACATGAGAAAATGCTCCGCATCACTTGCCATCAGTGAAATACAAATCAAAACCACAATGAGATACCACCTCACAGCAGTGAGAATGGGGAAAATTAACAAGGCAGGAAACCACAAATGTTGGAGAAGATGCGGAGAAACGGAAACCCTCCTGCACTGTTGGTGGGAATGTGAACTGGTGCAGCCACTCTGGAAAACTGTGTGGAGGTTCCTCAAAGAGTTAAAAATAGACCTGCCCTACGACCCAGCAATTGCACTGTTGGGGATTTACCCCAAAGATACAGATGCAATGAAATGCCGGGTCACCGGCACCCCGATGTTTATAGCAGCAATGTCCACAATAACCACACTGTGGAAGGAGCCTCGGAGTCCATCAACAGATGAATGTATAAAGAAGATGTGGTCTATGTATACAATGGAATATTACTCAGCCATTAGAAATGACAAATACCCACCATTTGCTTCGACGTGGATGGGGCTGGAGCGTATTATGCTGAGTGAAATAAGTCAATAGGAGAAGGACAAATATTATATGGTCTCATTCATTTGGGAAATATAAAAAATAGTGAAAGGGAATAAAGGGGAAAGGAGAAAAAATGAGTAAGAAATATGAGAAAGGGAGACAGAACAAGAGAGACTCCTAACTCTGGGAAACGAACTAGGGGTGGTGGAAGGGGAGGTGGGCGGGGGGGTGGGGGTGACTGGGTGATGGGCACTGAGGTGGGCACTTGCAGGATGACTACTGGGTGTTATTCTATATGTTGGCAAATTGAACACCAATAAAAAATAAATTTATAAAAAGAAAAAAAGAAAGTGTATACAGAATAATGAAACTTTAAATCCATTTGTGTGTGTATGTAAACTTTAATAATATCAGTCTCATTAAATACATTTAGATAAATATGTTAAGACAAAGATTTTATATCCACACATATAATAAGCATCTAAGAAATGTCTAGATAAATTGAAAGAGAGGTCATGGTACACTTCTTATCAAATCAGAGACTTCTTTTCTAATAAGAATTTTATGTATCAATTCCTCAAAGTTGCAATTCTAATTACATTAATATAATATTATTATATTTCTTAAGTTCTTCTTTTAAGATAATAAAGTGGTGTAGGAGTTTATTTTTTATTTTTAAATTTTTAATTCCAGTATAGTTAATATATAGTGTGATATTTATTTCAGGTGTATAGTGAATATAGTGATTCAACACTTCCATATTTTACTCAATGTTCATCAAGATAAGTGTACTCTTAATCCCCTCCATCTATTTAACCCATTCCCCCACTTACCTCCCCTTTGGTAACCATTCATTTGTTCTCTATAGTTAAGAGTCTAGTTTTTGGTTTTTCTTTTTCTTTTTTTTCCTTTTTCTGTTTTTGTTTCTTAAATTCCACAGATGAGTGAAATCATATGATACTCTCTAGATCCAACTATGTTGTTGCAAATGGCAAAGGTTTAATTCTTTTTTATGGCTAATATTCCAAATATCCCACTGTGTGTGTGTGTGTGTGTGTGTGTGTGTATGTATGTATGTATCATCTCTTCGTTATCCATTCATCTATCAATGGACACTTAGGTTGCTTACATAAGGGGTGCATGTATCCCTTTGAATTAGTGTTTTTGTCTTCTTTGGGTAAATATCCAGTAGTGTCATTACTGGATCATAGAGTAATTCCAATTTTATTTTTTTGAGGAACCTCCATATTTTCTCCTATTGTGGTTGTACTACTTTGTATTCCCACCAACAGTGCATGAGGGTTTCCATTCTCAGTGCAGGAGCATACAGTATAGATATTTTCTCTTTCCTCCTGAACTACCAAATCTGTATTTTATCATATTGATATAATAGAAATCAAGAGAACAATATTTTTCTTAAAGATTTATTTGAAAGAGAGAGAGAGAGAGTAGGGGGGTGAGGGACAGAGGGAGAGGGAGGGAGAGAATCTCAAGCAACTTCTCCACTGAGCATGCCCAAATGTGGGGCTTGATCTCACAACCCTGAGATCATGAGCTGAGCTGAAATCAAGAGTTAGCTACTTAACTGACAGAACCACTCAGGTGCCTCTCTTTTTAATGTTTTTTTTTTAATAAAGATTTTATTTATTTATTCATGAGAGACACAAAGAGAGAGAGAGAGAGGCAGAGACACAGGCAGAGGGAGAAGCAGGCTCCATGCAGGGGGCCCCAGGTGGGACTCCATCCCAGGTCTCCAGGATTATGCCCTGGGCTGAAGGCAGCGCTAAACCGCTGAGCCACGTGGACTATCCTCTTTTTTATGTTTTTAAACAAAACATAATAGTACCTATTAGTTCCCATGTATTCTTTGCTTTTAGGGGAATGTCTTTGGTATAATCTTGGCTGGAATATCAGTTGTACTCACACACACACACACACACACACACACACAACCAAAAAAAAAAAAAAAAGCCCAAAAAAACAAAACAACATGGCATCCACAATCCTCTTGTCCCTGCAACTTCAGATAAATTCATTAGCAACAATTTGAATTAGTAAATCTCTCTTAATATCCTAACTGTTAATATAGATATAAAAGTCATTTAGAAAATATTACTAAAGTGTGAGGTAAGACTGATATAATCTTGCATATTGTAAAATAGTCTCAACTGGGAAAGGATGAGATTGGGGATCTAGGTAGCAAATTAGATTGATGTGCTGTCCTCGACATAATGGCATTTTCATTTCTGAGCCCTACCAAGACCAAAACAAAACCATTTTTTATGGTTGCTCAAAATCCCAGGAGAAATGAGTTCAGGTGGTCTCGACTTAGTTTCTCATGTACAAAGGGACACATCAAAACGCTGTCATACACTGATAGTAATTTATCACTTTCACTTTTAAGAAGCTATGGGATTACAGGCATGAAGCAAATAACAGCAAAAAAGAAGTATTTCTAGAAGCATTTTTTTTCCTTTTGCCTCAGCTTGGAGTTTCTATTTTATTAGAAGAATGGTCTTATAAAACAAAAATTACATTTGTCATGATGTAGTCATTGAAATTTTCTTTAAATATTCAATTATTAACACATAATATGAAAATTTTGTCACTTGTAACCATTGCTCATAATAAATAGAGCAGCCACATAAAGTTATCATTCATCTTTAAAGTCATTATAAATCAGATAGCAAACAAAACTTAAATCAAATTTTCTTATGCATTTTTATCACTCAGATAAAAAACAGTAGGCCTCTTAAGTATACAAAATTTATAGGTTTAAATGTTCTGAGGAATTCAAAAGTCTGTTATGTTTCAAAGAAAACAAGTGGTTGAAAATAATTATAGTTAATATAAATAATTAAGTAAAACCTTATAGAGTTCGATGCCTTCAGAAGTGCAATAATGTGACATTACAATGTGGATACATTATTTTAGATGTTTGCTGTGGATATTCAACTCTTCATTCACCCTAAATATTTCCTTGACATATTGGTCTCAACGGAAATCTGAAATGTCAACAGTGTGACAGTCAAGAGAAGCATATCAGTATTTGAATCATTACAGAGATGTGGGTCACAAGAAGAGGACACAGTATAATTTATTAAAATATTATTAGGGGCCTTTCTCAGATATTGACTAAGAATATTAAATCAGATAAGAAGTTAGATGAATTTTTGATAATATAAAATCTAAAAGTTCGTATGTATATGATAGTGCATTTCAATTTTGAATACAAGAAATAGAGAACTATATTTAGGTGTCCTTTAAAACAAATTAAAAGAAAGATGGAGAATGTCAGAGCTTATTAAGAAGCAATAGCTATTCTATCCCATTGAAAATGTCATAAAAAAGATAATACAAAAATTAACTCTTGTTAGCTGATATTGAAATAGAGATTTTCAGTAGAAATTCATTATGATTATCAGGCTGATGAGAGTAAATTTTTTTGATCACATAAACATGTTTTCTTATTATGAAAGATGTATGTTAGAGGTAAACTTACAAACATTTATCATATTTTACTCTTACAAAGTTTCAAAAGAGCATGAGGTTGAATGGCTGAACTCATGTAAAATAAAATGTAGCATTAATACATCTAAATACATCATTTAATAAATGTACATTACAAAGAATATAGTAATGTCTCATACATTATGGAATTTTTTAAATTCTTAATTAAATTTTATCAACTTTGCTAAGCAGTTTTATTATTCTTTACAAATAAATAACTCTCACACTTTCTAATTGAGAAATGAGCATCATTATATTCACAAGAGAATGAGAAAGAAAAGAACCTTATGAAGAAAAAAGAATAGGTGATAAGCAGATCTAATGTTTCATTTAAAAATTAGATTTAAAAAATTTTTCACTTCAATCAGTATCCATAAAAATCAGGAAAACTCAAATAAGAGGCAATAAAATGACTTTTTAAATTATTTTAGTATTCTCCAAATGAGGTAAAAGAATCCCTTTTTCCATTACAGTGGTATAGAACTAAGATAATAAACTTCCATTAATAAATCAGTAATTGTGAGAAGAATCTCTTCATGAATCCTAGAGAACTACACATTGTTATTGCTCACTGGAAAAGCTAATTTTTAAAATTCAGTAGAGTCCTCTTCATTTTTAAGATTTTTAAAGACTAACACAAAAATGTAAACAAACACATTATTAAATTTAATATTTTATTTAAATTATTTCTCAAAAACTCTTAAGGTGTTTCATTGTCTTCACAACTGTCTTTATTTTTTTTTCACATCTGTTTTTAGATATAATTAACCTCATCATGACTCAAACATCCTATGATTACTTTCAAAGTTCAATATCTTACTGTATCATTTTTAGTCCCATTCTTTTAGTCTTAGTATTAAATTCAAGTTTATTTGTCCTGTTGCCTCAATTAAACTCAAGAAAGAAATTTAATTGTAAGAATAATTTTAATATAAAAGATAACAAAGTGTATTTACCACAAATCTACATTATTTCACTATGGAGATCAGGAAGTAACATGATTCACATAGCCTCCATCCATCAACACTATAATAATAACTATTTGCAGGGATCCCTGGGTGGTTCAGTGGTTGAGTGCCTGCCTTCAGCCCAGGGTGTGATCCTGGAGACCCGGGATCAAGTCCCATGTCAGGGTCCCTGCATGGAGCCTGCTTCTCCCTCTGCCTGTGTCTCTGCCTCTCTCTCTCCCTGTCTCTCTCTCTCTCTCTCTCTCTCTATATATATATATATATATATATATATATATATATATATATATCTCCCTGTCTCTCTCTCTCTCTCTCTCTCTCTCTCTCTATATATATATATATATATATATATATATATCATGAATAAATAAATAAGTAAAATCTTAAAAAAAAATAACTATTTGCTCCAGGAAAATCCAGGAAAATCCAGGACAACACTGCCATAGTCACTATCTTTGCTCTTTGCTTCAGGAAATGCTTATAATTTATCTGGGTTAAAAGTTTGCTCATTAGGGCAAGTAGTTATCAAAACAATTTCTCACCTGTATGAAAATCTCAATTATCAGAACACAGTTTTCTTTACCATATTTAAGACCTGCATCTTTCCATGTAAACCAGTATTCACCTACTGTGTTACAAACTTCACCAAACAGTCACCTGCCTTGGATGATCTATGTTAAATCCATTGAACTCATACCCCAAAACATCATTAATATTTTTCCTAACTTCCCTATTTTGAATCATTACTAAGATTCTGCCAAGGTATATTTCTCCCTTGAGCATAAGTTTATACTTTTAGACCATTTGATGAGCAGGCTTTTCTTTTCTTTTCTTTTCTTTTCTTTTCTTTTCTTTTCTTTTCTTTTCTTTTCTTTCTTTTCTTTTCTTTTCTTTCTTTTCTTTTCTTTTTTCTTTTCTTCTTTTCTTTTCTTTCTTTCTTTCTTTCTTTCTTTTCTTTCTTCTTTCTTCTTTCTTTCTTTCTTTTTTCTTCTTTCTTTCTTTCTTTTTTCTTTTGCTAATTTAACTACTCAGCAGTAGACAGCTTGAAGGTCTTGCTAAAACTGGCTATTAAGATTTGACACTCTTATGGAAAACTGCCCTTAAGGCCCCGTGAGTCTCCTGCTTGGAGTGACTTTCTGATAATGAGGGTGAAATAGGGTCCCACTTTGAGTCTGAGCCCCTATTTCTTTAAGATCCCAAATTCTGCGATAATTTTGTCTCTTAGAAATAAAAGAAACATTTTTTAAAGTAATCTTCTTATTTCATCAGTTTTAAAAACCTTTTCCTTGGACTCAGGTCAGTAAAAATCTGTCCTTTTACCACAGCATCATTTATCTCTTGGATTGTCCTTTTCATTTTCTGTTGTGAGTTTATAAGAGAAAGTTCATAGACAAGAAGATAAAAATAGACACAATAAATCTGTCTCTTGACTCAGTACTAAGGGCCAACAAGTCCCAAAAGCCTTGTCAGACTGGCATCTTTATAGGACATTCTTTGCCTTTGGCCAACAATCTTTCTAAATTTCAAATTTTCAAAATTACAGTGGCCACTTGGGGAAATTTTTTATGTGAATGCAATGATTCATTTGAGAAGTGTCTCAGCACACAAAAAAAATGGACAAAATTTAAAATATCAAAAGGTTTGCCAATTAAAAATTTTTTGAGGAAACCTCCAAAAGAAATCAAAATTACTTTATAAATGTACTTCTTAAAGAATAATTTGACAAAGGAGATTTATTTAAAGTATGAAATTTAATAGTCTTACTCTTTTAGATCCTGTGATAGTTAATTTAATATGTCAACTTGACTGGGCTATGGAGCCCAGATATGTGGTCAAATAGTGTTCTGGATGTTTCTGTTAGGGTGTATTTGGATGATATTAACATTTTAAATTGGTGGATTTTAAGTAAAACAGATTGTTTTGCATAGTATGAATGGGCCTCATTCTATCAGTTGAAGGCCTGAACAAAACAAAAAGATTGACTCCTCTGAGCAAGAGCAAATTCTGCAGCAAATGGCTTTTCTACAGAGCTGTGACACTGGCTCTTCCCTGGGTTTTCAGCCTGCTAGCCACTCTGCAGATTTTGGACTTGTCAGCCTCTATAATCACATGAGCTAACTCCTTTAAAAAAAATCCATCTTTCTCTCCCTCTTCACACACACACACACACACACACACACACACACACACACGCCCCTGTTGGTTCTGGTTCTCTGGAGAACTTTGTCTGATGCAGATCCCCACAATTCTGCAGTTGTTCTATGCTAGCCAAGAAATTGAAAGACAAAAAAAATAATGTGGGTAAATGATGCAGGTACTCTGAAAAAGAACTAAGCACTTAATCTAGTTTTCTCTTAAACTCCTCAGAAGAACTTTGTCTAAATATTAAAGAGCAGAGTAAAGTTTTTATTGATATCACGTGTTATAATATATTAACCTTAAATTTTGTCACTATCATAAAATCTCACCCTAGGAAAAAATGACTACTCTGAAAGTAGACATTATTATAACAAACTTCAGATGTTACCCATTCATTAGCCAATAAAATCTTACCAGTGTGCTTCTAACCAAAGAATATTTTTTCTCTTTGAAACCATACTTGATGACTTAATAGGCATGAGTTTATGTTGTGAATGGAACTATCTATTTAAATGGAGACCTCTTTCTTGAGATAAACCAAGGACTCTGTTATTCACAATCAAGTCATAGGTAATTTGAATATTGACCTACTAGTTTGCTTGTTCTAAATGAAGCTCCAATTGAAGATATCCAGAAGTTCATGGGCTTTGTATGATGCAAATATTCTTCTGATATTAATAGACTTATCGATGTTAAATATATTAAAGTTTAGATTGTCTCATACATACTTTTACACAACTCACACATTTTCCCCTAAAATGAGAAGGCAAAGAAGGATCCAACCAATCATTGAAAGCCTAGTAGAAAAAAGACTTACCATATTTGTACCAATCATTGTAATACTTTCATTCTCTAAGTCACACCCAGAAAAAGATACTGATTTGTTCAGTCCTGCAGGGCCATAAAAAGAAAATAGTAATCTCTTGTTTTCCATGATACCGAACCCAAGTAATACTTCATCTACAGTGCCACCTAAGCCTACACATTTTACAATTGTATACCTGCACTTTGATTTTCTTTTTTTAGTGGCCTCCTCATTAAGTTAATTAAGTAGCTGGCCTTTTCCTGGGAAGGTCTAAAATATACCTGCAGTATTATGTCTTAGCAGTTTACTAAGACACCATTTTTCACAACTAAAACCTTAATCATCTTAAATATTCCTAAGATTCTTTTATCCCATACATGGATCACCTCTTACTATGTTTTACTGATAATGTAATGCCTAAAATTCATTCCATATCTTTCATAAGCTCAAAAAGAACATAATGCTTTTAAGGAAAATTACACTTTGTCAAAACAAAGGATACAACTTATCCTAGGATATATTCCAAGAATCAAATCTTTCAGTTATGACAGACTTGACACCATTAAAATTTTTTCATTCTGGTCAAGAGATTATTAGAAAATTCACTGGTCTCATTCATCAGCGCAAGCAAAGGGTTCATTACTTTTCTCAGACCACTATGTATATCTATAATTTAATCAGGTTTTCAAAGATTAAACCCCTAAGCAGAAGTAAACATTTTATGATTTAAAATGAGGCCTTCAATAATTTCCCATCCATTCATGAATAAGTGATCTAAACAAGTCTTATATTCTGACTCAACTTCATGGGAATCATCAGACACCAAACATTAACATTTATTTTTATTCTGTGGCAAAAGCCTGCACTGTGTGTCACATCAATAAAAGCTTTAGTTCAAATGATGGAAGCTTCTAGGCATTGGGGCTTAGATTTTCCTTTAAACTTGATGGTTCCTCACACTGAGCAATCTTTGTTGTTATTTTTAAAAATCAGTATTTATAAACAAGTGGCTTTACTTGCTTGTTTATGAGTCTTATCTTAGGATCAGACAGGAAGTTTTCAGGATTTATTGAAACAGAATCCAACTTATCCATAGAATATGACCCTTTTTACTAGAGACCAAATCCGCCCAGATGGCAGAACACATTGCATACCCTAGATCTTGGCAAATGGGTAGAGATAAGAGAGCTAACATTTATTGTAGTAGCAGACATGTTTTGCATATAGTATGTGATTTTTGTTATGCTTGGAAACAGCAAGCATTCTCAATATCACAGGAATTCCAATTCAGAATATCCAATAGATTAAAGAACTCTTTCTGCCCTGATACTTTTGAAGTATAGTCATTATAAATTAGAAGTCTGCACACAAAAGGATAACTTGAAGGCAAAGGGAAATGTTTTAGGTAATCATTATGAAAAAATAGGAACTTTAATTAAGATCTTGGCCCCTTAACACTACAAGCCAATTCTTTAAAGAAGTTTAAAGAAGCTATTGTGGAATACCAGGGATTGATACTGAAATTAAAAAAAAAAAAGAAATACTAGGAGAAATCTGGCTTTATATTACATGAAAATAATCTATGGCACTTTCAGATCAGTCACTTGCTGTCCCCCAAAACTTGCAATAGTACAGTAAACTAATATTGGACCAGGGGCGTTTACTAAAATTACTGAGGAATATTTGCTTTGTGTCTTATCTGTCATTACCATTATCCTGGTAAAAACATAAAGATGGGGTATGGACAAGAAGCCCAGGCTCAGGGTAACTTCGGACACATTCAGAAAAGTTTCATAAAGTATTCCCTGCAAAGAATTTTAAATATGTCTGTTCACTGTTTGCTTACTGCCACAATCTGACTTGATAGAGGGTTACTGATTAAATTTTAGCAAAAATATTTGCTTCATTCCCAATCTAGGGGAAAAGAGCATCAATTTAGAGTGAATAATATTAAAAAAAATTACAAAACCTTGCTACTTAGAAATATTACTGTTCAAATTATAGTCGTCTTCAGAAAAGTTAGGAAGAAGAAATGTAATTCTGAAACTAACCTTTGCAAAGCACTTAATGACCTGATCTTGTGGGAGAGAAATCAAAGAGCCTGAAACTCCAATGGGAAGGACATTGCTAGTAACTGAGCAAAACTCAAACAGGTTGGTTTTTATAATCACAACTATTTATTTAGGAGACACAAGCCATCCTCCTACTAGTAAAAGGATGTTTTGGCTGGAGACTTTAAATTGTGAATTCTTGGAAATTCTCCAGAAGCAGACACCTTCATGTTCATGTAAGTCATGATGTAAAGCTGAACTTTTTGCCTGAGACCCAGAGAACAAGATACAGATGACTGAAATAACAGACTATCATGCTTTTATGAATGGTAATATTCTTTATTTTTATAACCATTTTATTTTATTTTTACTGGTTTAAGATTTTGGCTACAATAGATCATACTAGCTCTTAACTAGTATAGATGATATAGATATAGATATAGATATAGATATAGATATAGATATAGATATAGATAGATATAGATGATATAGATGATATAGATATAGATATAGATATAGATATAGATATAGATATAGATATAGATATAGATATAGATATAGATCATCTAGCCCCATTATAATGAAACAAATAACTTCAAGTTTAATATTATCAACCAGTAAACACAATTTTAGAAGCAAATATCACAAAAAGATAGCTAAACACATAAAACTCCATTTAACATGTCACATAGGACTTTTTGTAGGAGCTCTGTTTTGTAAGCAAAGTTTCATAAATGTAGAGCTTGGGAAGACACTATCATGACTGATACTCTTACTTTTATAGACTTTAAAAGGAAGGTTCATCTTTAGGTAAATTTTCTGACTCTGATCTTTAACAGATGATCTCTTATTATCTGGCACCTGACTGCTTTGTTGAATGACACTGAAAATGTAAAATACTAGTCAGCTACCTATGGTGGTATTTTTGCTACACAACCAGAGAGTTAGGTAGCCCTCAACGGGTGAGATTTGATTTGTAGGACCAAAGTCTATAGGTTTCTGTAGGCAAAATGGGGCAAGGACTTATCCTGATGGACTATTGCCAGTCTTTCTGATAGTCTTATTTTCAAATAGACCCAGGGTCCATTTTGATACTGATTTCTCCTACCAAATAAATAAATAAATAAATAAATAAATAAATAAATAAATAAATAAATGGAGGGAGAGAGATTATTTGATAACATAATTCAAGAAGAAAAGTCACCCTTGGCCTGTGACTCCAAAACGTTATAACAAAAAAGGAATTCTGTATTGTCTTCAACTCTTTGCTTTGCACTTTGTAAGAAGCCCAGAAAATGGGGACAAATTATTTATTGTGTGATTCAGATCATAACTAAGAAGTCAAAAAAGATCATAGAGGCTGGATAATTACCTGCCTTAAGGTTAGAAACTTTCAGCTATAAGAAGAATAATGTCTGAGGATCTAGTATATAATATGGTGTCTATACTTAATTATATTGAATCATACAACTGAAATTTTCTCAGAGAGTCGGGCTTAAGTGTTCTCACAAGCACACAAAAAAGTAGATATATGATAGCTGTGTTGACTAATTTGATGGGGAAATCTTTTTATAATGTTTATGCACATCAAAACATGTTGTATCCTTTAAATATATATGACAATTTTATATGTTAATTATACCTCTAAAGCTTTAAAAAGGAGAAATTTAATTTAATTCTAGATTGGAATTAGAGCTGATATAAAGACCTTAAATTGTCCTAGCAACTGAAACAAGGTGGA
This sequence comes from Nyctereutes procyonoides, assembly GCF_905146905.1. Taxonomy (NCBI): domain Eukaryota; kingdom Metazoa; phylum Chordata; class Mammalia; order Carnivora; family Canidae; genus Nyctereutes; species Nyctereutes procyonoides. The sequence continues at coordinate 22,701,866 of NW_026575121.1, forward strand.
TAGTGATACCATTAATAAAGGTAAAGCTTATACAAAGAACATGTAAATGTTGTGGGGAAATTCTTTCACTTTTGAGATTCTCTGCTTGGAAATATCTATACTGTGTGCAGTTGGTTTGTCCAGTAGATTGGATGGGAAATAGCAAGTTGAGAGTGATCAGTAAAAAAGATTATTATAATGGTAAAGAAAATGAAAAGAGAAGAGAGAAAACACTGTATTCCTCTGGGAACAACAGATTGGTGACTAGGTAGTAGAGGAGAATATTAAAAAAAAATACTATGCAGGAAAGACTAGTGCAATGAAGTTATAGTCGACTTTGAATGCCGATCAGACTAGTGCCACAGAAACACAGAATTTGAGAAAAAAACTGGTGAGACTTTAATTTGAGCATATAATTGAGTTTAGGGAAAACTGAGCATGCACATGTCCAAGGCAGAAGAAAGAGTGAGAGAAACAAACACAGGAATTTAGGATGGGAAGCATGCTAGGTATGGGGAAGCAATAATGCAAGGCTACTCTAGAGCAGTAGTCTATGGAAAATAAAGGAGAGATTTGAGTCAGATTGTTCTATATAGGAACAAGGTTAAATTCTGATGTACTTACTTTACCTGTACAGCCTGTATTCTGCTCCACATTTTCTTAATTCCATTTTCCTGTTTCTCTACTACATTTAGTTTACATTCTTCACATGTTAAGCTTTCATTTAGATATGAAATAGGTCATTGCCTATGATCTGTTATACTGTAAGCAATAAAACCTCATATAAACATTAACAAATATAAAATACTAATCTTTAATAAAATGATTCATTTACAGGTGAAATATATAATAAGAGAATGAATTTAAATATATTCCTGTATTTTTTTTAAAGATTTATCTATTTCTTTTAGAGAGAGAGAAGGGGAAAGGGCAGAAGGAGAGAATCTCCAAGCATAAGTCCCCACTGAGCTGGGAGCCTGATGCAGGCTCTATCCCCTGACCCATGAGATCATAACCTGAGCTGAAACCAAGAGTCAGTCGCTTAACTGCCTGAGCCACTCAGGTAGTCCTTCTATACTTTTCTTTTTGACTTTTGGTGTTGATGCTGTCTTCTTAGCCTTTGAGTGGAGAGGGGCCTGATGAATAGAGAGAAGTTAAAAGGATTGCCAGACCAGAAAGTCAAACACACACACACACACACACACACACACACACACACACACACAAAGAGTGAATATTCAGTTTCTGACTTTGCAAATAATAGACTGGAAACTTCAAAGTCAGACTTCATTGGGAAATAAAGGATTTTCAATTTCTATATCTACCCTCACCAAATGGCATAATAATTTCACTATTTACCCAGGACAGGAATAAAGAAGACATGATCACAAAGGAATTAAAATGACAAATCCATTTCTTATTATCTTAGCATCCTGCAGAAAGGGAGAACGGCAAATGTATGAAACCCCTGATGATATAGCAACTAATGGTAATACTGGCTGTAAGCTTTTAGGAAAAATTACCAAAAAAATGTCATTTTCAATAGTGTGCAAGAAAAATGTAGTGATTTTATCAGGAGAAATCAATTTAGGTGACCTTCGTTCTTCATGGCCAGCATGTGGTATGCCTGGATCCTAAATCTCCTAATATGCCCTAAGGGAACATGAAGTAGAGAAGGATTTGTGGTCATGGTGAAGAGACTACTATATGTGTGAACATGAAAAACAGAGGCAGGTGCCTGGGACCACAGATGCTAGCTTTGAATAAAATAATAGATATTTTTTCAAGCCAAGAACCACATGTACCATTTTGAAGCAGAAAGAGAATCACATGGATTTGTACCCCTCATTTCTTTTGCTCTGCACCGAGACATGTTAGATACATATCTTTAAAACAGCCAGCAGGTCACCATCTTGGCTAGGAGGCACACCAGGTAGGGCCAGAGTTCTGAAAATATAAGAATTCTGCATGATTCATTCAAACATTGGGGTAAATTCTATAAAGATCCTAAAGGAAGTATTAGCCTAAACTAAAATTATTGGTTAGGTCCAAGTATTATTTTGTCTTTTTTTTTACTACCTTATTTAGTGAAATTCATTAAGGAAAAACAGATTAACAAATAGGAAATCAAATTTTAAGAAAATAATGCTTTGTAATCTGACTGAATTATAAATCCTTCTATATATTTTTCTTCTTTTGCTTTCATTATAATCCATGCACTTGGTGGAAGGCAGTAGAGATCCCAGTACTTCACTGTTAGAATTAATCACTGTACCAAGGTAGTGAATTGGAAGTAGTAACTGAGCAAAAGAATGTCTTATTTTTACCCAGTTTCAAGTAGCATTCGATATTGTAATTGTGACCAAATTCATGTTTTTGGCATATTAATATCTCTCTGAAAAGCAGATATAGTGATGGTTCCATCCTTATAAAATTATCTATTCAAGACTGCTTTGAAGTTCACAATCTGGGAAAAGGCTAAGGGATACAAAAAATGTGAATTTGAATGGCTGTTTTCTTTCTGCTTCAAAAAGAATAATCTATATGGAACAGTTTTAGCTAAGCCAGGTTCTAATCAATTTCCATTATTGGTAAAGAAGAAACTGTTCATATTTTATTTAACATATCATGAAACATTTGGGTATAAAGTTAACCTGCTTTCTTTGCAAATCTTCAACATCACCAATATCATTCTATTTTATCACTGTCATCTGAGGGAACAATATGATGGGAAGTTACATTTGGCTCTAGAAATTTTTATTAATTTTTAAAATAATAATATATTTTTGCTTGTTCTTTTTTTATTTTTGCTTGTTCTAAAAGTTTATTGTTTTTCAAAAGAATAAGGTCTTGTTAGACATTTTAGAGGCATCTTCTGCATGAAAGTAATAAACTGAGATGCATCCAATGTTTACCATTATTTAGATAATGCTTTGACATACATTTAAAAATTATGGGGTGCCTGGGTGGGTCAGTCAGCTAAATGTCTGACTTTGGTTCAGGTTATGATCCCAGGGTCCTGAGATTGAGCCCTGTGTCAGGCTTTCCACTCAGCAGGGAGTCTGCTTGTCCCTCTACCTCTGCCCCTCTCCCTGCTGTATTTCTTTGTCTCTCTCAAACAAATAAAATCTTTAAGAAAATTTTAAAAATCATTCATAGAATGCTATGTGTGTCTAATGGATAATACTTAAACTGTCTCTATACATTTAGTGATATTTTGTGGCTATTTTTTCCACAAGTTGCTCCAAGCTGAAGTTTTGTACAGCTATGTAGAGGAGAAAATATAGAATAGTCTTTCTTAAAGTATCATTTGGGATGACTAAAAAGAAGGTCTTTATAATTCTATAATTTTTGTATTATAGTACAGCTTCCTGAGAGGAAGCCATGCTCCTTTACATGAGACAAAAATTGAACGTTACCAAGACATCTTCCTCTGAAGCCATATCCCTTTATTTGTATGCTTATCTTAAAATTCAAGTGAAATATGGATGCTTTATTAGCCAAGGAAAAAGAAATTGTTGTGTTTGAAGGCAAAGATGTAAGGAAGATAATAAAAAAAAAGATGTAAGGAAAATAGTTGAATGGAACATTTGGCAATGCTAATGAAGAAAATCTGGGAATAATGTTATGACTTATATAAATATCATCAATTCCCCATTGTATTGTTGACTTTTTGTGAGCATTGGGTAGTGGAGGGCAGAGTCTCAAGACTCTGCGAGACTGAGTCTTCAACTTTGGTCATGTCACAACACCGAATTTGCTTCTAGCGTTAACTAAGCTATTAAGACTCTATCTTTTACAAAATCCTTCAGCTCTGAGATGATAAGATACAATGTAATCTTTTCATTTGTTATTTTCATTATGTAACTCTTGCCTCACTTTCAAAATGTTCAAGTGATAGTAAAAGAAAATTTTTAAATGAACCTTAAGATAGCAACATGAAATTTCAAAACTAGGACATATGATTCTGATACTTTTTATTATATTTTTCTTTGAAATGTCTTCCTTGTATGAACTAGAATTGCTGTTAGAGGCATTCTTTTAATGCCTATTTCATTCATTTTTGCAGAAATAAATGTGACTGTGTGTGTGTTTGTGTGAGTGTGTTCTACCTTGGTCCAGAAAGTATTTCAGGCAATTTGGTAAGATATAAAGCATTTCAAGAGGAAGACACTAGCTGTGAATAAAGTAGTTCAGGTGTTATTTCAACTCAAATATCCTATTTTAATTTTTTCCTGTTAGATAAAAGTTAATGTCATTGTCAGTCATATTGGGATAAAATATCGATTGAACCAGTATATACTTCTTTTCTGCAGTGACTAGATTTAGAGATTTGCAATTAATAAAGAGATTATTAGATCCATTTTATTTCGGATAAGCACAAAAAAGGTCAGCCATTTATAAGAATGCACTGTCAAATTTCCAAATCTTAACATTTATCTGGCTTTAACTTTATTTTAAAAATATTTCTCTTGAAATAACAATTTGTAATGTGCCAAACTGTATAAAATGTGCTAAGTTGTGAGAGATAGACTATTTGTAGAAATAAATAATGAAATTCATGTCCACCAGGAGCATATGACGTCAATCTGTATGTTTCAGGGTCATATACTCTCTATATACATGTATGTTGTAAGAATTAACAAGGATTCTCTCTCTCTTTCACAACAAAGATATATATTTATTTATATATGCACATATTATATACATACACATGCATATATATATGTACATGTATAACATATTCATTTATAATATTCAAATTATGGTCTTTGGTGACCTTAAAAGTTTCAAGTGAAAGCTAATCAAGACCTATTCAGTCTAGAAGATCTAAAAAATCTTTTGAATTTACTTTTAAAATATTAAGCTAAAAGCAAAAAAGAGGAAAGGTAAAGGAAGAAAAGATTTAAGTTCACCTTAAATAATATTTTCCCTTTGCTAATTGCAAATTATAAGGTATAAAATCAGAACCTATGGCTTGTAATAATGAAAGTAAGAACTGACTTTAATTGAGTTCCTACTAGTTACTAATAAGGTTGTGTTAAATTAGGAATGTGAAATGACTCACAATCCTTTAGAGTACCAACCAAAATAAGCAAGATAGCAAACAGATTTAAAGATCAACTTTTTTTTTTATAGGAATAGATTAGAGAACAGACTAAAGTACAATGACACAACCAAGATCCCTAACAGTCCTCTGAAATCTTGACTCTTAGATGGAATACCTGATGGGATGCTTGTGACTACAACCTCCTGAATGGTCTCTTACACATATTTCTCACATGGGGATGGTTAGAGAATTGGCCTCTAGAGCTTCCTGTAGAATGTTTAGGGTCTGACCACATATCCGTAAAAATGAAACAAGGTCTGAGAATATCATTCCACTCTTTAAATAGGCAGACACAATACAGAGAACACAATTACTTGAGGCATCTGTGCTTTGTTATTTTTCTCCAATTTCCCAAACAGATAAGTCATTCTTAATTCCATGTGAATAAGAATTTGGAAATTTGAAAAAAAAAAGAATTTGGAATTCTATTTGAAAATTTTGAAAAAAATTACAGAGAGCTGTTGGCTCTTCACAAAAACTCCACTTTAATAGAGTTAAGCACGTAAGAGGTAAGAGGTGACTTACCTTAATACTTTTTTTTTTGGTGACAAGATATGAATCTTAGAGGTTTCTACTGAAGTGTTCAATTACCAAATATTGTGTGTTAAAGTGGTATGTGTACCAATACAACTTTATTAACACAAACAGGTAGTAGGTTGCATTTGGCTGGTGAACATTACTTTTCTGATTCCTGATCTAGAAAAAAGGAAAATAGCTGGCTAGATGTTTTAGAAATGGAGCTAAGGAAAGTGTCACTGTTTGGGAGTTATCTTTCTTTCCTATAGTGTTTTTTTGGATCAACATTGAGCCTAAGAAAATATGGAGAGATACCACATGAGGGGAAAGCCAACTTGATTCATTTTACATCCTACCAGAGGAACCACTTAAGTGATATGGAATCCAAAAAGACAAAGAACTAGTATGGACTTGATCTCAGGAAAAACCAGTAGCTGAGAAGGTAATAGCCAGCTAGAGGGAAATGCATCATCAGCATTTATAGAAAAAGCAAAATTTATTAAAATATCATAAGAGCATAAGTCTGTTTTAAACACTTGTCATCTTGAGACAGTACCACCAGAGTAAAATTTTTTTGTCACCCTTACTTCTCCCTCTGGCTCTGGCGGAGTCAGAATAACTACTAGCAACATGGAGGTAGAGGAAAAATACTAGTCTGTGAATGAGAGAAAAATCATGTAGCGCATTTGAAAATTCCACTATACAGTGTTAGAGTTACAGTCAGTTCCGATTACTTGCGAAATGTTTCTGAATAAACAATAGAACTTTCAAATAAAACTCATTATTGATAGTTTTAATTCTATGGAAGTTACTAATAAAATAAGTCCTCAGGCATTTACTAACGATTTTTCTTTTTTTTTTCTTTTTAAAGATTTATTTATTTATTCATGAAAGACAGAGAGAGAGAGAGAGAGAGAGAGAGAGAGAGAGAGAGAGAATGGCAGAGACATAGCAGAGGGAGAAGCAGGCTCCTCGGAGGGAGTCCGATGCAGGACTCAATCCCGGATCCCGGGATCACACCCTGAGCCAAAGGCAGATGCTCAACTGCTGAGCCACCCAGGTGTCCCAACTCACAGCTTTTTCACTTTGCATTTTGTCCATGCCAACAACTTTTACTATAAGGATTTCTTGCCTAGTATAGATTAAAAGCAGGCAATTTAAGGAGGAAGGGAGTAGGAAGTGGGACTGCTAAGAATGAATAATAAATATTCACAGTTTAGCACTTTGGAAGGAAACCCTCAAGCAAGCCAAATGCCCCCCTCACCTCAGTGCCCATCACTCAGTCACCCCAACCCTCCCGCCCACTTCCCCTACCACTACCCCTTGTTCATTTCCCAGAGTTAGGTGCCAGAAGACAACCTATTAAGATACATTTCAATATTGATTTATTCTGCCAAATATTTTTTTACTTGTTGATATGGTATTTTAGGTAAAGTGCATAACAAAACCTATTTTTCAAGTGTTCTGTAATGAAAGACTAATTTATATTTAATTGAAATATTGACTCACAGTAAAAAACTCAAGTTTTAAATGTCCCTGATATATATATATATCCTTTTGCTTAGGATCATAACCATAACGTTTTCTTTCCTGCCTCCCTTCCTTCCCTCCTTCCTTCCATCTTTCTTTCCCTCCTCCCTCTATCCCTTCCCCTGTCCCTCCCCTCTCTTTTTCTTTTATTCTCAGACTGAAAAAAAAAAGTATGTTAGAAGTCAACTACTTGCAAAAAGAACAGTTTTTATGAGAGCTAGGATTACTTTTTTTAATTTTTTAATTTTTATTTATTTATGATAGTCACAGAGAGAGAGAGAGAGGCAGAGAGAGAAGCAGACTCCATGCACCGGGAGCCCGATGTGGGATTCGATCCCGGATCTCCAGGGTCGCGCCCTGGGCCAAAGGCAGGCGCCAAACCGCTGCGCCACCCAGGGATCCCAGAGAGCTAGGATTACTTAGAAGTTCCCTTTACATCTTGGGGTTACATCAAGGTAAGTAACTGGGACTAATAGAAGATTTTGTCATTCCTTTGTTGTCAATTGGCCACATAGAAGACAGATAATATGACCCTAGATGGTTGCCTCAAATGCCTGCCTCAAAAATGTCCAATAATCTTATTCTTATCAAGAATTATGTAGCTTTTGGACATACTACTATATAATATTCTCCCAAATTAGTTCTTTATCAAATAATTATTTTTATCTTAAAACTGGGCAAGGATGTATGGAAAATTTGCCAAGAAGGCCAAAAGCAATCTCCAATAACTGTGGTGGCAATCATACCCTTTCTCCCTCCCCCCTAGTAGGTTTCCTCCTGTTTCATACTCTGAGGTCTTGTCTAAACTGCAATCTTATCTATCTGTCAACTAGGAAAACTTGGGTTTACTAGGAATCTTGAAGTTTGTCCTATATAGCTATAGCTAGATAAATACTAAAATTTGATTAAATCTACATAGAGAAATTTGGGAATCATTCAGAGACAAAAAAATGCAGCTATTTCTTAGTAATTCAATTTAATGGAAAAGGCACTGTTTATAATATTGCCTCATTCAGAATGAATAGTCTGATCCTGGAACAGCTTCAACTTTAGACTCCTAATGCCTAAGTAGCAAGGCCACATTATGTCTGTTATTTTAACTGTGCCTATTCTAAAAAAGCAACTTCTCAAGCCCACAAAAGCAGTGACATTAAGGTAAAGGTAGATCAAATCCTCTCCAATTCTTCTTTTTTTTTTTTTCACTATGCCACATTTCCCCCCCACTTCCATCTGGATTGGTGACCAATTTTGTAAGCAAAACTTTTATGGAGACCTTAATATATAAACTTATGAAAACAATAATTTAAAACATTCATTTCGTACATTCAAATTTATATCATGTCTCTAATAAAGTCAATGAGAGAAAAGCTACAACTGTACATACATATACATAAGCATATATATGCTACATTGTTTGTAGACTATATTGTTTGTATTGTAAAAGACTACCTTGTTTATATTTGGTAGATGTAAAACTGACCATTACTCACTGAAAAGAATAAGCAATAAGCTTATGCCTCAGCTTTATTTACTATTTAATTGGGTGCACTAGGTGAATACTTCAATAAAGGACTTGCTGGTTAATTTTAAAGGTGTTAAAATGCTCACAGAAGAATTAAAAACATGAAAGGATTAGGGCAGAGCTTCAACTTAACTAATCAGTACACATTATAAGACCTTCAAATATATTCACAGAGATCGTAGCAGTAACTTTATTGAGGAATGCACAAAAGCAAATTAACCTTGCAGTTTAAGTTACACATTAGTGGTCTCTGCTGTGTTAAATTTGACCGCACACTTGAGTATTTTTTTTCACCACCATACTACCAAATATTAGCATTATAAGCAATGTTTTAGAATCTTGAATCATTTCAGTGGTATCCAAATCTCCAGGAAAAAAGGTTTGGAAAGTACTGCATTACAGTGTGTTGCTGGTGGGCTTAAAGAAAGCCCTGTGCAAATTGCCCCCAAATTATTTCAGTGAGAGGCAAGAGAGAAAAAAAGGCCAGCTTGGGACAGAGACATATGATGGAAGAGCCAAATATGGATAACTATCTTTATCTTATATGAATATTCATTGAGCATTTCTCTGACATTTTCTAAGATTTTCAGTGTTTATATAATAGAATCTTGATCTGAAAGTGTTGGAGAAACAATTTAGAGATAAAACTAGGTGCCCAGTGAACTTGGAATAACCTTGTAATACTAGGTCAAAGAGGTTTCTTAGACATTTGCCCTTTGAAAAATCCTTCCTTCTTCTGAACATAAGGGGTCAATAGACCTTTACTCTAAAAGCATGGTTTAATAAGGCTCAGATTGTTTTATTCCCATGCAATAATTTTTATAATTATAAGGGAACAACAAACCTGTGAGCTTCTTCATACTTTTGATGTTGCAATATATCTTGATAATTTTGCATTTTTTAATTTTGTAGTATTTCTGTTAGCAGGTGAAGAAAGTCATCTCCTCAGTATCCCAAAAGAGAAAAACAAAAGAATAATTCAGTGTTTTCACTGTCATTCAGGTAAAGCACAAAAGAAGGCTGGTCACTTAGGGGGAGAAAATAAACAACAAACCACCAGTGAGTGTCATTTCTACTAAGCTTGATTGCAGATGAAATTGTACTTTTTTCCTCTTCTGAAATAGGGAAGAGTTTCTAATTTTGTTTCCATCAGTTAAAAATGAGAAATCTCACAACCAGACAGTAATGGTTAATTATTTATTATTATTTTAAGTAGAATGCTAAGGTATTTTAAAGAAAAAAAATTGTCTGCCAACCTCTTAGAATACAGACTTGTTCACCACTGTATTATAAAAGAACCAGAGTTAATTTGGGGTTGGGAAATAAGGGGTTTCTTCTGAGTTTTGGCTAAAAATTCTTCTAAGGTACTCTGTTATTGTGATATCAGGAAATTATCCTGATATATATAAATCCCCATACCTAGCAATTGGCATTATAATGATTATATTATTGAATTGAGACTTTTAGGGAGCAAATCCTTCAGAATCAGATTGTCTGAGTTTTCTGACAAAATTAAAATCCTATGTTCATATACGAGTTCCAACAAGGCTCCAGGTAGAATTCACACTGGAGTAATGTTGTTGATGTTATCAAAAGCCAATTTGCCTCTTTGTCAAGGGTGCATACTAGGGTAGCCAAGGGTGTACCTAGATACAATGGACGTGGAGAGAATCCACTTTTACATAGGTATGGGCCCAATGTCCTCCTATAGCAATCACCATACAACCTGGGGCAGCACACTGTGGAATACTGTGGCAGAATGAGGGTAAAACAAGTTGTTTTTTAGGTCTTCTCTTTCCCTTCCCATCACACTCCTGTGCCTAAAGAGCAATCATATATCCTTTCAGCAGTAAATTCATATTTGGATTAAGGCACTGATTTCCTGATAAAAGCAGCTACTGCTGCAAATACCACTAGAGGTCTTATTCAGGAAGTTGTTTAGAGCTGTAACAAGTCTGTTCTCTAATAACTTATTAGTTATATATATATATAACTAATTTGCATATATATGCAAATTAACCTTGATATATATATATATATATATATATATATATATATATATATATATATATCACTCCAAGTAACAGGTGTACTAGGGTCAACGTGTGTTCTAAATATCAATGAATAAACTGTAATTTCATCTTGGATCATTTAAATGTTCAATACTAATGGCATTTGTAAGATTTATTCAGTCACAAATTTCCATGGTGTACCAGTACAAAGGAGAAGAAGGAAAGAAAAAAAAAAGGTGATCTGGTTTTCAAATGTGTTTGGCTCTGATGAAGAAACCTGATGATTACAAATTAATCTTGAATTTAGTTTGAGTCAATAAAGGAAAAAAATAGGGAGCAGAGTTGGCTTTTATGTTAGATTAGCATAAAGATACAGAAATCGTTGAAAACAGAAATCTAATTGGGTAAAAAGAAAACAGATTTTCACAATTCTATCTCTGAGATATTTAATGACTTTAAGTAAAATAAACCAAAATGTCAGTGATAATATGATTTATATTTTTCAAAAGTGTTCTGGATTCCAATCAAATCAGTGTTTGAAATACATCTGTGACATAAATAGAATAGTGACCTGAAGGCATATCAATATTACTTGGCCAGTGCTATTTTCATTGCATGACATCAGCTGTCAAAAGAAAACTAAAGAAAAAGTAGAACACATATACTTGAATTCAAGTGTTTGCAATCTAATTATATACATACAACAAAACTTTAAATATGTCACTGTATAACTTGAGTATCTTCTAAGGTGGCTAAAGAAAGAAAGAGTTCAAAGACATGGGTGTTAATCTTAGCTTCACTGAAGGTTAGGTAATATGCTTGTGTCACACTGTCTCCATCTTAAAAATGATAATAATCATATCCACCTGCTGTAGTTCCATGTGAAAAATGCCTGGGAAAATATAAGACAAAATAAAACTTAGTGAAATAGTCTAATATGGCAATAGGCTGTTTTCAGTGATGACAGTAATGGGATGGTAGATAAATATTACATAAAATATAAAGAGAATTGTATTAAAATAAAAATGAATCATTAAAATAAAAATGAATTAAGACTGATCAGTTTAACCAAGAGTAATTATAGCCCAAAGTAATTGCTTTGATGGACTTGTTGATTAGAAACACAGTTCTGGGAAGAATAGTGTCTTTTCAAGAACACTAAATCTATATGAAATAAAGACTGTTGGTAGATAACTTTGTTTTTTTTAACATAAATAATATAATGACTATTATTTTAGGGAATAATTAATGTTGGCAAGCTTTATTGCTAGATTAATTGGAAAATGTACTTTTTATTACCATTTTAGAACAATTTTTATCATTTAGAAAATAAAACTTTTATGAAAGTTTCAACACCCAAGAATGAAGTTTTACCAAGACTATTGTATTTTTAATTCTTAATTTTTAGAATTTCTTTCAGTCTAATGCTTTACATGTAAAAGTACAATGTGTTTCATATTTAGAAGTTTAGTTTAAAAAGAAATAGAAAATAGCTTATTAGATGAATTCCTCAATATACCAGTTTTTGCAATACTCATTTTTAGTTATTCTATCACTTTCTACCTTGCCTTTGAGAACACAAAAGAGATAAATGTGATTGCACTGCATAGAGACACTGCGTGACTATCTCAGATATAGTGGTATAATCCCCCCTTTGGCTATTTTTATGTATTCTGGTATTACAAAATGTGAAAATCTTTGGATATCCAGTCACCTAGTTTTCTTATATTAGTCATTATTATATTTTTTATTTTATTTCTTCCTAAAATTGAGACATAATGGACATATATTAGTTTCAAGTATACAACATAATGATATTTTATATATTGCAAAATAGTCACTACAATAAGTCACCATATATAGTAACAAAATTTTGTGTGTGTCTGTGTGTGTATGATGAGAACTTTTAAGATTTATTCTCTTAGTATTATTCAAACATACAATAATATAGCATCATTAACTATAGCCACCACATGGCACATTATTTATTAATTCTAGTATAATAGCAATAAGAGTAATAATGCGTAAGGTCCAAACAGTGAAAAGATACTCAACATCACTCATCATCAGGGAAATATAAATCAAAACCATGATGAGATACCACCTCATACCTGTCAGAATGGCTAAAATTAACAACACAGAAAACAACAGATATTGGTGAAGTTGTAGAGAAATGGGAACCCTCTTGCACTGCTGGGAGGAATGCAAACTGGTGCTCTTGCTCTGTAAAACAGAAAGGAAGTTTCCTCAGAAAGTTAAAAACAGAACTACCTATGCTCTGGCAATTGCACTACTAGGTATTTACCCAAAGGATACAAAAATGCTGATTTGAAGGGACACATACATTCCCAGGTTTACTACCAACAATAGCCAGACTATGGAAAGAGCTCAAGAGTCCATTAACTGATGAATGGATAAAGAAAGTGTTATATATATATATATATATATATATATATATATATATATACACATAAGAATATTATTCAGCCATCAAAAATAATGAAATATTGTCATTTGTATCAACATGGATGGAACTGGAGTGTATTATGCTAAGTGAAATAAATCAGTCAGAGAAAGACAAATACCGTATGATTTCACTCGTATGTGAAAAATAGGAACAAAATAAATAAACATATGGAGAGGGAAAAGAGAGAGAGGAAAGCAAAACATAAGAGGCTCTTAATGATGGAGAACAAACTGAGAGTTGATAGAGGGGAGGTGGGAGGGCTAAATGGGTGATGGGTACTAGGGAGAGCACTTGTTATGATGAGCACTGGTGTCATATGTAAGTGATAAATCATTGACTTCCATCTCTGAAACCAATATTCCAATATATGTTAACTAATCAGAATTTAAGAAAAAAATGGGGAAAAAAAAAACCCTACAATTTCCTTTACAGCTACAGTTTTAGGAGGCATATTAAAATAAGATGCCAAAAAAAATTTAAAAAATTTAAAAAAATAAAAAAATAATAAAATAAAATAAAATCAGATGCCTAGAATTTGCCACAGAAATTCTGATATAATTAGTCTCAATGTGGTCTGGGCACTGGAATTTTAAAATAAAGGATGCAGTCAGTGTTGTCAGCCAATGGGTTAGATGCACCAAGGGTAAGTAGCTTTCCCATAGCCCAGAAACCACAGCAAGAGTTAAAACTAGAAGGGGGCTAGTGAATGGGAACTGGGGCCATGAAGGCAATGAATCCACTACTGAAAGCACCACAAGAGGCAAGGATACAAAGAGGAATACTTTGCCTTCTTCCTTTCTTTCCATCCTCAAATATTCTACCAGTGGAACCTAATGACTTAAACAATCTGGAAACCAGAAAGCAAGGGAGCATGGGAAATGTAGTTTCCTATAGCAATGAGGAAAGGAAGTAAAAACATTTGAGATTAAAAAAAAAAAATTGATCACTAGCCAGTATTTTCTAAATAATCATTTAGAAAATCCTAAAATTGAATATATTATTTGAAATTGGCTTCTGATTTATTCTGCTTTTGATATCAATTATTTTAGTACTCTGGTTCTATTAAATGGTTAAAAATAATACCATTTCAATTTTGTATTTATATATGCATACAGATTTATAATGTAAAATAATGTCTAAATGTAATCAATTCACACATTTCCCTTTTCTTTCTTTTCTTATCCTGTACATTTTATTCCTGAAGAAACATTTATCATGTTTTTATATTCAATCAACTAAAAAAGATTTAAATAATATGAGTATTTATCACGTCACATAACAGGGAGACCAAAAACGGGGCAGATTCTAGGGTTAACTTAATTGTTTCATTGATATTTTCTTCCCATCCTCCTCCTCTGCTCTTATTTTACCAGTGATGTCACTTTCTCCTCTAATTGTTATAACATCAACATGGCTGCAGCAGTTTCTGGTGTCACATCAACAAACAATTCCTGAAAAAAGGTGAGCACTTCCTCCTATGAACCTCTTCTTAACAGAGAAGAAAATAATTTCAAAAGTGCCATCTTAAATTTCTCTTTATTATCTGAGATTGTGTCATGTGCCTCGACTTTAGCCATAATGGTTGGTGAGAAAATTAGTATACAGCAGTTTCAGCTACTAAATTGAAAAATGAAATGTTGAGCGGACAACAAAGAGTATGGACTACCCTATCTTTAGTTTCCACCACATCTCCATTCAGACCTCTCCAAGGCCAACTCCAACATAAACCATGTTAGCAATCTAGATAATCTCCCTTCAATAAATGTGTTTCTCTATTAGTCATATGCTCCTATACTGATACACACACACACACACACACACTTATACACATAAGTTGATACTCTCTTTTAACACAATTTAGTGGAAATTCTCCCAGGGTGACTGGTAGAATTCTAATCCATTCCCTTTAATAATGTGATTTAAAGTTATTAGATAATAAATTTTTATTCAATATAATATTTGATCTGATTGACTTGACATAATACTATTCAATTATTACCTTTCCTAACTTCTAGTTTTTCCAATATAAACAATGCTATAATAAATATGTGTAGGAAACTATATAATATATATACACACACATATATATGTGCCATATATATATATATATATATATATATATATATATATATATATATACATGGTTTATTCCTAAGCACAGATTTATCAAAAGAGATAGCTTGGTCAAAGAGTATGCTTGCATGGTTGACAGATGGTAGCTACACTGATGATGAGTATAGCATAATGTATAAACTTATCAGATCAGTAGGTTTACACCTGAAACTAAAGTAACATTGCATCAGTTATACTCAAATGAAAAAGAAAAATAATTAGGAAAAAAAGGCATATGATTTGATTATTTATAGATATTGTTACATGTCTTTATTTTTTTATATTTCTGTCACTGATAAAATTTCCTGGCAGAATTAGAATCTAATGTTTTTCTAACCTTTTGTAAATTTTGTTTCATTAATGTGCTAAATATTGGTAAAGTTGAGCATCTTTTTTTTGCATTCACTGACAATATCTATAAATGTTGAACACACATGTGTTTAGCATTATAAATATTTTCCTAAATTCTGTGGTATCTCTGATGACTTTTGTTTTTAAGATTTATTTATGATAGACAGAGAGAGTGTGTGTGAGAGAGAGAGAGAGGCAGAGACACAGGAGGAGGGAGAAGCAGGCTCCATGCCGGGAGCCCGACGTGGGACTCGATCCCGGGACTCCAGGTTCGAGCCCTGGGCCAAACGCAGGCGCCAAACCGCTGAGCCACCCAGGGATCCCTCTGGTGATTTTCTTTAAGGTATATTTTACTATGCAAACATGCAATTATATATTTTAATATAAATATGTTTGTCTCTCATAATATCTGGGATCCTAATCTTAGTTGAGAAGGTTTCCTCTCCTATATTGTAAGAGCAATCTCCTCAATTTCCTGGTAAAATGTTCTTGTTTTTGTTTTGTTTTTTTTGTTTCTTGTTTTTTTTTAACATTTTAGTTTTACTCATTAGTACTATATCTTATGTTATGTGACATATGTCTTTCAGATAGACAATCAAATGTATCAACACAATTATTCAATGATTCATAGTTTTCTTACTGAAGTGGACATTCACATATTTTATTTATTAAATAAACATTTAGATTCTAGAATTTATTCCCAAATTATTCAGATTCACCAATCTCTTTGGCAATTTCCAGACTGTGGCCATAACTTTATTTTCAGCTCCTATATATCACTTTTAAATTTAAAAATAAAAATCGGGGCAGCCCGGATGGCTCAGCGGTTTAGCGCCACCTTTAGTCCAGGTCCTGATCCTGGAGACCAGGGATCGCGTCCCATGAGGGGCTCCCTGCATAGAGCCTGCTTCTCCCTCTGCCTGTGTCTCTGCCTCTCATGAATAAATAAATACAATCTTAAAAAAAAAAACACCCACCAGTTACAGGCCTCACCCTAGATCAGCTAAATCAAAATCTTTGTGGGGAGGGAGACCAACAATTCAAAATAAGATTGCAGTCCAGATACAGTTTTCACCAGTAACATGTTCTAGTTACCTAAAGTTGAAACCTTTAAAATACTATCACTTTCCTACTTTTCTCTTTAAATCTGTCTTTTCAACTGAGAACTGAGACTTTTGAAAAAAATGTCATGTATTCACCATTCCTATTCATAAATACTCTGTTACTCTGTATTTAATTTAAAGAGATAATGCTAATATGTTACCACATGTTTTTTGTTCTTAGGCTTTTTTTTTTAATTGCATTTAACCTCTTTGAAATTGGAATGAATCTTAAAATTGATGATATATGTCATGGTTTAAATGGAAAGAGTTATTCTTTCTTAGGATTAATTACACAAAATAATAATGTGTCTTACGCTAAGTACTTTTTAGCTTTGATTAAAAAAAAATATAGTATTAGAATTTCGCATGTACTATTTGCCTTCCATGTCAAGATATCTCATTTGGTACTCATGTTCCATTTATTCAGTTACTCTATTATTTGAAGTCAAATGTGTGTGTGTGTGTGTGTGTGTGTGAAATATGACAGATATAGAAATATGACCATCTGTCTTGCCAGGGCCATCCATCAGACCTGAGTGAGCCCCAGTGAGTCAATGAAGGAAAGCTACAAATGTCCTAAGTGACTCCAGTCTTTCACAATTAGAATAAATACAAACCCAGTAAAATAAAACTAGGGATACACACACAAAAAAACCCCCACTTGAAATAGAGTAATGATAACAGTAATACCACCTGGGAAGGTATAGAACTCGGATGGTCAGGCCTTCCAGCACCTGCGGCCTTCCATCTTTTTTTTTTTTTTTTTTTAAGATTTAGTTTATTTATCCACAAGAGACACACGGTTGGGGGGGGGGCGGGTTTGCAGAGACACAGGCAGAAGGCAGAGGGAGAAGCAGGTTCCATGCAGGGAGCTTGACGTGGGACTCGATCCTGTGTCTCCAGGATCACCACCTGGGTTGAAGGCGGCGCTAAACCGCTGAGCCACCCGGACTGCTCTGCTTTCCATCTTTTAATTCTTGCATCAGCACACTGACTAGACCATTACACTGGCATAAAATCATCAGAACCCAAATTCTCCAATACATAAGGCTGCCTAAAGACTAAAATCAGCAGAACCCAAGTTCTCTGATACGTGAGGCTGCCTAAGGACCCTTGAAGTCCTTTGAATCAGGAATGCAAAATGGATTGAAGGGAGAAGTGGAGGTAGAGAAAAGCACGACCAGGTTACCATGTTCCCAGAATTCTGTCTTAGCCTGATCTTTTGAACCAACACCTATTAAGTACTTAATTTTTTTCTGGCATAGGTAAATTCCTTAATAAAATTAGTTTTCTAGTGGGAAACTAGACAGACTCTGGAGTGAGTCTTCTAGGTTCATTTCCTGCCTCTCCAAATAACGGTTGTTTGACATTGGGACAGTACTGCTTATTATTTCAATATTTGCAAATTGGAGAAAATAATAGTACCTATCTATACTGTTGTTACGAAAATTAGACATACAAATGTATACACACACAAATCAGTTTCTGGAAAATATTCAGCACTGTGAAAATATTACTGTTATTACCAAGTTATTCTCTATACATACATAGTAATTATGAGTAGTACCATTTCGTTGTTGTTGTTATTGTTGTTACTGTGGTTCCAATAAGAAAATTGAGTATCAGGGAGATGATGTAACTAGTCCAAGTTTATTTCAGGGCAGCCTGGGTGGCCTAGCAGTTTAGCACCTGCCTTCGGCCGAGGGCGTGATCCTGGGGACCCAGAATTGAGTCCCACGTCGGGCGCCCTGCATGGAACCTACTTCTCCCTCTGCCTGTGTCTCTGCCTCTCTCTCCATCTATGTCTCTCATGAATAAATAAACAAAATCTTTAAAAATAAATAAATAAATAAACAATCAAATAAATAAATAAATAAATAAATAAATACTTATATCATGTAAAGCGTAAGTTTGAAACCAGAATATTGGAATCTACAACCTTTGTTCATGAATTTAAGCTATAAAACAATTCCCTGTCATTTGCTATACACTAAAATAATTCATTTAAACATTTGTTCAAATTACATTTTGGTATAGGAGTGAACACATTTCACAGGAAGAAATATGTGGAAAATATATTTAATGTATTTGTTGTTACTTTAAATATTTAAGAAACAGACAGAACAAAATAATCTGAGAGACCTTCGTAACACAAATTAAAGTTTTAGTTCCTCTTCTACCTTCACATGTGAGACTCCAAACATTTGCTTCATCGGTATTGACTAACCTTCAGCTGAATTTGTGACTCACTTTCCATAGTATTTCTTGCAAAATCAATTGGAACCTTTTTTGGCTTTCCCCTTGACTATGATGCCGAATTAATAAAACTTGTTTTTTTTTTTTTTCAAAGAAATTGAACTAAGGCCATTGCACCAAAATTCCTTGAAATTGCTTTACTTAATTTGAGAAAGTATAAAATTGGTTGTTTTCCATATCTTCTCTGATCTTACAGCTTGAATTGTTCTCAATGCCTTTATCCAGCTCTAATCCACGTATTGTTCTTGATGAAGAAAAGTACAAATTGTACCATGACTACACCTTACATATTTAGTCTTTTAGGGAAAATTCCCTATATAAAAATAATCAGCCACTGGTCCTACTTACTGATATGTAAGTAGATATGTAAAAAATATTCTGAACATATTAAAGAGGATGCATATTAAAATATTCATGTCTTTGGAAAATGATTTAGCTATACTACATTTATAAATGTTTGCCAACTAAAACAAAACATTAGTAGGGCTAGGTGGGAAAATAATGGAAGAAAAGCACTAAAGCACTCTTGTAGCATGAAAAAAGTATATGAAAAAACTTATTATAGTGCAGCCCGGGTGGCTTAGTGGTTTAGCACCGCCTTCAGCCCATGGCTTGATCCTGGTTTGAGTCCCACATCAGGCTCCCTGCATGGAGCCTGCTTCTCCCTCTGCCTGCATCTTTGCCTCTCTCTCTCTCTCTCTCTCTCTCTCTCTGTGTGTGTGTCTCATGAATAAATAAAATCTTTAAAAAAAAAAGAAAAAGCTTACTATGTAACTACTTGGTAAATCTAATTTTCCCACCCATATATTTGTTAAATCATATGATGAATTTATTTATGGAGCATTTATTACTAAGCACTCCAAAGTTTATTAATAACTATAAATATTTTTAAAATTACATAATAGATTTTCCATAGTAAATGAAAATAACTTTATATAAAATGAATATGGCCAAAAATTTGTTTAAAATGAGAATGAACTTTAACAATTTTGATCAATTAAGAACTTACGCTCATTATTTTAAAATCCAGAGGTTATTTTTCAACTAAAGTTTTTGCTTTTTGTTTTTATTCTACCATTGAAGCTTAACTGAAAACATGTTCCTAGATCTACTCATCAGATACACATTCAGAGGTCACAGCAATGAATTTATAAAGTAAGAATGAAAGAGAAGTAGAATTTAGTAGTAGGGATCCCTGGGTGGCACAGCGGTTTAGCGCCTGCCTTTGGCCCAGGGCACGATCCTGGAGACCCAGGATCGAATCCCACATCGGGCTCCTGGTGCATGGAGCCTGCTTCTCCCTCTGCCTGTGTCTCTGCCTCTCTCTCTCTCTCTCTCTCTCTCTGTGTGTGTGTGTGTGTGTGACTATCATAAATAAATTAAAAAAAATAAAAAAAAAGAATTTAGTAGTAAATTTGAGGGCAAATAGAATAGAAAATAAGTATGTAATGGAAATCATGTTTCTCTGCTATCAATAAGGAAGTGTTAAAAAAAAAATCCTGATAGTACAAAATCCAAAAAGTGTCAATTTTTTTTCTAGGAAACTTTTCTTTTTAGATTTAACCATCAATCTGTCATTAAAGCTATGCTTATATCATTTTTATTTATTCTATTGTCTTGTCATATGGCTATTTTTTTGCTTTTTTTTAATAAATTAATGTTTTATTGGTGTTCAATTTACCAACATACAGAATAACACCCAGTGCTCATCCCGTCAAGTGTCCCCCTCAGTGCCCGTCACCCATTCACCCCCACCCCCTGCCTTCCTCCCCTTCCACCACCCCTAGTTCGTTTCCCAGAGTTAGGAGTTTTTATGTTCTGTGTCCCTTTCTGATATTTCCCACACATTTCTTCTCCCTTCCCTTATATTCCCTTTCACTATTATTCATATTCCCCAAATGAATGAGAACATACACTGTTTGTCCTTCTCCGATCGACTTACTTCACTCAGCATAATACCCTCCAGTTCCATCCACGTTGAAGCAAATGGTTGTCATATGACTATTAAATGTCTTTTAAAAACAAGTAGTTATTCTAGAAATATAATCACTTTTATTTGCGAATGATTTTAATAGAAAAATAACATATAGCCTGAGCATCACATTAAAAATTATAATTTTCATTCCTTTTAGTTCAGGTTTCTGGAAGTCTTTTCTAAGGCTGGGCATATATGAGAATGCTGATTTTACTTGAATACTAAAATTGATATAGTATTGGAGCTCCCAGGTGTCTCAGTCTGTCAAGCCTCAGACTTTGGCTCAGATCATGATCTCAGGGTACTGGAATCCAGCCCTGAATCGGGCTCCACACTCAACATGGGAGTCTGTTTCTCCCTCTCCCTGTCCCCCTTCCTCACTTGTGCACTCATGCTTTATCTCTCTCAAATAAATAAAATCTTTATAAATTAATTAATTAATTAATTGCTATAGTATCAACAAAATACAATTCATGTTTTATTCTTTGGTGAAAAAGTTGCCTCCATTTTAAGTCTAAATAGTCTTATCAGTCTTAATCAGAGAGAAAATCAGCAAATACACATTAATATACTTTCAGGACAAATTAGATTAAGTATACTACAATGAGTGTTTCCAAAATGCTGATCAGCTTGTATATAAATGGTGAACAAGGAACAAAGTTAAGGTAATGCAAATATCATTTTGGATCACATACTGCTCATCCCCATTCATTAGTATTTGATACCACCATGTAGCAATGAAGAAATGAAGACCATACCATATACACATAGGACATTCACGTCATGCTCTTCCTAGAAGTTCTGTTTGGCCTCCTTGGACTTCAGAATGTTTATTCTGAAGATTTTGCTCCTCTTTGAATATTTTGCCTTGGTTTCCACAACTTAGCAGCCTACATTCTTCATGATAGCCTCTTATTTTTTAAAAGTGTAAATTTTATGTTTACTGAATATTTTTGTATCCACTAGAAAGTTAACATGTTTTAACTATGCTAGTATTTGTTTTAGGATAATTATTGTTTTTCTTAATGCTATGGTTATATAATCACATAGTTTTTGAGTGAAGTGCTCCAAACCCATTTTAGGCATTAGCCCTGATATTTTTAGACTGTAAATTTGCAGAATGCAAAATTCTTCAGTAATTTTGTTGTACATTGAGTTGTAGCAGAAATGCCTGTATCAGACATTATAGGATATATGAGGAGGAGTAATTGTGACTCTACTTTCAACATTAAGTGCTTCTTTGTAACTTTTTTAGTGAAGCCACTATATTGTATAGTATATATAGTATTATATAGTATATATTATGCATACACATTGTATTGTATAGTATATGTAGCCTACAAAATATATACATACAATATGTATGCATTGTATAGATAATCCTATAGTACACTTTTCATGTAGTTTATCACATAAGATTATGGAGGAATTAAATTTACATTCTTTTTTTTTATTTTTTTATTTTTTTTATTTTTACGATAGTCATACAGAGAGAGAGAGAGGCAGAGACACAGGCAGAGGGAGAAGCAGGCTCCATGCACAGGGAGCCTGACGTGGGATTCGATCCCGGGTCTCCAGGATCGCGCCCTGGGCCAAAGGCAGGCGCCAAACCGCTGCGCCACCCAGGGATCCCTAAATTTACATTCTTGTTTATAAAATGTTAACATAATAATTTTAGTTAGTCAAGAGCTTTTTAGGTTTTATTTGTTTATTCACCCAACAAATATTTATTGAGTCCTATTTCAATATATTACTTCATATATACTCCAGAGGAGCATAGTCAGCTCCTGTTTGTGGATTATGGAGTCTGTTTCCTGTAATGTGGCTATCAGAAGACCTGGTCTCTCTCTTTTACACATTAACATGTAATCTTAGGATCTAATTCCAACCACAGTACTTCATATCCAAGTTCTAATAATATTTAAGACAAACACATATTTGGCTAATTAGGTCTTACAGAATATTCTGACAAGGTCAGAACTTGTATGAACAATTCTAATTTTGTCTTATCTCCAGGATATTCCTGTAGAAGAATATGCTATTTAAAAAAATCTTAGGGGAGGAGTTAAGAAGGCAGAGAAGTAGGGAGACCCTGGGCTTTCCTTGTTCCTGAACACAGCTGTATTCTGTGTTAATTTGGAACACCCAGGAAATCATTCTGTGGATTGGGAGAAGGATCTCCATGGTTGGAAGAAGACAGTGTGGCAGGTATGAGGCACATGGAGGTGAATTGGCAGGGGAGAAAAAACTGTGGGGCCACAGAGGGAAGAGAGACATTTTTTTCATGGAAAAAAAAAGAGGGAGAAAGAGAGAGTTGTTGAAAGAGTGTGGCATCAGGTTCGCACAAGAAAAAATAACCTCTCTGGACCATCGACTGGGAAGCTAGGAGTACTGAGTGTTGAAGCTTTTTTGCAAAGAGCATGTGCATTGCAAAACAGGTTTTGGAAGTATATAACTTTGCCAAATTGGCGCTGTGGCATGTGATCCTGGGGAGGAGGTTGCTGACAGAGGATCACACAACATGGTATAGGGATCTTCTGGATAGCACTGGGAGAGAACATTCCTCTTTGGAAGATGGTATATATTGCCTCTACAAGGACAAATACCCTTTAGGCACCAGCAAACATCCTTTCATTGGCAGGGTACAGAGGCATGGGCAGAGGGTGGATAACCTGATTGCTGCTTTTTGCTGTACACCATGCAGACTGTACACCATGAGACTATTTATCTAGGACAAAGGACACCAGACACAGCTGGTGGGGAAGCTCTCCTTCAGAGGAGGGAGTGGATTCACATGGTTTGGGATCCTTTAAAATTTGGAGTTTTGAATCCCAGCGCACACCAAAATTAAAATGCAGGGTATGTGTCGTACAGAGCAGGCTGATGGTCCCGGCTATTCTGTGAGAGCTTCCTAAACAGCAGGGGTGTGAGATTCCCCTGTCAAGATGAGAATAGGGTGGTGTAGTTTTCTTCCTTGCCACCAGCTTGATGGGACTTCAAAGGCCAACTTAAGGGCCCCCAGTGGAAGCAGGAGCCCCTTATGCCAAACTCTGCCTCCCTGTGCCTGGCAAGTGCATATTTACTAGAGTAGGCCTGACTCTGAATTACCACAGTGGGTATCTCCTCCAGAAGAAGAGCAGAGGCACTACCCCATGTGCATTAAGTCTACTGATCACAGAGTGCTTCAAAGTGTCACTTGCAGTTCTGGTCTACATAGGAGCATGCTTTATTTTTTCTCCCTCCCTTTTCTTTAGAATCAGGCTTATAGTTTTTGTTTTTCATTTCCTTTATCTTTCTTTTGGATCAGGTTTTTCTTTTCTTTGTTTTTCCTTCAGAATCAGGCTTATAGTTTTTGATTCCCTACTTGTTCTTTTTTTTCTCATTCCTTTTCCTTATTTTAATGAATAAATCAAAGCATACCTAGTTAAACGTCCAAACACTACCTCTTGCAAGAACCAAGGAACTCTGCAGAAGACTGAATAGTAGGAAAGAGCAGCCCAAATGCAACAGTACAGTGCACACAGCATACACCAGAAACACTTCCTAAAGTGCCAACCCCTAGACATTTGTATGACTACTTTTTAATATAGCATTATTCTCAGGTGCAGGAAACATAATAAGCTTTGAAAACACACAAAAGACAGAAACTTAGCCAAATGACAAGATGGAGAAATTCTCCTCAAAAGAATGGTCAAGAAGAAATCACAGCCAGGGATTTATTCAAACAGATATAAGCAATATTCTGAACAAAATTTAGAACAGCAGTCATAAGTTGAACATGAAAAAGCATATAAGATGCTGGAGAAACCCTTACGGCAGAGAAAAAAACACCTAAAAAGTAGTTAGGCTGAAATAAAAAATGCTATAACTGAGATGCAAAACCAATTGGATGTAATCACAATGAGAAGGAAGAAGAGGAAAAAAATGGTGATACAGAAGACTAAACTATGGAAAATAATAAAGCTAAAAAGAAGAGGGAAAGAAAACTATTAGATCAGGAAGGTAGACTTAGGGAACTAAGTGATTTCAGAAAGTGAAATAATATCCATATCATAGGTGTCCCAGAAGAAGAAGAGAGGGAAAGAGGGGCGTAAGGTTTATTTGAACAAATTATAGCTGAGAACTTCCCTAATCTGGAGAAGGAAACAGCCATTCAAGTCTAAGAGGCACAGAGAACTCCTCTCAAAATCAACAAAAATAGGTCAACAGCCTTCCATATCATAGTGAAACTTGCAAAATACAAAGATAGAGAGAATTCTGAAAGCAACTAGGGACAAAAGGTCCTTAACCTATAAAGGTCATAAAGAGTTCCCAAGACAAGCAAAAACTAGACAGATTGTGATGACTAAACCAGTTTTTCGAGAGATATTAAAGGGGACCCTCTAAGCAGGAATGAGAAACCAAAAACCTTCTGCACAGCAAAGGAACAGTCAATAAAACCAAAGACAACCAACAGAATGGGAGAAAATATTTGGAAATATAAATTTGCAAATATAAAATCTTAGTATCTAAAATCTATAAAGAACTTATCAAACTCAAAAGCTCCCAAACAAATGATCTATTTAAGAAACGGGCATGAACAAATATTTGCAAAGAAGATATCCAGCTGGCTAACAGACACATGCAAAGATGTTCAGCACCACTCAGCATCAGGGAAATACAAATCAAAACTACAATGAGATATCACCTCATACCAGTCAGAATGGCTAAAATTAATAAGACAGGAAACAACAGTTGGTGAGGATGCAGAAAAAGGGGAATTCTCTTAAACTGTTGATGAGAATGCAAGTTGGTGCAGCCACTCTGGGAAACAGTGGCTGGGAACAATGAAGTTTCCCAAAAAAGTTGAAAATTGGGCTACTCTGTGAATCAGCATTTGCACTTCTATTTACCCCCAAAATACAAATGTAGTGATTTGAAGAGACATCTGTACCCTAATATTTATAGCAGTAATCCTCACAATAGCCAAACTATGGAAAGAACCCAGATATCCATCAATAGATGAATGAGTAAAGATGTGATATATAAAATGGAATATTACTCAGTCATCAAAAATGAAATCTTCCCATTTGCAACAATGTGGATGAAACCAGAGTATTATCTTAAGTCAAATAAGTCAATCAGAGAAAGACAAATACCATATGATCTCACTCATATGTAGAATTTAAGAAACAAAACAGGATTATGA
Source organism: Nyctereutes procyonoides (assembly GCF_905146905.1). Lineage (NCBI taxonomy): Eukaryota > Metazoa > Chordata > Mammalia > Carnivora > Canidae > Nyctereutes > Nyctereutes procyonoides. The sequence continues at coordinate 22,727,987 of NW_026575121.1, forward strand.
GGAAGAGAGAGAAAAATAAAACAAGATTAAATTAGAAAGGGAAACAAACCATAAGAGACTCCTAATCAAAAGAAACAAACTGAGGGTTTCTGGAGGGGAAGGGACTGGGAAGATGGGGTAACTGAATGATGGACCGTAAAGAGGGCATGTGATGTAATGAGCACTTGGTATTATAGAAGACTGATGAATCATTGATCTCTACGCCCGAAACCAGTAATACACTATATATTAATTATATGAATTTAAATTAAAAACAACAACAACAACAACAACAACCAACCAAACAAAAAAGATTGTATGAGAAAACTCACCATTGTTCCTGTACTCAGGAAATGATGTAGCCAGATTTGGTCCTTAGGAATGTTGCCAAGCTACGATCCTGAAAGTAGTTGTCTCAACTTGCAACTATTGAGAAGACTGCATTGTTTTCCTCCTATTATTACCTTTGTGTGGTTACTATGTAAGCAGATTTTCTGACTTGAAATTATACCAGCATTCCTGGAATAAGGTGTATTTGTCTGTGATGTATTGTTTTTAGAATATTACTTTGATATTTAATACAGTCTTTTTTTGAGAATTGTAAAATAATGGAAAACATAAAACTGTTCTTGGATTTATAATGGATATTGGCCAATAATATCATTTTTCATGTCAAAAAAGATTAGGACATAAATAAATAAAATTACTATTAAAGAAGAGTCAATACCTATTGTTCTCAAACTGTTCCAAAAAATAGAAGTGGAAGGAAAACTCCCAAACTCATTCTATGAGGACAGAATTACTTTGATTCCAAAACCAAAGATCCCACTAAAAAGGAGAAGTGTAGACCAATATCCCTGATGAACATGGATGCAAAAATTCTCAAAAAGAAACTAGCTAATTGAATCCAACAGTACATTAAAAGAATTCTTCACCACAATCAAGTGGAATTTATTCCTGTGTTACAGGGGTGGTTCAATAACTGAAAATCAATCAATGTGATATTCCACATTAATAAACAAAAGGATAAGAACCATATGATCCTCTCAATAGATGGAGAAAAAGCATTTGACAAAATACAGCATCATTTCTTGATAAAAACTCAAAGAAAGTAGAGACAGAAGGAATATACTTCAATATCATAAAAGCCATATATGAAAAACCCACAGTGAATAACATACTAAACAAGGAAAAACTAAAAGCTTTTCCTCTAAGATCAGGAACATGAGAAGGATGTTTCCTCTTACCTCTGTTGTTCAATATAGTCAAAGTCCTAGCTTCAGGATTTAAACAACAAAAAGAGATAAAAGGCATCCAAGTCAGTAACGAAGAAGTCAAACTTTTACTCTTCAGAGACAACATGATACTCTATATAGAAAACCCAAAAGACCACCAAAAAATTGTCAGAATTGATATACAAATTCAACAAAGTTACAGTATATAAATTCAGTGTACATGTATCTGTTGCATTTCCATACACCAATAATGAAGCAGTAGAAAGAGAAATCAAAGAATTGGTTCCATTTATAATTGCACCAAAAACATAAAATACTTAGAAATAAACTTAACCAAAAGAGGTAAGAAACCTGTACTCTGAAAATTCTAGAACACTTGTGAAAGAAATTGAGTAACACACAAAGAAAAGAAAAAACATTCCATGTTCATTGATTGGAAAAACACCTACTGTTAAAATGTCTACCCTATCCAAAGCAATCGACATATTCAATGCAATACTTACCAAATTACCACAAGCATCTTTCACACATCTAGAACAAAAGATTTTACAATTTGTATGGAACCACAAAAGACCCCAACTATTCAAAGCAATCCAGAAAAAGAAAACCAAAACTGGAGGCATCATAATTCTGGACTCAACTGTATAACAAAGCTGTAGTGATCAATACAGTGTGGTACTAGCACAAATACAAACACACAGATCAATGGAACAGAATAGAGAATACAGAAATGGACTCAACCATATGGTCAACTAATCTTCAACAAAATAGGAAAGAATAACCAATGGGAAAAAAGACAGTCTCTTCAACAAATGGTGTTGGAAAAACTGGACAACAATATGTGGAAGAATGAAAATGGACCACTTTCTTACACCATTACAAAAATAAATTAAAAGTGGGTGAAACACCTAAATGTGATATAGGAAACTATCAAAATCCTAGAGGAGAACACAGGCAGCAATCTCTTTGACTTCGTCTGTAGTATTTTCTTACTAGATATGTCTCTGGAGGCAAGGGAAACAAAAGCAAAACTGTACTACTGGAACTTCAACATGATTAAAAGCTTCTGCACAATGAAACTAAAAGACTACCTTTGGAATGGTAGAAGATATTTGCAAATGACATTGGATAAAGCACTATTATGCAAAATTATGAAAACTTACTAAATTGAACACCCCAAAAATAAGAAATCCAGTTAAGAAGCAGGCAGAAGACATGACGTATATTTCTCCAAATAGGACATACAAATGGCTAGCAGACACATGAAAAAATGCTCAACATCACTCATCATCAGGGAAATACAAATCAACACCACAATGAGACACCATTCACACCAGTATGAGTGGCTAGAATTAACAACTCAGGAAACACTTGATGTTGCTGAGGATGGGGAAAAAGCAGAACTCTCTTACACTGTTGGTGGGAATGCAAAGTAATTCTACCACTCTGGAAAAAGGAAGGGAGTTCCCCAAAAAATTAAAATTAGAACTACCCCATGATCCAGTAAATGCACTACTCGGTATTAACCCAAAGGATATAAAAATACTGATTCAAAAGGGCATATGCACCCCAATGTTTATAACAGCAGAGTCAATATTGAGCCTAAGTGGCCATCGACTGATGAATGGACAAAAAAACAGGTGGGTATATATACACAAGGGAATATTACTCAATCATCAAAAAGCATGAAATCTTGCTATTTGCAATGACATAGATGGAGCTAGATTTTACTATGCTAAGAGAAAAAACTCAATCAGAGAAAGACATGATTTAACTCACATGTGGATTTTAAGAAACAAAACATGAACTTAGGAAAGGGCAAAAATAAAATAAGATAAAAACAGAGAAGGAGATAAACCTTAAGAGACTCTTAACTATAGGAAACAAACTAAGGGTTGCTGGAAGGAGGTGGGTGGGGGGATGGGGTAAATGGGTTATGGGCAATAAGGAGGGCATTTTTGGTAATGAGCTTTGCATGTTACATGCAAGTTATGAATCACTAATTGTACCCCTGAAAGTAATACTACACACACTGTTAACTAACTTTAATTTAAATAAAATCTTGAAAGAAAAAGAAATAAACAGGACTACACCAAACTGAAAACCTTCTGCACAGGAAGAGAAGAAATAAAATAAATAAAATAAAAAGGCAACCTATGAAATAGAACAAAATACTTGCAAACTACACATTGGATAAGTGGTTAATATCCAAAATATGTTAAGAAACACACAACTCTATAGCAAAAATAAAAATAATCAAATTTTAAAATAGGAAAAGTCCCTCAATAGACATTTTTTTTCTAAAAGATATTCAAGTAGCCAATAGTTACATGACAAGATGCTTGACATCAACAATCATTAGGGAATTACAAATCAAAACCACAGTGAGGGATCCCTGGGTGGTGCAGCGGTTTGGCCCCTGCCTTCGGCCCAGGGTGTGATCCTGGAGACCCGGGATAGAATCCCACGTCGGGCTCCCAGTGCATGGAGCCTGCTTCTCCCTCTGCCTATGTCTCTGCCTCTCTCTCTCTCTCTCTCTCTGACTATCGAAAGAAAGAAAGAAAGAAAGAAAGAAAGAAAGAAAGAAAGAAAGAAAGAAAGAAAGAAAATCAGAAGCTCTCTGTTGGTGAAAGAATGCCAAACGGAGACCTTGATATTTATAAAAAAAAAAAAAAACACAGTGAGATATTAACTCACACTTGTTAACATAGCTATCATCAAAAAGACAAGAGATGGAGCACCTGGGTGGCTCAGTTGGTTAAGTGTCTGCCTTTGGCTCAGGTCATGATCCCAGGGTCCTGGGATTGAGTCCTTGGGCTCCCTGCTCAGCAGGGAGTCTGCTTCTCTCTTTCCCTCTGATCCTACCACTCTGCTCATTGCTTAACCCCCCCCAAATAAATAAAATCCTTTTTTTAAAATAAAAAAAAAGGAAGACAGGATAACAAATGCTGGCAAGGATATGAAGAGTGTTTGTGTACTGTTGGTGAGAATGTAGTGCCACAGTGACTATGAAAAACATTATGGACCCTTCCCAAAAAATTAAAGATAGAGCTACCATATGATCTAGCAATTCCACGTCAGGACATATATCCAAATGTAAAGAAATCATTATCCTGAGTAGAAAAAAAATCTTACAAAAGATCAGACTTCATAATACTTTGTAAGCCTCTGGTAAGTGCTCCATGATTGGAAGAGAATATTTGTATGTCCTTCATATGCCATGACTAATCAGATACAAATAAGAATAAAGCTTTTCTAATAAAAGTATTTTAATATATGATAGTTGCCTTCAACAAAAAGTTGCCTTCTGTATACTTGGTATTTTTAAGCCAACAAAATTATCCTAAGAGTATAGGGAAACATACTTATTGGTAGACTGAGCAAATTATTCTTTAATATAAACAGTTTTTCATAATTAACATGCATTAATTTTGTATATCATATCTATAGTTAATAGGTATTTCTCTTATTGAATTGAATTGGGCTTCACAGGTCAATTACTTTTACTTTATTTCAATGTATAGTTACAAAAAATGATTGTATCTGTTATGCTCAAATGGCTGAACTTCACATTTGAATCCTCTAGACTGTTGTGGGAAAACAGTTTTTAAATTGAGCTTTTTAAGATTGTCTAAGATATTTTAAAATATTGCATTTTTGTAGAGCATAAGAGGAAAGGAAGTAGAACAAATTATCCAGTTACCTAAGTTTCCAAGTTCATTTTAGGTTCAATCACTGAAGTTAATCGCATTTGGAATTTTTAGATGTAATTCTTTCTGCAAATTTTAGATCCCAGGTGGTATCAAATACAGTATTATAGATCCAAAGCTTTTTGTTATAGAAGACTTGCAGCATTAATAGGCTGACACTGTTTGGATAACCTCAATCATTCATAAGCCTTTTAAAAATATATATATATATATATTATCATTCAGAGTCTAATAAACTAGCATAATTCAATTTTCATATTACTTGGCTCTTTGAATCTCTTATCAGAATTCTGACATCCATTAGCCATTGTCTGAATTAGGTGACTGCTCTGGTAAAAAAAAATAAGCCATAACAAATTATCTTCTTACAAATATAATATACACAACAGCTGGAGCTTTTCTTGCTCTTATTCTCATTCTGACTGACAAAAGCTACTAGCTGTAGTTTCCCATTTTCTCAATAAGGTGTTTGGCAGGTTTAGAAATCTATGTACTTTACTAAAAGTTTTCTATGATGCAAAGAAATAGAAACCAACAGGTCTTTTGATTTAAGTTTCTTTCATTTTTTCCCTGTTTTGGCCCATGATAATCAATTATTTATTTTAATGTCCATGTATGATGTTTCTGTGCTTTTGCTTATGCTTCACTTATTTTACTTTTAGAAAATGTCAATAACAAAATTGCTTAGTGCCAAAAGTAACTTTTATGACTTTAAATGACTTCATATAACACAATATAAAGTTTTTAAAAATTCTTAAAACATTAAGACTTGAATAAAGCTGAATTAAACAATATTTGAGTGAAGCAACAGGATAATCTAAGATGACAATTATTTATCTCTTATTTTAGGATGTAGAGTATTTTTAAAACCTCTAGAAGATTAATATATATATTATATATAATATATATATATATATTTGGTTACATCACTATACACATAATAACTGTTCTCTATCTTTCAGTTAGCACCCTCAAAAACGGAGCATGATTTCAACACTGTTTATATATTGAATATACCTTCATATGTTTTCTTTCTAAGCAATGCTGTCAAGTAGAAACAAACATGCGTGACCTCTTTAAAAATTATCAGGTGTTCACTGTTTGTAGAAATACCAAATTATACAGTAAGTGCAAGTATCATTGCTCCTTCTCCTCCATCTCTCTCTCCCTCCTGTCTTTCTCTCCCTTCCAATGATGCTCATGATACAATGATCCATGCCTGGAGGGAGTGTCTCACTGACTTAACTAAGAAACGTTAGATATAATCAAGCCACAGAAGACTTAAGACTGTCATCCCAGCTTTTCTCTGTAATTGATCCCTCTATACACAATCCAGCCTCAGGAAGAAGCATGACATAAGCAGAGGCAAAAGAAATCTGTAAGGATTATCAGCTGTGGGGATTAGTGTGCTTTTTTTTTACTCAAAATTTTCGCCAATTATTAGGGGTGAGAAAGGAGTAAAAATAGATATTTTATTCTTAAATGTATAATGACTAGGAAGGAAAAAAAGATGGAAAATAGTCACACCGAATAACACAACAGAAACTGAAAAAACTGAATATCAATTTATTATTACCTTTTACATTTCTCTATCAATGATTACTTCTTTCCTTTTTAAAATTTTTTGTTTTTCATATGATAATTTACCAAGATAATTTATATATTATTCCCTCTGAATTGTTTTATTACAATTACTCTTTATTTATACTATTTTATTATGTATAAAATGTTTCTATTAAAATTTTACGTTATTTTTAAGCCTTCACATTTTAGAATAATTTAATTACATATAAATGTTATACATGTTTGTGTATAGCATTGTAAGAGATATAGTATAGCAGATGACTATACTAACAGAATTGAATCTTGTGATTTTTCTGTTCAGTCATTTTGACTAGAGAATGACAGAGATTCATCTGTTTTTCCAATCTAATTATTCTAGAGCACAGCAGCTGAAAACATATTTCTGAATCTCAAACTTCTTTCAGTTCTTGATTGCATTAATTCTTATATTTATTTGAGTGCTAAGCACTGTGTGAGGTTTTAGGAACACATTAGTGAAAAAATGATGCAACCCCCCTTCCTTCAAGTTGCTTTAAATATAGTTGTACATTCCATTTCATCTGCTACAAAGTCAAGCTTAGTTCTATGGCCACTGACATAATTGAGTCTATGCTTGGTCCCTCGCAAGAAATGTCCAAATAACTCACAGAGAGAAGGAAAAGAAATTAACTTAGCTCTTTTTTTCAATTTCATCACCATCTGTTTGTTTTCTCTTCCTTTCACATTCTTGCAGAATGTAGTAACAAACACATACATACACACACACACACACACACACTATTCATGCTATTGCATATTACAAGTAATTTAACAGCTCTTCAAAATAAGGATTTTATTTCTTTTGTTTTTTTAATAAATTAATTTTTTATTGGTGTTCAATTTACCAACATACAGAATAACACCCAGTGCTCATCCCATTAAGTGTCCCCCTCAGTGCCCATCACCCCCACCCCCCACCCTCCTCCCCTTCCACCACCCCTAGTTCGTTTCCCAGAGTTAGGAGTCTTTATGTTCTGTGTCCCTTTCTGATATTTCCCACACATTTCTTCTCCCTTCCCTTATATTCCCTTTCACTATTACTTATATTCCCCAAATGAATGAAACCATACAATGTTTGTCCTTCTCCGATTGACTTACTTACTCACTCAGCATAATACCCTCCAGTTCCATCCACGTTGAAGCAAATGGTGGGTATTTGTCGTTTCTAAAGGCTGAGTAATATTCCATTGTATACATAGACCACATCTTCTTTATCCATTCATCTTTCGAGGGACACCGAGGCTCCTTCCACAGTTTGGCTATTGTGGACATTGCTGCTAGAAACATCGGGGTGCAGGTGTCCAGGCGTTTCATTGCATCTGAATCTTTGGGGTAAATCCCCAACAGTGCAATTGCTGGGTCGTAGGGCAGGTCTATTTTTAACTCTTTGAGGAACCTCCACACAGTTTTCCAGAGTGGCTGCACCAGTTCACATTCCCACCAACAGTGTAAGAGGGTTCCCTTTTCTCTGCATCCTCTCCAACATTTGTGGTTTCCTGCCTTGTTAATTTTCCCCATTCTCACTGGTGTGACATGGTATCTCATTGTGGTTTTGATTTGTATTTCCCTGATGGCAAGTGATGCAGAGCATTTTCGATGTGCATGTTGGCCATGTCTATGTCTTCCTCTGTGAGATTTCACTTCATGTCTTTTGCCCATTTCATGATTAGATTCCTTGTTTCTTTGGTGTTGAGTTTAATAAGTTCTTTATAGATCTTGGTAACTAGCCCTTTATCTGATACGTCATTTGCAAATATCTTCTCCCATTCTGTAGGTTGTCTTTTAGTTTTGTTGACTGTATCCTTTGCTGTGCAAAAGCTTCTTATCTTGATGATGTCCCAATAGTTCATTTTTGCTTTTGTTTCTTTTGCCTTCGTGGATGTATCTTGCAAGAAGTTACTGTGGCCAAGTTCAAAAAGGGTGTTGCCTGAGTTCTCCTTTAGGATTTTGATGGAATCTTGTCTCACATTTAGATCTTTCATCCATTTCGAGTTTATCTTTGTGTATGGTGAAAGAGAGTGGTCTAGTTTCATTCTTCTGCATGTGGATGTCCAATTTTCCCAGCACCATTTATTGAAGATACTGTCTTTCTTCCAATGGATAGTCGTTCCTCCTTTATCGAATATTAGTTGACTACTAATATTGACCATTGATATTGACCACTAATTCAGGGTCCACTTCTGGGTTCTCTATTCTGTTCCATTGATCTATGTGTCTGTTTTTGTGCCAGTACCACACTGTCTTGATGACCACAGCTTTGTAGTACAGCCTGAAATCTGGCATTGTGATGCCCCCAGCTATGGTTTTCTTTTTTAAAATTCCCCTGGTTATTCGGGGTCTTTTCTGATTCCACACAAATCTTAAAATAATTTGTTCTAACTCTCTGAAGAAAGTCCATGGTATTTTGATAGGGATTGCATTAAATGTGCAAATTGCCCTGGGTAACATTGACATTTTCACAATATTAATTCTGTAATCCATGAGCATGGAATATTTTTCCATCTCTTTGTGTCTTCCTCAATTTCTTTCAGAAGTGCTCTATAGTTTTTAGGGTATAGATCCTTTACCTCTTTGGTTAGGTTTATTCCTAGGTATCTTATGCTTTTGGGTGCAATTGCAAATGGGATTGACTCCTTAATTTCTCTTTCTTCAGTCTCATTGTTAGTGTATAGAAATGCCATTGATTTCTGGGCATTGATTTTGTATCCTGCCACGCTACCAAATTGCTGTATGAATTCTAGCAATCTTGGGGTGGAGGCTTTTGGGTTTTCTATGTAGAGTATCATGTCATCGGCAAAGAGGGAGAGTTTGACTTCTTCTTTGCCAATTTGAATGCCTTTAATGTCTTTTTGTTGTCTGATTGCTGAGGCTAGGACTTCCAATACTATGTTGAATAGCAGTGGTGAGAGTGGACATCCCTGTCTTGTTCCTGATCTTAGGGGAAAGGCTCCCAGTGCTTCCCCATTGAGAATGATATTTGCTGTGGGCTTTTCGTAGATGGCTTTTTTTTTTTTTATAAATTAATTTTTATTGGTGTTCAATTTACCAACATACAGAATAACACCCAGTGCTCATCCCGTCAAGTGTCCCCCTCCGTGCCCGTCACCCATTCACCCCCACCCCCCGCCCTCCTCCCCTTCCACCACCCCTAGTTCATTTCCCAGAGTTAGAAGTCTTTATGTTCTGTGTCCCTTTCTGATATCTCCCACACATTTATTCTCCCTTCCCTTATATTCCCCTTCACTATTATTCATATTCCCCAAATAAGTGAGAACATACACTGTTTGTCCTTCTCCGATTGACTTACTTTTAAGATGTTGAGGAATGTTCCCTCTATCCCTACACCCAGAAGAGTTTTGATCAGGAATGGATGCTGTATTTTGTCAAATGCTTTCTCTGCATCTATTGAGAGGATCATATGGTTCTTGGTTTTTCCCTTGCTGATATGATGAATCACACTGATTGTTTTACGAGTGTTGAACCAGCCTTGTGTCCCGGGGATAAATCCTACTTGGTCATGGTGAATAATTTTCTTAATGTGTTGTTGGATCCTATTGGCTAGTATCTTGTTGAGAATTTTTGCATCCATGTTCATCAGGGATATTGGTCTGTAATTCTCCTTTTTGGTGGAGTGTTTGTCTGGTTTTGGAACTAAGGTGATGCTGGCTTCACAGAACGAATTTGGAAGTACTCCATCTCTTTCTATCTTTCCAAACAGCTTTAGTAGAATAGGTATGATTTCTTCTTTAAACGTTTGATAGAATTCCCCTGGGAAGCCATCTGGCCCTGGACTCTTGTGTCTTGGGAGGTTTTTGATGACTTCTTCAATTTCCTCCCTGGTTATTGGCCTGTTCAGGTTTTCTATTTCTTCCTGTTCCAGTTTTGGTAGTTTGTGGCTTTCCAGGAATGCGTCCATTTCTTCTAGATTGCCTAATTTATTGGTGTATAGCTGTTCATAATATGTTTTTAAAATCGTTTGTATTTCCTTGGTGTTGGTAGTGATCTCTCCTTTCTCATTCATGAGTTTATTAATTTGAGTCTTCTCTCTCTTCTTTTTAATAAGGTTGGCTAATGGTTTATCTCTTACTAATTCTTTCAAAGAACCAACTCCTGGTTCTGTTGATCTGTTCCACAGTTCTTCTGGTCTCGATTTCGTTGAGTTCTGCTCGAATTTTAATTAACTCTCTTCTTCTGCTGGGCGTAGGGTCCATCTGCTGTTTTTTCTCTAGCTCCTTTATGTGTAAGGTTAGCTTTTGTATTTAAGTTCTTTCCAGTTTTTGAATGGATGCTTGTATTGCGATGTATTTCCAGCTCAGGACTGCTTTTGCTGCATCCCAAGGATTTTGAACGGTTGTATCTTCATTCTCATTAGTTTCCATGAATCTTTTTAATTCTTCCTTAATTTCCTGGTTGACCCTTTCATTTTTTAGCAGGATGGTCCTTATCCTCCACGTGTTTGAGGTCCTTCCAAACTTCTTGTTGTGATATAGTCCTAATTTCAAGGCGTTATGGTCTGAGAATATGCAGGGGACGATCCCAATCTTTTGGTATCGGTTCAGACCCGATTTGTGACCCAGTATGTGGTCTATTCTGGAGAAAGCTCCATGTGCACTTGAGAAGAATGTGTATTCAGTTGAGTTTGGATGTAAAGTTCTGTCGATATCTGTGAAATCCATCTGGTCCAGTGTATCATTTAAAGCTCTCGTTTCTTTGGAGATGTGCTTAGAAGACCTATCAAGGATAGAAAGAGCTGGATTGAAGTCACCAAGTATAAGTGTATTATTATCTAAGTATTCTTCACTTTGGTTATTAATTGGTTTAAATATCTGGCAGCTCCCACATTCGGGGCATATATATTGAGGATTGTTAAGTCCTCTTGTTGGATAGATCCTTTAAGTATGAGATAGTGTCCCTCTTCATCTCTCACTACAGTCTTCGGGGTAAATTTTAGTTTATCTGATATAAGGATGGCTACCCCTGCTTTCTTTTGAGGACCATTTGAATGGTAAATGGTTCTCCAACCTTTTATTTTCAGGTTGTAGGTGTCCTTCTGTCTAAAATGAGTCTCTTGTAGACAGCAAATAGATGGGCCCTGCAAATAGACTGAAACCCTGCGCCTTTTGATGGGGTCATTAAGCCCGTTCACGTTCAGAGTTACTATTGACAGATATGAGTTTAGTGTCATCATGATATCTATTTAGTCCTTGTTTTTGTGGATTGTTCCACTGAACTTCTTCTTAAAGGGGAATTTTAAGAGTCCCCCTTAAAATTTCTTGCAGAGCTGGTTTGGAGGTCACATATTCTTTCAGTTCCTGCCTGTCTTGGAAGCTCTTTATCTCTCCTTCCATTTTGAATGAGAGCCTTGCTGGATAAAGTATTCTTGGTTGCATGTTCTTCTCATTTAGGACCCTGAATATATCCTGCCAGCCCTTTCTGGCCTGCCAGGTCTCTGTGGAGAGGTCTGCTGTTACCCTAATATTCCTCCCCATGAAAGTCAGGGACTTCTTGTCTCTTGCTGCTTTAAGGATCTTCTCTTTATCTTTGGAATTTGCAAGCTTCACTATTAAATGTCGAGGTGTTGAACGCTTTTTATTGATTTTAGGGGGGGGATCTCTCTATTTCCTGGGTCTGAATGCCTGTTTCCCTTCCCAGATTAGGAAAGTTTTCAGCTAGGATTTGTTCAAATACATATTCTGGCCCTCTGTCGGGAGGGCGCCCTCGGGAACCGCAATTAAACGTAGGTTTTTCTTCCTCAGGCTGTCGTTTATTTCCCTTAATCTGTCTTCATGGTCTTTTAATCGTCCGTCTCCTTTTTCCTCAGTTTCCCTCTTTGCCATTAACTTGTCTTCTATGTCACTCACTCGTTCTTCCACCTCGTTAACCCTCGTCGTTAGGACTTCTAGTTTGGATTGCATCTCATTCAATTGATTTTTAATGTCTGTCTGATTGGATCTAAATTCTGCAGTCATGCGGTCTCGTGAGTCATTAATGCTTTTTTCTAGAGCCACCAGTAGCTGTATAATAGTGCTTCTGAATTGGCTTTCTGACATTGAATTGTAATCCAGATTTTGTAACTCTGTGGGGGAGAGGACTGTTTCTGATTCTTTCTTTTGAGGTGAGGTTTTCCTTCTAGTCATTTTGCTCAGTGCAGAGTGGCCAAAAACAAGTTGTATTGGGAAAAGGAGAAAAAGAGAGAGAGAGAAGGAAAGAAAAGAGGAAAAAGAAAAAAAGGAAGAGAAGAAAAAGAAAAAGAAAAAGAAAGAAAGGTGAAAAAAAGGGTGGGGGAAGCAATCAGAAATCAAAAAGAAAAAACACAAAAAACCCACAGGGGAGTATCTTCTGATTCTATATACTTTAAGTCCCTTGACTTCCCCTGGAACTGGTCCGTCCAGCTGGTCTTCTGGGGGAGGGGCCTGTTGTGCTGATTTTCAGGTGTTAGCACTTGGGGGAGCTGCTCTGCCCCTGCCTGGTGCAGCGCTCAGTGGGGGTTGTTTACCCCATGAGGCCCCAAGAGGAACAACCCCAGTGGCGGGGCCAGCTCTGCAGCCCTGGAGTCAGCTCCCGCAGTAACTCCAGAGTTCTCCGTCTGCAGGGGCCTGGAGGCTCCGGGGCGGGGCCGCTGATCTGCTCAGCTTGGGGCAGGAGCGTCCTTGCGGTCCTGGGCCCTCCCGGCCTCTGCCTGTCCCAGGGGGAGGCCGCGTCCTGGGCTGTGTCCCGGCGCCCTGTGCTCCGGGGCCTGCGCTGTTGGATTCGCGCTCCCGCCCCGCAGCCCCCTCCGCGGAGCCGGCGCCCGAGCCCCTCCGAGCTGCTCCGGGCCCCGCCGTGCTCACTGCAGCCCTTTAGGGAGCTTGGCCCGGGGTGTGGGGCTCTCCCCTGGGCGCAGGTGTGTTAGTGTCCCCGGGAGCCCGAGGGCATCCCCGCCCTCCTGGGTCCTGCTCCAACTCCCTGCGAGCCCCTTTCCGCCCGGGAAGGTTGGTGCAGCTCCTGCTTCTCGGGCCAGGGCTCTCCTGTCCTGGGGGGACACTCGCCCCGGCCTCAGCCCGGCTCCTCGTGGGGCCCCTCCCCCTTGGAGACCTTTTGTTTCTTTATTTCTTTTTCCCCGTCTTCCTACCTTGATAGAAGCGCGAACTCTTCTCACTGCAGCATTCCAGCTGGTCTCTCTTTAAATCTCAAGCTGAATTCGTAGATTTTCAGGATGATTTGAAGGTTATCTAGGTAATTTGGTGGGGACAGGTGACTTGGGGACCCTACTCTTCCGCCGTCTTGCCCCTCCTCCTTATTTCCTTTGTAAGAGACCTAATGATTTCTTTCACCCATAATTTATGGTGACTGTTAATAATATTTATTTTTAGGGATCCCTGGGTGGCGCAGCAGTTTGGCGCCTGCCTTTGGCCCAGGGCACGGTCCTGGAGACCCGGGATCGAATCCCACGTCGGGCTCCCGGTGCATGAAGCCTGCTTCTCCCTCTGCCTCTGTCTCTGCCCCTCTCTCTCTCTCTCTCTCTCTCTCTCTCTCTCTCTCTGTGACTATCATAAATAAATAAAAATTTTAAAAAAAATATTTATTTTTATACATATGTATACAGACAATACAGTATTCCAATATCCAGTAAGGCCTACAAACTACTACTATAACTTATACAATATTTATACAAAAACAAGTTCCTTTGTAATTCACATATTCTTTCTATATTTTTTCAGTTGCACTGGGCTTTTTTAACTTTTTGTACCCTGTAATGTGCAGGGTACTCTGCACATTGTTAATTTTTTCTCTTAAATCCATAGTTACACATGAGAATCTGGAGCAGATTTCCTCTATAAGTTATTAGCTATGTGCCTTTTTCAAAATTACTTCACTTCGATTTTTCAATTTCTTCATCTATATCAGGGATAATGATAACACTTATTTTACAGAGTTGTTATGGGAATTAAATCAATTAAACATGTAAAACAGTTATAAGTTTTCCTGGTAAATAGTAAATATTAAGAAAGTGCTAGCAACTTACTATTTTTAAGACCATAACATGTGGCTGCATTATAGTAGGTGTCAGAAATGTTGAAAATAAAATGCTACCCCTCTCTTCACTGTAACTATTGAACTTCCAAGATCCAGAGCAAAGTGTACGTCCTGTTCTATGAAGTTGTTGCTAGCACATCAGAAAAGCTAGCTGCCATTGTTCTTTCACTATCTGCATAGAACATTTTTGTCTTTGTTGAAATAAGTATCACAACCCAATATTTCAGACTGTGGGATGGAGACTCAGAAAATATGGCTGAAAATACTGGGTTTGTTAAAGTCAAAACTTCAATTTCTCACATGTTAAATGAAGATAATAACAGTATTTTTTTCATAAAATTTATAAAATAAATGGATAAAAGCATGCTTTAAAGTACCAAGCGTGTTATGAATATGTATAAACACCAGTTATGTCATTATAATGACTGATCTCCTGTCATTTCAAGTCTTTGTCATCCAATGGAATTGTGGTAAATAAAATTGCCGTGAGGAATTAAGTTTCTTAGGGAATTTGAGAAATGTTGGGGAGTACTTGACCTACCACAGTTTTAGCCAGTTTTACCAAGAGTCAATTTTTCTGAAAGATTCCAGGTGGTATACAAATTATACAAGTTGAAATAGATTGCTCTGTGTCTTGGCATCCTGTGGTATGTCATAAAACAAATCCAGTTACAAATAGTGAACAATAAGAGTGTTTTTAGCTGTATGGGAAATGTGGGTAAAACCTACCTCCTAAACACCTCAAATATCTACTTTTCTTCCTTCCTACCATCCTTCCTTCTTTCCCTTTCTTTTTACTCTCCTTCCTTCCTTCTTTCCCTCCTTTCTTCTCTCCTTTTCTTCCCTTCTTTTTCCTTTCTTCTTGATTTTATTTGTTTCAACATGAACACCTAGAAGACTATGCAGTACATTATATCTTCAAAATAAAGTACTTCGTAGGGGGTAATTTTTAATAACAAGTTATGTTACTTCAAAATACAGAAAATATCAGACCCTATACTCTAATAAGGTTAAATAAAAATTTAAGTTTTTTTTTAAATCCAACTAAATGAGCATGACTTCTCAAATGATTACTGAGTAATAAAGACGGAATATATCTACTATCAATTTTATTACATAAAATGGAATGTGTATTTTCACTTTAATGGTTTAGGATTTTTAAAAATTTAAGGGTAATGGCAAGATGGTCTTTAAGTTTTTTCACTGCTACTATATGTCTGTTCATCCCATTCCCCAGACTAAAGAAAATAAATTAATGCCAGTCAGAATGCACAAAATATTGTTTAATTTGCCTTATTTGTCTATGTGTGTTGTAGAGCTTTTTGGAAACAATAAATTACTCTCTTTGTACATCTCTCAGCATTTGAAAAAACTGAAACATACATGGTTTAAGCTCAATCTTTACAATTTCTAACTTATATTACCCTGTGTCTCTATCCTGGATTAATTTTATATGAAAAATTATTCAGTTTTGTCATTTTTAAGTTCCATCATTCTTTTCAGTACTCAGTATATTTCTAGTTTGATTTTTTTTATTTACCATTAATTATCTGTTCTCAAATGTTTGTATGATAAAGTCTCTTGGTGTCCCAGGAGAGAGTAAATTATAAAGTTAGATTGTGAGATGTCTGAGTCTTTGGTCAATGTTGGTTGGATAAGAGCTTCTCATATTCCTTAAGAGAGGAAACTGATATCACATTGCACATCAGTAACATTTTTTTTTCCTCTAAGAGACTGGCAAACAGCCAGTGAAACACTCAGTGGAGTTTTCTATTGATTGTCCTGTGGCTTGCAGGAGAGTATATATTTCTGTGTCTGAGGCAGTATGATTCTATTGTTGGAGAAGGGTAAATCTGTAGACTAATAAATATAAAGATGAGAATTTTTTTTTCAGAATTGAAGTGATGTAATCATGGTTTTTATATCTTAGGCAAGAAGAAAGAATTTGGTACAAGTTGGGGCTGATGTTTACTACATGGATATCACATGGTTCTATATCCTTTATTAAAGAAGATGCTTTTTAAGGGCAGCCCATTACAATTATTTGACTAATGTTCTGTACTTTAGGTCATATATTATATAATATCAGCTGCTTGGGGAGG
Source organism: Nyctereutes procyonoides (assembly GCF_905146905.1). Classification (NCBI taxonomy): domain Eukaryota; kingdom Metazoa; phylum Chordata; class Mammalia; order Carnivora; family Canidae; genus Nyctereutes; species Nyctereutes procyonoides. Next base: position 22,744,631 of record NW_026575121.1, read on the forward strand.
GTGGACTTATCTGGCATGAAGCTTCAATGTTTCTAATTATTTGAAGCTTCCTCAAGCCTCTTTGCTTTTGAGCATACTTCCTCCACTCCCTGGGTTGTTCTACCTGTGGTTTTAACAAGACAAAACTTATTCTTTATTACTGACTTCAAACTATATTTTTGCAATTTAACTTATAAGGTGGAAAAGTGACAAAACATATTAGTATACTCAAGAATAAATAATGTTTAATAAATAAGTAGAAATTTCAGAAAAAAATTTATATAAGAATGTGAAAGTGTTTTATATGAAGTTATGAACACTTAGATAAAAAGAAAGTAATTCTCTGGTTCTTTTTTTTTAAGATTTTATTTATTCATGAGAGACACACAGAGAGAGAAAGGCAGAGACATAGGCAGAGGGAGAAGTAGGCTCCATGCAGGGAGCCTGAGGTGGGACTGGATCCCAGGTCTCCAAAATCACGCCCTGTACTGAAGGCGGTGTTACACCACTGAGCCACGGGGGCTGCCCAATTCTCTGGTTCTTTATGGAAGATTAATCACAGAAGCATAATTTTTTTGTGTGTATAGTTGTGAGAAAAGTCAATAAGCATTAGGGTTATCTCTAAAGAAGAAACATGTAGGTAAGAATCGGGATAACTTAAGAAGTTACTCCTACTCTTCAGAAAATAACACATTAACAATATGAGAATTTGAATGTTCAAGTGCTCAGAATCTTGTAGGTGGTAGTCTGGTGACAGAATTTAAACCTTCACTATCCCAGATGAAAACGGGTCAATATGTGGTAGGACTAAAAGAGGACATAAAAAAGGGAGGATCTATTTTGTACACATTTATAAGTTCAGGCAAATGTTTTTAATGCATTTGGAATTCACAGATCTCCAGTGACATCAGCCAGTATGGTTGAAAAATCAAATCAGGGGGATCCCTGGGTGGCGCAGCGGTTTGGCGCCTGCTTTTGGCCCAGGGCGCGATCCTGGAGACGCAGGATCGAATCCCACGTCGGGGTCCCGGTGCATGGAGCCTGCTTCTCCCTCTGCCTGTGTCTCTGCCTCTCTGTCTCTCTCTCTCTCTCTCTCTCTCTCTCTCTCTTTCTCTATGCCTATCATAAATAAATAAAAATTTAAAAAAATCAAATCATATGTAAAAATATTCATAACTGTCCTCATAATTAGTCAACATTGCTGCATGGGGAAACATGGAATGGGAAAAATTAGAAATCCCCCTCCTCGAGTCCTATATAAGTCTATTTGTTGTTGGAAGCCACAAGGCTGTCAGAAACTTGTACAGAACAGGGCTGGGTCAAAGACAGGATAGGATGGAAGGAGCATCACATGCTATGCTTCCCATCTCCTTTAAAACATATTCCTTATTCTGTGGCAGCACTTATGTGGTCAGAGCAAATCTGTCACTTGATTAATCAATAAAAACAGTTCTCTGAATTTCTTATAAGCACTACAGTAAGCAAGAGAAACTGAAAAATATTTTAAAGCAAGAAGTCCTCCATTAAACAGTAATGAAAAAAATTATGAGAATTAAATTTATTACACTCAAATACTGATTGTAGTTTTCTCCTAAAAGCAAAAACAAAAACAGAACAAAACAAAAAAGAACAAAACACTCCCTCAAAACCCAGAAACAAAAGACCACAAATTATTATTTTCATATTAAAAAAAAGCAGGAGTCTCTAGAATCTTCATTTATGTGACTGTAAATGCTTGGAAAATGGGTATGATAACACATCAGCAGGACCACAGCTTTAGGTTAATGTCAATTCAGAAAGGTATTTTTCCCCCTGTAGTGTGGGAATAAATAAAAAGCATTACACTATACAGATATGTAAGAAGACCAAGAGCTTTACTGAAATTATATCTTGGAAGTCCATTAAAATTGAAGTCCATTGATAAAATTAAGCTCAGAGAAGTTATAAATGTGTTTGTTCAAAAGAAAAAACAACAACCAGGTATCTCAGATATGTGCCTTTTTTTGTTTGCTTTCCAAGGAAAAGACTTTTTAACCCCTATCAACTTCTAGCTTCATCCTCCAAGGTAAAGTTTTATTCTGAAGCAAGTTAGGACTAAAATATAATATTTTCTTAAGGGCATATTACCGTAACGACTCTTAGTGACTTTAAAGTGTCTTAATGACTTCTGAAAAACATTTAAGAAAATGAACCATCATGGATAGATTATAAATTTTTAATGTTTGTACTTTCAATTATATTAAAAAGATGCACTATATTATTAGGCTGGCACTTTGTCACATTTATTCAACAGATAGTGTGAATATATAGTTATAATAACCAAAACTGAGTATAAAAATCATTCAGAGATATATGAAGAAGTGGTCTGTAACTGTAAGGCTCTGTTAGCGGAGACCAGCATGATGGTGGTAAGTAGTGATTATAGCTCATATTCCACCGCTGTCTCTACTGCAACCTTCTCTCAGCAATTAAGTGCTCCTTTTCTGTCTAGACACATTAAAAAGGACTTTAAGTTGCTCCAAGGTCATTTTCAGACTTCTGCACAAATTCAATTGAACTAATTTTGAGCAGGACAATACAAATTTTGGACTTTATTATTTTCGTGAAAATTAAATTTTATACCTCTTGTTAGATAATTGTCAAAACAAATCAAGCCTCCTTTTACTGTGTGTACAGTTATTTTTACTTCTCCTCCTTGCCTACTTCTACATTATCATAGCATATTAGTTACAACTGTTTACGATATCTTATTTAGATAAAAGGGAAAGGTTAAAAATAATGGAATTCCTTTTTGTAAACTTAGGTATTTTTTAATAAACACAAATTATATCTGAGTTTTTACACCTCTCACTTATAAGGCATTAGCTTTAAAGCCCTAAGAAAACTTTATAGTACTTTTATTTAGCATACTTCTGATTGAACATTTTAATAGATTAAGAACTTTTGTCTAAAGAAAGAAACACATATTTTTGAAACACATTTCAACTCCTATTTAATACTGGAGTTTAGATTAGACACCTTAGAAAGCTATTTTAAAATCTATTGGGAAATTCTACATCAGAAACTCAAAATAGTGCATATACAAAGGATACTCGATATGAGTATTTTTGGATATCAGGGTGATCTGGCTTAAACATCTGTTACTCCACTGATTGCCAGGTTGCTTTGGCCAATCTGGCTGGCTAGGCAGGCATCCCCTTCTTGCCTCACTGCTCCCTGCATATCCCTCCTATAGCTCTGTGCTAGGTTGAAGAGGACTACCTTTCCAAATAGAGGGGGACTGTTCTGTCAAGGGTGTAGGAGTAGCTATCTTCTGCTAGAACTTCCAAACAAGATCGCAGTATGAGAATTTTACTTTATTCTAATATCTTAAGAATTGCATGATATTAAAGTAGTACAAAATAATATTAAAGCCTAAGATTTGAATAAAATTACAAAGACTAGAGAAAAATATTTCTAGGCTGCAAAAGGAAATGATAACTGCCATGTGGTTTATCAAGACTAATAATTAACACTGAGTGACATTTGGTATTCTAACACTTGCCTCTCAAAATAAACTGATTATAATGCATATTTTACTTAATTAAACAATTAGTGCAGTGAAGAAGAAAAAAAAAACTACAGTATGCAGGTGATTTCTTGCTTACATAGCTTTTAGCTTCTTCCAAAAATGAAATTATATGTGATCATGTTATTGTCTTGGACAAGTTCTGCTTTTATAATAACAATGTTAACACCAAAGTGGGTCCTTTTTATTGGAAATCCCAATCAGTTATCTTTAAGTTTAAACAAAAGATTTTCCTAACTTATTTTTAAAGGATTTTATGCTAAAAATAACTTATGTGAGCTATATTATTATTAGACATAAAACATCCACTGCCTTGCTAATAGCTGAAACTAATGTTTTCATAGAGAAGGATGGAATATTGAGTTGAGAGATTAGGGACCTACATTCTACTGCCATTCCTATCACTTGTTAATTATGTCATATTGGATAAACTGCTTCACCTTTCACTGGCTTTCAGTTTTCTTATAAATAAAGGAAATCACACTAAGTCATCTCCAATATATTTCCAACTCCTTCATTTAAGTTTGGAATTATGTAACCCTGACAAATTTTCAAATATGCAAGCAAATATTTAACTCCATTTAGTCATTGATGACTCGCATAACCTATTTGTTATGTTGGATCTGATAGCAATTATTTGCATCCCGTTTTATGTGAAATGTGCGAATTGCTATTTGAATAAAGGCTGATTTTAAAAAATCAGTAAACTCATCACAGGCTTTTAAAAATTAGTCTTATTTTATGATTATAAAAGGCAATATATTACACTTAAAAGATTTTTTAAAAAATTAGAAACTATACAAAGAAAATTAAGATAATTTCTAATTCAATGACCTAAAATAATCATTGATGACATTTGAATATTTTTCTTCTTTTTCTATCACACTTTTATTCAACAAATAATTATTGGATACTCTGTTGATGTTTTTGTCTTTTTCTTTATTCCTTTAAAGTCTTATTGCTTTTCCTATTTGTGTCTGTGTACATGTGTACCACAAGATTTCATTCTTTTATGACTGAATAGTATTCATTCAACTTTGTGTGTGTGTGTACCACAATTTCTTTTTTCATAACCTGGCTATCATAAATAATGCTGCAGTGAATATCGGGGTGAATATCTTTTTGAATTAGGGCTTTTGTTTCCTTTAGATGAATATCCAGAAGTGAAACTACTGGATCCTATGGTACTTCTATTTTCAATATTTTGAGGAACCTCCATATTGTTTTCCATAGCAGCTCTACCAATTTACATTCCCACCAACTCTCCGCAAAGATTCCAGTTTCTCCTTACTAATGCTTACTTCATAACAGTCTTTTTGATAATGGCTATTCTAACAAGTGTGGGCTTGTATATTATTTATATAGTATATCATTTATATAGTAATAAAATCCAAGTTGTTGGCTTCTTTTTTTTGCTATTGAGTTGCAGGAGTTTATGCAGAAAATTTTAGTTTAATGTAGTGTGACTTGCTATCTTACTTTTGTTGCTTTTACTTTTGGTGTTAGATTAAAAAAATCATCATGAAAACCTATGTTAAGGAGATTATTACCTATTGTTCTTCTAGGAGTTTTATGTTTTCAGGTCCTACACTCAAGTCTTTCATCAATTTTGAGTTAATTTTTGTGTATGGTATAAAATAGTGGTCCAGTTTTATTCTTTTGCATGTGGCTGTCTGATTTCTCACATCATTTATTGAGAATACCGTTTTTTCCCCACTGTGTATTCTTGGCTACTTTGTCATAAATTAATTGACCATATATGAATGGGTTTATTTCTGAGCTCTCTATTCTGTCCTATTCATCTACCTGTCTGTTTTTATGCCAATATTGTGGCATAAATTTTTTTAATTACTATACTTTTTAAAAAGATTTATTTAGTTGGGAAAGAGAGAATGTACATGAATAGGAGAAGGGGCAGGGGGAGAGAGAGAATCTCAAGTAGACTCCCTGCTGACCACAGAGACTGACATAGGGCTTGATCTCATGGCCCTGAGATCATGATCCGAGCCAAAAGTGTTGGATGCTTAACCAACTGATCCACCCAGATGCTCCCTAATTACAACAGATTTAATTTTAATTACCGAAGCTTTATAATACTTTTATGTTTTAATTTTAATTACTATAGCTTTATAATATAGTTTGAAATAAGGGAGAAAAGCATCTAGCTTTATTCTTCTTTCTCAAGATGGCTCTGGCAATAAATTAAATTTTTGATACTTTATTGAATGCTATCGTATATGTCAGTATATTCCATGGGCCATGTCTTTATCTTAATAAATATGGGAATAGGTAAAATAAATTATCTTAATTTATATTAAAGAGAACTAAAATAAGATGTATTCATTATAATCAGTATACATCAATTTTAAAAGGATTTGGAAATTAATAATAGTTATCATCTTGTTATGAATATTATATATATTTTGAAACTGGCCATGATTCCCTAAGGGATCTTGTATCAACTAAGTAAAGAAGAACACCACTTTAAAAGTTACTTAATCTTTCTGAAGGTAGAAATAATCTATAGTTCAAAAAACAAAAATGATCTATCTGTTTAAAGAGCATGGCCCATGTGCTCCAAAAAAGTCCCACCTTTTTTTAAATGGCTGGACTTCCCTGAAATATAGTATGATAGTTAGTCCAAGAATAGAGAAAGTGAAGTTTCTTTTAAGGATTCTTAAGCATAGTCCTCAAGAGGTTGAATTTTAAAGTAAGTTGTATTCTTTCTCTACTCTCAGCATGACCTCAGAGACAGTTAAAGTGCTTTAAAGTTTTAACTTTGTTAAAGAGACTTAGAAGTTTAAAATAGTCCAACAGGAAGCCTGGAAGTGGGTGGGTAAATGGAGTATTTTCAGGGTTGGGCTAACTTTGAAGCAATACATGAATGGTATTAAAACCCAGTATCAAAGACTCCGTCTGTAGATCAGTAAAAATTAAGACAAACTTCAAATCTTTTGATTATTAAGACAAATAGTGCAATTCATTACAATCTTTTATTACCACCAAACCAAATAATTAGCTTCAATCATCTTGCCAGTGTTACTTGAATATATACAGTGTAATTTTCACAAAGATAGATAAGATTGGTTACTTAACATACAGTTTGTCTTTCTCTTAAATGATGTTGGGATATGGCTATAAAGTTTAGAATGTCCTTAGGGTGTTATGCTTTTATAATCAATTTACTAGCTTAAAATACTTCTAGATAAGGTAATACTGATTCTAAGGGAACCAGAATTTTTCTTTTACTGTTAAATGTATTTTAAGGGCGTCTGTGAAGTGGCACCAACAATGTTTGTTCATTTGTTTGTTTTATCTACTCGTCAATTGCATTGGAGTGTTTTTTTTTTTTATGAAGACTTTATTTATTTAAAGGACAGAGAGAGAGAGAGAGAGAGAGAGAGAGAGAGAGAGGAGAAGGGGCAGAGCAAGAGAGGCTCCTATGCAGACTCTGTCCCCAGGGTGGAGACTGACACCTGGACCAGGACCAGGTGAGATCAAGACCAGAGCTTAAATCAAGAGTTGGAAGCTTAACTGTCCTGCACTGAAGTGTTTCTTGCGGAGTTTAGAACTGTGAAAACAGAGATTAGAAATGCAATAATAGGGATCCCTGGATGGCTCAGCAGTGTAGCACTGCCTTCAGCCCAGGGCGGGATCCTGGAGATGCGGGATCCAGTCCCACATCGGGCTCCCTGCATGGAGCCTGCTTCTCCCTCTGCTTGTGTCTTTGCCTCTCTCTCTCTCTCTGTGTCTCTCGTGAATAAATAAATAAAATCTTTAAAAAAAAGAAATACAATAATAGCAGGATTTTAAGTTAAAAACATGAAAAATAACATGCATCCTGTTAGAAAAGTAGGACATTGTTAATTAATTGAATCTCTTCATTTGGTACCTATTTTAAAAATTAATGCCTTAGAGCATAGTTTATCTGGATTTTTCAATCTGCAATACAACAAAGCTAAAGTGCAACTGACATTTATCTTATGTGATTTCAACACATTTTCCTCCTATTTTTCTTGTGGTTAAGTAAAATTAAACTTCCAGGTAAGTTAACATAGAAACTATTAAGATTTTTCTTTATCATTTGAGATAACTGATATGTAGACTTTAAATGGTGAATCCAGGCATTCTTCTTAAATTCAATCTCATTGATTTCCAATGAACTTCCTCAGCATATTAAGATTATTTTGAATTCTACATAGTTATATCACAACCATGTATATCTATTAATTACACAAATATGTGTTTTCATATTCACCCAAATCACTAAAGAATATACTAAACAAGTTACACAGTTCATAATACAATTTCACAGACACACGTTCATCATCTCCCTTCTTTACTCTTTGCTTCTTTTCAATGAACTAATAATTGTAAAAGATTTATGAGGAACTAATTACAGTCTATTTTCACTATTTACCATAATCATGTATTATGAAGTCAGTCACAGGGACACTGAATTAGCAAATGAGAGTTCACTGTCCTTAGGGAAAATATAAGATTAGTTTTCCTCTGAGCTTCTGGTCATAATATTTCCAATGACCAATAAATATATGACCTCATTTTATGTGTGTTTCTGTTTAACACCTTGTTTAGGACACTGTTTAGCAGTTTGACATCTTGTTTAGTAGTGTTGTTCGCTCAGTAACAATGAATTCACTGCCAACAGCACTATAATTCATGCCTGAAGGAAGATTACCTAACACAGGCATTTTCTCCATAAGCCTCCATAACAGACTAATTGCATTTAGGAACCCTAGACAACACTCACTTGGAGGCAGTTTCAAACAGGAAAAAAAAAATCATGAAGAAAAGAGCACAAAAATGCAAAAAACATTGTGCTGTAGTCTCTGAAAATGACACTTATTTACAATAGGAGAATTAAACAAGCAGACAGAGAACAACCATGTTAATCTCATGATGAGGGGTGCCTTGAGTGACTCATATTTTTTGCTGTTCTGTGTATGCACATGTTCACGAATTAACTGTATTGATTTTGGAGCTACAAATAACTTTTAGCAAGTAGATGAATTTACAAATATAAAATCTGCAAACAATGAGGAGCAATGGGACATGTTAGGTATCATTCTTATGGGTTTCAACATGAGGTCAAGTAAAACCTGGTCCATTTCTTCAGATATCTTTAATCTTTGAGGATACTGGAAATCTCAGTCATCACAAATATTTGTAACTTATTTCCTTCTCTCTTTACTCAATCATCACAAATATTTGTAACTTATTTCCTTCTCTCTTTACTCAAATATTTATTAAGAAGGGAGTATGTTGGGACACCTGGATGGCTCAGTGGGTGAGTATTTGCCTTTGGCTCAGGTGGTGATCCCAGGGTCCTAGGATTGAGTCCTACACATCAGGTTCCCCGCAGGGAGCCTACACTTCCTCTGCCTATGTCTCTGCCTCTCTCTGTGTCTCTCGTGAATAAATAGATAAAAACTTAAAAAAAAGAGTATGTTAATCACTTTGCTATTTGTTGAGTATATAGCAAGATTCAAAGAATAAGATGTAGTCTGGTCCCTAAGGAGATCCCAATGAAGGATATGGGCTAGTGAAAATATTAGTAGTATGATGCTCTGAGCTGGAAAGCTCAAGTTGCAATTGGGACGCATGGAGGAGGCACTGTGTGTTACTTATTTACAGGTTAGTAATAATGTTTTGGTAGACATGACCTTAAAGCTGAAACTCGAAGAAATGTGATTTTTAAAAAATTAAAAAAAAATCACTAGTAGAAACTGAATAGGCATAATAAAGTAAATAAAAATATACACCCAAAGTCTTGGAGTTGATAGAAATTTAAAGTAGTTTGGTATACCAACTGGCAGTGAGAAATGAGGGAAGTTAATGTAAAGGAATTATTCTTACATGGAAAAGAAATGGTAAAGAAGAAGTGGTGAAATATATTTATCTAGAAATGTAAGCAGATACCAAATGATGAAAGGCATTAATATCAGTTAATTTAAGAAGTTGTCTATTCTTCCTGAGGGCAATGAAAACAATAAATTTAAAAGGAGCATAATAGGAATTAATTTTTATCATGATAGTCTGGCTCCAGATATGAGATTCATCAGGGATGTGAGGCAGAGTTCTGATAAGCAAGGAGATCTGTAACAGACATTTCAATAATTCTAGTGGGAGATGAGGTGATATGACCTGATATAGGATAGAAACAATGAAGATTGAGACCAATGGATTAAGTTAAAAGATATTTAGGAGTGCTTGGGTAGCTCAGTCGGTTAAATGTCTGCCTTTGGCTCAGGTCATGATCCCAGGGTCTTGAGATGGATCAAGCCCCAAACAAGGCTCCCTGCTCCATAGGGAGCCTGCTTCTCTCTCTCTCTCTCTACTTGTTACTCCCCTGCTTATGCTCTCTCTCCCTCTCTCATGAATAAATAAAATATTAAAAAAAGATATTTAGAAGTTGGAATCAACTGGAGTTGGTGATTACTTGGTTGGGGGTAGTGGTTGTTGGAAGAGGCATTCTACATTGGCCCAAGGACTAGGTTTGCAGAAAGCAATCTTTATGGATGAGAGAGCATCTTCCCACAGAAAAAAAAGGAGGATTGCTTATTATCACTATTAAGCTCAGTTTTCTTCTCTTTTCACACAATCCACTGAGTATGCATGTATCAATCTAGAGTGATTTATATTGCCCCATAGAATTTGGAGGGTTTTAGAGAACTGGTGTTAACACTAGAAATTCTAGCTACTTCTTTTGTCTTGAGTAATAAAATCCTTTGTCTCTAACTCCATAACCACACATCTTCTGCCAATATCCATTAAACAGTAAGAGACTGATATGTTAGCTTGCAAATAAGGTAAATTCCAACACCATTCAGAGTTCCTGACAGTGGTTAAATAATTCCATGGTTTCTGACTTGTATAACTCAAAATCATTGGGATAGAAGATATAAAATATGAATTTCAGAGAAAAGGAGAGAAGATCTGTTTTAGAAATGCTGAACTGAAATTATCTAAAACACACACAAGAAGAGAAATCCAGTAAATAATGGGATATGTTGATTTGGAGACAAGAAGATAAATAAATACTAAGAATTTTCAGATTATAATTTAATTAATAAAAGAATATGAGAAGTACCAGACTGAATGTCTAGACTGAGTAAAAACAGTTTATACAAGATGATGTAGAATCATACATACATTTAAGGGATGGTTTGGAATTTGGAGCTACTAGAAGGCAGGCCATGAAATGGTTTAAAAAGAAAGTAGTCTAATGAGTTTAAAGCTGAGATATCAAATGAGCTTTGTATTTGACAACAAGGCTTTTTATTTTTTAGTTCCAAGTTTTTATTTAAATTCCCATTAGTTAACATACATTATATAATATCAATTTCAAATGTCAAATTTAGTGATTCATCACTTACATACAACACCCAGTGCTCACAAATGGCCTCCTTAATACACATTGCTCATTTAACCAGCCCCCTGTCCACTCCCCTCCAGGAAGCCTCAGTTTGCTGTCTGTAGTTAAGAGTCTGCTTTATGGTTTGCCTCTCTCTTTCTTCCCCCCCTCATGTTCACCTGTTCACCTGTTTTTCTCCTTAAATCCACATATGAATGAAATCATATGGTATTTGTCTTTCTCTGATTTCATTAGCATAATACATTGTAGCTCCATCCACATTGTTGCGAATGGCAAGATTTCATTCTTTTTGATGGCTAATATTCCAGTGTATATATATGCCACCTCTTCTTTATTCATTAGTCAATGGGAATTTGTGCTCTTTCCATAATTTGGCTATTGCTGATTATGCTGTTAGAAACATCAGGTTGCATGTATCCCTTTGAATTAGTCTTTTTACACCCTCTGGGTAAATACCTAGTAGTGCAATTGCTGGATTGTATGGTAGTTATATTTTTAACTTCCTTGAGGACCCCCCATACTGTTTCCCAGAGTGGCTGCACCAGTTTGCATTCCCACCAACAGTGTAAGAGGGTTCCCTTCTTCCCACATCCTTAACAACATCTACAACAGGAAGGCACTGGTAACTTGATAATGTAACTAGTTTTTATAGATTTGATGGAAGTAAAAACTAAAATATAATAGTTTATGCAAAGAATAAATTGTAGGAACAAGATATTAAAAAGAAAAAGAGATGATGGTGGAAAAGAATATAGGAGGAAAAGGAATATATTTCTTAAAATGGGAAATATTTTAGTGTATTTGAGTTTTGGGGGTTTTTTGAGGGGGAGGGGTTTAGGAGGTGAAAGATAGCAAAATTTATTAAGAAATGCTTCTGAAAAATGGCAGGAGAACTATTAGCTTTTAAATAATCTTTATTATCATATACCAATGAAGTGGGAAAAGGTAAATAAAGAAAAGTGTGTGCTGTAGCAAAAAAAGGAAGGAGGCACTCTGTTGCCTTCTATTTTCTCAGTGCTGTGAAGACTTCTTCAGAGAGAGAAAAAACGAGCAGTCAGAAGTGTGAGACTATGGATAAAATTTAAAGGAGCTGCTATTTATAACTGCCTGAACATGGAAGAGTTGAGTACTTTGAGAGGATAGCTGATGTTGAAGACCATGAATTAACACAGGAAGCTGTCTTTGAGATTTTGTGTTGATATTTCTAGGGTAGTCCTCAGCACTGTAGTAGGGAGATTCTAAAGTGTATATTAGAGATGATGGACCGTTCAACTGATGGGGTGGAAGGGCTTTTCATTAACTGGTGAGATAGAAAAACAATAAAACTGCATACTCGAATATAATGGCAAAAGAAGGATGCCAGTAAAAAAGGAAGAAGAGAAAGCCAAAGAGGAAAAAAAAAAGAAGAAGAATAGGCTTGGATATTTTAAGGAGGGAGAGAAAATTACTAGGGGGAGTAATTTAAGGAGGAATTTAGATGATAAATTTTGTCATGGATTGAGATATTTAATCATGGAGTCCATAGGAAGTAGTTCTTTTTTTCTTTTTTTTTCATATGAAGTATGAAACTATTAAACAAAATTTACTGAGCTCCTCTTATATTCTGAGAACCGTCCTTGTGTGTTAAAGATATTCTAGTGTAAGGAAAAGCTAAAACTCCTACTGTCCTGGACCGTATATTACAAAGAGGAAAAAAACACAATTTCATTTAGTGAATATGCCTCCACGTATTTTTCATTGTGTGTCTCTAATTTATATTGGCTTTTTAAAAGATTTTATTTATTTATTCAGAAGAGACACAGAGAGAGAGGCAGAGATATAGGCAGAGGGAGAAGCAAGCTCCCCAAGAAGAGCCTGATGCGGGACTCCATCCTAGGAACCCGGGATCATGACCTGAGCCAAAGGCAGACACTCAACCACTGAGCCACTCAGAAACCTGGTTTTCTTTTCTTTAAAGTATTATATTACATGCTTTCTTTTCTCCATTCTGCTTTACCCCTTTAACAGTCTCTTGTGCATATCTAGATCTAATTTATCATTTTAAAGCCATAAGGTTATGGTGTGAAAAACACATAAATCTCTTCTTGTCTTTGTCCATATTTTTATTTGTCATTTTTCTTAGCGATTCATTTATATACATATATATATATATATATAATACTTATATGATGCAATTATATATAATTCAGAGTACATTTTGATCTAATAATTTTTCTATAATATATTGGCATTTCAAAACATGTTACTTATATTTTAACTTCCTATAATGGGTCTCTGAAGAAACACCATCTTTTTTTTTAAAGGTTTTATTTATTTATTCATGAAAGACACACAGAGAGAGAGAGAGGCAGAGATACAGGCAGAGGGAGAAGCAGGCTCCATACAAGGAGCCCGATATGGGACTTGATCCCAGGATCACACCCTGAACCGGAGGCAGGCGCTAAACCACTGAGCCACCCAGGGATTCCCCTGAAGAAGCACCATCTTATAAGAGTAACTTTTATAAAAAACATTTAGTGTACATGTTTAAAATATTAAGTGTCCCCTATCTTCATAGTTATTCAGATACAATTTTGATAGGATGATTTATTTGGTGAATCAAATCTAAAAGTGTTTCATAAAAGGTATCATCTGAAATCCTACCATACAAATGATAACCACAAAAATAACTTAGGTTATGCATTTTAATTAAAGAATATACCTACAGGGATGCCTTGGTGGCCCAGTGGTTGAGTGTCTGCCTTTACACTTAAATAAGGAGAAACTGTCATTTGTGTTATCAGAAGTCATCATTACTTCTCCAGTAGATCTGCTGATTTGTTGTGTGATGACCATAATTCATAAGGGCAATGATCTTCTCTATCTTGTTCACTAACATATCCTCAGTGCCCACACCAGTAGCTTGCTTACAGTAGACAAAACAGTAAGAATTTGGATGAGTAAATTTAACTTGTATTTTTTGCTTTTAATATTTTCTTAATAGAAACATGTAAGTACATACAATACCATATGAAAGTTCACATATAGTCTGGTTTAGAATGTCACATATAGTCCAGCTACTAATGGCAAAGTTCTCACAACACATAAAACATATATTATTATGAACTTTTTAAAAAGCTGCTAATAGAATATTTGCAGTTCTTTTGCTCTTTTGGCTACTAAGATGTTTACTGGAGGCTTCCTCCTTTATATATATATATATATATATATATATATATATATATATATATATAATTTTATACAGCTAAACTTTGTCATTTTAGAAAATGAAAGAAAGCACAATACTCTTTGATTGTTAAAAATCTCTCATTTAGAAAGTGCAACAAGGGTTCCGTGTCTAAGAAAAGATTTAAGGTATCCCACACCTCAAGATATTTAACCACCATCTCATCTGGTATATTTTATATCCACATTTTATTGTTGTGTTTATTGTTGTGTAATTTATGGCAAGACCTTAGAGAAGCAATCGTGTCCTTGAATATACTATGTTTTTCTTACTACACAGAGAACACATAATAATCATACCATAGCAATTTTAATAAAATAAATAAGAATTCATATTTCTACCCTATTCATCGTTACTAGGAAAATTTTGTGATGGAAAATGTTTATTAGCAAAGTTTCTCTCTTTCAAAATCTCAAAGCAATTATAGAGAGCTTTCTATCTACATTTTTTTCCACATAATTTAATAGTAATCTAAATAATTATCATGTCAATGTAAAGAGGGATAATGACAAAAATTACAATTAATATTTTTAAAAATGTATTACCTTGCCCATTCATTTAAATTCTATCACCTAAAGTTTTCAAACAAGAAAATAAATTTTTCCTATCACTTTTTGTTAATCAATATACTTGTGCTGGCAAAAGAGTAAGAATTTAAATAATTATCTGTATAAATCAGGTAAAAATCGGTTTTTAGAAGCAAACAATGATTTTCTATCAAGGTTAATGTTCATGTTTCTATTGGTAGCAATGATCTGTCAAGCACAAAGTAAAATGGAAGGTAAGTGGCATCTAGAAGATTACATGATATCCAAGAATACTGTATTATTAATTACCCAATTAAATAGAAAACATACATGGCTAAGATAATTATGCAGATAATTCTAGAGCAAATTGCCTCTAATCTTGAGGAAAAAAATATGCTTCCAAGATGAAAAATTTCTAAGTAAATTATCATATTGATAAAACTCATTGGTCTTGGTCAATTTTCTGTATTAGTTTTCCAAGGTAGTCAGCACTTTGGAATTTTCTGTCCTTTATTTTACTTCATTTGAACTGCTAATTGAAAAGTTAATGGACAATGAAATTGCCAAAGGGTAGATGCTATATAGAATTAAAAAAAGGCAAATATATAGATTTTTTTCCTTTATGAAAAGGACAGCCTACAGTCAATCAAAGCAAATGAATGGATCATCCTACAGTGGCAATTCTAGTTTATTAGGAAAAAAACCTTTCCAGGTAAGGTCATGTGGTCATTGTTTTTTGTTTTTTTTTTTTTTAGGAATTTTTACGTCTATTTATTTTTAAAATTTTTAATTCAGTGAGAGAATGTTTAGATATTGTTGAAGTACAATCTGAAGATTATGAAAAGCTGTAGAAAATTAGGAAATGGCCAAAGACAGAAAATACTGAAGTAGAGAAAAACACTGATCTTAGCAATGGCAGACCAATAGGTAATACTCCATTAATCATAGGCCAATGATTATTAATTATTGACATGATTTCTCAATAAACTGCTTTAACAGAGAGATTGTGAAATGTTATTTGGAATGTGAATAGTTTACTGATTAGAAGGAATATGACAGTGTCTGACATATAGAAAGTACACAGTAAATAATTTTTATTTGCTCTAAACTTAAATAAGGAAATTTATTCTGGCTAACTTTGCATTTTATGGATAATTCAGAGCTAAAACCTACTGTTTTTAATAGATATGGGCTTTAAGCATAGATACTTCTGGTATGTGTTTATGGCACCGTTTTATTAAATAATTTCTTGGGTACAACATAGAGGGACATACTTATCAAGCCTGAAGATACAAAAAACAATTGGACATAAAAATTAGGCTATCCCAAAGTCCTGAATGATTGAGTACAAATAAAGACTGAAAATTATATGTAGCAAAAAATATAGACTATTTTTTTTTAAGATTTTATTCATCCTTTCATGAGAGACAGAGAGAGAGAGAGACATAGGCAGAGGGAGAAACAGGCTCCTCACAGGGACCCTGATGCAGGAGTTGATCCTGGAACCCTGGGATCAGGCCCTGAGCCAAAGACAGATGCTCAACCGCTGAGCCAGCCAGGAATCCCATAGACTAGTTTTGATTTCTACCTATAAATTACCTAGTAGCACACAGGAAAATTTGCTCATGAACAAGGAATAAGTAATACAGTACAAATGTCATTAAAAGTGAAACTAAGTAAAGTCTTTAAATGTATTCTAGTGTTTAGAGACTTTAGAGATTACAAGGTAAAGGTCCAGCTATGTTTTGTGTTTGTTAGAAAACATATGAAATGCTCTGTCCAGTTTGGGCCATACCATTTTATAGCACCCTTGACATTCAAAATGCATTTAAAGGAGGGTGAATAAATCATATGATGACTAGATATTGTCACATGGGGAATCGGGGAAGTGGAACATTTATCTCACAGAATATTTACAGAAGAAATATTTCGAACAATACAATATGTGTTATATGGAAGTAAATGTATAATTACTCTAGGGTTTATTAGAGGGGCAAAGCAGAGATTAAGTGATAAAAGTTATAAACATTGTACTCATACAGGGAATATAAGAAATAGTGAAAGAGATTATAAGAGAAAGGAGGGAAAATGAGTGGGGAAAATTTAGAGGGTGACAAAACATGAGAGACTCCTAACTCTGGGAAATGAACAAAGGGTAGTAGAAGGGGAGGCAGACAGGGGGGATAGGGTAACTGGGTGACGGGCACTGAGGGGGGCACTTGATGGGATGAGTACTGGTATTATACTATATGTTGGCAAATCGAACTTCAATAAAAAATGAAGAAAAGTTATAGAGAGGAAAATTTTATTCATTATTTTATTTACTCATTATGGGAATGGATTTTCTAAAACTTAGTATTATACAACAGTGAAATTGCCAGTTTTTTGCATTGGCATTTTCCTTTAAGTGAATATTTCCAGGAAAAACTGGGACATTAAAGGGGATTCTCAGTTTGAGTAGGAAATGAAGTTGACAACTAAATCTCAAGTCTCAACTCTATTAAATCTTTGAGTGAAATTTTGTTGTTAATAGATTCCTTGTGCACAAGTCTTTACTAAATACTGTATTAGTGTGCAAACATTAAATATATCATTATCTTAAGTATCTGTATATATAATGTCTATCCATATGA
Source organism: Nyctereutes procyonoides (assembly GCF_905146905.1). Taxonomy (NCBI): domain Eukaryota; kingdom Metazoa; phylum Chordata; class Mammalia; order Carnivora; family Canidae; genus Nyctereutes; species Nyctereutes procyonoides. Next base: position 22,761,960 of record NW_026575121.1, read on the forward strand.
ATATGTAATTTTAGAGATGCAATTCATTTCATATTTATGATTTATTTGGATGACTCAACTCTAAACCAATATACTTAGATATTTATAATCTGTAGTTATTTGTGACATTCTTTATATTTAAACTAAGATTTCACTGTATTTGCATATCTCAAGTTGAGTCATGTGAAGAAAAAAACAATGTGTATGGGCAATCCTTCATAATTTCTTTTGAGACATCTGGATGCTCGAAGTAGAGAAGCAAACCAGAAATGCAACTTCCTATTTCTTTCATTTGTAAAGATTTACTAACTTCTCCCTGAACTTTACAAAGCATTCATTAGTAGGCTAGAATGCTCTATATATGCAGATGGTAAACTTTTGTTTTTTACTTGAACTTGATTCAAAATGAAATATGATACTTAAATCATGTTGTAGGATAGATTAAAAAAAGCATACTAAGCTGTACTTTCATTTATTTATTTTCTTTTATTTATAATTTATTTTCAATTTTTTCAGCCAAGCGCTACAGTGAGAGACATTTTTTCACGGTACATAAAATACAACTTTTAAAATTCAAGCATGCTTGAAATCAAGTTACCAAAAATTACTAAATTTTACTTTGGCTAAAAAGAAAAAAAAAATCACTTAAATTTGTATGTTAGGGGCAGTCTGGGTGGCTCAGCGGTTTGGCGCCGCCTTCAGCCTAGGGCCTGATCCTGGAGACCCGGGATGGCGTCTCACATCGGGCTCCCTGCATGGAGCCTGCTTCTCCTCTGCCTGTGTCTCTGCCTCTCTCTTTGTGTCCCTAATGAATAAATAAATAAAATCTTTTTAAAAAAATTTGTATGTTAGTTTCTTCATCTTCAATACGTATAACATCTACAACACAGGGTTTCAAGTTAACTAAAGAAAAAACTGAAATAAAGTGCTCAGCACAATGATTGTCATGGAACAGATCTTCAATAGATATTTTATAAGTGTCTTTTCTCTTTTTACTATGATTTTAATTATCTTATTCATGAATAAAGAATGATTACCTGATTTTTAAAAACTATTTTGTCTTATTTTGAGATATACTAAAGATAGACACAGTGGACTAAAGTTATTACCTATATCTAATAAAATTTCCATTTGAGAAAAATTGAAAACACTAAATTTTAAAATATTTTAAAAGCTTAGGATCTGCTAGTGTGAATTAAAGGAAAGCTTCTGGTTATTATAACACTTGGATTTGGGTTACTCAAGTAATCTGAACAAATGTAATTTTTATTGTTGTACATCCTTCATTGGATAAGATACCACTCTGTGAATCAGTAGTATGATTTATAGTTTTGTTTTTGTCTTTAACATATGTTCATAGATTCATTTAAGAAATGTGGATCAATCTCTTTCTTCTGATACACTTTCCACTTATATTCACCTGTTTGATAACTGACAAAGTTTTGACAGTGGCCTTTGCCCTTTGATAAAGCTAATTGGATAAAGAAGATAACCTTACAAAATGTAATTGGGTAGAAATTCATTGGTTCTAGAATTTAAGTTCTATCATTCATGCACCATCTCTCTTTAGAAAGGAAATTAGAAAATCTAGATTTAAACAGACATCTGCTTAGAGTAAAATGATATCTGTCAAAAACCTTTTCTTGCTTTGAGATAGCCTTTTGACTTTTCTTTGACTTAGCATGTATTCTATTTACTGTTTATATTTGTTTTCAGATCAATTATATACTTTGTTGGGATGAGGCCGAATATCTATAAACATATAATAATACAACAATTATAGCACATATCAAAGTAATGGAAATATTTTATATTGAAAAGAAAGTAAGTTTTCATTGAAAATGTTACTAGACAGAGTAGGAATATTATGCCGATTAGGACTGCTTAATATTTTAGGTCATCATGCAGTAAGTCTAGAATAGATACATTATGTATTTTTAACACAAAATTACTAGAATTTGCAAATATGCAAAGGTATATTTCAGTTTATCTGATCATTTTGAAATATGTTCCTATGCTGAAAAATTGTTTTCAACTATGATCGTATTTATATGACTTGAGTAAGCTGAAAAGCTCTCGGTGATTTTTTTTCATTGTTTATATCACTGTTAAGCATTTAATTAGATTTCTCTGTATTTTGTCCTATCTAGGTATATCCTGTGTAAAAATAATAAAAACTAGGTTATTACTAAGGGCTTTTGGTTGCAAGTGAAAGTTCTAGATATCTGAAGCAGAGATGGAATTATTTGTAAAGAGACTGGAGAGCTCTGGAATTGATGGGCCAAAAGATGTAGGTATAGAAATAAATGGTAGGGTTGTCTGGGTAGCTCAGTTGGTTAAGTGGCTGGCTCTTGGTTTGAACTCAGATCATGATCGTGGGGTGGTGATATTGAGTGCTGTGGGGCTCCTGCTCAGCAGGGAGTCTGCTTCAGGATTTTCTCCCTCCCTCTACCCCTCTGCCTGTCTGCTCTCTCTTAAATAAATAAATCTTTTAAAAAAAGAAAGAAATGAAAGAAACAGTAGGGAGAGGATAAAAAAAGGGGGGAGATAGTTAATTCTTGCAATTTTTTTTTGGATTAGATGTTGCTAGGTGCTCTATAGCCAGTGTACACTGACATCACTGCTGGCCATGCTGCTTTGGCGCAATGTCAAGTGACATCTTTTTGTCTTTCCCTACAGATTCAAATTTCAAAGCATTTGATTGGTCAAGTTTAGATCATATTCAAGGTTTAAGTCATTTTCAAGGGGAAGGAAGGTGTACCAGGTCTGTAAAGCATTGTAGAGTGGGATGTGAGGGTATATACAAAAGGACATTCTCCCAGATTAGGATGCCTGTTCATGCCCAGAGGTGTTTTATAAAGATAGATATCTATAAGTCCAAGCATTTTTATCTTCCCTCATTTAATTGTGTCTTTTAGTCTAGGAGCACATGCTTATTATGCTATAGAGAACTAGGAAACAAAATTACAAAGAAAAAGACCAAATTCATAATTTACTAACTAAACACAGCAATTAATATTATATTTTTGTTCTGGTCCTTTTCTTATTTGCAGGGACATGTTTGCATGTACATGCATACACCCATACGTACATACCTACAAGTCACATTTATTTTAAAAAATTAGTTGCCACATAGATTAAATCCTGTATCCTGTTTATGTAACTCAAGATTTTATCAAGACCAGTAAAAATTATTTTAAAACATTTTTTCTATAATGTATAACATTCAATTCAACAAATATATCACATTTACTTAAATATTATTTTAATATATAAGCTGCTGTTTTGTTGTTATATAAATAATGATAAAATAGACAACTTTTCTCAAAAATTTTATGTGCATTTTTTTTCTTAAGATAGATTTCCTCTAAGGTAAGGAAATTACCTTAAGGATAGATCTTTTAAAATTCCTTCAATATACTGATGTTTTTTTCTAAAAATATTAATTATCAGTAGTGTAGGATAATGTTATTTTCAAACTCCTATTTAATGATAACACTATCGAGACTATTTCCCTATAGAAAAAAAATAATGTAGTGTTTCACTTTGCATTTGTTTGACCATTTATGTAGTTAATGTGTTTACTTCATAAATATGTATTACATGTGTTGAGACTGTGCTAAGTATTGTGAATACATTGGTAAAAAGAGATTAAACTGATTCCTTCTCTTTTAAAGCTTATAGTATAGAGGAAGAAACTCTCATGAAGTAATTCAAAGCTAGTCTTTAAGACTTTACTTAAAGAGCTATGAAGTATAGATGATACTGTGGGATGATATATGAGCAGCAGAACCAAAGCTTAGAGAGTCACTAATGCTTCCCAGAAGAAAGGACTTCTAACCTCAGAATTCAACTATACCAAAAAAAAAAAAGAGAAAATGGAAAAAATGTATTCCAGAGAGTGGGAAATGGCATTACAAATTATAAAATTTGTAAATTACAAAAGTTTGGCAATATGAAAATAAGATATAAGGAAGCTAAAGTTATTTAAAATGATTACAATGTAGAATGTAAAGGGTGGTGGCCCAGTATGAGTCTGAAGGAATAAGTAAGAGCAAAATAATATAAAGATTCAAAATATAAATAATAAGTTAACCTAAGGATCTAAAACTTTATTCACTGAATTTATTTTTTTAAAGCAGAGAATGCCATTATAAGATCTGTAGATTAGAAAAACCATTCTTGCCACGTATCTCTAGATAGAGTTCTATGGAGATGGAAGTCGGAGACTGTGGCAATAATCTTGATGAGAGATAATGATAAAAGCAACAATAACCACCACCATAGCAACGACAACAATACCTGGAGCAGGGAAATGGAAAGAAAGAAATATTTCCAAAGATACTTTTGATAGATTTTGTATTGGGAAGTGAGAGAGAGAAAGAGAGAAGGAAGAGGGATCAAATATTATAAATAATTCAGTTCAAAACAAATAGTTTTGAATCGTCTTATCTTCAGGATACCAAAGAGGATATGTAACGTAGGCAGCTAGCATTTTTCACTCTGCTACAAATTAAACTATGTCCACACAAAATTCATATGTTGAAGTTCTAACCCCAACATGACTCTATTTAGAGACAGGTTTTAGGAAGTACTTAATGTTAAAAGAGGTCACAAAAGTAGAGTCTTAATCTGTTTGGATTAATGCGTTTAACAAGAGGAAGAGATCTCCCTCCTTCTGTGTCTCTGTCTCTCCATATGCATTCACCAAGGAAAGGCCAGGAGAGTACCCAGAAAGTAGCTATTTGCAAGCCAGAATCTTCATCAGAACTTGATCATGCAGGCACTCTGGATTTGGACTTCCAGAATTCAGAACGGTGAGATAATAAATTCCTGTGTCTAAGCCACCATATTGTGCTATGGCATCCTGAGATATAGTATGCTCTATATCTCAGAGGAGATAACTACCTGAACAAAGAGAACAGAGGCATTGCAACAGAAATACCATCATGTACCCAGATATTGTGAATAGACTTAGTCCTTGCTTTTTAAATTTTTCCTATTATGTCGGGTCATGTCTTTTTTTTCTGGTTAAGTTTTAAAGATTCTCATATCTGTGTATACCAGATTTTTGTATGTCAATAATATCAATTCTATTTTTTATTGTTTTCATTTTGTTTTGCTAACTGTGGTTGATTTTCCATGATTGTCAAAGTGACATTTATAGAGGAGAATCAGTCAACCACATAGTATTTCCAGTTTCCAAATTGTGGAAGAATTGTTTGCATTTTCTAATATCTCTATTTTGTAGTTAAAATGATTCTGCTTTGTGTAAACTTACTTATATATGTAAAAGCTTTATGAGAGATGAATGTCGGGCTATTTCTCATTGCACTAACAAAAAATTCTTCTGAGCAGTGAATTAGATGAGGTATGCTGCTTAGCAACACTCTTCCATATATACTCTGTGTTGCTTAGCAGCAAACTTTCAATAACGTGCTACCTTGAATTGGTATAATTTCTATTTTTCCTGAGTAAAGAAATATACTGCTGCTTGGATCCAGTTTCCTCAATAGCTACATTATAGAATCTGGACAGGGCAGCAAACTAATATTCCCTGTTCATTTTGGACCCTATTTTCAGAAGGCTATCTCCTCAGACAAATTTTCTTGACCTCCTGGAGGCCTGAGGGTGAGTTTGTGAATAAAAAGACTAATCTTCCTCAAAGTAACTCATATTTTATTGACCTTATCATGCATCAGAATTATTGGAGTTAGCATATGTCTGAAATCCAGATATGAAGAGAATTCTTTTATCCTAAGTTTTACTATTCTTATGTCTCCTCTTCTACATCATATAATTTTTAAAAAAAACAATTTGTTGCAGTGATGAACTATCCAATAATAACATATTATTTGGCAAGACCAGAGGTGTAAGCCATCAACTGATTTCAGTTCAGTGGTGTTTGCCTTTCTGAGTTTTTTTCTACTGTAAATTTGAATATATTTATAGTAGTTTCTTGGCCTCATTTGCATTGGAAATGTTACCAAAGAGATCAAGTGGTTTAACATCTTGATGGTGATATTATCTCCTAAAAATGCAGCATTGGGGGGCAGCCCAGGTGGCTCAGAGGTTTAGCGCCACCTTCAGTCCAGGGCCTGATCCTGTAGCTCGAGTCCCACGTGAAGCTCCCCACAGGGAGCCTGCTTCTCCCTCTGCCTGTGTCTCTGTCTGTCTGTCTGTCTGTCTCTCTCGTGAATAAATAAATAAAATCTTTTAAAAAAATGCAGCATTCGGATTTTACTATGTCTATTTAAATAAGAGCCTAGTATAAAAGAAAGCATAGAATATTAAAGGGAAGTAAATGTTCTCTAAATAAGAATAAGAGCTTAAATTAGGTGACTTGGAGAAGAAATGTGTGGGAAATATCAGAAAGGGAGACAGAACATAAAGACTCCTAAATCTGGGAAACGAACTAGGGGTGATGGAAGGGGAGGAGGGCGGGGGTGGGGGTGAATGGGTGACGGGCACTGAGGGGGCACTTGACGGGATGAGCACTGGGTGTTATTCTGTATGTTGGTAAATTGTACACCAATAAAAAATAAATTTATTATTAAAAAAATTAGGTGACTTGTAGATTGGATGCTTGACTCCATTGATTCCTCTTATTTCTCTTTAAAGCTTATCTAAAATGAGAATATTTAAAACTAGCAAAATAGACAGAATTCATAGCTTACTTAATATCTAAGAAAATCTTTTCAAAAAAAGTAATTCTCACTTATATGAGGTACCAAAAACAATCAAATTCATAGAAATACAAAGTAGAATGATGGTTGTCAGTGGGTGGGGGAGTGGGGAATGGTGAGTTGCTGTTTAATGAGTATGGAGTTTCAGTTTGGGAAGATGAAAAAAGTTCTGGAGATGGCTTGTGATAATGGTTACATAACAATGTGTATGTACTTCATGGTTAAAATGGTCAATTTTATGTTATGTATATTTTAGCATAATACAAAACTAAAAATAAATCACATATAAAAATCATACCTATATAGTGAATCAAATGAACATATATTATTTGTTCAAAAAAAAGAACAGGAAATATTTAGAATTAATAATGATTTACAACTATATTATTAAGATAATAATCTTATAGATTATAAGTATTATTATATTCATTTTTCAGATAAAGCAACAGAGATACACACAGATACTATTACTTGTTCCAAATCACAAGGTGAGGAAGTGACAAACCAGAGACTAAAGTATTTATATTCTTAGCCACTGTGCTACACTGCTCATGAAGATCATTTCAATCAAGGGTTTACTGTGTAATACTATGTAATACTATGTATCACTATATTTACATGTATTATCTACTCAGCAGAAGACTTGTTACTGTCTAACAACTGTTATATAGATATATTAACCCATTAATCCTCAAATCAATCTAGTGAGGATTTTCAATTTTGTGAAATGTAAAGGCACAAAATAGAAATGGCTCAACATGTTTTTCAAAAATAATCATGTTTGAGATGACATGATCATGTAGCTATGGCTGAGAGTTTGGGGAATTTCTAGATTAATAATTATCAGTCAAATTTTGGCTCTAATGAACCTTTATGAAAGCTTTCCATAGTCACCTATTCTACTGCTCTTCCCTCTAACCTTCTACTTCTAAGACATTAACTTATTTGCTTACAAAAATGTGTCAGTAATATACATGAACTTATTAATTTTTATATAATGCCTGTTTTCCCCACTATAATGTAAACTTGACACACAAGCAAGATTTGTTTCTGTTCCTATCCACTGTATCCTGATCTAAAGGAGTTCCTATCTGAGGAGCTCATGGAGTCTGTGAATGAATAAATAAATGAATAAATGAATATTATCACTATCATCACTTATTTTTCTTATATTTATTACTTCTTGAACTTATGTAAGTGGGGGGCATTGTAAGCACTGACTATACAACTTCATTCTACTTATATTTCATTGTTCAAATATGATTATCTGAACTAATACAATGTTTTTAGATATTAAAATTTGAAAAAATAACCCCTTTTTTCTAATCTCTTATATGGAAAAATTACTTAAGTAGAAGACAGAAAAATGTGAAATCATGATTTTCATTTGAGCAAATATCACCTTAATAAATCCTAAAATAGTCACATATCCTTACAAATTCAGGATTTGATGGAGTCAGCTTTGTTTTTTATTTAATTAAGTATAGTTATTGCAAAAGTGTGTTAAATAAAAAACAAAAAGGGAATTATGGACCTTTGATATATCATAGTGATTTTAACCATGAAATTATTTGTGATGCTAACTTTCTTAACAGATAAATTTGGTAAGTCTCCATTTGCCTGTGAATTTTTGAAATAGGGTAAATTAATATATTACTCATCATTCTCTATGTAATCACAGAAACTACAATCAAATGTGGCATTCTTAAATCCAATTGTCAAGCCTTATCCATGAGTAGGCCTTATGAAGAGTCAGAGTAGGCAGCTGAATATGTCATATGATCTGAAAGTACTGAGAAATTATTTTTACTTAAAATATCTTCCTCATTACCTTTCTATGTGCATGAAATTTCATCTTTAGAAATCTCTTGGGTTTTAACTTTAGTTTTCACTTAATACTTAGAAGTGTGACTCTTCTTTTACAAATGCTTTTTGAGAGCTCATATGGAGATTCAGGGAAGACATTCCCTCTTATACCTATCTAAAGAACTGTTTTCCTATTTCAGGGAAGTTGTTTCTGTCATGAAATTCAGATATAACTTATAAAGAAATGAAAAAGGCCACACTTATAGCTGACCAGATCAGTCAAATCAACTTGGGGAGTCGCTCACTCTGCACTCATATGCCCTTGTCGCAGATTAGCTGACCAAAGTTAGAGGCCAGGAAAAAGATTGTAAGCAGGAGGAGAATCCACACAATCAAATCTTATTATATTTAAGAGAATATTCAGTTTATTCCATCATCATACTAAGGAACTGAAGATTGAAAGGATTATATTTGCTTAGAGAAACACAGATACTTCTGGATGAGAAATAACACCCACATTTCCTGACAATAATCTCTTTTGTCACTATGTACAATTACCTCCCATCCAAATCAGAAAAGAAAAAATATAGTTAGGGTTTAATTATTCTTTTCTGTGTGTATGTGCTCTTATTTTGTTGTTGTTGTGTTTAATAAACTCATTTTGAATGGGGGCCCCTGGGTGGCTCAGTCTGACTCCTGGTTTTTGGCTCCGGTCACAATCTCAGGGTCCCAGGATGGAGTTGGACTCTGTACTCAGTGGGGAGCCTGCCTGAAGATTCTCTCCCTGCCCCTTTCTCTCCTTGTTGTTCCTCTCTGCGAGTACTCTTTCTCACTAAAATAAATAAATAAGATCTTATTTTTTTAATTTTTTTAAAATTTATTTATTTATGATAGTCACAGAGAGAGAGAGAGGAAGAGACATAGGCAGAGGGAGAAGCAGGCTCCATGCACCGGGAGCCCGATATGGGATTCGATCCCGGTCTCCAGGATCGCGCCTTGGGCCAAAGGCAGGCGCCAAACCGCTGCGCCACCCAGGGATCCCTAAATAAATAAAATCTTAAAAAAACAACTTATGTTGGGGGTTCCAGGGTGGCCTACTCAGTTAACTGCCTACTTTCAGCTCAGGTCATGATCCTGGGGTCCTGGGATCCAGTTCCACAGCATGCTTCCTGCTCAGCAGGGAGTCTGCTTCTCCCTCTCCCTCTGTTGCTCCCTTTGCCTTGTTCTCTTGCTCTCTCTGTCAAATAAATAAAATCTTTTTTTAAAAAAAAAACTCATTTTGAATGGATTACCCACTGGAATAAAGCTTCTTATTCCATTACTTAAACATTGTCTTACTTCCCAGTTTTAATTTGAGTAATAAATATAAAATATTCAATTACTAATATTTCCCATATTCATTTTCTCTCTTATTTTACACTTAGCAATTAATTCTTCAACATACCATATGCTTTGTTTATGTATTATATTTATTGCCCATTCCCTGCACCCTCCACCAGAATTAAGCTTTATGAGATTTTTACTTATTTTATTCATTGCTGTATTTCCAGTGCCCCCAACAGTTTGGCACATAATTCAGTATTCAATAGCATTTTCTGAGTGAACAAATCCCTGACATTTGGGACAAGAGAAGTAAAATCTTCATTAAACCAAAATATTGGGACACCTGGGGCTTAGCAGTTTAGCACCTGCCTTCGGCCCAGGGCGTGATCCTGGGGTCCCAAAATCAAGTGCCACATCAGGTTCCCTGCATGGAGTCTGCTTCTTCCACTGCCTATGTTTCTGCCTCTCTCTTTCTCTCTCTGTGTGACTCTCATGAATAAAAAAATAAAGTAAAAAAAAAAAAAGACAAAAAAATTAAACCAAAATGTTACCAGTAGCACTCTCACCACTAATACATTTCTAATAGCAGACATAATAAATATACAGGACGAATGTATATGTTTTAAACAGGCAGTGACAAATTAATCAAGAAAACCCCACAGAATGCAGTAATGTTTTGGAATAGAGAATCTCATCTTTTCGTGGACGGTTACTTAATAATCCAGATGTCCTTCTTAAGTGAATTCTATTTTATGGCTTCTAAAGTTCATTGCAAGTGACTGTAAGGTTTATAGGATTTATTCCTCCATTTCCTCTTATTTTCCTTTTCAAAATTTGCTGTTAAATAAAAGATAAAAATAAAAGATTTTGACTTCAGTCAATCTTCATGTATTATTCAATGATCTTCTGTATATATGTAGTACTTAGATGCTCTTTAATTAGCTACCTTTGGCAAAAAAAAGGTTTGGTTTAGAATGTTAGAAAATAATAGAATCCAGGGAGCAAATAATAAAAGGTACATGTAGTATTAAACTTTCTGATGAAAGGTGAAAACTGCTTGATATTATTTCAGCTTTAATAGTATATATTATTTAATTATAAGTTTAAATTTGTAACTTGGTTGTGACAGCTAAAGACCTTTGTTTTCCATAACTCTTTTAAAAATGAGAATATTAATTTGACTGATATAGTGTGTGATCACAGAGATCACAATCAATATTTTATCCTATTTATAATGAAAAAAGTTCACTGTGTAATCTAAAGGTGTATAACTATGGTGTTCCTTCCTAAACTTACCAGAGAGAGAACTCTCTAAGCAAAACTGCGTGTATCAGTGTCTGTTTGGATTTTGGTTAACTGCTTAACATTTTAGCTTGTCTTCAATCAGCACAAAGTTTGTCTGGGGCACCTGGGTGGCTCAGTGGTTGAGCATCTGCCTTCCACCCAGGTCATGATCCCAGGTCTGGGATCAAGTCCTGCATCGGGCTCCCTGTAGGGAGTCTGCTTCTACCTCTGCCTATATCTCTCTGTGTCTTTCATGAATAAATAAATAAAATATTTTTTTAAAAAAAAGCTTGTCTAATTCATTGACTCTGTACATAAGTTTTCATGGTATATGAAGAATGTGTTTTAAAATATAATTTTATTGAACATGTGTTAAAATAATCTTGTAAATTAAAAAAGAAAAGTTGAGGCAGTTTAGTCTAACAGATAAATTAGACATTAATCATGAGCTAGACATTTAAGACTAAAATCACGGTCACAAGATGGTCTAATTCCCACAATCTGATGGTGCATAATCATGATAGCATGACAAAAACATTTTTTTAAAGATCCTGATTATGAGGGAAGCAGCTATTGGCAGACTCTAACCTTAGCAATTCTATATAACAACAGAACAAACTTCAAAAACAGTTGCAGCAGACAGAAATGTTAAGATCATTATCTAGAAGTTTGAGGCCCTTAATTGTAGGAGTAAATAACTTCTCTAACTAATAAAAGTCTATATTACTACACTATTAATTTTATAGTAAGCATTTCTTATATCTAATTTTTAAAATTTTGTTCATATTTTTCCTTTGGGTTAGCATAGAAGGTTATAATTTAGAAAGTTTTCTATTAGGAAATTCAGAAGAGAAAGCAAAGTATTTTGGCTTTACTTAATAAATGATGATGATCAAAATAAGGTATATAATGAAAAATTATTTTCCTTTCTCTTTCTTCTCTTCCAGCCTCTCTCCTTCCCCCTTTTCCCTTCAAACATTCAAACAATATTTATTGCACACAAATTATATACTAAAATTCTGCTTGGTACTAATGCTATAAATACAAATGAGGCAAAAATATTTGACCCCAAAAAGCTTATCGTGGAGAATATGGAAATTTGCAAATAAAAAGATGTCATTCCTCCTTGCTTAAATCAAATAGACATTTATGAGATTCTTGCCATAAAGAAGTTGCTGAGAGACATGTCCTTATTCTTTTCTTTCCATACCACATTTGCTGTAATATTTGGCATGTTAAAGTTGCTCAAAAATATTTTTTAAACTATTATTTTGTTTATTGTATGTAAACTGTGTAGGACTCTTCCATGCTGATACTCCCTGGTTCATATTAATGTGGTAAGGACTTTTTCTGTAAGTCTGTCAATGATTAGAAGAAGATATATAACCACTGTTTAATGATATTTAAAAATCTATATGATTAGTACATTACAGAGAAATCAAACATCATTTCTGTCTCTCTTTATATGTCTATTTACCTCTCTCTCTTGACAAATACACATATTCAATAGGGGCACAAATATAATTCGTACATGAATAGAAGGCAAATGAAGAAAAAATCTTTATTATATTTATCTGAAATCAGGGCATCATTTATGGATGATATTCTATCATTTATAGGTGATAAAGAGGTGATTTATTGTACGAGTTTTTAAATATGTGCTGAAAGAATGGTTTCTAAACCCAGCACAAAATTCCTGATTGACAGTGTGATGCTCTTTACTCTTCTTCACTAGACCATAATCTTTATGAAGGGAAATACTGATCCATTGAGTTCACTGATGTATTTCCAGCACATAGCATGACGCCTAGTATATAGTAGCTACTCAATAGATGTCTTTTATAAATGAATAGTTTCCAAAGTTTTAAAATTCTTTTAAGTCCTTATGAAAAAACAAATATTACCACATTCTAAGCCAGTTTTAGATGTTGCCCCAAGTAGCTTTTCTACAAAATTCCAAAGTAGATTAAGACTCTTGGTAAATGCTCCAGTAACACCTCACAGGTTAGGAGGTAAAATATGACATTTGCCACATTATAACATTTGGTAGGTATTAAGTAACTTTATTATTTTACTTTCTGTCTTTTTGTCTAGACTATAAGGTCCATAGGGACAGAACACATCTACTTAGTTCATCATTTGGACCCTGCTAAGTATAATATTCCCAGAAACAATATTAACAACTCAGAAAATATTAATTAAATTATTTAAGGAATTATTGTGCTTCAGCTTATTATAAAGTAATAAAAATGCAATCAATTTTATCATGTTTTTGTAATAGAGCTATACTATATGTTAAAATGGTAAAATTATAGGTTTTATATGATGTTTCCCTTCCTTTCCCAAATCTAAAATTTGAAAAGATCACCAATCTGCAATTAAGTTAGCCCAAGTAATTCTAATTTTACAACTATTAGATTATCAGCTCTTTAGATATTTCCTTAAATTCATGTTTCAAAGTTACTAATTATTTGTTATTAAAATAAAATGCACAAATTTTACTTCATTTAAGCAAGAAGTTATATCAAGATAAAGAAATGTTAGTTTTCAGTAAAGCTTTAAGTTCATCGTCCTTTTTGACTAGAGTTATATTGCCTTTCAACAGCTAAAAATATGAAGAGCAAGGTAACCTTTGAGAAAAGAAAAGAGAAATGTCATCTTTATTGCCAATAGGGCACAAAAACATGACAGAATTTTTTATTGGTAATATTCAGGAAGCTGATGACAAAGGTGTCTTGTCAGTGAATGATAATTGTTGAATTTCCATGAGTGTGTTGGAATTTCATTGTTCATATGCAAAGCTGTGAGGCAGAAAAATTTCCCTCTTAGCTACTCATTTAAATTCTTCTCTTCTAACATATCCCTTCACATGGTCTCCATGAATGCCCTGTGCACTCATGGTTCCCCTTCGTTTTACAAAGCTCCTCACCTCAGCATTCCACTTCATTGCTATCTCCTCTGAATTATGATATAGGTTATGTATTTCAAATCCCACATACAATGCTCCATAGTCTAGTTTATTTTCTCAGCTATTGTTATTAAACAAAGTAGTCTGATAAGTCACACATAGCTGATAGTATATTTTATTATTTTTGCATTTGCATATTCAGTTTTTATTTTTTAATCTTACATAATTACTATTTTACTGTCGTTCTGGTGAACAGTCTCTGCTGAGAACATTAAAGCTCTACCCTCATAGCAACTTTCAGTGATACAATTCAGTATTAATTATAGTCATATGCTGTACATTAGATCCCTGGAGCTTATTTATCTTATAGCAGAAAGTTTGTACCCTTGGATCACATCTTCCCTTTTCCTTCATCGCCAAGTCCTTGAGTCTCTGTTTCTATGTTTGAGGTTTTTAGATTTCCCATAAAAGTGAGATCATCCATTGGTGGACACTTAGGTTGTTTCCATGTCTTGACTATCGTGAAAAATATTGCAATGAAAATGGGAGTGCAGGTACCTCTTTGAAACAATAATTTCATCTCCTTCAGATATATACTACTCAGATGTGAGATTGCTGGATCATACGGCAGATTGATTGACTGATTGATTTATAAGTAATCTCTACCCTCAATGCAAGGCTTGACCTCACAACCCCCAGATCAAAAGTCACATGCTCTACTGACTGAGTCAGCCAAATGCCCCAGTGGTTCTTTTTGTAATGTTTTGAGGAGACTCTGTACTCTTTTCCATAGTGGTTGTACTAATTTATATTTTCAACAACCGTGTACCAGGGTTTACCTTCCTCCATATCTTCACCAGCATTTGTTCTCTTTTTTTTCTTTTATTACAGCAATTTTAACTGGTGTGAGTGATACCCATTGTAGTTTGATTTGCATTTCCCTGATGATGTTGAGCAGCTTCTCATGTACTTCTTGACCATTTTTATGTCTTCTTTGGAAAAATGTTTATTGAAGTCCTTTGCCTATTTTTGGCAATTTTTTTTAGTGTCTATCCTTTTCTTTTTAAAATTTATTTTAATTTAAAATTAATTTAATATATAGTATATTCATCTTAAAATTAGATGTGTGAGGGCAACCCTTTCAGGTCCCTTCCCTCTTTGGGATCTTTGTACTATTACTCAATAAATTTTTCTATACTTCAATAAACCTTGCTTTGGTGCCCAGTAAAAAATAAATTTAAAAAATTAAATATGTGAAAATGACACTATCTTAACTCAGATTAGTATAGTAATAATCAAGCAATATAAGGACTTTTTGTAGGTAGACTTAGGCATATTAGCCAGAACAGAATTCTCACTGACTCAAAATTCTGGATCCTAGTTTTCTATACCACTCTTGTACTTTTTTTGATTTGTTGTAAAAATATCAGTAGTCCCACTTATTAAAATACTTTTTATAAAAGAATTTAAGCTTCAATTTTTAAACTGTAGCCTTCTGCAATAGTCTTTGGAATAAAAAAAAAGGAATGATGCTTGGGTTTAAGATGATTAACCTTATATCTTATATTTATCATTGATAACTATAATGATAGTGCCAAGATTGTCAGAACATTGCTGTGATGATATGAAGCTGCCATTGTGCTACACATGAAGTGTTTTAGAAGTGTCATGCATTATTTCTTAGTACATATGAATCATCACAGCATTAACACTGGAACACAGTTTAAGCCTCCAGGCAAGGGAGTTAAATAGTGTCAGTATTTGAAAGAAAACTGTAAAACTCCCCCTGCTGGCAGAAAGTACTGAGAAAATTTTTATAGTAAACAAATCGTTTTTTGCAGGCAACAGAGAGGGGAAAAATGATAAGAATCAATCAGCTGCCCAAGGAAATATAATAATCAGAAACCAATCAGCAAGTTAACTGCTCTGGGGCGGTGAGTAGCTTTCTAATGGCTGGTAGGTAATGATACATAGTCAGAAAAACAGGCTTATAGGTAAGTAACCTTCATTTTTCCAAAGGCAATGCACACCATTTATTATACTGTCATGATTCCATAGCTGGAGGCTTAGAGAGCTCTTAACTTGTAAATAGATTTTGGATAATGGTTAACTCCAAATGACTTCATTCTTGAGGCAGATTATAGATAGCAATTTTTTTAGGAAGATCTGATGGCAAGACTAGCTGGTTGCCTTGTAATTTTCCACTATCCTAACATTTTGACCCTTGGAAAAATGTTGAAGTAGTGCTATTTGACCCTTTTTGTTATTGTTGACAGATTTCTGTTGTTAGAGTAGCAGCATCTTCTCAAAAATCTAAGGTTTCCATGATCCAACTAAATGATTTTCAACATAAACTTTCAGAGACAGCTTAGGACTGAGAATACATGACTAGTAAGGCGTCAACTGGAACTGCTCTCTTTGGTGGTGATATTTTAACAGAAATTAAAATCTTAATACAAAGACACTCTGATTAGAATTCTAACCACTGGCACATATTTAAATAGATGTGATTATTTGGGGGAATATTTCTCAAGGCAGAATTATTTTGTTTCATTTTCCTGTTGATAGGTTTACATCAGTATTTCTGCAAGATTCTATTTGTACATACAGGGACCTATTTTCAAAAAAGTTTGGAGAGCACTGCTTAGTGTGTATCTCTTAATGTTCCCAAATGAATCAGTATATTGAGTTACTTGGAATTAATTTTTTGTTTGTTTGGCACATCTTTTCCAAATATATATATATGACCATGGAAAAAATTTTTAAAAGATTTTATTTATTTATTCATGAGACACAGAGAGAAGGAGAGGGAGGCAGAAACGTGGGCAGCAGGAGAAGCAGGCTCCATGCAGGAGCCCGATGTGGGACCCAATCCCAGAACCATGGGATCACACCCTGATCCAAAGGCAGATGCTCAACTGCTGAGCCACCCAGGCACCCCAGAAATTTTTTTTTATTGTAAATTCTTATGATGTCCAGTGAAATGCTACTTCAGAAATACTGACCTAGAAAAGAAGGACATTGACTGTCTTTGATTAGTTATTTTTCTAAGGAACAAAGGCATATTAATATATATTAAGATTTTTAAAAGGCTATATATAAAGTTAGTAAACATTAGGTGTAAAATTATGTCATGCTGCCATATGTGAGATTATTTTAGTTGTTCACGATGGCTATTTCCATGTTTATATCACCCTCCCAAATATTTTACAGTACATACAGCTTATGGAAAGCAGTATGTTCTGATCGTAAGGCAATCTTTTTTCACTTGAAATAGAGATTCAAGTCACAGGAGAGCAGGAAGGGCATAATAGATTGATAGTGTACTCAAATGCTCACAGGTTAAAAAAGAACATTGCAATTTCAGGGAAGTAAGGATAGCTCAGGACAAACATAGTCTCCCATGTCTGCTGGTATAATGTCTAGTATAAAAGGGAAATGAAGACACAAAGAACAATGGTCAGAACATAAAATGCTTTGCATACAAAGCCAAAGTCTTAGAACATGGCCTATAATCTGTGAAGAGGAGGCTTTTATGTAAGGGAAATAACTGAAGAAAAATAAAAGTGTTCATGGCCTGCATTTTTCTCCTTCAAATTAAAAGAAATTTGTTCAATTCCATGAATAATATATATTCTTATAACTTAAATGGCTATTTTATTGAATAGAAAAATGTTACTGAGAAATTGGCATTGCTCTTTGATAATGAAAATTAATATTAATGTCTAGAAATATTTTAGAAGGAACAACACAAAAACGGCTTTATTATTCATCCCTCTCACTTGTGATTTGCTTTAGAATTTATCTGGCAGGTTTACCTGCATGATCTCACTATATGTTCACTTTATAGCAAAAACAACTGAAGTTCAGAGACTTCAAGCTACTTTCTCAATTTCACACTTAGAAGAGCTGGAGATTCAAATTGATTCCTTTCAATAATACAGTGTTAACTGAACACCTATTTAGTGCCAGGTACTGTGTGGGCCATTGGGAATAGAGCAATGAATAAAATAGTCCTCCCTCAGCCTTTTCAAAACCAACCCTTTTTATTTTGTAGATGAGGCTGTCTGTCTACTTAGGTTAGCCCATCTGAAGCATCATTACCACCAGAGATCTCCTGGAATGCCCAGATGCTTAGGCATCCTTACTATCATTGAATTGCTCCCCAAATCCTAGACCCAAGTGCCAGGAATGATGAAGCACTGCATCATTCACAGGCTGAGTATCTCTACAGATTCCTTTTATGAAACCCTTCACTCTCAAGTCTGTGGTTAAATATTGGTTGTACCTATTCACTCTATCACCCAGTGCTTTTCCTTTGCAAAAAAATGAACACTGTACTAGAAATTAAACTGCAAAGCTAAAAGGTTTATATGCTGGTGGTAGGCATGGAGTTGCTCATGCCTGTGCTGCCTGAGAGGTGCAGAAAAATGTGCACCAGGAGGGCACTGTGACTTAGAAGGATAATTAAGGCTTTTTTGGTATAAATAAGCATTTCTATTTATTTTTTAAGATATTATTTATTCATGAGAGACACACAGAGAGAGAGAGGCAGAGACACAGGCAGAGGGAGAAGCAGGCTCCATGCAGGGAGCCCAATGTGGGACTTAATCCCGGGTCTCCAGGTTCATGCCCCTAGCTGAAGGCGGCGCCAAACCACTGAGCCACCCAGGGATCCGCAAGACCTTCTATTTAGTGGAGAAAAAAATCTATAGGAATAAGAATATACAACAATTGGTAGATAAGTTGGAAGGCTGTTGCAGAGAGTAAAATAAGAATAAGGGCGCCAGGGTGGCTCAGTGGTTGAGCATCTGCCTTTGGTTCAGGTTGTGATCCTGAGGCCCGGGGATGGAGTCCTGCATTAGGCTCCTCATGGGGAGCCTGCTTCTCCCTCTGCCTATGTCTCTGCCTCTCTATCTCTCATGAATAAATTTTTAAAGAGTCTTAAAAAAAAAACTTACAGAAGTCCAGCCAAAGTAGAGGAAATAAGTTGGAGAGGGTTGATTAGGAAAATATTTAAATAAGTCAATTGGAGAAGGACAAACATTATATGGTCTCATTCATTCGGGGAATATAAATAATAGTGAAAGGGAATAGAAGGGAAGGAAGAAGAAATGGGTAGGAAATATCAGAAAGGAAGACAGAATATGAAGACTCCTAACTCTGGGAAACGAACTAGGGGTGATGGAAGGGGAGGAGGGCAGGGGGTGGGGGTGAATGGGTGACGGGCACTGAGGGGGGCACTTGACGGGATGAGCACTGGGTGTTATTCTGTATGTTGGCAAATATAACACCAATAAAAATAAATTTATTATTTAAAATAAATAAATAAATAAAAAGGAAAATATTTAGAATATAACATATAAAGAAATTAATGGCTGACTAGGTGGAAATGAAAACGGAAGAATTTAGCATAACTTCTACATTTCTGAGTTGTACACTGTAACAGCTCTTCAAGGTAGGAAGAATGGAAAATGTGACTCTGTTTAAAATGTTGGAAATGGGACTACTGGGTGGCTCAGCGGTTGAGCATCTGCCTCTGGCAGCTCAGGGCATTATCCTGGAGTCTGGGAATCAAGTCCCAAATCAGACTAGCTGTGAGGAGCCTGCTTTCCCTTTAAACTATGTATCTGCCTCTTTTCTCTGTGTGTCTCTCTCATGAATAAATAAAATCTTAAAAAATATATAAAATAAAAAGGTTGGGACTATGTGCATCTATCACATATAAAGGTTGCTATTTCCCTTCTAATTTTACTTTCTCATACTCAGAGTCCTAGAAAATTCCATCATTTTTGTGATTTATACTAGTACTTATATACTTACCATGACTCTACCATATCATATGTATGACTATCTCTCTATACTATATACTAGCTCTCTCTCCTAAGCTTCAGATTCATACCTACTTCCTACTGACTCTCTGGGTGAATTTCCCACTGGTAAATTAATTCAATATGTCCTAATCTGTACTTACAATATTTGTATACAAAATTGTTCTCCCTGCTACACAATATATATAAACTGTATAATCTGGGTTGGCTCCCTTTAGTTCTATAAACCCATTTTCTTATCTATAAAGAGGAATAATGCCTACACTAGATTATTTCCATAAAGACTAATGAGACAGAAGTATTAGCATTATGTTCTTATCCTAGTAAAAGCTCAACAATTAAAAATTGTTGATGACTGGTTCATTCATTTATTCATTAATTCTGAAACAAATATTATTGAGTAATTATTTTGTGAAGGCACTAATATAGATACTGAAGATGGACTAATAAACTAAATAAGGCCTCAACTCTCCTATAGTTTCATTCTAATTGGAGAAAGCCAATGATAAGAAATAAATATATGATGGAGTTAATGGTATAAATGCTACAAAAATAAATAAATCAAACTCTGTGAACCCAGATAAGTAGGGGTGATCTTTCTGGTAAAGAAATCATTGAAGTTCATTCTGAAGAGGTGACATTTGAGCAAAGACATGGTGAAGTTAAGAAAGAAAGGGATGAAGAGCTTTCAAGGCAGCGACTAGGAACTGAAAAGGTAGAAGCATGCTTGGTATATTTAAGTATTAGCAAGAGGTCAGTTTGGCTGTTGTTAAGTGAGTAAGAGGTGAAATCCACAGGAAATAAGGTCAGAAAGATAGCTATATACCAGATATTCTAGTGTATATCTATTGCATACTAGGGATGGTCGTTTATTCTAGAAACACCAGAAGGAGGTATAAAAAGAAGCTTCTTTAAAAAAAAACTGTTATAAAAATAATAAATAACTATAATAACATAACTGTGTATAGAAATAATGAGAAATTATTCAAAATAAGTCAAAGTGATACTGTGATCAGACAAATTTAAATTTAAAATTATATTGTTTGACAGTTGTTTAGGGCAATAGCTAGCTAAATCAGATTTTATTTTATTTTTCTTTGTATAGTCTGGCCCTTCTTGTACATATTTTCCTTGAATATAGCTTACTTATTCTGACATTTTTTTAATTACCAAAATTATTCTTAACAAGTGGTAAAAATTATGTATTTTAATCTACTTTAAGTTTTCCCTTTAAAATGCATTTGGCTCATTGCAAATATTAAAGATGCAACCATGATCTATTTTGAATATCTTCTAGGAACTTTCATTAGCATGTTATATTAAAAGTTTACATATATGCTTGAATTCAAGATTCTGCTCTTCCGTAAGACATTTTTTCATAAGAAAATACATAATCAATCCAATATAAAATATTTCATTATTTAAAATTGTGTTTTGGAATGGTGATATGCAAAATATGTTAATATTTACACAAACTACTTGCTGAAGACTATAAATATAGAAATATCATATTTCTTTTAATTGGCTACAACATAGCTACACCTCAAGAATTTTTAAAGAATTGCTACTTTCATTTTTAATTTTTTTTTAAATTTTGAAGATGTATTTATTTGAGAGAGAGAGAGAGCACATGTGAGCACGTGTGTGGTGAGGGCCAGAGAGAGGAGAAACTTCATGCAGACTCCCTGCTGAGCAAAGAGTCTGACATAAGACTTAATTTCATGATCCTGAGATCATGACCAGAGTCAAAATCAAGAGTCAGACACTTAACTGACTAAAATACCCAGGCTCCCCAAGAATTCCTACTCTTATAAGAAAAATTATGTCTGTATTTCTTTGTATATGGTGTTATATACACATCCTGAAAGCTTGGTTTCATTAGTACTCAAAAAATTTATAGGGATTGATCCCATAAAAACATCTAAACACTTTACTGTGGAAGGAGATAGAAAAATTTCCAGTAACAATTTCTTTAGGGGTTGATTTAATAATATGCTGGGCAAGAAAGAGTCTTGACTCTCTGAAGAGGTTCAGGGAGTCTCCTCATCTCTGAAGTAGGACCATATCATAGAACAAGGCAGAAATACCTCCCAATTATGATAGACTTGTAAAGGCATTTATTGATTGCTTATAGAAAGAAACTGGAAATCTATCATGCTTATTATTATCACAGTATGATGCTATTCTAGGGGACAACAAATGGGGCTCACTACTTAAAGAGGTCTGAAATGTTAAGACTGAGTTGGCTTGGGGTCTTGGATATGCACATGTACAACACTGAACAGAGATCTCCTTTATCATTACTTATACTCACTTAGCACTCCATAACCTAAAGGAGAAAAACCCGAAGTACGCATTTCAAGATGTTATTTGGTTCAGTAACTGTTGGTCTAATCAGCATTTTTTTGTATTTATTCTTTTCTGTTTTTCTTCTATGTTTTGACTACAGTAAATTGGTTGCAATTACTCCATCAATGGTATGCTGTAGACACCTAAATGCCTTTGCACATAGTGTTTCCTTTGCCTTTCAATCACAGTGTTAATAAATATCTATTAACAATGTGTATCTAATAGGTATTTATTATACATTAATTATGTGCTGAGAAATAGGATATATAATGGTGAACTAAAATAAAAAACAAGATTTGTTCATTCAATATGTATTTTTAACATATACTTTGTGCTAGGCATTGTGATAGGAAGTAAAAATACCATGATGAGCCAAACATAAATTACCACTATCACAGTATTGAAGGAAACCAGAATATGTCAGCCCTATATATGTCTCTTTGACGTAAAAATTATTTTGAGTTGAAGGTAATTAAGAAAGAGCAAATTCAGAGAGTTTTCTCTGCCATCTATGTCCTTTTCTGCTTTAACCCCAAAATAAATTCTTTTTTTTCTAGAGATAAACTCTTATCAACCAAGAGATGACACCAGAGGAATCTCAAACAAAACTTACTCCATTAGTTTCCTCTTATATATTTTTCTTATCACAGTTTGCCACTCTTGGAAGCCCAAAACTGCTTTCCTTTGTTTTGTCTTTTCTCTACGAATTTAGTTTTCTTTGTTGAAGATGCTATGTAAGCAAGAGTTCCAAGCCACCACTTTGAGTTACTTTCACTTAAGTTTCTCCCATATGATGTGTGATGCATGTTAATAAACTATTTGTTTTTCT
The DNA here is from genome assembly GCF_905146905.1 of Nyctereutes procyonoides. Taxonomy (NCBI): domain Eukaryota; kingdom Metazoa; phylum Chordata; class Mammalia; order Carnivora; family Canidae; genus Nyctereutes; species Nyctereutes procyonoides. Next base: position 22,784,955 of record NW_026575121.1, read on the forward strand.
CTTGTTACTCTTTTTATTAGAGAACCACAGCTGAAAACCAATGATGGTTTAGAAATAAAATTTTGTCTTATCCAAATATCCACATTCAAGTGGAAGTTTCAGAAAGTAAACAAGTCAGTGATGTAAAGATTAAGTCCTGTTAGGAGTATCAAAACAAAAATTGCACTGGGAAGAGTTAAATAAGCAAGGAAGATTTTTTTTTTCAAGGGTATTACAACCCTTAAAAATTCTCTCACCCTTTGTTTCAGGAAATTTAGTTCAGGTTAGTTTTAAAGGTTGAAATGAACCAGTGGAAGTACTGGAAGATGTTTGAAAGGAGGCCAATCAGAGGTATGTGTGGGCTACGTTGAGTTATTACCTGAGTTTGCAGATATTTTTCTTTGTGATTAGGCCATCTGTGTTTGCTAACTGGCCGCCATGGAAATCAGGCTCCTAGCCACCTCACAGAGACTGAGTACTATCTTTCTTGATGGTTACATTTGAAAGGGATGTCTCCTATGTCTGTGAGAAAGATTCCTGGGTTGTAAATTGGCAAGAGGCTTTTTTAAAAGGACTAACATGAATCTCAAAGGGACACAGAAAGAATTCACAATTATAAGTTTTCTAAATAAAATGCTTTAAGAGAGATCAGGGGCCTAGAATGAGGAAGAACCCTGTCTAATATTTTTACCTTGACCTAACATTCAGTCAAGGTAAAGTTACTGTGAAGGTCATCTTGGCCAAGAGAAAGCAAGCACGAGAAAGTAATGGAGAACAGCTAGTTAAGAAAAGATTTTAAAGAGATGAATGAGGAGGAGATACTGAGCAGTGGAAAAGAGGTGCATATTCTAAAAGTATTCCAAAGAGGGGCCAGTTCCCATTCTCGACACTGTCCTAAAACAGGTGGAAAAATTAAGTAGTTTTTCTAGTTTTCTCTGTTACATCCTGGGACTAGAGGACAGCCCTGATCATAAGTACTTGGCTTTTACTCTAGCTTTTCAGCTCTGTAAGATGGCTCCATATTGAAATGTATCAAAACATGATGCTAAATTTCACCACTGCTATTTAACATAGTCCTGGAAGTCCTATTCCCAGAAATCAGACCACAAAAAGAAATTAAGGCATCCAGATCAGCAAGGAAGAAGTCAAACTTTCACTATTTGTAGACAACATGATCCTCTATATAGAAAACCCAAAAGATTCCACTAAAAAGTTGCTAGAACTAATATAGGAATTCAGTAAAGTTGCAGGATACAAAATGAATGCACAGAAATCTGTTGCATTTCTATATACCAGTAATGAAGCAGTAAAAAGAAAAATCAAGTAATTGATCCCATTTACAATTGCACCAAAAAGGGGATCCCTGGGTGGCGAAGTGGTTTGGCGCCTGCCTTTGGCCCAGGGCACGATCCTGGAGACCCGGGATTGAATCCCACGTCGGGCTCCCGGTGCATGGACCCTGCTTCTCCCTCTGCCTGTTTCTCTGCCTCTCTCTCTCTCTGTGTGTGTGTGTGTGACTATCATAAAAAAAAAGAAAAAAAATAAAAAAAAAAAAAAAAACAATTGCACCCAAAAAAACATTAAGATACCTAGGAATAAACCTAACCAAAGAGGTAAAAGATCTGTACTTTAAAAGCTATAAAACACTGATGAAAGAAACTAAAGATGACATTAAAAAATGGAGAAACATTCTATGCTCATGGATTGGAAGAACAAATATTGTTAAAATGTCTATATCACCTAAAGCAACATACACATTCAATGCAATGTCTTTCAAAATACCACCAAAATTTTTTACAAAGCTAGAACAAACAATCCTAAAATTTATATGGAACCACAAAATACCACAAACAGCCAAAGCAATCCTGAAAAAGAAAACCAAAGCTGGAAGCATCAAAACTCAGGATTTCAGCTGTATAATATATTACAAAGCTGTAGTAATCAAAACATTATGGTACTGGCACAAAAATAGACACATGAATAGAACAGAATAGAAAATGTGAAAATGGACCCACAACTATAGGGTCAATTAACCTTTGACAAAGTAGGAAAGAATATCCAATGTAAAAAAGACAGTCCTTTCAACAAATGGTGTTGAGAAAACTGGACAGCAACATGCAGAAGAATGCAACTGGACCACTTTTACACCTAAATCTGAGACTGGAAATGATTAAAATCCTAGGAGAACATAGGCAGCAATCTCTTTGACATCTAGCAACTTCTTACTAGAATGTCTCCTGAGGTAAGGGAGACAAAAGCGAAAATAAACTATTGGGACTTCAACAAAATAAAAAGCTTCTGTACAGCAAGGGAAAAAAATCAACAAAACTAAAAGGAAACATATGAAATGGGAGAAGATATTTGCAAATTACATATCTGATAAAGGGCTAGTATCCAAAATCTATAAAAAAAACTTATCAAACTCAACACCTAAAAAACTAATAATCCAGTTAAAAAATAGGCAGAAGATAAACAGACATTTCCCCAAAGAATACATCCAGATATCCCACAGACACATGAACAGCTCAACATCATTCATCATCAGGGCAATAAAAATTGAAACTAGGATGAGATACCACCTCACACTTGTCAGAATGGCTAGCATTAATAGCACAAGAAACAAGAGGTGTTGAAAGGACACAGAGAAAGGGGAACCCTGTTGCATTGATGGTGGGAATGCAAACTAGTGCAGCCACTCTGGAAAATAGAATGGAAGTTCCTCAAAAAGTTAAAAATAAAACTACCATAAGATCCAGAAATTGCACTACTAGGTCTTTACCCAAAGCATACAAAAATACTAATTTGAAGGGATACATACACCCCAATGTTCTTTTTTTAAATTTTTTTATTTATTTATGATAGTCACAGAGAGAGAGAGAGAGAGAGAGAGAGAGAGAGAGGCGCAGAGACATAGGCAGAGGGAGAAGCAGGCTCCATGCACCGGGAGCCCGACGTGGGATTCGATCCTGGGTCTCCAGGATCGCGCCCTGGGCCAAAGGCAGGCGCCAAACCACTGCGCCACCCAGGGATCCCCAATGTTCATTTTTATAGCAGAATTATCAACAATAGTCGAATTATGGAAAGAGCCCAAATGTCCATCAACTGATAAATTAGAGGTGGAGATTATATATATATATATATATATATATATATATATATATCCCCATCTGTTTTATATATATATAATGAATATTAGATTATATATATAATGAATATTATATATAACAAATATTATATATATAATGAATATTACTCAGCCATCAAACAGAATGAAATCTTGCCATTTGCAATGAAGCAGATGGAGCTAGAAAATATTATGCCCAGTGAAATAAGTCATTTTGAGAAAGAAAAATATCGTGTGATTTCACTCATACGTGGAATTTAAGAAACAAAACAATCAAACGTGGGTGGGGGCAGGGAGAAAGGCAAACCAAGACACAGACTTACCTATAGAGAATAAACTGATGATTACTGGAGGGGAGGTGGGCAGGCGGTGGGTTAAATAGGTGATAGGGATTAAGGAGTGCACTTGTGATGAGCACTGGGTGTTGTATATAAGTGTTGAATCACTAAATTCTACACCTGAAGCTAATATTACACTGTATGTTAACTAACAGAGATTTAAATAAAAACTTAAAGAAAAAAAAAAGCAACAATCCAACCCAACCCAAACCCAACAAAAAAAACATGAGGCTATTGGAGAGAAAAGGGAAAAGCACTACATACATTTCTTATAGGAAAGAAATGTTCTCCTATGTGTTTCACCCACTGTGTTGTCTTACACAAGGACAGGATGTTAACTATTATGTCTTTAATCATTGTTACTATTTAAGAGTGGTTTAATCTACAATGTCTTTACCTTACATTCAGTACAATTATTTCTGCAAAAATATTAGAATGCAATTCTATACTGCCATTTTTATTGCTTTTACACATTTTCAGTGATTGACAATTATATTTATAATAAATATTGGCCTCTTTAGCCATCTCCTTACAGTAGACTAAAAACTCCAAATCAGAACATGGGTCTCCCTGTCTGAATTGAAAATGTAAACTGAATTATAGAACAAGTTCGACAATAGAATATCATCACTGTTACAGTGATCTATTCCAAACAACTGCTAACAAAATACAACCAAGTAGAGTTTCACTAGGTCCTTTTTTAACAAATAAATAAGATTCATTACCAGTTAATTTGTACATTAATAAGAATGAGATACCTGAGTATTCTCTCAGGTATATGTTAAATATTTCTCATGCAATTTTATTTCCTTAGTATTAAAATGGTTTATTTTTTAATATAAAACTATGGAGGGAAAAGTGAATTACAAAATTCAAATGCAGTGAGTTTTATTATTACTTCCTCTCCCTCATAAACACCACACAGTAAATTTTTCAAAAAATGGCTTCTAGAATAGCTAGATTTATAAAGCTGAATGCCTTATAAATAACCTGGATAAAGAATGGAAAAATTTTATAAGAAGTAACCATACAAATTAGTTTATATGATAATATTCTAGAATTATTACTCAATTTTAATAATAACAATTTAATGGAAAAATTTATAGTTGCCCCCTTAGTCATATTTACTACAACAAATACATACTTTTATCTTTCAACAAAGTAAAATTTTTAAATATAAGTTAAATCCTGATTATTCCACTGAAAGTAGATAGTATGAATGGTAACGGACTGAGAAGTCCTTAATTGTTCCAAAAGTATTTGTTTTTTCAAAGAAATTATATTAATGAAAATGTTATGGTAAAACATAAATTAATAAAGCCTTCTGCAGATGTGAGTTAACTGTTCTTTAAAATATTGATACTAGTATGTGAACAGAAAAAATTCTGATATTACAAAATTCCTTGTTTAAAAAATATTTAATTACACTATAATTTAAAGATACAGAAATAATTTCCTATGAAATGGAACTTGTTCGTCACTAAAATTGAAGAGCTATAAAACTGATTAATATTAGCCAACATTATTAAAATATTGAGAATGATTTTTACATTTTAGTAATTTGTTAATGTTGACATTTTTAAGTAAGTAAAGGCATTAACAATTTGTTAGAAATAATTGTGTTTATTTATATATAATGTGTTCTCAAATTATTATGCAGCAGTAGTATTCTTATGTAAATTTCAGTTGATATGGTCACTAAGCACAAAGTTTTCTCTCTCTTAAGATTTGCCTATTTCCACCTTGTCAAGGATAAAAATCCCCAATTGTTACACAGTATCACCAGCATAGGGTACCAAATAAAGGCACTTTGTAGCAAGGAGGAAGCGGTCAATATCTCATTAGTCCTGCTGAACAAGATTTACACTGCAACACATCCTCAAGCTTCAGTCTATAAATTATGTAGAACTGTTACCCCCAATTCGGTGACATATTTGTAGCTGCTATTTAAAAGGTAGGCAGAACAATTCTCTCATGTATGGAATTTAACTAGAGGTCTGGGTTCTTAAAAAGGAAATTTCAATAGGAACATTTTACAGGTATGTTAATGGATGAAAGTGATTTTTATAAAGTCATATTCTATGGTGGATATATAATATCTTTCTTTGTAAGTCTTCTTAAGACACAAACTGAATAATGAGATAAGCATTTATTTTATTAAAAAATAATTGATAACTATTTTTTATTACTTCAGATTGTACCCAGACCTTAAGTGTTCATATGTTTTCAGTAGCTGGATTTTCCCCTCCTCAACAAGACTTAAAAATAGTAACATGGCATAAAGCCCATTTTATTGAAATAACAGATACTTTAAAAATCAGTAAAGTAATAGTTTCCTAGAGAAAGTACAGGAATTTATTATGTATCTTTTATCATTTAGATAGGAATGATTTCATAGAGATCATCTGGATTAAGAAGCTAGTAGGACCTGACTTTGACTCTTGGTACTTGTGTCTATTAAGGGAAGTGAAAATGGGTACATTATTTAAGCTTTCTGATGTTTAGTTCACTGATCTAAAATTTGGGGTAACAGTAATTTTTATTTACCATAAACTTATGTAAAACTTAACATATATGCATTAGGAACCCTCAAAATGCACCTCTAAATGTATAGGCTACTGCTGTTTGATTTTTATTCTTCGTCCTAACACATGCCTTCATCATTACTTATTTGTAATGACATGATAATGTCCAATGTGCATCATTAATTTAATCTTTTTAGTCTCATATTAATCACACCACCATCCTATTCTAACTTTCTCTAATTTCTTTGATCAAGTGTTTGAGGGCTTTTACTATTTTTCCATTTTTTAAATAAATCTACTTTTTCTTCCCTCTTACTATTTCCCTTCCCCCAAACATATATTCCTGTCAAACTATGTGACTTCATATTTCTTAGATATTTCTGCCTCTGTGCCTTTATGTATGTCATTATTTCCTCATTCTGAATTCCTTTCAGTCACTGCTGTTCTGGCCTATAAAAATTTCTCATCATCTAAGAATCTGTCAAATCCTGCATATAATTGTTACTGACCCTCATCTTTTCTCTTTCTTATATTGTATTATGTGTATAGTATTTACATAGCCCACATTACAAATTGGTTTACGCTGCAATTATGTAAACTTCACATCTACTTTAAAAAAAATCTTTTATTTATTCATTCATGAGAAAGAGAGAGAGAGAGAGAGAGAGAGAGAGAGAGAGAGAGAGAGCCAGAGACAGGCAGAGGGAGAAGCAGGCTCCATGCAGGAAGCCCGATTCAGGACTTGATCCCAGGACTATGGGATCACCTGCGCCAAAGGCAGACACTCAACTGCTGAGCCACTCAGGCATCCCTTACATCTACTTCATTAAATTATAAATGATATGGCCCCCAAACTGGTTTATATATCCTTGTCACCCTAACTTCTAGTGTGTGTGTGTATCTATATCTGTCTAACCTCCTATATATATATATATATATACACACACATATACATATATATGCATACATATACACACATACATGTATACTAGTGTGTATATATATACACACACTAGTATATATATATATGTATGTATGTATGTATGTATGTATTTGTATATATATACTTTTCTTGTAGAGTATTGAGCTTACCTGAAGCATGTTTTGCTTACAGAAATGAATCAGTTCTCAGATGAAAATCAGATATTTTGATCTGCTCTTTCCCCTCATTAAACATAATTATTAAGTATAGAATGTATATCACAGTGTATAATAGCATTGTAGTCACAGTTTTCTGTAACATGACTTCCGACAATTTAGAAAGCAATTCGTGAATACAACAGCAATAATCTTGAAACAAGATATTTTAATTATTTTTTGTATTTACAAAAGTTTAAGATGTAACTTTATTGAGATATAATTTATTTATTGAGCTATAACTTTACATATACTTGAATACTGAAACACTTTTCCGAAGATATTCTATAAAATGAAGGTGTAGAATGCTTTTGTAAGGCTTTATTATGAAATGATTATAAACTAACCTTGAAGTTAATAAAAAGTTTGCTTAAGAGTAGTTAAAAAACAGAGGATGCCTGGGTGGCGCAGTGGTTTGGCGCCTGCCTTTGGCCAGGGCGCGATCCTGGAGACCCGGGATCGAATCCCACATCGGGCTCCCGGTGAATGGAGCCTGCTTCTCCCTCTGCCTGTGTTCTCTGCCTCTCTCTCTTTCTCTCTCTGTGACTATCATAAATAAATAATAATAAAAAAGAGTAGTTAAAAAACAAAACAAAAACTAATATTCAGTAAGCCAATGTCACTAAAAAGTTTCAAAATTATATATTGTCTAACCCTTAATTTGGATAAAAAACAGAAAGGAACATGAAAATATATTCAGACTGATGCCTTTTGTGAAAAGAATCTGACAGCAACATCCTGTACCAGGTGGAGTTTATGCAGGTTCCTCCTGGGCCAGAAGCCAGTAGAGGACTGCAATAGTCCAATCCTGCAATAACAAAGGCATGAACGACCATTTCAAGGTCTAATTCAAATAGACATGATTACTAACTTAATAGGGGTTCCTTTATGTGAGAGAAAGACAGAATATCTTCCTTAGAAGACAAAATAGTTTAAAACAAAATAAACCCAGGAAATATAAGAAGCAATAATAATATTTTATAATTATCATTTTTACCAATAATTGCAGTAATTAGCTCAATAAAAGAAAAACTTAAAAAAGGATATTATAAAAGATATTAAGACCAAAAAAGGAGCTTATTGTAGCTTTGATGATTTCCGTACATATTCTTCCACAGTGTATAGTGAATATATATATCATATACTGTAAGTAACCTGGCTGGCTAAATTATGGAAATCAGGCAAATACAAACTACTACCTGCAGGAGCAGGGCAGAGAGAGAGGGAGAAGCAGACTCCTTGCTGAGCAGGGACCCTGGGATCATGACCTGAGCTGAAGGTAAATGCTTAACCAACTGAGCCACCCAGGCACCCCATGACCATTATTTTCATTATCTGATTGGAAACTAACTCTACTAGAAATACTTAAAATGTATAAAATAAGCAATGTATTAAATTGATTAACAGTTAACAATGAAATAATACTTGTAATAAAATGAAAAATCACATTTTAAAAAGCCAATCTTATAACAGATGTGTAAAGAAGAGAATAAAAGACAGATCCATTTTGCAATAAGAGAATAAAACAAGGATTGTACATATATATGGATATGAATAAATGATATGATTAATTAGGGGTTATACATATAGTTGTTTTGTTGTGTTAGCACTGTTGGTACTTAAATACAATTTGTATTTACAACATTTATAAACTTTGAATTTCTGTCCAGTTGAGGCTTTAAATTATTTTCACTTCTTGGTTCATTCAAATCCATTTATTTGATCTCATTCTCACTCTATCTTCACATACAGACACACACAGGGCATATAAATATATAACCAGTTTATCATAACTGAAAACTATTAATTTTGTTATTTAACATGTTAAGTTTATCTATAATTCTGTAAATTCACACTAAATAATACTGAGCTGACAGACCTTTCAATGAGTGGCTAGCATTTCAAACCTTATGTTAGTCTGTAGCCTGATGATGCCACACTGGGGCCACGCTGAAGGAATGGAAATGTTTATACCCATAGCTTCAGTGAATCCTGATAATACACATCTGATGATATTTCACAGAGTCCTAAAGGATGTAGGTGGATTATATTTTGAAAGCAAGATTAGGAGACTGCCAAGAAACAACCAAAAAACTTTTGGCAAATATTTAGTGTTGACAAAAGGAGAGAATCTTGTCTTATCTATTGATATTATCAAAAGAAGCAAGATTTCCTGACCCTAGAGACAGTCTCTGGTATAGACATATCAGGGTCCTCTCCCCTAGCTTTCGTCATTAATTTTTGAACCTCGATAAAGACATTCAGATTGACTATCAAAAAAATTTAAAAGAGCACAATTTTTTAGTTTAGGGAGCGTTGTGTTTGAAATACTAAAAAGTAGCACAACACAATAAATTGTCAACAATGATCTACTAACTGCCTTCAGCAGCTAAGCAGCAGACCTTCCTTTTGTAGGAACTTTTACTGGGAACTACTACAAACTTCAGGGCTGTCATCAGGTCCACATACCTAACCTTCAGGCCAGAGTAGAATAATGCTTTCCTTTTCTATCTTTCAAGTATCATGTAAGTACATTGTTTGAATAAAATGCAAACCACAATTTTGCTGACACCACTATCTGGAAACATGACTGTAATTTGCCAGCGTGTATGATAACAAACAAACAAACAAAAAATCAGGAAGACGTAGATGATCACTGAATCAAAATGCAGTACACAGAATTATTTGGTCATCAGCAATTAGAAAAAAATATGGCTATGGAAATTGTGACAAAATATAGATACTGGATGTGAGGAGCAGAGAAAGATCCAGAACTTTTCTTTGGCAGGGCATATTGGTCAGTGTTTGGAGAGGAAGGGCCTGAGAAGATGAATAGCACCAAAAGTAGACTTATAAGTGTTACTAGAAACACTTATAACTACTGAAATATTTTCCTAGGACTAACCTTTACTCTTTTGTCACTGAATCAACCATGAAAGAGAGTAAGCACATTCATATGTAACAAGAATGTGTACATATCTAGAGAATAGTGGCCAGATATATTTACTGAGGTTGAAAAGTAATTAATAATGATTGGGTCATTTTACCATCATAATTTATCAAAAATGTAAAGAAAGTATTTAAATATAGAACCAAAATTATCTTAAAGATCAACTATTCTAACCACCTCACTTTAAAAATAAAAGCAAAAAACACAGGCTCAGAGAAGTGTCTTGTGACCACACATCTAGTAATTAGAACGATGTGTAACAACTTTGCTCCCTTATTCCTAATATTCTGCTTTCTTTATGATCCATCTTTAGGGCATGTAGTAGACAACCATGTTTCTATCCATTCAGCATGCATTTTCCTGCTTCTAGTAGTATCCCTGCCTTGGGTTTGAGAATATCCATTTTCTCATTGTATATATTCCGTGTTGAAACATTAATCAAGCCACCAGATAACAATCCTCTCCACCAAATTATGTATACTTCAGAAAGCCAAGCTAACTAGATGCTCTATCCCTTAAATTTAATCAGTAGTAAAGTACACAGGTCTGGAAAAAAAAATAGAAATCCATTTCTACAGTGGTATCCTAAAGAGACTATGAATTAAATTCTGCTACCTAACTCATTTCCTATTTAAAAATGGCTATTTTTTCCTTTAAATTCTGTGACATAATTCACATAATTAAAAAAAATACCTTTTTGCTTACAGTAGGCTGTATAGTTATTGTTATTTGCAATCAGTTCTAATCATACCGAAATTGTTACCTGGGAATGAATTCTAAGAACAGATTGTCAAGGATATGTCAGTGATCTAGCAAAGTGGAGTAAAAGAGTGGGATTCCAGTTCATGTTTTAGAATGGGTTTAAGAATGTGTGAAATGCAATTGGAGTAAGGGTACCTTGGAATATTCATGAGACTTGGAAACCTCTAAATTCCCGCTTCCTTCTATATACTCCACAGTTCATGAAGTGTTCCTTACTTGCTAGATAAAACTAAGAAGGCCTTTTAGGGCTAACACTGTTTATTAACTATGAAATTACCACATGCTTCTGATCTCAGTATGTGTGTAACATAGCAATGAGACAGAATTATGTAATCACCAAATGAAAATTGAGCAATTTTAATAGGCAGCTGGAACTACATCGTAATAATTACAGTAATGGTCCATATAGCAGACATCTCTAGATATGTATAAATAATTTGTATAAATCCTCTTTCCTCATTGTAAGTCAAAAGTAACACAGATGTTTTGTGAAAATAGCTCTGATTTGAGACCCTCTATGAGATCATTCCAATTACAAATTTTAGGCTTACTTCATGGATCAAACATACCTATGACAAAAGTCCTTTGTATAAAATTACACGTGTAATATTTCTAAATATTTTCTTAAATTTGTCAAAAGTGCCCTATTGTCATTAACCTAGGTATCTGTACTTTTTATTTTTTGCAGTTTCAGGCATACAACATATATAATGATTTAACAAATCTATACATTTATTACTTAGTGCTCATCAAAATAATTGTACTCTTAATCCTCTTTATTTTACCCATTCCTACTGACACATCCCCTGTGGTAACCACCAATTTTGTTGTCTGTATTTATGCCTTTTGTTTGTCTCTTTTTTCCCACTTGTTTATTTTGGTTTCCACATGAGTGAAATGATATGGTATTGGTCTTTTTCTGCCTTACTTCACTTAGCATATATTCTGTAGATCCATCCATGTTCCAAATGGCAAGATCGTATTCTTTTTTATGGCTGAGTAATATTCCATTATATATACATACTACATCATCTTTATCCATTCATCTATGGATGGACACTTGAGTTGCTTCCATATCTTGGCTACTGCAAATAGTGCTTCAATAAACATAGGGGTGCATATATCTTTGTAAGTAAGTGTTTTTATTTTCTTTGGCTAAATACTCAGTAGTGGAATTACTACATCATATGGTAATCTTAGTTTTTTGAGGAACTCCCATACTGTTTTCCACAGTGGCTGCACTAATTTGCATTCCCAGTAACAGTGCAGGGGGGTTTCTTTTTCTCCACATCCTTAACAACACCTGTCTTTTTTATTCTGGTCATTCTGGCAGGTATAAAGTGGTATCTCATTGTGGTTTTGATTTGCATTCTCCTGATGATTAGATGTTAAGCATCTTTTCATGTGTCTGTTGGCTATTTGTATTTTTCTTTGGAAAAATGTATACTCAGGTATTCTGCCCATTTTTAATCAGATTATTTGTGTTTTCCTGGATTGAGTTGTCAAAGTTAATTGTATATATTAGATATTAATTTCATAACAGATATATCATTTGCAAGTATCTTCTCCTATTCACTAAGTTGTCTTTTTGTTTTGTTGATGGTTTGCTGTGCAAAAGCTTTTATTTAGATTTAGTCCTATCAGTTTAACTTTACTTTAGTTTCCTTGCCTGAGGAGATACATCTTAGAAACTTGTTTCTATGGCTGATGTCAAAGAAATTACAAAAAAAAAAAGAAGAAGAAGAAGAAGAAAGAAGAAGAAAGAAGAAAGAAGAAAGAAGAAGAAGAAGAAGAAGAAGAAGAAGAAGAAGAAGAAGAAAAAGAAATTACTGCCTATTGTTTTCCTTTAGGAGTTTTATGTTCTACATTTAGGTCTTTAATCTATTTTGAGTTTATTTTTGTTTACAATGTAGAAAAATGGTCCAATGTTATTCTTTTGCATGTAGCTGTCCAGTTTTCCAACTACCTTTTGTTGAAGACATTGTCTTTTCCTCGTTGTATATTCTTGCCTCCTTTGTCATAGAGTAATTGATTACACAACCATGGATTTATTTCTGGGCTTTCTATTCTGTTGCATTAACCTATGTGTCTATTTTTATGCCAGTATCATATTGTTTTACTTATTACAGTTTTGTAGCTTATTTTTAAAATGAATTTTGAGGGCAGTCCGGGAGGCTCAGTGGTTTAGCGCCACCTTCAGCCCAGGGCCTGATCCTGGAGACCAGGGATGGAGTCCCGCATCCGGCTCCCTGCATGGAGCCTGCTTCTCTCTCTGCTTGTGTCTGCCTCTCTCTGTGTCTCTCATGAATAAATAAATAAAATCTTTAAAAAATAAAAAATAAATACAATGAATTTTGATAACTCTAGCTTTGTTCTTTTTTTTCAAAATTGTTTTGGGAATCCTGGGGTCTTTTGTGATGAGGCAACTGCACTTTTGAGCAAAGCAAAATACTTAAATCTTCTTAGGGAATATTGGATATTAGTTCTGACCTCACTTGAATCTTTAAGAAAGATGGATACTACTGTATTCTTTGATGCAGAAGGAGTATTATAGGGATTAGATGACAGACATAGCTTGATATCACAAGACAACCTTTATCTATACATTGTTATTTCTTCCATTCTTGGGTACACAGTAGAAAAAGATATACTCAGACCTTAGAATAATTCTAGCATTAAATTGGAGTATCTGTTGTGGGAGTTAAATAGAAGACATTGACTCTCTCACTCTCTCTCATGTATATTCCTGCATAACTACTTGAAACATTCAGAAAGTAAAGATTTTAAAAGCTGAGCAAGTCAGTGACTGCAACTACAGCTGTTGTTTTAGATATAGACTTCTTATAAATTAATATGGCCTCTGTCTCCTGGTATATGGTTATCAGTTTGGCAGGTGCTTTTATCTGCATGGGAGAAACGTACACATATATTAGTAGGGTTTGATCAAATAAGCTGAACCACTTATATAGAAAGAATGGATTTATTATAGATATTAAACTTTATGCATTTGTAAGAGTAGTGGAGAAGTCTCTAAAAGACTTGCCTCTGCATACCATATTGCATTTTAAGTCACCATAGTTAAGCAGGTTGGTAGTCATGATGTTAATGGCAAGGACCATGGAAAACTGGAACCCACAAAGAAAAATAGGAACACAAAAAATATGGAAGCTTCAAGGGCAAAATAGGATGTCAAAGGAAAAACTAGAACTCATAGATGTCTGGTGAAGTTATGGAATTGGCTCATATTATCTCATGAAAGGCAAGTGTGAAATTTTAAGAATTCGTTGAAATAGTTAACATCACACTGATAGGTTGAAATAAACCATGATGAGAATATTTATACCATGAAAATTGGCAAATTCTTCCAATTAGTGATTTTATTTTCTGGAAAACAAACTTGTAAGTATTTACCAGTGCTACGCTGCATTTACCTCTGATCACCTCCAATGTCAATGATGCCTCTGACCCATAAAGCACCCTGCACTGCAGAGCAGCACAACTGCCTAACCCGGAACTCAGAAAAGCTGAAAGAGATAATCCATGTAAGCTACAGTTACAACCTGGGTGATGCTACTGTCAAGGAAATAAGCCAGCAAACATATGTGATCTGAAAAAAGGTGAATACCTTGCCCTGACCTTCAGAGCATAAAAATAGCTGCTGTTTAACTTCTTCCCCAAATCTAGTTCAATCTTTTCCATATTGTAAACCCTACTTAAGATGTATTCCAGTAAAGGAATTATAGAAAATATAGTTCCAAATTAGCTAAGTTGACAAAGCACAAAACCTCCACATAGTCAGATACAATATATTGTCACTTGTCTGGAACAGCTATAGCTCTTTTCCATTGTCAACTCTGAATCTGCACAATTTTTCAGAATGTGCTAATTATCTATGATTCTAATGATACTGTGTTGATAGAATCTGAAAAGTGTTTGGTATTTAGATTCATGACCAAGGGTCTCAAAAATAATGTGGTCTGAGTTTTATTCCCATTTCATTTCCCTTTGATAGTACAATAAGCTACACATTTGTAGTTTCACTGTGAGTGAAGGACACTTCAACTTTCCAAAAACCATACTTTCAACTAGGCAATGGAACTTGCTTTAGCCAATAAGATGAAAGCATCAGTATAAAATAAGTGTGGATATTTGGATTGAGAATTTTTGTGCTTCTGCTATTGAAATGTTGAAGAAATACCCAAGTCGGCCACTACCCTATCCCTGAAGCCTGGAATCAAAGCTAGGTGAGCCCAGCTGAGGCCAGCTGAGTTCGTAAAAATTTCAGCATAGCTGTAGATATATGACTTGAGAGAGAACCACACTAGATGACCTCGAGAGCTATGGGAAAGAGTATAAAAGAGAGTAAAAGCTTATTATTGGCAGCCAGTGAATTTTCAATAGTTTGTTAAAAGCAATATTTTGATCAGAGTTAACTAACACACCATACCTTGAAGATTGCAGAACCTCTGTGACTATAAGTCCTTAAATGACTGTGTGGATTAGACAGTCATTACTGACATAAACCTCTCACTCTGATTCTTATGTGTATGATGCATAATGTGTGTAGAATTCTAATATGATCACTCAATGACCATTACCCAATGTTGGAAGATTCTATAAATATGATGATGTATCACTTTTATGCTTTTGTTATATTCCATGGCAAACGAGAATTTGCAGACGTAGTTTTCAAAAGCAGTAGACTTTCAGTTTGGGAGATTATTTTAGGAGGGCTGTACCTAAGAGGCTCTTTCTGATGAAAAAGATTCAAAGACAAAGATTTGAAGCCTATCAGGGATTAGATGTGAGCAATATTCTCTATTGCTGGCTGTTCTAAGAAATATGGGTGGCATTTAGAAGCTAAGAGTGACCTCTGGATGACAACCAGCCAGGAAGTAAGAATTCCAGTTCTTTAGTCACAGGAACTGAATTTGGCCAACAACATAAATGACTTTGAAACAGTACTACATGCTCCAAATAACAACACAAATGGCCAAAAGTTTGAGGTCAGCATGGCTACACCCTAAGGAAAGAACCCAAACATGCAGAATCTGGACTTCTGACTTACAGAATGATGAGCATGTGTTGTTTTTAATTCACTGTCATTTTCCTTTATTGCACAGAAGAACCAAATGTAATTTTTAAAAATCAATAGACTTTATATTTTAGAGCACTTTTAGGGTGACAAAAGCATTTTGTATAAAGTACAGAGCATTCCCTCTCTGAACTCCTGCAGTTTCCTATTAACATGTTGTATTAGCATGATATATTTGTTACAACTGATGAACCAATACTGATACCCTATTATTAATCAAAGCCCATAGTTCCATTTATATTTTTGGCTATACTTTCTCCAATACCAAAATGTCTTAATTACTGCAGCTTTTATGAAGACTTGAAGTCAGGTAGTGTCATCCTCTGACTTTCTTTTCTTCTGTTTTAAGTGGACGGGTTTGTAATAATTCCCTACTCATCAATAGAACAGCTATATAAAGTTAGAAAGGAGTAAACACTGTTATCTTTACAACTGCATATCTGTGTTACTGCAGTAAAATCCATCCTGGACACTTAATATTATCTAGAGAAGTTTGGTAATTCTAAAATCATTTTTTTCATAAATGCCTTATAGGAATCTTTGGTTGAAGTTCTAGCTTTAAGTGTTCCATGTGGAAAGACTGATTACTGATTTGAATAATGCAAAGATTATAGAAGTATTCATTTTCAAATATTCATGAGTCAGTTATCTAAATTGTTTTTCTAGCTATTTGTCCATTTACTTTTAATATTAAAATACTTCAGCATAAAATTTTTCATAATATCCCACAATTGATTTTTCATCCTCACCATCTGTGGTGATATCCATTTCTCATTGCTAATATTCTTAATTTGTACATTCACTCTCATTTTTAAGGTCATGAAATTTTTTAGTATTATTGTTTTTTTTACAAAGATTTTATTGAGCAAAGTGCTGAGTTAATTGAAATTTGGTCTTTCTATGTTCTTTTTGGTCTTTCTATATTGGATCAATTTTTGTAAATGTTTTATGCATGCATAAAATGAATAGCTATTCTATCATTACTGGATGCATTTTTCTATATATGTGTGTTAGGTCAATTCATAACTTGTGCTGTACAATTCTCTATATCCTAATTATTTTTTTCTTCTGTCAATTACCAGAAGAGATTAATTAAAATCTCCCAATATGATTGGGGATTTGTCTATTCCTTTTTATAATTCTTTCTTTCCTCTACTTTTTGCTCCTCCCTCTCTGTCTTTTTCTCATTCTCTATTTCATATAATTTCTTTTTGTATTACAATTATGGTATATTTACACATACTATTTTTTGTTTCGAAATTCTGTATCTTTATAATTTCTGCCATGTTGTATCTAAAAAATGCATTTATGCATTTTTGTTTTTTATTGGTTAAGTAATTTTCCTGTTAACTTTATGCAATTAGATAAAATATTGACTTGCCAAGGGAGTAACATCTATATTTTTACTTTTCTGTTTGTTCTGCCTATGTATCTTTCCTTTACATTCATTTTTTTTCTTTTAGAATTGTTTAATCATTTCATTTCTTACCATACTCCACATAGAAAAGACAATTAATTTTATTTTTACTCATTTAATGATAACTCAAGAAGTTACAACATGCATAGTTAGCTTATCAAAGTATAAATTTGGGATCCCTGGGTGGCACAGTGGTTTGGCGCCTGCCTTTGGCCAGGCGTGATCCTGGAGACCCGGATCGAATCCCACATCGGGCTCCCAGTGCATGGAGCCTGCTTCTCCCTCTGCCTGTGTCTCTGCCTCTCTCTCTCTCTCTCTCTCTCTGTGACTATCATAAATAAATAAAAATTAAAAAAAAACAAAGTATAAACTTAATCAACACTTTTTAGTTTCTTTCAGATTGATCAGATTAGCTATATCTACTTCTATTCTACATTGTATTGTTGTTACCTATACTGTCTCATCCTTTTTAATGCCACTAGACATTATAATTTCTTCTTTACACTGTCAATATTAATTTACAATTATCTACATATTTATCATATTGCATTAATTCCTTCTCATGTTTTCATCTAGAATTATTTTTGCTAACATATTTTGCATTAATTTACTTTAGTAAGTGTTTGCTATTTTTAAACCCTACTCTTGTTTATCCAAATTCATTGTATTTAGGTGTGAAAGATATTTTTGATGGTTATCGACCTCTAAATATCAGTTGTTTCCTTTTAGCATTATTGAAGGTATGTCACTATTTATTGACTTTCAATGTGACTTATATTTACTCCATGTCCTTCAACATTTTCTCCATCTTTTTTATTTATCTTTCTTGTTATTCTCTTTTGGATAATACTCCTGATCTGTTTTCCAGTTCACTAATCATTTCCTTAATTGTGTCAAATGGGCTGTTAAAACTGTCTTCTTTTTTTTTATTAAGATTTTATTTATTTATTCATGGGAGACACAGGGAGAGAGAGGCAGAGACACAGGCAGAGGGAGAAGCAGGATCCATGCAAGGAGCCAGACATGGGACTCCATCCCGAGTCTCCAGGATCAGGCCCTGGGCTGAAGGTGGCGCTAAACCGGGGAGCCACGGGGGCTGCCCTGTTAAAACTGTCTTATGAGTGTTTAATTTGAATCTTTTAAATTTTCATTGCTATATTTCCTAAATGTCACTGGACTCAATACATATCTTTAATTTTGATTTTAGTTTATCACATTTAGTAAATGTAGTTTTTCATGTTTGTGTCCAATAATTCCGATCTCCTAATACACTCTATTAGTGCACTAGTATAATACACTACATATCTCTGCTCTCTCTTCCCTCTACTAGTTCTCTCCCATTGTTCTATTTTCTTCCCCTTACCCCGTGTTTGCTATGTTTTACATATTTTTGTGATTATGTTTGAGATACCTTTGAGGAGTGGGATAAAGATACTGTCTTCAAGAGACTATTTGGATCTACTTCTGGTAAACTCAAATCAATACATAGTCTATAATTTATAGCTTGAAGTTTATGGGACATGAGTGGTGCATACTTGAGCTGCAAATCAATGCGAATGCCAAAAGTATTTGATGCTTCTCAGAAACACTTTTCCTTCTTCCTTTCCTATACAGTAACAAAGAATCTAAGTATGAGAAGTTTCCAGCTGTAAAAGAGCTAAGCCATATGGTATATTCTCACTATAGATATCTTTGCCTTTGCTTAAATAGGTACTGCACAATTTTCTAGAAACAGTCCCTAGCACGAGGCTTCCAATATGTTAGAATGGTCAGTTATTTACCTTTCATATGATAAGCAATTATTTTACAATTTTACTTTCTTTCTCTCATTCTAATTCCTTTCCCATTATTATAATCTGGATATTCATTGAAGATCTCTATGATATATAGCATTCCTTTTGAAAAATAATTCACATCACAATAGAGAGCTATTATCCATGAAATACACCTTTTCTAACATTTACCTTATTAGTAGAAGCAATTTGTTTTTACTTTAGAATGTTGGTATGGTATTTGAAAATCAAATAATAGCATGATATATTTGTGTGACAACACATTATAGTCCTAATACTTTCCAGAAGGATGTAAATATGCTAAAAATTAGTAACTTATATATGATCTTGTTCCTCCCATGTCAAGGAACATATACACACGTTGCTGGGGACAAAGATATAAAGTTAGGAGAAGAGTCTATTATTATTATTCCTAAATACATTCTCTAAGTATTTGCCTTCTTATCAGGATATCATGGACTATGCTGGTATTGATGTTCTAATATTAAAACAAGGAATACATTTCACCAGAGATTGCTTTTGAGATAGCAGTTTGGCCATCCTCAAGTCTTCATGACACAAGGGTTAAGACAAAAACAACAACCACACAACAGAAATGCTGTGATGATTGGATTAACTGGCTCAAACTTGCACATGAAAGTAAGGATACTACCATATAGTGAATACCACCTACAGGAGTACTGATGAACTCTGAAGAGGCCTACCAGTTACCTTCTTATATTTTAATGTAGTTAGAATGACTTTAGTTATTTCAGGATGGCAGAATTAATCCTGAGACCTCCAAGAGGCTTTTTTAAATTTATGTGCCTGGTGTCTTCATGCCCATGAGTTATGGGTTTAGCTCAGCGGGGTCTGATGTTCATACAGACTCTCACATAGATGTAAACATAGACTCTCTAACATGACAGCTTCTGCTTCATTGGGATGATGCTTACCTCAGTTTTATAGCAAATAAAATGAAACTATACAATGTTTTATGATCTAGCCTTAAAAGTCACATAGCATCACCTCTACATGTTAAGAATTTCTTTATCTCAATCAGGTAAGAATGTATAAGAGACTCAGATTTTATTCTTCACATACAATCTCTATCAATCTGAAAACCAACAAACGAAACAATTTAGCTTCCTCCTTGTAATCAACATATAATGAAAGAAAGACATTGTTTAATTACAACAGCCAACCCTACTGAAAATGGAAAGAGGGAAGGCACATAGAAGTCACCAGTCCTAGCAAATCTGCCATCAAATCAAGCAGTTATGTCAGGTTTCTTGTCTAGGCTCCAGTACTGCTTCTTGGGAATGAATATCTGTGTTTTTTGGTTCTATCTTCTGCTTTCTTGGTTCTACTTTCTTAGTCATTCTTCCTTTTCCATAAAAAACAGGCCAATGTCGGTAGCTGAATAATTCTCTCAGCTTCCTTTTTGCCTATTTAAGTTTGAGAATCCAATGGAATATTTTCACGTTGTAATCGTGCCTATCATCCAAGTTGTCATAATTTCTAAAAATTTATTTTCTTATGAAACTGTTTTTAATTCAATCTATTTAACAAAAGCCATAACCACAAATCTCAAAATTAACTCTTCTTTACCTTAACTCAGAGTTTGCCAAGAGATTACAACTCTAAGATTTTTAAAAATTCTACTCTTTAAGAGACAGTAACTATGAAACATCTTTAAGAACATTTTTTTTTCTACTTGAAACATTCTAGGAGACACCAGCTTAAATCTTTTTCACTATAATGGTGTTTTGAAAATTCTAGCATATTCTACCTTGAATAGCTAAAGTTTTCTTGAGAAAGATGAACAAAGCTAGAGGAACATGATTTCTGATTTCAACTATATTACGAATCTATAGTTATCAAAATAGTAATGTACTGGCATAAAGACAGACACATAGACCACTGGAACAGAATAGAGAGTACAGGAATAAACTCACACATATATGGGTCAATTAATTTATGACAAAGGAGCCTAGAATATATAATAGGGAAAGGGCAGTCTTACCAATAAATGATATTGGGAAAACTGGATAACCACATACAAAAAAAATGAAACTAGACCACCATCTTATATCATATACAAAAATTAACTCAAAATGGATTAAAGATTTGAATGTAAGACTTTAAATTATAAAACTCCTAAAAGGAAACATAGGCAGTAAGCTCCTTGATGTTGCTCTTGGAAATGTTTTTGTTTTTTTTGTTTGTTTTTGTGTTTTTGTTTTTGTTTTTTGCATTTGGCACCAAAAGCAAAGGACACAAAAGCAAAATAAAAGAGTGAGACTATATCAAAGTAACAAGCTTCTACACAATAAAGGAAACCAACAACAAAATAAAAGGAAATCTACTAACTGGAAGAAAGAAAATATTTGCAAAACATGTATCTGATAAGGGTTAATATCCCAAATATATAAGAAACTTAAAACTCAATAGCAGGGGAGCTAGAGGCGAAGAGCAGTCCCCAAAATCACCTGTCCCACCATATTAACCTAATAACCTTCAAACCATCCCTGAAAATTTTCGAATTCGTGCCTGAGATGTAAAGAGAGCACCAGACTGGAATGCCTACAGTATAGTTCACGCTTCTATCAAGGTAGGAAGACGGGGAAAAAGAAAGAAAGAACAAATAGCCTCCAAGGGAGGGGCCCCGCGAGGAGCAGGGCTGAGGCCGGGCGCGTGACCCCCAGACAGGAGAGCCCCCGTCCCAGGAGCAGAGCTGCACCAACCTTCCCGGGGGAAAAGGGGCTCGCAGTGAGTTGGAGCAGACCCAGGAGGGCGGATGCCCTCGGCTTCCCGGTGACACTAACAGACAAAAACCTGCGCCCCGGAAGTGCGCCGAGCTCCCTAAGGGCTGATCAAGCGCGCACCGGAGGGACCGACCGAGCAGCTCGAGGGGCTCGTGCGGCGGCGCCGGGGGAGGGCTGCGGGGCGGAAGCACGTATCCCACAGCGCAGGCCCCCGGACACAGGGCCGCCGGACACAGACCAGGATCCGGCCTCCCCCCACAGGCAGAGGCCGGGAGGGTCCCAGACAGCAAGGAACGCCTGCCCCGAGCTGAGCAATCAGCGCCCCAGCCCCCGGAGCCTCCAGGCCCTGCGACAGGAGAGCCGAACCCCCGAGCCCCATAGTTCCTGCGGAGGCTAATCCAGGCTTCCAGAGGTGCCGTTACAACTGCTCTGTTCCTCCTGGGGCCCCACCCACGGGGTACACAACCCCCGCTGAACCCTCAGCAGGGCCCGGGCAGAGCAGCTCCCCCAAGTGCTAACACCTAAAATCACACATCAGCCCCCTCCCCCGAGAAACCAGGCTGGACGGACCAGTGATTACTCCCGCCGTGTTCCAATACAACTTGTTTTTTTGCCACTCGCACTGAGCCAAAAATGACTAGAAAAGGAAAAAAAAAAAAAAAAATAACTCACTTCAAAAGAAAGAATCAGAAACACCCTCTCTCCCACAGAGTTACAAAATCTGGATACACTTCAATGTCATAAGAACAATTCAGAAGCACGATTCTTACAGCTACTGTGGCTTTTTTCCCCCCCTAGAAAAAAACATAAGGCCCTCACGAGACTCTCTTGACTGCAGAAATTTTAGATACCAACCACTAAATTAAAAATAAACTGTATGAAGATGCAAGCCAAACTAGAAGTCCTAACGACGAGGTTAACGAGGGAAGAACGCGTGATGACAATAGATACAAGGTTAATGGCAAAGAAGAAACTGAGGAAAAAAGGAGATAAACAATTAAAGAACCACGAAGACAATTAGGCAAATAAATGACACTCTAAGGAAGAAAAACCTACGTTTAAATTTGGGTTCCCGAGGGCGCCGAAAGACCAGAGCAAATATGTGTTGTATTTGAATCAATTCCTACAGAAAAACTTCCCAATCTGGGAAGGGAAACAAGCATTCAAGAGACAGGAAATAAGTGAACCCCCCCTAAAAGGCCCCCCCAAATAAAAACCGATCAACAACCTCGACATCTAATAGTGAAGCTTGCAAATTCCATAAGATAAAGATAGATCCTTTAAAGCACAAGAACAAGAAGTCCCTGACTTTCACGGGGAGGAATATTAGGGTAACAGCAGACCTCGCCACAAGACTGGCAGGCCAGAAAGGGCTGCAGATAATACAGGGTCCTAAAGTGAAGAACAGCATCCAAAAGACGTTTCCACAAGGCGCTCTTCAAAATGGAAGTGAGATAAAGAGCTTCCAAGACACAGGATCTGAAAGAATATTTGACCTCCAACCACTCTCAAAATTTAAAGGGACTCTTAAAACTCCCCTTTATGAAGAAGTAATGAACATTCCCACAAAAACAGGACTAAAATAATAATCATGAGGAAACGATACTCATATCGGTCCTAGATAACACTGAACGTGAATGGGCTATTGACCCATCAAAAGCCAGAGTACCATGACTTGCCTTCAGAGACTTAAACAAATTATTTAAGATGGTGTGAATCATAAGAATCCAAACTTCCAGGAATTTTAAAAAAAGAAAACCAATCGTGGGGCACACAATGCCAGATTTCAGGTTGTACGACAAAGCTGTGTTCATCAAACTGTGGTCGCACAAAAACAGACCATATAGATCATGGAACAAACAGAGAACCCTGAAGTGGACCCTGAACTTTAGGCTCAACTAATTACGATAAAGGAAGAAAGACATCCACTAAAGAAAACATTCTCTTCAATCTTTGGCTAGGGAAAATTGGACATCCACATGCAGAAGAATGAAATACGGACCACTCTCTTGCACCATACACAAAGATAAACCAAATAGATGAAAGGAATCTAAAATGTGGAACAAGATTCCATCAAAACTCCCAGAGGAGAAACTCAGCAACACCCTTTTGAACTTGCCACAGTAACCCGGTAAGGACAAACAGTGTATGTTCTCATTCATTTGGGAATAGGAATAATTCAAAGGGACTAAAGGAAGGGAAAAAATGTGTGAAAATATCAGAAAGGGAGACAGAACATAAAGACTGCTAACTCTGGGAATGAACTAGGAGTGGTGGAGGGGGAGGAGCGGGGGTGGGGGTAATGGGTGGACGCACTGAGGGGACACTTGAGGATTGAGCACTGGGGATTTATTCTGTATGTTGGAAAATTGAACACCAATTAAAAATTAATTTTATAAAAAAAAAAAAAAATCTCCCTCAATAGCAAAGACAAACAATCTGATTAACAAATGCGCAGAGGATCTGAATATTTTTCCAAAGAAGATATACAGATGGTCAGTAGGTACATGGCAGATGCTCATCATCCTTAATCATCAGGGAAATGCAAATTAAAACCACAATGACATATAACCTCATACCTGTTAGAATGGCTATTAACAACAACATCAACAACAACAAAAAAGAAAAACTAGTGTTGGTGGGATGTGAAGTAAAGGGAGAATCCTTGTGTACTATTGGTGGGAATGTAAATTGGTACAGCCATTATGGGAAACAGTATGGAGGGTCCTCAAAAATTAAAAATAGAAGTATCACATGATCCAGCAATTCCTCTTCAGTGTACTATCCAAGGGAAGTGAGGACACTAGTTCCAAAAGATACATATGCTCTCATGTTAGTCAAGGCACAGAAGTAATATAAGTGTCCACTGATGAATAAATAGATAAAAAGGTTATGATATATATATATATATATATATATATATACACACACACAATAAGTATTATTCAGACACAAAAAGAAGGAAATATTGCCACTTGCCACAACATGGGAGTACCTGGAGGCTATTATGCGAAGGGAAGTAAGTTAGACAAAGAAAGATGAATATTACATCACTTATATGTAGAATCTAAGAAGAGGTGGGAGGTGAATGATGGGCAAAATGGATAAAGCTGGTCAAAAGACACAAATTTCCAAATATAAAATAAATAAGTCTTAGGAATGTAATATACAGTGTGGTGAATACAGATAATAATACTGCATTGGATGTTTGAAAGTTGTGCAGAGAGCAAATTTTAAAGTTCTCATTATAAGAAAAAAATTATTTGTGTAGTGATGGATGTTAACTAGACTTATAATGGTGATCATCTTGCAATATATACAAATACAAATATTGAATAATATTGTTGTATACCTGAAACTAATACAATGTTATATGTCAATTATGTCTGAATTAAAAACAAATCCCCAAAAAACTCTACCATATTATGCCTGCCACATGGTTACAAGCCAAAGTCATATATTTTAGATTTTTAATTATGGAACATCTTATATCCAAGTAACAAATTTAGTTCCAAGTTACTATTTCTGTATAACAAACAACTCCAACCTTAGTGGTGTAAAACAGAAAACATTTTATTATCATTTTGGATACTGTGAGTTGAGGACTTAGGACACAGAGAAAATGTCTTGGCTCTGCTTCATGTCTTAAAACTAAGCTAAGAAGGCCTATGTGGAATGGCTGGTGATAACTTGGTTTGTATGGGAATGGGTGAATTGGTCCTCGAATATCCATTTCCAAGATAGTTCTTTATTGTTATGTTTGGAACTTTTACAGTTTTGGACAGAAAGCTGAAATTAGCTGGGATTACTGACAGAGTTTACATATAATATTTTCAGAATGGCAGCAGTAGAATAGTTGAACATCTTTCCTAATGGCTCAAAGTCTGGCAAACAATGTAGAACCTGCATGATCTTTTAGACTTCAAAGTCACTTCTGCAGTTTGCTGTGAGTCAAAGCAGTAGCAAACTCATGTTTAAGAGTGTTTTAAAAAAAATAGTGGTCAAGTTTTAAAAGTACCATGTTGGAAGTTTTATTTTTACATATGAAGTACAGTGGTTCTGTTTCTCTAGAGAACTCTATTACAAATTTTGGTATTGAGAGTGGTTCTACAGGCACTGAATTTTTAGGATGAGTTTCCTGAATTGGTTTTAAGGTTTCTGAAATTGGCTAATGTGATTAGATTTAAAGACAACAGTGATTATTTTTAGTAGTAAAGAGAGCACTAGCAATCCACTCTATGAACTAGTCACAGAGATATGCAATACTCCCAATCCACCACTTAAAAGAAGCAAGGATGAACTCAGGAATATGAATTCCCAGCTCAAGTAGCATAAAAAAATGACCTGAAGGCTTTTATTTATGCCCTGAGGGAGTCCCTCATCTCCTAAAACTGCAAGACTGAGATTTCTGACAATTAAATAGAAAATCTCATCCTGTGATTGGGTGAATTATAATGCAAGTTGAAATCTCAGCTTGGCAGGGGTGTTTATTTTATTTTTTTTGGGGGGGGGTTACTTTTAAAGTGAGGATACTGATTGGGAAATAAATGGTATCTTGTACACCAAGATGGTGACATATAGGAGGACATGGATGAAGCTGTACACATTAAGTCCCTAAATTCTGATGAGATTTCTTTGTCAATGGAAGAGGCCTCTAGATTTCTAGCGGTATTAGTCCTTCCAACTCCATGCACATCATCTGAGGAAACTCCCATAGCCTCCCCTGAGGCAGTAGCTATGCAACACAAAGCTGATACCTCCCAGGTTCCCCTTCCAGCATTATTCTTTTCTCTTAGACATATAAGGAGATGCAAATCCCACCAGGCCCCTAAAGGTGAGGTACAAAGTGTGATCCATGTGCAGATATATCACACTACAAAAGAATTATCTGAATTTCTAATTTACACAGAGAAATCTAAGAAACAAGTGTGGGAATGGATATTAAGTGTACCAAACATTGAAAGCCAGATAAAATTAAAACATACCAAATTTATGAATATGGACTCACTAAATAGAGATCCTGTATTTAATGCTGCAGCTCTAGGAGTCAGAAACCATTGTCATAGTTTGGTTAGCTGGTTGGTTGTTTGCCTGAAACATAGGCTAAAATGTGGCCTACAGTGAGAAAACTGGAAATGCTGAACCTGCCTTTATTTAATGTAGAAGAAGGGATTCAAAGCCTTACTGAGATTGGGATGTTAGAATGGATTTTTCACTTAAAACCTTCTCACTCACATTGGGAGGGTCCAGAAAATATAGTTTCCATCAATACTATGAGCAATAAATTTGTGATGGAAGCCCCAGCATTTTTGATGGTCTTTGTGATTGCTTTTTTCTATAAGACAGACCTTCCAGTAAGAACCATAGCCACTCAACTGAGAAATTTAAGTGCAATTGGAGTAATTCTATTCCTGGATGGTGGGGGCTAATGGCAGCATTCAACCACCGAAGGAAAGTTGAGACTGGTTACCTTAATAAACAGGAGAGTCAAAATAGCAGTCAGAAAAGTCTCACTTATGTAGACCTATGGCATTCCCTAATTGATCTTTGTGGTCCTAGAAGTGAAATAAGTATGAAACCAATTAAGTTCTTAATTTGTATAAACAAAAAATTTCTAGGTCAAGTGAACAAAAGTCTAGTTTGAATCAAAAAAGAAAGTCATGATCCCTTGATCAATTCCCAGACTTGACCCAGTTTACAGAACCAGAACCCCTTAAGTAAAAGAGAAGATGGGTCCCCTTGAGGAATGACCCCAATACACTGCCAAAAATTTAGAGTGTTAGTCTTTCTCCTGGTCTTTCCCAAAGGGATCTTCAATATTTTACTATAGTAATTGTGCACTGGGAAAAAGGAAATTTTCAGACTCCTTGGGGACCACTTGACTCCTTGGGGACTACCCTGGTTCTGAACTGACTCTAATTCTGGAAGACCAAAACATCACTATGGTTAACCAGTCAGAGTAGGTACTTGAGGAGATCAGATAATCAATGTAGTTTTAGCTCAGGTTCATTTCACAGTGGCCCAGTAAGGCCTCAAACCCATCCTATTGTTATTTCCTCAGTTCCTAAATGCATTATCAAAAAAGATACACTCTGTACCTAGCAGAAGGCCAACATGTGTTCCCTAACCCATGGAGTGAGAAAGGTTAAGTGGAAGCCAATAGAACTACTCTATCTAGGAAAATGGTAAATCAGAAGTAATACCACATTTATGGAAGGGACTGCAGAAATTAGTGCCACTATCAAGGCCTTGAGGGATTCAGGGGTGGTGATTCCCACCACTTTCCCATTCAACTGGCCTGTGCAGAAGTCAAATGGATCTAGAAGAATGAGAGTAGATTATCCTAAATTTGACCAGGTGATGACTCCAATTGCAACTGGTGTATCAGAAGTGTTTTTATTGTTGGAGCAAATTAACACATTCCTTGGTATCTAGTATTCAACTACCGGTCTAAATAAATGCCTTTTTTTTTCTATTTCACTGTCAATAAAACCAACCAGAAATAGTTTGCATTCACTTGGCAAAGGCAATAATCCACCTTCACTATTCAACATCAAGAGTATATAAACTCTCTAGCCCTATGTCATAATTTAGTTCACAGGAATCTTGATAACTTTTTATTTCTTCAAATACAATGGTCCATAACATTGACTGCATTATGGTCCATTACACTGACTGCATTGTGCTGACTGAATCTATTGAGCAAGAAGTAGCAACTTATTCACTAAATACTGGTAGTAGTACTTATTGGAAAGATATTTATACGCCAGAGGTGGGAAATGAGCCTAACAAAATTCACAGGTCCCCACCTTAAAGAAATTTCTAGAGGTCTACTGATATGGAGCAGGTCAAGATATCCCTTCTAAGGTGAAAGATAATTTGCTTCTTCTGGCACCTCCTACAACCTAAAACAAAAGCCAAAAAGAAAAACAAAACAAAACAAAACAAAAAACAAACAAACAAACAAAAACAACCACAGTTCCTGATAGGCCTCTATCAATTTTGAAGGCAACATATTCATTGGTTGTGTTACTCTAGACCTCTTTACTGAAAGATATAAAAAGCTGTTAGTTTTAAGTGGTGCCCAGAACAAGAGATGGTGGTGCAACAGGTCCAAGCTGTTGAACAAACTGCTCTGTATTTTGGGTCATATGATCCATGAGATCCAATACTGCTTGAATTGTTAGTGGCAAATAGGAATGGTATTTGGAATCTTTGGCTGGCCTCTACAGGTGAATTGCAGAGCAGGTCCCTAGGATTTTAAAACAAAACCATGGCATCCTTTGCAAATAACTCTCCTTTTAGAAAGGGGTCTTTACTAGTTACTGGGTCTTAGTAGAAATTGATCACTTACCCTAAGCCATAAATTTGGGTGTCCTCCATCATTAAACGGAGATGGAAATATATGTGATCAGGAATGAGTACAAGTAAGTTACACGAGTAAGTTACATGAACAAGTGGTACAAATGCACATGATCCCTCCTTTTGCTACACTGCTTTCTGTCCCTAACTGCACATATGTCCACATGAGGAATTTCCTATGATCAGTTGACAGAGTAAGAGAAGACTCAGATCTGGTTTATAGACGGTTCTACACAATTTACAGGCACCACCTGAAGTGAACAACTGAAGTTCTACAGTCCCTTCCTGGGACACTCCTGAAGGACAGTTGTGAAGGGAAATATTATAATGGCAGAACTTTGAGCAGTGTGCCTGTTTACTTTGCTTAAGAAAATAAATGGCCAAATGTGCAAGTATACACTGATTCATGGGCTATGACCTATGTTGACTAGATGGTCAGAAACTTGGAAACATGATTAGAAAATTGGTGGCAAAGATCTGGGGAAGAAGTATGTGGACTGACTTTTCTGAATAGGTAAGATATATGAAGATATTTGTGCCCCTGTGAATATTCATCAAAGAATAACCTTAGCAGAGGTGGATTTTAATACTCAGATTAATAAGATGACCCATTTTGTGAATACTAGTTAACCTTTTTCTCCAGTCATCCCAGTCATTATCTGGCATGCTCATAAAAAACATGACCATGGCAGCAGGGATGAAGGTTATGTATGGGCTCAGCAAAATGTTCTTTCCTTCACCAAGGCCAATCTGCCTATAGCTACCCCTGAGTTCCAACTGGCCAACAGCATAGACTAACGCTCAGTCCCTGATATGGCATTATTCTCCAGAATGATGTTACCTGGTGGCAAGTTGATTACTTTGGACCACTTCCATCATAGAAAGGACGGACTTTTTTCCTACTGAAATATACTTTCTGGATATAGATTTGTTTTCCTTACACACAGTGCTGCTGCCAAAACTAACATCCTGTCCATGTACTTACAGAATGTTTTATCCACTGTCAAGTTATTCCACATAGTATGGTTTCTTTTTTTTTTTCATAGTATGGTTTCTGATCACAGAATTCACCTCACAGGAAAAAAAAAAAAAGCAAACAAAACTTGCCGCAGCAGTGGGTGCATGCTCATGGAATACACTCTTCTTACCATTACTGTTCATGATCCTCAAGCTGCTAGTTTTATAGAATGACCTGAAGATTCAGTTATAGCACCAACTGGGTGGCATTATCTCACAGGTTTGGAGCCAGGTTCTCCATAGGCTATATATGCTTCAAGTAAGCATCTAATACACTGTGCTGTTTGTCTCATAGTCAGAATTCATGGGTCCAGGAATAAAAGGATGGGTATGGGATGTGCTCCATTTATTATTACTATTTTTGTGTCCTGTTCCCATGAACTTATCATCTTCTGGCCCTGAGATCTTAGTTCCAAATAAAGGAATGCTTCCACCAGGAGACCTAACAATGATTATACTGAACTGGAATTTAAGACTGCTGCCCAGGCACTTTAGACTTCTCGTGTTTCTTGACTAAGTAAATGTCGCGGCCGGCGCGAGAAGGTCCGGATTCAGGAACCGAGGGCAAGGGGATGAGAAACAAGAGACTAAAAGTTCATGGGATAGGAGGTTCCATGCAGCTGATGGCTACAATGGACAAGCTTTATTTTTGCATGTAGAGTTTATATAGCCTCTGTAAGCAGGCGGCTTATTTCTTTAAGGAGAAGTACATCTCGCGCACAAACATACATTGTTTTTAAGACTGACACCTGTTATTTGTTTAAGCAATAGAGCATGAAGGCCACATATAGACTAAACAGTGAAGTTTGTTTATTAAGTAATGTCTGCCAAGGTGGTCATGTGTCAGGCCACCTTCTTGCTTACTTTATGGGAACTTGTCTCGATAACATTTTAAAGGAGAAGCAAATATGTACATTTACTTCCATAAGGGGGAAGAGCTAGGTGCAGCCCCAGCAGGTTGGCCAGGTATGACAAGGAGCCTTTGCTCAACCCAGAACCCTGCCTCGCGCCGCAGGACTGCGGGTTGGCTAGGGACGACAAGGAGCTTTGGCTCAACTTGGAACCTTGCCTCGCACTGCGGGACCGCTCCCAACAAGTAAAGAAGGTAGCTACTGTGCTAGTCAAGATGATTGATCTTGTCTACCAAAGAAGAAATGGACCTGCTACCACAGAATGGAGGTATGGAAAAGTATGTCTGGAAGGCAGGAGATCCCTTAGGGTGTTTCTCAGTGTTACTTTGTCCTGTGATTATGGTCAATAGAAAATTACAACAACCCAAACTAGGCAGGACTACTAAGGGCTCAGCTATTTGTAAAATGAAGTGTTAGGTCAATACCCCAGGTAAAGAATTAGCTTAGCCCCAGGTAAAGAATAGCCCCAGGTAAAGAATTAGCTGTGGCCAGCTAATGTGTTTGCTAAAGGCAAAAAACAACCAACCAGGAAGAAACAAAAACAAACAAAACCAAACCAGAATGTGTAATGAAAAAAGGTAGTTATAATTACCAATTAAAACCACCTGACCAGTTATAGCAATGAGGACTGTAACTGCCATGATCATTCCTCATTATTATATAAGTTTGTGTGTGAACCTGACTGAATGGCAAAATCCCCAAGTATATGATTACTGATTAAAGATTACTTCTGGGTGTGTCTGTGAGGATATTTCTGGACACATTTGAATCAGTAGACTGAGTAAAGAGGATGGCCCTCCCTAACTGTGGGTGGGCAATATCCAATCCAGTGAGGACATGAATAGAACAAAAAGGTGGAGAAAGAAAGGATTCACTTTCTATACCTGCCTGAATACTTGAGCTGGAACATTGATATTCTCCCTTCAGTGCCCGTTTTTCAGATCTGCAGGCTCAGACGAGAATCAACACCACCAATTTTCTGGTTCTTAGGACTTTGCACTACACCTCCAGTTTTCCTGGGACTCCAGATTGTACATGGTAGATTACAGAAACTATCCATAATCACATGAGCCAATACCTTATAATAAATCAGTCTCTCTCCTCATCTACTATTCCAACTGGTTCTGTCCTTTTTTGTATGAGAATCTTGATTAATCCTCCAAGGAATATTAAGTGTAAGGACTGTAGACTAAGTTGGTTTCCTCAGGATAACTACAAATACGTGGCAGAGCCAGGGTATGATGCTACATATTCTATCTTATTGTTTCTCTGTTATTTTCAGAATAGGAGGAATGAAAAATGATGGGTTATGGCTCAAATCAGTTCATTTCATGTTAGGAAATGAATTTCATGTTAACGTGACTGAATTCACTATGAGAGGGAGAAAAAATGGTGAGAAAGCCTGAGGTAAACTTCTATCCATTATGTTCTGAGTATTTTTTTGGATATAGCTAAAGCATTTTAAAAAGTTCTGTCTTTCTCTTGGCATACTGGATTATATTTTGCTTGGTAAGTCTTTCTATGCATGTATTCCACTCTACAAATAAATTTTATAATTCTCAAGGACAAAGTAACTGTTTTTTGTTTATATTGCATTCTAACATTGTCCACATGGGTTCATAAATGCTATTAATTCCATTAAGAAATTGTATAAAATGTAAAATTATTTCAAAACAATTTACCTACTATTTATGTCTATTGCTATGTGCATGCATTTGTTTAAATACAAAAACCTTCAAACCATATTACTGAAAGACTTTGCATTTACATTAAATGTTCAAAATTACATATTTAATTGAACCTTGGATATAAAGTCAGCAAATGTAGTTTCTCAGTTATCACCAATACTAAATAGACATTCCATAATAATTGGGACAAAACAGAATGTCCATTTAATATTTTAAAGACATTTGTTCTCCTTAAAATAATTATATATGTCTTACATTTGTATTAATTAGCATTGTCTTTTCTTTAAGATTTTATTTACTTATTTGACAGAGAAAGAGAGCACAAGCAGGGAGAATGGCAGGCAGTGGGAGAGAGAGAAGCAGCCTCCCTGCCAAGCAAGGAGCCCAATATGGGATTCAATCTCAAGATTCTGGGATCATGACCTGAGCAGAAGGCAGATGCTTAACCAGTTGAGCCGCCCAGGTACCCTAGAACTATCTAGAAACATAAAATAATCCTCCATACTGCTTACCTTTTTATTTAAAGTTATCTGAGTCACAAACTATAAAGTAAATATATACAATTTTATGATTTATAAAACATTCCTTTCCATTTATTTATTGAGTAAAATCAGTGAATTGGGCGAAGTTTCATTAAAGACTGTGGAGAAACAATGCTCATTTCAGCAGTATACAGTTTGCCTCAGTTAACACAACACGTAGAATGTGATATGTAACAGATGGTGGTATAAAAGCAAAGTAGTGTTTCCCTTTTGGTACTTTTATATTTATATGCCTGTTTATTGGGGGGGAGAAAACAGCTAATCTGCTAATTTTTTTAAGGAGAAATGGAGTTTTAAGAGAAAATTTCTAAAGACAGGATTGCTATTTTGCATGTTATATTGAAGCTACTACAAAACTATAGAAATAAAAATAAAATTTCTTAAATTCACAGTCTGTAGAGTGAAAGAAATGGCAGGGACATTTGTAAAATTTTGACTGTGTTTGCAAAACCATGCTTAAAAACTACACTTATTCACTCTTTCCACTAAAGCTTGGTATATAATGAATTAACTGATCTGCCTTTATTTTTAACACTGAACAGTATTATGTCAAATTAACTCTTTGTGTATAGATGTAAAAGAGGCTCCTTAACCCTAAAACAAATGAACTCAAATACACAAAAATACCACTGATTATCTTGTGTAAATAGATTTTTAAATCTATTTAATTTTTTTCTTATGTGATTTCACAATAGTTTAATTTTATTTTTTTTAGGTAAAGAAATTGAAGTTTAAAAAGTAATTTATCTAAATTTACAGAGCAGGTATGTGGTAGTCCTAGGGTTATGCTTTGCCATATAATTTTCAAAATTATGCCATAAAGTCTAAGTTGCAGAAGTCAGCTTTGCATCTACATTTTGGAATCTTATTATTTTTTGTGAGAATTCAGAATGAATTAACTACACAAGCATGAACAGATGTAGATTCATTATGACATTAATAAAATTTGGACTTCAGGATCTCTTTATACTCCCTTACATAAAACCTTCTAAACTTTTCTAGATGACCCACCAGATTTTAATTCTATTATCCTTCAGAACTCCTGCTTGTAGGTTCTTCATGTTATCGTATGGAGATATAAGAATCTACAGTGCTTTACACTGTCCTTGTGCTTTAAAGAATATGTGGCCATCTTGAGGAAATTAAAAAAAAAAAAAAGAGACCAATGTGGTAATAACTATGGATTCTCTCCCTCAGAGTATTACACTTTGAATTCCTTTTAAGTGGTTCTAAGACTTTAGCTTTATAGATAGATCTCTTCCAAATTCTGACCTTGAGCGTAAGAGACTTGAGAGTCAGGATGATATGTTAATCATCATTTTTACTCTGAGTACAGAGAACAGCATTCACCAATAAATATCCTGATAAGTTGAATTATCCCTCTTATTATGGATGTATTTTTTTCAGACAATAATAAAAAGGTTAGAAGGTTCTACAGCTTTATACGTGAATGAGAACTCCCCGGGGGGGGGGGGAAGTAGTTATTTCCAGCACTAATCTCCTGAGAATGAAAGCTGTGCATCTTCTCCAATATTGGATAGGGGATCAATATGGGTGGGCTTTAGACAAGAAAGGAAGAAATACTCTGCTAATCTTGATCATAAAATGAGTTTCAAACTGAATATATTACTTTATAGAAGCTAACTAGGAATAAGAAACCTGAGACCTGAAGAGTAGGTTAAAACCTGGAGGTGTCATTAATAAATTAAATAACATGGTGTCATGTTATTTTCTGTATAAATTTTTACTGATCTGTGTGTGTGTGTGTGTGTATAAACTTAAAAATATAGTTTCTAGGTTTTATTGTACTATACAATAGCATACATTCCCCCCTATTTCTTTGCTTACTAATGCAAAACTTTTACTACCAACAAACATGCACAAACCTATAACATGCACATACACACCTTTTTTTTTTCATTTTTGCACTAGGCTTTTTATCTATTGGGATCTTTATGCCTTCTAATTTGAGAGTTTAGCATTATTAGAGTTACAGTACAATAGCAATAAAAATCTGATTAAGTTTGTAAATTCAAAGAGCAAAAAAATTGTAATGGAAAAAATCTCAAATATATTACTTTTTAAAATCCCTGGTTCATCAACTTTTTAAAAAGATAATTCAGAGAAGGACCCAGTCAACCATGCAAAAATTTATGAGTGCAGGGCAGGGAGAGTCAGAAGAATTAAAGCCCTAGCAGGAAATCGAATACCATATATACAAAAGGGTTCTTATATTTTAAGGATCTAAAACATGTTGAATTACTTTGGTGAGGTTGACAGGAACAACAGTGTCTGAAACCAGAATTATATCACTAAATATATTAAAACATAAGGCACTATGTGACAAAGCAATGGTAATTCTTATAGTACTATTTAAAAATTATTGTATTGAATACATGTAGCAGATGGCATCTTATCATGATAACAATAAGATAATATTACAGAATACAAAGTCTTCTGTGACCTGAAGCTGACCAGCCATATCCTTAGACTCAACACCTGAGCAAAACAAACCACATGCTTTCCCATCCCTCTGACTTTGTAGAAGATGTTCTCTCTAGAGCAAATCATTCCCTGATCTCAGTCTGTTTTGCTCACTCATCATCCACATTATGAAACTTCAGCATCAATATCATTAGGGAAGTCTTTTGTAACACTCATGTGAACTAAATACTTCTCAACTTCCTCTACTAGATTATGAGCTCCATATCATCACAGGTTATTTCTTTTTTCTTCTAACCTGGCACAAGGTAAAAAGAGAAATATCTCTCCTTACCTACTGATATGAACATTTTTCCTTCTGTGTTTAGGACCCACCTCTTTCCAAAATGAATATTCATCCCTACAGGGAGACAACACCACTTCTTGTGACTTTGCAGGCAGAGCATAGGGTATACTTAATAAATGATTAGTTATTATATAAATAAATTACAGTTTCTTCCATATTTGATAGAAGATAAAATGAAGTTATATGAAATTGTTAAGAATTCTGAAGAATAATTTAAAATATTTTATGTCAGAAAATAACTGTGAATTAACCAAATAAATTAAATATAAGTTATTCATGTTTTAGAGATATAGAGTATTTGTTGAGTCCATTTGTTCTGGTTTCCTTCTCTCAGTAGCTATTTTACCAAATACATTAAATTTGCAAATTTTATTCAAGAATTGTGTTGTTTATTTGCCTTTTTAAAACTATTGGTGGGTAAGCACATTGCTACATCAATTTATGAAAACCATTAAATTACATGGTTTTGGTAGAGTTATTTAGAAGAATTAACATAGTAAAATTAAGCAGTGAGGAGAAGTGGCAGGTAAATCAAGGTCTAAAACCATATTCTTGTTCAAATCTCATTTCTTATATTTATTAACCTGTGACTTGGGACAACATCATATTGAATTTTCCCATCTATAAAGAGGGTATAATAGTAGTCCCTTCTACTTAGGGTTGTTGGAGAGACTGAATGAAATAGAATTATATAAAAAAAAAATCCACAGAGCTTGGAACATAGTAGATGTTCAATAAATATTAGCTATTATTCATTATTCATTTTAATAATAAAGAGGTAGCTAGCATAATCAATAATCGAGGAAACAAACAAAACAACAAACCCTAATATCCAGGCTCTCTACTTGAGGATCTCAGGAAATACAGTTATTAGGATTACACATTGTAAGATGAAAAAAATTATAAGATGAAAGTCTATGTGAAAATTGGAGACTGAGATAGAAGGGTCCCACTAACGACCTTGGTGAGAAAAAACAATCAGCAGAATCACTGATCCATAAAGCATTGCTGCAAGGTAGCCTAAAGGAGATCTTTGAAAAGAGAAAATCAGCACAAGAATAAAGAAGCACAGAATTACAGAAGCAATAGAGAGAAAACCATTTTGAGAAGTTTTGAATTGGTTTTTATTTTTACTTTCAAAGACATCTTGATGAAAGTTCTTTAAATGTATTCTGCAATTATTCTTTTAAAGTCTAAAGGAAAGAAAACAAATGGAATAGGCGCCTGACTGCAAAAGGAATTCTACCTATAAGATAGCTTCAACTGAACCATAAAGAAAAGTATACTATTTTATATTCACAAATTCTATATCAAAGAGTATATAAATAGCAATATGCTTTGTTATTGTATCAATGAAATATTAACAGTAACAAAGTGATTTTTTTAGGGAAGGTTAATTGTTAATTTTTTTGTACTTTAAAAATGTACTAACTTTTCACTGGTATCTGTTGCTTAAGGAATTTATTCAAAACCACATAAATTTAAAAACAGTGGTAAAATGATAGACTAATGAACACAGGGAGTTGCATACTGTATAAAAGGAAAATATTGAAACAATGTTATACCTGTAATACAACTGTCAATCCATTATAAATAATCCAAGTTTTCCATAGGTCTGCAGCAGTGTTGAAACTTCTGTCTGGGAATGATTTTCATTGTTAATGGCATGAATAAAAGTTTCAGCTAAAGGAGGTCCAAACCATTCTTCACTCAGATGTCTAAATATTTTAATACAGTAG
Organism: Nyctereutes procyonoides; assembly: GCF_905146905.1. Lineage (NCBI taxonomy): Eukaryota > Metazoa > Chordata > Mammalia > Carnivora > Canidae > Nyctereutes > Nyctereutes procyonoides. The sequence continues at coordinate 22,822,869 of NW_026575121.1, forward strand.
AGAAGTAAGACGACCCAGAATCTTGCAGTTTCAGTGAATCAGTAAAGACCCAGCTGAATTGTTTGTTCAGTATTGTTCAATATTGTAATAACCTCATTCTTAAATAATATCACTCAGTATGCCCTGGGTTTCAGGCAGTAGTGATATCTCTCTATCCTATAATAGATATGAAATAAGTATTTTATAATATATAGATGTTAGGAGTCATTTAATAAAAATTTAATATAGAAAAGTACTTTTGAACAAAAAAATAAATAAGTAACAAGTAGACAAATCAAGGTACAAAGTACAAACTAGTTTCAATTTCAAACCAAAAACAGAGAGATGAATTTTTAAAAACCTTTTATTTTTAACAGATTTTAAAATTATAGAAAGATGAAAAAAATAGCATGGGGAATTTTTTTATATCCCTCATTCTGCTACTCAGAGGCAAAGTTTGAAGAGAAACAGATTTATAACAATCTCTGATTCTCTCCTAAGATACTTACCACCTATCATAGGAGAAATGGTAATTCATGTTTCTGTTGAGAAATAGGACATACACTAACTAAACCAAATGACTAAGGAAAACATCTAATGAAAATGCAGCATCAATGCCTCAAAAGAAAATCTTGGTTTTAATAAGAGGGAAAAGTATTATCACATGTTCCATAGCATTCTTGGATATTAAGTCACAATTGGTTTAGTAATAAATTTGGCCTCAGAAAACCCTAGAGAAAATCTTAAATACTATTTAAGAGATATGATTTTACTTAGAAATGTTTTTATATAATCTTAATAAAGTTTTAACAATTACAACATTTTATATTAAATTAAAGGACTTTTTTTGTCTTTTGAAAAGCTAGAAGATCTGGTTATCCTAGGTCTATATTCCTCTATGGTGATTGCCTCTTAGAAACTTCAGTGAGTCCTAGTCCTCACTATTTCTATTGCCTTAATTCAGAGCCACTTCATATTTTGCTTTACTGGACTTGTCATGTAGACATTTGACTCCATGCTTCCCAATATATAGATATAGTATTATGCCACTTTGAACCCCACCCCACTCTGCCTCCATTGTGTGTGTATGCACATGTGCATGTGTGTAGAGATTAGATGTATACGTGTGTGTGTGTGTCATATACTTTAGCTTGGAGAAGGACAGGAGAAGAAATACAACAGACAACACTTAACTTCAGAAGAAATATAATTAGAATGGGATGGTGGGAAGATTAACTTTTTATATTTCTCCATATTCATAAATTTTTATTTATATTTTTCATTGTGTGAATTATTAAAATGAGTATATATTACTTTTGAATTCAAAAGAATATCTGAAAAATACTATTAAACACTGAATGAAAAAAAAGCACAGAATGATAGAAAGACAGAAAGGAAAAGATACAAATTATACTGGGATCAAGAAGCATGACCATACAGAATCTACCAGGACCTAAATAATTCCATATAAACAGGTCTAGTTATGTCAAATCCCTGCTACATAGTCAACATTAAAAAATTATATGGAAAAAGGGAAAATTCTGGAGGTTGAAGAATCTAAATCCTTTCCCTTGGGAAATTTATAATCCATTGGGAGGATATGAACAACAAATCAACCAAGAAACAAAACAAAAATAAGCAAGCAAATAGATAAGAGCATAGCTTAATAAGTAAAAGAATAAGCACAATTTTCTAAACATGTGTAATATACATGTCTAGTACTTAAAAGTTTTCATTTTTTGAAGTCTACTTTCCAAGTCTGTAAGTCTGTCAAGTCTTATGCTCACAATACATTTAATAAATAAGGAGAGAGCAATCATCATTCTTGTACTTCAAATGAAAAATTTAAAAAAGAAAGAAAGAAAAAAAGATGGTCAGAAAGGAATTTAATTCTTCATGTTTAAACTAAGCTAGAAGTAGAAGTAAAATTATCTGATTTCTCCTTAGACTGCTGACTGTCCCTTTCACTACAATGTTCTAACTCAGAAAGTATTTAAAAAGCTCAGATAATGGCGTATACACTTTCATCTTCATAAGATGGAGATGGAGTCTTACAAAATTGATATGTGAACATCATTGTTAGTGGAGGCCTATTAAGTTATCTTCAGAACATTTTCTCCTAATAGCTGTCTGGCATTGGTCAGCTTCATTAGACTCTTCTGAGGTCTGAAAATCTCAGATTTTCAGTTGATGTAATACAGATTTTTAGCCCCAGTCCCATATCTGATTAGTAGGTCTGGGTTTGGAATAAAAGTAGGTGCATATTTAAACCAACTTTCCAAGACTAAAAAACTTCTGATGTTTATACAAATGGAAAAACCTCCAGCTTGCTAAAATAAAAAGGAGAGAGAAGAGAGTTTATGTATGTTGAAAATATGAGGGAAAAAAAAGGATTCTGAATAGATTTAGTTGTAAGAGAAGAACAATGTGCAGACAAACTTGACTTGAGTGGAACAAGTAGGAGTTTAATCTGGACAAGGTTAAATGAGTGGATTTTGAAGTTGCTGTCAACTGGGCTCCATCTGGCCATGATTTTGCCATTCTGAGAGTAGCTTCTCTTTCAACTCAAGGTCAGCATCAATGTAGTCTTAAAACATCAACGAGAGTAAATTTGATTCTGCAGGAGCCTGGGGCTATTGCTTGTATTTTCTCTGGTTCTATGTCTGTATCTGTTCCCAAATGCCCATTCAAATAATCATTCACATCATATATTAATAACAGAACTTACAAGGTTAGACTCAAGTTTCCAATGAAAGTGCCCTGAGAAAAAGGAATCTTAAATTTATTCTGTAAACTTTGGAATATATCAGAGCTCCTTAATCAGGGCTTAATATTTATGTTGCATTGTTTAGGTCAAATATTTTTGCAAAGTGGAAGGTCAGTTGAAGGAGGGGAGTAATAAAAAGCTGGATTAACAGGAAAGAAATTATTTAATAATCTCCATAAAATATGTCAGATGTGAACTAATTAAATGGGAATGGAATAAAAAAGGTTTTGTGAGGGTACTTAGGAAGACTTAAAAATACTTGATGATGGAATAAATATGGAGGTAATTGGATAAATGTCAAGACTGTCATTGAGTTTAGTTCCCTAACAAAATCAAGATGCCTTTTGTTTTAAAGGAGGTCAAGAGAACAAACTGATTTTTAAAAATATTGATGAATTTATTTTTCAACGTGTAGAATTTAAGAAGAAAGGAATGCTAGATTAGATAGAGATTAAAATGATGTATAAACTTGAATGTTCAGGGATCCCTGGGTGGCGCAGCGGTTTGGCGCCTGTCTTTGGCCCAGGGCGCGATCCTGGAGACCGGGATCGAATCCCACATCAGGCTCCCGGTGCATGGAGCCTGCTTCTCCCTCTGCCTATGTCTCTGCCTCTCTCTCTTTCTCTCTCTGTGACTATCATAAATAAATAAAAAAAAATAAAAAAAAACAAAAAACTTGAATGTTCAAAATTTACTATAAATTGAAGAAGCAATTATATATAAACTCAGACATAGGAAGGACAAAAGTGGTTCTTAATATTTTATATCAAACTGTGTGGTGGTTTAAAAACACTGCCCCTCCAAATTTTTAAGATCCTCCCATTGAAAGGTGGAGTATATGACTGTCTCCTCGAATGTAGGCTGTTTTGTGAATGCTTTGACTAACCAAGTGCAAGAATAGACATAATATGACTACCAAGTCCACCTGGTTCTCTCAAGATACTCTCTCTCCATAAATCCCCCCCCATACTGTCCCTCTAAAACATAGCCACCATCATGTGAGAAGTATAAGCCAATAAACAAGCTATATGTGGGCTCTCTCATTCTCAGCCCCAGTGCAGCCCATTCTATAGCCATTTGCCTGGGTTCTGAACATATGAGAGACAAAGACATCTTGGAGGAGGATCCTCCAGTCATTGGAGTCTTTACAGCTGCAGTTCTCTTTCTGATTTCTTGGTATACAGAAACTGTGAACTTAATAATTAAAAAAACAAAACAAAACAAAAACATAGCAAAACAAAAACTGTGTTGCTTTAAGCATTTGGGTTAGGATGCTTCATTACACAGTAATAGTAGCCAGAATATTCTCTGTTTGTAACCCTCAGTCAGTTGTATCTTCTCAACTGAGATCTAGGCATTATGTCAATGGACACAGCCTTAACTGTTATGCCATGTCTCAGGACTCCTGGTCCTCAGAATCCATAAACATTAGAAAACATTTTTATACCACCAAATTGGGGTATAGTTTGTTATCCAGTAATAATAACTAAAACATAACCTTTTGAAAATGTGATGAAATTCATGGATGTCTTCCTCTACATTGCACTATACTCAAAATATTGCTTATAACCATTAGGAGTTCTTAAACCTATTTATTTATTTATTTATTTATTTATTTAAAAGATTTTATTTATTTATTCATGAGAGACACACCGAGAGAGAGGCAGAGACACAGGCAGAGGGAGAAGCAGGCTCCATGCAGGGAGCCCGACGTGGGACTCAATCCCGGGTCTCCAGGATCAGGCCTCGGGCTGAAGGCAGGCACTAAACCACTGAGCCACCCAGGGATCCCCCCAAACCCCTTTATTTTTATCACACTAATAAAAATAACATTGAACAGATTTATGGGAAAACAACTTTAAGAACAATTTATCTGAAGAAATTGACCGGTGTCTCATAACAAACTACATTATCTTAATTTAACATATATATACGAATGCCTAAAATTCTAAAAGATAATTAGTAACTAGTAATATTATTTCCATATTATATCTAAAAAAAACTTGAAGCTCAAGGAGAGCAAGTAATTTTTCCAATTTTATGTGATTATTTAGTTAGAGAGAGTGCATAAACTCACACAACCTAGCTTGTGACTGTGTTTTTAACCTTTATACTATGATGCCTCTCAACTAATCCTGGAAAAGACAAGTCCCTCAAATAAGATGAAACACTTAGCTACAGATTGTATTTAAACTAAATCTAAGTTTGTTAACTCTGATTCCACAAGTCCTTATTTAGTCTGCTTCAACAAATGATTAATTAATAATTCTACTTTTCTTTGTGAATTGAACAGTAATTAACTTAATTAAGGTATGTTTTTCTAAAAATGTAAGACTGAAAATTCAACACAAGAAGTATGTACATTGAGCATAGCAGGATACCAATCAGGGGTCATTAAATAAAAGTAAGTTAATTAAAGACATTAAACTAGGCATGGTGATCTGACCTAAAAATACACAGCTTTTTCCTGCTCTATTAAATTTGAATTGTGCCCTTGTAGATCTCTTCCTTTCGGAAAAAGCTAAAATACACTTGGAAGTAGAAAATTGGAACATCAAAGGATATTTATTATCTCACAGTGATGTCTTACTATTGAACTTGCCTCAAAGTGTTTTATTATGGATGTTTTAACAAGAGAGAAGTGTTTATCAGGAAGGATGAGTAATTTTTTTTCAAGGTTGATATTCCTTTAACTGGGAGCTGGAGCGATACTTGTGAACTGAGGAATGACAGAAAAGAAAGAGCCATGTCAGCTAAATCAACTGATTCACATTCTGTTAATAGAGGGACAGCTGTTCATCTTAATCACTCTCATGCTCTCCTTTTCAGTGCTGCGTTTTACATTGTCATTCCCACAGTTCCCTTGGGCATGTGCTATCTCTTCTGCATCAGCATGCTATATCTGAGTTAACAGTGCTTACTATATAAGGCAATGAATATGACATTTGGTGTTTCCCGGTGCTTTTTCAAGCATCTTTAATATCACGTTGATTCTATTATTTGTGGTCTTGTTCATTTTAATCATGTAGATACAGATAACCTTTGAAAGGTGACATAATTCTTCTTTACATAATGCCCTTTGCTGTCTTTCCTCTACTCAGTCTGTTCTGTGATATAGTCCTTAATGTAATCAATCCTTTGTTTCTACAGTTAAACTTTGAAGTTTTTTTCTAACATTCTCCTGATTAATGGCTTCCTTCCTGTTATCTTATTCAATAAATTGACTAAATATTATTTATTTCTTGCTTTCTTAAAGAAACTGATAAACTGATTTGTTTCCTAATTATTCCAGAAATGTATTTCCTTTTTGGTCAAACTACAAATAAAGCGATATACAAGAAAACTGGTGTCATAGGCAGCTTTTCCAAATCTGTTTTCTTGTAAGCTTCTCTTTCTATTTCCATATTTTATTTTACTCTCATCTTTATATTAAACTGGTTTTATTATTGGTTTTTATTTCACTATAAAGTGTACAATAAGAATTCTCCATGATCAAGTCTTTGTTATTTTGAAGATTTTTGTTTATTTGAGAGGAAGAGAATGCACAAAGGAGTGTGGAAAGGGGCAGAGTGGAAGGAGAGGATCTCAAGTAGTCTCCATGCTCAGAGTTGCTGGACATGGAGTTTGATCTCACAACCCCGAGATCACGACCTGAGCTGAAATAAAGAATTGGGCACTTAACCAACTGAGCCACCCAGGCACCCCTTTCTAGTTTTGATTCTTAAAACTTGGGTAGCATGCATGTCTCTCTAAAACTTGTTTTTTAAGGTTTTATTTATTTATTTGAGAGAGATAAAGTGCATGCATTCACATAAGCAGTAGGGGAGGGGCTTCCTGAGGGGCTGAGTATCAGGGGCTGCTCCCTGCTGAGGAAGAAGTCTGATGTAGGGCTTGATCCCAGAACCCTGGGATCATGACCTGAGCTGAAGGCAGATGCTTAACAGACTGAGCCACCCAGGTGCCTCACACCATTTTTTTTTTTAATTCCAGTGTAGCTATCATACAGTGTTATATTAGTTTCAGGTATACAATATAGCGATTCAACAATTCTATACTTTACTCAGTGTTCGTCATAAGTATACTCTTAATGTTATTCACCCATTTTACTCATCCCTCTACCCACCTCCCCTCTGGCAACCATCAGTTTGTTCTCTATAGTTAAGAGTCAGTTTTTTGGTTTGTCTCTATTTTTCTTTTCTTTTTTTTTTCTTAAATACATGAGTGAAATCATATGGTATTGGTCCTTCTCTGACTGATTCATTTCACTTAGCATTATACTCTCTAGATCCATCCATATTGTTGCAAATGGCAAGAGGTCATTCTTTTTTATGGCTGAAAAATATTCCACTGTGTGTGTGTGCCTATGAATGTATGTATATTTGCATGTACATTTGTGATATAGTCTTCAATATAATCAATCCTTTATTTCTACAGTTAAACTTTGTAGTTTTTACTTTGGAGTAATGTATATATACATTATATACATACGGTGTGTATATTACTGTATTACACACTATATATACATACTACACACACACACACACCTCTTTTTTATCCATTCATCTATTTATGGACACTTGGGCTGCTTCCATAATTTAACTATTATAAATAATACTGCAATAAGCATAGGGATGCATAGATCTCTTCAAATTAGTATTTTTATATTCTTTGGGTAAATACCCAAAAGTGGAAATACTGCATCATATAGTAGCTCTATTTTCAATTTTTTTGATAAATCTCCATACTATTTTCCATAGTGGCTGTACCCAGTTTGCATCCCCACTGATAGTTCATGAGGGTTCCTTTTTCTCTGCATCCTTGCCAACATTTGTTTCTTGTGTTTGTGATTTTAGCCATTCTGACAAGTGTGAGATGACATCTTATTGTGGTTTTGATTTGGATCCCCCTGATGATAAGTTATGATGAACATCTTTTCATGTGTTTGTTGGCCATCTGTAGGTCTTCTTTGGAGAAATGTTTCTTCATGTCTTCTACCCAATCCCCCACCCCCCATTTTTTAATGAAAACTTTATTTGGGTTTTAGTTTTTTATTTTTTCAAGTTTCATTTAAATTCCAGTTAGTTAACATACACAATATTAGCTTTAGTGTGCAGAATTTAGTGACTCATCACTTACATACAACACCTAGTGCTCATCTCAACATGTGCCCTCCTTAATATCCATCACCCATTTAACACATCTCTCCACCTAGATCCCCTCCAGCAACTCTCAGTTTGTTCTTTATAGCTAAGAGTCAGTTTTCTGGGTTGCCTCATCTTCCCATTTTTAATTGGTTTATTAGTTCTTTGGTGTTGAGTTGTATAAGTTCTTTATGTATTTTGGACACTAACCATTTATCAGATATATCATTTTCCCATTCAGTAGGTTGTCTTTTAATTTTGTTGACTGTTTCCTTTGCTGTGCAGAATCCTTTTATTGATGTAATTTCAATAGTTTATTTTTGCTTTTTTTTTCCCCTCTAGAAAAATGCTGCTACAGTCAAAGTCAGAGAAATTGCTGTGTTCTCTTCTAGAATTTTTATGGTTTCGGGGCTCATATGTAGGTCCTCAATTTATTTTGAGTTTATTTTTGTATTTATTGTAAGAAAGTGGTCCACTTTTCATTCTTTTGCATGGAGATGTCCAGTTTTCCCAACACCATTTGTTGAAAAGATTATATTTTTCCTGTTGCGTAGTCTCACCTCCTTTGTTGATGATTAGTTGACCATATAAATGTGAGTTTATTTCTGGGCTCTCTATTCTGTTCCATTGATCTATGTGCCTGTTTTTGTGTCACTATCATACTGTTTTGATTACTATAGCTTTCAAATCTATCTTGAAATCTGGGATTGTGATACCTCTTGTTTTATTTTTCTTTTGCAAAATTGTTTTGGCTATTTGGGGTCTTTAGTGGTTCTATGCATATTTAGGGTTATTTGTTCTAGTTCTGTGGAAAAAACTGTTGGTATTTTGATGAGGTCTCTAACACTATTTAAATAAAGCCTGCCATTTTCATTTGAATGTTTGAGTTATCTTCCTGATTCTGATGATTATATATATTATATATGTATATACATAAAATTAAAATATTTATAATAATGTATCAATTATATTCATATTACATATTATAACATACATACATATTAAACTATTTTCTTTAAATAACTGCATTAATTCCTATTATGCTAGGATATATTCAACATATATATCTCTTTTTGGTTCTTGAAGTAAATAGCTCTTAATTCTGACTTATGAATGAATGAATTTCTTATGATCAAGTATGATCAAGAGTACATTATATATAGAAGTAATCAGCTTTATATCAAGATCTTTTCATCTTATTAAGACTTTTCATTATAAAGTTCTTGTTCATTTATCCAGTCCCAGCTCCAATGACAATCCTTTATTCTTTATGCTATAGTAACAATGAACTATTTGTAATTTCTGAAATGATACAATTATACCATAAAATGGAAATTATTGATATTAAAGGCAGGGACTGTGTTTTTTCCATTGTTTTGTCCCCAACAAATAGTAGCATGGGGGTATAAATATCTGTGGAAGAAATTAATAAACAGATTGTCATTCATAGTATTTACTACATAAATATTAATTGAAAAATTAATACATGTCTTGCCTTTTAAACAGTTTTTGTATATAAAGTATTTTCATATGATCTTTGTTTTCTGCATGCTCTCTCCTAAGTATGAGCTATTTACTTACTGATTTGAATTTTATTAAGTTCCATGGTCTTGGAGCATTCAGCTCAGCAAGATGTTTTGAATTGTGTGAATAACAAAGTCAGACATATGAGATGGGTTAAATCTTACTCTTCTAAAATTTCTATGGTTCCTAGGATATTTTTTAATATTAACTGTAATAACACCATTTCAATGTATTAGTACATTTAATACATTAATTAGTTGATTATAAAATTCTGACAAAATGTTGATTTTTTTTAATGATAAACTCCTAAGTGACAAACAGTGGCTTCACAATCCTTGTTGATAAAACAAGCATTGGCAATTGTAACTTAGCAGTTTTAATGAAGAAATTGTAGCACTGAGTCTATTACAAGGTTCTTGATAAAAGTGTTGCTCTTTGTGAGAGGAATAATTTTCACTGTAGAATAGGCATAGTATGTATACCCCACAATAGTCAAACCATAAATAAAATGCAAATTACAAAAAATTGTTGAAACATGATTGAATGTACATAAACCGACTTAATCTAGTCCCAATAACTCTTATATTTCAATACCATTTATAATTTAATCAACATATTGGGCTCAAATGCTTTTTATATCTCAAGTCAGTGTAGTGAGACACAGCATTGATGCTCATTGGGACAAATAACTTCACTAATAAAAAGAGCAACACTTGAATTTGTCAAGTCTTGCCCTCTAACACTTTCCTGTCTTCCTTCAGTTCCTTGATTAAATGGCATCCTGTTCTTTCCTAAAACCTAAAACTTTTTGCCAAGTTTTATTGAGGAGAATTAAATGGAACTTATATAATGATACATTTGGGTATCAGTTATGAAAAAAATACACCACTAAGTGTAATCCCCATGTTCACTTTTCTAATTTTCCTTACTCTTTTTATTAAATATCATCTCTTAATTAGCCTATAATTTATTAATATTTTGTAACATATGGTAATGAAAGTATGTGTGTGCATGATGAGCAGTCTTTTCGGTTTTACCCAACTAGTATGATAAGTTAAGCGGATTTTAGTTTATTATTTATTTTAGAATATTTATTAAGTAATCACCTTACACATCTTTATAGTAATATCAGAAATGCATAGTCCTTATCTTAAGAAATGATGTGAGGAAAACTATATTTTATTACACTTCATCTGGCAAACTTGAACAGAAAGGATTTGTCGGTAGAAAGACTAAATGCAGAGATTTAGAAGGAAAATGTAGGAACGTGTAATTCTGCAGACAGTATTTGAATCTCAGGCTCCATTATTTTGTCCTTAATCACCAGATTTTGCTTTCATTCAGTCCAAAGAAATCATTTCATTATCTTTCCCAAATACCATTTCTTAAGCAAGGAATCCCACCAACATCTCAGCAGACATTACTTCTTATTTCAGAGAATATGAGGCCATTTCTTGAAACTTATCTCATTTTTTTTTTCTTTTTCACCTTTAAACTTTCCTTGACAGAAGAGTATCACCTACTATGCACTTGCTTATACCTTCTTGCATTTTTTTGGCAAGTTGATCTTTTAGTTCCTTTATTTTATTTTCAACCTCCTCCCACCAAATGAGTCCTATTTCCTCCTATAAGCATATATTTTATTTTTTTAAATTTTTTTTAATTTTTATTTATTTATGATAGTCACACAGAGAGAGAGAAAGAGGCAGAGACATAGGCAGAGGGAGAAGCAGGCTCCATGCACCGGGAGCCTCACGTGGGATTCAATCCCGGGTCTCCAGGATCGCGCCCTGGGCAAAGGCAGGCGCTAAACTGCTGCGCCACCCAGGGTTCCCCTATAAGCATATATTTTATACGTTGAAAAGAAACAAACAACAAAAAGTGCTCACATTTCCAACTTCAATCCAAATTTCATGTTCTTTTCCTTTAAACATCAAATTTTCTCCAAATCCCTCATTAGCTCTCTCTCTCTCTCTCTATTCTTTCCTTGGTTTCTTCCTAAATTCTTCCCTTCCATTATCATTTATTAAGTAAAACATATGTAATAAATACTTAAAATGCACAGACTTTCTGTTAGATGCTGACACCATATAACCAAAGGAAAGACCATCCTGTATATCAGAATTACAGAAATCTGACCAATAACAAACTATGATAACACACTGTGTCAAGTCCAATGTGAAAAGATAGAGAAATAAATGAAAACAAAAGGACTGATATTTCATAAATTAATATTCTTCAAAAATCAACTAGAAAAAAAATCCAACATATACTCAGGAGTTATCCACTTATTCATTTCCTTCACTAAATAAACACAGAACTATATGCTGAACATTGTACTAAGAAGTGAGTTTAGACAGTAGAATGAAATGATGATATAGCACTTGGATAAGTAAATATTTAGTGAAAGTGATGCAGTAACTATGGAGGCAAAGAAGAGGTGACTCTTACAGCCTGGAGGTAGCACAGGAAGAGAGAAAAGGTTATTTGTGACTTGAGCATACAAATCCTGACAGTTAACCAGGTGAGTCTATGGAGAGGTGGAGGAAAGTGTGATAACCACAGTGGATGCCTTGTGTACAGGCTTCTCAAATTTTTCATGGAAATATGTTTAACTACAAAGAATAATGGCTCATATGCTCAGGGGCTCAAAGTGGTTTGTACCAGAAAACTAAATGTCTCCATTTCACTTTAAAAATATATTCAAACTATACATATTCATAAAAAAGAATTTAGCTTTTTTGTTTTCTAAATTTGATAGTGAGGTAGCAGAGGATATTCAGATTGAAAATGACATGATTATAGTTGATATTCATATGCATCATTTTGTCAGCCTTGTTAAGGATAAGTAAGTCAGATGGGATACACACCGATATTGAGAAGTTATTTAAACAACACAGGTGAAAATAGTAAGAATATAAATGAAGGTTGTGGCAGTAGTACTGAAGAGAAAGACAGAGATTTTCAAATTAAGGAACTACAATGCACTGTATTTGAGGACTATTTAGGCAAAGATTTTAGGACAGAAGGAGGAATCCCTAAAAACTTGCAGGTTTTTGACCTGCACTTCTGAGTGAAAGAAGTTACTCTTTATTGAACTGAGTAACATAAGAGAAGTTTTGGAGAAGGATGAAAATCACAGTAGAAATACCTCAGAAAAATCCCATCATCTCTGAATGGTTTTTTATTAGTGTATGACAAACAACCACAACCTTAGCAACTTAAAACAACATATACTTGTTAACTCACAGTCAGAGATCAGAAGTCCAGACATGGTATGACTAGATTCTCAAGAAGCTGAAGCCAAAGTGTTGGCTGGGGCTATGGCTTCTCCCTGGGCCTTGGGCTCTTCTAACGTCACTAGCTGTGGTTAAATTGAAAAATGGCTCCCAACAGTTAGCCACATCCTAATAACTGAAATCTGAGGATGTTATCTTATCTGGTAAAGTCTTTGCAGGTATGATTAAGTTAAGTATCTTCAGGTTATTCAGGTGGTCCCTATTGAAATGAAGAGAGAGGCAGAGGGAGCTAAGAACCATACAGAGAGGAAAAGGCCATGTAGAGATGGAGCAGAAAGAGAATTTAAGATTCTGGCCTTGGATACTGGAGTGATGTAGTCACAAGCCAAAGAATGCTGGCTGCCACCAGAAGCTAGAAGAGGTAAAGAGCAAATTGTCCTCTACAGATGCTGGAAAAAGTTAAGCTCTGACACAAACTTGATTTTGGCCTAGTGATACTGATTTTAAACTAATGGCTTCTAGAACTCTGAGATAATAAATTTCTGTTGTTTTAAGCACCAAGTTTGTAATTATTTGATTAGCAGTCACAGGTTGTTGGCATAATTCATATTATTGTAGTTGTAGGACTGAGATCAACATTTTCCTGGTAGCTCTTGGTGTGGACCACTCAGCTTCTAAAGGCTAGTCACAGTCCCTTTTCCATGTAGTCTCCATAGCAGTTTACAACATGGAAGCTTGTTTTCTTTCCAATCATATGGAGTGCCTTTTTGACTTTCTGTTATATAACCAGTTGGAGAAAACTCTCTGAACTTAAGGACTCATGCAATTAGGTTAGGCCCACCAGGATTATCTTCCTAACTAAAGGTCAACTGATTTGGAATCTAGTTATTTTGCAAAATCCCTTCACAAGAATTTTATTTTTTAAGACTTTATTTATTTATTCATGAGAGACACAGGCAGAGGGAGAAGCAGGCTCCACACAGGTCGCTGGTCGAGGGACTTGATTCGGGGGTCTCCAGGATCACGCCCTGGGCTGAAGGCAGGGCTAAACTGCTGAGCCACCGGGGCTGCCCTCACAAGAATTTCTAATGTTTGACTGGCTAAGAAAAAAAGTTGTGTACACAACTCAAGTTGCCATCTTAGAATTCTGCCTACTACTCTCTTCTTATTACCTATACATTGTTTCCTAAATTAATATAAGAATCAATGGCATCCTTATTAAAACTAATGATTTCCAGATCTTAACTCAGTCTTATAGAAACAAATACTCAGAACTAGAACCTGGGAACCTGTTTTTCTTAGGGTTTCCCTGTGAGATTTTTAATATCGGTTTACTGAACACTACAAATGTGTCTTTGTAAGAATACAAGAATCAATCTAACCTTATAAAACTGGCCAGAGCAACACCCTCAGAGGCTGTTGGAGCCTCCAAAGGAAAGGCAGGATTTTGATTCAACAATCGGAAAAGAGTCACCTGCAGGCCTTAAAAAACAAAACAAAACCCCGAATAGTTACATGAACAAGATATTGAAATAAACCATTTTGGTGTTTGAGTCATTATACTTTTGAGTCTTTTTTTATAGTAATTTAGATTATCCTAATGAATATGGTGAGAATTTGTTGTGTATGCTTTTCTGAAAACAAAACTAAGTTCAAGGTTAGATTTTTTTTTAGAGAAAACATTAAATATTAACCTAAAATCATACTGATGGAATAAATATTACATTATTCACAATATTGATAATACCTATCAAGATATAGAATTAGCTAATTCTAGGTAAATGCTAAATATTAAAAGACTTTTTTAAGGAAGATGTATCACAATAGTTATAACAAAACTGCATGATCAAATTATTGTATCATGATTGTATGTATAGGATTTCCCTATAACATTAATATATAAAGTTCTGTTCATAGCACCCAATCTATTGAGTTTTAGGGGAAAATGACATTAGTAAAGCATAATAATAGCTTACATGACATTTATTTTATATTTTTTCATTTACTCAAAATATATTATTGAACATATACTATAAGCAAATAAATGATCGCTTATCACACAGTCTATTAGGAAAACTAAAAAATTAACTAGGCAGTTATAATACAGAGTTTAGTGCTACATAGTGCTGATTACAAGTTACCAAGACCTCAGCAGTAAGATAAATTTGGAACCTGGTGGGATAAGTTTAGTTATGTTCTGTCCAAGAAATGAGGGTAGAGAATATTTGGACATTCGAGTAATAATGTGTGATTATAATATATATGTACACATACATACAATAATAATAAAAAGCATTTTGGCATCAGTTTTCACTAGATCCTCAAGACAACTGAAGCTAAAATCCAAAATGAATGTAAAATGATCACAAAGAATATCTCAGGTTTGGTTCCCTGGCAGTACACACACTGATCAAGTTTAGTGTATGGGATTTTTATTAGGGATACTCTAATAGAAAAGAAAAGGAAATGAAGCAGGATTGGAGAGAAGTCATCTTGCAATGCAGGTCCTGCAAAACTTGTCAACCCCATCAGGAGCTCTGTAACAATACAGAATTTCAGAGCTGTCCTACAGTGGCTCAAAATGGCCGCATCTAAAAAAACTCTATTTTATTATGTGAAAATAATCAGAAGAATATAGGATCCATTCTAGTTTTACTCTAGAAAGGGAAGAATTTGTCTTGTAGAATAAGATAAATGGACAATGATAGAAAAATATTTGGTTGTTTTCTGATTATTTTCCATATATTCTATTTGTTCAACAAAATAATGACTCACATTTAGCTTAATATTTTTATGCCTGCTTACATCATTTTGCTTTAAGTATGTGCAAAAAATAGTATTTTCCAAATTAAGAACTAAAGTTAAATTTATCATAAGAAGTTATTATGATTCATTTCTCCTTTATGTATCCTGAACATCTCTTCTATACTTTAAAAAAGTATATTAAAATATGTTTTAAAATATTCTGTAATAATGTAATATTTACTATAAAATCCTTTTAAAAATCCTTTCAAAGTTTATGTAATATTTACACTTTAAAACTTCTAGAAATACCAAAATTAACAAGATTCAAAACAAATTAAGCAACTTCAAGTGGAAGAAATTGGACTGTGTGCTGAGTTCTGATATTCATCTTCTTATCACTTGAAATCATTTGCCATTTTCCTCAGAGAATAGAACTGGTAGCCTTGTCTTTGATAATGATATAGCTTTGTTTGGACTAAATAAGGAGAGACCTTACTAAACAATAGGTCTTAATAAATAGTAATTACCTGAAAGAATGGCTCTTTTCTTTCTTCTTTCACACACAATTTTGCCTATCAGAACATGTACTGGTCACTTAATCCTTACTTGACTGAACTGGCTTACTCTACAATCTTAAATTGTACAATCAATAAAAACAACTTGGTTGTAGTTTTAACTTGAAGTGTTTTCAATGACATATTACAAAAAAGTGTAATCAGAAATTTAAAAAGGAAACGGCTGTATATTGTTTTTTTCACCCACTTCACAACTAGTGAATGATATTATTGCTGAGAATATTCACCTTGTATAAAAGTAGAAATCAATCACTTCAGTAATCATATCCTCAGGGAATAATAACACAATAGAGCTAGAAGGATTTTAGCAATTATCTAATCCTTTGGTTTTATAACTGGATCTATGAGAATTAGGTTCTCTCAGAGATGCCACAAGGACTGATCTGGGAAAAGGAGACTGATTTTTGGATTTCACTCTAGCATCTCAGCTAAAATACAACTTTTTATCTGTTCAATAAATGGGAGAATAAATCAATTTGATTTACTAGAAAAATATTCAGAATCACAGAGTTCAAAACACATATTATGCATATGAGAAAGCCAAAACTAAGGAGAAGCAGGCTCTTTAAACATGGGTAAAAATTAAATTCTTCTCTACAATAGTGTAGAGAAGAATTCTCTTCTCTAGTGTAGTCTTTTTACCAATCAATATTCTTTGAGACAATTGTAATAGCTTCCTAACTTGCCTCATTGCTTGTATCTTTCCTTTTCTAGTTCATTTATACTACCTCTTCTACTAAAATGTGTTTGGCTCCTACTACCCACAACACACAATTTAAACTCCATAGTACAGCTGAGCAATTATTTTATGAACTAGAACCTACTAATCCTTCAAATCTCAACTTTAACCATTCAATTTTATACATTTCATGCTACATTCCCATTGCTCCTTGTTCATACAATGCTTTTCCACATAATGCCTGGACAAATTGTTTTCACTTACTGGAATAATACTGAGGTATCTCTGCCTGTTTAGAAGCAATACAAAGAAAGCAAAATATCTTTCAGAATCAAGTGTAAACTCCTCTACAAAACTATTTCATGCAGGTTTACCTATTTTTACTTCAATGCCTTCACAGATGTTTTCCACATATCCATCATGATGTGGATTATACTATTTAACCAAGGTGTGTGTGGTGTGTGTGTGTGTGTGTGTGTGTGTGTGTGTATTAACTCATATTTGTGAAAGAGGTATAAGCTTCCAAGAATAGGAGAATCTTCATCTGATCATTTGCCTGCCGTTTGCCTATTTTTCTGGATACTATTCTTTGCCACTCCAGTGGATGTAAAAAGAGGCATTTTTCTTCTTAGGAAGAATAGAAACCGCTAAATGTGGTTTGTAGAGGCAAGCCCATTTTTCCTGGTTATGATATCTCATATCTGTAGACTAATGAGGTATTTCCCTGGCCTGGCTTGGCACTCACCTCCTATGCTTTAATTCCTAATGTCCTCTTGGTGTCTATGACAAATTGCAACTATTGCAGAACTACCATTACCCCATCCCAATCTCTCTTCTATTATTTATAGCTCTGTTTTTGAACACTCCATGTTCTTAAGCAACCATGTCAGATGCATCTTTGTTACTGACACTATCTCTGGTGTTCACCAGTGGCAAATTTCCCAACTCACAATTAAGCAATGAGGGATACTGCTGCAGAGATAGTGAGCTTTTTGATTTGAGGGTAAAAGAAGACTTGACAGCAACAAAATGGGAACTAAAGGGTCAGGTCTATCTGATGAACCAAAACCCTAACAAAATGAATCAAGGGTACTTAGCTAACTGTGGACTTGTTCAGGGCTTGGAAACCTTTTGAATAGAGAGGGAGTGGCTAGCAGAATGTTTATAAGATCCTTAAACTAGAAGAACAGCCTCAACCCCCATCATCATAGACTTATACTGATTTGATCTTGTAATATATAACTTATATTTAATCTAATTGTTTTAGTCAAGAAAGGAAACACGATAGTGTTATGCTGATTTTTCAGAAACCGATAAGGTACATTGTGCACATGTCTCTGGCAGGAAAGATAAGTATCCTGGAAAACGAAGCTGTGATTCCTCCACCCTGGCAAAATTGAGCTAGCTATTACTAGAATATGCATCCTTTAGAGATTTCCTATTTAGCTTCCTTCATAAGCTGTGAATACCAGTGAGAATTTAACATCTCGGTCTTCACAAAGGGTACATTTTGTTGTTGTTGTTCCAAACTCTCACATTAAGTATTCTGGCTTATAACCTTTATAAATTAAGGCAAATTAATAAACTTATTTGTATTTAAAAGATCAAGATCACTAAAACTCCTTCCAGATATAAGAATCTATGATAAAACTTATCAATCACTGAAGTTTAATTAATAAGTATTAAACTTAAAATGTATTAGTACTGCACAAATAATAATTCAATAGAGCAAAGTTTTAAAGGAAATTTGTTTTATTTTTCCCTTTCATTTCAAAAAAGAATCATCTCATTGGTGGACTTAAATACTGTGACCCTTATGTTGAAGCAAAATTTCATGAGCAGAACTTTATAAATTATAATAATAAAAAAATTCAGTGTCTCCTGATTAATTGTATAAAGATGTCCTAATTATTTTATTTTAGAGATAGTATCATTTTAATGTGCACCTCACATTGTCTATTTGAACAAGAGATAACCGTTTCAGCCAACATTGACTAATTTTCACAAGCTAGTGTAACTATATCAACTATGTCATGAATAAAAATAACAATTCTTAGCTACATAATTTTCTCTAGCACAATGTCTTAAACTATCAGTTTAATCTTTCTGTATCCCCTGTAATTTGAAATATGAAATGTGATATTTTATGAACAGATACTATTGTTTGTTGTGCTTTGTCTCCCAATATAAAAGACATAAAATTGAAGACATAAATAAAATATATATGTATGAAATAATATTGAGAAACATGATCATTTTAAGTAATTCTAAAATTATTTAAATAAAATAATCTTCCTACTATTTAAGAACTATCATCTTGTTATGGAACACAAGTTTCTTTCAAAAGAACTCAATACTTTACAACTTTTCAATAACCTGGTTGTGTGGTTTATGGATTATTTCTGCAAATATATGTAGATATACTCCAAATTAATTACTTGCATATCCTTCTCACAAACCAGTAGGTAGTATATACCTATTAGATTTATAAAGGGATTAAAATCATAAGTGATAAAAAAATCAGAACTGAGATACTGGATAAGTTTTCAGACATGAAGATAAAATATAACTTTTACCAAAGACCCAATGAGTAGATTCAAACAGGTATATGGTTGCATGTCAGTGACGTCCAATAGAAAAGCAAAATGTCACTGGAAGTACTTTCAGGCAATTATATAAATATAAGCAGATATGATTCTGTTCATAGATACTGAGAGTGCAAAATAAAGCTTTGGTCACAAGGAATACCAGGGTTTACAGTACAGCCCCAGAATCGGAGAAACGGGAATATTAAACAAGTTACAAGTAAGAAACTTGGATATGGAATAAAAAAGGCAATGATGCAACTATTAGAACTAAATTATAAGGCAAGGGCTCAGCTATAGAAAAACCTCCTCATCCTTTAGTTAATAAACTCACTCAACCAATTTAAGTATTATTAATTGAGAAACTGCTAGTAACGATTTTAGGTACTAAGTATACAAAAATAAACAAGACATACTTCTCTAAAGAAACAATCATTTGGAGACAGACAAAAATGTAATGGAGTGTGATATGTGTAATATAACTGAAGTTTTCTCAAAGTATAAGAGAATGTTGTGTTAACAGGAGACAGAAAGTTTCAGAGATGTTTTAAATCTTTAGTCTTACATGATTTTCAAGGCTCCTCTTAAAATGATCGTGTCTGAATAATTTTGGAAGAACGCTTAAAGAGTGAAAACAACAATATGTTTAAAGACATAAAAGCATGAAAATTCTTGATATATTCTGGGAATGGCATAACTTGGTATGACTAAAGAAAACTATTTGAGGGATAAAGTGGCAGGGGCTGAGCCTGGGGAGATAGGTCCATGACCAGATTGAGAAGCACCTGTTATACAGAAATAAAGCTACAGTCTCCATCTGTGACCTAAAAGATCCTGAAAGTTTCCACAATAGTGCTAACAAGGGACTAACGTTATATTTTAGAAAATCAATTTAAAAGGCATGAAAGATTAGTCTGGTAGAAAGAATGGAGATAGCAAGACAATTAAGAAAATACTGAAAAATTCAAGGACAGAGATCATGAGAAACTGAATAAATGTATTGGCTGACTTGATCAAGAATAGTGAGTGTATTAGAAATGTCTTTGAGTATTGATTATAAGACTTCATTGGAAAAAAAAAAAGACTTCATTGACTATCGTGGATGAGAAAAAAAAGAATTAGTGACCACACTTAGATTTCTGAGTTTTAGGATTTGTGGGTGGTACCCTCATTCATTGTCTTAGCACTTTGCAGTGAGGTGGAAAAAGAGATTTCAGAGAGAAGTAATGACTCACTTAAGAATTTCTATTATTGTTATAGCTGCACCTGTGGAATGCACTGGATATACCAGCCTAAAGTCTGTTTGATATCACTGTGATATATATGTCCATGAAGAATGTAAGCCTGGAAATGAAGAGTTAAGATGTGTAAGGCTAGAGCAAGCAATAAAATTCAAGGTCATGTAGTTTCAATTCTTTGCAATCAGAAGTAAGAATGTGTATGTAGACTGAAAAACACAACTACTTGTCTGTCAATGTTCTTTTTTTTTCCTGTTAATGTTTTGATCTTTATCATAAACCTTGTAGTAGGGTCTGATTTTTTACTTTTAAGAGAGTTAAAATATAATGGTTAGCTTATTATTCATCTTGTTTGCTTCTCAACGATTTTTATTTTTAGTTCTACCAAGAACTGATTTACTGTGAAAGGCCAGTAGTAAGTAGAATTCACATGCTTATTTGCTCTCCTGGAAGTGAAGCCCAGATTATGAAGGAGAGATTTCTGGAAATGGCTTTTTAAGAAAGTCATAGGCAATCTTTACAGAAAATTAGCTAATAGCCATGACTTTAGTGTCTAATACACAAACTTTTTGCCATCCTCCATTTTAGCCTTGGTTTTACTAATAACATACACATGTTTAATCATATAATATAATTAGAATATTTAAGATCATGGGATGACAATGCTTTCCAGGCATATGATCAATTTACCTGAGACTGAAAATCAAAACTGATTATATTTTTATTCTGTAAATTTATCAAACCACAGATAATAACAGCCAATAGTTCTGGGTCATAAACATAAATGATAATAGGAAGAGCAGCTACCAGTCCCTAAATGTGGAGATTCTTGCCTAAATACACTACCACCATTATATAATGAATACAAACTCAGATTTTTATAAATGGTAATTTTGGATAAACTGGAAATTGGCAGAAAATAAAACAAATTTGATTGGAAAAACTATGAGTTGTAATAGTAGAAAAACGTTTGACTAAGAAATACTTGTCAAAAAAAAAAAACATCTAAGAAAGTCAAAATGAAACAACTAAGAGTCTACTCAAGTATGGAATTTAAGGAAAACTTTTGAGAGGGCTCTCTTTTAACAAGAATAGCAATTCTCTTTTATGAAAAGTAGATGGGAGAGAATGTTCAGTTCATGTTATCCCAGACCTTCCAGAAAGAGCAGTTTCAGTGAAAACATGAGTTCCTTCTCTGAGAAGCCAGGGATAGCAAAACAAACAAAATAAATTAAGTAAACACTCAAAATACTGTATCTTGTTAGTGGTAAAGTATGGTATAGAGAATCTTTGTTATTTTTAAAGCAGTAGCAGGGGAAATCTAATTCAATAAGTCAAGCTTCTTATTTGCACATTGTAAAGCAATCTCAACTGAGTACCCTTCAGCAGAAGTTTGTCTGAGGATATTTGAAATTGTCCAAAAGAAATGCCTGCACACCAAATGAGTCAAGCGTCTGTAACAGTACTTTGACTTCTAGTAAGTAGCTTCTAGTAATTTTGTTTCTGCTTATTTGTACCTTTTGCAGTATCAAAAGTTCCTCAAATGGAACTTGATTTGTCTATTTAATTCTTGTTCTCAGATTAAGTCTTTACCTTTGGTCATTCCTGATTTGAAGCACTTTAATTTTTTAAATTCATCCTTCCTCTAGAGACCTTGATTGAAGTTTTAATAATTTCAGCTTCTATGTTCCCATCACCTACCCTCATTCTGCATATGATCTAAGCCTGGGAAATCTCCAGTTTTACTCAATTTTACCACAAACAGAAAGTCCCCTTATATGGTATGTGTTATAGCAACTGGTGGCATTTCACCTGG
Organism: Nyctereutes procyonoides; assembly: GCF_905146905.1. Classification (NCBI taxonomy): domain Eukaryota; kingdom Metazoa; phylum Chordata; class Mammalia; order Carnivora; family Canidae; genus Nyctereutes; species Nyctereutes procyonoides. The sequence continues at coordinate 22,845,157 of NW_026575121.1, forward strand.
GCACACGTAGGGTGCTTGTCTTGAAATTGCCAAGTCACATTATTATTGGCTGCTTTTGTACTGTCTCCTAACTGCTCTGAAGCCAAGGATGAAAAATGTAAAAGTTCTTAGAAAAGTCTAGGTAAGCTCTTGGAATTTCTTTTCTACATGATGTGGTAAAAAGTATTAGAGACAAGGCAATACTTCGTATATTCCCCTGAGACTGACTGGATGACATTTTTCAGTAAGCAGGCTGACAAACCAGGCAAAGAAGTGGGTTAGGCCATATAAAGGATGAAAGAACTGAAATTCCCTCAGATCAGTATGAAGCAGCCAGCAACAAGGTTTTAGAAACTCCTACATCATATGAAACATATAATCGCAAGTACCACAATTATAACATGGGGCTAAGTATCAATCTAATAAGAGGTAGCACCTTCTTCATACCAGTTCATAATATGACTAAAACAAATCAACAGCTATCACCTACTCTTAGTGAAGAAAATTTTTGATAATTCTCTTGAAATGCTCTGCTCTTCATATAACAACAATCACCTTAACCTTATTATTAACACATCTTGGTGGAGGTAATGTTAATATCCTAGATATAAGTCTGAGTCATTATCTTGAATAGCAATATTGTCCAATGAGACTAATTTCAGAGATTGTGCTGATATAGCTATACTTATTTGATTAGCATGTGAGAAGCCTAGCTTCTAGTATTAAGTCCAATACCTTTAGCTGAAGACCAAACTTTATTTTTACTGTAGCCATGCTGATTATTTTATTTGAGTATTACTTCAAGCTTTGTTTCTCTGAAACACAGAATTAGTATGATTAACCAGTGGTATAGGCCTTTTCTAAATAAATGCCTACATCACTACTTGTTCTGCCTACTATAATGTCCCGAGTTCTGTCCATCTCTTGAGATTTTTCTGGCAAGTTTTCGCTAAGAATCAGAAACTCCCTTATATATGGCAACTGTAACAAAAACAAAGGATCTATGAATTTCTTGTGATTTCTAAGGCATCAGTGTGTTCTGAGTCAAAAACTGCCTCCACAATCACTGATCTCTGACATTCTGCACACACAGATATAAGGGAACCTAGATTATGCAATTCAAAGTACCACAGCTTTGTGAGGTTTTAGAAGTACGGGTGAATTAATGAATCTCCCAAATATGATCCCTGTTAAATTAGAATGACTGGGAATGCATTTCTGAAAAACAATGAAATCAAATAATTATACTACTTAGAAGTTATAATATACAAATGACCCAGAAATGAATGACGAACAATCACAAACTATTATCGGATATTTTTAATGAAATAACTTTCTATGTAGTGAGAGAAATGTAAATTTATTCATCAATACTTCAGATTGAAGGCCTCTGGTCACACAACATATTACCTCTATGTACTTGCATATTCTTCCTTGAATGAACCACTGGTTCTGGAGTAGTGACTGCGCTCCTATGTTATATGTTCTTCCTCCACAGATGACATAACCTCCTTAATTCCCCATTTTTCTGGGAAATTTGGAATGTAGAGATGTACATTTTCTTTATAAGTAAAGGAATATAATTCTAAAAATATTTTTCAAAGAGTATATATACATATCACCAAGAAAATTATGACTACATATCAAAACACATCCAGAATCTGATGTCTTACTACTTGCCCTGCCAAAGTCCTGGTCCAAGCCACTGTCATCTTTAACCTGAATTTTTTAATAGTTTTATAACTGTTTTCTAGGTTCTTGTCTGCACTCTTAGTCTCTAGGATATTCTCAAAAAGCAGCTAGAGAAATTCTTTTAAAACCTAAATCAGATTGTATTGGTTCTATGTTCAAATAGCTTCTGTAGTTTCCCATCATGAGCAAAGCTTTCACCACAGCCTACAAGAACGGTATACTCTTTGCATTTGCCATTTTTCCAAGTTTACTTCCTTCTAGCACATACTCAACAGCCTCAACCCTACCTTATTCATTCTGCTCCAGTTGTACAAACGTTTCTGCTCTTTGACCTCTGAACACATTCATCCCTCAGAGCCTTTGTACTTGTCATTCCTTCTGCCTAGAATTCTCTTCCCCCAAATATCTAATCCACCAGCCTCTTTCTCATCCTCTGTGTCTCTGTTCACATAACTCTCTTAAAGACAAATGCTTCCTTGACTACTCTAAATAAAATGGTACGTGCCCCAACCCACCGCAAAGCATATTTATACTCATACATGACTGTATTTTTCTCCATAATACTAATGTGACTTAGTCTGGCTTCCACATTTTAGGCAAGAATTTTGTCTATATTATTCATTTATAATACTGTAGCACCTGGAATGATGCCTAGTATATGACAGGCACTAAATCAATCAATGAATCAATTTGTTCAATGAATGACTGGGATCATTGCTTAGTGATGGAATTACATAACTATTGGATTTAATAACTACTTTTAAAGTAAAATAAGCAAGTTAGGGCAATTTCTTCATTTCTACCAACTTTGAAATCAACTTAATCCCTGGATATAGGAATTATCTGAAGAGAAACCTAAATATATATTTCTGTGAAGAAATATTTTTTCAAAAATTTATCTCTACCCACAAATTACAACAAATTATTACTCTATACCCATAGCTTTTGTCTCCATAATATTAAGCAAACTATTATGTGATACCAGAGAATGTTGCAGCAGATGACCACTTCCCCTGTGACTATTTTCAGTATGGTACAGATGTGCTTCTGAGAAGTGCATTATAAATGGATCCTGATTAAGATGCAAAGGAACAATCAAGTGTATCTATTCATTCCCTGAAAAGTCATGTGATTTATAAGGTTAACTCAAAGCCTGTACCATCTGTGACAAAGAAGCAGTGCAGAGGACATTGTGTCTTCTGCTGCTTCTACTGGCCTCTAGATGGCTCTACAGTGCTGAATCTATTTTTTATTCCTACTCCTCTAGCCACAGAGGAAATTGTGACAGGTTTTATTTAGAATATCTTTAGATCTCATTTCCTCCAAGATGGCATACCTTCGTATGAAGAAAGTCAACTTTTGATAGTCTTTCTTTAAGAATCAAATTATGTCAAATTTTCACCATTAACTGCATTCTCAAGGCCTTCAAAAATGTCTGTACACCTATGCAGTAATAGTGAAAATGTATTGTGTCTGTAAGAAAACAGGTGTCTACTATAGAGTTCTGGCAGATTTACTTTCAATTTTAACATGAACCTGGTGTATCAAGGGATGTCTTCTGAGTCATCTCACCATATTTGGATGCAACAACAATTGGTATTCGTAGCTAATTTCATGGGGAAGCAGAATAAAATCAGAGTGAACTTGAACAAGAACTCTTCTTTCTTTATTTGCACTTCCCAAAAATTATAGTGTCATTCTCACTACACCAATATAGAGCACTACCTCAAAACTGGTTGGAAAAAAAAAAAAAGTTTGGTCTTGTGACAAAAACCTTTTAAATAGCTTTTAGTTCATTTTCTCATCCCTGTTGTCATTAGAAACAGGTATTCAATTCATATTAATATATATAACTTAGCTTCTACTTAAAAAAATTAGGACTATATTTCTCAAAAATGTGATTCTGGTGAGGCATATAACTCATGATTTAGTGGATTTTTCCTGAAAGTTGTCCAGGATGAGAAATAATATTTTGTATTTTCTTCATAAAATAATATGGCTACTCTCTTATAGATTTCAGAGAGTTGTGGGGATAAATAGAATATTGATTCAATAAAACCAAATAAAAGCCTAAAAATTAACTAAACCTTATTTTCTCACTGGGAATTGTGATCTGAAACCAAAACCAAAACCAAACCAAACCAAACCAAAACAACAGACTTGCAGTGAGAAATTTTCTTGAGATCCTGATTCTTTTCTCTTACAGAAATCGTACTGTCAGGTTTTCCCTGTTGTCCTTTTTTTTTTTAAGATTTTATTTATTTATTCATGAGATACACAGAAAGAGAGAGGCAGAAACACAGGCAGAGGGAGAAGCAGGCTCCATGCAGGGAACCCGACGTCGGACTCGATCCCGGTACTCCAGGATCATGCCCCGAGTCAAGACAGATGCGCCCAGCCACTGAGCCATCCAGGGGTCCTTCCCTGTCGTCCTTGACTCAACTCTCAAATTTTTCCTTTGTCATTATCCTACTTGTGCTTATCTGAAATAATGCTGGAAAACATGCTTTCCTGGACTAATCTGACTTTGAAGCTGATCTCTGTCTCGTGTTTAGTGGCCTGAAAGTTCATTTATAACTCAAAGATTTAAAAGTATTTTTTAGTCTCTGCTCATTGTTTCTTTGGTAACATAATTCTTTAATGGGATTTTGATTTATTCACTTCTAGTCAGTTCTTTGCACAAGTAATTGTTCTCAACGTTTTTCTTCTTGATATGATTCTCAAATCCAATCCATTTGATTGCTTCCTTTCATATCTTCATATTTCTCACCAATTCTGACATGGCTACCCTGAATCCGTGAGTCTTACATAGGAAAATTATACCTTACTATATCTTCTTTGACTTCTGTCACTTTTTCTAACTGGAAAATTTTATTGGACCCTTATTATTGAAAATATTTTTAAAAGTCTACCAAAAAGCAGTCAAGTTTTCCAAATCTGCAAAGTTCTGAATTTATGTAATGTTAGTTTTGTTTTTGCATTTGTTTACAGACTAGTTCATTTCTATCTCATAAACCTTGCAAAGTATAGCCGGTGATAAGTAAAACACTACTAACATGTCTTTGAAACATTTCCTCTAAAGCTAAAGTAACCATGTGTCTTGCCTCACAAGTGATTGCAGTTTTCGCTTTGTGCAGTTTGCCAGTACACAGCATATACCATGGTCTTTCCAGTGCCTGATATTGATTTAATGGCTCCTTATGATCTCATTCCTAATTAAATAACAAATATTTTTAGGGTTTTTTATAGTAGTATACCTGTCTTTCAATACCAATTTATGTTTTAAGGTAAGTAATGCTGCTAGTCACAAATGAAATAAGCCCTAATTCTATTCTTAGTTTTTTATTTCCCCAAAAAGGTTGTCACTAATATAAAGTTTAAGGTAGGCTATTCTTTTCTTTTCTTTCTTTTTTTTTTTTTCTTCTAGCTATGTCTTTTGGAATAAGTTGCTTCCAAGATCTCTCTAGCAGGTGAAGTACAGGCAGATGACTTCATGGAATGATTTTTAAGAGCCATGCCTGCGAGTGACATTAATTACTCCTATCCAAATCAAATGGGCCAAAATCTAGTCTTATAGAATCAGCACCAAAGCAAGGAGCTTGGGAAATGCAGTTGAATACATAGATTGTTGGTGAGGGCTACAAATGTTTGCACAGTGGTTAATTTATGAAAGAGAAAAAGCAGTTGTAGCTAAAGATGCAAGGTAAATTTATTTTTGGAAACTGATTGTAAGTTGCCTTTGATATGCAAGGGGAGGTTAAAATAAAGATGAACATAAGTTTGAACTAAAAAACAAACAAGCAAACAAGCTGTTTTAGAACACTTAAGTCCAAGGAGCCTTCACAGGCTTTTTATATACTCATAACCTCACAGTGACAAATGCATATGAAATATTTAAGGGATTCTTAAGACCTCAGAATGATAAGGAAAACCATCTTTAAAGTACAACAAGCTAAATAACCCATATACCAAACCTTGGAAGAAAAAACTATTTAGAAAATATTAAGTGTTAAAGTTGGCAAGACTTTATGAGCTACAACTATTATAACTAAAAATGCATTTATTATATTTAAGAAAGTATATTTCTTTGTTTAGAAATCATCTGGAGAACAATTTTCAACAATAGTAATTTTGAGAAAGTGATGTTTCACTATATTACAGATGGAAAAGTCAGTGTACGTAGAAAAATTTAATAAAAATTTTAAATCTCATTTTAGAAGACCACCATCTTTAGAGGAAAACAAAATAAAATCCTACAAAAAGAAAAAAATACACTCATTGCTAATGACAGATGAAAGTTTCCTTCTTCATATGCTATTACATAATAATCTTGAATGTACTATATATGTATAAATATATAGATTTTTATGTTAGAAATGTTTAAAAAGTTAGGTTGTAGAAGTGTTATACATTTCAAAAAAGATTTTTTATAATTATTCTGTTGTTCTATGAAAGAGAACTGATCTTGTAAGAATATACAATATTTAAGAGAGGAGAAGGAAATTATATTCAATCTAGTTTAGGGATATTTGTAAATGTTATTCATATATCCAAGATCAACTTTAGAAAGGGACCAAGAGAACTGAACTTCACTGTGAAACATTGCTGAGCAGTAACTTGCAGGTCAGGTGTCATTTATCATCCTCTTGAAGGATATTTTGACATGAAGTTTAATTTGAGACATCAGTTACCATCTTTAAAAAATCCCACAGAGCTTGTTTTCTACCACTGCTTTTTATCAATTGTCAGAAATGAAACTAACCCAAAGTGCTTCTATGACCTGCAATTTAAAAAATAATGCTCATCTACCAAACTCAAATATGCATATGGATCTCTGACTTAGATAAGAAAGAATTTTTGGGGATCCCTGGGTGGCGTGGCGGTTTGGCGCCTGCCTTTGGCCCAGGGCGCGATCCTGGAGACCCGGGATCGAATCCCACGTCGGGCTCCCGGTGCATGGAGCCTGCTTCTCCCTCTGCCTGTGTCTCTGCCTCTCTCTCTCTCTCTCTGTGGCTATCATAAATAAATTAAAAAAAAAAGAATTTTTGTTATTAAATTAAAAGGTAAGCCAACATTTCTTTCTTAGTTAAACTGTAAGTATAAATACAATAGCCTCTAGCTATTTTAGACAACATGAGGAATATGACAGATATTTTCTAGAGCATGACTAGAAAAGGAAAATGAAAAAAGCTTATATGCAAGACCAGGAATGATATTTAAAAGAATTGAGGACAGGCCATAATTTTGCCTTTGAAAATTAAAAAAAAAAAAGTTTAATTCTAATAAAAGTGGCATTGTGGTATATTACATAATAAATTAGAATTTATAGATTGAATGAAGATAAAATGGATATATCAAAAATACGCATATATTAAAAATCATATTTCAAAAGTCGTATTTGGAATTTTAATTAGGAGTAAGAGAACTCTAAGTTTGTCAAAAAACACAAAATATTTTACCGAGGGGGTTTGTATAAGCTAATTTTAGATAGGAGAAAACCTATCTAAATTCATTTTGAAAATGTAGACATGCTTTATGTTTTTCTAAGTGAGGCTAATATTAGGATATTTCAGGAAAGTTTTTATTCTGAACACATACACAAGTGATAATGATCTTATGTTAATTTCTGGGAATTTTCCAATAGTTTAGAATCACTGTATTCCTGAAACAATAAGTTTCACAATATCCAACCACACAGTTACTTGATTTATGTTAATATAAAAGATTAATGGCCACTATGCCAAGATAATCAAAATTGTTCTCATATTTCCATAGTGATGCCCCATTTCTTGAGCATATCAATATAACCCATTCAAGTGGAAAATAAGCCATCAGTAGCAGTAATTTGTATTCAGAATTTCTTTAAAATTCCAACAGTGAGACAGATTTCTAAGAAACAAATTAGAGAACACATGGAACAATAAACATATCATTTCTTCATCACCACAAGCATTATTAAATGCCTATTTACACATATGGGAATAGGATTCTGGATTTCTATTGATATAGGAACACTACAGAAAACAAAAAAAATCACTGGATCATGACGTATGAGACCTAGTATACGTCCATGCTTCTACTAATCAGCACTATAGCTTACGGTTTATGATAAATCACTTAATCCCTTGAGATAGACTATAAATGGATGGGCTCATTTAAATTTTTTTCTTTATTATTTTATAGACTCCTGATTCTCTTACCAAATAATTTATAATATACACATACTACTAAAACTATTATTAAAAATTAATAATTTGAAGTACCTACATCTAGCTAAATAGATTTAAACACATTATGTGTAATACCAAAAGAATAACATTTAAAAAATATTTATAGTTTTCCGGGAGGTAGCGGCAGCGAAAAAAAATATTTATAGCTTTCCTTCTTAATATTACAGCTTTATTTATGTTGTGTTGCTATAGAGGCATTAAAAAGACAACACAGAGTAGAGGTTAGCAACATGGAATCAAGAGCTGGGGCAACTAGGTTTGAATCCCAACTCTGATACTTATTTGCTCTACTATCTTAAGAAAGTTATTTATCCTGTATTCTTAGAGCTTTTTCACCTGTGAAATAGAAATAATAAGAGTATTTAACTCTGTGTTGATATAAACAGTAAGTAATACAGCCTACTGGAGTTTGTGCCAAGTGTTGTTTCTATTGCTACATGTATTTTCCCCCACATTATTAAGGCTTACCTTAAAAAAAAAAAAAGATGGTTTTTGTCTTAAATAAGTATCCATCTAAGGCAATTTTCAATGTACTTTCATAGAAGTAGACCAATACAAACTTAGTGTTTTTCTCTATTTCAGAAAGCCTAGGTTATGGAATCATGTAAGTGGATTTTAGAATGTTTCTCTAATTAATGTAAGTTCCATTTATTTTCACTTTTTTTTGGCCTCTATGATATCTAGAGAATGCTGTGCAAATATTATTCACACTGTGAATACTTATTACTATTTATTGTATTGCATTGATTTTAATTGAATTAAAATTTCTACATAAAGTAGCTAAGGATTAGATTTATGCATTTGACAAAGGTATACAGGAGTTCTGAAGCTGTCTCTCAGTTAGTAAATTAGATAATATGGAATAAAACTGTCTAATACTTAACCTCATTCACAGACCAGAAACTAAAAAGGCAGAAGCCTATTTCAGTGGAGTTGACAAAGAATGTAGTGGAAATGGCTGCCATTCTTTCCCTTGTAGTCTCTGGATGAGGTTGTCTTAATTCTTTGAATACACTTGGCTGGCAATAGATGGGGTGGTAATGACTTATTCTGGACCATGGTTTAACTGTATTATGGCTGCTGTGCTTTAGCTATTTGTTCAAAAGAAACCCTGAGTAAATGAATTGGATCTTAAAGTATTATATAAAAAAGTCTTATCTATGTCACAGAAGTCTGTTTTTCTCTGTCCTTTTCAAGAATGTCAACCATAGTGAGCCACTATTACCTATTAAAAGTTTCTGGTTTTTTTTAAACTGTATACTTTTTTTTAAAGATTTTATTTATTTATTCATGAGAGACACAGAGAGAGAGAGAGAAGCAGAGACACAGGCAGAAGGAGAAGCAGGCCTCATGCAGGGAGCCTGACGTGGGACTCGATCCCAGGTCCCCAGGATCACACCCCGGGCCGAAGGCCATGCTAAACCACTGGGCCACTGGGGCTGCCCAAAAGTTTCTCTGTTTTTTATAAATGTCCTAAAATAAACAGAAGATAAAAATAGGGACTATTGTTTTATACATCTTGAAACGATTATTTAACTAGTGGAAGAAGAATAAGTAAAAATAAAAATGTCAAATATTGGGATCCCTGGGTGGCACCTGCCTTTGGCCCAGGCCGCGATCCTGGAGACCAGGGATCGAGTCCCACGTCGGGCTCCCGGTGCATGGAGCCTGCTTCTCCCTCTGCCTGTGTCTCTGCCTCTCTCTCTCTCACTGTATGACTATCATAAATAAATAAATTAATTAATTAAAAAAAGTCAAATATTGAATTGCCCCATTAGATCCCCCTTCCTGTACCTGAAGATAGGACATAGCTTCATTAATTTTCATTTGGAAATGTGGACTCTAAAATATTGAAGCTTGATATATAAAGAGTATGTCAAAACTGATTCTGCATGTTACCCATGTTGTAATGTCAATCTGAATATATTTAGCTATGTTCAAGACATAGACTAGTCTGAGTATGGACACACTCTCTCTTTAGATTTTCACTAAACACTTTTATTTTAAGGGTAATCATTTCCTTGATCATCCATTTCCTGGGAGAGTTCTCCAAATGAGAACATGTGAGATTATTTTAGGTTGACAGCTCTCCAGTGGCAGCTTACTTAAACCAGTAATAAGCTCATTAAATCTAAAGATTTCATAGAAACTGTGATAAGAGACACAATCAACTTAAGGGCTTTTCAGGGAAAAAAATCATAAAAGTATACTTTAAAACAACTGAATAAGAGCTATTTGATTGCCACCTTTCCAAGTACCACCAAGTCATTCTCAGATTGATGGATAATGAATACCAGAAATTCACCAGCCTCACTGTTCATTTTAGCAAGGTACACCTTGCCTGGAATGCTCTTCATTCTTTTCATCTATCAAAATTCTGTCCTGTCCACTTATCAAGGCTGAGCTCAATGTTACTTTTCCATAAAAATCTCTTTGAATATGACAATGACAGCCTTCAATAATTTTCTCCTTCTCGGAATTTCTGTTGATTTTAGTCTGCATGATCTTGTCAGCTTTTCGTCACAGGGTTTTGTTTTGAAGTTCTATTTTCAGTGCTACAATCCTGTTTCACGTACTTATTTACCAACTATTTCTATTTAGCACTAGATGCCAAATTATAGGAGCTTCTCAAATCTGAAAACATTTATCTTTTCTAGGTTGAATTTCCTGGAAAACAAACTCAGAGGCAGAGATTATTATGGAGGACATTTATTAGGAAGATATTTATCTTAGGATAAACATCTGTGGAAAATGGGGAGAGGAGGTGGGGGAAAAAGAGAAGTAGTGTTATGATTTAGTTTCACAATGGTCTTAGAAGACTCCAAAGGGAGCTCTGAAATGCAGATGGCTCTTCACAGGTATCCTACATTGGAACAAAGAAGGTAAGTCTTCAGATTCTCTCACTAAACAGTCATTAGAGGTAGCACATCCAAGGAAGGTGGGTGAGGTAACTCTTTCTACTTAAAGGCTATTTATTTATTTATTTAAGATATTATTTATTTATTTGATAGAGAGTGAGAAAGAGAAAGACCACCAGTGACAGGAGGGGCAGAGAGAGAGGGAGAAGCAGACTCCCCACTGAGCAGGGCATGGGGACTGAATCCCACTGGATCATGACCTGAGCTGAAGGCACCTGCTTAACTAACTGAGCCACTGAGGCAACCCAAAAGCAATTTATAAAGAGGCCTAAAAACTGAAAGTTGCCTGTTGACAGCCTCAGCAACTAGGAAATTAAATCTTTCACTTTTGAATAGAAATGTAGGTGGCATGTAACAGTATCCATTACATAACCTTAAATATGAAAACTGGGAAAACAAAAAAGAAAAAACCTGAAAAGCAACTCAAGTGGATGCATCAATTAACAAAGATGCAGTATTGGGGTTATAGAAAACTACACCAAAGCAAATAAAGGCTGCAAAATAGATATATATTTGCTCCTCTCTGTAAATGTGGCAGGATTGTTTTGTCATTAGAATTCTCCATGGGATTGTATGAGTTCTTTATCCAGAGTATATTGCACCCCAGCTTCATCTGCCCAGATCTGCTGCCTTTTTGCTATTATACACTTATTCCCCAAAGGCATGCTTCCTAATAAAATTTCTACTAGAGAGTTTGCATTTCAAAATTCAATGGCATATAGATGGCTTCCTGGGATCAGAAAAATAGAAATATGGCTTGGTTGCTTCTTTTGAACTTTCTGGAGCACTTAGGTATCTGAAGAACCACTCTAAAATAGTGAAGACGTTTTAGTCTAAAATTACTACATTGAAGATACAAGATGAAAGAATCCATATTACACCATGTATTGCAAATCATATTTAATAGAAAGGTAGACCTTGAACTATGAATTCTTCCCTTAATGCACTGTCAACTCCTAATGATAGGACAATGGAAGGCTACAACCATATGGTACCTGTTTCTAGAGCACAGGCTAGCTGATCAGTATCACTCTAATGAAATGTCAAGACTCAGTGATAGGCTGCATGTAAGAGCCTCACTGGTGATCTGAGATAACAATGCATCATGAGAAGGGGAGTACTGGAAATTGTAGGTATAAGGAGTAGAAGTAGATTATGAGACATCTGAAGAATTTAGAAGGGGAGATGAATTCTCTTCACTTAGAATTTAGCAGTGGAAAGGTCATATTAAAGGTTTAAGGGACATTGCTTCAATGGAAGGGAAGGAATTTGATAAAGGGACTAGGAACATAAAGGATATGAGAAATCAGTTTTGAGACATCATGGATATTAAATGAATAGTAAAAACATTAATATAGATAATAGGATGATATTCTCAATTTGGTTTTAAAATTGTATGTATGTGTTGTGTGTGTGTGTGTATTTGCTATGTATTATGAGAAAGTAAAAATTTGGTAAAAAGTAACAATACTATATAATTTACTAAACATTGGTTATTCAACAAAATAAACACTAATTCAACAAATATTTGCCTACTATGAATTAGTGTTCTTAAGGAGGAAGATATGGAATGAGCAAAATATGCATTCCTTGCCTTTATGACATTTACATTGCAGTGGGTAATTAAATTTTGCAGATCTCTTATTCAATAATTTTCTAAAGTGTCTTCACATAGCACAAAAGCCATTAAAAACTGAATGCTAAACTCTGTAACTAGCATTCTAGGTGAAAATCAATGTGTACCTCTTAGATGAACTCTCATAAGATTTGGAATAAAATGAAACAAATTATCTTCTGCACTTTTTCAGCTTCTTTTCTTCTGTAAGTAAACTGATGGGGAAGTTTTTCTACAGAGTTCCAGTTCAGAATTGGATGCTGAGAGGCAATTATAATAGCAACAGAACCAAAGATTTTTGATTCTAGCTTTGAAATTGTGGCTAAAGGTCTATGTTCTTGACCTCGTGACTTGCATCACAGTCTCATAGGTAGTAAATTCTTAGGATAGTGTGTTATTCTTATTTTCCAGGACTCATCCTAGAGACTCAGTTTTGGCTGCTCTTACAGATATGACGATTTTATTATTATCCAAATAGCTACAAAATCTCTTCTTACTCAAAATACCTAGAGTGATTTCTGTTTCCCTCAGTGAACGTGTACTGATCATGAGTAGATTATTTTATCACCTAAGATGTTTATAGTATAGGGAAATAGATTAGAACATACCTCTCAGAGGCTAGATATGCTCTTTCTACTTTGCAAATTTAATTAGACTAAATCAATCTACCTGACAATAAAATAATACAAATAATAGTCTGACTTGCTCTGTTAGATAACTGCAAATAAACATCTTTTTGTTGTTAAAACTAGACTCAATTAATTTCAGTAATAACAAAACAATACTCAACATTTCCTCTACTCGTTATCAATGGATTTTGTTTTCCAATGCAACAAAGTAATACAACTGTCCCTCAATTCCTAAGTAAGAGGAATTCTTTCTCACTCACTAACTGACCTTGGCTAACACATCATCCTAGAGAGTATTTTACATGTGAATATACTAGAGTCCTCTTCTTCTACTCTAAGTTTCTTTTTTTTTAATCTTATTTAAGTTCAATTATTTAACAAAGAGCCTATCATTAGTTTCAGATATAGAGTTCAGTTAATCATCAGTTGCATGTAACACCCACTACTCATTATATAATGTGCCTTCCTTAATGCCTATCACCCAGTTTCCTGATCCTCCACCCACTTTCCTTCCAGCAACCCTTATTTTGTTTCCTATAGAGTCTCATATTCATGTTTCAATGATGTCTCCATTTCTAACATTATTAATCCTACCTTCATTTATTTCTGGTTCAAATGAATTTCATTTCTCTTTTCACAGTTAAATATTCATTGTATTTAAACAGAATTTATCAGACTTCCTGCAATTTTGTAACTGAATGAGTTCTGTTTGGCCATAAAATTTTTCAAGTTTCTGCAAGGTCCAGGCTTTATTATTGAACGTCAGACATGACGTTTGCTTATATACTAACATAAGAGACCTACATGTGACTTTATCTCTCTCGGAGTCATTTGTTTATATTCCAGGATAAAGACTCTCTCCATCCCTCCCTAGATGTGTGTTTAAGTTAGAGAATAAAGTCTTTTTGTTTCTCTCTGGTAAAAGAATGGTAGTTCGGACAGGTGCTCTATTTAACCTCTATGTCTTTTAACTTCATCTTTTGTGGTGCAAGCATTACTATCAATCCAAGGACATCCGCCTACATCATGTTACCCACTGGAGAATTGCAGCAAGAGGAACCAGTAATGCTAAGATGATCTATGAGTAAATAAATAAGTCTCTTATGATCGAGAGATCATAAGAGTAAATGTAGACATGGAAAATTTTAATGAGGAACGCTTAAATTATGATGATTATTTTCTCCTATCAACTCGTTAAGAAGTCAATAGACTTATAGAGAATTATATGCTTTTTTACTACTCTTATACTTGGTGACACTTTTTAAAAGTGGCACAGCGGTTTGGTGCCTGCCTTTGGCCCAGGGCGCGATCCTGGAGACCCGGGATCGAATCCCACGTCGGGCTCCCGGTGCATGGAGCCTCCTTCTCCCTCTGCCTGTGTCTCTGCCTCTCTCTCTCTCTCTCTCTCTCTCTCTCACTGTGTGCCTATCATAAATAAATAAAATTAAAAAAAAAAAAGAAACTCTCATTGCGTAGAGTTCTGTTAAAAAAAAAACTAAGATATATTTTCATTATGAGAGAAATAAAATATACCAAGACTGGATCTTTAAAAACTCCTAACCCTTCATTTTTGTTCAAAGTTTTAACTCTGTCTAGCATGTGTTCTGTGCTATGTGTTATGTTGAACATAAAAACAACATCTCCTTCTTGAACAATTTCTTATAAGACTCTACAATGATGAATCTTTCTGGCTACTTTAATATTTATATATACTTTTATTCAATCTTCTACTTCTCTTGTATTATCTTCTTCAAGGTATAATTTGTTTTTCAACAATATTCCCTTTCATTCACCTTTCTTTATAATGTTAATGATGATTATATTTATATATATTTATGGATAAATAATATTTTGTCATTTAAAATTCAACTACCATTTATATATGAATGAATGAATGATCCCATTCCTCCTAAACATCCTCTAAGCCACACGTCTTAAAACTTTTCATACAGTTCAAAGCATGTTTTGTTTAAGTCTATGCTATAGATCATCCTTGCTACAAATATAAGCCTCAGTTAAATACTGAATTATAAAGGCTTCCCCCTCCCTTAGATGATAGAATATAGGAAAATGGAGAAGCCTCTGGTAAACAATAGCAGAATGGGGATGATTTCTGGTCAAGATAGCTTTTCACATGTTGGCACATCTCTGCTATGAACACCTCATGATTTTTATAGTTCCTCATTCTGTAGCAAAGGACTAGTTGTCTTTGTGACAAGGTATAATTGGAAGCAAAATGGTGGACTGATTTTCAACATTAGTCCATCAAATAGCCCTGTGGATCATCCTCTTTGGTTATATACACAATGCCCATATGGGGGATCATACAGCCTATGAAACCTACATAAGCTAATACAATCTGAAGGCCCAGGTATTTAAGAAGGCATACAGGGTTTTACAGAATGGATGTGTGCTTTTTTTAGTAGTACAAGCTTCTCAATAGCATAACTGGCTTTGAGTTTATCTGCTTCTTGCCTATTAATTATGGGGAATAACATTGACTAGACATTGGTTTTAAGCATCTAAACATCTAAACTCTGCCCATCTTACTCAACTTAATGGAGTCTATTTAGAGTATAAATGGAACTACCGGATCCCTGGATGCCTATATTATTATTCCTGAATCTGCCAACCATCTCTTAATCTTTTGTATGGTACTACTTAATTTTAATATCCTGTTAATGCTGCTGCTACAAAGATATTTCTTAAAACTAATTAATTGAGAGAATCATAAGCTGTTGGATTTTCAAACATTTTAAGACTGTAAATTATAGTGTTCTCAATTATCTTAGTTTTCAGACCTCAGGCAGACATTGTCATTTTAAGAAGAAATGTATTCCCTTTCATGGTTGCTTGCTTTGCACACTAGTTATTTCTCACATAAACTTGTTTCTTTTGGGAAGCTTTGCTAAAATTACAAAGAAGCAAACAGCAAATACTAATATTCTGAATATTTTATTTTATTATTCCCCATGTTAAAGAACTTGGTGGCTTCAAATTTGCTTCTGATAATATGAGTCAAATTTACCAAATCTTTTATCTTAGATCAACAAGAATCATCAGTTTTCTACCTCCAATAGTTTAACTACCAAGACAACACCATTTAAAAAAATCTGTATGTGTATCTGTGCATATCTGTTTTAGGTTTTGTCACACACAGCTCTTCATTTCCAGATTATTTGGGTTATTATACTTGGCGGCATGGAACCAATTCCCTAGGTACAGAATCTTAAGCAAGATAAAGGCTGACATAAAATTCCAACTGTGGTCATTTCAGGTTTGGTAGAGCAATATTCAGTCATTAAGGATCCATAATGCTTTATAGCTTTTTACTAATTCATCTACCAGGATATGGCAGTCTCCACACATCAGGATGGAGTTGTAGCCATCACATCCACATTCAAAGCAGCATAACGAAAGAAAGGGCAGGGGAGTAGAGTCTTCAGTTACTATTAAAAGAAATATGCCAGAAAAGGCTACTTCTGTTCATATCCCATGGCCAGACTTCAGGCACATAGCCACACTTAGCCATAGGAGAGATTAGGAAATTCTGTCTTAACCCTGAATGGTCATTTATACAGGTAAAAGTATACTGCTGAGAAAAGGGAGAGAATGCATATTAGGGGACCATTAATAGTCCCAGCTAAACCCAGAGAAAAGAGAATTCCAATCTCATATAAATGAACACACTCATTTTTTTTCTTTTGGACTAATATAAATGTTTATAACTAAAACCCAATATGGACACTTTTAAGAAAATGAAACACAAACCAATCTAATCAAATAATCAAATACAATGCAAAAATAATACAATACACACATAATGTATTTTAGTAATTCATATTGAAGATGGTTCAACAATTTAAAAAAGGAAATTCCTTAAAAGAGAAATTTAATAGAGGAAAGGAGGAAAATGTATGATTATCTTAATAGATGAGAAAAACATTAAATACAATTTAAAGGATATTTAATTAATCAACCTCTAAATAGTACAGGTCAACTTTATATCAAGAAGTCACAATTTTAGGTATAAAATACAGGTATAAAATAGGTATACATGGTAAAATAAAAGAAAATCTTCCTTCTGCCTTGGAGCTTAAATTCTAGGGGAAAAAAAAAATCTCTCAGGATACAAAGGATAAAAGAGAATTGCTTCACCTGCCAGATTATCAAAAACATCAAAAACAGTAAGAGGTTAATCTCCAAAATGTAAGGAACTCCTACAACCCAGTAGCATAAAAAATTTAATAAGCTGATTTAAAAAAATAAGCTAAGGATTTAAATAGAGATTTTTCCAAAGAAGACATATAAATGGCCAAAAGATATATTAAAAAGTACTCAATATAACTAATCCTTAGGGAAATGAAAA
Source organism: Nyctereutes procyonoides (assembly GCF_905146905.1). Lineage (NCBI taxonomy): Eukaryota > Metazoa > Chordata > Mammalia > Carnivora > Canidae > Nyctereutes > Nyctereutes procyonoides. Next base: position 22,862,589 of record NW_026575121.1, read on the forward strand.
TCAAAACCACAATGAGGTATCACCTTAAATTTGTCAAGATGTCTAAAAACAACAACAAAAGACCCTAAGTGTTAGCTAGAATGTGGAGAAACTGGAAACCTCAAATGCTACTGGTGGGAATGTAAAGTGGTGCAGCCACTATGCAAAATAGTAAAAATAATCTTTAAAATCTCCTTTAAAGATTAAAAATGGAACTATCGTATGTTCCAGCAATCCCACTTCTGATTATTTACCCAAAAGAATTGAGATCTAGATCTCCAAGATATATTTGTGTACCTATGTTCGCTGAATATAGTGAACTATATATTCACAATAGCCAAGGTGCGGAAACAACCTGACTGCTCATCAACAGATGAATGGATTAAAAAAAAATGTGCTATGTATACATACATACAATAGAATAGTTTTCAGCCCTAAAAAATAAATTCTGTAATATATGATATCATTGAGAACATTAAGCCAGTCTACATAACAACAAACATTGCATGATTTCATTGATATAAGCTTATTAAAATAGTCAAATCCATAAGATAAAAGAGTGGGATGGTGGTTTCCAGGGAATGAGGTCAAGAGGAAATGGAGGATTAACAATGGACATAAAATTTCAGTTTAAGCAAGATAAATAAACCCTAGAGATCTGCTGAACAACATTGTACCTATTGTCGACTACAGTGTACACTTAAACTATTAATGGGATAGGTCTTATGTAAAGTGTTCTTACCAGAATAAAATAATTCTTTTTTAAAAGTAGATTAGTTATAATACTTAATAATGACACTTTATAAGCTTTCACATCAGAATAGTGAAAAGTTATGCATGGTTTCTATCACTGATATTTTGCACATTATTAAAGGAGTCCTGATGAGTAAAATGAGAAAAGAAGATGACTTTGAGGTAGAACTTTTAGGAAGGTAAAGATTAAAGATTCTTTTCCTTTTATGAAATTGAGACAGAAGAATTGTGTGGGATGACTAAAACAACATGACTGTCCCAAATATTTTCCAATGCAATCTTCTACAAAGTATGAACCAATGAATGTATCAAAGAGAGTCCTTTCAAATTCGTGGAGAAAGACTGGAGTATTTAAAATACCATAGTGGCACAATCAAGTATTTTTATGGAAAAAAATAGATATATGCCCTATACAAATGGAAACTAACAGCCTTAAATATAAAGATCAATTCTTTGAAACTGGTAAGAAATAAAAAAGACTACTTTATGTCCCAAATAAAAGTATAGAGGAAAACACAACTTATTGAGATAAGAAGGGATTAAACATAATACTTTTAACATTTTTTTTACAAAAATGTCACCATAAGGAAAGTAAAATTATAGATCTTGAAACGGAACAATTTTGTCACATATTAATACAATCAAAAAATAAAAGAAAAAAAAAGATATTAATGAATAAAGGAAATGAATAAAAGATTCACCTAAGTTTTTTTTTAAGATTTTATTTATTTACTCATGAGAGACACAGAGAGAGAGAGAGACAGAGAGACAGAGAGACAGAGACACAGGCAGAGGGAGAAGCAGGCTCAATGCAGGGAGCCCGACGTGGGACTCAATCCCGGGTCTCCAGAGTCAGGCCCTGGGCTGAAGGCGGCGCTAAACCGCTGAGCCACCCGGGCTGCCCTAAGAGAAAGTTTTATATGAAAAGATGCTTACCTTCATTCAAGAATAGGTTAAAGGCGAATAAAAACCTTGAGAAATCATTTTACATACTTCAAGTATTTAGCTCTCTTTAAAATGTGCAATAAATCTAAGTATTTGAGATATGCCTAGTGGGATTCAGAATTTGTACACGTTATTTGGAGAGGAAACTGGAGGTTTATAACACTGAAAGATGAACCACTATATCTACTTAAATAAAGACCCTAGAGAAACTCTCATTCACCTGCCCAAACCAATGTATGCAAATGTGATCACCGGAGCATTGTTTATTGAAACAAAAGTTGCAAATAATTTAGTACAATAGGAAAATGGACTAAAAAGTATATCTTTTGCAGTAAATCTATACAGAATTTAAGTAATATACAAAGTATATCAATAGATAAATTCCAAAAACATGGTGTTGAATGCAAAAGTACACTTGGGAATGATAAGTATTCTGCAAAATACAATTTTTTTCAAAGAATTATCTATGTGACACAGAGTGTGAGCATGAGGAAGAACAGAGGGAGAGAGAGAATCTCCAGCAGACTCCCCATTGAGCCCAGACATGGACACGCGGCTCTATCCAGAGATCATGATCTAGGCTGAAATCAAGAGTCAGATGCTTAACCCAATGAGCCACTCAGGCACCCCAGTTCAATTTCTTGAAAAAAAAAAAATCTGATATAGAAGCAGTATGAAGACACGCAAGGAAATGTTAATTATTAAATTTACTCTAGACATTAGATGAAGAAAGAAAAAGAAGAAGGGTAATGTTTGACTGCTTCTATTATATTGTAGTATAAAAAAATACTGGATACCATGGCTATTTTTCCTCTTTTGAAGATTACTTTAATGAAGATGATTTCAGCAGAAAACAATAATTACAGTTTTAAGATAGCCAATTAGTTACTATGCATTTGCTGTGATGTAAAGGTCTCTAAAAGCAATAAACACTTGCTTCCAGCTAATTTTAAAGTCTTTGGTTCATTGTTACAATTTAATTTCTAAAGTAATTTCCATTCTAATTAAAACCTTTAGTACCTGCACTGAAGGATCCTATCAAAAGCAACTTAATTTTTTATGAATTTGGGAAATAAATCTAGCCTTTTGAAGATCTGAAGTAATAAAATGTGATAACTGGAAGCACTGGATTACACTGATACAAATAGTTTTCTCATAAGCTACTTCCTCATTTTACTCTTTCCTCTCAAGTAAAATTAATTATCAAGAATCTATTAAACATTATGTGAATTTGTAAGAATAAATATTTGGAAACAAGCCCTCATGATCTTTCCTTATTTTCCAAGTAATTTTTAACCCTTTTTCAAAGGAGATACTTACGACTAGCTGCAAATTCCCAAATTAAAAAGATATTAAAAGATTTGTATCTAATAGGCATTCATCAAATTGTTATGAGCAAAAAAGTAATGTACACATTGTGCTGGAACTTGAGACTAATAACAGGTGAAAGTTGTAACCCCTGCCTTCAGATGATCCAATAAAATTAATTTATGTGACTGATGTTGATAATAATATTAACAAAGGTTAGGAGGAATTGCCAAAGAAACACTTAAAAACTTCCACTCTCTTATGACTCCCTGCTGTCCCTCTCCTCCCACCTCACAGGCATATTCAGAGGATTGCAATTTTAACCCTGAGAAGTTATACTCTGGAGGGGACAGTGAACAAGAAATGAACCAGCTTTTCAGGAACTAAGGCTAAGCTTTAAATCTTTTTAATTTGTGATTTAATTTGTACATTAGATTGATTCAGTATTGCTAGAATTCTAAGATGCCTATTAGAGAGCAAAGCTACATCTGCTTTGGAGAGAGATAGTATGGTCTTAAGTCCTCAAGTATACCTAGATTCATTGATTTTAATATGACTGTTTACTATCTTCAAGGATATAAATGACTAGTTTGAGATTTTCTTCAGTAAACTGGAATCTATTCTACACAACCAAATGCACATTCTAGAACTGAGAAATACTTTGAAATAAAAATCTCAATAGATGTGTGTTTAATGACAGACACAAGGCGGGAGAACTAGTAAGAACTAGTAAACAGAAAATTAGGTCAATAAGTGCACTGAATTATAGAGAAACAAAAAGATGAAAAATAAGTAAAGAGAATGAGATGCTGGTTTTAAGAGGGAAAAGGTTTAATGTGTATAGCTGAAATTCCAGAAGAATTTTTTTTTTGTTTCTAGCATTGCTTATAACTTAATTAATGTCTGTTTTAAATAAACTATGTTTAATTACTAAAAACAATTCTTTTAACTGATATTTTCTTTACCTTGAGTTGCTTTATATTCTTAATGTTCCCCTAAAACCTCATTTTCTTTGTAAAGAACAAAGGAAAGATCAGTCTCATCTGTTGAATGTGCTGGGTGAAGCCATGATTATTTACTAATCTTTGCCTTAGCTCAGTGGTAGGCACTGACATGCTAATTGTGTCCATTTTACGAGAATCTCCCTTAAAGCCTTCTCTAAAAAGGCAGGGATATTTCTGTGTTTATGCACATTCAAATCTTGAGTCCTCAACAAGTATTAGCTGTTTTGTATCATTTTCATTCTCTCTTATCTCAAATATGATTGAATATATTTCTTCAGTCATTCAGTTTAAATTTTGATTCCTGTGGCTCTCGGGTTTAAACTTGTAGATAGAGTGGGAAAGCCTATAGGGTTTTTGTTATTTTTATTAGTTGATTGGTTGCTTTTTTTTTTCTTGTTTTTGTTCTCAGTCTTTCTCTTTGATTATAACTTTTTGTATCCATAGCAAATCTTCTGGGGTTCTAACTAAATATGGCTACTGAGAGTCTTCCTTCATTTTGTCCTATAGCATTCTTCTCTATCTGATCTAGTCTCATGGGCAGAAACTCTATAATGTCAATGGAATTAAGGAACAAAACAAGTTATAGTTCTCTAAAATCAAAATTTCATTCACTTAAAAACCACTTCTCGAGTTTCCAGATGTTATAAATCAAACTTGAAATTTATATAAAAATGCAAAAAAAGAGGGCAGCCCCAGTGGCTCAGCGGTTTAGTGCCACTTTCAGCCCGGGGTGTGATCCTGGAGACCTGGAATGGAGTCCCACATCCGGCTCCCTGCATGGAGCCTGCTTTTCCTTCTGCCTGTGTCTCTGCCTCTCTCTCTCTCTCTCTCTCTCTCTCTGTCTCTCATGAATAAACAAATAAAATCTTTTAAAAAATGCAAAGAAGACAAATTGCTTCCAATCCAATTACTATCAAGTACAGCAAATAAATAAGTAAATAAATTATTATAGCATAATAAAGGGTTTTCTTTGGATTAGATGTTGGACAGGACACTATAGAAACATATATGAAAGTCACCTTTCATCTTTAATCCTCAAAACACAAGAGAACTATTGTGTATGTTGGTGTTTCATGTGCTTCTAGGAAATATTAGAACAAATGAAAGCTTGTCAACAAAACACCTCCCTCCCATCCTCTACCCTTTTCCCTTCTAGAACACCTAAAGGGCTAAAATTATCTTTCATGCTTGCTACATCTAAGATGATTTAATCACTATAATCCTAGAAATAGAAATCTTTGTTATGAGCTTTGATGTCCAACTCCTAGACAGAGTCTACAGTCACTATCTTTTATATAGGCATCTTGTCCTGGTAGTGGCATTTAATTTGGAACATTTTCATTACAGGAGCAAATTGGCAGACAACCAAGAAAAATGACAATTTCTATGAAATAAAATGTACGGATTGTGGGGAGGTGAAGGAGGAGTATGTACTGCAGATGGGGGTAATGGGACTTATTACATGAAGTTCCTGCTCCTAATCAGCTCTATAATGGATCTGAGGCAGTGAAGGTTTCCAGGGGCCAGCAGCCTGCTCCTAATGAATCTTTGACTGGCTGAAAACCTGACCTTCATTTTAATAAAGTGTATAAATACCAACTTTATCCCTTTCTTGGGAATTTCACCAAGTTCTTTTAACTAGAGAAAGCTTCAAATATTAAATGAAGTTGCCTGGGGAAAGATCAGAGATTATTATTAACATTTGGTTTTAACGAGGTAGCTATTGTGTCACCATTTAAGGGTGAAGCATGCTTTTTTGTTATTGCTGACTGATGGGCCTAGGATTTTGAAATCATTCTGTAACTTTATAATTCATAGTCTGACAATCCAACCAATCTTTAAATATTTACACACACACACATGCATACATAGTTGTAAGAGCTTATCAGCATGAACTACGTATTTGAATATTTAGTAAAGGGACAGTTTAATCATATTATTTTTCAAGATAAATAGGTAGCCTATAAATGACTCCAGCATGCCAAGAGTTGTGAAAAGCTTCATATTTTACCTTACTTGCAAACTAATTTGTTAGTCTACCACATTTTCATGGATGCCGCCTGAAGACATGAAACTCCTGGTCTGAGGCCAAGGACTTTATTATTCATGGCATAGAAAGCAACATAAGCATGGACATAATTCACATCAGTTGACTTTGCCCCCAACTCCTGGTTGGTCAGTGAGGATGGGCACAGTTGGATGCCGGTAAATAAAATGGACTGTGTTACAGGAAAGGAACAGTGAACTTAGGGATCCCTGGGTGGCTCAGCGGTTTGGCCCCTGCCTTGGCCCAGGGCATGATCCTGGAGTTCTGGGATCGAGTCCCATGTCAGGCTTCCTGCATGGAGCTTGCTTCTACCTCTGCCTGTGTCTCTGCCTCTCTCTCTCTCTCTCTCTCTCTCTCTCTCTCTGTGTGTCTCTCATGAATAAATAAATGGAATCTTAAAAAGAAAAAAAAAAGGAATACTGAACTTAGGAAAACTGGCTCTCCTAATGGATATTAAGTATGCTTACCCTCTTCTCCAAAGGAGGATGTCATCTTCATCATACTGGAAGGTAAGCACACTTGTCTTTTCCTCTGAAAGGAGACACTGTATCTTCCAAGGTTGTGCACTGTGCAAATATCTTTAAGACGATGAACCGGAGGGCAGCTGGGTGGCTCAGTTTAGCGCTGCCTTCCACCTGTGGCCTGATCCTGGAGACCCGGGATCGAGTCCCACGTCGGACTCCCTGCAATGGAGCCTGCTTCTCCCTCTGTCTGTGTCTCTGCCTCTCTCTCTCTCTCTCTCATGAATAAATAAAATCTTAAAAAGAAAATTTAAAAAAAGAAGATGAACTGGGAAAAAATGAGATGGATTGAAAACAAATTTTTTAAAGAAGGTAAATTAATGTCTTGCTTTAGAAGTAACTAAACATGAAACATGAGTGACATACTGTCTCACGCCACTTGGTCAATGATTCTGATTAATCTATCCTACGGAGACTGGTGACCATATCTGTTTCAATTGTGTCATACAACATTTAATTAAGGCTACTGTCAACAGGTCTCCAAGTTGCAGGATGAAGCCAATTTAAGGACAAAACTTAACCATCCCCGTAATGTCCTCAACAAAATAAACTGAACAAATCTCATAAAGCACCAAGTCTACCTTAAAAAGCTATGTGACTTTCTCATTAAATTTCTGTACCTACTTTCCCACCTTTCCCAAAGTACTAATCCACATTGAGAAGGTTGTTTTAGCAAATGCATGGACCCTGTCATGGCTTAAACCTAAATGGTTAAGTTTTTGGACAGCCCGGGTGGCTCAGCGGTTTAGCGCCGCCTTCCGCCCAGGGTGTGATCCTGGAGACCCGGGATCAAGCCCCACGTCGGGCTCCCTGCATGGAGCCTGCTTCTGTCTCTGCCTGTGTCGCTGTCTCTCATGAATGAATGAATAAAAAAAAATGTTAAAAAAAAAAAGGTTAAGTTTAGGACAATTCCTTCATTCATGATAATCCTGCATAAGAAGTTGAAGCTAAAAAAAAAAAAAAAAAAAAGTCGAAGCTGACTTTAATACTTCTGGTGCTCAAGTACTTCCGTTGAAAATTTCATCTAAACGGAAAAATTCCATCAAACTTTTAAAATTGGATGACTTTTATTATAGGAATAACTCCCTGTAAGATGCACATGAATAATAGATTTGTTTTTCTTTCCAGGAAGGTTGTCTAAGTAGCCAAAGAGGGCCTCATTTTGGAAAGATCTTTCCGGTTCCCTGAGGGTTTGAAGATCCACTGACGGGGTTTACCTAAATATTTCTCCGCAAACTCAAGTTAAGAAGCAAGTAAGTCACCACGTTTCCATCAAGGAGAAAAATGAACACTTGGTCTCGTATACAAAAAGGATAGTCCCGGCCTTGCACCCCGTCACCCTGGAACGAAAGCTGTGTTTTCAATAGTTAGGGTCTCTCCAGGGTGACCTCTATCAGTCGAGGGCACGAGTTGACAGGGCCTGCCTCCGGTGTGACTTGCAGAAGGAGAGTTCATTTCAAACACCTGAGTTGAGCCATCGATTTTGAAGCGCTGGCCCTGACGGCAGAGGCGGCGGCAGGCGCACTCGGCCTCGGAGAAGGCTCAGAGAAAGGCAGGATCAGGCTCCCGGAGCAGCAGCGACAGCCACGCTTCCCAGCGGAGGCCTGATCTCATCTCGCGGGATCTCCAGCGATCTATGGGAACCGCAAGTGGTCCTGGGAAGGGGAACGTGCTCCCTCGCGCGGGGCGGAGGCCGCGCCCAACGCCTCTTCTCTGATTGCGGTTCTCGGAGAGGCGTTTGGCTCACACCTTCCCGGGTCAGAGTCACGAGGCTGCTGCGCCTCGCCCTGAGGGCTCACCTAGGTGTGGGCAACCCGCCAGTGGCCCCAAAACCGCGCGCTCTGGGGCGGGGGGGGGGGGCAGCCTCCTAGCTCCGCAAGAGAGCAAAGACCAGCACAGGCTGCCGACCGACAGCCTCCCGGGTCCCGCCCGGCCTCAGGGTTGGCCCCTGCCTCCTGCCGAGTGGAATCCATCCACCTCGCGGGCCTATGCTGTCACGACTGTGCGAATCCGAGTGGGTGTTGACCTGTTTTGTGTGGTAAGTACAGGGGCGGGGAACCTCCCTTGCTGTTTCTGATACGTTTCAGTCAGGTTAAGGTGAATCACCTTAGACACCTCAGACACCTCGCTGACTGCAAATCCTCATCAGCGAGACCGCTCAGGGAGACTTGCTCCAAAGGGCTTTCCTTCTTTAAGGACGATTTTGTGGTGAACTTTATTTTTATTTATTTATTTATTCATTCATTCATTCATTTATTTTTATTATTTTTATTTTATTTTTATTTTTTTGTGTGTGGTGTACTTTAAAGAGATAGATCATTAGTGTTCTTTCCATCCTTTTGCAGCGAACTTTATTTTTATTTATTTATTTTTTATTTTATTTATTTTATTTTTTTTGTGGTGCACTTTAAAGAGATAGATCATTAGTGTTCTTTCCATCCTTTTGCGGCGAACTTTATTTTTATTTATTTATTTTTTATTTTATTTATTTTATTTTTTTTTGTGGTGCACTTTAAAGAGATAGATCATTAGTGTTCTTTCCATCCTTTTGCGGCGAACTTTATTTTTATTTATTTATTTATTTTTTATTTTATTTATTTTATTTTTTTTGTGGTGCACTTTAAAGAGATAGATCATTAGTGTTCTTTCCATCCTTTTGTGGTGAACTTTATTTTTATTTATTTATTTTTATTATTTTTATTTTATTTATATTTATATTTATTTATTTACTTATTTATTTATCTATTTATTTATTTTTGTGGTACACTTTAAAGAGATAGATCATTAGTGTTCTTTCCATCCCTCAGACTTCTCTGGGTGTGAAACACCCCGCTGAAATGAGTCGTCTCCCCTTTTGCCATAAAAAATGAGTGTGTCTCATTCCGGTAAGTATGACCTCACCCCATTCTTCAGTGATGCCCTACTCACATGAAGATGTTTCATCTGCTATAGTCAATCAAGGACAGGGAAAGTTTAAAAAATTTTTTTTACAGAGTTCTAATATGATCTTACTCTGGCCCATTATAGACGAATTTGGCAAACCCTGTACTTAACTATTAATTATCATCCATGTGATCCAGGACTCTTTCAATCGAACAAAATGATCTAGATGGCCCAATCAAGAATTAAATTTGAATGCTTTGGGCCTTCTTCAGGCCGGGCTGACACCTAACAGGGTGTTGTAGCTAAGGGGAGGAAGCATCATGTCCCGGAATGATCAGAGAAATCCTGAATTTTCAAAATAAGTTTATATGATTTCCCACCCCTTTTGTTCCCATCATTAACCAGGAATCAATGGAAGTGGGCATTCCTATCCTAGGGATAGATGCATACAGGGACAAAACTTCCTTACTATAAACATGAGGGAAATTTTGTCCTGGGAGAAAATAATAAGATTGTGAAATTAAAACAATCATTTTGCTATTTGCTTGCTTTAATCAGATAACCCAGTAGGTCTAAAATAAACCTGACTTTTTACCTTTTTGTGTTGTGTTTGCTTCAATGAGAAAGAAGTTTTCAAATATTGGTTTTAAAAATCAAACATATACCATGGAAAATTATAACATCTACCCTAAATAGAGAGGCTATTTGAGAACATCGAACTTGGTTCTAGCTGTGTCTTAGAAAATTCTATTTGCTTCACTATACTTGTTTCCCTGTTTGCAGAATATAGGGAGTGGAAAAGCTGGTCATTAACAGATCTTAATATTTTAATAACAGATAAATAGGTCCTGGAGAGTTTTAACTGAGCTTGCATTTACTTCCCTGTAACAAAAGTAAGTAATTAAGTAATTTATAAGTAAAATCATTATAATTGAATGATTTTATCTACTTAAATTATTTGGCTAGAAATCTTGAAATATCTTTATTCTTTTGTACCCTCCATATTTCCTAGTTCCCGCCCTTAATGGTGACACAGTATCATGGTATCTTTTCTTCCAACTCTATTGAGATGTAAATGCCATGTAACATTCTGTAAGTTGAAGGTATATAATGTGGTGACTTGATATACAGAAATATTCTAAATATTCTAAAGTAATTACAATAATAAAGTTAATGTATTATCTCACATAATTACTTTTTTGGTGGGGGGTATGAGAACATTTAAGATGTACTTTCCTAACAATTTTCAGTTATATAATACAATATTATTTATTTAGTCACCATTAGCTGTACATTAGCTACTCAGAACTAATTCATCTTGCAACTGGAAGTTTGTACCCATTGACCAACACCTCTCCATTTCTTTGATCCCAGGACCCTGGTAACCATCATTCTGCTGTTACTCTGAGTTCATCTTTTAGATTTCACATATAAGTGAGATTGTACAATATTTGTCTTTGTCTGATTTATGTTACTTAGCATAATGCCCTTATGGTCCATCTGTGTTCCCATGTATGGCAGAATTTTCTACTTAAGATTTTATTTATTTAGCTAGTTGAGACAAAGATAGCTCCCATGGGTGGGGAAAGGAGCAGAGGGAGAGAGTGGGATAAGCAGACACCACGCTGAGTGCAGAGCCTGACATGGAGCTCAATCCCACAATCCTGAGATCACAACCTGAGCATAAATCAAGAGATGGATGCTTAACTGAGCCACCCAGGCACCCCAGAATTTTCTACTTTTTAATGGCTGAATAATACGCCATTGTTTATATATATTGCACTTTTTTCTCCATTGATTCGTTGTTGGACATTTAGTTTATTTCCATGTCTTAGCTGTTGTGAACAATGCTGCAGTAAACATGGGGGTGCAGATATTTCAAGAGTGATTTTGTTGCCTTCAGCTATATACCCAGAAGTGGAATTGCTGAATTATATGGTAGCTCTATATTTTTAAAATGTACTTCCATACTGGTTTTCATAGTGAACAGATTTATATTCCCACTAACAGTGCACAAGGCTTCCCTTTTCTCCTTATCCTTGCCAACTTTTATTATATTGTCTTCTTGATAAGAGCTATTCTGACAAGTATGAAGTGATAACGTTACTTTTTTTATTTGCATTTCCTTGATGATCATTGATGTTGAGCATCTTTTTATGTACCTGATGATCATTTGTACTGCTTTGCAGATTTTTTGCTTATTTTTTTAATCCAGTTATTTGTGGGGTTTTGCTATTGAGTTGTAGGAGTTCTTTACAGATTTTTGGATATTAACTCTTTATCAAATATATGGTTTGCAAATATCTTCTCTCACTACATAGGCTGCCTTTTAATTTTGTTGATTTTTTCTTTTGCCTCACAGAAGCTTTTCATTTTGATGTGATCCCACTTCTTTATTTTTTATTTTGTTGCTTGTGCTGTTGGTGTCACATTGAAAATAATCATTGCCAAGTTCAATGTCAAATACTTTTTCCCTGTATTTTCATCTAAGAGTTTTACATTTTCAGCTCTTACACTTAAGTCTTTAATCTATTTTGAGTTCATTTTTGAAGGGGTATAAGTTAGGAGTCCAGTTTCATTCTTTTCATATAGTTATTCAGCTTTCCCAATACCATTTATTGAAGAAACTATCCTTTAAGCATTGAGTATACTTGATTCCCTTGTTAAATGTTAGTTGGTATTTTTGATGAATTAGTTTATAATATAAGCCTATCCTTCAAATGAAGCGGTTAGGAAACAAATGGGAAAGATATAGAAAGGGAAAATATGACAAAGAAAATATTGAAAGTGAATTTTCTTTATTTCCTATGAGTGCAAAGCATCTCTCTTCTCAATTGTACCCCTGTTTTTCTAGAAACTCAGACATGGTACTGATACAAATCCCTCAGTGTTTCACTTACCTCCAGTGGTTTTCCTTAGCTCTACTCAAGTCTTTATACATGATCCCTTTATTAAAGTATCTTTAATTACCTAGTGAATTATCATCTGTTTTCTCCCAGACCTCTGATTGATGTAGGTAGATTGACATAATTATCACCATTTAACAGTAGAGGATCCAAGCATATAGAACTATATGACTAGCCTAATATTCCATGGTTAATGAGTCATGAAATGAGGGTTAGAACTAAGATCTCATTCTAATGGCCTTCCTTTTAACCATGGTGGCTTTTATCTTCAATTCTCTTGGCCTCAGTTTGCTTATCTAAACTTTTGAATGGGAAGTTATTGAAGTAAATACTACAAATGATGCTTTCTCTTCTAAAATTCAATGATTTAATAATACTAATCAGTGTAATATTTCGCACTATGGAGCTATGAGGATCCTGACATTCTCTATATCCTAGCAGTATCTAAGTACATCGTTGAACATTAGACTTTTACCATAATTATTGTTTATGAATTCCCTCATGGCTAAAAAAAACATATTCCTATAAGGTTGACTTCACTGTTTAATTTTAAGGCAACATTTATGACTACAACCCATTCCAAATATCTTTAGTGAATTTTAATTTCTCCCTCCTTATTCTGGCTCTCCTTCCTATTCCATGGCAATTTATTAAAACAGTTCAGGTTAATGTTAAGCTAGTTATATCTTAAGGAAAATTCGTTAAATCTAAAATTCAGTAGCAGGGGCACCTGGGTGGCTTGGGCAGTTAAGTGTCTGCCTTCAGCTCAGGTCATGATCGCAGGGTCCTGGGATGGAGTCTGATGTCAGGCTCCCTGCTCAGCGAGGGGCCCGCTTCTTTCCACATCGCTTATACTCTCCCCTGCTATCATTCTTTGTCAAGTAAGTAAATAAAATCTTTAAAAAATAATAAAATTCATTAGCAGATACTTTGTGAATTCAGTGGTGCTATTCTTTCTGAATTTTTATAGATACAAAACAGTTATCACTTGTTTGTTATATATAATTTCTAGTTTTTCTTTCACTTTAGTTTCAATCATGATTCAGTCAGTTTTGAAACCCAACTTTTGGTTAAGGAAATGCCAGAACATCTATTGGCAAAACAAGAAAATGGAGGTGATTTCTGGGGTAAGATTGTACTTTGGACTTGACTTATGTGTGAAGAAATGGAACTTTTTCATCTCTGAAAATGCTGAAGTATAGAACAAATATTCCCTCCCTGCAACTTAAAAAACAGCTTTCATTAAAAACAAATACTAAAAATAGAAGCTTTGATAAAAATAAATTGAAATAGAAATTATTAAAACAAACGTGTCAACTTTCTAATTGGAGGCTTGGCCAACATTAATTGTAAACTTTTTAATATAAAATTTAAGGTTTTAAAAAATTATTATTTGGGGTCAATCTACCATGACAATTGAAATTTCTAATATTCATGTATCTTATATTCAGAGAACTCAAATTCAAATTCCTTTAAGGTCAGCAAATAATGTAATAAATGAACTACCCAATGTTTGTTTCGTAATGGGGATTCAAGAGCATATTAAAGATAAATAGAAATACTTTTTACCTCCCTATATATCATCTATTTTTATTTTTTTAATATTTTATTTATTTATTCATGAGAGACACAGAGAGAGAGAGAGGCAGAGACACAGGCAGAGGTAGAAGCAGGCTCCATGCAGGAAGTCTGATGTCTGATGTGGGACTCGATCCCAGGACTCCAGGATCACACCCTGGGCCGAAGGCAGGCGCTAAACCGCTGAGCCACCCAGGGATCCCATATTTTTCCATATTAATGTTTTCATATGTTGACACACAATATACCTCAAATTCCTTTTCAGTGTTTGAAAAAGGAAAACAAAAAGAGATCATGAAAGGTTGATGATAAATGATGACTCCAAGCTTCATTGTCTGGGTGACAAAGGGAATATTAGAGACTTTAGTAAAAATAAGAATAATGCTTCACATAAAAAATACATGTGCTCCCGGAATCCAGACAATTATTGTTATGAGGTAATAGAGGTCTAATGTTATATGATCTTCCAAAATTTTGGGAATCTACAGTGATACTTAGGATAAAGTAATAAAACAGACAAAACCCCATGCCCTCATAGAGCTCACAGTCTCCTGGGGAAAGTACCAACAATGTACATAGTAAATGAATGAGTTATATAATACTTTAAAATATGGCAACTGCTATAGAGAAAGAATAAGGCACAGTAAAGGAGATTGGAAATAATAGGTAGAATTGCAATTTTAAGTAGTCAGTGTAATTATAATTTGAAGGAATTGAAGAAACAGTGCCTGTATTTGGGGTCAAGAACTGTAGGCAGAAGAAGATACTAGTGTAAAAGATGATATGTTGAAGGCAGGGCAAAGGAAGCTGGAGTAACTATAGCAAAGTAAAAGAAATGGGCAGTGAGGTTAGAAAGGTTTGGTTATGGTGTGGGTAGTTCTTGTAAATTTCCTATGCAGAATTGTAAGGAATGTGATTTGTTTCTGAATGAAATAGAGATCCACTGAATAGTGTAATTTTTTTTTCTCATGTGGAATCTCAAGCTTTTAAAGGTTGAGGACAGGGGATGCCTGGGTGGTGCAGCGGTTTGGCGCCTGCCTTTGGCCCAGGGCGTGATCTTGGAGACCCGGGATCGAATCCCATGTCGGGTTCCCGGTGCATGGAGCCTGCTTCTCCTCTGCCTGTGTCTCTGCCTCTCTCTCTATATCTGTGTGACTATCATAAATAAAAATTTAAAAAAAAAGGTTGAGGACAATTTTTTTCTCTTAATACCATGAAGGTCAATCTGAACATGGTTGTGTGCAACGAAATTCATGTGGCTAGCAGCCAGTTTGTGACTTCTGCTACGAAAATGTTTACTGAAGGCAGCCCCGGTGGCTCAGCGGTTTAGTGCTGCCTTCAACCCAGGGCCTGATCCTGGAGACCCAGGATCGAGTCCCATGTAGCGCTCCCTGCAGGAGTTTGCTTCTCCCTCTGCCTGTGTCTCTGCCTCTCTCTCTCTCTCTCTCTCTCTCTCTATGTCTCTCATGCATAAATAAATAAAATCTTAAAAAAAAAAGAAAATGTTTACTGCATCATCCTTTTATAATTCTGTTTCACGTTTAAAATATTTTTTGTCTTACATTTAAAGTATTTTCTCCCAACATTTTAAACTGAATTGTTATATAACCTATTTCTATTTATCAGTTAATTCAGAGGATTCCCCACTCTTACCTACTATGACATCAGATTTTTCCTCCTTGCCATTTTGTGTCCTGGGGCCAAACTTTGCTTTTCTGTGTGACTTTGACTCCTAATTAGATTCCTAACTATCTTTTCACCCTACTTGCTTGCACTTGATGTTGTGTGGAACATGTTCATTGATATCTGTTACCCCTGCTAGCATGAGCATCTTTTCTTGACACCTATTGGCCTTCTGATTTCTTCCATTATAAATATTGATTCTTCAATCAACCTTTCACTCTCACGTGAAAGGTTTGCCACTCTCATGTGAAAGGAAGGAAATTAATCGTTTCATTGCAAATCTCCACTGACCACGTATGGACTTATTAAAATATTTTTAAACATAGGGTAAATATCGGTAACTTTGGAATTGTTCATTGTTATTAGGAATGTTATATTCTTTTACAGTTTACAAAATTTTCCCTGTAGAAAATGGAATAGTTTTACATATAGAGGGCATACTTTTATACGTAATGGGATCGTAGAATTTAAATGAAAGAGACATTTAAGCACTCCTAAATTTTCAAGTTAAATGGTCAAAATAGTCATCACATATATAGCCATCCTTAGGGCAATCAACTTGCCCCAGACCATCAAAGCCAGAGCTAGTCTTCAAATTTAGCAAATAATTCAGGCAGCCCAGGTGGCTCAGTGGTTTAGTGCCGCCTTCAGCCCAGGGCCTTATCCTGGAGACCTGGGATTGAGTCCCACGTCAGGCTCCCTGCATGGGAACTCCTTCTCCCTCTGCCTGTGTCCCTGCCTCTCTCTCTCTCTCTCTCTCTCTCTCTCTCTCTGTGTCTCTCATGAATAAATAAATAAATAAAAATATTTTTAAAAAAGAACAAATTTAGTGAATAATTCATTTTGCTGCTAATAAGATAATACCTCATTCTCAATTAACATGTATAAATTATTATTTTCATACTTAATTTGAAAAGGAATTAGATTGGGGCACCTATGTGAGTCAGTTGATAAAGCATCCGACTCTTGGTTTCAGGTTCAGGTTGTGATCTCAGGGTTATGAGATCAATCCCCAGGCGGGGCTTCATGGTCAGCCCCGAGACTGCTTAAGACTCCCTTCCTCTCCCTCTCCCTCTGTCCCTCCCTTCTGGGCTCATGTACATGTGCTCTCTCTTTCCCCTTCTCTCTCTAAAGCAAATCTTTTTTAGAAAATGAAAGGAGGGCAGCCCTGGTGGCTCAGCGGTTTAGCGCCGCCTTCAGCCCAGGGTGGGATCCTGGAGACCCGGGATCGAGTCCCATGTCAGGTTCCCTGTATGGAGCCTGCTTCTCCCTCTGCCTGTGTATCTCTCTCTCACACTCTCTCTCTCTCTCTCTCTCTCTCATGAATGGATAAATAAAATCTTTAAAAAAAAATGAAAGGAATTAGATTAAGTTAAACTTTTGAATTTTTACTAAATAAGACATTTAAAATAATTTTTTTAAAGATTTTATTTATGAGAGACACAGAGAGAGAGAAAGTGGCACAGACACAGGCACAGGCAAGAGAGAAAGCAGGCTCCATGCAGGGAGCCTGACATGGGACTCGATCCTGAGTCTCTAGGATCACACCCTAGGTAGAAGGCACCGCTAAACCACTGAGCCACCTGGGCTGCCCATGACATTTTGAAATAGGTAGTATTTTGGGATGTGAGGGTGATCTGGCTACCACATCTGTCACTCCGTTGATCCGCAGGGTTAATTTGGTTGATCTGGCTGGCTAGGTGGCGTTCCCTTCCTCCTCTGCCACTCTGTGTGCATCTGCCTGCCAAGTTGCACATTCAAAGAGGATGACCTTCCCTGATAGAGGAGGACTGTTCTTCCATAAAGGGTATACAAGTAGCTGTGCACCCCTGCTAGAACTAGAATCTTCAGACAAGCTTTCAAAATCCATTTGTAGGAGAATGTAGGGTAGTCGAGATTCCAAGACTCCACAGACACATCCAAATAAGGTGCTGCATGAAGCAGTCTGCCTTTCTTTTAAAAATAAGAATAAAAAGTAGCTTTTTGAAGATAAAACAATAGTAGATGAGAACTAATTGTTTAGATAAGAACTATATAAAGGAAATCCTGAATCAATATAAAGCAATAGGGTTTTTTTTTTCTTCCTATGAAGGCAAAACTGCCTAGTAGATGAATGGCATATAATTATGTAAGGGATGAATTAAAGAATATAATGAACAGTTTCTTAGTAGAGCTGCAGTTTTAGTAAAATAAAAAATTTCTCTGTAGGATCTTTAAATTAGTTCCATGAAGACTTACTTGAAACATGTCTTCCTGAACGTAATTCTTTATGATGTAAGAACAATAGATATTCTGGAATCATTCACTTTGAAATCAGGAGATTTTTATGGAAATCCAGAAATAAATTTTTGAAATAATAAAGAAGTATTATAACAAAATGTATTTACCAGATTGCATATGAGGATACAGAAATTTTATAAAATACTCAGCCTGAAATGCTTTCAACATTACTTTTGAATGATTTCTATTATGATTGCTTAAAATGTTAGCGGTTACTTTTTATTATTGCTGCTTATTTTTATGCACATAGACTAAGGTTTACACTTAAAAGAGAAGATACTTACCTCAACACTTGATGTCACATTAAGTGAAACCATGCAATTTGAGTTTATGCAAACATGGAAAATCTAATGAATATAAAAGCTAATCCCAGTAGCAAGAGATCAGATTATTGTTATCAAGAAATAATGCTAGGTGACTTTTCAACATAAGAGGTTGTTTTCCAGGAAGAACAATCTGATTGAATTCTTACAGTTGTTCAAATCACAAGGACTGCTTTTTCTTATTTATTAGTGTCTCAATCTCATCTTGGCATGACATTATCCCCTTCTGTAGCTTTGGTCTCAAAGAGAAAAAAGATACCTTGGAGAAAATAGAATGTTTGAAAGCTTGTTGATACATCCCATGTGTATCTTTCCTGTTCTTTTTTTTTTTCCCCAATCCTGTATTTATCATTCATTTATGTATAATTATATTAATTACAAGTCAGTTATTTAATATCTATTAAAAATAGTAAATTCAGTTTCTGTTTGAAATTTTAAAAAAGATATTTTCTTTTGCAAAGTATGAGAGACTTATTCCTTGTGAAATTGCTATCCTTTTTAATATATGGTATACTTCTGCCATAAATACAAAAACACCTTGATGTGAAGTGGTCTAGGAAATTATGTTTATGAACAATTAGGACTTTTTGAGTAAGTTTTACTGAAACTTCAGACCTACGCTAAAAAATAAGGCTTTGAAGTTAATTTTATAACTCATTAGCTAGTAAGAAAGATAGAGATGTTTACTTCTTCAAAAATATGAGTCTATATTTCAAAGGGGAATATGACCTGGGAACAGTAGCCATTCCCTGGCTTATGAAGTTAGAAACGCTGGTATTATAACTTCCCTGGAAAAGTACATTTGTATTCCAAATAGGATCCAGGATCCCTCCCCCGTACAGTCTCCCCCCCACACACACACATACACAAAAGACTCTCTGAAGTGGATAGGGGAACTTTCTTATGTAAATGTCCAAATATACCTTTTTGTTGTTCTCTTTCTTTTCTAATATTAATATTTTTTTCTTGGTCCCTCACTTACAATACAGACCCTGTATGTGTACGGTGATATCTGGTTTTCATTGTAATACATAAGTGGTAAAAATTGGGGCATAGAAGAATCAGTTATTATTTGCTGTGTGTAAATAATAATCTTACTAAAAAGCTAACACCTATGGGCACCTGGGTGGCTTAGTCAGTTAGGTATCTGATTCTTGATCTCAGCTCAGGTCTTGATCTCACAGTCGTGAATTCAGGCCGTGCTTTGGACTCCACACTGGGTGTGGAGCCTACTTAAAAAAATAATAATACATTTTTTTTTAAAAAGCTAATACCATTTGTGGCAAATGCTCTCTACATTAAAATTAGAAGTCATGGTCTTGAAACAACATTATTACTTCCCAGTTACATTATCTTGCACAGTTGCTTTAAAGAAAAAAACAAACACTTTCTTGGGCTTTACTTGCTTAAGGGTAAAAAAGAGCATTTATTAAAAATTATCATTCCTGTGGCACCTGGGTGGCTCAGTGGTTGAACATCTGCCTTTATCTCAGGTCATGATCCTAGAGTCCTGGTCTCCAGTCCCACATCAGGCCCCCCACAGGGAGCCTACTTTTCTCCCTCTGCCTATGTCTCTGCCTCTTTCTCTGTATCTCTCATGAATAAATAAAATCGTAAAGTAAATAAATAAATAAAAATTATTCCTTAAGAACTATATTGAGAAAGGGAAATGCGATGATAATAATCATGACAATGATGATGATATTGATGATGATAAATAGTAAGTTGAAATTATTTGGTAAATTACTTTAATTTATCCAAAAGACTTAATAGGCTCAGGTAAAATATTTGGTATTGGCTCCTTCTTTGTCTTTCCCTTCCTTCAAAATCCAAGTTCTTGAAATTAGATTAGTACACATGTTCAACTGCTAAAATACTGTCAATCAAAGACCTATACATAATAAACCATCTATAAATGGTTTAGGATGTTGTCTATTATATGATGAATAATTGAGGCAGGAAGAAAAAAATCATAACTATTTCAAATAATATTCAAAGATAAATCATTGAGCAGAGAATTGTCAGTCCCAGATGGCTGGAGTTTAAGAAAACCTCATTTTGGACATATGGAACAAATTGCTGCTATTCTAGCCACTTCTAAATGAACTTTATTAGAAATATTTGGTTTGGCATTATGATGATTTTGATAGTGAATATACTTCATGTTGACTAATAAACATAAGAAAATGAATTTAATTGAAACTGAGAAGTGTGTAAACATGGAATATGTAAAGAAGTAAAGCAACACATCTAATAATTTGAGAGAATAAAGTTTCCTCCATCATTAAATGTTTCATAGACAGGTGTTTACTTTTTTCTTTTGTTGTGTTTTATATTTTTATTTGTATATTATTATTTTCATTATTTATTATTATGTATTTATACTATTTCCTTATTTTACTTTTATTGTTATTCTCATCTTTATGGGAATATAGTACTCTGGGAAGCAGTTCATGCAAAATGAAAGAGAATTCATGTTATTTAATATTAAATACAGATAGTAAATTGCAGGTGTGCAAGAACAAGTTATACTAATATCTTTAAACATATCCACCTCCTGGGGCGCCTAGGTGCTCTCTCAGTTAAATATCTGACTCCTGGTTTCAGATCATTCCCATGATCTCAGGATACTGAAATTGAACCCCACTTTGGGCTCTATGCTAGTGCAGAGTCAGCTTGAGATTCTTTTCCCTCTCTTCTCCTGTACTCTTCCCTCATCCCATGCTCTCTTTCTAAATTAAATGAATAAAATCTTAAAAAAAAAACAAACCCAAAACCTATCTACCTCCCCATCCACACAGACTGACAATCAAGAAACATATAATGACTAATGCTTTAAAAGTCACTCTTAGACCCTTCCTTTGGTGGGCAGGGGATGGGCTAAATAATGGGTGTTAAGGAGGCCACTTGTTATGATATGAGCACTGGGTGTTTTATATAAGTGATGAACCACTAAATTTTTCTCCTGAAACTACTTTTACGCTATATGTTAGCTAACTAGAATTTAAGTAAAAACTTGAAATGCTGAAAAAAATTTAAAAAAGGGGACACCTGGGTGGCTCAGTGGTTGAGCATCGCACGTGGTCCTGGGATGGAGTCCCTCATCGGGCTCCCTTCAGGGAGCTTGCTTCTCTGCCTATGTCTCTGCCTCTCTCTTGGTGTCTCTCATGAATAAATAAAACCTTTTAAAAAAATAATTACCATGTTAATAAATTAGTATTAAATTACAAAAAAAAAATTTGACATGAATGATTCTGTTGGCTCTAATGGAGGTGGTTGACTAATCTTATCAAATGGATGTTTGGTCACACCCTCATGTTTTACAATGTGGATAGACTAAGAATTTTCCGAATCTTTACATTCTGCTTCCTTTTGGTTAACAAGTCATTTTTTTTCCCTCAAATTTTACTGTAAGCAATCAGGAAACAGGCTGCCCCTCAACTTTGCTTAGAAATTGCTTCAGCTAAATATCTATTTTCATTGGTCTCAAGTTCTGCCTTCCACAAAACACAAACATGAGAATTCATCCAACTTCTTTGTCACTTTATAAGAAGGATGACCTTTCCTCCATTGTCCAATAATATATGCTTCATACTCACCTTTGACTTAATCAGAATGACCTGTACCATCCATACTCCTCTACCAACATTATATTCAGGATTACTTAGATATTCTCTAAAACAATTAAAACTTTCTTTGTAGCTGTTTTTTTTTTTTTTTCTAAGCTCTCACCAGAATCACTCTTACAGTTTTTTTTCTTTTTAATATTTTATTTTTAAATAATCTCTACACCCCATGTGGAGCTTGAACACACAACCTTGAAATCGAGAGTCACACATTCCACCAACTGAGCCAGCTAGGTGCCCCTTAGCAGAATCACTCTTAATGCTGTTCTTGGCAATGTAGGGTTTATCGAGCATGGGCCTTCAGATTGTTCTAGGCTCTACCCATTGCCCAGTTCCAAAGCTGCTTCAACATTTTTAGGTATTTGAGTAGCACCCCTCTTCTGTTACCAATTTCTGCCTTACCTGTTTAAGCTGTTATAACAAACCGCCATAGACTGAGTGGCTTATAAAAAACAAACATTCATTTTTCACACTTCTGGAGGTTTCGAAGTTTAAGATCAAGGCACTAGCAGATTTGGTATTTGGTGAAGGCTTGCTTCCTGATTCTTCACATAGTGGAAGGGATAAGTGAGCTTTCTGGAGCCTCAATTTTAAGGATGCTAATCTCATTCCCGAGGAGTCTGCCCTCATTACCTAATCATTTCCAAAGACTTCATCTTCAAATACCATCACTGTAGGGAAGGTTTCAACATATGAATTTTGAGGGGGATATAGCATTGAGTCTATAACAATTACCATTATTATCCCCAAAATTTTAAATATATGTGCTCTTATAATTTAGAGCTAAGGAAACTAAGCTGTTAAGGCGTTCACCTAGAACCAGTTAGTAAATGATATGGATAAAATTTCAATTCAGGTATGTCTAACTATAAGCCTACAATATTTTCCTAATACTATGCTGCTTTTTCATACTCCAGGGCACAAGTGGGTGGTGATTTTTAAATTTTCTTTTTCTACATTTAACAAACTATAGTTCTCTGTATCTCTCTAAAAAATAAACTAATAACCTGTGCATTGTTTATAAAACTTATACAAATGAATTGCATGATGAATTCTAAAACTAGAGCTGAAATACTTTATTTTCCTAGATAAATGGAAATAAAGGCAATTGCTTTGCAATATGATAAATGGAAACTATTTTTTACATCAAATTGTTTATCTTGTTTGAAAATGTGTCCCTTATCCTCAAATATTCACTCAAATCCATGAAATCTTTCATTAATAAAAAAATATGTCTCAGAATGGAAAGATAATTGCACAATGTTTTTTTTTAAGATTTTATTTATTTATTCATGAGAGATACACAGAGAGAGACAGAGACACAGGCAGAGGGAGAAGCAGGGTTCATGCAAGGGGCCCCAGGTGGGACTCCATCCCGGGTCTCCAGGATCAGGCCCTGTGCCGAAGGTGGCACTAAACTGCTGAGCCATGCGGGCTGCCCAGTTGCACAGTATTTTGTATTTAAGCACTCTGCACTATAGGAAATGTTTCATGTATTTAGCTTAGTATGTATAAGAACTACCAAGAAGTAGCTATATCGGACTCATCAAAATATACAAGAAAATATAAAAAAAGCAGTATTCCCACTCAAATAAGGACTCCAAACCTGGGAGACTCAGGGGTCCTTCAGGTTTGAAAACAGTAGTATCATGTTTACAGGGCTTTGTATCCTGGCTACTTCTCCTTACAGCAGCATTTATCTAAAGATTTAAGATCTAGAAGTGCAACCTTGTAGCCAGGTTACAAAAGTCATTCCACCAAGTTAGCAACACCATGTCTGCTTATATCCCACTGCTACCAGTAGGATCTTTCAGTAAAAGGAAACCCTGCACAGATGCTGATAATTCACCATACATTGTCCTGGCTGCATGCCATCACCTTTAAGACATGGATAAACTCTTTTACTGAACAATTGGGGAAAGGGAAAAAATAAACAGGAAGCAGGGTAAAGAGGATGGGGGTAAATGAGCAAGATAGAGAAAAGTGTCTTTGGCTTCATAGCTGTGTTTTGTGAAGTTAATTTCATCCCAAACACTTAGCAGCTTATCAGAGTTGGTCAGTATTTTTGGTGGAAAGTATAAATTCAGTTATTGAATTAATTAAGGAGAATTGAGAAGTTTGGGTATACAGAGGAAAAAAAATCAGAGATTTAGGAAAGATTCAGCTAAAGTGAGAATGTGTTTTGGGGTATGGGTGGTTCGGTTGGTTGAGCGGCTGACTCTTGGTTTTGTATACAGGTCATAATCTTGTGGTCCTGGAATTGAGCCCTGTTTCGGGCAGGTAGTTGGTTTGAGGATTCTCTTTCTCTCTGTCCCTCCTCTCACTTGTACATTCATTCTCTCTCTCAAATCTATAAATTAAAAAAAATGTGTATCAAAAAGACTATAAAAGAGAATATGCAAAAGGAATAGATAGAATATTGTTTAAAATGGGAAGCTGATCGATTCACAAGAGAATTTATATTCAGTGTACAATGTCTAAAATCCCAAGTGTTTTATACTGTTAAACCCAAAAAAACACAAAAAACCACCTTTTAGTAAGTGTAATAAATGATTTTCCCCCCAATAATGGTGCTTTGCCAATCCTTACATTAGAGTCTTTAATAAAAAAATGTAGTTGGATTTCATGTTTCTTCTTCAAGGACAGAGAGATCATGGTTATTGCATTACAAGGTCATAAAGTATCAGTTTAATATTAGAATATAAATATATATGGGGAGGAACTATTTTTCTCTTAACACAAAATGATTCAAATAATGATTTATATTTTTTTGTTAAGTTAAATGTATGAGAGACAACACAGTGACAAATAATTATGTACTTTTAGAAAGCCACATTTTTATTCTGTGACTTGAGGTAACTTGATGTTAAAAAATGTAGCATAACTGGAAAAGAAAGCTTTTGGTCAGACTGTCATTTGCTCAGATTATAGCTCTGTTACTTAATATTTGTGATAATGAACAAATTAGCTCTAGGTTTAATTTTCTTATTTAAAAGGGATACTAAATACAACTGATCCCTTAGAATAATTTCTGAGATAAATGAGATAATACATAAAAGGCTTCTGGCATAAAGGCTGTCAAGAAGAAGATATAAATAGCTAAACATTTATAATCATCATTGTCATTATTATTATTTTAAATACTATTCATTACACACACAAATCTTTATACCTAATCTGTTCCTTGAGCTATGTATAGTCTTCAGTGTCCAACTGTCTTTTCAAAATGCCCACCTGGATACAGAATACACAATTCATATTAAATATATCTAAAACATTAAATTCCATTCCTGCCTAATCTGCTGAGGTGATTCTTCTTCCCATCTTGCTGAATGAAACCATCATTCCATATGTTGCTAAGACCAAAAACCTCAGACTGATCCTTGATCTTTTTCTCATTATGCAAATCCTGTCTATCAGCAAATCCTATTAGCTCTGATTCCAAAATATAGCCTTTATCAAGCCAGTTCTCATCAATTCAACTGAAAAAAACACTACGCTAGTGTCTTTCATATCGACTTAACAAATCTATAACTGATCTCCTTTTCTCCAGTTCACAACCACATTTTGTTCTTCATGCAGAAACCAGATAACTTACTATTTTTTTTAGGATTTATTTATTTTGAAAGAGGGAGAGAGAGCATGAAGACATGAAAGTGCTAGAGGGGTGCAGAGGGAGAGGGAGAGAGAATCCTAAGCAATCTCCCCACTGAGCACAGTGCATGACTTAGGGTTCTAGATCATGACCCTAAGATCATGACCTGTACGAAAATCAAGTCTGATGCTTAACTGACTGAATTACACTGGTGCTCCCAGAGAACTATCTAATATGTGCATATGTTGTTTCTGTTTTCAGTTATAATTCTATTTAATTCCTAAATATTCATCATGGTCAGCAGGATCATTCATTTCATTTGTCTGCCTCCTCATCCTCATTTTCTAGTAGAACTCTCTTCTGTGATCACAGTGTTTCAATTGCATTAGCCTTCCTTCACTCCCTTATTTCCCATGTAGCTTATTTCCTTTTGAGTATTGATACCTAATGTTTGTTGGATGCTAAATATGTTCCAGACACTGCTCAAAACACTTTGATTGAATTTATTTAATCCTTACAACATCCTAAGAAAGAATTACTATTTTTAGCATCATTTTATGTTGAAATGAATTTGGGTCCTGGAGGAGTTAATAATTTATCCAAGGTCACAAAATTAGTCAATAACAATCTAAATTCAAAGCCGTGGCACTGTTTCCCATAGCCTGCATTATTCACTTGTCCCATATACTATATTCCATTTTATGTTTATTTTTCAGCCGCTTGCAGTTCTACATTGCATTCTTGCATTTTTAGTTATTTGTATTCTTAACATACTGTTGTAAAGGTACTCTGGTTTTGTTCTTGTTCTTTGGGTATGCTGAGACTATTTGACCCACTGAATTCCCATGTAAATTTAAGAATCCATTTGTCAAAGTTGACCAAAACTTGAATTTTGACTAGGGTTACGGTGAATCCATACATTAATTTGAAGAGATTTGTGATAACTACTATAATGAGTCTTTTAGAATGTGAGCATGCTGTATTCCTGTTTCATTCATTTGGGTCTTATACTGTTTCTCTTACAATTGTTTTATTGTCTTCAGTATAGACATCTTGCATATCTTTTATTAAGTATATTTCTAAGCATTCAATAATTTTAATGCTATATTTTCTTAGTTTTCACTTTCCACTCTTTATTATTGATATATAGAAATGCATTTGTTTTTTTGGGTGGGTTATATATTCAGCAGTCTTGTCACATTCACTTATTCAAATAAAATTCTTCCTTCCTTTTTCCCCTCTCTCCCTCTTCCTTCTTTCCTTCCTTATTATTCCTTAAAATAAATATGAGGCTTCTGGATCAGATATAAGTAAGCATTTACTTATAGAATATTTAGTGCCAATTTTTTTTACATCACATGTTCCCCCAAAGGTGACCTGACAAGAATTGGATAAACTGCAGATATAGGTGGGTCTTTTATTTGGGAGAAGAACTCCAGAATTATGAATCTTGGAACTTATATAGAGCAATTTATGTAGATACACCTCCTCTCCTCAAGAGAAAAGGAGAGGGCGATGTGGGAGGAGCATAGAGGGAAAGGGAGGTAGAGATTGAAAGAGATTGTACCTTCAAGGGAACATAGGCATTTATTTTTATAGAACATACAGAATCCCTAAAGAGTATATAGAGTTTATGGAATATCTCCAGAATGAAGAGGGGAATGTCCTTTGTCCAATCCGTTTGAAAGTATATAAATGGCTCCAGGGTGATAAACCTGCAAATCTCTCTAGGTTCATTTGCTATTTCTAATTTACAAGGCTTGTTTGCTTTCAGTCATCCTTTAAAGCCAGTAATTTTTGCTCTGAAAGCTCTGACCATTGAGAGAATCAGAAATATTTACGTTGTAATATCCCAACAGGTGTATGTGTAGATTTGTTTTTGGATTTTCTTTGTACACACTGTTTTATTTCTTCTGTTTCAATTATGTGATTTTTAAAGAATGTTCTTCCCTTGTTATATACTGTGTTGGACCAGTACAGTGTACTTGATGAGAACAGCAAATTATGTGCTCAGTTGTGTCTCACAAATCCTGGAATTCCATTCATGATTTAAATGTGATTATTATTTGTATAGTAGGATCAATTCAATATAATACTTAATTGCCTCACAATATAAAAATACATTTTAAAATTTAAAAAATAATATAATATGTGAATTACATATAAGAAATATGAACTTTAAAATTTAATTTTAAATTTAAGAAAGTTCCAAGAGGTAAACTTACCTCATTGGTGGTGCTTCTGTTGATAGTGTAAGAGAGTACAAATACTGCTGAAGTTCACTATTACCAGGCCACTAATATTTTTGCAAATTAATATCTAAAAGCTGCATAGTACTTTTTAATTTATAAAATGCTTTCATTCATAATCCTAGATTTTGCTTAAGACTCATAATGCTCAATGTCTGCTGAGCTAGTTTGGAAGAGCTGATGATATAGTATTTTCCCCACTAAAGGGTGCTAAAGTAAGAATATAGCTCCTATATTCCAAATAAATAGATGCTTTGATTTGCTATTTCTCTTGCCTGCTGAACTGATAGTCTATTGACTGACATTTAAGTTCATATTCATTCATTTCATGAATATTTATTAAGTGCCTAGTACATGAATAACCAATTTTGGATATTAGTTACTGATCATTATTTATAGTATATACTTTTATGAAAACTTACTTTATTTGCATTTTAGTAACTGGCAATTATTTCTATTTTACTAATTCCCATCGGTTTTTTTTTTCATGTTAGTTTTAACCCAAACTCATTGGATGCTGTTAACCCATTTTCAGCACAAAAAATGACTAATGAATTACTCATGTAGTTTTTCCCTTAATGTAGGGTATGTAAAATAAAATGTAATCCTTGTCTCCTTGGATGCCTATACATCTCCTTTGTCTAAAGTCTAGGTCTTTTAATGAGAGGAGTGGTTTTCTATTTATGTTCCATACTGTGAAATGATTTGGGATAGTTTTTTGCTTGGGAAATCTTTAATTCTAGTGGAGCACGTGACAGACAGCAGGGTTAAATATAAGAAAGGGAAAGAGGAGGACTGTCCTCTTTAGAACTGTTCTGGCCTTTGAGTAAAATTTAAGTAATAAAAAAGGTTATAATTTTTGTTGCCTTTAAGATCTGTGCATTGTACAAAAGCAAGTTTGTGGGATGAAAAGTTTATAGGAAGAAAAGGGCTACCTTTCCCTGAATAACATCTTATATTGAGTATTTATGATATTAGGATTATGTTGTAACATTCCTAAAATCAAGACTGGTAATTCCAACCTGGCTGTACATTAAAATCACTAAGAAACTTTATTAAAAATATTAATGTCTGAGCCCCACCATAAGCCAATTGAAACCAATTTCCTGTTAGTTTGTGGTTTTTAGATGTTTCCCCATGACTGAAACTGCTACACTACATAGTGTGAACCAAGATTTAAATACTCTCCCATCTAACAGAAATAAAGCCTAACAATCCTGTGCATATGCAACTCCACCACTAGTGGAAACAATGTGTAGAGTAAATGGACTACTTTGGACTCTGTGTGTATGTAATATACATGTTGAACAGTTTTGTACATTGACAGATAAACGTTTATGGCCTTTTAACATCAAAACACATTAATACTTTAATGAAGGTTATTACTGTTATAACACAAATATCAATGCACTTCTGATACTTATTAGACACAAAACAATGAAGCCATTTCTGTGTATTTTAGAAAATTCAATTTTTGTGAATTATGCTTAGATAATTTTAAAAGACAAAGATACTTCTCACCTGGAAAGAGATTCATTTATTCTGTTTAGCTGAATGTCAGAGCAAAACATCTGATGGTTTTGAATGGACCTAAATTGTTCTTTAAATTAAGTATGTACATGAAACAGTTTTTCTAATATGCAAAATCTAAGAAGAAATTTCCTTTATTCCTCATTTGCAGTACTCCTTTAAATACTTAAAAAGTCAAAATGTGAGGAAACCAATTTAATGAAACAAGCCAGCAAGATATTCAGAAATTTGCTGTGTTCTCTGCAACCAAGTGTGTGAGACAATTAAATTTTCTTATATAAGTGATAAACTGAAAGAGAAATCAAGGCTTTTTTTTCCCCTTACTATGAGCTATAATTTAAAACAGTATGGGCCTTTTGATAGAACTTCTTAATCTAAAACTACGCAAAAAGAATGAGATAAAGATTTCTGTCAACCCATTGATGCTGTGTGACTTTGCCCCGTAGTCTTTGAGAGATTTTGTAAAGAACTATAGCTTTTTTTTGCTTAGCAACAGGATTTTCTAAACCTGCATCATTTCCTATTTAGACTTTGAAAGATATTGTTTCAGTGTACTGTGGGATCAGACAATTTTAGGAGATCAGATAGTTTAGAGTCTAAAGTAGGACAGTAAATCACCTATTTTAGTTCTTAAAAAATATTTAGTAACAATATAAAAATTAAGTATCTTTATGAAACAAAGCTACAAAACTGTCACCATTCTCATTTATATCCTGACGGACTATTAAGAAAACTCATTTTATTATGAATATTTCCATCAAAAATATTTCTCTGAAATTCTTTCTGAAAGTTCAGACTCATTGAACTATGAAACTGAAGAATAAATTTGAATGATGTTTAATTCATGAGTTCACTTGTATTACGTTTATTATTGCTTTTCCTTTAATTTTCATTTTTGTTAAAGTGTATTTTTATACTTTTCAGGTATATTTTATAAAAGCATTATATGCAGAAGTGACACAGTAAGATGAATTATTTTTTGAAGATTTGTAACCAGTTCTCATTTATAATAAATTAAATCAGAGTCACCTTTGCCTCTATCTTCTCCATCTAATATTTTCTACCAAATCAAAAATAACTTTTTTTCCTTGATTTCTATTTACTGAGAGTTTCTGTGTATTGGGTGTACTGACAGGGACAAGTGTGTGGTGGTTCTTTACGGAAAGGGCCAAATCATAATCTAGTGGAAAAGGCAACCATTTCAGGTCAGGGCCTGGCTACCAAGCTGCATGGGTGCTGAATGTGAAACTTCTTATAGAATGGAATCTAAGGAGAAAGGATCTCTATAGCATAAGAGGAAGCATCAGATATTTCAGTATTACCTTCACAACAGGTTTTTTTGTTTTGTTTTGTTTTGTTTTGTTTTGTTTTGTTTTTTAATCTCCATTTCTTTGAATTGTAGAATTCTGCCCCCAACCTCAGTGTTTCTGCCTGACCCAGTCAATACATAGGATGTCCTAGACTATGGCTAAGGTAAAGAATAATTAGAAAAAGAAAGCGTCTGCATTTAGACTTTGGATTTAAAGGAATTTTCATAGTTGGGACTTCCAGTCAGGCAAAGTGAGGAGCTCAACAAAACCTCTCCCCTAAAACCAACTCTAAAATTGGAGAAAATGGTCAATTGCAACAATTCCAGGGCTCTGGAAATTGATCAAAAATTTATAGGAATTGAGACATATTATTCTTGAAAATCTATGAAACTAATTGAACAGTGAGAACCTGTACTAGGTATTCTTGCCTAAATCCCCCCCCCCCCCCCCCAGCCAGAAAAACTGTCAACCTTGCTGCTGGTACTTTGCTTGATTTGGTTTGGAGATGAAAAAACACCAGTCTAGGTGGTAACAATAGCAATCTCAGTAGCTGATGAACATGAATGATAAGTGACTCCACTAGCGTTAGGTTGTAATTCTGATAGGGAAATTTAAAAAGTGAGATCTCAGAAATGAAAAATCTATACAGTACTATGAGAAGCTCTTCATACATCCCTGGCTTTCTGAGAAGGTGAATAAATATGTAGTAGAGATGTAAGACAACCAGAAATTAAAAACTAGGAAAGACTTGAAAACTGCCTGAACTTTGAGTGTGCACTGCAATCCATACCTAGATCCACTGGAGTGACGGAAATATTTTAATTTGGGATAATGGTATTTATTGTACAAATCTAAAAATTTACTAATTGTCACTGATTGCATACTTACAGTAGATAATTTTATGCTTTGTTAATAATACTTTAATAGAACTATAAAACGTGGGAAAGGATATTCAAACATTTTGTTTTGCAGTTAATTTTTAGGGACAATAATTTAGCGTAAAAATATTCTGGGCATCACAGATTTGCCTTTTGAGTTATCCATAGGCCAGGACAGGGAAAGAGAGTCAGCGATTTGAGTGAGCTTAGCCTTACTGGAAATCCTTGAGACCAGGCTCTATATTCTAGTAATTTCCAGGATAACTGGTAGATGATGGATAGGTATAATGAAGAAAATAGGAGGGAAAAATATCTTTAAAAACATTTTTTTCCCCATAGCTCAGAACAAGTAAATCCTCTGTTTCCTGGAGCAATCTGGTGATAAGGCAGTCGTATGAAAATGGATATGTGATATCATTTGCAAGAGAGGCCTGCAGCATATTTTGGAAGTCCTCACAAACTTTAGGACTACATGTGCTGCACACTAGCAATTGCCATTAAGGCCATAGATGTCAGGATGGCTGGATGCCAGGATGGCTAAATGTCACAAAAGAAACCAGAAATGAATTTTTGTCTTTGTTTTTTATTTATTTATTTATTTATTTAATTTATTTATTATTTATTTATTTATTTATTTTTCAGAAATGAATTGTAACAGCAAATGCTGTCAAACATGCCAGCATGAACAGTGGATTATAAAGAACTGTGGATTTTCTCCCTAGCACCTTGGCTATGTGTAATCCTCTCCAGAATTTAACAGCAGCTCTAAAAGCTAGGAGAAACCCTGGATTAAGTTCATCAATGGACATTTATTCTAAATTGAATAATGTTAACTTCCTGCAATAGTTGAAATAGACACTGAGGTGAAAAATAAATTCAGAAATATGAAAATAAAAAAGTTAAATATCTTCTACACCTACTTTTAAGGCCAGAGATCCATACCTTCTATATATTAAAATAAACATAGGATGTCTTTCAAGGACACAAGTATAGCAAGACCAGACAATGAGTTAAATATATTTTTATGACTTTGTCACCTCCGATTAGATAAAAAATTACTAATTTCACCAACATACTCATTTTCAGGAAATACTTATTAAAAGTCTTACCTTTCACAAAAGTGTATCATGTTCAAATGTATAAAATGAAACTTTATTTATTTTTATTTATTTTTATTTTTTATTCAGGAGTTTGAAAGACACCGAAGTGAGAGTTAGACAAACCAGGTTCCAGTTCATGTTTTATTACTAATTAAGCCTGAAAGAAAAGAGCTTAATATCTCTGGGCCACTGCTTTCTTATTTTTGTAAATGAGACATGAAGTAAGATAGTATGTAAGCCTTTTTCAATAATGGGATTTTATGACCATAATATAGGCTATATGCTACTTCAAATACATTGTGCAGCAAGATTGAAAATTTAATTAATTAGTCAATTAATTAAATCAGTCAATTTTGTCAAAGAGATAACTGAAGTGACACTGACAAATACATAACTTAAATAGAATTAATTGTTATTTATATTAAGTTTATTATATGAATTGAAATTTATTAAAGATATTAAGAGACAAGGACATTTTGTGGCATGATTCATAATAATTGAGTAGGGAATGATTTTGAAGGCAAGATAAACCAACTATTTTTCTGAATGAAAATTCATGGCCAAAATTTCGATTAGTTCAGCATATATATATATATATATATATATATATATATATATATATATATATATATAATTTTTAAGATTTTATTTATTTACTAATGACAGACACAGAGAGAGAGAGGCAGAGACTCAGGCAGAGGGAGAAGCAGGCTCCATGCAGGGAGCCCGATGTGGGACTCGATCCCAGGACTCCAGGATCACACCCTGAGCCAAAGGCAGATGTTCAACCACTGAGCCACCCAGGAGTCCTGAGTTTAGCTCTTTTAAAAAAAATATATACACTCTCCATGAACAATAAAGATGATACACATTTAGATTGATATCACCTGGGTAAGTAATTTTTGAAAATACACAAACTCTTTTCCAAGTAGGTCCAAATAGATGTGTTCACCAATTGCCAGTGAAACAAGGGGAATTACAGACAAAGGTTACAAATGTGGGCAAAAGCTATCAAGGCCACAACTATCTTTACTATGTTCCAAACAATGAAATACAAATGAAGTAAATCTATTGAGGAGACAATTGGATTACTAGGAGAAAGCTTCTGAAAACCCAGTGATTAAGTCAGGTAAAATAATAAAGTGCTACCCTAGTACTTACTGATACATGAAAATGCAATTATGCAGAAAAAAAAGAAACATTTAAAAGTCGTGCTACTAAGAATATGGTACTAATCTTTCTTAATACCTCTTTCTTTCAAGTACTACTTTCCCAATATTTTTGTCATTTTAAATTCTCTTCAAAATATCCTTCATGTTCACTATCATGTAGCATTTAGTGAGTCTGTTTTTCTGTCTAGTGTCAAACAAATATTCCTTTCACTAATTTAAATCTCATACATGTTTTTTCCTAATTATTATCTTGGCTAATAATTCCCAAATAATTCCTAATTATTATCATCCTAATAATGATCTAGACTTTTACCATTATTTCCCATACATGTATAGATTTGGGAACACAGGTAATAGGAATGGCATTTCTTTATTTTAAATTCAGTATTTTTGTAGAATTTTGGAGAGTCATAAATAAGGCACTTTGAAGATTCTGTTTCATGTCTTACACCTAATTCATCTCTAATATCCATCACCAATTATCAAGTCTAACATAAAATACATATTAGTATTTAATGCTGTACAGGATAAAAGTAAGCAAGTGAACATTCTCATGGATGGAATTGAGAAACCAAAGGAATTGGCCTAAATAGAAGTATAGATGGTGACTATCTAAGGGCACCTCAAATGGTAATATCTAAGGCGATGCATAGTCCACTAATTTAGGAGGCTAGCACAATGCATAAATCCACCGGAAGGAAACCTGCTCATAAAGGAGAATCAATTTCCACAGTGAGATATATCATGTTTATAGCTCTATAGCTGGTGGTTATCTTATTATTTTTGAAGTCATCAGCTCAATAATTTATTATTTACATTTGGTTACAATGTTGAATAATTTTCTTGTAACAAACTAACAAGTACTATTTTATATGTTTTGTCTATCCATCTAAATTCTTGATAGATGGTTTTCATTAACTTTGCCCTTGAATCTTGCCTACTTGATTGATCAGTTCCTTTTGAATCTCTTTCCCTCATTCAGGAAAGAATATCTATCTGGTTTAATAAATAGTTTTAAATATGGCTTTTCAAAAAAATAAGTGTTTAAGATAGATAATTGAGTTTAATTAGAAATAATAGGTTATTCTTTGTTAAACTACAGTATTATATATTCTCACTAAAACTTTCAGAAAACTTTATCCTGTAAATATACTAAAATTCTTTCTTATATATGACAAATAATGGGCTCCTTATTTTAGAAGACTCTTTCAATGTCCAGCTTATTTCAGTGAAAATTTTTGGGTGTGCTTATTTCATTTAGTTTTAATTAATATTGAAATATAGGAAAAAAGAATATTCCTCTCCTAGTTTACGTTTTTATTAAAAAAAATACACAACAGTATAACAGAATGATTGGGGCACAATCTGAGAAGTTGAATTGCACAATTTGAATCTGACTAAATCAGTTCCTAGCGTTGTGACTTTACTGATGTAACATTTCTGTGCTGGAGTTTTCACCTCCTTAAAATGGATCTAAGAGAAATTACCTCATACTGTTATTGAGCTAAAGTGGTGTATAAAATACCTGGCATATAGTGAATGCTGTAAGACATTTGCTATTCTTATTTTCCCTACTTCAAATTTATACTATTAAAAAATATGTTTTCAGAAAAAAAAAGAAAAATTTGATAATTGAAAAACACAAAAGTAAAAGAAAAATGAAATAGGCAAATGTGAAGTTATTTTCAAGCTGAAGAAGCCTATGAATGTTAGAAAAGTAAAATAGATGAAAACACATGGGAGGCTGCTCTTAAAGATAGAGAAGGATAACAAGGATGAAAAGAAAATGAGAAAGAAGGGAAAGGCAATGGATAAATTACCTGAAAGAAATGAAATAGAGAACCGGGCTATATAAGCTAGAGAGGTATAAAAGGATTCAAAGTAGAAAAATGATAGATCAATCATTTTGATAAATAGCCATATAGTGAGAGGAAGATAAGTAAAGTAAAAAGGAAGGAAGTTTCACCCTTTTTTTTCTAATCAAATTGTACTGGAAGAGAAAGAAAAAGCAGCCTTGTAAGAAAGTCTATATGTGGGTGTATGTAATTTTAAGCATGATAGATATGTTATAATTGATAATGTAGACAGTGCATATGTTCTTATCTTTTATTAATAACTGAGTAGTGGTCCATGTTTGAATTCATAGAATTTTAAGACTGTGTCATTAAGCTGAGTTATTATTATTGCGTTGTGTGCCCTGCCTATTTTTTTCTATTACTAAAACAAACAAAAGTGTTCTTTTGGGTCATTATTGTAAGAGTTTAGGCATAGGCATATATTGTTGATGTTGTTGTTATTGTTGTGTTGGTTTGTTTTTACTAGATTCCTACAAGAATGATCGTTCACCTAAAGGTTTTGAACATACTTCATTATTTTCAACTTAGTAATAGCTAATAGTGATAGCTGTCTGAGAAGCTGACAGTAATAGCTGTCTATTTCCCAGAAATTCTGTCACAACATGACATAATCTGTCCTATAAAATGTTACTAATCTGATAGGCAATATATAACTCAATATTATTGTCCTGTGTACCTCTCTAGTTCTCATTATATATTGGTCATCTACATCTTTTTTTTCCTTTGGGATTTGATTATTAAGCATTTTGTTCAGTTTTTTTTTTATATATAGTTTAGTTAAGGGATTCTGTCTGTATTAAGAACAATAATCATGGATAATAATTTGTTGTCAATGTGCCTTTTATGGGTCAGTAGTTTTATGTTTCCTGAAGTTAATTTTTTTAGTTGATGACATTACTGTTTCAAGAGCTTATACTGATAATTTCTTCTCCTTATGCTCACCCTCCCTCCCTCCTTCCTTTCTCCCCGCTTCCCTCCCTTCCTTTCTGTCATTCCATTCCTCCCTTCCTTCTTTCCCTCCTTCCTTCCTTTTTCCTTCCTTCCTTCCTTCCTTCCTTCCTTCCTTCCTTCCTTCCTTCCTTCCTGTTACAATTGACATTGTGTAAGTTTAAAGTATACAGTGTGTTGAGTTGCTACATTCATATATTGTAATATAATTAACCCTTATGGTAGAATTAGATAATATTTCTGTCAAGTCAGTAATTGTCATTTCTTCTGGGAAGATGGCAGGATCCTGATCTCACCTCATTTCAGGGATACAACTAAACACCTACATCAGTGTAAACCCAGTGTAACCCCAAAACAATCTAAGACTGGCAGAATAGGCTCTCCACAGTTAAATGTAGATAAGCCATGTGAAACATGATAGGAAGGGTAGACAGAAGATCAGGAACCAAGCTGACTCATGAGACTGAGGAATGAAAGCCACTGTAAGCATGGAGAAGAGAAAGGAGCAGACTCCACCGGGCACTTCAAGCATGGGGGATCCACATTGGGAAGATGAATCCTTTTAACCTTTGACTTTGAAAACCAGATGGGTAACTTCTTGAGTTTTTTTTTTTTTTTAAGATTTTATTTATTCATGAGAGACACCCAGAAAGAGGCAGAGACACAGGCAGAGGGAGAAGTAAGCTCCCTGCTGGGAGTGTGATATGAGACTCCAACCCAGCACCCTGGGATCATCCCCAGAGCTGGAGGCAGATGCTCAACCACTGAGCCACCCAGGCACCTCAACTTCTTGAGTTCTTTCAATCAATGGAGCTTAACACATGAAACTAAAAATCAGTGGGTCAGCGCTAGGAGAGCCTAAGGACAGAGGAAAGCCTGATCCCTACCCTTAAATGGACAGCACAACAAACAGCTCCATAGAGATATAGCATAGAAGAGTAGTTTAAAAAATGCCTGGGATATATGGGAGAGAGATTAGTTTACTGATCTCAAAGCCTGTGCTGGAGGGACAGGGATCTTTGGAAAATCTTTCCAAGAACAAAAGAAATGCCAGGTGCCATTTCCCTCCCCTGTCCCTCAGCCTAGATTCACAGACATCTGTGGGAAGAAGTCCAGCACAAACATTCTACACCTAGCTTGCTACAGTGAGTGCTGCTTCCAAGCTCTTTTGTGGATTAGCCCCCTCCATCTCAACCTCAGTAGCTATCCAAATCAGCGCATGTTCTCCTCCCACAGCAGACCTGAGCTAACCTTGCTAACACCGCATGCCTTGTACCCATGATTTTCTGAAGTCTTCTATGGACTCTCTTGTTCCTACCCAGACTCTGCAGGAGTACATCCAAAGGAGTACATTACCATAAGTATGGCTTTGTGGAAGCAACTGTGGCAGGGGCCATGACTCCTTCCCCAAGGAGAGGGGAAGATAACTACATAAACCAGTTAGATTGGAGCCCCAACAATGGGCTGAGACAGATATGTAATCCTACTATAGGCTTTTCTTAGTAGAAAAAGAAAAGAATGACGCAGAGAGAGTGTACTGCTTGATTTGACCAACCTGAATCCCAAGGTGTCCCCAGGCTAGCCCATTAACAACACAGGGACCAGACCATGCCCAAAACAGGCAAAGAGAGTCGTTACAGACAACTGGATTAAAGACAAACACAGATCAGCCACAATACCAGGGTGCACACAACACACATAGGGGACACCCCTAAAGTGCCAGGTTCTGGTGAACAGGGATATATTGAATGACAGGGCACCACAGGTCCTCTTCACAAAGCCATTAATTAAAAGAGCAGAAGAGAGCTGACTTTCCTAATGGAAACATGCAGAGAGTTAAACAAAATGAGGAGACAGAAGAATATGGCCCAAATGAAAGAACAGGATAAAATCACAGCAGGAGAATTAAATGAAATGGAAATAAGTAATATGCCTGATTGAGAAATTAAGATAATCATCATAAAGATACTGTCCTTGGGAAAGAGTAGAAGAACTGTGTTACCTTCAACAAAGAGAAAACATAAGAAAGAACCAATCATAGATTAGGAACTCAATAACTAAAAGAAAAAATACAGTAGAGGGAATAAATAGTAACTTGAGAAGCAGAATAATGGGTCAGAAACCTAGAGAACAGAGTAATGGAAAACAAGCTGAACAAGAAAAAAAGAATGAGAATAGATTAAGGGAACTCAGTGACACCATTAATCATAACATTCACCTTATAGGAGTCCCAGAATTAAGAGAAAGAGAAAAGGAGGCATAAAATTTATTTGAATAAATAATAGCTGAAAACTCCTCAAATCAGGGGAAATAAATAGATCCAAATCGAGTCACATAGAGCCCCCAACAAAATCATTCCAGAGAGGTCCACACCAAGACACATAGTAATTAAAATGGCAAAAAGTACTGATAAAAAGAATTTTAAGAGCAGCAAGAGAAAAGAAAACTTTCACACAAGGGAAACCCCATGAAGATATCAATCGATTTTTCAGCAGGAACTTTTCAGGCCAGAAGGGAATGGTATGATGTATTTAGAATACTGGGGTGGGGGGCAGAGATTTGAACTTGCAACCAAGAATAATCTACCCAGCAAGGCTACTTACTATTCAGAATAGGAGTGTAAAAGAGTTTCCCAGACAAACATGAGTTAAAGGATTTCATGATCACTACTCCAGCCCTCAAGAAATCTTAAAGGGGACTTTTTGAGATGGTAGGTAAGTAAGGGAATTAGAAAGCACAAAAGCAGTAAAATTAAGTATATCCATAAAAGTCACTCAAAGGCTTCACAAAATAAAGGGATATAATGCATGACAGTATATCCCTAAAACGGAGAGGGAGGGGTAAAAATTTAGTGCTTTTAGAATGGCTTCAAACTTAGGTGACCATCAACTGAATATAGACTGATACACGTACAAGATGTTGTACAGAAACCTAATTGTAACCAGAAATTTAAAAAAAAAGCTGCTAATAGATATTCCAAAATTGAAGAAAAGAAAAGAATTGAAGTATATCATTAAAGGAAGCCAGCAAACCATGAGATGAGAGCAAGGAAAAAAGGAACAGAGAAGAACTACAAAAACAATCATGAAACAAGTAAAAAAAAAATGGCAAAAAGAACATACCTATGGATAATTATATTACTTTGAATGTTAATGGACTAAAAGCATTCCCATCAAAACCTAGAATGACTTAATGGATAAAAATGTAAGACCCAGCTATATGCTGTCTATAAGAGACTCATTTCAGACCTAAAAACACATGCAGATTGAAAGTGAAGGAATGGAAGCATTTGTTACACAACTGAAAATGAAAAAAGATAACTGGGATAGCAGTACATTTATTGAAATATATATATATATATATATATATATATATATATATATATATATATATATATTACTTTTTAATTTATTCATTCATGAGAGACACAGGGAGAGAGACAGGCAGAGACACAGGCAGAGGGAGAAGCAGGCTCCATGCAGAGAGTCCGATGTGGGACTCAATCCTGGGTTCCCAGGACCAGGCCCTGGTCTGAAGGTGGCGCTAAACTGCTGAGCCACCCGGGCTGCCATGAACAAAATATATTTTAAAACAAAGACTGTAACAAGAGACAAAGCAGACATTACATAATCATACAAGAATAACCCACCAAGAAGATTTAACAATTGTAAATATTTATACATCCAGCTTGAAAGCACCCAAATACATAAAGCAGCTAATAATAAGCATAAAGGTAATACAGGCCTACATAAAGAAGAAAGAAAAATCCCAAATAAATGATCTATCCTTTCACCTAAAGGAGTTAGAAGAAGAACAAACACAACCCCAAAACAGTAATAGGAAGAAAATAATAAAAATTAAAGGTGAAATAAATGAGAGAAAATGAAAACAAAACAACAAAATATGCAGTAGAACAAATCAGTGAAACATTTTTTTTAAAGATCAACAGAACTCTTAATCTTTAGCAGACTCATGAAAAAAAAAAGGAGTGAGGATTCAAATAAATAAAATCAGAAATGAAAGAGGATAAATAACAGATCCCTCAAAAATACAATTGACTGATAATATTATGAAAAATTATATACCAACAAATTGGACAACCTAGAAGAAATTGATAAATTTTAAGAAACATAACCTCCTAAAACTGAATCAAGGAAAAATAGAAAATTTGAACAAACTAATTACTAGTAATGAAATTTAATCAATAATCAAAAAATTCCAAAAAACGTAGAGATCAGATAGCTTCACAAGTGGATTTTAATTGACACTTAAAGAAGGTCAATTACATATTCTTCTCAAACTATTCCAAAAAATAAAAAAGGAAAGATTCTAAATTTATTCTAGGAGGCCAGCATTACCATGATACCAAAACCATATAAAGATAAACAAACAAACAAAAAAGATTATAGGCCAATATCTATAAATTAAAAAATTCTTAAAAGAAAAATTAGCAAATGGAATCCCAACAATACATTACAAAAAAAATCACTCACCACAATCAAGTGAGATTTATTCAGAAACCCAGGAGTGGTTTAATATTCACAAATTAATCAACATGACACATCACATCAGTAAAAAAAAATATAACCATATGATCGTTTCATTAGATGTAGAAAAAGCATTTGACAAAGTACAAAATCTCTTCGTTATAAAATTCCTCAACAAAAGTGGGTTTAGAGGGAACATGCATCAATGTAATAAAGGGTATATATGGTAACCCCACAGGTAACATCATACACAGTGGTGAAAAACAAAAGTTTTCCCCTAAGATCAGGAGCAAGATAAGGACATCCTCTTTCACCACTTTTATTAAATGTTGTGCTGGAATTCCTAGCCACAGACAAGTAAAAGAAATAAAAGGCATGCAACTGGGTATAGAAGTAAAATTTTCACTATTTGCCAAAGACATAATATTATATATATACAATAAAAAGTCTACTAGAAACTACTATAACTGATAATTGAGTTCATTAGAGTCATACGATATAAAACTAATATATACAGAAGTCACCACAAGTCTGTTTTTTTTTTTACATATTAGTAATGAAGCAGCAGAAAGAGAAGAAGAAAACATATTTACAGTTGCATCAAAAGCAAGAAAATACCTAGACATAAAGTTAATCAAGGAGGTGAAAGACCTATACTCTGAAACCTATAAAACCCTGATGAAAGAAATTGAAGATCACACAAACAAATGGAAATATACCCCATGCTTAGAGATTAGAAGAACAAATATTGCTAAAAGTTCCATAGTACCCAAAGCAATCTACAGATTTAATGCAATCTCTGTCAAAATACCAACAACAGGGACGCCTGGGTGGCTCAGTGGTTGGGCACCTGCCTTTGGTTCAGGTCTGATCCCAGGATGCGGGATTGAGTCCCACATCAGACTCCCTCCGAGGAGCCTGCTTCTCCCTCTGCCTGTGTCTCTGCCTCTCTCTCTCAGTCTGTGTCTATCATGAATAAATAAACAAATCTTTAAAAAAAAAATGCCAACAGCATTTTTCATAGAACAAATAATCCTAAAATTTGTGTGGAGCCACAACAGACCCCAAATAGCCAAAGCAATCTTGAAAAAGAAGAAAACTAGAGGTATCACAATCCCATATTTCAAGATATGCTAAAAAGCTGTTGTAATAAAAACAATATGGTACTGGCATATTCATAGATCAGTGGAAAAAAATAGACACCCCAGAAATAAATCCATGATATATGGTCAATCTATGATGGAGGAGGCAAAAATAGGCAATTGGAAAAAGACAATCTCTTCAACAAATATTGGGAAAACTGGACAACTACATCCAAAAAAATAAAAATGGGCCATTTTCTTATACCATATATAAAAATAAACTCAAAATGAATTAAGAACCTAAATGTGAGACTGGAAACTATAAAAATCTCAGAGCACAGGCAGTTATTTTTGTGACATCAGCTATTGCAACATTTCTCTAGATGTATCTCCTGAGGCAAGGGAAACAAAAGTAAAAATAAACTATTGGGACTATGTAAAAATAAAACACTTTTAAATAGCAAGGAAAACAGTCAACAAAACAAAAAGACACTTACTGGTCAAAGATAATTTGCAAATGACATATCGAATAATAGATTCATATCCAAAATATATAAAGAACTTCTACTACTCAACACCATAAACCCCCAAATTATCCAATTAAAAATGAGCAGAAGATATAGACATTTCTCCAAGAAGATATACATATCGTCAACAGAGACATGAAAAGATATTCAACATCATTAATCATCAGGGAAATGCAAATCAATACCACAGTGAGATATCACCTCACAGTTGTCAGAATGGCTAAAATAGAAAACACAGGAAAGAAATATTGGCAAAGATAGGGAGAAAAAGGAACTCTTGTGCACTGTTGGTGGGAGTGGAAACTGATATGGCCACTGTAGAAAACAGTATGGAGATTTCTGAAAAAAATTAAAACATAGAATTACCATGTAACCCAGTAATTCCATTAATGGGTGTTGACCCAAATAATACAAAATCACTAATTCCAGAATATGTACACATTTCTATGTTTATTGTAGCATTATTTACAATAGCTGAAATATGGAAGCAACCCAAGTGTCCATAGATAAATGAATGGATTAAGAAGGGAAAGTATATAGATATGTGTGTATTTCACATAACAGAATATTACTCAGCCATAAAAATTATGAAATATTTGCCATTTGTAACAAGGATGGATCTGAGGGTATTATGCTAAGTGAAATATGCCCATCAGAGAAAGACAAATACTATATGATTTTACTCATATGTGGAATTTATGAAAGAAAACAAAGGGAGTAAGAGAGAGAAACAAACAAGACTTCCTAATTATGAAGAACAAACTGATGGTTACCAAACTGGAAATAGGTTGGAGGATGGGTAAAATAGATGAAGTTGGTGATTAAGAGTACACTTATGTGATGAACACTGAGTAATGGATAGAAATATCGAATCACTGTATTATACACTTGAAACTGCATGTTAATCTGGAATTTAAAAAATAAGTAAAAAATAATTGTGTGTGTGTGTGTGTGTGGTAGGAACAAGTAAGATGTAGCCTTAGAAAGTTTTAAGTTTGTTACATGGTATTGTTGTCTAAATCACTACACTACGCATTATATCTCCAGAACTTATTTGCTAGTTTCAAGTTTGTAACCTTTAACAGTGTCTCTTCAATTACCCTAGTCTCCGTCCATGGTAACCATTATTCTACTCTATTTTTATGAGTTCAGCTTTCTTAGTTTCCAGGTATAAGTGATATTGTACAGTATTTGTAAAGTTAATATAATTTTATTATCTCATTTTACATTTATCGTAAAGTAAAAACATTGTATTTTATTTTAAAAATTTCTGACCATAACCTTACATTGGTTACTTGTGAAATTGACAAGCGATGTTATATAATATAATATAAATTTATCTTACTATCTATGGATATATAATGTAACTTCAGGATGCAATTTTTCCCCAATCTTCACTTGATTTTTATCTTCTTTTTAGCCTATAAAAAATTTGAGTAAGGCATTAGAAAAAAATAAGTTCTATTGGAATTTTTACTGAAAATGTGTTGAATTAGTGAATAATTTCAGGAAAATTAAAATTAAATTACAATACCTGTCAGTGATTTTGTTTTGGACAATTTTTGCTATGTTTATTTCTATGTTTAATGAGTTATCTAAAAGGTTAGTGCATTTTCTGTGTTTTTTTGTTTGCTTATTACAGAAAAGTGTATTGCATTTTGTCAAATACTTATTATTATCAATACTGACCAGTCCTTAAATAATTTTAGTAGTTAGTTCTCTCGTTTCATTCAGAATTTTTACCTATTTGTCCATACTTACAAAAAACTCCGTGAAACAATGTGGTTTAGAACAGGATCTCTGAGTCAGACTGCCTAGGTTTGAACTCTGCTATTCAGTCCACTTACTGACTTGTGATTTTGAGCTGATATTCATTTCACTTCCGTTTCACCATTTTCTCACCTGATAGTAATAACATTAACAATCTCAAAGAGTCCTCTGAGTATTTCATAAATTAATTAAAGTAAAATATTTAACAAAGACTTCAAGTGTAGTACAGATGCAGTAGATGCTAGAAATGATTAACAGTTTAATAACTTCCATTTTCTTCTTTTTTTAATCTTTCTTTTAAAAAGTTTT
This sequence comes from Nyctereutes procyonoides, assembly GCF_905146905.1. Taxonomy (NCBI): domain Eukaryota; kingdom Metazoa; phylum Chordata; class Mammalia; order Carnivora; family Canidae; genus Nyctereutes; species Nyctereutes procyonoides. The sequence goes on from NW_026575121.1 coordinate 22,907,238, forward strand.
TCCTGAGAAGAGTTCGCGCTTCTATCAAGGTAGGAAGACGGGGAAAAAGAAATAAAGAAACAAAAGGCCTCCGAGGTGGAGGGGCCCCGCGAGGAGCCGGGCTGAGGCCGGGGCGAGTGTCCCCAGGACAGGAGAGCCCCGTCCCGGAGGAGCAGGAGCTGCACCAACCTTCCCGGGCGGGCGGAAAGGGGCTCGCAGGGAGTTGGAGCAGGACCCGGGAGGGCGGGGATGCCCTCGGGCTCCCGGGGACACTAACAGACACCTGCGCCCCGGGAGAGTGCGCCGAGCTCCCTAAGGGCTGCAGCGCGCACGGCGGGGCCGGACCAGCTCGGGGGGGGGGGGGCTCGGGCGGCGGCTCCGCGGAGGGGGCTGCGGGGCGGGAGCGCGAATCCAACAGCGCAGGCCCCGGAGCACAGGGCGCCGGGACACAGCCCAGGATCCGGCCTCCCCCGGGACAGGCAGAGGCCGGGAGGGCCCAGGACAGCGAGGACGCTCCTGCCCCAGCTGAGCAGATCAGCGGCCCCGCCCAGGAGCCTCCAGGCCCTGCAGACGGAGAGCCGAGAGCCCCGAGCCCCGTAGTTCCTGCGGAGGCTGAATCCAGGCTTCCAGAGTTGCCATAGCAACTGCGGCTGTTCCTGAGACCTCACGGGGTAAACAACCCCCGCTGAGCCCTGCAGCAGGCAGGGGCAGAGCAGCTCCCTCAAGTGCTAACACCTAAAAATCAGCGCAACAGGCCCCTCCCCCAGAAGACCAGCTGGACGGACCAGTTCCAGGGGAAGTCAAGAGACTTAAAGTCTACAGATTCAGAAAATACTCCCCCGTGTTTTTTGTTTTTTTGTTTTTTCTTTTGTTTTTGATTTCTGATTGCTTCCCCCACCCCCTTTTTTTTCACCTTTCTTTTTCTTTCCCTTTTTCTTCTCTTTTTTCCTTTTTCTTTTCTCTTTCTTTTTTCTTTTTCTCTTTTCTTTCCTTCTCTCTCTTTTTCTCCTTTTCCCAATACAACTTGTTTTTGGCCACTCCGCACTGAGCAAAATGACGAGAAGGAAAACCTCACCTCAAAAGAAAGAATCAGAAACAGCCCTCTCTCCCACAGAGTTACAAAATCTGATTACAATTCAATGTCAGAAAGCCAATTCAGAAGCACTATTCTACAGCTACTGGTGGCTCTAGAAAAAAGCATTAAGGCCTCACGAGACTTCATGACTGCAGAATTTAGATCCAATCAGGCAGAAATTAAAAATCAATTGAATGAGATGCAATCCAAACTAGAAGTCCTAACGACGAGGGTTAACGAGGTGGAAGAACGAGTGAGTGACATAGAAGACAAGTTAATGGCAAAGAGGGAAACTGAGGAAAAAAGAGACAAACAATTAAAGGACCATGAAGACAGATTAAGGGAATTAAATGACAGCCTAAGGAAGAAAAACCTACGTTTAATTGGGGTTCCCGAGGGCGCCGAAAGGGACAGAGGGCCAGAATATGTATTTGAACAAATCCTAGCTGAAAACTTTCCCAATCTGGGAAGGGAAACAGGAATTCAGATCCAAGAAATAGAGAGATCCCCCCCTAAAATCAATAAAAACCGTTCAACACCTCGACATCTAATAGTGAAGCTTGCAAATTCCAAAGATAAAGAGAAGATCCTTAAAGCAGCAAGAGACAAGAAGTCCCTGACTTTCATGGGGAAGAATATTAGGGTAACAGCAGACCTCTCCACAGAGACCTGGCAGGCCAGAAAGGGCTGGCAGGATATATTCAGGGTCCTAAATGAGAAGAACATGCAACCAAGAGTACTTTATCCAGCAAGGCTCTCATTCAAAATGGAAGGAGAGATAAAGAGCTTCCAAGACAGGCAGGAACTGAAAGAATATGTGACCTCCAAACCAGCTCTGCAAGAAATTTTAAGGGGGACTCTTAAAATTCCCCTTTAAGAAGAAGTTCAGTGGAACAATCCACAAAAACAAGGACTAAATAGATATCATGATGACACTAAACTCATATCTGTCAATAGTAACTCTGAACGTGAATGGGCTTAATGACCCCATCAAAAGGCGCAGGGTTTCAGACTGGATAAAAAAGCAGGACCCATCTATTTGCTGTCTACAAGAGACTCATTTTAGACAGAAGGACACCTACAACCTGAAAATAAAAGGTTGGAGAACCATTTACCATTCAAATGGTCCTCAAAAGAAAGCAGGGGTAGCCATCCTTATATCAGATAAACTAAAATTCACTCCGAAGACAGTAGTGAGAGACGAAGAGGGACACTATATCATACTTAAAGGATCTATCCAACAAGAGGACTTAACAATCCTCAATATATATGCCCCGAATGTGGGAGCTGCCAAATACTTAAACGAATTATTAACCAAAGTGAAGAAATACTTAGATAATAATACACTTATACTTGGTGACTTCAATCTAGCTCTTTCTACCCTTGATAGGTCTTCTAAACACAACATCTCCAAAGAAACGAGAGCTTTAAATGATACACTGGACCAGATAGATTTCACAGATATCTACAGAACTTTACATCCAAACTCAACTGAATACACATTCTTCTCAAGTGCACATGGAACTTTCTCCAGAATAGACCACATACTGGGTCACAAATCGGGTCTGAACCGATACCAAAAGATTGGGATCGTCCCCTGCATATTCACAGACCATAACGCCTTGAAATTAGAACTAAATCACAACAAGAAGTTTGGAAGCACCTCAAACACGTGGAGGTTAAGGACCATCCTGCTAAAAGATAAAAGGGTCAACCAGGAAATTAAGGAAGAATTAAAAAGATTCATGGAAACTAATGAGAATGAAGATACAACTGTTCAAAATCTTTGGGATGCAGCAAAAGCAGTCCTGAGGGGGGAAATACATCGCAATACAAGCATCCATTCAAAAACTGGAAAGAACTCAAACACAAAAGCTAACCTTACACATAAAGGAGCTAGAGAAGAAGCAGCAAATCGACCCGCCGCCCAGCAGAAGAAGAGAGTTAATTAAAATTCGAGCAGAAATCAACAAAATTGAGACCAGAAGAACTGTGGAACAGATCAATAGAACCAGGAGTTGGTTCTTTGAAAGAATTAATAAGATAGATAAACCATTAGCCAACCTTATTAAAAAGAAGAGAGAGAAGACTCAAATTAATAAAATCATGAATGAGAAAGGGGAGATCACTACCAACACCAAGGAAATACAAACGATTTTAAAAACATATTATGAACAGCTCTACGCCAATAAATTAGGCAATCTAGAAGAAATGGACGCATTCCTGGAAAGCCACAAACTACCAAAACTGGAGCAGGAAGAAATAGAAAACCTGAACAGGCCAATAACCAGGGAGGAAATTGAAGAAGTCATCAAAAACCTCCCAAGACACAAGAGTCCAGGGCCAGATGGCTTCTCAGGGGAATTCTATCAAACGTTTAAAGAAGAAATCATACCTATTCTACTAAAGCTGTTTGGAAAGATAGAAAGAGATGGAGTACTTCCAAATTCATTCTATGAGGCCAGCATCACCTTAATTCCAAAACCAGACAAAGACCCCACCAAAAAGGAGAATTACAGACCAATATCCCTGATGAACATGGATGCAAAAATTCTCAACAATATACTAGCCAATAGGATCCAACAAGACATTAAGAAAATTATTCACCATGACCAAGTAGGATTTATCCCCAGGACACAAGGCTGGTTCAACACTCGTAAAACAATCAGTGTGATTCATCATATCAGAAAGAGAAAAACCAAGAACCATATGATCCTCTCATTAGATGCAGAGAAAGCATTTGACAAAATACAGCATCCATTCCTGATCAAAACTCTTCAGAGTGTAGGGATAGAGGGAACTTTCCTCGATATCTTAAAAGCCATCTACGAAAAGCCCACAGCAAATATCATTCTCAATGGGGAAGCACTGGGAGCCTTTCCCCTAAGATCAGGAACCAGACAGGGATGTCCACTCTCACCACTGCTATTCAACATAGTATTGGAAGTCCTAGCCTCAGCAATCAGAAAACAAAAAGACATTAAAGGCATTCAAATTGGCAAAGAAGAAGTCAAACTCTCCCTCTTCGCCGATGACATGATACTCTACATAGAAAACCCAAAAGCCTCCACCCCAAGATTGCTAGAACTCATACAGCAATTTGGTAGCGTGGCAGGATACAAAATCAATGCCCAGAAATCAATGGCATTCCTATACACTAACAATGAGACTGAAGAAAGAGAAATTAAGGAGTCAATCCCATTTACAATTGCACCCAAAAGCATAAGATACCTAGGAATAAACCTAACCAAAGAGGTAAAGGATCTATACCCTAAAAACTATAGAACACTTCTGAAAGAAATTGAGGAAGACACAAAGAGATGGAAAAATATTCCATGCTCATGGATTGGCAGAATTAATATTGTGAAAATGTCAATGTTACCCAGGGCAATTTACACGTTCAATGCAATCCCTATCAAAATACCATGGACCTTCTTCAGAGACTTAGAACAAATTATTTTAAGATTTGTGTGGAATCAGAAAAGACCCCGAATAGCCAGGGGAATTTTAAAAAGGAAAACCATAGCTGGGGGCATCACAATGCCAGATTTCAGGTTGTACTACAAAGCTGTGGTCATCAAGACAGTGTGGTACTGGCACAAAAACAGACACATAGACCAATGGAACAGAATAGAGAACCCAGAAATGGACCCTGAACTTTATGGTCAACTAATATTCGACAAAGGAGGAAAGACGATCCACTGGAAGAAAGTCTCTTCAATAAATGGTGCTGGGAAAATTGGTCATCCACATGCAGAAGAATGAAACTAGACCACTCTCTTGCACCATACTCAAAGATAAACTCAAAATGGATGAAAGATTTAAATGTGAGACAAGATTCCATCAAAATCCTAGAGGAGAACACAGGCAACACCCTTTTTGAACTTGGCCACAGTAACTTCTTGCAAGATACATCCACGAAAGCAAAAGAAACAAAAGCAAAAATGAACTATTGGGACTTCCTCAAGATAAGAAGCTTTTGCACAGCAAAGGATACAGTCAACAAAACTAAAAGACAACCTACAGAATGGGAGAAGATATTTGCAAATGACGTATCAGATAAAGGGCTAGTTTCTAAGATCTACAAAGAACTTATTAAACCAACAGCAAAGAAACAAACAATCCAATCATGAAATGGGCAAAAGACATGAAGAGAAATCTCACAGAGGAAGACATAGACATGGCCAACATGCACATGAGAAAATGCTCTGCATCACTTGCCATCAGGGAAATACAAATCAAAACCACAATGAGATACCACCTCACACCAGTGAGAATGGGGAAAATTAACAAGGCAGGAAACAACAAATGTTGGAGAGGATGCGGAGAAAACAGAACCCTCTTACACTGTTGGTGGGAATGTGAACTGGTGCAGCCACTCTGGAAAACTGTGTGGAGGTTCCTCAAAGAATTAAAAATAGACCTGCCCTACGACCCAGCAATTGCACTGTTAGGGATTTACCCCAAAGATTCAGATGCAATGAAACGCCGGGACACCTGCACCCCAATGTTTCTAGCAGCCATGTCCACAATAGCCAAACTGTGGAAGGAGCCTCGGTGCCCATCGAAAGATGAATGGATAAAGAAGATGTGGTTTATGTATACAATGGAATATTACTCAGCCATTAGAAATGACAAATACCCACCATTTGCTTCAACGTGGATGGAACTGGAGGGTATTATGCTGAGTGAAGTAAGTCAATCGGAAAAGGACAAACAATGTATGTTCTCATTCATTTGGGGAATATGAATAATAGTGAAGGGGAATATAAGGGAAGGGAGAAAAAATGTGTGGGAGATATCAGAAAGGGAGACAGAACATAAAGACTTCTAACTCTGGGAAATGAACTAGGGGTGGTGGAAGGGGAGGAGGGCAGGGAGTGGGGGTGAATGGGTGACGGGCATGGAGGGGGACACTTGACGGGATGAGCACTGGGTGTTATTCTGTATGTTGGTAAATTGAACACCAATAAAAATTTATAACAAAAATAAATAAATAAATAAATAAATAAATAAAACTTTTTCTATTTTTGCCAGACTAAAAAAAAATAAAAATAAAAAGTTTTTCCTGTTGGTTAGTTACTGGAAAATTTCAGTTTATTCTCATACAGTGTTCCTGGTGTCTTTTAGTGTTAGCTCTTTGGCCAATTATTGATTTCTTTTCTGGTTATTTGTCTATTCTAACATTCTTGAGAAAAATTATGATAATTTATATTTCCTATGAAATACATATTTTATCCAGATATTTAAATATCCTGTCATAAAGTAATGTAACACACCCTTGAATATCCAAAGTTGTTTTCCATCGTAAAGGTGGCAGTTTTCGAACCCTCTTATGGACATAGCCACAGTATGATATAATATTTATGAGGAACACAGTAAGAAGTTACTTGTGGAATTGTGCAATTTTCAATAAGAAGACAGAATAAACTACCCTAGGTAGAAGGGCTTATTTAAGATCCCTCAGAATGTCAGTGCTGCACATGCTGATCACAGGTAGTAAGGCAATGCCTAAAATGTATCAATGTGACATTAATGGTAGATTTGAAGATGGGAGTTGGGAGCCAACCCTGAAAGAAGAAAAAGTATTTAAGAAACCAGACTAGAATCAGGTACCATAGAGAAGATTACTAGAACTACTTAGGAAAAATTCATCATCTATTAGCAATTTTATTGGTATATTTACCAGTCCTACTGTTGTGCTGGGTGAGAATATTACTACATATACCAGGAAATGCAAGATTTGTCTTACTTATGGCATTATACAGAATCCTTTCTTATGAATGCCAAAGTAGGAAAATACACACACACACCACATATACCCTGGCTCACTGTGGTTTTCATTAGATGTCTTCTGATTCACTATCCAAATTACCATTGCTTTATGCAGGCCTGCAACCTTCTAGAATATATTAGTGATACAAAGCAAATCTCATTGAAACTGAGGACCCCATTTCCAAGTTCATGACTCTCCTGAATCAACAATGACATTAAAATGGGTTTGTTAAAAGATAAAAGGGGAAAAAAAAAGAACATAATAATGAGATGAGAAATTGAGAATATAAAAAGCCAACTTCTGGAGTTGAAATTCTTATATACAATATGGAAATCTGAGTAGGATTAATAGCAGATGAAGTAGATATGTGGGCAACATAATTAAAATTCTTGAAACTGAAGCACAAATGAAAAGTGCATAGACTTATCGGCCTCTTGAACTATTTCAAATTGTGTAATATTTTAGTATGTAATTGGACAACCCAAAGGACAGAAAGATCAGGGAAGGAAAAAACATATTTGAAAAAAGTACATAGTCAAAAACTTTCAGATTTGAAGTAAACTAAATACCTACAGATTTAGATAACTCAAAGAACTTCAGACAAGATTTAAGAAAGACAGGCATAAATAGAAACAAAGAAACAGAGGAGAAAAAAAAGGAAGTAAAATAATAACAGTTATACCAAGACATATCATGATTAAATTTCTGAAAATCTAAAAGAGAAAATATGAAAAGATCTTGAGTTTGGGGGAGAGCATTATATACAAGGGGGAAAGTCATGGAAAAAATGACAATGAAATGATACCTGTACATTTTTTATTAAAGTAAAATATTAGCTTTCAAGCTAGAATCTTATAACCAGAAAAAAAAATACTCAAAAATAAGAGAAGATGAAGGTAACTGAAGACAAAAATAGAAGAAAAAATAGTAAGGATATTATTCGGAGATCCATACTGAAAGAAATGTTAAAGAAAAATCTTTAATATAGAAGAAAAGAAATACCAGATGGAAATAGAAAATACAATTAATTGAAGAGCATTGGAATTATAATTATTGTTACAGGGTTTCTTTTCCTTTGGTGCCAGCGGTTCTTGGTCATGCTGCTTCAAAGAATGAAGAGGTAGACCGGATAAAGTGGTAGGCAGCCCAGCAAGATAGATGTTTGTTTGTTTGTTTCTTGCAGTTTTATACCTTTATTTGACAATCAGTAATTAGTTCTCATCCACATTAACTGTCTGTAGATTTTTGAAAGTGAGTGACAGGTAGGTAGGTAACCAGTGTGTAGAGCTCATTTTGATGAATCTTCATCCTCCTTATGTTTTCTGGACAACCGCACACAGCTACGGGTATGGAACATGCCTTATTCCTTTGGTCCAGACAGCTTTGTTGAGCTTGGTGTCAGTGCTCACATCCAGAGTTCCCATCTTCCTGGCAAATATCCGGATCTCCTTGAGTGCCCAAGGGGCATGCTTCTTGAAACCCACTCCATGGGTGAGCTTGTGAAAAGTTGGTGGTGTATTCTCTGGTCACTACCTCTTTAATGGGAGAATGGTCCTTCTTCTTGCTACCCTTCTTTGTGAGAGCCATTCTTCTGGGCCCTGGTTGGAAAGCCCAACAAGGTTTATTGAGCGATAGTACAAAACTCCCGAAAAGGAATGCTATCAGAGTTTCTAAGTCTAGGAGTTTTTATGGGCTTGTTGGTGGGCTGTTTTTATCTATTAACCCTCCATGCATCTGTCACCCAATCAGGTTTTTGTCACATGGGAAAGGGTGGAGGACTCCTTCTAGGGTGGTGTAAAATCCTTTTAAGAATGGTTTTCTCTTACGGTGGGAGTCCCTTGTCCCTGACTGCCTTTCTTCCAAGTGTCCTTCATTAATATGTGACACATCTGAAAATATACTTTTCTTTGTAATTACTTATTGAAATGACTGTTAAAGTAAAATAATTAAGATGTAGTGTGTGGTTTATAATTCATGCAGAAGTGAAAAGTATCACAACAATACTGTAACTGATGTGGGAAACAAAGGTTAAAGAAAAATTATTCAATGTCATTACTATTTACAGCCCATTAACAAGTCCTTGAAACAGGCTGAGTGATATTCCCTAGGGACTCAGCTGCCTGCACATTGACACTTTGCTAAGGGCAGAAGTCAATCTTAGCCTGACCCCCAGAATCCTGTAGGTCTACTTTAACATATAAAAATTCCTTTGGAAACTTCCATTATTTCTACCTCACCTTCCCAAGGTACATGTTGGCAATCACCCCTCAAGTATACATCTGAAGGACCTCATTGAGAAAGGGTCAGACGGGGCTAGATAGGTAGGGGGCTAAGTAATCAGGCTCTCAGAAATCCCAGAAATCCTGAGGCATAACAAAGCTAGAGTTATGGGAATAAACCAGACCACCCTGCCCTGGGTGTCAGAGTGGGGTCTTTTAATGGCAGCCATTTTATGACTAGACCCCTAAAAAGAAGTCATTAAAGACATTATTACCAGTCCTAACTCAAATCAAGATATCACAAGGATGATAAGGCCACAAGCTGTCTGGTCAGTTCTAAATAAAAGACTGCAGTGGAGGCCATGTTGGCAACCTTGTCAGGACTCTTCCCACTCCTCAGAGCTTTTTTGGTATCCTTAATAAAATTCTGTCGGTTTACTCTCTTTTGTCTGTGATACTCATTCTTCAACTAAGCGAGACAAGACCCTTGCTCTACTGCTTCCTAACCACTAAATTTGAGAGTACTAGAGTGCAGTGCTTCAGTATTCTTGAACTGTATGTAGTAAGGTATTATTTGAAGGAAGATTGTGATAAATTAACAAAGCAAGTTGCAAAACCCAGAAAAATAAAATATTTAAAATAGCTATTGATAAAATCAATGAAGAAGATGGTCTGTAAGTCAGTGTTTACAAAAATACTCTTAAAATATAAAGATACAGATTTTTAAAAATAAATGATGGCATCTTATTCTAATAATGCTGCTCTAACAAAGTGGTATTGTGGGAGAGCAAGACCTTAGCAGATAAACAAAAGTGACAGGGACACGCATAAATGGCAACAGCTTTATGCCTCTTTTTAATATGGATAAACTGGGAACTTCCAACATCTTTCAATTCTGTTTCCATTTCAATTAAATGCATTTTCTCTTCCCTATGGTTTTCTTAATAACAATCCCTTTTTTTTAGCTTACTTTATTTTAAGAATACAGTACATAATACATATGTTACAGGATCTTTTGTCCTTTGGTGCCTGCAGTTCTTGGTCACACCACTTAAAAGAATGAAGATGTATAGACGAGACAGAGGGCAGCAAAGCAAGGTTTATTGAGCAATAGTACAGTTTATTGAATGAGAGAGTACAAAGCTCCCAAAGAGGGAGGGAACTTGAGGGTTGCCACTGGAATTTCTAAGTCTAGGGGTTTTTATGAGCTTGTTGGTGGGCTGTTTTAATCTGATTAACCCTCCATATGTCTGTTTTCCAATTAGATTTTTGTCATCTGTATGTGGGAAAGGGAAGAGGGCTTATTCCAGGGTGGATGTCAAATCCATTTAAGGGTGGTTTCTTCTTAGGGTGGGAGTCCCTTGTTGCTGCCTGCCTTTCTTCCAGCTATCTGCCAACCCATATAACATACAAAATACATATTATTCAACTATTTATTGTTGGTAAGTTTTCCAATCAACAATAAGCTATTTGAGGGTTGTTGGGATGCATGGCTTGCTCAGTGGTTGAGCGTCTGCCTTTAGCTCAGGGCATGATCCCAGAGTCCTGGGATCGAGCCCTACATCAGGCTCTTCATAGGGAGCCTGCATCTCCCTCTGCCTATGTCTCTGCCTCTCTCCCTGTGTCTCTCATGACTAAATAAAGTCTTTAAAAAATTGGGGGAGGTGTCAAAAATTACACATGTATTTTTTACTACACAGGAGGTCAGTGCCCCCAGCCACTACCACCACCACCATCCCCCACCGTCATTCAAGGGATGACTATATAGTCAGCAGGCAGGAGAAACCATACTACACCTTCATTTGCTTTGAAATTGCTGCAGCTGATTCCATAGTTCACAAGTTATGCACAAAATACTAGAACACAAACACCATACAAACAAGTTCCTTGACACTTTCTTGTTTTAGAGAGTGCCCATGAGTGGGGTGAGGCAGAAGGAAAAGGAGAGAATCTCAAGCAGTTTCCATACTCAGCATGGAACCTGTGTGGGGCTCAACCTCAGAGGACCCTGAGATCATGACCTGAGCAAAATCGAGAGTCAGACACTTGACCGACTGAGCCACCCAGGTGCCCCTAGTCCTCTGACATTTTATATCAAGATTCACTTCTCCATTGTCCAATAACCTTTCCCTTATCTCTGTCTGAAACTTCCATCGGAATGGCTTTTACCATCCATATTCCTACGAATATAATATTCAGGATTACTTAGACATTTGTTGAGAAGATTGAGGCTTCCTCTATAGTCTTCCTCTTTTCTTTCTTGGATCTCCCCAGAATCACCTTTAATGGTTTTTCTAGTATATACTTTGACGCCCTTCCTGCTTCTGTCTGTCACCCAGTTCTGAAGCTGCTTTCACATTTTTAGAAATTTGGATTTTTAGGGGGGATCCCTGGGTGGCTCAGCGGTTTGGCACCTGCCTTCAGCCCAGGGTGTGATCCTGAAGACCTGGGATCGAGTCCCATGTTGGGCTCCCTGGGTGGAGCCTGCTTCTCCCTCTGCCTCTGTCTCTGCCTCTCTCTCTCTCTCTCTCTCTCTCATGAATAAATAAATAAAATCTTTAAAAAATTTTTGGATTTTAGGAGCAACACCCCACTTCTTGGTATCAGTTTTCTATCTTGGTCTATTCAGGCCACAAGGACAAAACCCTATAGCCTGTGTGGCTTATAAACAGCAAGAATTTATTTCTTGTCATTGTGGAGGCTGTAAAGTCCAAGATCCAAGCACTGACAAACTTGATGTTTGGTGAGTACCCAGTGCCTGGCTCATAGACAGTTGCTTCCTTACTGTGTCCTCACATGGTGTAAAGAATGAGAGAGTTCTCGGGTTTCCTTTATAAGGACACAAATCCCATTAACAACGGTTATAACCTTCATAATCTAATTATCTCCAAATATCCTTGTCTCATAATACTTCACACTGGAAGTTGTCCAGTGAATTTTTCTAACTTTTTTTTTGGGGGGGGGGGTGGCGGGTGGCAGGGAGCAGAAACTATATTCCTGGTAATGTATGGTCACTGACATCTGTGTTCCTTGGAGTATGTTAAGCTTTGGTTCTCTAAAATTTTAATTTATTTATTGATATATTCTATTTATGAAACACTTTCAAATCTTATGCTACTTCTTTAAGTTTGCTTTCCTTCTCCTGGAATGACTACTCCACCATTTGTGCAGGGCTAGGTGTAAACTCCAGAAAGAGAAAAAATCAAGAAAAGTGAACAGAGTTTAAGTGATCTATAAGACATCAAAAGTGGACTAGCATGTGCATTATTGGAGTTCCACAAGAAAAAAAAGAAAAAGGCAGAAAGAATAGTTGAGGAAGTAATGGCTGAGAGTTTACCAAATTTAATGAAAGACATAAGTATCATAAACATCCAACAAAGTCAAAGAACTCCAAATAGAATAAATACAAAGACCTACAAAAGAGGCACAATATGATCAGACTTTGAAAGACAAAGGACAGAATCTTGAATGCAAGAAGATAGCAAAGACTAGTGGTATACAAGTACTCAGTATGATTAACAGCTGATTTCTTATAAGCTTCTAGAAATAATTATTATGAAAAAGAAAAGATGCAGTTTATTAATGTTAGAAATGATAGAAGAGACATTACTATGGATTTTATATTAAAGGATGATTAGGGATTATTAAGAATAATTTTATGACAATTCAACAATTTTGGAAATAAACTCACATCTTTGAAAAACTGGAATTACAAAAACAGACACAAAAATAAACAAATCTGAACAACAGCCTTATATCTATGAGAAAAAAAATTAATTCATAATTAAGTACACTCTGCCACAAATTCCAAACTTTGTTGGCATTACTAGTGATTTCTACTGGACATTTAAGGAAAAAATAATACAAATCTTATATAATTATTTTTCAGAAAATAGTGGAAGAGTGGACACTACCTGACTCACATTTTGAGGATAGAATTACCCTGGTAATAAATTTAGACAAAGACATTGCAAGACAATAAAACTGTAGACTAATATCCTTGATGAATATCCAAAAATTCTTTATGTATAATTAGCAAATTAGATTTGATACATAAAATAAATACTACTTTCCATCAAGTCTGGTTGACCTTCTGAGTGCAAGGTTAATTTAATATAAGAAAATCATATATATATATATATATATATATATATTTTACCTCATTGATAGACTAAAGAAGAAAAAAGTAATCTCAAAATAGAGTAAAATCATTTGATAAAGCTCAAAACACATTGTCATCCTCATTAAACTACAAATAGCATCTTAACCATAAAAAATAAAACCTACAAAAAGAGCATACGGTAAATACTAAACTTGATGGCAAAAGTCTCAATCTAATTTCAAGAAAAAAGGTAAAAATATCTGCTCTTATCATTTCTTTTGACATTTGTTCTGAGCAATGTAATTAGCCAATAAAGAGATGCAGAAATCATTGACATAAGAAACTAAGAGGAGGGTAGCCTGGGTGGCTCAGCAGTTTGAGCGCCTGCCTTTGGCCCAGGGCGTGATCCTGGAGTCCCAGGATCAAGTCCCGCATCAGGCTCCTTGCATGGAGCCTGCTTGTGTCTCTGCCTCTCTCTCTCCCTCTCTATCATGAATAAATAAATAAAATCTTAAAAAAAAAGAAATTTAAAAAAAAGAAATCAAGAGGAGTCTTTTTTCATAGACATACTGACCATGTATAAAATAATTCTGTAGAATCTATGGGAAAACTGAATAGAATAACAAGGTTGCAAGATACAAGATTGATATAGCAAAATCAATTTTATAATTAAATAAGTTCTGAACATTTGGAAAAGGCAAATATTCAAACAAAAGTTTACAATGCCAAAAAAAGAAAATGGTTAGGCATAATTCTAATGAATTATGTACAAGATGTATACACTGAAAAATACAAATCTTAGAAGACCTAAATAAATGAAAAGATACAGTAATGTTATTGGAAGACTCGATCTTCTTAAGAAGTTAATTGCCCCAAATAAAACTGTATAGTTCTTGGACAGTCACATTCACAACTGCATTAGATTTCCTTTTCAAAATTGACAAGCAAATTCTAAAATATGTGGACATGAATGAGGACTTGGGAGAGCCAAAAAAACACTCAAGTTGAATGATTTGAATGGCCTTATTTTAAGATTTCTCTTGTTATTGCATCGTCAAGACAGTGTGTGGTAATGGTATAAGGATGGAGATGGGTAAATACAATGATTGAAGATTTTATTTTCAGAATGCATGTGGAATTAACTTCTATTTTCCTCCTTGTTTTCTTCATAATTGTTAGTATGATGTTTACTCCAATCATTAAATATCTTAATAATAGTGAGGTGTCTCTGAAAAGATGTAGAATATTCAAGTTATTTTCTGACAACCCATTTCAAAGCTGTTTTCAGTTTTTTCTTTAAGAAATAGAATCAAAAATACCTTTAAGGTGGGTAGCTAGGTAGTCAGTCAATTGATCGATCAATTTATGAAGGGGTCATAGCTTATTATTGTCAATATTTTAGCATAAAAATGCACTTTGCCAAGAATGCAAATACCTGTTCCAGGAAAAAAAAAAAAAACCACATTAAAAAAAAAAAAACTAGCAAATACAAAATTTTAAGAGCTCATTAAATGAATTTCACCAGAGGTTATGACTGCTGGTTTTACAGTCACCACTTTAAAAATATAGTTTCTTTTCACAATGTGTGATTTCCTTCTGTTATAGGTTATCATGTATACTTGGCAAAATGTTATCACAAACATAGACTTAACATATTACTTTAAATTTCTCAGATGTCCAAGACTAAAGGTCAGGAAAAATATGGGGTAAAGAAACAGAATGAAGAACACATGGAAAGTGTGATGTAGGAGGCTTAAAGATGTATGATTAATGTCTAAGCATAAATAAGATATTCTGTAGCCTTATTTTCATAATGTAGCATTTCTGATGTAAATAGTTTATCATAATAAATGTCAGATAACATCGGGTCTGTGTGGGATGGAGTTACACTTAGGTCTAAAATGAGGTATGTCTCTTATAATGAGGGACAGTGAGAAATACCGTATGTTCCTTGCTTTCAAATTAGTAGTTCCATCTGTTTAACTAGTGGCAATTTCATCCCAAGATGCCTGGTGATTTGCGAAGATTCTGGAATGTGATAAACACCTTCCTTCTAGTATATGATAACTCCCAGGCCACTGAATCCAGAAAGTAGTTAATGCAAAGTGATGATAAGAGCACTGGTAGAATATACCAGAAATTACAAAATTTGAGTCCAAATTCCTAGTTACTAACTCACACATCAGTAATTATACCAAATATTGCTGTGGTCAAAACTGCTTAAGTTTGATGCTTAGAGTAAAATGAAAATATGTGGCTTTTCCTTGAAAGTTATTAAGAATTTTAAGACAGTGACACTAGTGTTCAAGCAAGAGTGGGTCCCTTTTACACTGAGGATTTGTATAAACTGTACATATTGTATGTCCACAAAGCCAGCCTGACTGTAGTTCTATACTTCAAATATTCCATTAAATTTAAGCTATGACATCAAAACTAAGATATGCCACTAAATTTAAAACAGCTTATTATAGGTTAAAAATCCACCTCAATGTTAAGGGCACCTGCGTGGCTCAGGGAGTTAAGTGTCTGCCTTTGATTCAGGTCTTGATCCCGGAGTCCTGTCTGGCTCCCTGCTCAGTGCTTCTCCCTCTCCCTCTGCCTTTTCCCCTAGTCCCACCTCATGTCCTCTCTTTCATAAATAAATAAAATCTTAAAAACACACTTCAATATTAATTTAAAAATTAAAAGAAGAACCATATTTATACAAATGTTAGGTTGAATTGTGCAAAGTATATCTTTAATTGAATGTGGTGTTTAACATAATTTAACCTCTGAAATGCACACATTAAACTTAATCTATATGAAGTAATAATTTCCCTCTTCCCACCTTTTGCTTGCTTCTTATTGCTTAGGTCCAAATCCCAGTGCAGTCAATATCTGTATCTCCGGAGTTGCTTAATTTTTTTTTCTAGTTTTTCATCTGTAAATCTAACACTTGCTGAAATAAGTACAAATAATACTAGTTATACTTACCTCATAGAGTTAATTAGAACTAATTGAAATAATCTGTGGGACTCTTTCAACATAGTTTTAATATATTTATTGAATAAAGTTTAGCTAGTATTGTGATATGCATTATTTTGTATTCTTTTTGTGTTACCCATGAGTCACAAGGAATTAATCCCTTCTACTGTACAGGGAATAATTACAAGTACTGATAGCAAAAGACATGAAATAGTGGAGAATTGAAAGCAATCACCAGTTTTTTGTTTTGTTTTGTTTTTTGTTTTTTTAAGTAATAGTGCAGATCTGAGGAACTCTGAGAGAGTAAATAGAACTACAGTCTATCTTGAAGGGTTTTTAGAGATTATCTAACTGGGTACTTGAGAATGTTACCCAACTAAAATATATTTTGAAAAACTAAAATTTAGAGTCCATCGTGATCATTAATTATAAGTACAAAAAAATTACGAGTACAACTTAGAGAGTTCTAAAATAAACAGGTAATGCTTAGGAGTGACAAGAGCAACCTATATGTAATTCCATATGTTTTTTTTTTTTCAGGATGGGCTGTTTTACCCATCTTCAACCTTGTACCATCGCCCCCACCCCACAACTCTTTTTGCGAGATTAAGACTATTTGCACTGCTCACTTGCCCAACCTTTTCTACTTTTGTTTCTATGAAGTTACGTCTTGAAATAATAGCCAATATTGTTCCAAAGGAGGCTTCCCTTCTTGGATAATGAGGTTAGGGGAAATTCATTAGCCTTACTGGTTAATCCCACCTGTAACCTGTAATGTCAGGTTGTTTGTTTATTTGTTTTTTTAAAGATTTATTTATTTTAGCAGGGGAGTGAGGAGGGGATGATGAAGAGGGAAAGAGAGGGAATTCCAAGCTGACTCCCCACTGAGCATGGACCCTGGAGCTAGTTTCATCTCCGGACCATGAGGTCATGACCTGAGCCGAAATCAAAGAGTCAGATGTTTAAGGGACTGAGTCACCCAGGTGACCCAGCTGCAATACCAGTTTTTAGCTACTTTTTAAGCTTCATATGTACCTCAAAGACTTGTACACATGAGTCAGTTTGAATGGAGTTTATCAAAGTCTCATAGTATATTTGAACATGATGAGCAAAGCTCTCATTTTAAGTATATGTTACTGAGTGACAAAGTCCATGATAACTTCATGGCTTAAAATAATAGGAATTATTATTTCTCTTTGACCTTTAGATTGACGGGGCCTAGGAAATAGTGTTACTTAGTATCTCACATGCAGTTGCAGTCAGCACCTGGAGCTGCAGGCATCTGAAACCTCTATGCATTGGATATCCAATATAAAATTTTTCAATGACATTATGGGTGCCTTAGTACTACTCCTTCACCTCTCAACATAGCGGCTTAATCTCCATTTGGGCTGCTGACATCTTGATGGTCTCAGTATAGTTGCATTTCTTACACGATGGCTGACTTCGAAGGGAAAGTATTATAAGGCAGCCAGAAGGAAGATACCAGTCTTCTTGATGACTAGGCCTAGAATCAGCTATGGTAATTTCTACAATATTTGATTTTTCTATATCAGTCACATGACAGGCCACATCCGGAGGGTAGAGATATTGATGGATTTTAGTGGAGGAAAGGCATGTGTCTATGGAGAGGGTGGGAATGAATTGTAGGATATGGGACACAAGCTACTGCAACTTTTATTGGCATGGACCATAACCTTTTCTTCCTACCTCTGTACTTTCCTTCTTTTCACAAACGTATATTGAGCATCTACTCTATGCCCCCAAATGCATTAGGCACTAAACTCATTTATCCCCTTTCATTTATAATTAGAATTGTGCTACAATATACACACACCAAGATTTTTTTTAATGACATCAACTATTTCCAGTTTACATTAGAAAGTACTGTTTATCTGAACAAAAAAGAAAAAAAATACAATACATTGGCAATAAGTGATTTATTAAATGGAAAATCTCATTTTATTTACTTAGCTATATACATGTATTATTTTTCTCTTCTTGTAATGCTTGTTTTCTGAATTCTGTGTAAGCATTATTAGCAAAAAGACTTAAAATAACTTCTTTAATATTTTTTTCTTACCTAGCACAATGTTCAATACATTTCTATCAAATTGGTAACTCAAAAAAAGACGTGTTGTTAAATCCTAATAATAGGCATCTTGGTTTACTTGCTTACTTTCCCAAAAGCACTTATTATTAATTTTTGATTGAGAGAATATGCTTTTGAATTTGAAAATCCGAAGAAATTCTACTTTAGAGGTAAATGGGAAATTCGTGGGTAATTCTATCAACATATCATTGCTAACAAATAACATGTACATGTACTGGCACCATGAGAATTTTGTGAGAATTAATCACATCACGATTCTAAGTCACCTTGAAATATATAGAGCTATGTTAAAAGGAAAAGAAGGCTAATAACATGTTATGTCTATACTAAAATGTTTGCTCCTATGATAATGAATGCCAGTATTTTCTGACAGCTCTTCCGGAAATTCTTGTTTTGTTCCATCATTTTTGTTCCTTTGATATTCAGCTATATATAACTCACACTATTTTCTAACCCATCAGCAAAAATATTCAAATACAAACAGTAGAAATGTTAATGCAAGCAGTGAAGGTTTGTTTTCTTCTCAAAATTCTGTGATTTAATATACAGTTTACAATATGTGGTTATAATTCTTTCTCTCATACAAGCTTTCAAAAATAAAAAGGTATATTTTCCTTTGATCTGAAAAAGGAAAAGTAGGAAAGAATTTATCTTCTTCAACAGACTCTTTTTTTTTTCCTTAGAGAAATTAACATAGCTATGGATTTGCTTCACTTGAATAACCTGCTTTTAATGCACAAAATCAGACATGGAAGGTATTAGGCACTTATATTTAGTGAGGGGAAGGGTTTAAGATATCTCAGATTTTCCTGAAAGGAAATACTGAGGCATATTTGTTATTGCTGTAGATGGATGTGTATACTAAATTTTTAGCTACATTTACTTCCACAGCTTAATATCATATATTTATAGTATTTAGTTACAGGTTTGACAGTAAAATAATAAAAATATAAAATAAAAATTTTTAAAAACCTGATTTAAAGATGGCAAACAGACTGGGAAAATTCATATTAAAATTACTTCTCTGGCTGTTACATAAGGTTGTGTTGGAAATTGCCTTTTGTTCTCTCTGTAAATAATTTCTAATTCTTTAACCAGAATATGTTGTTTGTTAAATTCCTTCTTACTTTCCTAGGATTTAGTTGAGGATTTAAGATTCACAGCTGGAAGAATATAATCATGCTATTTTGGACACAAGAATTCTATGGTTATAACTCCACAGGGTTTACTAATAGAGTGAAATTCACCATATAAGCTCTGATTATATATCTGGTTGATTATTAGTAAAATCTTTGAAGATAAGATTCTAAAATTTTATAAACGTAAGTATTATAGTATCTTCATTGAGGGTTACAGATAAACAGAATTTGGAGAAATCTGAAAAGACTGCTTGTCCCAAAGTGGAGTCCATACTAGCTTGCCACTTGTTTGAACTTATTGTCTATTACTTTGTCTTGTGACCAACTGTACATCTAATATTGAGGTGTATGTACTCTAGTATTTACCCCATATTGGATAATAGGGTAAGAAGCATGTGGGTAAATTTGATACATCCTCCTAAAGTATCAATATTAATAACAGACTGAAGAGGGTATACATCTACAGTAAAGTTAGGGTTGGCAGATTTAGTAAATAAAATATAGGACTCAGTTAAATTTAAATTTCAGGTAAATAATTTTTTTAGATATAAGTATGTTCTTTGCAATATTTGGGGCATACTTATAGTAAAAAATTGTCATTTATCTGAAATTCAACTTTAACTGAACAACTCCTAAAGTATTAACAGAAACAAAATACATTAAGATGTAAACATTTTATATATTTTATAAATAGAACAAGACAATTTGATAGTATTTTCTTTTAGAGTAACATTATATTCTCAGAACTACCACTATTTCCTCCACCTAGGCTAATTATTTAATTTTACTTTTTTTATGGTAGTAAGAACACTAAACATGAGATCTACCCTTTTAACAAAATTTAAGTGCACAGTACATTATAATTATATTATGTATATTATGTTGTGTAGTAGATCTCTAGAACTTGTTCATTTGTGTAACTGAAACTTCATTAAACAGCGAACCCTACTTTCTCTCCTCTTAGTTAGCCTCAGTCATTTTACTTTCTGCTTTATGAAATTGACTATTTCAGCCACCTCATATGATTGGAGTCATGTAATATTTGTCTTTTTGTGATTGGCTTATTTTTTTCATCAGGGTATCTCTAGGTTCATATTGTCAAAAATGACAGAGTATTCTTTTATTCAAGCTGAATAATATTCCACTGTATATAAATGTATATAACACATTTTATTTATCTCTTCATCCACTGATGGACATTTAAGTTATTTCCATGTCTTAGCTGTTGTGAATAATACTCCAGTGAACATGGAAGTGCAGATACCTCTTTGCAATTCTGATTTCAATTCTTTGGTATATGTATCCAGAAACGGGATTAATGTATCATATGGTAATTCTGTTTTTTATTTTTAAAATATCCTCTGTACTGTTTTCCGTAGCGGCTATACCATTTTACCTTTCTACCAACACTATAAAAGAATTCCAATTTCTCCATATTCTTACCAACACTTTTATGGATATATAACATTTTTATAATAGCCATCCTAAAAGGTGTGAATTGATGTTTCATTGTGGCTTTGATTTACATTCCTTGATGTAATATACATATACAAAACCTTTTGATTTTCTTCGGAGAAAAGTCTATTCAAGTCCTTGGCTTATTTTTAATTAGATTATGATTTTACTATTGAATTGTATGAATTATATTTTGAGTATTAATCTCTTTTCAAATATATGTTTTGCAAATAATTTCTCCCATTTTCTAGATTGCCTTTTCACTCTGTTGGTTGTTTCTTTTGCTGTGCAGAAGCTCTTTAGTTGCAATCCCATTTGTCTAATTTTCTCTGGTTGCTTATATGTTGGTGTTCTATCCAAGAAATCACTGCCGTGACAATGTCATGAAGCTTTTCTACTACCATTTTCTTCTAGGTGTTTTACAGTTCTGGATCTCACTTTAACTTAACTCATATGAATTTATTTTTGTGAATGGTGTAGGATAGGTGTTCAGTTTCAGTCTTTTGCGTGTTGCTACCCACTTTTCCCAGCTCCATTTATCGAAGAGATTATCCTTCCCCATTGTGTATTCTTGGCACCAGTGTTAAAGATCAGGTAATCATTATATGGGTGGGTTTATTTCTGGGCTCCGTTCTGTTCCATTGGTCTATATATCTGTTTTTCTTTTTTAAATGCCAGTGCCATTCTGTTTTAATTACTATAGCTTTGTAAAATTAGGAAATGTGATATCTCAAGCTCTGTTCTTTCTCGATTGCTGCAAAAGCTTCCCACCTCTTTTCCTTTGTTCCTGGCTGACCAGCATCAAGACAGTGCTGATTCTTTCAGTCCTCTATCTTAGATAAGATAGAAGCCATTCCCTTAGAAAGCCCACTGAAGGGCAGGGGACTGTGACCATTTACCCTCTATCCACGTGAGGAGGAAGTTACAGCTCAGGGTGCTTTCTGTCCATACTGAGCTTTGTCACCTAGAGGGAGGGGCTCATGTGGGTAAAGTGAAATTGTTCTTGTCTGTTTCAGGGCAGCTTTTCTTGGTTTTATGCCCATTTAGTTACTGAAACTTCTTAACTGGACTCTGAACCTCTCATAAAGATATTTTAGTCCTTATATCATTGTTAAGTAGTGTTTCTGTGTAAGAATAAGGGATGAAACTTCCTATTCTATTATCTTGCTGATGTCACTTCCCCCAGAACTGCTACCATTGACTGTTCATTCTTCTTGAGGAGTTATTTTGGTGAATATTTTTGAGAAGCATTTCCATAAATACAAAATCATTAATGCACGGGTTTAAAAACATGACTGCTAATTTTTTGACACTTCTCTATGGAAATGGAGAATTAATATCTTCTTTCCTTGAAATTGGGCAAGTCTATCAGTGTTTGGAGTAATTAAATATAGTGGAAATAAAACTAAGGCCAAAGTGATCATTTAGCTTCTCCCTTGGGTTCAAAAGAACATTTTCTGTTTAGCTCTGGGATACCATGTCAGAAGCCTCACCATCCTGAGGTTAGAATATTGTGAGAAGCTCAGGTTTCTTCGGAGGCCTTACATAGACATTTTGAAAAACAATTCAAATACACCTAACTTTGTAGTCATCCCAGTCTAGGTGCCAGTCTTGTGAGTGAAGAACCTCACAGATGATTCCAATCCCCCATCATTCAAGCAAACTCCAGCAGTTTAAGTCTTTCCAGCAAAGTTCCCAAACATTGTGAAGCAGACACAAGGCTTTCTTGCCATGTCCTATCTGAGTTTCTTACCAACTTTTGTAGCAGATTATAACAGCAATTGATAACTGGAAAGGTAGTATATAACTGAAAAGTTTAAAGTGTTAACTGTTGCTAAGATAATAACATAATATTTTAAAAATATTTTTATATTTTCAGAGGGGATCCCTGGGTGGCTTAGCAGTTTGGTGCCCGCCTTCGGGCCAAGGCGTGATCCTGGAGTCCCCAGGATCGAGTCCCACGTTGGGCTCCCTGCATGGAGCCTGCTTCTCCCTCTGCCTGTTCTCTGCCTCCCTCTCTCTCTATGTCTCTCATGAATAAATAAATAAAAATTAAAAAATAAAAATATATTTTCAGAACTGGGAGCAGAAAGATGGCTTAGAGTAATTTAGGTTGAGCATTTAAAATTTAATATGCCTGTCAAAATCACCTGACGATCTTGTAAAAATACAACTTTTGATTTAGTAATTCAGTGGTGAGAAAGAAGTAATACCTTTCTAACAAATTGCTACGTAATGCTGATGCTGCTGGTCCAAGGCCCAGCTTCTGAATTGCTACTCTACTTTCCTCATTTTTAATTTGAGAAAATTTGAGATTTAAAGTGATTAAATAGCTGCCTAAAATTGGCAACAAATGGTGGTAAGCCAGGTTGTATTCCTTAGCAAAGCCTGTGGTTGTGGATTATCAAGAGAGAATTATAAATGGAGAAGAGCATTCTTTGGGATAACTAATATCAGTCACTATGTTAAGTACTTTTATATAATTTATCTCCCTTATATCAACTATATCAGTCGCTATGTTAAGTACTTTTGTGTAGGTTATCTCACTTTTTTTTTCCTCTATAGTACTTTAAAACAGATAATTTTATGCTCAAATTAGAGAAGAGAAAGTTAAAGTCTAGAGAGTTCAAATGATCTATTGGAGCAGGTTGATGAAGTAAGGCTTGAATCCAGAGCTTTGGGCATTAAGGCTTTGATTGTAACTATGGCATAAAGTTTTCATGGGCATTGGAGAATGGGTGGTCATGCTAAAAATGAAATGAAAAAGGAAAAGAAGCATCTCATAGACAACAGTGGGATGAAGGAAAATAAAATTTCATGTTTTATAACTCTACCAGAAACTACATCTATTCATACTACTTAGGATTGATCAAAGCACCTATCAAAGCATAGTTTTTTTTTTGCTTTAATCTAGCTATAAATGCTAATATTTATCTAACCATTTATTCATTCAATTAATATTTATTGAATAAGAATACCTTTCACATTCAGTTCCATGTAGATGGATATAAACATGAACAAGAAATCAAAGTTTCCTTCATGATAGTCTTAAAATTAATTGCAATTTTGTGTGATGAATATTAGGATAGGCAGTGTATGGCAATTACCTAGAATATGCTAACTGATCTCACATGGTTGATAGAATACAAGAAGTAGTACAGATAAAAGTGTTTGCTATATAGAAAACCTCAATACATGTTATTTTTCAATTATACCTCCTTCTACTGATGCCTCCAACCAGTCAAATTGCACTTACCTGATTTAGAATAAACTCTAATGTCTTCTCTCAGTGAATTATTGAAAGTAATATGACATGAAAATGTGGTTAAAATAGTATAATTAGACTCTTTTAAAAAGAAAATACTTAACTTTTAAAATTTCAGTATTTAAAACCACCATTGGGAAAGCTAAGTAGTCTCATTATTTTTACTGTAGGGAGAATAGGGACAAATATTCATGTACTTTTTTTTGCCTGCTAAAGTATAATATTCTGCTAATATTTTATCTGCTAAAGTATAATATTCAAAAACTGAAAAACACGATTCTCATATAAATATATAATGAGTATGTGTCAAAGAGTTTATTCAACTAATCAGTGAGGAAACCAGTCAGATATTAAAATTGGTTTAGAGAGCATTTGAAATGCTAATTTTTTATTAGGCAATTAATAAAAAATGTTAGTATAAAATTGCTAGATTAGATACAAAACTAGTTAATTGTTCTACATTGGAGAGAATTTTCTTTTTAAAACCAGATCATTAGATTTATTTCCTCTCTGAATGATAATCTCATAAAAATCTGAGTAATAAGAATTTCACCAGATCTGGATACTTAAATGAATTATCTTTTTTTAAATGAATTATCTTAATATTATTTTCCATTATGTTTATAAACATTTCTAAAAGCTATTTTTGATTGCAAAAAGGGGCAGGTTTCATTCTGTATGGCCTGATTGTCTACATAGATGCAGCAAGATATAGACCTCCTTGAGTTTGTATTATAAATCTAGACCCATATAAATCAATTGAGGAACCACTGAGCCAGAGAATTAACCACTGTCTAGAAAATCTAATATAGTATTGTTTATTTGTGTATTGGTTTCATTTTGAGATGCCTCGAATTTGCTAAAGTTTCTGGTCTGCAAGAAGTGGTCTTCCTAACATCCAAGAGGTCAAGTCTTACTTAGCAAGCCAGATATCCTGAAAGTTTAGCAGACATTGGCCTTATGTGGAAAACCAATTCTTGAACATGATTAAACCAGAAACAGAAACAAAAATACAAAATCATTAGAGAAGAAAAAAATAAAAGAGGAACGGACTCAGAAAGTTAAAGTTCTACTGCCACTTGGGATTCATCCTTGGATAAGAAAATATGTGTCAGGACTGAAGCAGACCATGAGGCATACTTTTTAAGCAACACTGTTTAAATGATTGTCAGATTACTCCCCTTGGGTGTGTTAACAAGACAAACTCTAAAACTATTGAAGTGTAATCTCCCAAAAGTTAAGAACATAACTCCTAAAAATATGTGATGTGTATGTATTAAAATTTTATTCAAGTCATTAATAGGAGATGCATTAAGATTTTCAAAGACCATTAAAGATATGAGGTATTTACATGTAGTTTAATAAAGGAATTTTTGGATAAATTTCTGGGTTAAGTACAAAACTGGCTAATCTCCAACTGGATATTTAGTCTAACCACTGGTGTTACCATTTTTACTACGTTATATGCATCTTGACTGGAAAAAATATGTTGGTTATTATGTAATTTCACAGTCTCTATAATTATTAATAAATAGCCTTAACAGATCTTTTTTTTCTGAAAATCCAGTGAAGTTGAATTTTACTTCTTTTTCCTGCAGATTCATAAAATTCAATATGTCCATATTTTTGGAAAAGCATACAGTGGATAATAACTCCTAAAACTTTCTAGGACACATTTCCTCCCAGCTTACCGTCGCAGTATATTTATCTTTTATCTCATTCCACTTTTTGCTTGATTTTGGTCACAACTGAAATCCATTGTCAATGAAGAACCCCTTTTTTGAGACTGTCTTGAAAATTGGTGGGGCAAAAATCAGATTTCACCAGAAGACTTAAAGTTTTCTTAAATTATTTGTTTAAGAACAAACCATATAATAAAATTTGCATTCATTTTAAAAAGATGTATCAAGTATCTATTTTCCTTTTAAAAAAGAAGGGTATTGGGGTGCCTGGATGGCTCAGTCAGTTAAGCATCTGACTCTTGATTTTGGCTCATGTCATCATTTCAGGGTTGTGAGATCTAGCCCTGAGTCGGGCTCAGCACTGGGCATGGAGCCTGCTTAAGATTTTCTGTCTCCGGCTCCCTGTGCCGCTCTGTCCCTCCCTGTCTAAAAACAAAACAAATACAGGAATAAATACATAAAAATAAGGATATATTTTTAGGTACATAATCATTTATATACTAAGCCTATTAAGAAGCTTCTGAGGAACTTCTGAGAGTTTTTGTGACTTTGTGACTTTGTGGATGTTTATGAGTCTGAATGCCTATAAACTACATAAAACATTCTGAAATTTTTAAAAAGCATCTCTGAAATATCCCATACTGGGCATTTCATCTATGGTTTTCTGGGATATTATAGTGGTCATTTAACCCTCAGCATACCAGGAAAAATATAAATGAATGAATATTGTCACACATTCTTTTGAGAAAATGGAATGGTCCTTGGCCATGATGAAGTTCTTCCCATTGAATGTCTAACTGGAAGTAAATAGCACATTTTCTTTTTGTCCTTAGTTATTCACTGTAAGGTTTACAGATTTTCTTTTTGTCCTTAGATTATATGATTTTGATTTACAGCATTATATGATCAATTTCACTATTATGATTAATGTCAACAGCTGTTTTGAATAATTTTGCATTCATTTTGATTCATATAAGAATTATAAAATGTCTTATTTCAGTTTTTTTTTTCTCTTTGCTATTAAAAGGATAAATTAAGGCAGTCTCTTTTTGGGGCACCTGGGTGGCTCAGTTGGCTAAGCGTCTGTCTTCAGCCTGGATCATGATGTCAGGGTCCTGGGGTTGAGTCTTTCATCAGGCTGTCTGCTCAGGGGGGAGCCTGCTTCTCCCTCTCCTGCTCCCCCTGCTTGCACTCTCGGGGCTCATTCTCCATTAAAAAAAAAAAAAGATTTTTTTTCTAGGGGTGGGTAGAGGCAGAGGGAGAGGTAGATAAGCAGACTAGACTCGCTGCTGAGTGGGGAGACCAACACAGGGCACAGTCTCAGAATCCTGAGATCATGACCTGAGCCAAAATCAAGAGCCAGATGCTTAACTGACTGAGCTATTCAGGCATCCCTACAGGATAAATTGAAACATTCTGAATTCTCAACTTACACAGTGAAATCTAAAGGCAGAATACATTCTTGGAAAGCGATGTAATAATTTTGGCAATACACTAAGAAAGCTGAAGGATGGTCAGTTTCTTATTGTACCATCTTTCTAGGTGATTCCATCATTCTCTTTCATTTTCTTTTTGTTTTAGACTTATTTTAGCATACTTGGGAATAATAAATGAGCAATGGTTAGGTAATTCTTAAGAAAATTAAATAACAATATTTCAGTGTATGAGAAATACAGTTGGCCCTTGGACAGCAGGGAGTTTGGTAGTGCTGACACCCTGTGCAACCAAAAATGTGTGTGTAACTTTTGACTCTCAAAACCTTGGCTTCTAAACCAAACCAAACCAAACCAAACAAAATAAACAAAACACTTGGCTGCTAATAGTCTTCTGTTAACTAGAAGCCTTACTGATAACATAATTAATTAACATGTTTTGTATGTTTATTATATACTATATTCTTTTTTATATACTATATTCTTAAAGCAAGCTAAAAAGAAAATATTAAAATCATGAGGAAGAAAAATGCATTTATAGTACTATACTATATTTATTAAAAAAATAATCTGTGTATAAATGGACCTGCCCAGTGCAAAGCCATGGGTAAACTATATAAGGTCACTAAGATCCAATGTATATGTGTTAGATTTATAAAAAGATTCAGTGAGTGTATATTTTAATTGTGAGATAGGATAAGTTTTATTCAATTAAAAAAATAATAAATTTCTCTTCTTTAGAGGACAGCTAAGAAAAAAATAAAATGTCACAAAAGATCAGCTCTTATGAAGAGTTAGAACTTTTCAAACAAGAAACTCAAAAACTAAAATTGGGTCCAGTGGACCCTGGTGGCCTACCACATGGAGTGAAACTACCTTGCATAGGTAATAGGGTATCAGTCAGAATTAGTTGCATAGTTATGTTAGAAGACAAGAAGCTGACAATCCATATGGTTATAAATCAATGGGAAACAATTTCTTCTACTGGTCACATATAAATAAAATCTCAGTTGTTGTGAATATGATCACACAAAAAAGCAAAAATATTCTTATACTCCCCTAAACTATGTCTAACCAACATTCTTCATGATAAAACTGAAAGTATCAGTGAGATGAGTTTAAGTTGCTAATTTCATGATAAGATAATCATTAGGTTGAACAAATACATACAATTTTACTTGTGTAACTTTTGAAGCACTGTAGGTAACATTTTTTACTTCTCAATTAATCAAAAATAATACAAAAATATTATTAACCATTTTCTGGTATTCTTTGTATCATCAGACTTCCTAAAAATATATTCATTGACATAATCTGATAGGGTATAGTATATAAGGATGAATTAACAAAGTAATCATGTAAAAATAGGTTTTAAAATAAATCTTAATATTTTCTTCAAAAATAGACTTTTTGTATGCATGTAATGTTATGGAATGGCAATCCATTCAAGTATTGTTTATCATATTATGCATCATACTTATTATATTAAATCGTAATCATTTGCTTTTTCCTCTATATCCAGTCATGTCTTTTTTTGATGATGATGATGATGATGATAGAGAGGGAGGGACAGAGGGAGAGAAAGAATCTTAACCAGAATCCTCACCCAGCCTGGAGCCCAAGGTAGGGCTCAATCTCAGGACTGTGAGACCATGACCTGAGTCAAAATCAAGAGTTGGATGCGTAACTGACTGAGCCACCTAGACACCCCAAAATATCCAATCACACTTTGAGCTTTATAAAATCAACTAGTATATCTTGATCTTAAAGCCTGGCACTGAGAGTCATAGTATAGGAGAGACTTAAATACATTTAAAATGTTACAAATAGGATATCTGAAGATTTAGTTAATTAATTTATTCATTACAAAAATATTTGTCAAGTCCCTGCTGTGGTTTGGACACTCTTCCAGACCTAAACTCTAAGAAGTCAATAAATTTTTCTTAGATGAATGGGCATGTAAAATAAAATTTACCTATTGTTTTAATAGGTTAGCTTCTTAGAATGTCAACTTCTCTTTACCTAGGAAAGAATGATAACCCTTGTTTAGATGTGATTACATTCTAGATAAGTGGATGTTAGATAATTATCTCAGTTTGAAGGCCATTTTACTTTATAACCCAAGATTTTTAGAGGAGAATGTTCCATTTTATTAGTCAGGAAATATATTTTTCCTATGTTTTGGTAAGCTATTTACTTGCTACAGTTACTTTAAATAGTTTTTCTACAAGATCTGTTCATTCAGGCCTTTAGGCATAAATAATGCCATAGAAAATTAATAGGTTTTGGCTACATCAACATATACTTTATGTATATTATCATACCTTTTATTATTTTTTATTGAATTTTATTAAGAGCTTATTTGTTCTTTCTACACAGGGATTTACACTTTCACTGTGTAATCTAATGTCTATGGAATCATCTTAAAGATTCAAATTCCACCAAAGATATATGACTGGAGTCCCCGGAGGTCATTCTGCACTTAGGCCAATAAAAATAATTATTTTAGGTGTGCTGACATATCTCTTTCATGATACCTTAAAATGGATATTCTTTAAGATGCTATTTCAATTCAGTAGTATCTTAATGGTATTTCACTTTTCCACTTAAAAGTTGTCTTCTAGGAATAGTTACTATATGATTAGGACTAAAATTACAGAATTGTAAGAAGGAAATATTTACTAAAGAGGGCTATATGACTGTGTCTCAAAGAGATATTAGGATTCTAGATGTATATGTGCATAAAAAGGATAATCTTCCAAAATACTGTTCTTAAAAAATATTTTGCCACACATATTTGAAGAATTCACATTTTTTATATTTCTCAAGTAATACTAGGAGTGCATGTGCTTTTTTTTTATAATTTTAATATTAATGGTAGAGGAGGGAGGGACATATAAATCCTTAACTGATATCTAAAGCCTCATCTCTGATTTAAAACACATTACTGTTTACAGACAGTATTTCAGAATGTCAACATGAATGGAAGTGTCAAATTGATGCTTAATACTAATTTGTTTATTTATGCTTGACTGCACTTAGATGGTAAAAAAGGTAGGTATCAAAAATAAAGATTATTTTGAGACACTGAAGTAGATTTCCCTTTGGTTTCAATGCCATAAATCCCATTAGTGTTAATTGGATATTTACATGTGCATTGAGAGAATAATATACCTCATTATTCTTGAGTAGCAGCTACTGACTTTTAAAGGCCATTTAGAATGTGTGACAGGAAACAAAAGCATTCCACTTTCTGAAAGTTATTGTTGTATAGCAGAACATGAAACAAAAGGCTTCACAAACATTGCACTGCAATAGTTTTAATTTTATAATTTCAACAACAAAACTTTTAAAATTCTCTTTTGTAACTTAGCTGGCTAGTGAATATGTAAAGTACGTCAGCTGGCTTTGTGGTATGTGACCTTGGCTCTGAAGAGCATATGCTATTTACTTTGTTGTTGTTTTAGGTATTTGAAGCATTAGAAATCTATGAAAGAAAGTGATGCCTCTAGTGTTCAAATAAGATTTCATGTTGTTTGAAAGGAAAGGTTAGCATTTCCCCCTACAAGTATAGAAGATACCCTTAGACCTGACAGTATGCATAGTTAAGGCATTGCCACCTACTTCATGGTATCTAACCATCATTTTTATAGGTGATGGGGTTAAGGAGTACATGTGTGATGCGCACAGAGTGATATATAGAAGTGTTGAGTCACTATATTGTACACCTGAAACTAATATATTACACTGTATGTTAACTAACTGGAATTTAACTTAAAAACGTAAAAAAAAAAAATTAAGAATTCTTGAAAGATTACCTTGACGGGATGAGCACTGGGTGTTATTCTGTATGTTGGCAAATTGAACACCAAATAAAAAATAAATTTATTATTAAAAAATAAAAAACTATTTTAAATAGATAACAAAATCAAAAAAAAAGAAAGATTACCTGACATATAAATAAAAAATATGTATTGGCCACTTATATGACAGTCATTATTTTAAGCAGATTTCAAGTGTGAACTTATTAACACTAATCCTGTGAGATCAGAATGATTATCTCTTATCTTATAGGTGACATAATAGAGTTATCAAAAGGTGAATTAACTTACCTAAAAGTTATACACATAGTAAGTGGTAGTGTTGGAATTTGAACCCAGGTCACATGGCTCAACAAATGGAGCTCGATGCAGTTATAATGATTCAAATGAGTTGGCTTTGTTCTAAAATATGAACACACTAGTCAGCAAATTAAAACCTTCTAGCTAATCCAACTAATTTTTTAGAAGTCATTTAGATAAATTATCATTATGCATAGTTCATAGGATTATTTCATCAATCACCTTATAGTTTTGCAAAATATTTTTTCCAACCTCACACTATAATCTCCCTGAAAAGATTTTCCATTGACATTTTCAGAGCTCTTATAAGAGCTAACATATACAGAATGCTTTTCTAAGACAGATGCTATTCTAAGCATTTATTTTTATATATTAAATCCAACAACAACCTTTGAAATATAGTTACTCTCCTCCTTTTATAGATGATGAAACTGAGGCAGAGAAGGGCAAGTAATGTTCAAATGTGAAAAGAATTTGAACACAAGCAACCTAATTCCAGAAAGAAAACATTATTATGATTGAAGAAAACTGGATGTTGGATTCACTGAGCCTGGATTTACATCCAACATCATAGTGCCGTTGAGAGAGAGAGAGAGGGAGAGCATTGTCTATAGATAAGCCAAAAAGAGTCCAGCCAACAAAAAGTTGGTCTGCTTTTAATTATCATCATCCACAGGCTATTAAAAAAAATGTTAGGGATAAAATACTCCTCTCCACTGAGGTGGGATGCCCCCACCACCTCTACGTTTCATTCATAACTGTTAACAGGACCAACCTTTACTAGATATTTGAGCCTGAATTAATAACATGAAAATAGGGCTAGAAATAGGTGGTGCACAGGATTGTTGTAAATGAGAAAACACAAGTTTTCTCAACTTAAGTTTTACAACTTAAATAAGTTGTAATATAGTCACTCCAAAATAATAGGAGTCATTTAATTTGAGGCAAAAATTCTATAACATTTGGCTTCTGAAAAAGTTCCAGTACTTGGCCAGCTGTATCTCCTTCACATTAACTCATTGCCTACACTCAGGGAGCCAAAACAAAAGTTCATACAAAGTCTGTTGAAAAGGTGGGTGGTGCAGACTCTCATTTTACATCTGTCATACATAGGCTTTAGAACATGACCTATAATTTTCAAACCCCAAAATACTGATTGTAGAATTTTGTGGGGTTTTTTAATGTTTTGTGACTCAATTAATTTAAAAATAGAATGAGAAGAAAATATTGAGACCTTAATACCATGTAATAGATATAGCACACCCCTCAAGCTCATTATCTATTTGTTTATTAAGCAAATAGTATCGGAGGCCATATGTCATGCATGCATGCACTAGGTTTTGGGATTATTTATTTGTTTGTTTTTTTTTTAAAGATTTTATTTATTTATTAGAGACAGAGAGAGGCAGAGACACAGGCAGAGGGAGAAGCGGGCTCCATGCAGGGAGCCCGACACAGGACTCGATCCTGGGGCTCCAGGATCACACCCTGGGCTGAAGGTGGCGCTAAACCGCTAGGCCGCTAAGCCACAAGGGCTGCCCTATCTATTTGCTTTCTATGACTGTTGTAACAAATTATAACATATTTAGTGGCTAAAAACAGCAAAATTATTATCTATACTTTTGTAGTTTAGAAGTCTAACATGTTATCACTGTTTTAAAGCCAAGTTGTTGGTCAAGCTGCATTCCTTTTCTGAGGCTCTAAAAGGAAAACCCATTTTCTTGTGATTTCCACCTTCTAAAAGCTAACCATATTCCTTGGCTGATTGCTACCTTGCATCTTCAAACTAGCAATGTTCGGTTTAGTCTTTCTACCATTGAATCATTTTTTTTTTAAGCTTTTATTTATCAATTCATGAGAAACAGCAGAGAGAGAGGCAGAGACACGGGCAGAGAGAGAAGCAGGCTCCATGCAGGGAGCCTGACGTGGGACTCATCCTGGGACTCCAAGATCACGCCCTGGGCTGCAGGTGGCGCTAAACTGCTGAGCCACCCAGGTGTCCCCCATTGAATCATTTTGATACTGATTCTCCCACCCCCTTCTTTCACTTTTTAGGACATTTGTGATTACATGACTTCCACTCCTTGTTATTCTAGAACAATTTCCCTATTTTAAGGTGAGCTGATTTCTCTTTGCAATTTTAATTCCCCTTTACCATGTAACATACTAGCAGGTTCCAGGGATTAACACGTGGACATCTTTTGAGCCATTATTCTGCCTACTGCATCATCTCTGTTCACACATTACTTAAAGCTTGTAGAAGAGAGATGCTGATTACCTGAGTAAGCAAATAAATACATATTTCAGAAACTATGATGCAAGCTATGAATATTTTATGGTGTTATGAGTGTTTAAATCATGGAGAGCTGATGTAGATCGGGGAATTTTTCCTTAGTTGGTTATGTTTGTCTTGACATTTAGAGGAAAAGTGTAGTTCAATTAGTGAAGGAATCAAGGGAGAATTTTCTGAAAGAACCACATCCAAGGGTTTATAAGTAGGGGTAAGTAAGAGACTTGGAGGAATAAAATAAAAGGCAGTGTGCCTGGAGCAAAATAATTCTTATAATTCAACTTTAACCAATGAACTGTAAAATTCTACTGACTGAAATTTTAAGAATAAAACAAGGAAGAAAATTTGGGTTCTTCATTTTCTTCTAACCCCAGGAATGACTCCTGCCCTTCTTAAATTATGTCTTTGGCTCTAGGTATTATAAAAAAATTTGCTCAAATGTGTACAGTGTGCACTGTCGTTTTGTTTTCAGTTCTCTGAGATATTTAAAATATTTTAAATCATATGCTGCAAGTAAAATCCTCAGTGGTTCTGTAGAATTTAAGAGTGTTTCAAGTCATTTGTCTCTTACTATGCTTATAATTGCTTAGTGATTTTATCATTTGAGTGTATATATTAATATAATAATTCTACCCATATCAGTGTTAAAGATTTGGTCGTTTTTTTTAACAATCAAAAGAAATAAGAGGAAACACTACATATTAAGAGTATTTCATTCTCTAAGCTCTTTCCAAAGAGGGTGAGATTTGGGGGTAAGATTATTATTTTGATAGTTTCGATTCATTCCTACTTTTATCCACTCAGAAAGTATCTCCCAATCACTGACTTTATCTAAGCACTGCGATAAGTATAGTGTTCTAGTAGTGGATCTAATGGATATAGTTCCCTTTACAATGTACAGAAATCTGTTCTATTGTCTGTTACTTCAGTGAATAGATCAAATAATTGTATCAGTCTGGTCTGATGAAAAAATATTATGGAACATAAATGACAGTATCAGTACAGCCAGATGTGCATGGAATATAAAAAACAATAGATACATGTTATCAATTTATTCTGGAAGGCAGCTGGAAAGGGACCCAAATCCCTAAAATTAAGTTCCTAGCCCCTAGCATGTGGTAGCACTTCTTACAGGTTCTATGTTACCATGTAATTTATTACATTAAAAAATTTGCCTATCACCTGTCTTTTATTTAGAATAACAGCTTTTTAGAGGCAAATACCATAAATTATTTGTCCTTTTCTCTAAGAAATATTGCGGTATATGGAATATAGTACATATTGAGTATCTTAAAATTAAACTGAAATCAAATATCATTTAGAGGAATTAAATCATATTGATGGGCAATTGATATATGAAAACCTGTGCCATTTCCTTTCTACTTCAGCATATAAACCTTGAGAAATAATACATTCATAATTTTAGCATAGTATATAATGGTTTAAGATATTTAAAATTATGCTTCAGTAACCCAAGTGCAAGTAGAGTAAATATGATCCCATGCTATTTCAGCAATAAAAATAGATCTGCTCAGATAAGTTCAGAATAGAGCTTTTTTAAAAAATCATAAATCTCTTAGCTCAAAGACACAGCTCTCTTATGTTGTGTTAATTTCTATGAACCATGTCATTCATGAATCTATAGCTGAATGAGCTATCTTGTTTCACCATGTGATTCTCATGAATTAAGTTATTACTGATGATATGGGTTGAAATATTTTTTATAAAAATTATAACAAAATTTCTAATTTTCAAATGATTTTAAACAGTGCAATTTAACATTCTTTTCAGAGATAAGGCTGCTTTGGGACGCCTGGGTGGCTAAGTGTTGAGCCTTAGGCTCAGGGCATGAACATGAGGTCCTCGGATTGAGTCCTCCAGCATTGGGCTCCCTGGAGAGAGCCTGTTTCTTCCTCTGCTTATGTCTCTGCCTCTCTGTGTGTCTCTCATGAGTAAATAAATACAATCTTAAAAAAAGAAGAAAAAAAAAAAAAAAGGTAAGGCTGCTTTATTCCGGTAAACCTGAAAAATAAAATTGATTACAATGAAGAGAATATAAAGGCTTCTACAAGGCGGTGTATGTTTGATAAAATATATTAGGTGTATTAACTGTCCAATAAATGAGAATAAGATGAATATTTTATTTTTGTGCCAAAGTTTGGCTTATAAGAGGAAAGAAAAATAAAATTATACTTACAGGTAATTTAGTAATCGTATATATTCACGGTGTTAGTTGCAAATGTCACTGCCATAACACAATTAAAGGAACTTAGAGAGGTCTGATACACCTATTTCTGAATTTCACTCATTGGTTGAGTAACTCTACTAAATTAACACAAGTTCTTTGATTCTCAGATTCTGTATCAGAAAGGTGGGATAATAGTACAACAGAATTGTTGTGGAAATCAAATGAGATTATATATGTGAAGTGATCAATAGAGAATTCTTACTATTTGGTAGTTGATATGCTTATAATTAAGTAGTTGTTATCTGACCATACATTCTTGCTAATATATTTCTATTACTGTATTATCTCCTTAATAGTAGATGTTAAGAAAGCCAAACTAATGAAGAGGGATAGAAAAAGTAATGTAGGGTAGATTTCTAACCTTGATATTTTTAAAGCTTTGGCTGTGACATGATATTGACCTCAAGTCATGTGTTCAGAGCTTTTCTGGGTTTGATGTTTCCTGACCTTCTCTGACATTCTTCTGACCCTCCCAGCAGTTTTTCTCCAGCACTCTTCAACATTTCCTCAGCTTCCTGGCTGTGCTTCAACACTCTTGGAAATTTTCCCAGATGATTCATGAAAAAGCATGTAGAGTAAGAACCTCAGGGTCACAGACTTAGAGGAGGGGATTCTGAAGGGCAAAATAAGACTATCCAATACAAAATTTGTTCATGATAACAGAGAAGTTTTAACTAAAAGAAAATATTACTGTATGGAATAGAATAAATATGAGGATTTTATAGAGTCAAATAAATCATCTAAAGATAAGAAAATTGAAAAAATAAAGATAAGAAAACTGAAACCTGAGTAGGAGTGATTTTTGCAGTGGAGTTTCTATTTTAACTGATTTTTTTCAGGTTGCATAGTTCATGTAAGATCTCTCTCATACACCTGTATGAAGAAAAGTTGGTATGTCCAAAACAAACAGAATCTTTGTACTTTCCATTAGAATTCGATAAAATAGCTTTAAATGAATAAGGCCCAAAGATCACAGTTTTAAATTCAAGCTTTACTATAAGAATATATTTATCATAGTAAATGTTAATAGAGATAATTTTCAAAATAAGTATTTTAAAACAAAACTTTTCATGGGAAGCAATGTGGCTCGTAAGATAAAAGAGCTTTAAAATGGACTGAAATGGTAACTCACTGTGATTAGGCAATAACTGTAAGTACATAACACTTGTGTGTCTCAGCTACTACTAATGGCCCTCTTTTTGGTGGTACCATTTATGTTGGACAGTGTGTTTTTCCCTTCATGATTTGGAAAGCTATCGTGATTCTTGTTTGTCAGTATGTGCCAGATATACTAAAAAAAGTTCAGAAGTAGAAATTCAGAAGTAGAAAATAATGATACATTTTAAAACTCAATAAAGTTTAGTCAAACTAACATACTTGGGGAACCTCAGCTCCTGTTTTCTTTCCCTTAACTTAAAACCTATCCACTGACAGCGGATATCCTCTTGCTTCAAGTTGCAAGGCCCCTGGAATCTGAAGGCTACTATGCCAGCATTTATTTACCCAAAGGCATGGGCAACACTGCAGAAACTGACAAGATCAGTTCGTAAGGTCTAGTTTTATTGAGAGTTCACATAGTTACGGACCTCTGATGTATTGGCACCAGAAAGCCTGCCCCGTGTTCCCAAGTCCTATTTCTGATGAGGCAGAATGACACTCCTACCTTATTAGTCCAGAAACATTCTTTTTCTCTTTTTCCTCCCTCTCCATTACTTAATTCTCTGGACTTAGCTTTTGTGAAAATTTGGAAGAGTCCATGATTCCTTATTATCAAGCGACTCTGATTTTCCAGCCTTCAAAACAAACAACCACGTTAGTAAAAGATTTGCAAATGACTTAGCTATTGAAAAGCAGTTAGCTATAATAGAAAGTGGAAGCATGCATATATCTCAGAGGCCTTTTAAGGTTAAGCATTTGATCTCTGAGGAATTGTTTTTTCTTTCTTTGTCCTTGCAAGATATCATCCTGACCCTAAATTCACCCATTTAACAATACTGTATTTAGAGCTGCTTTTATAAGCAAGATACTATGTTAAGTGAAGGATATACCATGGTGGTCAAAAAACTTGGTTGTTATTGTCATGAAAATCACTGAGTAGTGGGAAGGATAGACGGCAAAGAAATATACATATAATGATCATTTATAAGATAAAAGAACAAAAAGATATAATGATTCCACATCAAAACAAGCACTAATACTCTGTCCTCTGAAAGCTAGAAACCTGGGCTGCTAGGAACTCATATATAAAAACCCTGAATCAAATGAACAATTACAATGGATAAGGCAAGAAGGAACACAGTGATGAGTTAGACTTCATTCCTCATGTCAGGAACTGATAGTTTCTGACTAAGAGGATACAAAGCTACCTTTATGGAGAAGATATATTTAAAATGAAACTTTAGGATAAGGGTGATAAAGAAATATGGTAAAGAGCATTGGCTACCAGGCAGAGAGAGTAAACTCCACATCTAACTCTTATTTTATGCCTCTTTGATTCCAGAACTAATCTGGTTTGTTTACATTTTCCATTATCCCTGGTGCTTTGTGGTGACTGCTCCCTCCCCACCTAAAATGTGCCTGGGTAGGAGATAAAAAGAGCAATACCCATTCTTCTATCATTATTTAGTTGAGAGAGATTTTTTTTTAACCCCCAAAGAAATCCTTGACAATTTAAGAAAATATTAGAAATAACCTAAAACTTGGAGGCTAATGAAGTTGGAAAAAATAATGATACATTTTAAAACTCAATAAAGTTTTGTCAAACTAATATACTTGGGGAACCCCAGCTCCTGTTTACTTTCCCTTAACTTAAAACCTATCTGAGGGACTTTTATTCAGACTTTAACCATTTTCCCCCTAACTCTTCCTTTTAGTTCTAATTTTTCAAATGATAGTTGGTACATAGGTGTCAATTTATTATTATTATTATTAAATATGTATGCATATTGTATATACTTTATCCATATTTATCTGATAAATATATGTATGCATTCTGTAAGATTTGCATGTCTGATGAAATAATACTTTTCTTATTAAAATGAAAATAAAGTTTGAGAAAGAAAAGGAGATTGGTAGTTAAATGACTTATTCAAGAAGACTTGAGTTCTGTATTCTTATAGCGTAAGTGTTCTTAGCAGAATTCTATTATATCTCAGGAATAGTCTTATCACAATTGGAAAGTTAGCCACTAAAACTTAATTGTCACTATCAAACTGGAAAGACTATTTCAGCAAGCTGTCAAAAATTAGAATTTATAGCCTTTAGATGCTCTCTATTTTCATTACCAAAATATCCCTGCAGAAGACATTGTATTAATAATAAATACTGGTATATATAAATGTTCATTGGTGTGTATGCATGTGTGCCTACCTTGTCCCTTATATTGAAAGGTAACTTGTCTTAAAACAAAAATGCACATGCAATACTACTATAACTAATAAATCATGTATGAAAAATGTGAAAGATGGCATTATATACCAGTCAGTGCTTCTTTGTATAATTATATATATTTTCTTCAGTTTCTGAAGACCATCTATGACATTTTTGTTTTAAAAGTTCATTCATAATGTAAATGAATAATGCATTTTCCCATGATGGACACCCTGAACACTAATGCCATGTCACTGATGATGGGGCTGTCACAGATGCGAGAAGAGAAATGATAACTAGAGGAGTTATTTTCTAACCCACCAAATGTTGAGATAAAAAAATCTCTATGCATTAACATTGGACAAACACTCTGCCCACTTCTATAATTTATAGGGATCAACTTTCTAGAAAGCTGTGGATGCCTCCCATCTGTTGATTTACTCTCTAGGAAGGAGGAAATTTCAGTTTTGCTATTACTTTTTTGTTTAAGAATAGAAGGAGGAATTTATCCTAAGAGACTAGGAGCAAGTAAAGCTCTATAAAATGTAACCCACTGGGGAATTTCTTAATACAAAGTGCCATTTTAGAATTAAATAAATGTTTTAATAAGAAAGGTTTTTTTGCATGCGTGTGTGTGTGGGGTGGGTATTTTTTACAGAAAGAGAAGAGGGAGGGGAAATGGGAGAGAAAGAGAATCTTAAGTAAGCTTCAGGCTCAGCATGGAGCCCAAGACAGGACTCTATCCCATGAT
The DNA here is from genome assembly GCF_905146905.1 of Nyctereutes procyonoides. NCBI lineage: Eukaryota > Metazoa > Chordata > Mammalia > Carnivora > Canidae > Nyctereutes > Nyctereutes procyonoides. Next base: position 22,947,219 of record NW_026575121.1, read on the forward strand.
CTTGTGATCACGACCTGAGCCAAAGGCAGGTGCTCAACCTCTGAGCCACCCAGGCATCCCAAGAGTTGGATTCTTAACCAACTGAGCCACCCATGCACCTCATGAAGACACATTTTTAAATCCAAGTTTAAAATAAATAAATATAATAAATAAATAAATAAATAAATCCAAGTTTCTTTGACAATTCAGGGCAAAGTCAAATATTTTAAAATATGTATTTGGAAGACACAAGGATATACTGAATAATGCATTTTATTTAATAACTCCTTATTTATATCCTCCCTTTCGATTCTGACAATCTTGCTATACCATGTATGCATTTGTAGTATTATTAACCTGGTTATAGTAAAATAAATCATACGATAATGAGAAATAAACCACAAGTTTTCTAACTTTATTTTGGTTTTATTATCATGATAGTTAAAACCTTTTCTCTGAAATATTTAAATAATGGAAATACAAAGTATGCATTATTTTAAAATGGTTCAGCAGTATCTTATCTAGTTATAATTATCATACTTTCCCTGTATTTTAAGTTTCTCATGTGGCAATCTTTATACTATAGAGATCACTTTATATAGCTCAAAATGTATACCTAACATACATATATATGTTAAATAAATGCATAAGTATTAATGGAATTTGTTTTAGTTTAACTGTTTTACTACTATTTTATCAGTTCTTTTTTTCCCATCAAAAAATAGAGCTCCCTGTAGCCTTTCTGGCCTCAAAAGTATATAAACATATCTCTTTAATCCAGGTCATCAAACTTCCTTTCATCTGGCTAAATTCTAGGGAATATTTTTAATCCATCACAAAGTAATCAAAGTAAACTTCCAGGGATGGGTAGAACAAAGTGTGGAGTCCTATATTTGAATATATTACAGTATGATACATGAAATTTTAATGGCTGAGTTTCTGATTGGTATGGGAGTGTCTTAAATGTAATAAAATGCTGCTATGTACACTCACTGCCATAAAAATATATAGCACAAGCCTTCTTGAAGAAATCACTTGTGAATGCATTTTTTTGCCCCAAAATATTCATTGTTCTAAATTTAATACCACACACACAATGCAACCAATTTGTATGATGAGTTCTTTAGAAAAGGTAGATATTGAAGACATTGTAAATCCTTTTCACTTGTGAGACCATGGAGAAATGAATTCCTACTCTTTTTACCACCCAACCATGTATTCCTTATCTGTGTTTTTCCCATTCTTGCTACTAATCTTTCCCAAGGCCCATATTCAAATAGGTACACACTTACAGGAGAAAGGAATCAAAAGAACGTGTATATACATCCTTTGGAACTGAAAGCACATCTGGAACAATGCTCCTCAGCTTTTAAAAGCTCTTTATTTGTATTCTTGTTGAAGTATGGCATGAGATAATAAAAATAGTGATAATTTATCTTTTTTCATAGTTTTTGAAGAACATTTGTGGCTTGTCATAATTTGATCATAGGCATGAGTATGAGTCCATTAAAAATACAGATACTCTGTCGGAAAGTTTGTGAGTTGGAATTACAACTTTCTACTTACTGATCTTGAGCAGGTTGTTTCTTAATTGTAGTGTTTTAACTAATAAAAATGAGATGTGAGAAAGGGATAATATATTCATTATAGATGTATCCATTATCTATTGATACAATAATATTGGGTAACAAACTACCCAAAAACTCTGTAACTTAACACAATAATCTTTTGTTATTACTTCGGAGTCTGTTTGCTCATCTGGATGGTGCTGCTGATCTGGACTGAGATTGGCTCATAGTGTCTGCATTCACTAGTATATCTGTAGCCAAGTGTGTAGGTCATTTGGACACTGGCTGGTCTAGGACACCCTCACCTGGAATTCTTCATCTCTGCATCACATTATCTTCCAACCTGGATTAGCCTTTCTTCTTCCTCCCTTTTATAATCCTCTGAGTGAATAAAAGTACTCAAAGGCCTGGGCTTGAATCTAGCATACTATTATATCTGTGATTTCTGTTGGCAAGAACAAATCACCAGGTTCATCGGGATTCAAGGAGTGGGGCACAGATGTTGTCCTGTAAAGAATGAGCAGAGAGTCCCATTGGGAGAGAGAAGTGGAGAATTAGGGTAATTTTTGCAATAAATCTACTGTTATATGGTTTTTGTACATTTTAAGTAAGATAATGTATAATATACATAGTTTGTTGCAATGCTGCAGTCTCCCAATCACTATCCCTTACTTTATAGGAGAGGAGACCGATATAGAGAGTATAATGGGCTTATTGAAGGTGACCTAATAATAAAAATCCAGTTTGGCTCCAGAACCTAGACCTCCTGCTTTCTAGGTACCTGCAGAGCAGTTTGTTCTTATAGAGTGCTGTAAATGATATTTTGAAATAAAGCAGGTGGAACTTGATTATTCTATAGTTTTGCCTATAGTATTCCTTACAGTTAACACCATGTATTGGTGATAATTTTGTTCATTCTAATCTTGTGTAATTTAAGAAGCAAATTTTTATTTTATTACTAACTTTTAGTGCCACCCAATCTGTTGTTATTAGCAAGGTGATCTTTAACTTGAAAGAGAGTCCAGGGAATACTCTTTCAATTTTTGTATGCTTCTGGCTGGAAAATAAAAAACACATCAAACATATTTAAGAAGGTGTCCATTTAAATACTGATATAAATATAAGTCATAATTCATTTTTATTTAGGTTTATACTATTTTCAATTCTTAGATTTCACTTTTTATTTGCTGTATAATTTTAAAGGCGTCAGAAAGAAACATCTCAAATGATTAACGGTATTGGAAAATCTCTAATTGTCATTTGGAGGAACCACTGGTCAATACTATGCTAGATTCTGCTTTTAACCGTGATAAATCTTCCACTTGCACCAGATAAAAATGAAGCAACCCATGCCAGGGCTAGTATTAATTATATAATAGCCAAGGAAAACAATGCTATTCCTCAATCACTTTATCGTATAAAATATAATTTTATTTGTACCATAATGTTATGCACAATTATAATTATTTCATAATTGTTAGTTCATAATTTTAGTTCTAATGATAGAGATACATGTTATTTAAGTGTATCTTGTATAAAGTTTTTAACGTATTTGTAATTCATTTTGGCATATTTTATTTATTGTATTCTAAAGTTACTTTGTACTTTACATATCGTCTTACTTTTGGTTTTTGTAAGAGAAAGTCCCTAGGTTTCATTTTGTACTGAAAAAGTAGGGGCACCTGGGTGACCCAGTCAGTTAAGTGTCTGCCCTCAGCTCAGGTCATAATCCTGGGGTCCTGGATTGAGCCCCAGGTGGGGCTCCCTGCTCAGTGAGGAGTCTGCTTGTACTTCTCCCTCTGTATCACCTCACCCTGCTTGTTCTCTCTTTCTCCCTCTCCTCTCTCTCTTTCAAATAAATAAATAAAATATATTTTTTAAAAAAGTAAAAACGTGCTTCCATTTGTTTCCTTTCTGTATTAGTCTTATCCTTTTATGAAAATTGAATTTGGAGGCACCTCGGTGGCTCAGTAGGTTGTGTGTGACTCTTGTTTTCTCTCAGATCATGATTTTAGGGTTGTGAGATCAAGCTCCATATCAGACTCCACGCTCAGCATGGAGTCTGCTTAAGACTCTCTCCTTCCCCTTTTACCTCTCCTCCCTCCCCCAAAATAAATCTTAATGAAAAAGAAAAAAGAAAATTGAATTTCAAATAGATCTAGATATGAAGGCATTTGAATTTTGATGGGGTTAATCCCTCAGCACCTCTTCATCTTTCTGCTCTAATTGTCTGTTTCTACTCTGACAATCCTAGCACCTGTTTTACTGTATTACTGTATTATTTTAATAAGACTACTTACCTTAATAAGAACATAAGAGGAAACAATGATAAACATTCTGTATTTCAGGTTAATTTCATAAGGTAAAAAGAGATGACACCTCATTTGCTTTTCCCACTCATTTAATCAGTATCTCAAGGGAAGGGGCTTCTGGATCTCTGTAGGGTCTGTTTTTTAACAAGTGTCCTAAAGAATTCTTAAGACTAGGAAATATTTATACTGGATAATTGATATGGTGATCTAGATGTCACTGGATGTGAATCAGGATCTAAACTTAGTTCATTGTGAATTGTCTGTCAATAAATTGACTAATCATACCAGACCTCATATTCTTGTCCTATAAAATAATCAAAAAAACAAAATATCATCCAGGCTTATTACCTTTCACTCAACTAATTTTGGGATCAAAGGAAGTACATTTGGAAACTTCTAAAAAACATTTATATAAACATAAAATATCAGATTTTCTATGCTCATGATTGCTGTTGATACCTACTCTTTGGAGTATAGCCATTTATTTTTCTCAACCCTCATTCGAATTGGTTGATAGCTATATCTTTCTACTGTTCTGTTTTGTTTTGAAATTCAAGTATGTGATTTAATCATCATAAGAATTAATTTTGCGCAAGTTGGACACAGAAAATGTAAAATGTTAACCAGTATCAGGAATTGTATGCTTTCTGAATAAATGTATTTCAAGCTCTTCTTTAAGTTAGAAGCTTTGACCTAAATATAATGAGGATAAAGGTGATTTTCTACATTTATATGTCATGTAGCACTGTCAAATAAATATTTATTTTTCTTGATATAACGTAACTTTCAGCATCATTTTTCTTCCTGCTGAAATATTACCAATTTAATAAAACATGAGCTCTAGAGACGGTTTTTGCTTTCATTTCTCTGTATGGATTTCAGAACTCTCTGTTCAGTCTCCTAAAGCATACCCCACACTGATTTCTAGTTAGTGTATTTATGCATTCTGGTACTTTGAATTCTGACACAAACCAAATTCCTGAATAAGTTAGAATATCAGGAAGATAGTACTTGAGTTTGAGTTCACTAGGTAAACTTTCATCTTCATCAGGAAAACAGTATGAGGGCAGTTATAAATAAGGTCCTTTCCTAATGAATAATAGAAAAAAATTAAGGAAACTCCATAACAGAATTAAGTTTGGCATGAAAAAGTGAGAAAAAAATTGAATGTTGTATTCACATTTTAATCAAATTAAGTACATCTAAACTATTCGTATTGTATTCTCAAAGATGAGTAAATAAATAATGGTTTATGCTACTTGTCAAATAACTAATCCATTCTGGAACAGACGGATGTTTTTATTTCTCCAAAATTTAATCTTAATTTTGGTAATAGAAGTCTGTATATCAGAACTTCTCTATACTTCTTTAATATGCCCTCTCTACCCTCCCCTAGTAAAAGGAGTAGATACCATGTCTCTGCATGTGTGCGCTCCTCTTGGAGGAGGTGAAGTACAAGGAATATTGAGGAGGACCCCTACCCTTTCCTTGGATCTCTGGGAAGCAATAAGTGTACTGACAGAGGACAAAGTAATCATTGTCTTTATCTGTAGCTAATCATGGCAGCAAGGAAAAAGGAGGACAAAGCATAAATGTGCAAAGTAGACATTTCTAAAGGAGAGAAGGAAACAATCAGGAGGAAAGTCATATATCCTAGGTGTAACCATGCTTCAACGAGGGGTGGGCTCTGGGCACTTGTGCCTCAAAAGAGGGGATAATGTTCTAAATTTCCTAGGATCTCTGAAACTGTCCTCATGGGGGATCTCTTTGTGGGGAAAAAATGTTGAATGATTATGGTAATACTTGAAATTACAAGGTAAATCAATTCCTTAAACTGAAATTAGGGCCTTTGCTGGTACTAGACTTGAGGGTCTGGTGTGAAAGTGTGAATGTATATGTGATTGCTGTTTGTTTTTCAGAAGGATCAGTAAATTGAATCTTTGCTAAACTATTCTAATTGGGATTAAGGCCCCAACTTTGTTGCAGAAGGCTTAGAAATACAGAGTTATCCGGCACAAGGTTTCCAACTCCAGTGACACCGAAGTTTTATGTGTAGAGTCTCTGATATATCCATGAAAATGGAGTTTGTACAAAAGTAAAAATTCAGTATTTCATGCTGAAATTGCTAAGGAAGTGAGCCCACCCAATACTAGTCATCATTAGCTGCAGAGTTGTTCTGTTTTCCATGGCAGTATGATGTTATGATGTTGTGTATGTGTGGGGTGTGTGTGGGGCGGGGGTGGGGGTGGGGGGCGTGCTTAGGGAAGTGGAAAGATCTGTAAAACCATTTCAGGATGGCTTCTTAATAGCCCGTTGTTTTCCTGTAAGAACAGAATAGAGATCCCTCTTTCATAACCTTGTATATATATGTATATACATATACATATATATATATTTTTTTGCTTGATTTTGAGAGAATTTGTGTGTATAAAGATAGAAGAACCACATGAAAAAAAGCTCATCCATCAACAGTTTTTGCAGCTTTATAAACAATGAAAACTTAATGTGAGTACTCCGTTGTTGTCACTTGCATTTCCTCAATCTTTGGACATTAAATTATTTGATGTGTTTTTAAAGTAATTATAAGCACAAAAGTGTCTACAGTTGATTATGACAAATGCCTGTCAAGCTGTGAACTATCTAGAGAAGTGTTCAAATCTATTAAGAACTCTAATGATCTTTTCTATAATTTATTTTACTCTAGGCAGAGGCTGATGCAGCAGAATTAAATTTAAGATTACTCAGTGATATAGATTATCCCAGGAGCTAACACTAACAAAAGTCAAAGAAAAAGAAAAAAAGAATTGTTTAAAAAGGATACTACATTTATATTTAAATAACAAAACTAGAAAAAAACTTTTTAAAAATATATATTAATCCCTTTCAATTCTTTCAAAGAATCAGAGTGATTAATCACTGTTAGGCACTATGTTGAGTACTGGAGACTCGGTGAAGAATCAGCCACTTACTCTGCCCTCAGGAGCTTTAAAATTTGGTTATTCTGAAGACTGAGAAGTATAGAATCAAATATAATATAAAAGTGTGATTAGGGTAAGAAGACATGGGAAGGGCAACTAAACAAATCTTAATTGACAGAGTTCCCAGAGGAAGGATTATTTAAATACATGGATGGTATAGAGTTGGTCTGTACAGGACAGGGAGGAGAGCAGAAGAAAAGGCTATTTCCAGTTGAAACTGTAACATATACAAATGACAGCAGAATCAGAGTCTTATGAAATCAATAAACTGAAAATCATTCTGTAAGGTACAACATAAGAGTGTAAAGTAAACGTGTCAAAAATTGGGATGTGAGAGTGTAACAGTATCTTAGGAGATGGAATTAAGTTTAGGAGCTTTGGGAGCCAGTGAACATTTTTAATTAGAAGAGTGATGTGATCAGATATGTATTTATTTATTTATTTGAGAGAGAAAGAGAGAGACTACAAGTGGGGAGAGGGTTAGAGGGAGAAGCAGACTCCCTGAGCAGAGAACCCAATGTGGGGTTCTGTACCTAGACTCTGGGATCATGACTTGAGCTGAAGGCGGACGCTTAACCAACCGAGCCACCCAGATTCCCCAATTAGATGAGTATTTAAATTACAAAAAAGAAAAAAGTCTCTTGCTATTATGAGGAACACTGAAATGAAGGAAGCCTGGATAAAGGAAGACCAGATTTAGCAGAGAGATAATTGAGACAAATTCAAGGATAGCACTTGGCAGTTCCCACTTGGACAACTGAGTGTTTAATGGTTCAAATCACCAAAATCAGAGACCTAGGGAGAGAAAATTTCTTTGTGTGAGGAGAGGGAGTTTAGTTTCAAACATTATGAATTTGAGAATTCCTATAGGATAGGCTTATGGGAAAGATTTGGAAGACATTAGTGTGGAAAAAGAGTTAGGTCAACCCAGAGATTAAGAGGACTGACCACTTGTCAGCCATACTCTATGACAGTTGATATAAGATGTGGAAAAGCAAAGTGTCAACACTTAACCAGTTTCCCTCCAGATTACTGGCAGAAACAAACAGGGAGCAACTAGGGATTCTCTCAAACTTCTTTTTTGCTGTTTCTAAATCTTCTGATTGAAATTACTCAGGTTAATTATTGCTTTTTATTTATTTCATACTTAGAATGCTAGTTTAATTGTGTCTGACCTAAGTGATCTAGGGAGTTTTCTGTTTTATATTTATTATGTATAGCAGCCTATATAAGTGTCTTACCCACATGATATCCGTTCCCTATTCTTTTTATTACCTTGTGTTTGTGGATCATGTGGCTTCAGAGTGCCTTTGCTTTCAACAGCCAGCACCTGCAGCTCCTGACGCTTGCTTCCTCACAAGCCCAGAATGCCAGAAGTACCTAGAATTTTGCATCCTTCTTGGGTGGCCTCCAGCCAAGGACTGGCAGATGTGGGACCAAGAAAGCTCCAGATTTCTTGGCATAGGTTAGGACAATTCTGAGGCATCGCTTACACCATCTTGAGGATTGGCTAATCTCACACCCTTGGTTGGCTTGCTCCCCACTGTTCTGCTCTTTCAACTTTTTGCTGTTTCCTGAAAGGATTTCTATAATAAATCACTTCCTTACAAATCCCCATCTTAGGCTTGACTTCTGGGAATTTATCCTAAGACATATTATTTTCACGTTTGCATTATCAGTCCCCATGTTCTTCTCCATGCTGGTTCACAAAGACCTATGAAATATCTGTGATTCCTTCTCAACATATAAATCTGAAACAAGATACTTTATGGTTCCCAACATAGTCTTATTTCTTATTTTTGGGTTATATTATAGCATAAGCATTTTAAGTTTTGAATGCATAATAGAGGTAAATGTTCTATATGTGTCTGTGTGTGTGTATGTTTATGTGTGTGTGGAGGAGGAGGAGGAGCAGGAGGAAGATTGAATCTACTTTTATCTGTTAGGGGATTTTCAATTGCAGCTGACAGAAATCAACCTAAAATTAGCTTAAAACAAAAAAGGTAATTTTCACATGCAACTCCTATCTCCAAAAAGTGAGACTGACCTCAAGCATTGCAAAATTGGGGATTCAATGGTATCATGAGAAGGTAATCTTCCTTTTGCATGTTTTGCCTGTTTGCTTCAATTATGTTCATTCTGACAGGTTCTTTCTATGAGGAGACACAATGGCTGCTGGAAGCCTTAAGCCTGCAGTGTCCTCATAAATCTGGTTTGTACAGCTGCTATCAAAAAAATACAATTCTTTATATTCTCTTTGCTGATGACCTAATTTTTTAAATCTTTGTCTCCAGAAGCTTTTAGAGTTTTTTTCTCTTATTCCTGCAGTTCTGCAATTTCACAATGATTTGTCTTGTTATGGGATCTTTTCTTAATTTATTGTGCTGGACTCTGCGGGCTCTTTTAGTCTGGAAACCTCTATTATTCAGGACTAGGATCATTTTCATATTATTATATGGACAGTAACTTTACTTCCATCTGAAATCCAAATTGTTTTAATCAAGCATAGTGGTAGAATTTTCTTATCATTTACATTTTTAATCTAATTTTTTTGCTGTTCTGTTTTCTGGCTATTTCAAGTTTTTTTTTTTAAGATTTATTTATTTATTTATGATAGAGAGAGAGAGAGAGAGGCAGAGACACAGGCAGAGGGAGAAGCAGGCTGCATGCCTGGAGCCCGATGTGGGACTTGATCCTGGGACTCCAGGATCTATTTCAAGTTTATATCTCACATTTACTATTTACTTACTTACCTCACTATTTTTAAATTCTAATGACTTTTTTCTTATTATCGAAAATCTTATTTTCTAGAAAAGTGTTCCTTTTTCTCTTGGATGCACTATCTTTCTAGAATAATTTCTAAACATCCTACTGACTCCTGTATTTTTCTCATTTATTCCAAATTTCATTGTTCCTTTTTGTCTGGTTTTAAATCTCTAGGAACTTTCCTTAAATTTCTAGTGATTCTTGGGTGTCTTGTCATAGTGAGAGTCAAAGAAACTAATAGAAAAGTTCAGTGTATGTGGACAAAATTGTTATTGATGGATGAGCTTTACTCTATGTTGATCAGATATAAGCCTCGCTGTTTCACTGGGAAGTCATGAAGGGTCAGTATCTGTGGGTCTTTGTTCCTCCATTTAGTCTGTTTTCTTTTGTGGAATTCCATAATCATTTGTCTGGATAAAACCCTGTTTATCTCTGTTTTGGAAGACAATGTGAAAAATGGGAAATGAGGCTTCCTCACAAAGGTATTTACTTAATATCACCTAATACTTGTATTTGGTGTCCATGAAATCAAAACCTCTTTTGGTCATCTCTTTCAGAAACCCAACCTTCAACAAATTTCCTTTTTAACAAGTTACCCCAAAGCTTAGTGACTTAAAACAATAATTACCATTTATTATCTCCCAGAGTTTTGGTAAGTCCATGATTCAGGAATAGTTTCTCTGGACAGTTGTGGGTCATCATCTCTCAGTGAACTTATAATCAGATGTCTGCCAGGTTTTAGTCATGTGAAGATTTCATTGGAGCTGGAGAATCTGCTTCCCAAGGTTGTTAACAGACATAGCAGACATGGCTTTTGGTAGAAATCCTCCATTCCTCTCCAAGAAGGGCCTTCCCACAGGGATTACCTGAATAAACTCAGCATGGTGGTTAAATTCCCAGAGCAAGTGATCCAACAGGCAAGTGAAAGCTGAAATGCCTTTTATGAAATGCCTCAGAATTTACACACTGCCACTTACATAATTTTCTATGTGTCACATATGTCAGCTCTGATTCAGTGTGGGAAGGGACTTTACAAGGTACGACCATGGATGGTGAAAGCCATCTAGAAGGATGTCTACTATAAAGGTTTTATATTACTAGTTTTTTGTCTTATTTCCTTATTACTAAACATTGGCAGAAATAGGGGCCACATAGATGATTTTTTAATAATTTTATTTATATATGAAATAAAATATATAAATATACACACATAAACATAGCAAAGACATATTATTGATTTTTGTCTTTAAATATGAAAAGATCAGTATGATAAGAGTGCATTTCTCTGCATCCTCTCTAATCTGTCTACCTTAATGTATCGTCTTTAGTCATATGCTGGCATCTTTCACAAGTACTAAATGTCTGAACCACATTTATTAGTTTTATCCAGCAAAAAAGATTGGACCTAGTAAATAAAAAAGACAATTTCAGACAATTGCCTGCCTTTCAGCTTTTATCTCAAGATATATAACAGATATTCGTCTAACTTTGCTTCTTCTGGAGAGCATTATTTCAGATTGAAAAATTTGAGGTCTTTTTGAAAAGTGGTCTTCAGTCTTCTTAAGAAAACATGTTAGGAGAAACATTAAAGCATCTATGTGCTTAAGTCATTTATTTTTCTTTCTTTTCTTCTTTCTTTCTTTCTTTCTTTCTTTCTTTCTTTCTTTCTTTCTTTTTTTTTTTTTTTTGACCATTTGCATGGTAAAGGGCTCTCCACCCCCTCAATTTTCTGTCTGAAGGTGTCCTTAGGTCTAAAATGAGTCTCTCATAGACAGCAGATAGATGGGTCTTGCTTTTTTTATCCAGTCTGATACCCTGTATCTTTTGACTGGATCTTTTAGCATTCAGAGTAACTATTGAAAGATATATGAATTTAGTGTCATAGTATTACCGGTACAGTCTCTGTTTCTGCAGATTGTTTCTTTGGGCTCCCTTCTTCTCTTACAGGGTCCCCCTTAATATTTCTTGCTGAGCTGGTTTGGTGGTCACATATTCCTTCAGTTTCTGTCTATCCTGGAAGCTCTTTATCTCTCCTTTTATTCTGAATGAGAGCCTTGCTGGATAAAGTATTGTTGGCTATGTGGTCTTCTCATTTAGTAACCTGAATATATCATGCCAGCCCTTTCTGGCCTGCTATGTCTCTGTGAATAGGTCTGCTGTTAATCTGATATTTCTCCCTATAAAAATTAGGAATCTCTTGTCTTGAGCTACTTTTAGGATTCTCTATCTCTGATATTTGCAAGCTTCACTATTATATGTTGTTTTTTTTTTATTGATTTTTGGGGGTCCTCCTATCTCTTGGATCTAAATGCCCATTTCCTTCCCCAGATTAGGGAAGTTTTCAGCTATAATGTGTTCAAACATACTTTCTCGTCCTCTCTCTCTTTCCATATCCTCTGGGAACCCAATAAGATGAGTATTATTATTTCTAAAACTATCACTTAATTCCCAGAGTCTCTCCTCATGGGCTTCTAGTTGTTTTTCTCTCTTTTCCTCAGCCTCTTTTCTTTCCATCAACTTGTCTTCTATGTCACTCATTCTCTCTTCTTCCTCATTAACCCTAGCTGCTAGAGCATCCAGTTTAGACTGTATCTCAGTTAAATTATTTTTAAAATTGTAATCCTGAATTGTATATCTGACATCTTACTTTAAATCCATATCCATTAACTCTGTGGCAAAGAGTATTACTTGTTCTTTCTTTTGTGGTGAATTCTTCCATCTAGTCATTTTGTCCAGTGTAGAATGACTGTATGAGTGAGCAGAGTCAAAAATATTAACCACAACCTAAGTAAAATACACTCTAGACAGTTTTGGAGAGGTCAGGGACCAGAAAATTAAAAAAAAAAAAAAAAAAAAAAAAAAAAGACCACAAAAGTGAAAAACAAATTAAAAAAATAGTAAAAATTTTAAAAAGGAGCTGGGGAGGAAAGGTTGGGGAAGAAAGAATATAGTCTCTAAAGTGGACCAAGATGATCCTCTTGGTTCTGAGTGTATTTTGGTCTGTATGTTAGAAGGTACTAAATTCCAAATTTATATAAAAAGCTAAAGCTTACATAGAGAAACAACAGTGACAACAAAAACAAGAAGACAAAAGAGGGGGGCAGAATGGGAAGGAAGAGAGAATATAATCTCAGAGTGGACCAATACGGTGGTCCATATGTTAGAAGGTACTAAATTCCAAAATTACAAAACAAAACAAAGCAAGAAAAGCACACACACACACACAAAAAAAACCCCAAACTTATATATCTAAAAAAATTAAATTGAAGACGTTGAAAGGGAGCCAGAAATGAAAGATATATATATATATATATATATATATATATATATATATATAATGTAATTGTAAAACTATGAAAATAAAAAAGGAAAAACTTAAAAACAAAGCATTGATAAATTATTGTCGTTAATGTGAAAAAAGAAAGAATATTGGAAATTTTTAACCTGAAAGATAAATGAATCATAAGGAAAAAACCTTGAGTTCATTTCATTCATTTTTCCTCATTCCGGAGCTTTTCAGTGCTGCTTGGTCAGTAAACTTGCTGTTCCCCTTGTTCTTCCAGCTGTTCTTCTGGGGGAGGGGTCTGCTGGGCTGATTCTCAGGTATCTGTGCCTTGTTTGAGAGGCTCTACCCCCTGCCAGGTGGCGGGGCTCAGTGTAAGCTGTTTGTCCTGTGAGGCCTTTGTTCCCTGGAGGCTAGGCCTCTCCAGTTTGAAAGGAGGAAAAAAAATGGCACAGCCAGATCTCCAGCACTGGGAGCCAAGAGCTCCCAGCATGTACCGTACTGAAGCCTTAGTGCACACTGCTTGAGATCCTCCTGGGGGCAGGCATGAAGGGAGCCTGCTGCTGGGAGAGCTTTCGCCATTTTCTGTGCTCACCAGCTCTGCCTGTCCCAGAGAGAAGAGAGGATAGCCTGCTTCAGTCCACTGCCTGGCCCTGGGGCAGAGTGTTCACCCTCTCAAGCGTGCATCTGCTCCGCCTCTTCCAGATGCCTGCGGAGGGTTACTGGGTTCCAGTCCTTTACCAGGACCTAGAATGGCATCAGGCCCCCTATGGGACCACAGTTTGCGGTTTATGGCACAAGTTGAGCTTTCTCCTGGGTGTGCCCCTCTTCTTTCTGTGTCTCCAGGAATATTGAGACTTCACTGTCCCTCCTGAAATTCTGCTGTATTTGACCACTGAGCACTTTTCAAGCAGGGTAGACTCTCAGGAGCAGATTTCTAAAGGTCCTGATTGTGCTTTATATTGCTTTCTGGCAGCCAGCTTACAAAAGCTACCTCTCCCCACTTTTTTCTTCTGATACATCCCTTCCGTGTCTCTTCCGCGCACTCCTACCTTGTAAGAAGCGATCGCTTTTTCTCTGTAGTGTTCCAGCTGTTCTTTCATAGCATCTCAGGTTGAATTCATAGGTGTTCAGGAAGCTTTGAAAGTTATCTAGCTAAATTTGGGGGACCAGACGAAATGAGGCCCCCTACTCTTCTGCCATCTTGCCTCTGTCTCCTTTTTTTTTAAATAAAGATTTTATTTATGAGAAGAGACAGACAGACAGACAGACAGAGGGAGAAGCAGGCTCCATGCAGGGAGTCCGAAGGGGGACTCAATTCCGGGTCTCCAGGATCAGGCCCTGGGCCAAAGGCAGCACTAAACCGTTGAGCCACCCGGGCTGCCCTCTTTTTTTTTTTTTTTTTCATTCCTAAGTATTTGGCATACTTTATTCATACTTTATTTCATTAGTTTTTCCATCATATTATTTTTCTGTTTTGTTCCAGGATCATGTTCTGGATACCTCGTGACATTCTATCATTGTATCTCGTTAGCCTATTGTGTACCATCATAGATTCTCAGACTGCCCTTATTTTTGATGACCTTGAGAGTTTGAAAATCGTTAGTTATGTATTTTGCAGAATGAATGTTTCAATTTTGATGCATCTGTGTTTTTCTTTTTTTTTTCTCATATACATATAGTTATTCTGGAGTTACAAGTTTTGAAGAGCAAGGTTAGGGAAATAAAGTGCCATTCTTATCACAACATGTCGAAGGTACATACTTTCAACATGACTTATCACTGTTCCTATTAACTTTGATCACCTGGCCAAGTTTATGTTTGCCTGTTTTCTTCATCATAAAGTTAATATATTACCCCCTTTCCACACTCTGCGATTTGGAAACAAGTCATTAAGTGCAACCCATACTCAAGGAGCGGGGAGTAAGATGCACTTCCTTGTGATATTAGAAAGTACATGAATTATTTGTAATTCTTCTTTCTCTTTATGCATTTAAAATTTATATCTATCTATATATGTATGTCTCTATCAGTAAGGACTTTTAAATACTACTACATTGTTTACATTGTTGTTCAAATGGTTTCAGGGTTTGGCATTAGAAGTTCTTTTCATTTGATGCCCTTATATTTTTGAGATGTCCTATCCTCCCTCCCTTCCTTCCTTCTCTCCCTCCCTCCCTCCCTCTCCACCTTCTCTCCTTCCCTCTCTCCCTTCTTTCTTTTCTCTTCCTTATCTCTGTTGTTTCAAATACCTTATGTTGATTTTGTGGCCCAGCCCTAAAATCAGCCATTCTCCAAGAAGCCCTGGTTCCTTGTATTGGTGAATTTTATTAGAAACCAAGATCTTAGTACTATGGGTGTTCATTGATATTGGAGTATCATTGCTTCTGGACCCTTTCAGCAGACAGAACTGGAATATATATGTGTGTATACTAATCCATGAAGACACACATATCTGTAATTATTATATCAGTTCATCTGTAATTAAGCTAAACTGAGTTTTTTTTTTAACTCCTTACCACCCAAGTCATTCTAGCCTTTTCCAAGGCATTCATTTCATTGTAGAGAATCTAAATATCAGATTTAGATATTATCTAAATATCTAATATCAAATCTGAGTTTAAGACTTCCATTTGATTAAGTAACAGAAGTCAATCCATCAGTATTGCCTGAAGTCCAAAATCTACTCTCAGGGAAAGAAACATTTTGTATATTGTTTGTTTGCTTTTTGTTGTTTTCATTTCAGTTTTCTCTCATACATGGTTTTCTCTTAGTTTAGCTATTTATTTAGAAACTTTTTTTTGGGGGGACACTTGGGTGGCTCAGCAGTTGAGTGTCTGCCTTTGGCTCAGGCATGATCCTGGAGTCCAGGATTGAGTCCCGCGTTGGGCTTTTTGTGGGAAGCTTGCTTCTCCCTCTGCTTATGTCTCTGCTTTTCTCTCTCTCTCTCCTTCTCTCTGTCTCTCATGAATTAATAAATAAAATCATTAAAACAAAAAACCTTTTTTTTAAATGATCACAGTTGATGGTTTAGTTTAACTGAATTTCAGTATTCTCAGTCTTAAGATGGAGTCATTAAAATTAACATGCCCAGTCATATTCTATGTGTTTTAACATCAGTGACACTAAACTGATTAATATTAATACCATTTTATAAGTTGATATCCAGGTATCAAAGTATGTTAAAGCTGTTTAACATTAATGTCTCTTGTAGAATTTACCTTTCTTAGCAGTGAACCTTCTAAAGTTCAAATATCTAAACACAAAATTTTATAGGTACTTTTTATATTCACCAGTTATGTGTGTTTAAGTGCAACAGTAATCTAAGCATAGCGTCTATTTCATAGTAAGTAAAAGAAGCAGCTGCTTTAATTAGTGGAGTCTCACTGGAAAATGGCAGTGGATCTCACTGGAAAAATAAATAAGTAAAGGAATACTGCTACCATCCTTACAACCACAGCCCAGTGATTTTTACCTGAAATTTGATAACAAACTTCAAATACTTGCATTAAGACTTAAAATTATATTGAAATGTAAATATGCACAAGGTTTACCTTTTGAGTATTAGTTCATGTATGCTCAAAATTATACAGTTGTTGAATCTTATTTATGATATTTCCCTATAGAGTATTCTAATACAACATTAATAACAATAACCAAACAGCCTTGTCTACTAAAGGAGAAATCAAGTCCTAGATAGATTAAAATTAGGGTAAGAAGGAGCTCAGCTTAAAATTTTGGACTAACATACCATGTCTGTTACACAACTTAACTACTATGTAAAAATGGAAAAAAAATATTCCTGATCCTTATTTTCTCATTTGTAATTTAGTAAGAATTGCATGTATTTTAAGAATTATTATTCAGAATTAAATGAGAAAATATGTGTAAACTACCCTGGTCAGTGAGAAGCATGCAGTTCTATAGAGATTGGTTGTCTTTCCTTTCCCCAGTAGCAGTGAATGAGGAATAGATATAGAATAAAAGTTAATCTGTTGTCTCTGATTTCTATAGTATAAGAGCTTTAGATAATATACAAAATGTGTAAAGCACCAATTCAAATAGCCCCATGACGTAAGTCCATTGTACTATGAACCCTTCAAGTGGTCTGTTTAACATATATGTGAATTTGAAAATAGGGAGTAGATAAGGAAATAAATTCTGTCACATTATTTTTCCACACTGCTGCTTAGGTTTTGATTTACTTGTGGAGTGGTCTAGAATAAGAGAGTATTGGGCTCAGCTTCAAGGTCCTGGTGGTTTCAAGGAAAGGTGTTATAGTTATAGGGCCTTTAACATAACAGTCCTGGAAGACCACATGCATCATGCTTCATTTTCAAACTTCCCCATTAGGTTGCCTGGTTCTGAGAAGACAAGACTATAAGAAAAGGGAAACTGTATGTATATGTTATATGTATATATATTATCTATAATATATAATCTATTATAAAGGGAAAACAAATACAGAGAGAGAGAGAGGACAGAAAGAATTACTAGAACTCCATCATTATCCTTTGAGCATAAAGATACCATTCTATAAGTATTTCTAAAAATACTATCAGGAACATATCATGCTCAAAATTAGAAAATTATCTATAAAAGAAATTCTTGATTTTCATCCTGATTCTCTTTGGTATGTGGCCAATATTCCAGCTTTTAATTTTCAGAAATTCAAATTTTCGTAAAAATTTTAAAAGTGGAGTTTAACCAAATTCTCTCAAATTTTCACATGTTTATATTATTATAGTCATAGAGATATACATTTTAATTTGTTCCTACAAAGATTTTATCTGTCGTTATCTTAAGATTAAAATGAGATTTTTCACTTGTATCTTTAAATGAGGATGTGCCTTAGTTATCTTCAAATATTTGTTTCAGAAATTACATAGTTGTATGTGTGTTCAAAAATAGCAACACATGCATGCAAATTCATTTGTTTCACTCATTTTTGGAAGACACATCATGATGTTATGTTCCAAATGTTTGCAGGTGCAAATATTTAAAAGATCACAATTACAAGAATTTGATCATAGTCAGTTACTCACAGCTGCAAATGGTTATATAGTTAGCCCTTCATTTATAGCAGTTCCTAAAGTTCTAAGAGCATATGAACAGAGGAATTCTGTGATAATGATAAAACAAACAAAAACATTTAGATAATGCTTACATTATAAATAACATCTTTATATGAGTAATCTTATTTGATTATAAGAAATTACATGCATTTGGAAATACTGTATTATCTTTTTCTCTGTCTCTACTGTTTGTTCAACTGTTGTCTATGTGTCCATTCTTAGTCATATTGTTGACCATTGATGTGGTGTACTATTTCCCTTTGGGATACTCACTGGTTCATAGGAGTTTCCTCTGATAATCAGAAATAAAACTTCTCACATTGTTTCAATAACATCTGACCCTGAGAGGACAAATGTCCTCTCTCCATTTGTGGGCAAATATATGACTACTAAATAATAACTACCATATCATCTTGTTTCCCCAAGGACAAACCTCAGCAGCTGTTGTATACCATTTCAGTACCATTTCAGTATGTAATCATATCATTATAGTTTTATACACACACCCCCTAAACACACACACAGACATCTCTTACATTATTTTCTGGTTCAGAAGAGAAGTATTATTCTCTCTCAGAGACTTGCTTCAACTCCGTTCTTGACTTTAGGATTAGAAATTTAAATAGCATTTCTCTTTTTAGTAAACTTCTAGAAGCTTGTTTTAGTCTTATATGTATGTCTAACAAACGATCCCAAAGCTTAAAACAAAATCGTTTTAGTTGCTTATAATTTTGTCTGTCAGTACTTTCAGCTGGATTTATTTGGACATTATTGTACTAGTAACTCCTGGGATAACTTATGTGGATTTGATGTCTAACTTGACTAGGGATGAGTGACTTAAAATGACCTCACTCACATGTCTAGATCGGTTCTGGCTATTGACTGGGCACTGCAACCCAGTGGACTTGCACTGGTTCCTTCACATGTTGGTGAAAGAGTTCCAGCCAGCAACATAGGAGGAATAACCTCTGATTAAAACCTGTATAAATAGGTTTTAAGCCTCTTTTTGTATTATGTTTGCTAACATCTTACTGATCCAAGCAAGTATCAAGGCCAAGTTCAGTGTGGGAGGGAAATATACAAAGACATGGATAGAAAAAGACATTCTTAGAAGACATTGGTATATCAATCTCCTGTATGTTTTTATATATTTACCAGGTTACTTAAGGTGAAAACTTCAGGGAACAAAAGCAGCAGGCTATTTTTATTAAGTTGCCATGTGACATTCATCAATTTGGAAAATTTAACAAGGTCAAAAATTATCTCTTTGGGTGTTTTTGTGACAAAATGTATTGTGAAAACACTGAGACACTGAGTTAGATTGAATTTTTCCTGGATTGATACATACTTACTAAAGTTACAGAATTGATGAATAAAACCAGAATGTCAGTTTGGAGTTTTACAGAGAGAACCATGTCAGTCGTTTGAACTAGCATGATATTAGGTTAAGATCATCCATTTCATAAAAGGCCTGGTATTCCTTATGAGATCTGACAATAGTTTGTTATAATTTATTAACTAAGTTTCTTTAAACCTTTGGATACAATTGTGCTGGGTATAGCTTTGTCTTTGTGAGTTTTATCTAAATGTTTTTATCTTACACTCTGCTACTAAGAATCATTTTTAAGTACTCACATCAGTATTGCACATTAATTCAGGTGTTATACTAATATATTTTAAATGTTATAAAATACACAAATGTATTCTAAAACATAGATTAAAATCAAAATTATACAATAATACATACATATTAGCAGAATTCTAATATTGTCTTCCTGTACTACACTGTACTGCATGTTCATTTGTCACATATAAAGACCACTTGCCTGGGTATCTGATTTTTTCCTCATTTCTAAGTTCAATAAATAACTCTCCCAATTTACAGTTGTTGTTTTTTTTAATGTGTGTCTTAATTAATATAAATGTACTTTTTGTGCTAGGTTAAATACAGGGAGTTTGTGAGACTATTATATTTCTTTCAGGTGACTTTACATAACTATGCTTGAATCTTGTTATTCATTATGTTTTGATCTCAAAAAATTAATTCTAGTACTATATTTCTCTCATTGTCAAGCAATTGTGACAAAAATACTATATAAGTGTATTTATCACTATTGTAACATTCCCTAAATATTTTTGTAAGTCAAATTACCAGTTTAAGCATGTGTTAAAACGCTCATTTTAAAATTGTAAATACCCTGAAAGGTTGAATTCCTTCATGACAAAAGAAGTTCTGTAGCAGCTACACAAAAACTATCAGTGATGTAGAATATAGCTTTCCAACATTGATTAATCCATAGGATTCCAAATTATAAAAAGGAAGCACTTTGCAGATTAAATTGTCTTTCAACATGTATAACAAGGTGTTGATAGAATAAGTGTTTTTTTTTTGCTAGTCTAATTTTTAACATGTGGTATTTGCTGAAGTGCAAATGTTTGCAACTCAGAACCCTGTGAAATATGTAAAACAATTCCAATCTTTTCCCAATTTGCAGAAGGAAAAAAATGGGCTACTCTGCTCCTCAAAGTGGCAGTATTTTTTATATGATTAGTTGTTTCAATTTATTTCTACACAGAAGGAAACAGCATTATGAGCAGATGTTTTATTAGAGCCGTATGTTTCAAGACAATATATTTTATACTACATTCAATATTCATTTCTATATTCTGGCTCCATTTTA
This sequence comes from Nyctereutes procyonoides, assembly GCF_905146905.1. Classification (NCBI taxonomy): domain Eukaryota; kingdom Metazoa; phylum Chordata; class Mammalia; order Carnivora; family Canidae; genus Nyctereutes; species Nyctereutes procyonoides. The sequence goes on from NW_026575121.1 coordinate 22,967,861, forward strand.
AAGTAAAGAAAAACAGTGCTGAACAACTGTATCAAATTTTTTAGATTGCCTTATTAGGAATTACTGCATGATGAATAGATTATTTGAGTATGAACTAATTAACCTTTATCCTAATAATTATGAAATTGGAATATAACTTTAATAGCACAGGAAACAAACAATTTTCCAACTTTGATGGGAGGGATATATATCCATATATATATATTCATATATATCCCTATATATATTTATGTATACATAATGTATTATATTTGTAAATTGGGAATTACTTTACATATAGTTAAATGGAAGTAGGTAGCAATGACAGAAAATTCAGGATCTTTTGTTAATGTGAATTTGAAAATGAATGGAAGCACAAATTAAAATCATTATGTCAAGCTATAAATTTTCTCTAAGAAGATCAGTTATTTTTCAGGAGGAAGGTAGACAGATTATATGATTCTCTTAGAATTCAAAAATTTATATTTCACAAAGACTCTTTAAATGCCAGTAACTTGTTGGGCAGTTTTATGGCCTAATAATTGAACTTCCACAGTGTAACTAAAGATTAGTACAATATCTAGAAGTTTAATTTATTTTTTTTTTTTTAAAGGAAAGCTTTTTTTTTTTTTTTTTAATTTTTATTTATTTATGATAGTCACACAGAGAGAGAGAGAGAGAGGCAGAGACACAGGCAGAGGGAGAAGCAGGCTCCATGCACCGGGAGCCCGACGTGGGATTCGATCCTGGGTCTCCAGGATCGCGCCCTGGGCCAAAGACCGGCGCTAAACCACTGCGCCACCCAGGGATCCCTAGAAGTTTAATTTAAATGATAAAAAAGAAACAGTATAACTAAGATATAATAGTTATCAATGAATTTTTAATATATATTTTTTAAAGATTTTATTTATTTATTAATGAGAGACAGACCTAGTCAGAGGGAGAAGCAGGCTCCTCACAGGGAGCCCAATGTGGGACTCGATCCCTAGACCTGGGATCATGCCCTGAGCCCAAGGCAGATGCTCGACTGCTGAGCCACCCAGGCGTTCCGAGTTTTTAATATAAAGTAACATACATTTTTAGAATTGGTATAGAGATATGCAGTTGTTGCTGTTTGAGGGAAAATGTTTTTCTTTTGAAATGAAGTAGATTTACTAAGAAGTTAATATAGCTTAATCTTAAGGGTACCTCTTAAATTAGAAAAACACTGTCAATCACAGCCATTGTGTCATTACCTTCTGTGACAGCCAAATGAATGTTGCTCTCAGATCTTTAACTGTGAGGAACATATTTAACCAGACATTTCTCTTACTGATTTCTAAAATACATAATCTAATATGCTGAGGCCACATTTCTCACAGTGGCCCCTAACCATTGGGATAGCAGATACCACAACAGACCTTACTGGAACAGTGGGACTCCTCCAGTGGGTAAATTTGCCTCAAGGATTCCCATTTGGCCTTATCAAAATTGTTAAGAACCATACTCCAGTCTAAGAATCTTTCGCCCTACATTTCTTTCATTCTTTTCTTCAAAGGGTCAGAACTACATCATGGTCTGACAACTCTCGCACTCTCTGTTGGCCCTCTCTCCATTTCTCCTACAGGTATTTCATTAATAAATTGGTTGGGTACGTAATCCCATATAAGTCTCTGCTCCTTGAAGGACCTTAAATAATACACATTATTACCAGTTAGCCAATAGCACAAATTGCAGGTTTTTCTCATTGTGTTTTAGTATTTTATTTCTTATTTTTTCAGTATAGTTGACATACAATATTACATTAGTTTTAAGTGTACAACTTAGTGATTTAACAAGTCTATACATTATGCTGTGTTCACCGCATGTATACCTACCATCTGTCCCATTACATTGCTTTATAGTATCATTGACTATATTCCTTATACTCAGCTTCTCAGCTTTTTATTCTGGTAATTTACTCATTCCATACATAACTAGAGGCTGTATCTCTCACTCCCCTTCATTCATTTTTCCCAAGCCCCCGATACTTCTCCCCTCCAGCAACTATGAGTCTTTTCTCAGTATAGTTCTGATTTTGCTTTTTGTTTGTTTAATCTTTCTTTCTTCTTTCTCTTTTTCTTTCTTTCTTTCTTTCTTTCTTTCTTTCTTTCTTTCTTTCTTTCTTTCTCTTCTTCTTTTTCTTTTTCTTTTTCTTTCTTTCTCTTTAGATTTCATTTATGAGTGGAATCATATGGTTATTTATCTTTCTTAGTCTGACTTATTTCACTTAGTGTGAGACCCTCTAGGCTCATCCATGCTGTCTCAAGTGGCAGTTTCATCCTTTATATGTTTGTGTAATATTCCATTTGTGTGTGTATACACACACACACACATATATATGTGTATATATATATTTTTAAAAAATATTTTCATCTGTTGATGGACACTTGAGTTGCTCCATGTCTTGGCTATTGTAAATAATGCTGCAATAAACGTAGGAGCACGTATGATATGGTATTGGATCATATGATATGGTATTTCTAACTTTTTGAGGAACCTCTGTATTGTTTTCTGCAGTGGCTGTACCAATTTACATTCCTTTTTTTTAAATTTTTATTTATTTATGATAGTCACAGAGAGAGAAAGAGAGAGAGGCAGAGACACAGGCAGAGGGAGAAGCAGGCTCCATGCACCGGGAGCCTGACGTGGGATTCGATCCCGGGTCTCCAGGATCGCGCCCTGGGCCAAAGGCAGGCGCCAAACCGCTGCACCACCCAGGGATCCCCCAATTTACATTCCTACCAGTAGTACAGGAGTATTACTTTCTCTCCACATCCTCCAGTACACTTATTGTTACGAAGTGAAGATTTTGATTCTTTAGTTTCACTAGGCAGCATTCTGTCCCAGTTCAAAGGTTTCATGTGTATTTATTAATCACTAAAATCATTGTTCCTTCTCCATTAATACTTTTATCTAAAGAGCCATGTCAGAGACATAGAAAGACCTGGAATCTGATTTCTAGAAAAATAAGTGAGGTACTCTAAAGTTGTTTACGTATCTTATTTTTTTAAAAATATCATTGTTCTTGGAAACAATTTGCCCAAAGACTTAAGTTTGTGGGTGGAAAAATATATCAGGCTTTATTTTAAAACTCATTGTTAGGCTATCATTTACTAATTTACTTTAGACTAAGCATTGACTATTTTACCTGGTGATATGCTATGTTTATATTATATATATATTTTAAAGATTTTATTTATTTATTCATGAGAGAGAGAGAGAGAGAGGCAGAGACACAGGCAGAGGGAGAAGCAGCAGGCTCCATGCACGGAACCCAACGTGGGACTCGATCCTGGGTCTCCAGGATCATGTTCTGGGCTGAAGGTGGTGCTAAACCGCTGAGCAAACTGGACTGCCCTGTTTATATTATATTTAAGCACAGTAAATCAGCAAGCATTTATTTTACATATAATATTTAAAAGGCACTATGTAAGTCATCAAGATAAAATGATGAATGGATGAAAAATGAACTAGAAATGTCTCCAGTATTCACAGAACTCACAAAGTAGTGAGTTGCACAAGTTTTATGTAATTAATGACAGAAAGTTGGTTAGGAAAAGTATGGAGCACCTGGGTGGTGGCAATTGGTTAAGGATCTGACTCTTGTTTTCAGTTCAGATCCTGATCTCAGGGTTGTAGGATCAAGACCTTGTTGGGCTCCATGCTCAGTGTGGAATCTGCTTAAGATTCTCTCTTCTTCTCCCTCTTCCTCCCCCCACCCCCCAGACTCACTCTCTCACTTGCTCTCTCAAAATAAATAAATAAATCTTAAAAGAAAAGTTTAAAGTAACTATGCACGTGAGTAAAATATTGTTCCTAAGAAGCTGTATGTCAAAAGATTACATTTCTAATTTTTTTGTAGAAACTTTCTGTTAATGGCATGATAATTCTAAAAGTTAGAGCAAGTTAGGTTGGAGGAAAGACTTTGGAAAGCATACCTGTTCAATATCATGATATATTTATTTCCTCAATTAAAGGCCTTAATTAAGGAAGCTATGACAAATAGGTGAATGGTCAGAGAATTAATCCTGAAGTGAATATTTATGACCAAAAAGTCTCCCAAGCAAATTGTCTGCTGATGTGCTAATGTTCATCCTTTCTCAAGAGGACAGGGTAATTTTAAAAATATTGTTGTACTCTTTTATCCTAATTCTTCCCTCAGAACATAAAAAGGTAGGCTATTTTTAGGGAGTTAAGAGTGAGGAGATCATTGTATACAGTATTTATATGTACTACCAGCAACTTTCCTTCTCACAGATCCTTTTGTAAATAAAAGGAATATGGAGAAAATACCAGTAGACAATGACCAAATACCTGTATATAATCTCACATCCCTCCCTTCAGAAACCCTATTTCACTCCACTCCCATATAACCTACAAAAGACATTTACCTTAACTGTGTCTCCTTGTGTCAAAGGAAAGATTTGGAGCCAATATATCTGTTGGTTTTAATTTTCTTACATGAAAACTTTTATGATATTAAATGACTCTCCAACTAATAATGTGTAGACAGGCTGATACTTATTCTTCTTAGGATGATAGGAACAATGTTTGAAATATTTTACTTCTTCCTAGCTCAAATTTGACCCTTTTGTGTATATGAATTTTTTAAAATTTGACTATAGGTAACAGAAGAAATTTGAAAATGTACACTTCTTTCATCTTTTATCAAATGTATGCTCTTAAGGTCTTGAACCAATACCCATATATATAGAAATCCATTTAAACAGCAATGTCTCTGAATTTGTGATGTGTTGGGCCATTCAATCAGTTCCTCTCATTTATCTGGAGCTTTTTTTCTCTTGATATAGTGATGTATTCTGTCTTCCATAAGCTTACAGTTTGCATTTTCCATTTTTGTATACTACAGAATTAAAATTAATCACACGAGAGATAGGAAGTGAGTCAGAAAGTCCCTTTTCCTTATTCTTTTCAGTATGAGCCTCCAAAATGTCCAATCCCTAAAATCCACCACAGAAGCTTTCTCTTATTCTCTAACAAGATTTCAAATAGTGAATTCTAAAGGCATTACTGCAGACACATAAAGTAGTTTTAAAGAAAATCTACTGGGGAAATAAAATACTATGTTCTTAAGGAGAAAAATGCTTCTATAAAATGGGACCACTGCACATGTTTTTTTGGTAATGTCTGAGCTAATGAGTATGTTGCACATCTTCCCTTTCCCTCACCCTGGATATATATTGTTACTAGAGAACCCAGCACCACTAAGGAAGGTATGTGGAATTCACTTTGATAAACACAAACCTGACAGAATTATCCACTGCTGTCTTCCCTTTGCACAGCCTGGAGAGAAGGCAAGGCATTCATTCCTTTGCACAACCAATTTAACTACAATTTTTGAATAATTTCAGGGTATATAATAAGCTTCTTAATAATCAGTATCAAATTTTTCAAAAATGTAACACGATACCCATCTCTGTTTGCTAGTCATGTTAAACTTCTGTTTGAACTTATGTGGATGGTGTATGCATTTGTATTTGCATCATTTCATTCTCCCAATATATCAGTGATCCATTTACATTTCATATTGTTGTGTTCTCTTTTTCTTCTCTATTTTTTCTGTTTCATCTTTTCTTACTGTTCTTTGCTTCCCTAAAATTTCTGCAGTCCATCCTCTTACTTTTTTGTCATTTATCTTGTTTCTTCCTCTCTTTCTTTATTGCTATATTTTCAGTGATTCTGGTTTTTTCTATAATTCTTCATTCTTCACATCTTTCATTTCTTTTCTCCCCTGACTTCTCCATTTTTTCTCTATCCACATCTTACATATTTCTAGTGGCAACACGATTTCTCTTTTATCAAAGTGTAAGTACCACATTAAAACTCTATTACTGGTAATAGAGTTAATGTGAAAATACAGATTACCTATAATTTATGACAAAGTAATTCTATGTCTTAGTCACTATAATGAGTTGCCAATTTAATTTAAACATATTAGATATTCACCAAATGGATACCGAGCTCTTTTTATGCATTTAGCGCAGAACTGATCATTACTGAATACCTAAAAAGTCATCCTGCAAGACTTTTAGCGTAATAAAGTTATTTTGGGTTCTAAAACACACGAAAAAAGCATGATTGATCACAACAAACTCTTTATACTAGACAAGGTACTCTTTTCCTTTTTTTAATTCACAGAAATGATTTATTTACCTATTTCAACTATTTTGATAGTGTTAAGATTCTTATAAAGAGATGGTAATAAAGGAAGTTTAATAGGCAGTTCCTGAATTACCTGTGTAACACATATGCCCTTGGGGTATTCAGTCATTTGTTCAACACTTAGCACTTGCTAAATGACAAAACTATATAAGGCACCAGGGATGCAGTGATTAATAAGACATCATAATTTTCTGGAAGAGCTTATAATCTAGCTGAGGAAGATGGACAAGTGAACAGATAATCATAACAGAACATGATGCAATAATGAGAAGACACAGAATGATCTGAGCTTCTCCTAACCCAGAATGTTAAGAGTTCAAGGAGAACTTCCAGAAGAAGTGATGTTTTTATTGGTTTTTGAAGGGTGAAATGTTGTTAATGAAGTGAGACAAAATAAGATAGAGATGTAAGTGGTTTAGTGAGAAACACTCCTGAGAGTATAGCAGTTCAAAAGCTTAGAGGCAAAATAAATTCCAGAAAATTCTTACAATGAAGATAGTTTAGGGGTGCTTGGGTGGCTCAGTCAGTTAAGAATCTGACTCTTGATTTTGGGTTAGGTCATGATCTCAGGGGCTCTGCACTGAGCATGAAACCTGCTTAAGATTGTCTCTCACTCTGCCTCTCTTCTCTTTGCTCATGGGCAAGTACATGTTGCGCTCTCTTGCTCTCTCTCAAAAAAAAAAAAAGTTCAGTAATTCTGAGACATGAGTTCTGGAGTATGTGAGTAGGGTAGGGAGAAAAATAGTGGTAAAACAGGCATGAAAATAATGGAAATAACCAGGAACCAGATAATGAAGGACCTTGTTTGGCATTATAAGGAGCTTTGGGGTTAACCCTGAAAATAATCAAAGCCATTGTGCAGTCCTGGGCAAAGTAATGTTCTGGTCAAATTTGGTTTTTTAAAACAACAAAATGTGGAAAATAGATTGGAGAGGCAACCTTTGAAGCACAGACACCTTTTATGGGGTTGTTGTAAGCTGTTGAATGGTGTTGTTGATAGGCTCAGGTTTTGAATGGTTCATGTGATGTAGGACCCAATCAATAATAATTATTCCTTAAGGTAGTGGCAGTGGGTGGATTTAAGACAGGTTTATGAAGGAGGTCACAGAGAGAGGATTTGGCTTCTTCTTGGATGTGGAGATTAGAAAAAGCAAGAGTCAAGGATAAAAATGGGTCTCTGCTTTAGGTAACTGGGTGTGTCACAGTGCCCAACATGAGATGGGTACAGATTGCATTAGTAGGTGGAGTTGGTGATATCTGAGGAGTTCTTTTACGCTCTGTTGATTTTATGCAACTCTTGACTCTTAATGTGGAGACATTTAGCAGACCATGAGATAGATGTGACAGATATTTTACTGTTTTTTTTATGTTTTCACTTCCTAATTTCTTCTTAAGACCTCAATCCCTTCCCAGAACAGTTTCCTTTAGGAGAGATTTCTAGAGCAAAGCTAGCTATGTGAGGGGATTTATACAGAGTATAAGGCTGGGTCTGCTGGAAACACCTAGATGGAGAGAGGGACTTTCAAGATAGAAAAAGATTCACTAGTCTACTGATCCCAGATCTTGGAGCAAATCTGTCTTCTGGGAGCTGGAGGGACAACTGATAGAAATATTATATGTATTGCTCAAACTGAGCAAAATTTGTTTTGTTCAAGAGAGGCAGGCAAACCATTTAATCTCCTCTTTTAAAGAACTATTTAAGTTTGGAAAATACAGATATCAATGACTAAAGCCTAGCAGTCTTCTGTTTCTGAATAAATAGTTCATATTCTTGTGAGTTCCCAAAAAAGTGTTCTCCATCCTCCAAACTCTACGTGATCATAAAACTGATAGCAAATATTCTAAGATTCAGATGGGACAGACCTCAAGTTTGACTTAAATTGTTTTAAAAATTGAAGTACTATATTGGGGTGTCTGGGTGGCTCAGTCAGTTAAGCATCTGCTTTCAGCTCAGGTCATGACCTCAGGGTCCTGGGATCGAGCCCTTAGTGTCAGGCTCCCTGCTCCACAGGAAGTCTGCTTCTCCCTCTCCCTCTGCCCTTCCCTTGCTTGTGCTCTCTTTCTCATTCTCTCTCAATCAATCAATCAATCAATCAATAAATCAATAAATAATCATTTTAAAAAATTAAAATACTATAACCTCTGTCACATTCCCAAACATAGAGTAAGATATACACCCAATACATATGGATATGAATGTCAGAAAAAGACTTTTATTTAAAAAAAAACAGATACAGTTAGAATAAAAAGTGATAGAATTAGGATATGAGTGACTGAATTTTAAGATTTCAGATGAACGCCAGATTTTTTGCTTTGTTTTTTGATTATTTTGTTTATTTTTTGCATAATAAAATGGCCTAAATTCAATGGCCACATGAACTCTCATATCTTCCACATCTGGACATGTAGTTCTCACTCCTCTCACCTTCTCTCCATGTTCTTTGTGGATTTCCCTCATCTGTGTAACTCAGAGGTGTGGTCTTGAGATGTATTAGTTTCCCAGGGCTGCTGTAACAAAGCATAGTAAATTGAGTAGCTTGAACAACAGAAATTAATTGTCTTCCAGTTCTGGAGACTAGAATCCTGTGGTGTCAGGTTTGATTTCATCTGAAGGCTGTGAGGGAGAATCTGTTATATACATACCTGTCTTCTAGTTTCTGGTGGTTTATTACAAACTGGTGTTTCTTGGCCATAAATGCATCTCCCCAATCTCTGCTTTCATGTTCACATGGCATCCTGACAATGTGCATGTTTGTTCCTTCCCAGATTTCTATCCTAATGACTTTTTTATAGGTTTATTACCTCTATATAGACTCTGTTTTAAAATAAGGTCACATTCTGAGTTACTGGAGTTTAGGACTTTAACACATCTTTTTGGGGGGAGGGGCACATAATTAAATCTGTTAACACAAAGGTTATCATCAGAAAATGAGAGGAAAACCCCTCACGTGTTGAGTTCCTCTTTTTCCAAATATATTTTCTTTTGACCCCCCCACCCCAAAAAGAGGAAAGAAAAAAAAAGTCTTTGCCATCTGCGCCTTGTGATAAATTGCTATTTTGTATTCCATAGAAGTGTCAAGATAGAAAATGGGGAACAATAATAAAAAGAAATTCATCATCAGTACTCTAATTTAACACCACATTTGCTAATCTGTTCCACCTTCCAACAGGCACTCTCTCTCCATGACTCATAGAATTAGGTGGTCTAGATGGTTTTAATTTCATCTCTGCTTTCTACTAGCTGTGTAACTTTAGTGAACTTGTTTAATATTTGTGCTTGTTTCCTCATCTGTAAATTGACAATAATACTAATGTCAACTACATGGGGTAATTATGAGAAATAAATGAATCCATATGTGAAAAAGAACTAAGGATCATAATATAATATTATATAATAATACAACAAAATTATATTTTACAGAATGATATAGAATAATATCTAATAATAACACAGAAGACTACCACCTGAATATTGCTCTAAAGAACGCTAAAGCCATTACTAGAAACTTCTACTAATGAAAGTTCTATGTGACTGGAGGACATATTTCACAAACCTGTCTTGGGTGATAAGACTTTTCAAAGAAAGAATGCTTAAGTAACAAAATATGAACTACCTCCTAGAGAAGATGAATTAGGTTAAAAGAAGGGAATTAATTTGCTGATATCAAAATTTCAGAACAAAGCTGAATCATACTGACCAATTCAAAAGAGGCCAAAGCCACCATCAGCAACCCTTCCTCTCTGCCTTTTCTCACAAGTGCTCAATCTTTGCCCTAACTAAATTTGCAGCAAATCATTAAAGAATATTTCTTTGAGGGGTTGCTAACCTATTAACTTGCCTACAATCCACATTTCTGAGCTGCTAGAATATCCTCTTAACTCTGCACTCCAAATGTCAAAAGTGATTCCTATTCCCGGTATTTGGTATTTCTTACTATCCGTGTTTAAGGTCCACTGTAGTGTAGACCTGGTATAACCTTTTTCCTATGACTCAAATAGTTTAAAAAATAAGTTGCAAAATATAATTCTGGAACATACCTCATTTGTAAATTAGTGATTTACTTTATAATGTTATGCAATCAATCCGTGTCGCAAAAGATGAACAGTACACTTTATCAAATTTATGAGACATCTTAAAGGATTGAAATAAGTTCCTTACAACATCATGCATTTTTTTGTCTATTCTCTCATTCCTTTTCTTCTTTCCTTCTTCCTCCCTTCCTTACTGCCTCTCTTCTTCCCTCTTTTGCCACTCTTTTCTTCTTTTCTTTGCTCCCTTTCTCCCTGTCATCTTATTTGTTTAATCTATTTCCATTTAAATCTACACTGCTATCTTTAAAACAACTGACTTTCAAAACCACCTCTGGAAAAAAAAAAAGTGTTCTTCTTAGGAACCTGTCAGGTCTTAGTTCTCTATGTGCCACTTACTAGATGCATGACCTTGGCAACTTACATAATCTCTCAGGCTTCCATTTCTTCATCTGTAAAATGAGGTGGGTTGAACTGGGTGATCTGTAATGTCCTTTTTTCTGCTTTAAAAAGTCTGAGTCTAAATATGGTAACGTGGATTTCTGAAGTAGTGCCAATTAATCATATTAATATTCTTTAAACCTTGGAAGATACTTGGAAAACTAGGGCCTTAAATATAGATTATGTAAATTAAAATATACTTTAGTAATTTTTATGAAAGTTTATTTTTAAAAATAAAAATATACTGATTATTAAAAACCAGAAAATGTTTTTAAAATTTTGAGAAAAATAGTTATTTCTGTAAAAAAGTCATCCTACACCTATGAGCTTCACTGAAGTGGAGTGTTTCTACCAAGGAAATTCCATCATTGTATTTGATTTTCATTCAATTTTCAGACCTTGATAACTGGAGCCAGAATGTAAATTATTAATACTAAAATTAATAGAGATCTGTTGCAGAAGGAGTACCAGAATAAAATGATTTATATTGAATTGTGCTGATGCTAGTATACTTAGATCTTTCTTCTCTTTCAATTATAGTTGGTTTTTAAAAGATTTTTCTGTACACAAGTTTAAATCTTGCCATATGTGACACATAATGCCAAGAGACATTAAACAGTGGCATACCTCTCACATAAATAGATGGGTTGAGGTGAGGGAGGACATTTAAATATATATAACTATTACCCTCAATAAGTATGTATTACATCCTATTAGCCTTAGTGAGGTATTATAATCTAACAGTTCTGCACCATGTTCACATTAATATGCAAATGGAATTAGAATACAAAATTAAATGAAAATGAAATTTGGAAGCTAATTGACATTTTTGTCACAAAAGCTCAGAGAAACACTATTTATGGTTTAATGGTAAAAGGCTAATGTGTCATCCTACGGAGGGGGCCACATCAATCTCAGCTACACTTATTTCCCGAAGTACAGTGCAAAGCACTGTTTGTGTATGCAAGTTGCCAGCCTCCCTCACGTAGGTGGTCCCATCACTGTAAACCTGCGCTAAATTGCTACCATCCATTATACACAGTGGCTGCCTGGATGGCTGCCTGGCATTGACTTACACAGGCCATCTATTCCTGTCAGAAATATGATATGTCACTGACAAAAGCTTAATTACACCATTAATTAATAGGACAATTTTCAAAATGCCTTGAAATGCAGCTTGACACTCATTAGTGCCATTTATGAATAATTTCTCCCAGGGAATAGTACTCTGAAGAGCACTTTAAAACAAAATACAGTTTTAAAATGAAGGTATCTATAAAACAAAATAAATATGTAGTTTTAAATTGCTTCCCCCCCTTCCTCAGGTATGACCTATTTGTTCAACAGTAGGAAAATATATTTTTTAATATTGAAATTATTATTACAGTTTTGCCACAAAATGCCTCATTGCATTTATTTTTGTGCTCACTTTAGAAACTCAAGCACTTGTTTTTACTCTTAGAATATTAATTACTTTTTAAAAGCATACCATGTTTAAACTTTAAATAGTAACAATGCATTAATCTCAAAATAGGTTTCTCAATATTTATCCGAATAAAATGGATCTTTTTCCTTCCTTTATTTTTCTGCATCTAAGCAATATTATATGTGACAAGAAGAAGAATCAAAAATGTGAATTCAGTGGGTCACAATTTTACAGTTTATTCTTACTTATCCACCCTATTGATTCTTTGACTCACTAAATTTTTTTGTCATATTTCTTTTAGGTCAGCAGCCTACCAACTCTGGGTACTTTGCTGCAATGCATGATAAAAAGTGTAAGAAGTCATTAAATATTACACCATTTAATATATACCTTCCCCCCAAAAAATTGTCTTTTGACAGTAAAGACAGCATAACTATATTGTTTAAAGCCACAGCACACTGTGCATAATTAATGCCCTCTGTGTTACTATTTGTTATTTGGCTTTGGCATTTCTATGATTACTGCACTATATTATGGCAAACTGGATGGGATTGCAAGGTTAAAGCCAAATTAGTTTCTCCTGAAGGATAAAGGGAAGAATTACACATCTTAGATAAGGAACTACAATTGGAAAACAGAGATGGGTGACAGAATGAGAATAAGACCTTTGTCTAGATGTAGATGTCAATGTGTCTAGATGTGACTGGTTTATTGGATGTTACTTTTATCTCAAGGTGGGCCAAGATAACAAGTCAGGTTCACAATCTAGTACCTATAACATTGTATCAGGCCTTGAAGAGTGATTCTTGGCAGTGTTGAAGGAGGGGTTATCAAATTATCTGGAAAGGTTTTTCAAATAACCTCAGCCAGTTCCCTTTGGAGATTAGTTTGTTCCTCTAAATTCCACATCCTTGCTATCTTACAAACCCACGTACACATTCCACAACTTCCTGAATACCTTAAAATCTCTTACTTCATCCCATTAAAATCTCTCAGTTGGATTATTGCAACAGACTCTTTTCTGATTTTCTGGATTCCAGTTATGTTTCTATTCAATCTATTTCTATATTGTAGTAACAACAAATTTTCTCATATAAGTGGGAAACTAATTCTTGGCAATAGTAATCTTGGAAGAAGATGAAGAAGTGCATGGTCAAATGAATTTGGAAAACACTGCATAATAAATCTCCCTCTGTGACATTGGTAGTGAATGTCAACACATTAATAGCACCATGGAGTTATGAATTAAAGAATTCTGTTTAATTGTATTTAACCCAGTGGCTCATTTATGTATTTGATGACAGAAGGTTTACTTTATGCTCTAAGAAAAAAATTTGGTCATGGCATTGTGATGCTCAACCCAAAGGTTACACGTTGATTACAGAATAAATTCCCAACTTTTTGTCATTGTATTCAAAACTTTTTAATATTTAACTTCTATTACCTGTCCATTCTCATTTCACACTTTCTTTTTCTTCACATATTTTGATCAATCTATTTTGAACAAATACTAATACATTGATCTTCCCATCTCACTTCTAAGCCTATGTATTCTATCTGTATGGAATGATTTTCCCACCCATTTTCTGACTACCTTCAGGTCTCAGGAAGCCTGCACTGATTACAAAGACCTGGGGTACAATCCCCTTGTATGTGCCTCCATAATACTTCTTGCTTAAAATTTTATTTTTTACAAATATAGTAAATGTCTACCTTTGAGGGCAGGGCATATAGTTTGCTCCACATCATGTCCTTAGAATCCAACATGATGATGGCTCTGTTAGATTCTGGATGAATTCATTTTAAATAAATCATGTAATAATTTGGTTTGCAAGACTGAGATAATAAAATATATTTCAATGAAAAGGAAAAACTAATATATATATATATATATATATATATATATATATATATATATATATATAATATTTTCCCCTAATTTAGAAGACCTTGGGTTTTGTGTTGGTTAACTATTAAATAACATAACCAGCTGGGCTATCTTGGGCAATTTACTTAATCTCTCTCTAGTTGTAGAAAGAACCAAAGACATGGAGAGAGAAACAGAGTAATGAAAAACCAAGAAAGAATACTTTGAGTTTATAGATACACCAGATCAGATTTCTTCAGTTCCATTTTTTTTGTCTTTTTTTTTTTTTTCTATCTCCAGATTTAAGACAGGTCTTGTTTTTTCAAGTTAGTGTCTCTTATTTTTTCCTTTGTTTTTGCAACCTTACACACAGTACCAAAAGAAGGCAAAATTAGGATGTATTAATGGGTGAAAAGAATTTAAATTCTTTGTTGTCTGATTCACTGCTCCCTTCATCAGTAGGTTGTCCCCAGTGAAAAGAAAAGATGATAAGTGGCTAAAAATTATCTCCTTATAAATAAGATTTCTTCATAAGTAGACAAATGAAGACACTTGCTTGGAGAAAGTATTAATCTATGAAATATCCTTGGAAAGATGTTCCTGTACAGGCCAGTTATAATAAATAGAACCCAGAATCTATGGAACTGGTTTTCTGGAGAATGTCACATTAGCTATTCAATATTCTAGGATATAGATAATACTAGAAATGCGCTCAAATATGTGAGGGCCTTCACAAACATCATTTAGAGATTTTATTTCTTCTAAGCCAGAGAAGCAGTTCTAATGAAGGAAGAAATAAACTGAAGACCTGCCCTTAGTGTTCCTGTCTCATCTCTGCTTCATATGAGTTTCTTTCTTTATCATCTTTGTTGTTCAAAGTGTTTCATAAAGATTAATACTAAGGTTTCTGATTCATCTAAGCCTGATTTGAGTTGTTAATTCTGAGTTTGCTCAATTAATCAAATTGTTTTGGTTTCTTTAAGCTTCCCAATTATTTTCTCTTTTCCACTCAGAGATGCTGTTTCTTTCCTCTTAACTCTCATCCCTTAAGCACTGATTTAACAGAGCTATTAACATTTTTTATGGCTATTAAAGTAGAGGAACTAGGGAATATAGTGAAATAGGAAGACCCTAAGCTCACCCTGTCCCACATTTACAATTAGGTATCACTCACATCTGAGTAAATAAGCCAGAGAGCGATCAGAACACTGGCAGAACAAAATCCACAACTAAATGTAGACAAGAAGCTGCATCTGACATGTTAGGAAGGGCAGAAACCATGGTCAAGAGCTACCATAGGAAGGAGGAAGCTGTGGTGTGTGGAGGGGAAAGCACTAAGGAGCCTACATGGGAAGACAAATCCCCATAACCTCTGGCATCGAAAACCAGAGAGGCCAAATTCTCTGAGTTTGTATAACCAGTGGCACTTGGAGTCTATAACTTTAAAAGTCAACTGACTCAGCAGTAGGCAAGCCTGGAGGTTGAGTGATATCTAGGTCCCCATTCTTTTTTTTTTTTTTTAATTTTTTTTTATTTATTTATGATAGTCACACATTGAGAGAGAGAGAGAGAGAGAGGCAGAGACACAGGCAGAGGGAGAAGCAGGCTCCATGCACCGGGAGCCCGACGTGGGATTCGATCCCGGGTCTCCAGGATCGCGCCCTGGGCCAAAGGCAGGCGCGAAACCGCTGCGCCACCCAGGGATCCCTAGGTCCCCATTCTTAAAGAGACAACAGCCCACAGAGGCAAAATTGAAGCAACCGTTTGCACAATACCTGGGGAAACTGGGAGGAAGATTTGTTTAAATGGATTTCAGAGCATGTTGGGAGACTGGTATGCACTGTTTTCCTTCTCCACTCTCCAGCATAAACAAGAGCCATCTACAGGAGTTAGGGCTGCACAGATACTTGCTACCTAACATGCTAGCAGTGTGCCCCATCCTTGTGTTCTCCTGAAGCCTTATCCACTTCAAGCCTGCTGAAGAAACAGACACAAAGAGGTAGAAAAAATGAAGAGACAGAGGAATATGTCCTAAATGAAGGATCATTACAAAATTAACTACAGGAGATCTAAATGAAACAAAAATAAGTGTTATGCTTGATGGAGAATTTGAAGTAATGGTCATAAAGGTACTCACTGGACTTCAGAAAAGGGTAGTAAGACATCAGTGTGTCCTTTGCCAGAAAGATAAAAAATAACATATCAGAAACAGATAACTCAGTAAATGAAATTAAAATAATATAGATGGTATAAATAGCAGGCTACAGGAAGCAGAGAAACTTATAAAGATACATCAAGAATGAAAAATGGAAAGCAATCAAGCTGAACAGGTGAGAGACAACACTGAGTATTCAGAGTAGACTTAAAAGAACTCAACAACACCATCAAGCATATTAATATTTGCATTTTAGGGACCTCAGAAAGAGAAGAGAGAAAGGGGGCAGAGAATGTATTTGAAGAGATAATATCTGGAAAATTTCCAAATCTGTGGAGGGAAGTAGATTCAGATTCAGGAGGCACAAAGATCTCCCAAAACTTCAAGGAGATCCACACCAAGAAACACAGTAATCAAAATAGAAAAAAAAGAAAAAGTGATAAAGAATTTTAAAGGTTCCAAGAGAAGAGAACACAGTTACATACATACAAAGGAAACTTCTTAAGGCTATCAGCTGATTTTTCAGCAGAATTTTATAGGGCAGGAATAGCATGATATACTATGATATACTTAAAATACTGACAGAGAAAAATCTGCAGTCAAGAATACTCTCTCCAGCAAGGCTATCATTCAGAATAAAAGAGATAGTTTCCCATACAAACAAAAAGTAAGAGAATTAGTGACCTGCTAAACCAGCCCTAAAAGAGATGTTAAAAGAGAAAAATGTTAAAGGGGACTCTGTGAATGGAAAACAAAAACCATAAGAGTAAGAAAATTAGGAAGCAAACAGAAGAGAACAACAACAAAAAAAAAAAAAAACCACCACCAACAACAAAACAAGTATATCTATAAAAATCAGCCTAGAGAACTATAATGAAAGAATAAAAATATGACTCAAATATCCAAAATGTGGAGGGGAAAGGAGTAAAAATGAATTCAAAATTAAATGACCACCAGTTAATAGAGACTGCTATATGCAAAAGATATGCATATAAAGCAGTTTTGTGATTTACTGGAATTCATTATCCTAACCATACTGTATACTGTCTACTTTTATCCATAGGCAACTTTACTCCCCTTTTTTTGCGTTCCATTTCATTTTCTTTATCATATATTATGCGTTAGCAAGTCATTGCAGCCTGTTTGTCACCTTTAAGGGAGGACAAAGGATTTGGATTACTATTATAATTTGGGGAATACAATTTATGCAACTTTGTCAAGGTGGTATAAATAAGAGGAGTCACACCAGTCCTTAAGTTAGACTCTCTCTCTGTCTCACTTGTTTTGTCTATCTCTCTGTTTTATTTAGTGCCTTAGCTGGGGGCTTGGTAGAGAAGGGAATTTAGAAAGGAAGCTGCAAATAGCACACTTTATATCACTGGCAGATTCTTCAGAGACTATCTTATTAAAAATATATGCATATTTTAATATCTGAGGTTAAAGACTAAATTTACCACATAATACTCATATTTCTGTTATATATTGTGAAGATGTAGATTATTGATCAATATTGTTCGACTGCATTTTAATCTTCAGCAGCAATTTGTCTGTAGTAAATTGTTCCCTTTTCATTTCAATTAATTATGTACAGTGAGGACCATGCATTTTGACCTTAGTCTTCAGTGAGGGATGCATGATGATTAATAATGTATATAATATCTTTGCTAGGCAATTGCAGCTGTTGGTCTTAATAATTAAAAAGAAAACAAGAATGTATAATGCAAATATGATATTCCTTAAAGCTTATTAGATATCTGGTAAGATATAATTGATTGTATATCTAAAATCCAAGTCGCACTAGATAGTTCCATTAGATAGATACTAGATAATCTATTTTAGTGGTGTGTCTACATGGCATTATGTTACCTTTCATAAAAAATTTCACTGTACTAAAAGTAAATGCTACCAGTTCTTTTTTGTTATTTTTGAGCTGTTGTTTTGATTAATTTATTGTTTAATTGTAATGCATTCAAGTTAATAAATTTCATAATTGGGAAGAATACAGGAATTGAAACCAACTTTTAGCTAGTTAACCTTGGACTCAATCAGTATTCTTGAGATCCCATTTTACTTTGTTGAGATTTAGAATCAGAGTAACAGACCTACTCTGCTAGATGTTGTAGGGAATAGTTACATAACATCTGGGTTAGTTGTATATTTATCAGAGATGGTAAAAGAAGAGCTTATGAAGTTTGAAAGGTAGGAGGGAATTACATACTGAGGAATAACTGTTAAAATCTAGCTCAATAAATGTGTTTAGCTTTGTGGATAGAGACTTAGACCTTGTGATGTCAGAATTTGCTAGAAACCTAATATCCTTTTTTTAAAATTTTTATTTATTTATGATAGAGAAGGAGAGGCAGAGACATACGTAGAGGGAGAAGCAGGCTCCATGCGCCGGGAGCCCGACATGTGATTCAATCCTGGGTCTCCAGGATCGTGCCCCGGGCCAAAGGCAGGTGCCAAACCGCTGCGCCACCCAGGGATCCCAGAAACCTAATTTCCTATCATGGTTAAGCTGTAAACTGAGATAAAATAATGAAAAGCTAAAATAAAAAACTACACTCTGCAGAACCTCTTTTATTCTGATTTATTCATAACTTCCTTACAACATATTTCATGGGAGAAGCTAGGATGGCCAGATGGGAAATGTTTAATAAAAGCACAAATAGTCACTCTAGTTACGAGATGAATCTAGGTACAGCAAATGGTGCTATTAGGTCCTGCTCCATGAGGTCTAATTATTGTTTATCCTAAGAATATATATATATATATATATATATATATATATATATATATATATTATATATATATCTATGTATCTATAGATATATAGATATCTATATATATAGAAACAGCAGGACTGTTTCTGCTTAGCTGTGAAAGGAGATAAGAGTCTTGGCAATCTTTTAAGGTATTGCCTGTGATGTACACCACACTCTGGTTTAACACTTTTCAATAATAAAACTGTTTTTTTTTTCTCTACTACCTTTGCAGAGATGTTTTCGAAAGTGGGAAAAGTTTTCTTTTTAGTTATATTTCCCCCCCAAAAAAGCAATGTTTGTGTGTGTGTGTGCACATATACTCATTTTGGAAAATATCAAGGAAAAAAACGAGAATAGTTCTATATTATATCTATATAGTAGTCAATCAAAATGTCTAATCTATCCTTTTAACTAATATATACATATAAAACCCACTGCCTATGGATAATTAGTTAATAGTTTGATATCAACTTTTATTTTTGGACATCTATAAAATAAAGATTCCCCTTATTTTAACACATTGGTGCCACATTTTCCAAATGTTGCCCAAAGTCACAGTTATTATAATCTACATTATAAATAGTACCATTATTTACCAACTATCTATTGTTGAAATTTGTCTCAAGACGGAACTACTTCTGCCCAGGTTGCAAGATCATTAAACAGAAACTTAGATAACTTTTGTGTCCCTGTAAATGCTGTGCTTGACCAGAAACACAGGCTATTCAGTCAACCAGTCCCCAAACACCAAGCTGACTCTTAGCTCTGAATTTAACTCTTGTTTCTCCTCACCACAAAGAAGGCTGACTGTATGTTCCTAGCCAATCAGATGTTTTCTACTTGTTTCTTCTTTTTTCATTATCCTATAATAGCTTCTTGGTTTTTGCCCCGTTTTGCAATTCTCGAAATGGAGACTGTCCACTTCAGGAAGTGTTAAATAAAGTTTGTATCACCTAACTTGGTATTCTTTAATAATTTTTAACTCTATGTAAAAAGAAATACGTGTCTAATATTGGTATATAGATGAGAACTATGCTAATACAGAAATTTAAGAAATTATATAGTGGTTATTCTTTCTATAGAAAAGTAAAAAATATAGGCTGGCTGTAGGTGGAATTTTAAAATCTCAATAAAAGTTGCTAATTGCAAAAGCTAAGATGGGACATAAGAAAGGCTGTTTCTAAGGTTACCGTATGTTACTATCCTGAATTAAATACACTTTGGAATACTTTGGAAAATATTGTATTAGAAAATACACTTTGGAAAAATTCTGGTTTTATGTAATGGTGTAAGACTATAGGCCATGTTGTCTAACCAAAAAGACTTAAAAATTTGGAGGGGATAGTTCAAGAAATAGTAATGTGCTAAAATCTCTTTAAACATCATGTATATAACTATATAACTATATATATATACATATATATGCATATATATAACTATATACTATATAGTTTTAAAAGACTGGAAAATTCCAGTTACAAATTGCATATTTACCATACCTTTATCTCTTCCTCAGAATCCTATTAAAAATAAGGATGGGACAGATGAAACACATCTTTTGTTTTTATAAACCTTTTAAATTCAATTTATTGTATGTTTTGCAATGACTTGAAACATCATTTACCAATACCTATTTATTTCAATTCAGTTAACATTTGCTCAAACTATCAGGTATTTTTTCATGGCCTTCTTTTTAACCTACAAGAAAAAATTTCTTGTGGACTATTTAATTCTCTTTTATCTTGGATTCCTTTTTTAAAAAAATGGATCTTATTGTTTGATCAGTGGTATTATGTTACTTTTGAGAAATGATACATGACTGAAATGGAATGATTAAAATGTAACAAAAAAATGTCAGTTTACATCTTCAGACCTAGAATTAATTTTTTTGTCCTCCCTAGGTCTTAGTTTGATTTCCCTCACACTAAGAATCAAATGTTCCTATAAAAGACAAAAGATGATTTGGGGTAGAGTACCTACCACTTGGCTTAATCTTGCTGATACTTTTCTGCAGCCATTTTTAAGTTTTCAAAGGATAGATATATTTTCTTTCCAAATTATAGTATGAAGAGAACTATTTTGTCTCTGTAAAATCTGGCATATATGGCCCAAATAACGTTTTAATGGGCTTATCATTCGGTTTAATGAACAGAGTTATGCACCGAGGAATACTTCTGTCATAGTGTGCCATATTATCAATTTGATTTTAAACATATTAACTAAGAAACAGATATCAGCAGTAGCTTGGTTATTCTATTATAAAATTAATATTATGATCCAAAAGGCTTAGGTCATATGCAAACCTAAGTGTACCTAAATATTATCTTTAATAAATTTTATTTCATTTTTATGTCATTCATTAAAAATTTTATTTTTTTCACTTTCTTTGTGATTAAAGTAGTTAAAAACTGCAACACATTTTTTTTGAAGTTTTCATTAAGTTCTTGGTATAAAAGCAGATTTCAAAAGAATATACTTTGAAAACATAATTAATATTGGTTAAATTTGCACACATAAATTGTAAAACACAGTCTTGTGATTTCCCCAAGAGTCAATGTCAGTAGGGCCATTTGGATTTGACTAAAAACGTTTAAGATATACTGCCAGTAGATTTGAGATATGAGGTAGATAAAGAAAGTAGAGTGGTAACTGTCTTTAGAGAATTTCAAAACAAAAATTCTGGGTCAGGAAACAAGAAGTTTTGAAGTCTGTTGGATAGTGCCCAAATCAGTGTATTGGAGAATCTCTTATTGGTTCTTTGCCTTTCTCTAATATTTTTTTTTTTTAAATTTTTTATTTATTTATGATAGTCACACACACACACAGAGAGAGAGAGAGGCAGAGACATAGGCAGAGGGAGAAGCAGGCTCCACGCACCGGGAGCCCGACGTGGGATTCGATCCCGGGTCTCCAGGATCGCGCCCTGGGCCAAAGGCAGGCGCCAAACCGCTGCGCCACCCAGGGATCCCAACCTTTCTCTAATATTTAATTTGAAAATTTAAAATATGCAATAAGCCAGTGATTCAAATGACCACATGTAAGGCATATGACACTGATACTTCAAAAATATCTATTTGCCAGCTGATCTGATATTTAAGAACTATAGCACATGCCATGATGAAATATATATTCTGGAGAGTAGTCCCGCTGAAGAAGAATAACATGTTGGTACTAGAAAGAACAACACAAATTATGTTGTCTCACTGTAAATGATTTGTACCTTACATAACCCAATAGAGCCTTTTTTTTTCAAGATTTTATTTATTTATTTAGAAAGACAGCACACAAGAAGGCAGAGGAGAGAGAGAGAGAGAGAGAGAGAGAGAGAGAGAGAGAGAATCCTCAGACTCCCTGCTGAGCGTGGAGCCTGATGTAGGACTCAATCCCAAAACCCTAAGATCATAGCCTGAGAAGAAATCAAGAGTTGGCCTCTTAAGCAGCTGAGCCACCCAGGAGCCTTTGGAGCAGTCATTCAAATATTTATTGATATCTAATAGATAATCAGCACCTTGTTAAGCTATGTCAAATCATGATAATTAAAAGTTCTAATAGTAAAATAGATGAATTAAAATGGAAATATTTTTAGAATATAATATGTGGTGCATTATTAAACTTTAATGAGTTTTTTTAGGAAGTGAATTAAAAACAAGGTAAATTTTTCATTTGTAATTTATGTTTCTATGGTATTTTAATGCAATGAACATGTATAACTTTTATAATTAGAGAAAAGAGATTTGAGGGACTATTTGAAAGTTATATTATTCTATATAGTACTTCATATATTAAAATACATAAATATATAATTTTGAAGAAATTTAGAAGTAAGCAAGACTGCAAAGACTTTATGGGGAGATTTTGCATGAAGTTTTGCTTTAGATTTAAGCAATCTGGATATTCTATCTCATAATCAGAGAAGATGAAGTTTTATTCTGGAGACTTACTCAATTTAAAAGTCATTCGAAGGATTCAGTGTCATTATAGGAATATCCATGTAGCCAGGTTGTACCAATGAAAATGAAATTCATTCCCCAGAGGCAAAAACATTGAGGAAAAAAAGAAATATATATTTTTTAAGTAAAAAAAAGGAGACTATCTCCAGAGAGCAAGATACATTATGTTCTTGACCTAAGAAAGCTATAGGATAAAGGCTCTTTGCTGAAGGACAAATGTAGAAAGAATACATGGCAAAAAATATTACTTTTCTATGGGAAAATAAACTATCCAGAGACCTAACAAAACTCAACTGACCACAGGGGGCCATTCAGTCTGAGACAGATTCCTATAGCTAGAGAAGCAGAACTAAAGTCAGTCAAAGGCCAGAGATCCAATCAGAGAAATGTCATTTTGAAAAATAGTGAGAAAAAGTACCATGTGAGCTTGGAGTTTCAGAAACTCCTTGGCATTTGCCTGGATAAAAAAGTTAATGGCTTTAGCAGAGCTTATATTTTTTGACAGATAGTTTCAGGGAGGAACTGGCAGATAATAATGAAATAGGGAAGAATGTGAAGGGGCATTCTTTGATGATGAGAAGAGAAGGGATCCAGAACAAATGTGGAGAACATTTTCTTCATTTTATCAAAAGATGAGATTGAACACTCAGGGGAGGATAAAAGCACTAACAGTGGAGAAGTAATTGTAGGGGAAGAAAGGTACTCAGTACCAAGTACAGGTTCTAAGTTAACACTGAGGACAGTGGAAAACTAGGATGAATAGAGAAAATTAGTAACATCACCAGACAGTACTGAAAACCACAAATTTATTTTCCAAGTTATACATGTCAACATAGAGCAAGAAATTGCATTTATGATAGGAGAGTGTAGGAGGGAAAGGAAAGCACAAATTTGAGTATTTACAATAATTAACCTAAAATGTAAAATAGATGAAGAGGAGAATGAGGAAAGTTTGCAGCTGGAAAATTGGGAAAAGGTTTTTCTAGTGCAGCTGATAGGTTGGCTGTCTTGATTAGGTTGAAATATGGGGTGAAGTGGGAGCGGATCGTAAAACACCTAACAAGCTCTGTAACTCAATATAGTTTCCCAGTACTATTAAGTGTATTTTCAGTTTGTGATGGAAGATGTGAAACCTCAACAGAGTACATGCTTGATTGAACAAGTAGTTAAACCAAAATGAAGTGTTTTATTAGTATTTATTTAGTATTAGTCCTGCAACTAAATCTGTCTAAATAAATCCCATGCAGAGGTACCATAATTTTTATTAATGTAATAATAAAAACCATGAGGATTTTTTTATTGTTTTTTGTTCTTGGTTTTGTTTTTGTTTTTTTAAATACAGGATTAGATTTGCCATCAACTTTATAAATTTTCGGCCACATAGATTTCTTAATGTGAAACATAGACTATAAGCTATTCAGTTACTTGTTAATGATGTCAAATTTGATTTCTCTGCCATTCAAGTACTCTCAAAAGTTTGCTGATGCAGCTGATATCTAAGAGCATGGGAAATAGGTTTGCTCCTCTTGCCTTAAAATTTTCCAAGATGCATTCTTGTATTAAGCTAGCTCACTGGAAATTATATACCTGAACCACATTACTCTGTCCCACCCCCACTACAAAATGCCTCTATGGAACAATATTAATTTATATTTAGTCTTCATCCAGAGATACTATTAAAGCAGAAAAAAGAGAAATGTCTTTTATTATCAATAATTTGATTGATTTGAAGGCTTACTGCAACAATATGTTAATGTGTCTATGGCAGATCAATCTAGGAAGCCTACAAGTGGAAGGTTATATTTCTCTTGATGACTTACTTTACTTTGGGCTGCTAGACAGTGAAGTTTGCTCATGCTGCAGATTACTTCTGTGCCCTGTTTGCTCAGTTCCTGACCTTTGCCCTTGTCTTCTCTTTCTTGTTTACTTTTATTCTTTTTTTTCTATATTTAATGTAAGCCTTCTTAAATTGATTTTGTTAATGACAATCTACCTATAAACAGCACAGTAAACCAGCAGATCATTCCTTGAACCAAATTAGCATAGTCAAAATCATTCCATTGGTTTTGTTTTTGTTTCATTTTGTAAGTTTTTATTTAAATTTCAGTTAGTTAATATACAGTGTACATTGGTTATAGGTATACAATATAGTGATTCAACATTTCTATATAATATCCAGTGCTTATTACAAGTGCACTCCTTAATCCCCATCACCTATTTAACCCATCCCTGCCTACCTCCATTTTGGTAATCATCAGTTTGTTCTCTATAGTTAAGAGTCCATTTCTTGCTTTGCTTCTCTCTCTCCCTTCCCTCCACCCCCCTTGGCTTTTTTGTTTTGTTTCTTAACTTTCACAAATGAGTGAAATCATATGGTACTTGTCTTTCTCTGACAGGTTTATTTCACTTAGTATAATACTTTCTAATTCCATCCATGTCATGCCAAATGGCAAGATTTCATTCTTTTTTTATGGCTGAGTTATACACACATGCGCGCGCGTGCGGGCGCGCGCGCACACACACACGAGTAATATTTAGAGTTTTCTATTTCTATTTTCTATTTCTATTCATATATATTTGAATACCTTCTTTATACATTCATCACTTAATGCACACATGGCCTGTTTCCATAATTTTGCTATTGTGGATAATGCTGCTATAAACATTGAGGTGCATGTACCTTTTTGAAATAGAATTTTTGTATCCTCTGTGTAATACCTAAAGTGTAATTGCCAGATCATAGGATATTTCTCTTTTTAACTTTTGGAGGAACCTCCATACTATTTTCCAGAGCAGCTACACCAGTTTACATTCCCACCAAAAGTGTAAGAAGGTTTCCCTTTCTCCACATTCTCTCCAATACCTGTTGTTTCTTGTGTTGCTTATTTTAGCCATTATGACAGATGTGAGGTGATAGATATCTCAATTGTAGTTTTGATTTGCATTCCCTGATAATGAATATTGTTGAGCATCTTTCCATGTGTCTGTTGGATATCTGGCTATCTTCTTTGGAAAAAAAAATGTCTGTTCATGCCTTCTGCACATTTTTAAACTGGATTATTTTTTTGGATGTTGAGTTTTATGATTTATTTATATATTTTGGATACAGACCCTTTATCAAATATGTCATTTGCATCTATCCTCTCCCATTCCACAGGTTGCCTTTTATTGACCATTTCCTTTACTGTGCAGAAGCTTTTTCTTTTAATAAAATCCCAATATTTCATTGTTGCTTTTGTTTCTCTTGCCTCAGTAAACATATCTAGTAAGAAGTTGCTACTGGTGATGTCAAAGAGGTTACTGCCTATGTTCTCTTCTAGAATTTTAATGGTTTCCTGTCTCACGTTTAGGTCTTTAATCCATTTTGAATATATTTTTGTGTATGGTGTAAGGAAGTGGTCCAGTTTCATTCCTTTCCATGTTGCAGTCCAGTTTTTCCAACACCATTTGTTCAAGAGACTTTTTTCGCCATTGGATATTCTTTCCTACTTTGTCAATGATAAATTGGCCATTTAGTTCTGGGTCATTTTGGGGTTTCTATAATATTCTGTTGGCATATGTATCTATTTTTGTGCCAGTACCATACAATTTTGATTATTAAAGCTTTCTAATATAACTTGAAGTCTGGAATTGTGATGCCTCCAGCTTTGCTTTGATTTTTCAAGGTTACTTTTGGCTATCTGGAGTCTTTAGAGGTTCCATATCAATTTTAGGTTTGTTCGCTCTAGTTTTGTGAAAAATTCTGTTGGCATTGTAGTAAGGATTGCATTAACTCTAGAATACATTAAATCTTGCTTTGGTTAGTATAGTATAAATATTTTAACAATATTTATTCTTCCAATCCATGAGCCTGGGATGTATTTCCCTTTTTTGTGTGTCATCTTTGCCAGTATTTTATAGTTTTCAGTGTACAGGTCTTGTACCTCCTTCATTAGGTTTATTCCTAGATATCTTATTTTTTTTGATGCAAGTGTAAATATATTGATTCCTTAATTTCTCTTTCTTCTGCTTCTTATTGATATATAGGAAGGCAACATATTTCCATATGTTAATTTTATATCCTGTAACTTTACTGAATTCATTTATCAGTTCTAGTAGTTTTTTGGTGGAGTCTTTAGAGTTTTCTATTTATAGTAACATGTCATCTACAAGTAGTAGAAGTTTGACTTCTTTGTTCCGTATTTGGATGCCTTTTATTTCTTTGTATTGTCTAATTGCCATGGCTAGGACTTGTAGTACTATGTTAAACAATAGTAGTGATTTGTTATATTGAGGTATGTTTATTATATTTATTATATTGAGGTATGTTCCCTCTAATTATACTTTGTTGAGGGTTTTCATCATGAACAGATGTTATACTTTGTCAAATGTTTTTTTCTGCATCTATTGAAAGGATCATATGGCTCTTACACTTTCTTTAATTAATGTGGTTTATCATGTTGATTGATTTGCAAATATTGAACCACCCTTGCAACCAAGGAATAAATTCCACTTGATTGTGGTGAATTATTTTTTTTAATATGTTGTTGGATTTGGTTTGCTGGTATTTTATGAGAATTTTTGCATCTATGTTCATCAGGGATATTGGCCTCTAGTCTATTTTTTAGTAGTGTTTATTTGCTTTTGGGATTAGGGTAATGCCAGTCTCATAGGATGAATTTGGAAGTTTTCACTCCTCTTCTATTTTTTTTTTTTGAATAGTTTGAGAAGAATAAGTATCAACTCTTCTTGAAATGTTTGCTAGGATTCCCTTGGTAAGTCATCTGGCCCTGGACTTTTGTTTATTGGGAGATTTTTTATTAACTGATCAATTTCTTTACTGATTACTGGTCTGTTCAAGTTTTCTATTTCTTCCTATTTCAGTTTTGGTAATTTGTATGTTTCTAGGAATTTATCCATTTCTTCCAGATTGCCCAATTTGTTGGTATATAAATTTTCATTAATATTCTCTTATAATTGTTTGTATTTCTGTGGTGTTCCTTGTGATCTCTCCTCTTCAATTTGTGGATTTATTTATTTGGGTCCTTTCTCTTTTCTTTTTAATAAGCCTGGTTGGGAGTTTATCAATTTTATTATTTCTTTTTAGGGACTAACTCCTAGTTTCATTGATCTGCTCTACTCTTTTGTTTGTTTCTGTATCATTTATTTCTGCTCCACTATTTATTATTTCCCTTCTTTTGCTGGCATTAGGCTTAATCTGTTGTTCTTTTTCCAGTTCCTTTAGATATATGATTGGTTTGTGTATTTTAATTTTTTCTTGCTTCTTGAAGTATGCCTGTATTGCTGTATACTTATGTCTTTTGACCACTTTTAGTGCATCTTTAAGGTTTTGGATTGTCATATGTTCATTTTCATTTCTTTCCATGCATTTTTTCAATTTCTTCTTTAATTTTCTGGTTGACTTGTTCATTCTTTAGTAAGGTGTTTTGTAGCCTCCATGTATTTGTGGTCCTTCCAATTTTTTTTCTTATGATTGACTTCAAGTTTCATAGCATTGTTATTGGGAAATATGGATGGTATGATCTCATTCTTTTTGTACTTGTTGAGGCCTGATTAGTGATCTAGTACGTGATGTTTCCTGAAGAATGTCCCATGTGAACTCAAAAAGAATATATATTCTGCTGCTATAGGATGAAATGTTCTGAGTATATCTGCTAAGTCCATCTAGTCCGGAGTGTCATTCAAAGCCATTCTTTCCTTGTTGATTTTCCGTTCAGATGATTTATCCATTGCTGTAAGTGGGGTGTTAAACTCCCCTATTATTGTATTATTATGAGTTACATCCATTTGTTTCTTATTAGTTGTTTATATATTTGGGTGTTCCCATCTTGAGTGCATAAGTATTTACTGTTATTATATCTTCTTGTTGGATTGTCCACTTTATGATCATATAGTGTCCTTCTTCAACTTCATTACAGTCCTTGTTTTAAAGTCTAGTTTGTCCAGTGTAAGTATTGGTACTCTGGCTTTATTTTGACATCCATTTTGCATGATAAATGTTTCTCCATCCCCTCACTTTCAATATGCAGATTCTTTAGGTCTAAAATGAATCTCTTGCAGGCAGCATATAGATGAGTCTTGTTTTTTTATCCAGTCTGACACCCTGTTGATTGGAGTGTTTAGTCTACTTACATTCAAAGTAATTATTGATAGGTATGTATTCATTGCCATTTAAGTACTTGTTCTGTCATTGTTTCTGGAGATTTTCTCTTCCTTGTCTTTGTCACTTTTGGGCTCTCCTTTGAACTCAAAGAGTCCCCTTTAATATTTTTACATGGATGATTTCATGGTCATGGAGTCCTTTAATTCTTACTTGGTAGGTAAACTCTTTCTCTCTCCTTCTATTCTGAATGATAGCCTTAATGAATAGAGTATTCTTAGCTGTAGGTTTTTCCCATTCTGAATATATCATGCCACTGCCTTCTGGCTTGCCAACTTTCTGTTGAGCAATCTCCAACTAACCTTATGGATTTTATCTTGTAGGTTAAGGACTTCTTTTGTCTTATTGCTTTAAGATTTTCTCCTTTTCACTATATTTTGCTAATTTAATTACAATATATCTTGCTATTGGCCTGCTTTTGTTGATTTTGGTGGGAGTTCTCCATGCCTTCTGGATCTGGATGTCTGTTTCCTTCCTCAGATTAGGGACGTTTTCTTGTTATTTCTTCAAATATATTTTTTGTCCCCTTTTCTTTCTCTTCTTTTTCTGGGTCTCCTATAATACAAATGTTCTGTTTTGATGGAGTCACTGAGTTCCATTATGCATGTTGCATAATTCTTTCTTTCTTTTGTTCAACTTCATTACTTTCCATTACTCTATCTACTACATCATCCATTCCTTTACTTCTTCCAGTGTGCTGTTAATTGCATCAAGTCTGTTTCCAGTCTCATTTATCATACCCTTTATCTCCTATTGAGTCTGTTTTTTTTTAACTCTTTTATCTCTGTGACATGGTTATCACTTATGTCTCCTATTCTTTACTCACACCAGTGAGTAAACATGTGATTGTTGCCTTAAATTCTCCATCAGGCATGTTACTTATATCTGTTTCATTAGATCTCTATTCATGGCCTTATCCTGTTCTTTCATTTGGGATAAATTCCTCCATCTTCATATTTTTTATAAGTCTCTGCCTTCTTTTGTGTTTTAGAAAAGTCAATTATTTCTCCTGATTCTGACAGTAATGGCCTTATGAAGAAGAGATTATGTATTGCCCAGGGCTTTGTGCTTTAGGGAATTTCTCCAGTGGGTGCTGCATTCAATCTTCTGTTGAGTTTTCATACTCTGTCCTTCAGGCTATTCATCTGCAGAGGCTCGCCTTGCCTTTTGTGGCCAGTGTTTGACTCTGGGATGAATGTGGTAAGTTTTAACTCGTGTACTCTGGTTTACTTGTGAAATGAGACCTGACACCATCTACACCAGAACTCAGGCCCCATGGAACTCTGTGATTGTGAGACATGATGTGGTGGGGGGTTTATGTTGGTTTTCTGAGGTAGGAATCCACTGTGTTAGGATTTAGGCAAGCATAACGGAGAAGGGCAGTCCCACCAGAGTATAGGGTGCTGAGGCTTAATGTATGCAAGTTAGGGCCCCACTGGTGGCACTGTGCTGCTTCCTACAGGTGGCTTTGTGTTTATTATGCGTGGGTCAGAATTTGCAATTTTAATTCATAGCTCATCTACATAAGATATCAGGATTTTATTCCAGTTTTATTTCAGGTTTGATGAACATTTAGTTTATTTTTCATGGTTCATATTTTTTCATTTACTAATATTTTGCCTGCTATTTCCTTGCTTGATATTTTCTTTTTGTACAAAATTCATGTTCCCTCAGAATATTCAAATCTTTGTCTCATTTTCTTTCACTTTATATTTTTGTTCTTAAGAAATTTTATGACTGTTCTTGATGGTATTCTTTCTTTTCTCTACCAGCTTCTTTAGGATGTTTTACTAATCACTAACTTTTAAAGTTTTCCCTGACATCTTGCAATGAAGTTTTTTTATAATTTTATAGATTTTTAATTTTATATATCTAATTTTATATATGCTCATTGGGGTTTATTAATTTGGCAAATTTTCTCTTTCACTTCTGAGACATTTTTTTCCTGGGAATTGTTTTCTCTTCCATTTCTCTCTTTTTTTAAAAAATTATTTATATTTGGATATTGTGCCCTTTGTATTGATTAATACTTTTTATCTAGTTTAATTTGCTATTTGTGTCTTTTTAAAATTCTGTTATTGGGCAGATATAGTCCGTTATGCATTCTAATTTCTATTGTGGTTTTTAAATATCTGCTGTCATGTTTCCAAGATCCTTTTTTCTCACAATGTTTTTTTTTACTATGTTTTTTAAATAACAATGTATTATTTAATTTACAGATGAAATATTCATAGTTTTGAATATTTTTTATATATTTAAAAATATACTCCTTGCATTTTGCCTTTATCTAAGAGTTCCTTATTTTTGTTTCTGTGTTTGTTTTATGTGTTTTGGCAACTGTCTTCCATGTTTTAAATTTTTCTTCAATATTGGGTAATTGTTAGCTCCTTGTTCATATGTGAGAGTGAAACACTAACATATTGTTTGAGGCTATGTGTATGTGGTGTAGAGGGACTTGTTTCATGTGTGTGCCTGTCTAAAGGCTGATTGAATAATGACCTTACCATTTCAAGGATAACCCTCGTATTTAGTATCATGAGAATTCTTTCTCTCCAGCAAGATAATTTTCCCCAGAGAGTTTATCTGCATTCTCTTACAGAGATTATAAATCAGGGTACCAAGATTTGGTGTCAAGCAAGGGAAGCAGAATCAGCTACATAATTTCAGAAACCCTTTATTAAAAAAATTATTAAGAATTTGAATAAAGCAGAAGTAAAACATTAAAACAAGAGTGAGATCATTCTGAATGTGGGCCCTGTGTGTGACTATTCAAGCACCTTACCAATAACACCAGCTCTAAGGGGAACAAGCTATGAGGGCAGACTATGAGGGCACTGTTCAGTTTGTATAATTTTACATAATCTTGTGGCGACTTGAGGTTCAGCACACTAGAAGTTCTCTGTTTATCTCTCCATAGATAACTCTTCTGTTTCCTACTGACAAGTGCCAAGGACAGTATTCTGACTATAGAAGAAAGTTAGTGGGGAAGTGATTCTGAAACCTAGGGCTTCTTATAAAGGTATTCAATAAACTATTCTGACTTCAGTCCTAGGTAGATGTTTTTTGTTTTTGCCTTTTTAAGATTAATTCATTTATTTTAGAGAGAGTGCTGCATGTATGAGTGGGTTGGGGAGGGGTAGCAGGAGAGAATCTTCAAGCCATTCCCCCACTGAGCACAGAGCCCCACCCAGGGTTCAGTCTCAAGATCCATGAGATCATCACCTGAGCCAAAACCAAGAGTCAGACACCGAACTGTGACTGAGTCACCCAGGTGCCCCAGTAGATGTTTTTAACTTTCTTTTTAATTAAAACCAAAATAGAAAATTCTTCTTTAAAAATGTGTAAAGTTTCTTGCTATAAAACAATTTAACTTTTTCTGTTCTTTGATCTTTTTCTTTTAAAAAAAAAAGATTTTATTTATTTATTCACGAGAGACACAGAAAGAGAGAGGCAGAGAGAGAAGCAGGCTCCATGCAAGGAGCCTGATGTGGGACTCAATCCTGGGTCTCCAGGATCACACCCTGGGCTGAAGGCGGCACTAAACTGCTAAGTCAACGGGGCTGCCCTCTTTGATCTTTTTTAACTGAAATAGACTTTAGAAATAATCTAAATAATTTCCCTCATTTTATAAACTAATTAACTAAAACTCATCTGTGTGACATGTACATCATCACATAGGTACATCAGAGCAAAACAATGTCACAAACTTTTAAAATTTTATATGGAGATTTTTTTGTTTTGTTTTTTTTTAAGATTTTATTTATTTATTTATTTATTTATTATTTATTTATTCATGAGAGACAGAGAAGGCAGAGGCATAGGCAGAGGGAGAAGCAGGCTCCTCAGAGGGAGCCCAATGTGGGTCTTGATCCCAGAACATAGGATCACACCTTGAGCTGAAGGCAGACACTCAACTGCTGAGCCACCCAGGCATCCCTTTAAGGAGTTTTTTGTTTTGTTTTGTTTTTTGTTTTTTAAGATTTTATTTATTAATGTGAGAGATACAGCATAAGCAGGAGGAAGAGGAGAAGCAGCAGAGGGAGAGGGACAAGCAGACTCCCCGCTGAGCATGATCCCAGGACCCTGAGATCATGACCCAAGTTGAAGTCAAACACTAACCAAATGAGTCACCCGGGTACCCCAAGAGTTTTGTATTTAATACTTAGTGGCTATCATTTAAGCATTGACAGTTTATTTTCCTTAAAGATTTTAGACATCAAAGTATATTTGTCTACGTGGAGAAAAATGTATACAGAGGAAAAAGTAATGCCTTTCACACACTGTAAGAATTCACAAATAGTTTTTGATTATTAATAGCAAGTCAGGATCCTGGATTTGGCATTACATTTTGATGTGACAAAATGAGCATCCTCATTATTAAATGCTCATTATGAAATTATTAAATGCTTAATTTTAAATATAGAAAGATTTATTCTGTTAGGGAAATAAAGAATAAAACTAAATTATTATAAAAATGTTTTTATATTTACTGTGTATTTTTTCTGTTTATGAGTATTCCTGGATTACTCTCTCTAGATTGCAGTTACAAAAACAAACAAAACAAAAGCCTCATTGTAACCTAATGTGCATTTTTCCTGTATCTTTTCCAATTAGTGATAACTTTTCTTATCTTGTCTCTTAGAACAGAACTACAATAATAATAAATACTAGTAACATTATCTGAAGTAAATACTTTCAATTGAGTTTTATAAATATTTTCCTAAGCCCAGGTAAATATGAGTGAGCATAAACAGAAGAATATTATCATCTATTTTATTTGTAGAATATAAATATTTGATTCTTTTAGTGAGTCTTAAATACTGAAAACTTACACTTTGGAACCATTGCTGAGGAAAAGCAATGCCTGCGTCTTAATTCTTATCCTTTCAGCATTCAACTAAGATTTATATATCTATAAATTTCTATTTAAATCAGTCTTATTCTTGAGTCCATCTTACTGTGTTTTAGTAATAAATGGAGTTACTTGTTTTGAAATATGAAGACCAAAGTAGAACTTCTTGTCATTTTCTTTCCAGTAGTTTAGGAAGCTTTTTCCATGTACAGAATGAAATCCAGTGCTTTTTAAAGTCAAACTTTACATTGCTATGTTATTTCAGAAAAAGCTCATCTGGTGTTTGTCCAGGGAGATGAGCTCACACAGCACAGTATTAAAAAGGAACCATGGAGGAAAAAAAAAAAAAAAAGAACCATTAAACACTGGTAGACAAAAAAGACAACTTTTTGTTGTTGGTTTATCTCTTATGCATATACATGTCAAAACAAAGTTTTCTTTCCCAAATTTAAACTCAAAGAATTTTATCATACATTTGACAATGATGTTTTTCTCATATCATCAAAATTCTTTTCTTAATTTTATTTAGCACTATATTTAGTTTTCAAGTTAAAATATCCACCATCGTCATGTGCTTACTTAGTTGTAAGAATATCTCCTTATTCCTCTCTCACTAGTACACATGGCATTTATGTTGTAGTAGCAAAATATAGATATGACATTTTAATTACAAACATGACTCCTTTTCAGATTTACAAAATTCTTAGTGATACATTTATAGTACTTGTAAAAATATGCTGAATGTTACAAATACTATTATTAAATTGTACTAATCTTAGAAATTTAGCTACATAGATAACCATGAAATGAAGGATAAAAAAGAAAAAGTGGCTAACGTGTATTAAATTCTCGTTTGGTAATGTTCCCTTTGCATAGATTGTCATATTTAATCTTTATAAAACCGCTTTGAGAAAAGTATTATTTTATGTTTTTAAATTTTATTTGAAAGAGAGAGGGAGAGATAGCGAGAGAGCACAAGTTGGGAGGAGAAGGAGAAGCATGATCCCTGTGAGCAGGGAGCCCAACACAGGGCTCAATCCCAGGGCCCTGGGATCATGATCAAGCTGAAGGCAGACACTTAACCAACAGAGCTCACCCAGAAAGTGTTATTTTTAATGAGAGAAACAAAGAAGTTAAATAACATGCACTAACAAACAAACGTGACAAAAATCAGATCTAGAATACAAATCCAAGATATTCTAACTTTTGAGCCTCACATGACTTCGAGTAAGAATTTTAAACGATGATGAAGAATAGAGAATGTGGTTGGAAGTTAAAGATAAATCAGTTAAGAAAGATGAAAAGAGTAGACTTAAAAGAATAGATGGCAAAATTAAATGTGTTAAAATCTTGCTATATGGTGAAAGAAAGTTTTAATTAAAAAAATATGTTCTTGGAAACTATGAGGAAAATAAATATGTTTTAGTTAAAGTCAAAGAAGGTCATTATGGGTTAGGTAGGACGGGAAAGCAGTTCGTAAAACTACCAAATTTCTCAGTGGACTTTTGCTACCATGCTTGGCACTAACACAAGTCCTCTAATGAGTTTGAAAGAGCATTTGTGTCTGGAGAATACTAAATATGTCGGACTAAACAGGGAAACCAGAGAGGATGGACTCAGTTATCAAACAGCATGACAGATTAACCTGATTTAGATACTTAACTTGCTAACTAACTCCAGTATAACTGGATCATCCCAACTTTAAAGAGTTTCTATAAATTCACTAGTTAACAAAAGTCAAATGAATAGTATCTGTAGTTTTGTTATTCAGGTTCCAACAGGAAAGAGTTCACATACTCATGTAAGGATGCTTTCAATCATTATTTTTTTCAAGTAAAGGAACAGATTTAAAGATGTATGCAGTGTAGATGGTAACCATAGGGGAGAGTGTTGTAGTCTAGGACGAGTGGTACCAAACATTTTATCAAGCCTAAGCCTGAAAAGTCAACCAAATGAAGAAAACTCTGTCTTAAGAGAAGTGATTTCCGCTTAAGAGACACAAACAATAAAGGGGTCCCTGGGAGAGAGTATATTTTGAGGAATTAATACTCTGGCCTAACTTTTGTCTCTTCAGTTGTCTTCAGTGACTTCTCATTGGCTGAATGCAATTCACAACCTAAAGAAAGGGATAAATAAATAAATAAATAAATAAATAAATAAATAAATCTCCACATAAGGAGAGAGCCTGCTGGAGATGCATAAGGTTCAGGGAGGAAAAGGGAAGGTATCTATCTACCACAGTAACTGTCAGCCATAGCTACATCTCCTATAATTGCCTCTAGGTTCTCTGAGTTTATATCTGTATATTTTCTGCATAACCCTTTATCTTCTTCTCTCTCCAAAACTTCTTATGCATTATGTCCAATCCTCATTCTCAGCTGTTTATCTTAATTTCTAGGAGCAATCAGAAGACAACTTCCACCAGCTCCCAGTAGCAGTTATACAGGCACATCTCATTTTATTGTCCTTTATTTTGTTATGCTTTGCAGATATTGCACTTTTTACAAATTAAAGGCTTTTGGCAACCCTGTGTTGAGCAAGTCTACCAAAACACCATTTTTCCAAAAGCATTTGCTCACTTCATGTTTCTGTCACATTTTGATAATTCTTGCAATATTTCAAACTTTTTCATTTTTATTGTACTTATTATGGTGGACCTATAATCAGTGATCTTTGATGTCACTTTTATAATTGTTAGAGACCATCATGAAATGTGCCGATGTAAGACAGCAAACTTAATCGATAAATGTATATATTCTGACTGGTCCACTGACTTGCCATTCCCCATTTTCTCCTTCTCCTTGAGCCTCCATGTTCCTGAACACAATATTTAAATTATGCTAATTAGTAACCCTAAACAACCTCTAAGTGTTCAAGTGAAAGGAAGAATGACATGCCTCTCACCTTAAATCAAAATCTAGAAATTTTTAAATTTAGTCAAAAGCTGAGAGGGGCCAAAAGCTAAGCCTCTTATTGCAAGTAGTTAACCAAGTTGTGAATGCAAAGGAAAAGTTCTTGAAAGAAATTAAAAGTGCTACTCCAGTGAACACACAAATAATAAGAAAATAAAACAGCCTTATGGCTGACACGCAGAAAGTTTTAGTGGTCTGAATAGAAGATCAAAGCAGACATAACATTCCCTTAAGCCAAAGCCTAATCCAGACCAAGGCCCTAACTCTCTTTAATTCTATGAAGACTCAGAGAGCTGAGGAAGTTGCAAAAGAATACTTTGAAACTACCAGAGATTAGATTAGTTCATGAGTTTTAAGGAAAGAAGCTGTCTCCATAACATAAAAGTGTAAGGTGAAGCAGCAAGCCCTAATGTAGAACTTGTAACAAGTTACCCAAAAGATCTACTAGGGTCATTAATGAACATGGCTATACTAGACAATAGATTTCCAAAAGAGAAGAAACAACCTTCTATGAGAAGATGCCACCTATGACTTTCATAGCTAGGGAGAAGTCAATGCCTGGCTTCAAAGCTTTAAAAGACGGGCTAAGTCTCTTGGTAGTGACTTTAAGTTGAAGCCTATGCTAGTTTATCATTCAAAAAAGTCTGAGGGCTCTTAAGAATTATGTCGAATCTACTCTGCCTATTCTCTATAAATGGAATAACAAAGCCTATAAGACATCACATCTGTTTATAACATGGTTTACTGAATATTTTAAGCTCACTTTGAGACCTAGTACTAAGAAAAAGATTGCTTTCAAAACATTACTATTAATTGAAAATGCATGTGGTCACCTAAGAACTCTGATGGAGATGCACAAGGAAATTAATGTTTTCATGCCTGCTAACACAATATCCATTCTTCAGCCTATGGATCACTGAATGATTTTTACTTTCAACTCTTATTACTTAAGAAATACATTCATAAATCTCTAGCTACCATAACTGCCATAGTGATTCCACTAATGGATCTGGCCAAATAAATTGAATACCTTCTAGAAGGGATTCACCATTCTAGGTGCTCTTTAGAACATGTGTGATTCATGGGAAGAGGTCAGAATATCAACATTAGCTGAAGTTGGAAAGAAGTTGATTCTGACCCTCATGGATGACTTTGAAGGGCTGAAGATGTTAGTGGAAGAAGTAATTGCAGATGTGGTAGAAATAAAAAGAGAATTAAAATTAGAAGTGGGGGGGCACTGGGTGGCTCAGTCAGTTAAGTGTCTGCCTTTGGCACAGGTCATAATCCTGGAGTACCAGGATTGAGCCCCATGTGGGACTCCTGCTCAGTGGAGAGTCTGCTTTTCCCCCTGTCCCTCATGCTGCTCGTACTTGCTCTTTCTCTTGTGCTCTGTCTCTCTCTCGAATAAATAAATAAAATCTTAAAAAAAAAAATTGAGCCACTTGGGTGGCTCAGTGGTTGAGTGTCTGCCCTTGGCTCAGGTCACGATCCTGGGGTCCTGGGACAGAGTCCTGCATCAGGCTCCTCATAGGGAGTCTGCTTTTCCCACTGCCTATGTCTCTGCCTCTGTCTCTCTATGTCTCTAAAGAATAAATAAGTAAAATCTTTAAAAAATAAAAAAATTAGTAGAGCCTGAGATGTGTCTGAATTGCTGCAATCCCTTAATAAAACTTTAGCAGCTGAGGATTTTCTTCCCTTTTTTAAAGAAAGGAATAATATATAATATAATATAATATAATATAATATAATATAATATAATATAATAATATATATATACAGACATACATACACATATATAAAACACATCTTCTCTATCCATTCATCTGTTGATGGACATTTGGGCTCTCTCCGTATTTTGGCTATTGTGGACATTGGCACCATAAACAGTGGGGTGCATATTCCCTTGACATGGAATCTACTCATGATGAAGATGCTGTGAAGATTGTTGTAATGACAAAAAAAGGATTTAAAATGTTACATAAACTTGGTTGATAAAGCAGTGGCAGCATTTGAAAGGATTGACCTTACTTTTGAAAGAAATTCTGTGGGCAAAATGCTGTCAATCAACTTTGAATGCTATAGAAAAATAATTCATGAAATTATGAATTGATGCAGCAAACTTCATTGCTGTTGTATTTTTAAAAATTGCCACAGCCACACTTAACAACCATCACCCTGATGAGTTAGTAGCCATCAATACTGAGGCAAAACTCTCCCAGCAAATGGAGTACAATTCTCTGAAAGCTCAGATGATGGTTATCATACTTTAGCAATCAAGTATTTTTTAATTAAGGTATGGTATGTGTTTTTTCAGACATAAAGCTATAGTACACTTAATAGAATACAGTACAGTGTAAACATAACTTTTATATACCTTGGGAAACAAAAAACTTCATAGGACTCACTTTATTGCCATAATCTGGAAGTGAACCTGTAGTATCTCAGAGACAATCCTTTATCTCACTACCTATGTATGTATATATGTGCTCTGCCTTCCTTAGTATTACTATGGAT
This sequence comes from Nyctereutes procyonoides, assembly GCF_905146905.1. Classification (NCBI taxonomy): domain Eukaryota; kingdom Metazoa; phylum Chordata; class Mammalia; order Carnivora; family Canidae; genus Nyctereutes; species Nyctereutes procyonoides. The sequence continues at coordinate 23,007,115 of NW_026575121.1, forward strand.
GATCTATTGTTAGAGGACCTGAAGATCAAATCATTCACTTATACATTAAGTTTCATGCACTTGTATCTCCTCAAGTGTATCACTAAAAAGTACACTATTTTCTCTGTATCATAATTTTTTTCTTTCCATATTGAATTATTTCTATCAACATAGCAAAGATACAATTCATTTTTTATTAAGACAAATCCTCTGCTAATTGTTGGGAAACAGTTCCTTATGAGTCTGTCAGTTTGTACCCATCTTACAAACTGAAGCACAAACTTACTTTCACAATAATGTTTGTGTGGGAAGCAGATTTGGGCAATAAAGATCATGTCTCCTACTGGACCAAAGGGAACTTTGCAATAACCTTTTATAGAAGACTCAGGTTCCTTAAGCTCAGGCTTATTCTGTAACTCAAGCCCCTGCATGTAGGAATCCGGGCTCAGAGGACAGACATAAAAATGATGAAATTACAGCTACTGCCATTGCTGTGAATAATAAACTATCTTTCATCTCTGACCCAGTAGTGTTGGGTCTTCTACTAGCATCCACGAAATTGTAGCATGCTAACTTGTAAGATTGAAGTAAAGTAAAATGCAGACCCTTTACTTTTATGAGCATCAATCTCATTTATCTGATACACCACCCTTTGAGACAAAACTAACCGAAAACCTTGTCTATATTTGTTATCTCAAATTCGACTCCTCCAATTCTGATTGTATTACTACACAGAAACTGCTTCTATCAAAATTTGACCTAAAAAACCTTTAATCCAATGATCATTTCTTAGGTCTCCTCTTTCATTATTTATAACCAATATTTATAACCAATATAACCAATATACTTCTGATCGCACTTTTCCTCCAGTCTCAAGGTCTTTTTTCACTTTGCATCCAGATCAATACCAGTGTGTTTTTGGTCCTTTCATACCAGATTCTAATTTTCAGTATCCTTTGCAGATTTTTCTTTATTTTTTAATCTCTTAAGATTCTGTTCCTTATGATGCAAGGGCTCAATCTTGAAACACTTCTCTTTGCTTTCTACATGCGATTTCTGGAATATCTATCTCTTTTAGCATCATGACTTTAATTATCTGTCCACACTGACAACCAGCATATTTATATCTACATCCCAGAACTCTTGAGCTACACATTTACTTCCAACTGCTTGACACATTCACTTGGAAGTAAAATTGGCATATCAAACTTAACATGTTTAAAACTGTACTACATGTTTCCCCCATAAGCCTGTTCCTTTCACAACCTTTAATTCCATATAATGTCAGCCACATCCTTTAAATTGTTTAAGCCAAGAACCTTGAAATTTTCCTTAACTTCTTTTTTTCTCATGTCATGAATATAATCTTTCCACAATTTCCTTTGTCTCTTCCTTATATTTAGTTATATTTAGACCATATACTTTCCTATTACCTCTATTGCTATACCTGGTCTAAACTACTATAATCTCTTATCTAGAATACTGCAATAGTCTCTTAACAGATCGGAATATTTCTGTTCCTCCTCATAAAGCTTATTTTCACCAGAGTAGCTAGAATAACCCTGTTATCCTATAAAATGAAATCTTCGCTTCTGTGCTTATACCTCTATTGGCTTCCCACCTCACACAAAGTATAAAGCGTAATCCTTACAGTGACCAGGAGGACTCTTTTATCTCACATTATCTCTTTTACTCTCTGACTCACTCTGCCCAATCCATGTTGGCTTCTTCAGTGATCCTTAGATATTCCAGTACATTTATTTTCAAAATATTTAAACTTATTCCAGATATACATAAAGCTTACTCCTTCATATCTCTTCAGATCTTGGCTCAAATGTTATCTTTTCCCTTAAACTTCTAATGTTCTGACCCCTGGGACATCCTATAAATATTTTTCCCTTCCTTATCTCTGATATAATTTCACATAACTTCCATTTTAACTTAAATATTAACAGCTAGAATGTAGGTTCTATGGAGAAATTATTGTGTTTTTTAAAAAATTATTCTATAATCATGACATTTACTATAGTCCCTGGCACATAACTGCTACTCAGTAAATATTTGTCAGATGAATGATTTACTTTATATATATGTATTTGGACATATCTCAGAAAGCCTTCCATATATTAATCAAATTATTTTAGGGAATATTCTGAAAATGAATAAAACATTTTTCTTTCCTTTCAAGTGAAAATCTTTGATCAGTGCTGTTTTCTAGACAGTATTCAGTGAAATATTTAATTTAGTTACTATCCATAGTAGTTTATCATATTTCATCAACTTTTAGTTGTTCATTGGTCTATGTTTTATGTAGTTAAATGACTCTTAAGCTATATTCCTGCTCTCAAGGCTAAGGTCAGTGCTTGTAAGTGGCAAGTTACCACTTTTATTTTATGCCAACATATTTTTTTCTTGGTATTAAGGATCAGATGCTCTCTTTTGGAGTATTCAGAATTTATTTTTTTTTTATCTTCAGTATCCAGGTCTAATTTGTTATGCCTTTAAATGCTGTTTTATGTGTGTGTATTGTGCATGTGTATGAAATCTGAATTTGTCCAATTATGCGAGTGGTTGTTGAGAGGAAAAAGAAATGTAGAAGGGAGTGAGTGCCTTTAAGCATAGAAAGAGGGGGAGAAGTTTAATCAGATGGAGATTAAGTCTAAAGATTGTTGTTATGAGTTCAGGTGTATTTGCCAGAAAAACATGTTAAAGTAAGAACTTCTAGTATCTGTGAATGTGACCTTATTTCAAAGTAGAGCCTTTAAAGATGTATTTAAGTTAAGACAAGTCTGGGCAACCCAGGTGGCTCAGTGGTTTAGCGCCGCCTTAGGCCCAGGGCGTGATCCCGGAGACCCAGGATCGAGTCCCACGTCAGGCTCCCTGCATGGAGCCTGCTTTTCCCTCTGTGCCTGTGTCTCTGCCTCTCTCTCTCTCTCTCTCTCTGTCTCTCATGAATAAATACATAAAATATTTTTAAAAATAAAATAAGTTAAGATGAGGCAGTAGAGTGGGTTCTAATCCAGTACCAATCCAATGTAACACCCATAACTGGTGTCTTTATAAGAAAAGAAGAGATATATAGGGAGAACATCATGTGAAGATGGACACAGAGGTTGGAATGATGTATGAACAAGCCAAGGAACACCAGGTATTTCCAGCCATCACCAGAAGTTAAGAGAGGCATAGAACAAATTCTGAGCCTATAGAAGGAACCGACCCTGCCAACACCTTGAGAGAATAAACTTCTGTTTTTTTTAAGCTACCTGGTTTAAAAGTATTGTGGTATTTTGTTATGGCAACCCTAGGAAACTTATACAATTGGAATGCCTAGAAAACAATGGAGAAACTCATTATGTACCATTGAATAGATGGTATACCATGATAGCAAAGGGAATGGATACCTACCTAGTCAAGAAGCTGTATCTTGGACACTGTTGTCCAAATCTCACCAGCAGCTCCCTGGCTACCTACTGTGATATGTGAATGGCATACTACTTTACTATACCTGCTTGTATCCCAAAAGCTAAGACAATGAGTTTTTTGTGTGTAACACTAGTGGACAAATGAATCATTGTTTTTAAATATGGCCCTGGGGCCTTGAAAACCTCTAGGGAGAAGGAGATTTTGAAAAGCCATTAATAATGATGTACAATAATTTCTTCACAACCGTAAAGCGGGAAAGCTTGAATTTGTGTTTTATTTAAGTTGTGAGCATTTGAAAATATGCTATAGAGTTTATATTTGAGATTGTCATCGAGATACAGATTGGCCGCATATATAAAATCCATATTATTGGAACAGAATATAACTGTTATATTTTCCTTTTAGTTATCTGGATATTATTAGCTAAATTGTTTTATCTGTATTACTTGGATTTTTGCTTAAATAATCCCTCTTGAAAGTTAGTGCCTTGGATTTATAAATCCATGTATTTAAGACCTCATTGAGTTACTATCATATAACTTAACATTCAGAGTTTTTTAAATTTCATTACTTCTGTAAAATATGAATAACACTATGTAATTATTAGAAATGACTAGGCTGATAATATAAATTATTTTAATTAAAAAGTGTCATTATAGTTTAAGCATGAGGAAGAGTCCTCAACCCAGTTAATCTGCAAGAGTTGATTATCTCTTTCGAGAAATTCTGGAAAAGGGTTTAAATCTTTAAGAGTTTAAATTATTTAGCAGAGCATCTCATATCATCAATTGCAACCTAAAAAAAAAAAACCTCCAAATGAAATAATGATCAGAATTCTTTATATATATGAAATTATATCATCATTTTTTGTTCTTAAAGGTTTCCACTCTTTTTTTAAATATTTATTTATTTTAGGGGGTGAGGGGCAGAGGGAGAGGAACAGTCTTAAGCAGACTCCATGCTGAGTGCAGAGCCCAACACAGGGCTCAATCCCACAACCCTTAAATCACCACCTGAGCCAAAACCAAGAGTCAGATGTTTAACCGATTAAGCCACCCAGGTCCCCGGGATTCCACTATGTCTTATCCAAACAATTTGAAAGGAATATTTTTGTTGAAAGCAATCTATTTAATTTGTGCAGAATGACTATCAGGCCAATTAAACTTGACTATAAATAATGAAATCTATTAACTTCTTCTGAAGAATTTTTTAAAAAATAGTAATTAGGTCTGCCTTCCCACAGGACAATGAAGAAGCAAAAGGGTAAGTGTTGACAGTATCCTGGGCCCTACCTAGGAGAATGTGTTCTGTTTAGAGACAAATGCTTAGGTCTACTGTTATATTGGAGTTGTTGTGAATTTTCTACTGTCTTTGACTGGGGACCTTAACCTGAAATAGGGACTCATGTGCAAGTGACATATTATGAAAATCTGACAAGAGTGGAGGGGAAGTTTGTCAAGGATGAGGAAGAAGCCAGTATAGAGTGAAAGGTCAGGATAAGTCTGATTTCAGTGTCATTTTAGCAAAAGAATTTTGCTAAATTTATACCTGTGACAATATTTAATATTTTGATAACTGGAAATATTTGTTAACACTAAATATACAGTAAGCAGTGACTTTCTTTCAAGATATTTTTGAAGAATTGCAGTTGTATCTCTGAAAGATTCATCAGTTACTTTCTCTTTTCAGCGATTATTACAGAAGTCTACAGACAGCTACACCCATAACAGCAAGTTAAACGCTTCATCTTCTACGATATATTATTTGAAGTACTACATTTTTCAATTTATTTCAGGATAAACTGATAAAATTTCTATATTGGCCTTAAATTCAGCAATTCCACTAAGTTGAATAATTTTATCTTCATTCTGCAGTTGCTTAGATACCTCTGGGTATTTCCTGGTTTTATCTTTTTTGCCAGAAGTATTTATGCATTAAACTTGGACCAGAGATACTTTAACCAACTTGATCTTTATTATACAGGTGTACGGGTTACTACTTAGACAGAGATTAACAAGCCAGTGAAAGTGCTCTCTGGGGATAGTGAGTCCACTATGTTGAGAGGGTCAAATGCATTATCCATTTCAAATTCTAGAGGCTAGAAAACAACTTTAACATATTCTATGTCCCACTGCAACTACTGTCATAATGTGTATCTCTGGGCATGCTGTGCTTTCTATCATTATTTAATTCCAAGCAATAATAACATTTATAAAACTAAGCCTTTAGCAGAATTCAATAATATTTAAATGTTCTATTGTCTGGCTTAGAAAAAAGTCCTTGGACTCTCTCTATATATATATGTATGAAAACAGCATCAGGCAGTTATTTCAATGTGTTGAAAGTTCAATATTTTGCAGAAAAAAAATCAAGGTGCTACAATTATTAAAAGGGAGTGATTAGACAACTGATTTTCAAGATAAATTAGTAGAATTTTATCAGAAATGCAGTTGTATTTACTATATAAATATAAGGGTAATGAAATAAATATTAGGATTTGGCATGCATTTTCTATAGAAATAATCGTTATAATATTTCTCTATTGTATTTTCTAGTAGAATTGTAGAAGTTATATAGTATCTTCTTAGTCTAGGTGCATATGCTATAATGACCATGATAAAAATTGAAAATATAGATAAAGCAGATGATCTGCATATTTTAAAAGTTGTGGTATTATAGAACATTATTTAAAATATTGAGTCCCTTTGTAATCAAACTTAGTCTTTCAAAGTATAACATTTGGCTACATTTTTAAAGAAAACACTTTAGAGGTAATTTTTGGTTCTAAAATATGTTTTTCTAACCCACAAAAAATAAAATTTATCATTGCCGTGATTTCTTTTTACCATATCTGATTTATTGAATCAAAAATACAAAAAAAAATACAATGAAACTTGAAATTGTCTCCTGTCAAAACCATGGAATACAAAAAAATTTCAGCACGTATTATTGCTCTTTAAAAATAACCTAAGATGATTTAAAATAGTAATTTATACTTAGCGGGTTTTTTACTATGAGATTGCCCTCTATATGCAACAAAAACAAAATGTTGTGTATCTTCTGTTCCCAACTTATTTCTCTTCCTTTTCTTATTCAAAGCATTCTCTTTCCTTGAGATGTTTCTTATTTTCTGTGCCCTTATTACTGAAAAGATAGTATTTTTAACCTATTTTTTTGCTTTTTCATTAGAATTTCTTAAACTTGTTTATATTCAACTTTTATCGTCCTATCATTTTCAGGATTAGTTTTAATTCTGCACTTTCACATCAGTAAAAGTAAATTTAGTACAATAAGTGAATTTATCCTTCCTAATAAATAATGAAATTATTAAAACTTATTTAGTTAGCTTTGTGGAAACAGCCTATAAAAAGTGTGAAATTTGCTTTACTCTTTTTCATAAAAAAAAATCCATTAATTCATTTTATGTCCTACATGAAATTAAAGTGATACTTTTTAAAATTATTATTTTCCAAATGTATCACTTATTTTTGTATAATTCTTTTTTTAAAAGATTTTTATTTATTTATGAGAGACACAGAGAGAGAGAGATAGAGACATAAGCAGATGGAGAAGCAGGCTCCATGCAGGGAGCCCGGTGTGGGATTCGATCCTGGGTCTCCGGGATCAAGCCCTGGACTGAAGGCAGCGCTAAACCGCTGAGCCACCTGGTCTGTTCTGTATAATTTATTCTTTAAATGATCTAAACAAAACAAGACATGAATATGGAAATTATAATTACCAAAGCTAATTTCCTTAAGAAAGGTCCTTCTACCTTTCAGTTATAGATTTTTGACACTGTCCATCACCTCTGGCTTCAGCCAGGTCTTCTTATTATTTACCTTATCTCAGCTGTCACTCAGGAATTATTCTTTCCTCTATAGGTACCATATAAAAACCCTGAATCTTTGGGGCACCTGAGTGGTGCAGTCAGTTAAGCAACTGACTCTTGGTTTCAGCTCAAGTCATGTTCTCAGGGTCGTGGTATCAAGCCCCACATTGAGCTCTGCAGTCAACAAGGAGTCTGCTTAAGACTCCTTGTCCTCTCTCCCTCTGCCTCTCCTCCCCAAATAAATAAATAAATCTTAAAAAAAAAACCTCAAATCTTCCAGTTTTATACAATCACTTCATATAAACTTGTGTAGTTATTTTGGCTTAGTACTTGACTTTGTACTATTCTTTCTCCTAAAATTTGTATGAAAGCACAAAAGACCTTGAATAGCCAAAGCAACCTTGAAAAAGCAAAGCAAAGCTGGAGATATCACAATTCTGGATTTCAAGTTATATTAAAACAGTGATCAAAACAGTAGAAAAACAGACACACAGATCAATAGAACAGAATAGAAAGCCCAGGGTGCCTGAGTGCCTCAGTGGGGTAAGCGTCTACCTTCAGCTCAGGTCATAACCCCAGGGTCCTGGGATCAAGTCTCACATCAGACTTCCTCCTCAGTGGGGAGTCTTCCTCTCCCTCTTCCTCTGCCCCTCTCTCTGCTTGTACTCTCTCATGCACTCATGCTCTCTCTCTCTTTCTCAAATAGATAAATAAAATCTTAAAAAAAAAGAATAGAAGGTCTAGAAATAAACCCACTCACTATATGATCAATTAATCTTTGACAAGGCAGGAAGGAATATACAATGGGAAAAAAAAGATGTGTTTCCAACAAATGGTGTTGGGAAAACTGCAGCAACATGCAAAAGAATGAAACTGAACCACTTTCTTACACCATGCACAAAAATAAATTCGAAATGGATTAAAGACCTAAATGTGAGGCAGAAAACCATGAAAATCCTAGAGGAGAACACAGGCGGAAATCTCTTTGACATTGGCAGTAGCAACTTTCTTACTAGATGTGTCTACTGAGGCAAGAGAAACTAAAGGAAAAATTAACTATTGGAACTTTATCAAAATAAAAACTTCTGCACAGTGAAGGAACAATCAACAAAACTAAAAGGCAACTTTCAGAATGATAGATACATGCAAATGAGAAGATACATGCAAATGACGTATCTGACAAAGCATTTGTACCCAAAATATATGAAGAAATTCTACACTTCCACACCCAATAAACAAATAATTCAGGTAAAAGAGAGGAAGACATGAATACATATTTCTCCAAAGACATCCAAATGGCCAACAGAGACATGAAAACATGCTCAACAGCATGCATCCATCATCAGAAATACAATTATAAACTACAAGGAGGTATCACCTCATACTTTTCAGAATGGCTAAAAACAACACAAGAAACTACAGGTGTTAACAAGGATGTGGAGAAAGAGGAATGCACTGTTGCACTGTTGGTGAGAATGCAAACTGGTGCAGCCACTCTGGAAAACAGTATGGAAGTTCCTCAAAAAGTTAAAAAGAGAACTACACTATGATACAGTACTTGCATGACTAGATATTTATCCAAAGAATAGAAAAATATTAATTCATATGTTTTAGTATTCATGCACCCTGATATTGATAGCAGCATTTTCAACAATACCTAAATTATGGAACGAGGCCAAATGTCCATTCACTAAAGAATGGAGAAAGAAAATGTGACATGCACATACATGCGCATGCACGTGCATGCGTGCACACACACACACACACACATAGTGTAATATTACTCAGCCATCAGAAAAATGTGAGAGAGAGAGAGATATGTATATACACATTGGAATATTACTCAGCCATCACAAAGAATGAAATCTTGCCATTTGCAAAGACCTGGATGGACCTAAAGTGTTTTATTATAAGCAAAATAAGTCAGTCAGAGAAAGACAAACACTATATGATTTCGCTCATATGTGAAATTTAAGAAACAAAACAAATAATCATAGGGGAATAAAAGGAGAGGCAAACCAAGAAATAGACTTAACTGTAGAGAACAAATTGATGGTTACCGGAATTGGAGGTGGATGGGGGATGGGTTAAATAGGTGATGGTGATTAAGGAATGCACTTGTGATGAGCACTGGGTGTTCTTTGGAAGTGTTGAAATACATACATACATACATACATACATACATACATACATAGGAAGTGTTGAATCACTAAATTGTACACTTGGAACTAATATTATACTGTATTAAACTAACTAGAATTTATATAATAACTTAAAAACAATAAAATAAAATGTACAGATATCCTGGTCATTTAGGCTGGACTTTGTAAAGAACTGAGTGTGGCACTGCTCTTATTTCTAAGTAGTATCTTTGATCTGATTTTATCTACTGAACTACTAAATATGTAAACCTCATCTCTGGTTCTAATCTGTGGTTTTCCCACCATATTAGGACTAACAGCATTGTTATGAATTTTAGTACTGGGAAGAATTTCTGCTCTTTAGTCAGTTTTACTTTTTCCTTGATTATCAGTTTCCAGTACTTTTCTGGGTCTGTACTGAACTGTGATTAACTTTATTTGCAGAATCAGTTTTCTGTGAACTTTCACAATTCCAGGTCTTCATTTTACATTTGTAATATGTAATGATTCGGACAGTAGTTAATTATTCATAAGCTATTGGATTCTACTTCTAATGGTGCCAGAGTAACAAGTGCTATCCGTATTTAAGCAAACAAAGAGAAAAAAATCAAATTTTTAAAATATGCAGCACAAGAGGGATTCTTATGGGTAAGCCTGTTTATTGCCTAGAGAGAGTATCTAGATGATAGTACATGACAGACAGAGCCCAGAATGTTTCTTAGTTGAGGACAGACAGTTAAGAAGTCACAGAGGCCAATTTGGTTAAAATGTGAACTTATAGGAGAAAAGAAAGCATCTCTGTAAGGAGATAGTTGCACACAAAGAGAGGTCCAAAGATCTGTACAGGATTCTCTTGATATTTAAGCTAAGTCCTATCAGAACATGCAGGAGGAAAGTACTTGACACAAAGGAAGGAATCACTGGCAATGAACTAGCAGAACAATTATTTGGGGACATTGAAGTCTAGAAATATTTCATGTTCCCACCAGGTACAGTAGAAAATCCTCCTAATAAATGGACATCGAGTGGAGTACTCATAAGGATATTGCTTTAGAAATAAGTAGTAATTATCCCACAATAAAAATTTTACTGGTCTCACCTAACAAAATTTAAATTCAAGCCTAGAAAGCATAAAACTGACTCTGTGTTAACTTTATATCTTGAAAGCTCAGGTATATTTAAGAGGACACAAGAGTATTCAGCAACCAGTAAGGTAAAATTTGCCATATCTACCAAACAAAAAAAAAAAAAACATTATCACACCCAAAAATGATGAAAATAAGACAATGGTAAGAAAAATAAGTCTGTAGAAACAGACTCAGGAATGATACAGAGAATAAGTAGACCAAAACAATAAAGAAGTTACTGTAACTATATTTTGTGTTTTCATAAAGGTAAAAAAATCCATGAGCATGCTAAAGATAGAAAAAAAAAGGGTAAATAAAAGACATACTCAAACTTCCCAATAGAGTGAGTACAGTTTCTGACAGGAGATACCTATCTGCTAGGATTTACAGTGGATTAGCTACTACAAAAGCAAAGATTAATAGACATGAAGATACAGCAATAGAAACTGTTCAAATAGAAAAAAAAAGACTGAAGATCAGGACAAAAATCAATGAACTTTGGTCCAGTTTCAAATGGTTTACTGTATGTATAATTGCCATAACTTAAATACAGAGATCAGTTTGCTTTGAAATGTGGTACAAACAAAATCTTCAGACCTGAGAAATGTAATAAATGCAAATTAAAGTAAACATGAAGGAAATCTACACTAAATTCCATCATAATTAAAAGTAAAGACAAATATTAAAACAATGAAAAAGAGGAAATATTAAAAACAGCCTGAGAAAGAGAGCTATGTTATATACAGAGGAAAAAAAATAAATTAATTACAGCAGATTTGTATTAAAATATCACAAGCAGGACATCTGAAACAACACAATTAAATAAAGAAATGAGAGGGGGATGTTGGAGGAGAGTAAATCTAGAATTCTATATCCAGTGAAAATATCTTTCCAAAGTGAAGGGTAGATAAAAGTATGAATACGTATGTTTTTAGTTTTATTTTTTTGTATCATTATAAATGATAAATGACTGTTTAAAGGTAAATTAATAATATATTATGGGACTTATCACATAGTTATAAATAAAACAAAGGCACAGAGATTAGGAGACAGAAGATGGAAATATGTGATTATAGTGTAAAGTCACATTATTGCAGAATGTGCTACGTGTTAAGTGGTATGAGATTACTTCTGTTAAGTTGAAATTATATTATGTAAACTTAATCACTGAAAAAGAAAAGATAATTGAATTACATATAAATTCTCCAATATGAAAAAGAGGAATGAGATCAAATAACAGATAAAATAAATATAGAACAAAGACATGATAATTTAAACCCAGCCTTGTCAATAAAAAAAAAAAATCTAGGGATCCCTAGGTGGCGCAGCGGTTTGGCGCCTGCCTTTGGCCCAGGGCGCGATCCTAGAGACCCAGGATCGAATCCCACATCGGGCTCCTGGTGCATGGAGCCTGCTTCTCCCTCTGCCTATGTCTCTGCGCCTCTCTCTCTCTCTCCCTCTGTGACTATCATAAATAAATAAATAAAATTTTAAAAAAAATCTAAATTTTTCAATTAAAGGCAGATGTCACACTTTCAATATAAAATCACAAATAGATTAAAAGTGATAGAATGGCAAGAGATAGCAATTTGATTCTAACCAAATAACACTTGAGAAACCAACTGAATATCTGATAATAAAGGTTTTAGGAAGAATGGTGCTAAGAATAAAGATCATTTCATTATAATGATGGAGTTAATTAATCTCAAAGTAAGAAAAGGAAGAATGATAAACACAGAAAACAATGAAATTGAAAACAAAGTTAATAGCAAGAGTCAATGAAAGCAGAAGTCGGTTCTTCGAGAAGATTAATAAAATACGAAGAAAGAAAAAAGATTAATAAAATACTTAAACTGCTAGTCAGACAAATCAGGAAAATAAAAGAGACAGATAACAAATTACCAATATCAGAAATGAAAGGATATATTATTATACATACTATAGATACTAAAATTATAATAGAATATTATAAATATAAATTAAGTTTTGTGAATTCAATAAATTTCTTGAAACACACAAACTGTTTAAGCTTACACAAGAAGAAGTAGATAACCTAAGCATTTATATCCATTAAGTAAAATGGATTTGTAATTACAAGGAATCTCCCAATAAAGAAAACCCCAGTCCAAGTTGCTATCCATCACTGGTGAATTCTTCCAAATATCTAAGGAAGATTAATGCTAATTTTACAAAAATGTGTATAAAAAATTGTAGAGGGAGAAGTTTTCATCTCATTCCATAAGGCCAGCAGTATCCTGATACCAAAACCTGAAAAGATAGGGTGAATGGACTTAAAGTGACCCTACAATCCCTATTCCCTAGGTATTCTCATCCTTTGACAATCAACTCCCTTTCTTTATGTGTGAGAAGGACTAGTGACTTGCTTCTAAACAATAGAATAAGGCAAAATAAATGGAAAATCACTCCTATGATTTCATTGTGTTACTTATGGCTGTCTTGCTAGAAGACTCTGTGGTTTTGATTTCTACCAATTATGCAATTCCAAAGTCATATTATTTGGGGGCATTTGTTAAATAGCATCTACTTCTAGATACACATTTCTATCTTAGCCAGTTAGAGCTGCTATGACAAAGTATCATAGATTAGGTGGCTTGTAAACAGAAATTTTAACAGGTCTGGAGGCTAGAAGTCTGAAATCAGAGTGCCAACATGGTCAATTCTGGTGAAAGCTCTGTTCCAGGTTTAGACTGCTAAATTCTTATTGTATCCTCACATTACAGAAGGAGATCTAGAGAGCTCTCTTTAGTCTCTTTTTTATACGGACACTAATACCATTTGTGAGGGTTCCACTGGCATGAGCTAATTATGTCTCAGAGGGGCAGCCCGAGAGGCTCTGGGGTTTAGTGCCACCTTCAGCCCAGGGCCTGATTCTGGAGACCCAGGATTGAGTCCCATGTCAGGCTCCCTGCATGGAGCCTGTTTCTCCCTCTGCCTGTGTCTCTGCCTCTCTCTGTCTCTTTGTCTGTCTGTCTGTCTCTCTCTCTCTCTCTCTCTCTGTCTCTCATGAATAAATAAATTTTAAAAATATTTTTTAAAAATTATGTCTCAGAGGCCCCACCATATAACACCATCATATTGGGGCTCATGATTTCAACATATTAATTTTGGGGGAACATAAACATTTAATTTGTTGCAGGTATACTGATTATTTTGAGGTGAAGTCACTTGGAAAATAGCATATACCATAAGATCTCTATGCTCTTCCCTTTCTAACTAAAAGCAGTTTGTAAAATTTCCAATGGAAAAGATACCTCTTTGTACCAGGAAGAGAACATTATCCCCAGAGACAGAGTCAATGCTAAAATGGACCCGTACAAACAAATGTAATAGAATAACTCATTTTCTGTTAGTTTCCCCTACATATTTCCTAGTTACTGTTCCATAATTTATTGCCCCTCACCTAAGTGCTCTTATCTTCTCAAAACCCAACAATTTGTTATTCTTTGTTTTAAAAAGGTGTATAAGCTTTTGAACCTGATGGCTTCTTTGAATATTTATTTTCATTTTGAAGATTCCTTTGTACAGGTAAAAATCATAAAATCTCTATGCTTTTCTCTTGTTAATACAATACAATCATTCATGGAATACTTATGTCCCAAAGTTAGCCTTATATTTAAAGCTCCTAATTTAAAAAAGAAGGAGTGAATTTACTATTTACCTATTTTACTTTCTTTTTATAAGCAACAAATGAATGTAGAAATATCTGTGTACCTGACAGGGATACAAAGAAAGAAGGCATGCTGTATAATTTTTTTATAGTAATTTGAAGAAAAGCATACCATAGTGTTAGAAAAGAGGTAATGAAAATGTGAAAAACAAAGTAAGCAACTGGTTATTACAGCTGGAAAAAAAATCACAGCATCCCCCTTAAAAATGGCAGCTATCTGAAGCTGCTTCTGAATATCTTGTTCATACTCTTGAGGATTAAGCCTTTAGGTCACCCCATGGTAACCACTAACTGTGCCTAATATCTGCTCCTCTATGGTCAGAGCCCACCTTGTAGGAAATGGATTCCTGTCCTGAAGACAGTCTTCATAGAAAATTAAACATACTAGCAGAAATCCTCCTTCTACTCTGTAGCAATAGGAAAGAGGATCCTGGTCTCTCAAGATGGGAATGGGAATGTACTTTCCCCTAGATATGTCATTTCACACAGAGACAACTGTACCATTGGACATTTGTAGCCATTGCATGCACTATTACTGATGGAACTTGCTTTTGGCATGATGATTTCATTGTCATATGTTATTTAATGTTTTGGGGAAAATATATTTAAGATATAACATCCTTAGATATGTAAAAAACATCACAGCTAGGTTTGCCTTTGGAGACTGCCACTCTTTATTCCAAAATGTGAACTTGTAATAAGCTTTTGGAGAAGGTTATTACCTTTTTCATACCTCTGTTTTCCATTGGTAAAGTTATGTTGATATAATTTGTTTTTCTGCTTTGCTTTCATCCTGGTTGGCAGCTGCCCAAAGGTTTCCAGTAAATTTGTTTTAGTGAATTACTTTTTCTCCTCTTGCATGTCTCTTTTCTTACTGCCTCTCTGCTGCTGGCTAGATGCCCACTTACCCTAGTAAGCTTCACTGTAAGAACAGGTGAAAAAAAAAATCTGTTCATGGAGTTTTAGACAAGGGTTTTATTCAGTTCACACAGTTGACTGGTTCTTGCATCTCCTCTCTTTGGCTAGAATGAATCCATCTTCTTTTCAAATGCTGAGTTTAGCAATTTTAGAAGTTTATTTTTTTTAAAGGACACTGTGAAATACTGAAAGTCTTTTATTATATTTTCTTTAGATTATCTCCATTGCCTTAACCATCTTTACTTAATCTTCTGAATACTGAAGACAAAATAGCTTCCTATGTAAAGTATTTATCTGTGAATTAAGCATATATGGAGACACCTAACATAATGAAATTACTGAAGCAGACAATTTGAGGCAGAGATTTGTTTAAATATTGAAATTGTTAGGTCTTCAGAAACAGTTGACTCTCATGGATTAATAGGCAATTCTAAATTAAGAATGATGGTAGGTGATTTGATATTTATGTTGTGTATATGAGGCATGCATGCATCAAAACATATTCTTTTCATTTTGTTACAGTCAGGGAGGTACACAATTTTGCTGTGTCTTGTGCAGTAGTTTTGCTTTTCAGTAACCCAGGATGTTTCAGCCCATACATTTACATCATTTAATGTTTTTGACATGAAGAGACATAAAAATAGTTGAACCCTATTGTGGTTCATTTTTTTTAATGTTTTATTATTTTTTTATTTTTTTAAAGATTTTATTCATGAGAGACTGAGAGAGAGGCAGAGACATAGGCAGAGGGAGAGGTGGGTTCCCTGAAGGGACTCAATTCCAGGACCCCAGGATCACGCCCTGAGCTGCAGGCAGACACTCATCCACTGAGCCACCCAGGCATCCCACTGGTTCATTTTTTTTTTAATCGAGATAAATAAAATGAAAATACTTTCACCCAGTTTGATTATTGAGAGTAACTCCACAAGCTTGTACATTTTGTAAATCCTTTAGGAAATAGTAACAGCATTAAGCTAAATTATATGAAACTATATCTGGTCATATTTTACTAGAGACAAAGAATTGTCAGAGAAATGGCCATTGTTTTTGGCACCCTCTGTTGTAAATATCTCTTAAATGTTGAAATTGTACTACACACATTGTAAAATAGAACAAGGCATTGATAAGCTTGAAATAAGACTGAGAAAAAGTGCAACTTCTTTCAGCTTTAGCCTACCATATTAAAACTATATTTTCTGTGTCAGAGGAGATGGTTTTCATAATAAGAGGGGATTTGGGGGTCCTAGGACAAAGTGGCAAAGTATCAAACCTAAGTCAACGGTTAACCCTCTGACCTTGAGGAAATCATTAGATGCGGCTGTGCTTCAAAAAATTCCAAAAATGCCTTTGCTGGTATTTTGATATATTTGTTGAAATGGTCTTAAAATATATAACCTATATTTGTTTCCATAATACTAATTTTTTAAAAACTAATGGTTATTTTAAATTTTCAATGTGACACATTGCAGAAAAATTACTAGGTAGTTTGAGGAAGAAGAGGCATTAGGCATTCTGCTATTTGAAGCTTCAGTCATATTTTATATATAGCAAATCTTCAACAAATGTCAGAAGCTATACACTGCCTGACGGTATACTATTTGGGCATGAGACTAGGAAAAGTGATCCTATCTTAGTAGAAGAGAATTACAGCTGGTTTTCTTACTATTGTTTATATAAGAAAAGTATAATATTATACTAAAATATGATTCTCAATTTTTTTCTTTAATCTAGTGATAAAAGGAAAAAACTATGCTGAAATTAGGTCCATGTCATTCTTAATTCTTTTATGTAATTTTACATATGATCTGTACTCAGTAAGCACCAATGTGTGCTTTTTTATGTTTTATTACTATGGAAAATATTACAGCATTTTATTTTATTTTATTTTATTTTATTTTATTTCATTTCATTTTATTTTATTTTATTTTATTTGTGTGTGTGTGTGTGTGTATTTTTTTATTGGAGTTCATTTTGCCAACATATAGTATAACACCCAGTGCTCATCCTGTCAAGTTCCCCCTCTCAGTGCCAGTCACCCAGTCACCACCCCATCCCCCTGCCCACCTTCCCTTCCACTACCCCTTGTTCATCACTCATATGGGGAATATAAAAAATAATGAAAGTGATTATAGGGGAAAGGAGAGAAAATGAGTGGGGAAAGTCAGAGAGGGTGACAAAACATGGAGAGATTCCTAACTCTGGGATACAGCTTTTATTTTAAAGATAACAAAATTGGGGCAGCCCGGGTGGCTCAGCGGTTTGGTGCCGCCTTCGGCCCAGGGCCTGGTCCTGGAGATCTGGGATCCAGTCCCACATTGGGGTCCCTGTGTCTCTGTCTGTGTGTGTCTCTCTGTGTGTCTCTCATGAATAAATAAATAAATAAATCTCTAAAGTAAATAAAGATAACAAAACTGATAGGCACTGTAGTAAACAGTACAATATCTGACAAATTTGAAAATAATACAAAAGAAAATAATACAAAAAAAAACATGAATTTCTCCTTGTTACTACTAAAATCCAGTGCAGCAATTTTTTGTTTTAATGTTTTTATTTCGACTTATTTTTCTTAAAGCCAGTGGGTTTTTAAACTTTCAGTAGCAACACATTAATCAAAGTATTTCTTAAGATAAAATAGAATAATACTTTTGAGAGTGCATGTTTTTAAGAACATTTTGATTTATTTCCATAAGGCTTTGTGTTGGGGAAGTGTATTGTGTGTGGGAGGAGAGTATTGTGGTGTGCTTACTATTAAAGGAAATTTTTACTGTGGGTCATGATCATAAAGTTAGAAAACTACTATTGCTAGAAAAGTTTGCCTGTGTGAGGAGCAAGAGGGAGAAATGGTGGATGTCATCTTCAGGGAAACAAAAAGTGTATGTTAATTCTGCACACTGTAATGTCTTCCATTCTAGAGAAATATTATAACAGAAGTCAGCTAGTTATCTGAGAGGATATTAATGAAATTATGAGAGCTGTCAGACCTTAATACATACACCCAATTTGGCATAAATATAATTGTTACTAATTATATATAAAATTGATACATAGTAAATATCAGTCATGAAGAACTTGCTATGTTCTGTGACCTGTGTTAAATTATTTACATTTATATATATACTTCTAGCAAAGATCCTATGCTAGAATTATAGATTTACTCAATTTACAGAAAGAAAATTGTGGGAAGACTACTCTGATTAGATCAGCTGAGGAAACTGAAGTCATAGACATTAGATACATTGACCAAATTACACAGCCAGAAAGTGGAGAAGCTTTGATTAAAATTCATAATCATCTGATTCCTCTATATTGATTTCAGAAAGCACCAAGGGTTTTCTTCTAGAAAATACTTTTAATTGGAAAAGGCTCCCTAATTATGTCATAGGTAATCATATAACTAAACTTCCTTACCCTTATATCTTCTGGTTTGTCTCTGGGATCATTGCTAGTAACATTAAATAGAAGATTTTCTGTTAATTCTAGCTTTCTTTCTCTGATTCTGTGATGTAAGTTTCAATGCTTTGGGTACAATTTCCAAAATCTACTATAAATAAGTGACAACTCTCATTTCTACACCAGTGTTAACCATATTTACACATATGACTTGGTGAAGGTAAGACCTGGTTAAAAATTAAACACTTCTTTTTTTAAAATATAAATTGGAATTCCTACATTTCAAAATTTTGAATACTAAGGAAGTGTTCATGCTCCTGTGCATATCATACACTGTTTTGGATTTGAGGTCAGTTTAGATTTTAGATAGTAAACTTAAAGAAAGGTCTTTGCTTTTTTAAAAAAATCAATCATACATTGATTTTACCTAATGACTATTTTCAAATTTATCCAGAAACTAAAATTTGTAATCTTTACCTACAATGATGAGTTCATTAATACAGTCAGTTGCATTTTTAATGTCTTTATACAGTGAGTTCCCAATCATGACTCCTGGTCCTCAGCCTCACAGTGAACACATTTCACCTTGAAGTCATGGATATTTATTTATTTATTTATTTACTTACTTACTTTCTTACTTATTTAGTATTTAAGCTAAATATTTGTGTAAGTGAGCCTTGCCCTGCGGTAGCTGGATTTTATATCTGTTACCATTTTTGGCTCAAGTATACATGTCTTTAAGTACAGGTATAGATGAGACATATGCAGCATTAGCAGTGGTAACCTCCAAAAGAAAAAAAACTCTGCCATATATAATAAACACAACCATTCTCACTCTGTTCATGGAAGCAAAGCCTTTTATTTTATAGCCTTTATTTCATTCCTTTGACACTGAATTAGAATTTACTCACTTTAAACCTTTCAATCACTTACAGATTTGTAATTCCTTATATTAAATTTCAAAGTCTAAACCTCTCAGAATTTTTTTTTTAATTTGTAGCATGTACATTGGTGTAAAACACAAAGTAACTGATCTGAGTGTATTCACAGTCTATATATACCTATTCGTTGTGAAACTCATACATTTTAGCACAGAAAAGTCATATGTTTAAGTGCAGACTGTTGCCCCAGACCTAATACACATGACGGGACCCTAGTGGTGCACATATAGTATGTTACTATCTATTCATATTATTTTTATTTTTTCTAAGATCTGAAAGCTTCAGAATTCCAAGTGTAATCTGGGTCAGACAGTACAAAAATTGGAGGCCAGTATTCATTTCTAACTATATTTTACATGAAATATAAAATATGTTTGGTGTTTTCATGCTAATGAGAATAATTTTGAAAGAATGGCCTAGAGCAGCAATTAGGATTGTTCCTTTATGAAGAGGATATCACTGCTTTCTAAATATCTGTGGGAATGTAAGAATAATATAATCAGTCTGATAATTTGATTTTAATAGTAGCCTAAAAAATAACATGTATGGCACATTAGTTCAAATGTCATTTTTTTGGGAAGGGCTTTCTTATCTGCTTGCTCTGCTGAGGGCAGAATTCATGCCATCTTATCTTGGCTTTCGTGCTATATGGATCTCTCTTACAGCGTGCACCATGTTACCTATAAAATGTGTGCTTTTAGGACTATGTTCCTCTCTAGTCAATGGGTATCTCCATGTCGCAAATGAAACTGATTCCACATTTGAATCCTCAGCACAAACAAAGCCTGCAGTTCTTTTTTTTTTTAATTTTTATTTATTTATGATAGTCACACACACACAGAGAGAGAGAGAGAGGCAGAGACATAGGCAGAGGGAGAAGCAGGCTCCATGAACCAGGAGCCAGACGTGGGATTCGATTCCGGGTCTCCAGGATAGCACCCTGGGCTAAAGTCAGGCGCTAAACCGCTGCGCCACCCAGGGATCCCATAGCCTGCAGTTCTTAATAAGGACTCCATCATTTAAATACAGAAATATTAAGCTGATTTTTCAAAAGAAAATATCTTCACAAAATATAAATTAAAACTGCAACTCTTCACTTTTGGAGTCCCTCTCCCACTTATTTTATTGAGATACATCACTGTATAAATTTAAGACATAGCTATAATGATTTGCTTCATATATTATGACTGAAATTTTGTACCTTTTGATCTCATTTTTTGACAATTCTTGTATGTATGTGTGTTTCCTTGGTGTGTAGTTTCCCAAAATAATTTTAGTATTCCTACATATTTTCTCTAGAATTCTCTAGAATTCCGTATGATTTGTATAGGATATTATCAATATAGAACACACTAAGTAAAGTAAATATAATAGTAATGGCCTTTACCAGTTTTGAATATGAAGACATAGTGCTGAGAGTTGAAATGTTTCATCTGCTTGCTCTTTGCTAAGCAGAGGATAGGACCAATGGTGTGTACCAGCCAAAGTTATCACCTATATTCTTCCCTGGATTACTAGACTTTGCTAAATGCTTCAGAACTTAAAGACTAGCAAGACCCATTATGGTCCTCTGAGAAATGCCATTAGAAAGTTAAGGCACTGAATATGAATTGACCTCTTCCCTCCCCTTGTGGAAGCTAGTGTCTATGAGTGTCTTCCTGATTAGGTGTGGTATTGCACTGGCAGCAGGGTCTCAGATGAGTGTCTCATATTTCCCTACTGGCTTTGGTGAGTCTGATCTCATATTATCCCAGGGTGCAGGAATGTTCCAATTAATTTGTGATTTTTTATGAAGGGCATGTGTCTGTAAATTACTGTTGTATCAGTATGTTTGTGTGGAGGAGGGCCTAGAGCTACTTACTCTACCTTCTTGCTGGCACCACTTCATGGTTTCATTTCTGTTTTTTTGTTTGTTTGTTTTTATATTAGGAAAATAAGGGAAAATGTGACTAGCAGACTTACCACCATGCAGTTGGCTGGTAGAAGTGATACTAAGACAATCATCTCCTAATGTCCACCTCAGTTTTCTAACAATAAAAAGTTTATAAGTCTTAAACACTATTGACCACCTGTCAAATATCTCACTGTGTAATGCTCATTCAAGGTTCTATTTTGCTTAAAAAGGGGAAAATTGTGTACATTTAATTTTGGAGCTTTTTACAAGTTTTTATTGATCTTGTAGCAAACTAGAGTATAATTTTGGGGAAAATACATGGGGAAGAAAAGGAAAACAGTGAAGTATTTTAGTTGGCAGTGTAGCTCTTGTCACATTATTTTCAATCAGATAGATGTAGGAGTGAACTGATAATGAAAACACAACTGTGTCATGCAACTAATGTCAACTCATTCAGTACTTGGAGTCAATAATCATAGTTTTGAATGATCTTTTTGCTAATAACTCTTTAGTGAAATTAACATTAAATTTACGGATGTTATTTAGAGGAGTTTTCTATTGAAATAATGTAGAATCTGACTTACTGTTCTAACTTAGGTCTGTATATTCCAACTATAAATCTGGAGATTGTTGTATATTAAATTTATTTGGTGATAAAATGTTTCCCTATAATTGTAATATAAGTACACTAATAATTAAGTAGTTTTGAAAGATCTTACAATTGTGTAAATGTGACCATTAAATAATATATAGAAAAAAATATAAAAGCTATCATCTTTTCTATAATAGCCATAAATAAAATAGCATCATTTAAATTATCAGTTGAGGATTTTATTTCATTTATCTCTGATTCTAATCCAGAAAAATATGACCTTCAAAGGTAAATTGAGATTTGCATTCTGATCCTTTTTAAACCAATTCAAAGTAAGCATAAAGTAAAGAAAATCACCAAATGGTTTCACTGTTAGAATGGTTTCAGACAAAATAGTTTCATTTTTTTGTTTGTGAAATATGATACCCATTGATCCTTTTTGTGTTTAATTATTGAAAGAGATTAAGAGATGTTCAGTATTACTGACATTCCCAATTTAATACTTGAATTCACAATACTGTTATGCAGTATCTATGGTATAACAGACAGCTAACTTTTTTGAATACTAATTACAGATCATGAAAGTATTTGATCTTAATTAATTGTCCTGTCTTAAAATGGCAATTTTAAATATTTATTTTAACTTTCTTTTAATATTTTGAATAAGATCTCACAGAATTTTGTCATTGGCAATATATGGATATATCATTCCCATTTCCTTACATTAGAAAAAAGTATATCACTGTCAATAGAACATACCCCCCTTTAGGATTAAAAAAAAAAGACTATTAAAATTAACATTGGTACTTTACTTACAACTTTGTGACCCCCACAAAAAAGGCAGGAAGTATGTTCTTTACAATGTGTTGCTGATTTCTTAGTGGCTAGCAACCAAAACACAAAAACCATAAAAGATGGTTAAAAAGAGAACAGAGTTGTCTTCTTGTCTTCCTTTTAACTTGTACTGATTTTCCAGTTGCAAAATAAGTTTGTAGGAGCAGTAATTGCATGACCTAATGATACAGCTTGCATAAAACTGTATTTTGTGGAAAAACATCAACCAGAGCATTATTAAGCATAAGGCTTTTGTACAGAATATTGCAACATAAAATGAGTTTAAAGGAATGTTCTAATTTGGAAAAACACACACACACAGTATTTACAGAACTTTAGACAGAGGTGTCAGTCTAAGTTCATCTAGTTTCATGGATAGTTGGTCAAACATGATTTTCCAAAGAGGAAGGAAATATTTGGCAGTTTAACATCTGTTGATTGGGTAATTTGTGTTTAACAAGATGAGGGGAGTGAGGCAGTGGTCAGAGCTAATTAGGGTCAAGGACAAGAGAAGTCTGTGAAAAATAGGTGTAGGGACTAAGGTCATGCAGGAGCCATAGTGACTATAGTGGCATGTTACCCTATACTCCTTCCTCTTACTTAGTGAGGAAACTTAGTCTCCTTTCATTTTGTAAGCTCATGTGAAAAATATTCAGTCTTTTGGGTCAGTCTTTTATACTTACTCTAGGGCATAAAGGTACATACTTCCACCATAAGACAAAATAATTACTTAATCTATATGTGTTCCCTATATTGAACAATACGCCTCCCTCCTTGTTCAATCACTTTTTTTATCTTCTTGCTAATTTAAAACCTTTGCATCAGAGCTCTAGAAAACACTGTGACATTGTTGCTTTTATTCTTGGCGAGACATAAGGCCCTTCTGACCTTTTTTTTTTTTAAAGATTTTTATTTATTCGAGAGAGAGAGAGAGAGTACATGAGCAAGGAGGGACAGAAAAGGAGGTACAAAGAATTAAGCAGACTCTGCACTGAGCACATAGCCCAATGTGGGGCTCAATCCCATGTCAATGAGATCATGACCTGAGCCAAAACCAAGATTCAGACATTTAACTGACTGAACCACCCAGACTCCCCATTCTGACTTTTTTTATCTTCTAGTTTAATCTTTATTAAAACTGGAGAGGGAAGAATGATTTTCCCTCTTCTCCATTCTTCTTGTTCTTTTCTATATCTCTCCTATCTCAACCGCAATTCTGCTGCATAGGGCTCGCCGAAGTGATGGTTCTGTGGCTTCACTTGTGAAAAGGGGGTAGGAAATACCAATTCAAATTCTCCATACATTAAAAGAGCATTATAGTCCAGTGTTAAAGATTTTCTCAGTAAAAACATAGTGATTCAAAAGTGTGTTAATAATCTCTGAACTAAACTGTGCTTACCATTGTTAATTTTTTTTCAATCCTTACACCCCAACTCACACATCACTTATTCAAAGAATAATATCTGGATCCATTTCCTACCTCTCACAAAGATCAGATTTTATCTCCTATTATAAGCTTTCATAGTATTATATGCATCTCTTTTTTTTAATGCATCTCTTTCAAATCATATACTTATCACTATTCTGATTAATTTATTTTCTTAAAGTAGTTTTCCTTTATATATCATGCAATTAATAATCGTAAGAGTCATCTTTGCTATATTATTAGGCAGGTCATGGTTTCTGGCACATAGCGTTTAAAAATAAATACTTGGTATGAATAATTTTTTACTTTTTTTTCTTTTTTCTTTTTTCCAGATGACAGAAAATTTATACTGACCATATTTATTGATAATAAGTTTTCAAATATTTTGGTGTTTCTACATATGTAGTATATAAAAGGATAACAAAGTTATAACAGGATTTCACTTTTTTGTGTATTTTACTATATTTTATTGCATACTTTTTTACTCATTGAATTTTTCTCTTAAGTATACTTAGTCATTAAAAGTTAATATTACTTTGTTCTCACCTTTAGAAACTTATCCTAATTAGCCTTGAGACAGGAAAAAAATAATTTTAGCTCAAGTTTAGTATTATATTTATAATTTTTGTTATATTTTCTTTGACTTTATGTTAGGCGCACTTTGTTACTTTCTATTTTTGATACTGAATAGTACAAATTCTTTCTCACTTTAAGTTATAGTATTTTAAAGTCTTTTTAATTAGGGTTGGGTGCTATTTAAATGGACTCTCCTTTTATAGTTAAAACATTCCTGAACTTGTGCAATGCTTAGCTGAATGTTTTTACCCTTTGTTGTATGGTTGACAGTGTTGCTAACTTAGAAAAATGTCAATTCTAATTTACAAAGTTTTAGAAAGGTTTTCAATTCAAAACTTAAAATGTAGTCTAAACCTAAATGAAACTTTGGAGTTACTTCTATTCTCTACAATAAAATAAATCACTATGAATTTATTAATATTAGAAATATCATTGTCAATTTGCATTTTAAGAAATAAACAGAAAGACTTATTTGTATTTATACATCTATTGTATCTATATTTCATGACATCAAATCATTTATATATTTCAGGTATGTATAATATATGTAAAATTAGCTATAGGGTTTTGTTCAGGTAAGAATAAAGACATGAATCCTCTCCATCATCACACTTGGCCAGATCATTTTTTTTATCATTGATCATGTATATAAATGTTATAAAACCTATATGAGCTTCGATTAATATTTAGAATAGAGGAAAGGAGAAATTTTTGTATCAGTCTGGTATTATTGGGGAAATTTTCACTGAAGTGATATTTGCTTTAAAGACTATCTGATAGTGTTGTAAAAATGAAATAAGATTACACATGCATAAGTTAGAGTACTCTACATATCATACAATAAATACTCAATAAATATTGGCTGTCCTTTACTTTTACCTAAACATAAAAATACCGTAGTGGGGAAAGACATTTGCAAGGTAAGGATCTCAAAGGGCAGTGTATACTTTAGTCCCTCCAAATTGAAGGAAATAAGTGTTCTCACAGGCTTCACTCATCCACTTACTATGTTTCTTGTGTCATGGAGCCTTGACATTTGTCTGTTGCCAACAGTGTTTGCGTATTCATTCTTTTCTGAACTACACTGAAAGTCTTTAAATGCCAGTAATTTAATTGTCTGTTTATTTCACTGCTGATTGCCCTATGCATAAAGCAGTGTCTGGTACATGTTTGACACATTGTAATTACTCATCTCCTTTAACCTTTGAAATCTCCCAGTAGGAGCCACCCAGGTGGCTCAGTAGGTTAAGCTTCAGAATCTTGGTTTCTGCTCAGGTCTTGATCTCAGGGTCTAAGACTGAGCCCTGCATTAGGCTCCACACAGTACAGTGTCTGCCTGAGATTGTCTCCCTCTCCTTCTTCTCCCCCTACTTGGGCATGGTCTCTTCCTCTCTTTCCCTCTCTCTTTCTAAAATAAATAAAATCTCAAAAAAGAAAGAAAAGAAAAGAAAAAAGGAAAATCCCTTTAGGTAGGCACTATTGTTAACCTCATTTAATAGAAGAAGTAACTAAGGCAGCAAGAGGTTAAGTGACTTACACAAGGACACATAGATAGTAATCAATAAAGTCACCAGAAGTCTTTTCAAGATGAATTGCATCAGGCTCACACTGAGGAATACTTGTAACATTAAAGTTTTGTTCATGTAAGAAGAAAACCAGATTTTTATGGGTGTGTGTATGTGTGTGTGTGTGGGGGGGTGAGGATAAAAGAAAAAGCCTTTAGGGTCTTTCTGAGAAGGACAATAGTATGATATAAATGTTTAGAAAAGTACATAGGTTGATTTCTATTTCTTGAAATACAGTGGACTAACATTGCTCCTGAAAACAACTGAAACTCTTGGGTTTAAAAATAAATAAATAAGTAAATAAATAAATCATCTTAAATATAATCACAAGTTGGCAGGAAGGAAAAAACAACTGAAGTGCATATAGGGATCTGACAGGGATTTTTCAAACAATGATCATAAAAATGTCTCAATAAGAAATCACAAATACTCTTGAAAGAGATAAAAAAAGATTTTTTAAAAAAAGATTTTATGTATTTATTCATGAGGGACACAGAGAGAGAGGCAGAGATTAGGCAGAGGGAGAAGCAGACTGCATGCTGGGAGCCTGATGTGGGATTCAATCCCAGGACTGGATCCCGAGACTCCAGGATCACTCCCCAGGCTGAAGGCGGCGCTAAACCACTGAGCCACCAGGCTGCCCAAAAGTAGATTATTTCAACAAAGAAACAAAAAGTTATTAAAAAAACAAATGAAATTATAGAAGAGCAAAATAAAACTAAAATTTTAAAATATATATTG
Source organism: Nyctereutes procyonoides (assembly GCF_905146905.1). NCBI lineage: Eukaryota > Metazoa > Chordata > Mammalia > Carnivora > Canidae > Nyctereutes > Nyctereutes procyonoides. Next base: position 23,034,179 of record NW_026575121.1, read on the forward strand.
TTAAATAGGCTCACTAGTAGAGTGAAGATAATAGAGAATAGATGCAGTAAATTTAAGGAAATATCAATAGAATTAATTCAGTTTGACAAACAGAGAAGAGAGTAGAAAAAAAGTGAAAAGGGACTCTAAGATATGTGGAACAATAACAAAATATTTGTATCATCAGAGTTCCCAGAAAGGGAGTGAAAGAAAGTGGAAATAAAAGAGTATTTGAAAAAATAATGGCTGAAAACTTCTCAAATTCAGAAAACTCCATAAACCTACAGATTAGGAAAATGGAAAAAATGGCTTGAGCCCATTTTGCCAGAGATTTTATACAGTTGGCAACATAAAAATATATTCAACATCATTAGGCAATAGGAGAATGTAAATTAAAACCACAATGAGATGTCACAAGATACCTATCAAATGGCTAATATTACTGGGGGAAAAATAGTGACACCAAAGGCTGCAGAGGACATAGAAAAACTGGATGGTGGAAATGTATAAGCTACTTTGGAAAACAGTTTTAAAATTTCTTACGAAATTTAGCCTGAGGGATGACTGGGTGGCTCAGCTGTTGGGCCTCTGCCTTTGGCTCAGGGTGTGATCTTGGAGTTCCGGTATTGAGTCCCACATCAGACTGCCTGCGGGGAGTCTGCTTTTCCCTCTGCCTGTGTCTCTGCCTCTCTCTGTCTCTCATGAATAAATAAATAAAATCTTTAAAAAAACAAATTTAACATGAAATTTCTATAACACCCAGCACTTTTACTCATGAGCATTTATCCTTGACAAATGAAAACTTATATTCACACAAAAATCTGTATACGGATGCTCAGAGCAGCTTTATTCATATTTTCCTAAATGAAAACAACAACAATGGACTTTTAATAGTTGAATGGCCAATTTGTGGTACATCGACAGCAATGGAGAGGGGTATATGATTGATGATTTCATCACCAACTTGAATGAAACTTCAGGGAACTTTTCTGACTGAAAAGAAGCCAATTCAAAAAGGGAATGACATACTATGTGATTTTGAATGCAAAATTATGGGAGTAGAGAACAGATTAATAGATTAGTGGTTTTTATTGGTTAGAGTAGATAGGTTTGAAATGCAAAATTATGGGAGTAGAGAAGAGATTAATAGATTAGTGGTTTTTATTGGTTAGAGTGGATAGGTTTAGGAGACATGTGACTTAGTTATAAAGAGCAACAAGAAGGATTCTTGTGAATATAGCATTGTTTTATGTCTTTACTCTGTTGGTGGTTATAAGAACCTACACATGATAAAATTAGATATAATTAAATACATACACATGCACATGAATGAGGACAAATAAAATGGGAAATCTGAATAGGTCAATGGATTTTAAAATGTAATATCCTGGTTGTGATACTGTAGTATAGTTCTATAAGATACTACCATGGGAAGACTGGGTAAAATTTAGTTTCTCTATGTCATTCCTTATAACTGCATGTGAATGTGTAATTATTATTTTTGTCAACTTTAGCTCAATAAACCTGGTTAAATAGGAGTGCTTGCATAGCTGAGTTGTTGAGCATCCAACTCTTGATTACAGCTCAGGTCATGATCTCAAGGTCTGCTTAAGATTCTCTCTCTCCCTGTCCTTTTGCCCCTTCCCCCAACCTCCACTCCCACACATGCTGTCTCAAAAAGAAAAAGAAAAAATAATCTGTTAAAATAGTGTTAGATTAATATTCATATCTATAAAATAATGGTTTCATTTGCTAAATCAGTTTGTGAATGCAAAAAATAATACCTAAAAAAACGTCAATTGATTTTAAAATCCTGAAATAACAGATGTTTAATGATTGTAAATTTTATAGTACTATAATACTGTTTCTTTATTGGTAGTGATGTTCTAATATGTTTCTTTCCCTTTTAGATTTTACTATTTTACTTATTTATTTTCCTTTTGTTGATTTTTTTCTGTGTCCAAAATCTGAGACAGACCAACATCCATGAGCAGTTAAAAATACAAATAAATATTTTATTTCAATATCAGATAACAATGTAAATTAGAAAATGAATAGTAATATTTGTGTTTGTTTACTACTTCGGTTTTGAGTTTCCCTTGAAATCCAAGGTAAAAGTAAGAGAGAAGAAGGGAGTTTCAGGTTATTCTGTAGAATTAAAAGAAATGCACACATTCCTCTGGAACAGGCAGTTTTTTATCAACAACAAAGTTTATCAACCATTTATTGTGGAAAAATATGTAAAGCATTTTGAGCACTAAAATAGACAAAATATTTGTGTACAGTTGTGAAAGACTTTAAAAAAATTTCTTCTGGGCAGCCCCGGTGGCTTAGTGGTTTAGCGCCGTCTTCAGCCCAGGGTGTGATCCTGGAGACGCAGGATCGAGTCCCACGTCAGGCTCCCAGCATGAAGCCCGCTTTTCTCTCTCGCTCTCTCTGTATCTCTAATAAATAAAAAATATTTTTTAAAAAAATTCTTCTTAGCTGCCCTCTGAAAAAGATAAAAACATATCATCAGATAATTTAGTAAATTCATTCTGCAGGTTCAGAGATAGTATGATCCAAATATGATTTTGGATAAATAAGCTCCATAAGCTCCTATATAAATAAGGCTTATTACTTCTGGAACTTAACATATCAATTGTGTGGGCTATCAGACATTTCAAGCAAGCTTTGGTCAAAGGCTATATTGTGTCATGCTGAATTCATTGAGAACTTCCATTAAGTCTAGTATTTTATGCTGCAATTACAGAGAAGTGTATATCCCATAGATACCAGACAAGCAAATGGAAGAGCTGACATTCTTATTATGACAATTGAAAGCCCAACATTTTACAATAGAAAAATGGACTACAGTCATTGGCATTTTGTATACCACTTTTGAGGGAAAGAAAAGAATGTCTATATGTGTCTTTTGTCCAAGGTTTTCATCAGATGATGCTCCCCACATACGTATCTCTCTTTGTGTCTGTCTCCCTCTCTCTCACCTCTCCTCTCTATTTTCCTAATCACATTCTCCCTCATTCCAGGACCAGGTGCAGTGACAGTGGCTCCCTGTTATCACATCTGTTTGTCATGTGCCCATCTCTCCTAGCATTCTGACTTTCTGTTGTTAATACCATGCCTAGCACATAGGCTGACACTGTCTATGACATATAGAAGCATTTCATAATGGAAAATAAAACACTTCCAAAAACTATCACTATTAATAAATAAAATGATGTTAAAACAATTTAACAATTGCCATATTACATGCTCTAAAATGTAAAGGAAAATTAAAACTTTTAGAGATGTTCTAGCCATTCTGAAGTGAATCTGCTTTAGAAAATTATCTTAAAATGAATAAATCTGGGATCCCTAGGTGGCTCACTGGTTTAGCGCCTGCCTTTGTCCCAGGGCAAGATCCTGGAGTCCTGGGATCGAGTCCTGCATCGGGCTCCCGGCATGGAGCCTGCTTCTCCCTCTGCCTGAGTCTCTGTCTCTCTCTCTCTCTCTCTCTCTCTCTCTCTTTATGTTTATCATGAATGAATAAATAAAATCTTTAAAAAAAATTTAAAAAGTTAAAAAAATAAATAAAAGGAATAAATCTGATTCTGGGAAATATTTGTACATTACACTATTTTACAGTCTTATTTCAAATATCCTATAAAGTGGAAGCGATCTAGATACCCAATACCTTGTATTATTTTTGTTAGTTATGTGTACCCATATGATAAAATACTGTGTAAGCTTGTAGAAGAATCTCAGATCCAATTGAGTATTGTCATGTTTCCTTGGATAACTTATTTGACATTCCTGAAATCTAAGAATAAAGCATTATACTTACCACACAGAGAGCTTATAAGGATTAATAAGTTATTGCACATTACAGATTTCACATAAAGGCTAGCACATGGAAAGCAAACAATAAATATTTGATATTACTACTCCTCTCTCTCCATTAAAGAGTTGCTTTAGAATGCTTATTTTTAATCAAGAATTCATATGAGAATCAACTATTAAACTTCCTATGATAAGACATTTTTGGAACCCAACCTGGGGGCCTCTGATTCAGTAGATATTATATGGAGGCCAAGGCACATTGTGTTGTCTAAACTACAGGAAGAACTAATGCCTATTCTTTCATAAGATTTGTTTTCTTACATGCTTAGAATATATTATAAAGTAAGTAAAGCAGTTAGAATTTTATTATCTGATTGCATTTTAGTTGTGTAGATTTCTTGATAAACATTGAAAATTGAAACTCATGCCAATGACACAAAAGGGATTTATAATATAATAAATCCCTAAAATCAGAAAAAAATCATTACTTATGGCTTTTATAGATTCAGGCAATATTTTGTTATAAGTGAATCCCAAATAGGTAAAAAAAAGAGTTGCTCAGTAATTCAAAGCAAAACAAAACAAAATACAAAACAAGCAACACTTGCAAATAGTCTGAGAATTATTATTCTGTAACAACTTATATAGATTCAAATAATCTCTAATAGTTACCAAAGGGAATTTGAAAGATCATTATGACAGAAATTCCTAGAGCTAGCAAAAATCCAGACAATCTCAGTTCTGCAATAATACCGTGATAATATTATGCTCATTCTGAAATCCCTGCTGTTTTGAAATTTAAATCTGGTTTGTTTTGGATATTTCTTTTATCTCGTATATGAGCAGGTCTTTTTCTAAGGAGACAATTGATCCCAGTTACAAGTTTATCAATTAGAAAAACCTAAACTTGGAAGCTGTTCAATTTAATTCATCTGAATTGATCAGCCAAACCTTATGATGACTTTTGTGAAATTAACAAAGTAGTGGTGGTATCAGAACAGCCCCAAGAGAAGTGAAACTTGCTACCAGTCGATATAAGCAGTTTCCCTTCTCTCAAACAATATTTTGGACTGATTTTTCTCCTTAAGTTTTGAACTACTTTTTAGTTTTGCACTTATTAAGGAGGTCGTTTACTTAAGTAATATACATATAATGCCTATTAGGTGTGAAGAGTCAACAGCATAAAAAGAAGAAAGGGACATAGATCCTTGCTTCAGATCAGTAACATTCTTCCAGGGGAAAATAAAACATATGAAAATGTTTGTTTTCAAACAAACAATAAAGAACAATAATGTAGGCTCCAGTCCTCACCCCAAAATACATATCTTGTCATTTTCTGCTGAAAAGAATGACAGATACATATTAAAAACAAAATATACTGAGACACCCAAATGAGAGACTGTATTCTCAAAGACAGGGGCCAGGAAAAATTTAACTACTTCTTGGGGGAAATCATCAGTCCAGAGAGGTGAATCCAGTGACTGGTCGCCTAAGGATGATACTTGGGGAGGAAGTATCTATTGGGGATTTTATGAGTGTCTTTTTTATTTGTTTTACTTTATTTTTGTTTTCTTTTAATAGATGAGTTAAACCGTCTTAGTCATACTACAAACTTTTAGTAAAATTCATACGGTTCCCAAATTACTTGTGAGGAATAATTGTTCTTGTCCTCAGTAGAGCTTACATTTATTACAGATTCAAAGATATTGAAAGGAAATACAAGACTAAGTTAAATCGAAGATTTCCAGGCTAGATCCTGCTTTATTCTCAGGTTTATTGTTCCCAGTCATAGGCAGCTCTCTCTCTCAACCAAAACATTGCCCTGTGCCCTTACTAAAGGGCCCAAAGCAGAGACCTTTGCCCTAAAGAGAATAGGCTCTTTTTTTTTTCTTACCTCTACTCCTAGATTCAATATATGCAGTCTTAACATTTACTCATATATTAAATTATTCTGGGGATTTATAGAAAGAGAAATTAAATTTTGGATACCTCATCTCACTCAGTGGATAGAAATTTAGACATACCACTACGGCAAACAGAAACATACTAAACATTGCTCTGTTTTGGATTTTTTTTTTTAAGATTTATTTATTGGAGAGAGAGAGAGAGAGAGTGACTGAGGAGAGAGACAGACTCTCAGGCAGACACCCCACTGAGTGTGGAACCCAAGCTTGATGCCATACACTGAGATCATGACATGAACTGAAATGACAACTGACTGAGCCACCCAGGTGCTCCTGTTTTTTGTTTTTTAGTTTTGTTTTGTTTTTCTTTTTTGCTTTTCATTGTTGTTTTTTAAATATGACCTATTTAATCGTATCCATGATCACCTTGTTTTGTTTTAAATAATCCTGAAAACTGTAATTGAATGAAGGATTTTTTAATGAATAGTTTATCCATAAAGCAATAAGGACAATAGATAAACCCTCAAATCCAAAAAGATAGATTATTTTCGAATCCGACATTCTTTAGGGTGATTAGAAGAAAACTATAATGTATTTATTAAATCTGAAATTTTAGGTAGGAATGGAAAGACATATGTGGACAGATACTGTTTTATTATTTCAACCTTAAGTATATATCTTTAAAATAAAGTGTATGACAGGGAAAATAAATAACTGTTTTTAAGGAAAATAATTGCATGAAGTTTTACCAGAAAATGTTTTACTGATCTCTCTCCATGCTGTAGACACAAGTTCCAGAAGAGTTCAGTGAGGTATTGGTAAGTAATTATCCAGGATTTTGAAGTCTATGCTTCATCCTTTTGGATTTGTGTATGAGTTTGGAGTTTTAACTTGGGACCTGGTCTTACACTCTTACTATAGATTTTTCCAACATTAAAGGAAAATGTTGAAAAGAACCTACTTAAGCTTAAATCCAAGACATGGAAATGGCCAGAGTAGACATATTTGTACTGGAATAGGTCAGACTATAGACTGTATAAATATCTGACCTAAGTAGTTAAGCATTCCTCTTACATTAAGAACACAATGTTCAGTTATTTGATTGATTATGAGAAAAGCATGAATCTCAAAGAAATAAAATTATACATTTTGTAGCTAGAATGTGGGAGCTAACAGCAATCACAGCTCAGCATCTCCTTTACCAGTAGACAATTGTGATCAAACTGAGGCTGCTATTCATATAGGAAATGATATGGTGGGAGATGAGGATCTTTAGTGTGGAGGAGGGCAGGAGAAAAAAATGTGTCAAAGATGACAGCTGTTACATTTGAAGAGGTTGTGGTATGAATTGTAAAAAATATTAAAGAAACAGGATCTGTTGTGGAGAAACTTAGAGTTTACTTTCTAACATATTTAAAGTCCAAAGGAAGATGTGAAATTATGAATAGGATGTATGAGTCTAAAAGCCAAAGGAGAATTTTTCTTAGAGATGTAAATTTCTGATTTTTGTTTTGTAGATGACTACTGTTTGAAACTGTTAATTTTATAATATGGTTCTTCTGCAGAGGACATGCAGTTGCCAGGAGGAAAAGGGAGAAGTCCTTGAAACTTGAGAAATTTCCATTATTTCACAAATGAGAAAAAAATGAATTTAAACATGTGAATGAAACTATAGAAAGGTGTGTATTGTGTCATAAAAAACACAACAGAAGTATTTGGAAGTTATCAAAATGGTTTATCTTGATAGGAGGTAAAATTAGCAGAAACTTTCAAATTTCATTAGTTTAGGGACTTAGGTCCCTTTTATTATCTTGGTGGGAATGGAAGTTGCTACTGTTATAGGAGCAAAAGATAGATGATATAGCAGGTTAAAGAGGGGGTTGAAATGAGAAAATGCAGATACGTCACTGACCATTTTAGATATATAGTTATGAAAGGGATGAGACGAATGTATATCCAGTGGTGGATGTAGGATCAGGTTAAGATTTGTGGTTTTGTGTTTATTTTTATTTATGTGTAATTTTCTTTTATGAACATACTTGAACATATTACTAATCTAATAGGAACAAATCCAGTTATTAGAGTTCATTAAAAAAGAAGGGAAAAATCTAGAGTATGACAATCTAAAGAAGGCAGAGAAAATGAAATTCAAATCATGGGCAGAGGGATTAGATTTATATTGGAGGAGCACATTTCCTGTTCTAACAGAAGGAAGGCAATTAGAATGGTTCAGTGGAAATCTGATTCAGCACCACCAAGGTTTCTGAGCCAATTAGAAATGAGAGAGGAAGGATGGCCATAAACAAAAAAAAAAAAAAAAAAAAAAAAAAAATTTCAGCTTGGTATCTGTCCACATAAGAGCCTTTTTAAAGAGTACTGCGTCTTTCTCCTCTTTTTCTTCCTTCTTTTTTTCTTCTTGTATGTTAATTTCAAATATAGCACTTGAAAAATGACTTATCTTGAAATTATCTTTTAAAGATATGCCCCATCTTTCTATCTACACTTGCAAACTAAACACAAAGTCATGGATCACATAGCAATCCATGACCTACATTGATACAAATGATCCACAATTCTTTATGCTGGTATCATGAACTTCAGTACCTTTCTATCCAGTTCAGAAACTCTGGAGACATCTTACAAAAACATAAATCTCACTACTTTCTTAATAGCTCCAAAACTGATTAATTGAATGAAGATTAATAATACACTAAAGAGCATGCAACAATTAGTGTGATGTTTCAGAAATGACCTTGAATTCTAGAGCCAGACAGTCTGGGTTATAATCCTAAATCATTTCGTAAAACTGTCTAACATTGGCAGTGTTTGCCATCTTCATGCCTCAGTTTGACCTGATCAAAACAGCCTTAACATTACCCTCAGCTTAACCAAACTTTAGACGGGTTTGTTGCTAATAAAAGGGCCCTCATCTCTCTTTTCATTAAAGCATTTACTTTAGAAAACTTGTAATTGTGAACTTTTACTCTGTCCCTTTCAGATGTAGATCTCCTAACTTCTTGCCAGTTTTATAACCTAGAAAGACCTTTTTGATGGTCCTGGGGCCATCTCTTTTAAATGTAATCAACAGTGAAACTAATACCTCTCGGGATCCCTGGGTGGCGCAGCGGTTTGGCGCTTGCCTTTGACCCAGGGCGCAATCCTGGAGACCCGGGATCAAATCCCACATCGGGCTCCTGGTGCATGGAGCCTGCTTCTCCCTCTGCCGTGTCTCTGCTTCTCTCTCTCTCTCTCTCTCTCTCTCTCTCATAAATAAATAAAAATTTATTAAAAAAAGAAAAGAAAATAATACCTCTCACCAGTCCCTATGGAACTGTGAGAGCCAAACCTCAGTAAGTGTCAATTAGCAAACAGATAACAGGGATCAACCTCCTTATTGACTTTCTTCAGTACTTTCCACTCATCCCCATCCTTAAAAATGCTTCTGCCTTTAGTTTCATCTTAATTGAGCTCAGTCTTTCGCCCCTATTGCAGGAGTCTTGAATAAAGTTTTCTTTGTTAAACTTGCCCTGAGCAATTTTTATTTGATATATTTTAGAGAGTTATTATGAAAACTGTATGTTAATATATGTAAAGTATTTAAAACACCGGCTGGCATGTGGTGCCATGTAAGATTTACTTATACTTGTGCTTATTCAAAGTGTAATGCTAACCTTAATCATTAGCTAACTTCTCCATCATTCTTTCTCTAAAAGTACCCGACACTATTTGAATTCAATTTCTTATTGTTCCTTAGATAGGACCAGCTCATTTGCACATTTTGGGGGCACATATGTTTTGTTTGTGTAACAGTTGCCTGGCATTCCTCCGTTCTCACTGCAAGGTTCAAATCTGTTAGCACCAACTTTAGGAAACCTTACTTGCCTTCTCAAGGCAGAGTTACTTATATGCTACTTCTTTGCTCAGTCAAGTCTATTTCCCTCACTAGGCTAGAATTCTCTTGTAGATAGGTAAAATATTGTGTCGCCAGAATATTTGACACAATTAAGGATTTGTTGTGTTAATGAGCACTAGTTACTTGCAAATTGTTATGTTATTAAATGCAGAGTAATGGTTGTTTCAGTGAGCATTTGATTAGCAACCAGTGAGCAATTTCTTTCTTGCTTTCATTCACCATAAGCATCTGCTTTTTTTATCCCTATTTCATTCATTCAAGCAGTTCAGTTGAACTGCTCTTTTTTATTGCTGTTTCCAATCTAAAATTTTAGTAATGACAGCTTTAGCAATATTATGACATTAGGATATAAGAATCCTAATGCTGCACAGACATTTTACTTTTGTGGCTAATATTTTTGAAAGATAGGGAAAAAAGAATCACAAAAGTGCATTGCCACAGGCAATTTCTTTGTGCATGAATTCTTTGGTCATTGAAATGTACAAATGTTGCTGCTATTGGTTTTAATGTGATGCATTTGGCATAAAGAAAGGGATGTGGATAAAGAGTAGAGTTCAGAACCTATCTGTGAAACCACCAAAGAGAGGTCTTCTCAAATCCCTTGACTTCATTATCTTGTAAATTTACTCGGATTTGTTAGATTTTAGGTGGAAAGATCTTCCTTCCTTCAGTGACCAAAACACCAAAACAAAACAAAGCCCTACAATATAGGCAGTTCCTATTTCTCAGGGGATAGGGAGCAATTGCCAGGTAGGAAATAGTTTTATGGCAATGATCTCAAGAGTAGGTGGAGTTATAGAGTCAGATTCTCATGCCAGCTTACCACATACTAGCTGTAAAAACCAAGAAGATCATGTTTTAGGGTTTTAATTTTTAGCATCTGTAAAAATGAATTATAAAATATAATACATTTAGGGTCGTGCAAGTAGGAAACAAAATCATGTGTTTGGAATAATATTTGACATATTATAGACATATATAATCTCTTTAGTACTTAGGTTAAAAAATAAAACCTATATTTGCCTCTTTCTATTTTCAATTCTCCTCTCAACTTCTTGTAACATGTTTCTTCCTTTTTAAACTAATTTTTAAAGAACACTAGTATTCTATTAATTAGTAACATCAGTGGAATTTTCTTGGTTTTTATATTACTTTTTATTAATAATGTCATCATTATCATATATGAAGTTTCCATGTACAGTTGGATCTTTATTTCTGCTCTTTAGTCTTGTGCAATTAGCAAACTTTTATTTACATTGGAAAATAACTTTTGATCTATCATATAACAAATCCTCACAATGTAAATAAAATGTCTTCCTGCCTTTTGGCCATCTCTATTTCTGGATAAATTTTAGTATTAGTTGCCAGATTTCAATGAAATTAAAAAAAAAAAGCCACTTGGAATTTTTGTTGGAATTGCATTTTCTAGCTAGAATAATTTGAGAAAATTGGCATCTCTGTGCTATTAAGTATTCTTAAGCAATAATATTTTCTATATCCTTTTATTTCATTTGATTTTTATTTTTTAAAAGATTTTGTTTATTTTACAAAGAGAGAGAGAGAAAGAGAAGGCATGAGTATGGGAGGAGGGTCAAAAGGGGAGGGGACAAGCAGATTTGCACTGATCAGGGAGCCAAGGTGGAGCTAGCTGTCTCATGACCCTGAGATCATAACCTTAGCTAAAACCAAGAGTTGGACCGCTTAACCAACTGTGCCATCCAGGTACTCCTCATTAGATTTTTAAAGGCCTCTTAGTAAACCTTAACAGTTTAATTCACAATGCTCTAAACATTTACCTTCTGTGTATTCTTCAAAATTTTATAATTTTGTTGATTCTGTAAGTAGAATACTTCTTAAAATTATATTTACTGTTTCTTGTGGGAATATATAGAAATGAACATGATTTTTATAGATTGATTTCATGATTCAACATTATAAAACTTGCTTATTAATAGTTATGATATTTGTAAGTTTGTTTGATGGTAGAAAATATTATCTGTGGCCAACTTATTTGAATGAGGACAACTTTTGTTCTTTTCAACCATTATATATATGATTATAAACATATATATTTTTTAAATTTTATTCATTTTATTCCTAATTTTAAAAAAGAATGGAATGAGATGTCTAAGTATAAAACACTATATTAATCTTGATCAACTTGAAATGTATGTGATTCCCTAAGCAAAAAAATAATAATAATAATTTAAAAATATCTATATCTATATCATTGTCTTGTAGGGTTTTTGTTCTTGTACGTAGTTGTCATATATATAACATATATAACAAATAAACAAAAAGAATGGTAATTGGAGGCATATATGAACCTGAATAATTACTAGGTATTCAAATACCTAGTTTATGAGAAAAGGCATAAAGTCAAACCAAATTAATAATGAAAGTGATATACGTTGTATATTGTAACTGTTAGAGAAACCTCTATTTTTCTATTAGAGAAAATAATGCAAAGAAGTATAGCAAATAGAAAAAATGAAATTCTAAAGGCAAAATTCAAATAATAGAAAAGAATGAACAGGCAAAGAAACAAAATAAAATGAAGAAACAGAAAACCAAAAAAGTGGTAGACAAATTTAATCATCACTTAGTTTATTAAATGAAATGAATTCAAAAGGTGCCTGGGTGGCTCAGTTGGTTAATTATCTGCCTTTGATCCGGGTCATGATCTCAGGGTCCTGGGATTGAGGCCCGCACTAGGCTCCCTGATCAGCAGGCATATTACTAAGTGAAAGAATCCAATCTGAAAAGGCTATACACTGTTTGAATGCAACCAAATGACATTCTGGAAAAGGAGAAACTATGGAGATATTAAAAAGTTCAATGGTTGCCAGCGGGTAGTGAGAGATGAATAGGTACACCAGAGTTCAGGGTAGTAAAACCATTCTGTACATTATAAGTATGGATACAAGTCATTATGTATTTGCCAAAACTCATAGAATGTGCACACCAAGAGTGAACTCTAATGTGAACTATGAACTTAGGGTGATGATATGTCAATGTAGTTTCATTAATCATAACAAATATGCAACTCTGTTGCAGGATATTGTTAGTGGGGAAGCTGTGTATTTTAGTGGTGTGGGGGGAGTGATAGATTTCTATGGAATCATTTAGGATTATAATTGAATATAGATCTTCTTGAGGAATAAAGTCACTCAATAAGGATACCTTAAACAAAATAAAAAAGTTTAGATCTCGGTCATGAGGTCACCTGGAATCATGTAGTCAGGGGCTGATATGACATCTCTACTCTCCAAAGAAGGCAGGAACTCTGGCTCATTCTCCCTCACTATTCCTTAGGTATGGGTTTGGTTTTTTAGGCTGAGATGACATCTGTTTTCCAAGTAGTGGGACAGAGGAGTAAAGAAGCAACAATGAGTCCTCAGGGATATCCCTTCTAGAAATGTCTCTCTAAACTACCTTATCACATTTACTTGAGTTGCATAACCACATCTAACTGGCAGCGAGGTTAGGGGAAAAAAAACTAATATTTATTCCAGTAGGCCATGTATCCAGCAAAATAGTCTATCAAAATAGATGAAAATGTACATATATTGATGTATAACTCAATTTTTTTCACAGTCTTTATTATATATCCAAATTGTCTACACTTTCTAAATGCCAGTAAAAAGATGAGGTTACTTTTACTTATGTGATTTATACTCTGGTTAAAGGAAATATAGATCAAGTGTTTGTAATGAATGTAATTACTCCTAGCATTGAGACTGTATCATCTATCTATCTATCTATCTATCTATCTATCTATCTATCCATCCATCTATCATCATTTATGTATCCATAATACATGGATTATGTACTTTTCCAACTAAACATACTCACAGATTGGCATTTGTTATCACTAAATTATTTTTAAATGGATAGGAGGAAGTTGATCATATAGGAAAGTCTTAGCATATTTTGATTTTCTAAGTGATCTGTGATCAAATATGTTTGAGAATAACACCTACTGAAGAAAAACAAAACAAAACAAAGAATACTGTGATTATGAGCAAAGATCTAGAATCAAATTCGGCTTGTTTCATATCCCAGGTCAAATACTATTTAGATACCTCAGAAAATATTTAATCCAAGTGTCTCTGACCTTAAATATTATATCTCTAGAAATAAGTTAATATAAATTAGATTTGCTATCAGGATTAAACTACATGATATATGGTTATCAGCTAGGATGATTATTCCCAAATAAGACAAAAGTATAAGCTAAAAATACTTTATTATATATTCGTTAATTCACAGAAACTTCAGGAGGACAAGAGAATTAAGATCACAGTCTACAGATTGTTAGAACAAGTAAAATTAAAAAGAAGGCTTAATTCTCTTTATTGAATATAATGGAAGTGACTTCTGCCCCTCCCTTTCTCTTAAGCATTTACCTTAGAAACTGTAATTAAGTACTTTCTTCTCTCTTTGAAATATATATATAAATTCTTTTGAAATCAGATAGACCTTTTGTGAGTTTTACTATTATAAATGCCTTCTTGTGGAATCTGGGACTATCTAATTGAAATGTAAACATTAAGGAAGATAACACCCCTATCTTCCATTCTCTGTGAGAGGGTAGGAGCCTAATTTCAATGGGCATCCTTGCCCTGTGTTGCAAAACCACCTCCTGTGGTAAAGTATGAGAAGTCTGTTTTTCCTCCGGATAAAGCAATTAGCTAACACAGATGGTGACCTCAATACCAGGACTATCTAAGATGAACTGTGTGTGACAAATGGTACTGTTAAGTCCTCTCTCTTGAGGACTAGTCATTGTTCATCTCAAGAACAAGTATGTAACGAGTTGTTTCTGTTTGGCTATATAAAAGGTGAGATTTCTTTTTGTCTTTGCACTCTCTTGGCAGATTGCCTGTTATCTACATCACATTCTGGTTTAATGCTTATTTGATTATAAAACAGTTTTCTTTCTCTACTACCTTTGTAGAGAGGTTTCTTGGCTTGGAAGATTTTGTTTTTAATTATATTTCTCTCACACTCACAAGACATAATTTCACCAAATACACATGAAAAGCTCCAAGATACTGGCTAGCAGTGTGAAGGAGCAAGGATTTTCAGTTTGCACTCTAACAGGCATAGGCTGATTCTGCTACAACCTCTTATACTACTGCCTGTGAGAAAAAGATGCCTCTCCCCATTCTTCACCACACTTCCCAGAGGGAAATTCTCAAACACCTTTCCTGTGACTATTCTACACATACACCTTGAACAAGTGTGTCTGACTGGCAAATGGTCAGGTTTCTGAATGTGAAGACTTAAGGAAAGCTGGATGCATGTGTTTTCACATCCTAACTTGAAGAAGCAGAACAAAATGTGACAAAGGTGATGATTTCCGAAAAACATAAATAGTAACTACGAATGTTCACTACTTGGTTCCAAAATAAGACACCTGAGTTTTGTGTGTGCACTTAAATTTCCAAGCAAGCAAACAAATTTAAATAAAGAAATAAATTTCCAAGAAATAATACCAACAAAATAATTACAACAACAGCATAAAATGATCCAGACTAAAAATGCAATTAACATACCTACAAATTAAATTGAAAATTTGATGTCCCTTTTGGACTCCTTTTTCTATTCTTACTGTCAGGGAAATGGCAACAAGTAAAACAACTGTTAGGGTCATATGCTAGAGTGGAATGTCCCCCTTGGACTACTTACCCTGGACAGTTATGGGCAAGAAAAATCAGATTTTACTTTTTGAAAAGCCATTGTAGATCGGATTCTGTGTATTCCCACAGCATAGCCCTTACCCTAATGGTAGTTTGGTGTTGCTATAACCAAAATCCTAACGTGTGTAGTATTTAATTAGTATTTAAACAATTTGTGGTAAAGAAGCAGATATTATAGTCTGAAAACATAGTAAGTAAAAGTGGAAACTTTGGAATTTACAATTAATCCCAGAAAGTGTCTTTGAGTATTAATACTTTCACATGAGTGGTTGAAAGCAATTAAGTCCAGATTTTAATGGATTTTGAGGAAATTGCATTGCCAAAGAAACCACAAGCATGGGCAGCAAAAGCCTGGTATTGTTTAATTCTTAAAGTAAGCTACAATACCCTTAAGCTACAGCAGCAGGAGTGGGATGAAAAGCCTGTGAATCCCCAGAAAAGCCTACTTCCTAACATCCTCTTTAGATATGATCATGAAGGATAATAGATTAGGAAGACTCAAAAGGAGAGCAAATCCAAGGACCATAAATGATAAGGTACACATAAGAGTTATTATAAAGCAGCCCCATGAACAGCCCTAAATGGGCCACCAAGGAATAACTCCACTGCCAATTTCACCCTTAGCCCTAGTCACAGAAGGGCATTGCCTTGGGGCCACGGGGTTCAGAAGCACCATATATCTCAAAATACACACACTGGAAAAGTACCAAAGAATGCATGAGTACCCATATAACTCAAGGTGCTGCACTAAATAAACCGTACCTGCACCAAGATATTTTGAATTTTTATGAGTGGTACTGTCACTAGAGGACACTGATTCTGAGAGCAGAGAGAAAGTGAAGAGTGAAAGCACATAAGTTAAAGGAAACCAAATTAAGGTTATTTTTATATCCTTTCAGACACTAAGAATTCAAGATTCTTTATAAAATGTAATTTCTCGGAAATGTCTGGTTTTCAGTTTCTTGCTTCTTTGTGTATGCTACTTCATGTTCCTGGAATTGCTTACAAAATAGGCAGTATTTCCAATGGATTTACATGTTAGCTACGGTGTATTTTACAATATTAAACAATTCATATTATTTCAATGTATATGTATATAAATTGAATTGAATGTGTATAAAGACACATATATAAATATACCTATTAATTGTGATACTATTTTGTTTTTATTTTGAAACTTCATGGACAATGAAAATACAGAGCACATAGCTTTGTTTTGGTCAGAGGAGACATGGTCTCAAATGTGCAGATAGCAGTAATATTGGTTTGGACTAAGTCAAAGAATAAATATTATCTTTTCTGGATCTCTCCCAAATTGAACATCTTGCTCATGCTGTATCACATTTGACATTAAAGTCATTCAAGAACAAATTTTGGGAATGCCGACTAAATGCAATTGAGATAATTAGATTTAATTTAGACTATTTTAAAATTTACATAAGATATAAGAGGATACTAAAATAACAAAACACTTTTATATAAGAGGAAATTGTGGCCACTGGCAGATATAAAAATTAATTTTGAATTCAGTTATTCAACATGAACTGTTGATTATTATAACTATTATTAGCAAAACCTTATAAAATAGATCTAGGCTTGCCTACATTAAAATACACTAACAATTTAGAAAAAAATGGCTGTGTATATTGAAATACACTGAATGCTAAATATGCATTGAAAGTGGCATCTCAATAAAATATAGGGAACTTAAAACAAGGAAATGATGTGTGTAAGTGGAATTCATACAAATAAACTACAAATTAAGTTCTATGAAGATTATTTGTAGGGCCACTATTGTTTACAGCATAGTCTTACTTGAAGAGAGTAATAAACAGATTAAGCAGTACATTCTCATTTTTAAAATAATAGGCTAGCAGTGAACATTTTGAAAGAAAGGGAATATAAAAATATTTTTTGGCTCTGGATGCTTATTTAAGAATTATAAAAATGATCATGGTATAACTAATAGTAATTTACAGAATATTTCTGTAAGTTTTTTTTACAATAATGAGAAAAACATGTAAATATATTTTAAATTCATGGTCAATTTCAAAATAAAAACTTGCTCTACTAGTTTAATTAATAATTTCATTGGCTCCCAACTCAGCACAGGACTTTATTTCCAAATAACATTTAAGAAAATAACCCTACAAACTATTATGATTTAAGAATAGTTTTTTAGGGCAGCCCGGGTGGCTCAGCGGTTTAGCGCCACCTTAGGCCCAGGACCTGGTCCTGGACACCTGAGCTCGAGTCCCACATCAGGTTCCCTGCATGGAGCCTGCTTCTCCCTCTGCCTGTGTCTCTGCCTCTCTCTCTTGAATAAATAAATTCTTAAAAAAAAAAAAAAGTTTTTTAACAAAACATAGTGTCAAGAGAATATAATTTATTTTATTTGATTATTCATCTAAACATTGATGGCTAATTAGCAGAACACTCAAACATGTGCAGTAATACAGTTTGTGGTTTTTGAAATATTTAGTAACAAAATTTTATTTTATTTTTTATTTTTTTAAAGATTTTATTTATTAATGAGACATACACACACACACACACACAGAGGCAGAGACACAGGCAGAGGGAGAAGCAGGTTCCATGCAAGGAGCCTGATGTGGGACTTGATCCTGGGTCTCCAGGATCAGGCCCTGGGCTGAAGGTGGTGCTAAACCACTGAGCTGCCGGGGCTGCCCTTTTTTTTTTTTTTTTTAAAGATTGTATTTATTTATTAATGAGAGAGAGAGAGAAAGAGAGAGAGAGAGAGGCAGAGACACAGACAGAGGGAGAGAAGGAGGTTCCATGCAGGAAGAGCTAACAAAATTTTGCAAAGGCAGAGCATCTGGATGGCTCAGTGTGTTAAGAGTCTGGTTCTTGATCTCAGCTCAGATCTTGACTTCAGGATAGTGAATTGAAGCCTGATGTTGGACTCCATGGGGCTATAGATTTACATTTTAAAAAAATTTATTGTTAAGAAGGTACAGTTTTTCAAGTTGGAACCACAGAACATATTTTACTTAATAACACTGCATATAATTTCTAAATAATTAAATATATTGTAGGTGGTCAACCTTTTGCACACTTGTCCCAGATCCCAAAAGTTTTGAGGGTACACTTATGTCATTTCAAGTAGTATTCAAAAATCCTGACCTTACAACTGCTGTGAATGGCTGACTGTTGTGTATCTAAATGCTTTGTGTGTGTGTATCACCATTATGGAAGGAATGAGCATGTTCAAAGTGAAGGAGACATGGAATTTGGTGGAAACTGTTAACAGCTTTCCATTATCCATAGTTCAGTTCTTCCTATTAATATAAAATACCTCATCTTTTCTCTGATAATGAGTGCTTAGCCTGAGTCTCATTCCCTTGGGCCACTGGCTAACTATGAGCCAGAGGTAAGCAAATGAATACAATAATCTTCTTACAGACTATTGTCCTAGACTTTACTCCTCTCTTCCTAATTGTAGATAAATATTTGCTAAGATATGGTGATGTCTAGTAAACTATAGAATCCTTGCTATGAGGATGACAAAGCTGTCCTATCAGCTATGGACTACTTCCCTCTAAGTTAAGGGTGAAGAAACTATAGTCTATAGACTGTTTTTGTAAATGAGATGTTATAAGACACAGCCATGCTCATTCATTTATTTGTCTACTGCTACTTTTAAGCTATGACAGCAGAATTGAGTAGCAATAATAGACCATATGGCCTTTATAGAAAAGCTTCTCTGGTTTCTTCACTACATTATTCAATAAAAATATATACATTGCATACAAATCATTATATCTCTGGTATCTTTGCCTGACAGATTAGCATTTATCTAAACTAATACAATCCACTGCAACTGAAAAAAAAATTAACAGAATATAAAGGAACATTTTTCTCCAAAAACACAGAAAAGAAAGATAACTGAATTCAAGTTTTAAACTAGTCCATGAAGGCAATAAGTATGGATACCATGAAGAGCGCTGTGCAGTAGGTGTCAGATTTTGAAAAAAAAAAAAAAAAAGAAAGAAAAGAAAAGAAAAGAAAAAGAAAAAGAAAAAGAAAAAGAAAGGAAAAAAAAGAAAAGAAATTTAACAGCTGTTCCAATGCTGGACACTAGCACAGTGAAAAACTGTACTCTTGGAATTCAAGTTTACTCAGTCCAATAGAAATGAACATCTATGGAATTGAAGTTCTGAAATACTCCAAAATGTGGAAGTGAAGTCAATGCATAATCTGCATAATCAATTCGATTAATTAATAAACAAATAAATACCAGTAGTAACAATGTATGATTAGTAGTGTATTATGCTACCATTTGTTGTATAATACAAACCTTTCAAAGAAAAAGGAACTTGCTATCGAGTACTTATGGGAATTTCTATTTTATAGTTATTGTGAGTTGTATGACAGAAGGGATATCTCTCACTAATAGTTTTTGTTATGCTCAAAATTATAATTCCTATTATGTGACTTAAATGATTTAAAAGCCTTACTGGGTGCTTATTCTTCAGTTTCCAATCTAACTAGAACTATTTATGTAAAATAAATATACGTGCTAATTGAATAAATGCTGGTATCCACTGATGTAAGAAAGATTTAGATTCTTTCTAGAAACAATTGTTTGTTTTTAAAAAAATGTGATCTCTAAATGTTTATGCCTCTTTCAATGCCTGTGTATTTCAGAAGGAAATTAGCTTGAAGTTTTTTAGGTTTGTTTGTTTTCTTTATCAAACTTAGACTAGCAGAACGCTGGTTGTAGCTGTGGCAAAGGCTGCATAACACATAGTGGAGGCTGAAATAGGTGGTGGGGAGAGATTCAGGTGACACAGAGGATAGGGTGGAAGTCTGAGATCTAGGTACCAGTAGGATGTTAGGTAGGGCCCTCCTCTGGGTCACTAAGTTTTCAAGGTGTCTCATATGACTAAGAGTCAAGAGAGGTCTATGGGCTCTCTTTAATTCTCACACTTATCCCATTCATAAGGGCTCCACCCTCATGACCTAATCACTTCTCAGAGTTTCTACCTACCTCCTAATACCATCAAAAAGGATATCAGTATTTCAACTATGAATTTTGGGGAAATACAAATGTTCAGATCATAGCAGGGTGCAAATTTGAAGACATGTTCCAGATGCAGTGTATTACCCATGACCCCTGCAGATACAAGTCAGGAGACACACCTGGACAGCAGTGTTTCTCAGCAGCCATAATAGCAGCAGGTGGATGCACTTACTGGCACTGATGACTTACTACATAAAGCCTGAGCTGCTTGCTTCATTGCAAACAGTTGACATCATTCCAAAGAGCAAGAACTCCCTCAGAATACATTCTGCAACAAGTAGGTAATTGGACTCCTCAGGCATTTGTTACATGTACTTTAAAGAATTATGTATTTAAAAATACCCAAAGAGACTGGCTTAGATACAATTAAATAGGTAGTCATTGGAGTTCCTGCTCTCTAGGAAACGAAATCCATTGCAGAGTGATGCAGGCATCAGCCAGTCAAAAGCTACTGTATGTTC
This sequence comes from Nyctereutes procyonoides, assembly GCF_905146905.1. Classification (NCBI taxonomy): domain Eukaryota; kingdom Metazoa; phylum Chordata; class Mammalia; order Carnivora; family Canidae; genus Nyctereutes; species Nyctereutes procyonoides. The sequence continues at coordinate 23,055,007 of NW_026575121.1, forward strand.
TAGTAGAAATGTTGTATCTTCTCACTCTTAGAAATAGCTTTTGAATTTAGATTTAATAGGTACTTCAAAGAATAAAAATGCTTGCTATATTGCCTGACAAATATAGCACAGTTCATATTATGTGCTCATTTGAATCTCACCAATAAAAATCTACTGCAGATTGTCCCTGGCCCGTACAGCTGCTGCCGTCCTCACGCATTCATTTCTACCTTCAGCCTCCTGCCCACTGTATTTCTTCAAATTGGAAATTGTCACTCCAATTTGCCTGGCTCTAAAGGACAAGGGGACACAAAACCTGCCTGTTGACAATTTTCTTCAAAATGGTATCATCTAAAAAGACCAGCAAAACATAACTCAAGGACTTCCCTGAAACTTTATCCTTAGGTTAACTAACTGCTGAAGTGTCCAAAGCCTTCATAAGAAAATCATTTAATATCTCACAAAAATTCCAAAAAGATATTAAAAAAAAACAAAGGACCAAGTAATAGGCTTTTGAGATCATAGACTTCTAAAAAGGAGAGAGGATTGCCAAGCTAAATAACTACAGTCTGAATTTCAATTAAGGAGTTAAAGAGGATTGTGCTTCTTCTCAGGAGCCTTCATCAAAAGTTGAACTCCCAGATTATTTGATAAAATGTATTACTTTTGATCAACATAGAATTGCAACAATGACTCCAGTGCTGAGTTGGATGGGCATAGGACCTTGCATAAGAGGACAGGGACTATAGCTAGATTTATTAAACTGGATGCACAAGGAAAACACCTTTCTCCAGTTCAAAAGAGTATCAGGTTGTTCATGAAGAGGTCTTACAAACACAGCAAAGAACAAACAGGCTGGTCATAGTTACGATAATAAAAACAGGGTATCTCATATTAAAGGTTAAAAGACAAAGAGATTAATTTCACCAAATGGCAAGCAAGGTCATAGCAATAGAACTCTTCTTATATCAGATGATGTGAATAATTATAAGTTTATTTACTTAATATTAAAAAGAAGCAACAAAATTAGACAAATTATTGTGTTTCAAGAAACTATTTTATATATGTGTTCCCAGATGTATCTTTTTATGTTTCAATACATTTTAAAAAACAAAATATCAACTGATACTACTGTTGTAGCTGAATAGTTGAGACAGAACATCACAGAAGTCATCTATATAAAATAAACACAATAAACTATACTGAAATAAAAACTTTAGAGATTAGTCAAGAAGGATTCTAAGAAAATAGTTCAATTGAAAATATATGTCACATCCCCAAAACATGAACTTTTTAGTAGCAACATAGTGTAGTCAGTTTCTGTCAAGTAGAAATGCATCAATTTCTATTATATTTTACATATAAACATAACATTTTTCATATTTTCACTTTTAAACTGAATCATAAAAAGATTGACAATATCCTGGCAGGTTAAAAAAGTAACTGATAATTTTAATTAGCTGTTACTGCTAGCATGACAATGTTCTACAAACCTTATTTCTACTATCAGAACCTTCACAAGTGTATTTTTTTCCCCATCTTTCTGGAGGATCCTTGCCGGTCTAATCCAAATTATTTTATCATTAATATATATTTCTTTGTGAGATTGAGTTTCTCTGGCTTGTGTGTGCCTCCATTTTATAACCTCTTCAGTGTGGTCTCTATTCTGTTCACCCGAAACACCTAGAACTGTATTTAATTTCAATTTCTGCAGGAAACATTATTCTCATTGAGGGTGTATGCCTACTATATAGTCAAAGTCTAGAAATATGTGGTAAATCACAGGAATGTTGCCTGTATGGAGAGCATGAATGAAAGTCCTAATACTTTCCAGTTTACAATATTGAAAATTTCAATGGTATATAATTATAAATATATTAATATATGTAGTATATGAAATGGTGTATAATTGTATATACTTTATATTTATACCACTTTTTAAAGATCTGCATTGCTTTGACAAGATTTATTCCTACTCCCTGCTTTGAAATTTTATGAGAATCATTGAACCATTCTTTTAATAAACAGAGCTTTGGAATTGGGTATGTTTCCTTAGGAAATGATCTTTCCTACAATTAAGGTACTTCAACCAATTTTTGAGAGCAGCTCAGAAGTCTTTTTCCCAACTATAAAAAAGAAAAAAAATATTAAGGAAATAAATTCATGCAGTAGGTTATTTTTGCACAATGCTGCATATTAACATAGGACTGTTTGTATAGTTAAGAAAACCAAAAGGATTATTAAATGACACAGTACTTGATGAAAATAGTTCAAATATAGATATTTTTAAAATGGAAAGCTAATATAAATAGATTAGAACAAGATGTCTTAACTACATCATATAGTTGCATTATATGCATAGCAAAATAGACTTGGGTGAAAATGAACTTCAGATTTTTCTGACTTTATGAGAGAAGAAACTGGAAAAAAGGTGTCATATATAATTTGTGGTTTTCAACTCCCTAAAAGTTGGAACAGATTTTACCTTTGACGTGGTCTTTATCTTTGTTCTAGGGGGGTGGAAAGAGCTGGTTGGCTTTTATTAATGTAAAAATAAAACTAACAAAAATCAGTATTAATGAAAAATTTGCCTGAAGAAGTTATTTTTCTGCATAAAATTATAAAAGATTATAAAAATTATAGGTAGAGTTTCATCCTAAGTTGTATTTCTAAACATTTATTTTAAAATATGAATTAAACAAAGACTGTTCCTGTATGTATTTTTTTTCTGTAATTCAGATGAATTTTCACAAAGCAAAGCACAGACCCCTGAATGATTAAAGTGAGATCTGAAAGCTCTTTCTTTTACTTTTTACTGAAGAAGAAATGGAAAATGAACTAAAGTAAGCTGGATGCAGTTGAAAGGAGACATGATTTACATCTCCCATGGCGGGTGCTATTTTAAATGAAGTAATCCAGACCTTGGTGCACACTGAATGTGCTTTTATAATGTTCCTGAGAAGAGTGTAAAACCACACTCAAGCAAAGAGGCAAAGATCTCTCCATACTGGGCACAGGATAGAAAATGAAAAATATTTTCATCTCCCCCCAAATCAGCAAAGGATAACCTCATAGGGCTCCTGAGGGTGATCAGCACCGGCAGAAACAGGGTGTCAGGATGAGTCTCAGAGCATAGGAATTCTGTCACTGTTCTGAGCAAACATAAGCTAAAATTCAATTATTTTCTTAAAAACGTCAGAAACAAAGAATGATAATAATTAAGTGACATGTCCCTGAGAATTTAAAATTTAAAAGCTATATTACATTATGACCTCGTGTACTCACAAGGCTAGTGACCAAGTTATTTATGTTGTGTTTCACGCAGTGCTTTATCTTGGCATTATCCATTTTCATTATAAAGACTGACTTTGTTTTTTCTACTTATGTTCCAAAAACATTTTAGAAATTGAGGTCATTATTAGTGACTGAAATAAAAATAACTATGAGTTTCATGATGGCATAGAAAAATTACGTAAGAATCAGGATTGCCGGTATTGGAGGCAAGACGGCGGAAGAGCAGGGCGCCCAAGTCACCTGTCCCCGCCAAATTACCTAGATAACCTTCAAATCATCCTGAAAATCTACGAATTCGGCCTGAGATGTAAAGAGAGACCAGCTGGAACGCTACGGTGAGAAGAGTCCGCGCTTCTATCAAGGTAGGAAGACGGGGAAAAAGAGATAAAGGAACAAAAGGCCTCCGAGGGGGAGGGGCCCCGCGAGGAGCCGGGCTGAGGCCGGGGCGAGTGTCCCCAGGACAGGAGAGCCCCGTCCCGGAGGAGCAGGAGCTGCACCAACCTTCCCGGGCGGGCGGAAAGGGGCTCGCAGGGAGTTAGAGCAGGACCCAGGAGGGCGGGGATGCCCTCGGGCTCCCGGGGACACTAACAGACACCTGCGCCCCGGGAGAGCCCCACCCCCGCGGCCGAGCTCCCTAAGGGCTGCAGCGCGCACGGCGGGGACCGACCGGAGCAGCTCGGAGGGGCTCGGGCGGCGGCTCCGCGGAGGGGGCTGCGGGGCGGGAGCGCGAATCCAACAGCGCAGGCCCCGGAGCACAGGGCGCCGGGACACAGCCCAGGATCCGGCCTCCCCCGGGACAGGCAGAGGCCGGGAGGGCCCAGGACAGCGAGGACGCTCCTGCCCCGAGCTGAGCAGATCAGCGGCCCTGCCCCGGAGCCTCCAGGCCCTGCAGACGGAGAGCCGAGAGCCCCGAGCCCCGTAGTTCCTGCGGAGGCTGAATCCAGGCTTCCAGAGTTGCCATAGCAACTGCGGCTGTTCCTCCTGGGGCCCCACGGGGTAAACAACCCCCGCTGAGATTCACGGTGGCCTCACCGGATAGGCAGCTTAAACATCACTCAATGTGCCCTGCACCAGGCAGGGGCCTGAGCAGCTCCCCCAAGTGCTGACACCTGAAAATCACAACAGGTCCCTCCCCCAGAAGACCAGCTAGAGGGACAGGGGAAAAACATATTATTGACGGAGCAACACTGGAAAGTTCCAGGGGAAGTCAAGGGACGTAAGTATACAGAATCAGAGGATACTCCCCCCCCCTTTTTTTTTTTTGCTTTTTGATTTCTGTTTGCTTCCCCACCCCTTTTTTCCTTTTTTTTTTCTTTTTTCTTTTTCTCTTTTTTTTTTTTTTCCTTCTTTCTCTCCTCTCTTTTTCTCTTTTTCCCAGTACAACTTGTTTTTGGCCACTCTGCACTGAGCAAAATGACTAGAAGGAAAACCTCACCTCAAAAGAAAGAATCAGAAACAGTCCTCTATCCCACAGTTAAAAAATTTGGATTACAATTCAATGTCAGAAAGCCAATTCAGAAGCACTATTATAAAGCTACTGGTGGCTCTAGAAAAAAGCATAAAAGACTCAAGAGACTTTATGACTGCAGAATTTAGATCCAATCAGGCAGAAATTAAAAATCAATTGAATGAGATGCAATCCAAACCAGAAGTCCTAACGACGAGGGTTAACGAGGTGGAAGAACAAGTGAGTGACATAGAAGACAAGTTGATGGCAAAAAAGGGAAACTGAGGAAAAAAGAGACAAACAATTAAAAGACCATGAGGATAGATTAAGGGAAATAAATGACAGCCTGAGGAAGAAAAACCTACGTTTAATTGGGGTTCCTGAGGGTGCCAAAAGGGACAGAGGGCCAGAATATGTATTTGAACAAATCATAGCTGAAAACTTTCCTAATCTGGGAAGGGAAACAGGCATTCAGATCCAGGAAATAGAGAGATCCCCCCTAAAACCAATAAAAACCGTTCAACACCTCGACATTTAATAGCGAAGCTTGCAAATTCCAAAGATAAAGAGAAGATCCTTAAAGCAGCAAGAGACAAGAAGTCCCTGACTTTCATGGGGAGGAATATTAGGGTAACAGCAGACCTCTCCACAGAGACGTGGCAGGCCAGAAAGGGCTGGCAGGATATATTCAGGGTCCTAAATGAGAAGAACATGCAACCAAGAATACTTTATCCAGCAAGGCTCTCATTCAAAATGGAAGGAGAGATAAAGAGCTTCCAAGACAGGCAGGAACTGAAAGAATATGTGACCTCCAAACCAGCTCTGCAAGAAATTTTAAGGGGGACTCTTAAAATTCCCCTTTAAGAAGTCCAATGGAACAATCCACAAAAACATGGACTGAATAGATATCATGATGACACTAAACTCATATCTTTCAATAGTAACTCTGAACGTGAACGGGCTTAATGACCCCACCAAAAGGCGCAGGGTGTCAGACTGGATAAAAAAGCAGGACCCATCTATTTGCTGTCTACAAGAGACTCATTTCAGACATAAGGACACCTACAGCCTGAAAATAAAAGGTTGGAGAACCATTTACCATTCAAATGGTCCTCAAAAGAAAGCAGGGGTAGCCATCCTTATATCAGATAAACTAAAATTTATCCCGAAGACGGTAGTGAGAGATGAAGAGGGACACTATATCATACTTAAAGGATCTTTCCAACAAGAGGACTTAACAATCCTCAATATATATGCCCCGAATGTGGGAGCTGCCAAATATATCAATCAATTAATAACCAAAATTAAGACATACTTAGATAATAATACACTTATACTTGGTGACTTCAATCTAGTGCTTTCTACACTCGATAGGTCTTCTAAGCACAACATCTCCAAAGAAACCAGAGCTTTAAATGATACACTGGACCAGATGCATATCTACAGAACTTTACATCCAAACTCAATTGAATACACATTCTTCTCAAGTGCACATGAAACTTTCTCCAGAATAGACCACATACTGGGTCACAAATCAGGTCTTAACCGATACCAAGAAGATTGGGATCATCCCCTGCGTATTCTCAGACCATAATGCCTTAAAATTAGAACTAAATCACAAGAAGTTTGGAAGGACTTCAAACACGTGGAGGGTGGAGGTTAAGGACCATCTTGCTAAAACATGAAAGGGTCAACCAGGAAATTAAGGAAGAATTAAAAAGATTCTTGGAAACTAATGAAAATGAAGATAGATACAGCCATTCAAAATCTTTGGGATACAGCAAAAGCAGTCCTGAGGGAGAAATACATTGCAATACAAGCATCCCTCCAAAAACTGGAAAGAACTCAAATACAAAAGCTAACCTTACACCTAAAGAAGCTGGAGAAAAACAGCAAATAGATCCTACACCCAGCAGAAGAAGAGAGTTAATAAAGATTCGAGCAGAACTCAATTAAATCAAGACCAGAAAAATGTGGAACAGATCAACAAAACCAGGAGTTGGTTCTTTGAAAGAATTAATAAGATAGGTAAACCATTAGCCAGCCTTGTTAAAAAGAAGAGAGAGAAGAATCAAATTAATAAAATCTAGAATGAGAAAGGAGAGATCACTACTAACACCAAGGAACCACAAACGATTTTAAAAACATATTATGAACAGCTATACGCCAATAAATTAGGCAATCTAGAAGAAATGGACACATTCCTGGAAAGCCACAAACTACCAAAACTGGAATAGGAAGAAATAGAAAGCCTGAACAGGCCAATAACCAGGGAGGAAATTGAAGCAGTCATCAAAAACCTCCCAAGACACAAAAGTCCAGGGCCAGATGGCTTCCCAGGGGAATTCTATCAAATGTTTAAAGAAGAAACCATACCTATTCTACTAAAGCTGTTTGGAAAGATAGAAAGAGATGGAGTACTTCCAAATTCATTCTATGAGGCCAGCATCACCTTAATTCCAAAACAAGACAAAGACCCCACCAAAAAGGAGAATTACAGACCAATATCCCTGATGAACATGGATGCAAAAATTCTCAACAAGATACTAGCCAATAGGATCCAACAACACGTTAAGAAAATTATTCACCATGACCAAGTAGCATTTATTCCCAGGACACAAGGCTGGTTCAACACTCGAAAAACAATCCATGTGATTCATCATATCAGCAAGGGAAAAACCAAGAACCATATGATCCTCAATAGATGCAGAGAAAGCATTTGACAAAATACAGCATCCATTCCTGATCAAAACTCTTCTGGGTGTAGGGATAGAGGGAACTTTCCTCGACATCTTAAAAGCCATCTACGAAAAGCCCACAGCAAATATCATTCTCAATGGGGAAGCATTGGGAGCCTTTCCCCTAAGATCAGGAACAAGACAGGGATGTCCACTCTCACCACTGCTATTCTACGTAGTACTGGAAGTCCTAGCCTCATCAGACAACAAAAAGACATTAAAGGCATTCAAATTGGCAAAGAAGAAGTCAAACTCTCCTTCTTCACCGATGGCATGATACTCTACATAGAAAAATTAAAAACTCCACCCCAAGATTGCTAGAACTCATACAGCAATTCGGCAGTGTGGCAGGATACAAAATCAATGCCCAGAAGTCAGTGGTATTTCTATACACTAACAATGAGACTGAAGAAAGAGAAATTAAGGACTCAATCCCATTTACAATTGCACCCAAAAGCATAAGATACCTAGGAATAAACCTAACCAAAGAGGTAAAGGATCTATACCCTAAAAACTATAGAACACTTCTGAAAGAAATTAAGGAAGACACAAAGAGATGGAAAAATATTCCATGCTCATGGATTGGCAGAATTAATTTTGTAATTAATTAATTAATGATTAATTGATGTCAATGTTACCCAGGGCAATTTACACGTTTAATGCAATCCCGAACAAAATACCATGGACTTTCTTCAGAGAGTTAGAACAAATTATTTTAAAATTTGTGTGGAATCAGAAAAGACCCCAAATAGCCAGGGGAATTTTAAAAAGGAAAACCATAACTGGGGGCATTGCAATGCCACATTTCAGGTTGTACTACAAAGCTGTGGTCATCAAAACAGTGTGGTACTGGCACAAAAATAGATACATAGATCAATGGAACAGAATAGAAAATCCAGAAGTGGACCCTCAACTTTATGGTCAACTAATATTCAATAAAGGAGGAAAGATTTTCTACTGAAAAAAGTCTCTTCAGTAAATGTTGCTGGGAAAATTGGACATCCACATGGAGAAGAATGAATCTAGACCACCCTCTTGCACCATACTCAAAGATAAACTCAAAATCGATGAAAGATCTAAATGTGAGACAAGATTCCATCAAAATCCTAGAGGAGAACACAGGCAACACCCTTTTTGAACTCGGCCACAGTAACTTCTTGCAAGATACATCCACGAAGGCAGAAGAAACAAAAGCAAAAATGAACTATTGGGACTTCATCAAGATAAGAAGCTTTTGCATAGCAAAGGATACAGTCAACAAAACTAAAAGACAACCTACAGAATGGGAGAAGATATTTGCAAATGACGTATCAGATAAAGGGCTAGTTTCCAAGATCTACAAAGAACTTATTAAACCAACAGCAAAGAAACAAACAATCCAATCATGAAATGGGCAAAAGACATGAACAGAAATCTCACAGAGGAAGACAGACATGGCCAACAAGCACTTGAGAAAATGCTCTGCATCACTTGCCATCTGGGAAATACAAATCGAAACCACAATGAGATACCACCTCATACCAGTGAGAATGGGGAAAATTAACAAGGCAGGAAACCACAAATGTTGGAGAGGATGTGGAGAAAAGGGAACCCTCTTACCCTGTTGGTGGGAATATGAACTGGTGCAGCCACTCTGGAAAACTGTGTGGAGGTTCCTCAAAGAGTTAAAAATAGACCTGCCCTACGACCCAGCAATTTCACTGCTGGGAATTTACCTCAAAGATACAGATGCAGTGATACGCTGGGACACCTGCACCCCAATGTTTCTAGCAGCAAAGTCCCCAATAGCCAAACTGTGGAAGGAGCCTCGGTGTCCATCAACAGATGAATGGATAAAAAAGATGCGGTCTATGTATACAATGGAATATTCCTCAGCCATTAGAAACGACAAATACCCACCATTTGCTTCGACGTGGATGGAACTGGAGGGAATTATGCTGAGTGAAATAAGTCAATCAGAGAAGGACAAACATTATATGGTCTCATTCTTTTGGGGAATATAAATAATAGTGAAAGGGAATAGAAGGGAAGAAAGAAGAAATGGGTAGGAAATATCAGAAAGGGAGACAGAACATGAAGACTCCTAACTCTGGGAAATGAACTAGGGGTGGTGGAAGGGGGGAAGAGGGCGGGGGGTGGGGGTGAATGGGTGACGGGCACTGAGTGGGGCACTTGATGGGATGAGCACTGGGTCTTTGTTATTCTGTACGTTGGTAAATTGAACACCAATAAAAAATAAATTTATTATTAAAACAAAAAGAATCAGGATTGCCAGATTACCAGATGCCTGGTAAGAATATTTTTTTGGCTATTAATATGTCTTCCAAAATATTACATTGTGTATACAGTACATCAGTGAAAAATTATTTGGTCTTTATCAGAAACTTAAATTTAAGTGGGAATCATGTATTTTTATTTTAAATCTGACAACCCTAACAAGAACGCCTAAGAAATACAGTCCAGGTAGTGTAGGACATTATCCCCAAAATGTTTTCGCAATATGCCCTACAAAATGTGAGATATGTCCAGCATATGTTGGCAAATGTGGAAAGAGTGCTTGTGTGTAAAGCTAGTGAGTGAGCTGAGGACTCCCAACTATTTCAGGCTCCAAGCACACCAGTCAGAGTACACAGGTGAGTGAGTCTCCTCTCATGGATATGGAATACATTGCTGAAGGAAAAATATTTGACTTCTTTTACATACAAATATGATTTCTGTTCTATTTGCAGATATCAGTTGTGTCCTATGTATTTTCAAATATTTTTTCTTATCATCTTATAAGAAATGTAGACAGGCATTTTAATAAAGAAGGTTGAATTTTTGTAATCAGATAGACTGAAATTTGAATTTTAGTTTTTCCAGGGATTCTAGCTGGCTCAGTCAGTGAATTTTAGTTCTTCCATCCACCAGTTCTGTGACATGGGAAAGATACATATAACCATTTAGTCTGTTTCCTTATCTGTAAAATGTACATGAAATTGCCTAAAATAAGATTAGTGTCAAAATATATGTAAAATCATAGAAAAAATATATGTAAAATCACTAGTATAATAAATGATGAGTCACTCATAATTGCAAAGTATTTTTATTAAATAGCATGAAATGGCTTTCTGTATAGCTTCCTTTAAAGATTTTATGCCAACGAAGAATGATTCTATTGCTGATGTTGGGCAGTGACAATAAATTAGAACTTTCAGTTTAGATAAATGTAGTTTTATAAATTTCCTAAAAAATATGGATGCTCTACAGTCTTGACTGAATTAAATAATTTTTTTTTTCAAATCTACCTCTTTGGGCAATATTATACCACCACCTTCCTTGTAGTCACCATTACTTAGGCACCTTGTGATAATGATATTTGCTTTCAGTAAGAGCTGGTTTAAGAAGCAGCTTGTTCAATGCAAATATTCAAAAATGATTTTGCAGATCCTATATGTTACTTAAACACCATTATTTTTATTTGAACCCTTGAGGGAGATTAAATCTCTATATGTATCTATCCTCTATCTAGCCACCTACTTATTTGGCCTATATTAAGAACATCTCAACTTGTCAGCTTCACTTGAGATATTTTCTGTTCTTGATTTTATTCAGTCTAAATGGGACTGTAAATGAAGTAACCTTATCATATGCGAAGTAAAGGATAGACACTTAAAAGCTATAAGAATTGAACATTCTTTGCTGTGATTTCAAATCCTGAGCAAGATATATTTGGAAATTTATGTCAGAAAACCCAAATTAAAAAAAAAAAGGACTAATCACATGAAGATTTGTATTTCAAATTAAAGAAGTTTGGAGATAAAAGACTGTGAGCCCAGTATAATGGTTCCATAAAATCTGGGAACCAGATTCCCTTCTCTTCCTGTTCTGCTCTTCGCAGCATGTGTCATCTATTCTCAAGGATGATTCAGGATAGGGAGTAGATATTGACTGCTCCATACATTTCACTTGCATTCCATGTAGTAGGACAGAAAAAGGAGAAGACAAAAGTGCATAGTAGGCAACTGAAACAAAATTCTTTAAGGAGTTTTTTTTTTTTTATTTCCTTATAGTTTTTCCACTGATTTGTTTTTTTAAAGATGTATTCATTTGAGAGAGAGCATGAATGGGAAGGACAGAGGAAGAGGGAGAGAGAATCTCAAGTAGACTCCAAGCTGAGTGTAGAACCCCACACAGGGCTCTATCTCACAATCCTGAGATCATGACCTGAGTGGAAACCAAGAGTCAGACACTTAACCCACTACCACCCAGGCACCCCTACACTGATTTCAAATTAGCAAAAACATTCTTATATGGTTACAATGAATGCAACAGGCTGGAGAATGTTGAATTTATTCCAGGTATAAAGGTTTTCAGCCAAAAATTAGAGTCCATTACTAAGAATGAGAGAAAAGCTCTGGGATATGAAACTAGCAGTCTAGTGACATAAGAAACCCAACAATAATTGAGGGTAATACTTTGAGTAGGAACACCTTGTTTACTTGTCAAATATTTCTTGCTATCTTTAACCAGAGATTACTTGGCTTTGTGCTTTTCTAAGTCTGGTTCTCCATGTTGTCTGATGATTCTATGAACTATTCAATATCTTGCTAATAAATTTCTTTCCTACTTAAAACAAGGTTATACAGTATGTCTAATTCATGACAACTGGGGGACATTTGGGGCAAATTTGAAGAAATTCTGTTGTGATCATGTATATATTTTGTGCATGGACAAGTACAGCTTTGCAATATTGCCAAACATTGTATGGTAACCAGACCATATGGCAAAAAAAACAAATTTTATTGTTTAACAAAGTTTGGTAATTATTGCTTAAAAGATAATATGGAAGAATTAATATTAGATGCGTATTAGCAGAATTTAATTCTGTTGGCATTCACTTAAATTTATGGGCCTCCATTACATCACAAACAAAAAATGATGGGAGGAGTGCTAGGAGGAAATATAATAAAACCTGCACTTCTTTCTAAGGATCTTTTCAACCTATCAAATAAAAAAATGCATCAAGGTGAACATGTTTTAGAAACTATAGATGCTGTTTTTCTGGATTAGAATGGTGTGATTGCATATGGAAGCCTGGACACAGGCAATGTTAGGATAATATAAATACATATCTTCCAGGTGAGTTCATCCATGGCTTTCTACACCCCAAGAGCATATAGTGTTTGGAAAATAATATTTCCAATTTTTATTTGAAGTTTTTATTTTTTATTTATTTTTTAAATATTTTATTTATTTATTTATGAGAGACAGAGACAGGGAGGCAGAGACACAGGCAGAGGGGGAAGCAGGCTTCTCACAGGGAGCCTGATGTGGGACTTGATCCCCAGACCTGGGATCATGCCCTGAGCCAAAGGCAGACACTCAACCACTGAACCACCCAGGTGTCCCTTGAAATTTTTTAAAAATAGATGTTAGTTTCAAATTTTTAAGAAATCAATAATAGTTTTATGGTTCAATGCACTAAAATTAAAGATTATTTTATATGTAATCATAGTCAAAGATTTAAATTGTCACCATAAAAAAATAAATTATCACCATAATAATTTCTGCATATTCTTAGATTGTTTCATTGGCATCTTTCACACTTACTAATGCTACATTGGCATTGATACTTGTGAATACTGGGAATTTGTTATATCTGACTAATATTCTCTGGTTTCTTTAGTGGACGATATTTATATTAAAATATTATAGATGAAATGATGCTGGGCCAAACGTACACATGCTGCTTCTAATCATAAATATGATGACACATAGCAAATACATCTTTTAAAAAGAAAACTTCACCTGCATGTGTAGAACATGATTATTTTGCTGCTTATATAATTGTACACTTTTTATATGATACAAATTTCTGATTCCTTCACCCTTAGTAGCAAAGAAAAATAATCTGAGCATAAATGTCTCTCATAAATTACAGGGTTATTTAGTGGATGCTGAAAGAACTGCTTACCAATATAGATTTTCATAGAAATATCATGAAATTCTGGATCAAAGTGATTTATTTGGCTTAATTTTTCTGAGTAAAATGCTCATGTAAAAAGGAAAATGTGGTTGGGAGGGTTTCAACTAGACACCACTGTTACTGAGGAACACAGTAGGATAGATTAGTTTTAAATGTGTTTGATAAACACATTTGAAAGTTTTTCCTGGAAAATTTTTACTTCTAATATCAAGAAAATCTAGGGATACAGTTTGAGACTTCAGAATTTTCATTCATTGATAAATTGTCATTAAACTAATGAAAAGCTGCTTTTAAATAAGTAAGGGCACATAAAAAAATAGCACATTATTGTGTTTTGTTAACAAAACAGCTCCCCACCACAGATCAAAACCACCACCACTAAAAAAAAAGGAAAAAAAAAAGAAAAAGAAAAACATCTGAAAACAAGTGTCTGATTTTTATTCTAGTCTCCTCTGATAAATGGCAGAGCAGCTGTGGAGTACTAACTCTCACCAATCCTTTATAAATCAAGGTCAAGTCTAAGTCATTTCAGTCATTAAACAGAGATGGTTGGTTCTCTTAGTGAGACCTCAGAAATTGACCTTTTTTTTCAATTTCAATATCTAAAAACATGGATCGGAGATTACAAAATGTTTCATTACCCACCATAAATGAATACAGTATCTTAAGTATTACTGAGAATTATTACAAACAATACATTACATACAATATATATACACTATATAAAGTATATAGAGTTAGCCTTTTCATTCCTACACACCATATTCACCAACATTTCTACCACACAGATCCTGAAATTATTGTTTCATGTGTTAAGCAGTGAATAAGTGATAGGATTAAAAAAATAAAGACCGGGCAGCCCCGGTGGCCCAGCGGTTTAGTGCCGCCTTCAGCCCGGGGTATGATCCTGGAGACTCGAGATCAACTCCCATGTCGGGCTCCCTGCATGGAGCCTACTTCTCCCTCTGCCTGTGTGTCTGCCTCTCTCTCTCTATGTCTGTCATGAATAAATAAATAATATCTTTTAAAAAAATCTTTATAAAAATATAAAGACCGTGATTTATATGTTAGTCTTTGGTATTTGGAGGTTCTTCTGGTTTTTTTAGGGGGAAGGGTCTGAGAAGTATCATATTGCCATAGATGGAGTTTTAATAGTCAATAGAAATAATGTGAATATACTAAAAGATGGAAAAAGAATGCACTAGAGAAAACACAGAAGAAATGGGGTCAATCAGAGACATTGACTTGGAGTCAAGATACAAATTATTTTTTATGATTCTTTAAATTTAGTGAAAAATCAGATAAAGCTGAGCTAAGTTTTGAGGGGTTATAGGGTGAGAAAGGTTGTACATTGTACTTCCTGGAGTATGTAGGCCAAATGAAGTGACGTAAATTTCTGAAGCAGCCGAAGAGAATGAGGGGAAAATCAATTATGGAAAAGCACTTCATATTGATGTTTAGGGTGCCTATGAGTATGTTTATCTTAGTTCAATTAATCCATTTCACTATATTGAAATCTTTCCAAAGTCTCCAAACTTCCCTTATCTAGAGCTATTTTATTTTTACCTATGGTATTCATCACCTTATATGAGATATAACTTACTTTTAATATATATTATTTATTATCTATCTACTATGGCTAAAACATAAGCTCCAAGATTTAAGAATTTTGTTCTTTTGTTTACTAATATATCTGAAATTCTGAAAAGAGTGCTTGCCACAGAAAGCATCATATTTAATAGATAAATTAATGGATTCCAAAATCTGGGTTTAAAATGTTTTTTAGATATATTAAACTGAAAAAAAATTATGTTTCTTAAATTAGATACAGTAATAAAAAGTGCTCTGTGAGCATAACTTTATTCAAAAACATTTTTAAGCAGACTGTTAAGCACTTTTAATTATTTTTCAAACATAATATTTTTCCTTTTACATTATACTAGTTCTTTTACAATGTTAATGAATTCTATTATTCAGCATACATTGTAATTCTAGCCCTCAACTAACGGAAATAATTAGCCTCTGCTGGTTAGTCAGTCATTCAGCTAGAGCTTAGGCACTCACATCCTTATTGAACAAATGAATTGCTAAGCACTGTGGAAAGTGATGTATTAAATAAAACACACTGAGCTTAATGAGCCTAGAATAAAATGAGGTGGGTAACACAATTACTAAAGTTCATCATTGGTCAGAAAATGTAGAGTCTGTACCGTATTTTGCCATTACAACCTAAGGGTTTATTTTCCAGAAAGGGGCCTCATTAAGTATTCTTAATATGTTTAAGAAGAGTCATTAGCCTTAAAAACAAATACAGTTGATAAGATTGTCAAACATAGAAAATAACTTTAAGAGAGGCATGAGGTTGAGAGCAGACATACCAATTACTTGCCCAATGAACTACATAATCCCTTGGTATTCTTTCCTTTTTAAATATTTAGAGGGTGTCTAGATCTCCAGTACTAGAGAGAAAAGAGAAAAGATTATGATCATGTAGGGTGAAATTCTGAACAGAAAAAAATTATCTAAGATTTTTACAAGACCAGAAAATAAAAATCGACCTAGAATTTTATTAATATCCTCTCCATTAGATACTATCAGTCTGGAGTTCCTGATGCAGTGTGGCTGCCTATAGATATTCCCTGAATGAATGGGTTCATGAATAAGTAGATGCATACAAAAACACTTACTTCCCTTTTTCTGGCAAATTAAATCCATCAGAATTGAATATTTTATATGTTATTTTTAACAAAATTCTTGAATGTATAATTCATTCTCAGTAGATACACATTTAAATTTATAATATTCAAAACAATGTTTTGATAAATTATTTTCTTATTCTCATTTGTGATTCATATACTATTTTATGTATTTCAAATTTAGATAGAATCAGTTTATGCTAACATTGCACTAACAAAATTGTTATAAGATAGGTTGGTAGCAAGTAAAAAAACCTAAAATGTAACACTGTATATCAAGTTACCTGTGTATCTGTAAGGAAATATAAATTCCAAGTTGATCCACTTAATGAACTTAGAGAAAACGCACATTTATTTTTTTTATTATCCAACTAAATGCAAGTACCATATTTGTACTTCATGTCTTTTTATAGGATCCATATATCCCCAAACCACTGAAATGTTTTCTTAAATTTGATCAAAAGTAAAAGTACTTTCATGTAAATATAAAGAGAAGTGAGTCCTTTAAAGTTAGATAATTCCAAAGGAAACGTTTCCTGTGAGAACAATTTGATCACCAGTTAATTCTTACGAAACAATTTAATTGAAAATTATTTCTAATTCGCCCTGGAGAAAAGTGAATATATTTTGAAAGTCCACACAAGAGATAAAGGTCCCAAAATGTATTAGTTCTGGATTATTGTACATTTTGTATTATATATTCATATAAAAAATAAAGATTAATTACATATGTAATAAAAACCTTCATTATAAAAAGGAGTAATTCTATGATGTAATACTCCTTTAAATTACAAATTTTTACATTTTTAAAACACAATGTAATTAAACTATAGTATGAAACAATATAAGCAACTTAAGTCCTCTCAGGCATAGGCAATATGATTTAGTTAAGAAGAGAATGAATTTTATCTGATTATTCCCAGTCTTATGAAAAATTGTTATTTTAAAACTTGATAAAATTTATAAATAAATGTTCAGATGACTATGATTTTTGGTAATTCACATTGGTTTCATTCAGATGAAAGGCAGCTAATCAATGAGTTATGTTTAGTGAAGGAGAAAAAGTGTGGATCATTTCAAACATAAATCTTTTTTTAAGTACATTCAATTTTAAATATTATGCAGTTTACATGTATTTTTTATATTGCTAAATTAAAGAAGGATGCCATTAGACTGAGGTAGCTCATGTGCCCTATCTGCCTATGTAAGCAAACCAAAATTTAAGCCTATAAATGCCTTAGGCGTGTATATATACCTACCTAAAAACAACAGTTGTAAATAGCCAATTAAACTTTAAACTGTAACCAATCAAATACTTTTCTTTATTTTTTTGGCACTTTCTATGTATGTCTTTCCTCATACTCTTGTGGATTGAATACTTCTAACCACTTCTAGTTTGGTATTGCTTTATTGGCATAAGTGCTTAAGTAAACTCTTAATTTTTTTACTATGCCTTGTTTTATCTTTTAGCAACATATCGTATGTAAAAATACACAAAAATTCACATGAGTTAATATGCATGGATCAAAGGGAAAAAAACAAGATATATAGTGAATTATGTGAGCAGAATGGCAGATGAAACCCCAGCCTTAGTTTCCCATAGAAACATCGATTTAACAATACATAGACCAAACTACCTTATGAGAAGTCTAAAATCTAGTTAAGAAGTTTCAGTCTTCAGATAAGCACAAACCTGAAAATAGCTGCATTGAAGTGAGTGAAGAGAACAATTTTACTTTAGCATGCCAACCCCTATACCAAGCCAGCACAATTTAAGACCAAGAAAACCACCTTGGCCTGCCACTTTACACAGAGGGACCGAGAGTGGAACATTCACCCAATATCCTGGCTGTCTGATGAGCTGCCAGGATGGGATGGGATAGTTTTTGTCTCTCCTCACACAAAGTGCTGAAGGAACTGGCATTGTTCTATGACTTTGACATCAAATAACAAAGGAAAAGGGTGAGCATATTGCTGTGGTCCAGCAAGACTCTGATTGGGACCAGGAAAAGGTGCATCACTAGCGTTTCTCTTATGTAAGGCATGGAGAAGAGTGAACTATACCTTTAAAGCCCTGACCTTTCAGTGAACTGCTGAAGGGGTCAGTTTTTGTTTCTCCTCGCTCAGAATGCTGATGGAACTGGCACTGTTTGGTGGGGGTAGCTAAGAACAAAGGAAGAGGAATGGGTGGCTTGGCTGTTTGAAGGCTCCCAGAATCTCTAGTCAGAATCTCTTCACTGATTTGTGAAGGCCTTCCCTGTTGAAACCAGTCCAGAAAGACTGAGAGATGGCTCTTTCTTCAAATGCCTAGACACCTACACAAAGCTATAAGGGACTGGAAAATATAGAAGAAATGGACAAATATGTAGAAATGCATAACTTACCAAGACTGGATCATGAAGAAATAGAAAATCTGAACAGACCAATAATAGATAAGAAAATTGAATCGGTAATCAAAACCTTCTCAACAAAGAAAAGAATAGGAACAGATGACTACTGGCAAATTCTACCAAGCATTTGAAGAATTAACATCCTTCTCAAACTACTTCAAAAAATTTGAAGAGGAGAAAACACTTCCAAGCTTTCAAAGCTGTGAAACCAGCATTCCCCTGAAACCAAAGCCAGATTACAAGAAAAGATACTACAAGATACCACAATAATAAAAAAAACTAAATTCAATATTTCTGATGAACATAGAACCATATTTAACAGTACATTAAAAGTATCATAAACTATGATCAGAGATTTATCTCTAGCATGTAAGATTCAACGTGTGCAAATCAGTTAATGTGGTATATCTCATTAATAGACTGAAGGGTAGAAATTAACGTGATCATCTCAACAGGTTCCGAAAAAAACATAGTTCAGCGTTCTTTCATGCCAAAATTGCTCAACAAACTGGGTATAGAGGGAATATACTTCAATATAATAAAGGCTGTATGTGACACACAACTCACATCATACCCAATGGTGAAAAACTGAAAACTTTTCCTTCAAGATCAGAAATAAGTCAGGGACGCCAATCTTGCAACTTTTATTAAACAAGGGTACTGGAAATCCTAGCCAGAGAAATTAGACTCTGGAAAAAGAAAAAGGAATAAAAGCCATTCAAATTAGAAAGAAGTAAAATTATCTTTATAGATGATTCGATACTATTATATAACTATTAAAGTAATTCACCAAAGTTGCAGAATAAAAAAAAAAAACATAAGTTGCATTTCTGTAGACCAGCTATCCAAAAATGAAATTACAGAAATAATCCTATTTATAATAGCATCAAAAGGAATAAAATACTTAGGAATAAACCTAACCAAGGAAGTGAAAGATCTGTACACTGAAAACTACAAAATGTTGATGAAAGAAATTAAAGAAAACGAAATGACCACTGTGTTACTAGATTAGAAGAATTAATATTGTTAAAATGTCCATAATTACCCAAAAAGGTCTACAGATTCAGTGTAATTCCTATCAAAACCTAATGGCATATTTTTGAAGAAATAGAAATGTAATCCTAAAATTAGCATGGAACCATAAAAGACTCCAAATATTGTAAACAATCTTGAGATACAAAACAATCTGGTGGCATCCTGATTTCCAAATATATTTCCAAATATATTACAAAGTTATAGTAAGAAATTAAAATAGGATGTTACTGTCATAAAAGACAAGGAATAAATGTAACAAAATAGAGAACCCAGAAATAAATATATATGTATAAAATTAACCAGTCAACAAGATGTCACAAATACATAATGAGGAAAGGGTCACCTTTTTTTTTTAAAGATGTATTTATTTATTTGAGGGAACAGCGGCAGAACAGTGGCAGAGGGAGAAAGAGAAACAGAGAATCTTGAGTAGACCCCCTGCTAAGCACAGAGCCCAGCAAGGCCTCTAACTCTTTGGATCCTGAGATCATGACATGAGCTGAAATTAAGAGTCATATCCTTAACCAACAGAGCCACCCAGGCACTCTGAAAGGGTTAGTCTTTTTAACAAATGGAAAATTGGATATCCAAATGCAGAATGAAATTACACCACACACAAAAATCAATTCAAAATGAATTAAAAATTTACACATAAGACCTGAACCTGTTAAGCTTCTAGAATAAAACATAAAGGAAAACTTCATGACATTGTCATGGAAATGATTTCTTCATATGATAGCGAAAATACAGACAACAAAAGTAAAAATAGAAAAGTGGAACTACATCAAACTAAAAAGCTTCTCCACAACAAGGAAGCAACAAAATGAAAGGGCAGTGTACAGAATGGGGTAAAATATTTGCAAATCATATCTCTGATAAGGTGTTAACATGCAAACCTTTCTGATAAGGTGTTAACATGCAAAATAAATAAGGATGTTATTACAGAATGGGGTAAAATATTTGCAAATCATATCTCTGATAAGGTGTTAATATGCAAACCTTTCTGATAAGGTGTTAACATGCAAAATAAATAAGGAATTCATACAACGCAAGAGCAAAAAAGACCACCTGATTAAAAATGGGCGAAAGATTTGAATAAAAATTTCTCCAAATAAGATACACAAATAACAAAATGCAATACGGAAAGTCTTAATATCACTAATCATCAGGGAAATGCAAATGAAAACCATATAACTTCACACCTGTTAGGATGGCTGTTATACAAATAACAAAAGATAACAAGTGTTAATGCAGATGTAGAGAAATTAGAATACTTGTACACGTTTGGTGAGAATGTAAAATTGTACAGCCACTATGGAAAACAGTATGAACTGTCCTCAAAAAATTAAGCATAGGATGATCCAGCAATCCTTCTGGGCATATATACAAATGAATTGAAATCAAGATTTTGACGATCTACACTCCTGTGTTCATAGTAGCATTATTCACAATAACCAAGATGTGGAAACAATTACTGTTCATCATCAACAGAAGAATGAATAAAGAAATTTGATACATACATATAATGGAATATTATTCAGCTTTAAAAAAAATAGAAGGAAACCCTCCCATTTGCAACAGCATGGATGAACACGAGGACATTGTGCTAAGTGAGATAAGCCACTCACAGAAGGACAAACACTGCATTCTGCTTATGTGATATATTTAAAATTGTCAAAATCATAGAAACAGTAAAATGTGATTTCCAGGGGCTGGAGGGAGGGGAAAATGAGAGGTACTGTTCAACAGGTACAAAATTTTGGTTGTGAAAGATGAATATATCTTAGAGATCTGCTGTACAACATTGCGCCTATAGTTAATAATACTGTACACTTAAAATTTTATAAGAGAACAGATATCATGTTAAGTATTTTTATCATATTAAAAAAGTCTTACCAGTACTGAGGTTGAGAAACTTGATCAAAAATATTTCACACAGTGCAGCCTATTTTCATAACACAATTTGAAATCATATTTGAAATCATTATTTCTTTACATTCTTGCATTAACATCAACCTATGGGGAGTCTGGTCAGTGATTTTTGGTTTACTTTGTCTTCTAATTTTCCTGACAGTTATGACATATAGTCCCTCTGAGTATTAGCCTGTGAAAGAAATTTGAAAATTAAATTAAGATCTCACTTTTTGCAATGGGTATTTACTCTTTGTGGGTAGGTAATGTCTAGCTATGCTGTCTACTGCCACTTATTTTTTTCCTTTTCTGTGTGATTATAGTGTGTTTAAGTACAATTTTAATTTTTTATAAAATAGATGGTTTATTAAAACTATAAGGAACATAATTTTTTAAATGTATAGAAGTATTTCTACACCATTAATCAGATGATTTTAGTATGGCCATCCAAAAACTAATTTACAGTGTGATGTTTCTATGTCTGTCTAATAAAAAACATGATGAAGTATATTTAACATTCACTGCATGAATGCTGGGATGTCTCTTGAGAAGATTTTGAAGCCAGATTTTCTTAGTCAGAGAACACTTAATGTCATCTAAACAGAAAGGCAATTTGGGGATTATAATCGTGCCCATCAGTCAAATTGGATTTTTAGCTTGATCTCCATTTGATTCATGCAAGACTTCTAAAAGGATAAAGCTCGGAGAGCTGGAAAAAGAAAAAAAAACAAAACAAAACACTGATGTGCCATTTCACTAAATCTCTGTAAAATATTAGGTAGAATGGAATAATATATTGAGCACCTGTCACAATATACAATATAAAAGGAAAACATTTTTTTAAAATTTTTTTCAATCTACTTTAGATGATAGGACTCCAATCAACCATACCTTCAAACATCAGACATATTTTACTTCAGTAAACTGCAAATTAAAAGAAAAAAGAAAGTTTATTATGCATTTGTATGGGTCTTCGAATTTATCACATCCTGATAAATATTTTCTCCCTTGGTTATAAGTCTCGCAACTAAGATTGTGCTCTGTATTAGTCCCACACTTACGATTAATAAGGTATATTTTCTGATATTTTTCTGGCTCTTGTTAATTCAAGTTGCAGATGAAAGAGCAATTTTAAGGATAATGCTTAAGAGAATCCAACTTACAATGCATGTCATTTCTCAATGCCATTTTTATCACTTTGATGCTACGCCAAGTTTTGTTTATATAATTCATAATCAGAATATATCCAATAGATATAATTGAAAGAAAGACCAACATTAGTCTGAAAATAGTAACATGGAGATTGAACCCAGAAAGACCCAATAATTTTGGTACTCAAATTGGTAAAAACAAAACAAAACAAACAAAAATACAAATTGGAAAAAAGTTATAAGAATATGCAATGTGATGAACAAAATAAATATTTATATATTGTATCAAGAATAAGTTCTACTTGGCTCTCATCATCAAATACCTTTGCTAGAAATCTAGGAATCCAGTATCATGAAACATTTAAAAAATAACATGTTTTGGAAACAAAATTTTGAAAATGCAAATAACTTATTGCCTTTGCTAATTATTTTATTGAAGTATGGTTGACATACAATATTATATTAGTTTCAGGTGTACAACATAGTGATTCATTGTTTCTGTACATTACTCAGTGCTCACCATGACAAATATATTAACCATATGTCATAATTAAATATTATTATATTATTGACTAGAGGGAATAATGCTAAGTGAAATAAATCAGAGAAAGACAAATACCATGTGATTTAACTTACTAATAGAATCTAAAAAAAAAACAAAACAGACAGAATCATAAATAAAGATAATAAACTAATGGTTGCCTGAAGGGAAGGAATTGGGGGAATGGACAGAAGAGATGAAGGGGATTAAGAGGCACAAACTTCCAGTTATAAAATAAATAAATCATGGGATGGGAAGTACAGCTTTTACAAATGTTTGCTAAGTCTTTTCTCTCATTAGATTTTACATGCCCAAGCAAATCATTATTAACTAATTATATTTTTCTGAATCAGAATTTAGAGGTTATTACAGTGATATTTATTCCATAATTAGTAGAGATATTGAATAATAAAAGACATATTATGACATGTTAAAATGTACATTTCAAAGAAAAATATGCAAATATTTTAGTTCCCTTTATAAGAGAAATAATTATTGATGTTATATTTTTGAATATGAACAAAATGTGTTTTATCTTAATTTTTCTGGAAAATAATCAATGTGTTTGTATCACCTGACAAACTTACCCAAATTATTTTTAGTATACAGAGGAAGAAATAAGAGTAAGTAAAATGACACTAGATACCCAGAAGAAAAATAAGGGATGCCACTAAGTAAAATGTAGATTGTATAAGACACTTTGAAGAATTATCATCATTATTATTATCACTATTCCTACAGATACAAAACATTCAGAAATGTTAAGGGCCATACCAAAGATTTTTACATATAAGAGAGAGATTGAACCCAACCTTTTTGGTCACTTTCCAATAACCATTGCATGATTCTGCCTCTTGTTTCTTTGCTTAGTACACTTTTTATAAGGCATGATACATGTGTCTGAACCTCATGTCTGGGAGATACAGAACAGAAAATGCAATTATATGATAGAATTTTTCCTTGTAGGGATTTACTTTATGGGGGTAAATGGTAGTTTCACTTTTTCAGATGCTAAGTAGAAGTTTTTTATATAGTTTACTATAATATGACATAATGACACAGTACAATTATGGCATGATATAAATGTTAATAGTTTAGCCATTAATATTTTATTGAATGATAAAAAACTGTTAAATAGGAGAAGTGCAAGTTATTCATAACTTATAAAGATTATATTTCCCTTGTGCCCTCTTTATCAGTTAAAATTGTTGTAGCTTACAACTTTTCCTCTTTGCTGTGGGCTATTTGTAGGCACTTTTGCAGTGATTAAAGTGCTAGTTTTAGTGAATCCATTAAGGAGAAAGTGACTAATTATGAGCATTAACAGTAAAGATTATAGGAAGGACAATGTGTTTCATTGTGAATGCAGAAAACCTCTGTGTTAAAGCTGTAATCTGAAATAAATGAATGAATGTAACATGTAATAGATAACAAAAAATATTCATAGAGAAGAAACACAAGCTATTATCTATGGAAACAATAAAGAAATTAGATAGGAAAGACTGCAAAAACAGTTTTCATTATCCTTTTCTCTCTTGGATGGCTGCTAGAGAACAGATACGAGCTAGAATAGCCTGCCTCTTACATCTCATCCCCTGACATTCCCTTACATACGGTGCCATCTCCCAATAGAGTCATTTGTTTGCTGCCTGTTCATGATGCCCTCCCTCTTCCTCCTCTATCTGCCGAAAGAAGTTTTATTAATTCTTTAGTATAGAATTCAAAAGGCTTATTTTAATAAGCATCCCTAACACTCTAATTCATTAATGCCACTGAAATGCATTCATCTTAATATTTTATATCCTCTATTATAACTATTAAACTTTGTCATAAAATTTTGCTTGAGATCAGAAACACTGTATTGTAAAACCAATATATCCTCAGAATCTAGCACAATACTAGCTATTTAGTAAAGATTAATTTTTTAAAAGATAATTGCCATATTTTATGGCATTTGATATTAGGATGATGTTCAGATTTGTATAGGAATACAATTAGATATTGGAGAAAGTTTAAAAATAAAACTGTTAGTATTAATGATAAAGAATAGCTAAAGATGTGCAATGCTGTAAACATATAACAAAATACTGCCTAGAAATGTATACAGTATAATTACAGCTAGAGAAATAGAGAAAAAAAAAATCACTTGACCAAACACTGAGAGAGCTGGGTAAGAGAGTTATTTGAAAGAAATAAACTTATTTCAAATCATTAAAAAAAATAAAGAATACAATAAGAATTTCTTACAAAGAAGTGGGTTAACTCTTGCATCCAAGGAGGACTTCTATAAGAATGTCTCTACCAACTGTATTGAAAATACAATTCCTAGATCAAGCATGGAGAACACTAGAGGTTACTTAAATAAAACAATGAGAGAATTAACTGGAAGTGGGGATGCTAATTAGGGGTTAAATTCTTTATGTGTTTCGAAAGTAGAGCCAACTGCATATGCTGACAAATGCAGTGTTAAGGTGTGAGAGAAAAAAACAAAACTCTTACAACTTCAAGGTTTTGGCTTGATAACTGTAAGCATGGATTTACCATGAAGTTAGATGTATAAGAATGTTAAATGAATAATTTTGAAGAAGGTAGAAGACTGATGATGTTACATAATAGGTAGAAGTAATAGTGGGCATCTGTCAGAATCTTCTATTTAGTTTTCTTGGGGAAGGAGGAAACAAAATTACCCCTTGTGAGTAGAGTAGAAGAGGAAGTGATGGAGGTTTAGAGAGAGAGGAGAGAAGAGTGTAAAATAGTTTTCAAGTAGAGGAGAATGGAATACAGACATGAACTATGGACTCGGTGTCCACAAACACGCAGTTAAAGAGAGAACAGATAGATGGGTTCTTTTTTTTCTATTCACATGTAACTAATAAGAGAGTACCCTAAGATTGTATACAACCAAAATTGTGATTTTGCACAGCAGATATGACAAGGGATGTGATGTTGTTTAGAAGGGGATTATTTTAAACGATGACCAGAATATATCAATGATCAGAAAAAAAGAAGTTCTCAAAGAGGGGAGAGACAGTGAAAAATGTAGTTATCAATGCATGGAAGTCCTGTATAGCAAAAATTTTGTTGGTGCTTAAGCACTAGAGATTATAATCTGAAAGAATAAGAAATATGATCAGAGAAGATATAACAATTTAATATGCAGCAATTTAAATTTTGTCAACCTATGCTAATTCTTAAAAATAATTATCCTTTACAAGAGCTTTTCAGCAATACATTAATAATTAAGTGACAGATTTTCGTGTTTTTTATAATTGTATTTGTGAATATATCTAGTTTGCCCACATATTTGATGAAAATGAGGCATGAAGAAAGAATTGTGCATGTTGATCTCCACATTTCTGAGACTTCATGTTAGATTCATGCAACATTTAGGTGACGAATCAGCTCTCTCTTTTAAAAGGGATAATTTGTTGAGGCAGTAAAATAAAATATTTAAAATTAAAAAAATCAATAGGCTTGTGTAGACATAATAAAAGGAAAATTTTTATTCATTCAGAATAAAGAAGACAAACTATATTATATGGAGGACAGCACTTCTTTTAAGTTAAAGGTCACAATTTAGTCAAGAGACAGGGGAATTTCATCTTCCTCAAAATTCATTTTTTAAGCTTAGAGACCATGAAGAGCTATGATTCATGTTGCTACAGTAGAGTGGCTTGTGATGTATCTGAATTTCAACAATATGTTTTAGAACTAATCCAGAAAAGTAAGTTACAATCCTTGAAGTCAGATTGAAAACAGCTGTCATTTGGGAAAAAAAAATTCAAAGCTGTGAGGAGGAAAAATCTCTGCTACATCATAAGTAACTACTACATTTGCAGCCTGATTACCTTTTACTGAATCCAGTATATGCTGCTCCACAGACTATAAATACAGAACCTGTTTTTTTTTTTTAAAAAATAGTCTTATATCTAAGTCATGGATTCTCAGGTTAATATTAATCAGCTTAATTTCGGTAACAAAAAGATTTCTTCTATTTTGCTGAACCTGAAAAACAAAGTGGAAAAATGAAATAGTTTTAGTGTAAACTTTTAAAACTTCTAAACCATCCGAGGAGGGGAAGCCAAAAACAAACAAAAAAGATCTGTAAAACACAGTGTAAATTTTATAATAGTTCCCTACTGTAACATTTAAAATGTTTTTTCTAAATAACAAAACACTGATTCATGTTGGCCTAAACTAAGGAAATAATATCCATTGCATTACTGAAAGTCCAGATGGTGGGCTCAAATAATGGCTGATTCATTAACTACCAGATGACTTTAGTATTGCACTTCTTTCTGTATATTCACTCACTATCCTTAACCTTGCCTTTATCCTCAGATTTATGGAAAGATGTCTGCAGCATTTCAAGGCAAAATATCTAGACATTACAATATTCAGAGAAAAGAGAAATGGCCTCTCCCCATTGTGCCCTCTTAGAAGTGCTGAAGCTTTTTTCGAGTCTTCCCAGAAGCCCCATGTATCTGCACATTTCTGAGCCAGTTGTAGGCAAGAATATTTAGAGTGTTCTTAGACCAGTGGTTCTCACCTGGCGGTGATTTTGCCCTTGAGGGGACTTTGGACAATATCTAGAGACATTTTTTGGTTATCGCAATTAGGGCAGCACTACTGGCATCCAGTGAACAGAAGCCAGGAATACTGCTAAACAATCTATATTATGTACCTGACAGCCCCTCACAGCAAAGAATTGTCCAGATCACATTGTCAGGAATACTAAGATCGAAAAACCCTGTCTTAGAGTAATCAGGCCTACCCATGGACATCAGCTCTCAGCAAGACACTTGGATGTGTGAGGGAAGAATTTATACACAAAGAAAATTATAGTTCTCTTAAAAACAAATCTGCACAATGAGGCCAGATAGACACAATGCCACTAACTTCACCTAATAGTAACAGCACAATTACACGGTCATATATTTACTTTTCAATAGAGACAGGGATTTCTACCTTCAGAAGTCTGATTAAAAATGTCACGATTGCTGACCTCATGATATTTTAGTTATGACTAGCTGATTGCTTGATGAATGTGCCATAAAAATGATATCCAAATGCATTTAAAAGATCATGAAAAATATAGCATTTTTATTCATAGCTCTAATAAAATACTGGCAACTGGGAATATATTAGTAATTTTCTTTTTCATTTTATAGCTGAGCAATACTTTAAAATAGAAAACTGTGTGTATTCATGTGTATGTATGTATAAACTTAAAAGAAATTTATTTTTCTCTTCAAAGAGCCTGGGGTGTGAACTTCTTGAGGAGATGGGCAATTCTTATTTTTTTTAAAGATTTATTTATTCATAGAGATGCAGAGAGACAGAGACACAGGCAGAGGGAGAAGCAGGCTCCATGCAGGGAGCCCGATGTGGGACTCGATCTGGGACTCCAGGATCACGCCCTGGGCCGAAGGCAGGCGCCAAACTGCTGAGCCACCCAGGGATCCCCCAATTCTTATTTTTAAACCACCTACCATTCTTCACAGATTTTCTTCATAAGATATTAAATAATTGTTTTTTGATAAATAAAATTTGAAATATTTTATATTCACTTCATTTTAAATAACAGAATGGTAATACATCTAAGATTTAGAAAAACATTTCATTAATAGAATATGCAATGATGTATATCAAGCAAAGTCAAATTACATTTTCTAGAATTGAGACTATTTTTGTTCTAGCTTCATCCTAGCTTTTACCAGAGATTAAATAATATTATAGGCATAACTTGGAGATGTTAGTTTAGGTTTTGACCACCACAATAAAGCAAATATCTCAAGAAACCAAATGAATTTTTTTGTTTCCCCATGCATATAAAAGTTCTATAACTTATATACACAGATTATATAACTACAGAATATAAAGTACTGTAGGTTTTTTTTTCTGAAAGATTTTATTTATTTGGGAGAGAGAGTGTGACTCTCTCTCTCTCTCTCTATCATGAATAAATAAATAAATAATCTTAAAAGAGAGAGAGAGAGACAGTGAGAGAGAGGGATCATGAGTGGGAGGAGGGGCAGAGGGAGAAGCTGACTTCCCGCTGAGCAGGGAGCCACTTGAGGGACTGAGCCACCCAGGCACCCCATACATTATTAAGTATGGTTAGCATTACATTTAAAAAGCAACGTGCATACCTTAATTAATATGTGTTGCTAAAAAATTCTAAGCATCATCAGAGCTTTTGGTGAATCATAATCTTTTTCCTGGTGGAGAGTTTTGCCTGCATGTGATGGTTGCTGACTGATCAAGGTGGTGTTTGCTGAGGGTTGAAGTGGCTGTGGCAGTTTCTTACATTAAGACAGCAAATGACGTTTGTCTCATCCTTTTTGACTCTTCCTTTCATGAACAATAGCATTTTACCCACATTAGAACTTTTTTCAAAACTTAAGTTAGCCTTTTCAAAACCTGCCACTGCTTTACCACGCAAGTTCATGTAACATTCTAAATCCTTTGTTGTCATTACACTATTCACAGTATCTTCACGAGGAGTAGATTCCATCTCAAGAAATCATCTTCTCTGCTCATGTATAAGAAGAAAATCTTCAGCTGTTAAAATTTTGTCATACAATTGCAGTGATTCAGTCACATCTTCAGGCTTCACTTCTAATTCTAGTTCCTTGCTATTTCTACTATGTCTGCTATTCCTTCACTAAAGTCTTCAACACTTCACAGTTATCCATAAGAGTTGAAATAAACATCTTCAAACTATTAATACTGATATTTTAACTTCTTCCCATGAATCACAGATGTTCTAAATGGCATCCAGAATGATGAATCCTTTTCAGAATCTTTTCAATTTACTTTGCTTAGATCCAGCAGTTGAATCCCTATCTATGCCAATTATAACCTAATGAAATATATTTCTTAAATAATAAGATTTAAAAGTAGAAGTTATTCCTTCATCCATGGGCTACACAATAGATGTTAACTTAGCAAGCATGCAAACAACATTAATCTCCTTGTACATCTCCATCAGAGCCCTGGGTAACCAGGTGCGTTGTCAATGAGCAATAATATTTTGAGAAGAATCTTTTTTTCCCCCCTAAGGACTACTTATCAACAGTAGCTAAAATTATTTATTAAATCATGTTGTAAACAGAAGTGCTGTCACCCAGGCTTTGTTGTTCAATTTATGGAGCAGAAGAAGAATCAATTTAGCATAATTCTTTTTTTTAAGATTTTATTTATTCATGAGAGACACACAGAGAGAGAGAGAGAGAGAGAGAAGCAGAGACATAGGCAGAGGGAGAAGCAGACTCCCTGTGAGGAACCTGATGCGGGACTCCATCCTAGCACCCTTGTATCACGACCTGAGCTGAAGGCAGGTGCTCAAACACTGAACCACCCAGGCGTCCCTAGATTTAGCATAATTCTTAAAGGGCCTCAATTTTAGAATGGTGAATGAGCATTGGCTTCAACCTAAGTCATCAGATGCATTAGACTTTAACAAGAGAGCAGCCTGTCCTTTGAAGTTTTCAAGGCAGACATTGACCTTTCCCCTCATGGAAAGGCCTAGATGGCATCTTTTTCCAACAGAAGGCTGTTTCTTCTACATTGGACATCTGTTCTTTAGTGTAGCCACCTTCATTAATTAACTTTTCTAGATCTTTTGGATAATTTGTTGTAGCTCCAAATGAGCACTTGCTGCTTCAAATGGCCTTTCTATGTTGTGAGGGTGGCTTCTTTCTTTAAATCTGAATAAAAATCAATCAATCAATCAATCAATCTCCTGAATAAAACTCCACTAACTTCAAGTTTCCTTTTGCAGCTTCCTCACCTCTCTCAGTCTTCATAGAATTGAAGAGAGTTAGGACCTTGCTCTGGATTAGGCTTTTGATTAAGGAAATGTTGTGGCTGGGTTGATCTTCTGTCTAAACCATTGAAACTTTCTCCATATCAGCAATAAGTTCATTTTGATTTCTTATCATTTCTGTGTTCACTGAAGTAGCACTTTCAATTTCCTTCAAGAACTTTTCCTTTGCATTCATAACATTGCTGTTTGGTGCAGGAGACCCAGATTTTAGCCTATCTCCATTTTTGACATGCCTTTCTCACTAAGCTTAATCATTTCTAGCTTTTGATTTAAAGTGAGAAATGTGCAACTCTTTATTTGAATACCTAGAAGCCATTGTAGATATTAATCTGCCTACTTGCAAAATTGTTGTTATCTTAGGGAATAGGGGAAGAGAAGGCAAGAGACAAGGAAATGGCCAGTCAGAGGAGCAGTCAGAACACAGACAATATTTATCAATTCAATTTGTCATCTTATGTGGGCTTGGTTTATGCAGCCCAAAACAATTATGATTGTAATATCAAAGATTTACTGATCACAGATTACTATAACAAATATAATATTGTTGAAAAATTTTGAAATATTGTGAGAATTACCAGAATGTGAGACAGAGACATGAAATATGCAAATGCTGTTGGGAAAATGGCCCCAGTAAACTCCCTTGACATAGCATTGCCACAAGCCTTCAAGAAACACAGTATCTGTGAAGTGCAATAAATTGAAGTGCATTAAAACAATGTAGACTTGTGTAGAACTCCAAAGTCAGAGGAAAACTTTAAATAAAACTCAAGAGAAAACTGTGGCTCAGAGAGATTAGTTAATTTTTTTTCCAGAGCCCGCCATTAGACTAATCGAGACAAAAATTATAATCTTAGAGATGATATCTCATATCCTGCTGCTCAAATATTCTAGTTATCTCTTTGGAATACAAGGTAAGATGTAGGAAAATAAGAGCTGAAGAGAGAAATTTGCAGAACATTATACATTTGAGATTTCTTGATGATGGATATGTGCAAAGGAATGCTCTTAGTTTTTAATGATGCCAGTGATAGTAGGTTTTGCAGAACTAACAAAACAACGATGATAAATTATATGGAACATTTCCTAGAGTCCACTAGCAAATTTAGCAATCATACCTCCCCAGATTGCTGTTAAAATATGAAATTATTATTTTTACATGACAAGTAAATAACCCGTTTCCTTTAATTAGACTAGATTAAGAGAAGTGAAACGCTTTTGAAAATAGCAGTGGAATGGAATGGTGTCTTTCATCAAGAGCAGAATCATGTTAATGTCTTATGCTGTCTAGTTACCATGACAAATAGGTTGTGGTACATGCACACTTTAATTATTAACACTGAAATCTGCTGAAATTGAAGTATTGCTCTTAGTAAGAGCTATTACTGCTGAAATGACCCATTTAATAGTGACCCACGGTACCAAAGTATGGATTTAAATTGGTAATTAATAACAGTCCATTTCTGAAAATGTTAACACAGGAGTTGAATAAAAATGCTAAGTAGGTTTCAAATATCACAGACAGTGTATTGACATATTAATATATATTACTTATGTTAAATGCTTTGTAAATTTAGATATGGAACAAGATGGTAACAGTTAAAGCATTTCTTTCTTGCCTAGTGTCCAAGGAGTCAGTTAGTAAACTTAGTAGATTAGTTCACTATTTTTAGTTTTTAGTTCCAAAATTCTTTATACCAGAATTTGTTTTATCACATTCTATGGAATGTGAAATGATAATTAAGTAAATGGAAGTTAAAAAAAATAAATGAAATAAATAAATAAATAAATAAATAATAAATAAATAAATGCAACTGCATGACACTGAGGAAGAATTTTGGAGTAATGAATGGTAGCTATGTTATCCATTTTATAAGTCACTTGTTCCAAGTCCCATATAATAATTAGCTGCCCCACACCTACTCCTTTCATTCTATGACTTATCAAAAGGAGAATATAAAGCTCCATAAGGTGCCAATCAATTATATTGTGAAGTAACATTTTAAATGATATATTGGTAGAAATAAAAAAAATGAAACAAATTTTTAAAATTAAACATACTGAGAGCAGCATGATCATTTCCAGTCACTAATATATGATTGGAATGCATTAATTGGTATTTGGTGCCATCTACTTAAATTGGCTTATCTTAAGCTTGTATCAAAATGGAGTTATGTTTTCTGAATATATTGATTGACAGCTTCCTAAATATGTTAGAAAGGTTGAAAGAAAATATGTGATTTATAATTTTTATTTTTATTTTTTAAAGAGATGATTCTTTTTATTTTTGTGATTTATAAATTTTAAAAGGTAACTTAAAAACTGCAACTTCCACCTGAGAATAAATGTCTACTATATTATTTTAACGATGATAAATATAAAAACATTTAATGATACCATTCATCTTCACTTGTCTTTAAATTTAAATAAAATTGCAGAAAAAAAATTAACAAAACTTAGATAAAATTTCAATATACTTGGCTCAATGATATTTTTAGTATCTAAGTTAACATATAGAAGTATATGGTAGAAAACATTTCAAAAATACTTTGAAAGTTAAGTATACATACACACACTCACACACACGTATGCACATTAAAAATATGTATTTTTAAAACCAGAACATTTACTTAGCAACTAATCATCCATTCCTTAAGATGAATTGGATACTGCAACAGCTAACCTCTCAGATTTAGGTGGTGTTTCTTCAGGGAACTTACTCCAGAATCTGCAGTATACAATTTTTAGGTGTCTCACATGACCTATACTCATGGCATTTCTTCATTTAGCTTTGGCACTCAATTTAAACTTTTCCTCTGCACTTAGTAGGTTAGATACATTTGGCACAAGTCTATTTCTCAAAGTGATAGAATTACAGTGGCAGCACATTATGCATGTCTTGTTGAAATGCTAACCAAACACTAATGTTTCCTTTTTCATCTCACTTCTGTGGCCCGGACCAAAGAGCTAGGTTTTTGTTTTTTCTTTAAAGGAGCTAAAAATGTCCTTATTATAAACATGATTACCGGGATCCCTGGGTGGCGCAGCGGTTTGGCGCCTGCCTTTGGCCCAGGGCGGGGGATCCTGGAGACCCGGGATCGAATCCCACGTCGGGCTCCCGGTGCATGGAGCCTGCTTCTCCCTCTGCCTGTGTCTCTGCCTCTCTCTATTTCTCTCTCTGTGACTATCATAAATAAATAAAAATTAAAAAAAAAATTTAAACATGATTACCTATCTGGTTATATTATGATTAGATTTCTGTAACTCTTGTCTTCAAAAATAAATAACAGAAAATAATAATAAATAAATAAATAAATAACAGTAGTGCTACGAATTTCAAATAATATGTTGACGATTTTTCTTGTTGAAAACTATGTGCTTAACGATCTATAAGATGAAGTCTAATAGTTAGAATATTTCAGATTGACTTACTCTGAATTGAAGTTGTTCTTTATAGATTGGGTAGAAAACATTTACCTTGCTAAAAATTACACACACACACACACACACACACACACACACACACACACCAATATAGTTCAGTGACATTGTGATTTAGTCAAATGCTATAGTAGTATGTGTTTGATACCACCTTAAATAGTAGTATGGTAAATTCTGTTAAAGGAAGCTGGTGAAAGAAGAATAATGAATGGAAAAATACACCTTTTTAAATTAATCAACTGGCTGTCTTTTCTAATTTTTAGAGGATTTGGATTAATTCTTCTCTGGATAATTGGCTCATTTTATAGAAACATGGTATGGTTACCAAATTTGTGTATGAAAACTGTAGTGTTCTTTCCTTTATCAAAAGAGTTAGACCATGGCTGTACACGTAGAGATAGGAGTTGTTTCATTATAAAGTAAGAATAACAGAATTTTTAAGGTCAAAACTGTGATGGAATCAAAATAAAGCAAGAAGTAGAAGTTTATTTGCAAGAGTTGTACTTATAGGTCCATTTCTTTTCCTTAACTGGATTACATTTTGCTGCATTTTAAAAGTTGGTTGGTTGGTTGATCAGTTGGTGACTGAAATGATGAAAATATTTATGATGTAATTATTCTGTATTAATAGACATCATTATCTAAAGCATCATCTTTGTTTGAACTTCAACATCTCCAAGTCTTGAAAGATCTATTATTTTTAATATTGGTCAAATTCAACAGACTTGACTTGACTATTTCTGTTACTTTGAATTCTTTGCATAGGCTTAAGATGGGCGAGCTATTTTGACTTTTATTTTACCAACAACAGTAATAATAGTAACATAGTTACCAACTCTATATCTTGTTTTTTTAGCTTATTTAAAACATTTGGTTGATGATTTGTTAAAAAGGTGGAGGAGGGAGATAAGCAGTTATTCTTTGAGTAATCATCCGCACATTGGACAGAGTATCTTGCATATTGTTGCTCATAGCCATGTTCTATACCATCTCAGTTTCTTTTGAATAGTAAGTAAATTTTAGCATTTAGTAGTGGCATAGGCTAGGCAAAATTATAAGGCAAAGACAAACAAAAAATCTGTCTATTGCTAAATCCAGTAACACTACAGTTGCAAATAGGAAATAAGTTTAATAAAATTTTCCTTATTCTATATTTAAGAGCCAGAATATGGTTATATAACATCTTAAAGGGCAAATTTTTTTAAATAAATGAAATGTACTGTCTCCAACATCCAGAAGACATCAGCTTTTAAAACCATAAAAAAATAATTTTGTATACAGTGTTACCTTTCCAACAAACCACCCTCAATATTTATTATGGAGATTTATTTTAAAAGGATGAAAGATGACAATGACACTGAAATAGGAAGCAGATCAGTAAATTGTCAGATTTAAGAGTAACATCAACTAAGATCAGACAATTTAATTGGCCTAAAACACAGATTTGGTGGCTCACTACTGTAATACTATCAGAATTTGGCCAAGCTGTTCATCTGATGTTAGAAGAAAAATTCATCCTTCACCATTGCTTCTCAGAAACATAGAAACACAAATTATAATGAGAAAACTGCAGCTGCCTTTTTATTGGTGTCCATTTTTTAAAGGAAACACCATTTATTCTGATAAATAAGGTCAAAGAATTGAATAAGTGGATAGACATTTTATTTTGATATATAGAATACTCAAGATTGTCAAGATGTCAATTCTTCACAACTTGGTATATAGATTTAATGCAATTCCAATCAAACTTCCAGAAAATTACTTCGTGGATATGGATAAACTAACCATAAAGTTTGTACAGATGGGCAGAAAACACAGAATAGCCAACACGAAGTTGAAGAACAAAGATTTGGGGGATCCCTGGGTGGCGCAGCGGTTTGGCGCCTGCCTTTGGCCCAGGGCGCGATCCTGGAGACCCGGGATCGAATCCCACATCGGGCTCCCGGTGCATGGAGCCTGCTTCTCCCTCTGCCTGTGTCTCTGCCTCTCTCTCTCTCTCTCTCTCTCTCTCTGTGACTATCATAAATAAATAAAAAAAATTAAAAAAAAAGAACAAAGATTTGGAGGCCTAATGCTACCCGATACTGTGGAATTGGCAAAATAATAGGCAAATAGGTCAGTAAAAGAGAATAGCAATGCCAGAAATAGAACTCTATAAATAGGGTCAACTGATCTTTGTGAAAGGAGCAAAGGCAATACGATAGAGTAAAGATAGTCTCTTAGACAAATGGTGATGGAATAACTGGACATCCACATGCCAAAAAATGAATCTAAACAGAGGTCTTACACCTTACAAAAAACTGACGATGGATCCTAGACTAAAATGTAAAATGCAAAACTATATAAATCATATATATATATTTATATTTATATATGGATAAATAAATAAATAAATAAAATAAACAATAACATGAAAGAAAACCTAGATAAGTACACCAAAGATTAAATCACAGAGGAAAAAAATTGATAAACTGGACTTCATTCAAATTGAAAACTTCTGCTCTGTGAATGACAGTATCAGGAGAATTAGCAGACAAGCCACAGCCTGGGAGAAAACACTTGCAAAGATATATCTGATAAAGGGTATTTATCCAGAATACACAAAGTACTAAAATTCAACAAGAAGGAAACCAACCACCCTCAAATGGTCCCCAGAAAAACTGAGCATCAGATATTCTCAGTAGTAACCAACTCAAATAAGCCAACTTAGACTGACTCCTTTTCTATAGAAATCAACCCAATCCCTCCACTTCAGTTTTCTGGAATATCTTCCTAAAACAAGTTATTTTATATGACTGCTTGTATAAGAGTGCCTTTATTAAAGGAAAGCAAGTTAAGATATCACTTGAGTTGTCAATGTTTCTAATATGTTTTGTTTTGTTTTGTTTTGTTTTTAATTCTCTCTCAGTACATACTGGTATGGAAGAGCCAATGGTTTAAGTTCATTCAAGTCCAGATTGGAGTCCAAGGGTAGGTTGAGTCTAGTAATAGTCTCAGAGATAGAGAGAGTAGTACATTCACCCCTACCTAGCCTTCCCTGTTGTATTAAAGACTTCAACAGAATGGAGAGGTCCAACCACATGAAGAGAGGAAATCTGCTTTACTTAGTCTTTTGATTCAAAAGTTAAATTCACCCACATATATACTTATAGACACAATTAAGGTAGTGTTCAACCAAATATGTGTTCCTCCTGCCCCAATCAAATTTTCACATGAATTTAATCATTAGAGGGAGTGAGGATAATGTTTTATAAGTTTATTGATTTAATCTTTCAGTTGCCACCATTACCAGTTCAAACAAATGAAAAAATTTAGGCAAGATATTCAAATGAATGTGCAGTAAGTCAATAGGGCAGTCAGGAGGATATGTTGTCTAACAGCTAAATAAAGAAGTTCCAAGGCAGAGGATGCGATTATGTGTATTAAGTGCTACTGATACTTTGAGTTGAAGAGTAAATATTGGCCATTCTGTTTATCAATATCAATGTCATGATTTGACACAATCTGTTTCGATGTAAAAGATATGGTTTTAAGAGGGCTTTTGTATTTTTTTAAGGTGATATAAATAGCAGCATGATTCAAAGAAACTGCTTCTATAAGTGAACTAAAAAGGAAGTCATCAACTGTGAAGAGAGTGCAGGAGTTGTTAAAAATTTGAAAAGGAAGCAAGCAGAAAGTATAGTGCAACAGGATAGGAATGAAAGAAAGTGACTCAGACTGAGTAAATATATATGATTGCCTGGAAGCATTAAGTCTCACTGGAGGATAGTGATCATGAAATTAAAGCAAGGCAAGTCAACAAGGTCACATTTTCCAGCTTCATTTAAATGTATATATGCAGGCATGGAGTAGGCTGAGAGCTGGCTTTAACTAGGATGGCAGTTTACAAATATGAAAGAAGGGGAAAGCAATGAGGGGATATGCACAGGAGTGTGTAAGGCAATTGAGGGAATATGCACAGGGATATTAATGAAGGATAAGAGAATCCAAACTGAGTAAGAAGAAATGTGAGAAAATACTGATAAGTAGCAAATTATAATGTATAAGATTGTATGAACAAATAATTGCATATGTATATATATTATTTGCATGTTTATTAGAAAATGTTTCTTTTTAACTTTTAAAACAATATGAGTAAAATATTTTATTTTTAATTAATATTACATTACTTTCTATTTCTTATTACTTCCTCGATTTAATTTTTCTGAAACAGGTTAATGGGCATTGGATTCTCAAAGGAAAGAAGAGAGAAGACTAGAGAAAAGAGAACAGAATAGTTTTCCATCTATATTCTACAACTGCAGGTATGAAGATCAATGAAGTTCTAGAATGTGACATTATGGTGTTGTGGTTATCTTACTACCATCAGTCTAGGATGTCTTGGAAGAATAAAATAGCTTTGCATTGGATTTTGACAGTCTTGAGAGATTATAATAAGCTTGCAGTAAATCTTTTGGTATTTGCAAGCCTTGCTTAATTGTACTAAAGTTTCTTCAAGCAAGAGATCTGGATTTTCTTCTTAACATTCTCCAACTGGTAGTTTTGTCAGTTTGCTTCAGCTCACATTAATTATTTGACTGATAGGAGTATGTCACTTTGTAGCCAACTGTCTCTACTCCTGATCAATAAAGCCCCCTCTAGGTCTCCAGTAAGACTTTAAACCTGGAAGAGTATTTAAAGTCAATAATTATTTATATTTACAAAGCATTTAAGCCAGTGACTTAAACAAATAAAGCTTTTCTACAATAAAGAACCATGTCTAAATGCTAAGAATAATCAGTATGTTAACTTCCATAAAGCAAATAGACAAAAGTATTAGGTTTGAAGCTGCATTTTTCCTAGATTCTTAACACAAAGCACTTACATTAGAGTATCATTAAAATACTGCTATGGATGAGAAGGTATCAAAGCTATCATCACTGCTACTGTGGTTGAAATTAGAAAAATAAGCCATAGTTCTGCACCTGTATTCACCGATGCCCTTGTGTGACACAACATGAAACAGGAGACTGAGCTGTGTTTCTAAATATAGCCATTCATGCATTCCCACAATGTTTAGCAATTTATAGTACCCTAAGACCTCACAAATTCGAGAAATTGTTTTTAATTTTTCCATTTAAATTATAATTTAAATTTTTCAAGAGGGTCTTAATTTATTCAGGCTGCTCTAACAGAATACCATAAACTGGTGGCTTATAAACAACTGAAATTTATTTCTCACAGTTCTGGAGGCTAGGAAGTCCAAGATCAAGGTATCAGCAGATTAGATGTCTGCTTCACAGATGGCTGCTCTTTCACCATGTCCTCACATGGCAAAGGGGCAAGGGAGTTCTCTGTAGTTCCTTTTATAAGGACACTAATCCCATTAATGAGAGCTCCACCTTTATGACTAAATCATTTCCTCAAATCCCCAACTCCTAATATCATCACACTGGAGGTTAGGATTTAGCATATGATTTTTAGGAGTCCACAAACATTTAGCCTATAGCAAAGAGTCTTACGTTTACATGGGAATTTATAACACAGTCCTCAAATCAATATATGCCACATATTGATAACTTTAAATGCCAATTAGTTTTCATACAAGAAAATAAATGCTTCAGGAATGAATTTGTCAAATTGGCCTACTGAAGCATTTATTTATTAGGGGGTGAGGAACTCATTTTTTTCGGAGCAAGTTGTCCCCAAATCTTGATTGTATATTTGGTTTAGCTAGTGCTCAAAACATTACTTCAAAATTAAGTTTAAGCTTTGTCCATGATATGAGATGCTCTATTCATTCAGGATGCTCCATTTATGTTAACAACTAGAAAATCTCCCAATTATTCACTTATTTGAACTGGAATTTTAATTTT
This sequence comes from Nyctereutes procyonoides, assembly GCF_905146905.1. NCBI lineage: Eukaryota > Metazoa > Chordata > Mammalia > Carnivora > Canidae > Nyctereutes > Nyctereutes procyonoides. Next base: position 23,095,281 of record NW_026575121.1, read on the forward strand.
TTCCTTAAAACTAAGCAGATTTAGAAAATCTAAGTACAAAATATTGTTGCAGAGGAATTAGACCCCAGCCTTTGTTTTTAATAGGGTTTCAAGATTAATACAAGAATCTAGGAAAACAATAGTATGATCAAATATTATAGTAGTTCTTAAACTAATTAAGGACAGATAATAAGTAAAGAAAAATATAAGAAGCTAAAATATCTAGTTACGTCTGTGTAACACATTTTCTGTGTAAGCAAAGAAATAAAATATCGACAGTAAAACAGGGTTCTTACAAACGGTATAATTATGGAAATGTTATTAAAATACAAGGCAGGATTTAAATTAGAGGAATTAGAATAAAACACTTGACATATCTATTTAAATACTTTTATTTATCACTTTCCTTTTCCTTTTCAAGAATCTTCAAATAGGTAGCATGCAAGTAAAAATCAATTGAGTAGATTTGCCACATTCTCATTGAAAGGGATGCATTGTTAATATCAGACACATCCTGAATGTTACATAGAGTTTGCTGTATATATTCATGCTTAAATTAATTCTTTTGTGAAATATATGAACTTTTGTACCATAGCAAAGGTTACAATTCCCACGTAGTTCTTTGATTTTTTTTTAGCATGTTAAATTATACTTACCTTGAAGTACCATGAAAGACAAGAATCTAAACCAGATGGATTCACACATAATTGCAGTAAATCATCATGGATTCTGAAAAAGCGTTGCTTAAATATGCTGCATATTTAACTTTACTCAGAGAAAGAAATGAAACAAAGACAGATACTCTGGGGATCCCTGGGTGGCGCAGCGGTTTGGCGCCTGCCTTTGGCCCAGGGCGCGATCCTGGAGACCCGGGATCGAATCCCACGTCGGGCTCCCGGTGCATGGAGCCTGCTTCTCCCTCTGCCTGTGTCTCTGCGCCTCTCTCTCTCTCTCTCTCTCTCTCTCTCTGTATGACTATCATAAATGAATAAAAAAAAATTAAGACAGATACTCTGTATAAGACACTTTGCTAGGTTCGCTCTCTCTCTCCACAAACACATACACACCACACTATGTATATATAGTATATATACACATATATATTATCTATGTTACTGAATGTGTATATTCACATTTAATCCCCACATTATAAGAGATTTTTATATATTAGTTATTTATAATTACTTATAAATAATTAACAATAATGTAATTATATATTTGTGTATGTGTGTATATATAAGGAGGAGACAAATCTATGTGTGATTAATACCAGTGCCTCCATACATAACAATAAAAATAAATTTAATAAATAGGTTTTAGCATTGTCAAAGATGTGCTGAGATTAAAAAAATATGACAGCATCATCATTATTGATATAAATAACATTTATTACACACTTTAAATGTTCACATATCCTAATTTTCTCAAGATGGTCCAGTTTACACCATCTCAAGAATAATTATTGAGAGCACCATACTCAATATTAAATTGTGCTGCTTTGGTTGATAAATCATGTGACCACACTACTGATTATGAAATAAGAATTTTATTATATTTTGAATACATTTAACCTTCACTTCCTAAAACAATAAATACCTTTCCACAAGAAGAAACTAGAGTAGTTTATTAACAAATATGAGTTTTTCCAATCAGCAAACTATAGAAACAGGAAATAAACCCAGGTAACTGGGCTCTTCTACCAATGCACACAAGATAATTTAGCTCTTTCAACAGAGTGAATTTGAATGTTTTAATTCAAGATAATTAATTGTGTGTAATTTGTAGTGGGTCACAAGTTCCTTTCCATGCTGGGAGAAATATAAAATCTATGGTAAAATTATAGAGAATGTACTGGGGCAAAGTGAAACTTAAAGTACTCAGTTGTGTTTTATCAAGGGAAGGAAGTGAAAGACACTGAGAGAAGAGCACCCCACATGGAAGTAGAGAAATGAACATATATGCCAAGGTTTAAAAGTAAGTTTGTGATCAGGAGATAAATATTTTGAATATCACCTTAACTTGTATCTTAGGTGAGAGTGCAAGGACTTTGCCTTTTACATTTGAGAGACTTGAAACTTAAATGATGATGTGAATAAACTGGCTGCCTCAAACAAACAAAACAAAACAAACAAACAAAAAAACAAATTAAGTTTTAATGTAGAATTAGCAGATCTTTGCATTATGCCCCCCTACCACCTTTTTTTTTTCTTTTTTGAGCATGGAAAAACTTTATGCACCCTTATCATTCCAGCAACTTTAATCTGGCATACTCACAATTTCAGTATTTTTTTTTCAATTTCAGTATTATAAGAATAATGCCTGTTATACTTTAAATCTTATTATCTTAAATACTTTTGAAGTGCATAAATATTAGTAGGTTATATACTATTATATTTTATGTTTTTTAAAAGGTATTTATTTACTTAAAGACTTTATTTATTTATTTATGAGAGACACAGAACAAGAGAGAGAGAGAGTCAGAGACACAGGCAGAGAGAAAAGCAGGCTCCCTGCAAGGAGCCCAATGCAGGACTCGATCCCAGGGCTCTAGGATCACATCCTGGGCCAAAGGCAGGTGCAAACCGTGGAGCCACCCTGGGATCCCTGTGTTTTTAAATAGTATTTAAAACAAGTGTACACATTATAAAAACGGGTATTATGCATTTGGACAAAGGAGGTAAAAATATTGAAAAAAGAGGAAGAAAAGTTATCATCATTTACTGATATGATAATTTATCTAGGAAACCTAAGATAATCCATTTAAATTCTGTTAGAAATAAATAAACATATTCTGTTAACACCTATCTTGTGAACGTCAGTGTTAGGTGTTGAAAATTTGGCATGGTTCCTCTCCTCAAAAATTTTATTTCTTAGCAGAATTAATAATATATTATATCCTTCCTGATTTATCCTCAATTTTAATTCTGTACCTTTAACAGCAAGGATTTTATTTAAGTGTCAGAGCATCAGTGTATTGCAAGAAGAACATATGCATATGTGTGTTTGTATGAATGTTTACAAACACATGCATATGTGTGTGCACATGCATGTATATATACAAATATGTGTGTGTATATATATATATGGGCATACATGTATATATCATGATTTGTGTACACACATATGCATACACACACAAACACTTGTTTGGACTGGTAAAACTGTGGAACGATAAGCTTTACCATTTTTTGAAATCTTGCTACTTTTTTTTAAAAGATTTTATATTTATTTATTCATGAGAAACAGAGAGAGAGAGAGAGAGAGAGAGAGGCAGAGACATAGGCAGAGGGAGAAGCAGCTCCCTGTGGGGAGCCTGATGTGGGACTTGATCCCAGGACCCTGGCATCACCACTTGAGCCCAAGGTAGATGCTCAACCACTGAGCCACCCTGGTGCTCCAATCTTGCTACTTTATTGAAGTATTCTTCTTTATATATTCATACACCTTAGCACATTTAATTGCCTGTAATATGTATCCTCACATTTCTTACATAAAGGATACAGATTGATATATTTATCCATCAAATTGTACTTTTGAAATTGATTTTTGAAATAGAAAATATCTGCTTCTCCCTCTGCCTTTGTCTCTGCCTCTGTGTGTGTGTGTGTGTGTGTGTGTGTCTCATGAATAAATAAATGAATCATTAAAAAAATGGACGCCTGGGTGGCTCAGCTTTTGGGCATGTGCCTTCACCTCAGGTCATGATCCTGGAATCGCGGATCAAGTCCCGCATCATGCTCCCTGTAAGGAGCCTGCTTCTCCCTCTGCCTGTGTCTCTGCCTCTGTCTCTCATAAATAAATGAATGAATCTTAAAAAAAAATAGAAAATTTCCTCCAAGTTTAGTCAAGATGCACCATTCTTTTGAGTTACACACATACACACACACATAATTTGTAGCTATTATATATACAATGTAATCTTTTCATTCTTTAAAAAGAAAATTGCTATTATCTGTGTTAACATGCAATGATTACTATTAATTCCCTCTACCTTTTTCATTATAATTGTTATTCTTCATTATTTCACCCAATTAGTCCTTCTTGGATGTCAATATATTCAATATAATTGTGAACTTTTCAAGCCTGACCTTCTTGATTTATATCTGGAAGCTATGAAGAGATCTTACCACCTGCATCCTTCTAAAATGTAAAATAATTGAATTGAAAGTACAGTGATGGAAAAACAGTTAACCTTCTGTTTGGAAAGGGCTGCTGCATTTATGTCAGAAGAGCTCTTTAGTGTGTTCCTGTAAATTTACTAAGGACACATCTAAACACCTGATTTCAGAGGTTATCACAAAACAGAAATCAAAAATACTTTAAGAATTGGCCTAACCCTAGTTGCTTCAGTTGTTTCCAAGACCTAATAAGCCAACAATTAATAAACTGGATCCATTACTTCTATTAAAACCCTATCAGAAATCAGTATCTGTTTTTAGTTTGTTTCATTCAGATTATTTCTCAATATCAAGGCAATCTAAATAGGAACATAGTATTTTATTAACTGAAATATTTAAAATAAGTTTTATTTTAGAACATATCATTTAATAAAATACATTTTTGAAAACCTAAGTGAAAATTCAAATTTATAATGAAATGACATAATTATATTTGATAAATATTTTTAGTCATTCCATATGACTAAATATTGTAATTTATCAATTACAATAAAATAAAATGTGTAAAATATTTAATTTTAGCAAGTAATCCAGTTAATATATTTTAAATTTTATGTTCATTTAATATATTCTATATTGGCATTCTAAAAATGATTTAATTGAAGATATCCTCTTTATGTACAATACGTAGTAAACATTATTTTTTGCTCCATCTTTCTCTTGAGTACTTCTCTTCTCCTGCCTTCTCTTTTCACTGCTTCTCATTTCATCCATCTCATCTTTTTTGTTCAAGTTTTTAATTATTTTCCAAGTTTTTATTTATTTTTTTCAAGACTTTATTTAATCATCTCATCTTCTGCCAATTCCTTTCTTTGTCTAAACTTTACATGCTCAGCCTTCTCTTGAAAAATCCAGCATCACTGGTTGTCAAAATTGGAAAGAATTTTAGAGATTATCCAGTATAAATTTTTATTTAAAGTATGGACAATTCCTCTGATAAGATCTTCTGACCAATGGAATGTGAGCTGAAATAAAGTACAGCTTCCCTCAGTAATCCCCATTCCCTTTTCCAAGATGACTTTGGTAGGTACATGCTGAAAATGATGGTATTACACAATGAAAGAATCCAGTTGACAAGAGGGATCAGAGCCCCTGCTAACAATTTGTGAAACTGAGACATGAGAGCCAGTAAGATCAGACTAAACCTCTGCTATTGAGAATTTATGTGTTATAGTTTGTTTACACTAAACCACTTTAGAAAAATGATTTCTTCAGCCTTCTTAAGAGGTGACATTTTCCTTTGGATGGCTTTCATAAAATTGGGTGTAGACATGGAGTCAGTTTCTTCCCTACTGTTTGTAGAACCTCCTCCGCCCCACACACACTTAAAAGCTAGAAGTTTGTATTTAATGTCCTTTATCCAACAAATATTTATATATTTATAATTTTCACAGTCCCTCATTGATTGCACACGTCTTTATTAGCTAGGTCACTCCTATATATATACATATATAAGTATACATACTCCTATATACATACATTTTAGGACTTTTCCCACTTTCACTCATTCTAATGCTAATGTCATAATTTTATGAAATTTCAGTAGTCATATAATTGGTTTAAACCTGATTATGCATTATCTTTCAATTATTTTTCCAGTAATTAAATAATTCTTTTTGCCACTTTATCTCAACCACTTAATTATGGTTTCTTAACCTCATTCATAATGTTCCCCATGTGTCCCAGAAAGACAACATCTATAAAATGATCTACACAGCTCTACATGCTGTACCCCATGTTACATACTTTATGACACTTAGTGAACCTACTACAACCCAATTAGCCTCTTTGTTGTTTTTCAAACAGCCCTAAGAAGCCATGGTTATAGAGCTTTAATGGTTACATGAGTAAATATTTCACTTTCTTCAGATTACTGCTCAAATGCCACCTCTTCATGGAGTTCTACTTTGACAACTGTAATTAAAATTGTAACCACTATGTCTGTTTTTGTGCCAGTGCCATACTGTTGTGATCACTGTAGCTTTGTAGTATATCTTGAAATCTGGAATTGTGATATCTCTAGCTTTGTTCTTCTTTTTCAAGATTTCTTTCATCATTAAGGGTAATTGGTGGTTCCATACACTTTTTAGTATTATTTGTTCTTTTTATGAAAAGTGCTTTGGCATTTTGATAAGGATTAAGTTGAATATGCACATTGCTATAGGTAGTATGGACATTTTAATAGTATAGATCCAAATGGAACAGAATAGAAAGCCCAGAAATAAAACCACAAGTATATGACCAGTTTATCTATGACAAAGGAGGCAAGTATATACAATATGGAAAAGACAGTCTCTTTATTAAATGATGCTGAGAAAACTGGACATCTACATGCAAAAGAATGAACCTGGAGCACTTTCTTACACCATACACAAAATAAACCACAAATAGATTAAAGATCTAAATGTGAGACCTGACACCATAAAACTCCTAGAAGAGAACATAAGGCAGTAATTGCTTTGGCTTTGGCTATAACAACATTTTTTTTTTCCAAATATGTCTCTTGAGGTAGAGGAAACAAAAGCAAAAATAAACTGTTGGGACTACGTCAAAATAATAAGCTTCCGCATAGCAAAGGAAACAGTCAACAAAAAAAAAAGGCAGCCTACTGAATGGGAGAAGATATTGGCAAATAATATGTCTGATAAGTGGTTAATATCCAAAATATATAAAGCACATGTACAACTCAACATCTAAAAAAAATAATTTAATTAAAAATTGTCAGAGGATGTGAAAATTATACCCTCAACAATAAGAAATGCTCCAAATATTCCTTGTCCTTCATATATCTTTAGATCTTTTCTGTAGCATGCACCACCAGCTATTCTACTATATAATTTGTATATATTTACTATATAGTTTTGACATCATTAATATGTCATTTTTTGTTTATTTTTTATCTCCTCCAGTAAATTATAAAATCCTTAGGACAGGGTACGTGACTCCTTTTATTTCCTGATATATCACAAGTGCTTTCAATAGTGTCCTCCTATATATAATAGACACTCAATAAATATTTTCTAAGTGAATGTTGAATTAATGTGTATATATATTATGTATATTATCCCAGTACTTTTATAGTATTTTAAAATAACACAGGAATAAATCTGCAACTGGAACATCATAGTAATTCCAGGTTCTTAATTAACTGGTTCTTTGATACTGGCCTACTTAACCTCTTAGTTGTCTCACAATTTTAATATAATTATTTTTATCACTCTACTTCTCAGTATTATAGTCGAAATCAAATGAGCTAGTGCATATGAAGGTGGGTCATAAACTCTATATCAACAAATATTTTAGTTAGATATTTTTTAAAAGATAAACTGAGGCATGTTAAAATTTCTAAGAGCTTATTTGAGCAAAAATTGATTTGAACTAGACAACTTGCAGTCTAGAAAGTAGAAAGGAGTTCCAAGGAGCTGTAGAAAATGAAATACTTCTATTGAAGAAGTGGGAGAAGGGAGTGAGAACAAAGAAGTTATAGTAGGCAAAAATGCAAGTTAATTATTGTCAGATTACTTTCCTATAGGGGATGGATGGTAGGGGCCTACAAGGCAGATTACCTACCTTGTGCTTTTCAGGTGATTCTTGATTGACTGGTTTAAGATTCCATTTCTCAGAGAGCTGAATGTGTAAGTCAGCTTTCTGACAGGGCACTTAGCATAATTTTTTTCATTTTTTGTATAAATTTATTTTTTATTGGTGTTCAATTTGCCAACATACAGAATAACACCCAGTGCTCATCCCATCAAGTGCCCCCCTCAGTGCCCGCCACCCAGTCACCCCCACTCCCCGCCCTCCTCCCCTTCCAGCACCCCTACTTCGTTTCCCAGAGTTAGGAGTCTTCTATGTTCTGTCTCCCTTTCTGATATTTCCTACCCATTTCTTCTCCCTTCCCCTCTATTCCCTTTCACTATTATTTATATTCCCCAAATGAATGAGAACATATAATGTTTGTCCTCCTCCGATTGACTTATTTCACTCAGCCTAATACCCTCCAGTTCCATCCACGTCGAAGCAAATGGTGGGTATTTGTCATTTCTAATGGCTGAGTAATATTCCATTGTATACATAGACCATATCTTCTTTATCCATTCATCTTTCGATGGACACTGAGGCTCCTTCCACAGTTTGGCTATTGTAGACATTGCTGCTAGAAACATCGGGGTGCAGGTGTCCCAGCGTTTCACTGCATCTGTATCTTTGGGGTAAATCCCCAGCAGTGCAATTGCTGGGTCGTAGGGCAGGTCTATTTTTAACCCTTTTTTTTTGTTTTAAACTCTTTTTTTTAATTTTTTTTATTTATTTATGATAGTCACACAGAATGAGAGAGGGAGGCAGAGACACAGGCAGAGGGAGAAGCAGGCTCCATGCACTGGGAGCCCGACGTGGGATTCGATCCCGGGTCTCCAGGATCGCGCCCTGGGCCAAAGGCAGGCGCCAAACCGCTGCGCCACCCAGGGATCCCTATTTTTAACCCTTTGAGGAAACTCCACACAGTTTTCCAGAGTGGCTGCACAATTTCACATTCCCTCCAGCAGTGTAAGAGGGTTCCCTTTTCTCCGCATCCTCTCCAACATTTGTTGGTTTCCTGCCTTGTTAATTTTCCCCATTCTCACTGGTGTGAGGTGGTATCTCATTATGGTTTTGAGTTGTATTTCCCAGATGGCAAGTGATGCAGAGCATTTTCTCATTTGCGTGTTGGCCATGTCTATGTCTTCCTCTGTGAGATTTCTGTTCATGTCTTTTGCCCATTTCATGGTTGGATTGTTTGTTTCTTTGGTGATGAGTTTAATAAGTTCTTTATAGATCTTGGAAACTAGCCCTTTATCTGATACGTCATTTGCAAATATCTTCTCCCATTCTGGAGGTTGTCTTTTAGTTTTGTTGACTGTATCCTTTGCTGTGCAAAAGCCTCTTATCTTGATGAAGTCCCAATAGTTCATTTTTGCTTTTGTTTCTTTTGCCTTCATGGATGTATCTTGCAAGAAGTTACTGTGGCTGAGTTCAAAAAGGTGTTGCCTGTGTTCTCCTCTAGGATTTTGATGGAATCTTGTCTCACATTTAGATCTTGCATCCATTTTGAGTTTATCTTTGTATATATGGTGCAAGAGGGTGGTCTAGTTTCATTCTTCTGCATGTGGATGTCCAATTTTCCCAGCAACATTTACTGAAGAGACTGTCTTTCTTCCAATGGATAGTCTTTCCTCCTTTGTCGAATATTAGTTGACCATAAAGTTGAGGGTCCACTTCTGGATTCTCTATTCTGTTCCATTGATCTATGTGTCTGTTTTTGTGCCAGTACCACACTGTCTTGATGACCACAGCTTTGTAGTACAACCTGAAATCTGGCATGTGATGCCCCCAGATATGGTTTTCCTTTTTAAAATTCCCCTGGCTATTTGGGGTCTTTTCTGATTCCACACAAATCTTAAAATAATTTGTTCCAACTCTCTGAAGAAAGTCCATGGTATTTTGATAGGGATTGCATTAAATGTGCAAATTGCCCTGGGTAACATTGGCATTTTCACAATATTAATTCTGCCAATCCATGAGCATGGAATATTTTTCCATCTCTTTGTGTCTTCCTCAATTTCTTTCAGAAGTGCTCTATAGTTTTTAGGGTATAGATCCTTTACCTCTTTGGTTAGGTTTATTCCTAGGTATCTTATGCTTTTGGGTGCAATTGTAAATGGGATTGACTCCTTAATTTCTCTTTCTTCAATCTCATTGTTAGTGTATAGAAATGCCACTGACTTCTGGGCATTGGTTTTGTATCCTGCCACACTGCCGAATTGCTGTATGAGTTCTAGCAATCTTGGGGTGGAGTCTTTTGGGTTGTCTATGTTGAGGATCATGTCATCAGTGAAGAAGGAGAGTTTGACTTCTTTGCCAATTTGAATGCCTTTAATGTCTTTTTGTTGTCTGATTGCTGAGGCTAGGACTTCTAATACTTTGTTGAATAGCAGTAGTGAGAGTGGACATCCCTGTCTTGTTCCTGATCTTAGGGGAAAGGCTCCCAGTGCTTCCCCATTGAGAATGATATTTGCTGTGGGCTTTTTGTAGATGGCTTTTAAGATGTTGAGGAATGTTCCCTCTATCCCTACACCCAGAAGAGTTTTGATCAGGAATGGATGCTGTATTTTGTCAAATGCTTTCTCTGCATCTAATGAGAGGATCATATGGTTCTTGGTTTTTCCCTTGCTGATATGATGAATCACATGGATTGTTTTTCGAGTGTTGAACCAGCCTTGTGTCCCGGGAATAAATCCTACTTGGTCATGGTGAATAATCTTCTAATGTATTTTTGTATCCTATTGGCTAGTATCTTGTTGAGAATTTTTGCATCCATGTTCATCAGGGATATTGGTCTATAATTCTCCTTTTTGGTGGGGTCTTTGTCTGGTTTTGGAATTAAGGTGATGCTGGCCTCATAGAACGAATTTGGAAGTACTCAATCTCTTTCTATATTTCCAAACAGCTTTAGTAGAATAGGTATGGTTTCTTCTTTAAACGTTTGATAGAATTCCCCTGGGAAGCCATCTGGCCCTGGACTTTTGTGTCTTGGGAGGTTTTTGATGACTGCTTCAATTTCCTCCCTGGTTATTGGCCTGTTCAGGCTTTCTATTTCTTCCTGTTCCAGTTTTGGTAATTTGTGCCTTTCCAGAAATGTGTCCATTTCTTCTAGATTGCCTAATTTATTGGCGTATAGCTGTTCATAATATGTTTTTAAAATCGTTTGTGTTTCCTTGGTGTTGGTAGTGATCTCTCCTTTCTCATTCTAGATTTTATTAATTTGATTCTTATCTCTCTTCTTTTTTAACAAGGCTGGCTAATGGTTTACCTATCTTATTAATTCTTTCAAAGAACCAACTCCTGGTTTTGTTGATCTGTTCCACATTTCTTCTGGTCTCGATTTCATTGAGTTCTACTTAAATCTTTATTAACTCTCTTCTTCTGCTGGGTGTAGGATCTATTTGCTGTTTTTTTTTTTTTTCTCTAGCTCCTTTAGGTGTAAGATTAGCTTTTGTATTTGAGTTCTTTCCAGTTTTTGGAGGGATGCTTGTATTGCGATGTATTTCTCCCTCAGGACTGCTTTTGCTGTATCCCAAAGATTTTGAATGGTTGTATCTTCATTTTCATTAGTTTCCATGAATCTCTTTAATTCTTCCTTAATTTCCTAGTTGACCCTTCATCTTTTAGCAGGATGGTGTTTGAAATCCTTCCAAACTTCTTCTTGTGACTTAGTTCTAATTTCAAGGCATTATGGTTTGAGAATATGCAGGGGATGATCCCAATCTTTGGTACCGGTTAAGACCTGATTTGTGACACAATATGTGGTCTATTCTGGAGAAAGTTCCATGTGCACTTGAGAAGAATGTGTATTCAGTTGTGTTTGGATGTAAAGTTCTGTAGATATCTGTGAAATCCGTCTGGTCCAGTGTATCATTTAAAGCTCTCGTTTCTTTGGAGATGTTGTGCTTAGAAGACCTATCGAATGTAGAAAGCGCTAGATTGAAGTCACCAAGTATAAGTGTATTATTATCTAAGTATGTCTTAACTTTGGTTATTTATTGATTGATATATTTGGCAGCTCCCACATTCGGGGCATATATATTGAGGATTGTTAAGTCCTCTTGTTGGAAAGATCCTTTAAGTATGAGATAGTGTCCCTCTTCATCTCTCACTACAGTCTTCGGGATAAATTTTAGTTTATCTGATATGAGGATGGCTACCCCTGCTTTCTTTTGAGGACCATTTGAATGGTAAATGGTTCTCCAACCTTTTATTTTCAGGCTGTAGATGTCCTTGTGTCTGAAATGAGTCTCTTGTAGACAGCAAATAGATGGGTCCTGCTTTTTTATCCAGTCTGAAACCCTGCGCCTTCTGATGGGGTCATTAAGCCCGTTCATGTTCAGAGTTACTATTGACAGATATGAGTTTAGTGTCATCATGATATCTATTCAGTCCATGTTTTTGTGGATTATTCCACTGAACTTCTTCTTAAAGGGGAATTTTAAGAGTCCCCCTTAAAATTTCTTGTAGAGCTGGTTTGGAGGTCACATATTCTTTCAATTCCTGCCTGTCTTGAAAGCTCTTTATCTCTCCTTCCATTTTGAATGAGAGCCTTGCTGGATAAAGTATTCTTGGTTGCATGTTCTTCTCATTTAGGACCCTGAATATATCCTGCCAGCCCTTTCTGGCCTGCCAGTTCTCTGTGGAGAGGTCTGTTGTTACCCTAATACTCCTCCCCATAAAAGTCAGGGTTTTCTTGTCTCTTGCTGCTTTAAGGATCTTCTCTTTATCTTTGGAATTTGCAAGCTTCACTATTAGATGTCGAGGTGTTGAATGGTTTTTTTTTTTTTTTTTTTTTTAGGGGGGGATCTCTCTATTTCCTGGATCTGAATGCCTGTTTCCCTTCCCAGATTAGGAAAGTTTTCAGCTATGATTTGTTCAAATACATATTCTGGACCTCTGTCCCTTTTGACGCCCTCGGGAACCCCAATTAAATGTAGATTTTTCTTCCCCAGACTGTCATTTATTTCCCTTAATCTATCCTTATCATCTTTTGTCTCTTTTTTCCTCAGTTTCTCTCTTTGCCATCAACTTGTCTTCTATGTCACTCACTCATTCTTCCACCTCGTTAACCCTTGTCGTTAGGACCTCTAGTTTGGATTGCATCTCATTTAATTGATTTTTAATTTCTGCCTGATTAGAGCAAAATTCTGCAGTCATGAATTCTCTTGAGTCCTTTATGCTTTTTTCTAGACCCACCAGTAGCTTTATAATAGTGCTTTCTGACATTGAATTGTAATCCAAATTTTGTAACTGTGGGAGAGAGGACTGTTTCTGATTCTTTCTTTTGAGGTCAGGTTTTCCTTCTAGTCATTTTGCTCAGTGCAGAGTGGCCAAAAACAAGTTGTATTGGGAAAAGGATAAAAAGAGAGAAGAGAAAGAAAAAAAGAAAAAGAAAAAAAGAAAAAAAAAGAGGATAAAAAAGAGAAGAAAATAAAAAAGAAGAAAAAAGGGTGGGAAGCAAACAGAAATCAAAAAACAAAAAACAAGAGGGAGTATCCTCTGATTCTGTATGCTGTAAATCCCTCGACTTCCCTTGTAAATTTCCAGTGTTGCTTGGTCAATAATTTGTTTTTCCCCTGTCCATCTAGCTGGTCTTCTGGGGGAGGGGCCTGCTGTGCTGATTTTCAGGTGTCAGCATTTGGGGGAGCTGCTCTGCCCGCTGCCTGGTGCAGGGCTCAGTGAAAGATGTTTAACCTGTTTATCTGGTGAGGCCACTGTGAGGCTCAGTGGGGGTTGTTTACCCTGTGAGGCCCAGGAGGAACAACCACAGTGGCAGAGGCCAGCTCCCAGGCCTGGAGTCAGCTCCCGCAGTAACTACAGAGCTCTTGGTCTGCAGGGGCCTGGATGCTCTGGGGGCGGGGCTGCTGATCTGCTCAGCTCAGGGCAAGCATCCTTGCTGTCCTGGGCCCTCCCGGCCTCTGCCTGTCCCGTGGGGAGGCCGGATCCTGGGCTGTGTCCCCGCCGTCCTGGGCTCTCGGGCCTGCACAGCTCCCTCCACGGGGATTGGATTCACGCTCCCGGCCCCGCAGCCCCTCTGCATGGAGCCTCTTCCTCTGCCCCGGCCGCTCCAAGCTGCTCCCGGGCTGCGCAGCCCCCTCTCCGCGGAGCTGCCGCCCGAGCCCCTCCGAGCAGCTCCGGGGTCCCGCCGTGCGCGCTGCAGCCCTTAGGGAGCTCGGCGCACTCTTCCCGGGGCGCAGGTGTCTGTTAGTGTCCCAGGGAGCCTGAGGGCATCCCCGCCCTCCCGGGTTCCTGCTCTAACTCCCTGCGAGCCCCTTGCCGCCCGGGAAGGTTGGTGCAGCTCCTGCTTCTCCGGGACGGGGCTCTCCTGTCCTGGGGACACTCGCCCCGGCCTCAGCCCTGCTCCTTGCTGGGCCCCTCCCCCTTGGATGCCTTTTGTTTCTTTATTTCTTTTTTTCCCCAGTCTTCCTACCTTGATAGAAGCGTGAACTCTTCTCAGTCACTTAGCATAATTGAGCCCATATTGGGCCTGTTGTCTTATTTTAACAAGATAATTCCCTTTACATTTTCATCATATTACATCTGTAAGATACAGAAAATAGAAGGACAGAAAACATTAAGGTAAGGGTATCTGGGTGGCTCAGTTGGTTAAGCATCTGCCTTTGGCTCAGGTCATGATCCCAGGGTCCTGGGACTCCCTGCTCAGTGGGGAGCCTGCTTCTCCTTGTGCTTGCTGTTCCCTCTGCTTGTGCTCGCTCGCTCTCTGTCAATTAAATAAATAAAATCTTTAAAATATTGTTAAGGTTATGTATAGTTCTTTTTGCTTAAAATAAAACAAAACCAGAATGTGCTTATATTTGAGTCGTCTTGGTAAAGCTAAAAATCAGAATTTTTAATCATTTCTTTCTTAGAATTAGACGAGTTATAGGGAAAATTATATTTTAAACATGAAGTTCTATTAGCTAACCATTCCATATGTAACCTTGGTTTCTCCATTTACAAATAAAATCTATTAATAAAGATATGAGATTTAGTTGGCAATCCATACATAAAAATCATTCTCATTAGTGTAAGTTGAGATATATGTCAAGGTATGCATGAACATATATTTATACATAAATATTAACATAAGTGTATCCATACATTAACATAATGTATGTGTATATATGTCATTATTTTGCTGAAAATGATAAATTTAGTAAAAACCTGACTAGTTCTTGGAGTTCCTGGGGTAGGCACTGAGATAATCATTTGGAGAAAGTTCTAAAATGGCAGGGATATTGGATAGTGGAATGCTACTGGCACTAGATTTAAGCAGCAAATATTTCTCTTAAAAAAAAAAAAGAAAAAAGAGCACACTCCCAGAATAAAGTTCATAAGAATTCAGTATCATTGAATGGGAAATCAATGTCTGATAACCATAAAAGAATTGATATGTGGGAATTGATTCAATGCTAAACATGACTTGAATGTAAATTTCAATAACAGAACTGGCTAATAATAGATGAATATGGAGTCGGACAACAAAAATAGTTTTCAAAACAGAAATACAAGGAGGTAAGTTGATCAGCATTAGCGATATGTCACAGAATACTAGGCGAAACATGAGTCTATTCATAGTTTCAAACATGTTCTTGTTAGCCTGTCAGCATTGGGGTAGATGCAGGCTTAATTTTAATGTCATGTTCCATTAAAATGGTTCCAAATATGCCCTCTGAATGAGACTGAAATATAAAGAAATCTATTAGGGAATACATAGGATTCATGGCTACAAGAATAGTAGGAATATATTTTATTTAATTTATTTTAACAATGGGAGAAGATATTCACAACGCAAGAGGTAGCAATGCAAGAGGTAACATGACCTATCCAAAAACAAACCACTAAACAGAAGCAAAAACCATTTTTTTTGCCTTATGTCAGTGTTTTTTCTTTTGCCCTGTGTTCCCATCATATATGAGACACTGTCCTAAATCCTGTACATTTAGAAAGATGAACAAAGGAATTCTGAATCTGAGAACATTCAGAATTGTGTTTTGTTTATTTTTGTTGGTGATATACGATGATGATAAAAGTGATAAATTGCTTTTCATTTTATTCATTATCAATATTTGAACAACTAGGAGGTTTAATAATCATCTGACAAAATATGACTATGTATATAATCATATAATTTTCAGTTATTCAGGAATATGTTATTATATACTCCATTCGATGAACAGAAGTTTCTCTGTTCTCTGTTTCTCTGTTCATCATACCCATTTAGCTCCATTTGGCTATTAAGGCTATTAGGCAACTTAGAAATTCCTGCTTGCTTGAAACTTAGCAATAAGATTCATTTACAGTCCTGATGAGACTTTAAATCTGACTAAGCAAACGAAGCATATGTAAAATGTCTACATGGCCCTGTGATAGAATTTTCTATTTAAAATCAAAATGAGGAATGCAGACAATAATGTTATAAGAGTTTAGAGGAAGGAACAATTAAAGGGAGCAGGTAATCAAAGAAGAGTTTGTGGGGTGGGGTAGTGGGAGTTATTCACGATATTAAAGGGCTGATTTGATTTCTTAAAGTGATGCCTTTATTGAAGCAAATGACACACTTATTAATGACATAGGCTTCCATTATCTGATTAAATGCTTGACTTTACTGACCTGTTACTTTACCTTTGAGACTTCATTTCTCACCTGGCTAGCACAATTCTCCATGTGAAAAGGAAGGTCAATGCTAATCAGAACACTTTCCACAAGGTTATATAAAATGCTAGTTAATGTTAAAAATTTTGCTTTTTTAGATAGAAACCCGTTTTTCTCTTGCTTTTACTTCTTTTCCTGAAGAAATTAGTGGTAGGTATTTGTTTTTTTAAAGCTGGATGCAGCAAGTAAAATGCATGAGTGCTTATTTTATTTTAGGTTTGAATTAGATGAGAAAAAAGATAGGGCATTCAGAATGCCCTTCCTCACCTTGCAATGAATCTGACTCATAGGCAATTTATAGCAACACATACAGTTTTAGAAGTTGCTGCAATAATAGTCAGCAGTCAAACTATTATAATTTAAACAGACTAAAATGCCCCAGAGAACAAATTTTACAAGATTGCTAAAATTTATAGAAAAACAATGTAAGTTGGGTCTTTCATTCATTGTATTTTCATTCCTGAGAAAGTCCTGGCTATAATGCTTGGTAAGTTGACATCCTGCTTGATGCTGTTGCCATGCAAGTCAAACTTTCAGTTTTAACAACCAAAGACAAGGTCAGAATTTTACTGCTCTTCTGTTCACCTCACTATGATATAATACATTTTTAAGAATCTTTCCAAATGTTTCCGTATTTCATATCATTGATGAAATATAAAAGTGTTATTTATTATTATAGAAATTTTCTGAAATTTCTGCTACAAATTTCTGGTGTAACATTAGGTAAAAGGTGTAACATTAGGTAAAAATTAGGTTGTGACTTACTACTGAAAAGTATGATCAAAGATGTAGTAAACAAGGAAAAATAACAAAATGATATAAGAAGAGCCACTAGGGATGCCTCGGTGGCTCAGTGGGTTAAGCTTCTACCTTGGGCTCAGGTCATGATTCCGGGCTCCTAAGATCAAGTCCCACATAGGGCTCCCTGCTCAGTGTGGAGTCTGCTTCTCCCTCTCCCTCTCCCTGCTCATGTTTCTCTCACTTGCTCATTCTGCCTTTAAAATAAATAAATAAAATTTTTAAAAAGTTACTATTTAGATGTTCAATGTGTATTCCATCATGTATTACACTAACAAAGTGCATTCATATGTATGTTTTAGTACAATAGAAATTTATTAAATATGTATTTTATTTTTTAAACGATTTTGTTACTTAAAATCCTTTGGTAATGCTATACATTTTACAAGAGGGTGAACAAAATTGTTCAGTATAAAATTAAGTTCATGTAAGCAATAGGCTATATACATGTATATTTTACATATATTTTAAAGATTGTTTTTATTTATTCATGAGAGAAACAGAGAAAGAGGCAGAGACACAGGCAGAGTGAGAAACAGGTTCCATGCAGGGAGCCCGATGTGGGACTTGATCCCGGGACTCCAGGATTACGCCCTAGGCTGAAGGCAAGCACTAAACTAACTGCTGAGGCACCGAGGTGTCCCTAGGCTTTATTTATATATCAGATTTTTAAGGTCAGCTATACACATTAGTTTTCAATGAATGATTTTTTTTTCTTCCAGGGTCTCAAGTAGTTGATAGGTAGCTGGGTAGATTTAGATGAAAGTATGATGAAAAAAGATCTCAAAAAATTGAAATTATTATATTCTGAGAAACACCCTCATTTTTAGTAATAATTGAGTGTTTAGAATTTTCACAAACATTTTACATAAGCAGCTGAAAAAGAAACTGTAGGCACCAAGGCATAACTAATTGGATTTGATGATGAGCCATTTTATTTCTACCTACATGTGTTATCTGTTATAAAAACCGATTATCAAATAGTGTATAAAAACATCAATATTTTCACATATTTTACTAAGAAAACACAATGGCACAACTAGTAGGCTGATTGTTATTTTGGCAAGTTGTACAATTTAATGTTTTCACTTATTAATCTACTTGAGTGTAATTTTTCAGGAAATTGAAGGAGAAACCATTTAAAGTTAACAAAATTACAGTGAAAACAAGGGAAATAATATATTACTGAGAAATGAGCAAAAGTACTGTAATCATATAGATGATGACAAATCTTATTGGTTGAAGCAAGCAAATGAACCTAAGAACACTGTTAGATATTACATAATATTAATGATGTGAAATATTTAAGGTTATTTCCTATCATATATTCATACTAGTAAATATATTTATTTATAGTTGTTCAGAGCTCTTTTTTATAATGTAATGAGAAGGCTTTTGGCTTACACATGGTCTGTATAATAGAGAGGTATTCTAAATAATTTCTTTTTTATTTTTATAGTTGAAAATTCATGTTGCAGATATATGTATATATATATTTTTTAATTAAAAATACTAAAAATCACAAGGCATACTTGAAAAGATACATTTTAAATCAAAATTATGCTTGGAGTAAAAAGGCCACTGCTACTAAATTAAAAAATAAAATGTGTCTGAAGGTCAATCCAGACATTATTTATTCAAACCACACTGCTGGTTTTCAATTGTGTTTTCTCATTTTAATTCAGTGTTGGAGGAAATAGTGAACATTGAGAATAATATTAAATTATATCCACTTTTCAAATGCTCTAAGAAGAAATGTACATAAACTATAAAATAGATATTCCTCATTCGATTTTGCTGTTTATCTCTGATTTCCATAATTTTTGTTTTAATAATATGTAGGAGCCAAGGACAGGTCATCCCAAGATGGACTACTTTGGCATGAAGATTATTTTGAGCTGAAGGCAGTTGAAGCCTTGCAGGCTCAAAAGAAATTTAGCCCCTCCCAAAACTACATAGAAGAACCTAAATTGGGGGTCTTTTTCTGAATAAGTATTATTAGAAATAAATTTTATCTGAGTCACCCATCTGTATGGCAGGGCAAATATCTAATTACCAACATCTGCTGTTCTTACTGTCCTATAAGTTGCATTTTTTCCTTCTGAAGTCCCAGACTCCTACCAGCCCTTTCTCCTTAGTTCAGAATGACATATATACGTCATTTTGCCTCACTTTGGAATTTCCATGTCTGTGTGGATTCCTTCTATACATGACATTAAATTTTATTTTCTCCTATTAATCTGTCTCATGTCAGTTTGATTCTTAGTCCAGCTAGAAGGATACAGAAAATCTGAGAAAAATAAATAATGTGATGGAATTAAAACTAAATTAGGTGCTGGGTATTAGGGAATGTAAAGACTTCTTAATCTGTACTCAGTTGAATTTCCATTATGAAGTTTGTTGTATGCAAGACTGAAGAACTATACTGTATGCACATAATTTTGAGTGAGTAAATTTGTAGCACTGCTTCAGATGACAGTATGCTTCATATGCTCCATATGTACACACTAGACATTTAGATAAGGGGGACTGAACATTTAGTAGTTTATTTTCTCTAGGACTTCTCCAGAATTTCCAACAACAGTTTTCCGGTATGGGGGGTGGGCAGGGAAGGAGGATAATCAGAACAAGTCAGATGGCACTGTGTTCAGAGGAAAGCAGAAAGAAATAAAAGTAGACCTAGGTCAGTTAGAAAAGGAAGAAATATTGTTAATCATAGTCACCCTGCTATACATTAGATCCTTGGAATTTATTTATCTTATAACTGGAGATTTGTGCCCTTTGACCAGGATGCTTTAATGTTCTCACTGTAACAATAATGTCAAAATGGTAATTATGTAAGGTAAAAGATATCTTAACTAACCTTGTTGTAGTAAAGATTTTGCAATATATAAGTGTATCAAATCATGTTGTTCACCTAAACTTACACAATGTTATACATCAGTTACATCTTAATAAAGCTGGAAAATTCAACCAATCAAAAACCTTTACATTATTATTTTTAGCATAGGATTATATTTTATATATTATTTTACCATTTTAGTTACAATTTCAAATGAGAGTAATTTCTTTAGATCAATAAACATTTTATAGATAAAGGAAAAAATAATTATTGCTTTGTGGGTTGGAAGGGGAACTAGATACCAAGAATAAACATTGCAACCCACTTTTTGGATGCATGTCAGCACTGTTACAATGAAATATTACAGAGAAACACAACACCTTATAAATATTTGTGATCCATCCCTCCCCCCAACTTCTAAAGAGGAAGAATGGTTTTCTGAGAAACCACTTAGTCTTCACTAAGCAGACTAATGATAGAACAAAAAAAAAAAGAGGAAAAGGAGAGTAAATAAATTATTAGAAAAAGTATAGCACTGAAGAGAGATATGTTTCTCTTTTTTTAATATAATGCCTTATTCGTCTCCTGACAGAATTCTACATTAAACTACTTTTCAAAGAGTAAATGTCGAATTTAAATGCTTTTCAAAGAGTAAATGCTTCTTTTAAATGTTGCACAATACTGGAACTGGCCTTAAGATGGCTCCTTGTACACTTGTATTACACACGTGTAAAATGAAATGTGTATGAACAGTTGACAGGCCAAAGAACAGAATGAGTTTATTTTTTTTAATTTTTTTTATTTATTTATGATAGTCACAGAGAGAGAGAGAGAGAGAGAGAGGCAGAGACACTGGCAGAGGGAGAAGCAGGCTCCATGCACCGGGAGCCCAATGTGGGATTCGATCCCGGGTCTCCAGGATCGCGCCCTGGGCCAAAGGCAGGCGCCAAACCACTGCGCCACCCAGGGATCCCCAGAATGAGTTTAAAGAGTAACTAAGAGGCAGCCAGGCACACAGAGCTGAATCATTTTACTAGATGGGAAGTTACCCTAATTGATAGTTATCCTGGCTGTCTGGAGTAGCCTTGGGTGCTGAAGCTATGCAGCTCTCTTATCTCTTTCATGCCCAAACTTCTACAGTTCTTCTTGGGCTCTTAAAACCACAATGTAGGGGATCCCTGGGTGGCTCAGTGGTTTGGCACCTGTCTTCGCCCCAGGGCGTGATCCTGGGCAGGATCGAATCCCACATCAGGCTCCCTGTGTGGAGCCTGCTTCTTCATCTGCCTCTCTCAATCTCTCCCTCTCTCTCTCATGAATAAATAAATAAAATCTAAAAACAACAACAACAACAAAAACCCACAATGTATTATTATTTGACTTTTCTGTATCTTAATATGTGTCCTCATAATATATCTCATAGTGTTTTAGGAAAACCAAAAAGAAGAAAGAAGAAAGAAAGAAGAAAGAAAGAAAATAAAGAAGAAAGAAAGAAAGAAAGAAAGAAAGAAAAGAAAGAAAGAAGAAGAAAGAAAGAAAGAAAGAAAGAAAGAAAGAAAGAAAGAAAAAGAAAGAAGCCTAATAAAATAGTTATATAGTTATGCTACTTCATAGTGAAGTAAAATTTGGATTTTTTTCAGTCATTCAAAGATCTAGTACTTTTGGAATATAATGTTGTAAATACACAGGATTTTCCAAAAGTGTAGAATATTTTACAGAAGGTTTGGTCAAAATTAACTTTGTGGCTGTTAATTTTTCTTATGGACTCTGTTCATTGTACTGAATATTAATGTTTCTATGCCAAATACCATTTTGGTCTCACCAAATAGGATCATGAGCTAACAATATACTGAGGGTGTCTATACTCAGTTTCAAAGAAAGAAAATTCTGAATGATCAGATCAAATCCTTTGCTTTTCTTTTTCTGGTAATATAATGAAAAGACATTTGAGATTCCTGAGTGATCTGAACTTTAGTTTCAGAAATCATTAAGATAACTGTTTTACTTTAAAAGATAAGAAAGCTGGAGCACCTGGGTGACTCAATTGCTAAGTTAAGTGTCTGACTCTTGGTTTCATCTAAGGTCATGAGTCATGATATTGAGCCCCACATGGGGCTTCCTATTTGGAGGGAGTCTACTTGAGATACTCTCTTTCTGCCCACCTTTACTATCTCTGTTTCTCTGAAAAAAATAATCTTAAAAAATGATAAGAAAGCTAATAATTAATT
The DNA here is from genome assembly GCF_905146905.1 of Nyctereutes procyonoides. Lineage (NCBI taxonomy): Eukaryota > Metazoa > Chordata > Mammalia > Carnivora > Canidae > Nyctereutes > Nyctereutes procyonoides. The sequence continues at coordinate 23,117,540 of NW_026575121.1, forward strand.
TTAAGTCAGTTATTCATAGTGTTGATGTTTTATTTACAAGTACTTGAAATGTAATTGAAATATATGTAATAAAACTATAATATTTTAAATAAGAATCTATTTTTGATAATCGTATTTAAAAATACTGATATGAATGAAAGAAAGCATTGAAATAGCTCATATCTCCACTCAACTAACAAGCAATGCCCTATTAATAAATACCTGGACTTCTCTGAGCTGAACTAAAATGAAGTGATTGCCTAACATACCTATTAAAGCCAAATCAGTCAAATTCAAAAAAAGTATTTCAGAAAATTCATGATATACACTTTTCTCTCATATGCTTATAGGTAGAGCTCACCTATTTTTTCCTATACCTTCACCCATTATACTTTTTTTTATGTTTCCCACCACTGTATTTGTTTTATGGCTCAGTGGTTTGTGGTTTGTTTGTTTTTTTTTTTTTTTTCCAACTCAGTAAGTGTACTTTCATGGCAGAAATTTTAACCTTTTTCTATCCCCAATATCTTCATAGTATCCATTGTCTTTGGATCTAATGAAAATGCAGATATTCTTTTTTTTTTTTAAAAAAAAAGATTTTATTTATTTATTCATGAGACAGAGAGAGAGAGAGGGAGAGACACAGGCAGAGGGAGAAGCAGGCTCCATGCAGGGAGCCTGATGTGGGACTCGATCCCGAGACTCCAGGATCACGCCCTGGGCCAAAGGCAAGCGCTAAACTGCTAAGCCATCCAGGGATCCCCCAAATGCAGATATTCTTAAGAGAGACTGATTGCTCTTATTGCAACCCTCTAGAATGAAAAACAGTTACTATGCTCCATATGCCATCCAGTTGGCTGAGATGGTTGTGTTCTACATAGCCACTGGAATGTATCCAAACTAATACCTTACAGAGATGAAAGGAAACAAGGGTGAGAGAAGATGAGATGATAAGCAAATTGGACAGTTGGACAGAGACAGTTGAATTGGTATAACTATGAAAGGGAGGGGGTGTTTGAAATAATTTTGCATAATTTTGAAGTAATTACAGTAATCTAGAAAGAAATCACAATGCACTGGTGATGAGACAGAGATTGATTGATGAATTAAAAAATTGAGGAACAATGGGACACTACTGTTCAGCTAGATTTCAGCTCAGGTTGTGATCTCAGGGTTATGAGATCAAGCCCTGAGTTGTGCGCCACGCTGAGTATGGAGCCTGCTTAAGATTTTCTCTCTCCTCTTCCCTCAGCCCTCTCCCCCACTACTCATGTGTGCTCTCTCTCTCTTTCTCTTTCTAAGAAAAGAAAAAAGAAACTAAGGAACAAGAGATACAAAACCTCTGATGCTGTTGATGTCAATAAAACCTTTCTGTGCTGGGGAAAAACAAAACACTCTTGGGTAGAACAATATATAGAGAATGTCATTTAGTGATGTTTCCCTTCATCAAGACATCAGTTTTACTTCAGTTATTCAATTCAATTCAGTTCTACTGTGTGGAAGGAAAAAATGTCTTGCTGCATGGAAGCCAAAATGGGGAAGACAAAATAAAAGTATATTTATTTCTAATAAATTCATGGGTTAATGCATTTTAATCAATGAAAATGTTTCTAATTTGTTTTAGGATATCTTCTAATTGAATACTATTACACATGGAACACATGAGACATTAAGTCAAATTTTGAACTGTTTTGCCCTAAATTAATGGAAATAACACTAGCCATTGAGTTTCCCCCCATTAACTTAAGTTCTTTCTTATGTGTGAGTTGATACAAGTTTAAGTGGGGGTTTACATGCATCTTACTAAATCCCCATTTGGATTTAATATGGGCAGCTTAATACCTTTGTAAAATTAATGATTTATTTTCAATTCTAATAGCTGTCAATTTATGAATCAATATTTTTGAAAAGATACTTTTAGAATCACTTCCTTTAGAGTTGCCAAGATTATATTTATCTGTTTCTCATACAATACCAGTATTGGAATCTGACACACAGAAATAAATCACACTACAATACAAAAAAACCAAACATATTAAAGAGGAATTAGCTTTAAGAAGCTCTGACAGATGCAAAGAACTTCACACACATTGCTCTGTGATGTTTAACATATGTTGTCAATTAAAAATTATTTAAGAAATATTTAACAAGACGGATCTATCACATTTGAAGTTTGTGGAAATAGTTTTTGCATATTGTTTTATTCTACTTTTACATATTTAACTTAAAAAAGCAAAGTTTATTTTTTCAAGTCATGCCTTAATTATTTCTTTGGAAGATGTATTTTTTGATATTTGTTTTTCATAGGTGGTAAATACATTTCCATTACCATTTCATGACCGACTGTACATAAAATATTTCACATGATGAATTAAGAGGTGTTTATTTCCCATTAAAATTTATTAATACTCATAACTAACTTTATTTATAACCTAATTATTTCCTGAGAGTGGAGACTTCATGCTATTTGAAAAGTATTGTTGAAATACACACACACACACACACACACACACACACATAAATATCTATGATATATATTTACTTACTGCTAGAATAGATGTTGAATAAATACTGACAGAATGAATCAACACCAGTTTTGATATATAATCCTGGAGAAACATGTCAACTATAACCAACAGAGTTTATAAAAAAAAGTTGAAGACAGTTCATCCCATGCATAATCATTGTCAGATTTTGGCAAAATCATTTGCTAGGTGATAATTTAGTGATAGGTACAGCAGCATCTTCAGCAGTGCTTAGTGTGGTAGGATTGTGTGTTCTAGTATAATCCTATGTTGAAAATGGTCCTCATAACCATGGTAATTAATTAGATCTTCAATAATATTATTAGTGCAGTTCATTTTGGAGTCACATAGATTTAGTCATGAGCTAACATGTAAAAAGACAGACAAACACAGTAATTATGAGACCAAAGGAAACAGTTATAATCTCCACATGCCTCCAACATTTTCTTTTTTTTTTCTTTTTTTTTTTAGTTTTTATTTATTTTTTTTAATTTTATAAATTTATTTTTATTGGTGTTCAATTTACCAACATACAGAATAACACCCAGTGCTCATCCAGTCAAGTGTACCCCTCAGTGCCCGTCACCCATTCACCCCCACCCCCCGACCTCCTCCCCCTCCACCACCCCTAGTTCATTTCCCAGAGTTAGAAGTCTTTATGTTCTGTCTCCCTTTCTGATATTTCTCACACATTTCTTCTCCCTTCCCTTATATTCCCTTTCACTATTATTCATATTCCCCAAATGAATGAGAACATACACTGTTTGTCCTTCTCCGGTTACTGTGGCCAAGTTCAAAAAGGGTGTTGCCTGAGTTCTCCTCTGGGATTTTGATGGAATCTTGTCTCACATTTAGATCTTTCATCTATTTTGAGTTTATCTTTGTGTATGGTGCAAGAGAGTGGTCCAGTTTCATTCTTCTGCATGTGGATGTCCAATTTTCCCAGCACCATTTATTGAAGAGACTGTCTTTCTTCCAGTGGATCGTCTTTCCTCCTTTATCGTATATTAGTTGAGCATAAAGTTCAGGGTCCACTTCTGGGTTCTCTGTTCTGTTCCATTGATCTATATGTCTGTTTTTGTGCCAGTACCACACTGTCTTGATGAACACAGCTTTGTAGTACAACCTGAAATCTGGCATTGTGATGCCCCCAGATATGGTTTTCTTTTTTAAAATTCCCCTGGCTGTTTGGGGTCTTTTCTGATTCCACACAAATCTTAAAATAATTTGTTCTAAGTCTCTGAAGAAAGTCCATGGTATTTTGATAGGGATTGCATTATACGTGTAAATTGCCCTGGGTAACATTGACATTTTCACAATATTAATTCTGCCAATCCATGAGCATGGAATATTTTTCCATCTCTTTGTGTCTTCCTCAATTTCTTTCAGAAGTGTTCTATAGTTTTTAGGGTATATTTTGAGAACCATTTGAATGGTAAATGGTTCTCCAACCTTTTATTTTCAGGTTGTAGGTGTCCTTATGTCTAAAATGAGTCTCTTGTAGACAGCAAATAGATGGGTCCTGCTTTTTTATCCAGTCTGAAACCCTGCGCCTTTTGATGGGGTCATTAAGCCCATTCACGCCTCCAACATTTTCAATGAGTGTTTGTAAATAGGTGTTTGTAAACCCAGGTGGAATACTGAGTCATTAAACTGTTTGGTGCACATGGATTAGTGATGAATAGATTTATTTCCACATCCTTTTTTTTTTTTCATTTATCCAGTGGATGTGTTGGGTATCCTAGGTGTGCAAGAAATTCTCCTGAGTACTGTGGATAGACTGGAAACTGTCTCTTCTCATATGTCTATCTATCCATCCTTTGGCCGCCTTATCATTTCTGTCCTAAATTAAGTTATGCCTGGATATCTAACAACATGACATAACTAGTGAAGTTTCCCCAGGAAGAGTTTCAGTCCATTATGAAGCACTCAATTTCTCTGTTTGTAAAGGGCTAGTATTGACATTTTAATTTTACTATGAGAAAGTCACATAGAGTATTGATTAGTGTCAGTGAACAGATACTCAAAACAATACAGATCATTGGTGCTCAGTCTTGAAATCAACTACTTTTTAGAACTATTCGTATTGTAGATAAGAAAGCAAAGAGAAAACAAAAAGAAAGGGGTAAGGAGGAAGGGAGAGAGAGAGAAGGTAGGAAGAAGGAAGAAGGGAGGGAGCAGAGAAGGAAGGAAGGAAGGAAGGAAGGAAGGAAGGAAGGAAGGAAAGAGAAGCAGTAGTCATTTTGATATGTCTGTAGAACAATAAATTATTTTGACTCTTGTCACTTTTCCTATATTTTTAAAATACCACATTTGAAAACCTTGGTAAGTAGGTTTTATATTTATTGTAAATACCCTTTTTTCCCCAACAAGTTATAATTAATATGGTTTTGAGTTTCCAGGTAAAACTTTTCTTGGTTAATTACTAATATTTTAATTATTTTAACATAGTTTCTAATACAACATGTGCCCAGGCTCCCTCTGAATCTCCTTTATTCCTTAATTTGTGAATTGACAATTTTCAGGGGGACAATTTAACTCAAAAATGATAATTTAAAAATGTCAATAGATTTATGTATTCATAACTTCCTTTATGCATTGTTTCCGTATCTTTACCACATAATTCCACTTTGAAATATGAACACAGTATTGTTTTGGAAAATAAGATCCTATGCTTATTTAGAGATTATAAGCTTCCCTTCACCTTTTATTGAAATTGCTTGTTTTCTAATCAGATACAATCTTAAGTATCAAGTATATTCTTATTTTGATGAAATTGATGAAAATAAATCTGTGAACACTTTTTTGGTATTCTTCATCCTCCTTTATTTTTAGATTGTGATACAAATGTCTTTATGTTAAAACTAAAGTGAAGTTACCATGGAGGTACATGGAAGTCATCAAATAGCAAAAGACCAAGCATTAGTATGTAATCTCTCTTAGATATGAGAAAATAAATGTGATGATTGGTAACATCTATCATTTAGTGCGTGTGCGTGTGTGTGTGTGTGTGTGTGTGTGTGTCCATGTCCTGATACATGTGAAAAAACTTTGTCAGGTGTTTCCTCCACTAGTTTTATTTTGAGCTCAGTTCTCTATCCAAGTCCAGTAGTAAAAAATTCTTCAGGAACAAAACTGCAGTGCAATGCTTTGAACTTTCATTATTTTTATTGAAAAAAATCTGAATTTCATTTTTTTTCACTTGCCAGTCTAGATGTCTAACAAAAAGTGAGAGTTTATAGCAGCAGAGAAGTGGCTGAGTAGGCAATGACAACTGAGGTTAAAATAAATAGATTTCCCATACAAGATCTGGAGCTGTCAACACTGTCAGTCTATACTCATGATAAGCACACCACTTTAAACCTTTGGCAAGACTTTTTCAGCCTTCTCCAACTTTGTTTAATCTCACAGTGCTTCATATAGCTCAGTCTGTCTGCAGCAATGGGCAACAAGTACAATGACTGTTTCTGCTCTAAAAATGTGGAGATATTGCTTTCCTACTATCATAGAAATTCAAATAATCCTATATACCCCAAGGGACCTCATGGAGACTCCCTCAGAGTGTAATACTATCCCCTTTGATGTTAATAACAATAATGTTTAAAATATAGAAATAATTTGTGCAATGGATGCTCTTCAGCTGCCAGTACATGGATGAGTTTTTGTGTAACATTTTATTTGTTTTAATTATGCTCATGACCGTAAACTCAATTTTGAGGATACAGTCTTTTCAACTTACTCTCTCTAGTACTTAGAACCTAAGAATATAATACATATTTGTGTGAGTTTTCTCAGAAACAGACCTTGAGACAAGCATTCGAGTACAAGGATCTCTTTGGAATGTACACCAGTCACTGGCAAAGAGTGAGGAAGTAAGTCCATCTAAAGGAAGGCAACAAATAAAATGTAAGTTTGAAAGCCAGCTTTGGAAAGTCAGAACTATTTCTGCACGGAAACCATAGAAAATGTTTTTTAGAGTTACTGCATTTATAAAGGAAGCAACTAGGGGATTTGTAAATTGTCTCCAGTAAGATAATGGTTGAAGGCTGCTCTCTGCTCTGCAAATGCCCTTCAGAGAAACCTTTCAGTCAAAAAGATGCAGATTCTAGGTGTAGGGAGTCCTTAGTGAACACTGAAAATGTAAGGTTTGAGTATGGCTAGGGCTTTGGCTGTATTTGGTATTCTTGATCTTCACAGTCTTAAAACTCCCACTCAATCATCTTTAGTTTTTAAATCCATAAAGAATCCAGCGCAGTCACTACCAAGTCTACATTGCTGTACCAAGTCTCCATCATTTATTAGTGGGATGAAATAACTTGTTTGGAATGGGTTCAAAAGCAAATTGGAGGGAAGTAAAAACAAGGTAATCAGTGGTTCCACTCTTTCTTTTAGTGAAGAACAGCAAAGATTTAGAATAGTGACTTCAAGAAGTGGAATAAAGACCATTATATTTTATTTGAATGAGGAAAATTACCTCATATTGGTATGACAATGAGAATTATCTAATAGAATGAAAAAATAATGATGCCAAAGAAAGAGGGAAGAATTTAGTGAAGGAATCATTATAATACTGGTGGAAAGTTTTGCTTTTGTTAGTTTTGACCATTAGTACAGAATAACAGAAAAGAAGGCAGGATTTATAATCACATATACAGGTAAATGAGTGGTGGTAGGTGTATGTCGTAGTTCTCCAGAGAAGACTTTAATGTTTGAACGTAATGGTGAGTGACCTTATTAGTGTTGGATTCATCTTCTTAAGAATCTTAAGGCGTCCTGAACCTGGATGTTTGTTTCCTTCCCCACATTAGGGACATTTTCAGCCAGTGTTTCTTAAATTACCTTTTCTGCCCCTTTCGCTCTCTCTTCTTCTGGGACCCCAATAATGCAAATATTATTCTGCTTAATGTTGTCGTATAAAGGTCGCTTTAGCTACCTTCACTTCTTTTAATTCTTTTTCTTTTTGCTCTTCTGTTTGACTGAGTTCCATTGCCCTGTTTTTGAAATCACTGATCCTTTCTTCTGCTTCATTTGGACTGTTGTTGAATCCCTGTTCAATTACTGTATTCTTCAGCATTATGACATCTTTTTTGGTACTTTCTTGTTTTCTATTTCTTTGTTTAAATTCTCACTATGTTCATATTCTTTTTTTCAAGTTCAGTAATCATCTTTATGATCATTATTTTGAACTCTTCATCGTGTGAATTACTTATCTCTATTTCATTGATTTTTTTCCTGAGATTTTAACTTGTTCTTCATTTGGAACACTTTCCTCTGTTTCATCATTTTGTTTGAATCTCTGTGTTGTTTCTTGTACTAGGCAAAACAGCTACTTTTCCCAGTCTTGAAGTAGTAGCTGTGTGTAGGAGATAAAAATTATCTTTTTTCCTTGCCCTACTCTTGGTTGTCACTAGAACTTTTGTGATTGTCTAAGCAGCCTAATTTATTCTTGATAGTTCCAGTTGTTGAGGGTATGCTCAGACCTGTCAGTGTTCCAAAGGGAGGGATCTCAGTCAGCACCTAGTTTCAGACTGACTGAAGGCCAGATGCTTAGGCAACAGCTTTTAAAGTATGGGAATATATAGAGCCTGTGGTTCACAATTATAAACCTAGAGAGCCTCTCAACCAGGTGATCTGAGCAACAATCATAAAAATTGGGACTTTAGATGACTTGTATAAGCTACTTTCTGGGAGGTACCAGAGAGCTGTAGTGAGGCTGAGAGCACAAAGATGGTGCCCCTGGCCCACAGTTCCCTGAGAGTACCTCCATATCCATTATAGAGGTGTGGCAAACTTGAAGTCTAAAACTCCAGGACAAGTAAATAGGACTAGTTCACAGAAAGAAGGTGTGTGTTTCAGTCAGCTGTCTGTCCTTGGGGTGGTAGCCTGCCAAAAAATGCTCTCTCCAATTATTACAGTTCTGTGGCACCTGGGAATGCAGACCTCCCTGGCACCTGAGCCAGGTGATCCACAAGGATCCCCTGTGAACTGTGTGTACTTGCTGGCTTTAGTGAGGAAGCAAGGGAGCACAGAATCAGAACACACTCAGTAGTTTTCTCAGGGTTTTAAGAGGGCACAAGACCAGTACTACTGAGATGGAGAAAGAACACATAAATGGTACCTGCCATTGCCTCTGTCTCTGGAAAGTCTCAATAGGCCCCTGTCTCTCCAGCAGATGCTTTAAGCTTATAAAGTTAATCTTCACATGTAGTCTCAGAACTTTTCAAAGTGTTGCTTTGTGCTAATTCTTGGAATAAGTCAGTTTGCACATGAGCCATTAAAAAGCAGTATCTCAGTTCCCTGGGTTTCCTGGACATGAACCTCACACATTTTCAAATGCAGATATTTTAGGGGTTCATCTCCCTGTTACAGGTCCCAGGGGTTGGGGTGCTGATGTGGGGCACAAACCTCTCCTCATGGAGAAACTCTGGATTTGTGAGATTCCATCCAGTTGTAGTTTGCTGTGCCAAGGGTGGGGTTTTTCGTGAGACTGTATCTTTGCCTCTCTTACCCATTTCTGTGTAGCCCCTTTACCATTTGTTATAAAGGAGCTGTTCAACCAGCTTCCCAGTCTCTTTTTTTAGAGAGAATTTTTTTTATATGTACATTTAAATTTGATGTGTCTGTGGGTGGAGGGAGTTCAGTATCTCCAAACACCACCATCTTGCAGCACCTCCAAAAATGTTGTATTTTTTAATGTTAATACCATGCCTTAGTTCTTTAATAACACTTGATAACCGGTCCCATTCTAGTTTCTCTGATTGTTTAAAAGATTCTCCCTGCACTCTTGTTTTGTTCTAATCAGAATCTGAATGATATCCTTGCATTCCACTTGGTAATTATGTTAATTAAGTCACTTTTATTTAAAAGAATAAACTTTCTAGGCCTATTAAGTGGACAGAACTAAGAAATGCTACTTATTTGTTTATGTCTAAGTGAATTCTTCCTTACTATTACACAACTTTCACTGAACTATTTTTTAATACCTATATCTATTTTAACTTACATTATACATTTTTGTTCCTTAAAAATGTTGATGAAGTTGCTTATTTGCTTTATCTTAAAAAATACCTAATCCCATCCTATATATAAACTTTGTATTCATATATATGCTTGATCCTATATATAAATTATATATATAATGTACATTTTTAAATTATACATATTTATTACATTTTCAAAAAATGTAAGGGCATAGTCTATGTGTATGTGTGTGCACGTATTTCCTTCCTCCTTTTGTAAACAAAGAAACATATTCTCTTTTTTTATCAACAATATGTTCTAGATATATTTCCTTATGACTATTTGATAATATAATCATTTTTGCAAATATGTATACATATCACTGTATAGTTAAAGGAGTATATTCAACTAATTATATATGGATGAACATGTTGGTGTTTTCTGGTTTGGTATATTTTAAAAATTGATTTGCCTTGTCCATAATTGTATTTTGTCTGTATATTTAGGATAATAAATAAGATTATTGGTTTAAAGGTAAATGACTATAGAATTATGGTAAATATTGCCAAAATCCTCTCCAGTTTGTTGTACAATTTTGCTCTCCCACAAGCAAAGTATGTTGTTTATAGACTTGTTAACAGAGTCTTTTATCCAGTTTTTAAAATTTGTTGTCATTCTGGTGTATAAAAAGTGCCTTTTAAATTTTTAAAATTTATTTTAATGACTACTACATTTTGTTATCTGGAATTTATCTATTTCCATCCTTTGTCAGTTTTTCTGTTACATTGCTAATTTTATTCTTCACTTTTAGTTGACCCATTAGATTGTGATGTAAGTTGATACCAGTTTTTGGTTTGTTTTTCACTTAGTTTATTGCATTTTTCTTCAATTTTTTCCCTGTAGTGAAATTTATTAAGCTATTTTTCTAATTATATCTGGGTTTTGTGTAAGATTTTAAGAACTTTTCTTCAGTCTCCAACCACAAATGCACTTAAACATTATCACTATTACTTATTTTTGCAACTTTCTTCTTTCAATTGGAATTTTTAATTATTTAGAGTGTGCAGAATAGATCCAATTTTGTCATCTAAACAGTATATATGGATATCAAATTCTCTCAATACCAATTTTTAAAAGGCAATTTTTCACACTTACTTAATATGCCAACCTTGAGTATACTACCTTTCCATAGTTGTTCCATATTCTGGAGTTTCTTTTTTATATTGATCTTTCCACCTATTTCTATACCACAACATTGTTCTGATTATAAAGGTTTTATAAAATGTTTTAATAACTGACTGGTACTGCTAACTAATTCCATCAGGATTTTATTTTTCAAACTATCCAGACTATTCTTATTTTATGTTCCTACAAACTTTATATTTGGATTATCTAGATCTAAAGATAAAAAAGTCACTTTTATTAGCATCATGTTACATTTACTAAATTAGAAAAAAAACTAAGTATAGTTAGTGTGTTCTAGATTATCAAAAATGTAGCTCTTCTTTCCATTTGTCTTTTTTTTTGCAAATTTCAAGAGGGTTTATAATTTTTTTTCATGTCGATTTTGCACAAATTATAACAGATTTATCTCCAGATATTTTATTTTACTTTATGCTATATATGTTAGGTTTTATCTTATATATCTTGTTTCAGATGTTATTATATATATTTAGATAACATTTATATATTTATATATACATCTATATAATTTTATAATTTTTATTATGTATTATATATGTAACTAAATAGACAACTGTATTTGTTTTATATGTTACTTATTAATGAATTACTTGATCTTGTGATCAATTAGTTTTCAGTTGCCTCCTTCAGGATGTACAGATATACAGACATATCATATGAAAAGGGAGATAGATTTGCCACTATTTTTTTTCTAATTTTACACCTATAGTTTATTAGTCTAATTATTTTGACAAGTGCCACCAATACTTGCTGACAAATGAAAGTATTGGAATTCCAGATTTGTTCCTGATTTTATCAAGTTAAATATAGTGCTGAATTTTGGGGTGTCAATATCTTTCTGTTTATCATTTTCACTTCTGTCATCTATTATCTTTCTAATCATCATGATAAGGAAGTACATACCTAATTTCTAGATGCTTTATCACAAATCCTTGTTCTCACTGTAAATTTCCTTTTTGGTATCAAAGGAAATAATCCAGTTTTTTTTCTTTATTTCTATGTGTATGATGAATTTTACTCTTGTATTTTTGATATCTTATTTAAATTCAATTTGCCAACATGTAGTATAACACCCAGTGCTCATCTCATCAAGTGCTCTCTTTAGTGCCCATCACCCTGTGTATGATGAAATTTAGTAATAGTTTCTATCTATTGAAATTTCCTTGCAATCCTTTAATAAATTTCGTACAAAAGACATTCTTCTAGAATTGTACTCATCTTACTATACTCTTCAGTTCTCTTGATATTCTGTCCTAAGAATTCAGACTATTTTGTGCACTGCAAATAACCACCATTCAGAATATCGTAAGATACATAATAGGTACTCCTTAAATACTCATTGAATGGATGACTATCTGAAAGCATTTGTTTTGTCTTAGTTTCATGAGTAATACTTGTCAGCTTTTCAATGCCAGCTTTAGTTCAAAGGATGTTGATATTATTATTGAAAGCTCATTTAGCTTAAAATAACCTAATAATTTAAAATAAAACAAACCATTTAGTTTTAAAATTAATGAACTCAGGCAATTCATTTATTTGAATAATGGTTGAACTAATAAAATTTTTTTCAAAGCCTTTTCTTGACACCAATCTCTTCAAATTATTCTACCTATTTCCCACCTACTACTAATGCTCTAGTTTGGAACCCGGATATGATTTACTTTTTCCCTCTTTACATATCCAACACATCCTTCTGTTATTCTCTCTGTTCTCACTGATGCTTATGGATTTTAAACTTTGTTCTTCATAAGCTTGCTTATTATTTGTGTAAGAATAAATGGTGTATTTTTATCAAATGCCTTATCGGCATTTGGCAAGAAGCTTATATTTTTTTGTTTCTTTCGATACGTTAATGTTATTGATTTAATTTCAAATGTTTCAAATATTGAATGCATTTCATTTAAGTTTGGTGAAGTTCTGGATCAGGCTATAAAACCTGGCTTATGGTGAATTTCTTCATGTCTCAGTGAATTACACTTGTTAGCATTTTGTTCAGATTTACTATCAATGTTTATAAATAATATTGATCGCTCGTTTTTATTTCCATTTTTTATAGTATTTTGATATGTAAATTACATTTATGCTTTTATTTTCAAATTACTTTTATGGAATTATAATATATTTGATTTTAGATAATTTAGAAACTTCTAATAGTTAAACATTGATAAATATTGTTTTTGTTTGCTTTTTAAATTTAAATCCACTTAATTAACATATAGTATATTAGTAGTTTCAGAAGTATAGGTCAGTGACTCATCAGTTGTAAAACCCATCCAGTGCTCATTACATCACATGCCCATCACCCTATTATGCCCTCCCTTCATCCTCACCCCCTATAGCAACCCTCAGTTTGTTTCCTATGGTTAAGAGTCTCTTATGGTTTGTCTCCCTCTCTAATTATGTATTTTTTTGTATTTTTTCTATTTTTAAAGTTTTTTAAAAATTTTTATTTATTTATGATAGTCACACAGATAGATAGAGAGAGAGAGAGAGAGAGAGGCAGAGACATAGGCAGAGGGAGAAGCAGGCTCCATGCACCGGGAGCCCGATGTGGGATTCGATCCCGGGTCTCCAGGATCGCGCCCTGGGCCAAAGGCAGGCGCTAAACCGCTGCGCCACCCATGGATCCCTCTAATTATGTCTTGTTTCATTTTTCCCTCCCTTCCTCTATGCTCCTCTATTTTGTTCCTTAAATTCCACACATGAGTGAAATCATTTGAGAATTGTCTTTCTCTGAATGATTTATTTTGCTTAGCATAATATCCTCTAATTCCATCCACGTCATTGCAAATGGCAAGTTTTCATTTATCTGATGGCTGAGTAATATGTATACGTATATATGTGTATATACATATATATACATGCCACATATTATTTTTTGAATATATATATATATATATATATTTAGGTTTCACCATGTGTACACATACAATTATACTTCAAGGAAGGCAATAGAATGATAGACACTGTAGAAAGGTTTTGAATAGAAATTGACCAAGTACGTTGCTACTTTAGTTACAAAGGAAAAAATCTCAAGAGGTGGCTATTTGGTCTACAATATGAATGATTAAAGTTGCAATGGTTGAGAAACAGAAATTTACCCAAAGTAACTGGAGCTCTGAAAGAGGAAGAATATAGGAATCATATATTCAGGTCAGTCCATGGAGGACCTAAATGTGACAATAGAGTTTAGCAATCCATTTTTCCACCCTAAACCTAATACTAATCTCTTACCGTATCTGAAATCTCAACTGTAATTTAGAGCCCATTTACTTTGGTCTAATAAACATCAAAATTCCTTATTTAATATACTCAACATGAACATACCAGTTGGACACTTAGATGTATTATGTGGCATTCTGTTGTTTTCAGGTAAAAACTAAATAAAGCAGTTGCTACATTTTGAAATTCCCACAAGGAGATTATTATCTTGCTTTCCAGCTTCATCTTTGTATTTTAACCATGTCTTATTTGCTGGTGCTTCATTGCCATACCTCGACACACTTTGTACTTTCTTTGATCAAATTTGTTGATAAGCAAAGTCTATACCTTTATGAGTTTTTTTCCAAATGTTTAGTTTTTTAGAGGGCTTTAAAACATTGATGGTAATCTTTGACAAGGGTGTCAAGATAAACAAAAAGAAAAGGATACTCTGTTCAGCAAATAGTGTTGGGAAAACTGGATATCAACATGTGAACGAATGAAAGTAGACCGTTATCTTACACCACACACATAAATCAACATAGGATGGATTAAAATGGATTAAAGATTTAAACATAAGACCTAAAACTGTAAAACTCCTAAAGAAAAGCATAGAGGAAGAGGTTCTTGGCATTAGCCTCGGCAATGATTTATTTACTAAGAACCAAAAGCACAGGCCATAAAAGCAAAGATAGATAATAGGAACTATATTAAACCAACAGGCTTCTGTAGAGGAAAGGGAAAATCAACAGTATGAAAAGGAAACCTATAGAATGGGAGAAAATATTTGTAAACAATATATCTGATTAGGAGTTAATATCCAAAAGATATAATAAAACTTCTGTAACTCAATAGTAAAAAACTAAATGATCCAATTAGAAAAAGGATGAAGGACTTGAATAGGCATTTCTCCAGATATATAAATGCCCAGAAGTATATGAAAAGATGTCCAACATCAGTAATCATTTAGAAAATGTAAATCAAAACCATAGTGACATACTACTTCACATTTGTTAGGATGGCATGTTACAAAAAGAAGAAGGTGAAGAATTTGGATTCTTGTGCACTGTTGGTGGGAATGTAGAAGATGTATCTGCTATGGAAAAGTATGGAGGGTCCTCAGAAAATTAAAAGTCAAATGACCATATTACTGGGAAATCCTACTTTGGGGTATATATGAAATAGTTGAAATCAGGATCTTGAAGAGATATTTGCACTCTCATGTGTATAGCAGCATTATTCACAGTACCCCAAAACATGCAAACAATTAAATGTCCATCAGCAGATGAATGGATAAAGAAAATTTAGTATATACATACAATGGAATATTATTCAGCCTTAAAAAAGAAGGAAATTCTGTCATAATCAACAGCATGGATGAACCTAGGGGTCCTTATGCTACATGAATTAATTTGTCATAGAAGGACAGTACTGCATGATTTCACTTATGTGAGATAACTAAAAAAAATTGAAATCATAGAAATTGTCAGTAGAATGTTGGTTGCCAGGAGCTGGAAGGAATATGAAACAGGGAATTGTTCAATAATTATAATGTTTTAGTTGTACATGATGAATAAGTTCTAGAGATCTTCTATAGAAAAGTGTGCATATAATTAACATAAATATAATTTAGTATTGTACTCTTAAACATTTGTTAAGAGGAAAGTTCTGTAAGAATTCTTCCCATAAATAAAAAAGAAAAAACAAGAGGAGCCAGAGGAAATTTTTGAGGGTGACTGATATATTTATTACCTTGGTTGTGATGATTTCACCAGTATATGCATATCTTCAAACTCATACATTAAATATGTCTAGTTTTTATATATTATACCTCAAGAAGGCTGTTTAAAACAGAAATATATATTTTTATTATAAAAATATATATTATAAAAATATATATTAAAATATATATATATATTTTATTTTATAAATATAATATATATTTTTACCCAGATTGGCCAAATGGGTAAAAATAAGTAATTTATGGACATCTAGTATTAATTCTGTGGTAAACTTTAGTTCTGGTAACCTCCCAATACAAGGAACAGTGATTTTCCAAATGAAATTTTTGAGTACAAAACCATGTACTGAAGATTCAACTCTCTGTCTATATTCTGTATCTATCGTATCTATCATCTATCTATCATCTATCTATCTATCTATCTATCCTCTATCTATCTTTCTACCTATCTATCTACCTGTCTCTTTTTATCTACTCATGTAAATAAAAGGATCTCTGCATTTTGACAAATTTACCACCAGGTTTGGGGAACTAAACATGCTTCAGAAAGATCGAACCATGTTGCAGTGTACAGCTTCATCCCTCTTTCTCACTCTGTGTCTTTTGCAGACCATAGTCTGTTCATTTATTTATTTCTTTTTTTAAAGATTTCTTTTTTTAAAGATTTTATTTATTTATTCATGAGAGACACAGAGAGAGAGAGAGCGGCAGAGAAACAGGCAGAGAGAAGCAGGCTCCATGCAGGGAGCCCGAGGCGGGACTCAATCTCCAGGATCATTTCCTGGGCTGAAGGCAGCGCTAAACCACTGAGCCACCTGGGCTGCCCCAGTCTGTTCATTTACAAGATATATTATTTACTTGACATGCCATCCCTGCTGACAGGTTTAAGCTCTTTCTTCTACCTATTTTTTTTCCCTTCATGTATCATAGTGACAAACTCCTGATCAGTCATCAGAAATGAGTTCAAATGTAGCATTCAGAGGGAATCTTTCCCATGTTAGACCTACATATTGTCTCTCCTTCCTTTGCCTACCTATTGTTTACAAAAATATTGTACCTCTTTATCCTTTTACCTCTCTTTTTTGTTTGTGAGCCCATTAAGGACTGAAATACAATAACTTCATCTTTATTTTCCTTGTTATAAATGACAACAGAAATATGTATACATACACGTACATACACAAATGAGGTAAATTATACTTCAGAATGAAGGTAAGAACTGTACATTACATTTTCTGTATATAGCATATTACTCTGCCCATAATGCCTTTTCCTCTGTAATTTTCCTGTTCCTATAGTTCTCAGACATGAGTGTATATTTGAATCATCTGCAAACCTTTTAAAAAGATATTTAAAATAGATATTTCTGGCCTTTACTATGAAGAGTTAAATTGTGAGTTTGAACCAGGCACCCTATATTATTGTGAAGCAGGCAGTCCACAGATAACATTTTGAGAATCACGTATAGGCTACACTAAACATTTTAATGTATGTGGGACTCCATTGAAGCATAAAATAAAATAGGCCATGTATGTTAAGCCAAAATAGTGTCAGATTAATTTAGACTACATTTTTAATGAAGCTTTTGTGGAAATGCTCTTGCGCCACTAGGTGTCATTGTTAATGTCTCATTCATTTTGTGATAAATTGTATGTGAAATTTTCCTTCTCTTTGTATCTAGACTTCACATTCATGAACGGGGAGAATTAATTCTATAATTCTGGACAAAACAGAACAGAATATTTTCACATGCATAAATACTTTCTTGTATTCTTTTATTTTTCCAATAAACCTCAAATTCCTTTGTTCCTGGTTATGTCAATAAAAGGCGAGTGAGCTTTGATACCTCTGAAACCAAATATGCCAAGGTAGGGAACTGTGTGTGACTAGAGCTGATGCCTTCTACTCTGTGACATATCAAGTAAAAACCTTTCTGCCTGTCTATCGATCTACACATTTAGACAGCTTTGACAAGCATGCTATTTTAGCAAGAAACAATACAAAGAGCAGAAAAAAACAATCTTCATTGTATTTAAGCCTCAGGCTTCTCTGGGCTTCAAGCCTGAGGGAATTGCATTCTTTTTCATAGGATGCAATTGTTGTCTGAGCTGAAATTTCCAATAGACTGAGAATTATTTTCAATTACATTGAGTTAGACATGACCTCAAGGTAGAATTTTATATTAAGTGGATAACTGATGGTTGTTATTACAGGAAAAAGACACACAAGCAGTAGGAATAGCAAATAAAATGAGTTGAATAAAGAACTGAACTGTTATTGAATGTTCAGAGTAAGAGGGTATTCATAGGCCCACTGTCCTTTGGAGCACTTTGGTCCCCTTTGCAGTAAGCAATATTGAACTTTCAAAAGGTTCTGTGGGTTTCATTTGAAAAAAAAAAAAAATGTGTGTTTAGGGATTTATATATAAGTGACTTGATTCTCAGTTTTGATTGGCATTCTTTTCCATTTTTGTTATAGCACTACTTTCAAAACTTTTAAAGCATGAATTATTTAAAGACTGCTTTCAAAACTGATTGCTAAACTAAAAGTTTATATACTCTGCCGAATAATAAAGCTATTCTTTTCCTGAAGTTTTTATTCATTCTTGAATTCATTTATTTTTCAAACATGTATTATTCCATAGACAGTTTTATTATATCAGAAATATGTGAGATATTATAATTATTCAGTTTTTACTACTAATATGTCACATATAATATTAATTTCTCTATAAATTCTTTGAAGAATCACTACAATGTCTCATGTCAAAAGAAAGAAATTTTAGAAAAATATTTTAATCAATAATAAAATGTCTAACTAGGTAAAAGATAGTGAGTCTTTCTTATGCAGAGGTACAAGTTTAATTAAATCAAATGTTTAGAAAATTGAATTTTGATAATTAAGATTTAATTGGTGAATAACTGTTCTCTATATCTATTACCCTTTCCTGTTATTCAAGGAAATGTCTTACTATTTATATCAAACAATACTGCTTTCAAAAAAGCTAATAATTCCAACTTTTGTTCAGTTATCAATCCATTAAAAGTAGTATAATTGTTTTCTAAATGAATAGAGTTGCTATACAGATAAATATTCAGAAATATTTTTGCTATGAAGTTTTAACATAACACGTTTTTTTTCCATTTTATGTGTAGAATCTAAATTAATATCTATTTTCTGAAAAAATCCTTTTGAATTTATTCAATTAAGCTTATACTTCAAGAGATATATGGATAGTGCATTTTAACACGTATTGTTTGTTCATACTTTTTTAAGGATATAATTCAGCAATTTACTTCATTTAGGTATGCTATCATTATTAAATTTGTAGAGCAGAATAATACATTTCATCATCATGAATTAATCATTCTTAAAAGTTCATATCTATCACATTTTTTTAAGTTAGGCTAATTTAAAAATTTCTAAATTGATTTTTCCCAAGCATGATTGAAAAAAAATTCTGTATATTAAATAAGAAGTACTATGTTACATTTTTATGTTTTCTCATGATTCAC
Organism: Nyctereutes procyonoides; assembly: GCF_905146905.1. Taxonomy (NCBI): domain Eukaryota; kingdom Metazoa; phylum Chordata; class Mammalia; order Carnivora; family Canidae; genus Nyctereutes; species Nyctereutes procyonoides. The sequence goes on from NW_026575121.1 coordinate 23,136,664, forward strand.
TACTTCCATTGCTTATACAGGGTTGGACAACTGAAAGGAATAACAAGGAATCACAGGTTTATGCTCATATAAAGCTTTAATAAATGTAAATGATAAGGTGCAAGAGGAGAAAGTATAAACAGTCATGAAGATTTCTGAATATTTGTAGACAGAGGAGCCAGTATCTTTTTTTTTTAAGATTTATTTATTTATTTCAGAGAGAAAGAGAGAGAGCAAGCAGGGGGAGGGGCAAAGGGAGAGGAAGAGAGAGAATGTTGGAGCAGACTCTTCTCTGAGCATGAAGTCTGAGGCAGTGCTTTATCCCAGGTTCCTGGGATCATGACCTGAGCAGAAATCAAGAGCTGGCTGTTTAACAGACCGAGCAACCCGGGTGCCCAGCCAGTATCTTCTTAGTCACATGGTATACACTCTATCTTTGGTTTATGAATCATCAAGATATCTGCAACATATCTCCATTTCAGGGAGCTCAGGCATGAGTTTACTAAGGCATATTTTATACGTCATTGGTCAAGATGCTATAAAGCCCAGCTCTGTAAGTGGTTTGTAGTGTGAAAGCCATTCATCGAAACTCCAGGGGAGTTTCAAACTTTTAATAATGCATTACAAATCACGAGTTAGAATGCCTGCCTCATCCTTATTTTGGCCAGGGGTCAGTACCAGCCCTCCAGGTATACCCAGAGATTAGCATAGAGCTATATTAGTCCCAGTTGTAAAATAATTCTATTCTTACATGGTGCTTAAACAGTGCAAGCCATTTAAGACCTCTGTGGCTCAATGTACTCAGTATTTATATTTTAATATCTTAATAATAAGATATTAATAATATTAAGATATTAATGATAAATAAGTCAAGTTTGCCAACCTATAGTTAAGAGAGTAAGTTTCTTTTGGCAGCTAGCAATTTCTGCTTATGTTTTTTCACATTGTCAGCAACCCTAAATGACCTTCTCTTTCAGTTAGATAAAATCAGAAGTGTCCTTCCTTGCCCTCTAAGCTGAGCTTTTTGAAATCTATCTATGCAGAGTCAGAAAAAGTATAAAAAAACTTATTTAAAGACAACCATTTCAGCTTTATTACTATCCATTTTCTTGTGTTGTAGACACAAATAGACTCTTTCCTTTTTCTCCTTCCATCTCATATGCCATATCCATTTCTTATCTTTAAATGCCTAGAGGCTGAGTAATGTAGGTGTTGCATATATTTTTAAATAATATGAAATGGAGACTTGGGCAAAAAATAAGTTGATCTTCTCAAATATGTTGCTTTCTTTTTTATCTTTCTTGAGCATACAAAGTATCTTGCTTTTACTGTAGCCAGTAATTACAATATATATATTTTTTGTGTATAAACTAAATATTTTTCCTCAACTCTCCAAATATGTAAATTAGATTACAGCTTAGCACTTTCTATCATTTAAGCTTAAGTCACTATTGACTTTAGATTAAGCTGCCAAAAACTTTTTAAAAAACAAAGAAAAACTTGTGATACAGAATATATGTAAAAGTAGTAGGATAGAGAATCTATTTATGAGTTCTTGTGATAATTCTGTTTGATTGAAATATCCTAAAATAAACATTAAAACATTTGTAAATGAAAATATATATTGTCATAATAATTGGTTGGCTTTGATTTATATTCATGAAGAGTGAATCAAGATAAATTAGATAAGAACAAAGTGATTATAACAAAAATAGTTGATAAAAAGATTTGATTACAAAGATTTTGTATATTAAAGGAATACAAATACATTCACAGTCTTTTACCCTGTTTTGTTCAATCTTATCTTAAAATTCCATTGTCTTTCTTTGTTTAATCATAGTTCTGTCATCCAGAAAGTATGAGTGGCAACGCAATAGCATATATACACACATAGTCTGATGTATTTGTGTATTTGTAGATTAAAAAAATACAGCATTTTTGTTTCTGTCAAAACTTCTTTGTTAACCATAATGATAATGAAATGATAATTAAATATGTTTTTTTAAAGTATCACCAAAGAATATCAAGGAAATTAATGCAGCTAAAATATAAACAGTTAAAATGTATAAACTTAGTGACTGCAAAATAGAGAATTTTTAATAAGTACTAAGATCATGGTCATTATTACTCTCATAATAATAAATGCTAGTGTGTTGACTTTTTAAGGAAGACAGTTATATTTATTATAATGTTAGGTGCAAAAAAAATTCACACTAATGTATATAAACTGAAACACTCTGTGTCTTGAGGAAAATAAAATGGGAAGTTAGGATATGGTTCCCTAATCCAGTAGAGGAAAGATATAATTCCCAAGGCCCAAAGTTGGCTTTCAGGAACTAAGTATTGCTAGAGTAACCTGAAGTATGTTGGTTAAAAGAAAAGTAGAATAAGATGAAATGGGAAGCCACAGGCCAAATTATCTAAAATCTTCCAGGCTATAATAAGGACTTGGAATGTTTTCCAAGCATGCATAAAGAGAGCTTGTGTTAAGAGAATAACAAGTTCTAGATTATATGTATTTAGGAGACACTTTTGAACTGCTGGCCAGAGAATGGTTAATTGAAGAGTAAGCATAGATTTAAGGAAAACAGAAAGGAGATTAGCACAATAGTCCAAACAAGATATAATGTGACTTAATGTTTGTTCTTTGCATTGAAGTTGCACATAAGTTAATGCATTTAATATGTATTTATGATATAGAAATGAATGAAGTTCCCCAATTTGCAGTAGAAAATGTGAAGAAGAAGATAATGAAGGAAACACAGGAGAATGTAAAGGAGTAAACCTATAGAGTTGTAGTTGAAGAGGAAAACATTCTACATACTCCGCATAATTATATTTATCCATTATAAGAGTTAAAACCATAACAAACAATTTTAATTTACTGGAGATCACTATAACATACATGGGGATCCCTTTAAAATATAAGTTTTCGGAATAACCCTTTTGAAGTTTACCACCTTTCAACCCTACAGTCTGCTTCCCTCTCCTGCTGATTTTCAGGGTGTTTCATCTTCATTACCTGAATGGTAAAAAACTCATCCTCTTCTGATCACAAAACAATTTTTGGAGTAGGTCTTAGATTGGCCCTAATTTGATATATTAAAAAATCAGTGTATTGTCCCCAGGATCTGGTTTATTAATTCTGGTCCCATTCCTTTTTACTACAGGTTATAAGAATTACAAAGTCTTGTAACTAAATTTTGAGGGCTTTTATTTTCTCTTGCTTTACAAGAGAGTCAAGGAAATTGAGTGAATATAGCATGAGTGGGAGTTTGTTAACAACATGGGGATATATGCAAGGATTGAATAAATAGAGGACTGAAAAGGTCCATTATATTATCAATGTAAAAGTCAATAGTGACCTTAAGAAGAACAGATTAATGGAGAGATCAGAGAGAAAAAGTTAATAGAATGTGTGATGAAAAGGTAGGCATGGCACATATAAGCAAACTTTTTGGATTCTGTCTAGAAAGAGGCTCTAAGAAATAATGCACTGGATAATTTTGATGAGGAAACAAAAGAGAGTATTATTTAGAAGTATTTTAAGGTGCTGTGTTATAAACAAGCCAACAATTAAATGATTTAATCAGATAAGTCAGGTATACCAGAGGCTCTTAATTCTTTCCAGGCAGGAATTCTTTTCTGGATGTCTTTTGTCAAGATTAAGGCCTAGTTGAGAGTAGGCACACAGATATTTTTTAATAACTGAATGAATACATTAATTACAGAGTGTACCTAAGCCAAATTTCTTACCTTGAAATATGGCCTTGTCTTATTAACTTTAGAAAATGGTCACCTCCATTTATTAAAATTCATATCAGAAAATCAGTATCTTATCACCTATTTACTTTGCTGATCTTAGCAATGTTTTAACCACTCATGCATTATACATTTTATTTTTCTGTGTAATTGGAAGATAACTTGGATGTTTTTAGTATTATTTAAGGAGATATTGGATTCATTTAGATAACAATTGTATTTTCCTAAAACACATACTCTCAGGAATTCTCAAATATCAAAATCCAAATGCTAAAATGCTGGGTGACAGCTTAGATTGCTGGAGTCTCCTCTCACATTGAGAGAACCTATTATTGCTATTACTTAATTCTTTTCAATGGTAAGTGAATTGTATCTGGGCCTTAGTACTTCTGATAAAGAAAAATACAGAGCAAGCAAAATTTAAGCTTCTGGAAAAGGAATTGAGTCATAATGAGAATTGAAGATAAAATTTTTCAAAGAATTTTAGCTAAGAAGAGTTGCCCTTTTACAGATTAATAAATAATGGAATGAGTGCAAAAGCATTAAAATTATAACAAAATAATCTTGAGCTCTAGTTTCAGTTTATTAAATATAAGATGAATTACATGATTGTAAACTATTTTTACAAAAAAAAACAGAAGGAAAAAAGATGCAATTAAATTAATAGGAACATCAGCATATTGATTTATCTCTGGAACACAATTGTCTTTAGATATTTTTAATTCCAGTATAATTAACATACAGGGTTACATTAGTTTCAGGTGTACAATATAGTGATTCAGCAATTCTATGCATTATTCAGTGCTCATCATGATAAATGTACTCTTAATACCTTTCGCTTTTTTCACCCATCCCTCCACCCACCTCTCCTCTGACAACACTAGTTTATTCTCTATATTTGTCTGTTTTTTGTTTCCATTTTTTGTTGCTCGTTTGTTTTGTTTATTAAGTTGCACATACGAGTGAAATCATGTGGTATTGATTTTTCTCTGACTTATTTCACATAGCATTACCCTATAGATCTATCCATTTTATTGCAATGGTGAGATTTAATTCTTTTTGATGGCTGAGTTCATTATATATCTATACCACATGTTCTTTATCCATTCATCAGTCAGTGGACACTAGGGTTGCTTCCATATTTTGGCTATATGAGTAATGCTGCAATAAACATAAGGGTGCATATATATTTTCCAATTAGTGTTTTCATATTCTTTGTGTGGATAACACAGTAGTAGAATTACTGGATCATATGATAATTCTATTTTTAATTTTTTGAGGAACTCCCATACTATTTTCCACAGTGACTGCACCACTTTGCATTTCCAACAACACTTCACAAGGGTTCCTTTTTCTCCACATTCTCGCTAGCACTTTTTCCTTGTGCTTTTGATTTTATCCATTCTGACAGGTGTGAGGTGATCTCATTGTGGTTTTGATTTGCATTTACTTGATGATGAAGGATGTTGAGCATCTTTTCAGGTGTCTATTCGCTGTCTGGATATATTCTTTGGAGAAATATCTGTGTCTTCTGCTCATTTTTTAATTCAATTATTTGTTTATTGGTGTTGTATAGGTTCATTATATATTTTGGGTACTAACCCTTTATTGGATACGGCATTTGCAAATAACTTCTCCCATTCAGTAAATTATCTTTTAGTGTGTTGATTATTTTTTTTGTTAAGCAAAAGCTTTTTATTTTTATTTAGTCCCAAAACTTTACATTTGCTTTCATTTCCCTTGCCTTGGGAGACATATCTAGAAAATGTTGTTATAACTGATGTCAGAGAAATTACTGTCTGTGCTCTCTTCTAGGATTTTTATGGTTTCATGTGTCATATTTAGGTATTTAATTCATTTTGAGTTTATTTTTCTGCATGGTGTAAGAAAGTGGTCCAGTTTCATTCAATTACATGTAGCTATTCAGTTTTCCCAACACCATTTGTTGAAGAGACTGTGTTTTTACCTTTGTATATTCTTGCCTCCTTTGTCAAAGATTGATTGAGCATGTAATCATGGCTTTATTTCTAGGTTCTCTATTCTGTTATGTTGATCTGTGTGTCTATTTTTGTGTCAGTACTGTACTGCTTTGATTACCACAGCTTTGTAGTATATCTTGAAATCTGGGATTGTGATACCTACAGTTTTATACTTTTTCCAGGTTACTGTGACTATTTGCAATCTTTTATGGTTCCATACAAATTTTAGAATTATTTGTTCTAATTCTTTTTTTATTATTATTATTTATGATAGTCATACACAGAGAGACAGAGAGAGGCAGAGACATAGGCAGAGGGAGAAGCAGGCTCCATGCACCGGGAGCCCGACGTGGGATTCGATTCCGGGTCTCCCGGATCGCGCCCTGCGCCAAAGGCAGGCGCTAAACCGCTGCGCCACCCAGGGATCCCCTATTTGTTCTAATTCTGTGAAAAATGTTGCAGGTATTTTGATTAGGGATTGCTTTAAATCTGTAGATTGCTTTGGGTAGTATGGACATCCTAATAATATTTGTTATCCCAGCCTATATGTGTGGAAATCTTTCCATTTGTTTGGGTCATATTCAATTTCTTTCATCAGTGTTTTATCGTTTGCAGAGTATAGGTCTTTCACTTCTTTTGTTTATTCCTAAGTATCTTATTACTTTTGGTGCAGTTGTAAATGAGATTGTTAATTTCTCTTTCTGCTACCTCATAACCTGTGTTTAGAATTGCAAAAATTTTTTGTATGTTGATTATGTATCCTATCACTTTACTGAATCCATTTTTCACTTCTAGAATTTTTTTTTTTTGATGGGCTCTTTAGTATTTCAATACATAGTATTCTGTCTCTGCAAATAATGAAAGTTGTACTCTCTTTTATCAATTTAGATGTTTTTATTTCTTTTTCTTGTCTGAATGCTATGGCTCGGACTTCCAGCACTTTATTAAATAAAAGTGTGTGAGTGAGAATCCTTGTGTTGTTTCTGAAAAGATCTCAGTTCTTCACCATTGAGTTATGATGTTAGTTGTGAGTTTTTCATATATGACTTTTATCATGTTGACGTATGTTCCCTTGAAATCTACTTTGTTTAAGGTTTTTATCATAAATGTTGTGCTTTGTCAAATGCTTCTTCTTAATCTATCAAAATGACCATATGGCTTTTATCTTTTCTCTTTTTGATATGAAGTATCATGTTGATTGATTTGTGAATATTGAAACACCCTATATCCTACTTGATCATGCTGAACGATTTTTTTAATGTGTTGGTGGATTCAATTTGCTCATGTTTTATTGAGGATATTTGCATCTAAGTTTATCAGAGATATCAACCTGTAGTTCTCTTTGTAGTGTCTTTATCCAGTTTCAGTATCAGGGTAATACTGGCTTCATAGAATGAGGAAGTTGGAAGTTTTCTTTTCTCTTCTATTTTTTTTTGAATATTTTAAGAAAAATAGGTATTGATTCTTTTTTAAATATTGGTAGAATTCACCTATGAAACTGATCATGGCCTTTTGTTTATTAGGAATTTTTTTTTATTATTACTGATTCAATTTCATTGCTGGTAATTGTTCTGTTCAAATTTTCTATTTCTTTCTGATTTAGTTTTGGGAGGTTTTGTTTCTAGGAATTTACATATTTCTTCCAGGTTGTCCAGTTTCTTTGCATATAATTTTTCATAAGTTATCTTACAATTGTTTGTATTTCTGTAGTGTCCTTTTAATTTCACCTCTTTCCTGCTTCTCCCTCTGCCTGTGTCTCTGCCTCTCTCTCTCTCTGTGTGTGACTATCATAAATAAATAAATTTAAAAAAAAAAAAAAAGGGATCCGTGGGTGGCGCAGCGGTTTGGCGCCTGCCTTTGGCTCAGGGCGCGATCCTGGAGACCCGGGATCGAATCCCATATCGGGCTCCCGGTGCATGGAGCCTGCTTCTCCCTCTGCCTGTGTCTCTGCCTCTCTCTCTCTCTCTCTGTGTGACTATCATAAATAAATTTAAAAAAATTTTAATTTCACCTCTTTCATTTCTGATTTTTCTGATTTTGTTTATTTGAGTTAATTCTCTTTTCTCTCATTCTTTTGTTGTTCTTATTGCTGTTTTTGTTGTTTTGAGTCAGCTAAAACCTGTCATTTTTGTTGATCTTTACAAAGAAACAGCTCCTGGTTTCATTGATCTTTTCTAGTTTTTTTTTTTTTTTTTTTAAGTTTCTGTTTTGCTTACTTCTCTAATCTTTATTATTTCCTTCCTTTTCCTGGTGTGGGGTTTTTGTTTGTTCTTTTTCTAGCTCCTCTAGATGTAAGGTTAGATTGTTTGAGATTTTTCTTGGTTCTTCTGGTAAGTCTATATTGCTATAAACTTCCCTCTTAGAACAGCTTTTCCTGCATCCAAATTGTGGAACAGTAATTTTTAGATAATTAGTTTGTAGAGAAAATACCAGTGTTGGCATAGAAAATAACAAATGAGAAATAAAAAGGAGACCATGTGCAATTGTTTTACTTAAATATTGTCTGTGAATGTCAAGGATTGGAGAAATAGAACTAACATTTTAATCCATAATTAGTAATGGATTTTTTCCAAACTTGATTTCTTAGCGAGTGTCTGGCTTCTTGTTAAATATGTCCAGACCCGTTTGGGTGAGTGACTGTCTTCTCCACTGTCCTTCTTCCTTGGGTTTTCTCCATTTTCTGGAACTGATTCTTCAGGTTTTCTCTTTATTTTGAGAGTTTCCTTGGCTCCTTCCAATTCGATTTTTTAATGAATCCAGAATCATTATTAGTAATTGCCAGAAAGCTGCATATATAAAATTCTCCTAGCTTTTTCAGAACTTCTCATTTTGCAGCCCAGATATTCTGAATAATTTGTATATTCATTGTTTGCAAACCAGTTCCTTTGTACATTTTACTCTTTCCATCTAGATTGTTATCTTTCTTTTCCCTTTTTTGCTACCTCAACTTTTCACTTAAGTATTTATTCTTCCTTAAAAGAAGCTGTTTCTGATACCCTAGGCAAAATGATGTTTTCACTTTTAAAGTATTTGCTGTTTTTGTCTCTGTGTTCCCATCAAATGGATAAGTATAAATAAATACTGTCAGCATTAATGTTATAAATTCAAAGTAGCCAAGCATGTCTGGCATAGTATGCACTCAGTAAATGATATCATCATCATTATTATTAAACATATATGCACGTTTAAAAACCAGTGCCTCACATTTAAAAGATTTTTTGCTCTGTATAAGCATTCTCCTACAAAAACTCAATGGCACCTATATATTTTTCCTGCTTTCTCTAATTATTTTTATTCTATCTCCTTCCTACTGCCAATCACCATATAAAAGATATTTCAGCAGTATATGCAAAGACTTTCTAATCCATTTAACATCTCCAGAAGTATATTATAGATTGACACATTTGAGGCAATAGAATATGAAAAATTCTGGGCCATGACTTTACAGTAGTCTCCAGTGGTTTCCATGTTGTGGAATGACTGTGAGGTTTAAATTAGTGGAAGACTTTACCCAAGGGGTAAAACCCTTATCAACAATTCAGGGACTCTAATGTGATTGTCAGGAGAAGATAATGAGCAATGGAAAAACACCCCTGGCAAAATAAATTAAAACCTCCACAGACTGATCCTAGCTTGTGATTTTGCCTAAGGCCAATTTTGTTTTAACACTACTCTAGGTATATTAGGAAATAGGTCTCTGTTTTATCCCTTGCTATGGGAGCCATTGGTAATGCTAAGGCAAATATTAAGTAACAGTTCAGTTAACCTATGAATGTTTTCCTGGGGTTATTTCTATTATTTTTCTAAGTGGGGTAAGACAGTAAGGTGAAAAGACAAACCTGAAAGCAGAACAACTTCTATTTTTGTTTTCATTTTGACTTCTATTTTATCTCTAGGTTTTTGTCACTGGGAATTTAAGTTAATCTTCAATTCTGAAATGTAAATTAAGAAGGTTATATTAGATGTTCTCTCAGTTCACATCTCCCTTCCCCAATTTTGTTTGACATTCTATATTCACTTACAATTTTAAAAGAAAGTTATGTCATTAAATAACAAAGTTCATGACAAACGTCAGAGATCCTTAGAGGAAACGTTATATTGAAATGTGTACATTTAATAGCATATGTGCTTTTTACAAATATGTAAATTCAAATTTTTCAAATGTTCTTCTCAATCAGAAACATCTCATTTCTGCCTTTTCTCAATCTTAAACCTAAATCAGAACTGTAATCTTGTATCCTCTAACCCTGTAAGGTAAAATACTGTTAAAGTTAATTTGGTTACATCATCACATAGAATGTTACAATTATACTGATCTAGTCATCCTTTGTAAGTGGGTTTAGAAATATTCCATTTCTGGGCATTTAGAAGATCTAATGAAAATAGGAACAGAACACATAATGGTCAGAACAGAACACATAATGTTACATATGATCTCAGTGTATAAGGTGGAAAGTCTTTGAAGGATCCATGCCCATGATACTGGGAGGACAGGATGTTTTGAATAAAATGTATCCTTTATTATTCCTACACATCCCTTGGTAGACTCAACCTCAAAAGTCTGTTGTTAATGGACTTCTTTCACTTTGCTTATTCATTTCTAACTTTAAATGAAACAAAATTAAACACCAATTTGCTAGGGAAATAGCGGTTAATAATTATCCTACTCTATATGTAGGATAAATGAATGCTATTTGAAAACTAATTGAAAGTTGACTCAATTATATGTCAGCAAGAAATCATAAAGTTAGTGATTTACAATAATGAAGTTATTTATGAAGTACATATATCTTTAAGATATTTACGGGCCTGTTTCCTCTCGCTCTACTTCTTCAAGCTGAAGCAGCCAACATAAAATTTATCAGATAATTAAACCTCTTTTTTTCTTTCTATAAATGTTATTACACCTACAACACAAATCGCAAAGTATAAATATACAAAAAATTTTATTATTTTCTTTTATAAACCTGTTCATCATCATAGATTATAACTTGAAATCATTGTAAAGTCTTATATAAAATATTTTAAAAGCTTTAAATTAACATAAATCTAATAACTTTTATATTTGCAATAAAACTGGCATGATTTAATGCATAGAGGAAGGTACTGTATTAAGTGGTATTTCATGTTGCTTTGAAAGAGTTCAATCTCCAAACTTTTCATGAAACATTACATAATTGATAGATACTTTAATGTATTAAAATTTCTCAGTAACTTTTAATAGAATACAGACTTTTAGCATGTGTTTGAAAACATATACTAAATATGTATACCACAATAAAATTTGGATGCAAAAGTAAAAAATATTCTTTCAATACTACCTAAAAGGCATGAAACTTATTTTCATGATATGCAGATTTATGGTTCAAAATTAGGAAGAATTTGCATATTCCACTTTTGAGATTGCATGAGATTATAACTATAAGCATTACAAACAAGTGTTTGGAACATCGATTTTATAGCACTGTAATATTTTCTTTCCATTTAAAATGTAAAACAAAGCCACAAAATATTAAGAGTAAAAATCTGACAAGCCACAGGTTTACATTTTAAAAAAGAACTACTTGAGACACTTTAGTGTTTTAGTTTTCCTGATTACACATTCCACACAGAATATATAGTATGAAATATTTAAATGAAAGGATTACTTTCATACATATATCATAAATACACTACATTTCAAATGTATTGCATGGAGCCCAATGCAGGACCTGAACTCAACAACACTGAGGTCAAGAGTTGAATGCTCAACTGACTGAGCCACCTAGTTGCCCCTCAAGTGTATTAATATTATTTTTGTAAATAATTATTAATTAATTTATGTTATTAATAAATAATGAATAATTCATAAGCAATTTGTTATAGTTATAACACCCAAAATTTGGGGAACACATAGCAACTATATTAATATGCTAATCAATTGATATTTAAATCTTTGAATAATGCAACATTTCTCATATTTATAGACATGTTGGGGAAAATAATTTTCCAGTCGGTAAAGTGTCATATATATTAGGGCTAATGAGGACTTCTGGTTATTCTTGGCACAGTGAGCTGAATTCGAAGGAATGGCTCTCTTATTAAAAGACATAAAATGCTGGATATTTTCTAATACTACATTTTAAGTAACGTAAAAGTAGAAAAAACAAACAAGAACACTTCATCAGATGAGCACAAACTAAACCTGAGTAGCTCAAAAGTTATTAAAAGTCAGTAAGACATTGATTGTGGAGCTGATCTTTATTTACAATGGATGGCAGGAGATAATTTCTAGACTCTTGCCAAAAAAGAAAGCTGAAACTGAACTTGCATCTGCACTAATTGTATAAAGTAGATTTGCAAATCTCCACCAGATCTCTGACATGGTTTATAAATTCTCCATCCATCACCCTTAGGAAGCTGCAAATAATCTTCTTTTTTTTTTAATTTTATAAATTAATTTTTATTGGTGTTCAATTTACCAACATACAGAATAACACCCAGTGCTCATCCCGTCAAGTGTACCCCTCAGTGCCCATCACCCATTCACCCCCACCCCCCGCCCTCCTCCCCCTCCACCACCCCTAGTTCATTTCCCAGAGTTAGACGTCTTTATGTTCTGTCTCCCTTTCTGATATTTCTCACACATTTCTTCTCCCTTCCCTTATATTCCCTTTCAGTATTATTCATATTCCCCAAATGAATGAGAACATACACTGTTTGTCCTTCTCCGGTTACTGTGGTCAAGTTCAAAAAGGGTGTTGCCTGAGTTCTCCTCTGGGATTTTGATGGAATCTTGTCTCACAAAAAATAATCTTCTTTTTGATCGAAAACTCAGAGGTAGGCTAGAAATACTCTTAAAAAATTAAAAACAGAACAGACTTCAGTAGATATGTGTGTTGGACCCCAAAATCTCACTAAATGCTCGGCTTGGTAATTTCAACCTAAGGCATTACTCTTAAAATTACATCAAGACTAGGTATATCATAGGTGTCTACATCAAAGAAGATAGATGGGTTTTCCATCAACCCAATTAAAGTTGAGTTGACCAAAAAAAAAAAAAGATTATAAATGAAGCAACAAAAACTTCAAGAGATGAGTTCCGCTGACATAGAGTTTAGATAACTTTCTTACCAAGCACAAGAAACAATGTAAAAAATTTAAATAAGTAAGACATATTGGAATTTTAAAAATTATGTAAATGAAAACTTGCCATAGACATGTTAGCACTTAGACTAACTGAAAAGAGAATTTGTTTTAGAACATAGATCAAAGAAAAATACACATATATGAGGCAGAAATGTTACAAGTGTAAATTATGAAAGAGATGTAGTGCAGAAGAAAATTAATAGGGTCAAACGTCCAGTAGAAATGTTTTAAAAATAAATTGAAAATGGGGAAAAATAATATTTAAAATCTAATAATAAATAAGTTCCTATGATAGAAAGTTATGACTCATTCTGAAGGATTGTAATTAATAATAACAATAATAATAATAATAATGAGCATGCATAATAATAGTTAAGATGCATAATAGTAAAGGGGCACTTGGGTTGCTCAGTAAGTTAAGGGTCTGGCTCTTGGTTTTAGCTTGGGTCATGATCTTAGGGTTGTGAGATCAAGCCCCACACCAGGCTTGGCACTCAGCGCAGAGTCTGCTCGAGAGTCTCTCTACCTCTGCCCCTCTCCCCCACTCTCACTTTCTCTCTCTAAAATAAAATAAATAAAATCTTTTAAAAATATGCATAGTGGTAAAAATGCAGATCATGCCTCACAAAAAGTAATCTTAACAGCTGTCAGAAAAACCAAACAAAATGAAATGGATTACTCATGAAAGAATGACTTTCATCAGCAACCTTATTACCTTAAGTCTACAGGAGAATTTCTCATAATTACTATGATCCAAATAACATTAATACGTCAGGGTGAAATAATATTTCCTGATATGAAAACTCAGATTACCAATCCGGCCAATCCACAATGTGAGTGAAAATAAACTATATGACTGTTCATGTATAAATATTGAGTATAAACTATATACTAATGATTAATCATTGGGGTTTAAAATTCCAGTAGAGAGTAAAGTTAAAGAATTTTACAGATTTTTAAATATTTGAGTTAAAGAATAAAATGATTGAATTTTTATACTTGTTTAGAATGGATGTGAAATATTTATGATATTTACTAAAAGAATTAAAGAATGTCAATTTCAAAACAGTAGAGGAAAAATATCAAAAAGAGAAAAAAGAATTAAAAACTTTAAATATAGAAAAATAAAAAAGAATGAAAAAAGAAGTATGACCAATAAAATATTCAAAACATACAAATGCATCAGTAATCACAATATGGAGGTTAATATTAAAAGAGAGCAGAGAGCAAAGATTCCATCTTAAATTTCAATTAAAAACATATGTTAGGGGTGCCTGGGTGGCTCAGTGGTTGAGCATCTACCTTTGGCTCAGGTCATGATCCCAGGGTCCTGGATCAAGTCCCACATCCGACTCCTTGCAGGGATCCTGCTTCTTCCTCTGCCTCTCTCTCTCTCTCCCTCTCTCTCTCTCTCTCTCATAAATAAAATCTTAAAAATAAAAAAAAAACTTTAAGAAAAATAAAAACACTTTAAAGAAATGTTTGGTATTTTTAAATACCTCTCTGAATATGTGAGAAAATAAACATAATTTTTTTTAAATTCCTTTTTTTTAAAATTTTTATTTATTTATGATAGTCACAGAGAGAGAGAAAGAGGCAGAGACACAGGCAGACGGAGAAGCAGGCCCCATGCACCGGGAGCCCGATGTGGGACTCGATCCCGGGTCTCCAGGATCACGCCCTGGGCCAAAGGCAGGCGCTAAACCGCTGTGCCACCCAGGGATCCTGAGAAAATAAAAATAATTAAAACCCATGGAAAATTATGCTTTCAAGAGGAAAAATAATTTTCTGTGTTTAAAAAGTAGTATAAACAAGAATTGTTAAACTTGGGATCAGTTTTTGTCCAGGGACTCCATGAATCCCTTGAAATATATTTAGGAATATATTTATTTGTTTTTGTTTTTTTCTTATATATATATTTATTTATTGAAGTTTGATTTGCTAACATATAGGATAAACACTCAGTACTCATTCCATCAAGTGCCCTCCTCAGTGCCAGTCACCCAGTTACCCCATCCCCCCTTCCCGCCTCACCTTCCACTGCCCCTTGTTCATTTCTCAGGGTTAGGAGTCCCTTATGTTTTGTCACCCTTTCTAATTTTTCCCACTCATTTTCCCTCCTTTACCCTATAATCCCTTTCACTATTTCTTATATTCCCCATATGAGTGAAACCATATAATGACTGTCCTTCTCTGATTGACTTACTTCACTCAGCATATTACTCAACCATTAGAAGGGACGAATACCCACCATTTGCTTTGATATGGATGGAACTGGAGGGTATTTGTTTATTTTTGACTGTGAGTCCACAGCTTTTGTCAGGTTGTTTTGAGAATTGTGGACTTCAATGGAATAACAAATAGAATGATTGTATAAATGCAATATTTGGAGGCGGGGAACAGTGATTATTTTGAGACATAACATTTAACTAAAAGGAGATGAGGCTAGGTCATTTCCAAAATAGAGTTCTTTATACCAGTACTTCTCAAACGTTAAAGACTTGGAATATTCACGTTTATTTTATTTTAGTTTTTTTTTTAAGATTTTATTTATTTATTTGACAGAGAGTGTACAAGCAGGGGGAGAGGCAGGCAGAGGGAGAAGCAGACTCCCCATGGAGCAGGGAGCCTGATGTGGGCCTCTGTCCCAGGATCCTGAGATTAGGACCTGAGCTGAAAGCAATTAATCGACTGAGCCACCCAGGCACCCCGAATATTCATATTCAATTTATTTCTCAGTTATAATTATTTAGGTTGTTTGCAGACCAAACTTTAAGCACACTGTTTTAGAGCCTTAGAGGCTAAATTGGTTATTATTTGATATAATTAATTTGCCAGGAGATGCCTTGCAATATGTTAGGGTGGCCAGTGACAGTAGTGACAAAGAATTACACAAAGACTAGAGGAATAAACAGGACAGAATTTATTCACCCTTCAAGGATATCAAGAGAGATGTCAACTCCCAGTTTCTATCAGGCTGGGCCTGTTAAGAGATTTTGAGGGATGTAAGAGGGTTGCTTGCAGTTGAGCCCATGGTTGGGGAGTGGGGAGGGAGTCAGTTCTTGGCCAGGTAGAGCAAGAGGTGGCAGGTTTTTCCAGTGGCTCTGTTCAGGGCTTGTCAGGGATGTGGGTTGTGGTCAGGCTTTAGAAGAATGTGTTTGTTTCGTAGTTGGGATTTACTTTCCAGGAATGGAAAGCACTGTGACCTAGAAAAACAAGGAGTTAGGGCCAAGTGAAAACAGCTGTGAGTTTTGTCTGTAAGTGTGGCTGGGGGAGGATATTGAATAGATTCCTTTCACAATACTTTCATACAAATTCTATGACTGTTAAAAAATATGAATAAAACAATTGGCAGAGTGAGGGAATTCTGGTTTTAGTTTTTGCCCTTCTTCAGCTATTAGATAAGCTACAAAATGAGAAAAAAAGAGATATCTACAAGCTTATCATATTCATTTACTTTGTTGTATATGTATCTAGTTAATAAACCTTTATTATAGAGACACTTCTAACTACCAGGCACTCGAGGTGCCATAAATAGATATAAGTAAATAAAATCATAAAACGTCCCTGTTTCTATTTGAATATATTGAGAAAGATAGATACTACATTTTTTTAGGGATTTTATTTATTTATTTATGAGACACACACACACACACACACACAAAGAGAAGCAGATACATAGACAGAGGGAGAAGCAGGCTCCATGCAGGGAGCCCGATGTGGGACTAGATTCCAGGACCCCAGGATCATGCCCTGAGCCAAAGGCAGATACTCAACCACTAAGCTACCCAGGTGTCCCTAGATACTATATTTGTAAGTAAAAGTCTATTAACTGTATTTGTTTAATCATTTAAAGCAGAGTTTTTTGTATGATTAAGATATTATTATTATTATTATTATTATTACTTGAATTTTTAAGTTTCAAATTTATTTTTCCTGGGTGAATGTCTCAATTTATAAGTATAATTTTTCCTCTCCTCACAATTCTGGAAGTTAATTATGGCTAAATCTTAGGTTATTGGGGGGTTTTGTTTGTTTATGTTTTTCTCACAACAGGATGCTGAACTGAATATAAGGATTCACTTGGGAGAAAATGGGATGAGGAGTTTACTTTGATTCAGAAAATAACATTAATAGATGTCACTGACATTTGTTAATTACTTAGCGAATGTCAGGCACAGAGCTGAATGCCATACATGTATCATGAGAGAGATACAGGTTAGTAACCACCCAGTATCTCATAGAAAGAAAGGAGACACCTGGGATCTGAACTTTAGAAACTGACTCCAGGGCCTGTGTTCTTCAGAATTCTACAAGACTGAGAGGCGAATTAACTAGTGAACAACTGCCTTATAAATAGCAAGCTACTGCTGTAGTTTTTAATTTACAATTTATTGATGATTGAGTAGATATTCAGTAAAATTAAAATTAAAAGTCAGCTAATAGGAACACAAAACTAAAAATATACACAATAGAAGCCTAATGTATTTTATATTTACCAGAAAACTTTTTTGTCTATCAAAAGACTATAAAATAAATAATATTTTATCTACGGTTTTCAAATGATATGAAATTTTAAAACATCTCGTCAAGGACTTATAACTAACAATTTGCATGTTGACACCAGTGCAGAGATCTACCTTTGAGTAGCACTCCATTAAACCATTCCCATGTAGTGGGTAATTATCCCCAATGGGAAACGCTGAGTGGTGAGAATCCAAAAAACAGATGTAAAATTGTGTGAAACTTAAGATAAAAAGATATTTTACTAAGTATAAAGAATTGGGGGCAGCCCTGTGGCTCAGCAGTTTAGTGCTGCCTTCAGCCTGGGGTGTGGTCCTGGAGACCTGGGATTGAGTCCTATGTCAGGCTCCCTGCATGGAGCTTGCTTCTCCCTCTGCCTGTGTCTCTGCCTCTCTCTCTCTCTCTCTCTCTCTCTCTCTCTCTCTCTCTCACATACACATACACTATGTCTCTCATAAATAAATAAATAAAATATTTTTTAAAAAGTATAAAGAATTGGCATTTTCTGCAATAATTTCTATTTGATCTCACTTAGCCCTAAATAATGATAATTTGGAAAAGGACAACACTGAGTTTAGGAAGAACAAAAGAAAGGGTTATTTTTAGTGTTTGTTTGTTTTTTGTTTTGTTTTCTTGCCAGCTCCTAAATATACCTACACTTGAGACAAAGTTATAAGGGCTAAGAATCATATTCTTCTTCTAACAGTGTGGTGGGAGAGCAAATCCAAATAAATATTCCGAGTATAAAATGTCAAGTTCAGTGAAGTTACACTATGAATCTTTTAGTGTATCACCCTTTCTTTCTAGAGAAAAGTTTGATTTCAACAAGTGTAGGCCGTCTCCTGCAATGCATTTATAATACATCATGTTTTTGTAGTCCAAGTTGTGTAGAATGTCATGCTCAATGGTATTCTGGATGTTCTTCATCACCAACAGTGGGACCTGCAGTTACATGAAAACCTAATTTTTGCTATTATCAAACATCATTTATCAAATAGTTTATTTCAAGCCTATCTCAGTTTTAAAATTTTTAAATTTTTTTTGGTAATTTTTATTTATTTATGATAGTCACAGAGAGAGAGGGGGGGGGGCAGAGACACAGGCAGAGGGAGAAGCAGGCTCCATGCACCGGGAGCCCGATGTGGGATTCGATCCCGGGTCTCCAGGATCGCGCCCTGGGCCAAAGGCAAGCGCTAAACCGCTGCGCCACCCAGGGATCCCCAGTTTTAAAATTTTTAAATTTTATTTTAATCTGGGGAAAGTATGCCCTAATATGTTATATGTTTAAATTTTAAAATATGAATAGCTACATATGAGTGCAATAAGATAACCTTATAGGAAGCAAGCATTTTTCTATATTGACATTTCATTTGTAGCTTAGTAGAAGAGAAGACCTAAGAGTTGTCCTTGAAAAAATAATGCAGATTTTATCAATCTACAATTTGTAGACAGAAACTTAACTGAAGATAACATAGTTTCTTTCAAAACTGATGAGACAATAGGTAATTCTGATTATAAGAAGTTAATTCATATAAGGTAAACTTTAGAAGGGAACTTTTTAAATGGAACACAAGAAATAAGTATATTTTACTAATACAATTCAAATATGGAGTAAAACTTTTAAAGTTTTTTCAGTTATGTTATCAATATTTTTATGCAATGAATTTTATATTTTATCTAACTGTAATTTAATCTCAAATGATAAAGAACAAACATTTAGGATACATCAAACTGCTTTGAGGAAATGAATGATAGAAGTAGTGACATGCAACTATCGGGTAATGTAAAATATTGTTATAATTTTTAAAAATAGATTTTACTCTTTAAAGCAATTTTAAGTTTACAGAAAGATTGAATAAAACGTAGTTTCCTATTTCCTAGTCCCTTCACCACCCACAGTTTTTTCTGTTATTAACATTTTGCTTTTGTGTAGAGCATTTGTTATAATCAGTGTAACAATATAGATATGTTATTACTAAATGCCCTAGTTTACATGAAGATCCATTTCCCATATTGTATAAGTCTGTAGGACATCTTATATACACATTATGATATCATATACATTAGATTCATTGCCCTAAAAATCCCATGTGCTCAATCTATTTCTCCCTGACCTCACATATCTTCCCACAGTCCTGGAAACTACTGATCTGTCTCTATAACTACTTATCCATTAGAGTGTTGCCTTTTACACAGTGTTATATAGTAAGAATTGACCAACACTCCCTTAATGTTCCCCTCAGCTTAAGTACATTTTGGACAGATTTCTTTCTGACTGTAAACCCCTATCCTTCCTTTTCTTAGAGCATTAACACTATTATTATTATTATATTAACATTATTAGAATACTCTTAATTATTTATTATTATATTAACATTATTAGAATACTCTTAATTATTTCTCTGCTGCTTTGAAAGGTGTGTACATTTTCTCCCAGCCTCTCGCCAGTTTTGTAACCCCAGGAAATGTCTTTATGAACAATCTGGGAACCATGTCTTTGAAATGTAAGCATGGAAGGAGATAGCAGCCCTATCTTCCTGTGTCAAGGTAGGGACCTAACTTCCATGGCCACCAATTGGCAAACACAGATGGCCTAATTATAGAGAAACACTTTTGACCAGGAATAACATTTTCTCAAGAGTAACTAGTGTTTTGCACACATCTTATTGATCTGCCTCCTCTCTGACTTCCTCCAGAATGTTCCCACTAAACAGCCCTGTGCTTAAAAACCCTTCTGACTTATTTCAGTTAGAGTTGAGTTCAAGACTATTCTCTCTTCTACCACAGCAGTCTTGAATAAAATCTTTCCTGCCTGTTTAACTTTAAGCAGTACAAATTTTATATTGAACATATAAAACATAGTTTTACAGCTGTTAAGACTTTTTTTCCTTCACCTAGCAATATGTGTTTAAGTTTCCTCCATGTCTCTTTGTGACTTGATGAGCTCCTTTTATTATAATATTCCTTTGTATGTACATATCATGATTTGTTCACTCACCTATTGAAAGACATCTTAGTTGTCTCCCAATTTTTAGCAAGTAAGAATAAAGCTTCTATAAACATTCATATGCAGGCTGGGGTTAGCTATTTACCTTCCCCAGAATGACTAGGCCTGGTAAAGCCCACATTAATTGAATTAAACGTAGGACACCTGGGTGGCTCATCTGTCTTTGGCACAGGGGGTGATCCTGGGGTTCCAGGATCAATTCCTGCATTGGGCTCCCTGTGAGGAGCCTGTTTCTTCTTCTGCCTATGTCTCTGCCTCTCTCTCTGCCTCTTATGAATAAGTAAGTAAAATCTTTAAAAAATTGGATTAAACTCTGGCAAAATAGTTTTTCTTGAAGGAAGATCTTTGTTAGAAGAACAAGCACTGTAGACTTTTTTTTTTTTTTCCAAAATGGTTACTTCTCCACTGTGCCTCCTCGTAGTATGAGGGGATTTTTCTCTGCTTTTTACCTGAGGATTTGGTGGGGCTTCTAGTAGTAAAACTCACAAAAGTGTGGAGACACCCCTCCTAAAGTAGGACCCCCAGGAAGTTCAGTCTTTTAGGCCAGGCAATACTTAGTTTCTAACATTTACTCAATTACCTTATTTAAGTGTTCCTGCCAGTTTCCAGATAGTTTCTGGCCCTGGTGAACTGTGATTCTTTGTATTTATATTTATAATTTACATTTAAAATTTTTCAGGGTAGCAGCTTGTACAGTGGCTTCAATTCTCTGATGAATCTAAAGAGAGTTGATTTTCAATTTGTTCAGCCTTTTACTTGTTAGGAGGAAGGAAGTGATTACTTCCAAGTAACATGGAAGTTACTTGTCTCACCAGAAACTGGAGATCCTAATATTTTTTTTTTTTAAAATAAAATAGAAATTACTGAAACTTATCCTCTATCCCTGGTATATATTAACAGATAAATAAGTTTGTACTATAAAATGCTTTTCTGAATGAATAATCAATTTTTTCTTAAGAATTCATGACTCAAATAAAAGGAATATTTCTTTCTTTTTTTTTCTAAAGATTTTATTTATTTATTCATGAGAGACACACACACACACAGAGAGAGAGAGGCAGGCAGAGCCACAGGCAGAGGGAGAAGCAGGCTCCATGCAGGGAGCCTGACGTGGGACTTTTTTTTTTTTTTTTTGTCATGCTTGTTTTCCTCCTCTGCATTTATTGGGGCTACAGAGACTAAAACAGCTATTTCCCTCTCGAATAATCAGAAAAAAATACAATACAACAGCAATTTCTTAAATACATAACAAAACTTTCTGGATCTTGAATCAACATGAGATGTAACAGCCTACAGATATCATTTTACAGCTTTATACAATGTCATTCATCTAAGGCATTAAGAAATTGTCTTCAGAGTGACACATATATACACGGTTCTATATACATAAAGGCATCCATTCATGAACAGAAAGTCAAGCACTGTGTAGAGAAGGGTTAAATAACACATATTTAGATTCTGAATAGTTTTTAAGAGACAATTTAGGGTTCCAAGAAACAGTGATTTACATTCACATAAACATGTAGATTTTCAAATCTAGATAGGTAAAGTTTTCATGATGAAGGATACATGAAAATCCACACTGTGGATCCACACACTAGATCCCGGGTCTCCAGGATCAGGCCCTGGACTGAAGGCAGCGCTAAACCCCTGAGCCACCCAGGCTGCCCACAAGGAACATTTCTAAACTGAAAATATGCTTTCATAGAACAGGACATGTTATTTATTAATTTACCAAGGAATGAGTTATGAACGTTAGGTCTCTGAGCATGGTTTTTTTTTTTTCCTATAATTTAGGGAAAGAATTTATTTTTTTAATTTTTTAAAGATTTTATTTATTTATTCATGACAGACACAGAAAGAGAGAGAGGTAGAGACACAGGCAGAGGGAGAAACAGGGAGCCTGACGTGGGATCACACCCTGGGCTGAAGGCGGCGCTAAACCGCTGGGCCACCGGGCCTGCTAGGGAAAGAATTTAGACTACATATTCTGTAAGCTACAGCAAATAGTAAGGATCCACAAATCTACAAGTAGTATTCCCATATGCTATCATTTAAGAGGACAGACTATCTATGAATTTGTTCTATTTTACTACTAAATAATGTTTTAAGAATGACTGCAAAGAGTTAAAATTATTTCCTTTATTTTCTTGATTTTCAGGTCCATTTTTATATTCTTCATTCTCTTTCGAGGTAGTTCAGTCAGCACTTTTACTATTTACAGACTAAGCTAAATAGAGAGGGATAAAAAGGTTAACACAGAAAAGCAAAACATTTGGAAGAAAAATAGATGAGACATTTAAATTCATAGCTAAGGAAACTACATGAAGCCCTTGAGTTATATGAATAGGAAAGAGAAAGGAAAAAAAAATAACACCATGAATCACATAAGTACAATATTTTTAAACCCAAATGTTTTCTCTCGGGAATAATATGAAGAAAATATATTTATGGTTTTAATAGCTTTTAATCTCACCTATAACATGATTCATAAAGATTTAAATCATAGTTTTTTGTAGAGTCTACTTGCCTAAGGGGATTAATGGTAGAGAATAGTATGTACTGACACCCTTTTATAGGAATAGACCTACTCTCAAAATGTATTTTGTCTCAGTCAGTTTCTTTTTCTTTGATTATTTAAGTTTGATCTATTTGAGAAGGGGGTACTGTTATTTAGACTATTTTGGAATTGGCTAATAAGCTTAGTGATAAGAGAACCTTAAATCAAATATTATTTGTGTAGAAGAACAGCTTTGAAAGTCGTCTTGAACATCAAATATTCCCAACTGCATTTTATATTTAAGTTTCACATACAAATCCTGAAATACAAAATTCAAATTCACATTTGCAATACAAATATTAGAAAAACATTTTTTCAGATTATACATTCAACAAGTCTTTTTGCTCTATAATCTGTGTACTTTAGGCAGTAAATAAATAACAAACATAGAATAAATCAGAAATTTTTATTTTCTCTGGCAGATATTATTCAGGGAGTTAGAAAAATTCAGCACCTTAAAGAACTAACCATTTTTCTCCTTGAGTCAGACTGTTTTCCCTTGATCTAAATGTCACATAGGTTGAGAAGAGAATCATTAACTCCCAATTCCTATATTAAAACAAAACAGAAACGATTTAGGGAAATGAGTAGTAAAGGTGCATTATATATGGTGACTTACTGTTAAATGTTTAGTAGGATAGGATATTTCAAGTCCAGCTAAAAATAAGCCTTTACTAAAACTTCATTTTATAGCAAACAAGATGGCTAACTTGGCCTACACACCCATGATATCAGAATCATGACTGGACATCATTAGTTAAGTACATCTATCTTCAGAAATGTGTATCTTTCCTTAACAATGCTTGAAGGGATTTGTTAACTTGTTGCTTTGTTAATTTGTTAACTTGTTGCAATATGGCTTTGAGGCCACATGGCAAAATCAAATAAAACAAGCAAAGAAACATACCAACACATGATATATTGTTAACCAGAGTTTTGGAATAGATTACATATAATGTGCTTAATAGTAAATCTAAATGGCAGTATTCATATAGAGAGAATAGAATAGTTACATACACAAAAACTCATTAAAAAAAAAAGCATGGTTCTCCATCTTCTTTACTTGCAGCCTCTTTTAAATATTAATTAGCTTTTGTTACAGCTTTTGCTGTAGTAAACAAAACCAAAAAGACAAAAATCCCAGTGGTTTAAATTAATAAACTTTTATTCCTTGAATTTGTTATATGAGTTTGGCCATGGTTCTACTGGACTTGACTAGGGAATTCTTGGCCACACTAATTAGACCTGATTCATTTCCACAAGTCTTTTCAACCTATTATTATAGCAGAAAACCAACACTCAAGGATGGATTCAGGTAGCAGTGCATAATCAAAGCATTAATGACATATAAAATTATAGCCTAGACATGTCATACATCACGTCCATGTACATGCCATTGGCCAAAACCAATTATGTAACTAGCTCAGAATTAATGGATTGGGGAAATACGTTCTTCCTGCAGAAAGACATAGTAGTGGTGAGTAGGGAACTTATAAGTGTAAACAAAGTGTGAGCAAGAATTAGTGCAATCATAGTTTTATGTAAGGCAGGTCTTATTTGGATATTATATTGGTATCATATTATGCAATGTTTTTCTCCTATGAGTTATTCTATTTTATATAAAAATGGGTTGTT
This sequence comes from Nyctereutes procyonoides, assembly GCF_905146905.1. Taxonomy (NCBI): domain Eukaryota; kingdom Metazoa; phylum Chordata; class Mammalia; order Carnivora; family Canidae; genus Nyctereutes; species Nyctereutes procyonoides. Next base: position 23,161,238 of record NW_026575121.1, read on the forward strand.
GTCTACTAATATTGGGTATTGTGGTTTTTTATCCAAACAGCAGAGTTCTTAGTCCCTCCTTTTTTCTTTGATTGTGCATATAAAACTCTTTCTATTCTTGTCTCTACTGTGTTTAGATATACACATGAGCATGTGTCCATACACAGATGAACACATTCATTTAGCACATACAATTCTGGAACATAAGGTAATTGATCTTTTAAAAAAAATATCAATAAAAATATTCCTGCCTTTGCACCAGAGAATGATTTTTCTAATTCTCTAATCAGTGTTTCTATGTTGATACTTTCTGTTCTCTCCGAAGCATCCACAGTACTTACAAAGGTTATGTAGTCTATCCTTTTTTTGGGAGGCGGGCAGATAAAACATTATGAGAATATGAAAAGAAAATCTCTCTCCAGTGTACAAGTCTCCTTGATTTATCACACTATCTGTAGCATAATGTTAAATATTTCTCTTGCTTCTAATTTCCTGTTTAACTATTTTATAACCATTCTGATTTGTATCCAAAAAAGTGACCAGTTGTTTCTAGGTACAGCATTATCAGAACCAGAGTGTTAGGTGGCTAAGGTAAGATCCAGGAAAGATTAGTGGGCTGAAAATAAGCATCCATTGGAGAGATCCATGACACTTGGATAGGATGAATTGTTAAAAGATAGAACATTGTGCAGTCAGGTAGAATGGGGGCTTAACCTAGTGTAACATGCACGTTCAGGTTAATGTGACCTCATTAAGTCACATTAACTGTGTATCCTAAGTATGTCACAGGCTGCTGAGTTTCATTATACTAGATATTCAAGGTAAATGCCAATGTGCCGGTGTTAAAAACTTTATAAATTTACTATTTTTGCCCAGGGATTGCTTTTTGAGAGAAGACATAAAGCTATTCCATGCACATAACTTTTTTATTTGACCTTTTATGGATCTTTAGCTTATTTGCTTTTTTCACTTTGTAGAAGTATCTAGTATATCTAACTATCCATTCATGTAGTATAAATACATATCCACATGTATGTGTATATGTATGCCATTCTTGGTTTTCATTAACATGATACTATATCATGATCTTAGTTATCATCATGTTGTGTATTGATATAAAAACTTACTTCTGCTATGGTCTGAATGTTTGCCCACCCCCCCCCCATCCAAATATTGAGTCCTAACACTCAATGTGATGGTATTAGGAAGTCATGTCTTTGAGAGGTGCTTAGGTCATGAGAATGGAACCTTCAAGAATGTGTTTTGTGCTCTTATAAAAAAGACCCCACAGAGCTCTCTTCCAACATGTAAGAACACAGCAAGAAGGCACTGGCTATGAATCAGGAAGAGGGCCTTCACACAACAGTGCTGACACCTGATCTTGGATTTTTCACCTTCTAGAACTTTCTGAAATAAATCTCTGTTGTTTATAAGCTACCAGTCTCTGGTATTTTCTTATAGCAGCCCTAATGGATTAAGACAACCAGCTAAATAACCTTAGGGCTAGTGAAATAATTGATGAAATGTAGAAAGTTATTCGGAGGTGAACTGCATTCAATTTCACTAGATAAATAGAAACTATTTATCTTAATACATAGATAATGTGCTTGTGGAGTCTTGCACATTCCATGATAGTGAGCAACAGGATATTGCTTGGCCATTTGCTAATGATTATTTATCTATTAAAAGAAGTAATTATTAAACCAATATTAGATGAGCATGACACAAATACAAGGTTTGAGTCTCTTCATTACCATGAGATAATTTGTTTAAATATCCAAAAACAAGAGACAGAGGGAGAGAATAAAGTGCTTCTAACTCAGTATATCTTTATTTTTTTTTAATTAGAGCCTCATAGTGGTAAAATTGAAAACAAATAAATGTCACATATTTAAAGTGTGCAATTTGTTATTGACATATGTATATATTTGTGAAACTGTCACCACAACCAAGGGAAAAAAAAACATATAATCATCATTCCCACAGGTTTTCTTATGCATCTTTGTAATCTTTCTCTCCCATCTCTCCCTGAAACCTTGTCCCTGTCCACAAGCAACCACTGATCTGACCATAGATAGTTTTCATTTTCTAGGAATTTATATAAATGGAATAATTTATTTCTGGCTTCTTCCACTCTGCATTTTTATTTATAAATTCATGCATCTACTTGGTATGTCTATATTAATTTATTTTCATAGCTGAGTTATTTTTCTTTTTATGGTTTATATAAACATTCCCTTGGAATAGATTTCAGTAATTGACTATCACAAAGAAAGTTGCTATAAATCACCACGTATAAGTCTTTGGACAAATGTTTTTATGTTTGTTGGGTAAATAAGTATTATAGGGGTTAGATGATACAGTAAGTATATATTTTACTTTTTAAGAAGCTGTCAACTACTTTCCAAAAAAATTACACCATTTTGCATTCCTGCCAATAGTGTTGTCCACATCCTTGACAACACTTGCTATGGGCAGTCTTTTAATTTTAGTTATTCTAACAGATGTTTAGAGATCATCTTCTTGGGTGAATTCTTTCTTCAATTATTATGCCATTTAAGAAAAAATAGGATTTTTTATTGCATTTTGAGTGATCTTTATGGATGCGTTCCTTTAATTTCTCTAAGTCTGTGAATTGGTTCTTCCTTTCTTTAATAGTGTTATAAAAAGAGAAGATATTCTTCATTTTGATGAAGTTTAATTTATCAGTTTTTTTTCTTTAATGGGTTATGCTTTAGATGTGCTTACTTATTTTTATAAATGAGAAATCTTTGTCAAAGTTAAGGTCATTAAGATTTTCTTACCTATCTTCCAGAAATGTACAATTTCAGCTATTATATTTAGGTATATAATACATACCAACCTAATTCTTGTATGTTGTAGAATGCAAGGAAAAAATGCTACTGTTATTATCTTTTGTATTGCTGTCCAGTTGTTTCAGCACGAGTGAATTATCTTGGCATCGTTTTTTCAAAATATACTGAACATGTATGTGTGGTGGGTGTATATCAGGATTTATCATTCTCTTCCATTCTTGATAATAGTAATTTCTGTCTTTTTTTTTTCCCTAATTCTGGCTGGATTTTTCTTCATTACTTTAATTTTCTCAAATAGTCAAACTTTTATAAATTTTCTATATTCCATTCCCCTGTTTTCTATTTCATTGCTTTCTGTTCTTATTTTTTATTACTACATATTTACTACTTACTTTTGGGTTATTATTACTTTTTAATTTTCTTAATGGACCATTGAATGTTATTGTTTTAAGAACTTTCTAATATTTAATATAATTGTTTAGTTCTGTAAGCATACCAACAGACACTGCTTTAGCTGCATTCTCAAATTATAATATATTCTATTTAATTTTAATTTTAATTCAATTAAATAATTGCTCAAAATAATTTATTTTTCTCCTTTTTTATTTTTCCATAAATTAATTAGGCTTATTCTATTTCTTTTCCATACAATAAGGATTTTCCAGACTTCTGTTACTTATTTCTAATATATTTCCATAGTGATCACAGAACATATAGTGTGACTTGAATATTTGTTAAAAAATTATCAAAGTTTGTTATATTGCCCATATCATGTTATCTTGGTAAATGTTCTGTGTGTACCTGAAAAGAATGTACACTCTGCTATTTTGTGTGGAATCTCCTTAAATGTTAAATTAATTAGATCAACTTGATGGAAAGTCATCTTCTACATTCTTTTATAATTTCCCTTTCATCATTACATTGACTATGGAGTAGAGATTTGGAATCTGGCTATAAATGTGGGATTATCTGTTTTTCTTTGCAGTTCTATCTTTTTTTTTTTTTTTTTACCTCACATGCTATTTCCTTATCTTAAGGAATAAATAATTGTATCTTTATAAAATTACTTTTTAATTCTTTGTAATAATCTTTACTATGGAATCTATTATGTCTGATGTACAATAGTTCCTTTAGATTTCTTTTGATTGATATTATTAGTATGTTATACTGTTTCCCAGCTTTTCTTTGAAAATATATATATTTTTATATTTAAAGAGTATTTCTTTAGGTAATATATAATGAATTTTTTTCCTAGTGTGATTATTCTTGCTTTTTAAATGAGGTATTTACATTGAACATATATATGTATGTGAAACTTGATTATAGTGTTTTCTTCATGTTTCTTATATATAGGTTTCATTAACCTTCTTATATCAATCAGCTTATAGTTTTCATCAAATTTGAAATGTTAATAGGTATTATTTCTTTACATATTTTTTTCCTCTCCTCTCCTTCGGAGACTCCAATTACATTATAGATTAGACTGCTTGAAATTTTCCTACAGGTGATGGATCTTTATTCTTTATTTCTTAGGCTCATTTTAGTGTTTGGTTTGTTTCTTTTGGGAAATTTCTTAGTGTGGTATTTTCAAATTCACTAATATTTTATTCTTCATTTATATTCTGATCTTAATCCTATCTAGTTTATCATTACTCATTGTCCAGTGTATCTTTTCTCTCTACTTTACATTGCATTATGTTATTTTTTGTGTCCTGATGGTGTGTAACTCATCTATTGAAAATAGAGGGCAGCCCCAGTGGCGCAGCAGTTTAGCGCCGCCTACAGCCTGGGGTGTGATCAAGTCCCACGTCAGGCTTCCTTCATGGAGCCTGCTTCTCCCTCTGCCTGTGTCTCTGCCTCTGTGTGTGTGTGTGTGTGTGTGTGTGTCTGTGTGTGTGTGTGTGTCTATGAATAAGAAAACAAAGTCTAAAAAAAAAGAAAATAGAAAAAGCTCACATATAGATACCACAGATAAGTAACAGTATCATCAGTATTAGTACTAAATGCCATAGTTTCTAAATATATGAAGATGATTACTTCACAAGAGAAGAAACTATTCAAAAACAGATTCTTGTTGTTTGACAAGGGAGACTTTCTTTTGTATTCATCTTATAAGAAAATGATGCAAAGAAGAAGAAAAAAAATCTCTACTTATGTTCTGAATTGTAAAGATTTCAAGAATGAACTCATGTCTACCTAAAAATTTTTGCATTCTATCTGATTATTCTTAATATTATAAATTGAAATATTTCAGACTAAGTTTTTTCTTGGTATTTGTACCTTTCACTCAGTGCCTTATAAAACATTAACTCTTAATTATCTTAAGACCTGAGAAAATTAAAGACTTCTCATTTATCATAGCCATTAAATAATTTAAATAACAAGGGATCCCTGGGTGGCTCAGTGGCTTAGCGCCTGCCTTAGGCCCAGGGTGTGATCCTGGAATCCCTGGATGGAGACCCCCCATCAGGCTTTCTGTATGGAGCCTGTTTCTCCCTCTGCCTGTGTCTCTGCCTCTCTCTCTCTCTCTCTCTCTCTCTCTCTGTCATAAATAAATAAATAAATAAATAAATAAATAAATAAATAAATAAAATAATTTCAATAATAATTTTTAAAAATCAAATTGATAGCAGTTGGGATTTTTGCTCCACAATATTTGAGTAAGAAAAAAAGAATCACTTGGGAAATGAAACTCACCATATGCTTTGAGAAGCTCTCCAATTCAGAATATTTACAAATATAGAACAAACAGATTTTCTGGAAAATCTTTCTTTTCCAAAGTAATAATGAACATGCAGGGAATCTTACACATATCAGAAACGTGCAAATATTACATTTTTAAAAGAGATGTATTGGTAACGAATGTGACTTTTGATTTACACTGCTAACTCTGGTAATTCAGAGCTTGTGCTGTTAGAATCCACATTTGGCACAGAGATGACAAAGCCTAGTGTACGTGAAAAATGGTAGGTTGAATCACAGACAAAATAGGAACCTCTAAAAGATGAAGACAACAAATCTTGAAGTTATAGTTGGTAAGGGTACTTGCTTGTCTTGATCTTAGAAAGGAGTGGAGACTATGGGGGAAAAAAAAAAGATCTCTGAGTATTCCTACCTCTAAAATTATCCTTCTGTGAGACAAAAATAGCAGGCTTCAAATTACCCACATATGTATAATTATAAGAATGCCAAGTCTGATATTTTATTTCAATAAGTGTGTGTTGTTAGTGCCCATAGTGTCATTCATGTTGAGAGATTTTGAAATGCTTCTGGAGGAATGAACTTTATATATAAAAAGCGAATTATTTCTACTACTCAAGATAAACAATTTTGAGTTCACAATACAAGAAGAAAAGGGGACAATCCAACCAAACACAAAAATACAATCCATAAATACAAAATTGAGGAGTAGAAAGAAAAAATGCTGAAATCAGTAGAAAGAGAAAATGCTGAAATAACCTGGTTCAGAGTATAGCTATTCGTGTTTAATGTAATTAGAGACATATAGAATGATGTCAAAGTACTTTAAAAGGTCAACATTTTTTCAGAAAAGATATATGGAGTTTTTTAAACAACAGGATTGAAAAATAGATAATTGGCATTAGAAATTTAATTAATGGCTTAATTAATATCAAATAGAAATCAAGAGAGAAGTGGAAGATTATCCTGAAAAGAAGTAGTCAAGATGAAGGACATAAATGTAAAAGAAAGGAAATTGTGAAGGAGAATTTATCAGGCACAGGTCTGGAAAAGAAGCTGACCTAAGCAGTTTTGGAGAATAGTGCTTTGACTGGCAATTGTAATGCGAAAGCCAAAAAGAATTGTTAGTATGTTTTACATATGAACATGGGTTAGCCTTTCTGAAACTACTTGAGTTGTATATAGGGTTGAACAAACAAGTAAATGAATTGCAGATGATAGTCAAGTTTTTCAGTCTCAGAGAAAGAAATTAGGAATAGAAATAGAAGGGAAAAGGCTCAAATGAAGCTTGTGGTGAATTACAGTTGGAGATACACATGTACACATAGCAATATATATGTATCCACATAAATATAACTCTCTAACCAAAGCTAGCTAGCTAGCTATCTACCTATCATCTATCATTCTATCTAGACTATCTATGAGTTCATATCAGCAACTCTAATTTCAATATAACGTTGAAGGAATTTATTGTTTGTATTATTCTGTTTGTTTTTCCTATTTTCCTTTTTTTCATATTTATAAAGCCTTTCTCTGACAGTGAGAAAACTCATTCCCATTATCTCCAATATATTTATTTATTTGTTAAATTACTTTATACGTACTAACCATGCTAGTCATATTCTTGATTTCTGGCTCCACCGTTGATTTCTTGATGCCTCTTCTATGGCCCTACTATTGGTTTGACTTCTGGTCATACTGCCATGTACAAGGGTGGAGAGCAAAAGTACATTAAGGAAAGAAATGGATGGGGAAGCAGGAAAGCATCTCTGCTATATCTATCTATTATCTATCTATCTATCTATCTATCTGTCTATCTATCTAATCTATCTATATAGCATTTCCTATATAGCAATATCTATCTATATCAGTTGCTATACTGGTAATTTTTTTAAAGCATTTTGTTTTTCTAAGTCATACAATCTGTTCTGGCCCTGTATTAATATGTCTGGCAGAAACTTAAGCTTCATTAAAATTGGAAGATTTTTCTTGTTTTCCATAAAAAGTGAAATGTCCCAAGGAATCTTACGTAGTTTGAAAAATGCAGACAATATTCTGTCTCTTTAGTCTATACTGGTTTTGATGAAATGGTCTCTACATAAATATATTTAGTCTTTTGAAGGCAGATGGCTTTACTTTTCTTCTTTCGAATTGGAAACACAGGAGTCATGCCAGTACTGAGACCCTATGTTCAAGTCTTTTCAAGTATTTCAGCTCCATGTATGAACTGTGCTGTCAATTCATTTAAGATTCTACTGAAGGGAGCCTATACATTCCTATTCTCTTCCTCATTACTAGAAGCTTTCAAAAACCTTTCTCATTATCATATATCTTTTGCTTCTTTGAGGACTTTCTTAATATCAACTGATCATTACTTTTCCACTATAAATCAACAAATTCCAAAATAAAGTTTAGATGGGAATTTTTTTCTAGGATCCATGAAACCTTTAATTCAAGCTCTTAGTAAGAGTAACACAACATTAACCATTCATGGAAGTGAAGTTTTAGAAAGAATTGACAATTTGCTTGAGATCAGAAACCATTAAGTGTTCTAAAACACATTTATATTTTACAGAATAATGTAAATTAATATCTAAATAAATTTTCTAGAATTATTTTACATTTATCTCTTACTTTTTTTTTTTTTTTTTTTTTAGGGAAGTGAATATTAGCAACAGTCCAGATATTATAGGTGGTTCTTTATGTTTGGGGCAGAAGAATCACTAAGTAGTAAATGCTGTTTGCTATATAAGGCAGACAAGTTTGCCATAATAACAAGGTATAAGGACCAGGTATTTGTTTAAAAATACCTGAAATTACTGATTATATGCCAAAGATGTAATAGCAGATAGGAGCAGTGAATGGAGGTTAAAAAGTAGAAAGCTGTCATTAATAAAATCTTAGTAATTCCACCTGAGATTCACTCATTTTACATTTAACTCTAGACTTTAATTTCTATTTGAAAAAAAATTTCTTTCTGAAATAATTTTTAAAATACTGCAAAATTTACAAAACCACTGTATTAGAAGCATTCCAAAATGATGGGAAATTCTATTCGTGTGCTATGCAGGTGATGAAGACCCCTTAATAATAAAATATAATAATTTACGTGAGTTCTCTGTATTAGTAAAATAATTAGCTTTTGTGTATTTTTGCATATACTTAACTATTTTTAAATTATTAATATATATTTTGAAATGAATAACAGGATTTGATATCTTATGGACTCAATTATTTTAGCACATTTAAAAATATAACCTTGTTTTTTGTGTGACCATTGAGACAGATTTTGAGGAAAAATGATGAACCAGATGCATTTATAGTTAGCTATTCACCCCTAAAAGTGCACTTTTAAAGTCTCCTATGTATAAGCAAGTAATAAGATGGTATGTGCTTGGAAGTAAAATGGATTTTTAAATATAGTGTTTTTTAGGACTGAAATTTGATTGCAGATGCACCAAACTGATCATATGTACAGTGAAATCATATATAAAGTTTCCTATTTTCAATTAATCCCCAGGATTTCTGATAATACCCATATATATAATTCTACTTAATTAAATATTATGTATGGAAAAATTTAAAAATTAAAAATATTGTGTATGGAATGGTGACTTCATTTTATTTTTACTTTGATTAATATTTCAAGGTTTAAAAAGGGTTCCTGGACTTCAAGTTATAATAAAATGCCTAAATTGTCTGAAGTAAATTAACATATTAAGGCCTTTTATAAGCCACTGCAACTTATATATACTAAATATATATTTTTTAGCAAATAAAAAATGTTTTTAGATCACTGAAATATTATCTCTTAGCTACTGTGTTGTACACAATAAGGTGTTTCAAACTCATTTTATTCTTTTCCTGACACTGAACTTGAATCAGTCATTTCTCTAAAAGCTCTGGGTTTTGTTTTATTTTTTAAACAGGATTGTATTTGATAACTAAGTTCTAGGCTGTAGGTGTGATAATCCAATTTGCAGGCCCTCTAATACTGGACAGGAGCTATACACATATTGTTATATAAATTCATACTGTTACTTCCAATTCTAATCCAAAATTAATCAGGTTTCATTTAGTTTTTACTTTCCACAGGTTTACTTCCCTTGTCTGACCGTGAGAAACTTGGTTCCAATTATCCTTAATGTATTTAGGACTGTCATGACAAAATACCACAGGCTGGGTGGCTTAAACAACAGAAATATTTTTTTTACCACAGCTATGAGGGCTGAAAGTCTGAGATCAAGATGTTGTCTGGGCTGATTTCTTCTAAGGGCCATGGAGAAGGATCTGCTTCAGACCTTTCTCCTTGGCTTATGGATGGCTGTCTTCTCCCTGAGTCTTCACCTTGTCTCCTCTCTTTGTATATGTGCATCCAAATTTCTTCTTCTTATGACATTAGTCATATTAGATTAAGGCCCACCCAAATGATTTCATTTTAAGTGAATCACCTCTCTAAAGACCCTATTGCTACATTTTGAGGTCCTGGAATTTTCTGACTTTAACATATTAATTAGGGGGGGATATAGTTCAGCCCATAACATCCCCTAAGTGTAGCCAATTTCTCATTGTCATCCCTACCCCCTTTTCTATCTGGCAACCCTCTTAACCTCCCTTGAACTGACAGCTCCTGCTGGAATGCTATCCCACCTCATGGACACCTTCACTTTGAGTGTGCCCTGACCTCTTTAGAGACCAGCCTTTAACCTGTAGACTTGCAAATTGTCTGAGCTCTGACATTCTGTGCTAGGCTGCATCTTGTTTTGGATCCCTTCTTTATCCCACTTCAGGCCTAGCCTCCAGTGTATTAACTTTTAGATCTTTTCAGATTTGACGCCTATGCAAGATAATTCTTTAAGTATTGCCAAAGAAATCCAAAGGTTGACTAGCAATACCTTTTTACTATTGAACTGCTTTTTGTGATAGACATAGAGAGAGAGAGAGAGGCAGAGACACAGGAGGAAGGAGAAGCAGGCTCCATGCCGGGAGCCTGATGCGGGACTCAATCCTGGGACTCCAGGATCACACCTTGGCCAAAGGCAGGCCTAAACTGCTGAGCCACCCAGGGATCCCCACCTACACTAAAAAATCTTGAAAAAATAATTCCACTTTTTGGTTTCTATCCTTCCCTTTTCCAAATAAGATATTTTATTGTAATTGTCAGTTTATCTGTTGAATGAGATACGGTTTCTTAGTTCTGAGAATGCTTCCACAGAGAGGCCATCTACTATAAATGAGAGGGTATAGAAACCAAAGAATTTGAATGGCCAGTGAAAAATATTCTGCCGTCAAGTAAGTAAACCATGAAGCCTCCATGACCTATTGACTCTTGATTATATATTTGTTTCTTTATTTTACCTTGATGTTTATATTATTAACTGATTCCAGATATCTTGGCAATATTGTAATCTTTAATAAAATGTAGCCATAAGTGAACAGAACTCACAGAAATAATATAGCTTGTCAGCTGCTTTTAGTACTTTCCTCTTTTAAAAATTTTTAACATTATTTTATGAAATATAACACATAATAATATGCAAAATCCTTAATAATATAATTTACCAGTTTTTCCTATCTTTTGACACACTGTGGTATAACTTTGCATGTTTTGGATATTATATGGAGAAGCAGACTGGTGTATATACTCTGGTGTCTGAATATATTCAGCCTAACAAATATTTATGATACCTATGCATGTGATTGCATTCATTTGTAGTTCACTCATTTTTATTAGAATTGCATCAGAATTTTTTATGTGTGGTGGATATTTGAGTTGGGTGCAATTAGGCTTTAACAGATAATGTTACTTTGTTCATACCTTCTGGTATAAACAGACCATGTTCTACTGGGAATGTACTGCAGAAAAAGTAACTGGATGAGAACATGTGCATATTTTCAACTTTTCTTTTCAATGAGACATATTAAAACTTTTTGTTTGTTTGTTTTTCCAGGTAAAGAATCTTTGGCAAAAATCCTGAAAAGCACAGTACAATAGTGAAGAGCTCATTAAGATCACTCCTTTGGACTCTTAGTATACCGGATTGTGGGTATGTTTACATAGGCATAGTGCAGGTGGTATGGGCAAGAAATAAGTTCTGAAGCATGATGATGTGAATATATATTGTAGTAGTGGATATATATTGTAGTAGTAGTAGTGACACTTGGCTATTTAAGCCATCTTTAGTTTTATAATTTTCACTTCAGTAAACTTAAGCTGCTACTGTCCACAAGACACAAAAAATGAAAAATATTTGTCAATTTTTAAATTTAAAGAGCTAGGCTTTTGATCCCTTGATTCATTTTCATGTCCTTTTATAGGTGACACTGAACCTAAGAGTTAAATTATGAATCTTGCAGGATAACATAGGGTTTAAATCACTTCAATTTCTGTGTCCTTTTAAATGAATTTGTATGACTTTTAGAATATATTTCATGTTGTATTGAAATGGCAACTGGGATGCATATCTAAAATGAAAAAGTGCAATCTAGGAAACCAAATTAAATGATAAAAATTCATATACTTCAATACCATTGGCCAACATTTTTCAAGGTCTAAGATCAGAACAAAATATGGAAAATTCCCCTTTTGCCTCATAAATCTTTGGAAAATACGGATTTTATGTAAATAGTGACAGAAAATTAAATAAATTAACTTATGACTATGATTTATTTAACTCATTTCACTAGTGATTTGTATGGACAGGATATTCGCATTGATGCAAGGTACTATGTTAAAATACATACCATAAAATTAAAATTCATTAGCGGAAACTGCACCAAGATTATTTAGTCTTTAAAAGGAAACTTATCACTTGCATGGAATCAATATTTAACTTGAGATATGTTGTCATTGAATTGCCCTGTGCTAATTTTTCAAAAATTGATTTAGTTCTTTATTTCGTATCCTCATGTAAAAGAGAAGCTATAAATAAAATGAATCAGGTGCTATTATATTGCACATATGTTTTAAACACTTAGGAACTTTTGAAACCTATATACTCCTATACCTCCAGTTGTCAAAAGGCCAGATGGAATATTTGAAAGATAGAAGACATATCTATGCAATCTAAGACCACTTAGCATTTTTGAAAATGTAACTATATTTGGAGTAATGATAAACAATAAAGTAAAGGGGAAAGAATTTGATATAGAGTTAGTATTCAGTACATTTTATTGAATGAATAATCTAGAATTAAGAAAACCTTTGTTCTAACTACTCTTATCTCACTTGTCTTGAGGCCATGGATACTATGTTTTAATATCTCAGTGCCATAATGTCCATATTTCCAGAATAAGATTTTTGATCTTTTTGTTTATGAAAAATCTACCAATAGATCCTGACAGATTTTGGACATTATTTTTAGTCTCAAGATTGACATTGCTTCAGTTTTTCTACACATTCATTTAAAAATATTAATTATACATTTATTATATGCAAAACTCAGTGAAATTTTCTAAGTATGCAACTTTTGAAAAAGACAACTTCTTGCCTCCAGTAGCACATGATCTGTCAAAGGAGATCAACAGAAGTTCAAGAAATTTACATACAATTCTATTATACAGGCATATTGAGCAAATATAGATTATGAAATCCATGAACATCGAATACCTGTGTTAAATATCTTAGTATCTTCCTTGATAATAAAACCAGTGCATGCATATACATTGACCAAAATGGAATATCATGTGGCATAGAGCTTGACACAGAGTAAGAAGGTGGTGATTTTTTTGAAAGAATAAAGTTTAGTTAGCATTTATTTTATTATTACCATGTTCACATCTATTTTAAGAGATTTTATACATATTAATTGATTTTATTCCTCCAACATTCTTATGAAACTCTTTACATTTTGCAGTTGATGAAGCTGATTCATATGGATAATAGGCTTTGCATTTAGTAAGTGGAAAATGAATAAAAATGAATTGAATTAGTTATATAATGTGATATTTAAAAAGCACTCAAAACTTGGTATGTTCAAACAACCATCACTGGGGAAGATCCTGAGCTAACCTCCTCTGACAGGTACAACTAGATAAACCCCCATCAGTGTAAGTAACCCAGGAAATGACTTGAATAATGGCAAAACAGACTCTCCACAGCTAAATTTAGAGAAGAGGCCACACCACAGAAGGTAGGAAGGGTAGAGATGTGGTCTGGAGCTAAAGGGACCCACGAGACTGTCTGCAAGATGGAGAGAAGTCTCAAGTGCAGAAGCAGAGACTCACACCAGCACCATAGACCTGGGGAGCCCGCAAAGGGAAGACAAATCCCTGTAACATTTGGCCTTTGAAGTCCAAAGGGGCCTAATTTTGTGAGTTCTTACAATGATTGGGGCTTAATATGTGGAACTTTAAAAACCAACAGGCTTGCCTCTGGGAGAGCCAGAAGAGCAATAGGAAGCTGAGTCCTCACCCTTAAAAAAATAGCACAACAAACAACTCCACAAAGATACAGCATAGAAGCAGCAGTTTGAAAAACACCTGGGTTATACAGGAAGGACATTTATTTACTAATGTCAGAGCAGGTGTTGAAGGAGCAAGGATCTACAGAAGACTTCTGCAAAAACAAAGGTGCTACTAAGTATCATTTACCTCTCCCTAGCAGGACACCTGCAGAAACCAGCACAACACCAACATTTTCCATCTAACTTACTAATAGCATGTTCCACCCTCCCCCCATTCTCCTGTGGACATGCCAATTCCAGCCAAGACTGGGCTCTAAATTTCTTCCCACAGCAGACCCACACAAACCTTTGCCAAAACTTCATATCCTACCCCTCTACACACTTCTGCACATCTACTTCCTCCAACTCAGACAGCCCAAGTAAGTATCATGTGGCTGCAGGTCCCTTCTCAAAGTGGACCAGCCCAGACCTTGCTGGCCCGACATATCTTGTCCTTGCATTCTCCTGTGGATTCTCACCCTCCAGCCCTGTGGCAGGAGTTTTGTAAAGGGACTTTCAGGTTTCCTCCCACAACAGAACTGCACAGACCATGCTAACACCACACACCTCACCCTCACTTTCTCTTGTGTACCTGCACCCTCCAACACACACTTGGCAGGACACCATCCAAAGTGGTACCATAAGTCTGGCAGTGTGCAAGCAGCCCCAGCAAGAGCCAGTACCACTACAGAGTGACTCCTGCCCCAGGGAGGGGAAGATAACCCCAGACACCAGTTCCATTGCAGCCCCAGAAGTGGGCTGGGGTAGACATCTGATCTTCCAGAATGCTCTAGCCACTAACTAAAGCTTCTCTGGAGACAATACAAAGAAAGTGCCTTGCAGTTCCTTGCGATTACATCTTTGGCAAATGCCTAGTCTGGCTCAACTCAAGCCCGTGGTGGTTCCAGATTGTCACACTAACAACATAGGAACCAAACCATGCCCACAATAGTCAAAGACAGCCATTGCATATGGTTAGAATTAATGCAACAGTGGCTCAACTGCAGCAGTAGGCACACACCACACACATAGGAGATATCCCTGAAGTGCCAGGTATGGGTGAATAGCAGACATTGCACTGCAAGGCACTACATGACCTCTTCTTCAAAAAGACACTACTTTCAAGAACAGGAAATGTAGCTGACTTTCCTAATACATAGACATTTTTTAAACACAGAAAGACAAAATTAGGAGACAGAGAAATATGTCCTAAAAGAAAGAATAAGATAAAGTCATAGCAAGAGAGCTAAATAAAACAGAGATAACTAATATGCCTAATGGAGAACTTAAAGTAATAGTCATAAAGAAACTTACTGGACTTTGAGAAAAGACTTCAATGAGACCCTCAACAAAGTGAGAAAACATGGAGTAAAAAAAGAACCATTCAGAGATGAAAAACCTCAGTAACTGAAATTAAAAATATGCTAGAGGGAATAAATAGTTGACTAGAGAAAGCAGAAGAATTCATCATTCGCCTGCTAGAGAAAGTAATGGAAAGCAGGCAAGCTGAATGGGAGATGGACAAAAAAGAATTAAAAAAAAAAATGAAAGAATGCCTGGGTGGCTCAGTGGTTGAGCATCTGCCGTTGCCTCAGGGTATGATCCGGGGGTTCTGGGATCAAGTCCCACATCAGGCTCCCCGCATGGAACAGGCTTCTCCCTCTGCCTATGTCTCTGCCTCTCTCTCTGTGTCTCTCATGAATAAGAATAATAAAGAATAATAAAATTTAAAAAATAAAAATAGGCTTAGGAAAATCAGTGACACCATCAAGCATAATAACATTAGCATTATAGGGATCCCAGAAGAAGATGAAAAAAAAAAATGGAGGCAGAAAATAGAAATAATAGCTAAAAACTTAATGAATATGGAGAAGGAAACAAATATCTAGATCCAGAATGCACAGAGACCTCCAACAAAATCAACCCAAGAGAGTTTATGCCAAGAAACAGTAATTATAATGACAAAAAGTAGCAATAAGGAGAATTTTGAAAGAAGCAAGAGAAAAGCACTAATTTATATCCAAAGGAAACCTAATAAAGCTATCAGCTGATTTTTCAGCAGAAATTTTCAGACCAAAAGAGCATAGTATAATATTATCAAAGTGCTGAAAGAAAAAAAACCTGTAACCAGAATACTCTATATTCAACCAGACTATCATTTAGAGTAGAAGGAGAGGTGGAATTTTCCAAACAAGAGCTAAAGGAATTCATGATGACTAAACCGACCCTACAAGGAATGTTAAACGAGACTGAGTAGAAAGGAAAGACTCCGAATAGGTGTAAGAACAGTAAGAAACACGAAACTGGGAAAATTAAGTAACCTATAAAATCATTCAAGGGAGTCACAAAATAAAAAGGATGTAAAGTATGACACCATATACCTAAAATATAGGTGGGGAAGAGAAGAATGGTTTCAAATTTAAGTGACCATCAATAATGTAGACTGCTACAAAAAAAAAAAAAAAAAAGCCAGGGTAACAATATGTATAAAAAGCAAATAGACTTTATTTTATTTTATTTTATTTTTGTAAGACTGTTGATGAATGTTCATAGTGACCAAAAGAGTAGATGCCTGATAAGGGAAGTGTTTGGAATGCAGACTTAGCCAACTGTCTGTGAAGGAGAATTAAAAGTTTTTAACCATACTTCAAAACTGGGTTTTGACAGTATTGTTGTAATATTATATGACAATTGACATCTTGATGTCTTGACATAATATTTCATTTTGATCTTGAGCTTGATTTATTTGGGGCATTTGATTGGCTTGAATAGTAGACATACAGAGAGTAGGGCATGGGTTGCCCTAAACAGCATAGAAACATTTTATGACAGCAAAAAGGAACTAAAAGGAAACATGAAGAGTCTTTGAAGGCCAGTGAGTAGCCAGACTCCTCCATTGTTACTCAGGAGGAAAAAAATCAGTCATCACTTGGGCCTTTAGTAATATTTTGGTTGAATTAGGGAATGTACTAAAGGCATGGATTATTTATTATTATTTTAGGATGATAATTTAAAGAGTATTTATTTTATTTATAGTGCATATTTGTCTGCTTATTTGTTTTTATTCATCATGTCTTTATATTTTATTTGAATTATTTGGTTAATATATGTTTAATTACTACTAAATTATTGCTTATATATACCATACTATAATTTGATTTCTATTCAGACTACTTTTTCTATATTTTTTGTCTTCCTTTTCCCCTAATTTTGGATTAGATATATTCTCCTTATTTTTTTAATTTACCCTAAATATTACCATAAGCATTATTGACTAAAGTTTAATATAAATTATTACCTATACTGCTTCATGAATAATGAGAGGACTTTAAAACAGATTAAATCCATTATTTCCCATCTACATATTTATTCCTCAGATATAACTCCTATCATGGGCTTTAACTCTGTATATATTTAAAACCCTTCAAAAATAATTTTCTATTTATATGTAGGCATTTCCATTGCTTGGTACAGTCCCTTGCTTCAAAATGTGATACCTTTCACTTTATCTGGAAATCTCCTTTTTCCAATCCTTACTTTGTGTCTGCCTGCAAAAAAACTGTATTCAGTTAATTTTAAGTCTAAAAATTCTGCATCTTTGCTTTTGTTTCAGAAAATAACTTCACTGGGTGTAAAGTATAGATGACTTTTTATTTCATTATTTGTGGAGGTATCATTCCATTGCTTGGTGCCTTTCATAATTGTCACCATTCCTTTCTTAAGGTAACTTTTTTCCTCTACTGCTTTTAATATTTATTGAGGGTTGTAACAATTTTCCATATAATTTGATATCTTTCTCTATTACTGGAAAAAATTTTCCATTATATCTCCAAGTAGCACTTTAACCATATTTTATCTGATCATTCCTCCCCAGGTTCCAATTTTATGTGTGTTAGACCTTTTAACACATCCTAAATGAAGGATCTTTTGAGTTTTTTTTCTTTTTTTTTTTTTAAGATTTTATTTATTCATGAGAGACGCAGAGAGATAGAGGCAGAGACACAGGCAGAGGGAGAAGTGGGATCCATGCAGAGAGCCTGATGTGGGACTTGATCCCGGGATTCTGGGATCATGCCCTGAGCTGAATGCAGACCCTCAACTGCTGAGCCACTCAGGAGTCTCAATTTTTTTTTTTAAGATTTATTTATTTATTTATTTATTTATTTATTTATTTATTTATTTATGATAGAGAGAGAGAGAGAGAGAGAGAGAGAGGCAGAGACACAGGAGGAGGGAGAAACAGGCTCTATGCCAGGAGCCCGACACGGGACTCGATCCCGGGACTCCAGGATCGCATCCTGGGTCAAAGGGAGGTGTGCTAAACTGCTGAGCCACCCAGGGATCCCCCCCTTTTTTTAAAAAAATTTTGAAATCCTTTCTAATATCTCAGATATCTGCATCCCCCGTGGATCTTATTATACTTTTTCTTTTTGATTTTTACATTTTATGCATTTGGTTTTGTTGCCTGATAGATTTTTTTATGTTTAATTTTTTAAAAGATTTTATTTATTTATTCTTGAGAGACAGAGAGAGAGAGAGAGAGAGAGAGAGAGAGAGAGAGAGAGGCAGAGGGAGGAGCAGGCTCCATGCAGGGAGCCTGACATGGGACTTGATCTCGGGACTCCAGGATCATGCCCTGGGCCGAAGGCAGGTGCTAAACCGCTGAGCCACCCGGGCTGCCCTGTTGCCTGATAGATTGAATACTGAATGCTGTGTATTTAAAATTGTAAAGATATTTAAAAACTTGCTAGGATAATAGTTTCCTCGCTAATCCAATCAGATTGTTTTCCTTTGACACTGGGTATTAATTTTTGGAGTAGTTTTCTAATTCTGGATTCCCTTTACTTATGTTTTCTTCCAGTGATTGTAATAGAAAGACTGAATTTTTATAATTCCTCTATATCTTCATCAACAGGTCCTTCTGATTTTTATATCCCTACCCTTGTGAGATTGCAAAGAGCTTATCGTGGCTACCCAGCTTCTTGACTACTAACTCAATTAGGAATTTTTAGTCCAATCAGATAATCTGATATATGAAGATGGATTTCCTTCTTTGTAAGACTCAGTCTATTTTCAGTTAGAATTCATTCCTGGAGAGTAGCCTTTCAAGGATTCAAATTGAAACTATTGAGTATTTAAAAGGATCCTTCCATGTTTGTGAGTCTTGAACTCTTATTTTTTGTCTTTCTAATCCTGTATGAAAGTGTGATAATTTTTACTGAATTTTGTTCAGTATAGAATTAAAAATTTTAGGCATAACTCCAGAGAAGTTCAAAGAACTTCATCTCTGAAAAATGTTTAAAACTATACTTTTAAAGGTATGTCATTCTTTTTTTGGACAACCCATTGAAAGTTGAAATAGCTGCTTTTAAACTACCCATTCTTTATATTGCAAACAAACTTCTCCCTGTCTGCTTACATTTGAATTAATATGATGCTGTTCTTTGCCTGTCTGCATACCTAGACTTAGGATTTCAAAAACAATTTAATTTTTTCACCCTTTTCACACTCACATATATATTTTCTATTTTTCCTTTTCTCCTTCCTTTTTTTTATAACCTTGCAATATTTCTCAAAATCATCTGTTCCTATTTATTCTGTGACTACATATATTTAAGGCCACATTTCACTTGCCATGATATTTAAATAAGATCCTTAACCTGGTTTCCTAGGAACATACTTTTTCCCTTTCCAGCCCACTTTATAATACTTCTTTTATTCTTTTATTCTTCCAGGAATACTCCTCTAATGAGGCACTCCAATGATAAAAATTGTCAAAAGTTCTGTTTTTTTAATAATAACTTACATATTTCTTAGACAAGCATTCATTCCATACATAATTTCAGTTTTGCATTGTATTTCTCGCAATTCTTCAGGATATTTACCTTTTAAAAATGTAAAACTAATAAATAATTTCAATTGATATGTGAAATTCAGATAATTTAGTATTTTATTGGGCTATTTTGTAAAAATATCTTCATTTCTAACTGTGATTGCTCTTCCAGAACCTTAAAATACCAACTCTCCTTTTTTCTTTCAAAGCAATATAATACATCTATAGCATTTTTCTTCATATATTTTCTGGAATGCCTTTCTCTTTTATTATATAGTTGTTTATTTATGTATTTTGTGTCCTTAGCTAATATATATGTTCTTCAGATAGCAACTTTCATATTTGATCAATGTTTGTTTGTTCACATCAGTCAACATAGTGTCTTAAATTTTGCTGGCCAACAAAGACAATTGTTAATGAATTATTGAATTACAACAAATTTGGCAGCTTAAAATTATACCATTTATTATTTAATCATTCTATAGGTCAGAAATCCTAGCAAGGTCCACTGAGTTTCTGTTTAGGTTTTACAAGGCTGAAGTCAAGGTGTTGGCTGTGTGGGAATCATATAAAGAACATCTGGGGAACAGTATATTTCCAAGGTCATTTAGATGGTTATCAGAATTCACTTCTATGATGCTGCACAACAGAGGTTTCTGTTTTCTTGTTTGCTATCCATGGGCTACTCTGAGCTTCTAGAAGATATCTAAATTCTTTGTCATATATGCTGCCAATCCCCATGCCCCCATCTTCAAGTCAGCCACAGTATGTCAAATTCTCCCCATGCTTTGATTCCCTCACTTCCCTTTCCCACTAATCAGGGATACTATTCTAAGGAGTTCACCTTATCGGCTCAGGTCCACTGAGATAACCTGTTATCTTACTTTCAATTACTTTGAGACCTTAATTTCATCTGCAAAAATCCCTTTGCCATGGTACCTAAATTAATATTTGAATGAAGAATGAGAGACTAGACATCTTGGCAAGCATATCCTTAGAATTATGCCTAACTCAATAAATAAAAAGGATCCTCACTATTATGAGAGTGTCAAAATTTTCAATCCTTGACTATAGAGAATCTTCTGCACTGAAAAATTTTAGAACAATTTTAGGTAGCATGATTTCAGTTCTTTTTTTAGAATTTTCCCAATATATATTCCATATTCAAAGAATTTGCTTTATTAGAGTTTTATCTTATACTATGAATTCTAGTATTTTTTATTCAGCAAGAATTTTCAAAGCCTTTTATTTGACTTATGAAATATTAATTGAAATTAATTGAAAGGGATAAATTTTTATCTTCTTGGAAAATACATTTGTGGGAAATAACAGAATTCTTGATGGCAGGTGTAGTTGTGTTTGGTCTCTTTTTTTTTTTTTTCCTTTTTTTGTGTATTTGTTTGGATGTGTTTGGTTTCTTTAATGAGGTGTTATAAGTGATACATGATAATCAGTAAAATAATCATAGAATTTTACAAAGTGCTGCCACATACAAGATTCTTTGAACTAAGCTTAAGAAAAAGTTTATTTTCATTGTACTGGATATAAATAGAGTTTAAATTAATTGTCCACAGCCAAATCATAGTAAGTGTCATACTTAGGACTTGGAAACAGGGTCCTATTTTACATTCAGTGTTCTTTCTGCTGAATAACAACTATGGGGTATCACTTCTTATACTTACAAACTTTCGTGACACAAATAATTTTATTTCTTTGTAAGCCATGTCCCCAAGGCATGTGCTTTGGCTTAAATTCTCAATGGAACAGCAGCTATTTTAGTATACTTTTCTTAAATTTATTCCAGTGAAAGTTACCTTAATGTTATGAGATATATTATGGCCATATGTTATACGTTAAAATTTATATTTTTAAAACTAAAGGGTAACTTCCAATGAGATAACAATAGGTTATGTTGGATAGATGAAAGAATAATTGCGTTTTAATTAGGTTACTGAGATAATTAAAAGATAACCATGATTTTCAGCCACTAAATATATATATATATATATATATATATATATATATATATATGGAAATACAAAAGACACTCAAGAAATATATAATTCATGTTCTTCAGTCTGGCTGAATTGTGTCTGCAAAATTTTAGTGTTTAAATGATTTATAATTTGGTCACCATTGACACTGTTGACTCTATAACAACTAGAAATCTCATAGCAAGAAACCTAATGCTGATTTCTTACTTTCTCCAAAATTAACACTAATTATTTTATATTCCCTTTAGTGATGTTGCACACAGTGGAGTAAAAGTTCCTAATATATTTGAAAGTAATTTCAGTCTTGCAGCAGTATCTGAGTTTATCTCATAGTCATTGTTTTCTGTTTTCCTAGGCAACCATAACACTAAGTTGGTGCATCCACAGAATATATCTCCCCCGAGACATTAGTGATTATAGATTTTTTTCTTTTTCTTTTTTCTTTAGTAAAGTACAGACACTTTTGCACAATAACTAAATGAATACAAAGGACTTTTTGAAAAATAGTGCAGTCTCTCTCCTGAGGTTTCACTCTAGTCTCTGACATCAAACATCTCCCTTCTGCTATACACTGCTACTTCTTCACTCCATGAACCATGGAGAATTAAAGAAAGAGGAAAATAGTATGAAAACACATTAAAGCCTTGGTTTTATAATTTCAATACATTGATACAATATTTATTATTTGTAAACAATAAATGTTTAAAACCAGAATCATGATG
Source organism: Nyctereutes procyonoides (assembly GCF_905146905.1). Classification (NCBI taxonomy): domain Eukaryota; kingdom Metazoa; phylum Chordata; class Mammalia; order Carnivora; family Canidae; genus Nyctereutes; species Nyctereutes procyonoides. Next base: position 23,183,726 of record NW_026575121.1, read on the forward strand.
GGCATAATGCATTCTTCCAGTTAACTTTAAGTCCTTAAGGTGATATCTAAACTACTAATTTTATAATTAAATGTGCAAGATTGGTCAATAGTACAAAAATTCTTTCTCTCAACTGCAGGTAGAAAACATTAACTTTCTCATATTTGTTAGTTCATAACACATAGCACAATATCATCATTAGTCCTTGCAAATTTCTTCTTTCATTTTATTTTTTATTTATATGTGCCATTTCATCCATATCTCATTCATATTCTCCATCTCAATTACAAGCTTTGATTAAATGTATTTTTTCAACATGTGTTTTTTTTATTTATTTCTGTAAATGTTTAAAGTACATAAATTATATTAGGAAGTGTGTGTGTGTGTGTGTGTGTGTACACAGTGTGCTGGTAAATGTTTAACTGCTCTCTGGGGATAAAAAAGACTCAATTTTCAGTGTTTACTGGGGTTTCTGTGGAATAGATACAGCTACTGAAGCTGTTTCAATCTACCAATATGATGTCTCTGAAGGCAGATTTGGTAAGTAATGTGCAATATAAGCTTTGTAGAGTATTTTCACCATACAGATATAATAGATATGAATATATTTATGTAATTTATATATATGTGATTTATATAAATGTATAAGTATATAATGTGAATATAAATATCTCAAGAACAGAAATAATAGTAAGTTGTAGTAAAATACTTAGGTATTGATGAAATTTGAATATTTGTTAGCTTTGTTTTATTCTAGTTTAATTATAATTTCATGTCACTTAATTTTTAATAAGTGTGGCAAAATTTCTAAGTTAGAGTATGGTTTAAACATTTCTTACCAAAATTCTGGAGATGGCTTTTTCTTTCTAATGTGCTCTTTTAAGCTGACAAATATCTTGCTTAGCTATCTTTATCATAATAATAAGATTCTAAATAAGTTTCAAATTAAGGAAAGTCAATTTCATAATATACATTAAAATCTCTAAAAAGGGGGATCCCTGGGTGGCTCAGCGGCTTAGCCGCCTTCAGCCCCGGGTGTGACCCTGGAGACCTCGGATGGAGTCCCAGGTCGGGCTCCCTGCACAGAGCTTACTTCTCCCTCTGCCTGTGTGTCTCTCTCTCTCTGTCATGAGTAAATGAATAAAACAATAATAAATTTTACCTCAAAAGTAAATACAACTTTGAATATTTGAGGCATTGAGTAGACCTAACAACCAATATTTCATTGATTTAAAATTTCTTGTGTTTATTCAATAGTTATTGTAATATATGTTTTGTATTATTTCTTAAAGTTATTACAGTAGAGTGAAAATCCCAGATTTTCCTTTTTTTTTTAAAGATTTTATTTATTTATTCATGAGAGACACACAGAGAGAGAGGCAGAGACACAGGCAGAGAGAGAAGCAGGCCCCATGCAGGGACCCCCCCATCCAGGGACTCCAGGATCACACACTGAACAGAAGGCAAGAGGCTTAACCGCTGAGCCACCCAGGGGTCCCGCCAGATTTTCTTTTTTATACTATAATCTGTTATATCAAAAACTCTTTAAGTAAAAAAAATAAATAAATAAAATAAAATAAGACAAACAAAAACCCAACTCTTTAAGTAATTTGATGTATATCCAGAACTGATTTTTTTTTCATCATACAGAAATATGGCTTGTTTTACTGTAAAGGAATCTAATCTTTGTTTAATTAATTTTACTCAGTGATTTACTCACATAAGTGACTAAGTTTTGTTTTGTTTTGTTTTGTTTTTTTGCTCTTGTTGAATATGTGTAAATCCCAAGTCTAATGATTAACAAGTAGGAGATATGTAATTAGATGCAAGTTATGAAAAGAGAATTATTTGGGATCATAAACACCTGGAGTTTGAACCAGTTGTTTGCCATTACCATACATTATTAACAGGAGGCTCTGTAGAAGAGACAAATTCACAGTTTGTCATTAAGGAAGATTTGGTACTAAGCTCCACGTGCAACATCTTGGTGTTTTAAGCAGAGCTGGGAGGATAAACTGAGGACCGCACTCATAGGCCTATTCTCACTGGTTCTCATCATAATATTGCCATATGCCACATAATTTATAATTGTATAAACACAATTAATGTTTTATCCCAATGTAAGAGGAGAAAAGGAAATAATTTTACTCCAAAAAGAAAAGTCAGGCTTCTGTGCCTCTATCCTTCCCAAGGTGTGACTTAATCTCAGTTGCAGCTAGAGAAAGTGGATTTAAAAGGAGATAAAGGAGTTAAAAAGAGATAAAAGAGTTTAAAAAAAAAAAAAGGAAATCCTTTTCATGACACTGAAACTACCATTCACCAATAAGAATAAAACCAAAAGAAGTTAAATTGTGGATCAATACACATAGGTAAGACCCTAAAAAAACATCAACTTATTTCCTTTATTTAGCACATGAAAAGGCTGGAGATTAAAAAATAGAGTAGGAACTAAGAATCTAAAATGATCTGTTTCAATTTTAACCCAGCTGAGATGCAACATGATAATGTGACTAAAAGAATGAATTCTGGAACTGGAATACAGGTTGGATTTCTGGCTCTTTCACTGTGCCTGCTGAACTGCTGTGGAGGTTACTTAATATCTTTTGGTGTCTATTTTTTCATCTCCAAAATCATTGTATACCTCATGCGCTTGTTATAATGATTAAATGAATTAATATTTACAGAGCATTTAGGATACATCCTAGACATCATAACCATAGAAATGCTTGCTAAATAAATTTATATGTATATTGATATGTGCATTTATTGAATATATGTAGTCTGTCAAATATGTGAATCACAATGCATTAATCACTCTTCCTTTTGCTATGTAAGTGTGTTTTGAATGATAGATAGACCTACTATAAACACTAATCAAAATCAGATTAAAATAGTTCACTGCTATCTGAGTGACATTGAGTCTTGTATTTTTAGATAAAACTAAAAAGAAATATAGCATAGAAGAGTATTTATAGTCATCCCTAGAATAACAAAAATAAAATTGTTTTAACTACTGAGTACATTGAATGAATATACAGAATCAAGCCTAACCAATAATTATTTTAAGACTTTTAAAATCTAAATCAATATTTATAGAACTACCAATAAAGAATTGAATGGTGGCAAATTTTGTTTAGAAAAATAATATCTTATGATAGCTTTCTAGTAAAAGTTTACAAAGGTCTATGGTTCTTACTTAGACACAATGCAAAGAATCATTAATGGCATAAATAGAAACAGATATATTTTATCATACCAAAATTATATTTGTTCACAATACAAATTTTAAGGACTAAATTCAAATAAAATTTATTCCTGCTTATAATGATCAATAAATAAGCAAAGAATCATATCACACAAAACATGTTGCAAAATTAAGTAAATTTCAAGAATAACGTAGGTCCATCTGTTTAAGTGAAGTAGTTCCATATTCATAAAACAGTTCATGTCCTATGAATTACTAAATGTTAGGCATATTTTACTTTTATTTTTTTATTTTTTCATATTTTACTTTTAAATGAACTACCTATATTAGTGGCAAAGGAGATCTGACCTAGGTAGTTTATTTTCTACCAAATTCTCAAAAGTGATCAAAATTTAATATCAGCAGTATAAATCATGATAAGAATCCATTCACAAAACAGAGGATTCAATTGCACTTTGCAATTGTATAGTGCAAGTTAAGTCTGGGCTGATTTAAGTACTAATGAAACCATAACTAACTAGATGTCAGAACCATGACCAATACCAAATAAATTTAAGGATGTGTAAGCCAATTCATGTTCACTTAGAGACAGAGAGATAGAAGATAATGCTGGTCCAAGGAGAAGGATGTCCTGTGTGATAGAATAGGTGCACCTAAAAGTTCAAAGCCTGGAAAAGCCCATGGTATTCTCATGTGTGTACATACAGATTTTAATGGTTTTAAAGTGCAATATGGCAAGTTTAGATTATTTTTTAACCATTTCCCTCTTTAGAAACAATTTTCTGTTCAGTAAATTATATCTGTAGAGAAAATTGTAACTGAAAGACTATCCTTCAAATTTTACTCTATGTAAGCATTAAAGGTTTGTTAAGAGTTATAAATTTCTAGACAAATTACCTAAGTTCTTTGTGACTTAATTCTCTTGTCTATAAGTTGAGAAGAAGAGGAATATCTAAATAGCAATGCTTATGAGAAATAAATACATTGATATAGGTAAGGTTCACAGATAAGAGCTTTATAATGATTCAGTATTATTTTTATTATATATTATATATTTGCCACTATTTAATAGACCCAGAAGGATTGTCTTCTGTAAGCTATGAGTTGTGCTATGGTCCTAGGGAATTATGAGATTTACTGGTTGCCTACTGAGCTTTCAAGTCTACCTTTCCACTGAACCCTATGATTTTGGTATGGTTACCTCATCCCAAGAATAGAAATGGAACTTGATTGGCTTTTAGAATCTCAGTTCCATGATCACAGCATCTTTGTCAGCTTATCTATAGTCTACTTCTGGTCAATAGGGTTCTCTGGTCAGATATGGGTTCTCTGTTGGTTCAGAGAATGAAGCTCATTCTTTTTCTCCAGTTGTTATAAATGGTCAAGCCCGTGGACTAATTTGCAATCAGTAATGTTAATACTAAAGGAGTGAGTCTTCAAATGATGATGATGCTCTCACTGTGGAAGTCGAAGGATTTTTTTTTTTAAGATTTTATTTATTTATTCATGAGACACACACAGAGAGAGAGAGAGAGAGAGAGAGAGAGAGAGGCAGAGACACAGGAGGCAGAGGGAGAAGCAGGCTCCATGCAGGGAGCCTAACGTGGGACTCGATCCGGGGTCTCCAGGATCACACCCTGGGCTGAAGGTGTCGCTAAACCGCTGAGCCACCCGGGCTGCCCCTCAATTTTCTCTGAAAACTCTCTCACTTGGCTTTTAATTTTTTCCTTTCTTTCTTTTTTTCTTAGCAAATTGCAATCATATAATATAGTACTATCAATTATAGTCACCACGGTATACATAGTTCCTCAGACCTTATTCATCTTATAACTGAAAGTTGTACCCTTTCATCAATTTCCCCCCATCCCTCCGTCCCTGAAAAACCATCATTCTATTCTGTTGCTATTAGTTTGACTTTTTTCCCCCTTTATTCCACGTGTAAATGATACCATGCAATATTTGTCTTTGGTTTATTTCACTTAGCATAATTACTTATAGTATCTAGGAATGGGAAGATTTCCTTGTTTTGTTTTTTAAAGTGGAATAATATTCCATTGCATATATATATATACCACATCTTCTTTATCCATTCATCCTTCCACGTACATTTAGGCTGTTTTCATACCTTGGCTATTGTGAATAATACTGCAGTGACCATGAAAGTAACTCTATCTCTTCAAGATAGTGATTTATATCCTTTTGGTATATATCCAGAAGTGGGAATGCTGAATCATATAGTAGTGTACTTCTAATTTTTGAGGAGGAATTTTCATAACTGTGTTCCATAGTGGCTGTACCAGTTTATATTCCCACTTGGGTCCCATTTCTTCACATCCCTGCCAGCATTTGTTATCTTTTTTTTTCCTTTTTGATAATAGATATATTATCATAATCCCCATTGCGATAATATTTGGAGGGGAGGCCTTTGGAAGACGATTAGATCATGAAAATGGAGTAAGTTTAGTACCTTATAAAATAGATCTTCAAGAGCTATCCTTCCACCATGAAAGCACACAGTAAAAGGAAAGTTGTTTATGAGCTAGGAAGCAAGGCCCCCCTCGCCCCCACCAGACACTGAATCTGACAGTGCTTCTGATGGGGAAACAAGCCTAGCTGAGAACAAAACACAGCTGATATCCCACAGACACCCCCCTTACCCCACCCCTGCCCAGAGTGAGATATGTGTGATATTCCTCAGGAGGCTCCCAATTGTCTTAATGTTGGTGCCTTGCTAGAGGGAAAAACAATCTTTAACTTGACAATGGCAAGGCCTTCTTAGCATATGAAAATCCTTTTGAAATCTCCCTTTTGTTTACTTCCCCCAACTACTGGGTATATAATTAGCCACCCCTCCTAACCCCTGTGCAGCAGCTCTTCCTGGCTGTGGATCCTGTCTTCCAGCTTTAATAAAACCACCGTTTTGCACCAAAGACGACTCAAGAATTCTTTTTTGATTGTCAGCTCCAGATCTCGCCTATATTCTAAAACTCTATCACTTCATATTGGAATTCCCAGCCTCCAGAATTGCATTTATTATTAAGTCACCCAGTGCTAGGTGTCTTTGTTATAGCAGCTCGAATGGACTAAGACAGCTAGAAAGCCAAATATGTGAACAATTAAGTGGTATAGCAAGAGATTAAATACCAGGTTTTGATGGAAGAGACAATAACATTGGTGTAAGGTGATGGAAAAACAGTATGAATGTCTGCCATGAATAGTGGCGATTTGTAATACCCAGCTCCAAACAAGGAATACTAGAAAATCATTTCTGAGAAAAAAGACAATGAATTTATTTTATGCTGTGATCAGAGATGCTATATGGCACTCAAATGCCCCAAACCAGGATGTATGATTGTTGAACCAATGAAATAAAGAAGGTTTGAAATGTAGATTTGTGGTTATTAGCGTATAGAAAATAGATTCATGGAATGGCTCACCCTGGCAAGAAGGTTAGATGCAGAATGAAAAGAAATAAGGGGGAAAAAAAAAGAAATAAGGGAAAAGACCCTGGGAAAATCAACATTTAACATTTTAGTACAGCTTACGGCACTTATAAAAAATACTGAGAAGAAATAGCCAGAGAAATAGGAGAATAGTGTCAGAGAAGCCAATAGAAGACAAAACCCTGATGTGAGGAGGCAATAGCAACAGAATAGAATGATGGTTTTTCAGGGACGGAGGGATGGGGGGAAATAGACTGATGAAAGGGTATGACTTTCATTTATAAGATGAATAAGGTCTGAGGAATTATGTATACCATGGTGACTATAATTGATAGTACTATATTATATGATTGTAATCTGCTAAAAAAAAAAGGAAAAAATTAAAAGCCAAGTGAGTGAGAGAGTTTTCAGAGAAAATTGTGAAGAGGAAGCAACTGGAACCATGATGATGTTGGCTTTTATACTTATTTACCAGTACTTTGCTGTCCAATTCCCATAATGGATTTCTTTGGATGTTTGTTCTTTGTGCCTAAGACTCTAGAAAAAATATACCTAGAAAATGCAGAGCTGAACTATCCACCAGATAACATTTTGAACTTTACAACTGTACCTCAATTATTCATTTTAATTGAATAATTTTTTGAAAAGTTTGTTTTTTCTCACTTAAAAGTTCAAAGAATGGTACCAATATTAGCAAATGAAGTTGTTGGGCTTTTTTAAAATTCTGAGTTTCAATAAGAAAAATCTGTTTATCAGATTTAGTAACACAAGTATCATTGATGACTTTGGCAACTGAAGTTCAGTAGATTAATAGATTTGAAATAATAAAACAATGAGTAAAGAAATAGTGCATGTTGAATACAGTGACAGAGGTGTAAAATTTGCTTTTTTTTTTTAAGATTTTATTTATTTATTCATGAGAGACAGAGAGATAGAGGCAGACACAGGCTTAGGGAGAAGCAGACTCTATACAGGGAGCCCGATGCGGGCCAAAGGCAGGTGCTAAACCGCTGAGCCGCCCAGGGACCCCAAATTTGCTCTCTATAAACTGTATTTTGCGAACATGAAAGCACAGTAGTGAAATCAAGTATTAGGACAATTAGAAGTGAAAAGATGCTTTGTTTTGTCTTGTTTTCATTTTCCATTACTGAGTATGTTTAAGCAAATATCTATAAAAGTGTTTCAAAGAGAATGTTCTTGAATATACTGAAGAAAGTGGGGATGATATCTTTCAGTAGATGCTTGGAAAATAAATCAGAGAGGAAAGGAAAGGGAGGTCTACCCAGTGTTTTCTGATTTAGCAGTAAAAAAAAGTTAATACATTTGATGTTATGACTGAGTAGATTAAAGGTTATAAAAAATATACATATTTTTAGTCAATTTATATCTATAGAAATAGTTTCTATAATCTTAATGTAAATGCAATTTGCATTAACACTTTAATTAATATTAAGTTATTTGTTTTGTTATTAGAATTATTATATGTATATGATGTATGTGATAGAGGTATTCTATAATTAAAAGCACATTTGAATAAACAGGGCATTCCATCTCCTGACATGACTGCAAATCTGCTATGACAAAACCAGCTTAGTTCTCTTTTCTCTTCTTCTTCCTTTTTTTTTTTTTCCCTTCAATGAATCAAACTATTAAACTACAGCAGTTGGCTCATAGAAGCTCAGGTCAGAGGAAAGTAGATTGCTGATGTTTCACAAGTTTTATTCAGTCTTTGAGAAATAAGGAAATGATCTCAAATAAAACTTTCACAACCCTATTGTACTTTCTTAATCTTCTAAGTAGAGCCCCTTGTCAGCCTTTGATCCTACTGCACTAAAGTTTCCAGTAATTCCTCTGTCCCAGAGTGATACGTTCTATAGCATTTCTGTAATTGCAAACCAGCTGGTAGAACTTCAAGAGACCAACAAAAAAATATCTTAAAAGGCTATTTTAAAAACTATTAGTTGCTAAATTACACTCGTTTTCCTCACCATTTGAAGTATTCTACACATAAAATATGCCTGGGATTACCTAATTAGAATGGAGAAGAAAAATTATTTTACAATTTACCTTTAAGGAAAACCATATTTTATAATAAACTTGCAGCTGTATTTTTTTTCCAGTGCCTTTTCCTAAAAAAATGTATGCCATATTCAATAATCCTTTCACCTGTAGGTCTATTGGGCACTGCTAATAATAACTAGACCTTTGCTATTTGTAGAGAAAGTAGCCCAGTGAAAATGGGGTCAGGACAATTTCTTTTTCAGTGAATGCACAACTTGCTATAGGAAAAGAAGGAAAATGTGTAAGATTGTCTTCCGAGTCTATAGAACTGTAATTTCTAACCGCTTTAATTCCGCTTGATTATCGTTATAAAAATAAATAAACCACATAATTTGTAATTTCCTGATTCCATTATGCTCATGTTTCAAAGGGAATTATTCAGGTAGAAAGGCTTGTTTAAAATATACTTGTGGTAGTCTCTTTATCATAATCCTGTAAATGATCTTTTATTTTTACACTTTTACTTAGATCGTACTTTTATTTATTTATTTATTTATTTATTTATTTATTTATTTATTTTTTTTTTTTTGCCTGTTTGGAAGGTCAATGGCAGTTAGGGATACAGAATGACTTTGATCTGAGGGAGTGTAGGGGACAATGTGACATAATTTGATACTCTGTGCATACTATTCTATAAGTTTTTCTGATGGTATGTTCATTTTTCAAATTCTTTTTTAACATTTTAAAGATCTCACAATGCAAGTGTACTGCACAATGGTCCTGAAATTCAATTGCTCCTAATACTTGATTTCACTACTGTGCTTTCATGTTAGCAAATTATTGGATCAGAACTGAAGGTGTACTATTTAAGTCTACTTCAACCTCCCAAGAAAAGGGAGAAAATAGTGTCTTTTCCACTCTTACTGATTTTTACTCAAGGTTTTATTGAACATTGTAGTAGCAGGAACTCAGCAAAGTGTTCTTTAAATTTCTATGCAAACTAATTTAGAGACTATGATACATACTTAAAATATATGTATTTATAAGGTTATTCCTGAGAATTGTTTTAGGGTCTGTCTTTTAAAGAGGTCTCTAATTTAGATTTGCTATGATTTTTTATTTACAATATCTTATTAGATTTAACTAACAAACTAAAAGCCTGTATTTTCTTTAAAGGCAGGAGATTATTGGGGCACCTGGGTGGCTCAGTGGTTGAGCATCTGCCTTTGGCTCAATGAGTAATCCTGAGGTCTTGGAATCAAGTCCTACATCAGGCTCCTAGTAGCGAGCCTGCTTCTCCCTCTGCCTATGTTTCTGCCTGTCTCTCTATGTCTCTCATGGATAAATAAAATCTTAAATAAAAATAAAATAAAATAAATAAATAAAATTTAAAAAGGCAAGAGGCTATTTAAGAAAATGTATACTATTTTTTCTTTTTTTTTTCTAATGTGCATATTTAATCCTGAATGCAGCAAGGGATCATTGCATAAACACCTTAAGATGAAGGCATATATGTGTTATGAAAGTTATGCAGCATTTTCAAAAGTATAGGGCTTTTTTATCTATCATAATGAATTTTTATTTACTTTAAGTAGCTCTGTGAAATACATGTTTCTTTGAAGCATTATTCTTCCCATATGTATTTTATACAAACACAATTTTTGTTAAATAATTTAATTTTTTAAAAATAATTTTCTTAAAAGTTCAGGTAACACTTGCTTAGTTAAATAGACAGTTGAGCAAATTAATGAGAAATTTGAGCAATGTGAGTAAAGAATCATTCTCAAATGTACTTTCTCTTAAAGGCAGATTTTTTTTCCCTTGCATTCTCCAGATGATTCCTCAATTTCTTTCTCAGATATTCTTTAAGAGTATTAAATTTTTAGCTTTGGATCTGCGTGATTGGGCCATAAAAAGGCTGGAAAAACTAATATTTACTTGGACAAAAATTAAAATTAATTATCAGCACACATTTTGATATTTACATTAGCATCTTTCATAAGCCTATTGGTGAAACATTAATGAATAGTAGTCAAGAATATAAATATAGAAGTTAAATAGCTCCAGATTTCAATTAAAGATCACAAAGAAAAATAGCTCATTACAGAGAAAAATTGTTTTGTGATTATTTTCCTCAGATAAATAAAAAAGGTGAATAGGTTATATTCTTCATTATTAAGCTTAAGAAATTAAACCTACATATGTGAACCAAGGTCACTATTTGACCTTTGTTTATCTTTTACAGGTAACCAAGAATTTCTAATGCTATTTAGACAGCTAAAGTTACAAATGTGTTTTTGTTCTTTGTTTAGCATTTTGTAAAAATGAATGAAGACAAATTTGGGACATCCATCCCATCCATCCATTTTTCTTTTCTCTCTTTTTTTAAATTTTATTTTTCTATCTCTATATATTTTTCCTTTCTTTTCCTGATAATTATAATTTATCAGGAAAAGAAAGGAAAAATATATAGAGATGACCAAGAATGGTCATTATAAGAATGACCATAAAAGTGAAAGGATTATGTCTTTATACGACATATCCTTGAGAAAAAAAGCCTTGAAGTAAGAGTCATCAACCTCTAGTCTGAAAAATGACAAAATTAAAAACAAAAAAAAGGATGGATTCAGAAAAAGGTAACAGTGCTCTACTTGTGATAGGAAGTTTTACTTCTCTAGCACATTTCAAAGAAATCTTGAGCACATTTTTTAGAAGATACATGATTAAATGTCTTAGTTTTGATTTTTCAAAAAAGAACCTGCTAGAATTTTGACGGTGAAGAGGAATTGTGTGTGCATATGTGTGTAATGCATTTTACCATAAAAAAATGATTGAATGATGGAGGATTAGAGAGCTAATTTGAAATGTAAATGGGCATTCTTAGAATTTGGGCAAGATACTAAATCTGTTTATCAGAAATCTGGGTAGTTATAATGATGTCAACAAGAATTACTTGGAGCCACTGCTATAAAAAGTTTACCATTCATTGTATCACTGACATTTTTTCCTAATATATCAAATTTCTTCACATAAATTTGACTTTAGATCAGGTGGATTTATGGAAGTATCTATTGAGATTCAGATTAGAGACATTAGCTTTTTTTCAAGTGTTCAAAATATGAGTTTACCTGTTTTTGCTTTTGTTTTTTAGCATATGTACTTACATAGACCTTTTTTCATACTTCAAATATTTTAGTCACCACCCATGATTACATTTGTTTCTTCTTTTCCTCCTCTGCTTGACCTTCCTCTTTTTCCTCAATCTCCTTGTTCCATTCATATGTTGCCCCCCTCTCCCTATCTCTGAGCAATGAGCCTGTAAGAATGAGGGACTGAGCAAAGATACAGAGTTAGTGTACAGTTCTGGGTAAGCTGGAAATATAACCAGTAACAGAATATGGGGATTTTTTACATTTAAATTAAATTAATTAACATAGAATGTATTATAGTTTCAGAGGTAGAGTTCAGTGATTCATCAGTTGTATATAACATCGTGTGCCCCCTTTAATGGTCAGTAACAGGATATGTTAGGAGTTAAAAACTTCAGTTTACTTTAATGCATTCTGTCTCTATATCAAGAGCAATGAGATGCCTCGATGGTCTTAAGCTGGGATAGCAAAGTACTTTGACTTGCATTTCAAGAGACCTTTCAGCCACAGAAAGAGAATGAGCACAGAGAGAAAGGTAGAGTAGGCTACTGTAGACTAGTCAGGAGGTTATTTTCATAGGAAACTGATAGGTTATTCAGAGGTGAAATATAAGTGGTATAAGTGAAGAAAAGTAAAAGAATGAAAAATATCGTGAAAAATTACCACTATTTGCTGATAACTGGAAACAGTATAGACATAGGAGTTTCACTTAAGAATGTTACCATTTGGGCAGCCTGGGTGGCTCAGCGGTTTAGCGCCGCCTTCAGCCAGGCGTGATCCTGGAGACTGAGGATCCAGTCCCACATTGGGCTCCCTGCGTGGAGCCTGCTTCTCCCTCTGCCTGTGTCTGCCCCTCTCTCTCTATCTCTGTCTTTCATGAATAAATAATTTTTGTTTAAATAATGTTACTATTTGGTTTGTGTGAACTCAAATCTATGAAAGGGAATTTAATACCACTTCTGGAACACTCATAATGGGAGGGACTTTAGTATTTTAAATTTGGACATCTCTACATTATTAAAATTGAATTTTGTGTTTTTAGAGACCTTTACTCATTACAGAATCTTATGTGAGCTATTACAATATAACATTGCTGAAACATTATTTGGCAGGTAAAATTAGCACCAACATTTAATGATGAATTAGATATGTGTTCAAATAAGAAATGTTCTAAGGATGATTGCTTGATTTATAATCTTAACAGTAAAGTTGAAGAGCAAGTTTAGAGATAGTATATATTTAAGATATATTAAGATGCTATTGAAGCATGTAAGATAACCTTCTTTAAAAAAAAAGATAGCCTTCTTATTATGGGAGCATATGTATTCTCCTTCATCTTGTTTGCATATGAAAGAATTTCAAAAACATGTCACTTCAGAATTCCATTCATCTCTTCATTCACTTCTCTTTCTCTTTCGGAGAGGGGATGTGATTTAGTTGTGATACCTAAAACTGATTTAGGTATGGGAGAAAAATAAAATGCATGGGTTTTTCCAAACATTGCATATCTTGTTTTGCATGTATCTACCTGTAGGAAAGGTGAATTCTGATCCATTTTCTCAGCATGCTGTCAAGGGCCAGTCCTTCTGTGGTGTAGTACATGATCTTCCTTATATAGTTGTTTAAAGTGTTTAATGTTTCAATGTGTTTTGTACACTAATCAACAATGAGTAAGACTACTTGCCCATGTACTCAATATTGATTTTCCTGTTTTACTTTGAAATATTTCAAATGTGCAGAAAAGTTGAAAAAAGTGTATTAAGAATGCTCATATACTTATTATTTAAATTCACCAAATGCAAATGTAGTTTAATTGTAGAAACCAAAAAAAATTTAACTGGCTATGTTAGTCAAATTTTGAAGGGAAAAAAAAAAGAAAAGATATACATGTTGTAGAAAAAAATATGTGATAAAATTTAACAACCTCTCAGCAAATTAAAGAATAAATAGAAATTTTTTCATGTTGAAACATTATTTTCAAAATACTTTCAGGATACATCTTCTTAAAGGAGAAATATTGAATATTTTCCCATGAAATTTAAGACAAAACTAATGTATTCACTATTATATTCCTATTTGGCAGAAGAAAGAACTACAGATATAAAGATATAAAGTATGATCAAAACTGTCATTACTAGCTGATGTCATAATGTATACATAGAAAAACCAAAACAATTTCCAAACATAATTAAAATTAATGAGTGACTTTATGAAGCCTGCTGAATAGTCAGTAAACAGTTATCAATTCTATTTTTATATACATGCATCCAGCATTTGGGATTTTACATTGAAATATAATGCCATTTACAATCGGACAAAGATTAAATATCTAGTAATAAACCTAATGAAGAATATGGAAAATGACTACACTGAAAACTGCAAAATATTGCCAAGGAAAATGACAGGAAGGCTTAAAGAATGGAGAGTAATACTATATTTATACTTTGGAAGGCTCAAATTTTTAAGATATCACTTTTCTTAAAATTAGTTTATATATTAATGTAATCCCAATAAAATTGTATGTATATGTATAAGCTGACACTTGAAAATTTATATAGGAAGAGAAAGATCTAGAATGCCATGCTACTTTGAAAAATAAGCTGGAGTGACTTACACTATGAGGAATCAAGACTTTTTATAAGAAAAAATTAGACATTGTTTTGTTGGTAAAAAATTGCAAAAATAATGAAACAATAGAGAGTACAAGAATAGACATATATATGGTCACTTAATATTTGACAAAGATAGGGCATCCCTGGGTGGCGCAGCGGTTTGGCGCCTGCCTTTGGCCCAGGGCGCGATCCTGGAGACCCGGGATCGAATCCCACATCGGGCTCCCGGTGCATGGAGCCTGCTTCTCCCTCTGCCTGTGTCTCTGCCTCTCTCTCTCTGTGACTATCATTAATAAATAAAAGTATTTAAAAAAAAATAAAATAAACCGTTAAAAAAATTTGACAAAGATAACCACTGCAAGTCACTCAAAAATGGCTTCCCCTTTCAATAAACATTGTTTGAACAATTACATACTTTTATGGAAATGTAAAATAATTTGACTTAGACTTCACATCTTAGACAGGCGTGAATTCAAGGTGAATTGTAGATATGAAAGTTAAATATAAACAAACATCCAGAAAAAGGTTGGGTAACCGAGTAAGAAAAGACTTCTGAAATAGACCATTAGGGTATTGATCATAAAATAATTATTTGAAGACACCTGGGTGGGTCAGTCAGTTAAAAATATGCTTTTGGCTCAGGTCATGATCCCAGTGTCCTGGGATCCAGCCCACATTAAGCTGCCTACTCAGTGGGGTGTATGCTTATCCATCTATCCCTCCTTGTTCTCTCTCTCTCTCTCTCTCTCAAATAAATACATAAATTTAAAACATTTTTTGAACTTTATTAAAATTAAAAGCTTTTGTACATGAAAGGACAGCATTAAGAGAGTGAAAAACCAAGCCACAGATTATAAAAAGATATTCACAAAATGTATAACTGACAAAGGATATATTGTCATATCCAGCATATAAAAGTATATCCTACAAAAAAAATAAGAAAAAGACAATCTGAGTTTTACAAATGATCAAAAACTCCAAGGCACTTTATAGAGAGAATTTACCTATCGCCAACAAGCGTAAGTAGAGGTGCTTAATCCCATTACTCCTCTAGGATATGCACTTGAAACAAGGAGATAGTACTTCACACACATCTAAAGGTTAAATTTAAAAAGTCTGCCAAAAAAAAACCTAAAAAAAATAAATAAAAATAAAAAGTCTGCCAATATAAAGTGTTGTAAGGATGAAAAGCAACTGGAACCATCAGTCAATGCTAAAGGATTGTACATTGGCAGGCACTTTGGAAAACTGTCATTATTTTTGGAGGTAAAACATAGGCCTAGCTTATGACCCCAAAATTTTGCTTACAGGTGCCTACCCAAGAGAAATGAGCATATGTGGCCAGAAAAAAAAGATATGCATAACAATGGAAATAAGAATTTTATTTGTAATTGCTCAAAACCATTATAGCACAATTATCAACAAGACAATGAATAAACATTTTACTTGTTAAATAAAATACTACATAGAGAAATGAAAGCAAAGTACTGATAAATACAATATATGAAAAAAATCTCATAGACCTAATTTCGAGAAATGAAGCTAACTCCTCAAGAGTACAAACACTTATGATTCCATTTATATGAAATTTTAGAACAGGTAAAACAAATCAAAAGTGATAGAATAGTGGTTACATTGAGGAGGGCAAATATTGACTGGGACAGGACACAAGTTAACCTTGCATTTATCTAAAAATTTAATAGATAGAACTATTTATGCTGTGATAATATTATTTCACTATCATTCGGTTCACTTTATGTGCTTTAAAATATGTGTCTTATCATATCAATAAGCAAGTAAAAATAAAAGAGGAAGAAAGGAAATATAAGTATTTAAGTGACACAGTGCCAGCAAAATAAAGTTTGACATTTCTTATGTGATTTTCCTTTGCTTTATGCACCAAACATTATGGAATATATGGTATCTTGACTTTTGTTCTTTACTTCAACTTCTGGTGGATAGTTCTTTCTCCTACCCCTCCCTACATATAAAGACAGAAGTGTTTTTGCCAGGAGAGGCCCTTAGTAAACTCAAAAGATAATAAGACAACTGCTGTACCTCAATAGTAAGCTGATTATATGCATTTTGGCCTGGCATTTCAAGGAAGGCTACACTGAAGAATCAGTTTTGAATAAGAATAAGTGAACAAAAGACGGCTTGATAGTTTACCCTGTTTTCAGCAGGATCTACAGGCCAAGAGAGACTTTGCAGTGTAAAGTGAGCTAAGCTCCATGCAAACAGTAGAGCCTTAATTGTGAGGTTTTAATTTCAATTCTTGTTGACAAGCATAGATAGACAATACAAAACTTTTCATACCAATTTGAATAATTGCAAAGTTAAGAAGAATCTGGAAGGATTAAGTTCTCTAGAAGTATATTAACTCTCATTTGACTTTGGATATATTAATTTTATAAACTCCAAAAGGTATAAAGGTTTAAATGCCTGTGCTAAAAATTCTCTCCAGGAATAAAGAATGCTCAGGACATCAAGAACTGGTTGTGGTTAGTCATATGATTGGATGGCACAGGCCTAAGAGCTAGGTACAAATGATAAACAAAACAAAGTAAAACAACAGTAACAACAATAACAACAGAGACACAGCTAGAAAATGTTAAAGGGGAACATTTTTTTTTTATTTCCCTTGCTCCTAAGTAAGAGAATCCCAATTAAATAGTACTCCAGGCACTATAAAGCTCCTAACTTACATTCCACAGGAGAGTATAATTTGTGATACAGATTTCAGATATATTTGTTAAAGAAATAGATTAATTCATTGCAAAACTCATGTTATTTGCCTATATATCCAGTCTATTTCTTACAACCTAGTTTGATCAGCAATAAATATGACATTTAGATATTCATTTACCTGAATTTTTATTTTTTTTAGTTAATTGGTTCACAACTTAATGGCTACAAGAGGTTTATCCTTTATTTATCACCTGAAAACCATAGCAGGATATAACTTGAAAAGTGGATATGAGACCCTGGAATGGAAAAGAGAAGCTTAGAATGAAGATGTGCATTTCTTCAGTAATCACAAAATCATTGTTAACAGACTGAATGCCCAAAGGAAATGTTCAGAATGTGGAAAGAGAAGCCTTGGATGATTCCAACTTTTACATGCCCTTAGAAGATGAATTCAATGAAGGGGAAATGGAAGCAGTGCTTAAAAAGCAGGCATAAAAACAACACTATTTTGTCCCTGACTGAGAGAATGTGATGGTGTCAAGGAGGGAAATAATACTGTTTTGTTCATTCTACTGAGAGATCAAGTAAGATAGCCGAAAAATGTCTGCTCCGTATAGGAATGTGAAGTTTATTGGCACATATGTGAATGTTCATTTGGACAAATGTTGTTGCTAGACTCTGGGTAGGTTTGTTTGAGAAGTTAGTGCAGATAAGAAGATGGAGACAGTCAATGTAGAAAATTCTCTTAAAAATTATTGCTGTAGGGGCACCTGGGTGGCTCAGTCAGTTACACGTCTGGCTCTTGGTTTCTGCTCAGGTCATGATCTTGGGGTTGTGACATCAGGCTGCCATAAGGCTCCATGCTGTGCATGGAACCTGTTCAAGATTCTCTCTCCCTCTCCTTCTGCAGCCCTCAACTCATGTGCTCTCATTCTCTCTCTCTTAAAAAAAAAAAAAAAAAAGAGTCACTATAAAGGAAAGAGATAGACATTAAATGCAGTGGAATGTGGTAACAATTGATTACGTTTTTTTCTTTAATGGGAAACATAAATGTGTTTAATAATCAATGAAAAGGATATAAAAGAAATATTTGAATATGCAAGATAATAAAAAGGATAATTTAAGCAATAACCATGAGTTTTCCCTTAAAATTCTCAGTATTTTCAAGCTTATAAATACCATAGAAAAAATTGGGTATCATTTACTAAATATCTGAAAACTTTTATTCTTCTTAAAATGCAAGATTGCTTTTTCATTAAAAGAGCAAATATTTAAAATATTTTAGAAACTCTTGAGATAAATACATGGATTTTTCCTTTGAGCCTGATAAAATTCTGTAATGTTGTTATTTATAGCATGGACTTTAGACTCAGGCAGACTTGTATTTGATTCCTTATTGTATATAGTGGTTGCATGACCTTGAGGTCTTTACTAGTCTGTATCTGATATCATCAAATGAACACTTCACTATGAAGGTATTTACTTTTGCTTACTCATGCTGTTTTTCTAATTTTATGTTATTTTTTTTATCTATTTGATTTAAAGAAAATAATAAATAATATTTTACCTATTATATCCTACCAGAAAGTATTGCCTTGTATTTATTTGTTTGACAAATATAATAACTTAACACATTTTCATAGATTATGTCTGCACCACTAACTATGATTTCTTGATATAATTTTATGCTTATAAAAACTTTCTAATCCCAGCAAATCTTTTATATATTCTTTTTTTTCCTTTTCTTTTATATATTCTTGAAGCGATTGAATAAAATTCAACAGTGATATTCTGGCATAGTCAAACCCCAGCTTAAGCAAAAAAAAAAAAAAAAAAAATTACCATCATCTTGAAGTCCCTGTGTACTCTTTAAGATACTAT
Organism: Nyctereutes procyonoides; assembly: GCF_905146905.1. Lineage (NCBI taxonomy): Eukaryota > Metazoa > Chordata > Mammalia > Carnivora > Canidae > Nyctereutes > Nyctereutes procyonoides. The sequence goes on from NW_026575121.1 coordinate 23,202,684, forward strand.
TACAAACTTTCTACCCTCAAATGTATTTTGTACCCAGAATTTTGTTTGTGAAATTCTGATGCTACTCTTGACAGTATTATAATTAAGTTTGTATCCCTTAATGTATGTTCTTTAACATGTTTTACATTTTAAAAATGATACACTACTATACATATTTTAAATAACTTTTGTTGTTTACATATGGTATTACCAAGATTCAGTTATGTAACTGCAGGAAGCAATGATTAGTTTTTTACTGGTATAAAGTACTACGTTGTGATTGTGTATGATTGTTATGCTCTAATTTATCAATCCACTGATTATCAGTGAACATTGGTAGAGATTTGAGTTGTGCCTCTTTTTTCTCTCTCACAAGTAATGCATATATGTTTGCTTTTGCATGTTTAGGAGTGAACATATAGAAGATATGCTGTAAGATATATACCTAAGAGTAAATTCCTGGGTTAGAATTTTCAACTCTATTAGATAAATCAATTTTTTCCAAGTCTCTACTCATTTATATTTTCACCCACAGGGCTTAAAGAAATAGAAATATAATGACAATTCTTTTAATTCTTTTAAGACTATTCTTTTATTTCTGTGGGGTAAAAATAGCATAGATGCATGGTAGCAGCCAGGTGAAAAATGAAATTGCGGAAAATTTTAATTATTTTTAAAAATGTGCTTATAATAGAAGAAATAAGATCAACTATATGAGGCAATGCAGCCCCCACCACTAGATATTTAAACATGATGACAAAGTAATAAATGTAGAAGAATCACTAGTTTATGGTCTTTCACAGATGAAAGGGTTATGGTTTAGTGAATACCTAGTGGGAGTAGCTCTAAATAAAAGTATGGATAATTCAGCTGGGGTAATAGGCTGGAAAACAGTGTGTGAGTACAGATTCTGATTAGGTAGGTCAATATTGTGGAAGGGGTCTGTAGAATATAATTGGCTCCTCAGCCCCAGTTGGGTAGTAAGCAAGGTGATTGGCTGACATTATATGGACTTCTTTTCCTTAAATTAGAATGAAAGTATTATTGATTAACCTCCTTAACTTTAGCTGTGATCAACTTTATTCCCAAATATCAGCTCCCTCTTCAGGTTTTTAGAGATAACTACAAACGTGAGTTTGGTTCTTTTCATCCACTACTAAAAGACAGAAAGAAACAGAGAGAGAGAGAGAGAGAGAGAGAGAGAGAGAGAGAGAAAATAAGAGAGAAAAATAGAGAAAGAGAAAGCAAGCAAGCAGGAATACAAGTATGTGTATCTCTGTATAATATTTTTACATACTATTCTAAAATATCTATAATTAACATTTTGTGAAGAACATTTCTCCTCTTACTAATGTTATTCAATACTGTGTGTGTGTGTGTGTGTGTGTGTGTGTGTGTGTGTGTGAATATACATAATGATTGAGAGCACTTAAGACTCAGACTGCCTGGGTATGGATTTCAGTTGCAACTCTGACTAACTCTGTGACCCTGGACACATTTTATAACCTTTTTTTGCTGAAATTTTCTCATCTTTAAGTAAGGATAAAACTATGCCTTTCTAAGAAGTTAATATTTATAAAGCACTTGAAAGAGTCCCTAATGAATATTAGGCACCATTTAGGTAATTGTTAAATAAATATATAAATGGATGTATATTGCTGTAATAGTTCTTGGTTACTGATTTTAACTGCTGTATACTATTCCATTATGTGTTTATATTTAACCTTTCCCTTTTACTGGCTATTCTAGTCACATTTAACTATGTTTCTCTACAAACAAAAGTATCTAAAAAATTCCTTTTTTTTTTGTCCCTTTGTATACATGTGCTAGTTTTTCTTTAGGATCAATCCAAGAAATTGGAATGCTGAAGCAACTATATTGAATGAATATTTCCAGTTTTAATAAAGATTTGAACTCAGTAAATTTGTTCTCATATATGTATTTTCTTATAATATGTACCCCTTTTGTAACATACTCACCAACATTTGATACTGTCACTTAAGCTTTTGCTAGGCTATGTCAACTTAATATAAATTTGTTCTTGTTATAACATGTATCCTGATTAATGCTGTGATAGAGAATATATTCATATAATAAACAACTATATAGTCTGTACAATATACAAGTCATTGTTCTAGGCACTGTGCATACAGCCATCATAGGACTTCCTCTGTCATATTTAGGTCTCTCTTTTTATCCCTTTTGATCATAGTAAGGCATTGAAACTGCTGATTATTTTAAGAGTGTGTTTTTTTTTTTCTTTTCACAAAATGGATTTCTATTGTAGTCATACTTGGTTTCTCAGTGCCACAGAAAATTGCAATGTAGGAACAATTTTTGGATGGTTCCTTACAGAAACATGATGAGTTCTCAAAAATGAGGTGTTCAGGAATGTGGTTAATGAAAAGTAAAAGTGGTCAAGAGAAGAGAGGATGTGTAGCATGTGTATCAAATGATTACTTTTTACACTTCTCTGAGCTCTGATAACTCTTTTCTCAAGTAAGATCCCAAGAAAATTCATACAAGGTTTATCTGATAAGGAAACCATGAGAAAAGTGGATTGGGATGGGCACAGACTTATTCTGTGCCCTAATAAAAAGGTTTTTATATATTTATTATCAATTTCCTCTTCCATGAATTATCTAATCACATACTTTACCATTTCTACTATTGAATTATTCTATTTTTATTGATCTGTAGGAATTTCTAATCTGGAAACAGTATGTCAATGGTTTTTGCTCATTTTGATGAAAATATTGTGCTGATTTTGTTGTTTTATTCACTTTCGCTTGTATTTTAGGTTTACTTGTACTATTATTTATTTTTTTTATTTTGACATAATTGTAAATTCACATGAAGCTGTAGAACACATAGTAGATACTTCGTGTAACTTTCACCCAGGTTCTTCCAACAGTAACATCTTGCATGATTATAGTTCTGGAAATTAATATCAATTGTATACCAATCTTATACACATATCACAGGTTTTATATCAACTCAGCTGTTTGTGTGTGTTTGTATGTGTGCATATGATTCTATGTAGTTTTATTACATGTGTACATTCATGAATCTGTCACTGTAGTAAACATACGCAACAGCTCCATCACAAGGATCCCATATGATCCCCTTTTTAGTCATATCCACTTCCCTACCTCTTCTTTTCCTCAGTCCCTGTGAAAAACTAGTCTGGTCTGTATAGTTTCATTTCAAAAAGTGTTAGAAAGAAACTGTTAACTTCTGAGATTGACTTTTTTTTAAACCAATATTTTATTTTATTGATTTTCCCTTATTATTTTTATGGTTAATTATTCCATTGATTTTTTAAGTCTTATCCTTTTTATTTTTTTCATTCTACTTGTTTTGCTTTTTGTTCTTCCTCTCATCGTTTGCTGAAGTTGGAAGTCTATTGGTTTGAGAACTTTCCACTTTTTTAAAAAAAGATTGTATTTATTTATTCATGAGAGACACAGAGAAAGAGGCAGAGACACAGGCAAAGAGAGAAGCAGGTTCCCTGCAGAGGGCCCAAAGCCGAATTCAATCTCAGGACCAAGGATCATGCCCTGAGCTGAAGGCAGATGCTGAACTGCTGAGCCCCTCAGGTGTCCCAACTTTCTGCTTTTTTAAAGTAAGACTTTAATGTTGTAAATATTCCTCTTAGCATTGATTTAAATCACATCACATATATTTTTGACATGTTACATTTTCATTTTTTAATTCTATGAATGTTTTATTTCCTTTCAAACTTCATCTTTGATTGATATACTATTTAGAAGTATTGTTTTTAATTGCCAAATATTAGATTTAATGATGTCTTCCTTTTATTGATTTCTAGTTTGATTCCATTAAGAATAAAAATGTACTATTCTATTTTTTTTAATTTGTTGAGGTTTATATTATTTCTAAGGATATGGGGTATTTTAATGTTCTTTTAAAAATATATTCTACTCATGGGTAGAGTGTTTACATATGTCAATTAAATCATGTTATTAATGATATTGCTCATATTTTCTACATTTTGGGTGATTTCCTATTTCATTCCAGTTGCTGAGAGTGCCTCCATAATTGTGGATTTGTGTATTGCTTCTTTCAACTCTGTCAGTTTTGTTTCATATATCTTGAGGTTCTGTTGTTTACAGCTTTCCCACTTCATATTATTATGTGTTTCTGGTACACTGATCCTTTTATTATTATGTAATACCCTTTTTTGCTTTTAGTAATTTTCTTTGCTCCAAAGTCTTCTTTATCTGATATTAATGTAATCACTCACATTTTCCCTTTGCAATTATTGTTTTCATGGTATATCATTTTTATCCTTTTATGTTAAATCTACATATGTTGCTGAAGTTGAATTGATCTTATAGGCAACAGGATGATGTGCTTGTGGCTGCTTTTGTCAACTTGACTTTTTGGTTGATACTTCTTGGTGGTTCCCCTGGGCTTGTGAGAACACCTAATTCAACCTGATGGAGGATTTAGTGTAACTAGGCCAACTTCTGTTGCAAGATTGCAACTCAAGAGATGCTGGGCCTTCAGCTTTTGAATGACAGGTTATAAAGGCCCTGCCTGAATATTGTTCCTCTAGTCATAGGGTTTCTAACCAATCTTTTTTTCTCCTCCTACTTTTCAGAATACTCCTTTGACTGCTTCTTGCATTGTTTTTATGGTTTACAGAGGTACTTGGTTGTGGAAGGATGATTGATGGCAGAGATATATAAGTCTATTCCAACTTGTCCAGATTGGCTCTTTAATTAGAATTATTATTATCTAAAGTGTTAGAGTTTATTTATTTATTTATTTTTTAAATATTTTATTTATTTATTCATGAGAGACACAGAGAGAGAGGCAGAAACATAGGCAGAGGGAGAAGCAGGCTCCCTTTGGGAACCTGATGTAGGATTCAATCCCAGGACCCTGGGATCACAACCTGAGCCAAAGGCAGATGGTCAACCACTGAGCCACCCAGTTGCCCTAAAGTGTTAGAGTTTAAATGATCGAGTACCTACTATATATCTGGGTGTGTGGGCACTACTCCACATGTCCTTGTACTTTACTTTTTATATATTTTATATCACAGCAATATTTTGTGTAATTTTGAAAACATATGACACATTTTGACATTTGTTATTGTAAAACAGAAGGATAATTCCCTTTGCATTTTATATCTCTTGCTATAATAGTTACTAGAAGATGTTCCTAGTGCAGGCTTCACATGCTTTAATAGGCAAAGTAACCAATGTGCTATGTGTTGCTCATTAAAAAAATTTAGAGCCTAATCTTCACTTGTTTTGTGTATCTTGTCTTCCAATTAAATTATTCCCTGATATATTGCATTTAAATTGCTTTATATCAAACTCTCCTGTTTTTATATCTTTACTCAATAATATTATTGATAAAATATAGTTTTGGTGTACCCTCTGAACTTTCTGGATATTTAACATTCTGGGTCATGAGATTGTCCTCTATGGAACTTATGAATCAATTTGATGATCTGTTTATGCCTGGATTTATTGCCTAACAGATGTCTGTGTAGTTAGAGACCCATATGAATATTGTATCCTGTGGCTTAAAATGCCTTTCAGGTGATCAATTATAATGGAGATTAAAAGACTGTGAATTTAGAAGATAATTTAACAAAACCACTAATAATGGCAAAATAATTGGATTTTTCACATTATGTTGAGGATTCCAAAAAAAAAAAATTATGTAGCTGACTCTGTTGTCACTATTCCACATGCATTTTTATTATTACTAATAATTTAATATAACAACACCAAACACCTTAAACTATTCAGTAACCACATTTTTAAAACATCAAATTTATGCTGATTTGATGTTTTTATTTTTCGATATCATCATAAAATTGTATGAAGGAGGAATACAGATTTTCCAAAAGTTATTTAGAATTAATGAGTAAAACAACTTGAAAACCACTGTTAGGTACATTGTATCCTAAAAATGATTAGCTGAGGAGGGAGTACTGTGGTTTTGTAGATTGATGAAAATATCTAAAGATAATATGAGATAAAATGGGAAAAAATAATATGTTGAAATAATGTATGGAAGGAGATTTATATAAGGAGGAACAAAGTATAAAATTGTGAAGTTTAAGTTAAACATGTTTAAGGAAACATTTAGTAGAATATGTTTGCTTAGATTGTGTTTAATTTATTGTTCTTGAGGGGCAATGTGAGGATTATATCTAAAGAATTATATGCTATGGAGACTATGGGGAAAGTGGAATGCTAGATTACTAATAAATTAATATAAATTAATACATTTAAATTTTAAATGTTATATCAAATAATTAATTTTATATAATTAATTTATAATATCTACTAAACTTTATAACTAGAGAATGATTTATATAGGCTATCAAGAAAGATATGAAAACATGATAATTTTCTTACAGTATTAATCTGAGACATTAGCAAGATGGCAAGTGGAAAGTCTCAGACCCTCCTTTCTCCCTTGAAAACAATACATAGACTAATACTTCCTGTGGAAACATTTTCAGAAAGTAATTAAGAGGATCCTAGACTTCAGATAAGCGCAGAACCAGCTTCATGGAGCTGGTAAGAGAAATCATGGCACCTGCTCACCATAGTCCCTTCTCACAACATAGTGCCATGGAATCAGGAAGAAACGTCCACCTCTCAATCAAACTCTGGGCCGGGAAAGAGAACACTGAACCATATGATATTCTGACATTCCGGGGAGCCACCTGAGGGACTGGTTTCTGTTTTACTTTTTTCAGAATTTGGATGGACTTAACATCCTCTAAAGCCTGGGAATCATTGAGAAGAAAAAAAAAAGGGGGCTGGACAGCATATTGTTGTTCAACAGACCTGCAGTGGAGCAGACAAGCTGATAAAGCTTGAGGTCCTCTCCTCCCAGAGGAAAAGAGAAGAATGAAACATATGTCCAGTGTTCTAGCTTTTCAGGGAACTGCCTAAGAGACAAGTTCTTGACTTGCCTGATTTTGGCATTTATGGGACTCAGCGTTATCTAGATGCCTGGGGGCTACTAAGAACAAAAAAAAAATCTGGATAATGTGCTCTGCTGCCTCAGAGCATCCTTAGTACATTAGATAAACATTAGAGGGAGCAAGAGGTTACAAGCTCCTGAAAGAAAGGAAAAAATGAAAAAGAAAGAAAGAAAATCAGCCAAGCCCTCTAATCAAGAATCTACATGTATAACATGTATAACTACAGAGAAGACGCATCCACAGTTTGAGAGGCCCCCAGAATCTCTAGTTAAGCTGACTGGTGAAGGTCTTTCCCTGAACCAAAGCAGTGGCTACTTTTTCAAATATATAGAAACCAACACAAAATTAAAAGGCATGTGGAGGAAAATGAGGGAAATGGCCTTATCAAAGGTATAATAAGATAAATTTCCAGAAATCAATCTTAAAGACATCGATATTTGTTATATGAAAAAGAATTCAAAATAACCATTATAAAGATACTCAACAAGCCTGTGAAAACAATGAAAATAAAATGAGAACTTCAACAAAGAGATAGAAAATACATGAACCAGTAAATTTCTGGAACTAGTAAGGAGTTTGAATCAGTAGTTCAAAATCCTCCAACAAAGAAAAGCCCAAGGCAGATGACTACTAGTTAATTCTGCCAAACATTTACAGAGGAATTAGCACTGGTTCTTCTCAAATCCTTCCAAAAAATGAAGGAAGGTGAACATTTCTGTTTTCATTTTATAAAGCCAGAAATACCCTGAATAAGAAGACATAACAAAAAAAGAAAACTACAGGCCAGTATCCTTGCTGAACATACATGCAAAATCATTAGCAAAATACCAGCGAACTGAATTCAATAGCACATTAAAAGGATCATATACCTCGACCAAGTGGGATTTATACCTAGGATACAAGGATGATTCAACAATCAAGGTCAGTTAATATGATAAAATACATCAGTGTAACAAAAGATAAAAATCACATAATCTCACAGATGCAAACAAAGCATTTGACAAAATTCAAGATTCTTTCACAATAAAAACACTCAACAAACTAGAATAAAAGGAAATGATCTTAATATAATAAAGGCCTTATATGACAAGCCCACAAAACTGAGAGCTTTTTCTCAAACAACAGGACTAAGGTATGAATGCCCACTTCCACCACTTTTATTAAGCATAGCAGTGGAAGAGGTCAACCAGGAAGATGGTGGAATAGGAGGACCCTAAGTTCACCACAGATATAACTAGATGATACCTATGTCAGCATAAATAACCCAGGAAATAACCTGAAGACTGGCATACCATAACATAACATTTTGGCATAACTCCAAAATGAAAGGCAAAGAAGAGGCCACATTGAAGAAGGTAGGAAGGATGAATACACTGTCTTGGGAGGAAAGCAGACAGTGGCTATCCACAGTGTGGAAAGAACTAGTGGTGTGGAGAAGAGCAGGAAACAGACTTTCACACCAGAGGGTCCATGAATGGGGAAGACAAATCTCTGTAATATTTGCCTTGGAAAGTGAGAGGGGTTGAATCTCAGAAATTCTTAAAACCAGCAAGATTGAAAGCCTGGAATTTTAGAAATCTGTGAGTTCGTCTCTGGGAAAGCCCTGAGGGCATTAAGAAGTATAGTTCCTGCTCTTAAAGAGACAGATAACAAGTAGCCCATGCAGATACAGAGCACAGAACCAGTAGTTTGTAAAACACTGGGGGCAGATGGGAAGGAGACTGACTTGCTCACCTCAGAGCATGGCCTAAAAAGACAGGGATCATTGGGATACTCCTCCAGGAACAAATGAACTAACAGGTGCCATTTCCTTCCCCCACCCTCCAGACATTTGAAACTAAAATAGGGTTCATACTCCTTACCTAACTTGCTTGCACCAATCCCAATCCCTCCACATTTTTGTATATCCACCTTTCCCAGTCACAGGTACCTTAGTCCCAGTACTGTAGGCCCTTTCCCCAGAAGACCAGCACAAACCCTGTCAACACCATATCTCCTGACCCATGTATTTTATGGGATCTCAGTTCTGGAAGTGGTGGATGTAGGTTTCCCTTTGCAAACATACCACTGCACATTTTGCTATTCTCAAGAGGCAAAGGAACTCAGGAGACAACTGGACTAAAGGAAAAAAAAAGGCCAAGACTCAAAGGCACACACCACACATAGGAGACGCTCCCAGAAGTACCAGGTCTTGGGGAACAAGGGACACTGAACTGGAGGGCACTACAGGACCTCTTCTTCATAAGACTTATTATTAAGAGCAAGAAAAGTAGCTGACTTTCATAACATAGAGAAACAGACAAAGTTAGACAAAATAAGGAGACAGAGAAATATCTCTCCAATGAAAAAACAGGCCCAAACCATAGCAAGAGTCCAAAGTCAAACAGATGTAAGTAATATGCCTGGCAGAGGATTTAAAGTAAATGATAAAAAAGATACCGTACTAAAGAAAAGAGTGGAGGCCATCAGTGGAACTTTTAACATGGAGATTTAAAGATCCTATCAGAGGTCAATACACAATAAATGAAATTAAAAATACACTTGATGGAATAAATAGCAGACTAGATGAAGCAGAAGAGCAAATTAACAACCTGAAAGGATAAGGACCAAAGAAGAGGAAAGAGAAGTATTCAAATTGAGAATAGTCTTAGGGAATTGAATGACTCCATCATAGGTAATAATATTTGCATTATAGGGATCTCAGAAGAAAAGAAAGATAAGGGCCAGAAAATTTATTTGAAGAAATAATAGCTGAAAACTTCCCTAATTTGAGAAAGGAAACAGAGATCCAGATCCAGGAGACACAGAGATGCCCCCCAAAAATTTAATTCAAAGAAGGTTCACATTGAGACACATAGTAATTAAAATGGCAAAAAACAGCAATAAAGAAAAAAAATTAAAAGCAGCAAAAGAAAGTTAGATACAAGGGAAGCCCCTAAGGATATCAGCAGATTTTTCAATAGAAATTTTGCAGATGGGCAGCCTGGGTAGCTCATCGATTTAGCGCTGCCTTTGGCCCAAGGTGTGATCCTGGAGACCCAGGATCGAGTCCCGCATCAGGCTCCCTGCATGGATCCTGCTTGTCCCTCTGCCTATGTCTCTGCCTGTCTCTCTCTCCCTCTCTCTCTGTGTGTGTGTGTGTGTGTGTGTCCCTCATGAATAAATAAATAAAATCGTAAAAAAAAAAAAAACAATAAAAAAAACTTTGCAGGCCAGAAGAAAGTGGGATGATTCAAAGTGCTAAAAGTGAAAAATTCAAAGTGCTAAAAGTGAAAAATCTGCAGTCAATAATACTCCATCCAGTAAAGGTAACTCAAAATACGAGTTCAAACTAAAGGAGTTCATGACCACTAAACCAGCCCTACAAGAAATATTAAAGGGGACTCCTTGAGTGGAAAGGAAGACCATAAGTGAGACTATGGAAAGTAAAAACCACAAAAGCAGTAAAAATACATATTTCTGCAAAAATCAAGGAATTCATATAATAAAAGGATGTAAAATATGACACCTCCCTAAACTGTGGGAGGGGGAGGAGTAAAAAGTGGGTCTAAACTTAAGTGACCATCAACTTAATATGGACTGCTATATGCAAAAGACATTATGTACAAATCTAATGGTAACCATAAATCAAAAACCAATAATAGTTACGCAAAGAATAAAAAAGGAATCCAAGTATATCACTGAAGAAAGTCATCAAACCATTAAAAAGAGCAAGAGAAGATCAGAGACAATCTTATAGAAGAAACCACAAAACAAGTAACAAAATGGCAATTAATACATATCTATCATAACTCCTTTGAATGTAAATGTACTATATACTCCCATCAAAAGACACAGAGTGACAGTGAATTAAAAAACAAAAAAACCCAAAACAAAAAACAAGACCCATTTACATGCTGCAAGAGACTCATTTCAGTCCAAAAGTCACATGCAGATTGAAAGTGAGGAGATGGAGGGACACATGGGTGGCTCAGTGATTGTGCATCTGCCTTTAACTCAGGGCATGATTCCAAAGTCCCAGGATTGAATCCCACATCGGACTCCCTGCATTGAGTCCGCTTCTCCTTCCACCTGTGTCTCTGCCTCTCTGTGTCTCTCATGAAAAATGAATAAAATCTTAAAAAAAAAAAAGAAAGTGAGGGAATAGAGAAATATTTATCATGCAAATGGATGCCAGAAGAAAGCTGGGGTAGCAATAATTATATTGGCAAAATAGACTTTTAAAACAAGTCTGTAACAAAAGACAGAAGGACACTATATAATAATAAAGAGGACAGTCCAATAAGAGGTTATAACAACTGTAAATATGTAAGCACCCAATGTTGGAACAGCACATATATAAAAAGTTAATAACAATGAAGAAATCAGTGATAGTAATATGATAATAGGAGGTGACTTTAACACCCCGCTTACATCAACGAGTAGATCACCCAAACAGAAAAACAGTGGCTTTGAATGACACATTGGATCACATGGATTTAACAGATATATTCAGAATACTCCATCCTAAAACAGCAGAACACACATTCTTTTCAGGTCCACACAGAACAATTTCAAGAATAGATCACATTTTAGGCCACAAAACATGGCTCCAAAAATTCAAGACTGATGTTATAGCATCCATCTTTTCTGACCACAATGAACTATGAACAAACCATAATAAAACATCTGGAAAGAACACCAATACATGGAGGTTAAATAATGTTCTATTTAACAATTTGAATGGGTCAATCAGCCAAGAAATCAAAGAAGAATTAAAAAGTTATATGGAAATAAATGAAAATGAAAACACGGTGGTCCCAAATCTTTGAGATGCGGCAAAAGTAGGATGTTTATAGCAACACAGACATACCTCAAGAAGCAAGAAAAAATCTCAAACAACTTAACCTTGCACCTAAAGGAGCTATAAAAAGAATGACAAACAAAAATCAATCCCAGAAAAAAGAAAGAAGTAATAAAGATTAGAGCATAAATAAATGATATAGAAAGTAAAAAAAAAAAATAAATAAAATAAAAATAAAAAATAAAAACAAAAAAACAAATCAGTGACACCAGATGACATTAACTAATACATAGAAAACCAAGGAGTCCACAAAAGGAACCGTTTGAACTAATAAACCTATTCAGTAAAGTCAAAGTATAGAAAATCACAATATAGAAATAATTTGCTTCTATACTAATAATAAATTATCTAACAGAATAAATTAAGAAAAGAATCCCATTTCTTGCCTTGTAGTCTGGAGCCCATGCAGGCCTTCACACCCTACAAAATCCAAGTCAGGCTTCAGGCATGGTGACCAGCCTGTGTATGAATGAACTGTTGCCCTATATGAATAAGAATTTCATCTTCAGAGCCTCTGCCACCACGGAAGACATGGTGATGAGTGTCAAAATTATCCAAAATCGCCTCATGGAATCTCAGCTGGATACCATTTTGTAGAATCTGAGGATTTGGCCGTAGCTAAGATGTGTTTGCATAAAATGAGAAACCCCTTCCAGGACCCACACCTTTACTTAGCTTATAGCTGTACCAAGCTGTTGCATCTGGGCTCATAGAACAATGGAGCTCAGTGCCCTTAGTGGTCATCTGTGCAACCCCTCATTTTATACAGGAGAAAAAAAGTATGGCTGAGAAAAAAGAAGATGTTTTGGCCAAGACAGAATATATAAACTGAACTATGCCACTTACATGAAGCAACCAGATAACAGCCCTGAGTATTCCCTCTTTGTGGGGTATCTGACCCTAAATGTGGAAGATGGCATGCTGTATGAATTCTTCATTAAAGTCTATCCCTCATACTGGGAGGCAAGGTGATTTTGAACCAAACAGGCGTGTTTAAGGACTATGGTTTTATGAAAATCACAGATGAACTGGAATAGAAGTGAGCCTTGACTGACTGCCAGTGCTCCACTGGGGCCTACAGCAGTGCAGCTGAGCATGTCAATCCTCCAAGTGAGCCATAGTGATGTCAGTGGATTGTAGTCAGATGCACAGTTACAGCTATGACCGCTATTACCAGCAGTACCAGAATGATTATGCCCAGTGGTGCTATGACCAGAACACAGGCAGCTATAGGTACAGCTGTCCCCAGTATAGTTATACTGAAGCACTATAGACATATGAAGAATTTGGAGAGGACATATTAGAGGACCCCATGCCACAGATGAATGTGACTGAGGCCAACAAGCAGTTCATGGAGCAGAGTAAGGACCAGTAGGGTGCTCAAATGGACTGTTACTGGCAGTCCCTGGACTCAGTGTCTTTGGACATCCCTACCAGAATAGCCAGGACAAAGAACAAGCCAGAAAGGACTGTGTGAGGGAGATAAAAGACTCCTTTTTAACAATAATGACAACAAAAATATATTGGAAGAACTTTTAAGTTTTTGAAAATGTTTTGTAAGATTTTAGTAACTGACAATTCTAAGATTATGACTATTCCTGCAACACTACTTCCTTCATTTGACAGAGAGACACTTGAGTTTGAAAACCAAGGAACCAACTCTTAATGGTTGAACAAGTTTCCAAAAAAAAAAAAAAAAAAAGAAATGAAGGAAAGAAAGAAAAAAAATGAAAAAAAAAATGAAAGCAATCCTGTTTGTGATAGCATCAATAAATAAATAAATAAATAAAATGCTTAGGAATAAACAACCATGGATGCAAAAGTCATGTACACTGAAAACTGCAAAACATTGCTGAAAAGAATTTTTAAAAGATACAGGTAAATGGAAAGGTATCTTGTGTTCATGAGTTGGAAGACTTACTGTTGTTAAAATATTCACAGAACCCAAAACACTGTACAGATTCAGTGCAGTCTTTATCATGATTACTATGGCATTTTTCACAAAATGAAAAGAATAATCCTAAAATTAATATGGAACTAAAAAGGACCTCAAAGAACCAAAACAAAGAAGAACAAAGCTAGAGGACACACACTTCCTGTTTTTAAAACATATGACAAAGCTACAGTAATTAAAACATATACGGGACAAAAACAGACATGTAGACCAGTGGAACGAAATAGAGCACTCAGAAATAAATCCACACGTATATGCTCTTCTACTGATTTTTTTTTTGGCAAGATTGCCACATTTTGGAGCACACAGTGGGTAAAAGATAGCCTCTTCATTAATGATTCTGGGAAAACTGGATATACACAGGCCAAAGAATGAAATTGGACCTTCATCCTACTATACACAGTTGTCAAGTCAAAATAAATACTTTAATAAGACAAGCTTTATGACATTGGTCTTGGCACTGATTTCTTGGACATGACATCAGAAGCACAGGCAACAAAAGCATAAATAGACAAGTCAATGTATCAAACAAAAGACTTCTGCATAGCAAAGGAAAAATCAACAGAATGAAAGAGTGGAATAGAAAAATCAACAGGATGAAACGGGAGAAAATATTTTCAAGCCATATCTGTGATAAAAGAGAAGTTAATACTCAGTATATATAGAACTCATGTAATTCAATAGCAAAGTAAATGAATGACCCAATTAAAAACAGTCAAATGCCTTCAATAAAGACAGTTGTCCAGAAAAAACACATACAAATGGCTAACAAGTATATGAAAAGATGGTCAACTTCACTAGTCATCAGAGAAATGCAAATCAAAAATCATTTAGATAGCACCTTTACCTGTTGAGATTGCCATTATTAAACAATCAAAAGACAACAAGTGTTGTCAACCATGTGGAAAAATTAGAACCCTTGTACATTGTTAATGGGAATGCAAACTGGTAAAGCCATTGTGGAAAATAGTCCGGGGGGATCCTCAAAATATTAGTAATAGAACTATGTGATCTAGCAATCCTACTTCTGGGTATTTATCCAAAGGAACTGAAGTCATGTCTTGAAGAGGTGTTGGCTCTCCCATGTTCATTGCATCATTATCCACAATAGCCAAGAAATAGAAACAACCCAGATTTCTATTGACAGATGATTAGAAAAAGAAAATGTGGAATACATATAATGGAATATGATCCAGCATAAAAAAATCCTATTATGTGCCATAACATGGATGAACTTTGAGGACATTTTTAAGTGAATAAGCCAGTTACAGAAGGGTAAATATGCATAATTCCACTTACATCAGTTATCTAAGATAGCCAAAATCATTGAAGCAGAAAGTAGAATGTTGGTTACCAGTAGCTGGGGGGAGGATAAATGGGAGTTGCTTTTCAATGAGTATGAAATTTCAGTCATAAAAGAATAAAAGTTCTAGAACTTACTGTATAATATTATGCTTATCATTAGCAATACTGTACACTTAAATTTTTATTAAGAGGGTAGATTTCTTGTTATGTGTTGCTTATCACAATAGTTGTCTGAAATGTAGTGGTAGCTAGATGGAAGAAGGGAGTTGATACAGTAGGCCATACTAACATGGGGTAGTTAGGGTTATAGTAGGAAATGGAAAAAGACCTGATTTAGGATACTAATAGATTTCACCTCTTTTCCTAGTCAATTATTCATGTATATGAATATAAATTCTGGTAGTTTTTTTTTTCCATGTGATTATATCCCTTATATTCCTCAGTGGGGTTTTGGATAGAAAGTAACATCTTGAAATGAAACAATGTTTTATAGACAATGTTTAAATACATAGTATTTCCCAAATAAACAAGTTTTGAAAATACATTTACAGTTTATATGCCAAAGTGTGGATTTTTCAGTATCCAGAATGGCAGGCATCAGTTGATACTCAAATATATTTGGATTCAATTTCCCTTGATTACTACTATTCAAAGTTGTTTTTCTATGGCATGCATACTCATGGCATGTATCTTTTTTCCTTTTTTTATGGCATGTATCTTGTAAAAGTAAATTTAATTTAATTTGATTCACATTAATTTAATTCAGTTTAACTCACAGGCATTATTAAGGTTTCAGTTACTTTAAAGCTATAATTTTGGCTTAGTCTGCAATCTATAGAATATGCAAGCCTGAATGTACAGTGTGCTACCAAGGTTATAAAAAAAATCAAATAAACATTGTAAGAAGCCTCAGAGATTTGCCCTTTCAGACTAAAGGTTAGATTTAGAAATGTACTATTAATAAAAAAGGAAAAAGGAAACAATTCTACATAATTGTCTAATGGATTAAAATGATTTTTAAAATGACTGAAACATAATCTAATAAGATTTAGTCACAAAAACTTTGTCCTTTAAGATTTATAAATACTATATTATTCTGTAGAATTTATAAAAGTCATTGATTAAAAGCTCTTAAATTATATGTTCTTACCCAATAGCAATTTATATGTCTCTTTCTCTTTAAAATTCATGGAAGAGAAAATGGTATATGATTATTTGGGGTTTATTTTAGGACATAAAAATCCTTTCTTATTTAAAAGGGTATTCAAATAACCAAATAAAGTCATACTGCTTACAAGAAAGTCATAGTGCTTACATAAATATATATCAATCTATTTATTAATATGCTTATATAATGATAAATTATGCAAAATTTTATTTATGAAAATATTTCTTAAAAGACAGAGGCTGAGTATAGAAAAATATGCTTCATAACTGTTGATTTCCATATCTGTGATTTAAGCACTCTCTTATGTGATATATTTCACAGTATTAAATATTTAAAAAGAAAAAGAATAAATAATACAAGAACACAGAAACATTGTAGAAGTCTCTTCTGCTCTCCATCTATTGTTAGAAATATGACATTCAGCCAAAGGCATTGTACTTAGAATGAATTCAGTCTTAACAGTGGACTAGAAGTATTCAATATTCCTTAGTCATATGCAGATTTTATTTGTATATCTTGACATTATATAGCTTAGCTTTTAAAGTAACCTTTGTTCTTCACTTTTTTTCTGATATTCTTTGCACCTCTAATAGGAGCTAAAATTCTTCTTGCTGTGTTTAAATTAGGAAATTTGTAATATCCAAAAGTAAAGTTTGTCATGTCTTCAAGAAATATTAAAGTTTTTTGATAATAAAGATGAAGGCATCCAAAAACCAAGCATTAAAGTAACAAATATCTTTGCCTGATCTTTGATATGTATAAGGAGATGATGGATCAGTGGGAATTTTAGCCTAGATTATAATGTATATAATCTTTAAATGAATTTGGGGTGTTACATTAATCCCTTCTGTTTTAGCCCTTATCTTCAAGTTTCTGCTAAACAGTTAGGTTAGCAAGTGATAACGCAGATCTCAATTTCTTGGAGGAGGTGAATAAGTATTGTAAATATAAGATAACATACTAATAAACATTCATATTATATTACATAAGTATTAAGGATATGAATCTATATTGTCAAAAATATATAGATATGTCAAATGTGTACAATTCCAAGTCAAACTTGAACCTATGTTTGCTTTTATTAGGGACTGATTTTCTAATTTTCTGTTTGAGATGTGAAACATAAATAGATTTATTCACACAGTAAGTAGAGTTGTTTGACAGTAGATAATCACTTCTGGAAAATCAGATAATGCTCTGTATCACTTATTTATTAAATACTACATATATTAGTTTCAAAATGATGTCCTTAAAGGAATTTGGGGGCAAAATGGTAAGGCTTAAAATAATATTTAAGGGAAAAAATAGAAATTGTTTAAAAAATAATAAAACAATAATTCTGTATTTTTAGAAAAGCTCTACACATTTTCTAGCATATCTAATTCCAATAATTTTGGAAAATATATTTTCTTTAATGACATATAAAGTATTATCAATAGTGGCAGCTATACCATAGGAAATTTGGTGCAATAGGTAGTATGAATTTAGTAATATCATATGGAAATAGGCCTGGGTTAATTTAGGTGGTGTGGAATTTTTAGTGTCTTCAAAATGCTGACAAAAGCAAACAGCTTGTCTTTGACCTTCTTTACTCATGCAACACAATTAATTGCATTTCTGCATGATGGACTATTTATCTAAACATGAATTTGCCTTATAGTTCATTTGACTTTGAAAATTTTTTTGACACTTGTGTACTGAAAATGTAGTGTCACACTGATACTTCATTATCAGTTTCAGGGACATAATTAGAACCACAATGGACGAGATTGAAAGCTTTGAATACTTTATAGAATGCGATCATTTGCATCAACATATTTGAGACCGTCTTGCTTTTGGCTCTTTACATTATCACATTATTATAGTATATGCACGTTTGTGTGTGTGTGTGAGAGAGAGAGAGACAGAAAGAAACATAGATTGAGAGACAGAAAGAGATATCTGGAGAGAGGGAGCCAGAAAGAGACTTTATGGGGGAAAAAAGAAAGAATTAGACTTTCAAGTTAGATTTAAATTTTTGGTGAGTGCTTGCTTGAAAAGTGTCATAACATTTTCCAATTTCAATTGCTTTGTTTATACGGATGTGATACCTGATAGAAAATAGACCATATATTTGAAGTTAAAACTCATAAATCACTGAAGGGGGATTATTAGTGTTCTAAGAGCAAGAAATGATAAGAAACGGATCTTTTCTATGCTTTAGAAAAAATTGATAGAATTCAATGAAGAAGATGTCCTCTAACCTGGTCAAGCAAAACAGTTTTCCCAGTAACTCACTGTAGGACATAACCAATAAAGAAGAATGCTTAAAATAACTACTTAGCCTCAGAAAATATTCTGAAGAAAAAAATGGATGATAAAGAAAGTCTTTAAGGTTTCCACACTAGAGTAAAGATTTCAGGCTTTCACAGCTTCAGCATTCTCTGGATTTAATTTTCTTCAAATGCTACTCTGCCAGAATCTTCAAATATCCATCAATCTTTAAAAAGAGAAAGGAAGCAATGTAACATGTATTTATAGAATATATATTCTACACATATTTCTCCAAAGTTTGTGTTTATATTGTTTCACCAAAGAATCATTTCAAACTGACTTGGTAGATAAAGGAAACGTGAAGCTAGTTCTTATACTGAAAGGGATTTCATATCGTAGTTCAACAGCATGAAATAAAGTTTCCAGCTATGTATGTGTGTGTGTGTGTGAAAAATATTACTGAAATTAGTTCTGTAATTTAGGTTCTTTAATATGCTTGGGACTTAATTGTCCAAGAACCCTCTGTTGCTTTTAGTAAAAGAAAAAGTGCATTTGTAGCAATATTCATCATGTGCCAGCAATTTACATTTACAATAATAATAATGGCACCTTCAAATATCATTGAATGTGTAATATGCTGTGCATTGTGGGTTAAGCACTTTACGTGCATGCCTAATGTCATTTAATCCTCCAAACTATTACATGTGAGAAAGCTGAAGTGTTGGAGTTAAGTAATTTAACGGAAGCCTTACAGTTGGCAAATGGCTTATTTGAAACCTGAAGCAGGCTTCTCTCAACTTGCAGCTCATGCCCTTAACCATTGTTATTTAGCAATGACTGAATTCTAAATATCCATGAACACAGATATAAAATCATTTATTCGGAAAGTTCAAATTTTAAAAAAGACATTGCTGTAATTAATATTGTGTTTGGAATAGATGGCTTTAATAAAAATTATATATCCCTTTTGAATCATAAATGCAATGCTGGAAGCTATGTAACTATCACTTTTTTATTTTTTAAATTTATTTTATTTTTTTAACTATAACTTTTTAAAAGGGAGTAATGTTAAGTATATGTCGAATCCTTCAGTAAGCCTTTGTAAATTATCAGATTGTTCACGTTATTTTCAAATATTATATAGCAACTTTGTTTAAAAGCAGGATAAAAGATATATGACACTTGATCTCCTACTGTAAATATGTGAATGTAGAGAAAAAAATGAATTTCATGGAGTACAAAGTAAAAAATCATTGGAATTTCAAAAATAGTAACTGCTAACCTCATTGTAATTTGCTTTATGCAAAAGAGGCATATCATTCATATCATTGCAAAATGTTTTAAAGTAATAAAGTCTTTAGACTTAGAATTCCCTAGAGAATAAGCTGAATATTTTTTTCCTGACAATAGCTCAGAAGATAGAAAGGTTGCATTATCTTTACTTAATTATCTACATGCAACTAACTTTTTAGGAATGCCTCTTTCTATTCTCTTTACTTGATACAAGAATAGTCATTCATGGAAGAGAGTAATTCAGACCAAGGGGATAGCTGAAGGTCCATCCAAAAACACTGGCAACAGAGAATACTTGCAAGGCCTTTCTTTACTAAGTGAGAGTTTTAAGTAACTTCTACCTCCTGAACATTCCACAAGGCAGGAGCAGTAAGAACAGAATTTTTGTTGAAAGTCTCATGTGATTAGATACACAATAAAATAATGTTCTTTGGAGAGACTGTCTGTTGAGATACAAATTATTCTCCAGTTATTTGATTGTTGTAATTGCATTTTCTTCTTTTCTCTCCATTTCTTTCTCTCCTTATGGTTTCTTTCTCTTTCACTTTTGTTTTTGCCTCTTATTTTGTTAATATCACCTTAATAAATTCAAGTTTTTAATTTTATATATTAGATGAATATTTATGTAACAAGAGATTAGTCAATAGTTTAAAGGAGGAAAAGATGTTCAACATCACTGATCATCAGGGAAGTGCAAATCAAAACTGCAGTGTGATATCACCCCACACCTGCCAGAATGGCTAAGAGCAACAACACAAGAAATAACAGGTATTGGTGAGGATGCATAGAAAGGGGAATCCTCTTGCACTGTTGGTGGAATGCAAACTTGTGCAGCCACTCTGGAAAACAGTATGAAGTTTTCTCAAAAAGTTAAAAATAGAACTACCAGCAATTGCACTACTAGGTATTTACCCAAAGTATACAAAAATACTAATTCAAAGGGATATGTGCACCCTGATGGTTATAGCAACAGTATCCACAAAAGCCAAAATATGGAAATAGACCAAGTGTCCTTGACTGATAAATGGTTAAGGAAAACACACACACACACACACACACACACACACACACGAGGAATATTAGCCACAAAAAGAATGGAATCTTTCCATTTGCAATGACATGGGTGGAGCTGGAGAGCATTACGCTAAATAAAACAAATCAGAGAAAGACCGTATGATTTCAATCATATGTGGAATTTAAGAGACAAAACAGTTGAGCAAAGGGGAAAATAAAGAGACAAACCAAGAAATAGATTCTTAACTATAGAGAATAAACTGACAAGTTAGTGGATAGAAGGTGGGTGGGGGATAAGTGAAATAAATGATGCAGATTGTTGTGATGAGCACAGGTAATATATGGAAGTGTCCAATCACTATATTGTACACCTGAAACTAATATTACACCGTATGTTAACTAACTGAAATTTAAATAAAAACTTTTTAAAAAGAATGTAAAGGAAAGTTGTATTGGATGCCCAAGATAATGTCAAGATTGCCTCCATCTAAATCTTTTTTTTTAACTTTTATTTATTTATGATAGTCCACACACACAGAGAGAGAGAGAGAGAGAGAGAGGCAGAGACACAGGCAGAGGGAGAAGCAGGCTCCATGCACCGGGAGCCCGATGTGGGATTTGATCCCGGGTCACCAGGATCGCGCCCTGGGCCAAAGGCAGGCGCCAAACCGATGCGCCACCTAGGGATCCCAAGATTGCCTCCATCTAAAGAGCAGTTTATCATAGCTGTTTTTTTTTTTTTTTAACATAGTGGATATCACTAAATTCCTTTCCTTCCTTTTATCCTCCAAGGATCTATAGTAACTATGCAATCAGACACTGATGACATTACCTTTCAAAAAATAGCAACATATATAGCTCTAGGCAGATTTAAGTATTATAAAAATCATAGTATGGAATGATTTAATAAATTACTGATGCATAATTAATATATAGTCTTAAATTCTATAGATAACCTATTATAATGTTTCTATGCTATTTTACGACCTTTAAACTTAAGAAATTATAAGATACATTTATAAAATGGGTGTAGACTTCGACCCATTACTCATTTTCCAAAAACAAGGCCTTTATTTGTTCATTTTTTCCTATGATGATATCATTTGATTTCACTTATATCGAATATTTCTTCTCACTGCCTCTCTTTTTTTAGTAAATGTAAGATGTAATCTACATTTCCCATGTTGTGGATTAGATTTTTTTAAATCATAATTACAAAATAAAATGTTCATATGCTAGCAAGAGTTTAAGAGAATAAAGTTACGTAGTCTAAAATTAATTAATTTGTATTTATAATGCTGGAAAAACAGATATATAATTATAAATGTTATTGCTTTTAAAGTAACTTGTATTTAGGATATAGGAAGAAAGCTAATTTTTTTTAAATATCTCACATTGATGACATTTCTAGAAAAAAGAAGTTAGTATTCTTCTATAAATCAGGGGACATATACATAGAAATCTTTTACTACTTGCTAACAAAGGTTATGCCACCCCAACATATGTCACTTTGGCATAAGGATTATTTTTGAATTAAAGGTACTGGAAAAACAGTGTAGGTGACAAAAACATTTGACCTTCTTTTTTTTTTAAGATTTTATTTATTTATTCATGAGTGACACAGAGAGAGAGAGAGAGAGAGAGAGAGAGAGAGAGAGAGAGGCAGAGACATAGGCAGAGGGAGAAGCAGGCTTCCTGTGGGGAACCCCACGCAGCACTTGATACCAGGACCCAGGACCACGACCCAAGCCAAAGGCAGGTGCTCAACTGAGCTGCTCAGGTTACCCAGACCTTCCTTATTTTTCTTAAAAGCAGGAGATGAAATGCCTATGTAAAACTGCAATCCCTGTACCAAAAGAAAGTAACATTCTTATCATCTAGTGTAGGAAGTTGAAACAGAGAGAATTATGTATAAATAATTCTATAAAAATAGAACTTGTTAAAATAATTATCTTCCTTCAGCCTCCTCACATAGATGGTTACTTTTTGATAATTTCTCTTTGTTCAACCTATAAAAGCATATAGGTTCCACCATTACTTCGGATCTTCAATCCTTATGAGAAATCTGTCATGAGAAAGTTATATAAATTTGCATGCTTTTCTCTTCCTGTTAACCTGTTTTATGTCCATTTAATTCTCAAGCCCAGCTGGAAAACTGAGATTAAAGGTGAAACTTTGCCTCCTCTACACTAATAAACTACTATTTTGTTAATTATATATTAGTTTGTCTTGTATCAATATTTTCTAGTTTCTTAAAAAATTTCCAGAATTGGGGAAAATGATATTTAGCTGAAGTTCACATTAAGGTAACATATTGGAAAAAATAGTATTTTATATCCTATGTTTATAGAATATCTATGAAAAAGTAATTTAAAAAATCCTCAAAGTGTGCATGCATATATTGTTAAAATATTTACGGCTTGTAAATCTTTATAAAATATTACTCTCACCCTGCTGAAGTTGAAATAGCCATTAAAATGGAATAGGAACAAGGAATGGTGTGCGATGTGATCAAAGATTAAAGACATAGCTGGTATAAGATCTTTCTATCATATCTGGCACAAATTCTAATGAAATTTATTCAAAATATTTCATAATTTTATATTTTCATGAATGGATATGTCAATATTTATATTGATACATCACTGGATAAAGGACTAACAATTGTTTTCTTAATAAAAATAAAATTAGACAAAAAATTATAAGGGTTTTTGGATGTTATGCCTGCTATAATTTGTTGCATATAATGGACAATCAGCCAGTTTTGTTCTTTTTTTTGTGAAGTGATACAAATATTCTTTGTTTTTGAATAAGCAATTTTGATTGTTATATTTACATTATAATGAAAATTAAACTAAAATAAAGGGAATGACATAAAATTCTTTCTCATGTAAACATCATTAGAGAAATATTTTGTCATTCCATAGTGCAGAGATAACAACTCATAATTTGTTTGGTCAACTATAAGTTGCCAGAAAACATTTGCAGTTAAATATGTATGGCATTATCTGTCTAGTGCAGTATCACTAGATCCCCCAGATTCGCCAGTTTTCATTTTGTCATTTATTTTATCATTTTCTTCTTATCTATTGTTATCTATTGTTTTATCTATCTATTTCTATGGTTTTCCTGAGCCATTGGTTTTCATTTCTCCAAATTTTTTTTATTATCATCCTTTTTTCTGTTCTAGATCCTATCCGGGGCTCCATGTTGCCTTGAGGCATTGTTATCTTTGTCACCACTGATCTATGAGAAATTGCCAGTCTTTTTTCTTGTTTCTCATGACCTTGATAATTTGGAGAGTTGATCATGTATAGGCTTGTCTGTTGTTTTTTTATACTTAGAGGTTATGGATTTTTAAATTATTTTAAAAATAATACCACAGAGGGACAGTGTCATCACACTGTGTCAGTGTTTACATGACATAAGATGATTGGTAATATTGATCTTGGTCACTTGATGAAGGTAGTATTTCCTAGATTTCTCCTCTAAAGAGTTACTATTTTTCCATTTATTTATTCTTTGGAATCCAGTCACTCGGTCAAGTCTACATTTAAAGAAAGAAGTAACTACATACATTATTTGTAATTCTTCTATGAGGTTTGTTCCACCTCTCTCAATTTTTATGTAATCTTGTATTCTTATCAATATGGACTTTAGGTTATTTATTTAATTTTCCATTATAATCCAAAACTATGTCATTTATAGTTATCTGAAATTCTTTCATGTTTAACCATTGTATGCTCTTAGAGTGTGTCACCTGGGTCCCTTTGACATGACCCACATTTTTGCTTTTTGACCTCTTTATTTTCCTCCAGTTTCATTGAGGTACAATTGACAAATGAAGCTTGTATAAATTGAAGGTATATAATGTGATAAAATGATAACACTTTCTTATTTCTGACATGAAAAAAAGCTCTAAGATCATCTTATGTTTTCCTTACCTCACCATAGGATCAGTCATTTATGCAGAGGTCAACAATATCTTTTTAGCTTATTAATTTTGAGCACATTTTCTAGGAAAAACTAATGAGAAATATGACAAGATCCATGGAAGCTGAAAATTTCATAATGACATTTATTTAATA
Source organism: Nyctereutes procyonoides (assembly GCF_905146905.1). Taxonomy (NCBI): domain Eukaryota; kingdom Metazoa; phylum Chordata; class Mammalia; order Carnivora; family Canidae; genus Nyctereutes; species Nyctereutes procyonoides. The sequence continues at coordinate 23,227,566 of NW_026575121.1, forward strand.
TTTAGTGACTTTCAATTATTCCCAAATTAGAGCATTTCCTAAGTTTTTTAAATTAGTCATATCTTGTTCATTATTTAGAATTCCAGAGGAAAAAAAAAAGAATTCCAGAGAGATCCCCGCCTCTAGGAAAATATTATCTTCCCAAAGATTCCCAAAAGCAGGAGTCCAGAGTCTCATGATCTTGGAGTAAGGAGGATTTTCTGCTGCCCTAGAGACACTTGCTGGCAGAATCCCATAGCTCTGTGCACTACTGGTGAGACAATCAGCCTTTTTCTCCCTGCAATACTCAAATTCTTTGCACTAATATCTGCTGGAAATCTCTCATGTGAAGTTCTCTACTATCATATACCAAGTCAATCATGATCATTGACACCTTTCCTGATCTCTCTGACAGGGTATATTTTATATATCTCCACTAATTAAATTATATCATTTTAAATTTTATGTTTATTTGACTTACTATTTTATGACTCCCTGTCAGTATTCTCAAGCTGTATGTGAAAGGGTTCATGACTTGTTTGCTCACAGTAAGATCCCCAGATTACAGCATAGTCCTAGACACATATGAGAATCTTCCCATATGTTTGTTGAATAAGCAAACTTCACACGAGAGATTTCCAGAAGGTAAAATAACAAAGGTTTAGGGAGGGGCATGGGAAGAGGTACGGTAATTTTTACACTAAGAAGGAAATCAGAGTACCTGGAAAGTATGGACATATGTTGCTACATAAGTAAAGGAGAAGGAGGTTAAGTTGTGCACGATCTGGTCTCCATATTAAGAATAATTAGCTTTTCTTGATTCATTTTGATCTGAGATTGCACAATCCATTTTTAAAAGATTAATTGCATATATAGGTGACTATATTTAGAGAGAATACCGAAAAGATGGAATAAAACCACTTAATAGGCAAGTGCAGTGGTGTGAGGGATGATGGTAATTTAGATAATTAACATCAAGGAAAGGAATAAATTAATGGCTTCAAAAGAAGTTATATAGAAGGAGGTCTGAATTTGGTGACAGTTTCATAATGGGAATCTATGATATCAAGGATGATTCTTACGTTATTGCTTTTGATACTAGGAAGGATACTGATACCATTAAAAACAAAACGAAACAAAACAGAAAACAAGCTACTTCATCACTTCTCTGCATACTTGTGGCTGATAACCCAGCTAAAATCATTGCTTCTTAGCTTCTTAGAGTTTTCATTCCCTGTTATCCTAGAAGAAGACAACATTTTTTAAAAAAGGATTTATTTATTTTTAGAGAGAGTGCATGTGGGGAGGGGTTAGTGAGGGGCAGAGGGAGAGGGAGAAAATCTTAAGCAAACTCTGCACTGAGTGTGGAGTCTAACATGGAGCTTGATTTCACAACCCTGAAATCATGACCTGAGCCAAAACCAAGAGCCAGAGGCTTAACTGACTGAGCCACCCAGGTGCTCTGAAAACAACCTTTCAGAGGTTAGTAGACTATGATGTTATATTTAAACAGTTCAATGAAAGGTAAATTTGGGACCTAAAAATGAAGCAATCAGCTATGACTTGTATATACAAGTGGGAAAAGGAAAAGGCATTTGGTAAATGATGACTTATTTCTATGACAGGAAATGTTGATACCAGGTTTAGTCTTTATCTTGGACCAGAAAACATCCACCCCCCACCCCCGCCCCCGGGGTTGTGTATTTAATACAAATGTATAGACATGCAGAGACTTTAAGAAGTTGGACTATACATAATACAAGGTCTTGTGCAGGGATTTAAATTGTCATGTGTGGGATGCCTGGGTGGTTCAGTGGTTGAGTGTCTGCCTTTGACTCAGGGCATGATCCTGGGGTCTGGGATTGAATCCCACATCGGGCTGTTGCGGAGAGCCTGCTTCTCCCTCTGCCTGTGTCTCTGCCTCTTTCTCTCTCTGTTTCTCATGAATAAATAAATAAAATCTTTTTTAAAATAAATAAATAAATAAATAAATAAATAAATAAATAAATAAATTTGTCATGTGTATTATAATTTCTTGCCATTTTCAGTAAACACTTAATAAGTATCAAGTAATGAGAGACATTAGGGGAAGGATTGTGCCCTTACAGTGAAACCCAGAGTGATTTTAGGAAGGTCAGAGATAAGTCTGCCCAAGAAACAGTGATTTTTGTCAGAATTGCTAGCCACAAGTAAGCAGATGACTGATTCATTGAAATCGTGAGTTCAATTTCATTATTAATTATTGGTCATGAGAAATCAGATTGTTTGAAGCACTTTGCTTTTCTTCAATATAGAAAATAACTTAGTTATGCGTGGTATCTAAGGGAATTTATGCTCTTTTTTTATTAGTCATATCTTGTTCATTATTTAGAAGTCCAGAGGGAGCCTTGCTTCTTGGAAAATAACTTCTCAAAGACTGCCATAAGGAGGTGTCCAGAGTCCATGTGCTCAGAGTCAGAAAGATCCTGTGCTGCTCTAGAGACACTTGCTAGCAGAATCCCCTAGCTCTGTATCCTTCTGGTGAGACACTTTATTTTTTTCCTTCCTTCAACACTCAGATTCTTTTTTTTTAATACTCAAATTATTTATACTAATATCTGCTATAGTTAAAGGGACAAATGTAATCATACACTGTATTGTGAGTTTGTCAGTTTATTATAAACCTCCCTAGAAAACTTTAATCAATATATGCCCTTCACCAAACATGGTAATATCCATGAGTTTGTGTCCTCATTTCCCAAATAATATTATTAGAAAGATTAGAATTATCAGCAAAATGGTCTATTTCTCTGCTGTTTTTATCATAGAAAGTTATTAAAATGTTCCTATAGTCTTGACATGACTGTAATATTTCAGTGTTTGTCTATGTGTTGCATGTATGTGTTGAATCTGTGTGTCTGTTGAATAAATCCTATTTAGTTTTAGATTAACTGACTTGAATCTCAGTTCTACCACATAACAACCATATGACCTAAATCTGCTATGCCTCAATTCTCTCATCTGCAGAGTGGATACAAAAATGTTCCCGTCCCAATGATTATTGGTAGATATTAAGGTTTTAAGTTATGTAGGGCTGTGCCAAATGAAAGGGGGAAGTTTATATACTTAAGTTAATACAACTATTCAAATATATGAGAAGGATAATAGAAACTCACAAGGGACACTATACAACCCTAGGACCAGTGACAGCAGAGAAGCCACTCCAAATATGAAAGGACTGGGGGAAGGTACAGTTACTACAGTAATTTCTATAGGGAGAGTTGTATAGACAAGCATCCTTGAGAAGATGTGTGAATTAGAGGACCCAACAAGTCCAAAATGATCATACTGAAACAGCTACTGAAATAAATATTCTCCCCTCAATTTCTTCACTCCTTTTTATTTTTTTAATTTTAAAAAAATTTAAATTTATTTTATTTTTTAAAAAATATTTTATTTATTTATTCGTGAGAGATGCAGAGAGAGAGAGAGAAGCAGAGACACAGCCAGAAGGAGGTGCAGGTTCCATGCAGGGAGCCTGACATGGTACTCGATCCCAGGTCTCCAGGATCACGCTCTGTGCCGAAGGCAGGTGCTAAACCACTGAGCTACCCAGGTATCCCCTTCACTCCTTTTTAAATTGTACCATACTTTCCCATTGGCTAAACCCACTAGAATCCAAATATAAGTAAGCCCATGGGTACAGTCTGAGAAGTTCGGGTTACCAAGGTATAGAAGATATTGGAGAATTGATCTGAATTTTTTCAGTGATAACTAACATAAAAGCACTGAGAGTCATGTCCAGTATATAGTAATTGATGTAAATGTTAGCCATTGTTTGCAACTACCTAAACTAAAATTATAGACTTTTAAAACTGCTCTGTCATTCTTCCCTCTACCTCTATTTAAATGCACAGAAACATTCAGAGTACACATGATTAACTGTGTTATAGCATTTCACAAACAGCTTTGATAACAGTATGGATTCCAAATGAAATAATTTTCCCCTAGATGCTGCTAATTTAAAGATAATTAGCAATAAAAATGATGTAAGATTTCATTTGTGAGAAAGTCTAAACATTTTAAATTCAAAGAAAATGAGAATTTATTGAATTTCCATTTTTCCCTTCAGAAGTTATTAGTCAAAAATTTAGTATTATTGCATTTATAGAGAAATAACAAAATAAAATCAAACAGTCTATTCATTTAATTTTTTTTTCACTAATTAGCTATGACGGTGCTTTTAGTTGAGAAGCTTTGGGTAGCTATGAATCCTGTATATCAGACAATGGAAAAGGAATAGATGTTCAATTTGGGAAATGGATATACTTCTAGGAATTTTTCAAAATGAAAATTGTACTTATATTGTTTTATTCAGAATGACAACTATGCTTTTGTAACTGGCTAAGATAATAATTGAGATTCTAAATGACATATCTTAATATCAAGATAATTTAATATAATTAGTATAAATTACTTCTAATTTTCACCGTTGATAGATTGAAAATATAATAGGACAGGGAGTTATATTAGGTTCTCAAGCCAAACACCAAGCACTAACATACAAATTGCCGTAAAAGAAATTTTACTTTATAAGTTTTTGAGGAAAAGTTACCTTTTTTTCTTTGTTGTTATTTTATTTGGGTGCATGTGAATGCGTTCTCTAATTTTACGTGGATATTATGTTGTCCACTTGCAAATATTTAAGAGACATCAGATCACAGGTGGTATTTATATCAAAAAAAGTGTACAGAGAAAAAAATATGAACTTAAAGTACTGAACCCTGAGAAACTCTAACCTTTACAAATTAGGTAATGAAGAAGGCACAACCAAAGTATCCTGAGAAGGCTGGACTACTTTATGTATGGAAAGTGAACAACAAACCACACATAAGAGAATACTGCCAGAGTTGCCAAGAAATGAAGGTGATTCACAAGAGATAGTGCGATGAACCATATTTTTTTAATTAATTTTATTGGTGTTCAATTTACCAACATACAGAATAACACCCAGTGCTCATCCCGTCAAGTGTCCCCCTCAGTGCCCGTCACCCATTCACCCCCACCCCCCGCCCTCCTCCCCTACCACCACCCCTAGTTCATTTCCCAGAGTTAGAAGTCTTTATGTTCTGTCTCCCTTTCTGATATTTCTCACACATTTCTTCTCCCTTCCCTTATATTCCCTTTCACTATTATTCATATTCCCCAAATGAATGAGAACATACACTGTTTGTCCTTCTCCGGTTACTGTGGCCAAGTTCAAAAAGGGTGTTGCCTGAGTTCTCCTCTGGGATTTTGATGGAATCTTGTCTCACATTTAGATCTTTCATCTATTTTGAATTTATCTTTGTGTATGGTGCAAGAGAGTGGTCCAGTTTCATTCTTCTGCATGTGGATGTCCAATTTTCCCAGCACCATTTATTGAAGAGACTGTCTTTCTTCCAGTGGATCGTCTTTCCTCCTTTATCTATTTGCTGTCTACAAGAGACTCATTTTAGACAGAAGGACACCTACAACCTGAAAATAAAAGGTTGGAGAACCATTTACCATTCAAATGGTTCTCAAAATATACCCTAAAAACTATAGAACACTTCTGAAAGAAATTGAGGAAGACACAAAGAGATGGAAAAATATTCCATGCTCATGGATTGGCAGAATTAATATTGTGAATATGTCAATGTTACCCAGGGCAATTTATACATATAATACAATCCCTATCAAAATACCATGGACTTTCTTCAGAGACTTAGAACAAATTATTTTAAGATTTGTGTGGAATCAGAAAAGACCCCAAACAGCCAGGGGAATTTTAAAAAAGAAAACCATATCTGGGGGCATCACAATGCCAGATTTCAGGTTGTACTACAAAGCTGTGTTCATCAAGACAGTGTGGTACTGGCACAAAAACAGACACATAGATCAATGGAACAGAACAGAGAACCCAGAAGTGGACCCTGAACTTTATGGTCAACTAATATACGATGAACCATATTGAATAAAACTGACAGTGTGTGTAAAAGATTACAGGGAGGGCCCATTGATTTTAAAACTTGGAGATTATTGGTGACATTGATAAAAAGCGGTTTAGTGGATTAGTGGGTGCAAAGCCAGGTTGTATTATTTTGTAAGATGATTTGGGTTTAGAAAAAAGAAACAGTACAACAAATTATTACAGAATGAACTATGAAAAAAAAAAACATTGTAGCTATGCAGAGGTGTAGAGCTAAGGTTTAAGAGAATTTGTTTTGCTCCACCTTTATCATTATACCAGTGGGGATGATACAATAGAAAAGGAAAATGTATTATACAGAGTATAGAAAAACTAACAGTGGAAAGTCCTTTAGAGACTGAGAGGGTTAGTTCCTGAGCATAACTATTGGGTATGTCCTTTCCTTTGTCAGGGAAAGAGATGACTTCCTCCCTTCAAATAAGGCAGACAAGATAGAAGTATAGTCAGTGGGTGCTTAAGCTTGTTAAAAACAAAATGAAAATGACCTGTTAATACTGTTTAATAAATTTGTAAATTTTTAAAAAGATTTTATTTATTTATTCATGAGAGATAGAGAGAGAGAGAGATAGAGATAGATAGATAGAGAGAGAGAGAGAGAGAGAGGCAGAGACATAGGCAGAGGGAGAAGCAGGCTCCATGCAGGGAGCCCTATGTGGGACTCAATCCGGGGACTCCAGGATCATGCCCTGGGCCGAAGGCAGGTGCTGAACTGCTGAGCCGCCCAGAGAATCCCCTAAATTTGTAAGTGTTAAAAAAAAATCTCTAAAATTTTAGAGGTTCAAGGAAAGTAGGTATAAAATTCTCTTGCTTGAATGTGACAGAGGCTAGATTTAATTGAATACATCTGAGAGTCAATTTAAGTTTCAAGATTACGTATTTATACAAAACCAGTCTGCTTACTGTAGAGTTTTTTGATGACTTAAAAAGAATTAACTCATTGGCTGAAAGCCCCAAGAAGATGACATTAGGGTAATTCAATATTAAGATTTTCAAGTAAAAACTCTATGGGTGCCAGACTGAACTAGGAATGTGCTTACAGATAGATATTATGGATCAATGGAAAGATAGATATGGTTGAAAAGTAGATTCATGATTATTTGAGCAAGTGGAAAAATATTAGTAAAAAAATAAATTTTAAAAATTGTAAAAAGAAAAATATTAGCAGACTGCAAATATTGGTTATTCTTATTTTAATATTTTAGAGGTGTTCAAATTATTGGTGAAAACATGAGACATGTTGGCTCATGGATGCAGAATACTTTGTGTAAACAAGATCTTAATTGACCTTTGATTCTGCAAAAGAGGTTCAAGGAGGGATGCCTGGTGGCTCAGCGATTGTGTGTCTGCCTTTGGCTTGGCGTGATCCCAGTCCAAGGATCAAGTCCCACTTCGGGCTCCCTTCTAGGAGCCTGTTTCTCCCTTTGCCTATGTCTCTGCCTTTCTCTGTGTACCTCTCATGAAAGATAAATAAAATCTTTTTTTTTAAAAAGAGAGAGATTCAAGGATCAGACGGCAATTAAGATCCTGTTTACACAAAGTGTTCTATTGTAATTTCAGTGAGGAGATCTGGATTCAGTGATTTGGAGAGGAGAGTGTTATAAGAATCAACTGTCTTTTTCTTTGGTTTTATTTTTTATTATTACTTTTCCTGAAGTTTTTTTTTCCTCCAAGTTTTTATTTAAATTCCAGTTAGTTAACATATAGTGCAACATTAGTTTCAGGTGTACAATTTATTGATTCATCACATACATACAACACCAGTACTCACCACAATAACTGGCCTTTTTAATCCCCATCACCCATTAAACCTGTCCACCTCACCTACTCTCAGCTATTTGTAATCCATATCCTAGGAAGACATGGTTGCTCTTCTAGTCTATTTCTTCTTTGAAAGAATGACTCATTATTTCAAAATATTTACTCTTCCCTCTCCCAAGTGATTTTGCAGTGTCTAGAGTTAGATATAGCTTTGTACTCAGTCATATGATTCATTTTTTAAAAGATTTTATTTATTTATTCATGAGAGACACACAGAGAGAGGCAGAGACACATGCGGAGGGAGGAGCAGGCTCCCTGCAGGGAGCCCGATGTGGGACTCTATCCCAGGACACTGGGATCACGCCCTGAGCCAAAGGCAGACGCTCAACCACTGAGCCACCCAGGTGCCCCATATGATTTATTTTGGCTAGTGGAGTACTATTAGATCTAAAACAAGCATACTTTAAATTTGCATTCACATTTTGGTTTGCTCTCTTTTATACTCCTGTGATTTAACCATTTGGTCCTTGAACAGATTCTTTAAGTTCTTTGCCTTAGAAAAGTACTCAGTCGTGAAATAGAGCTAATAATATCGACTCCACAAGATGCTTGTGAATTTTTAAAAATATATCTGAAAGAAAATAAGCAGTGAATAAAAGAGTGGTCATGATATTTATTATTCTCGATAATTGAAAAGAATAATCAACCAACCAGAAGACTCCATTCTTCATTGTCTATAGAACTGATGTATTTATTTTTTTAAGATTTTATTTATTTACTTATTCGAGAGAGAGAGAGGGAGAGAGAGCAGGGGGAGGGAAATAAGGAGAGAGAGAGAGAATCTCAGACTCCACACTGAGCACAGTGTCCGACACAGGGCTTGATCTCATGATCCTGAGAATATGACCTGACCCACAACCAAGAGTCAGATGCCTGACTGAGGCACCCAGGCACCCACAGAAGTGATATATTTAGATACAACATTCAATTTAAATGATATTTTGCTTTTCTAATATTGGCTTAATAGGAGAAATCTGTCTAAATTTAGGATAAACAAATTATTTGACATATCAGTCTATCCTACTGGTTAATTAAGTCATATTAGTCAAAATCTTTATTTCTGACTGATCCTTTTTCATGAAGTCTCTCACTGATTGATATACACCCACACAGCTATCTAAGTCAGAAATCTGGGACTTATCTTTTTTATTTAATCTTATATCAACTGCCAGTCACCAAATCCTACATATGTATACTTTGCAAAGGAGTGTATCACCTGACTTTTCTCTACTCCCCTCCCATTCTTTTTGAACACATTCATTTTTCTCATTAGAATTTTAGCAGTGGCCTCTTAACAGTTTCCTATGTGACCATTCTTCTTTTGTTCCAAATTATTCTTTAATTTTAGCACTTGTAGTCCAATCGTATCATGATAATTAGCATACAGTAATATGTAGCTAATCCATTAAAACAATTATTTAAACATAAAATGAACAGAATAGAAAACCAAAAATAGGGATGCCTGGGTGGCTTGGCAGTTGAGCGTCTGCCTTTGGCTCAAGCATGATCTCAGAGTTCTGGGATTGAATCCCATACTGGGCTCGCTGCATGGGTCCTGCTTCTCTCTCTCCCCATGTCTCTGCCCCTCTCTGTGTCTCTCAGGAATAAATAAAATCTTTTTAAAAAAATAAAAGAAACCCACAAATAAACTCATGCATATATGGTCAATTAATTTTTGACAAAGAAGCCAGGAATATATAATGGATATAAGGATAATAGCCTCTTCGATACATGTGTTGGGAAAACTGGATAACTATATGCAAAAGAATGAAACTGTATCCTTATCTTACACCATACATAAAAAAAATCAACTCAAAATTAAGGTCTTGAACATTAATACCCCAAACCATTAAAGTCCTAGAAGACAACATGAAGAGTAAGCTTCTTAACATTGGTGTTGGTTGGGATCCCTGGGTGGCTCAGTGGTTTAGTGCCTGCCTTCTGCCCAGGGCGTGGTCCTGGAACCCCGGATTGAGTTCCACATCGGGCTCCCTGCATGGAGCCTGCTTCTCCCTCTGCCTGTGTCTGCCTCTCTCCCTCTCTCTCTCTCTCTGTGTGTGTCTCTCATGAATAAATAAACAAAATCTTTAAAATAAATAAATAAATATTTTTTAATGGGTAGAGGAAGTGAATAGATGTTTTTTTTTTCCAAAGAAGATATATAGATGGTTAACAGGTATATAAAAAGGTGCTCAGCATCACTAATAATCAAGGAAATGCAAATCAAAACTACAATGAAATATCACCTTACACCTGTTAGGGTAGCTATTATCAGAAAGATAAGAGATAACAAATGCTTGGAGGATGGGTAGAAAAGACAATTCTATATACATTGTTGGTGGAAATTGGTACAACCACAATAGAAAACAATATGCAGGTACCTCAAAAAAGTGGAAAACTAGAACTACCATATGATCCAGTAATCACATTTTGTGAGTTGTATTTGAAGAAGATGAAATTAATATCTTGAATAGCTATCTGCAATGTCATATTTATTGTATCATTATTCACAATAGCTAAGGCATGGGAACAACCTAGGTGTCCACTGATGGATAAACAGGTAAAGATAGATGATAGATAGGTAGATGATAGATAAAACAGAATGTTACTCAGCTTTAAAAAGGAGAGAACTCATGTCATTGTGAAAATATAGATGAATCTCAAGAGCATTATGCTAAGTGAAATAAACCATAAAGAAAAAAAAAAAACATGCTCACAAAAAAGAGAGTAGAATGGTGATTGAGAGGGCCTGGGAAATGGGAGGGGGAATTAAGTATGATAACACCTGACTCAACGTAGGAGAGGTATAGTGGAGGATCTTTCCACACCAGGCCAAGTAAACCTTTAGGATTCTGACCACATTCCTAAAATAGAAAGGTTATAGACACAGGAACATGTTGACTACTTCTTACAGCAGTTAAGATGTAATACTAAAAATAATGATAATAATTTGTTGAACTTGGTCCCTTGGTATAAAAAAAGGATATAACTTGTTAGGAGAGGATTTTTCTAAATATAACCTATGATCCAAACTAATGAGATTCAGGAAACCAAGGGCTATGTCACTTTGCAAAAGGAAGATTTCTGTCCCTTCCTGAAGGGATTATACAAACTAGTAATGGACATAGTTTAAGATAAACAGAAAAATGGAGTCCATCCAGGTCCCCATTGTGTGTTTAGTTTGGCATCCTGATCCTGATGTTATTCATCATAAAGAAAAATCATATAGGTATAACCTGAGGCCAAAATTAGATATCTATAAAAATGTAAGACAGAAGGACGTAGAATGAGGGCTAGTAAACTATAGTAAAATTCTCACAGCTGAGGATAATGAAAATGATTTCCAAGGACCAGCCCATTATTCAAAGAAACAGAAAAAGTCTCTAATATATAAGATTCTGAAATAGGTACTAGTGAAGAGAGCCCTCATTTCTGAAATGAAAGAACAGCTAAATGTATTAAGACAACTGTATTGCTGGAAATATCTCAATGAGCTAGTGACTTTTGTACTGATAAGTAATTTCTGAGATGTTGCAAAGCAGACCGACTTTTACAAAGTTCTCCCATAGTTTCCAGTCTCAGGTATCACCATGGAGAGCAAGGAGGAAAACTGTTGCAAGCATAATTAGGGTCAGTCGGATTGGCAGTCCAAGGATTGGACTACTCCACTACCAGTGAAGCACCTGTGTTCTTGTCCTATAGTCTGCATTATCATAGGTTGGCTCAGTGTCTGTTATTTGATGCTTATCAATTTTTAAAAAGTATGAGCCTTTTCAGTATTATGTGATTTTCCTTCATTATTGTATATTTGGTTTGTTTAGCCTGAAAGATACACATCATGAGAAAGTACATCAGAAATTGAGAAAAATGGTATCAGCTGGAGATTTTGGAACCTATGAGGAATGGCTTCTGACATTACTTTGATTTGTTTAGCTGACTATGAAATTATCTGTCTCCTATTGGGTAACCTGTTGATACATTTGCAAACGTGTATTTGATTATAACACTAAGAGAGGGAAAATTATGAGTTGTAGATATGAAAACAAGCTCATATATGAGACATATGCATATACTTGTGCCCATGACTGGCAATCAATGTGTGTGTGGACAGTGGAAAGGTGAGGGCTGGTATTCACATAAATTAGCATGCTTAACATTGTCACAGTGATTTTTCCCCAGGGAAATAGCATGTGCTATTCTATACTTCTGTTTATCTGTATCTGTCTATCTATCTATCTATCTATCTATCTATCTATCTATCTATCATCTATCTATTATCTATCTATCTATCTATCTATCTATCTATCTATCTATCATCTATCTATCATCTATCCATTCAATATATCCCCACCTCTGGTAATATAGTAAGACGCTCAATACTTTCTTTCTTTCTTTTTTACATTGTCTATGTTATTTTTGTTTTTTTATTTTATTTAAATTCAGTTAACTAACATATACTGTATTATTGGTTTCAGAGGTAGAGGTCAGTGATTCATTAGTTTTATATAATACCCAGTGCTCATCACATCATGTAGCCTCCTTAAAGTCCATCACCCAGCTACCCTGTCATCCCACTCACCTTCTCTCCAAGACCCTCATTTTCCTATGATTAAGAGACTCTTGTGGTTTGTATCCCTCTTTGATTTTGTCTTATTTATTTTTTCCTCTCTCAATACTTTCTTAATCACTGATTAAATAGATCCTGCTTCTTTTGACTCATACCTTTGCAACATTGATTTCTCATTTGCAGAATTTATTACTATTCCTCAAATCTTAGTGCAATGTTTTAATACTCAAGAAAGATCTCTCTAACTTTCAGAAATGAACCTAGTTGCTCAGTTTCTTCGCACCCTCTATACATCCTTATTAAAAAAAATGGTTGATTTATGTCTAAACCATTGTCTCTTAGGTTCCTGTTTAGCATAAGCTTCTAAAAGACAAACTATGTTCTCACCTTCCTATTTAGTCAGTACAAAGTCTTGATAAAAGGCACTAAAAATTATCTGTTATATCATTGTATGAATGTTTACATTTCCCATACATGAAGCATTAGTGTCCTCCAAAGAGGATGAAGATAAAAAGATATTGGTCAAAATTAATTATATTGTGTTTTTTAACAGAAGTCATACATAATGCATTGATATTAGTACTGGCTTCAGAAATGAAGTTATTTTTCATGTATATATAAAAGACAGAGAGAGAAATAGAGATAATGGGAGTGATAATGTAAGAAAAACAGATACAAAGATATTTATATATCTGTTCTCATTCAGCATATTGACTTACTCCAAAAATGTACCTCACCTAAATATAGGTCTTATTATTTCAAGAATGCAATATTCTGGGGGAAAACAAATAGTAAAGTATAGAAAGTGTTTTTACTAAACTATTAATTACTTTTGTTCTTTGAAACATCAAAAATTTTAAAAAAATAAAACTACTTTCCAAGGAAAGATTAAATGAATATAACAAAATTATCACTCAGATGTATTTATCACTGTGGTACTACTCCAGATTAGAGATTTAAGGAGGAAAAACAAGTCTTGACTAGTGCCTTTGAGGCTTATTTACAACAAATCATTCCTCCTGGCATGAATTGATTCTAATTAGTTGTGACATAGGTCAACAATTCCAGTGCTTTTATTAATATTTCTTCATATAAATGTGGTCTCTTTATTCTTAGAAGGAAGGCATTAGAGATAAAGTATATTCATGAATTTGATGTATATTTATTAGAAAAAAATATCGTCCTTAGGCACATCCAGGAGACATTTGCTGTAGTATCTGTTGCCACATTTTATATAGGGATTATTAATGTTGAAGTCTTCTATTCCGATAGGGCAGTTGTAGCACATTAAATCTGATATACAGGCTGATAAAATAAAGAATCAAATATATTAAATTGGGATCCCTTGGTGGCTCAGCGGTTTGGCGCCTGCCTTCGGCTGAGGGTGTGATACTGGAGTCCTGGGATCGAGTCCCACTTCGGGCTCCCTGCATGGAGCCTGCTTCTCCCTCTGTCTGTGTCTTGCCTCTCTCTCTGTGTGTCTCTCATTAATAAAAATAAATAAAATCTTAAAGAAAACCAAATATATCATCATTGATGGAACAAGCCCGTATATGCATAAATAAAAAATATTGCTTTTAAAGGCCTTATTACAAATTGATTCTATGTTCTGAAAAACACAATTACAAAGATAAAACAGTCTTATTATCACACTAATCACCTAAATAAATGTTAAATTTGAGACAAGTCCTATAAAACATGTACCTCAAAATTTCAGACCTTAAATTTTAGTATTATAAACTAACCACATAGAAATGCAGTATAAAATGTATAAAATGTTTAGTATAAAATGTTTCTTAGGAAGATTCGATTTTTAAAAATACTCTATTCATATAAAAGAGAGTTGCTATAGCTTAATACCATAATTACATAAAAAATACTTATTGAAATACTACTATATGAAATGTACTGTCCTAAATGTTGTAGATATTTTATCATTATTCTCTTGTTTTCAATTTAGTAGTCTATCTATTAATATTCATTGCTCAGCATGTGCAAATCAGAATGTTTTACATGAATATTTATAAACAATGTTTAATGAGGATCTTTAAATACACATTAGTCACAATGAATCACTTACATATAAAGCTAATGCCAGTCAGTGTACTGCCTCATTTTAAGAATATGTTGTAGCTTATTCAAATTTATTGACCTTCTGGGTTTTTGTTTAATCAAAAGTGCAAGTGTTATCAGTAACTAATGTATGATATTATAGAAACATGAAGTCACTAAGTGAACTGCTTTAATTTATAATGTATATTTATATCTTAGCAAAACTTAGTGCACATACTGAAATAATTTGTATAGTATTTTCTTTGTCTCATATTAATCTGATAAAACTTCCTAAAAATTTGTAATACTGCATCTATTTCTATATTTAAGTCACTCAATGTCTGATGACTTTCAATAACTGTGACCTGAATTATTCTGCTGTATATACATATTTAGAATACAATCTGGATGATTAAGTAATCATTTAAGCACATTTTTAAATGTGCTTAATTTTTTAAAGTATACTTCTTGGTGTTGATAAGATGTTAATAGAAGCCATTGTGCAGAAAACTGATTGTAAAGACAATAATGATGATATATGCTTTAACCATGATCAATACATATTTAGATGTTACCTCTAGGTTGAAAGATAATGTTATAAGACTGACTCAGTATGTGATGTCAGATTTGCCAGTCAGCAAAGAATCATGATATTTCTTAAATTTGATAACAAATAAATTATTTCCTTTCTGGTGGACCATATATATCACGAAGTTTATCAACAAACACAAGGTAATTAAAACAACAGATAATTACTAAAAGGATAATAGCATAAGAAAATTTTCAGTTTCTAAATACTGTTTATTCTTTTTCTTAATTTGTAGTTTTAAAAGAATTTTCAGCTGAATATAACAATTGCAAGAGAATGATCTTTGTATAATGTAGTACATGGACAGTATTGGCAATTAATTAGATATAATTGAAATAACTTATCTTCATTATGTAAGTTTTTTATGTAGGCATTTTTATTTTAAAAAATGTTAAATATTTGGAATTTGAAATTTTATTCTTGATTTTCCTTGTAGTCAAACTTCTAATGGGAATCATCTTGCGGTAACAAAATAAAGTCTCTAGGACCCATTTCAAGACTTATTTATAGTCATGAATAATTAAAATGCTTACTTTATTAGTTTTGTGAAGAACAGATCATTAAATGACTGATTCATTGGACTTTAAGATTCTCATTTGCTTTTTACAATACCAGAATTATTAGCTGTATGAAATCTATTTTAGATACTAATGAAGATACATAATCCCCATGATTTCATTATTTTATAAATAAACAAAAATAGTGAGACTATCAAACTAAATTAGTAAGGAGTTAAATCTGTTAAAATATGGATAGGTGTGTCTTTTTATGTTTTTGTGTCTGTTCCTTTTTCCCTTATAAGAATACTTCTCATTGGATTTAGGGAAGACCTGAAAGATAATATTATCTCATCTTGAGATCCTTAGTTAAATTTTCAAATACCCTTATTCCTTTATTTTTTCCCTTTTTAAAAAGAGTTCATCTATTTTTTTTCCTTTTTTAAAAGGAGTTCATCTATTTATTCATAAGAGACACAGAGAGAAGGTAGATACATAGGCAGAGGGAGAAGCAGGTTCCTCACAGAGAGCCTGATGTTGGGCTTGATCGCAACTACTGAGCCACCCAGACATCCCTCAAATACCCTTATTCCAAATAAGATCACATCCTAAGGTTCTAGATGAACATACATTTTGAAAGTTACAGTTCAATACACAACATCATGTAATCAGAAACCCAGATAAAAGAATATTGGAGGGAAAAGAAACAAATATTAACTAGAAAATAATGCCCCTCAAAGTTTCAAAATTGGTAACTTTGAGCCCATATGAAGCCCCACACAAAATAAGCACAAAGATAATTGTACACAGCACATTTTAACCAATTACAGAATTTTTTACATGTGATATTAAAAGAATAAAATTTGTGATAAAAATTAGAAAAGATAGAAGTTTCCCTTAATTCTCTTTTTATGTTACACACATTCCATAGTTGTTGCCTCTCCTATGAGACACATGTGCTTTTTAAAAATGAGTAGGCAGAGATCAGTAATAAAAATAAGGAGCCTATGGGGGATCCCTGGGTGGTTCAGTGGTTTGGCGCCTGCCTTTGGCCCAGGGTGCAATCCTGGAGTCCCGGGATCGAGTCCCATGTCAGGCTCCTGGCATGGAGCCTGCTTCTCCCTCCTCCTGTGTCTTTGTGCCTCTCTCTCTCTCTCTCTCTCTCTCTGTGATATGTTTATCATAAATAAATAAGTAAATCTTTAAAAAAAATAAGGAGCCTATGGAAAATATTCTAAAGATGGAATATATGGAAAATTTGGAGTAGGAGAATGGGTTCTATAATTTTGGAGTGAGCTGACTTCTTGGAAGTTTGCCTTCCTTTCTACTACATGACATAGATTTACTACAACAGATTGTGTTAGTTTGGGAGAGGCTATGTTTGATTCCAGAAGAATGGGTCTAAATATAAGCATGAACATTAAAGCTTCTAGACAATTTATAGTATATATTCATTACCTTCTAGACAATAGTATATAGAATATATCTATTACCTTAGAAATAGGGAATATTTTTTCCAAGGGATTAAAAAAGTACTATATGCTGATTAAAAAGTGAAAAATCATATTTTGTTTATAGAGTCTCCTGAGTATTTTTTGTTAATAGACTTTAAATGATTCTAATAAGAAAACTTAAAGGCGAGTCCCAGGATGGTAAAAGATAATTGCAATATATGTTTTTATTAAACTCTTATTTCCAAAGAATATAAAGAACTTTACAAATCCATAAAAACAAAAGAGAAAATCTAGTTTTTAAAAATGGGCAAAAACTTGAACAGGCAATTTTTAAAAAGTGATGTCTAAATGACCAATATAGTAATGAAATGTTCAACCTTATTTCACAAGCAGAAATTAAAACCACAATAACATCTTCATAGATATACTAGCATTTAGCAAAAAGTAAAAGAAATAAATTATCAGGAATTAGCAGTGTTGTGGAGCTATTAGAATTTTTATTTACTGATGGTGATATTGTAAATGCATGTAACTACATTGGAAAATAATTTGATAGAATTTACAAACTGAAAATAGGTATATTTTATAAATCCTCAATTTTATTACAAGGTTTATAATTCACAGAAATGTAATCATAAGTTTCCCCAAATACACGGTTAAGAATGTTCACATAATTTTATTAGTAATAGTCCCAAACTGAGAGCAACAAAAACTGGAAATGATACCAATCAATCATAAAATTGTTAACTAAATTGTGGTACATTCATGCAGTGGACTACCATATTATATCAATGAAATAAATGAATACTACATGTAATAATACAAATATCACAAATAATATATTGAGCAAATGGAGACAAGCGGAAAAGAAGGCATACAGTCTATGTGTGCAGAATTCAGAATTAAACAAAAATATTCAGTGATGACAAGATCATAATAATAGTTCACTTTGAGAAGGAACATTAGTTGGGAGGAGCCCAAGGAGGCTTTTAAGGTGTTTTTAATCTTCTATTTTCTGATCAGAGTAATACCTATGCAGATGTGTTCCTTTTGTAAATATTCATCAGGCTGTATCCTTATGATTTGTGTATCTTTCCCTATTGATAGTGTGCCTTAATAAAAGATTTACAAAATCTCATGGACATGAGGAAAAGTTGCATTTAATTGGATGCAAAGATACAAATTTGTAAGTGTCACTTATAAGAATTCAATAAAAACAAATGAATAAATTTTCTATATTAAATGTATATAAAATTAAAGAGTGGGTAAAATTCAGAGAAGATATTAATGTAGAAAATATTAAAACAAAAAATGGTTTAGATATATAATTTCAAGATCTCACTTTTTGAAATGAACTATGCCAAAGTTAATAAAGTACGAGAGGACAACACAAAAAGTTACAAAGGGGAACTCGGGATAGAGATAGAGATGAAAGGTTAGAGTTATTAATATTAATACATTCAAAATTATTGACTGTAGGTAATTTTATAAATTGTCAAAAGTGGATCCAAGAAGATAAAGAAAACCTTAATAAAAAATATGTATGTGATAGAGTAGAGAAAAAAGCTCACAGAATTAACCTCTCAGACCTTGCATGGGGCCCCAAAGCATCATTAATATATAATTAATTCTTTAATAATTATATTAGAGAACAGTGGAAAAAGTGATTTTGCCAAATTATCTTGTACAACTATAATAAAGTTGATGCCAAAACCTAAAAAAAGAACCAAATGACTCAGTTTATATAATTTATACATTTTCATACTAGAACATTAAATATAGGGTTTATATATATTGAATTTCACAGTATTCAATAATTGCTCCACCTTAAGAAGCCTACTGTCAAAATTTATCACACTATGAGATCAATTGAGAAAAATACAGATTAATTCTAATAAGAATATATTATATACTTCTAAAATTAACTTCTTGTGAAAAAGTAGTAATATACAATAAAATACTGCTTATTTAAGAAGATAAATAGAAACTATCGGAAATTAAGCTTCAGTGAAAATCACAGTGAAACAGTAGATTTTTCCATTATATTTCTTACAAGATACAATACAAAAATTTAGGGATTTTAATTGGTGCAGTAAGACAAAAGTTATAAAGAAGACAATGTTTATATAATCATTTCACTTTTAATAAGGAAATAAAATTGAAACCAGTAATATTTCGGAAGGAATTAATATAGAAGAATGCAGTACACATGTAAACATACAAAATATGTACTTTCTTATAAACAAACAATGAAATGTTATAGAGTGTGAAACACTAAAAGTTTCAATTTCATGAGAGCAAAAGATACAAATCATATGGTGTATCTTTAAAAAAAGAGATTTCTTTTTTTTAATAAAGAGAATAACCTTGTCCATGTATGGGAAGCCTAACTAGATCTGGGTTCACAAAAAGATTGTTCTCCCCCTCTTCATAATACATATTATATAATATTACACAAAATAATGGCATTTTTGAAATTGCTCATTTTATTAATTTTATATAGTATAATGTATAAAAATGCCAATTATAATATTGAATAAAGGACAAATAAAAATTTTATAAGCAGGTATTCATGTTTAGGTAGGAAACATAATTCACACAGAGCAACCTCAAAGGAAATTAAACAAAATAGATTTAAATTTTTGATAAATGATAATTAAATTTAAATGTTAATTTTTTTAGAAAGTATGATTTTTTTATTAATTAGTAAAAAGTTCACAATTTTTTGTAGTTATTGCTGGAATGAGAGATTTCATCATAAATCTTTTTCTTTTTTTCTACAGATAGAAATCATGAGAAACTTTCTCATATAAAAGGATAAAGAGGTAGATAAAGCAGGTAAATTGGTTAGTAGATAACTTTGAATGAATGAAACTTTTTTATCCATTCTCTAGGCTTTATTAATCAAATATACATATTTTTAAATTAACTGATCATTCTTTTGTGCATTACTTCAAATATATTTGTTTAGATGGTTTTTAGATATTATTTTCATTTTTGGTTTTCTACTTTTACAAAATTTGTAGTTTTACTTTATTAAGCCATATTTATATATGCTATTGCCAAAGTAGTTCTGCTTAAGTGATTAAAAGTCTATCATTTCAAAATTACAATCTCAGTACTTGCCAGATGGTCTCATCTTTTCACTTCAAATAAAATATGGCATGATTCTTATGAGCTTTCAACTGAAACATGTACAAAATGAGCCACTGTCAACAGTATCAAAAGATAATACTCTTCATATCTTTCAATATATTCACAAAGCCATAATCGCTTGATAAATGGTATTTGTCACTTTAAACTCTTTTAATAAATTGTATAGATGTCCAGTCTTGATGAGGGTGATAGTTTTACAAAGCAGAGAAGGAAACATATGATACTTCTATAAACATCAAGAAATCATTATTTATAGTAAACTTAAAATACGTTATTTTTACCACTTATGTTTAATTTGGTTACCTAAAAATAAAAATACCAAACTCTGAAAATGTCAGATGGTGTTCACAAACTTCAAAATCCTTGTATTTCATTGCTGTAATCTCTTTTTTTTTCTTTGTGTGTATAGATTAGAATTGGTTCTTAGGTTAAAAAAAAATTCATGCCATTTATATTCTGTCAGTAAGTAAATTATTCTGAATTTTTTTCAATGCATTATTTTTTCCTTTTGTGGCATGAACATAAATATTCACTTCTTAGTTCTATGTTAAAAATAATAAAATATAATTTTTATCTGCATATGAGATTATCCGCTAACATTTCTACAGTACAGGCTATCTGAATATTCTACTAGTCACAAAATAAATACATAGTGTTTATGACAGACTGATTTATTTAATCCCTCTTAGATAATCCTATGTCCGTGTGGACCAGTATGGTGCCTAACCTAGCACTGACCTTCGCCCTTATAGCTATGAAGGGTCTTATAGTAAACATCTGGCCAATGTAGTTCTAGTATATTGGGTGGGGTTTCTGGTAAAGCACTTAGAACAAAGGACTGATTTTGTTGCTGGGTGGCCCTATGCTCTTTGTTTATTTTTACTGCTTCTTGCTTGGAATTTTGATATGCTGGCTGGATCTCTAATTTTTTTTATAATAATAAGTATGAAGATTACCAAGAAGTATAGTGGAAAATTAAAAATCTCAAGAATGTGATCATATCTCCTGATAGCATAGACATGCTGAAGTTCAGAACTTAGTTTCCAATCTAGAAAAACAGGCATCTACCTTGACTATAGCCACCATTTTGATAATAGTACTATTAATGGTGCTACAGTAGCAACAAAAATATCATGTACTAAGCATTTATTATACAAAAACATTCTTCTTAGTATCCTCCAAACATAAACACTTTAATCCAGTGGTCTCAACCCTGCTTGCACAGTGTTAGAATTTCCCAGGGAGAATACCAATTTCTATCCTTCCTCTTAGATAATCAGAAGAGAATTTCTGGGTAGTAGCATCTTTGAAAAATAATGCCTAGTGATTCTAATATACTCAATCATGATTAATATCCCCTTGAAAAGTTACTATTATTTTCAGTTTATCCTTCAAGATACTAAGGCCTAAGGAGAATCCTCAAAAGCATAACTGGTTTGTTCAAGATGATAGATTTATAAACAAGAACACACTCTCTCTCATTTCTCTTTTACAAGGCAGTTAGACTCCTAACCACTAGGTTGTATTACTTTGTGTAGCAAAGACTATTTATTAAATTCTTTTGATGTCTGGGTCCATCATCCGGTGTGCTCATCTGTGTTGTGATTTAGATATAATTACCAAACTGAGTTCCTCATTCTGTTACTTTTCCTAAAGTATCTATACTGGAGATATCTTTATCTCCTGCCTTTGTCATATCCACATCCCCACAATCGTTATCCCAGACAGAACTACCATCCTTCCATATGATGTGGGTATTAGCAGTATTGAGAATGAAACCATTACTTAGTATCTAAAGTAAAACTGCATTATAGTCCTCATTTATGTAGGGGAGATCTAGCCTGGGAATGTATGGTTTCATTAAGCAGAACAAACTTCTAGTCTTCCAATTGAATTTTTAGAAAACATTCCTTTTGAGGTTCTTTTAATTATAGAGTCAGGGAGACAGGCATGAGTTGATATCAGCTTTATAAATTAATTAACTGGCATGCATCTTCTGAAAAATTGTCCAGTTTTCAAAAATGGTGGTGGGGGGCGGGAAGGCCTACCACTGATTGGTTAGTTTTCAGCTCTACGTTTACTAAGGGTTGTTGTCTTTTTAGTAAGGGTTTTAAATTAGGTCTGCTGTTGATTTGTTATCAATATGATAAAATACTTAGTCTTTTCGTAAGAGTCAGGTACCTTTCAATTCTCAGTAAAATTTACCTAGGATATCTTCTTCAATTTACTTTTAAAGGAATATAATTATCTTCCACAGAGGCAATTAGTCAGGTCACATCAACATCTCATTTTGGAAAATTCATGTTTCTTTTATGTAAATGATGCTATTTTCCAGTTTCTTAAAACTTCACAAAAAACTTTTAAATATTTAGTAACCTTACCTTGAGCCTAAGGTTTAAAATCAGACACCCTCATTCAACTGTTACCTCTACCACTTACTAGATTGGAATCAGATGAGAATCTGATCTATTAATCTGAGTATATAATAATCTATAAATGGTGATAATAATACCAAGTTTGTTGTGATTATTAAATCAAATGACATAGTATTGGTAAACTAATTAGAAATATGTTATAATATTTTTTCTTTTCTACTTAATATTGAAAATGCTACGTATATTTTTGTCAAAAATGCTATATTTTAATTTATAATTTTATATGTACCTGAAAGTCAGAAACAATTTCAAGTTTGTTTTAATAATTTCTTATGTATCAGTTAATATTTTGTGCTAAAGAGGCATTAGGATTTTTAATAGTTATTTTAAAATAATTAGATCTTATGTTTAAATATGTATTAAGAAGATTGTGTACTAGAAGCTCATTGAATAAAACCACTCAGTAATCAAATGTTTATTGAACATTATAGCTGAAATTACCCATAAAACCATATCTACATTAAAGCTCTTATAATTATAAACATAAGTGGAAATTATCTTCATTAGAATATAAATCTGAAAAATATAAATGGTAGTAGCAATAATAATAAGTAACAATATCTGTGGACAGTTTTTGAGAATTTACCATCCCAGTCACTCTGTTCTTTATTTGCATTATCCTATCTTTTTCTCACTTTAAAGATAGTATATACTCTTGCCCCAACTTATGTGTAATGAAAATGAGTTACAGAGGTTATAAAACTTGTGCAGAATCTCACGGTTATTAAGGGATGAAGTGAACGTTAAAAATAGACTTAAATTGTTTGGCTCTAAATTATATGTTGTTATCCACTCCTGAGATTTTTAGTTTTTTTCTCTTTTGATTTGTTTTTAGCGTGGTTTTTCTCATTAAAATTTAGGGAATATATATATATATTTATTACCTTGGAGAGACACTGGTCTTTCATGTCTACATGACAACAAACTAATAATGTCAAGTTATTACCTCGATTTGAGTCACATTATCTCATGTAGATGGAGTTAAGAATCTTTATTCACCCTCTTATAGAAGAACACAATTCAAAATGGGAAAGGGCTATTTCTCTTAAGACAGAGAACATCTTGCCCCAAACACCAACCTAAAAGACACTCTTACCCTGGAAGCATCACCATTTTGAATTTTGTAACATCAACATACTCTCTGAAGACCTTGGGGGAAACCTTGGCATCTCTAGGCTAGAAATAAAATTGTTATTATATTATCTTCCCCAAATTATTAAGGCAGTGCTTTATTTTTCCTGTTCTGTAAAGAATAATGTGGCATCAGCATTATTCTGCTTAGTGGCTGTTATGTTGGAGAGGAGTACAAATTAGTATTTATGAACTTTTGTGTTGAATGTGTGTGTGTGTGTGTGTGTGTGTGTGTGTGTTTGATGACAGTGTGTGAACATGATTGCATTATTTGAAGAACTGCATTGCAAGGTGATTATTTCAGCTGTTGGTATATCTAAGTTACATTACATTATTGACATTCAACAGTGAACTGATCTATGGCATTTTATAGAATATAGGAAATATTTTAGAACTATTATTCATATATATATTTCTAAATGTAATTGTTTGAAAATTAGTTTTGTAGCATGATTCTCATCAAACAACTTGAAATTCTGTTTATGTCTTTGATGAGCATTAAGGTAGTTTTTATAATTTATAGTCACCCAATACTTTGGAAAGCTGAGACCAATTTTTAATCCATACAGTATTTATTTACCATAAATCATAGTTTCATTTTTGTTTAGTGTCTTTTGTACTTTTACAAATGGATGGTTAATATAAATTTCTGTAAGGTGTTTGTATAGTAATTTTACTAGGAGTCCTATGCTTTATTCTTTCTATATTGATGAAACATTATAAAATAAACATTTAAAAACGGAAACATAATTAGTGATATTATAAAATATTTATATTTTAAATGACTCTGCTTTTCATGGTTTATTTGATAATATGGTTTGAACATTTATTTATTTTAACAATTAGGCACTCATACATTTTAAATTTTTGTAACTTTTAGTTTGTGATTTTGTGATTGTGTATAATTCCATTTAAAACATTTCAATTAGGGATCCCTGGGTGGCACAGCGGTTTGGTACCGCCTCTGGCCCAGGGCCTGATCCTGGGGTCCTGGGGTCGGGTCCCCCGTCGGGCTTCCTGCGTAGAGCCTGCTTCTCCCTCTGCGTCTCTCTCTCTCTGTGTCTCTCATGAATGAATAAATCTTAAAATTAATTCATTAAATAATGAATTAATTAAAAAATTTTCAATTAACTAAGCTGTTTACATCAGAGACTATTTTTTTTAAATCTATGATGCTAGAATAATTTTGAGACATCAAACTAATATTTTAAATAAAATTGAAAGAATTTTCACTTTAGGGGATATTTACTATTTACAAAATGTTAATGAAAACACTACAGTATATTAAGATGAATTCTTAAATTATAGGGTTATAAAGGTTAGTAGAAGATGGAAATGTTCCAATGAAGGAGAAAAGACAATAACCATATGGAGAGAGTTAGTGATCAAAGTATATGTGTTGGCTTGATACTCATTCGTTTGTTCTTTTACATATTCATGAGGTATTTATAAAATATAGGGTGACATATTAATGCATATAAATAAATAATTTGACCTAATATATGGAATCATCTAATATTTGAATAACAAATATTTAAGCTGGTGTGTGAGTAATGAGTTTTAGATTAGTAAAGAATGAAGAATAACTTTCAAAGCATACTTAGGTGCAAGTAACATTCTTCTTTTTTTTTTCTTTAACATTCTTCTAATTAGAATTTGTATCTCAATTCTTTTCTTTCCTATTTACCTAATATATTTAGTGTTCTTTATCTTCAAACAATTAAAATCTCTCCTGAAGAAATATATTTATTATAACTACGGACTCATTTCCTTGCTCTTAACAGCAGCAATATTCATATCTAAATATCATCATTTACTCAGGACTTCCATGCATACACTATCTCATCCTATTTTACTCTTTAGTGCAGTGCATACGTGTGTAAAATTTTATTTATATTTTATCTGTTTTTTTTTTAGTGAGATTTAGGTTTCATGAGAATATGGACTTTGTTTCTGTCTCTCTCTCTTCAACTATATTGACACTAGAAGAGTGCATATTAAATGGCAGTCATTATGTCAGTATTGGTCAGAAAAAAATAGAGGGAATACATGTACAACAATGCAAATATGAGGAAGCATAGTTTCCTAACAAGGCAGAAAGGAGTTGTTGTTTTTGTTGGAGTTGCTTCTCGATATAAAGGCTACTTCTTCTGTCAGAGAGAGGCAAAATGACACAATGTGTATTAGGACTAGTAAGTTTGGGGGTTTTATTGCTGGAGGTTGCTATCTTCTATTTTCATGGTTTATAAGAGGTAAGGACATTTGCTACGTGTGACGTGTTTTCTGTATCACATGACATAATACTGAGTAATGTTCAAAAAGTGATTAGTTGTGACATTAAATAACTCTCAGATGAATAATTCACTAATCATTTGATCTCACAGAATATGACTTTTATTGATAAACTCTAAACAAGCCATTATTCTTTTCTTTCAGGAAATATTTTCTCCAACATGCTTTCTAATTTTTTTAAGTCATGTGGCTTCACTTTATTTCATTTTTTTCTGGTAATTTCAAGTTTTTATTTAAATTCCAATTATTTAACAGATAATGTAATGTTAGTTTCAGGAGTAGAATTTGGTAATTCATCACTTACCATATAACACCCAGTGCTTATCACAAGTGCCCTCCTTTATACCTATCACCCACTTAGCCCATCCTCTGCCCACCACCCCTCCAACAACCTTCAATTTGTTCTCTATTGTTAAGAGTCTGTTTTATTATTTGCCTCTATCTTTTTGTTCTCCCCTATGTTCATCACTTTATCTCATTTTAGATCTTTCTTTTCCCGCAGCCACCTCCATGTGTCATTTATGATTACAGCTATACATTTATATCTCCTGAAGAGCACATCTGGTTCTTGAGCATAAAAAATACTGGTGAAACTGGTAGATAATTTCTTGTACACATTTCAAAGTCTTAGGAACATGAAGAGGCTAGTGTATGCATAAAGCAATTGATAACATTCAGTTATATGAGAAATACTTGCTGTAGTGTTACTGTTATTACAAGCACTGAATTAAACCATGGGCATCCAAATCTGAATAAGGCAAAATCCTTTGTTCTCAAGAAGGTAATTGTCTAGTGGGGTAGACAAACGTCATGATACACCTTAATAAATGCTAATGCACGTATAACACAAAGAATATAACAGAGAAGTAAACACCGCTGCAAATGTGACTGTTTAATGTCTATGAATGAGTAGGATTTCCCCAGCAGAAAATATTAGGAAGGGCTATCTGGTGCAAGAAGATATCAACACTTCCAGAAGCACAAACAATGAATGTTAATGTCTTATGAAAACAATTAAAAACTTCGTCAGTATTTGTGTCTCACTGGATATGTAAAATTAAAGAAGTAACTTGCAGATTCAGTGAATAGATGTTAATAATAATAACGCAGGGGGATCCCTGGGTGGCTCAGCGGTTTAGCATCTGCCCTCGGCCCAGGGAATGATCCTGGAGTCCCGGGAACGAGTCCCACATCAGGCTCCCTGGAAGGAACCTGCTTCTCCCTCTGCCTGTGTCTCTGCCTCTCTCTCTCTCTGTGTCTCTCATGAATAAATAAATAAAATCTTAAAAAAATAATAACCCTAATAGGAAATACTAAAGAAGATCAAACATATATGTGTCAAAATTATGTATAAATAATATGTTGAATTTGATGTATTGAATGTATTCACTTCTTTTTCAACAACAATAACAAAAATATGTACTCTAGAGTTGATCGGGTCTAAAGCAAACTTGGTCCCACTGAAGTGCAGAACATTTGTTCATTTAACCCTTCCTCTGTTACCACTGAAGATAGACAATGAAGTAGTTTGTCTTGTTTTAATTGGATTTTGAGAAAGAGAGAAATCTCTTTTACTGAGAAAAGATAGGGAAAACTTGGAAATTCTATGGATCCTTCCAATCTCTTCTAATCTTAAGAAGGTCCTTAATATATGAGTAATCCAGAAAAAAACTCTTGCTTTATTGCATTTATGTCAGAATGTTATTTTATAGATAATACTGAAAAGTTTTTTAATAAATATCAAAACAGTTATTGCTTATATTAGTTGAAAATAAGGGCAAATGTGTACTGCTACATATGTATCCTTTAATAAACACTTAAAATAAAAAATAATCACATGCCTAATGTTTGTATACATTGTATAAATGAACACCATATTCATTCTGTTATAATACTGTAAGTCAAATCACAAACACAGATAATATGGAAGCACACTATCATGCAGTAACTGCATATTAGGAACAAAAAAGAAAACAAAGAAATAGGCAAACTCACTAATAGGAATTCCAAACAAACATTTTAAGATGTTGAAGAATACTAAAACTTTCAATAGATATTTTCTCAGATTCATATAAGGAGAAAGTAAAATCAAGCACTGAAATTCCAAGTTCTAAAAAATGACTTCACATAATTGAAATTCTAAGGATTTAAAAAGGCTCTTCAGCTTAAAATTGGAGATATTACTGAAACATCTGTAGATTTATAATAACAGGGGGTTGGGGGAAAAAGCAGTGAGTACAAGAATGGCTATGTTATTAAATTCAGCAGAGATTTACCAAGAGTTTGTAAAATGCAAGGCAGTATAAAGACCCAGTTATAAAGCTTCTGTTTTTAGCAAAATTCAAGATGAAATCCAGGTAGAGAAACAAATCATGTAACCATAGTGGGGGACCAGACTGCTCATTGGCTATGAGAAAAAAAAATCCCCAAACATTTAGTTTACAGTGGTACCAAACTGGTGGGGGACACATGAAGACTAGCCTCTTCTCTTTCAAGGAGGGCCTCTGCCTGGCTTAGGGTGGCCTCTAGCCCCTAGTGTCTTCAGGGTCTACCTCAACTGCACAGTGCCTCCTTTTCCCTTCTAGGCTTAGCTCACAATTAATAGCAAAGAAAAGCTTGAAAATTTCAGAGAGATGGGGGATATTCTGACAGGAAATTCAAGAGTTCCCATCATGTGGGTGGAGGCTGGGTCAGATCTGAATTGCAGTGCATCTTCCTCTGCTCAAAGCTCCTTGTATCATTTCATGGGTGTTTATCACTAATGTATACTTTCACTTCACTTACCCTTTCAGCCTCTGCTTAAAGAACCTATAAGCAACAGTTGGCATTAAGTCAGGTGCTTGACAGATTCTCAAACAGATCTAGCATGCGGCTGCTTCATGGCCTTTGCACATGCTCTGAATAGGACCTTCACTGTTAACTGTACCTAAAATGCAATGCACTCCAGACCTCTCAACCTATTTTGTTCTGTTTTTTTTTTCTTAGTGCTTTTTTTTCCCATTTAGTCCACTATATTTTTAATAATTTGTCTTGTAAACCATCACTGTTCCCTCAATAGAATGCTGGTCTTATGAGGACATGGATTTCTATTTATTTTTTGAATTGACATATTCTCTAAGCCATAAGTGGAGCTTAGAACATGATTGGTACTTATTATTTGTTGCATGAATAAATATGAAAACCAGAAAGTACCCAAAGTCTATAGAATATTACCCATATAATTCCATTATAAATGAGAAAAAGAACACAGAAAAACTAGAAACCCAAGCAGTATATATTTGACTTTAATATATGTAAACACTGTAAAAAATGAGATAATTATTGGCATGAGATGCCAGATACTATTTTCCTTGATATGAAAGAGACACTTTATTTGAAAGGAGAATATGAGGGCCTCAGTTGTTCCAGTACCAGCACTGTTCTATTTTAAAAGCTTGTTTATGGAAAATTATTACTTGTTTTATGATGATTATTACCTTGGGGTTATGATTACCATGGGGTTATACAGTTACCAGAAAGATGAGCTGCTTCAGGTCTACCCAGGGTAGCAAAGGCAAATATAAATAGATTATTAAAGCCTTTTTGATAATAGTGAAATGCTCTGTAAAAGAGGTTAGCTCAGATAATATTTAAATCTCTGTATTTCAATAGATATGACATGTATTTAAATTTATAATGTGGCTTTTATCATTTTTGTGATTTTTCTCTTATTTGGAAATTTAGATTATTTAAAATTGTATCCATCAAATGCTACCAAGTGCTAAAACTTTGAAATGTGAATAAATCTAGTAAGGACAATTGAATTTCTCTAAGTATAAGGTGATGTTGATTGACCTAATGAGAAATCATAATTTACCCTGGAATGCATTGAAATACAAGAATCATTATTTCCTTTTGATATAGAATTTTATCCAAGAGTAATTTTCGTCACTTTTTCCATTGAATTAAATATGTTGTAATACTTACTTTTATGTATGGGACAACTATATAATCATTGGCTAGAACTTTGATAAAGAGCTTCTAGGATAAACGATTCTATCTGTGGATTTACAGGACACATATGCTTTGAGCAATGCTGTCTTTGCACTGCAGACACTAGCTAGTTCAATCTCAGTGGCAAAGTGTGTGAGAGGATAGACTGGATAAAAAGGTAATATCCTCCCTAACTTAATCAGTCTTCCATGGTGAGCGGCTAAGCTTGTAACTGCTATTCAGAAAGGTGTTCAATAAGGTTTCTGAAGCGTCCTTCACCTTGCAGGAGACAGGCCAGTTTATCGGATTGCTTAAATTAACAAGCAAGATGTTCTTTGCAATACCTTTTCCTGAAGTTTGGTATACTTACTCTCTGCCAGCCAAGAGCTGTAGTCTGATAGGGAAATATGTTTTTTTATATGTGAAACTCAGGGTCAGTTTTATGTTTTAATTTGTAGAACTACATTGGAAATATTGTAGAATGCTCAGGACATTTCAGGGGTTAAGTTTTTAAAATGTGGCTCTAAAATCAGGGACAAGTGGGAAAGGATTTGGATATTTGTTAAACCTGATTTATTTTTAAAGGAAATATCAAGAAGGACATATCAATCAGCATTATTCTAAAATATATAGGACAGCACTGTTTGGGATATGAAATGTCATCCTTTGGGGAAGCAAATGTTATGAATGTATTTCTAAATTTAAAGGTGTTTACAAAGAGGAAATGAGGGAGTAACTAAAAGATTGGTTTTCAAAATATAACACTAAGCAGCTTTTTGCTACACTATTTGAAATAAGATACTGTATTATTATAATTGCCCTTGCAGAGCCAAGTCAAGAATCTCTGCTAAGCTCTCTCTCCAAGGACTGTGCTAACACTGTGGTGCTCTTCTACCATTCATTGAACATTTTATGCTGAACATGGCTCTGGCACTGTGGGAGAATAAAAAAGAAGAAGAATTCATGCATTCTGTTCCAATGAGTCGAAGGAGAGAGTTAAGAAAATTACCTATCTCCAGTCTCCTTGAAAATCGACCTTACTGCCTTACTCACCAGTAAAATTAGAGTAACAACAGCTAAAAGCTCTGCTGATACACAATTTTAGATTAATTTCATTTACTTTCCCTCCTTTTCATCTTTCGGTTTTCAAAGTAAAGCAAATTAAATATATTTGACTCTGATAACAAATATAATAATATATAATATATTATTATGATAATATATATAATAGAAAGAGTAGAATATGCGGATTTAGTTGACAGTACAATTTTATTTATTTATTTATTTGTTTATTTATTTATTTTTATTTCAAGTTTTATTTCAAGTTTTTATTTAAAATCCAGTTAGTTAACATATACAGTAGTATTAGTTTCAGGAGTAGAATTTAATAATCCATCATGTACATATAACACCTAGGACTCATCACAAGTGCCCTCCTTAATACCCATTACCCACTTAACAAATCCTCCCAACCATCTCCCCCCCATCCTAAGTTTGTTCTCTATAGTTAAGAGTCTCTTTTATGGTTTCCCTCTGTCTTTTTTCTTCCTCATTGTTCATTTGTTTCTTAAGTTCCATATATGAGTGAAGTCATATGGTATGTTTCTCTGGCTAACTTCACTTAGCATAATACTCTCTAGCTCCATCAACATCATTGCAAATGGCACAATTTCATTCTTGTTGATGGCTGGGTAATATATATATATATATATATATATATATATATATATGCCACCTCCTCTTTATTCATTCACCACTCAATGGACTTCTGGACTCTTTCCATAATTTGGCTATTGTTGATAATGCTGCTATAAACATAAACGTTGGGGTGCATGTGCCCCTTTGAATCAGTAAATACCTAGCAGTACAATTACTGGGTTGTAGGGTAGTTTTTGACTTTGTGAGGAACCTCCATACTTTTTCCAGAGTGGCTACACCAGTTTACATTCACACCAACAGTGCAAGAGGATTCCCCTTTCTCTGCATCCTTGTCAATGCTTGTTGTTTCCTGTGTTGTTAATTTTAGCCATTCTGACACATATAAGGTGATATCTCCTTGTAGTTTTGACTTGTATTTCCCTGATGTTTAATGATGTAGGGCATCCTTTCATGTGTCTGCTAGCCATCTGAATGTCTTCTTTGGAAAAGGGTCTAGTCATGCCTTCTGCTCTTCCTTAACTGGGTTATCTGTTTTGGGGGCATTGAATTTGATAAGTTCTTTATAGATTTTGTATAATAACCGTTTATCACATATGTCATTTGCAAATATATTCTCCCATTCCAGAGGTTGTCTTTGAGTTTTGTTGATTGTTTCCTTCACTGTGCAGAAGCTCTTTATCTTGATGAAGTCCCAGTAGTTCATTTTCACTTTGGTTTTCCTTGTCTCTGGCAATGTGTCTAGTAAGAAGTTACTTTGGCCCAGTTCCTAGAAATTGCTGCCTGTGTTCTCCTCTAAGATTTTGATGGTTTCCTGTCTCACATTAAGATTCTTTTATCCATTTTGAATTTACTGTTCTGTATGGTTTAAGAAAGTGGTCTAACTTCTTTCATTTACATGTTGCTGTCCAGTTTTTCCAACACCATTTGTTGAAGAGACTAAACTGTCTTTTTTTCCCCAAAGGATATTCTTTCCTGCTTTGTTGAAAATATTTGACCATATAGTTGTGGGTCTATTTCTAGGTTTTCTATTCTGTTCCATTGATCTACGTGCCTATTTTTCTGCCAGTACCATACTGTCTTAATCACTACAGCTTTATACTATAACTTAGTCCAGAAATGTGATGCCTCCAGCTTTCCTTTTCTTTCTCAAGATTGCTTTGGGTATTTAGAGTTTTTTGTTGTTCCATACAAACTTTTGGATTGTTTGTTTTAGCTCTATAAAAAATGCGGTGGTATTTTGAAAAGAGATTGCATTAAATGTATAGACATGTTTTGAGTAGTATAGACATGTTTTGAGTAGTATAGATATGTTGGACATAACAAACAATATTTGTTTTTCCATTCCATGAGCATGAAATGTTTTTCCATCTCTTTGTGTTATCTTTAATTTCTTTCATAAGTGTTCTATAGTTTTCAGAGTACAAATCTTAACACCTTTTTGGTTAGGTTTATTCCTATATATTTTATGATTTTTGATGTAACTGTAAATGGAATCTATTCCTTGATTTCTCTTTTTGGTGCTTTATTATTGCTGTATAGACATGCAACAGATTTCTACATGTTGATTTCATATCCTTTACTGAATTCATGTATGAATTCTAGTAGTTTTTTTTGGTGGAGTCTTTTGGGTTTTCTACATGGAGTATCATGTTGTCTGTGAAAAATGAAAGTTTGACTTCTTCCTTGCAGAATTGGATGCCTTTTATTTCCTTTTGTCTGATTGCTGAAGCAAGGACTTCCAGTTCTGTGTTAAATAGCAGTGATGAGAGTGGACATCCCTGTCTTGTTCCTGACAGTAGAGGAACAGTTCTTAGTTTATGCTCATTGAGGATGATATTATGTGCGTGTCTTTCATACATGGCCTTCATGATACAGAAATATGTTCCTCTATCCCTACTTTATTCAGAGTTTTTATCAAGACTGGATGCTGTACTTTGTTAAATGGTTTTTCTGAATCTACTGAGAGGGTCATATGGTTCTTATCCTTTCTTTTATTAATGTGATGCAACTCATTGACTGATTTGCAAATACTAAACCATCCCTGAAGAACAAGAATAAATCCCACTTGATCATGGTGAATGATTCTTTTAATGTATTGTTGTATTTGATTTGCTAGTAATTTGTAGAAATCTCTGCGTGTGTGTCCATCAGAGGTATTGGTCTGTAGTTCTCTTTTAGTGATGTCTTTGTCTGATTTTGGAATCAAGGTAATGCTGGCCTTATAGAATGAGTTTTCCCTCCATTTCTATTTTTTGGAACAACTTGAGAAAAATAGATATGAACTCTTTAAATATCTGGTAGAATTTCCCTGGGAACCATCTATCCCTGGAATTTTACATGTTGGGGGATTTTTTATTACTGATCAATGTCTTTGCTGGTTACGAATCAAATTTTCTATTTCTTTGTGTTTCAGTTTTGGTAGTTTTTATGTTCCTAGGAATTTATCTGTTTCTTCCAGGTTGCCCAATTTGATGGTATATATTTTTTCATAATACTATCTTACAATTATTTGTATTTCTGTGGTGTTGGTTATGATCTCTCATTTGTGATTTTATTTGGGTCCTTTCTCTTTTTAATAACTGGCTAGGGGTTTATCAATTTTATCATTTCTCTCAAAGAATCAGTTCCTGGTTTCATCGGTTCTACTAGGTATTTTTTTTGTTTGCTTGTTTTTGTATCATTTATTTGTACTCTAATCGTTATTAATCCCTTCTTCTGCTAGCTTTAGGCTTTGTTTGTTATTGATTGTTTAGGTCCTTTAGGTATAAGGCAAGGTTGTGCATTTGAGATTTTTCTTTACTCTTGAGGTAGATATCTATATTGCTATATACTTCCCTCTTTTGACAGCTTTTGCTTCATCCCAGTAGTTTGGGACCTTCATGTGCTTATTTTCAAATCTTTCCACGTATTTTTAAAAATTGCTTCTTAATTTCCTGACTGACCCATTCATTCTTTAGTAGGATGTTCTTTAGCCTCCATGTATTTGTGGTTTTTCATATTTTTTTCTTGTGGTTGACTTCAAATTTCACAACCTTGTGGTCTGAAAATATGCATGGTATGATCTCAATCTTTTTTACTTGTTGAGGCCTGATTTGTGACCTACTATGTGATGCTTTCTGCAGAATGCTGTGTGAACTAGAAAGGAATGTATATTCTCCTGCTTTAGGATGAAATATTCTGAATATATTTGTTAGGTCCATCTGGTCCAGTGTGTCATTCAAAGCCATTGTTTCTTGTTGATTTTCTGTTTAGATGATCTGTCCATGGCTGTAAATGGGATATTAAAGTCCCCTACTATTATCATATTATTATCAATGAGTTGCTATATGTTTCATATTAATTAAATTAATTATTAATTTTGATGCCCCTCAATATTTATGGAGGCATAAATATTTACAATTGTAAGATCATCTTGGAGACAGACCTGTTTATTATGATGTGGTGCCCTTCATCCCTCGTAAAAGTCTTTGGTTTAAAATCTAGTTTGTCTGATATAAGTATGGCTATTCTGGCTTTTTTTTACTTCTATTAACTGATAAATCGTTCCCCATCCCCTCACTTTCAGTTTACAGGTGTCTTTACATCTATGAGTTTCTTCGAGACAGCATATAGATGTGTGTTGGGTTTTTTTTTGTTGTTGTTTGTTTGTTTGTTTGTTTGTTTGTTTTTCCCATTCTGATATCCTGTGTCTTTTGATTGGAGCATTTGGTCAATTTATGTCCAGTGATTATTGATAGATAAGAATTTAGTACCATTGCATTACTTGTTGTTTATGGAGATTTTTCCTGTTCTCTACTAGTCTTTGTTGCTTTTAGTCTTTCTCTTACACTTAAAGAATCTCCTCTAATATTTCTTGCAGGGCTGGTTTAGTGGTCATGACCTCCTTTAGTTTCTGTTTGTCTCAGAAACTATTTATCTCTCTTTCCATTCTGAATGACAGCCTTGCTGGACAATGCATTCTTGCCTGCAATTTTTTTTTTCTAATTCAGCATCTAGCTTCTTTCTTCTGGCTTGTGCAGTTTCTGTGGAGATATCTGCTGTTAACCTCATTTTTCCTCCCTTGTAACTTAGGGACTTCTTTTGTCTTACTCTTTTAAGATTCTTTCTTTACCTCTCTATATTTTGCAAATTTAACTATGATATGTCTTAATGTTGGCTTGTTTTGTGAATTTTGATGGAAGTTATCTGTACTTCCTGGATTTGGATGTCTGTTCCCCAGATTAGGGAAGTTTCTAGCTCTAATTTACTTAAACCTTGTGCTCCTTTTTGTCTCTCTTCTTCTGGGACTCCTATGATATGAATGCCATTACACTTTATATAAATTCACTGAATTCCCTCGCCCCACATTCATGATCCAGTATTTTTCTTTTTTTCTTCTTTTCAGGTTTATTGTTTTCCATCATTCTATCTTCTGTATCACTTATTCATTCTTCTACTTCTTCCATCCTTGTTTCATTATATTAAATTGGTGTCACATCTCAGTTATAGCATTTTCATTTAGACCTTTTATCTCAGTGGTAAGAAACTCTCTGGTGACTTCTATATTCTTCTCAAGCCCTGCTAGTATCCTTTTGATTGTTGCTTTAAATTCTGGATCAGGCATATTACTTAGATCTGTTTTGATTCAATCCTTTGTCATGACATTTTATTGTTCTTTATTTTGGAATGAATTCCTAATTCTTGGCATTTTGTCTAGGTCTCTGTCTTCTTCTCTGCTTAAGAAACTCTGTTATATTTCCTGCATCTGAGAGTAATGGCTTTATGAACAAGAGGTCATATCTGTCCGGGACCTGGCACTTCAGGAACTCTCTCATGTATTCTATGTGTACGCTACAGCTGTATTTTGGCTGGTCTTTCCCTCAGGTCAGGGCTCTGTGGAGTTTCTTCTTGCCTGCAGTGGGGATCGTTTGAATCTTGGCCAAAGTGTGGCAAGTTTTAACTTGCTGTGCTCTGGTCTTTTTGTTAAAAGAGACATGATACTAGTTCCACTAGAGTTAAAGCTTTGCAGAGCTCTACAGTCAGTAGACATGGTACCTGCAGGGAATTTGTGCTGGTCTTCTAGGTGAGGGACCCTCTGCTCTGGTTCTCAGGTATACTTGCCCAAGAAAAGCAGGACCTGCAGATCACAGGGGAGCAGGACTTGGTAGAAGAGGCTTAGGCTGCCACTGTTGGTGGTGTGCTGCTTATTGAAGTTAGTTTATGTCAAATGGTGGGGGGTGGGTAGAAAAATGGCACTAGCCACTCCTTCATTCCTGGAGAGGGGTGTTTGCACTCACTGCTCCCTTGGGTTCACTCCCAGAAGAGTGAACAATCTCTTCTCATGTGTTCCAGGTGTCCCTCAGTTCCCTGCCTTTACCCTGTGTCTGGCCCGTCTACTCCCCAGCAGTGCAATGCACCTGGGTTCTATCCCAGGCAGGCTTACCAAGTTTTAAACCTCTAAGCTTTAAGGACCTAAAGTGGCACACACTCATACTGGTTCTCTGAGGGAGGGTCTCATCATGCTGAGACTAATGCAGTTTTGTTCCAGAAGGGCAAGCATACCAAAGGGCTAGCTGTGGAGTTTGGAATAATGTGTAGCAAAAAGCTGGTGTCCAAGTTAGCCACCCTCAGCTGGGGTTTCCACACCTCTGCTGAGGGGTGGGATGGGGTAATGGTGCCCACCAGCAATTTTGTCCCTGAAGAAGAGTGCCACCTCTTTGTAGCATTCCAGCTGTTCTCTCTTTAAATCTCAGGTCAAATTGGTAGGTGTTCAGGATGATTTGAAAGTTATCTAGGTTGTTGGTGAGACCCGGGATCAAGTCCCACGTCAAGCTCCCTGCATGGAGCCTGCTTCTCCCTCTGCCTGTATCTCTGTGTATCTCTCTCTCTCTCTCTCTCTCTGTCTATCATGAATAAATAAATAAAGCCTTTTAAAAAAATGCACCGGATAGAGGGGAAAGGAGAAGAAATGGGTAGGAAATATCAGAAAAGGAGACAGAACATGGAAGACTCCTAACTCTGGGAAACGAACTAAGGATAGTGGAAGGGGAGGAGGGCTGGGGGTGGGGGTGACTGGGTGGTGGGCACTGAGGGGGAGAACTTGACAGGATGAGCACTGGGTGTTATTCTGTATGTTGGCAAATTGAACACTAATAAAAAATAAATTTATTATTAAAAAAATGCACCGGATTCTTCCCAGATGGAAAGGCCCTTGCAGGGAACTCGGGCAGGATCCCAGAAGGGGCAGTAGAGCCCCAGGCTCCCGAGGTCACTAACAGAGGCAGTGAGCCCCAGGGCAGACCGCACCACACCCCACGGACCGAGCTCAGTAAAGAGCTGGAGCTCGCCCCTGTGGGGCCGGGGAGCAGCTCGGGCAGCGGCTCCTGGGGAGGGGGTTGCGCAGCCCTGGGGTGGGATCCCAGCCGCGCAGGCCCCGGATCCCAGGGCCCGGGGGACACAGCCAGAATCCTGTGCAGGGAGGGCACAGGACAGTGAGGATGCTCCTGCAGCTTGGCGTCCCCGAGCTGGGCAGATCAGCATCCCCTATCCCTGGAGCATCCTGGCTGGGAGCTGTGGGAGTTACTGCGGGAGCTGACTCCAGGCCTAGAGAGCTGGCCGCCACCAGTGTGGTTGTTCCTTCTGGTGTCACCTTGTGCCTGGGACAGAGGGGGGCTGCCAGAGGATAGAGGCCTCACAGGATAAACAGCTCCCACTGAGCCATGCACCTGGCAGGGAGAGGGGGGCAGCTCCCCCAGGTGCACACACCTAAGAATCAGCACAGCAGGCCCCTCCCCCAGAAGACCAGCTGGAAGGACAGGGGAAGAGCAGGTTCTTGGCTGAACAGTCTTGGGAAGCTCCAGGGGAAGCCGAGAGGTTCACAGTATATAGAACCAGAGGATACCCTTTCTTTCTTTGTTTCTTTCTTTGTTTCTTTGTTTCTTTCTTTCTTTTTCCTTTCTTTCTCTTTCTTTCTTTCTTTCTTTCTTTCTTTCTTTCTTTCTTCTTTCTTTCTTTCTTTCTTTCTTTCTTTCTTTCTTTCTTCTTTCTTCTTCTTTCTTTCTTCTTTCTCTTTTTCATCCTTTTTCCAAGTACAACTTGTTTTTAGCCACTCTGCACTGAGCAAAATGACTAGAAAAAAGAACTCACCACAAAAGAAAGAATCAGAAACAGTACTCTCTGCCACAAAGTTACAGAATTTGTATTATAATTTGATGTCAGAAAGCCAATTCAGAAGCACAATTATAAAGCTACTGCTGGCTCTGGAAAAAAGCACAAAGGATTCAAGAGACTTCATGACTGCAGAATTTAGATCTAATCAGGCCAAAATTAAAAATCAATTAAATGAGATGTAATCCAAACTGGAGGGCCTAACGACAAGGGTTAATGAGGTAGAAGAAAGAGTGAGTGACATAGAAGCCAAGTTGATGGCAAGGAAGGAAGCTGAGGAAAAAATAGAAAAACGACCATGAGGAAAGGTTAAGGGAAATAAATGACAGCCTCAGAAGGAAAAATCTACATTTAATTGGGGTTGCAGAGGGCACCAAGAGGGACAGAGGACCAGAAAGCATATTTGAACAAATCATAGTGAGTACTTCCCTAATTTGCAGAGGGAAACAGGCATTCAGATCCAGGAGATAGAGAAATCCCTCCCTAAAATCAATAAAAACCATTCAACACCTCGACATTTAATAGTGAAACTTGAAAATTCCAAAGATAAAGAGAAGATCCTTAAAGCAGCAAGAGACAAGAGATCCCTAATTTATATGGGGAGAAGTATTAGATTAACAGCAGACCTCTCCACAGAGACCTGGCAAGCCAGAAAGGGCTGGCAGGATATAGTCAGGGTCCTAAATGAGAAGAACATGCAGCCAAGAATACTTTATCCAGCAAAGCTCTCATTTAGAAAAGAAGGAGAGATAAAGACCTTCCAAGATAGGCAGAAACTGAAAGAGTATGTGCCCACCAAACCAGCTCTGCAAAAAATATTAAGGGGAACTCCGTAAAAGAAAGAAGATGCCCAAAGAAATAATCCACAAAACAGGGACTGAATAGGTATTATGATGACACTAAATTCATATCTTTCAGTAGTGACTCTGAACGTGAATGGGCTAAATGATCGCATCTAAAGATGAAGGGTTTCAGACTGGATACAAAAGCAAGACCCATCTATTTGCTGCTGTCTACAAGAGGCTCGCTTTAGACCTAAGGACACCTACAGCCTGAAAATGAAAAGTTGGAAACCATTTACCATTCTAATGGTCCTCAAAAGAAAGGTGGAGTAGCAATTCTCAGATCAGATAAAGTTTATCCCAAAGACTATAGTAAGAGATGAAGAGGGCCACTATATCATACTTAAAGGATCTATCCAACAAGAGTACCTAACAATCATGAATATTTATGCCCCTAATGTGGGAGCTGCCAAGTACATCAATCAATTAATAACCAAAGTAAAGACATACTTAGATAATAATATGCTAATACTGGGAGACTTCGACACGGCACTTTCTGCAAATGACAGATTTTCTAAGCACAATATCTCCGAAGAAACAAGAGCTTTAAATGATACACTGAACCAGATGGATTTCACAGATATTTACAGAACTTTACATCCAAATACAACTGAATACACATTCTTCTCAGGTGCACATGGAACTTTCTCCAGAATACACCACATACTGGGTCACAAATCATGTCTTAACCAATACCAAAAGAGTGGGATTGTCCCCTGCATATTTTCAGACAGTAATTCTTTGAAACTTGAACTCAATCACAAGAAGAAATTTGGAAGAAACTCAAATCTGTGGAGATTAAAGACCATCCTGTTAAAAGATGAAAGGGTCAACCAGGAAATTAGAGAAGAATTAAAAAGATTCATGGAAAAAATGAGAATGAAGATACAACTGTTCAAAATCTTTGGGATACAGCAAAAGCATTCCTAAGAGAGAAATACATTGTAATACAAGCATCCCTCAAAAAATTAGAAAAAACTCAAATACACAAGCTAACCTTGCACCTAAAGGAACTGGAGAAAGAAGAGCAAGTAAAACCTACACCAAGGAGAAGAAAGAGTTAATAAAGATTCGAGCAGAACTTCATGAAATAGAGACCAAAAGAACTGTAGAACAGATCAACAAAACCAGGAGTTGGTTCTTTGAAAGAATTCTTGGTCTGTTCTTCAAAGAATGTTGAAAGAATGTTGAAGGAAACCCTCAACATTTCCAGGCACCTGGTTAAAGCAAAGCCTGTGGGTACAATTTTCTTTAATTTTTTTAAAAGAGTTGCATATTAATTGAAAGAATTAAAAAGATAGATAAACCATTAGCCAGCCTTATTAAAAACAAAAGAGAAAAGACTCTAATTAATAAAATCACGAATGAAAAAGGGAGATCACAACCAATACCAAGGAAATAGAAATGATTTTAAAAAAATATTATGAGCAGCTATACACCAATAAATTAGGCAATCTAAAAGAATGGACGCATTTCTGGAAAGCCACAAACTACCAAAACTGGAACAAAAAGAAATAGAAAATCTGAATAGGCCAATAACCAGGGATGAAATTGAAGCAGTCATCAAAAACCTCCCAAGACACAAAAGTCCAGGGCCAGTTGGCTTCCCAGGGGAATTCTATCAAACATTTAAAGAAACAATACCTATTCTAAAGCTGTTCTGAAAGATAGAAAGGGATGGAATACTTCCAAACTCGTTTTATGAAGCCAGCAACACCTTAATTCCAAAACCAAAGACTCCACCAAAAGGAGAATTATAGACCAATATTTCTGATGAACACAGATGCAAAAATTCCCAACAAGAAAGTAGCCAATAGGCTCCAACAGTACATTAAAAAGATTATTCACCATGGCCAAGTGGGATTTATCTCCCAGATGCAAGGATGGTTCAATACACGTAAAGCAATCAATATTATGGATCATATCAAGGAGAAAAAACAAGAACCATGTGATCCTCTCAACAGATGCAGAGAAAATATTTGACAAAATACAGCATCCATTCCTGATCAAAACTCTTCAGAGTGTAGGGCTAGAGGGAACATTCCTCAGCATCTCAAAAGCCATCTACGAAGAGCCCACAGCAAATATCATTCTCAATGGGGAGACACTGAGAGCCTTTCCCTATGATCAGGAACACAACAGGGATGTACCCTGTCACCACTGCTATTCAACATAGTACTAGAAGTCCTAGCCTCAGCAATCAGGCAACAAAAAGAAATAAAAAGCATTCAAATTGGCAAAGAAGAAGTTAAACTCTCCCTCTTCGTAGATGAAATGATACTGTACATAGAAAACCCCAATGACTCCACCCCAAGATTGCTAGACCTCCTAAAGCAATTCGGCAGTGTGGCAGGATACAAAATCAATTCCCAGAAATCAGTGGCATTTCTATACACTAACAATGAAACTGAAGAAAGAGAAATTAAGGAGTCAATCCCATTTACAATTGCACCCAAAAGCATAAGATACCTAGGAATAAACCTAACCAAAGAGGTAAAGGATCTATATCCCAAAAACTACAGAACACTTCTGAAAGAAATTGAGGAAGACACAAAGAGATGGAAAAATATTCCATGCTCATGGATTGGAAGAATTAATATTGTGAAAATGTCAATGCTACCCAGGGCAATTTGCACATTTAATGCAATCCCTATCAAAATACCATGGACTTTCTTCAGAGAGTTGGAACAAATCATCTTAAGATTTGTGTGGAATCAGAAAAGACCCCGAATAGCCAGAGGAATATTAAAAAAGAAAACCAGAGCCAGGAGCATCACAATGCCAGATTTCAAATTGTGCTACAAATCTGTAATCATCAAGATAGTGTGGTACTGACACAAAACAGACACATAGATCAATGGAACAGAATAGAGAATCCAGAAATGGGCCCTCAACTCTATGGTCAACTTACATTCGACAAAGCAGGAAAGACCATCCACTGGAAAAGAGATAGTCTCTTCAATAAATGGTGCTGGGAAAATCGGACATCCACATGCAGACGAATGAAACTAGACAATTTTCTTACACCAGACACAAAGATAAACTCAAAATGGATGAAAGATCTAAATGTGAGACAAGAATCCATTGAAATCCTAGAGGAGAACACAGGCAACACCCTTTATGAACTTGGCCACAGCAACTTCTTGCAAGATACATCTATGAAGGCAAGGGAAACAAAAGTAAAAATGAATTGGGACTTTATCAGGATATAAAGCTTCTGCACAGCAAAAGAAACACTCAACAGAACTAAAAGACAACCTATAGAATGGGAGAAGATATTTGCAAATGACATA
This sequence comes from Nyctereutes procyonoides, assembly GCF_905146905.1. NCBI lineage: Eukaryota > Metazoa > Chordata > Mammalia > Carnivora > Canidae > Nyctereutes > Nyctereutes procyonoides. Next base: position 23,270,437 of record NW_026575121.1, read on the forward strand.
TCAGATAAAGGGCTAGTATACAAGATCTATAAAGAACTTATTAAACTCAACAACAAGAAACAAACAATCCAATCATGAAATGGGCAAAAGACATGAACAGAAATCTCACAGAGGAAGACATAGACATGGCCAACAAGCACATGAGAAAATGCTCCATATCACTTGCCATCAGGGAAATACAAATCAAAACCACAATGAGATACCACCTCACACCAGTGAGAATGGTGAAAATTAACAAGACAGGAAACAGCAAATGTTGGAGAGGATGTGGAGAAAGGGGAACCCTCTTGCACTGTTGGTGGGAATGTGAACTGGTGCAGCCACTCTGGAAAACTGTGTGGAGGTTCCTCAAAGAGTTAAAAATAGACCTGCTTTACAACCCAGCAATTGCACTGTTGGGGATTTACCCCAAAAATACAGATGCTGTGAAACAGCAGGACACCTGCACCCCAATGTTTATAGCAGCAATGTCCATGATAGCCAAACTGTGGAAGGAGCCCTGGTGTCCATCGAAGGATGAATGGATAAAGAAGCTGTGGTGTATGTATACAATGGAATATTACTCAGCCATTAGAAACGACAAATACCCACCATTTGCTTCAACGTGGATGGAACTGGAGGGTATTATGCTGAGTGAAGTAAGTCAATCGGAGAAGGACAAACATTATATGGTCTCATTCATTTGGGGAATATAAATAATAGTGAAAGGGAATAAAGGGGAAAGGAGAGAAAATGAGTGGGAAATATCAGTGAGGGTGATGGAATATGAGAGACCCCTAACTCTGAGAAACAAACAAGGGATAGTGGAAAGGGAGGTGGGTGGGTGTATGGCGTGACTGGGTGATGGACACTGAGGGGGGCACTTGATGGGATGAGCACTGAGTGTTATGCTATATGTTGGCAAATCGAACTCCACAATAAATAAATAAAATAAATAAATGAAAATAAAATTTTCATGTTTTGTGCAAATTCTTATGGAATGAAAATTTTCAAATGTAAAAAATAGAAAATAAATTTTTCAGTAAGATTAAATCTCAAAAATAATCCATATTATGGATTAATTTAAAGTAATAGTGTAAAAAAATAAAGTAATAGTGTAGATTATTTTTAGTTATCAATGTATTCCAGTATTTTCCCAGGAATTATTCAAGAAGTACACATTCTCAATGTAAATTATGTGCATTTTTTACATTAAATAAAAATGGTGTTTCTTGACAAATTTTGATAATACATCTCTAGAAAGATATTCGGTTTTTTTAAAATCCTGAAAGGACAAACTCCTAAAAGAGCAAACACAATATAAACTTAAAACAGATGATAAGGTAAAACTTGTATTTTTCATATTGAAACATTCTCTCATCTTAAGACATTAGGAACAAAACATTTTTATTATTTATACTTAATAAGTTTTATTAGATAATCTTTATATGGAGAATATCACATATACATTTAAGTTAAAAATAAATTTTATATGCAGAGGATTACCATAAATACAACAGAAGTTCCACCAAGAGCTTGGTTAAAACCACATAAAAATCAAGGAATATCTAAAATCATCTTATCAAATTGATAAAAATTCACTTAAGGTATGCATAAAAATTATTCATAGAACTATGAAAAATGCAGGTGAGTAAAATATAGTTATAAATTGGAGCAAACTCGAGTGCAAATTTGACGCAGATAATGAGTATTGAACAATGATAAACAGTTTATTCAAAATAGATCTGGAATCATGAGCTACTAAAATTTTATTGTTATGTATTAGAATCACTATATGAAACTGATTATATACTTAAAAATAGTTTATTCATTACCATAATTCATAAATATTTTAAGTTGTGATATTAACAGCTAGAGGAATTTTTTTAGATATCTATCTTTTGTAGCATTAGACATTTCTCACTGACATTCTGCATCTCTGCTATAGAGTGATGTGTGGAAAAAATGAACACGTATCATCAAATAAGATAAATGAAATAAGAAAATGATTATATATTCCAGAATTGTTTGATTTGAGAAATCACAATATACATTTTGCATTTTTAATTAAAATGGTAAATGCAAATGTTGCAGAATATTATATTCTCTATATGTTAGCATTTGGTTATTTGAAATCTAGTTCCATCTTCAATGATAATTGGGGTCTTGAAGTATAAGATTTTGATATTTCACATTTTGGAATAAATGCACATGATGGAAGCAAGTTGATATTATTTGGTTTAGTTATTATAATTTAGGTTCCCAAGCCTAGAAGATAGTATATGAAAAAAATGAGAATGTAAGATTTTATTAATAGGATTCATATCCCTAATACCCATGCCTGAAATACTTTATATCACATAAATATTTATCAATTCAAGTGTAAATGTATATATATTTATATATATGAATGTTATATGTTAGTGTCAAAATTTATCCAAAAATAATTTAATCTAAATTCAAAAAATTTAACAACTTTAAAAATGACAAATCAATTAAACAGTAAATTGGTATTTTTTATAGCTATGTATTGAATTAGCTTGAAAATGCATCTCCATGAAGATTTTCTTGAGATTTCTTTCTGTTCACCAAATAGAACCACTGTTTTTTCTTCATTACCAACCATAATTCTCTTATAAATTTTATAATTCTTTATACACATAATTTCTTAATCATGAACATTTCCATTATTTTGTAAATCCAGAGAACACAACATTGTTAACCAAAATAACAATATAAAATTTTGCTTGAATGTAACTTTTGGATAATTAGAACTCTGTATGAGTATCAAATCAAGTTGTAACAGTTGAAAATCAAATGGTAGAGATTGGCACATTTTATCCCAAATCTAATTGAATAAGTTCAAGTTTGCAAAAAAAAAAAAAAAAAAACAATAATGTTCAAAAGCTATGGAAGTTAAAAATAGAAGAGTGTCAATTTGACTCCTCACTAACTGGAGAATACAAAGGATTTTATGAAATCGGAGATTATCTCTTTCAAATCAATATGCTTTTATTTTAAACCTTTTTTTGGTAATAACTTTAGGTTTAATGAAAAGTTACCAACAGTTGCAATAAATTACTGCATATCCTTTACCAGCCTTCCTGCATGTTACATACCTGTGTTACAATAACCAAACTAATAAGTTAACATTGTTACAACACCACTAACTGAACTACAGACTTTATTTGGATTTCACCAGAATTTCCTCCAGTCTATTTTTTTTTCTAAGCCAGTATCCAATCCAGAATATTATACTAAGTTGTCATGTCCCCTTAGTACCCTCCAGTCTATGACAGTTTCTTTGTCTTTCACTGTTTTTCAGGACCTTCACACTTTAGTATAGTGTAGGTTGAGTATTCTGTAGAATTCCCTCTTTTTGGGGTTGCCTGATGATTTATCACGATTAGACAGGGGTTATGGATTTTTTAATTTCACACAGATGTAAGTGCCCTTCTCATTACACAAATGAGGACATGATATCAACATGAATTTTACTAGTGATGCTAATATTGATCATGATTAATATGTCTATCAGAGTACTCTTTTTCCCTCTCCATACAATATTCATATCTATAATCTTTCCCACTATATTCATTAGAAGTGTCTAGGTGAGTCTTCAGAGGAGGCAAATTAAGCTCCAACACTGAGAAAAAGGAATATCAAAGAATATAGGTGAAAACGAATATTAAAATGTAAAACATGTGAAAACAAACACTAGATTAAATATTATTTTGGACACATCATAGAGACTGTGTAAATATCCTGTCTTCTTAAAGTTTCATCCATTTTATGTTTTTTTTTTTTGTCTGGATATAGTATACTTTACTGATGATACCAGACAAGGTAGGGCTCTTTAAGCCACCTGCCTTCTTTAGGGTTCTAGGATAGAAAGTAAAGATGGTAACATCTCAAGAGTGGTGAATGATGGAGTTGAGGCAAGGCCTCTCTCTTTCTCTTGTTCTATCACTGGAGTTTGTTGATCAAATGGCTCTGTCTTCTAGAGGCCATCTGGACTGTAAGGTCCATCACCCTGTTGCTGTATCCAAATACCCATTTTTTTCTTTTTAAATTTTAATTCTAGTGTAGTTAATATACAGTGACATGTTAGTTTCAGGTGTGCAATATAGTGATTCAACAATTCTCTATATTATTCAGGGTTCATCATGATAAGTGCCCTCATAATCCCCTTCACCTATTTCACCCATTCCCTCACCTCCCCCCTTCCAGTCATCATCTGGAATATATATATTCTATAGTTAAGAGTTGATTTTTTGGTTTGTCTCTTTTTTCATTTGTTATTTGTTTTGTTTCTTAAATTCCACATATGAACAAAACCATATTGTATTTGTCTGATAAATATGACTGATTTATTTATTTATTTATTTATTTATTTATTTATTTCACTTTAGCATTGTACCCTCTAGATCCAGATGTTGTTACAAGTGGCTAGATTTTACACTTTTTATGGTCAATATTCCATTGCATATATATACCATATCTTCTTCTCATTAATTTTAACATTTGTTGGTAAATCTTACCTGCAGCATTTAGTGTTGAGGTGTTCTAATGCTGATTTTCTAATTCTCTGGTTTGTCCAATACTACTATGTTTTTGTGTTTTGCTTGGACCTAATGAATTTTTTCTGGTTGGTGTGACATTGAGAGGTTCAACTCCTGGTTATAAACCTGTGTGCAATTCTTCAGGCCTGACCACAGGCACTGACTAAAGCTTTAGTCACCTGGAGGCCTCATGGAAGAATCTGTCCTCTCTAGATTAGACTCAGGGCATAGCTAATGCATGGTAGTCTCTGAATGGAATGGCCATCAAAGACTCAGGCCCTTCTGGCCTCATCAGATGCTTAGCATATTTTCATTCCTGGGCCCATAGCATGTTCATTCCTATGTCTCTTTATCAGATGTCTTGAACAGAAGTTTTCAGATGCATTTGCTGCGGCCCCTTTTTGGGGACAGGGTGGGATCGAGAAAGTCTTAATGACACTTTTCCCTTCCCTGACTCATTATTCAGTGTTTTTCCATTCCTAGCCCTTCTCTTTAGACTGCCTCCTGACTCTGGGGTCCACAAAACTGTCAGAGCCTTTTACTTGTGGCTCCTTCAAGAGTGAGATGGCCACCACTTTTGTATTGACCCACCTGGTTCTCAACCTGAGGAATTTGCAGGACACAGTATCAGAAAAAAAAAGGGATTCTGGAAGGGTGATAAGGGAAGTCTGTGTCTAAATTCCTTATGTTTTTGTAACTGAGAGTTGGGCTTTGTATGTTTAAGTCAAGGCTCAGACTGGCAGAAAGAAGACACCGTGAGACTGATAGCTAACAGGGGTGCCAAGAGTCATGTCGTGTTGGGGGCATTCGAATTCCCCAAATGAAGAAGAGACCTTGTTTAGTATCTCAGGTAGTCAGGTGAGACAAGCTAAAAGCCAAATAAGTAGAGACCACACCCTAGATTACAAGCCACAGCCTATTACTAGAACCTAAAACAAGACTGAAATACACCCGTAGAACAAAACATAAAACCATACCTGAAAAGATCAAGAGGATCCATGAGTAGTAGGACTGCATGCCATAACAATATTCAACACCTATAAAAAGATAATATAATTAACAACAGCATTTAACATATAATTGACAAAATACTAGACACATAAAGAAGTAGAAAAATGTGACTGTTACACCACTACTATATCACTGAAACAGATTCTAAGATGACCCTGAAGTAACAGAAATTTTAAATCAACCATTATGTAGTTTGTGACAAATTAAAGATATATAATCAGATCCCTAGCACAAATAATAAAATTACTTAAGGGTACCTGTGTGGTTCAGTGTTTGAGCATCTGCCTCTGGCTCAGACATGATCCTGGGGTCTTGAGATTGAGTCCCGTATCAGGTTCCCCATAGGGAACCTGCTTTTCTTTCTGCCTATTGCTCTGTCTCTTTCTCTGTGTTTCTCATGAATAAATAAATAAAATCTTTAAAAAAATAATAAAGTTATTTAAAAACATATATACAAATATAAGTTTTAAAAAGCATAATATAAAAAAGCGTAACATGAAGCAACTATTTGGTCAAATAAATACACGCACACATATACACATAAGTAAGAAAGAAATCTTGGTAAACTACTTGATATTAATACAAAATGAAGGTGTCAACCATTTCATAGATATTAAAATTTAATTGAATGAAAATTATCATGACCAAATAATTCTTTTAGGTAATTAAAAAATTTAAATAATTATTTTAATTCTACTTAAATTTTTTAATACTCAAGCAGAATTTTAATGTGTACATTTTTATTTTATAAATACTTAAAAAGAATATTACAGTTTGGTAGTGATTTTGTTTTATTCTGCTAAATTTCCAAATATGTCTACAATAGACAAAGTGTAAAGCTTCTAATGATGGAATTCGTAACTTTTTAGTATTATAATTTTGTTTCATCTACTTTTACTACCTAAATGTGAAGAAGAATGATGAAAGTAACTGCAAGATTTGTATTTTTTAACTTAAGTATATTATAATTGCAGGTTTCAGTTATATTTGGATATATATATATGTATACATATATAAGTATATATGTGTATATATGTGTATGTATATATGTATATATGTGTATATATGTATATATATCATATAGCAAAATGACATTGCTAGATTATACTACTACTATTAAAATTTTACCATAAGATATCTGTTTAATGAAACAATATTATTATTATTGGCAAACACCTTAAAGTTTTAAATTTTAAACTGTTTTAAATTTTTAAATTTTCAACTATTGCCATATGTGGCAAATATTTTAAATACCTGTATCATATAAATATTGCACTCTAACACTATTTCTGCCCTTTTCCTTCAAAAGCAGATTAGATTGTTCATAACTAAAACAAATGTGACTTCATTTTCAAGTTAAAAACTTGCACTTCATAAAAACATAAGCATGTATAATATTAATAAAAGGAGGACATGCATTCAATGAAAAAAAATAAATTTTTGATTTCTATTGCTAAACTGACACATAGTAAACTCAATTATAGGCAACAGCCACAATATGCAGGGTATTGCACCAATATGGCACTAAATATGATCAATCCCCCCCAAAACAAAAACAAAACAAAACAAAAACACAAGGAAAAATAATTAATATAATCAATTTAGTATATTGTTTTCTTCCAATTAGGAATCCCTCAGGAAAAAAAAAAAGAAAAAAAAAGGAATTACTCTGAATTGCCGAATATCTTATTGTTTCTAGAGCATTTAATATCAAGTATTTTTGGAAGGAGTGGATGATCAGTCCATCTTTGCTAACTTTGACCTCTTTTGGTCAACCTTCATAGTCTTTCTATAAGCTCTGTCTTCTGCTGGCCAAATCCGTGTTCTATTTGACATCTGACTTTGGCACTTGATGAGACCCAGGACTTGCTGCCTTCTTTTCCTATAACATAAGTTCATTACACTGAATATCACAAAAATGAAGTCGAAAAAACAAGAGGATACTATTAAAGAAGTATTTCTGTGGAAGACAAGTAGATCTTCCACCAATTAACCCAAAGACAGAAATTTTATTTCTTGCAACCCAGATAGAATTTTTATTATTTGGTTTTGTAAGCCATCTTTCAGGGAATGTACTTTGCTATTGTTTTAATCACATTAACCATGTGATCATCATTCTAGGCAAATGCTGAATGATGGTCATTCCATTAACTATACAGTTTCAACTGGTGAATTATATTGTAATTGTGTTTGGCAGCAGAGGTAGAGTATCATTGTAACCATTCTACTCAGATAAGATTATTATAGCAGGCTGTCCAGTTCTGACATATGGTGTCCTCCATGCAAGATACAAGAGGATAGATGAACTAATAGGAAAAAAAATAGAAAAAAGATCAGAATTTATAATTATTAGTTATTAACTTGAAAAAAATTCTAACATTCCTAAACAAAATCAGCTAAAACACCAGACTGATTTTTGACAAGGAACTCAACCTACTTTCTTAAAACAAGATTCTTTACTGTTTTTTTTAGAATAAATATTGAAATCAGTCACCACCAAAAATTTCAGCCTTTCGAATTGACAGTTTTCTTTCTACTTGTCTGTTTATTTATTTATTTTTTAAAGATTTTATTTATTTATTCATGAGAGACACACAGAGATAGAGGGGCAGAGACACAGGCAGAGGGAGAAGCAGGTTCCATGCAGGCAGCCGGACGTGGAACTCAATCCTTAGTCTCCAGGATCACACCCTGTGTGAAGGCAACGCTAAACCACTGAGCCACCTAGGTTGCCCACAACTTGTCTATTTAAAACACAGAGATGAGAGACTACTAATTCCATTTTAACAGGGAAATTTAATTACAAGACACTATTTCTAAGGATTTAGACTGAATTTCTTATTATAGATCATAAAACACAAAGTAATTCTACAGTGTAATTTGAGTAAAATAATTTATTATTATAATCTTCCCTTATAGCAAAATAAATTTCATGAATTATGCTTCAAATATGTTTTTAACTTTTTTCTCCATATTCATTATTATTTACTTATCCCGGCTTTTTGTTTGTTTGTTTGTTGTTTGTTTGAGGGATTAGTAAGTCTGAATATTGAAATCTGATGTAGCTTCAAGTCTAGTGGGAGAATTTTAAATTATTAAATTGATAATGCTAAGAACTGATAATGCTAACTAAACACAATAAGTTAATATAGATGTGTATGTACATACACATATTTCTATACTTATAGATTGATGCATACATATTTAATATATTATATCTATGAATTATCTATGTATTTATCTATCAAATCACTGTGGGATAGACTAAATTTGCAGGCAAATAAAACCTAGAATAAGTCAGAGAATCACGAGAGTAGACAGTATATCTCCTAGTTAGAAAAGAAAAATTATGCGTTCAGAAGAAAGACATAACCATTTCTTCATGTGATTTTTCTTACTTTATCCTTTAGTTTTTGTTTTTTTAGCACTTAAAACAAAATCCTTAACTTTAAACATTGTCCCCGTTAAATGTTAAGTTTGTCTGGTTTTGCTTTATTTTACCTTCATATGCTGCAATGACATGCTACCAGCAACATAGAATTTTAATGTGGCATAGAAAGATTAATACTGCATTTTATCTGACACTTGTTATTGCAGTTGAGATATTTTGAATATTCTCAAAGTTATTTATTTTATGATACAGAAGGTATGGAGAAAAAGTTTTAAGGGAAATCAATCATAAATATTCAGAGATTTGGCTTATTATTTTTTAAGTAAAAACTACAATTAACCTTTCCCCACTTTGGTTGAGCTTATCCCGTTTTACAGGAATTTCAGCAGAGTCTATATAAGTTTTAAACATTATAGGTGTTGTTTAATGAATATTATTTATAGTTTTGGGTTAGTCATTTGTACATGCACTTTACGCATTTAATATTACCGAAATCAAAACTACATAAACATGAGTTATCTTTATAAAATGCTGTATGTGCTTCATTCCTTATGGCAACTTAGTGCAGTGATGCTTTATACCACACCAAGCTGCAAATGTTTGTTAACTCTCAATTATTTTATTGAAGTAAGCAGATTTCTGACAACCATCTGTTTAGAGTGTACTTATTTCTGTTAATAAATCCATTTGAAAGTGAAATAGTCATTAAAGTGAGGAAGTAAGCACAGCATCTCTGAGAAGTTGGAGCTATATATATTTTGTGACACATCCTGTGCAATGTCAGTTATAGAGTTACAAAATGGGTGTAAAATTTCTGCTAAAATGAAAAAAAGAGATCTATTTATATTGTGCTTATACAAATATTATCTTTAAAGCAAATCAGTTAAGAATATATTTTAGTTTTAAAAATTTACATAACTTAATAGCAGAAAAGTATAATGGAGCATTAACAGCATTTTTGACAATTATTCTGAATATTTCATATTTGGACATTTTTTAACTCTGTGTTTTCTTTCTCTAATATCCCCAAACGGTATGTAATTTAGTGTCTATTTGAACGTGGCTAATTGTTTTTGAGATAATATGTACTAACTTTGCTCAAGTGAACCATGAATGTTATAATAACATAAAAGTTTGAATACATTCACTCCGGAACATGTGACATAGAGTTGCTTAGTGAGAATCAACGTGATCACAAATCAATGTCTGCAATTCTAGGTGCCAGCCTATTCAATTTCTTTTGATGTTTAAAATTATTACTTATTTTGTTTTCAATGAAATCTTTATGTAACTCATATTTCCTAGTTTGAATTCAAACACATCTTTCATTGTACCTGGATTTCCTTCCTTGGTGTAGACTGCCTAGGATTGTAAAGCGATTTTCAGAGTTTGCAAAATGATTTTTTTTATGTATCCTATATTCTTTTTTTTAAAGATTTTATTTATTTATTAATAGAGACACACACAGAGAGAGAGAGAAGAGGCAGAGACCCAGGCCGAGGGAGAAGCAGGCTCCATGCAGGGAGCCCGACGTGGGACTCGATCCCTGGCCCCCAGGATCACACCCCGGGCTGTAGGTGGCGCCAAACCACTGTGTCACCAGGGCATCCCCGGACACCCCCCCCTGGGGCACCCCCAGTATTCTATTTATATTCTATGTTCAAAGCTAGATCAAACCAAACATACCCTATAATTTTTTTAAAAAAATTTAAGAAAGTATTTATTTATTTATTTATTTATTTATTTATTTATTTATTTATTTATTTAAGTGGGGGAAGGACAGAGAGGGAAGGAGAGGAAGGATTATCCTACAATGCATTTGTTGCTGGTGATCATAGGAATCATCGCCGCTGGCACAAAGATGGATAAATGACTTGCACAGTCCTAGAATCCATGAAATCTAAAAGCAGTGAATGATGGAATGGGTAAGAAACTGGTCCAAATAAGTTCCTAGGGTACTGGAATAAAAGAGCCCTGAATTACCTTGATTGTCCAAGTTAGTTTTAGCCATGCATAAATGAGGCTTCTATTAGTTAACTAGTTGAAAATGAAATTGCTCATGTCATATGTCTAATAATGTGCTATTAGTTGATTATAAATTTCCATGGGTGCAATGCTGATCCTGTAATACCTGGCTGAGTACAACAAATCCTGCTTAACCCACAGTGAAGAAGCTGAAATTTTACCTGTAGTATATTGGGCCTCAGATTATTTTTCACTGATGCTGAAGTATATAGGAGTTTATAGAAATATTACCAGGATATAGGAAAAGGTTGGATACTTCTTGTTCTTGCAAAGGATAGGTATATTTAATTACATGCTAGGGTATTTAAACCCCAGAAAGTATGATCATGGAATTTATTGCCCATTTTTTTAGTCCAGAGTAATTCAAATTGATCATTGTTAGCTAATAATATGACTTACTGACTTGCATAATCATTTTTAATTTTTTTTACCCTAAGATAAAATCACCTTGACCAACTGATGTGGATAAAACTATGTAAAATAATATTGCAACATGGGAAAAACAGAGACACTTGAGGGGATTTTGATCCTCTAAGCTTTTCAAAGACATTCTGATTTTTATTTCCTGCATGATAGAAGAAATAATTTCTTCTCATTAAATACCTAGGTTAGCTATAAATATGGGGTTTTGGAGGGAATAAAATTTACCCTACAACTTAAACTATATCCATTATATTGATTCAAGACAAAAATCTAAGATAAGAGCTGAAACATGTGGCTTTTGGTAAGGTACAAAGGCATTTTGCTAAATAAAATGTGAATTTACAAAGCAGAGGTTAGAGTCCTGGACCATGATTTGAAAAGTGTTTAAATCTGTCTAGGATTCAGAGGATTGGCAGCCTCTGAAGATTTTAAGAGAATTGCATTACAAATGATACTCTAGCCTAATAAACAGTAGCCCAGAGTTCTGTTTTGGGTAAAATGGATTTAGCACACTCCAACTGCCTTTCTTAATAACAATGGTACAAATGGGATAGAATACATGCAGCAACTGTTGAGGACTGTGCAAAGTAATTAGCAGTGTGTGAAGGAGCAATAAGCATCAAGGTCCAAAGTATCACCAAATTGGCCATGAATTTACCATTTATTTCCCTCCAGGAAAGAAGGCAAGTCCTTCTCAATATGACTGTAATGTAATATATGATCCAAAATGAGGTCAAGGAGGAGGGGCAAGACGGCGGAAGAGCAGGGTCCCCAAGTCACTTGTCCCCGCCAAATTACCTAGATAACCTTCAAATCATCCTGAAAATCTACGAATTCGGCCTGAGATGTAAAGAGAGACCAGCTGGAACGCTACAGTGAGAAGAGTCCGCGCTTCTATCAAGGTAGGAAGACGGGGAAAAAGAAATAAAGGAACAAAAGGCCTCCGAGGGGGAGGGGCCCTGCGAGGAGCCGGGCTGAGGCCGGGGCGAGTGTCCCCAGGACAGGAGAGCCCCGTCCTGGAGGAGCAGGAGCTGCACCAACCTTCCCGGGGTAAAGGGGCTCGCAGGGAGGTGGAGCAGGACCCAGGAGGGCGGGGATGCCCTCGGGCTCCCGGGGACACTAACAGACACCTGCGCCCCGGGAGAGTGCACCGAGCTCCCTAAGGGCTGCAGCGCGCACGGCGGGGCCGGAGCAGCTCGGAGGGGCTCGGGAGCGGCTCCGCGGAGGGGGCTGCGGGCGGGAGCGCGAATCCACCAGCGCAGGCCCCGGAGCACAGGGCGCCGGGACACAGCCCAGGATCCGGCCTCCCCCGGGACAGGCATGTTCAGTGGAACAATCCACAAAAACAAGGACTAAATAGATATCATGATGACACTAAACTCATATCTGTCAATAGTAACTCTGAACGTGAACGGGCTTAATGACCCCATCAAAAGGCGCAGAGTTTCAGACTGGATAAAAAAGCAGGACCCATCTATTTGCTGTCTACAAGAGACTCATTTTAGACAGAAGGACACCTACAACCTGAAAATAAAAGGTTGGAGAACCATTTCTCAAAAGAAAGCAGGGGTAGCCATCCTCATATCAGATAAACTAAAATTTATCCCGAAGACTGTAGTGAGAGACGAAGAGGGACACTATCTCATACTTAAAGAATCTATCCAACAAGAGGACTTAACAATCCTCAATATATATGCCCCGAATGTGGGAGCTGCCAAATACTTAAACCAATTATTAACCAAAGTGAAGAAATACTTAGATAATAATACACTTATACTTGGTGACTTCAGTCTAGCTCTTTCTAGCCTCGATAGGTCTTCTAAGCACAACATCTCCAAAGAAACGAGAGCTTTAAATGATACACTGGACCAGATGGATTTCACAGATATCTACAGAACTTTACATCCAAACTCAACTGAATACACATTCTTCTCAAGTGCACATGGAACTTTCTCCAGAATAGACCACATACTGGGTCACAAATCGGGTCTGAACCGATACCAAAAGATTGGGATCGTCCCCTGCATATTCTCAGACCATAACGCCTTGAAATTACAACTAAATCACCACAAGAAGTTTCGAAGGACATCAAACACGTGGAGGTTAAGGACCATCCTGCTAAAAGATAAAAGGGTCAACCAGGAAATTAAGGAAGAATTAAAAAGATTCATGGAAACTAATGAGAATGAAGATACAACCGTCAAAATCTTTGGGATGCAGCAAAAGCAGTCCTGAGGGGGAAATACATCGCAATACAAGCATCCATTCAAATACTGGAAAGAACTCAAATACAAAAGCTAACCTTACACATAAAGGAGCTAGAGAAAAAACAGCAAATGGACCCGATGCCCAGCAGAAGAAGACAGTTAATTAAAATTCGAGCAGAACTCAACGAAATTGAGACCAGAAGAACTGTGGAACAGATCAATAGAACCAGGAGTTGGTTCTTTGAAAGAATTAATAAGATAGATAAACCATTAGCCAACCTTATTAAAAAGAAGAGAGAGAAGACTCAAATTAATAAAATCATGAATGAGAAAGGAGAGATCACTACCAACACCAAGGAAATACAAACGATTTTAAAAACATATTATGAACAGCTCTACGCCAATAAATTAGGCAATCTAGAAGAAATGGACGCATTCCTGGAAAGCCACAAACTACCAAAACTGGAACAGAAAGAAATAGAAAACCTGAACAGGCCAATAACCAGGGAGGAAATTGAAGCAGTCATCAAAAACCTCCCAAGACACAAGAGTCCAGGGCCAGATGGCTTCCCAGGGGAATTCTATCAAACGTTTAAAGAAGAAATCATACCTATTCTACTAAAGCTGTTTGGAAAGATAGAAAGAGATGGAGTACTTCCAAATTCATTCTATGAGGCCAGCATCACCTTAATTCCAAAACCAGACAAAGACCCCACCAAAAAGGAGACTTACAGACCAATATCCCTGATGAACATGGATGCAAAAATTCTCAACAAGATACTAGCCAATAGGATCCAACAAGACATTAAGAAAATTATTCACCATGACCAAGTAGGATTTATCCCCGGGACACAAGGCTGGTTCAACACTCGTAAAACAATCAATGTGATTCATCATATCAGCAAGAGAAAAACCAAGAACCATATGATCCTCTCATTAGATGCAGAAAAAGCAGTTGGCAAAATGCAGCATCCATTCCCCATCAAAACTCTTCACACTGTAGGGATAGAGGGAACATTTCTCAACATCTTAAAAGCCATCTACGAAAAGCCCACAGCAAATATCATTCTCAATGGGGAAGCACTGGGAGCCTTCCCCCTAAGATCAGGAACAAGACAGGGATGTCCACTCTTACCACTGCTATTCAACATAGTATTGGAAGTCCTAGCCTCAGCAATCAGACAACAGAAAGACATTAAAGGCATTCAAATTGGCAAAGAAGAAGTCAAACTCTCCCTCTTCACTGATGACATGATATTCTACATAGAAAACCCAAAAGCCTCCACCCCAAGATTGCTAGAACTCATACAGCAATTTGGTAGCGTGGCAGGATACAAAATCAATGCCCAGAAATCAATGGCATTTCTATACACTAACAATGAGACTGAAGGAAGAGAAATTAAGGAGTCAATCCCATTTACAATTGTACCCAAAAGCATAAGATACCTAGGAATAAACCTAACCAAAGAGGTAAAGGATCTATACCCTAAAAACTATAGAGCACTTCTGAAAGAAATTGAGGAAGACACAAAGAGATGGAAAAATATTCCATGCTCATGGATTGGCAGAATTAATATTGTGAAAATGTCAATGTTACCCAGGGCAATTTACACGTTCAATGCAATCCCTATCAAAATACCATGGACTTTCTTCAGAGAAAAGAGAGTTAGAACAAATTATTTTAAGATTTGTGTGGAATCAGAAAAGACCCCGAATAGCCAGGGGAATTTTAAAAAAGAAAACCATAGCTGGGGGCATCACAATGCCAGATTTCAGGTTGTACTACAAAGCTGTGGTCATCAAGACAGTGTGGTCCTGGCACAAAAACAGACACATAGATCAATGGAACAGAATAGAGAACCCAGAAGTGGACCCTGAACCTTATGGTCAACTAATATTCGACAAAGGAGGAAAGACTATCCACTGGAAGAAAGACAGTCTCTTCAATAAATGGTGCTGGGAAAATTGGACATCCACATGCAGAAGAATGAAACTAGACCACTCTCTTGCACCATACACAAAGATAAACTCAAAAGGGATGAAAGATCTAAGTGTGAGACAAGATTCCATCAAAATCCTAGAGGAGAACACAGGCAACACCCTTTTTGAACTTGGCCACAGTAACTTCTTGCAAGATACATCCAAAAGAAAGAAAAGCAAAAATGAACTATTGGGACTTCATCAAGATAAGAAGCTTTTGCACAGCAAAGGATACAGTCAACAAAACTCAAAGACAACCTACAGAATGGGAGAAGATATTTGCAAATAACATATCAGATAAAGGGCTAGTTTCCAAGATCTATAAAGAACTTATTAAACTCATCACCAAAGAAACAAACAATCCAATCATGAAATGGACAAAAGACATGAAGAGAAATCTCACAGAGGAAGACATAGACATGGCCAACATGCACATGAGAAAATGCTCTGCATCACTTGCCATCAGGGAAATACAAATCAAAACCACAATGAGATACCACCTCACACCAGTGAGAATGGGGAACATTAACAAGGCAGGAAACAACAAATGTTGGAGAGGATGCGGAGAAAAGGGAACCCTCTTACACTGTTGGTGGGAATGTGAACTGGTGCAGCCACTCTGGAAAACTGTGTGGAGGTTCCTCAAACAGTTAAAAATAGACCTGCCCTACGACCCAGCAATTGCACTGTTGGGGATTTACCCCAAAGATTCAGATGCAATGAAACGCCGGGACACCTGCACCCCGATGTTTCTAGCAGCCATGTCCACAATAGCCAAACTGTGGAGGGAGCCTCGGTGTCCATGGAAGGATGAATGGATAAAGATGTGGTTTATGTATACAATGGAATATTCCTCAGCCATTAGAAACGACAAATACCCACCATTTGCTTCAACGTGGATGGAACTGGAGGGTATTATGCTGAGTGAAGTAAGTCAATCGGAGAAGGACAAACAGTGTATGTTCTCATTCATTTGGAGAATATGAATAATAGTGTAAGGGAATATAAGGGAAGGGAGAAGAAATGTGTGGGAAATATCAGAAAGGGAGACAGAACATAAAGACTCCTAACTTTGGGAAATGATCTAAGGGTGGTGGAAGGGGAGGAGGGCGAGGGGTGGGGGTGAATGGGTGACGGGCACTGAGGGGACACTTGACGGGATGAGCACTGGGTGTTATTCTGTATGTTGGTAAATTGAACACCAATAAAATTTAATTTATTAAAAAAATGAGGTCAATGGCACAGAAAATTCTAGTCTTTAGTTCTGGCTTGAGGAGACAAACAGAGAAATACTCATTCATAGTAGAGAAATACAATTATTTTTCTTTCATCTCTTTTCTCCATTCTCTCATATTCCATTTCCATAATAATTAACCACAGTGGGAGCAGTTAATATAAGAGGCTAACAGGAGCTTAAACTCTGAGAGAAAGAAACTCTCAGAGCTGAGATCCCATGATACGGGAGCTAACCCTTATTGCTATCTATTTTTCCCTTTTCTTTTGCCCTTCCAGTGGTAGGGCATGGATATATTACCAAACATAAATGACATGGAAGAGCAAAGTACATATAAACTCATGTATCTAGCCAGATGAATAAAAAAGAGAGCTGCAGGAATAGAAAAGTCTGGGATAAATAATGGAGATGAAGGAACTCATGAAAGTAAACTCTTAAAGTTGTTTTGAACTCCAGAATTTAACCTGACCTACTGGTGCATATACTTGATCTTAACTGGCATAACAAAGACTTTGAGAACTGTATTAATAGGCCACTAGTCAATAGACCATTAATCAAGTCATTAGGCGGCCCACAAACAGGACAGATACAAGAGCATTACAGCTTAATAAAGAAGATTATATATATATGTATATATGTATACATATGTACATATATACAGACATACATATATGTACATATATATTATATAGTGGAATATTAGCCATCAAAAGAATGAAATCTTGCCATTTCAATGATGTGAATGGAACTAGAGAGTATTATTCTACGTGTAATAAGTCAGCCAGAGAAAGACAAATACCATATAATTTCACTCATACGTGGAACTTAAGAAACAAGGTAGATTTACATAGGGAAAGGGAAGGAAAAATAAAATAAGAATGAAGAGGGAGGGCAGCTCGGGTGGCTCAGTGGTTTAGCGCCACCTTCAGCCCAGGGCCTGATCCTAGACACCCAGGGTCGAGTCCCACATTAGGCTCCCTGCATGGAGCCTGCTTCTCCCTCTACTTGTCTCTCTCTCTCTCTCTCTCTCTCTCTCTCTCTCTCTCATGAATAAATAAATAAAATCTTAAAAAAAGGAACGAAGAGGGAGGCAAACCATAGAGACTCTTAACTATATTTAACGATAAATGAAAGAACTAAGTAAAATTTATTTTTCTTTTCAAAAAAATTTTTAAAGTATATTTTTCTCCTAGTCTAGGTGTTTTATAACTTCAAATTATTTCATTATAAACAAGCTTTGTTGTCATCTAATGTGTTTATATGTATTCAACTTTTAATATTTTGATAAAACCATTACAGCATAATGCAATGTCTTTATTGTATTTCACATTTCATGTCATTAAAATATGTTGAAAGCTTACTAGTCTATCAAATTATGTTTTTAACTTGTTTAACAAAAAGTAAATAGAATTTTTAAATGTTTTATAGAATATTCTAACTGTAAATTTTCCTCCATTATAGTCAGAGAATTTTCAAAATCATTCATAATCTGATTCTTCTAGAGCTTAATGCTAAATTTAACTTGTGGCAAATTTAACACTTTCTGTTCAGACAGATGATTTAATATATAGTATCCCCGTACTTTTAAAAGGGTAGTAAAAATCTTAAATGTGTCTTTTCTCATTCATTTCCCCTTACAGGCTTTATAAAATGGCTATATAGTTAGACAATAACAAGGCAGTCAAATAAGTCATTGTGTTTAATTATTCAATAGATATTTATGGAACACTATTATGTGTCAGCAATGTGATAGGCATTAAGAAAAAGTCAAAGAAGAATAAGTCATGCTCTTTGCCCTTGGCATGTATTCAATCTCTCTGGCAAGAAAAGTGCATGATGAGGAAGTGTAATCCATTGTAATGAGTACAAAAAGAAGGACAAAGGAAAAATTGTTTTAACGTCAAGCCAACATCTCTAGATAAATAGGGATAAAAGCTTTGATTATGTGTTATTTATGCATTTCCATGAAGAATATCAGTCAGAAAAAAAAAAAGAAAAAAAAAACAGTTACGGTCATAGGCAAAAAGTAGAGAAACATATAAGGGTATGTGTGGTGAGAACTTTTAAGATCAGTCTTAGAAACTTTCACTGTTCAGCACAGTATTGTTAAATATAATCACTATACTGTACATTACATCTCCAGAAGTATTCATCTTATAATTGGAAGTTTTTTTTACCCTTTGACTATCTTTACTCATTTCTCCAAACCCCTCAGTTTTATAATTTTATGTGAACAGAGACGATTTCAAGGAAATATTCCAAATGTGAGTTAAACATGACACCAAATGAAGGAACAGAATCCTAGAATCCTTCACACAGAATCCTGTGTGAAGCTTGATTGGAATCAAAGGGAGATATAGGAAGACTACAACTTTTTTTATGAAGATACAAAAAAAGGAGATTTGTTACTTCCATGTTTGATTTATCTAGGATCTAAATTGATCACTGAAGTTTTCCTGAGTCAAAATGGCAGTTTCCATGACTTTCAAAGCCCTTAAGGTGATTGCTCTACCTGTATACTCAGTGTAAAGATTCAGAGACTGATTATTATAATGGTGGCAGGAGACCTGAGGCTACATACAGGTACAGAACATCAGCTTCTATACATGTTACATATCTGATATTTTTTGTGACCTGCTTTTGAGATGCTATGAAACCTATATAATTTCAATAATTGCTTGTGGCTTATTTTTAATCATCATCTGTATGTATGATAAATATTAAGAATGTAGGGCAAGGGATCCCTGGGTGGCGCAGCGGTTTGGCGCCTGCCTTTGGCCCAGGGCGCGATCCTGGAGACCCGGGGTCGAATCCCACATCGGGCTCCTGGTGCATGGAGCCTGCTTCTCCCTCTGCCTGTGTCTCTGCCCCCTCTCTCCCTCTCTCTCTCTCTCTCTCTCTCTCTGTGACTATCATAAAAAAAAATGTAGGGCAAATGAGAAGATTCTGTTTATGTCTTAACCTAAGTTATCATAGAATGGTGGTCATCAGTATTGAAGCCTACAATAAGTTAAAACATTTGAAGCACCTTAAAATCTTTAGTCCATTTAACCTATAAATGTCTTTATAGGATAAATGCTAAGTTTACAGAGATTCCTGCAGGCACAGTCTTCTGAAAAGGAAGCAACTGACATTCTCCATTACCTTGATGCTGAGGCCTTACTGTCTCCATATCCACCTTTGTGAAAATTTTATCACACATAAATATGGCTTAATCATTTCCATAAATGTACCATTGAGGAAATGCAAAGACTGTGTTAACCTATCTATGAATAATTGAATTTTTATTTACTTAGGAACATTTTTTTAAACCAAAGAAGTACTTGAAAAGAGCACATGGTTCAATTATTTATCAACAGAGAGAGCATTCTTTTGATGACAATACCATTTTCACTAACATCTCAATTTTAAAATTCAGTATCCATGGTTATCATTCACTACAATATAGCATGTGTCTTTTTTTTTTACCACACATCAATTTCTGTGTGTGGTAGTTCTCTCCAAAATTAGATTCCCTAAATCATAATATTGCTTCAATATTCTTAATATCCTTGAGATATATTTCAAATATAAATGTGTTAACACTTTAGATTAAAAGTAAAACTATGGGAGTTTTATAAATTCATTAAGAGTATGAAAATTTTATGCAAATTAAAACAAAAAGTATGAACCACATGGGGGATGGGGAGATGACATTTATGGAAGCCTTTGATTAGTTATGCTTTTCTTTTTTATTTTCTCCCCAGGGTTGCCACTTAAGCTCAAATGAACTATATTGATTATAAAGAAAGCTATGTTTTGTACTTGACTGTTGTTACACACTTTATGAGTGGAAAAGTCCCAGGATATGATATTTATTCTTGCTGAGTTGCAGAATATAACAGCATGATGTAAAATATATCTCAGTAAATTATGAAATATGCATATTTAGCTTTTTTGGAAGTTTTCCATATGAAAGTTTTACTTAGTCGGGGAGGAAGTATTTTCAGTGCTCAGGAGGTTGTGATCACAGCTGCTTTGCAGTAGAGTAATAGTCAAATTAGCCATTTTTTCTCTGCTATAAAGCAGCAGCATCCTCAGTTTATGATCAACCAGTTAATCAGACAATGGAGGTTCTAGTATGGACACAGTAGTCGGTGTTTGCTCTTCACAAATCATTCTTAGAAGATAAGATGTGATAAACAAAATGTAATGTTTTCATTTTTTCCTGCCCGTTGTAATATAAAAAACATTTCATCTTAGTTTTAAACTGGTACTTTTGTTTTTGTTTTTGTTTTGTTTTAGCTTTGGTTTTGCTGATTCCTTGGCAGTTATTCCAGGATACTTAAAAAAAATCTGCTGATGTTCTACATTAAACGCTAGTAGAAAAATGTAACTATCGGATAATCTGCTGAATTAACATACTGGTTCTCTATTTCCTCTACTGCCGTTCTATATTTTTGGTGCTTTTGCATGTAAAGAGGGTAGTATTCTGCTAAGGAACCAGTCTTCTGTTTCTATTTATTTTCTCACATTTGATAGTTTTGCTAAAAATGCTACAATTTCATTACAAAAAGAGGGCATTTGAAACCAGTTCTTCAAATACCAGTCCTATAGCATCACCTCCAGATTCACGTTTTAAGAATATTGCCCCAATCAGATCATGTCGGCTTGCTAAAATATTGGAAACACCCCTGTTGCAGGAGCTGTACCAGATGCCTTATGTGCACTCTCTCCAGTCCTCACCGTAGCCTTCAGAAGTCTCATTTTTAGTGATAAACAGATGCTTCTGTAGAGTCTATGCTTTTTTTTTTAAAGATTTTATTTATTTATTCATGAGAGACAGAGAGAGAGAGGCAGAGACAGAAGTAGGCTCCATGCAGGGAGCCCCATGTGGTACTAGATCTTGGGATTCCAGGATCATGCCCTGGGCCGAAGGGAAGCGCTCAACTGATGAGCCACCCAGGAGTCCCAAGAGTCTATACTTAATCAAGAACTTACCACCTACTGTTTGATGTTTTGTTATTATTTTAGAATTGGAGTTTTTTAAAAATTTCAAGTACTGCCACTTAACTCCAAAAAATTGGTTTGTTTTGATTCTCTCTTATGTGGCCCAAATTGCCACTATATTATTGCTTATATATGAGATTTTCCTAAGATATTCTTTTTAAAAAATATTTATTTATTTATTTATTCATGAGAGAGAGAGAGGCAGAGACACAGGCAGAGAGAGAAGCAGACTGCTCACAGGGAGCCTGATGTAGGACTCGATCCCTGGACCTGGGATCACGCCCTGAGCCGAAGGCAGACAGACGCTCAACTGCTGAGCCACCCAGGCATCCCTAAGATATTCTTATTACAACCTTTGCCTTCCTGTAGTTGACTTATTTTTTCATTAAGTAATTAATGGGAAAATAATTTCTCTAATTATTAATTTCTTTAATTAATTAACTTGATGGTTTTATCTTTATTTTATGAACTTTCAATATATTGAATCTTTTATATTACACTTATATAAACTGAATAACATTGTATGATTTACATTATAGCTGATTGTACATTATTATGGACTATTTTGGGATGGCAGACTTTATAACATATATTCTCAATTTTAATAGGTATATCAAGCTATAATTGATAAATAACTGCACATAATTAATGTGAACAATTTTGATAAATATGAGAATATTCAAATACCCATGATATATCATCATAATCAAGATAATAAACATATCCAACACCTCCCAGTGTTTACCTATGCACCTGTTTTTTTTTTTTTTTTTGATGTTGTTGTTGTTGTTGTTTTTGGAATATACTAATAAAAAACACTTAACTGGATTTTCCCTCTTAACAGTTTTGAGGAGGGAAATGCCATATTGTTAACTATAGGCACTATGTTGTACAGCAGATCTCTAGAACTTATTCATCTACAATAACTGAAACTTATAACCACTAAGTAACAACTATTTCCCCCACCATTCAGTTCCTTGGAACCATTGTTGTATTTCTGTTTCTATGAGTTTGATTATTTTAGATACTTCATATATAACTGAAATCATGAAGTATTTATACAGTGACTGGTTTATTTCACTTAGCAGAATATCCTCCAGGTTCATCCATGTCATCAGAAGTGGCAGGGTTTCTTTCTTCTTTTTTCTTAAGGTTGAATAATATTTTCTTGTATGTATATACCACATTTTCTTTTTTTTAATTTTTTTTAAAATTTATGATAGTCATACAGAGAGAGAGAGAGAGGCAAAGACATAGGCAGAGGGAGAAGCAGGCTCCATGCACCGGGAGCCCGACGTGGGATTCGATCCCGGGTCTCCAGGATCGCGCCCTGGGCCAAAGGCAGGCGCCAAACCGCTGCGCCACCCAGGGATCCCTATACCACATTTTCTTTATCCATTCATCTATTAATGGACCCTTGAGTGGTTTACATATTTTGGCTATTATGAATAGTGGTGCAATGATCAGGATTTTGAAAAAAAACATATATTTTTTATTTATATCTCCAAGATTATCTATAGTACTGCTTAAGAAGTTCTCTACAAATGCTTGACTAGTAAGTGAAAGAGAGAGGGAGAGAGAGGTTAAGATAGGTATTTTCGTAAGACAAATCTGTTTTCTCTAACTTTTGATTCTTTTACCAAAAGAACCAGTTTTCTTTTCTAAAGAAAGAAATAAGAGTATTATGTGATCAAATTGTGATGATAAATGATTTTAAAAATGCACATTATTTCCCATTCCTTAAAACCGTACTGGATTTATATTGGATAGCAAAATATTTTTAATGCCACCATTCAATCTGTCTTCCTTGAAAGTGCAGGATTTACCACTGAGAATCATTTCTTGTCATTTTGTGAGGTCAGTGTGGGATAGTAAAATTCCATTTAACACACAGGGGAACATATTATCCTCCTTTTACAGGGTAAAACTGGAATATCTGAGGGGAACCCTCTTATACTGTTGGTAGTAATGCAAACTGGTGCAGCCACTCTGGAAAACAAGATGGTGGATCCTCAAACAGTTAAAAATAGAACTACCCTATGACCCAGCAATTGCACTACTAGTTATTTATCCAAAGGATACAAAAATACTGATTCAGAGGGATACATGCACCTTGATGTTTATAGCAGCATTATCAACAATAGCCAAATTTTAGAAAGACCAAAAATATCCATCTACTGATGATTGGATAAAGAAGATGTGTGTGTGTGTGTGTGTCTGTGTGTGTGTGTGTGTGTGAGAGAGAGAGAGAGAGAGAGAGAGAGAGAGAGAGAGATAAATGCAATATTTCTCTGCCATCAAAAGAATGAAATCTTGCC
The DNA here is from genome assembly GCF_905146905.1 of Nyctereutes procyonoides. Lineage (NCBI taxonomy): Eukaryota > Metazoa > Chordata > Mammalia > Carnivora > Canidae > Nyctereutes > Nyctereutes procyonoides. Next base: position 23,294,556 of record NW_026575121.1, read on the forward strand.
ATTTGTAATGACATGGATAGAGCTAGAGTGTATTATGCTAAGTGAAATAAGTCAGTCAGAGAAAAATACCATATGACTTCACTCATATGTAGAATTTAAGAGGCAAAGCAGATGACCATGGATATGGGGGAAGAGAGGGAGGCCAGCATAAGAGATTCTTAACTATGAAGAACAAACTGAGGGTTGCTGGAGGGGAAGAGGGTGATGATGGGCTAAATGGGTGATGACGGTTAAAGAGGGCACTTGTGTTGAGCACTGGGTGTTATATGTAAGTGATGAATCACTAAATTCTACTCCTGAAACCAATATTACACTATGTGTTAACTACCTAGAATTTAATTTTAGCTACCTAGAATTTAATTTTATAAAACTTAAATTTAAAAAGTAGGTAGATCTGTATTTGCAGTTTATCTCCATTATTGTCTTTCTATCTCTGTATTAAATTTTTAAATCACTCCTTGACACTGTTCAATTTTATGATTAAGAAGTAGGATGTATTTTAAATTATTCACTTTAAAAAAATAAATTATTCATTTTAGATCTCAAAGAATTTAAACTATTATTTAGAAATGTGGCATTCATAAAGAATCAATATGAAGAATTAATTTGGTTTTGGAGAAGTTGATAATTTGGACAGAGGAATATTTATTTATTCTGGTCTCTTATATGGCAACACAGTATGTTTTTCCCACTCAGTACTATACCATTTTTCACACATGAAATGTATGAATTAACATGCAAAGTAAAGTGTATTTGAATAAATTATTTTCTTTTGATAGAAGAATTCAGGTTAGTGCATAAATATTTGTTGCTTAAGTATGTTCTTGATGTTAAGTTCAAAATAGTACAGCATATGGTTCTCTACATGAACAAGAATTAAAGTGAAGATTATTTTGAATTATATCTCCACCTTACTTTTATAATTAAATCTTATGGTTACATGTTGAAGTATTATTTGAAGATAAATACTAAATATTAATGAAACAAACAAACAAACAAAAACAATGCCTCTTCTTACAAGGTCTATTTTAAAATCACCCAGGGCCTTAATGACTTTTCTTTTTTTTTTTTTTAATTTTTATTTATTTATGATAGGCACACAGTGAGAGAGAGAGAGGCAGAGACACAGGCAGAGGGAGAAGCAGGCTCCATGCACCGGGAGCCCGACATGGGATTCGATCCCGGGTCTCCAGGATCGCGCCCTGGGCCAAAGGCAGGCGCCAAACCACTGCGCCACCCAGGGATCCCCTTAATGACTTTTCTAATATCCCTATTTTGATTCACTAATAATTAGACTGTGAAGGGAGTGCTGTCGACTTTTTCACTAGACCTAAACATACTAGTTTTGCTTGACCAACATGCGGATATTTGAGGAGTGACACTGGTGAATTCACAAGACATTTGCAATAAGACTATTCTTAGAGTGACAACCATATGTTTTCTCGGGATATCTCATGGTGAAGTGCATACCTATTATAATTTCAGCTGAATACTTTGAAGCATAATAAAGCCACTTATTCAGGCTCCTTGAGGGAAGCAATGAGGATTAACAGGGCTATTCAGGATTACTTTTCACACTTTAGTCTCTTCTAACACCCAAACACTAGGGCTTCTTATGAGAAATGTATATTATGTAGCCTTTGACGGTATCTAGCTCTGTTTAATAAAAACAGAAAATACATTTTCTTAACAAAGTAATTTTCATAAGAAAAATAAGAAGAGTCTTGAATTTCTCATTGGCAATCTCTCCTAAAGAGGTAGACATGTTATAGATTCTGTTTTGTGTTAGATGGGTCAATCTAGAGAAATTCTTAGAAATTGATGCAAAGTTGTCTCCATTCATTTAAGTACATTGTTTTGGTTGCATAACAAAACTTGAACTGGGAATAGGGATGAAGCTAACTGGATCTTCAGTTACCCTAATAACTAGCAGCATTTCTTGGTTTTATGGAACCGAGCACTCACTCACACAATTTAGTAGGCTTTCATAATCAAATAATACAAAATTACAACTGAGAAATTCCTAGGAATTCTCCCAAGGTCATAGTAGGAGTCTGTGCAAGTGATCAATTTTGAAAATTAGACTTCATTACTTATAGCCTTAGAGTTGCTTCTATTGCACAGACATGAAAGAAGACAAAGACATGCCTTCCATTCAACAAACAAACAAACAAACAAACAACAACAAAGAGTCCAACAGGTCACAGGGAACTGTCTGCTATCCAGGTCAGATCTGCATACATAGAAGAAATGTTACAAGCCCTTATTGGCAGTTCTTCACCATTTACTTTATATGTAGTTTAATTACTCCTTTAAAGACCATTTAATTCAATGTTCATCAGAAGCAGTACCACTATTGCCATCGTCTATGCATGCACCCACCCAGATTCATAACTTCAGTAACACTGGAAAGCTGATGTTTTAGATTGAACACATCAAATTATGCCGGGAATGATGACAGCTGCCGCCAGGTTGATATTAGTTCATAAGTCAGTTCTGACAGTGGGATGATAATGAAGTTTTTCAACACTATATTCACTTAATGAAGACAAATCTTGCAGAGTGATGGTATTCTCTGCCACCACTGGGACAATCACAGGAAGTTATTGCAGTGGCCTGCTTGAATCTGTATGTCAAGGTCACAAGTGTCCTCCATCTTACTAGTTAAGATCTGTCATCTGCTTCCCAGAGGAGCCAGATGATCATTTTCCTAGAAGAATGAGCTTTAACCTAGAAAATTGAAAAGGGATTTACCATTTTCTTACTAAAGGTGACCCCTAAAAAAAGAAAAGATATCTACTACACAGGCTTAAAAACCATTGTGAGTGGGGTATAAGGAAGAATTGTAGAATCACTAGTAATAATAACAAAGTCAAGGTTATCCTTTCAGTATACATGGATATCAGATATTGTGAAATTAAAAAGGAAAAATCCAAAGTTGTGTCCATCCAATCAATCTTGCTAGTATCACATTTCAGCCAGGATCAGGGTGGAAAAGAAAGAAAAGGGAGAATATTGTTGGTGTTTAGATACTCTAAGTTTTTTTTTTTTTTTTTTATAAATTAATTTTTATTGGTGTTCAATTTACCAACATACAGAATAACACCCAGTGCTCATCCCGTCAAGTGTACCCCTCAGTACCCGTCACCCATTCACCCCCACCCCCCACCCTCCTCCCCCTCCACCACCCCTAGTTCATTTCCCAGAGTTAGAAGTCTTTATGTTCTGTCTCCCTTTCTGATATTTCTCACACATTTCTTCTCCCTTCCCTTATATTCCCTTTCGCTATTATTCATATTCCCCAAATGAATGAGAACATACACTGTTTGTCCTTCTCCGGTTACTGTGGCCAAGTTAAAAAAGGGTGTTGCCTGAGTTCTCCTCTGGGATTTTGATGGAATCTTGTCTCACATTTAGATCTTTCATCCATTTTGAGTTTATCTTTGTGTATGGTGCAAGAGAGTGGTCCAGTTTCATTCTTCTGCATGTGGATGTCCAATTTTCCCAGCACCATTTATTGAAGAGACTGTCTTTCTTCTAGTGGATCGTCTTTCCTCCTTTATCGTATATTAGTTGAGCATAAAGTTCAGGGTCCACTTCTGGGTTCTCTGTTCTGCTCCATTGATCTATATGTCTGTTTTTGTGCCAGTACCACACTGTCTTGATGAACACAGCTTTGTAGTACAACCTGAAATCTGGCATTGTGATGCCCCCAGATATGGTTTTCTTTTTTTAAAATTCCCCTGGCTGTTTGGGGTCTTTTCTGATTCCACACAAATCTTAAAATAATTTGTTCTAAGTTTTATTTTTATTTTTATTTTTTATTTTCCATTCTTAAATTCTTGCATACCTATGAACTTCACCAACTAGTAATGCTCTTGTGGAGTATGTCTGCATTCGTTTTGTAAGGGTTTTGTTGGAAAGTCTGGCTCCTTGGATTAGCTACTAATGTATTTAATGATACTTGCCATATGTAGATGTAATCGTCATGGTGTATCTAGAAAATCCTATGTTGGGATTGACAGTAGCTGGGAAGAGTCCAATTCTAGATTACATCAAATCTGTGTATACCACATGCAGCTCATGTAATAGAAGTTGTCTTTTTAGTGCCTCAATATCTGTGCAATTCACCCAGCTAAGATAACAGCACTTTCATATTCTGAAACCATTCTATAGAACCCCTAATACCAGTGGTAGAGAGTTGAAAATATATCTATAAATTGTAAGATTTATATTACAGATTTATATGGTACTATGCCTAACTCACCTTGAGCTATATAATCATATATATGGCAAAAGGCAAAGTTCTACAATTGTCATTAGATCCTGCTCATATGTCCAGTAATTTTTTTCTGGATATCCAAGAATTTTGTTACTTTTGTAACCATACTGGTTTTATGCATTGACATTTGCATCATCAATGACATGATGAGTGTGCAATCTTGAATGTATTCCAGATGCTATTTTCTATGCTGTAGTCCAGTATATATATATACATATATACACTCTCTATATATGTGATATCAGTTCTAGTTTGTAATTTGATTACTGTACTTTCTTTCCTAAGGCATGAGCCATATGATAGTCCTTTTAACAACCCTATTTTGGATCACTTCAAGATTGATCACATTAGGTTATGGGCAATAGCTCATAATTAATATATAAATTAATTAATCTGGATGGCATGCTATAGCCAGAACTCAGCCTATTACATAGAAATAATCAATACAAAACACAAACAATGCTGTACTATTATTTTGATGGAGTGTTAAAGCACTGTGTTTAATTTCTATTGAACAAGAAAAAAGGTACATTATATTTCTTTTTTTCAGATAGCAACTCTTGTAAGTAAGAACCTCTTTCCATTAGAATGCCTTTAAGTTTAAATGAAGAATTTAGCAGGGCCATAATATGGGTGAATCTATACATAGTATGGAGGCTAAAGTATCAGAAGGCAGACTTGTCTCATTGGTTGCAATGTTGTTTTTTTTACTTTTTTAATAGACTTTTCCAGGGTTTATCCAACCTAAGTGATTTTGCTTTGAAGAATACTCCATCAGTGTTGAAATACAAGGCAAGAAAAACATTTTGTTTTGTTTTGTTTTGCTTTGCTTTATTCCTGAGGAGACAGTTGGTTTCCACTAAGCGCAAGGAACATATTAAAGCCTCCTTTCAGATGAAAGGAACAGATTAAAGCCTCTTTTCAGAGAAATGGATCCAGGAAACCCAGGAATGTCTGGGATTTTCCCTTTCTGATTCACATATATTAGAGCATATGTGGTCAGTGATGCCTCTGGGTACTAAGGGAAGAAGATTATAGGAGACCAGAAAACTTCCTTGGCATTATTAAATTGGAAAGTGCTTATCCTAAATACAGGCATGTTGCATAACAAATATTAGGATCAAGTTTACAAAAGGGTACCAACCACATTGGAACGATTTGTCAGTACTTTTATTTCAATATTTCTAAAAATCATGTCATCTTTTGCCCTCTTCTGAGGACCCAGGGCTTAGTGTCTCTCAGGGAAGATGATAAGATGACAAAGAATAGCTTTAGTACTCAAATGAAATACTTCCCAGGACATGTCTCAATCTTTTAGTTTCATGACAGATCAAACTGTCCTTTTAAATACATTATTTTAGAAATATTTTTTTGTGTTCAGAATTGCTTTGTTCCTTTTGAATTCCACATGGTCCCACAACCTCATCCTTATATCTTCTATAGTTGAGAATTTGGTAGCTCATCAGTTTCCTCCCTGCAACCACTTAACCCCATAATCATATTATTTTATGCAAAGGGTCAACATTAGGGATTCTGTCCTAATATTTGTGTTCCATCTTTAATTCTTTATCCCATGTTGTCCATTTTTTTCTTTATATCTTGGACAGAAAACTGAATTGCTTTCTAACATACTTCCTTCCATCTCCACTGATGACCTGGATTCTAAACCAGCCTGGAAGGATTAACCCATTCCTCACACTATGCTCATTTTATGTATAAATTCAAATTATTCTCAGCATTCCAGAACTAAGTGCTATTATTACCTTGTACTCAGGGTTCTCCTATAAGCAAATCGGAAGGTCACACTGTTTCAGAGTATTAACACCTTTACAAGAGATCCTCCAGTTTGTGGTTAGGGTCTCAGAAGAATTTCTCCAGTGGAAATAGGTCACTTTTTCATGCTTACTTCACTTTTATTTTTATAAAAATTCTTTCACTTGCATGTACATCAGGGAATAGTTGAATATTAGATTCTAGTTTCACAAAAAGCTATGTTTAGAAAAAAACATATTACTTAAGTGATTAAGATTAATATACTTAAAGTTAGATGACATAGCTCAACAGATTGATAAAAACGTAATGCTGTATTTTAACAGAAAATGAATAACATTTTAAGGAAAGTATTCCCAATATTTCAATGAAAGATCTTAGAAATACAACATTTTATAATATGTATGTATGTATCTTAAACATTCACTTCTTTGAAAATGGCTGAGATTGAAATAGGGAAGGCATAAATTAACAAATAAACAAAACCACACACAACAAAAATAAAAACTCATGTATTTGTTGATTATAAGAAATATTTTTATAATTTTATTTTTCTACAAATCTTTTACTCTGTAATTAAAATTTTTCAAACTTTGCATTGTTCGTCAAAAATGACAAGTTTTTATATTAGTAAGGTGCTTATTTCATTTAATGACTAAAATAGCTTGTGAAAAATTTTAAACAAACTTTATTTTTTAGAATAATTTATATTTACAAAACAAACACAAATAGAGAGTTTTCATATGCCTCACAGCCAGGTTTCCTAATCATTAACAAATTCTATTAGTATTCTACATTGTTACAATCAGTGAATTGATATCAATGCATTATTATTAACTAGAATTCCATCTAGGAATTCATCTAGGATGCCATATTATTATTTGTTGTTATGAAATTTTTAGATTCTCCTACATTATGACAATTTCTCAGACACTCTTGTGACTCAGAGTTTTAAAGAGTACTGGTCAAGTACTTTGCAGAATGCCTCTCAGTTGGGACCTATAGGATAATTTTCTCACAATCATACTTCTATCTTATGGAGTTATGGATTTAGGAGAGAAATACCACAGAAGTAAAGTACCATTTTCATCACATCGTATGAAGGGTACATACTTGCACCTATCACTATTGATGATATGCATACCCACATTTAGATAGTGTCAAATTTCTGCATTGTAAAATTATTATTTTTTCACTCTTCAAGACTATACTTTTTGTAAGAAAGTCTTTATATACATCCCACACCTAAGGAAAACCTTATCACAATCTACAACTAACATCAGACTTAATAGTGAGAACACTCTTCCACTAAACTGGGAATAAGGCAATTTTATTCTTTCTCAGCACACTTTTTCCACATTATACTAAATAGTCCTCACTGGTGAAATTAAGAAAAGAAAGAGAAGAAAGTATGCAGATTAGGCCTAAAGAAATAAGACTGTTCTTATGAATGACCTGATTGTTCATGCAGAAAATTCCAAAAAAGCAAGGAAAAGCATTCCTAGAACTAAGAAGTGATCATAGCAAGACTGCATGCACTCTACATTCTTTTGTTAGATCCACGTTTTCATTTGTATTATTGTCCTGCTAAAAGAACATTTTTATAGCACCGTTCTTCTGCAGATGAATTAGCTCTGTTATGTATACATTTATTTCACCTTTGTTTTTTAAATTTTGGTTTATTTTAAAATCAAGAGTTTTATATGTATATTCATAGGTTATGCTGTTTATAGTGTATTCTATTTCTTAGAAACGTATGTTTATATTTTTCATTGAATTTGGAGAATTTTTAGTCATTATAACTTCACATATTTTTTTCTGACTTCTTCCTGATTCCAATCCTGTTCTCATCTCCTTCTGGGAATCCAGCTGCACGAATATAAAAGCACTTTACATTTTTCCACAGGAAAGTTTCCTCACATAAAGGGAAAAGATATTTGAAGGATGTAGGGTAATAGAGATATGAAGAGAAAGTTAATTGAAAACTAACTCAATGACTGATAGTATTAAGGTTTTTTTCTGATTATGATATTTTTAAAGAGGTTTTATTTCTTTAAAGATAAATATAAAATATGTATAGATGTAATAAGTAGATCTTGATTTTACTTCAAAATATTCTTCAGTGCAGGCATTGGCTGGGAATATAAAGGAAGTAACATTCACTATGGTTTTGGCTATGGTTTGACAGCCATTAAAGCTGTTGTGTGAATTTATTATTCTACTCTGTATATTTGTGCATGTTTGATGTTTTCCTTAATGAAATAAAAAGAATAAAGCCATGACAAATTAACATGCTATTGTATTAGCCATGAATGTATTAATGCTTGAATTATAACTACAAAAATAAAGTCAAAAATAAAATCAGAATGTAAGAGTTGGAGATATGAGACATAATGGGAGGGGGAGAGGTGGGGGAGACAAAACTTGAGGCAGTTTGCAAAAATTCTGTTACTTAACGCGCTGAAAACACCTGATTTTTATATTTTCTGTCTTTATGACACTTTTTTTAAATTACTTTTTTCAACTCTTCTATTGAAACTTTTGTCATAATTTTACTTTATTAACCCTAAACACACTAATTCTCATTAATCTTCTGCATACCAGTTAGTCTGGATGTGTGGGTAATTACTCTAAAAATTGTAGATTTTAGACAGTCAAATAAGCCTAAAGTTTTATATATTGCTTCTTCCATATCTTCTTTCCCACACCTATATTCCAATTAACTATATTATCTATATACACCTATATTATCTAATTTACTATACTACCTCCTGGTAATGACAAGCTTTGTGGCATTAGCACTATTTTAGTTTTCTTAACATTTGCATTTTAGTATGGGTAAAATTTAGTTAATTTGTGATATAGCAGGAAAGTATTAGCTTACTGTCTTCTGTGTGGTTTGCTCAACATTGTAGTCTAATTTATTGCACACTTTCTTGATTTTCATCTGAATTGAAATAACTTCTACTATTCTAAATTAAAATCTGATATACACTAAGACCTAGAACCGGGAATTTTTATTCTGTCTACTGGTTTATTTGTCTATAGTATATAAAGCAATATTACTTTTTTAAAACAATGAGGCTTATATGATTTCTGCAATACTGTAAAATAACCTACTTCTCACTATTCTTTTGAGTATTTTCAAAATACTTTTGGGTGTTTATCCTCCTGCATAAACCATCAGAAAATTTTATACAATTACAATTCTCTTTATAAATAAGTGGAATAGACAGGAGAAAAATACAAGATTCTACAGAAATGTGAAGGTACCTCAAATATAATTCAGACTGCAATCTGTTTTTTTAGTTTGTTTTTGCAAAACCAATACCTAGAAGACAGTAAAGGAAATCATAAGACTTTTTGTGGGAAATAGACTGCTTCTCAAGTCTAAAATCCTACAAACAAATTTGGAGGATGGGAATGGTAGAAACATTCTTTTCCCCCAAATTGCCTGTCCTATATAAAGTCAGATTTGAGAGGGTGTTTAAGGTGTGGGATATAGTGTCTTGGTCAGAGCACCAATGCAACAGAGTGGGGGAAAATGGTGGATATCTTGTTTGTGAAGATGATAGAGAAATCTGTGTCTAACTGTGAATAATCAGAAAAGAAAGGTAATCATAAATTACATAAGAAATTCTATTAGAGCTTTCCAAAATAACAAAGGGAAAAAAACTGAATAGCTATTTCAACAAGTGAAAATGATGAAGAATGGAAACAATGACTAAAATGGTTTAAAAATATAACATTAGAAAAAAAAGTGTAATTTTTAAATTACCAATCATCATATCAGTCATGTGTTGAAATTGTTCTTAAAATATAGAGGCTGCAAAATTGTCCAAAAATAAAAAAAATATATGTATTTAACAAAATATACACATAAAATAGTCACTTAAAAAGTGTTTTAAGAGCACCTGGGTGGCTCAGTCGGTTAAGGATTTGCCTTTAACTCAAGCGTGATCCCAGGGTCCTAGGATGGAGCCTCCAGAGCCCCATGTCAGGCTCCCTGATCAGTGAGGAATCTGTCCCTCTTCCTCTGGCCCTCCCTCCTGTTCATGCTCTTGCTTTCTTTCTCTCTCTCTCAAATGAATAAATAATATATATTTTTAAAAAGTGTTTTAAATAATAATTTGTGAAAATTGATGCCAGATAAATGAAAAAAGGGACAGTGACAGTGATAATATTAGAATATGGATTATGACTTAACCCTGACATTGAATTGAAAAGTATGTTGTTTAAAGCAGTTTCAATTTATAATAATGTTTTTTTTAATAATCTGTTTTTATGACAAAAATTTGATGTCAACTTTTTTCAAAAGCAGAAAAGATGAAACATTTATGATTGCAAGTTAATTGAATTTCTAAAAATATGAAATGTTTAATATAAAACTTTTAAAATTAAAGAGATGAATAATAGTCATTAATCTGTTAAGAATTACATGTTCAAATATATGTATGCATGTGTATTTATATGTGTGTTCATATTAGTATATTAAGTTAAAAATGGACTAAGTACTCAGTCACAAATACTATAATCTTTATCATAGGTAATTCATGATTTCCTAGGGAAAAAATGAGTTACATAACTTGAGTGATATCAAATGGAAACTAGAAGATCCTAATCAAAACAGACTGAGAGCTGATTATAAATGTACATGTAAAAATTTACCAGGACCAGATGGCTCACAGGTGACAGCCATGTAACTTTGAAAGTACTTATAAAACCAAAGCCATTTAAATTATTCCAAGACTAATAGATGAAATTAGTGAGACTTCTTAAAAACAGTACAACATACTAAAACCTTATGTGTAATAAAAATCAAACTAAGAATCAAATTCTGCTATGAATATTGAAGCAAAGTTCTAAATAAAATAAAATCTTTGTTAAAAATTCAGTGATAAAAATATAGTCTAAGCAAGAATTTTTAGTATTGATGTTTTACCATTAAAAATGATCAAAACAACCTATCATATTAAAATTTAAGAGAATGGATCATATGCATCTATTGATAGATGCAAAAAAGGCATGTAAAAAGACCTACCATTGAAGGATAAATAAAACTCTAAAGTTAGTGTATTATAGAGGATAATAGCATCTAAGACAATCTACTAATGGGGAAAAAAAGCAATTATCTAGTTTATCAAATTATAAAAGTAATATCATCTGGAAACAAAAATGATATGGATAGGAGTTATGGCAAGAAATCTAGAAATCTGAAGATTAAAAAAAATGGAAATAACCAAAATACCTCAGCGTGTAGTATACGATCCCCTTAGGCATTTGTGAGGCATGTGTATGTGTCTATACAAATGTTATAAATATGAAACTAAAATCTTTCTGGATTTTTAAGAGTCTGTTTTTAGAGGGACAGCATTTGGTCTTCATGTTATATGTAACCTGAAAGACAACCAAGTAAGGCCATTTATTCAACAGTACTTTCAGAGTGATCTTGTGAATGACTTACTGTTCTGGATATAGGAATTACAATGATGATATCATGGAGCTCTTGTGTAGGAAAGAATTCAAGCATGTGAGAATAGATTAAGTGCTACCACACAAGAATACCAGGGACACAGGGTGTAGGGCCCTTTCACACCCATATTTACTCATTGAAGGAAAAAGAATATTGAGCAAATAGGGTCAGATTTACAGAATGTAATTAGTAGGTGCATTTCCAAACCTGGAAGTTACTGTTTTTAGACCTCCCTATTTTGCACAAGTGGTAGGTTTGGCTTTTCAGGAAGTGCTAAAGGGGTATGTGTCATTTCGTCTGACTTTACCCCAATTTTGTTGAGTGTTTTTTCTGTCAGACACAATGCTGAAAGTTACTGGTTAGAATGGAAGATTAATTACTCTTAATTTTTTTCCCTCTTAGTGATATAGTTTTCTACCAGAAAACAAACAAATAAGCAAAACATTGAGGACACAAGCATTACTAATGATAAGAATAAAGACAATGGATAGTATGGTGATAGATTTTTCTACCATGGGGAAATTTAAGCTGAGAAATAAAAGGTATTATGTAGCCAAGGTAGTTGAGCATGCTTAAAAGGATACATCAAGGAAGAGAGAGCACATGCTCTTGGGCAGGAAAGAGTTGTTCTTGACAAACTGAGAGACCAAGACATATTGACTATAGTAATTAAGAGAAAGAGGAAACGATGAGGTAGGGGAGATAGGAAGGATCTGAACTTATGCATGGTCTAACAGGCCTTTCACAAAAGGGCTTAAGGATTCAAGTTTTCAAATTTACCACAATAAAAAATTAGAATTAGATTTATTAATTATATTTATAGGTATTTATCTTATTTCTGATGGACTTTTGACCATGTTAGACTTTCCAATTGTATGAGATCACTTCATTTAAGTTAATAGAACAAACTGACCTAAAATTAAAATGTGTGTTTTTTTTTTAAATGCCTTTGAGTTATTCAGTAAGAAATTGGTTATACTAGGTCAAGGTCATGAATATAACCTTATATAAAAGTGTAAACATTAATTTTTACTATAAAATTTGATTTTTTTCCACCACTGGCTTTTAGCAATCCAGATACAGTAGAGCTAAGATAGAGAGTTGGAATGTGATTTATTCACATGGTTGATATAGAAAAATATTGTGGGGAATATGCTAAAATTGGCAAAATATTAGATGAAGTAATGGACCACATAAACATATAACATAAACTAGAGTGAGAAGTCAGTGAGGAAAAAAATACAAGTTGCTGTGAGATGATGTACAGATATAGTGAATACAAATAAGGGGAAAGGGATTCCTGGGTGACTCAGTGGTTGAGCATCTGCCTTTGGCTCAGGTGGTGATTCTGGGGTCCTGGGATCAAGTCCTGCATTGGGTTCACCATGGAAAGTCTGCTTCTCTTTCTGCCTGTGCCTCTGCTTCTCTCTGTGTGTCTCTCATGAATAAATAAATAAAAATCTTTGAAAATAAGGGGAAAGATGGAACATGGGAGTATGTGCTGCAAACATGGGATATTCAATTTATAGTCAGCTTTTGAGCAGTCCAAATGGTGAGAAAATCTATCATAGGCCATGAGAGTGCATTGATAAAAAAAATAAAGATGGATATTCCCCAAGACGGGAGTATAGAGAATATTAAGATTGCAGTGTCTCTAACAATATCCTGAGGATTTGTGATAAGAAGAAAAACACTCATCCTAGTTATAGATAGCATAGAATAATAGTCTAAACCACAGAATCTACATCCAGACAGCCTGGATTTAAATCTTGACTTCAGAACATACTAGATGGGTACCCTTGGGAAAGTTACTTAACCCATTATGTGCCTTAATTTTTCTATTTGTAAAATAGAGATAACAATAGTATGTATTGCATACAGTTGCTCTGAGAATTATGGGCTAATGTAAGGCACCTACAAGAGTTCCCAGAGTACAAGAAACACTGTAGAGTGTTAGATAGATATTTAAAAAAAAAAAGGCTTCAGTAAAAGAGTTTGGGAAGAGTGATTGGTCTGGCTACACCACAGTGAATATGAGACCAGGTGTGCAATCTCTGAGTAGACTAGGAAATATAGAGACATATAGCACTGCAAGAAGCACCTGGATTTCTATTAAGAAGAACGGGAGAGAGCTAAAGAGAAAGGGCATGAAGAAGACAGAAAAGAAAATACAGTGTTATAAAGCCAAGGGAGAAGAGCTTTTCAAGGAGGTGGGCTTTGCTTTTCCTTTCAGCTTTGCTGTGAGAAATCATAGAAGCAGCTGTTCCAAAACTTATTTGCCCCCTTTGTTGTTAGAAGCTGCTCTAAGATTTGATGCTGAGTGCTAAGGTTTTCAAGCTGATGCTTCAGTGAGGTATTTACTCCATTAGCTGCATTGTTAAATCTAAAACAAAGTTGTGTTTGAGAATATGCTACTCTGAAATACAAGCTGTTATAATGTAAGTGAGCATGTGTGTGTTTTATCAGCTACACTAGCTTCTCTGCTGACCCTCATCAAATAATACTGGACTTTCTTTTGTTACCTAGGCAATAGATGAAACTAGAAGTAACATCCAGATGGAACTCTAGTATTTTTAAAAATGTAGTGACTTTGTTCGAAGGCAAAAAATAAAACAGAAAACCAATTTTTGGCAATAGACTAGTGTGAGAATGAGGGAGACATGGAATTAAAAAATAGATTCAGAGCTGTATCTTATGATATGAAATGATATCTAGGGGGTCTGTGCACTAGCAAGGTATAACAGAAGAGAAAACCATGGATAATTGAGGTATAGGTTTGGGAAATTTTTAGAAATTAACGCATTGGCAATACTAAGCTGAGTCACAAGAACCATTCCTATTTATTAGGAGAGGCCTATTAGTCTGTTAATGGCACTGTGCAGTAATGAGATCATTACTGTTGCACACAGAAGGCAATTTCAAGATGAACGGAACATTCTACTTTATCTAGTTCTACTTAAAATGTTGACTAAGATGAGATGGAGGAGTATCTATTGAAGTTTATAATACAGTATAGAAACATCCTTGATATTAAATATTGATCTTTCTCAGTTTTTCAAAATGTGTTCATCTCTAATTTTGAGACCATTGCTCATTTTAAGTCCTAGTATTTTCAAATGTGAAGGAACCCACTAAGGGTGAGGATCACTGGATATTGGGGATGAGTCCAGAGCTATCATTTATTCCTACCTGCTTAGATTCATTCAAGAATGAATATTAGTTCAGTCTAATTGACTAAACATATAGCTATTAGGGTTTTAGAGACAGAAAGCATATAGGGAGAAGCTGAATTATTTTTTCTTCTAACTTGATTTAGTCATATCTTTCAAGTTTTACAGCAACTATTTCCTTTTCTCTTGGATGATAAACTTTGATTTTTTTCTGTTCCATTTAAAATACAAATTAAACAAACAGTTTGTGCCATTCCACCATAGGAATAGACTGAGAATGATGTGTCTGAAATATGCAGGAGTATTTAATAGAGATCAATCAACTCAAACTCTTAAAAAATCTTCTATGGTACCTTTCAGTAATAAGATTTGTAAGAACTGATAAATGTTACATAGATGAGCCTTGAAAATACTATGCTAAGTTCAGGAAGCCAGTCACAAAAATACCATGTACAGTAAGATTACATTTATATGAAATGTCTAGGATAGACTAATCCGCAGATTCATGAAGGCCAGTGACTGGGATGAGGGGGAATTAGGAGAAACTGTTGATGGGTATGGTGTTTCCTTTTGCAATGAATGAAAATATCTTCAAATGGAAATGTTTGCACAAGTCTATGAAGATACTTAAAAAACTGATTTGTGTACTTTAAAAGGATGAATTTTATAGAATCTGAACTATATATCAAGCTGTCATTAAAAATTAAAACCCCTAACCAGATTGACCTTATTAATATGATATTTATATATTCATAACAAGTGTCCAAAATAACTTTGTGTTTGATTTTCTCTATTTTAAAAATATGTGCTGTCAGAGAAAACCTGCTCTGGATGTAGTAAATAGGCAAGGAGGCCTTTATTGAAGACATTTCAATAAGGAAGAGAATTTGAACTCAACTCTACTAGAACAAAAAGCAGGAGAGAATTTAAGGACTAGTGTGAGCTAGTCAAACTGTTAGAGGACGTTAGGGAGAAAAAGGCAGTGTGATGAGATCATGCGTGTTTGTACCAGTCATACTTAACTTTGTTGTTCTGTAAGTAAAGTTTATTTATTCTGTTGCTGCTGGGTTTTTTTTTGTAAGTTTCAAAGTGTTATCACTTTTTTCTTTCAAATTTTTATACTTGATCTTAGCCAAAAGGCCGAGAAGTGATTTCTTTTCAAATTTTTGTTTGAATTCTGGTTAGTTAACATAGAGTTTAATATTCATTTCAGGAATAAAATTTAGTGATTCATCCCTTACATATAACACCCAGTGCTCAACACAGCAAATGCCCTCTTTAGTACCCATCACCCATTTAGCCTACTCCCCACCCGCCTCCCCTGCAGGAACTCTCAGTTTGTTCTCTATCATTAAGAGCCTCTTATGGGTTGCTTCCCTTTCTTTTTTCCCCTAGTCCCTATAGTCTTCTGTTTCAATCCTTAGATTCCACATATGAGTGAAGTCATACGGTACTTTTCTCTGACTGACTTGTTTTACTTAGTATATTACACTCAAACTCCATCCATGTCATGGCAAATAGCAAGATTCCATTCTTTTTGAGAGCTGAGTTATATTCCATTGTGCATATGTACTACCTCTTCTGTATCCATTCATCAGTTTATGGACATTTGGGCTCTTTCCATAATTGGGCTATTGTTGACAATGCTTCTATAAACATGGAATCAGTATTTTTGTATCCTTTGGGTAAAAAACCAGTAATGCAATTGCTAGGACATAAAATAGTTCTGTTTTTTAACATTTTGAGGGATCTCCACACTGTTTTCCAGAGTAGCTGCACCGGTTTGCATTCTCACCAACAGTGCAAGAAGATTCCTCTTTCTCTGCATTCTCACAAACACCTGTTGTTTCCTGTGGTGTTAATTTTAGTCATTTTGACAGGTGTGTAGTGGTATCTCATCATGGTTTTTATTTATATTTCCCTGATGATGAGTGATGTTGAGCATTTTTTCATGTGTCTGTTAGCTGTCTGGATGTCTTCTCTGGAAAAATGTCTCTGGAAAAATGTTCATGTCTTCTGCCCATTTCTTAACTGGATTATTTGTTTTTTGGGGGTGTTGGGTTTGATATGTTCTTTATGGATTTTGGATACTAACCCTTATCAGATATGTTATTTGCAAATATCTTCTCCCATTTTTGTAGGTTGCCTTTGAGTTTTGTTGATTGTTTCCTTTGTTGTGCGGAGGCTTTTTTCTTGAGTCTCAATAGATTATTTTTGCTTGTTTCCCTTGTCTCCAGAGTTCTGTGTAGTAAGAAGTTGGTACAGCCGAGGTCAAGAATTTGCTGTTTATGTTCTCCTCTAGGATTTTGATGGTTCCCTGTCTCAAATTTAGGTCTTTCATCCATTTTGAATATATTTTAAGGTATGGTTTAAAAAAGTAGTCTAATTCCATTCTTTTGTGTGTTGCTGTCCAGTTTTCCCAACACAATTTGTTGAAGATACTCTTTTCCAAAGGATATTCTTTCTTGATTTGTTGAAGATTAGTTGACCACATAGTTGTGGGTCCATGTCTTGGTTTTCTATTCTGTTCTATTGATTTATGTCTTTGTTTTTGTGCCAGTACCATATTGCCTTGGTCATTACAGCTTTGTAATATAACCTGAAGTCTGGAATTGTGATGCTTCCAGCTTTGCTTTTCCTTTTCAAGATTGCTTTGGCTGTCAGAGTCTTTTGTAGTTCCATACAAATTATAAGATTGTTTGTTCTAGCCTGTAAAAAATGCTGGTGATATTTTGATAGGGATTTCATTAAACGTGTAGATTGCTTTCGGTGGTATAGACATACTAACAATATTTGTTCTTCTAATCCACGAGTATGGAATGTTTTTCCATTTCTCTGTGTCATCTTAAATTTCTTTCATAAGTTTTCTATGGTTTTCAGAGTACAGATCTTTTAACCTCATTGGTTAGGTTTATTCCTTGGTATCTTACATTTCTTTGGTGCAATTATAAATGGGATGGATTCCTTGATTTCTCTTTCAGTGGCTTCATTATCTTGTATATGGAAATGTAATAGATTTTTGTATGTTGATTTGTATCCTACAACCTTACTGAATTCATGTATCAGTTTAGCAATTTTTTTGTGGAATCTTTGGGTTTTGTACATACTGTATCTTGTGGTTTGTGAAAAGTGAAAGTTTGACTTCTTCCTTGCTTACTGGATGCCTTTTATTTCTTTTTGTTGTCTGATTGCTAGGGCGAGGACTTCCAGTACTATGTTAAATAACAATGATGAGAATGGATATCCCTGTCCTCTTCTTGACCACAGAGAAAGCCCTCAGCTGTGAGATTTCCATATGTGGCTTTTATGATGTTGAGGTATGTTCCCTCTATCCATACCTTGTTGAGGGTTTTCACCTAGAATGGGTGCTGTATTTTGTCAAATGCTTTTTCTGCATCTGTTGAGACGATCATATGGTTCTTATCATTTCTTTTATTAATGCGATATAACACATTGATTGATTTGCAAATGGTAAACCACTCTTTCAACCAAGGATAAGTTCTACTTGATTGTGGTGAATAATTCTTTTAATGTACTTTTGGGTTTGATCTGCTAGGATTCTGTTGAGAATTTTTGCATTCATGTTCATCAAGGATATTGGCCTGTAATTCTCCTTTTTAGTGGGGTTTTTGTCTGGGCTTTAATCAAGGTAATGCTGGCCTCATAGATTGAATTTGGAAGTTTTCTTTTCATTTGTATTTTTTGGAACAGTTTGAAAGGGATAAGTATTAACTCTTCTTTAAATGTTTGGTAGAATTCCCTTGGGAAGCTATCTGGCCCTGGACTTTTATTTGTTGGGAGATTTTGGATTACTGGTTCAAATGTCTTTGCTGGTTCTGAGTCTGTTCAAATTTTCTATTTCTTCCTGTTGCCATTTTGGTAGTTTATGTTTCTAGGAATTTCATTTCTTTCAGATTGCTCAATGTGTTGGCATACAATTTTTCATAATATTCTCTTATAATTGTTTATATTTCTGTCTTGTTGGTTGTGAACTCTCCCCTTTCATTCATTATTTTATTTTCTTGGGTCTTTTTTTCTTTTTGATAGGTATAGCAAGGTGTTTATTAATTTTATTAATTCTTTCAAAGCACCAGCTCTTAATTTTGTTTACCTGCTCCACTGATTTTTGTTTGTTTGTTTCTATATAATTTGTTTCTACTCAAATCTTTATTATTTCCCTCCTTCTGGTGGCTTTATTTGCTGTTTATTTGCTTATTTGCTGTTCCTTTTCTAGCTCCTTTAGGTGTAGATTGTGTATTGAGACTTTTGTTGCTTCTTGAGGTAGGTCTGTATTGCTGTGTACTTCCCTCTTATGACCAATTTTGTTGCATCCCAAAGGTTCTGGACTGACATGTTTTCATTTTCATTTGCTTCTATGTATTTTTTTCTTTCTTTAATTTCTTGGTTGACCCATTTATTCTTTAGTAAGATGTTCTTTAACCTCCATGTGTTTTTAGTCTTTCCTAATTTTTTCTTGTGGTTTGACTTCAAGTTTCATAGCCTTGTGGTGTGAAAATATGCATGATATGATCCTAATCTTTTTGTACTGATCAAGGCCTGATTTGTGACCCAATATGTGATCTATTCTGGAGAATGTTCCACATGTATTTGAAAAGAGTATGTATTCTGCTGCGTTACGATGAAATGTTCTGAATGTATCTGTTAAGTACATCTGGTCCAGTGTGTCATTCAAAGCCATTGTTTCTTTATTGATTTTCTGCTTAGATGATCTGTCCATGGCTTTAAGTGGGGTGTTGAAATTTCCTACTATTATCATATTATTACCAATAAATTCTATAATGCTTGTTATTAGTTGTTTTATATGTTCGGGTGTTCCCAAGTTGGGGGCATAAATATTCACAATTGTTAGATCTTCTTGTTGGCAGACTCCTTTATTATGATGTAGTGTACTTCTTCATCACTTCTTACAGTATTTGGTTTAAAAATCTAGTTTGTTTGATATAAGTATGGGTACTCTGGATTTCTTTTGACATTTATTAGCAGGGCAAATATTGTTCTGCCCCCTCGCTTTCAATCTATAGGTGTATTTGGCGCTAAAATGAGTTTCTTGTAGGCAGCATATAATGCGTCTTGTTTTTTTTATCCACTCTGATACCCTATGTCTTTTGATTGGAGTATTCAGTCCACTTACAGTCAGAGTGATTATAGATAAAATTTAGTTCCATTGTATTACCTGTAAAGTTGTTGTTTCTGGAGATTTTTTTCTGTTCCTTTCTAGTCTTTTTTTTTAAGATTTATTTATTTATTGATGAGAAATATATAGAGAGAGGCAGAGACATTGACAGAGGGAGAAGCAGGCTCCCTCTGGGCAGTCTGATGCAGGACTCAATCCCAGGACCCCCAGGATCATTACCTGAATCAAAGGCAGATGCTGAACCACTGAGCCAACCAGATGCCCCCTTTATAGTCTTTGTTGCTTTGGGTCTTTCTTTCCCACTGAAAGGGTCCTTTTGAATATTTCTTTCAGGGCTGGTTTAGTGGTCACAAACTCTCTAAGTTTTTGTTTGTCTGGGAAACTCTTTATCTCTCCTTCCATAGTGAATGGAAGTCTTGCTGGATAATGATTTAATTGAATTCTTGGCTGCATATTTTTTTCCTTTCATCACGTTGAACATATTATCCAACTTTCTTCTGGCTTGCCATGTATCTGTGGAGAGATCTGCTGCCTATCTCATATGTCTTCCCTTGTAGGTTAGAGATTTCTTTTTCCTTGCTATTTTCAGGATTCTATCCTTATCTCTCTATTTTACAGTTACTAAGATATATCTTGGTGTTGGCCAGCTTTTGTTGATTTTGATGGGAGTTCTCTGTGTCTTTTGGATTTGAATGTCTGTTTCTTTCCCCAGATTAGGGAAGTTTTCAGCTCTAATTTCCTCAAACAAACCTCTGCCCCCTTTTCATTCTCTTCTTTTTCATCATCTTATGGGTATCCTATGATATGAATGTGAAGCTTTATGGGGTTACTGAGTTCCCTAAGTCTACATTCTTGATCCAATATTTGTCTTTCCCTCTTCTTTTCAGCTTTATTATTTTCTATAATTTTACCTTCTATATCACATATTAGTTCTTGTGCTTCTTCCGTCTTTGTGGTCATTACCTGCATCTGTTTTGCATCTCATCTATAGCCCAACTAGTCTTTAGGTCTTTTACCTTTGTGGTCAGAGTCTCTCTGGTTTCTTCTAAACTTTTCTCAAGCCCAGCTAGTATATTTATGATTGTTGCTTTAAATTCTGGTTCAGTCATATTACTTATATCTATTTTGATTAGCTCCCTGGTTGTGACCTCTTCTTGTTCTTTCTTTTTGGGATTAATTCCTCCACCTTTGCATTTTGTCTAGGTATCTGAATTTGAGTGTTAGGAAAGTGTGTGTCTTATCCTTTTCCTACTAGAGCTAAAGCTTTGCGGCGCTATTATCAGAAGACCTGGTCCATGCAGGGGGTTCATCCTCATCTGGGGGCAGGGCCCTGCTGCTCTTCTAGCTATCAAACACACTTGACCTATTAAAAAAAGGCACCTGAAGAGCCCAAGTGGGTGGGACTTGGTGGAAGTGTCTAACCTCCACTGTGGGTACTGTGCCATTCACTAAAATCCAGCTGATGGGAGGGATGAAAAATTATGTTGGCCTGCTCTCATCCCCAAAAAAGGGAGTTCATACCTGCCATAATTCAGGGAGCCATCACATAAGAGCAAACAATCTTCCCTCTTGTGTCCTAGAACTCTTGACAGATTCCTGCCTTTACCATGTCTGTGCCAGAATGATGTATGCACCCAGGAGCAGCATAGTGTCCCTGTGTTTTACCTCAGGCAAGCGGCTGGGTTTCAAAACTTCACATTTTATGGAGCTGGCATGGCATGGACCCCTTCTAATCCTCTGGGGAGGGTCTTGCCACGCTGTGGCTGGTATCACTTTGTCCCAGAAAAACAGTTGCACAACTGCACATGGGCTTGGATTTTATGGTAAAATGTAGCAAAAAACTCTGGCTGCTTTTAAGATTACCTATTTAGAGCTGTGATGCCATGCTATTCCATGTTTCTTATGCTTGGGCATTAGTGCATTTTTGGGGGTTCTATAGAGATAGAGATTCTATTTAGAAAAAAAGGCATTTGCTTAACATTGTCTTATAGCTCACTGGTACTCTGTTCTTTTTCGACATTGTTATTCTTACATATTTTGTATTATTTCTTTCTGTATTTTATTTTGTATAATCTTATTGTGATTTCTTCATGTTCACTAAACTGTTATACATGTGTTGAGACCTTTCCTTCTGCCTTACTATTATTAATTTCCAGTTTGATTACATTACAAGCAGATAAACATACTGTATATGATTCCATTTCTTAAAAATGTCAGGTTTGTTTAATGAATCAGGATAGTGTCTATTTTCATATATGTTCCATGATAACTTGAAAAGTGTATTTTGCTATTGTTGGGTGGAGTGTTCTATAAATATCAGTACCTATTGATTGATGGTTTTGATGAGTTATAATATACTTTGCTGATTTCTATCTAGTTGTTCTGGCAGTTTCTGACAGATGGGTGCTGAAGTCTGCACATAATTGTGGATTTCTCCCATAAAAGCTATCAGTTTTGGGAAGCCTGGGTGACTCAGCAGTTAAGCGTCTGCCTTCAGCTCAGGGCATGATCCTGGAGTCCCAGGATTGAGTCCCACGTCAGCCTCCCTGCATGGAGCCTACTTCTCCCTCTGCCTATGTCTCTGCCTCTCTCTCTCTCTCTCTCTCTCTCTCTCTGTGACGATCATAAAAAAATAAAAATTTAAAAAAGACTTAAAAAATAAAGCTATCAGTTTTGATTCACATATTTTGTTCGGTGCATAAAATTTCGAGTTTGTTTTCTCTTTTTTGGCTATTGATCTATTTATTGTGATTCATTTTCCATTCTTTCTCTGGGATTTTTTTTTCTTGGTCTGCAATTGGCTTTATCTGATATTAATATATCCATACCCTTGTTTATTTTGATCATATTTTACACAAAATTTTATGATTTGATAATATTTATACATTTTTCAATCTTTTAATTTCAATCTATTTACATATGAAATTAATTTATTATGGATATTATATTGTTGAGTCTTTTTTTAATCAATTCTATGTATCTCTGTCTTTATTTTTTTTTTAATCTTCAAATTCTAGTTGGTCAAGATACAGTGTGTAATATTAGTTTCAGGTGTAGAAGTCAGTGATTCATCACTTAACCTACAATACTCAGTGCTCATCTCAACAAGTTCCCTCCTTAATACCCATGACCCATTCCCCCCACTTACTTGCCTTCCAGCAACTCTGTCTTTAAATTGGTGCTCATATTTCAGTTGATGGTTGTGAATGAGATATTTTGAAGTCTAATTTTTTTTAATTGGAAGTTTTGTTGTGTTGTGTTTGTCTCCTAGGCTAATGTCTTTGAAATTCAGTACCAATTTACTAGTATAGACTTTAGTTCTTTATGTTTGGTTCTTATCTATAAAAATTTTAAACTTAAATAAATATATTTGTTAAGTACCTTAAAAATAGTATTTTATCAGGATCCCTGGGTGGCGCAGCGGTTTAGGGCCTGCCTTTGGCCCAGGGTGCGATCCTGGAGACCTGGGATTGAATCCCACGTCGGGCTCCTGGTGCTTGGAGCCTGCTTCTCCCTCTGCCTGTGTCTCTGCCTCTCTCTCTCTCTGTGTGTGTGACTATCATAAATAATAAGAATTTTAAAAAAACTTTAAAAAATGGTATTTTATCTTTCAGTGTTTTATGCAGGACTAGAGTATTACCAATCTTTGTGTCATTTTAACTACATTACAACTACAGTGGTAAAGACAATTTAATTTGGGAAAAGAACAAGTATCTTTCCATTAGAATTAAATCAAATATATTTTTTATAAACATGGAATGCTAGTTTCCTTTTCTTTTTTTAATATTATTATTTATGTATTATTTGTATTGTATTTATTTATTTATTTATTTATTTATTTATTTATTTATTTATTTATTTATGAGAGAGGCAGAGACAGGCAGAAGGAGAAGCAGGCTCCATGCAGGGACTCGATCCAGGGTCCACAGGATCATGCTCTGGGCTGCAGGCAGCGCTAAACCGCTGAGCCACCCAGGCTGTCCTCCTTTTCTTTTATATCACTTTTATCATCATCATCATCATCATCATCATCATCATCATCTTTGGGTGTAATTTCTCTTAATGTTAAAAATAAGCAAATTAAAACAAAACTTGTTTTGAATCCACGTTGCCTTCCTGAAACATCTCTTTCTTCTGTTATCTTCAGAGCCAAAAATTGTGTGTGTGTGTGTGTGTGTGTGTATAGCATTTACATATATTCTATATTGTGTCTTATCTTGGACTAGGTATTACTTTGTCTTGTTAGTCTCTTATTAACTTCTGAATCACTAATAATTTTAATTACTAATAATTCTGAGTCACCAATAATCCCAGCTTGGTAGACATCTCTTCTCAATATCCTTCTGAAGTACCTCTTATTCTAATTGACCTGCATTTTTTTCAAAGTGCAACATGCATTTTGCTCTATTATTATACTCTCTCCCTAAATTAGGAAAGTTGAAATTTAATTTTCAAATATTTAGATTTTCTTTATCAACTCCTAAATATAAATCCTCATTTTCAAATTATATCTAAATTGACATATCCAAATAGGAACTCTGTTTCTTCCCTCAATTTGCATCCCCCAAGTTACTAACCAATCTCCATCACATTACATAGCCAGGTCACACACAGATTTTAAATTCTTTTTAATTCAGAAATATAAAAATCATTCTTGATTACTGATTTCATTCACTCTCCTCTTACATTCAATACAGCAGTATTACATATTGATTATTCATCGAAAAAATATTGATAATCCAACATCTTTTCATATGTTTATCTCCATCCCCTTAGGTCTGGTAATTATATATGTATTACTGGAATTTTAGGTTCATCTTCCCTGATATCTCTGCTTTTCTGTTGTCCTGTCTCCAAAAGCATTCTTCCTACAGCATCAAAAAATGCCCTTAAAATGGCATTGACTTCTGAAAATACTTATTAATTTTCTTGCACTTAGGAAAATAAATCTATATTCATTCTTAATTATCAATATATGCATCAGGTTTGGGGGGTAAGCAAAATAAGTGAAGATGGTCAAAAGGTACAAACTTCAGTTATATATGTCTGAGAATGTAATATACATACAGCATGGTCACTACAGTTAATAATACTGTATTGTATATTTGAAAGTTTCCAAAAGAATAGATCACTCCAGGAAAAAGAAATATAATTATGAATATTGGCTAGACATTACGGTGATCATTTCACCATGTGTATATATATATATATGAAATAATTATGTTCTACATCTGAAACTAGTATATTATATTTCAGTTATATCTCAGTAAAACCCCCAAAGCTACTGCTCTGCAATTTTTTTTTCACTGCTCTGCAATTTTATAAGACTACTGAGTTCATACTTAGAAAAATCTGTAATGATCAGGGCAGAAGTTCAAGGTGTACTTATCATACAGAATTTACTATAAAACTACATTTTCTATGATCCTAAATAGATAAAAATATGTATGTAAATATCAAGTGCTGGGGGATGATTGTGCTTTCTCTATGACTAAATGGACTAAGAATAATTTACATAGATGTCAGATTGTGTATTGACAAACCAAGAAAGCATAGGTTGGAGTGTCTGCTTAAATTGGAATTTCTAATACATTTTGAGGCTGTGCCAAAGAGTTCTTGGGAGCAGTTTTATAGCATTTGTAGAGTGCATTACACTGGTTTTTTGTTTCTGATGCTAGTGCAAAAACTACAGTAAGATGTATATACATATCAGACACTTGTACAGATGTTAATTTTAATAATCAAATAGATATGCTCCCTATCTCATGTAGTTTTTTTAAAATTTTTATTTAAGAGAGAGAGAGAGGCAGAGGGAGAAGCAGGCTCCATGCACCGGGAGCCTGACATGGGATTCGATCCCGGGTCTCCAGGATCGCACCCTGGGCCAAAGGCAGGCACCAAACCGCTGCGCCACCCAGGGATCCCTCTAATTTTCAATAAAGAATGCAATACATGTATCAAAAATACTGTTTTCTCTTATTTAGCAATATTTATTGTAAAATTCACAATTGATTTAATGACAGAGAAAATAAAATACTATCTTAATTACATTTCACTTATTTTGTTGTTTTTAATCAAAATTATCATATCCTCAAAATTGTCCTCAAAATTATGTATCATTCTTTTTTAAGTATCACAATTATATTTGATTTGAAGAGTTCTTAGCCTTCTTTATTACTTCATTTCCAAAGTCAAATAGGATCCATATGGAAATAATTTTATGCCTTTTATAATTCAATTCATAATTTTAATCACCTTAGAGTCTTTAGATTGACAATATTGAAGTCTGTCATTCTTCTTAAATTATTATGCATTTAAAATATTGTTATTGCTCTTCCCTAAATAATGAATTTATATTTAAACAAAGGCATTTAACAAACAGAATTTCTGACATATTGAAGATCCTTTTTTAAAAAAAGATTTTTTTAAAATTTATTTATGATAGTCACAGAGAGAGAAAGAGAGAGAGGCAGAAGCAGGCTCCATGCACCAGGAGCCCGATGTGGGATTCGATCCTGGGTCTGCAGGATCACGCCCTGGGCCAAAGGCAGGCGCCAAACCGCTGCGCCACCCAGGGATCCCTGAAGATCCCTTTTTACCCAAAATATATTATTTCCCAATGTGTAAAGGACGCACACACAATGTTGAAATATTTTTCACTTTATGCTATTCTCAATTAATTTTTCTTACATTGACAATCAGCCTCCTATTGTATGTGCCAATTATTCTAAGAGAACATTGAGAAGATAATTTTTTAAACTACTGAGCAGGGGCAGCCCTGGTGGTGCAGCGGTTTAGCGCCGCCTGCAGCCCGGGATGTGATCCTAGAGACCCGGGATCAAGTCCCATGTCAGGCTCCCTGCATGGAGCCTGCTTCTCCCTCTTCCTGTGTCTCTGCCTCTCTCTCTCTCTGAATAAACAAATCTTAAAAAAAACACACAAACACCACACACACAAAACAACAACAACAAAAAAAAAACCGCTGAGCAGAATTTAGGACCCAAAATTAAATTGAAATTCCATTTTATGCTATATCAGAAAACCAAAATATAAGAGGATGAGATTTCCATGTATCAGTGGACTGAGTGTTCTTTGTGTAGTCAACTCTGTCTTAACATACTCCTCCTCTGGGAAATAGTTGTTTTTCACATTTATCATTAAGTGCATTACATTTCAAAACTTTGAATTATGAGACAAGTCTAAATTATTATCAAGGACCTATTATAATTAAAATGTGACCAGTGTTGCTAAAGATGGATACAAGCAGCTATAGAAATGCATATTCAATACATTCAAATAAAATGATCTAAAGTCCATGTTGTCTACTCAATAGCATTAGCACTCAGAACCTTACAAAATTAAAGTTACAGTTAAATAGAATTTTACTCTAGTTCCTTAACATGAAGTGAAACAATTATAAAACTAGTTATAGGTTAGTATTATTTTTCTTAACAAGTGATACAAGTTAACACAAACAGCACATTCAAACATGTATACTCATGATGTACTCAAATAAATTATGTGTTGTAATTATGAGCCCACATCTAAACAAAAGTGTTTCTTATAAAAATAGAGATGTTTCTTTTGTTCTCTTTTGTTCTTTCTCACTATTATTATACTTGCTATGAATTATTTTGCATTTAGTAAGTTCCACGTTCTATATGCATGTTCTTCATTCTGAAAAGAAAGGGTTGGGCAGCCAAGGTGGCTCAGCGGCTCAGCGGTTCAGCTCCTGCCTCCGGCCCAGGGCGTTATCCTGGAGTCTCAGGATCTAGTACTCCTTCGGGCTCCCTGCATGGATCCTGCTTCTCCCTCTGCTTGTGTCTCTGCCCTCTCTCTGTCTCATGAATAAATAAATAAAATCTTTAAAAAAATAAAAATAAAGGGTGATCAAAGGCCCATTTTACAGAAGGTGAATTAAGGATTAAAGTGGTTAAGTTCCTTCCTCAAAAGCACACTGCTAGAAATTGATCTGCTTAAGTTCAAGCACATCTCTGTTATCTATTTTCCAGTCAGTATAGTTTTAATGATATGTCTGCAAGTTTGGCCCTGCACAACCCTTCTATGTGTATGATTAACATAGCAAAATATAAAAAATTTGGAATATTGATATATTTGTCAGTATTGTTAACTTATATAATATATTCCTGGACAATATTTTTTATAAAGATGAAACAAAATATTATTTACCAAATGTTTGAAATTTACCCCCCCCAAAATGTGAATGGATTTAATGTATCTTAATACATTAATATTATGTAGAAAGACGTGCTAAATTTATTTGGATCTCAACTCTACCACACAAAGCTAAAGGATAATTTTTTAACCTTATATTGAGCCATTATGAACTATCTAGCTACAAAAATGTAAATTGAATTATCATCTAAGATAATTTACATATTTAAGAAACATATTAAATGCGTGACTGTTATCGTTCCTTAGTCAGATCTGTATGATAAATCTAGTAGATACAGATTATCTAATTTAATTTCTGATACATCAAAACTTCTCAAAGCATGCACAGTAATATCCCCTTCCTCTGAAGCATTATATTTCATACCAAATACTTCTCACAAAACATAATAACCTATATGAAAATTATTTATCTTGTATCTTAACATCATTTACAAAAACTGTTACTATTGTTTTTATAAAGTGTTTATGAAGTGAGGTTCATACATAATACATGTAATTCCACTATAGATAGATAGATAATGAGAGATGAGAGATGATAGATAGATGATAGATATAGATATAGATATAGATATAGATATAGATATGATTGGATGGCATGGAAAGATTTTATCAATAATTTAACTTAAATTGTGTCAGTATAAATGCACAATAAAGTGTAGATATAGATTTAAATCACATGCATGGGCCATTCTGATTAATATGCTCATGGTAATTAATAAGACATTAATAGTTATTGAAAATCTCTTATGACAAATAGTTTCAATGTTTTTTCCAATATTTTAACATATATTATTATAAACATAATATCTTTCCATTTTATATATTGCATAGTTTACTTATTAAACAATTTTGAAATGTTCTTTAAAGAAAATAGAAAATGAATTAAGCCTTACATAAAATTAAACTGGACTACTTTCTTACACCATACACAAAAATAAATTCAAGTGGATTAAAGACCTAAATATGAGACCTGAAACCCTAAAAATTGTAGAGAAGAACACAGGCCATAATCTCTTTGACATGGGCCATAGCAACTTCTTTCTAGACATGTCTCCTGAGGCAAGAGAAACAAAAGCAAAAATAAATTATTGGGACTCCATCAAAATAAAAAGCTTCTGCACAACTATGGAGACAATCAACAAAACTAAACAGCAGCCTATAGAATGAGAGAAGACATTTGCAAATAAATATCTGATAACTGGTTAGTATTCAAAATCTATTAAGAATTTATCAAACTCAACACCCAAATTACAAATAATCCGGTTAAGAAATGGGCAGGAGAAATGAATAGACATTTTTCCAAAGAAAACATCCAGATGTCTAAAAGACACATGAAAGGAAGTTCATCATTCATCATAAGGGAAATACAAATCAAAACTACAGGGAAATATCACCTCACACCTGTCAGAATGGCTAAGATTAACAACACAGGAAACAACAACTGTTGGCAAGAATTCAGAGAAAGGGGAACCCTTTTGCACTCCTGGTGGGAATACAAACTGGTACAGCCACTTTGGAAAATGTATAGAGGTTCCTCAAAAAGTTAAAAGCAGGGGCACTTGGATGGCTCAATTGGTTAAGCATCTGCCTTCAGCTCAGGTCATGATCTCAAGACTCTGGGATCAAGCACTGCATTTGACTCCCTGCTCAGCAGAGAGCCTGCTTCTCCCTCTCCCTCTCCTGCTCCTCTGCTTGTGTTCCACCACCCCCCACCCCATCAAATAAATAAAATATTTTTAAAAAAGTTAAAAAAGAACTACTCTATGACCCAGCAATTGCATTACTAGGTATTTACCCAAAAATACACAAAAATGGTAATTCAAAGGCATACTCCAGTGTTTATGGTGGCATTATAAACAATAGCCAAATTATGGAAAGGGCCCAAATGTCCATAAATGATGAACAGATAAAGAAGAGGTGATATATACATACATACAATACACATACACCTACATGGACATGTACACATGCATACAATGGAATATAAGATTTAATAAGAAAAGAATGAAAACTTGCCATTTGCAATGATGTGGGTGTCGCTAGAGAGTATTATGCTATGTGAAATAAGTCAGAGAAAGAAAATACTATATTATTTCATTCATATGTGGAATTTAAGAAACATACTAACAAAGGGGGAAAAAGGAGAGAGAGGCAAGCAAAGGAATAGATTCTTAACTATAGAGAACAAACTGATGGATAACAGAGGGAAGGAAGGTGTGGGGATGGGTTAAATAGGTGATGGGGGTTAAGGAGTATGCTTTTCTTGATCAGCAGAGGGGGTTGATTCAATTCCACACCTGAAACCAATATTACAGTTTATATTAACTAACTGGAATTAAAATAATAACCAGAACCCCCCAAAACGCAAACATTTTTCAAGTAGTACTTGAAGATAATTAACTAGTCAAGCTAAATATGACTTTCAAAGTATATTATTTCTTTTCCTAACATCATTAGAAATATTTATTTTACTAAAATAATTATTTGTATACTTCCAAATATGTACAATCTGTAATCATAATTTTCATATTCATATACATATATTTCATGATGTAAAACTTCAGGATGGGAGTATATTTCTGTTTTAGTTTCTCAGGGACTGAATCATTTGTGTCCTTAAATGAATACAAGCTATTTTCTATTTTCTTCAATTATTGCTTGCTACTACTTAACCAATTAGAAAACAGTGAATCCAGGTGGTAATCAACCCAGTAGGAAATTACTTTCACAGTATAATTTCACTAGATGTTATGTGGTAATTACCACTGTAACATCAGCACTAATGGCAGGGATAATTTACTTTTACTATTGGCCCTAAGTCAGGATGACCCCTTATAATACTTTCTTGTGTATGGAGGAGGCTATTTTCATGATTTGACATTTATGCCAAATATAAGAAGTAAGCAGTTTAAAGTAGAAGGCAATTTAATTTCTACAAAATCACTGAGACTGGAATTACACTGACTTAGAGTCATTGATTGATAAACATAGCTTGGAAAGTACATTTTCTTTGAACAGGGATTTAACCTTCAATTTACAAAGCATGGAATTATAAATATACATTTTAATCTCAGATAGAAGGGACTAGAGTTACAGATAGACTATAGGTCTGCTATCATTTTAAATTCTAGCGACCATTTACAGCTTATAAGAAAGAAGCAATGTATCAACATTTCTTACTAAATCTGTTATATGACTCCAAGCCAATTTTTGAAGGAAATGTTTTTCAAAGATTTATTTATTTATTTATTTATTTATTTATTATTTATTTATTTATTTGAGAGAGAGAGAGAGAGCACTTAGAGGGGAGGGACAGAGTGAGAGAGAAACTCTTCTGATCCATCTGGATACTTTCCACCATTTGTGTTATATATCTATACCTTTGGAGCTGATTGGATGATTTACTCTATTTTTGCTATCTTTTTTAGCCTGTGTCTTAATGTCCTTCCTCAGAGTTGCTAAGATCACGTTTCCATGTTTCACTAGTTGTTTCACCCACCTTCATCTCCTCTTAGCTTATATTTGTTCCATGTTGTTTTAAGTCTTGTCTGATTATGTGTTCACTGTTTTTCCCAGTACTAATTAATATTGTCTGTACAATCATATATCTAAGCCAGGCTTTTCAAATGTTGACAATATTGACATTTTGGGTTTAATAATTCTTTTTGGGGTGCATGAAGGTGGGAACTACTGTCCCGTGCATTATAGTTAGCAGCATCCTCTGTCTCTACCCACTAGAAGACATTAGTATTTCCAAACCACTGTGGCAAACAAAAATGTCTCCAGATGTTACTAAACGTCACAGAGGTGGGAGGCATCACCTCTAGTTGAGAACTTTAATTTATATGGTGATGTTCCTATCTTTAAGCTCTTCTAGATTCTCAATATTCACTCTATAAAATATTTTTTAACTACTAGAATGCTTTAAAAAATAAGTCTGAAAATTCTGGTGTTACTTTATATAAGTTTAAATTGTAGTATCCACCTAAAATATCTTAGTTAAAAGTTAAGTTAAAATAAATAACTCTATTTATGTAATAGGCAGTAGTCATCTGCCAAATACTTGAGGCATTTGTGTAAGATTTACTATGTCTCATCCATCATACTAGTCCAGATGCCACAGAGAAAAATAACACATATTAAACTAGAAGCATCTAATGAAATAGAGCAACTGAGTGGTACTGATTACAATTTCATGCAAAAAAATAATAATAAAGGTGATTAAGGGTATTTCTGTGATTTAGAAGGTAAAAATGAGTTTCTTTTTTCCATTTTTGTCATTTCAGCAGATTAGGTTCACGAAATGACCACTCTGATCATCACAGATAAAATGTATGATATAGTATTTTAAAATATCCTTTAAAATTCAGTGGTGATTTTGCAGAAAAGTAAAGAAGTCACAGATATCAAAAGGAAATTGAAACCATGAGTCATCGGCAATAGGAGAGCACCAGCACCAGGTTCTGCCCTGAGGATTTTTGTTCAGTGTTTGAGAACTGGAGCTGCTTCTGACAATTGCACTAGCATCTAGTTTATGTGATAAATCTATGGCCTAATCATAGGGATGGGATAGGAGATTAACACATAAAGCTGTGAATCTAATGCCTACAAACAATCTAATGAGGATAAGAAATAAACTGATACATGCTGGTTTCAACTTTAGAACCCTTGTGAAAGGAAACAAGATATATTAATCACAGAAGTTAACAATCCACCACAACAAAATTCAGAAGACTAAAGTCTCCTCTCATTCCATTTATTGCCTGTTTCAGTTACTCAAGATCTAAACAAAAAGTTTTTGTATCAGGCCAGCAGTAACAGCAACCTTGCTAACACTTCTTGACACAGCAGAAAAGGCAATGCCTTGACACTTAGTAATGGGACCACAGTTGGATCTAATTTGGCTCCATGGTTAAAAGGACCCACCCTAAGATACCTTTAAGAATACAAACTCAAATTTAATGATATCAGTGTTTTATTTTCCTTTAGTATTAGTGAGTTAAAGTCTGTGCATAGGTCTATTGGCTTAGGAGGAAGTAAACCTTCATGGGAAAAATATGACCTGTTGAGTTGTGGACTTTTATATTTCCCAACCCTTAAATCCTTTAAAATCTTCCCAGTGACGCTCCTAGCTTACTTCCTTGTCACATGTATTGTGAAACCTGTGTTACTTAAATGACTCAGCTAAATCTTGAAGGTTGGTGGGTTGGCTATTTATTTATTTGTTTGTTTATTTATTTATTAACACTGTCTTTTTGGTACACTCACTGGGTCTTGTAGAACTGAGGAGATTCACATTTAATTCTGATTATGAAAATACTTTTGTCTTTTTTGCACTTGGCACTTTAGACAGGGTCTGAATATGAGCAGAGAATGTTTTCTTTTTTTTAAGCTGAAATTATAACTACTGGAAATGTATACCCATACTTTTTGAATATAAAGGGAGAACAATAACCAGACACCCAGGGGAGGAGACCACCTTAGATCTAGGGAAGTATGGGAGAGAGAGAGGTTTAACAATCCTTGTTGACCAGGGGTTACAAACCTCTAGCTATAAATGAGTACGTTTGGGGATCTAATGTATAGCTTGGAGACTATAATTAACAATACTATATAATATACCTGAAAGTTATTAAGAGAGTAGATCTTAAATGTTATCATTATATATGCAAAAAAATGAAATTTTAGGAGGAGGTGGAAGTGTTAACTTCATTGTAGTAATCAGTTTTCAAAATATACATGTGTGAAATCATCATGTTTGCATTTGTTATATCAATAACATTTTTATAAAGCTGAGAAAAACAAAACAAAAAAATTGCCTTTTAGAATTGACTTTGGAGTATTCCTCCAAAAGGGAAACAACCCAATGTGGCTATCCTAATCTTCCCTATATGTTGTTTGTAGATCACTACCAAGTCTGGCATTTTGATCATGAGACAGCAAGAAGTGACTGCACCTCCTTTCTCCTGATGCTGCTGTTCCCACCAGTATCAGACTTTATTCTTGAGAGCAAATAAATGCATCCAGGCTGGTAGTGTTGACAGGACAGATTGGACTGAGTGTCCTCCAATAGCCCTTCCCCAAACAAGAAAAGAATCAAATCCTTTGAATCACATCAAGAAATAATGAATTTAATGGTAACTACCATCACTTATAACAATATCTTTATGGGGATTAAAAGAATTTGTGAAATTTGTAAAAATGTTTCTTTATTGGAATTATTTCCTAAAATATGATTTTATACCATGTAATAAGTTTTAAAGCACCAAAAACTCTTAAGTTTTTTTTAATATTATTTTTCTGGTGTGAAGTGTAGAGAAAGCCACATTTAAACATAAGAGATGATATATTCTTGCATCTCCCTACCCCCTTTCCTTTTGAGCTATCTGTTGGTTATAAAATTATACAATATTGTCACAATATCAGTGTTTAAAAGTGTACAGTATCTTTATTCTCCTTGGTAGCCATTATTTTAACAGTTGATACATTATAATTATAAATTTTAAAAAAATATTTATTTATTTATTCCTGAGAGACACAGAGAGAGGGACAGAGACATA
Source organism: Nyctereutes procyonoides (assembly GCF_905146905.1). NCBI lineage: Eukaryota > Metazoa > Chordata > Mammalia > Carnivora > Canidae > Nyctereutes > Nyctereutes procyonoides. The sequence goes on from NW_026575121.1 coordinate 23,329,162, forward strand.
GGCAGAGGGAGAAGCAGGCTCCTCGCAGGGAGCCCGATGTGGGACTCGATCCTGGATTCCGGGATCATGTCCTGAGCCGAAGGCAGACACTCAATCACTGAGCCACCCAGGCATCCCTATAATTATAAATTTAAGTGGGTTAAGCATTTGCCACCTGTTTTCTATTTATTTTTTTATTGATTCACAAATTTGTTGATTATATTTTATCACCAAGTTATCTTTTTAAAGAATGTCTTAGAGTTTATATATTTCTAGGTATTATTGACCATAGGATTACTCTGTCATTAATCAGGAATTAATGGCTTTTCAAAAACATGTGAGGATGGTCTTATTTTGCTGGTGGGACTGCTCCTTAAAGCATGAACACATTTATGGATACAGCAAATGAGATGGAGATGCCAAAAAACCACTGGCAGGAAATTAAGAAGAAGATAGGAGGCTTAAGGTATAGGTAAGAATTTAGAGTGAATTGGTCCTGTAAGACCAGAAAACCAACCACCTGCCTATGTTCCCCAATAGAACCCTATGGACACTTCCTTAATTAATCAATAAAAAATGTCATGATAAAGAAAAATTAATATGCTTAAGAGGCTCAACAGTGATTGTTCTGTGTGCTATGCAAGCATTAATAACCTCAAAGAAATATACAAATATCTTTTCTATTTTTTCATTATCTAGTAAACATTTCATTAAACAAATTTTGTACTAAGCACAAAATTTTGTTGTAAGTGATGCAAAAAAAGTGTAAAACACCTTGTGTACTATAAAGAAATTCATTGTCTTTCTTAAAAGAGACATACCTGTCTATTTTCTCATAACAATGCTTCAATAAGTACAAATAGTGAACTCATAAATATATGAGTTATAGTCAAACTTTAATAAAATAATTATAACTATGTGCATAAAACCTGACGAACCTTCAAATAACCTATACTTTTATGGTTTTTTTTACTTTTTTTTTTACTTTTATGTTGTTATTCAAATTGTCATTATTATGAAGGCATCAGAGTGTAGGGGGAAAATATAGACTTTTTTAGCCCCTAATTAATTGATTATTGATTGAAAGCCTAAAGTTTTCTGATTTTAGAACCCACAATCTCAAGCTTTAATATTCCTTAACTTATTCTGTGGAAGTGATGCTACAAGTAAGTGAAGGGGCAGCAGATACACAACAACAGAGGATTATACCTGCTTTCCTGCATATATACATGGAATAAGAGTGGATGCTGTAAAAACTAATAGCTTAATACATAATTGTTTAGTTAGAAATCATGTTGACCTGTATTTCATAAAAAGGATTATAAATTTTTTCCCTTTTAGTCTGGGTAATTGAGTATATTTTGCTCTTATTGGTAACCTTAGCAATACTTCAATTTTCAGGATGCCATTCTTTTTTTTCCAACACCAAAAAGTGGTATTACACCTACTTACATGCTACTGTGATTCTTGGAAAGAATGCTTTTATTGGTGTTCTCTAAGTAAAGAAAAGTGGTGTGATTTTTCATACTATGCAAATCTTTTAGGATGTTGAAATTTAGCATTCTTATATATAATTAAATTTAACAGATTCATACAATGACTTCAGTATGTAATAGAAGGTGTGAATTCATAGTTTGACATTTATATGATCAGTTGTTTTCATTTTTTACTCAACATTTTTTTTTTATATTTCCACACTGGCTAAATGTATTCTTAAGCAGAGATAGAAGGGAAAAATGGAGTTTGAGTAAGAAAGAGTTTGAATCTTAACACTCATTTGTATACTAGTTACATAGCCCTGAATAGGTTGTAAACATTCTCTAACATTCAATTGTAATAGTTGAAATATGGAAATGATAATAGTACATAACTCAATAGTCATTGTGATAATTATATAAAATGTGTGTACAATGTTATAGCATTAATGGCAGAAATGGTTGCAATGTGTATGGCATTTGTCAAGAATATAAAAGAAAAACATATGTTCCATTTGGAGAAGGTGATAATACAGAATGCAGAGAAAATTTTTAAAAATATCCAAATGTGAGTGAAATTTTTGCAAAGTACTTTTATTAATAAACTTTTTTAAATGTTAGAAATAACTTTGTATTACATAAAAATCACACAATGTTTCCAAGCAACTTCACCTTGTGGAATACATATTATGTCAATAGTAATATGTATAATTGAACATGAAGTTGTGTTTTATTTTTATCAGCTTTACATCTGTTATCTTCTACTGCCTCCATTTCTTTTATATTTAGTATGTATCTTGTCCTTTTATTTATTTCTCCATTAGGTTCTATCTGTTTTGCCATCCTTCTTTCACATGGCATTATGATATCTTTTGCAAATGATTTTGAAACCACCTTTTACTTTCCAGAACCCATTTTATTCTGTGAACCTAACTTAAAAATATTTTCTGATGATGTAGTTGCTATGGAGAACATTGAGGCAGTTCTTAAAAAAATAAAAATAGAGTTAACATATGATTCAGCAATTCCACTTGTGGGTACTCCAAAAAGAACCAAAAGCTGAGGCTTAAACAGGGTTTTGCACATTCATATTCATAGCAGCGTTGTTCAAAACAGCTCAAAGCTGGAACCAATGAAATGTTCATTGATGGATAAATGGATAAACAAAATGTTATATACATACAATGGGATATTACTTTAAAAATATTAGTTTAAAAAAGAAAGGAAATTCTGACACATGCTACAGCATGGATGAACTATGAGAACATTAAGGTAAGGGACATAAGCTATTCACAAAAGGACAAATAGTATATGATTCCACTTATATGAGGTTCCTTGACTAGTTAAATTTAAGGAGACAGAGGGCAGATTGGTGGTTTCCCAGGACTGTGAGAGGAGGATAATGAATTATTGTTTAATGGGTACAGAGCTTCATTTGTGCAAGATGAAATAAATTCTGGAGATGGATAGTGGTGATGTTGGCACAACAATATGTATGCACTTTATGGCATTGAACTGTACACTTAAAATGGTTAAAATGACCTATTTTATTATGTATTTTGCCACAATTACAAAGAGAATAGTATTTTTTAAAATTTTTAAAAAGATTTTATTTATTTATTCATGAAAGACATAGGGGTGGGGAGGCAGAGACACAGGCAGAGGGAGAAGCAGGCTCCATGAAGGGAGCCCAATGTGAGACTCGATCCCAGGACTCTGGGATCATGCCCTGAGCCAAAGGCAGACCCTCAACCGCTGAGTGATCCAGGTGTTCCAATATTTTTTTAAATTAAATATATATATATATATATATATATATATATATATATAATTTGACCATTATTTTCATTGTTCCAGTTGCTACTTTACTGGTTAAGGAAACTGATAATGACATAGACTCTATTTTGCATACTAATTTATTATAAGGGTAGCAAAACCACAAAATAAAGCTAGACTTTTTATTTTTAACATTAAATTATACAGTGAGCATATAATTCCAAAATCTAAAATAAAATAGCATCGTCTTTCAAAAATAGTATTTTGTTTCAAGAATAGGGCAAGAAATATATAAATTGTAGATTTGAGATTCTATAAGGTGATGAAAAGTTTATAGAATTGTCTGGAAAATATATAAATACATTAGAGAATGTATACATGATTAGTGTCTAGGAATCAGGAAGCTCACTTTACTTCTTCATTGTGCAGTGCATGACAATGAAGTATGATTAGAATTAATCTTCCAAAACCATGGATGACTGCCAGTAATTTTCCATGTACATTGGGCATTTAGCTGTTTTGTATAAAGTTAATGAAAATAACATCAAAGAACAAATGATTTAACTAGAATGTCAACAACTGAGGGAGGCTTGAAGAGTATAAAGTGAATAAACTATGTAGATTATAATTCTGCCCAAGAGGGATAAAATAAATATTAAATTGCTATCTAGCTAGTTGCCAAATAGATTTCTTCCCTGCTATGATTTTATGAGTTGTATATTTTGTAAAGGAAATATTTACTTTTATTTATAGATTTTTATTAAAAACATATTTAGACATTGAATTGTCTTATTTACTTTTATTTATAGATTTTTATTAGAAACATATTTAGACATTGAATTGTCTTATTTTAAAATACAATAAAAGAGAAAATTTCTTACTATTTTGGGTTCCAGGACCCAATTCCAATTGTATGTGTGTAAGGTGGAATTTACCTACACCAACAAGCAATGCTGGCACACCAGCTGGGTGGTCTACAATTCAGATCAATTCTGATACTATCCACTCAGAGTATTAATCAGATTTCACAAGTTAAAGTCTCAGTCTCATAAGGTTCCCCACTATCCCACTTTAAAGCTAGTCACGAGCCCAAGATATTATCTATGCTTCTGACCAACTGGCTACAAATTGTAAGTTAGGACAATCCACTCTAATTCAGGATGTCAATTGAAAGTCCAGGCTATCACTTGCACTTTTAACCTACTGCCTATAAATTTAAGGTTCCCACTATTCTCCTATACTGGCTCACATAACTCAGAGAAACATTTTACTTTTTAGATTATTGATTTATCATAAAATGATAAATGGAATAGCCACATGGAAGACATGCAAGGTACATGGGAATGGGCACAGAGCTTCCACACTTTCTCCAGGCATGCCACTTTCCCCAAATCTCCATGTGCTCACCAAATAGAAGTCTCTTTGAACCTTTTCTTTCTGGGGTTTTATGGAGGCTTTATTACAAAGGAATTATTGATTAAGTCATTGGCTATTGATGATTGAACTCAATCTCAAGCCCTTATCCCCTCTCTGGAGGCTGAGAAAAAGAACTGCATATTCTAACCCATAATCATATGATTGGCTCCACTGGCAACCAGCTAGTCACCATCCTTAGACTTCTCTAGAGTTACCTCATTAGAATAATAAAAGAAGGGCACGTGGGGGGCTCAATCAGTTAAGCTCCAACTCTTGGAGGTCATAATAAAAATAAAAATAAAAAGTAGCCTTTCTTTTATACTTTTATATTTTAAAACTGTATTGTATTATGGCTCAATACTCCCACAATAAGAAGGAATGTCACAATTCTTCAGCAACCAGTAAAGTCCAGTAACCTATTTTAGAGCTTAGAGTGAGATTTTAGGTTCACTTTGGACTCAGAAGGTAAGTTCAGGTCATAATTTCAAGGTTGTGAGATCAATCCCCACATCAGGCTCCATGCTCAGTGCAGATTCTGCTTGAGATCCTCTCTCTCCCTCTCTCTCTGCCCCTCCTAAACCACCTAAAATAAATAAATAAATATGTTTAAAAAAGAATATTAAAAGATACTTTTATAACTCTCCACACTTAGGAAATTCCAAGGGTTTTTAGAGCTGTGAGCCAGGAATTACATAGGAAGACCAAATAGATATTATCTGAATGACCAAATATGTTTTTCTTATCAGTCATGGTGTCAAACTTACAATATTGTTGTTTTACAGTATGCAAAACTATAATTAATTGAGGACTACTCATCTAAGATTGATTTTCTTTGGGTGAAAATATAGTATCAGTGAACGTTTATTTTTTCATTTATTCTAAAAATCTTATTTCAGAGAACTGAGGATTAAAATGGAGCGTATAAATTGTCCCATTCCTTTTACTTGTAATTTGATTTTAAATAAATATAATACTTTGAAATGAGAACTTCATTAAACAAATGTTTACCTTATCTTAATGAAGTGACAGTTTTGTATAAATTTAATATTTCTGAAAGGTTTCAGCTAAAAGACACTAGGTATAGAAGTCTTCTATTTTTCTAAAGAGTAGTCACTCTACAGTAATAAACTTTACCACATTTCCCACCAATGCCCTTTGTGTGAACTCATTTTTAGAAGAGGATAGACCTTCACCTTTCCTGTGGGATTGCTAATGCTATCAAGAAGAACAAAGAATTTTTACCCTCTAGATCTCCTGGGGCTACTGCTCTCTCCTTGTTTCATCAGAGGTGAGGACTTGTCAGTAGGCACATTTAATCATAGGCCATATCAGAATATCTTCTGAGTCCAAAGTGAACCTAAAATCTCACTCTAAGCTCTAAAATAGGTTACTGGACTTTACTGGTTGCTGAAGAATTGTGACATTCCTTCTTATTGTGGGAGTATTGAGCCATAATACGATACAGTTTTAAAATATAAGAGTATAAAAGAAAGGCTACTTTTTAAAAACTGAATATAAAAATAAATCAATTACCTCACAGTTAAGGCCATCTTATATTAATCATATAATATTTACATGCACTGTGTCATTTAATTATCATAATAGCCAATGAGGAAGATAAAAAAAAATTGAGACTTCATCAAGCTTAAAAGTTGTTTCCAACTTTTCAAAGAGAGTGAATAATCCAGAATTTAAGGCCAAGTCAGTTAAACTGGTCAATCATTAACTTTCTACTCTGCAGCATTGCCTTCTAATTCATAGATTTGGTAATAAATTTGAAAGTAATTCAGAAAGAAAATTAAATACAATTAATTAAACACATCACTTTAAAATTTTAATTTTGATATGTTCAAAAATAGTCATAAATAAGAAGTCTAATTGTTTCACCATGATTTTTTGTTGCCTTGGATTTACCTTAATAAAAAGAGTGTGCCCTGAGGTTAATTTTGGTCCAAAATACTCTCAGATTATACCTAGTCGTACAATTTTTAAAGTCATTTAAAACGATTCAAAGAAAGAAACTAGAATAGAATTCCACACATACACACAAGAAATCAAGAATGGTCGTGATGCCTGGGTGGCTCAATGGTTGAGCATCTGCCTTAGGCTCAAGGCATGATCCCGGGTCCTGGGATCAAGTCCCACATTTGGCTCCCACGGGGAGCCTACTTCTCCCTCTGCCTCTCTCTCTGTGTCTCTCATGAATGAATAAATAAAAATCTTTTAAAAAATCAGGACTGGCTAATAATAAAACAAAAATTTTAAGACAAAAAATATAAGAAACAAAAAATGAGATTTTATACTAAGAAAATAATAAATTGATTTGAAATAAATTAGCTAAGCATGGATAAATATTTCTCTCCTTTGTGCCTAGCATTTTGTATAGAGGAATTATGTGTTCATTGTGAAATTCATGCCCTTATTTTTCCCTCTTGTTATAAATATTTTAAATAAAAACTGAACAAAATCTTTGTAAGTTCTGCACATCTTGATATTAACACATTTTGATCTCTTGATTTATTTTTATTTCTTCTAGCCTGATTATGTGACAAATTGTTTATCTAGTTGTTGTTGCTTATAAATTATTATTCAAATATTCTATAAGATTGTTTATAAACTCTGTAGATTTTCTTTTCCCCCAGTTCATTGTGCGTATGTATGTGTTTGTGTAATTTTTACAAACATCTTCCTCCTGGTTTGTTTAATTTTATTTTTTCATTTTCTATTCTATTTAAATCCCTAATTTGTTATAATGGTTTAAATGCTTAACTAATTTAAGTCCTAATTCAAGACTATCCAGAGCTAAGTAAAAGCCAGTCCATGATGATATGTGGTCTTATAATCTTTTCCCATTTACTTTTGCCCACATTCTTCAAGATTCCTTTGCATGTCTACATAATTTTGACTGTATTCTTTGATTTTCTCATCTTCCCTTTTTGTTGTTATCTTCAGTATTCCCTTACTTTTCCTATACATTTCTTTCCTTTACGGTACTTTGCAACTTATGCTTGATTTTTTTTTCTTATACTATATATTGTGAGTAACATCTAAATTCAAAAAGTGCAATAGCCATTTATTAGGTCCTTTCATTTCACAGGAAACTTTGGCCACATTTTTACCAAACATATGGCCATTTTTTAAAATGGTAGTAGTTATTTAAGTCAATTTGCTTCCAGTTAATTTTCTTCTTTATTTACATTTTTTAGCTCTCATACCTTTTTAGTGCCAATAATTATTTATATTCCAAAGAGAAGACAAGTGAATGCATTAAAATATGCAGATGACTTCCAGGAATGAAAGTATGTTTGTGAGTCTCTCTTTTTGTCTCCATCTCTCTCTCTTTCTTTCTTTCTTTCTTTCTTTCTTTCTTTCTTTCTTTCTTTCTTTCTTTCTCTCTATGTATCTATATCCATATCTATATCTAACCTACATCTGTATCTAACTATATGCAGGTTTGTGTGTGTGTGTGTATGCGTGTGTGTGTTTGTGTGTGTGTATTTAGCCTTTAGTTTCCGGTAATAACAAATGTCAGCAGGAGTTTACAACTCACAGTTAACCCTGTCAAATGGAAAATCCTCCAGTTTTCTCTTCTATCAGCTGCTCCTTGGTATTCCATGGGTCAAATTCATTCATTATGATCTGTTTCTGTTGAAGTAATAGATATTTCATTTTTGTAAAGATGTCTACCTATTTTGGAAAATTCCCTACTCACTCAACATCATCTCATATTCTGTAATACATTTTTATTTCATTGAACTTGTCATATCTCTTCTTACTCTTATATTCAGCACAAGAGCCCACCCTACTTTCCATTAAGATGGAATTGTGGTTTCATGTTCACCGCAGTTTCTCTAGATTCAAAAAAGAAGAGATAATAGAGTCTTAATGCCATTATTTTAAACAGAATTTTTTGGGGTGCTGTACACAACAGAACAGCTCTCTCAGTGTGATCTATTGAAAATCCTCAGTGCAAGGGTTTTTTGAAATAAAAAAAAAGAAAAAGAAAGGAAGAAAAGAAAAATAAGAAGACTTTTTAATAGAACTTAATTATACCTTGGAATCTCAATTCGACAGTTTCTTTCCATATTTATTTATTTTTTAAAGATTTATTTATTTATTTATTCATGATAGAAAGAGAGAGAGAGAGAGAGAGAGAGAGAGAGAGAGAGAGAGAGAGGCAGAGACACAGGAGGAGGGAGGAGCAGGCTCCATGCAGGGAGCCCGATGTGGGACTCGATCCCAGGTCTCCAGAATCGCGCCCTGGGGCCAAAGGCAGGTGCTAAACCGCTGAGCCACCCAGGGAACCCCTTTTTCCATATTTAAATATTCAAAATATATTGAACACCTTCATATAAGAAGTACTCTGCGATATTACTACTATTAACTGTAGTGAGATACAGTTCAATTTCTTAAGTTGCTCACAATTTACTTAGATCATATATACATCTAATCACAATACATGTCAGAACATGATAAGGTCTAAAATCATAACTGATTAAAATATAATGTGATTTGATAAAATAAAAAGATGACCATTGAAAAGATCATATTTCTTTTCTGAGTTATGGAATTATGACAACATACCATAAATATTATTTTCAAGTTATCCTCATTAGGTCTTAAAATCTTTCACTTTGGATTTACAATGGTCTGGAAAAACTGCTGTTGTATCACTCTAAATACTGTAAGTTATTCATGAATCAGCATTTTTTATGTTAAACGGAAGTGATGTTGTCTGCAATATGGCAATAATTAATCCCTTACAAGTCACAGGTCTTTCCCTCTAACCCTTTCAGTGTCATTTTGTTTGTGTCTCAGTCCCTTATTAATAAACCAGTATGTCATATCTATGCTTTATGCAGGTAAAGGACCATGATCAATATTTGTTGACATTTTTGGCTTGTCATATAATCACTAAGTTATATTAATTTTAATGACTGAAAATTTAACACTCCATTTGTGTTAATTATTTTTAAAGTATCTCTCAATCTGCTCTTCTTTACGATCTTCATGAGCAAATGTCTAGATGTGACTTTTGTTCATAGACTTACTCTTTCATATATTACTTCCAAAATATATTAAACAGTTTTCCCTGAGGACATATTATATTATATACAAAAATGTTGATGTTTTCTCTATTCAGCTAGTAAACATTTCTTTTTCTCACATAGCTTCATATTTCTAGTTAAAGTTCCATTTTTTCCCCAGGCAGCATAGAAGATATAGTTTATGCTTTCTCAATTGCCCATCACCCACATCTAGAAATCACATACTTAATTTCCAAGATATTTTATACCACATATTTTATGTTAAGTAATACAAATGTGTTGTAAGTACATTATTCTAGAAAACAAAGATGATAAATTTGAGAAATTGTAATGCCAAAATTGAGGTAACTATATAGAAAATAAATTTTATTTTAATAAATGTGGTTGCTGAAACCAGAAAGATAATTGAGATTAAATGAGTAAAGATGTGTAGATAGAAGGAAGCATTCTAGGCATATAACACATGGGGAGGTTGAGAACTGAATGAGAACATTAATTCAAAGATCAAAAAGAAACTTAAAGAGTGAAACATAAGTCAAAGAAGATGATTCTCACAAAATGAGCTTAGATAAGATAACCATGGCTATATCATGTGACACATATTTTCATGATTTTGGACTCTACCTGAAGGATTTCAAGTTGGGGAGGGTAGCATCTCAATATTGCTTTTAGTTACTGTGTAGATTATAAATTAATAATTTGCTTGGCCATAGTGTGGGCAAACAGAAGGATACTAGGAAATAAAAATTGTTTTTTCTTTTCTTTCTTTTTTTTAGAAAGAATATTTCTAAAAGCTGATAGATGAGTATAAATTTAGAACATTGGAAATTTTGAGATAAATTCCCTAGTTTCTGGCATTGTCAACTTGAAGGAATTGCTACTTTTTGCTCCACTGAGGAAAACCAGAAAAAAATTTTTCATTTTACAAAAAAGGTCTTGGATTTTTTTTAGAACATTGGTATTTTGAGGAACAAATAAAATGCTCAAGCAGAGATTTACTAAATAAAAATATTTATTGATTAGTCATTGAAGGTTGGAGTTGGAGATACATAAAATATACAAAATAGTTCTCATGGAGGTTATATTAAAGTGAAGGGAACAAACAATAAAAGATGAAGATTAGTAGGATATAAGTACTATAAAGAAAAATTAGATAAGAGACTCAAAGGAATAAAGGCTGAAGTAATAGCTGTTTTGGAAAAGGCATGCCAGGAAGGCCTCTGAGCAGACAGCTCAGTGACAAGCTGTGAGTGAGTGTAGGGGAGATGAGCATTCCAGGGATCAAAGCAAATGCCTTGACATGATGAGTTTGTGGATGGAAATAGCTGACTTCAGAATAAAGTTGATTTGAGAATTATTGGTTTATCTCTGACAAGCTGAGTCTTGGAATTAAATGATATGTTTCAAGTATTAAGCCTGGAAACTGAATTCTGACACATTTTTCTATTTAATATCATAATTAGTCTCAAAAAATGTTAAAGTTCTTCAAGATAAATATTATAGTCACTGCTTTATTTAAGGTCCTGCAAAAAGGCAACTATGAGATACTCTGGAAAAAAAGAACAGCTTTTTAAAAAATTACGGACTAGGTTATTAAAGCATACTCTTTATAAGCTGTGCCATGTAAGTTTGGTGTTAATTGATTTTTTTTTTTTTGCCATGATCGGACATGGTGCCCTGAGATAATCATGTGTTGGTTTAAGACATAGGTTCAGTCGAGATTCTAAACAGTTTTCAGGCATTAAGGTGGTGCTCCTATCCTCTGGCAAGGTGGTGGAGGCCATGTCTACATGTCCAAACGGTTCAGTTAATTTTAGATTTAAATTTCCTGAGCACATTCACTAGATACTGTCATTAAAAGTCTTATAGCCTCTATCTAGACATTAACTATTGAGGAAGAGGCTCCCTATACTGTCAGTTCAACATTTTCTGAAGCCTGGTTTTCATATGGTTAGATTCTATTCCTGATCTTCATCACAGTGTGGATGTTTTATTGGTGCTCTAATTACTGTGTCCTTTATAATCAGTGCTTGTGTTTACTTTCTAGCAATATCTGCCTCTGAAACCCTAAGAAATCTAGGTCTCTTTCAAAACTGCCATAAAACAGATTTCTTTGATTTTCTAGTTCTCTTATTAAAGAACCTGTAAAAGTGGTTCATGATTCTACTACCATGTCAAAATCCAGGTGCAGGATTCAACTGTAGGGGCATGATAGAGACAGAATAACTGACCCCTACGCTCATGCTCACTTCCCTTTCAAAGTCTTTATCTCATCCTAAACAATTTGGGAGGGTGTGCTTTCATTTTGATCCTGGTAGATTTTCTCAGGAAAAATTCTGGATATAACATCTATTTCTACTGTTTATTTTTTTTTGAGAGGAAGGACAGAGGGACAAGGAGAGAGAGAAAATCTTAAGCAGACTCCATGCCTACTACGGAGCCTAAAGTGGGGCTTGATCTCACAACCCTGAGAATATGACCTGATCAAAATCAAAAGTCAGACACTTAACCAACTGAGCCATTCAGGCACCCCTATCCCCTACATTTAAAACATTTCTCCTTAAACATTGGTCCTTGAAATTTAATTTTATATTAACACAAAGAAGAATATTGTGAAATAATTAAATGATATTTTCTTTATCTCTTTTTTATCTTATTTCTCCCACTCTTTCTTCTGAACAAAATTATTATAGATGTGAGACATGAGATTGCAGTTTTTCCTGGGGTAATGTTGTCAGAAAAGGCCAGCAAACAAATATAGGGCATATTTTAGCTTCAAAAGTCACCATACAAAACAGAAATGGCTAAATATGCTTACAAAAAAGACATAATACAGTATTGTGTTTAGCATGGTTACAAAATAATATTCTAAAATTTTGGAGAACTAAATTAGTTTTCAGAGAAAATAACAGTAAGATATGAACTTGTAGGCATTAGTTCCTATTAATATTTAGCCTGAGTATGAGAGTCAGAGGCCCCTAAGGGGCCCTCCTACAGCCTATTACCTTAAGGGAAACAAAATATGCACCCTGATTCTAGGTAAGTCCCAAGTAATCAGCAGAAATTTAGCAAATTCTCCCTGGTTATCATGGTATTGCAACCTAGACCAATTGAGTTAAGTGTATTTTGAGGTGAGTTGTGAGGAAATTCTTATTCTCAAATTATACTTAAGTTCTGCCAAGCTCCAGGGTGGTATAGTAGTACATCCAGAAGTTTCTGTGGCCCCAACTGTAGTTAAAAATAATATAAAAGAAAATTAGAGAAGATGTGTTATTAAGCATGCTGGAGTTCCTAAAGATGGCAGTAGAGTGTGAGCCAAGGATAAAGAAAAGACTTGTTTTCCGAGGATCCACAACACTACAAAGCTAGGGGAGTGCTGAGTACCTTCCTATGGATAGTCCAATTGCCATTTTATTTAGAATCATACTTACCTATGCTGAAGTGCAGACAGGATGGATTCCATCTGAAGTTAGGGCATAGAATAGCACTGGGACGAAATAGGACTGAAACAGAATGTTCCCACTTCAGTCACTATTACAATGGAATCTACGTAATACATCATTGTCTTTGGATACAGAAATGCACCCTTTATCTCAATCACTTCTGAGACATTCCTAACATAGACTGTATGTTGCATTCGGTCACAAAATCTAGAATAATTTTTAAAAATTAGAAATTAATGAGACCTAATAAATTTGTAAAATATTAAACAGTTAAGGAACACTTACAGCAAGACACAAAAATGCAATACCTAAGAAGCTATAAAAACAATTTTAGGGATCCCTGGGTGGCGCAGCGGTTTGGCGCCTGCCTTTGGCCCAGGGCACGATCCTGGAGACCCAGGATCGAATCCCACATCCGGCTCCCGGTGCATGGAGCCTGCTTCTCCCTCTGCCTATGTCTCTGCGCCTCTCTCGCTCTCTCCCTCTGTGACTATCATAAATAAATAAAAATTAAAAAAAAACAATTTTATAGGTAGAGATATATACACATATAGCTTATCATGTATATGTATATATACTTTCATATATGTATATCTATCTAGTCACAATATCCAAAATGAATCATCACATAATATGTAGTCATAATTTTTATTAAAGATTATTTGGAAATAATTTTAACATTATGTATTGAAATCCATACTTTAGATAATTTACTAGGAAATGACAAGAATTTTCTTTAATAATAAACATCAATAATGTTGATGGTACTGATGATGCTTATCAATTAATCAACAGAAAAGACTGAGAAACATACTAGCAAAATTATTCTTTAGGAAAAGAAAATACCTTGGATATTATTGATTACCTATAAAACATCCAGTCTTTACGAAAATAGCAGATGCTTCAGCTATCTTTCTCTTCTTTAAGGAGCTCTGTACTTCAAAAAAATTGACTTCACAACCAATTTTGGGAGTTAACAGGAAGTATTTCTAATTCTTTTGTCACTTATTTGCTACAGAATGGATATGTACCAATTTTGGCCAACAAAATGCTAAGAAAAGCCATAGGAAAGCATGCAATTTTTTTTCCAGAATGCCACTGATTCTGTCATTGTCTGCTTACAATGACAATTGTCCTTGTCATTTTTCAGTTATGTAGGCAATAAAGGGACTACTAATAATGGGAGGATGGAAAGAACTTGATTTCTTGATGGACTCTTTGAGCGAGTGAATCAATCAGCTTGAACGTCACTAATTATCTAAAATTCTTAAGGGATACAGTACATTTTTCTTAGAATCTAAAAAATTTTGAATCATATATTTTCAGCCAAAAATATGCTATTTATCATTAAAGAAAAGTTAATAAAACGAAGGTAAAATTAGAGAACAGAAAAGTGATGAATGTGCACAACAGCCAGAGATGTGTAATAAACAATACAAATAAACAACTGATTAAAATAACATGAAAAGGAGAAAGATATTATTTAAATGCCTAAAATTGAGATGAAGGGAAGAAACAAAATTAGATACACTAAGAATAAAATAAAGTTAATCTTGAGTGGATAAATAGGATAAATAATTAAACCCATAAAAGATGTCATGCCTTATGTTAAAGAACTACCCATCACAAAAGAACATGGTACATATTTTTTCAGCATAGTTGCCTTGAAAGTATCAAGTAATACAAAATGATGTTGTTTTGAATTGTAGCAAGACATAAAATATAAGTATTGTTTTCTGACCTTTTATTCAGAATACCATAGTGAACTTACTATTGTTTGAATCTTAAAAAAATAATATCTGACTTCATAAGAAAAAGTACCTTACAAAAGTGGCAAAGAGAGCAAGAAGAAATAAATTCACTATTTTCCAAGATTGGTATGATATGAAAGAATCAGCTATGTTCAATATAAGAAATATTGGAAAAACACTAGTTACAAGTACTCAAGTAAACAAAATTGCATCTTGATTGACACAAGGATTGTTATGTCTTGGTTTTATTTTGATATTTTGAAATAAGATACACTGATCTGCAGAATGATGAGATTTAATTTAGAAAATTAAAAGCCAATTATTGGATTTTTTAGGCAAAAAAAAAATGTCTAACATCCATGACATGGGTCTTACCTATGACAAAATGAGCTCCACAATCGAAAAAAGGCAGACAATGACTGAAGGTCATGTTGATCTCTATCTGTGACATTTGCTTTATCTGCTCTATGTTCGTTTTTACTTTAAAAAAAAAAAAACTTTTAACTTACTAAAAGAGGACTTCTCATACTTAGAACCACAATTCCACCAAATCCGAGGATGATGCAAATTGTGCCCTGAATGGTGCAGGCAGCTTGACAATTATGAATTAAGCTGCCATACACATCCATGTGCAGGTTTTTGTGTGGAAGAAGATTTCAACTCCTTGGGTAATACCAAAGAGTGTGGTTGCTGGCTCAAATTGAAAGAGTATGTTTAGTTCTATAAGAAAATGTTAAACTCTCTTGCAAAGTGACTGGAACATTCTATATTCTCACCAGCAATGAATGAGAGTTCTTGTGCTCTACATTCTCACCAGCATTTGGTGTTGTCAGTGTTCTGAATTTTGGCTATTCTAATAGGTGCATAGTATATGTCATTACTTTAATTTACACTTCCCTAATGATGTATGATCTTCATGTGCTTATTTACCATCTGTTTATGTTGTTGTTGTTGTTGTTTTTTGAGATGTCTGTTAAGGTCTTTGTTCCATTTTTTAAATGGGTTGTTTATTTTCTTCTTGGTGAGTTTTAAGAGTTCTTTGTACATTTTGGATAACGGTCCTTTATCAGATGTGTCTTTTGCAAACATTTTCCTCCCATTTTTGTAGTGTGACTTTTCATTCTGTTAATGGTGTGTTTTACAAAGCAGAAGGGTTTTTGTTTTGTTTTAATCAAATCCAGCTTTTCATTTCTTTCTTTCATGGATCATTTCGTTGGTGTTGTATCACCATACCCAGAATCATCTAAGTTTTCTTCTATGTTATCTTCTAGGATTTTTGTAGATTTACATTTTATACTTAGGTCTATTTTCCATTTTGACTTAAATTTTACATGTAAATATCTACTTTGTCCAGCATCATTTGTTGAAATATCTGCCTTTTCTGCATTGTATAGCCTTGATCCTTTATCAAACATCAGTTGACTATGTGGGTCTTTTTCCATATTTCTTATTCTGGCCCATTGTGTATACTTTCACAACTATTTCTGCACACATGCCATGCTATCTCTGCAGCTTTATTCTTAGTCTTGAAGTTGGGTAATATCAGTCCCCCAACTTTGTTCTTTAATTGATTTTGCCTTTGCCTTTAATTGATTTTGGAGTCTTTTGCCCCTTCACAAAAATGTTATAATTAGTTTGCTCATATCCACAAAATAACTTGCTGGAATTTTGTTGAGATGAATCTATGTAATAATTTGGAAGGAAATGGCATCTTGACAGTAGGGAGCCTTGTTATCTATTTATTTATTTTTTTAAGATTTTATTTATTTGAGAGAGCACTAGAGAGAGAGAGAGAGAGCATGAGTAGGGGGAGGGGCAGAAAGAGAGGGAGAAGCGGAGTCCCCACTGAGCAGGAAGCCCAATGCAGGACTTCATTCTAGGACCCAGGGATCATGACCTGAACCCAAGGGAGATGCTTAACCTACTGAGATACCCAGGTGCCCAAGTCTTGTTATCCATGAACATAGACTATATCTCCATCTATTTTCCTCTTTGATTTCATTCATCAGTTTTGTAGTCTTTTTATAATATATCTTTTACATATTTTGTTAGATTTATACCTAATTATTTTAATTGTTGAGTGCTAATGTTAATGGTATTTTTAAAAAATTCAAATTCTATTTGTTTATTCTAGTATATAGGAAGGGTGACTTCTGCTTATTTTGTGTATTAACCTTGTATCTTTGTATCCTTCAATTTTGTAATAATTGCTTATTAGTTACAAGAATTATTTTTTTAATTTAAATTCAATTTGCCAACATATAGTATAACACCCAGTGCTCATCCCATCAAATGCCCTCCTCAGTGCCTGTCACCCAGCTACCCCATCCCCCCACCCATCTCCCCTTCCATAACCCTTTGTTTGTTTCTCCAAGTTAGGAGTCTCTCATGGTTTGTCTACCTCTCTAATTTTTCTCACTCAATTCCCCTCCTTTCCCTTATAATCCCATTCATTATTTCTTATATTTCACATATGAGTGAAACCATATGATAATTGTCCTTCTCTGACTGACTTATTTCATTCAGCATAATATTCTCCAGTTCCATCCATGTCAAAGCAAATGTGGGTATTCATCCTTTCTGATGGCTGAGTAATATCCCACCATATCTTTTTTATCCATTCATCTGTTGAAGGACATCGTGACTCCTTCCACAGTTTGGCTATCGTGGACATTGCTTCTATGAACATTGGGGTACAGGTGTAGGAATTGTTGATTCTTTTGGCTATTCTACAGAGAAAATCATTTCATCCATAAACAAAGACAATTTTGTTTCTTGCATCACTATTATCATATTTTTAAATTTTATTTTCTTGTCCCATTGCATTAGCCAGTACTTCTAGTATAATGTTGAAAAGGAGTGGTGA
Organism: Nyctereutes procyonoides; assembly: GCF_905146905.1. Classification (NCBI taxonomy): domain Eukaryota; kingdom Metazoa; phylum Chordata; class Mammalia; order Carnivora; family Canidae; genus Nyctereutes; species Nyctereutes procyonoides. Next base: position 23,346,916 of record NW_026575121.1, read on the forward strand.
GAGGCAACAATCTAAAAATCTATAATCGCTCTTCAAAAAGTAAAATAATCCACATTTCATGTTTTTGTCTGTATTGACTATTTAAATCAGATTATCATTAAAACTTTATTAATTTTTAGATGTGCACTAATATTAAGACAGTTGAAGTAAACTAAGACAATTTCATCTATATAGTAATTACTTAATAAATGTGTACAGGCCTTATGAGGAAATCAAACTAAAAGATATATAGATATTCAGAAATTAGTATATTTACTACTTAATGATCTCTTTCTATTAAAAAATATTGTCTGTGAACTAGCATCTCAAATGTGACTTTTACTTGTCATTCTTTTGCTATTTGAAAGAATGCTTTGGTATTTCAATATACTTTTATGTTTTCTTATTTATTTAGCATAAGTTTGGTATTATAAAGGCTTAAAACGTGGATATTAATTAATTGTCTCCATGACAATTAATTGTCTCCAAACAAAGGAGAATTAAGAGATTTAAAAATTCTTTAACATACATACATTTGGGTACATACAAAATCGTTGCCCTTTATTTTAGAAAGTGAGAAGACTTTTATAAATTGACATTTTAACTAAAAAAGGAAAAATATTGTTAAAGACCATAGAACCTGAGGCTCTTACTCTGTACCTCAGGACATATATTATTTTTAAAGAATGAATCAATAATATCCACTAACAAATAAGAAATGAGTTTCAGTTGAATGTATCCTAGAAAGAAAAATAAAACTATATATCTAGCTGATTATAATGGTTGCAGTGGCATAATTTCAAGTGTTAAGAAATCAAGTTCTATAAAATTAAGTAAATAAAAGTTCAAAGAGTTACCTTCAAATCCCTATATTTGAAGCTATGGAAACCAGGTAAAATTTCACAAGAGCAGATTGTGTAAAAATATTTATTTATTTATTTATTTATTTATTTATTTATTTATTTATTAGAGTTGTTTTCAGAATTTCAATCTTTTATTAGGGAGGTTCAACACTTTTTGCTAGTTTACATCAGTGTAGGTACCCTGCTATATAAATCAATAATCACTAAAACTGAAAGAAAGCAGCATTCCATTTAGGTTTTTAAAAGATTTTAAAAAGTCAATGTATGAATCTGAGAACATCATTCTTTAAAAGTAACAACAGGGATCCCTGGGTGGCGCAGCAGTTTGGTGCCTGCCTTTGGCCCAGGGCGCGATCCAGGAGACCCGGGATCGAATCCCACGTCGGGCTCCCGGTGCATGGAGCCTGCTTCTCCCTCTGCCTGTGTCTCTGCCTTTTTCTGTGTGTCTCTCATGAATCAATAAATAAAATCTCAAAAAAAATTAAAATAAATAAATAAATAAATAAATAAATAAATAAATAAATAAAAGTAACAACAAAGTTATTAATACGGATTCCAAATATACTATTAATAAATTGTAGCTTGTCAATGTGATATTTAATGTCTGCAATTATGTATTTCATAATAAAGGAATGAACAGTTTCCTAGAAAGTAATTAATATAAGGACTAATGTGAGTTCTTAATATAGATTTGACCTTGTGGTCTATGAGACTGAAGCCCTTGATTTTTAGAAATTTATATATTTTTTAGTTTTATTATTACATTTTTCTTCTTTTTCATAATTAGAGTTTTCTAAACATCATAGCACATATGAGACATCGGGTATATATTTGTTAAGTAAATTATTGAATCAACAAATATTTTAGTTTTTTAGTAGTTTATAACAGAACAGTTCAGAAATGCCATTATCAGTTCATGATAGAATTTTCACTATTTAGAAAAAGATATTCAACTGAGTTTATACATACAAAAAGGATTTGCAATATTTTTTTTCTAAAGTTATATTATATACATTGCTTATTTTTTTAAGATTTTATTTATTCACGAGAGAGACAGAGAGAAAGAGAGGCAGAGACACAGGCAGAGGGAGAAGCAGGCTCCATGCAGGGAGTCTGATGTGGAACTCGATCCCGGGTCTTCAGGATCACGCCCTGGGCCAAAGGCAGGCGCCAAACCTCTGAGCCATCCCGGCATCCCTACATTACTTATGTTAAGATTATTTTTTTCTCTTATGGATAATGTGTAGAGAAACTTATTTTTTCCTACCTTTTGTTTTATTTCACTATATTAGAGTATTATTTCCATACAGCATATACTTGGGAAATATTCTTATAAGTTAATGAAAAGTTAATAATTGTGCTGAGCAGTACAAAGAGATGACAACAAAGAGATGGCTACTGGATGATCTTGCAAACCTTTAGTGACAAAAATTAGAGCAGTTTCAGTGGAATTCTAGGGATAGATACTTATAGAGGCTCTAAAAGTGGAGATGGACATGAGAGAACAGAAATAATAAATAACAGCTTCAGCAAATTTTTCTCTAAACTGATAGCATCAAAGAATAATGTATCATTCATATATGTAAATCCAGGAATATTCCGTGTATTTTCTACATATTATGGCTTTTAAAAAATATATTTGAAAATTACTGATTTATTAACATGTTGTGTTTTACATATCTAATTATTTTTAATTTATTTTGACTGTGTAATTATGGTTATACTTACAATTATACTTATAATGTGGAATATTTATTTCTCTTTTTTGGTACTGGAGTTGGGGAATTTTATCAATGGAATGTTTACTTAATTTTCCATTTATTTCTTAAAATGCTTATTCTTGGAAAGGCATACTGTACATGTCTAGATATTCAAATTTATTCACTTATCATTATATTCATCTTCTTATATCTATTATCCTACATTTTTATTATATTACAGCTTTTTCTATTATTAAGTGTGTTATCTATAAATAGTATTTATATATAAGCTCTATATATATGTCTGCCTTTTTAATATCCTGTGTTCTTATTCTCTCTTATTAACTTTCCTAAGTTTGTCTCCACATTTTGGCTTCATTGTTCTGCACATTTTTTAGTATCACGCATTTAGATTAAAAAGGAAAAACTAAAATTAAGGCTATCCATTCTTTCATAGTACATCTGGTAATATATTCCAACAATTCTTTTATGCAACATGACAGATAGTTCTACCCATGATAATAAGACTTATGTAGAATTTTTATCTAGTGTTTTGTTTATTTTAAAATCATTAATGATTTGTTATTAGTTCTTTTGCATTAAAATCAGGAAATGTATATTGTGAAATATACATTCAGTATATTGAAATTTCCATCATAGAAGTATACAATTTTTTACATGTTCTATACACATGGAAGAAGATAGATAAAGCTAGAGATATCTTATATTTTACAATGTTCAATATAAAATAAATATTTTAAACCTTGATTTTATAATCCTGAACTTCAGAGACTTTTTATTTTACCAACAATGTGATACTATAAAGCAATCAGATAATACACTATTATCTAGAGTCCATAGAAAGATAACTAACTGCAAAATCTATGATACTTTCCAATAATATTCATACTTTATGAAGACTTGTAGTGCACTCTTATACTAACTACAATGCCAGGGAATATGCTGAATTTAAATTGAAGTAATTAATTTTTTTTGTCAGAATATTTACTATTTAGGTATCATGTGACATTACATTTGTGTTTTCAAGGTCGCAAGAACATGAACTTTAAGTACACACAGGAACATGAGCAAGGTAGTAAAATTTTTTTTTTTTTGCTTTTTATTGACAGTGGTGAAGGACATCCAAGTGATAATTATTAAATATTTTTCCAATTACTAAAAGCCATTCCTCAACACCTTTTCTCCTGTCAGAAAAATTTAGTAATCAACAATGTGCCTTGACAAGAAAATTAACTAGGAACGAACACATCAAGTTAATATTTACGTGCAGTCACAACACATAATTCTATTAACATTTTTCCAGGATATTTTAAGTAATATTGATTTTTCCCTTGTTAAATCATATTATTAATGTTCATCAAAATAAAGAGACCGTATTGTAGCTGATAAGAACAGTAGTTGAATAAATATAAGATGACAAACTTATTTCATTTCATTTATCAGAGAGGACTTAGAATTTACATTTGACTGTGTTAAAAGACAACTGATGATAAGTATGATAAGTACTGAGACTTGGCTATTGGTTTAACAGTAGTGATGTCACTGATGACCTAATTAAGCAGTCTCAGTGCAGTGATGAAGGGGCCAGCCTCATTTGAATTGATTGAAAATAGAATAATAAGAGAAAAATAGAGGATATCTATTTTGGTAGCATCTATAAGAAGGTTTGTTTTTGGATAGAGATCAATGCAGCACAAAGAATGGCAAGGATTGGTCATGGGTGGTTTGTTGTTGCTATTTTAATTTTAAGACATATATACGATGGAATAATATTCAACCTTAAAAAAAAAGGAAAGAAATGTCGCTGTTCATGACAACATGGAGGAAATTGAGGGACATTATGGTAAGTGAAATAAGCCAAACACAGAAAGAAAAACACTGCATTATGTCATTATACATGGAACCTGAAAAAGTCAAACTGATAACCAGAGTGGAGTGGTGGTTGCCAGGTTATGTAGGGTAGGGGAAATGGGGAGATGTTGGTGAAAAGGTAATAAAATATTCAGTTTTAAGATGAATTAAGTTCTGGGGTCTAATGTACAATGTAGTGATTATAGTTAATAATACTGTATTGTATACTGGAAATTTGCTAAGATAGTAGATCTTAAGTGATCTTACCATACACACAAAAAGTAACTATGTGAAATAATGTGTTAATTAAACTGGATTGTGGTAATAATTTCACAATATATGTATATGCATATAAATCATATTCCATACCTTAACAAATCCTGTTGTACAGACTAAATGTATATAATTTTTGTTAATCATTCCTCAAGAAAACTAGGAAAGAAATTTAAAAATAAACAACTTTTTATTAAATAATAGTGAGGAGTGCCAGTACAGTGAATAACACAATATTGTGGGAGACAAATTGAAGAATTGTCAACGTGAATTCTTGGAGTTTCATAAAGGAGATGCAATTTTAAGTACACATAATGGTAAGATATTTCCAGAAATACAGTTAATTTGGAGAAATACAGCAGCAGGAGAGAAGTCACTGTGGGTTCTCATGCAGATGGGTGTAATGAACAAGGCTTGCAAATGTCTCCTGAGTGTTTTGTTCCTATGTAAAATAGGTGGCACGGTCATCAGTAGAAAAAACCCAGCAGAGATCTAAGAAAAGAAGATGATCCCTTAAAAATATCTAGAGACTGGGATAATAAAGAGAAGTAAGATAGTGAAGGGTCTGGGGAAATTCTAGTAAAACATCAGGACCCAACTTAATTAAGTTAGCTACTGTGAATTTAAAATTTGTCCATCAAGGGCACTTGAGTGGCTCAATCAGTTAAGTGACTGACTCTTGATTTGGGCTCAGGTCTTCATCTCAGTGTCTTTGAATCAAACACCACAATGAATCCACATGCAACTGCTCAGGGCTCAGCAAGGAGTCTGCTTCTCTCCCTCTGTCCCTCCCCCTGTTCAAATGAGCTCTCTCTCTCTCTCTCTCTCTTTCAAATAAATAAATAATTCTTTTTAAAAAAATGTGTTCATAACTTTGACTTTGAATTATACTCCAGCCATATTCACCTATAGGGTTAAGGCATGGAATAGTCTAATATCTATTTTGATAAATCAAAATAGTAAAAATGAAATAAAGGGGACATGACGCTTAAAATTGTATGGAAGTTTCTTATAGGGTTTTAGATTTTAGTGGTTGATATATCAGGATAAGTGAGTTTGAGCCATAGGATATAGTGTTCAGAAGATGGAGTAACCAGAATGAAAATTATGAGAGATTGCTAACATCTAAGAAGTAAACACAGACACCAATACCTGAGATAGTGCAAAAGACAATTACATAGGAGAAATACAAGTTCAAGGAACTGAGATGCCAACTGATATTATTACTACACAAAGAATTATAATAGGAATAGTATTGAAGAGAATGGGAGTGAATCCAAGTTCAAATATTTTACTGTAATATCTATAAGGGAATAAACTAGTATTTTTTCCCTATATTACTTTTTTGGAATTAGTATACTCCATTTTTGAAATACTGTATTAAATGTATTATGCTATGACTATTTTAGTGTAGTATTTACTGTTGGACTGAGTTGTCTTGTGATAATAAAGTGAGATAAAAGAAGGGGAAATGGTGATTTCTCCCGTATTCTTGGACCAGTTGCATCTCTTTTTCTGTGTCCTAAGTTCTGTGACTTCTCTTAAGGTTTTTGCCACTTTTCAAGTACTGACATCCTAGGAATATAGATCCTTAACTGGAACTGTCATAGAAAAACTAGCAAATAAACACCAATAAAACCACAAAAAGAAACTCCTCCCTCATTCTTGCTGACAAGAGTCAATTTTTGCATTGCTCAAAACAGAGATGGTTTCTCTGGATATTTTGCTGTCTATCCATGCTTGCTGACTAATTCCAGGACTTACCCATCATTGGGTCAAATGTGGAGGAAAACAGCAACAAAAACAAAAAAACAAAAACCCACTGCTTTACAGGACTGTTTTCAAGTCTCAACTTCATTTGCAATCTGCCTGAATTTATATACTTTTCACAGTTCTCATATAGTTGTTTGTTGTAGTCTCTCCAATGCTTTCAGTTGTAATCTGTGGGGAAATGAGACTCTGGTAGGCTTACCTCATCTTCATCAGCACTCCAATTCTGGCTTTGCATTATTTAATTGATAAAAGTAAACTTGTATCAGGATGCCTGGGTGGGTCAGTGGTTGAGCTTCTAGCTTTGGGCCAGGACCTGATCCTGAGGTCTTGGGATGGAGTCCCAAATTGTGATCCCTGCTTCTCCCTCTGCCTCTGTCTCTTTCTCTCTGTGTCTCTCATGAATAAATAAAAAATCTTTAAAAAAATAAACTTGTATCATTCAAAGGAGAAAAAAATCCCAACCACTACTGGAAGGCCAGTCTAGGTTTTTAGGAAACAAGTTTGCTGATAAATGAACCTACCTATGGTTAAAGAACTGGACTATGTTTCTAGTATACTTTCAGATTATATTATGAAGGCTTAATTTCAATAAATTATCATAAGCACAAAGAAACAATAGTATAATAAATATAATATTCTGACATTTAGACAGTTCTATTTGCGCTTGTTTTAGTATAACTGTATGTGAGATTGAATTATGCTTTTTCCCAAAAATATTTCATTAGATAGTAAATCCATGTTTTCTTTTGCTCGTTATATTTCAAAATACTAATAACTATAATAAAATAAAATGGAAATATCCCATAATCGTTCTGATAGAAGAAAATATATAACACAAGAAAAGTATTTTACACTGTTGTGTGTAAAATTCAACAGCTTCGGGATCCCTGGGTGGCACAGCGGTTTGTCGCCTGCCTTTGGCCCAGGGCGTGATCCTGGAGTCCAGGGATCAAATCCCACGTCGGGCTCCCGGTGTATGGAGCCTGCTTCTCCCTCTGCCTATGTCTTTGCCTCTCTCTCTCTCTGTGACTATCATAAATAAATTTAAAAAATAAATAAAAATAAAAAAATAAAATTCAACAGCTTCAGAATGAAAGGGAAAATCATACCTTTTGTGAAGTGAAATCTGTTTTTTAGGGGCGTACCAGTATTTACTTGTTTCAATACCTGATAATGTTGTAATATATTTTCTACTTAAAATATGGTAGCTATTCAATTTTAGTAAAAACAGTCAACACTGCATACTAATCAGTTTCTATTTTAAAACCAAACCAGGAAAATGTGTGTTCAGTAAGTGTGTATGTGTGTGAAAAGGGAATAATTTGATTTGCAACAAAAATGTCCAAGTGCCCCAGGCCAAAGATAAACAATACAGTGGCAAGAGTTCTGTATCATTCAATGTCATATTTGCCTTGGCTGCAGCATCTGCTTAAAAGTCATATAAATTATTGTCCAGTTTTACTTCAATGGTTGGAAATAAATTACTTGCACATCTCTTGTGGATTATCTCTATGTATACATATAAATCATGGCAAAAGAAACCAAATTACTCCCTAAATGCTCATAGATCCATAGTCTTCATTCATAATAACGTGCATTTCATCTATAGACATTTAATAGTGTAGTACAGTTAATATGTTTCAAAGATGACCCTATAACACTCAGAATCATTAACTACAACAAATCTGAACAGCTATTCAAGGTTGCCAGTTTCTTGGCAGTATAGTATATCATTTTAATACAAGATATACCTGAGAAGTTTCAGCAGCTCTCTACTTTTAAAGGCAATTTCCTCTGCCCCCTTTCTTCAGGGCAGTAAAAGAGTCAGAATGTTAGGACAACTTTAGTTACTCTGGTACTATAGTGTTTAAACTTGTCTTGGTTCATCGTTAGCTACTTAAAGTTTCTCTTTTAGTAAAGTTTGAACTTCAAAACCCATAGAGTTAGTTTTGAAAAGGTATTAGAGCATAGATCTTTATTTGAAAGCTACCTCGAGCCATGATTTTATAATTGTGTTTCTTGCAGAACTGCCATCATTAAATTTAACATTGCAGGAGGAAAATCTTAAAAACAGACAAAAAACACTTTTGAATATGGTGCATTCATTTTAAGCTACATCAGAGGTCGGGAAATTAAATGCCCTTAAACATATTTTCATGTTTCAAAATACCAAAAATAAAAAGAAGGGAACTATGGAAGCTTGTATTTAGTGCTTATAGAATTGTTTAGGTAGCAACAAAAGCTAAAATAATAAAAATCATGATAAATTTGATCTAATAGGCTCTAGGCTTCTATAGATAGCAGAGGATTTGTTGCAGGGAAGTCCTCCATTGTAACCCAAATACATCTTATCCTAAAATAATTAGATAGTTTTGAAAGTCATATGTAATTGGAAGAATTCATTATATGATGATGAAAAGGATTGAGATGTCAGTTTAGACTTACGAATACCATAGATCTCACACAGGTAAAATTTATTAATTCCCATTAGTACACATTGTTAAATGCTTTATGTTGTTATAAATGCTTTATAATATTGGAATGTTATATAAACAATATACTATTTATAAATTCATCCCTATCCACTATTTTTTTAAGATTTATTTATTTATTTATGAGAAAGAGAGAGAGAGAGAGAGAGAGAGAGAGAGAGGCAGAGACATAGGCAGAGGGAGAAGCAGACCCCATGCCGGGAGCTCAACGTGGGACTCGATCCCGGGTCTCCAGGATCACGCCCTGGGCCAAAGGCAGGCGCCAAACCGCTGAGCCACCCAGGGATCCCCCTATCTATTATTTTTAAACATATTTAACTATAAAAATTATGCAAATTTCTATAGGGTGGTAACTAGTTATACTGGTCATATATGAGATCATTTGATATATCTCGTATATATGCATATATATGTGCATATATTTTAACATTATTTTTTCTTTAATTATATACACCCTATTTCACAGGTTGAGAAATGTATATTTTCATACTTTAATAATTATGAAAATTGTCAAGATTTAAATATTGAATCAATTCCAGTCACTACAAAAAAAGAATTAGTTGTGAGGAGGATGTAATCTTGTTGGGCTGGCAGGAGCAGTCTGCCCTCAAGTGTAAGTAATAATTATATATGTTGTATAGAGAGACTTTAAAATAATAATGATAAAAAATAATAATGATAAAGACTAGGAGTGAGTCTTTTTGTTATCACCTTGTACTAGAAATTCTAAACAACTTAGTGAAATATTCCTCTAAAACAAGACAGACCACTCCTGCCAAAAAAGTAAAAACATCTCCTTAAAGTTCCTTTGTGTTATTTACATAAATTTTATTTTATTTATTTGAGAATGATTGACATATTGTTACAATAGTTTTAGGTGTACAACATAGTGATTTGACAAATGTGTATATTATGCCATGCTCACCACAAGTGTAGCTCCCATTTGATCCCCTGCAACACTATTACAGTATCATAGACTGTGTTCCGTATGCTGTGATTTTGTTCCTATGACTTATTCATACCATAACTAGAAACTTGTATCTCCTACTCCCCTTCACCCATTTTTCCCATTCCCCATCCCCTCAAATGAATTTTAAAGTAAATTTTTTAAAAGATTTTATGTATTTATTTGAGAAAGAGAGAGAGAGAAAGAGAGCACAAACTGGGTAAGAGGCAGAAGGAGAAGCAGACTATTCACTGAGCAGGGAGCCCACCATGGGGCTCTATCCCATGACCCTGGGACCATGATCTGAGCCAGAAGCAGATGCTTAAGCAACTGAGCCACCCAGGCACCCTTAAAATAATATCTGTGATCAATCAATTTAAATATGAGTGTGATAGTAACCAAACTGGAAGTGCAGATGAAATGCTGATATCCAAAGATGATTCTAACAACCATCAAGATTGTGAAGAGGTCACTTTCCTAAGGCTCCATTTCCGAATGCCCTCACACTGAGGATTAAGTTTCAACGTATCAATTTTGGGGGACACAAACATTTAGATCATATATGTGAAGAAATAGTATTTTCAATATTATAATAATAATATTAAAATATTATTAAATCATTTAGATGTTTTAGATGCTGATAAATCTATTGCTATTTATAATTTATAAACTTGTTTTTTTGTATTCAGTAAACTTAAAGTCTAGATCAGCTCAAACATATTTTGGCTTTCCTTCGTATTCATCTTATGGGGAATTTCTAACAATATTTTAAAAATGAATACAACCTGCAAATATAAAATTTATATTTTTTAAAAATCTAAGATTAGAATATTTTATAATTTTTATGTTAACTCATTTTCTATTCTGAAGTTTTTCCCTGAGAAATTTGGACTTATTCACATAGTTTCCTTTTAAATCAATGATATCCTTGCTAGGTTAGAAGGTTCCATGAAAAATAGCTGTCATTATGTGGTCTATAAAATATACATCTCACAGATGCTTGCATATTCTTTCCAAAGATGAGAGAAAATGTATCTACTAATAGGCAGGCATGCTGATTTTTCTTTGGTTCTGAAGAGTAATTGGAATGTCTTCTCAGAATACAAAAACGTGAAGGAAGTGGTGCCACTTACACAAGTTACTAATATAACTCCTACCAACTGGAGCAGTAAGAACTAGGGAAAAGTGGAGGAGATTGAGACTTGATAGGCAAAGGGCTAAGTCATTCATGACATCATAGAATGTGTTGGGTTTTGGGTTTCAATGAAAGAACAAAGGGAATTAATTAACTCAGTTAAAACTACGAAGTGACAGGATCATAGTTCTGTAAAAGTACTATGTTCCATGTAAAATTAAATGGACTGGTGCATTACGAGACACGGGTACATCTGTTAGGAAGATTTTGTAATGTGGAGGATGGAGATAGAATGAAGTAGAGTGGTACTGGCAGGGATTCTCAATTTTAGGACTGTACAAATCAAGGTAAAATTCCTTTTTAATTTACGTTTTAAATGCACAAATATTACTGGCCAATAGCTATTATTTTGGTAACAAGAGGATGTTAAAATATATTATTTAGAAGGGCATTACAAATCATGACATAGAGGATTGCTTTGCCATGATCACTTTGAGTTTTTAAAGAGAATAAAAAGATACATATTTTAAGATTCATGGTATTATAGTATTTTATTGTTCGTTTCCTCTTATGGAATATAGACAAATAAATCTCATGTTAGAAAGCCCCTGAAGCTATAACACAGTCATATAGATTAAAGAATCAGGTCAAATTTGTGATAATACACTTCTCCTTACAAGAAAAAATTTCTTACTTTTTGATCCCAGCTTTATTAAGGTATAATTGACAAATATAATTGTACACATTTAAAGTGTACAACCTGATGATTTAATATACATTATTAAATGATCATCATAATTAATATATCCATAAGAAAAAAAAGTTGCAGTAATCTTTATCTCCAGAATTTATAATGGTAGCTAGAAACAAATATAGTAAAGAAAATTGACAAATCATTTTCCAGGGTAAAAATGTATTACTGATGAGAGTATCATATCTGCCAATGATAGGTAAAAGGTACATAATAATTCATAATTGTATGTTATTTGTCAGGGAATGTCAATTCTTTTGAACATTTATGTTAGTTTTATTTTAAATATGATATTAACTACAAATGTTCAGTAGTCAAGTACAGTATTTCAGGTGCTACTTTATTTTTGAGATTCCAAAATGGATTTTCATGCAAAAACCAATGTTAAAATTACCATTAAAAAATGTTTCTTCTCCTTCACCTTGTCATGCTGAGAGCATAGAGAAGTTGGAAACAGATCAAAGACCAAGTGACTGTGTTCACAGATTGATTTTTCGTATCTCTAAGGTATAGCACCTTTCTTAAACATGTGAGTTTCTTTTTTCTCTGTACCAAAAATTTGGTTTATTTTTTATCATAAAACACAAAAGAACATATATTCCTAATATGTTCAACTTCTCCAACCCATTCTGAAAAGTTCTCCCACATAGAATCAGCAGCAGTATTCTTTACTTCTAATCCTATTAATGAAATTTTTAGAGTGATTGTTTAACTTTATTCTATTTTCTTCACCTTTGGAGAAAATAACCAAGTTAATTTGATAAAATGAAGTATTTTGATATTAAAAGAGCATTTATTAAAATTGTGGGATTTGAACAATTTCATATCATTGTCTATCAGCAGAGCATTCATGCTTCTTGAAAATGAAAAAAATGTATATATTTTTAAAAGCACCATCAGCATAGCTGTAGGCTTACAGCGTATTTCATTATAATATTATTAATAAAAATAAAACATATTCATAAAGCATAGTTTATCTAGAATAAATATCAGAGTATATCCATAGGCTTTCTTTTGTTTGTATACCACAATTTATAATTCTGTTGCTTTGTTGGGCATATGTTCTTTTTCATAAAATAGAAGTATGTACTGCAGACTTATGGCAGAAGACTCCTATTTATATTAATATTTATTTTCCACATATAGATGTGATAATTTATGGCAATTTTACATTAATGTCTTCTCTCCCATTAAAAATACAGGATTTAATGTCATTTGAATCTGATGATTTAGTATTACAAACTGCTGCCATGTGATGAATTTACTTTACAACTTTTTCCTTAAATTCACCAATACCTCACTTATTAGACAACTTCACTTCGTTTTAAAAAAATATATTAGTTTTACTTTCTTCTCTATTTTCATTTTTTTTCTTTAAAAACGGTTTTCTATATTTTAATGTAAGACATCAGTATTTCTTAAAGCACATAAGGGATATCATTTTGATGTGAGGTACTAATACAACTTTAAATAATATATTGGAACCTACTTTTTACTCAACATGTCACTTTCCTCCTTTGAGATATTATAAAGTAACATCACTTATTTCACTATCATTAGTTAATGTGATTGAATGCATGGTGAAACAAGCAGATTTTATATCACAAAATCTATGTCACATTCTCCTCTTCAACTTTCTGCCTTACACTCCTGCTACCCCTTACCATGTTGTTTTTTGTTTTGTTTTGCCTATGTTTACTAGTAACACTTTGTTCCAAATTATAATTTTCTTATAGCTTATTTTCTGCCTGTTACTAACAGGATTATAAACTTCATGAAAACAGTAACTTGATTGCTTTATTCATTTGCCTGACATGTATTTGTGCTCAATATTTACTGAATTAATGAAAGCATTAGTGCTCCTCAAATTTTAACAAGTACACTCCTGATGATCCACCATATAATGTGCCTGTCATGCCCATTCACATCTGAACTAAAACATGGACAATGTTTAGACTCAAGATATGGCTCTTTATATATATTATTTAATTATAGATTAACCACCACATGCATTAATTCAATCAACTACATATAAAACTGAACTGCTAATTCTTTTCAAGCATTTAGAAAGATGGCTGACGTAGAAATATATAATAAGATGGAATAATGTCCTTGTGTTTATGGAATTTATATCAAGTATGTGAACACCTTAATGAAGCTAATTACAATTAAAGTGAGCTACAAAGACTTTAGATAGGTAGTATGATGAAGAAAGGGAGGGAGCCCACTAAGAGGGAAGGTGGAAACTGAAAGCATCTCTATAGACAGGGACATGTAATCAGAGAACTGAAGAGAGAGAGTGAAACAATACACAGTTATACATACTTATAGAGCTAAATGTAAAAGATGAGCACTGTTGAGATACTAACCCATAGTAATGGAGGCTGACCTGACCAAGAACAACTATTCAATCCGTAATTTTTCAGAGCATGTTGCACATCCACACTTCAGGAAAGTACAAATAAGATATATAAGAAAAACATAGAGTTGATGCTATTTCTATTAATTTAAATATTGCAAACTTTATGATATTCTACAATACTAAAGCATGTTGAAAATCAGGATGATGTGAGTCTTATCCAAAATATTTTTAGTCTGTTGCTATCCTTAGCTTAATGCAGTGAATGCTACTTTTAAAAGAGATTTATTTTTAAAAAGAGACCTCTATTCAGAGGCCCTCATGGAAAATGTTCTCTTTAATACTCAACTGTTATTTTTTTCTATGGTTATTTTTGTATCTGGCATTATTAACCATCTTCACAGTATAACAACAGGAGTTAAAGACTGTCATTTTATGACTTCACAAGGCCTGTGTTATTTAATAATTATTATTATGGTCAATGGAAAATAATCACACTATTAAAAACTAGCAGATAGAAAATAGATTTATGATAAATACTTTTTAAATTATTAACAGATATTATATATTAATCCATTTATTATGGAATTGCTTATCTGATACTTAATCAGATAAACAGAGGTTTGTGCCTTTGATGTCCAACAAGTTAATAAAGTTTCATAAATAATTCAGTCTCCCCATTAAATATATACTCTAATTTTTTTAATGAAAATTTGCAAAGATATATAGTCAAAGTGACACTCTTCCACTGATTTAGGTTGATATCAGAGTAGATTATAGAAGACATGAGTCCATTTTTAGGAGAAATCAGTGGATGCAATGGAACTTTGTTGGGTGTCATTTTTGGTTTGGTTATCTTGAAGTACAAAAACTGTGAAGAAAATATTGGAATTTAAAAAAAACTATTGAAACCTTTGCTGCCTGTAACAGATGCTCTCAGGAATTGTATGAAAACAAGAAAAATATGTTTTATAAATATCAAATATCAAGATTGGCTTGAAATCTTAATATTAAATGTATTAGCAATAAAAAATCCCTTTTATATAAAATATATTCTATTGTTGAAAACAGAAATAAGAGACTGTCTCATGTCTAGACCAATTATTATTATAAATTTCTACAAATTTTGAATATTGACTGTATGAGGATTATTTGGGGATTTTGATGATTAAAATATTTCTGATTATCTATAATGATTTAATGTGATAGCAAATTAATACATATGTATACATATTTCCTTTTTATTTTTTTTTAATTTTTTTTAAATTTTTATTTATTTATGATAGTCACAGAGAGAGAGAGAGAGAGAGGCAGAGACACAGGCAGAGGGAGAAGCAGGCTCCATGCACCAGGAGCCCGATGTGGGATTCGATCCCGGGTCGCCAGGATCGGGCCCCGGGCCAAAGGCAGGCGCCAAACCGCTGCGCCACCCAGGGATCCCCTATATTTCCTTTTTAAAGTAGAAAATCAGTTGAAGATATTTTTATTAGTTAAAATGCATAAATACATGTATGTACACATATCTGTCCTTATTCATACAGTTACATATCTTCATTTCAGTCCAATTACCTTAATAAACATATAAATATACCTGTATATCCATAATTTCATAGGCATGAATAAAAATGTCCATTTATGTACAAATAAGCAAAAACAATGCATATATTCCCTATATAATATATACAACACACTCTTCCATATATAAAGTTGCATATATATGTATATATATGCATACACATGAGTGTATACATATACACATACACATATAGTTCTTTATGTATATATGTGTATATATATACTACTATTATTACTAGAGGGAAAATATAGCATAAATGATAAAAAAAAGCAAAGTGTGGTGTTTTATTTATATTTCTGTTATTTTCTGGGTGTTACTTGGCAAGATATGACATCTATGTACGCCTCAGTTTCCTCATCTAAAAAGATGCTGATGGTAATAATGACTAACCTCAGAGTTTGTCCTGAGAAGTAATTGAGTTAATCTCCATAAGTACTTAGTGCATTGTTTGTGAATCAAAAACTTATAGTACATATTATTTTTGTCTTTTTTGATATATTAATAATAATCAGTAATAGTAACATTTATTTACATACATACATTCTGGATTCATTTAACTAAGTTGTATTTATTGGGATATCCAGATGGCCAACAGACACAGGAAAGGATGCTCAACATCACTTATCATTGAGTAAATACAGATCAATACTCAATGAGATATCACCTTACATCTGTCGGAATGGCTAAAATTAACACAGAAAACAACAGATGTTGGAGGGGATTAGGAGAAAGGAGAACCCTCTTACACTGTTGGTAGGAATGTAAAATGGTGCAGCCACTCTGGAAAACAGTATAGGGGGGGGTTCCTCAAAAACTTAAAAGAAAACTGCCCTATGATCCAACAATTGCACTATTAGGTGTTTACCCAAAAAGTACTAATTGGAAGGGATATGTGCACCCCAATGTTTATAGCAACATTATCTGTGGTAGCCAAACTGTGGAAAGAGCCCAAAAGTCCATCGACTGATTAGTGGGAAAAGGAGAGGTGGAATATAATGAAAAATTACTCAGCCATCAAAAAGAATAAAATCTTACCATTTGCAACAAAAAAGATTGTATTACGCTGAGTGAAATATGTCAGAGAAAGACAAACACCATACGATTTCATTCATATGTGGTATTTAAGAAACAAAATGGATAAAGGAGGAAAGACAGAGGCAAACCAAGAACCAGACTCTCACTATCGAGAAAAAACTGATGGCTACCAGAGTGGAGGTGGGTAGGGGGAAGGGTGAAATAGGTGATTGGGATTAAACAGTGCATTTGTGAGGGGTACAAGGTGTTGTATGTAAGTGTTGAATCACTAAATTGTACACCTGGAATTAATATTACTCTGTAAGTTAACTAACTGGAATTAAACAAAAATTTTTTTGAAAAGAATATTCTTTTGTGTGACCATTATATGAAATGATAAAGCTATGTATTTCTAGTTTTCATTTTAAAAATAAATAATTTAATATGTAGATAGTATTAGAAATGTCCTTCTTTTTTGAAATAGTACATTTACAAAATGTCCTGATAACCATTTATATTAGTGTTCTATTAATGCAGCTGTTATTGTTTAATATTTTATGTATGAAATATTTTACTTAAATTTGTGGAACTGTATTTGTCTTTATTTCTTTGTCTCTGTTTTATTTCAGCTTCTTTGTTTTAAAACCAATGTGACTAGCATAAATACCTGAATCCTTTATAGCATATTTGATTACTGATCAGATTTATATATATAATACTATTTACCTGTTATTTATCAGGGGGAAAGAAAAAAATGACAACTAAGAATTAGACTTAACACACATTTAATTGAAGTGTTGAGATCTTTGTGATTTTCCTCCATAACTTCAGTGTATAAACTACAGCAAGTTTTCTCACATAGTGCAATGTGGTGGTAGAATTATAGAACTTTTCAAGTTGTAGACTCAATTGGAAGTATCAGAACCAGTGTCCCTGTGGGCCTAATTTTCTTTTCTACGTTTCCCTTTTCCTACCTGCATACCTCCCCTCGACTATGATATTTACAAGACACTTGTGAAAAATAGCCAAAGAACACCACAAATATATCATACATAAGGAGCTACATATAAAGAGTTTATGTTTGTTTTCAGGGTGTCATAAAGCTCAATAAATGTGGTCACATTGAAGAGAATATACCTAAGCCACTAGTTTATCTTCCTGCCTTGCAACAGGACTAGCATTTTAAAGGCCATTGTTTTCTTCTATTTAGATGAGTACTAATTGTTGGGGATAAAGTCAAGAAATTGACCCTTGAAAATTATTAGTGAGAAAATTTCACATTCTTCCTTATTCCTACTTTGATCTCTTTTCGCATGTTCAATTTTTGAAGAAATTGACAAGAACCATTAATTTCAACATTACTGCAGGGCTTATAATTTAACATGCTTACATGCTTACTGATTACAGTCATGAATGTTGGCTGCAAGACTAACATCTATGTTATTGTTCATAATGTGAAATTTTAATAGAGAACAAAGTAGTGGCTATTACTTTGAAAAGAACATAGTATTCTCCTCTTAATGTATTAGTGTGCTCGATCTTCCAGAACAAAGTACCAAATACTGGGTGGCTTACCCACAGAAATTTATTTTCTCACAATTCCAGAGGACAGAAGTTCAAGGTCAAGGGTGTTGGCAGGTTTGGTTTCTTCTGAGGCCTCTCTGGTTGGCTTGCAGGTGGTCATTTTTCTCCATGTTTTTGTGTGATACTCCTCTGTGTATACCTGTGACTTAATCTCCTCTGTTTATAGAACATAGTCATATTGAATTAGGGCCCATCCTAATGACTTCATTTTAAACAAATTAGCTGCTTAAAGATCCTGTCTCTTAATTCTGTCACATTCTGAGGTAATGGGGCTTAGAACTTCAACATATGAATTTTGGTAATGGAGTGGCACAATTTAGTCCATAGTTTGAGCTTCTCATCCTGTATATATGGCCAATATTAAATTATCCAGTGAGCTAAGATATTTCAACTTGGAGCAAAAAAAAATTAAAAACTCTTCACAGCGAGCAATTTGTGAGTATAGGGAAAGGAAGAATGAGTTCAAGAAGTCGGAAAGGAAGACTTATTTTTGAATTTCAGGGAAGAAGGCAGAGAGTAAAAGTTCATTGGTGGTCCTTCTGTTTACAAAATATATATAAATTTTCACTACTGCTAAAAAGATTGTAAAGCCAATTTAAATTAGTGTAGATTTTCTAGTAAATTAAAACTGATGTTCAATTATTATGATAGGGTAAATATAGCAATAATTGATAAAGTTAAAAATCATATCCCATAAGTTATAGTTCAAGATTTTCAAAAGATTGAACAGGATTTCTCTCAGGATAAATATGGAATCAGGATTCAGAGGTTCTTTACAGAGGTTAAAAATACCACAGGGCACAGTGGCTCTGGCAATCCTGTTGAATGAAGAACACAAGGCTAGCTAGTTTATGTAATTGTTAGTTTATAAACTCCTCTCTGTTAAATCAAGAATAAGCTATCCTGGCATATTTATCTTTAAATCTCCTGTTGGGGAAGTGAAAGAAATATGAACATCTATAAGGAAATTTAAATATAGATAAAACAATTTTTTGAAAAGTAAATACACACAAGATTAATGAAACAATGAATGCTTTTTGATCCACCTATTTGTAATAAGTTAAAAATAACTAAGGAATAAAAGTAATAGAATGTAAATATTTGAAATAAAAATGGTAATTTCTGCTAATGTCAGTGTAATCAATACATATATATATACACACACACATATCTATGATAATTCAATGAATATCTAGCTATGTTATACTGTTATACTCTATTACTATTCTCTTCTAGTGTTTTTCTAGATAGTAGCAAGAAGTAGGACTCCACAATAAGATTAGCCATGGTTGAGCCTCCAGACTCTAGATAACCACTTAGGAGCTGTAAGACCTTGGACATGTTTCTCAACCTACTTGTACCTTATGTGGAAATGGAAGATATAAAGATGCATATTTTCGATTTCCTAGTGTTTTAGGAAGAGTGGCTCAGTGTTCTCAACCTATACTATCCAACAAGGCAGACTCCTTTATTTCTAAGTTTAGCAATTTCATCCAGGAATATTTTTCTGACCAGAAATTTCCACTTCCCAACCCCCATCTGTGCGGATAACCATTGCATTTATTTTATAGGGCACTTAACAGATTGCATTGTAATTATGTGTTAACATGTTCATTTTTCCTATTCCCACAAACTGAAAGGTTGAGGTTGGTAGTAGGCATTGTGCCTGCATAGATTGGCTTTGTATATCTAGTCATTTACACTCTGTCTACCATACCACATGGTGGGTTCTCAATAAATATGTGTTGAATAAACTCTTGAGTGTTTAAGGTGCATTATTAAATAATAACCTGGTAGCTTAAAGGAAGCAATTTATTTTCCAGAGTCTAGTGGTATATTGCATAATGTATCTAAGGAGCAAGTTTCATTATTGTCTTTCCCTCAAGCTGGAGATATTCTTAATAAGCTATTTTATTACTCTACTGAATAGAAAACTTCATGATCAAGGAGAGTAAATATCATTACAGAATCTGGTTCACTGACTATGACTCAAAGATAATTAAATACTTGAAAAATCTTACCAATTTAAGATTGCAATTTTGTATACTGCAAAGAAATACAACTGTAATTATTTCCTGGAATTGTAATTGTCATTTATATTTCTACATCAATGGTCTGATTTATTTTTTAAAAACCAGAAGAAACAAAAACCTAACAGATGAGGATTATTTAAAATAGAATTATCAAATGATACTAATCTTAATAATTATTTCAAATATTAACAAAATGATATTTTTTCACTTAATTAAAGTTTAAAGAACCCAGAATCACGAAACAAGAACCTGGGGTCTGATCCCTTGTCAGCCACCAAGTGACTGGTATAGATGTTTGCCATGACACAACCACTCTGGACAACTGCTCCAAGCTTCTCAGATTCTTAGCACTGTTATGAGTCATAGTAGTTTTTCAGTATTTCCACAGTGGAAACCATTTTTAAAAGATAATTTTAGAGAACTTTGATTTATAAAGTAAATACAAATGCTATTGTTCTTATTAAATAAGGTGGTAGGGCCTTGAGTTTACCAAGTGCTCATGTCCTCCAAAATGACATGTATGGTACCCCCAGGAAACTTCAAATGTCTTCAAGGTATGCAGTTTGAAAACTAGTGTGATACCTTTCAGCATAAAATTCTATTATTTCATTCACTCTGTATATGGGGCTATTTCTAATACCTTATAATAATGTAGACCAGATTCTGCTAAAAATGCACTAAAAGTTTATGTTTTCTAATAAAGATACCATGTTGTAGTGTATGCATCATTATGAAAATATTTCATGGATAAATAAATTTATGTTTAATATATCATTGTGGAAACTTCTATAAAACTTTTTTGAGTAAGTAGTATGAGCCTATATATAGATAGAACATTTTAGAATTTAATGTGAAAAGTTGATAGATATTTTTGAGCCTTATCTAACAGAGTGTTATTTAGAGCTTCATATGTTAGAATTTAACAAAAAAGTCTAAACCTGATAGCCATATATAATTATGTTCACATTTTGAAGAAAAGGTGTGAGATCAAGAATTATATCTCTTCTAGAATTCTTGGACCCAATCTAACACGGGAGGTAGCTTCTTCTGCCCCCTTGGTGGTCTGAGAACTGCACGTAATTTTAGCATTCTGCACAGCAGCAGATTCCACAGGTTAAGGTTTCAGTCCTAAAAGACTGCCCCCAGCCCCCTCCCCCACTTCAGATGCCAGTCACAGGCCTCAGGCTTTTTCTTTCCTTTCTTTCTTTCTTTCTTTCTTTCTTTCTTTCTTTCTTTCTTTCTTTCTTTCTTTCTTTTCTTCTTTCTTTCTTTCTTTCTTTCCTTCTTTCTTCTTTTATTCTTTTCTTCTTTCTTTCTTTCTTTCTTTCTTTCTTTCTTTCTTTCTTTCTTTCTTTCTTCTTTCTTTCTTTCTTCCTCTTTCTTTCTCTTTTTTCTTTCTTTCTTTCTTTCTTTCTTTCTTTCTTTCTTCTTTCTTCTTCTTTCTTCTTTCCTTCTTTCTTTCTTTCCTCTCTCTCTCTCTTTCAAAAATTGTTGAACATGGAAAGAAAAAGAAGGTTTGTAACATACTCAAGGTAAAAGCAGTTACAGCTAACAGAACTTGTCTTGGAGCAGGATAGGCATCTATTGCACTTAGAAAAGACTTTAAAACAACTATTATCAGGCAGCTCCGGTGGCCCAGCGGTTTAGCGCCGCCTTCAGCCCAGGGTGTGATCCTGGAGACCTGGATCAAGTCCCATATTGGGCTCCCTGCATGGAGCCTGCTTCTCCCTCTGCCTGTGTCTCTGCCTCTCTCTTTCTCTCTGTGTCTGTTATGAATGAATAAATAAAATCTTAAAAAATATATTATCAACATATACAAGGAAATAAAGGGTATAATGGTTAAAATTAAAGAAAGTATAATGACAATGAGAAATGAAATGAAAATCTCAAGGAAACAAATTACTGAGCCAATGAAAATTATTTACTTTTAAAGGACCATAAGTGAAAAAATTTAAAAAGCATACTTAAAGGTGGCAGAAGAAATAATCAGTGAGCCTAACTGACAAACCAGTATAAGTTGTCCTATCCGAACAGCAGAAAGATACAACAATGAATGAAAAGAGGTTAGAGAATTGAAAGTATCAAATACATCAACATACAAATAACAGGATACTCAGAATGAGAAAACTAAAAAGATAGGAAAAATAAAAATATTTGAATAAATAATGTCTCAAAACTACTCAAATCTGATGAAAAACATTAACCTGTAGATCTAAGAAACTTAAAACTCGGAGTGTAATAGAAAGTAATTCACATCTAGATAGTGCATAACCAAACTGTTGAAAACCCAAACCAAAAATAACATCTTGAAAAAGTCAAGATGAAAGTGACACATTCATTACAGAAACATAATACATGTTTAATAGTTTTTTTTTTCTTAGTTAAAAAGTAATTGAAGACCAGAGCCACAGCACGACATATTCAAACTGTGAGTGGAATAAATACCCTATCTGCAAGGGAGAGGGAACTGAACTAAATAAAAACAAAAACACAAGATCCAACTCTTCTACAAGAGACACAATGTAGACTCAAAGACATAAAGAAATTGGAGGTTTCAGGATAGGAAAAGATGTAGTATGTAACGAACAATAGAAGAGCTGGAGTGGCTGTCCTACCATGAGACAAAATACATTTCAGGAGAAAAGCTATCAGAGACAAAAAATAACACTTTATAATGATAAAATGACAAATTCATCAAAAAGTTACAGCAATTCCAAACACGTTGTCAACTAACAAGAGAACTGCAAAATACAGGAGGCAAACACTGGAAAATTGAAGGAGAAAGAGGCTATTTAGCAGTAATAGTTGAAGTCAATATTACATTCTCAATTATGGATTAAACAAGTGTTCAGAAAGTCAGCAAGAGTATAGGAGACTCGAGCAGCACAATTAGCCAACACAATCTAATTGATATGAAGAGAATGCTGCACACATCAACAGCTCAGTGAACATTTTCTGAAGGACTCAGGCAATAATCTTCATGATAACTAATAATACTGGGTCATAAAATAAGTCTCAATAAATTTTAAAAGATTGAAATAACTCAGTATGTTTTCTGACCCTTATCACATTAGAAATCAGCATCTGAAGAGCTATATTTGTAGGCATATCTACAAATATTTGTAAATTTAAAAAACATAAATAACCGAGGAATCAAAGAAGTCACAAAGGGAATTAGAAAGTATTTTGAAGTGAATGAAATTAAAAGCACAACACATCAAAATTTATGGGATGTAGCTAAAGCAATATTTAGAGGGACATTTATAACTGTAAAGGCCTATGCTGGAAAAGAAATAAAAATTATTAGCCCAAGTATCCAATTTTAGAAACTACAAAAAGAGCGATCTTACTACAAAATAAGCACAATCAAGAAAATAATAAAAATTAGAGCAGAAAGCAATGAAAGAGCAGAAAATAAAAAGAGAAAACAGTGAATACAAATCTGATCATTGGAAAGATTTTTAAAAATCTGGCAAATTAGCTGGACTGATGATGTAGAAAAAGAGAAAAGACAGAAATGACCAAAATGAAGAATATAGGTAGGGATGTAACTAATAATCTGACAAGAATAAAAAAAGATTATAAAGGAACACTGTTATTAACTTTGTGTCAACAAATTCTACAACGTACATGAAATCAACAAATCTCTACAAAAGAAAAAATTACCGAAACTGGCAAAAAATAGAAAATCTGAAAAAACCTATACCAAGAGTTTGCATCATTAAAAACAAACAAACAAACAAACAAACAAAAAATTTGTACAAAGGAAAAAGCCAGGTTTCACCGGAGAATTCTATCAAATATTTTTTAAAAGGAATAATACAAATCCTTCTTATACTATTTTAATAAACAGATGAGGAAAGAATGTATTGCATCTTGTTCTAAGGAACCAATATTACCTTGATATCAGGTAAAGAAATAGGAAAGATTAAGCTAAAGATCGATTTCCCTCATAAATATAGATGAAAAGTATATAAGAAAATATGAAACTTTATCTAGCAATATATAAAATATATAAAAGAATTATACACAACTTTTATTTATTTTTTTATTTGTCTATTTATGATAGTCACACACACACACACACAGAGAGAGAGAGAGAGAGAGAGAGAGAGAGAGAGAGAGAAGCAGGCTCCATGCACCAGGAGCCCGACGTGGGACTCGATCCCGGGTCTCCAGGATTGCGCCCTGGGCCAAAGGCAGGCGCCAAACCGCTGCACCACCCAGGGATCCCTATACACACCTTTTAGATATGTGACCATGTATACAAATGATCAAATGATGTTATCCTAGGAATGAAATGAAGATACCTTTAATGCTCAAAAAAGTCAATTAATATAATGCATTATATTAATAATACAAATGACAAAACACATGACCATCCCAACAGGTGTACAAAAATCATATCACAAAATGCAAAATCTACTCATAGTAAAAATTTTCAACAAAAAATAGAAGGGAATTTTCTTTTTTTTTTTTATAAAAATTGGAATGGGAAAACCTATAATTAAGATTACTATAGATGGTGAAAGAATGATTTACTCCTCTGAAATTGGGAATGAGGCAAGGATTTCACCCCTGTCACTTTTGATCAACTTTGCATTGAAGATTCTACTCAGTGAAGTAAAGAAAAAAAAAAAAAAGGAAGAAGTCAAGAAACAAAAATCATTCAGAAAGAAAGAAATAAAGCTGGTTTTATTCACAAACAACAGTGCTCGCTTCGGCAGCACATATACTAAAATATTCACAAACAACATGACCCTAGATATCTAAAATTATAAAGTTGCCCCACTACCAGAACTGATAAATTCTTTGTATCAGCAAGGTCTCAGGATACAAGATTGACATACAAAAATTAATCATATTTCTATATACTAGTAAAAAATGAAATGAAAAATGTAAAAGTAATGCCATTACAACAATATCAAATATAATAAAATATTTAACAGTAAATTTAATCAAATAGGGCAAGATTTGCACTCTGAAAACTGAATTTATTAGAAGAGGTTTTAATAAATAGCCATTCTGTGTCACTGGCTTGCAAAACCTGATGTTGCACATGCTTATGCAATAGTGAAGTTGTAAGTTTGTAAATGAAGTTTACAATGTTAAGTGAAGTTTGTAAATGTTATCAATATTTACCATGATGTTCTAGAGCTTGAACTTTCTATAACATGATGTAATCATTTAAAGATTAAAAATTAAGATCTGCATAATAGTGCATGTATGAAAAAATGTCAACTTTTTTACTAGACTTTTATATTTATTTTATTAATTGAGTGCACTTCTGATTTTGTCTGCTTTTTTCTATGTGGACATCTATATGTGCATATATGTAGGTATATAATATTTCTATTGATATATATTGCATATATGAAGAAATATATAAATGTTGTAGATGACTTAACTATAGGTTAATGATGTAACCATTTATTGAAGAGACTGTCTTTCTTCCAGTGGATCGTCTTTCCTCCTTTATCGTATATTAGTTGAGCATAAAGTTCAGGGTCCACTTCTGGGTTCTCTATTCTGTTCCATTGACCTATGTGTCTGTTTTTGTGCCAGTACCACACTGTCTTGATGAACACAGCTTTGTAGTACAACCTGAAATCTGGCATTGTGATGCCCCCAGATATGGTTTTCTTTTTTTAAAATTCCCCTGGCTGTTCGGGGTCTTTTCTGATTCCACACAAATCTTAAAATAATTTGTTCTAAGTCTCTGAAGAAAGTCCATGGTATTTTGATAGGGATTGCATTATACGTGTAAATTGCCCAGGGTAACATTGACATTTTCACAATATTAATTCTGCCAATCCATGAGCATGGAATATTTTTCCATCTCTTTGTGTCTTCCTCAATTTCTTTCAGAAGTGTTCTGTAGTTTTTAGGGTATATTTTGAGAACCATTTGAATGGTAAATGGTTCTCCAACCTTTTATTTTCAGGTTGTAGGTGTCCTTCTGTCTAAAATGAGTCTCTTGTAGACAGCAAATAGATGGGTCCTGTTTTTTTATCCAGTCTGAAACTCTGCGCCTTTTGATGGGGTCATTAAGCCCATTCACGTTCAGAGTTAATTGAACTTCTTCTTAAAGGGGAGTTTTAAGAGTCCCCCTTAAAATTTCTTGCAGAGCTGGTTTGGAGGTCACATATTCTTTCAGTTCCTGCCTGTCTTGGAAGCTCTTTATCTCTCCTTCCATTTTGAATGAGAGCCTTGCTGGATAAAGTATTCTTGGTTGCATGTTCTTCTCATTTAGGACTCTGAATATATCCTGCCAGCCCTTTCTGGCCTGCCAGGTCTCTGTGGAGAGGTCTGCTGTTACCCTAATATTCCTCCCCATGAAAGTCAGGGACTTCTTGTCTCTTGCTGCTTTAAGGATCTTCTCTTTATCTTTAGAATTTGCAAGCTTCACTATTAGATGTCGAGGTGTTGAACGGTTTTTATTGATTTTAGGGGGGGATCTCTCTATTTCCTGGATCTGAATGCCTGTTTCCCTTCCCAGATTGGGAAAGTTTTCAGCTAGGATTTGTTCAAATACATATTCTGGCCCTCTGTCCCTTTCGGCGCCCTCGGGAACCCCAATTAAACGTAGGTTTTTCTTCCTTAGAGTGTCATTTATTTGCCTTAATCTGTCTTCATGGTCCCTTAATTGTTTGTCTCTTTTTTCCTCAGTTTCCCTCTTTGCCATTAACTTGTCTTCTATGTCACTCACTCGTTCTTCCACCTCGTTAACCCTCGTCGTTAGGACTTCTAGTTTGGATTGCATCTCATTCAATTGATTTTTAATTTCTGCCTGATTGGATCTAAATTCTGCAGTCATGAAGTCTCGTGAGGCCTTAATGCTTTTTTCTAGAGCCACCAGTAGCTGTATAATGGTGCTTCTGAATTGGCTTTCTGACATTGAAGTGTAATCCAGATTTTGTAACTCTGTGGGAAAGAGGGCTGTTTCTGATTCTTTCTTTTGAAGTGAGGTTTTCCTTCTAGTCATTTTGCTCAGTGCAGAGTGGCCAAAAACAAGTTGTATTGGAACACGGGGGAGTATCACTGGTCCGTCTAGCTGGTCTTCTGGGGGAGGGGCCTGTTGTGCTGATTTTCAGGTGTTAGCACTTGGGGGAGCTGCTCTGCCCCTGCCTGCTGCAGGGCTCAGCGGGGGTTGTTTACCCCGTGGGGCCCCAGGAGGAACAGCAGCAGTTGCTATGGCAACTCTGGAAGCCTGGATTCAGCCTCCGCAGGAACTACGGGGCGGGGCTCAGGGCTCTCGGCTCTCCGTCCGCAGGGCCTGGAGGCTCCGGGGCGGGGCCGCTGATGTGCTCAGCTCAGGGCAGGAGCGTCCTCGCTGTCCTGGGCCCTCCCGGCCTCTGCCTGTCCCGGGGGAGGCCGGATCCTGGGCTGTGTCCCGGCGCCCTGTGCTCCGGGGCCTGCGCTGTGGGATTCGCGCTCCCGCCCCGCAGCCCCCTCAATGATGTAAACTCTTGTTGTCAATTCTCTGCAACATTTTCTCCCAGAATGATTATTGCCTTTTGAAATATTTTTTACCTGAATATATTCTCAATATTCTTATGTATTCTATTTTATCAGTGTTTTGTCTTTGAAAATTCTGTTTTGTATATCATGTACTGAAAGGCCTTCCTAGCCCAATATTGAAAGTGTATACATCATATTTCTTTTCCTCTGGCATCAATATGCTTGTATTTTGCACATTTAATATTTACTGTTCTTAGAAACTGCAGATATATTAAGATGTTCAAGATTTATTGCTTTCCTGTTGGTTTCCTTGCCTTGTTTGTTTTTTCCCTA
This sequence comes from Nyctereutes procyonoides, assembly GCF_905146905.1. Taxonomy (NCBI): domain Eukaryota; kingdom Metazoa; phylum Chordata; class Mammalia; order Carnivora; family Canidae; genus Nyctereutes; species Nyctereutes procyonoides. Next base: position 23,375,060 of record NW_026575121.1, read on the forward strand.
TTTTTAATTCCTAGTGTAATTTACTGATTGGCTTTTAGCCAATTCACCTCTCTGCGTTTTCTAATAAAATACTTTAAAATAGTCAAATTATTACATTTATTTATGTGGGCAAATATAATACATCCTATAGTGTACATTTAAAATTTTGAGACACATTGAATTCAAATACATAGACTTATTCCCTCCTTAAATGCTTCTTCCATTTGTTTCTTTTTCAAAATGATGTTCTGCATACAAGCGGTTACTTAATCTTCAAGGTTTTTATTAGAAATTAAACATGGATATGTAGATATTCAGATTGATATATTTTCATATAACAAATCATCTTTCTTATTTTTATCATCAACTCACACATAATTATAATCCACCACTAGAAAAATTATCATAAATTTACTAATCCAAACATAATTAAAGTCATTATGAGTGTTAGCAGTACCCTATACATGTAATAAGGAACAATTCTGGTTTTCTTTTGGTGACTAATGCTAATACTTCATTTATTTTTAATTTGTACAGCATTTCCCATTTGGCTTTGACATTTTTAGTTACTAATTAAGAATTAATGTAAGATGTGGGGGGAATTAATAAATGCTTTCATGATGCTGATGAATACATATTTGTGAGGGAATTAGTTAATATATTCTAACCACTGCATGGATACATCCGATCTGCACAATCCACAGATTGCCCTCATATAGGTACAATTCTAACATGTTTCCATTGTTTCTTTAAAACACAGTGCATTCATTAACAAATTTACTTTGATTTCAAATTAAACACAATAGGTAGCATACTTCAGATATTAAATAAATACGACCATTGGAGTTCAAGTATTTATTCTGATGGCAATATTTTTATTATTTTGTTCAAGATTTATTATATATTTTTCCAAATAGCATTTTATGACTAATATACTAAGCATAGACATTAACTTACAATGTATTTAAATGTGTGACTCACATGTAACTATATTTCTTCAACATTTATGTAATTTTCTTCTATTTTTATATAAATTGCTTCTTCTTAAAGTAGAACATCATATTACTTTGTTTTACAATTGACATAAAAATATTGTTCATATTTAATAAAATCTTTAAATACGTATAAGTAGTTTTATTGGATAAATAAGTATTAATCTAATAAATAAACATTTGGAAAAATCAAGTTTCATATTTCTACTGTATACATTTTTAATTTCTCAGATTAAAATATAATATTGTTACATTAATTTTTTTAAGGTTTTATTTAATTATTCATGAGAGTCACAGAAGAGAGGCAGAGATGTAGGCAGAGGGAGAAGCAGGCTCCATGCAGGAAGCCCGATGTGGGACTCGATCCTGGGACTCCAGGATCATACCGTGAGATGAAGGCAGAGGCTTAACTGCTAAGCCACCCAGGCACCCTGTTACATTAATATTATAAAGTTTTAAATCATGAAAGACTATCTATATAGATTAAAGGATAAATTTATAACATATTGTATTTTCCAATTTCTTTTCCAATTAAAAAATAAAACATGACAGCTTGTCTCTATATAAGATTTGGATTTGTCATGATAGCATTAATATGTCTGACAAACAAAAACTAACCCCTAATTGTTAGGAAAAGGACAAGCATACTTAATTTAATTATTTTATTTGTAATATTATTTTAACAACTTTTGTTCACATAAAAATGAATCACTGTCATATAATTCAAAGATGTTAATATACTGATCTGTTTTACATCAGTTTACTTATAAAATACGTAACTAAAAATACGTATCTAAAAATAGATATGTACGAATATGCTTATATATAAGTGTGTTGTTTGCAAATGTGTAGTAAACTAGCTATAGCTGTATTTATGAAGCAAATCAGAAGACTTCTAAAAACAATACATAAATATTGGAAAACCTTTTTTTCTGCTCAAAAGCTTGAAAACCCTTGAAGAAAGGACAAAAGTCATTGGCAATTGTGCCCCAAACAGAACAATAATTAAAGCAAATTCACTGGAATGATATACTTTCTCACTTCCATTTAGAGTATTGCAGACTATTTGAAGTAGCTATCACATCCCATTTTATAGAATCTTGCATATGAAAGATGTTGTGTTGAAAGATAAATCGAGGCGCATTGCAGTTGTCAAGGGTTTATTTGAGCAAACATGGATTTTGAATGGGTGGCACCAAATCAAAAGTGGTTTGGACCACTCCACTGAAGGAGCTAGGGAAACTTTTTTATACAGAAGCGGAAGCAAAGCAAGGAATTTGATTGACTGTAGTTAAAAGACTACCATATTTGGGAAAGCCTAATTGTCTGTTTGTGATTGGTTGTTCTTAGGTTTGGATTTCAAAACCTTAAAGGTATTTTTTTCATATTTATTCTGGTTAAGGTTTCAGTTTGCTTACTTAGGCTTTTGATGGCATTAGAGACACTTCAGTCTAATGGTCTGCTCATTTAGTTATCTAGGTGGGAGTCTCCTCATAGACTCCCATCTGCCTATGCACAGCAAAACCAATCACTGAGACATCAGCTATGTAGTGAGGAGAGGAGAGAGTAAGTTTCAAATACACCTCCCCAATGGAGGAGAGAACAAATTTTTATAATCATCAGGATTGAGATGATATGCATATTGATGAAAACAGTGGGGAAACTTATGATTAGTCATAAGGAAAGATGGAGTATGTGCATTGAGCAAACATATGTAATATATATCCAGTGTTCACTTTGGGGTAGAGATTTAACATCAGAACAAGCAAAATTCAGCCCCTAACCTCAGGAAGTTCTTTTAGGACAAGAATAACGGGTTATTAGCATGCCCCTAAGGCTGGTAAAAACTAAATGAGGTCTTGAGCTTGTTATCTTAGGTAAGGAATGGACCTTGCTTGTTCATAGGCTGGAACTGTAACAGTTGACCTTGAGTTCAGGCTTTTGCAGAGACAGCTAATGTATTTGTTAGTGGGGTCTGAAAAGAGAGAATAGCTGATTAGGGGGGATTCATTCTCTGAAAAACAAGCTTTAAATTTTATGTTAGTCTCAACCTCATTAACCCTATGGGGCACAGTTTCTCCATGATACACTCCAAATAAGATTTTTGAGGTTGTGCAGTAAACATCATGATATATGATGACTTTGCTTTTTGGAATTTGTTTTTACATCTGACTTAAAATTACTTTAAAAGCCAATCTTTGAAAAACACAGAAGAAAAAAATAATTGTACAGTGAGTTCACACTGGGAATCCCACTACAAATCTCATTGACCAAGAAAAATGTATGAGAGAACATAGAGACCTAGAAAGAAATTAGAACAGGCTCAGAAGTATAGGATGATCTTACTTCCTGATATTAATCTGTTGCTTTTACATTATTATTAAGAGTATTTGTCACTCTCAGATGTGTGTTGGTTGGAAAGATAAGTTCTAATTGTTATCATCAATTTCTTAATAAGAAAAAATAGAAGCCTCAGAAGCCACTCTCTATACTATTATAGTGGTTTTCAGATATCTCAGAGATTGGATTCCATTTTGTATATTGATGTACAAAGGCTTTCTCAATACAAGGTTATAAAAACTTTCTCCTTATCGAAGGGTTTGTACTAAAGGAGGCTACAAAGAAGATTATAGAAGGAGAGGCAAGAGTTAAATAAAAATAATCAATATAAATTACCTCCAGTTAAGGATGAGTTCAGGAGGAAGAAAAAAAGAGCAATCATTTTATGTAACCTTTAAATTAGCCTGGATAACTAGCCAGACTGAGGATCGGTACATAAATAGTTGCAGAGATTTTCAAATAATGCTTAAGACATGACCTGAAATTACTCTGTATTAACAAGGAATACATTTAATATTGTTAAGGAAAACGCAAAAATCTGGAGCATGCAGTTTTCTTCAGGGACTAAGAAGCAAACATTATCTTATTAGAAATATATCAAGCAAAGGATATAGTTGGTAGTTAGGATTAAAATTGAGAGAGGGTAATAGAAGAGATTTGCACTGATCTATAACCTTCTGGGGAAAAAGAGTTAATAATAATAGGTGCAAACATTTCCCTGAAGCAGAAGGAACTTCCAGTAACACAGAGAAAAGGATACATAAAATGGATGTGGCTATATAAATTGTATAATTGCAATATAGCAAACATTAGGAGATTGCATAAGTAATATTCTTCATTTTGTTTATAAAATGAGAAGCTAGGTTCTCTCTATGAAAGGGATATAAATTTAACAGGATAGTGGCAAAAATAGGAATAATTATTCAAGGGTATAAAAGGGAATTGGCAATTAAGAATGAGTAAAACAATTAATGGGAGGATTGAAAGAATATCTTATGTTGGTTTCAGGCAATTATAGTAAATGTAAGCATGCACTGAGACTGGCTACTGAAAGTTGATTATTTTCTTAAAGAGAGACTTTTATCTTTGATCAGTCGATAGAAACTCATGTCTATGATGTGATATGTGAAAATTTGTATCTCCATGCTAAGTTGACAATAGCACCAAAGTCATAAAAAGATTAATAATACATTTTTAAGTTTTTTTTCTTTTTGTTGTTCTGGAATAGTCCTACATAGTACTTTATAGATCATTAACACATGTATTAAATTTGTATAATTTTTAAAAATTAAAAAATTTAAAACAATTTCTAAAATTATTTACTCTTAGAATTAATATATCAGGTCCACCTTAAACTATATCTTTCTTTAAATACAGCTTCTTGAGATGAAAAGAATTTTCTTTTCCTACTGTCATTTGGTATCAGGAAGGAAATTGTGTTAATTTAAGAGCAAATCCTTTGTTCTGTCCATTTCAAGCTTCACATCCAAAATCTCAACCTCTGGATTACAACAATTTTTCTCTCCCTGAGAATGTGTTTCTTATAATACAGAAAAAGAAATGAAAGAAATTCAAAATCTCCAGCTGTTTAAAACTGAAATAAAACGTACACACATGCACACATAATTTGTTTCAGCTCAAAATGTATGTGTTGTCCTTGAGTGAAGATTAGGGCAATTAATTTTGGTTGTTTCCCTTACCTAAAAAATCAATCAGGCAGTGATGATATCATCAGACACATCAAAGGTTTTAAAGAAACAGTAAACAAGATTTAATTATTGCACTTACCACATAGTGGGCGCACTCTAGGAAACTAAACTGTAAGGCAGATTAATTTTCTTTTATTTTTCTTTCCCTGTAGTGATTGCTATAGCAACTAAACTGAATTGCATGTGAGGCTAACATCTACAAACTTTTAAGGCAAACAGCTGCTACAGTGTACTCCCAATCTTTAACATGAAAGAAAGAACAGCCATCCAAAGTGTTGTTGAATGATTAATTCTACAAAAGGTCCTATTTAATGTGTATTGAACAGATCTCTCATTGTTTTGAAAAAAATCTTAGAAACATCATCTTTGTTTATACACATCATGCAAATCATTGCTAGGGACAGTCTTTCTTCTTCATAAAAGAGTACAATAAAACCTTCTTACAGAGTTAATCAGATTTAGTAGATAGGATTATTTGTATAAACAATGATCCTTTTATAAAAGGCCTACTCTAGCAAAATTAGAGTAAGTGAAATTACACTTTTTATTATATGGTGTCTTTCCTTTTTATTGTTTTCTATGTATACATTGAGGCAAAAATGTCTGAGATGAAATTCATTTTATTTGAAGTAGAACTGTGTATGAGAGACTGTAATAATGGTACAATGGAAATATGTTTGTGGAGATGAAGAAATTAATATAACTGACATTTTTACCTAATACAATATGTTTATTTTTGTACTCTTAACCATAATAGTTTTTAACATATAGCAAATATATGATTTTTATATAGATGCAATTTTTAAGAGAAAATACAACTTTTATAAATAATAAGCAATCATCTGTGGGTCAAAACTCATGGGCTTTTGTTTTTAAAGATTTTATTATTATTTATTTATTTATTTATTTATTTATTTATTTATTTATTTATTTGACAGAGAGTGCGCAAGCAAGAGGAGTGACAAGCAGAGGGAGAGGGAGAAGCAGGGTCCCTTCCAATCAAGGAGCCTGATTGATTGGCTCAAGGGGGGATAACATCCAAGGACCCTGGGATCGGGATCTGAACCCAAGGCAGATGCTTAACCAACTGAGCCACCCAGATGCCCCAAAATTCATGGGCTTTTGAAACCAAATATATTTGAATGGTCACTATCCTAATGAAGTCTTTATTGTGTTTTTTAGAAAAATAGATGGCTAAATATTAAAGCATTTTTAAGTATAATTAAGGATTTTTCATGTAGTATTTCATTAGCTAATTTATCAAATATTTACATAATTGCTTGTAATTTGTTATAGGCAGCTTAATCTACCCAGGCTGGCTTTTTGACATTTATGTATTAACTTCTCTCCTACAGCCCTAGATTTTCTTTCCTTGAAATAATACCCACATTGTCTAGCAGTCACATAGTTTAAATGAAATTCACCCCACTTCAGGTCTAAGAGAGGCCTCCATTAGCCTGTGGTTATATATTAATCCATATCCCTTGTCACCCAGTTAACCCAAGGTTCTCTCTTAAACATATGATTGGATTAGGGAAGGAAACCTGTCTTAATTTGGTCCCATCATAGTGAATCCCAGGTATAATACTATTATTATTATTATTATTATTATTATTACTATTATTATTTGGAGAGAATTATTTTCTCTTCCCATACTTCTCTCTCCCTCCCGCCTCTTCTCTTTCCCTTTCTATCTTCACCTTTCTCTTGGATAAGCAAGGAGGTAATGCCACTGCATTGGTTAGTATCTTGTGAAAAATAAGGGCCAGTTATTTGCTAAAGCTAACACTGGCAAAGTGCAAGAAGAAAGCCTGGGAGGCGAAAGCATTGAACCACTCAGCACAATCCAGAAGCCTGGAAAGTTGTTGCCTTTCCAGGTGAAGGTCTTAATTCTAAATGTTTTAGTAACATGTGCCATTAAATGCTCTACTTATTTAATGTACTTTGAGTTAGGTTTTATGATAACTTAAAACATAAAATCCTCACTAATATACTTCCCTTCTTGACTGAGGCATGATGAAATTAATTCTCCAGTTTGAAGTTCAAAAATTTTTGACCGTTTTTGTGCTGTATGTCATTATGACATGCTATATACAAAAGTACATGGATATATAGAATTAAACACAAGAGTATCTTACCCTAATTACTCATTTTTATGAGTTTTTTATATCATAAAATTTAGATTATTTATTTAAAGAAAACTACAGGCTCAGAAGTATTTACTCATTGAAAACTGGCATGGGGATGCCTGAGTGGCTCAGCAGTTGAGTTCCTGCCTTAGGCTCAGCTCAGGGCATGATCCTAGTCCTGGGATTGAGTCCCACATTGGGGAGCCTGCTTCTCCGTCTGGTGTCTCTGCCTCTCTCTGTGTCTCTTATGAATAAATAAGTAAAATCTTTTTTAAAAAAAGAAAGAAAACTGGCATGGACATTCAGCAGTTCCAATGGTCTTAGTAGGTTTAAACATTATTGTCAATGGTCTTAGTAGGTTTAAACGTATGTATTAATTTACTTATAATATCAACTAATATTTAACAAAATTGCATTAAATAACAAAATATACTATTGTCTTTCCCAAAGAAACACAATATTAATAATTTGTTATAAAAGTAATCAAATGTTTAAAACGCATCTATTAATTAACTTCAATATTAAATACCCATTAAATGCAGATGATTTCAGGAACTTTGGCTAGAGTTATGGTAAAACAAGAATTTGTGATGCTAGTCTTATTGGAACTTACTGGACACTAATACTTCAGATATTTTAAAAATCTACGACATTCCCTGTAATCATATAATGGCATCATGCTCTGAAGAAAGTAACTGGTAAGCATGAAAGAACATAATTACTTCCCTGGGAGGTAGGAGTCAAGACTCCTTCCAGAAGATACTATTTTGGTAGACATATTTGTGATGAATAACAGTTACATAGTTGAGGTTAGATGGTGATACAGGTCCTACAGGCAAAAGAACCAACATGATGAGGGCTTTGACATTGACAAAAAGAGAGCAAGAGCTCTTCTTAATTAGGAAAATTAAAGAAGGAAGTTCCAGAGCCTAGTAAGCAGTGACCAAGAGAGTTGTATCATGAGACTTGAGAAAATGACAAGAGCAAGATCAATAAGAGCTCATAGCTCCCTTAATTGTGTGTATATTTAATTATAAATTCAAGTGCACATTTGTTGAAAGACTATATAGTGTCCTTTAGTATCTTATTAAAATATTCATTAGCCTATTGGTTAAAAAATAGATTTAAAGAGAATGAGAAATGAAACAAAAAAGATACAAAAGCCTGTTAGAAGTGTCTAGGTAAAAGCTGCAGGTCATTAGGACTAAAATAAATACTGGTGATGGAAGATAATTAAATATGTGTGTGTGTGTGTGTGTGTGTGCATCCAGGCACACCCATTCACACATTCCTGTGCCAATAATAAAGGTGGAGTCAGGGTGATCTGGTGTTTGATTTAAGGTGAGATGAGAGAGCTAGCTGCCAAAATGGATTTACTGTTTCTATAATGTTACTTTGGGTAGTGATATTGCTCTTTTCAGAATTGAAGAATGGAGGAAATTTATAAATGGGAAGTATAGTTTGAGAATTCAGAATTTATGTTTTATTTGAATAGATGTTGGAGCACCTCAGTCCCATAAGCCCTAGAGAGGTCAAACAGATAATTGGCTACTCATGAGTGAAATTCAGGAAAGTGAAATTCAGCTGAAATATTAATTTGGAAATTGACAGTTTTTAGATCACTCATAATAAAATGGTAACATCACATCATGTGTATTTAATGTCATATTACTTTTTAGGTTAGCATGCAGTAAAATGGACTTTAATTTGGTAGTTCTATAAATTTTAGACCTGTGTGTATATTCACATAAACACCACGATAATCAAGATACAAAATAGTCTCACACCTTCAAAGGCTTCCTCCTGTTATCCCTCTGTAATCATTCACTTGCTCCACTGTTAATCTCTGGCAGGCATTGATCTATTTTCTGCCATTAGGTTTTGTCTTTTGGGACAAACTTATGTAGCTGGAATCACACAGTAAGTGACTTTTGAGACTGAGTTCTTTCACTTAGTCTTTAATATTCATACAAGTTGTGCACATCAGTAAAACCTACTGTTGGGAGCCAAGTGACTCGGTGCATCTAAACGTAAGTATTCACTTTGATTACCCAGTATTAGTCCATTGTATGGATGTACTGCATTTTGTTTTTCCATTCCATTCACAATTTGAAGTACATTTGGGTTGTTTCCAGTTTTCTTTTCTTATAAATAGAACTTCTATCAACATTTGCTTCTTTGTTTTTATATGAGTATAACTTTTCACTATTCTAGGCTAAATCTTGATAGATAGGATTGCAGATTCATACGGAATGTATATGGGTATTTTTGTGAAAGAAATTGCCAAGCTATTTCCAGATTGTTTGTATAATTTTTCACTTCAGTGGACTATATGTATGATTTCTGTATGCTTTACATCTCCACTAGGACTTGATATTGTCATAGTTCTTATTCTTTTTAAGAATTTATTTATTTATTTATTTATTTATTTATTTATTTATTTAGAGAGAAAGGGTGCACCTGAGCAGGGGCAGAGAGAGAGAGAGAGAATCGCAAACAGACTCCATGCTCAGTGTGAGCCCAAAAACAGGACTCGATCCCATGACCCTGAGATCATTACCTAAGCCAAAATCAAGAGTCAGACATTTAACTATCTAAGCCACCCAGGCACCTCATCTATTTAGATTATTTTTAGTATCTTCATTGTCATTGACTCTTGCCTTGTCATCTCAAAACATATATTGCTTTGCTGGCATTTTTAACTTCGTTAAGCAGTCTTCCTCAATGACTATTGGAGCATTTTATAAATAGCTATTTTTAAAGTATTTTTCAAAGAATTTCCTCAATGATATTACTTGCCATTGGTATCTCTTGATTGTGTCTTTCCTGATATTTATAGAGATTTTCCTGGTTTTTCTCTTGGTGATAAGTTTTGGTTATACCATGGAATTTTGTGATATGACACACTGAGTCTTATCTAATTTCTGTGGAATTTTTTTGTTTTTAAGCTGGCAATCAACTTTGGCTAATTTGGCTGACACATTCTTTTTAGGCTCCAGTGGATTTTGGTGTTAATGTTAGTACAATTTTCAAAGAGTTTTCAGTGCTATTCTGACCTGCTCCATATGTGTACAGCCAGTAGCCACTTTTGGGAACTTAGCAGCAATTTATCTCTTTGTTTATGATTTAAAATATTTTCATGCTACTTTAGAATTAGATTCATACATATTTCATTAGGGATGAACCAAGAGTTTAAACTCCCTTCCTGTCATCTTCTGGGTGCTAGCTAGATCCCCTGTTAGTGCTTTGTCTAAAAACGTTGGACACTATTTACCCCCTTCCCCCACCAATGTGCAATTCTTTGGTTGTACCTCCATTCTGGCCCAGGTGCAGAAAGACAGAGGTAGAGAAATATTAATGGGGCTTGTCCTAGTGTCTAGTTATATCATTTTTTTTAATTGAAGAGTATTTTCCCCTCGTACAGAGTTTTAGGTGCTACAAGTCCTGGCTATCACTACTGTCCTTGCCAGAAGAATCCTTTCCTACACACTAAGCCTGAACTGGAGGCTTTTCCTGGCATTCTCTGTGACTGTGTTGATGTCCAAGTCTAGTTTTTGAATTGCCTTGAGACCAGGTTGAGAAAAACAGGAAAATAATAATTCAATGACATTGAAATTCTCATCTCAATATGCCTGCTACTGTTTATTTTTCAGAGTTCTCACCTAGTTCCCCCATATGCTCTGTTTAGATTGTTTAACTAAATTCATTTGGAGAGAAAGAGTGTATTGTGCTTGCTTAACTTTCCAGGCTCTGGAAGGGGAACCTGCCTAATTATTTTATTTTTACAACATGGCTAAGCACACTTGTCTGATATGGGACTTTCTGTGGCAGGGATTAAAACAAATCAGCCTTAATTACAAATATGCAAACCCACAGACTTATCCTACCTAATACAAAGCCCTAAAGACAATTGAGTACTTGCTTTGAGAGAATATGAGCTTAATGGAGGTCTGAACAATGCAGCATCCTCATTCACTCAGGTATGTCCTAGCATCATCAATTTGGAATTATTTGGAAAATGAGTTTTTAATAGCAGCTATTTCTAACCCTAAATATATGTACCATTTAAGGATTCAGATTGAACATCACTCCCCAAACAAATCTGAACCTTATCAGCATGCAATTCATGGAAAACAGAGCAGCCAGGACTGAGAATTCAGGCTCATAGAATACCCCTGTATTGCTCAGTCTATGAAATGCATAGCAGTCATAGCAAGACTAAAGAGTTTAGGAACCATTCTAAACTGTTTTAACAGCTAGAATTCTCCAAAGTGGGAATTTAAAACTTAAAATTTAATAGTATTAAAATACTATACTAATAATATATTTAAAAAAGAAATGATGAGGGCTGTTTGTCATAATATAACCACATCCCTAAGGCAGTAAGAGATACTAAACTTAACCAAGTATCTGTAATTCCCAAGAGTAGTTATTATCTTATGACAACTATGCACTAGATTCACTTTGCTTCTATAATAAATGTCTGTATTGTGATAGAAAATGTAGCATAATTTTCTAGAAGATAAAATAGGTTTGACAGCAGTCTCAGTTTGTTTCACATGAAGTAATCCAACATGTAAAATATTTTCTAACCAAGTAAGGTACCTCTTTTAACTTCTCTCATTTAGAAGTCGGCGTCACTTTGAAGACATAGAGGCCTGCCAGTGAGCTTAATCCATGGGGTTCTCTGAACTATCAACCCGTAGTTGACAAGACATTCACATTAATGCTGTATGATATGTATCATTTCACAAAATTTTAGAGTACAATGTGAAGCTAGAATAAGAAGAGCATCAATTAGCATTTGTCTTTGGAAAATAAAATAGGTCTTTCATTCTAAAGGTCATACAATTTTGCTTTTATAGTAATATTCTACAAAGTTTTTCATTATTTTTGGATTATGTGAGGATTTCTATTTCTAATTTTTTTTATTAAGTTTGAGGGAATGTGCATTTGGTTTAGGAAAACAGACTGCTTCAGGTATTTTAAACTGCCAGGGACGTTATAGGGGGAATTAGAGTCTTAAAATAATATCAGAAATGTTGAGGTGAGAAGGTCAAAGAGTCCATAAATCCCGTGTAAGAAATCAGGAAATGCAGATATCACTAGGAGCCTCTGCAGATAAGATGAGCCGCCTGCAGCATCCAGCTGGGGGATTTGAAGAGGATGCTCCCAACCTACCAGCAAAACCTTACATCCATCATCTGCCAAAGCCAATGCTTAGTTACCACTGCTGCAGGGGCAAACCTGGCTTCTCTTTCACTTTCCAAATCTGCACAAATGTCTTTTAATGGAAAAATTTAAAGTGGAAACTTTCAGGCCAGCAAGCTCTCCATCAAGTGTAGCATGGACAAAAGCTTATTAAGGCAGGAATTGTGATTACTATCAACAGGCAATGACTCGCTACTTAGCATTCTTGAATATCTCCCTACGCATAATTAAAAGAAAAATGCTATAGTATCACACTTTTGCTTATCGTGCTAGTTTCTTAGGATTCCTATAACAAAGCACTGTGTAGCTTATTCAACAGAAATCCATTGTCTCAGTGTTCTGGAGGCCAGAAGTCCAAAATCAAGGTTCATCAGGGTTGGTTCACTCTTTCTGAGAGTAATGAGGGAGTATCTGTTCCATGCCTCACTCTTATGGTCACTATATATAAAAAAAAAAAATCACTAAATCAACAGATGGCATAGCTATGAGGGCATTTTGGCAAAGAATACACATTTATGTTCAATCGAAGTACCTTTTCACAAGAGCCATCCACTGCTTCCCTGGGAGATGATATCATTTTGGATTCTCAGCTGATCTCTGCTTTTGGATAGTGGTGTCAGTTCACCCTTGGAGAGAAAAACTTCATCTAGTTGAATCTTGGCAAGTACCTCCGTACTTGCCACCATACTTTGTTCATGAGCTTATTGAGCGTAAGCTAGGATAGGTGAGACGGAGGCTGACTGACTGTCATTAAATAAGTCATCTTTCCCACCTAAGTATTAAGGATCTCGTCAGTATTGAGTGAACTTCAAATGGAATGCAAATCTCTTTATATGCTATACCCTAACAGATCCTTCACATGTATTTTCTAAGTCCTATACTTCTGCAATCCTCTGATTTTTTTCCCTTATCATTCAACCAAGTTATTAGCCCCTCCATATCAAACAGTATACATCCATATATTTGACCATTTCCTCTTTAGGCAAAATGTACACCAGATATATGTCTCAGGTCTTTTTTAAAAAAATTTATTTATTCATGAGAGACACAGATAGAGACAGAGACAGAGACATAGGCAGAGGGAGAATCAAGCTCCTTGCAGGGAGCCCAATGCAGTACCCAATCCCCGGATGGGGATCATGCCTTGAGTCAAAGGCAGATGCTCAACTGCTGAGCCACCCAGGTATCCCTATATCTCAGATCTTATATTTTGGGAGGATTTTCTTTTTCATTGTATTTTACATACACTCCACACTGAGGACATTTTAAGTAGTGTAGCAATTCACTTGTAGATGACACTAACATTTCAACTGGATTCCAGATATTTTCCTCAACACATGATAATAAAAGTGTTTCTCAAGATTTCAGATAAATGTATGAATGTCTTCTATCACAGGTATATGCTTACATATTTCTCTTTTCTTTTCCTGAGTTTCCTGATTCATAGATATTGTTATGGAATAGATGCAGAGATATACTAAAAACTGCTGTAATTTTGGCAGTCTTTTGCATCATGAAGTATTCTTTTTTGTCCCATGTAATGATTTTTAATTTTTTTAAAAGATTTTATTATTTATTCATGAGAGACACACAGAGAGAGAGGCAGAGACACAGGCAGAGGGAGAAGCAGGCTCCATGCAGGGAGCCCGATGCAGGACTCGATCCCGGGTCCCCAGGATCACACCCTGGGTGGAAGGCAGGTGCTAAACTGCTATGCCACCCGGGCTGCCCTCATGTAATGATTTTTAGTCCAAAATCTACCTTATGTGATATTAAAACCATGATCCAAACTTTTAATATCTATTTACCTTTATATGTTTTGTATATATATTTTAATCCTTATGAATAAATCCATTTTATGTGGTTCTCTTCTCAAAAACATCAAAATACATTTCTGTTATATTATTGATATATTTCTTAAATAGATATATTTACTTTCATTTATTTTTATGTGTATGTTTGAGCTTAGTGGTAAATATTTTTTATGTGTTGCTTTTAGATTTATAGTTTTATTCTGTTGATATTTTATATTTTTTAGTTTTATTGATATATTCTATTGGGGTTTGTAATAGGAATGCAAAGTTTATATAACATTTGAAAATAAGTAAGTGTAATTTTCCATATTATCAGACTAAAAAAGAAACACAAAATAAAGAAAAACATGATATTTTAAAATATGTGCCATTATAGTTTCGGGTACAATTTAACATCCATTCATGATAATAACTGATACCAAACCTGGTACATGAACAGCACCCCTCAAAAAACTTAGATATAGCATCATATTTAATGGTGAAGACTAAATGTTTCCACTCTAAGCTGAACACTAGTCTAAAATGTCCATTGTAATCATTTCAATGTTGTACTAAAGAGTCTAGCAAGAATAGAGCAAAATGCACGGATAAACTTCTGGTTTCCAATTCAGCATATAAAAAGCTTGGAAGTTGCCACTAACAAGAAAAAGCTGAACAAACTAAAAAATCAACGACTCTTCTAAAATCTGTAAGAAAAGTGAGGTCACAGGGTAAACCATAGATTGGAGTCATGGCTTAGTTGGGTAGACTCGTGAATGATCCATCCTTGAATCACCTGCAAAGGTAGGAAAAACTGAGCTATAATTGAGGAATTGTTGGAGGCTCAGTGTGGACATCTCTGAGAGTTAAAAACTCCAGGAGGACGCTATTATACCAATTCGTCAACAATTTTGTGAAATTTATCTCAAGGAGTTCTAATAGATTCTCTTAGTAAATATCAGAGAAAAATTCCTTCTTGGTTTCATAGGGAGAATGTTAAGGGAACCATTTTAAATATTCTAGGATATTCTGTTCTTTTTTTTTTAAGACTTTATTTATTTATTCATGCGAGACACAGAGAGGCAGAGACATAGGCAGAGGGAGAAACAGGCTCCCTCTAGGGAGCCAGATGCGGGACTCAATTCTAGGACTCCGGGATCACACCCTGAGCACAAAGGTAGCTGCTCAACCACTGAGCCACCCAGGTGCTCCAGTGGTACTTTATTCTTGCCTTTAGGAGAAACTGGGTAACTAGATCTCGCTACTGTGTAATCAGAGACTAACTTACCAGAGGAAGGGAAATACCCAACTCTGACTTACCCTAGCCATTTTTTTCCCATCTGAAGGGGAAGGAAAAGAAATATATATACACACACACACACACATACATAAGCAAATATACAATGGGCATCAGTTATACAAGGGACAAGAGGGAGGAATTAGGATTATTTTGTTATTATAAAGTACTCATACTACCCATGAAGTAATGGAGTGTCGTTTGAAACTAGGCTTGAATTTGTTTCCAATAGTTTTGCCTTATAGCAACCACTAAGGAAGGTTGGCGGGGGAGGTATAACTTATATGCTAAGAAAGAAGAGAAAAGAGAGTCATATAAAATTCTTGGTTAAATCACAAAGTCATATTAAGAGTGGAAGACAGAAATACGAACAAAAAACAAGGGCAAAAGAATTGAGTAACAAATATGGTTGATACAGTCTAACTATATCTTATAATCACTTTGAATGTCAATGGTCTAAATGTACCAATTAAAAGAGATTGTCAGAGTGGATCGAAAAACAAGACCCAATTATATTTTTTCTGCAAGAAACCCACTTAACATATGAAGACAAATATAGATTAAAAGTAAATGGATGGGGATCCCTGGGTGGCGCAGTGGTTTGGCGCCTGCCTTTGGCCCAGGGCACGATCCTGGAGACCCGGGATCGAGTCCCACGTCGGGCTCCCGGTGCATGGAGCCTGCTTCTCCCTCTGCCTGTGTCTCTGCCTCTCTCTCTCTGTGTGTGACTATCATAAATAAATAAAAATTAAAAAAAAATTAAAAAAAGTAAATGGATGGATAAAAATATACCATGCTAGGACTAATCAAGGAAACCAGGAGTAGCTGTATTATTTTCACACAGAACAGAGGAACATCATCAGGGATGAAGATGGGCACTATATCATAATATAGGGGTGAATTCTCCAAGAAAGTATAACAATCCTTAATATACATGCGCCCAAACACAGTGCCACACTATGTGAAGCAAAAACCAGTAAAACAACAAAGAGGTATAGATAAATCTGTTATTACAGCTGGAGACTTCAACTCAGAAATGGACAGATCCAGCAGTCAGAAAAGCAGTAAGAATATAGTTAAATTCCTCAACACCAGCAATCAAATAAACATAAAAGACATCTTTATATTACTACATTCACCAACAGTAGAATGCACATCATTCTCACATAGAACATTCACCAAGAAAGACCATATTCTGGGCCATAAAACACAACTTAAAAAATTAAAAGAATAGAAATCATACAATTCCTGACCTCAGACCAAAATGGAATTAATCTAGAAATCAAAAACAGAAAGAGAGCTGGCAAAAGACCTGGAATAGCCCACATGGTATTGGTGGAGAAGAGTGAAGCTGGAGAACTGGCACTACCTGACTGACTCTAAGACTTACTATATAGCTACAATAATCAAGATAAGGTGGTATTGAGGAAAGAACAGACAAATATATCATTGGAACAGAATAGAGATCACAGAAAGAAACCTCTAAAATTATAATCAACTAACTTTGGCAAAGAAGCAAAGGTTAATGGGACAAAGATTGTCTTTTCAACAAATGGTGCCAGGGCAATTGTACAGCCACTTGCAAAAAAGAAAAAATAATCTAGACACGGATTTTACACCTTCACAAAAATTAACCCTAAATAGATCACAGACCTAAATGTAAAAAGTGAAATTATAAAATCCTAGAAGATTGTATAGGAGAAAATCTAGATGACTTTAAGCATGGCAGTGACTTTTGGATTACACACCAAAGGCATGGTGCATGAAATAAATAATTCATTAGCTGTTTGTTTTTTATTCTGTTGATTTTTCCTTTTCTGTACAGAAGCTTTTTAGTTTGATATAGTGTATGTAGTGGTATCTCTCTATATATACACACGTACATACAGTGCACTCTTACCCTTACACAGGAAGGAATGTTACACCATTTGTAACAACATGGATGACCACAGAGGACATTAACTAAGTGAAATAAGCTAGACACGGAAGGACAAATATCTTATGATACCAGTTACATGAGAATTGAGGTAGTCAAACTCATAGCAACAGAGAGTAGAGTAATAGTTGTAAGGGGTTGAGAGGAGGGGAGAGTGACAAGGTATCAGTCAAAGGTATAAGCTTCAGTTTTGCAAGATGAGTAAGTCCTAGAGATCTATACAACCTGATGCCTATGGTTAACAATATTGTATTGCATACTTTAAAAAGTGCTAGGAGAGTTGATCTTATGTTAAGTGTTCCTATCACAAAATAATAATAATAATAATAATAATAATAATAATAATAGCTATAAGAGGTCAGGAGAATTGTTTGGAGGTAATGGCTATGTATATGACATAGATTGTAGTAATGATTTCATATACGTATATTTACTTTCCAATTAATTAAGTATTCCAACTCTACACCAAGTAATTACAGCTTATTATATGTTAATCTCAATCAAGGGGTTTACAAAGGAGAAAAGGAAATAAATATATGGGTATGTACATATACTTTCACAAAATATTCAAAATATATACATAAATAAAAAATAAACTTATTGGCAAAAATATTTTAGATCAATAATGAATTATTAAAAAAAGATAAAAGGAAAATTTCATCAAAAGATACAGATATCCTCAAACTCAATACAATCAATAATATTTTCTCACAATGTATAGACTAAAAATGTCAGAATTTGAACAATAAATTGATAAATCTATACTATGACCATAACAAGAAAATGCATCACACAATTTTAGAAATTCAAATAGCAAACAGATAAAAAGGATAGCCCTTAGATGATTTGAACAATATAATTAAAAATTCATTCCCATGAATTTTTAGAACCCCCGCACTGGGTAATAAATATCAGAGACAAATTTCCTTTATAATTTTTATTGAATTATACACAGTATTTGGAAAATAATAGTATCATATTTTAGTACATACATAAATAAAATTTATTAAGGCATAAATTAAGTAATTGCTCATGACAAGGTTGTTTACTGTTGTTCTGGAACCCAGGAAGTAACTCTATAGTGAAAGAAACTGCACACAGGAGGGATTATTATTTTGTTGTTATTTTTTGTCTCATGTACACCATTTACAAAAATTTAATGACCTTTTAGAACTCAGATGGATATGTTATTAAGTTTTTCTGCGGGCAGCCTGGGTGGCTCAGCAGTTTAGTGTCGTCTTGGCCTAGAGCCTGATCCTGGATACCCGGGATCGAGTTCCACATCAGGCTCCCTGCATGGAGCCTGCTTTTCCCTCTGCCTTTTTCTCTGCCTCTCTCATTCTGTGTCTCTCATGAATAAGTAAATAAAAATTAAAAAAAAGAGAAAGTTTTTCTGCTTCACATGTGTATATCATTCTGATCTTAAACTGAATCTAGAATTGATAAATTACTTGAAATAAGACTCAAAGTTAAATTTGCTCAAATATATCCCTTTTATTAGACTATAATCCTTTAATTTATTTGCTGAAATATATAAAGAAATATAAATATAATTAAGCTTATCCAACCAGGCTAGCTTACCATTGTCAAACTCATCCCACTTTGTTTGCACTTCCATTTATTAACTATAAAATCTTTAGAAAATGTGGACTAATAATTTATATTATGTGTCATATCTTAATCTCCTTTTTTTGGGCTGCATTTATTTTCCCAAGTTGATTGACATTTATTCTTAGAAGACAAATGTGTTTGCTAAAATCAAATATATTATGAAAGTGAGTTTTAAAAAAATCTCAAAGTCAACTACTAAATAAAGTATTAATTCTTCATTCTCTAAAGTCACAAAAGAGTTAATTTGGTTTGTCCAAGTCCTTTGATATCTTTGGGGAGTATTTGATTGGCTGAAAAGACTTTCCTAAATGTATCACAACTATTTTATTTGGGCATTTTCTCTAAAATTCAATTCTAAATCAATTTCCTTCCTTTTCTTTCAGCAGCTTGAAAAAAGGTGATCTCAAGTGAATGCAAGCAGATGTTCCCATTTTAAAAACTGTCAAAAATTTGACATCTCTAATTCTAAAACGTATTCGTATTACTTATAAAATATATTTTAATTAAGAAAAATATAAAGTCAAATAAGTTCTTCTATCAAATCCTAGTGGTGGCTTTATCATTTGTTTAATTTCTTATTTTTTGAGAAGCTATGTGGGCTGATATATACATAAATACATACATAAATATATGGCTTAACTCAGATTAATTACTCATTTATTAATAGTTCATCATGCCTTTTGTTTTGGCACTGTGGCTTTATCATGTATAATTTTTTTCTTTATGACTATTTGCTCTAGAATCAAACATTCTCCTTATAAAATTATTTGCCTTTTGTTTCACTGGATTTTTCTTTATGACTATTTGGTCTAGAGTCAAACATTCTCCTTATAAAAATATTTGCCTTTTGTTTCACTGGAGTATATAAAATGTGCACTCTCTGTGAACTTAGTTACACTTTGTATCTGCAATTTAATATTGCCAACAAAAGTTATTAGAAGTCATATTTTAATGTAAAATAAAATAGATAAAAATGTTAATATGAAAAGTCAAGACATTTGAAACATGGCTTAGAAACTCAGCAATTATCTATTATTAGTTAAGTATTTGAACCCAGATAAACCATTTAGTATTTTGGGACCAAAATATATCATCTTCAAAATTAGGGGACTGAACCTTATTTCCCATAAAACAGTAAATTAATATTATTCTATGATGTGTGAAATTATGAAAATTTCTTTTCACTGTACTCCTTTCATCTTAAAAATAAACATTACAATTTTATTGATTGTTAATATCTTCTTTTGTGCAAGTTGATTATCCTGTGAGATAAGTAAAACTGTCTCTTTCAAGTATTACTATTAATCTCTTAAAATAGAAGCAACTTAATTCAGTCATTATTAGTATAAAATATAGTATAAAATACTATTATGAGACTTTTGATAGATTTCTCATTTATATTCTCTAATTATCTTCATTCTTCAGTTTCCATATTATGAAGACTGAATACTTGTACAACTGAATTAATGTACATCATGTTTTAGACTATCTTCTTTCAAATACACTGACTCATTAAAAATTAATGTGAAGGAATGTTTTCTTGAATAACAAGCAAATTATTTATTATAATATGTACATATTTGTCAGTCACTTTTGTGATTTTCTTTTTCTTTTATATATATATGAAAAATTAAAATTCCTAGATAATTAAAGATATATGATTTTTAATCATGTGGTTCTATAAAATAAATGATCAAAAAAGAGCCTACCAACAAGCTGGTTTACATTTTATGTATATATTTAGATAATGATGTAGATAGATTAACAAGTTAGAGATACACACTCACGTATACATTGTAGATACAGGCATAGATGGTGTGTACTTATAGTGATTAGGTATTAAATAATGGAGAATTCCATTGGTAGGGATAAAAAGCACATCCTTTTTCTTATTACTGTAGAAAAATTTAAATCAAAAAAAAAGAGCATGGGAAGCAGTGCAGCTTACTCGGGAGAAACCATCTCATCTTGAGGGAGGTCTTTGTCTCGATGGTCCAGGCAGACACCTTGAAATGAAATCATCATCCACATACCTGGTTGATTGTTGTTGATACCTATAGCTGTTGTCACTCTGGGATGCTAGATGAGGAAACTGACATTTACCACAGAGCATCAAAAAGGACTACTATGAGAATCCATGAATAATAACTCTCTAGAAGTTCTCAAACATTATTCAGAAATAATTTGAAGGGACTGAAGTGCAAGCATTGCCCCCAGAGGTGAATTTAATAAATATTTTAGTGCTATTTTGACATCATTATTACATAAAGATGAGTATGGTCTAGGGAAACACATTGTAATAAGATACAAGTTAATAGATTTTTTAAATGGCTAATATCTGTATAATAATGTAATTTTAAATTATGCTTCCAATTATGATCTAATTTCAATAGTAAATTATGGTGATTTGTAAATATTTGTATTTTTATAAGTATTAATTATGAGTAATAAATTAAGGTGGCATAAACAGATTTTATTTTATACCAGCTGCTGAGAATACCAAGGGAAGAGAACTATGGGAACAAATCAGATTTCCCAAAAGTATACAAATAATGAATCTTTTTGTTAAGAATGTCAAGTTTAATTTAACATTGCTGTTTCAGTGTACTACTCTTCAACGTGTATTTATTTGGGGCCTAGTGCCAGCTACCTGGATCAACTCCAGAGCCTACTGAGCTAAAATCTGGCTTGCCTAAGGAATGATTCCAATGTATTCAAATTTGATACACAACATAAACATCCTTCTGAATAGTTAAGTTGTTGAGAGCTATTTGAATGATGAACTTTGGTTCAATTTCTAAGAAGTATTCATGTGATTTGGAGTCTATTATACTATTTCAAGTTTCTCTTTCCTCTTCACTGAACCTCCTTCCTCTTTATTAAATATATTTTCATTCAGTCTACAGAAATGGCAAACAATGTTTGAAACATCTGGAGCTGTACTACCTGATAAAGTACCTAGAATCATTACAAATTGATTTATTTTCCTTTGTATATATTTGGTACTGCTACAATTAAAGGGAAAAAGTTTGTTGCATTTAATAGAAGAAAATATGAACATAAGCCAATTAGTAAACTGATGGAACTCCTCAGAATAGCTGGGGGCGGGGATTATAGATCTTATATGCTATTGCAGTGTAAGTACAAATAAATAATAAGGGATCAATAATTCAAAATTACAGACACTGAAATTTGTAACATCAAAATATTCATAATGTTCAGCACAATTCTAAAACTTTTCTAATCTTAAAATTGCTAGAGACTGTTTTGGAAAAAGGAAATGGGACTTGCTACAGGATATATATTTAAAATTATGCATTCATCTATGTATGATGTGATAATAACCCTCTCACAAAACAAACAAGACTTCTCTTAAAGTCTGAAATCTAGATTCATTCTGTTCCAGTCCAACTAGAGAATATAAATTGGAAGAAATATTTAGCATTTTTAAAATGTACTTTCACCCCTTGGACTATGTCTCAATTCTGGCTCAATGTAGTCACACAGATCTTGAGATTCACAAACAAAGTTGACTCCAGGTTACTCCAAAGCCTTCACACAATATGAGAAATGCCAGTACACTGTTTCTGGGAAAGACATTGAAATCAAGTGTAATATTTGAGCAGCAAGATGTTATTCACCCAGATTCCTTTCAGAATATCAAAGAAGCAGAAATATAGAGAGAGGATTCTTCGGCTTTAAGCATATGCCATAACCATTGTACTTCCCAGTCAAAATGTTAGGATTTTTAAACTTTAACAATCCTACATTGAGCTTTACAAATTAGGACATATATTATAAATAATGATCTTTGTAGTGTGATATTATGGATAGAGGAAAACCACTCAATATCAAATATCTCCTTGATTTTATTGAAATTGTATCAAAAATGAGGTCATTTTATTAAAAATTCATACAAATGATTTCTTAGTTCAGCTTTAATGATGCCAAATAGACTAGAAACTACAATAGCACTGGATGCTGAGGGTCAGAAAAGATGTGCATAAAAATAGAATAAACAATAAAACCATTAAAGGTAAACTATTGAAAACATTTTTACTTCTTTCATAGCTTGCACTAGACTGACCTACATTCAAATAATAGATATTATCGACAAATTTGTATATAAAAAAGTATATATTCAGGCTGATATATACTTCACAGCATATCCTTACAAAAATATTAAATCAACTATTTTAAGCCACAGTATTATGAGAAAATAATAGTTCTGTATTTTGCCTGGCAAAATTATGTTACGATAAACACTTATGCGTTTGATGCCCTGGATTCTGAAATAACTTTATTTCCTGCTGTGAAACTGAGAAAATGTGGTTGATAATATCAGGTTTAAGGCTCACATTTTATATTGATTTGTCAGAATGAGAAGCAGTAACTACAGGCCTGGGAAACCATGCTGCTCTGCCCTTCTGGCTTCAAATAAGCCCTAAGATGAGGAGTAAATAGTAATATGAAAAAGCAAAAGACTCAAGGATTATTATATGAGACATTTACTAGATCTTCTTTAGTCTAGACACATGACTGTCTTTGGAATATTTAAGAATAAAGAGTATGTAAATGAATTTGAATTTACTGAATATATTTTTCAGTATTAGATATTCTGATACTGGTAATGAAAGTCTACAACAAATAAAACCATTCTCCCTGCTATGCCTCATGCCTTGAGAAATGTAATTTCCTGAATAAGTAATCTTAATCCAATGAAGATTTAATTTGGTCTTTTTACTTTACAAATGTAATTCACTTATTCAATAAAAGTTTGCTTGGTTTAAACAGCAAGGGATATATCAAATACATATTAAAATGTCCTAAATAAGTCTATTTTCTTGATGCTGCATTATGAAACATTTTCCAAGTCATAAAGCTAATCTGTATACCCCCATAACTGCATAAAATGTACAGATAATGGATTCTTCGATGCTTATTCCATTACTCTAATGACCTCAATAAATCAATAGCATGCCTCCAAATATTCCCCTCCCTCCAAGAAACACTACACTTCACATCATAAAAATAATTTCTCTTAATTTGTATAAAACTATTATATTTCATATATTCTTACAAATAAAGTTTGGAGAGTTCATGACAATTATTGCAGAAGATATTTAAATAATAACAACAAATCATGGGTGGGAAAGACAAAATTACTGAATAAAGGTGCCTGATGTGATTGATTGGTACTTCCAAACCAGTGTTCTCTGATCTTTAGTGAAAGAACAGGAAAAGGTAATTAAAAAAATGGAAATTTCAAAATTCACTACACTTTGACAGAACCAGCTGCTGAGTATAACATGGTCAGGCAGAGAGACTATATCTAATTCATCTTTGAATTGAAATATTTTCAGTGGTTAGGACAGAATCCTATCCTTGTCAAAAATCTGTATTTAAAAAGATATATTCTAAGACATTCATAAGTGAATATGGGGAATGTTGTAAATTGTTACCATGTTTACAATATCTCTCAACAGATAATTAACAACAATTTGGACTTTTTGAAGAATTTTTTTCATTTTTAAAACAAAACAGTACTAATTATTTTTTGAAATTTAGGAAATACTGTTAATCTTTAACCTTAGAATATATTACAAGTACAAAATGAAAACAATTAGTCAAACTTGCTCTAAATAGCTTCAATGACACCATACATAAATTGCTACAAATTTGCTTTTGAGTCAGTAACATACTTGAACATCTGCATTTAATTCTCTACTTGAAGATGTTGAGTACCCACCATTCACTTCGATGTGACTGGACCTGGAGGGTATTGTACTGAGTGAAGTAAGTCAATTGAAGAAGGACAATCATTATATGGTTTCACTCATACGGGGAATATAAGAAATACTGAAAGGGATTATAGGGGAAAGGAGGGAAAATGAGTGGGAAAAATTAGGGTGACAAAACATGAGAGACTCCTAATTTTGGGAAATGAACAAAGGGTTGTGGAAGGGAAGGTGGGCATCGGGGATGGGGTAACTGGGTGACGGGCACTGAGGGGGGCACTTGGTGGGATGAGCACTAGGTGTTATACTATATGTTGGCAAATTGAACTTCAATAAAATATAAATATAAAACATCAATAAAAATATATATAAATATAAAGGACATATATATATGTATATACACATATATAAATGCTATATAGTTAACTGTGAGAGAAAAAAAAAAAAAACAGTAAATCTTAGCTTAGTCTCCAGACCAAAGTTAATGTGGTAAAGAGTTCTCATTCAGAGTAAAAGATCTACATACTTCACTCCCAACTTCCACCTCATTCACACACAAAGGGCAAATCACAATTAAAATTTTAGGTATCATCTGCTCAACAAGTCTATTATTAGAGTCACATAGCCAGACTAAGTTGATGTCTGCCTCTATGAACTCAGAAAAATGTGTATGCCGCAAATGCCCATGGATAAACTAGAATGGTCACTGGAGACGTACCTAACTAATAAGAGTAGACAATGAATTCCTTCAGGTCCTGGACTGTCTTTGCTCTCTACAGTCAGATAACTTAGCCCATTGGTTTTCAATAAATGTTTATTAAACAAATGTATTGTCTCTTCATGTGCTATTTCAGGCAAGTTTGCTGTTTCTTTTTTTTTTTTTTTTTTTTTTTTAAGCAGAGTTAGTTCTTTGAATTGAGACCCTGGCAGAGGAGAAGCAGACTTCATGCAAGGAGCCTGGTGTGGAACTCGATCCCGGGACTCCAGGATCCTGGGCCAAAGGTAGGTGCTAAACTGCTGAGTCACCCAAGGACCCGCATGAATTGAGTAATTGTTAATTCCTATTTTAAAATATATCCTTTTTGTACATTTAAAGCTAATTTTAAATTGATGATGTTTTAAATTTAAAGCTTTCTGAAGGCATATAAAAAAGTAAAGGTTTTCATTAGATTCATGTTTTACTACTGAGAACTAGTTTTGTGAGAGATCCTCTAAAGGAAAAATGTTTCATAAGGATATGTTTTATAGCATGTTTTCTTTTGAAAAGCTACCAAAAAATACATGGTACCCTAAATATTCTGATAATATCTACAGTTAAGAGATTTGATTACCCTGCTCAGTCTTGAATTTCCCAAACTAATATGGACTTTGAATCTTTTTATAATTCCCATTAACAACTTTGCATCTTCACATTTTGGAAAATATATTCTGAAAAAAATTATTATCAAACTTAATTTTAATAGCTAAAATTAGTGATAATGTTATAGAAACAGTTGAGGAGTAATAGTATTTTAAAAAGAGTTATTCCATAGTGAGAGAGTAGAACAAATGAAAGCAAAATAAGTCATCCAACAGATAAGTAAAGTCAACAGCATATGTACAACATTTTCCAGATTCAAAGAAACCATCACTGAGTGATATAAAAATTTTTGAAATAGATATACAAGAAGTTATACATCCACTGGGCATCAGAAGAATGAAATAAAAGAAATTTATGCAAGCTTCTGGTAAGAAGTATATAACCATAACAAATATTTTCACATAAAGAATAAAATAACAGAAGCTCAAGGATCTTCGTGCCAGTGACAGTGGAAGCTATGAGACACTGGAACATTCCCCACAAGGAAATGTTTTTCCCACATAAAATTTTACACCCAGCCTTACTATCAGTTCAATGTGGGAAATGTATTTTTATAAAGTCTTAAACTTTACTGTACCACCCTGTCTTAGTTTGCTCAGTTTGCCAAAACGGAATACCCTAAGACTGGTTGGTTTAAACAATGGAAATTTATTTCTTGCAGTTCTGGAAGATCTCAGAGGTCTTAGAAGTTCAAGATCAAAGTATGAGCAGAGTCAGGGTCTGGTGAGAGTTCTCTGGATTGCAGGTGGCTGCCACCTTGCTGCATTCTCACATGGTCTTTCAGCTGGTTTCTTTTATAAGGCCTCTAATTCCATAATGAGGGTCTTACCTTCGTGACCTAATCCAATTTTAAGTCTCTTAAAGGTCCCATCTCTGAATATCTTCATATTGGTGATTAGGGCATCAACATATGAATTGGAGGGGGACCCAAGCATAGAGTATATAAGCACACACCTCCTTCATTTTCATTGGGTTATTAGAAAATGCACTGAAACAAAATGAGGATCATCAAGCATGAACCCTATCTGTTCCGCAAATCTGTAAACCTCAGTTGCCAGTAGATAATTGATTCTGTTTGGTATCCTACTGTGTTTTACACTTAATTTATTCCTGAAAGGCACTTCAAAATGCCTGCAATTGGAGAATAATTGACTTTATGTTCTTTAGGAAGTGTCAGTTTCTATGTTATAACATGTGTTCATTAATTAATTTTTTCCTGTGTAAACATTCAATTTTCTTGGCTGCTATATGTCATGAGTGGTATATACCTACAATCTTTGCAGTTTAAAAATTCATCAGGAAAAATAAAGGTGATATGATTTTTATTTCCTTTTCTATTTTCCAATATGCTCCATTAAAGAGAAAGTGCAATTGTTTTAATAAATGGAACAATATATCTTACATCTTTTTATTAAATGGATGTCAGACTGTGGCAGAAGATAATTCTCTTAAGGTGGGTATATAAAAAGAGAATTGTGAGTCCTTCCAACTCTTATTTAACATTCTCATTTTCTTTTATCTTTATCCTGTGCTTCCATCTGTTTTTGTTGATAACATGCTATGTGGATATGTCAATGCACATGTGATAGGCAAAGAGGAGTAATCTGTGGAAGGAAACAATACAAAAATGGAGTGGGGGGCGGCCCAGATGGCTCAGCGGTTTAGTGCCACCTGCAGCCCAGGGCGTGATCCTGGAGACCTGGGATCGAGTCCCCATTGGGCTCCGTGCATGGAGCCTGCTTCTTTCTCTGCCTGTGTCTCTGCTCTCTCTCTCTCTCTCTCTCTCTCTCTCTGTCTGTCTTTCATGAATAAATAAATAAAATCTTTTAAAAAATTGAGTGAGAAAGGTGTTAGAAGCAAACAAAGAAATATCTTTTGCTGTACAGATGAAAGGCTGAAGAAACATTTTTGGGTCTGATCATAGAATTCCAGGTAGAAAATTCATTATAATTAATTTGATATCTCCTTAGATAAGTCCTAAATACAGCGGGAAGTTTGGGAATGTCTATGGAACACATAGTATAGCCCTTTCTATTCTGTTCTCTGCTCAAAGAATATTGTAACAACAAGTTAAATAGATGTTTGCGTTTAAATCAATATGGTTGCTTACCCTGAATAAGGCAATTTGTAAGCATGCAAGACCATTACATGGTTTTAAAACCCAGCTGTATCACCCATTAGCTGTGTTACATTGATCAGGCTATTTAAACTCCATAGGCCATGGTTTCCTCACCTGTATAAAGTGATAATAGTAGCAGTTACTTAATAGGGAGATATACAGAGCAATTTAGCACAGTGCCTAAAACATAGTAATCAAAGTTGATTTATTCAAAGTTGGTTTATTATAATGACCATAATAGTATTTATATAAATAAAATGTAGTACAATAAATTGCCAATACTTACAAAATAAATAAGATTAGAATGCGTAAATCAGGGATGCCTGGGTAGTTCAGTGGTTGTGCTTCTGCCTTTGGCTCAGAGAGTGATCCCAGAGTCCTGGGATTGAATCCCATATCCTGCTCCAAGGAGCCTGCTTCTCCTTCTGCCTATGTCTCTGTCTCTTCCTCTGTGTGTCTCTCATGAATAAATAAAATCTTTAAAAATATGTAAATCGTTATATAATTTTGATATTTCCAACAAGGGATTTACATGAAAATAACAGTCATATTTAGGTTTCTTATTTTTTTATTATTATTTATGATAGTCACACAGAAAGAGAGAGAGAGAGCCAGAGACATAGGCAGAGGGAGAAGCAGGCTCCATGCACCGGGAGCCCAACGTGGGATTCGATGCTGGGTCTCCAGGATCGCGCCCTGGGCCAAAGGCAGGCGCTAAACCACTGAGCCACCCAGGGATCCCTAGGTTTCTTATTTTTTAAGCAAACAAGGAAATAGCTTTATTTTCCTTTCTTCTTAATGGGATGATGTACCATACATTTTTCTTATGTTGTCTTGTGTCATCATGTTATTTTTATTACCTATATAAAATACAAAGACTTTCATTGGGTGTTCTGAAAGGATATTAGGTTTAAGCTGAAGATATTCTAAAGCCTGTTGTGCAACATTCCAACTGACATTTAAAACACACTTTTGCAGGTAAAACTAGATGGACAACTGATTCTTTTGCATGTTTTCAAGTGGTAAAAGTACTTTGGGGATATAAAAACTCTTTCCAGGCTCTGAAATTCTACTAAAAAGAACTATGCAAACACTAATACAAATGGGATATGCTCTTGAACCTGCCATGCTGCTAGAATACTGGAATATGGGCAAAATTCTCTAATCAAACTTGTTTTATCTTTAACCATAATAAAGATTAGTATCTTGAGTTACCTTGATCTTCTTTCATGTCACTAAAAACTTGAGAAGATTTGTAGATAGGGATATTATTGAAATTGAGCCTTAATTGGAGCTTAATCTCCATAATTATGCATAATTGCCTGTGTTTATTACTCCTACAATAAGGACACATTTTTCTTTAGCTCCCAGGAAGCATGTGTTAAAGCATCACAAACAGCATTAGATAATATGATTGTATACACTTCACTGACTTTATTTGGTTATACAATATTATTATTCAAAGAGAGACACAAAGAATTTACAGCACAACAGCCTCTGACTTTGCTAAGTAACTTCACTGAAATCAAAGATAAAACTTCAAAAATATTATCCTTTAAATATATTCATAGATGGGCAGAATTAATTTAGATTAAAACTCGGTAATATACTGAATACTTCTAGAAGTCTCAGTCCTGAAATGTTCAATAATACAGGTGTTTCAGAAATAAGGGATCAAGTGTTCATTACATTTTTACTAAATCAAATAAACTTATTTAAGATATTAACTTCTGGGAAATATCTGGAGTACAAACAGAATGAATGATTAATTTCAAAAATGCTCAAAATTTATGACTGACAGTGATGTCTCTCATTATTGAGATAACAATTTAAAATGATCAATAGGTGCTTATATACCTTTTTTTTCTCTCTTTATGATATACCATTCTTTCTATTACGATTCCAGATCTTGTTATCAGTAGCTATAATGTACTACTACATGCTGGTAGTAGTACATATCCTAGCAATTGTTAGAACTAAGGGTAAATCTAAGCAGTTTGGGTAAAAATTTAAATGAAAGAATATGAAGAACAATTTTCAAATGGCCCATGGATAGGCAACTTAAAGATCATTAAAGCTTCAATTAGTAAAGAAATCACTGTATGTCTTCTTTGGTATTTTATCAAATAGCTAGGACAAGGCAGATTTACTTTCTATCCCAATTCTCAAAATAACTAGCATGCCTTAATCTGAAATAGAATTTTCTTAAGTATTATTCCTTACAAATCTCAATTGAATGTGGGAACACTGTTTTCAATGCTAAATATTACTTATTTGGCTTCTTCTTTTACTAGGTACATTTTATTAAGAGAAATCCTAGTTTTATAAATATGTACTTTGGCTAGTGCTGATATATTTAGTAACTTTTTTTTTTGTATATATTCAGCAGAACCCCTGTTTTTGAAAACTGTAGTCTGTGAAATTACCTATCTAGGCCCAGCCTCAATGAATAAAATTTCCGCAGGATCTTTTTAAAACATAACAAAATACTGATGCCATACCTTTTCTTATAAGATTCTAATTTCTGATGTGGGAATTACTTTTCAGATCATTGTAATAGGGTCTGATAGTTATGAATTACACCAGTAGACTGTAAACTTATTGTGAGCAGGAATTTTTTACTTATCCAAGTGGGCACCAAAATATAGCTCAGACCCTATAACAACGAATTTATTTTATTGTATAAATAGATTTTTTAAGTTCTGAGAAAAAAAAATCTGTTGGCAGAGACCTTTTAGAAGACGCTGACCAATCTGAGGTTCACATTTGTCACTCATTGGACTTCAGTTGTGAGAAACTGTGCAGCTATTTTCACCAGATACATAGAGAGAAGTCACTTTTGTTACTGATGATGTTAGAAACAGCTAGAATTTGAAGTATGTGGAATATTTTTATTTTTTTCGTAGATATTATGGATTATTCACTCTTATCAGCTCCCGAATTTTGGAAAGAATCATAAGTGATATTTGAAATACAAGTAGTTAAAATGCATTGTATACTACATAATAAACTCATCACTGCTCAAATTGTGTACTTAGTACTTGGATGAACCCTAAAAAGTGGGCAGTTTTGCTAAAAAAAGAAACTGTGGTCTAGATCCATGTTATAATTGCTTTGACCTTACATAATGACAAGTAATAGAATTAAAATTCAAAATGGGTTTAGTTAGAACTCTTAACAGTGATAATTGCCTAGTGTGCTTGCTGATAAATTTATGACACTCCTCTAATAAAAAAGTTAGTCATGTTCTCCTGTAAGTCTCTGTAAACTGTGATATATTTAGAAACATAGCGGAAGTTTTGTTTAGAGAAAAAGGTGTTGCCAGTTTAGAACCCCTGAGAGTCTGACTTTCTCGGGATCCTGGGACCCACTTCTTTGAAATGTAATCATTAAGGAAGATGCCTTCATCTTCCATTTTTGTAGGAGCGCAGAAGCCTAATTTTGGCAAGTGTCTTGCTCCAATTTTAAAAATAACTTCTGTCACAGAGATATGACAAAGCTTACTTTTTCTTTGTGTAAAGCCAATTAGCAAACAGAAATGTCCGACAGCCTCCCTGCATCAGCTCTTAAAAACTTTTCAGTCCTTCATTTCAAAGCAAAAGCCTTGAATAAAGTGGGTTTTTTGTGTCTATTTAAATTTGCCCAGTGCATTTTTCCTTTAACATTATTTTCACATTTTCATTTTTGTTAACTTAAATGTATACATATACATATATATACATACACACACATACACATGCTCACATACTGTTCTCCTTGAATAAGAAAAGTAGAAACAAAAAAACTTATTCAGGAGTGTATGTATTACTTTTTATGGCCTTGTTTTCCAGTAAAATCATATAAGACATTATCTGGATTATGACTCATGATAACAATAACCATAATAAAAATAGTAATTTAACAATCGAGTTTTAATCTATGAAATCAGACTATATTTTCATTCTGCTGAACTAGGAATTAGGAACCTAGAATTACATTTTAGCTTTGACATTACTTTTTAAGTATCAATACATCCCATTACCTTAATAAATCTGGGTATTTGGGGAAATTTTGCATTTATTTTAGAAATAGAGTCTCAGCCATTAGAAACAACAAATACCCACCATTTGCTTCAACGTGGATGGAACTGGAGGGTATTATGCTGAGTGAAGTAAGTTAATCAGAGAAGGACAAACATTATATGTTCTCATTCATTTGGGGAATATAAATAGTAGTGAAAGGGAATATAAGGGAAGGGAGAAGAAATGTGTGGGAAATATCAGAAAGGGAGACAGAACATAAAGACTCCTAACTCTGGGAAACGAACTAGGGGTGATGGAGGGGGAGGAGGGCGGGGGGTGGGGGTGAATGGGTGACGGGCACTGAGGGGACACTTGACGGGATGAGCACTGAGTGTTATTCTGTATGTTGGTAAATTGAACACCAATAAAAAATAAATTTATTAAAAAAAAGAAATAGAGTCTAGAAATTATTTCATTTAGAAAATGTGTGTGATTATACTGCTTAAAGAAAAGTATTAGGTGCAAAAAATATGGATTAAAAAACAATATATTAAATACATGGATCCCACATTCAGTCATTTCTGCTTTTGCACATTAGATTTTTCTCCCTAATAGAATTAAGTCTGGAAACTTACTTTTATTAACAATAGCATCATGTCGCTTCTCTCCCTTAGATTCCTGAAGTATAGATACTTCAAAATGCATATGAAAAACCGAAAAAAACATTTTCCTTTATTTTCATCATGCTTGCACCAATGTCCTCATATTTTTATACAGGTTGTTTAAACTGTTATAAATAAATAGGTTGTTCTTTTCTTGCAATAAGCATAACATTTTAAATGTACTACAGCTTTTATCCTTATCCATGTCTCAGGTCTTTCCTCTGTCTGGTATATGTTGTCAAATAACAAGTGATTGGTAGGAAGAGGACTGCTATCAGTTCCTACCTGCTGCTCCTCTGATTGAATTACAGAAGGGAAACTACAAATTCTTCTCTCTTTGATGTCAGTATTGGTTTTGTTGCACATCATTGGTTCTCAACAAGTGTGGTCAACACTGTATGACACTCCGAATGTCTAGGCTTCAGTAATATGCCTATATCTAGATCTAGGTGCAGATAACTAGATGTTTACACATCAACTTTGATTTAAAGGACAGTTGACAGGAGAAAATTTAAGCATATTTACCCAGAACACTCAGTTTTCTTAATAATTCATTAAATAAAGAGCAGCTCGTCCACATTATACAAAGGCTAAATGAGTCAGATAGTTGAGTAAAAAAGTAAGTTGTAGATGGCAGTTGCATTATACTATCACACAGTTGAAAAAATACAAAGTGTAGAGTGTGTGTGTACTGCAATGAGGATAGTGTTTACATCTATGAAGGTGGAATGAATTCTGGGTGGTAGTCAGTGGAGACATTAGTATACTTTTATTTTAAGGACCAGTTTATTGAAATTAATTTAACATCTTAATATATTCATTAAAACAGCAACTAAAAGTGTAAATTTATTTTTAAATGAACCAGACTATATACTATGAAATCAAAGACATTTTTACTAAAATATACAAAAGAAACCATGAATCAATAAACATATGACATAGTTGTGTTTTGAATGAGTCACTATAGTAGAATTGACATTTCTTTCTAAATTAGCATATAAACTCCGTCATTTTCTGTTGAAATTCCACTATTTTTGTAAGTTATTTTTAAATTGCATCTAGAAGATAACCATTAATAAACCATTCTAATTTTATTAATGAAAAGAGAGAGAGAGAGAGGGAAAGAAAGAGATATTGAGAATAATGAATGACTTGAACAGCTAGGCATCAAGATTAAAGAAATTAAAACTATACATAAATGACATCAATAAACATATCAATGAAATAAATAATGCAGAAATAGGCCAATTTATAGATGGAATTTTAGTTTTGATAAAAGGGAACTTTTAGATCTTTGGTAGAAGGATGGATAATTCAAACAGTGTTTGAATTGAAAGGGAATTGAAAGTCTTTTAAAATGTAAGCATAACTTCAGAGTTCTTAAACTGCACACAGATATCCAAATAATAAAAATATGAATATGGGAAGATGAGGACACTGAGGAATAGATCCTGTGATAAAAGGTAGTAAGTAGAGAAAATCTGACACCAAAGTCTGACCTCAGACTCTACATAAAACAATTGTACTTGAAAATTCATTAAAGAAATTGTTAATTTTTATAAGTTGACTGTGGGGAAATACAAATCCATAAGATAAGACTGAAATGTTTGAATGTGTTAAAATTTAGCCAATTTATATGGCAAAATAAATACCATAAAGGAAATGTAAGATAATGTTAGGACGGAATAAAGTATCTACAACATAAATTAGAGAAAATGGTTAATATCTACCATGTGTTTTAAAAAATATTTTAAAGTAGAATAAAACACACATGAAAAATTGAAATATTTCCCCTAAAAGATTCCATATTAGAGCATTCATTAACTGTTCAGAATATACCTTTTGAGGGACTATTACGTGGATGCAATGATGGGCAAGCAAATGCACAGGTTTTATCATGAGAGATAGTATAGTCTACTAATCTGTTACCAAAAAACACAGTAGTGAAAACATTTGGCTTAAGTACAAATGGGTAGCTCTTAGGGATTAATTGTACACTTCTTTCTTCTTTCTTCTTTCTTTCTTCTTTCCTTTTTTTTTTTTTTTTTGGAAAAGACTTTTTTTGAGAGAGAGAGAAAGCATGAGTTGGGGATAGAAGCAGAAGAGGAACAAGCAGACTCTGTTTTGAGCACAGAACCAGATATGAGGCTGGATCTTACAACCCTGAGATCATGATCTGAGCCAAAACTAAGAGTTGGATGCTTAACCAACCGAGCCACCCAGGCTCCCGGTTACTGTACATTTTCTAAGTGACCTCTTAAAAATGATGCACACCATAAATAAATGTTTTTAATAAGAACATAACATATAGTTTTGTTTAAAAGAAAACAACTGGGTAAATTTTAAAGAGTTTATTGGCTTTATTCAATAGTTCACGAACCAGTCTAGCAGATAGAAAGGAGCTCTGAGGAGCTGCACAAAATGAAACACTTTTATAGGTAGAAGGAAATTTTAGTATGCAAAGTAGTTATTTTCCTTTAGGGGATGTTAAGGTCTATCCAGTAGATTACCTAATTGATGATGATCAGGGAATTCCTGATTGACTAGTGTAAAATTGCATTTTGGGAAGAGCCAAAACTGTAATTAAATATCAATTTGGTATCATGGGGTTTAGCATAAGTGACTCCATTTTGTATCTGTTGTTTTTAACAGGTTAACTATTTTAAATTATTACAATTTTTCTAATTTAATTCATGCATCATTTACATTCAGAATCATTATGCTTCCTTATTGCTTCAATAGGACCAAGAATAATGATAGCATAGAAAATATATACAATTTTTTCTTCCACCAGACTCTTCTCTTATACTTCATGTTATTCTAGGCACAGACATTCTCCCAACTAAAAAGAAAGAGGACAATTAGAAAACAAAAACAAAACCTTTTGAAGAAAATCTAATACCCCCTACCAAGCTAAAGAATTGTTCAGTTATCTTTAAATTTAATGGGGTGCTGAATTGTAGTGGAAAGAAAATGGATCTCAGTGTTATTAGACATGCTTCAGAATGTTTGCCCTTGACATTATTACATAGAATAACAATGCAGAAATCCAAGTACATTTATGATCAGCAAATAAAAATTGTTGCCAGAGATTGAAATGCCCTGAGGAGGACTGTTTGACCTTCTCTTAGAACTGAAGCATATCAGTAAACAGCAATGATAAATTAAGATAAACAGTATTGTGAATGAATGTAAGGAATGTGAATTTAAATGTATCTCTTTCCAATGAGTCTGTGCAATTAAATATCAACATACAATACAATTAAATACTATTATTGCTAAAAATAGCTATTATTTCAGTAGGCTTGCAAAATTACTTGGCCATTTATGTCTTAGTGACATAGTTTGACAGCGGGCTTTTTCTATTTTATAATAACATGATGTCTCCTAACATGTTAATCCAGCATAGATACAATGATCTGGATATTATTCCCACTGAGGAGCATTATTTTCATATGTTTTAAGAATCAGTATTATAAAGTGTTCATAGTTATTGCAACTATCTAGGCAATATAACAAAAGGACTCTATGAAATTGAATCACTAAACATTTTGTTTTAACAACACAGGATTGTCTTCCGTGTAATTTACTTTGCTGACAAGGAACATTTCTCCAAATTAAGGGAATGCTCTTTATACCTGCTTTACATTTGGCATTAAGTTAATTTAACCAGATTATTACATTTTTATAGAGTTTACTCTATAAGATGCTAAGGAAGGTAAGTGAAGAAAAATAGTTTCTTGAAAAAAGTTGGTTAAGTGCATTATTACTTGGATTGATCCTGGAAGAGAAAACAAAGGTGGGGGGACCATTAGTAAAAAAACTGGTGAGATCTGAATTAAGCCTGGAATTTAGTTGAAAATAGCCTTGTACCAGTATTGATTTCTTAATGTTTTAAGTGTACAATGGTATGCAAGATGTTAAGAATTAAGGGCAACTGGGTGTAAGATGTACAGAAACTCTCTGTACCATCTTTGCAATCTTGCTGTAAAGCTAAAATTATTCAAAAATTTTAAAAAATATACTTTGAAAAGTTGAGAAAAGGAACTTTATTTTAAAATTAAGGGTTAAAAAATAAAAAAATAAAATTAAGGGTTAGATGACACTCAACATATGGATAATATATTAAATATGTTTTCTTTTTTTTATTTTTAGTCTTGCCATTTGTTGTTTTCACTATAGTAACTGTACTCTTTAATTACCATTCCCTCTATTCCCTAACCAGCGACCTCCTGTCTGGTAACCACCAGTTTGTTCTCCAGAGTTAAGAGAGTGTTTCTTGATTTGTCTCTTTATCTTATTTTTTTCCCCTTTGCTCATTTGTTGTTTGTTTCTTAAACTTCAATATGAATGAGATCATAGGGTATTTCTCTTTCTCTGATTGACTTATTCTGCTTAGCATTATGCTCTTTAGCTCTATCCATGTTGTTACAATGACAAGGTATATATATACATAATATATTAATATATATGTAAGATTTTTATTATTTATGTTATATATACATAAATCACATCTTCTTTATCCATTTATCTATCAATGGGCTGCTTTCATAGTTTGGCTATTGCAAATAATGCTGCAATTAACATAGGGGTTAATGTATTTCTTTGAATTTGTGTTTTTTTTTTTATTTTTGAGGTAAATACACAGTAGTGAAATTACTAGATCATAGGGTGGTTGTATTTTTAACTTCATGAGGAACTCCCATACTGTTTTCCACAGTGGCTGCACCAGTTTGCTTGCCTACCAACAGTGCAGGAGGGTTACCTTTTTTCCACATCCTTGTCAACATTTGCTGTTTCTTGTTTTTGATTTTAGCCATATTTAATATATTTTCAAAAATAAATTATTGGAAAGTACATTGTAGATATTTAGTCAAATGTGACCATGAATAAAGAGATGTCAATCCAAACAAACAAACAAACAAACAAACAAAAAGAGATGTCAATCCAATCTGCTTCTCTTTGGTGTACAGATGAGAGATATTATGGGTAAGAAGGATAAGACACAAGCCTCCAAAAAGTAAATGTATTTTTTGACAAAGATATTCATTACAAGTTGGAAACCCTCTATTTTTGTCTAAAGTTTCTATGGGTAAAAAAATTAATTGTGATAATACACAAATTTGTCATCTATTAGTATTGACATAAATAAGCCACCTGGATAGAGTAAGGGAAATTGAATCATAGAGAAAAGAAAATGTAAACATATGGTATACATACCAAGAATTAGAAATTAAAAGTTTTATGGCTTACATTCTCGTCATCTTACTGTAGGAAAGATCTTCATATAAAATTTGAGAAGCTATTTTGCCCTGGCATTCTTGCATATATTTTTCTTTCTCACATAGAATTTTTTTTTAACTTTTCCACTCTTACTTGACTTGAATGGTAGTTTTAAGAACAATGCACTGGCTAAGAATATTCAATAATCTAGAGCTTCCTTAGGAAGCAAAAAACATAATGAAACATAAAAGCGGAGACTCAGGAAAGGCCACCAAGCTATGATATTCCCATGATGCAAAAACATGCAAAGAAGGTGGATGAAGGATCTAGAAAGGGAGATTTCTTATCGCTTTCCTCAACTGATTTAACTGTATACCCCCCAAATTGTATCAAATATCACTCTGGTGGCAGTGGATACTTAACTTTTATGGATAACTTGATTTTCAATAATTTCATCATACATATCTAAGCTTCTTCTGTTTTGAAAAGCAAAATAAAGCCAAGGGTAATGGCATTAGTTATTGCGGAGTTAAGGGAGAAGCTAAGTTATCCATAGAAGGGAATTCAAATTAGCTAAACAAATGAGAAACTAATACTACATAATATTTATTATTATACTAATCACTGATCAAAATTATAATTACACTTCCTATAATGAATCCAGCACTAGTTTATCTTCCATTTCAGAGAGACAGACATTTTAAACAAGTTGCTGATATATTGATTATGAAATGATGTGATTAATATTTTGACCGAGAAGACTATATAAAAGGATAAATTTCTAACCTACCACACATGAAAATAGGTAATAAAAGTGCCCCCCAAAATTAAAGATGGAAGGAGATAATAAAGAATACAAATGAATAGCCTGAGAAGATAATTGGGGTAATAATTAATTCAGCTTATCAACATTTAAAAGAAAAATTGGTTCTATAAATGGTATGACCCAAGAGGTACCACAGAGAGAACTCATTAAAAGGGAATAAAGAGGGGCGCGTTAGTAGCTCAGTTCATTGGGCATCCAACTCTTGATTTGGGCTAAGATCACAGTCTTGTTGTCCTGAGATCAAGCTCCATGTCAGGTTCCTTGCTGAGTGTAGAGCCTGCTTCAGATCCTCTCTCTCTCCATCTGCCCCTCATCTTGCTTAATCTCTTTCTCTCCCCCTCCCTCCCTCTCTCAAATAGATAAATATTTTTTTAAAAGGAAGAAAGAGTTAAGTACACATATTTTATCCAATAATAATATGACCAATGCTTCTAGGCTAGAGTAACTGATACAGTATGGGGATTCCCTATTAGAAGAACCAGCCCAGTCATTATTTCATGTGACTTCAGAGAATAGGAACTACAACGAAAAGCAAGTGAACACTGTGGACATAATAAACACTTATTTTTAAGCAGTGCAGTAGAAGCAGGTAAGGAAGAAAGGTATCTTTCCTCTCAGAAATGCTCTGGGAGTGAGGACAGTGCCTTAAGAACATTATACATTTTATGAGAATAGAATAAATCATCCTACAACTGAAGCAGAAAAAAGCATTGAAGGGCATCATGCTTTGATGGTTTTATGGAAACATCTCAGTAGCTGATGAGTGGCTAGCATATTTTGACAAGATTGGATATTTCAGCACAGAATTGTTGGGTAAGAGGAGTCATCTCAAGCTGCACTAGGAAAAAAATAAAATTGAGTATCTCCTTAAATGAGCTAAGAACATAAGTTCACAAGCACACAAGAGCAATTCCTGAGAACAGCAAAAATTGTTTAGAATTCTTTATTTTTTAAGGATTTTATTTATTTATCCATGAGAGACACAGAGAGAGAGAGACAGAGACATAGGCAGAGGGAGAAGCAGGCTTCTCAAGGGGAGTCTGATGTGGGACTCAGTCCCAGGACTGCGGGACCATGCCCTGAGCTGAA
Organism: Nyctereutes procyonoides; assembly: GCF_905146905.1. Taxonomy (NCBI): domain Eukaryota; kingdom Metazoa; phylum Chordata; class Mammalia; order Carnivora; family Canidae; genus Nyctereutes; species Nyctereutes procyonoides. The sequence continues at coordinate 23,415,075 of NW_026575121.1, forward strand.
GACAGATGCCAACTGCTGAGCCACCCAGGCGTCCCTGTTTAGAAAATTTTAAGAAAGATGGAGGTCATGCAGTATGAGAAGCAGTGAAGTTATCACGATACTTATTTTTCTACCAGTATTGTGATTCAACCTATATTTGTGGGCTCCTATATTCTGGAATACTGGGTATTATTTATAATGGTGCTAGAAATGTTTATAAGAGATCATACTGTATTTTACAAAGGTTAATTCCTGGAGTCTTGGAAAGTATAATATGCTAAAAAAATATGTATCACTATTCTCAAGGAAGTCACCTGAAGATTTTTTCACCTGAAGATTTTTTTTAAGTGGAAGTCCATGGCACAATAATTACAATTTCTTTCATAAAAGAAAATTTATTGAACCATTAAAATTCCTATCTATTTTTTTCATTTTAGAAATGAAATATATAGTTTTCATTTTATAAATAACATATATTTCATTTTATAAATTTCATTTATAAATTCATTTCATTTCATAGATTGAAATGATTAGATAGATTTAATTTTATAAATTACATATATTTCAAAAGAAGTCATACAAAAATAAATGAGATAAACCAAAATCATCATTAAAAGAGTGAGAAATTTGACAACTGATTTAAATTTTTTTCTTTTTTTTTAAAGATTTTATTTATTTATTCATGAGAGACACAGAGAGAGAGAGAGGTAGAGACACAGGCAGAGGGAGAAGCAGGCTCCACGCAGGGAGCCCGATGCAGGACTTGATCCCCGGACTCCAGGATCACACCCTGGGCTGAAGGCAGGCGACAAACCGCTGAGCCACCGAGGGATCCCCCTGATTTAAATTTTCAATGAATGGTTGAATACATGCAGGTAGGAATAGCAAACAAGGTCATATTATGCATGCTATTTGAAAATATATTTAATTAACTTTTAATTAAATGCAAGGAAAAAAGAAAAATTAGAATACTGAATCAGAAATAAGTTATTTTTAATACAAAATGCATTCATTAATAAATAATCCCTAAAATTATCAGGAAAGATCATGAAAATATGATCATGAGTTGTGATGATATTTTGAAACTAATATCCAAATATATGAACTGATTGCTTTTCTTAAAATGAGTTTATTAATGCAGATACTATATATGGCACAGTTCCCCAAAATAATGAATGACAATATCACCATACTTAGGATTTTCACATTCAATGCAAAACATTAAAATCTATAGGTGGAAAGAAAGATATAGCGGTGAGAGAATAGTGACTGTCATGGGTTACATTGTGTCCCTTTACAATTCCTATTTTGAAGTCTTCTCAGTGCCTCAAAATGTAAACTATATTTAGAGACACAGCCTTTAAATGATGGTTAATGTTAAATGAGGTAATTAAGGTGGTCCCTATTTCTGTGAAATGGATGTCCTTATGAGAGAGATTAGGACGCAGATACAGATGAGAAGACTGTGAGAGGGGAAGGAAGAAGACAGTTTTCTACAAGTCTTGGAGAAAGGCCTCACAAGAAACCAAACTTGATGGCACTATTGTCTTGAACCTTTAGGCTCCAGAACTGTAAAGAAATAAATATATGATGCTTAAGCTAGCGAGTCTGTGGTACTTTGTTGTAGTAGCCCTAATAAATTGATGTAGTAATATTACATCTTGTTAGTGGTGATATGCAAAAACTCAAACTATCACAACAATGATGGAATTTCACATCCTTTGTGTATTATAATTGACAGAAATAGTGGATCATGTGCCTCAGACTGATTAAAAATACATTTTGTGAAAGTGCTCCAACAGTTTAGACTTAAATCCATTTTTAACAGTAAATGGATCAGTTTCATCCTTACATTATCAAATTCCATTCCTCTTGTCTTTTTGAAATTTCTAGAAGAAATTGTTATTGTAAACCTGTATCCATTCATTCTTTCCATCTTTCAGCCTATTATTACTTTCACTCTCAATTTTTCTAGAGTCTCCCATATTTTTCAAAAATACTTCAGACAAACCAAAACTATTATGTTCTCTCTGGGAGACTTAGAAGAACAATCTTTCTTGCACATTGCTTAAAATGCCTCCAGAGTACCCAAAAGTAACTTATCTGATTAATAAAATTAAATCTTATAGCTACTGTTTCCATTTGGAAAATTCCAAACATAAACATAACTCTGGTAAATATGTGTATTATGTTTGTGTTATATTTTTCAAGAAGTAAGCATGGTAAGAGTTACTTAATTTCAAGTTGCTAAATATTCATACAAGAAATGTCTTAGCAAGCCATAGAATGAATTATAACTAAATTGAAAATAATATTAATTCATTGGTTATTAATTGTTATATACACAAGTGAGTTTACTTCTTACAATAACACTAGTAAAATCTGAAAGATAATGATGTTGCTGGGATGATGAATATAAAAGGAAGAGTGAACAAAACTATATCAAGTACATTACTAAGCATTATTTCATTTAAATTCCCTAGCAACCGTTAAAGTTAAGCATTGCTATTGCTTTTGGTATGTAAAGAAAATTAGTCTCCTAAGTGAGGGACTACTTTTTTCAAGATTAAATAGTACCTGGTGATGCTGAGTCTCAAACTCAATTTTGTCTAACTGCAAGACTTTATTCTTTCTATTACATTATATATCCATTCAAAGATATTTTCTGCGTGACTATTACGTGTCTGTTATTTTTCTAGGTGGTGGGTTATTCAAGATTGAATAAAGGAGACAAAAATCGCCATCTTTCTGTTATTCATATACTATTGGAGGATATATATATAATTAAAAAATTTTAAAGGAAATGTGTAGTAAAGGAGATAGCGATACATAATACAAAAATTATAACAGGAAAATAAAATAGGAAACAACGTTAGTGAAGGGTTCAATTTTTACTATGGTGAATGGAAGAAAGACTCACCAACAAGGAGATTTAGAACAAAGACTTGAAAGTGTTCATGTGAGACTCAGAGTGTAATGCTTACAACTAGAGAAAATGTTAAATGTAAAGACAAGTGTGCCTGGAGTGTGAGGAAAACCAAGGTGCTCACTCCTGACAGTGATTAGAAGAATGGTAGGATGTGTGTTCAGAAAGGTAGATGCTATAGAACTAACTTGCAAGGGGTGTCTGGGTGGCTCAGTTGTTTGAGCCTCTGACTTGGTTTCGGGCTGGGGACATGGTCTCATGGATCCTGAGATTGAGCCCTGAGACGGGCTTCGCCCTGGGCAGGAAGAACCCTGAAAGCCCTTTAATGCTCATAATAGCAACTATTATCCTAACTTCTAAAAGAATAATTTTGTTAATCTATTAGTTTTGACCTTTATATTACATTAAAATAGTTTATATTAATGGGATTATTCAGAATACACTCATTTATGTCTAATTTTTCACTGAACATAATGTTTGTGAAATTAAGTATACATATACTTGCTTGTAGTTTTAATCCTTTATATGGTATGATATTGTGTGAATATGCCAATTTGTTGGTTCCTTGTAGTGCTGATGGATTATAGTTTTGAAACAGGTATAATAAGTAAAAATCATTTATCATATAAAATAATATGTAAAATAAATATTATATGTAATAATAGTAAAATAAGTAGTTATAAAATGTAGGTTAATTGATTACAATCTCTTAAAGTTTGGGTGAAAAGGAAAACCAATATAAAACCTTAGTATCCATTTGCTGAGCATTTATGTTTTGCCACTGAGCATCTTTATACATTGTCTTATATAATTCAGTCCTTGAGATAATGGTGAAAGCAGCTTTCATCATAATATCCATTTTTGGAGTCATGAACTATGGCTTGGGAATTTTAATAATTTTTCATGGAAAATAAATGGTAGAGATAGTATTCAAGCTAGATCCCTTATATTGCAGACTGCACCCTTATCACCAAAGTATATTACTTGATGGCTCAGACACCCTTTGCTTTTTTGCAGCACTTTGAGTACTCTAGGACATTTCGCAAGTCCTATTGCTTTATTCATTCTTTCTTCATTGAAAATTAGACCCTGTGCTTATTCCCTCAGGTAATTATGATGCAAAAACAATAGTCTCTGAATTATAGGAGCTCCTAATAAATTAAAGAGGACATATTAACATCCATTTAATTTTATGTAAATAGTATTTAAGTATAGACACTAGTATACCCAAATCAATTTTTATCAAATCCTATACTGATGGACTAATTCTTGCCTGATCTTTCCTAGGTCAACCACCTCAGCATTCACTTTTGTAACATCACTTTGAGTCTTTCCTATATCTTCCTCTACATCTCTTGAGAAACGTCAGCTAAATCTATATTTTAAGTTACTCGTTGAGAGTTTAACAGAACTACTCCATAATATTGCTGCCTTGGCATCCGTTTTGTGTGGCTAAACAGCCTGCAGGGGACTTGAACTGATATTAGTGCCTCCTGCCAGCAGTACATGCCCTAGGTAAGGGTCACAAGTAAATACAAGTTCCTAACAAGACTCCAACAGCCCTGGTGATGAGCATTCTCCTCCGCCTCCCAGGGCCTTCCCTCTGTGTGCCTTTTAGGTTAAGAGCCCTGTAGAGCTTACCAAAACTCTACTATCTTTGGTTTGGATTGACCAATCCAGCCTTAGCCCAGGAAACCCAAATCACTCTGCCAGCACCGGGCTTTGACATTTCTACATGGCTGCTAGAGGGTTGTCTTGCACCACTTCCAGGACCTGTGAGTAACAAACCTCTATTTCACTCTGCCTTTTGTTGAACAGTGGCTCACCATTGGACATCTCAGGGCTCTACTTAAGGGGTGTTAATTTAACAAAATCACAACACTTGTGAACATTGTTCATTCTTCCATCCCCACTTATATTGCCAAATTTAATACCTTATATTCTCCTATCTAATATTTTTACATTTTCACTGGCAATAGAAATCTATGACCAAACATAGAGACAGAATTAAAAGTAGGGGTTGCACAAAGAATAGATAATGTGCTAAATCACTAACTTCAGACATTGTGTTTGTTAACTTATCCTAACTAATAGGAGGTCTTATCTCTGGGTTCCTTTCCTCCCTTTCCTATTCCCTCTCCCAACAGAACAAAGAACAATATAAATTCCATGACACTAAACTCCTTGGTACTCCTTACACAGGCATCTTAGTATGCTGCTTTATATTGTTAAACTATTCATAATCTTCTCTTATTCCATAAAGGCAATGACTTTCTGGGGAAAAAAGATAAATCAATTTTAATAAGGATTATCATGTGGAATTTAAAAAATACTGGCCTTTTGTTCCTAACTTCCATTTTATAGGGAACAGGGGCAGATATATATTCTATTGCCTATGGGTTTTGTTTCTCTGGAGAAGTCGGCTCATACAGTACGAATATAAAATGGCATAACAGAAGTCAATTAAGAGGTTACTAGACTGTTCTCAAAAGTAGAGCAGTAAAAAAAATGAAAGAAAGAAAAAAGAGTATCTGTTATTCTTAATTTATAATAAAGCCTAGGAATGGAATTTAACTATATTGCTAATAATATGATAAGTTATTTTTTTCAAATATGTCATTTTACAATGATGTATTTGCACTTATGAATGTTAAAAAACACACATTAACAGCATCAGAAATAAATTAAAATATTTGGAAAAGAAAACCACAGCTGATAGTTTTATTATTAAGTGGTAATTTGTATGTTGTTTTTATTTATAATTTTAACAATATTTAATATCTTTGCTAAATTGTGATTTTTAATAATACTGGAAGTAAAAAGCATTTGGAATTAATACATTTTAGAATTATTTTTATATTAAAGTATCAGTACTTGTCCTAAATGCTTTACATAGATAACTAGTTTACTATTCACATCAATCCCATGATATAGGGTATGTCAATTTCTCATCTTCATGATACAGGAGAGCTTGTTTTTGTCTCATGGAATTGAAGAATGAATCTTGCAGACAACAGAGAGTGAGTAAAGGGATAGAAGTTTATTAAGCAGAGATACACAGACAGCTCTCAGAAGTGAGAGGGGTCCTGACAGGGTTGCACTGAGGACTTTTTGGCTGACCTTTTATTAAGAACCTAGCCAGGGAGCCCATAGCCTTAGGATTCTTGTGCTGTCTTGGTTTGAGCAGAGACTATTGATAACACCTTAATGACATATTTCTTTGTGATCTGTTGAGTTTCTGTGATTACCTAGTAGCCATTGAAGGGGGATACTCTCTAACCTTTTGGAGTTAGGAAGCCAAGTTTATTATTTTTCCATGTTTTTACTGTCTTACATCTGTTTTCTTGGGATGCATTGTAGCCTGACTCTGGGCCTTTCCCCTGTCTTTCCCTGACTAGCCCCATCTGCCCCTAACTTGTCCCTACATCATTAAGGTGGAAAAACTGTGGCACAGAATGCTTATGAACCTTGGCGTAATGTTTGCAAATGATCAAGCCAAGGTTTGAGCCAGCCATCATCACTCAGACTCTTATACATACTTAGTTTCTATTTCACCAAAGGACTTTGCAAGTTTCTGTGTATGTTGGAAACATATTTGAGCTGTTTCCCTTCAGTAGATCCTATTCATGGGTTGCTATTATTTCAGGATTAGAACAACTTCATTTTTTTTCACATTTAACTATTTTTTAAGCCATATTGCTTGCTATGTGATACTGAATGCATTTTGTTTTAAAAATCCAAGATGTGACTGCACAATCACTGTATTAAATGACAAAGTTAAATTTGAAAAGAAGAGAAAGATACTGTTGCAATTTTTAGAAATGTGCTCCGGATTGAAAAATCCTATAGATCCTAATTTCCCCCTGCAGAAGTTTTACCCACAAGAGATTAAATCTGAAGTTTAACTATAGATCTTTTTCAAAAAAAAATAAAAAATAAAAAAATAAAAAATAACTATATATCTTTTTTCATTGATCACTATGTTATACAAGTAAATGTAAAATATTTTATCAATTTCTGTAGAAGGATTAGTCAATTTCTATACAATAAAAGGGAGCAGTCCTCTACAAATGAATCACATCCATCACTTAGCCATCTGGCTAAGGAAAAAAAAAAGTAGACAGAGAAGCTGAAAACAAATGGAAAATGTTTACTTTTTTCCTCCTTACATTATACCAGTCAGTGTGTACTTGTTATCTGGCATCTAACATATAAGAACTTAAAGCTCTGTTGGGGGATTCTCCATTTCAGGGCTAATTGTGATTTTATGTTTATCATAATTGAGCTCTTGATGGGCAATCACCCCATGAGTTTATATTCACCAACAACAGGTTCTGTACATTTGTGTTAATTTCCAAAGGCTGCCTTAAAAAGGACCACAGACTGGGTGGCTTAAAACAGCAGAAATATATTGTCTCACAATTCTGGAGTCCAGAAGTGTGAAATCAAGATGTTGGCAGCATTGGTCCCTTAGGTTCTCAGAGGGAGAATGTGTTTTATTACCTCTTTCTTAGCCTCTGATAATTACTAGCAATCCTTGGTGTTCTTTGGCTTGTGGACAGATAACTCCAACCTTCCTTTGCTGTCACATGGTATTCTCCTTCTTTATAGATGTCTCTTCTATTCTTATAAGGATACCAGTATATTAGATTAGGTTCCACCCTAATGCAGGATAACCTCATCTTAACATGATTACATTTGCAAAATAACCTATTTTCAAATAAGATCACATTCATTTGTACTGAAGTGTATAACTTCAACATACTTGTGTGGGGGGAAAACAATTCAATCCATATTCATATACCCTCTGGCTGTCCAAAATCCATGCCTTTCCCACATGCAAAATACATTTACTGCATCCCAGTTTCCCCAAAAGTCTTAATCACTATAAGTAGTTCTATCATCCACTCTACATCTAAAATCTCATATAAATATAATCAACTCAAAAAATCCCAAATGTCATCTTCAAAGTCATCAAAATCAAGTGTGGGTGAGACTCTGAATATGTTCCATCTGGGACAATTTTTTTCTGCATATACAGACCTGCAAGACTTAGAAAACAAGTTATCTGCTTCCAAAATACCATGGTGGAGCAGGCACCAATTAGGCATTCCCAATTCAGAATGGAGGAATTCAAAGGGAAGAGAGGAGATACAGGTCCAAAGCAAGTTGAAATCCAGCAAGGGAAATGCCACTAGATGTTAAGCTGAGATTTTTTTTACTCTGAAAATAAGCTCTATGGTTCAGTTTTCTGTCCTCTGGGCTGAATTGGCAGCAGACCCATTTTCTCAGCCCTTGGTGGTGAGCTTGCCTTCTAGGCAACCTCACTGGCAGCAGTAGCAACCCTGAGTCCTCTGAACCACCCTCAAAGTCATTCTCTCCTTTTCTTGAAGTACAGCACATGTTCACAAGCTGAAGAGTTCTATTAGACCATTTTCAACTTGTAGAATCCCAGAAGTCTAACAGCTTTCCTTCATTTTTGTCCTATTTCTTCCTCCTTCAGTCCACTCTAGCAATATTTCTGCCAAGGTCATTGATTGGGTCCTTGAATTACAGTCTTAGTCTCTCCATCATAAGTTTACCCAGCAACATACTGATGTTCTTTACTGAGCAAGTTTTAGTTCTTTCTTTACTTTTCCTTTCTTTTTTTTCCCCTCAATTCAGATAGGATAAGAATTTTCCAAATCATCAAGTCCTGATTCCTTTTTGTTTAATAATTTATTCCTTAACTTACCTATTTTCTCTCACATGTTACTATAAGCAAGCAGTAAGGGAAAACCAGGCCACGTCTTTAACTCCTGGCTTAGAAATATCCTCAGCTAACAATCTATGTACATTGCTTACAAGTTTTGCTTTTCAACCAACTGTACAACACAATTCAGCAAAGCCTCAGGCTACTTTATAACAAAGATCATCCTCTTCCAGTTTCCAGTAACATGTTCTTATTTTCATTTGAGACCTCACCAAAAGCACCTGTGACACTCTTATTTCTATCAAGATTCTATTTGTGATAATATATGTACTTCCTAAGAAGATGAAAACTTTGCCATTTCTTCACTTAGTTCTGATCTCTCACCAGAACTGCATTTAACATCTATCTACAAGTCATCACTTCAGAGCAATTAAGAATTATTCTATCATGTTCCTCAAAATTATTCCAGACTCTACCCATACTGAATTCCAAAGCCACTTCCACAGCCACTTCCACTTTTTATTCTAAAAAATAGATTTTTTTTAGATTTTAGATTCTATTTATTTACTCATGATAGACACAGAGGGAGAGAGAGAGAGAGAGAGAGAGAGAGAGAGAGAGAGAGAGAGAGAGAGGCAGAGGGAGAAGCAGGCTCCATGCAGGGAGTCCGACACACGACTTGATCCCAGGACTCCAGGATCATGCCCTGGGCCAAAAGCAGGTGCTAAACCATCGAGCCTCCCAGGGATCCTCACTTCCACAGTTTTTGATATTTGTTACAGCAAAACCCCATTTCTATTAATACCAAAATCTGTATTTGTTTCCTAAGGCTACTCTAACAAACTACCATAAACTGGGTATCTAAAAACTACAGATATTTATTTATTCATAATTCTGGAGCCAGAATCTGAAACCAAGGTATAAATTAGAGTTTATTTTTTTCCTGGAGGCTCAGAAGGTGAATCAGTCTAATGCCTTTCTGATAGTTGAAGGCAGTTCTTGCCATTTGGCTTATGGCAGCATAACTCTAATCTCTATCTCTGTCATCATATGACATTCTCTCTTCTTGACTGTGTCTCTTCTCCTCTTCTTCTCAAGGCACCAGTCATACTGGATTAGGGACCATACTAGCCCACCATGGTCTTGTTATAACCTAGCTATACCTGCAAAGAACCTATTTCCAAATAAGATCATATTTACAGGTACTAAGGGTTAGAACTTAAAATATGTTTTTGGGGACACACAATTCAACACTAACAGGTTCTTACATTTTAAGGAAAATCCACATGTTTTCATTGTTTGCTTTTAAGAGAAAAGGATTTGGAGTAAATATCAAAATGTAGGTATTTCTATGGCTTAATCCTCCAGTATTAAGGTCTCACCTAAGCTTCTTTCAATCAACTCTTCTAACACAACTCAGAGATTTATGTCCCATTTGTATTTCTCTTTCCAGATAAATCCCTGTCACAGGTCCAAATTCTACATAAAGAAATAGTGGGATAGTGGAAAATCAAACTCTTACTGTTCAGCTATATATTGTAGACTTTAGGTTTAAAGTATGTTCAATACCAAATAATGAAAATTTGTGACTCGTGCAATTTGCATTTTACCAGCAGATGCAACAAAAATTCTGGCAATTGATCCAGACCTTTACCTGGCTGATTTACTTAATTAAATTAAATTTTTTTGAGCTTTGAAACATCATGTAAATGCAACTTACGATATGAAAAAATATAAAAAGAAAATATGACACAACTATTCGTGTCACAAAACACTTTCAGTGTTTTAAGATAAACATTAGGAAAGAAAGTATTTTACAGAATGCAAAATGGCTTACTCAAATGATCTGTCTCCCAACAGAATCACTGTTTTCTATTTTTGAAGTAAGAAAGTTTATATTGCCTATCTGCCAGGTACTTTTTATGTGTGTTTGTACACATCTGTATATAGTATATATAAGATTCTAAGATATGTTTTATGGATTACTGATCAATAACTCTTTTTTAAAATATTTTATTTATTTATTTATTTATTTATTTATTTATTTATTTATTTGAGACACGGAGAGAGACAGAGATATAGGCAGAGGGAAAAGCATACTCCTTGCGGGAACTTGATCCCAGGACCCCAGGATCATGACCTGAGCCAAAGGCAGATGCTCAACAACTGCCACCCAGGGGCCCTCAATCACTCTTTTTTTTTAATCTAAGTATAATCTCATAAATTTTAATCAAATTAAAAATTCTATGCAAAATTATATGGGAAAATCTTTATATATTTAATATGTAAAATAACATAATCCATATTTGAAGTTTGGTGAGAGTTAGTAAAAGATACCCAAATTGTGTATAAAGACTTATTTCTGTTGTTTTTTTTTAAACTCTCAATGAACTATGTCTTACTGTGAATTCTTTTGATCTCTGACTCAAAATAAGTTTATCTTTTTCAATTCAGAGTCCAATAATAATATTTCAAGACATAGTTATTAGAAACAAGAGTTTTAATTTACATAGTAAAGTATTTTGTGACTAGATAGATAGATGGAATGGAATATATATCATTCTTGGAAAATATGGAATCCAAATTTGGAAAGTAAACAAGGATTGAATGGTCATAGATTTCTAAAACTATCATAGTTTGTTGTTTAGTGCTTACAAGGTATCAGAAATTGAGATAAATAATTTATATGTATTAACATATTTAATCCATAAAGCAACACTATATGGTCGGTACTGTTAATCTCTGACTTTAGAAATTAAAAAATAAAAATAAAAAGAGAGAAAGCACAGGACATTATGTAATTTACCCAAGGTCACAAGTTAGCAAATGCCAGAACTGAGATTTTTAAAAAGGAGGTCAGGCTTGAAAGTAAATATCTTCAGCCACCAAACAATCAAATTATGCTGCTTTCTGCTAAATTACAATACAATTAAAGTTAGCATTTATTTTTATCTCTAACTTTTGGCTAGTTGTCTCTGATTCTGCTCCTCTTCATTTTCCACCAAAAGACCTTCGGAATAAGCAAGCTAGAATGTATGCTATTTGAGAACAGATAGTGTTTTAATTGTTGAATCCCTAGTACTGAAAGCAATGCCTAGTTCACTTTAGGCTCTCTATAAATATTTGAAGAAATAAATAAATGGATGGGTGATTTTGCTCTTCCCAATATTACTTTACTATACTCATAGAAGCAAGACAAAATGAAATGGAAAAAATTAGAACATATTTGGCAACATGAATTTTGGTCAATTATCTAATAAGTTGTCAGTGGAAGTGTTAGCATCTATAGCAAGAGTCAGCAAACTATGGCCCACTAACCAAATCCTGCTCACTGCTGTTTTTGTTTTGTTTTGTTTTGTTTTGTTTTTAATTAAGTTGCTTTGGAACAGAGCAACACTCATGCTTTTATATATAATCTGTAGCTGTTTTTTGCTTCAAGGCAGGGTTGAGTGCTTATGACAGATGACTGTCCTGCAAAGTCCTAAGTATTTATTTACTATCTGGCCTTTTACATAGGGAGTTTGCTGACCCCAGATTTAAAATACAGATGAAACTCTGAGGCACAACTCAGGATTTAGTTGAAATAATTTTATTCTTTTCTTGTTATTCTTGGTCTTGTCAAATAAATAGAGAAAAGTGACCACCTTGATGCAGAAAAGCCAGAACCATATCTTTGTAATGTCACTTAATGTAACTTCCTTGACTGCTTCCAAGAAAAAAAAAACAGAGAGATTGAGAGAAATTCAAAATACAATGAGGGATGCCTGGGTGGCTTAGTGGTTGAGCATCTGCCTTTGGCTCAGGGCATGATCCTGGGATCCCAGTCAATTCCCACAGCAGGCTCCCGGCATGGAGCCTGCTTCTCCCTCTGCCTGTGTCTCTGCCTCTCTCTCTCTCTCTCTCTCTCTCTCTCTCTCTGCCTCTCATGAATGAATAAATAAATTTAAAAAATACAATAAAAATGGGTATCAAAGTGTTTTGAATTATGATGTCAGCAGTAAAATAGGGCTTAAAATGAATAATGACAAATAAATACGGGAATGGCACATCATGGAGGTTGAGGTTAACATTTTACTTTTTGTAGTAAGGAATGAAAAAAAAAACAAACAAACAAAACAAACCTTCATGTGCCTGGGTGGCTCAGTTGGTTAAGTGTCTGACTTCAGCTCCGGTCATGATCTCAGGGTCCTGGGGTCAGTCTCTGTGTTCAGTGCGAAGTCAGCTTCTCCCTCTCCCCTCTGCCTCTCCTCCTGTCCGTGCTCTCCCTCTTAATGAGGCAGCAAAATGAGAAGGTCTTCCTATTACCATCTGGTTATACTAAAAAAACTACAATAGTAATAATAACTTAAGGTAAATCACATAGCAATCATCAAGAAGGTAAGGAGAAATTCTGAGAATCTACACTGATACCAAAGGCCTAAAAGCAGTTCTTTCTAGGAGATTGTTGTAACCATCCTCTAAGATATTGCACAGTGAGGCCTGTATCTTTTTTTCTTTTCTTTTAATTTTTATTTATTTATGATAGTCACAGAGAGAGAGAGAGAGAGAGAGAGAGAGAGAGGCAGAGACACAGGCAGAGGGAGAAGCAGGCTCCATGCACCGGGAGCCCGACGCGGGATTCGATCCCGGGTCTCCAGGATCGTGCCCCGGGCCAAAGGCAGGCGCCAAACCGCTGCGCCACCCAGGGATCCCGAGGCCTGTATCTTGATTTTCACAAGCTTGGGTTGTCTGTCACCCTTCACATTGTACCTGGGTGTGTCTTAGGGTCAGTGGAATACCAAAGAAATGATGGTATGTCACACAGAAAGAAACTGAGGTACCTCCCTCAGTTTGAGTTCCCTGAAGTCTATGCAGTAAAGAGGGGGTCAGTCTGAGAATCTTTTCTCCACCAGAAACTGAGCTCTAAATCACTATGATATCAACTTAAAACAAAGCCATTAATAGTTTTTACAATGTTGAATACAGTAGAAAGATTGACTTCAATAATTATTGAAACTTAACATTACAATTGTTAAAATCGTTTGCTTTGGTCACTGCAACTCCACAGATGTTTAATTTCACAACACATCTATCTGTGGAACTACAGTAAAGTGAATCCTAAAATGAATAAATCAGTTTTATTGTTGTTTTCTTTTAATATAGTCCATTAACTATAAATTGTTAAATTACCTTTTTGCTAAACGTGAGGGCATGATTATAAAAAAATAGTAGTTTATCTATGTATTTATGGGCAATTCAGAATAAATGTAGGGAAATGAAGTCCTGACAGATTGGTAATACTCTGAGACTAGTTCACACAATTTACCATTTCGCTCATAATCATGCTGCCCATCATAATTGGGCTTCAAGTTTGACTTGCTACAGTAACGGTTATATATTAAAGATGTTGCCTTATTCCTTTGAAAAAGTAGAGACAAATTTATTAACTGGAAAATGTCAACAATGAAAAAGATTGGTATATGAACATTGGAAGAATGAGAATGTAAAATCATTCTCAAGAAATCCCATCTAAGGAATGAAAGTTATAACACAAATATGGGAACAGGGTGCTAATCTTCAGCAAATAATTTACATAAGCTCTGATAATATTTGCAAGTTGCTGAAATATTTAAAATGTGTAGCAAATCAGTTAAAAAAATAGGAATCTAATTTTGCATGAAGCAGGATCACAGAATAAGTAAATGGAAATGTCGTGATGGCTTGGGTTTATAAGAATGCATGCATTAAAGTAAAATATTCATACAGATTTATGATGAAACAAATGACTGTTACTACAGAACTAAATCTAGCTCAGAGTAAAGACGTTTCTTTATTATAATGTCATACTTTGGCCCAAAGGTCATGTCATAAATTAAAGCTGAAATTAGTCCAGCAGGGTCCCATTATTTTTTCTCAGCATGAAACTTTAATAATATGACTTAAACTGACCTTATTTTACTATTGTTTCAAGACATCTTGTTAATATTCCTCTATTGCATTATCACCTTCTCTTCAACATATACTTTTTTTCCTCCAAAAAGTATATTTTCGCCCCAGCTGCACCTTACTCAGCTTGCCATCTGTTGAACATTTGGATTCAGCTGTAAATGCTGGCATATCTGCTCTGCAGGGATATTTTGCCAAATGACCATTCTTTCTCCATACAGTCATTCCTAACACCGCTGTCCTGTGCATGTGTTCTAACTCTTGGGAAAACAAATCTCCTATATTCAGGAAACAATGATTTCCACAAGTACCTTACAACAGTTAATATTCATCTTGCCATGCACAAAGTATGTGTTGATACTAATACAATTGTAGTTTGTGTTTATTGTAACTGAAATCATAAATACAATATTAATAAAATTCCTGAAAGCATCAGTTTATCAACAAGACATTCATTTTAGTGATTTTTAAAACTAAATCAAACAAATGCAGTTGTATGATCATTCTGTATCTACCCAATATACCTGTTTAATCATGTGAATCTACGATTGCTAACGATAATTTTTTTTGCGTGAAATGGAAAGGTTTCAGTGTATGTGCCACGCTTTCCTAAACATCTGCATATAATCCATTTGCTAAATTCTATCTAATAACCTCTAATTGTATAGTAGAATTTAAGAGGTTTGTTTTTTAGATTTGAATAGCCCAGAAACACAGATGCTCCTTCTGATTTTTGTTCTTTGCCCCACCTGGGCTGTGCTAATAACTACCTCTGTGATATTCATGGAGGCAAAGCACTAGATCAGCGGTGAGTTTCATCAACTTTAGAAGTCAAAGGAATTCTTATGAAAATGAATCTTTATATAAAATTTGTGATAGTTGGTTTGTTTTATTTTTCAGTAAAAACAGATGGTTTATAGGATAACAACCTATTTGTCACATAGAGATTATAAAATATTGAGCATTCTTTATTCTTTTTTTTTAATTTTTAATTTTCCTAATTATTTGCCATCATCTCAGGGAGAACTTGACTACAGCACAATGGGTACTGAGACATTCAGAATTAGAAACATAGAAACGTACCCTGTAAGTCCATTTTCACTCTTTTTCCAGAAAAATAAAATTCCTTATGGTACTTGTGAGTAACATTTATTGCTCTTTTGGAATCCAGTGGAAATTAATTGTTGTGTTAAACAGGAAATCAGCTGGGCAAAATGAGTCCTTACCTGCTAAAAGCATCAATTAAAAAGTCAGGGAAGTGATGGACTTAGCTATTAAATGCTGACAAGCACATCATTTAAAAGCTAAAAGTTCAAAGAGGATTTCTAAAATCTGTGAAATTGAGACCATTCTGGCCAATGAAAATTAGAATGAATTGCCAGGGAGAATTATTTTAAAGATGAAACTGAACACCTGTGAATTTGGGACCAGTTGGTAAACATATTAGAGGACATTGAATTCACATCTATAAAATTGATAAGAGTTTGAGAAATGAAATGTGCTTTTCCCAGTTCAGAAATTCTGCCAACTATATATTGTTCCACACATTTTTACATATAAAAGGTTGACTTATGGACAAGAAGATAGACATATTTATCCCATTTTTCTTTACATTGGAAATTAAAATACAAACACAAACCCATGGAAGTAAAATTTATGAGCAGATGGTCTATTAGGCAGGATTTTTTTCCTTCTCCTTTCACCATGCTGTATAATAGCCCATCTACGTGGACTTTTATTTAAACATTGGAGAGAACATAAATATTTTATTTTCTAACTAAAAGAATTTGTCAATGCAAAAGCACAACACTTACAAAATCATAAAATACTCATTTTTGGTTTATTTTATTAAGCTTAATAAATCAAGAATAATCAAAATATCTTTGAGTTTATATTTGGCTGCACCTTTTTAGAAGAACAAAATGAAAGTACAGTACATACTTGCTGAGAAGAAAAAGACACTTAAGTTTCATTTATGATTTAAATAGTAGGAAAATAAGCATTCATTTTTTATAAATTAGTTTATGATTGCTGATAAAGAGATTTTGTGATTACATTGTTTCAAATATTAACCACATGACTATTATTGACTGAAACTACTTGGCCTTAGAAGATCAGACTATTTTATTTATACACTTTTCAAAAACTATATTGTGTTAACTACAATCTGGAAACCAAGAATATCAAATATATTTTAGAAAAATATTTAAAGTTTTTTTAATAATTAAGATAAATTGTTAATTAATTGGGAGTTTACTCTTTTACAGGACTTTATCTTTGCATAAATCTCAGTGACTATTTGTACAAGGATAGCAAAGAGTGTAACTCCTCATTATTTAAAAGAGAAAAAATGAATTAATCATGCCTTAACATTTAAAATAGGAATATAAAAACAGAATACCTTTACCAAAAAGCAACCCATGAATTTTTATGCTATCTATATATTTTAGAGAGTAAAATATGTATGCAGATTTGAAAGCAAATAATTGCACAGTATGTTAGAAATTGATCCTAGCTGAGCACACATTTCAACTTATTTACATATATCTGTTCATATGTATATGAAAACTGATATTAACATCCCCATTCTTATGAAATTTGCTTTGAAATATATGTGTAATTTATATATGTGCATATATGTATATATAGTTGATGTGTGTATATACACATATACATACACATATATACATGCATATATGCCAATGTGAGGGAAATTATTTTAAATTACATATAATCAGCTGCAAGCTAGTAAATAATATTAATAACAAACAGCTCGAAGGGAAGGAAACAAAACAATTTGTACCATTTGCCAGTCATCAAGCCAATCACCATTGCTGATACTAAGCTACCAGTGTGATGTTAGCTGACTTACAAGATTTGTGAACTTTTAACAGCCAGTTTTTGCAAGGCAGTAAGAGCTAGTTCCAGGACACCACCCTAGGTAGTATATAGTAAGAATGCATGGGGGAATTTTTTTTAAAGATTTTTTTTTAAAATGTATTTATTCAGAGAGAGAGAGAGAGGCAGAGACACAGGCAGAGGGAGAAGCAGGCTCCATGCAGGGAGCCTGACGTGGGACTCGATCCGGGGTTTCCAGGATCACACTCTGGGCTGCTGGCGGTGCTAAACCACTAAGACACCAGGGCTGCCCGCATGAGGGAATTTAGCTATTGCTCCTCAACTTTGTTTAAAACATTTATAATTAATATTGGCACATACAAATAATAAACACAAAGCAAAACACACACTTTTATTCAGCACAAAAATGTGAATAGTTCTCACAACAAAATGGAAGTCTTGTTCTGACTCCATGTTGCTTTGTTACTTTTGATGCATATGTACTTTTAAAATTGTAATTTTCCATATTTTTCATGTGTTTTGTTTTCATTTCCACTTTCTCCTATATTTTCTTCTGTTCATTTATTTATTTATATTTTTTGAAGATTTATTTATTTATTTTAGAGAGAAAGAGAGCACAAGTGGAGGAGGGCTACAAGCAGACTCCCCTCAGTGGGGACCTGGATGCAAGGCTCAATCTTAGGACCTTGAGATCTGCCCTGAGCCAAAATCAAGAGCTGGGAGCTCAACTGACTGAGCCACCCAGGTGCCTCCATCTCCACATTTTAAAAATAAAACAACTTTAAAGGAAAACAATATGAGGACTCAATTCTGCTGAAAATACAAAAAAAACAAAAACCGCAAAACCCCAAAACAACAAAACTTCATCTTAGCAGTTTCTCTTAGTGGCCTCATGAAAACCATTTCCTAAAACACTGAAATTAGTTTTACATGATATAAAAGCAGTATTTTCTTATTTTTCAAAATTTCTGTATTGTCAGAACATTAATCAAATAGATTTTATCACATATTTTTTCTTACACCTGACCCATTCTACAGTATGTTATAAAATTTCACATAAATATCTTATATCTCTCATTTTGAAATTTCCCATTCATTTTCTAATTACTATGCTTCAAAATGACTGTGATTTCTGGGCCCTATGTTAAAAAATAAAAGTGAAAATTATGTCCTTAAACAATCATGTGATATTTCATATTCATTAATATCTACCACCTTACATATAGGTAGCAAAAGACGGAAGATAAATAATGGGTTAGTTAAATAATTTATTGCATTTTTTTCATTCCTGCAGTCCTTCAATGTATTTGATTCCCACAAAGAAGTGAAATTCTTCCTTCCATATCTTAAGGTAGTCACTATGGCTCTGGATTATTCACAAAGTGGATTTTGTCTCAGAATTCTGCTTATACTGGGCAGCCCTGGTGGCTTAGCACCTGCAGCCTGAGATGTGATCCTGGAGACCAGGGATTGAGTCCCACGTCCAGTCCCTGCATGGAACTTGCTTCTCCCTCTGTCTGTGTCTCTGCCTCTCTCTCCTTCTGTGTCTCTCATGAATACATAAATAAAATCTTAAAAAAAAATTCTGCTTATACAGATAGTGCTTGACTTACAATGGTTTGACTTAAGATTTTTTGACTTTATGAGGGTGCAAAACCAATACACACACTCAGTAGAAACAGAACTCTGAATTTTTAATTGTGATCTTTTCCTAAATGATTTGCAGTAGGATACTCTCTGGTGATGCCGTGCAGCCATGGGACAGCCACTGCTCCAGTCAGCCACGGTCACAAGGGTAAACTGTTCTGCAGCCATACAACTATCCACTTCCAGGGTAGTATTCAGTAAATTACATGAGATAGTCAACATTTTATTATAAAATATTATTGTTAAATGATTTTGCCCAACTAACTGCAGGCTAGAGTAAGTATTCTCAACATTTTTAAGGTGGGCTAAGCTAAACTATGATATTCAGTAAAACAGGTATATTAAATGTATTTGACTTACGATATTTTCAATTTGCAAAGAAATTTATTGGGATGTGACCTCATCGTAAGTTTAGGAAGATCTGTACATCTTAATGGAAATAACCTAAATATAGTTACACACAACACCGTGTAGCACATACAAAAATGAGTATTCACATGGTGTCAACTTTATACATAAAAAGTTAAAAAAGAAATAGACTCTTAACTATAGAGAACAAGCTGATGGTTACCGGAGGGGAGGCGAGTTGGGGGATGGGTTAGATAGATGATGAGGGTTAGGGAGTACACTTATGATGAGTACCAGGTGTTGAATAGAAGTGTTGAATGATGATATTGTACCCCTGAAGGTAATATTACACATAAGTTAACTAACTGGAATTTATTTATTTTTTTAAGATTTATTTATTTATTTATTTATTTATTTATTTATTTATTTATTTATGATAGACATAGAGAGAGAGAGAGAGGCAGAGACACAGGAGGAGGGAGAAGCAGGCTCCATTCCGGGAGCCTGACGTGGGACTCAATCCCGGGACTCCAGGATCACACCCTGGGCCAAAGGCAGGCGCCAACCGCTGAGCCACCTAGGGATCCCCACTAAGTGGAATTTAAATAACAACTCAAAAAAAGTAATTTAAAAAACATTTATAATTTTAAAATAACTAATATGTAAATGAGGAAACTCAATTCAGAAGAATTAAGTAACTTTTCCAAAGTTATACTAACAGAAGTGACTTGTATTCTAGTAATCTGCTTGAGTTAGAATTATCAATATCCTACCATACAAGAGGAATTTTGCATAGTTATAGTAGTATAAAGATAAGAGCATGCTGTTTGCTTTCTGGATCTAAGATTTAGGTAAAGGAGACTTGTAATTGTAATACTTTTAAATTGGGTAAGTACTGTCATTGAGAATTGTGCAAGATATTTTTTGAACACATGAGAGAAATTAAATCTTCATAAAAGTAAGGTTTAGAATGGAAAAAGGCTTAGTGAAGGATATGATATTTTATCTTTGTATTTAATATTTTAATAATGTCTACAAAAGTCACATTTTAAAGGCAAAATATATAGAATTAAATGAAATGAGAATACAACATATTAGATTTGTAAGGCCATGCTAAACCAGTGCTGAGATAAAAATCAGTTCCTAATGATCTCATTTAAACTTATTTCTGTAAAAAACCCTATTTCCAAGTAAGAGTCCATTTTGAGATACCAGGGTTTAAGTCTTGAACATTATCTTTTCCAGGGGACACAATTCAACCCATTTTACCACAAGACCCAGCAATTGCACTTCCAGGGATCTATCCTCAGAGAATTGAAAACAAGGACTCAAGGAGATGCTATACACTAACATTCATAGTAGCATTAATCACAAAATACAAAAAGTGGAAGTAACCCTAATGTTATCAATAAATGAATAGATACTTTTGGAATGAGGCTAGAGAGATCATGGATTCTCTTCTGGATCTTACAGCAATAGGACCAAACATAAATGATCATCTCTACAAATTAAAGAAATAAAAAAAATAAATGAATAGAAAAAAAAACAACACAGTTTACCTTAGAAAACAGGAAAATTTTTAGATCAGTAATTTGAGCTCCCTCTCAATAAATTAGAGAAACAACAGCAAAATAAATCCAAAGCCAGCAGAAAGAAGCAAATAATAGACAAGAGAGAAAAAAACACATTTAAATTGAAAATAAGAATACAGAAGAATTAATGAAACATAGCTGTTTCCTTAAAAACAAAAACAACAAAAAGTTAAAAAACATCTAGCAATACTGACAATATATAAATAAATGTGTTTATGGATATTTGTGTACACATGTGTACATATATGTATATGTGTGTATAGATATGAAATGTCCATGTTGAATGCCAGTGACATCTTTTTGATTGCCACTGTTCTTATGAAAATACTCAGCAGGGACATTTCACAATGAACATACAATTACTATTTAATATTTCACTAAATCTTCTTGACATCCTTAAGAAATCCAACATTTCATGATTATAGATATCAAACCAGGAATAAGGTATTCATATAATATAAATGTGTGATACGCATTTACTGATTATAAACTATCTCCATCTAATTAATCAAAATTTCCATTTTATGATTCATTTACTTATAACTTTTCTGAAATGCAATACTCTAAATCTTACCCTAATGTGAAAGTACAACAAATATTATTTCATTTTTCTCTTATTATTGTATATTTGGTAATAATTGGACCTATTATTTTAAATTCAGTGTTCACCAGATAGCTCCATATGAAGTTGCCAGAAACTCTAATAGATCCAGAATATACTTTAGGGATCTGTGTTATTTAATTTTCTTTTAATTTATAATTGTGATGTCTTACAAGTACATGCATCTTATAAGGCACAATGTTATATTTTATGAATTACTATTAGTTTTACTAAAATTTATATTTCAGGGTCTAAGTCTTCTAGAAAACAATGTCATTCTAATGCAACAAAAAGGTTCCCAGAGTGGAGGAATCGTTCTGATAGGAAATAATCAGCCCTAATAGAGATACATTGCCTCAGTTTTAATTTTAAATGGCATATTTTGGATAGCCATAGAGAATTATATTGAGTTCTAAGATTCAGTAGTGAAGATATTTTACCATTAACCATTTTCCTAAAGACATATAGGGTTCTCAGCAAGTACCAGATGAACCACTTTTTTTGGTTTTCCCACACCGTCAATTTTTTTTCTTCTTTCAAATTCATGCACATTTGTCAAAAATTTTCAAACTGTGCACTTAAAAATCTCATCATTTTATGTAAGTAAATCAAACTTTGGTCAGATTTGTTATTAAATGTAAAACAAATCCAAAGGCAAATTGAAGATTTCATTTAGACCAAATGGATATGAAATTTGTAATTTTACATGTGTGTTCGTGTGTGTGTGTTGAACTAAAACTAGCTAAAAGACCAGTTTGTCAAATCAAACCCACAGGAATCCCTCTTACCCAAATTAAATTTTACTAATAACTTCAAAGTTTCAAACAGTAAGTAGACACAGGTGAAGCAGAGGTGTGTGGCACATCTTAGAAGGCCCTTTCCTTTCTACAACTGGACACACACTCCCTGGTAAAGAGCAGTAAGTGAATGAGGTCCTAAATGAAGTATAGTATCACCTTACACAGCAAGAAGCATTCATTTTATGAAACATCTCCATCTTTTTACCACATAAAGTTGACTACTCTACTTACCTAACATTTGGTGTGGAGCTAGGCATCATAAATCCATAGATTTCAGGAATATTTACACAAAACAATCATAAACTAGTAACATACTATTAAGAGTATTTCGAAGGTCAATACTCTCCCTTAGCAAATACTGTTTACCTTGAGGTCTGGTTAGCTTGCTTACGATGATATTAGATTGGAACATTTGTATTTTCCGTCCCCTGTCAGTGCCTGATTATGTAACTACAGATAAATAGATCACAGACCAGCTACTTTATCCCCTTCCTCCTCACTTTTTATACGAAAAGAAGCCATTTAATAATGTGCACTCCATTGTATTGCATTTTTAATTTAGGTTGGAATCAACTTACAAAGCAATGCTTATTTATCTTTACTCAATTTTAATGCTGGACAAATCCTCCACAATAGCTAGAAAGAGATCCCCGAATAAATGCTGACAAGCAGCATATACAGTCTTCAGATAAGCTTGCAATGAAATTCTAAAATTGTTGAGATTGCACATATAGCATTTCCTTGGGCCTTAAAGTGACACTCAATAATATCTATTCTTATTTCTAAATAGGCATTAAAAAGAATACATTTTAATACACCAAAAATATGTATATATAATTCTGAAAAATGATTAAATTTAATCACGTGTTATTTACTATGTTTTATTTAAATATTAGCTTCACAGTTCTATTATGCTTTATATATAGCACTTTATGTTTGGAAACCTTTACTTCCAATTATTTTGATAACATTTTCAATTGGACATCCGATTAAAATCATAACCATGAAAATGCAATACTATAGAACCCCTTTCATTGCAGCAATGATATTGATAAAATATCTCACAAAGTAAAGAATGCTGGAAGTTATACTTCCTAATTATATTTTAGGCTGTTTATTCAACCATGGATTTATTGACCTATATCTACCACTCTTAATCCCAGCTATTCTTTATTCAGTTCTCCAAACATTCTATTTCAGAAAGTTTGGAAATGGCATTCCTTTGTATTTACCCTTCAGGTCACAACTTTAGTGACACTTCTCCAAGCATAATTGCCCAGGAACCTCAACTAGGTGAGAATTTCCACTTCGGCACTTTGCTAGTACCCGTACTTCTTCATTAGCATTTGTGGTGTTTTAGTAATGTATTTGTGCAATTACACAATATCTATCACAGCTCCTAGAGTACAAGCTCCATGAAGGCTGTGGATGTATTTCATTACTTCACATTTTTATTTTTAGCATCTAACACAGACCTAGTTCACTGAAGGTATTCAGGATGCCCTTGCTTATAGAGATAGAGATAAAAGAAAGAGAAAGAGAGAGAGAGAGAGAGAGAGGGAAGGAGGGAGAGGGAAGAAGGGAGGGAGGGAACAGGAGAGAGGAAGGAAGCAAGGAAGAAAAGAAGGAGGAAAGGAGGGAGGGGAGGAAGGAAGGAACTTAAATGTGTCCACTTTATTAAGTATCAAAGGACATGAGGGCGTAATTGCCCTCTGTGAGCTTGGGCATTCACTAAAACTTAACTCCTAATATGGAGGAGAAAAAATGCACTTCTCCAAAATTTTTCACTTTACACATTCTTATGTAGGATTAACTAAGGATTATCCAGATTTACTGTTATGGGTTGAATTGTGTCCTCCTAAAGTTTACATATGGAAGTCCTAACCTCCAGTACCTTAAAATATAATCATATTTGGAGATAAAATCTCTCTTTCTTTTTAGTATTTTTAATGACTGAGACAAAAAAGATCTAACTTTTTTGTTCCACAGCTTCTAGAAGAATCATTTGTTCTTATCAGTCATACCTCTCCTCCAACTTGACCCTGGCATCTCCTTGGGCCTCATATTTAAGAGCTGTGTCTCTGAAGACATTCTTGTTGACAACACTTTTTTGCAAAGGGGTATCCATGGTACCTTTGTGGTAATGAGATGATTATAGTTATAAACTTTCACAAAAGACTTGATTTTTGACCTCTTGGCAATTTTCTTCTCACCCGTGGCAGCTGTCACTTTGTGGGGATGGTGGTCAGTTCCAGCCACTGGAATTGTAGGGAGGGCTTGAGGTGCCATGATCAATGTTTTTCATGATGACAGCTTTGCATCCAGAGCAGTGTCAGGCCAGGACCAGCACCAACTTCCCAGGTTTCATAAACAGCCACTTGAGCCTGCAGCAAAAAAGAAGAAACAGCACTTCCACTCAAGATAAAGTCTTTAAATGGGTGATTAAGTTAAAATTAGGTCTTTAAGGTAGCCTATAATCCAATATGACTGATGCCCTTATAGGAAGAGGAAATATGGAAAGTGCCAGAAATGTGTGTGCACAGAGGACAGACCATATAAGGACACAGTGAGTGTGTGGTGGCCAACTGCAACACAAAGAGAGAGGCCTCAGAAGAAACTAAACCTACCAAGATATTGAATCGTGAGAAATGAATTCCTGTGGTTTAAGTCATCCAGTCTATGGTACTTTGTTATGGCAGCCCTAGAAAACTAATTCATTCACCCAATCTACTTTAGTCGTCAACATGATAAGATGTACTGATTGTAATTTTTATATGGACCACAGAAACAAACAAAAATAATGCTTAAATTCATATTTAAATGGAATTTCAGATATAGTTACTGGGAAAAAATTTGTATCCTTAAAATTTTTCTTTCTATTTGTGTATATGTGTGTGTGTGTGTGTGTTTAAAGATTTTATTAATTTATTCATGAGAGATGGGGGGCGGGGCAGGGACACAGGCAGAAGGAGAAGCAGGCTCCATGCAAGGAGCCCGATGTGGGACTTGATCCCAGGACTCCAGGATCACACCTTACATGGAAGGCAGGCACCAAACTGCTGAGCCATGCAGGGATCCCCTATGTGTGTGTTTTAGATTAAGTATGTTTGTATATGTTTGGGTGTTGGGGAAGGACAAAAATGACTTTGGATAAGGAGCATTTTAATGCCAAATAAAATAGAAGTGTGTATTTGCACCTAAAATGCTATATCTTAAACATTAATAAATCCTATAATTCTCAGTGTGAAACATACTTTAAGTGCCAAAAATCAATATTCTAATAGGCATAAACAAAAAAAGGAAATAAATAATTAATAGTTTGTATGTCTTCCACCTCTAATTCAAAAATCGGTCAGATTGTTTATTATTTCATTAAATTTTCACTTCAGTGAGACATCAAAGCCTTGCACTCTGTTTTGAAGTATATATTTGTTTACAACTAAAAAATGAGAATACAGCATGACATCTTAGATTTTCTTGCAAAACCAGTAAATGAAGGGTCATGCCACTAGTATGATCCTACTTAATGGCTTAAAATAATGTGGAAATCATAAGATTATGATTTTAAATAACAATTCATTTCTAAATATCTCTTTTCAGAAAATGAATTTAAAAGAGATAATATCAATTCTTTAATTTTGACTTGCAACAACTATGATAATTTTTAAGATAGCACTATATATCTCTATCATGCAAAGTTGTCAGAGGAATATAGCAAACAAAATTAAATAGCAGTTCAGAGAACTTACTAGACTTTTCTGGGACACAGAAATGTGAAAGAAATCAGATATGCCATAGGGATACATCACACTTTAAAATAAATTCTATTTAAGGAAGCCAACCTATATAGCAGTTTTTGTTCTTTTTCTTTCTTTTCTTTACTTTTTAAAAAAAGTAATTTCTCACAAAGCCTTAGCATCTCAACATACTCTCAGACAAGATTTATTAGCACGGGATTTTAGTTGTCTAAACTTCAAAATTCTATTTTGTAGGATACTAGAGGCTATTCATTAGCATACTGTGAATCATGTCATAAATAATTTAAACTATAGTTGTCAAGATAAATGAAAAAAATCAATTTATGCTGCACTACCCTTAATTTTTTATTGTGCATGGATTTGCTTGCTTACTAATCTACAAAATCTAGTAAATCACAGTCCCTGTCATTTCAGTGAATTAATCTGCATCATTTTAACTTGACTGATTATGTCAAAGGAACCATCAAGAATCTTAAGCTATTACTTAGATATTGTTTCTAAAATAATATAAATACCTTTTGAAATGATGTTCAAGAACTTCCAGGAAGTAATAAGGGAAAAACATTCAAACAGATTAGTAAAAGTGATTTTCCCCCATTCAAGAAATTTTAGGACAACACATTTAGGACAAGAAATGGAAAAGAGAACATCAAATTGACTCAAAATGTATTAACAGGAAAAAAAAAAGTAAGCCATCTATTTTTACTGTTAAGGATTAGCAAGTAGCAGAGATAATCTAGACTCCAAAAATACAAATTAGATTAAAAAATATTCTAGCTTAGTGTTTAAAGTGGAGAACCAATAAAAATGTCTGGAATTCATTTTTAGTTACATAACTTAACAAGTGGCCTTGAGTTAATGATTTTTAACTTGCTGTTTACAGAAAAGTTATTCCTTATCTTTTCTTTCTTGCCATGATCTTTTGTCACACTGAATTCTTTGATGTTGAATTTAAACTTGGCATCCATTTTAGGATCAGTCTCAGTCAATTTGAATCTTCTCAGACTGAGAGACTTGGTTTTAAAGATCTTCTGCTATGAAATTTTTCCCTAGCAGTGGTAAATAAGACATTTTCATGACTGCCTTTGGGCAAGAACTCTATGCTTGAATACATTCTATTCTATTCTATATGAAAGATAACATAATCTCATGAATAAGACTTTGGACTCTACAATGTTCTGTATGAATTTAATACCCTTATTCGACGTAACAGTAGTCCACTCCTTTTTTTTTCCTTTATACAGATTCACAAAACAAAATTTTAAGGCTGTGACAATTACCTCAGAGCTAGATATGGTTTGAGCCATTGCCAAAGGACAGTTTTTGCTGTGTAACTATCCTATGGAAGCATATTCTCAAATTTCATAGAAAGCCAATTTATACTGGCTAAAGATGCATTTTGGTTAATAAGTATAACACAACAAATACAACATATAATTGGTACAATACAATTTCATGCAAGTTTGGTTGAATGTATGCTTTCAAGCTGTTATTCATTGGGCTAGAGAATTAAGTATAACAGAAAGCTTATAAAATCTTTGAAAAATTAGCTGGGCAATTTCTGGTTCTGCATGTAAGGAGAGCAGAAGTCACCAGTTCATCCTGATGAAAAGTAAAAATCCAAACAGACCGAAAAAACAAAAACTTTTCTTTGTTTTCTCAGAGAGATGAGAAAGCTTAGGAGGAAAGACAAACACAGGGAGTCTGCTTACTTCAGCAGAGACCCATGAGTAGAATCTCCATGGGAAGTAGTGCTGGGGTAGGAAAACCTGAATCGAGGTGATTGACAAATTGCTGGAGGTTCAGTGTGAACAACTCTGAGAGTTAAAAATCCACGGAGCCACAGTTATAGGAGAATCCCCCACACTTTGATGAGTTTTGCATTCAGAAGCCCCCAGATTCTCACAGTAAATAGAGGAGAAAGATTTCTTCATGCTTCAGGCAGTGGAAAGGGCAAGGAACTACCTCTAAATGCCCCCAGAATACACTGTTCTTCTTAACAAGGCTTGCCTTCAGGATAAATTAGCCAATAAGAGCTAAACTACCTGTGATAACAGAGCCTAAGTAACCGGGGAAGGAAAATACTCAACTGCATTCCACTCTAGCCATCCTGTCCCACCTAAGTGCAGAGAGGAGATTAAAAAACAAACAAACTCAGAAACATTTGTGAAGTTTACAGAGATTTACTGAAAAGACTGAGACCTAATCATAGGTTTACAAAGCACCTCCTATCCTCCCATCTCACCACTGCTTTACTACAGATGGATTTACAGCAGTTCCTTATGATTGGCTCATCATGTCTACCTATCAAGAACAAATTAAAATGCATACCAAAAGGCAAAAAACACAAATGAAGAAATAGAGCAAGCATCGGAGCCAGATATGGCCTGGATATGGAATTATCAAACCAGGAATTTAAAACAACTATGATTAATATGTTAAGGGCTCTAATGGAAAAAACAGCATGAAACAACAGATGGGCAATATAAGCAAAGAGATACAAGTCCTAAAAGAATTTTTTAAATGCTAGAGATTAATAAAAAACACACTGTAACCAAAATGAATAATATCTTTGGTGGCCCTGCTAGTAGACTAATACAACTGAGAAAAGAACTTCTGAGCCTGAGGTTATATTGATAGAAACCTCCAAAACTGAAAAGCAGGGAGAACAAATGCTGAAAGAAACAGAACAGGATATCCATGAGCTGTGGGACAATGCTGAAAGGGAAAACGTACATGTAATGAGAATACCAAAAAGAGAATAAAGAGATAAATGAAAGAAATATTTGAAATAATAATGACTGAGAATTTCCCCAAATTAATGTCAGACCAAACTACAGATGCAGGAAACTCAGAGAACACCAAGCAGGATAAATTTAAAAACAACAACACAACAACAACAGCAACAGCAGCAAAATCTTGTACTTAGGCATATCATTTTAAACTACAGAAAAGAAAAAATAAAGAAAAAAAAATGCTAGAAGAAGCCAGAAGAAACAACAACAACACTTTACCTACAGAGGAAAAAAGATAAGCATTACATCTGATCTCTCCTCAGAAAACATGCAAGCATGCAAGCAAGAAGAGAGTGGAGTGAAACAAACTGCTGACAGGAAAAAAAAAACCACCAATCTAGAATTTTTGCTTCATGTGAAACTATCCTTCAAAGATGAAAGAGAAATATTTTTTCAGAAAACAAATATTGAGGGAATTTGTTGCTGTTATACCTGCCTTGAAAGAAATATTAAAAGAAGGTCTTTAGAGAGAAGGAAAATTATATGTGAGAAACTAAGATCTACTTAAATAAAGGAAAAGCATCAAAGAAGGAATAAGTGAAGATAAAAACTTAATTTTTCTTACTCTTACTTCATCTATCAGATAAGAGTTTGTTCAGAGTAATGATTGCAATACTATTTTCTCTTGGGTATACTTCTAGGTAAGTAAAATGAATGACAGTTATGATACAATGATGGAGTTGGCAGGTAGCTAGATATGAGCAGGACAGTGTTTCTGACTGTTGGGAAGAGTGGGAACCAAGTGTCAACCAACCAGGAGAGATGCCTGGGAACACACATGCACTCTCCCGTATGACCACTGCTGCCCATAGTAATCTATAGTTTAATTCTAATACATTTACACTGTGATTTGAACCCCTTTGTGATTGGTGGTTGCCATGACAGTTCCAACAAAGACCATATATGGTCAACACCTTGTCCTCCTGACGGGTAGGAGGAGTTCCTTAGATAACTGGCTGCAATTCTAGTCAGGAACTGCCCTACCTATGACCATAACCTATTCAAACATAAAAAGAAAAGAAGACCCCAACCCCAATTACAGCTGCCACCTGGGCCTGCCCCCTCTTCCATCTTGAGAGTATACCTCCACTTATTAAACTTTCTAATATGCTCTTGCTTACTTGAGAGTTTGGCTCTGAATTCTTTTTAAGCCAAACTCAAGAACTGAGGTCAATGCAGGGACCAGGACGGACCTGCCGCTAACACAAAGGATGGAAGGAAGGGATTAGGATTACTTTGTCATTCTAAACTACTCACACAACTTGTATAGTGGCATAGCACAATTTGAAAGAAAATTTGGATTAGTTGTAAATATATATTGCAAACTCTAGGTAAATGTTTTCTTCACATGTATCCTATCGTTGTATCATCCGGTTTACTGACT
This sequence comes from Nyctereutes procyonoides, assembly GCF_905146905.1. Lineage (NCBI taxonomy): Eukaryota > Metazoa > Chordata > Mammalia > Carnivora > Canidae > Nyctereutes > Nyctereutes procyonoides. The sequence continues at coordinate 23,445,381 of NW_026575121.1, forward strand.
TTTTGCTTAATTATCTTTATTCCATGATTAAACCAATTCAGTGTATCTTAAATGTCAAATGATTTTATTTTTTCAGTTCAACTATTTCTTGTTGATATATTTTCTACTTTTTCTAATGAGACTTCTGTTTTTTCATTAATTAGGAACATTTTTGCCTCTGTGTCATTCAGCATGGTTATAATGATTTAGAATTCTTAAGTGCTAGGTCAACAAAAGGATCATCTCAGAGTCAGCCTCATTGACTCCCTTTTTTTTCTTTGGAATATAGAAAAGCTTGCTTCTTTCAGAGCCAAGTAATTTTCCTTGTATCTTGAGCATTATCAGTATTATAAGATATGCTAGAATCTTTCATATTCTTTTGAAGAAAGTTGATTTTATTTTTTACTATTTTTTAAAGATTTATGATTCATTTGAGAAAGAGAGAGAGTTCAGAAAAAAGAGCATGGAACCTGACCCAGGCCTCCAACCCATGACCCTGAGATAACAATCTGAGCCAAAATCAAAAGTTGGAAGCTTAACAGAATGAACTACTCAGGTGCCACAAGTTAACTTATTTTTTAAAGAGATAATTGACTTCTTTAAACACAAACAACAACATCTGTCTCGAGCTTCAGTTCAAGTCCAGTGAGTCTGTCTGAATGGTTAAGGTATACATCATTTATTTTTGCAGAATAATACATGAAAATTTGGGATCCCTCTCTCTGGCTCTAAGCTTTCTAGGTTCTTTCTAGGTTCTAAGGTTCTTTCCTCACTCTCCAAAACCTCTGGGTAACCCAGAATCTCTTCTTTGGTTCTTGAAAGCAAAACAAAAGCAGATTCTCTCTAGATTTCTAACTACCACATGCCATACTGCTAGGACTCGGCCTTCTGGTGAAAAAGCTGTGAAAAGTAGAAACTCAAGTTTAGTTTTTACATTATCCCAACCTGATTATTATTCAAAACTGTCTACTATTGTTTACTCTCCAGTACTTGGCATTTGTTTATTGTACTTATTTGACAGTTTATAATTACTGAGGGATAGTCATTATGATTGAAGTTTTCTTGATGGGAAGCACTATTATCTTTCACTTTTCTGCTTAAAATCTATTCTATCAATTATTATAATTAAGCATAATCCCATTTGATTTTTTATTCCCAATAGATCTACTTCTGAATCTCTGGTCTGACACATCTTTAACTATCTCTTTCTCTACACTATCAGGCTGGCCTTTATACTTTTAGACATTTTTATATAATTCCTGAAAACATTTAGTATTATTTAAAACTTTCAATGGCTTGTTAGTAAATGTATATTAAAAAACACCCTTTTTATTACTGACTTAATAATCTGCCTTCACTTACATGTAGAATTTAAGAAACAAAACAGATGAATATAGGAGAAGGGAAAGAAAAATAAAAGAAGATGAAAACAGAGAGGAAGGCAAACTATAAGGGACTCTTAACCATAGGAAATAAACTGAGGATTGCTGGAGGGGAGGATGAGGTATTTGGGTGTTGGACATTAAGGCAGGCACTTGAGGTAATGAGCACTGGGTATTGTATGCAACTGATGAATCACTAAATTCTACCTCTGAAACTAATACAGTATATGTTAAATGAATTTAAATTAAAAAATTAAAAATATACTCTTTGCGCACCTACTCTATAATTTCATCTTAGATAAACTTTCCTGTGACTCAAGTCAGTTACAGAAAGCTAAATGATGTTTGCACTTCTTAGAAAACTTTGAATTCCATAAATAACTGATACTGTGTTTTTTATCTGCCAGCTGTATGTTGAAGTTAAGTTGGCTTGTACAGAATTAATAAATGAGATCAGCCTTGAATATATAAAATTGAATTAATATCTCCACTCTAAATCAAATAAGCATAAAATTTTTGGTAAATGTGAATTAGCAAATGATCTCCTAAATATAATTTTCCTTAATTAAATCCATAATAGTATTTTGAAAGATTTTTTAAAATTTTATTTATTTATTCATGAGAGACAGAGAGAGAGAGACAGACAGAGGCAGAGAGACACAGGCAGAGGGAGAAGCAGGCTCCATGCAGGGAGTCCGACGTGGGATTAGATTCTGGGACTCCAGGATAACGCCCCGGGCTGAAGGCGGCGCTAAACCGCTGAGCCACCTGGGCTGGCCTGAAATAATATTTTTGTAAATGTGTTCTTTAAACCAAGCTTAGCATTGAACTCTTAATTCTAGGGTGAAGAAAAGAAAAACTTCATGAATTAGCGAACTATTTCATTAATAAAAAAAGAAAAATTTGCACAGAGATTGTACATCATCCTACATGACAGAATGTCTACAATTTGTAAAACTGACAGAAGTCTAAAAGAGAGCAATGTAATCTAGATTTAAAATATCGTGATTTCTCCAAACTATTTATTCCGTCTATCCTTCCACTAATATTTTAGTTTTAATAGCTAAAAACTCCATTGTTTTCTGAATCATGATGCCTAAATGTCCAAACCTTCAGATTTATCTACCTGAATTATCTTCTACATCTACTGTGTCTAGTGAATGCATATATACTTTTCAATATTCATCTCAACACTTTCTACTAAAAATGTCTCTGTTTAACTATCAGGCCAGTCAGCATCCTAAAATATGAAAATAAAAGAAAAGAAAAGAAAAAAAGAAAAGAAAAGAGAAAGAGGAAAAGAAGAAAAGAGAAAGAAAGAAAGAAAAAGAAAGAAGAAAGAAAGAAAGAAAGAAAGAAAGAAAGAAAGAAAGAAAAAGAAAGAAGAAAGAAAGAAAAAGAAAAAGCTAGACCAGTGATTGGCCATCAAAGCTGTAATGAAACAAAACAAAATATATAAATAAAGTTTGTTGTTACGGTTTTTACATTTAAAATATTTCATTTTGTTGTCTATTTGCTATCTCTAGGCTATGCTTGATTATTTCTATATAGAAAGTCAGACTTTATTTTCAAGGATCTTATCAGTATATGTTTAGTTCAGCTCACATTTTCTTTTCAAAATATTTGGATGATTATAAAAGATTGTGAAATGTAAATTTGCAAATAAGATTTCAAGAAAGCAGGGCAGCCGGGGTGACTCAGCGGTTTAGTGCTGCCTTCAGCCCAGCACGTGATCCCAGAGTCTCAGGATCGAGTCCCACGTGGGCTCCCTGCATGGAGCCTGCTTCACCTTCTGCCTGTGTCTCTGCCTCTCTCTCTGTGTCTCTCATGAATAAATAAATAAAATCTTAAAAAAAAAATTCAAGAAAGTCAACATATATGAGCACAAATCCAGACTCACTGCTTAGCAGTGAAGTGAAAATGAAAGAGAAAAAAAGATACTCAAGTTTTCACCTTAAAAACTGGAAATAAGGGATCCCTTGGTGGCGCAGCGGTTTAGCGCCTGCCTTTGGCCCAGGGCACGATCCTGGAGACCCGGGATCGAATCCCACGTCGGGCTCCCGGTGCATGGAGCCTGCTTCTCCCTCTGCCTGTGTCTCTGCCTCTCTCTCTCTCTCTCTCTATCATAAATAAATAAAAATTTTAAAAAAAACTGGAAATAATTTAAGATTAATTAGACAGTAGAAAATGAAACATTTCCAGGCCATTCAGTAATTCTATACCATAAAAATATGGTAAACTGTAAATGTGATAAAACAATTAAGCAAGATATGTGATATCAAAGTTTATGATATCTCTTTGCTTTATATGCGATACATATGTGATATGTGATGCATACATACATATATATGATAAATGTGTATATATAATATAAAAGTTTTTGAGAATGCATTCCATAGTAATATAACCAGATGGCCAAAATAGTTTTTTATATAAAGGAAAAATTACAATATAAAAAAGTATAATTAGATTAATTATGGTAAAATTATATGATAGATTATACTAAGCTTTCAAAAATGATAGTTTTGAAGAACATACGCAGGAAAGTGCATTTAGAGGGGGAAGTTGTTGGCAAAGCATGTAGTAACTTTAATGATTTTAAACATTAACGCTAATAGTTTAGCAACATTCTTTGAAGCATCAAAAATGGCAGAGAAAAATCAGGACAAAAAACAAACAAACAAACAAACAAAAAACTCTAATTGCTGTTTGGGAAAAAACTTGAGTTTGTTGTTTAGTCTCTACTTTTTTTTTTTTTTTAAACACCTGAAATTTCCTCCATTGGCCTGAAAGCAGTAAAATGTGTCCACTAATCTTTCCTTGGGCTAATCACAGAATGGTCTGACAGGACAACACAGGAGCTGGAAATAAGGACCGAAGGGAAAAGGGAAGAACAGTTCTATGCTGTGCTGTACGTAAAAGTGAAAAACTGAATATTCTGTCATCCTGTTTCATGTATAGTTGCGTTCTTAGATTTTTAAGATTTTATACATATTTCATTGAATAGACATTTCATTAAATGTTTATTTTACTGTAAAAAAGAATATATAACATCACAGAATTATGCTCATAATATATGATTAAGTAATAAAACTCAGGGTACCTGGATGGCTCAGTCAGTTAGTGTCTTCCTTTGGCTTAGGTCATGATCCCAGGGTCCTAGGGTTGAGCCCACGTCCAACTCCCTGCTCAGTGAGAAGTCAGTTTCTTCCTCTGCTTCTGCCCCTCCTCTCACTAGTGCTCTCTATCTTGCTCACTCTCTCTCAAGTAAATAAATAAAATCTTTTTAAACAGTAATAAAACTGGTTGGAAATGCTGCAAAATAGTATCAGTTATGCATGTATAGTATTTAAATGTCATTTTCTAATTTTTACACAATAAACATGCATTATTTATTATCAAGGAAAAATTAACTTTCTAAATGATACATTGGGCATAAGTAATTAAAAAGTATAGCCTAGAAATAAAAAGTGAAATATTGTAAAAATATATAAAGGTATTTCCCTAGGATAGTTTACATTCTGCATATTTGTTTTTGTATTAGGAATGTACTTAGGAAAAAATGTTAATGCAGATTATTGGATCTGTAATTCCATATTAACTCATAGATATTTACTACCATTATAATCAGAAACCCCACTGTGAATTAGTCCTAGGAAACAAAATATATACCAGTCACTTTGTTTAATACCAAGGCAGTCATCTCACAGATGCATGTGGAAAACATTCAGATTTTATCTGAGCATCTACTCTGTATTACTTAGTTTTATACACTTATGTGGTCATTGAGTATGCAGTGGTAGAAAGGAGATCTGTAGTTCCTTCTCTCAAGAAGTCTAATTTGTAGAGAGAGATTCAGACAATAAGCAAATAAATGTTCTTAATATATTCCATATGGCAAAAAGTGCCATAAAATAAAAAATCAGAATAAGGAGATACAAAATGACATACATAGGCAGGGTGGGGCTCACACTCACACAGGTGGAGTTGAGAGGAACATGATGTTAGAGTAATCAAGGATGGTTCCTTTGAAGATTTGATAATTGTTGAAAATAAGATGGAAATACTTGTCTTAATTTTCAATGGCCAGTGAAACAATGGTAATTTTGCCTAATTAAAGACAAAATAAGCACAAGAACACCTATTTATGCAGGGGACGGAGTGGAGTCCCACTACAGACTTTAGTACAAAACATGTTCTAAATTAGGAGTATATAGTTGTTGAGGTAGCTGGTGAAAGTTTCTTGAAAGTTACTCTCTGAGGGGAAACTTCTTGGATACTTTCCTTCATATGCTTTGGCTTTACACTCAAAGCCATTCTTTCTTTTTCACTCTATGTTATTCTTCATAGCCTGTCCTGAAAAGAATGAGTTTGCTTTCTCTTAAAAAGACTGCTCATGAGTGTTCAGGTTTTATTAATTCTCTACATTTTGGACAGATTACTAGGATTTTTATTTCTTTGGCTATATAATTGCTTGGAAAAATGTGGTAGGCTCCTAATATTCTTGATTATTGTCAGTTCTGTGAACCAACCAACTAAACACAAAGGTTTTATCTGAGCCTAAGTCTCATTCTTTCTGTACTCCTTTGTTTCTTGGGCCCCAGGCTATTTTCCTCAATTTAATGACATTTTTTGAAACCATCTGGAAGACCACATTCTTAATCTGAAGTTTGACACAAGGCTGTTTTATTTTATCCAAATGAGATACTTTACAAAGTTTTCATTTTCCAAGTCTTTTTTATTTCAATGTTGTTGCTGTAGCAGTTATTATTTTAATTTACTCTTTGTAGTCTAGAACCAGACAGATTCTTAACCTGAAATAGGCTTAATCTTTACATTCTATTCCTCTGCACTTAAAAAACAGTATTCTTTCTTGAGCTATTTATTTTAACACTTTGCCTAAAGTAAGCAATAATAGACAAACACATTAGCACACTACTCCTTCCAACCATTTCTCTTAGAAACACAGCCTCAGTATATTTCATCTGCTTTGAAAATCATCACAGGAGACAGTTTTACTAATGTTTGCTTGCATAAGAAGGATCTCCACTCTTGTATCCAGAAAGATCTATTTTGTGGCCCTCTCCCTCCAGAACACTAAATCAGTGTCACTAATCTACCAAGGAGTCTCCTCAATGCTTGTTATCAACTTCTCTATTAATAAGGCTACACCAGTCCTTTCATATATACATTTTAAAATCTCAGTGGCTTAACCCCTGAGTTAAAAGTCATATAGTATTAGTGCCACTATAAGAGTCATGAAAGAGTTTGCTTCCTTTTTCTGCTCTCTAACCTGTGAAGATATAACTAGTCTACAACCTGGAAAAGAATCCTTACTGCAACTCCACCGTTCTGGCACCCTGATTTTAAACTTCCAGGATCTAGAACTATAAAAGAACTATATTTCTGTTGCTTATGAGCCACTCAGTATGTGGCATTCTGTTTCAGCGGCCTGAATGAGATAGCTAGCCAGACATTGACTTAAAAAAGAATTAAAACATCACTGGAAATGATAAACTAGAAGTAGAAAATTGTTTACAAGAACATTTATTGGAATTTGATGAGTGATTTTTTTGTATGGATATGTGAAAAAAAAATGTGTTTCTCCAAACATTCCAAACTGGTGTCTAAGAATGATGTTTTGCATAACTCTAGAACTTTTTTTTAGAATTTTATTTGTTTGTTTGCCTATTTATTTATTTGAGAAAGAGAGAGAGAGAGAGAACATGAACAGGAGGTAGGGCAGAAGGAGAAGCAGACTCCCTCACTGAACTGGGAGTCCAAAGTGGGGCTTGACCCCAGGACCTGAGATTAAGACCTGAGTTGAAGGTAGATGCTTAGCCAACTGAGCCACCAGGTGCCTCTAGAGCTTTTCTTTTTGCGAATGAGTTATGCTAAATTACTTGCCCTCATTTTCCAACTCCTTTTACGTACAGAACTCAGTGTATTTATCTAAACATGAAAGGTTTACAGGTGTTTTTTTTTAAATACTATTTCAGATTCTCCCTAAGATGTGTAAAGCTGGAAAGAGCATGCAGCAGACACAGCAGAGTTGTACTCCTGCACAGGCTCTTCTGCTTGACTATCCATCATGGATTCATTGGAATGTTTGGAGACAGGTGTATAGAGAAATATCTCATCTCTTGGTGACTTGTACTTCAATGTAACACACACAGCAGCCCAATTTAGCACAAAATATGGGTGAATTTCAAGGCAAGATGAGATGTTAGCATTGACCTACAGTGGCAGAGAAGAGGGGGAAGAGATGTGGAAACCATGCAAGTAGACAATAAGTTGTAAGAATTCATCTAAATTTTATAACAAATGAACATCGGTGTACAAAGATCTGTTTGAGTTATTACTTTTACTTCTGGATATACAGAGGAGTGGAATTGCTGTAGATTTGCATGTTTAACCTTTTGAGAAAACTGTACCACTTAACATTACATAACTAATATATAATTGTTGCAATTTTTCCATACCCTTGACAACACTTGTCATTTTCCAGTTTTTCCTTTTTAATTATAGCTATCCTAGTATGTGTAAAGTGATTATTTCCTGGTCTTGATATGCATTTCTCTAATGGCTAATGATATTGATCTTTTCACGTGCTTGTTGGCTATTCCTAAACCTTCTTTAGAGAAATGTCTTTTTGTATAGTGCACATATACAAACATTGACAATTATTTTTATTATTAAATTCTTAGAGACAATCAGTTTTCTTTTTTTAAGATTTTGTTTATTTATTCATGAGAGACACACAGAGGTAGAGAGAGAGAGAGAGAGAGAGAGAAAGAGAGAGAGCAGAGCCACAGGCAGAGGGAGAAGCAGGCTCCATGCAGGGAGCCTGATGTGGGACTCAATCCAGGGTCCCCAGGATCACACACCGGACCAACGACGGGGCTAAACCACTGGTCCACTGGGGCTGCCCAACGATCAGTTTTCAAGAAGGCTTTTAAAATGTTTTGCCAAACCTTTGTAACCATGAATGTAACTGGCTGATGAGAGCAGTTTTGACATGAAGTTTGATTGATATCTTTGTTCAAATTAATGATTAATAGAAAGCAATGACTACTTATATTGGAAATTCAAAAGTTTGTCAATGATGTGTGTCCCTTATTTGATGACAGTTTTATAAGCGTAGAACATTACTCCAAATTTTCGTTCTAATCATTAACAAAATACCTACAGACATGGCATATAGAACATTTTCAATCACTTTCCTGCATCTAACAAATCTACAAAACAATAAATTGAATCCTGATTTGTAGCTCTAGTACATGTTCACGGTGCAAACACTCTCACATGAGCCTTTTTCAAGTTACTAACTTAACACCACCTGGAGTTAAGGAAAAAAAGCAAGGTAGCAGATACTTAGTGTTGTCACTACACAGCTAGAATAGATAGAACTACAAGACACTGTATTAGAAGAATTAGAAAGTAATGAGTTTCAAGCTTTTTTATTGTAATTTTATCAGTATAAAATTTGTTTTTAACATAACTTAATCAGTTTAACATTGATTTAATCATGGCTGTGTTTAAGAACTAGATCGAGACAGCTGGTATGATCTGGCTCCTTCACAGAATTATTTGTATACTAATACCTAATATCACTGCCTGATCTCTCTTTATTACCCAACAAGTGATTATGTGACACAGAGTGAAAATACATCTGGTTTCACAAATCCTCTTCTATTTGCATGCTTGTCTATTTTTTTTTCAAACATAAGATGTCCCTAAAGTGATATAAGCATGTGCAGTCTTTCTTCCTTCCACTGTTCTTGGTCAATAAAAAAGTATGTTGAGAATTTTAGTAATTCTTCCGGAACCATTTCTTCTGAAGACAAAATATCAATTTATTTAACATATTGTTGTGGATTTATTATAATAGTTAACTATCTGTGTGTTAAGAAAGGGAACATAATCTCTTAGAAAAGAAACATATAAATGTACCAGGACCCCACAAAAGACTTGGCAATATTACTCAGTGAATATTCTTAAAAGAATGAGTTAAGTGTTTTAACACATGGTCCTGGATTTTGCTCTGAATTTCCAGTATAAGAAAGAAAACATCTAATTTCAACTGTCAGTAAGAACTTTAGATTTGAAATAAAGAGAATAAATGGCACCAAAAACAAAACAAAACAAAACAAAAAAAATATGAGGCATCTGGTAAATTAAATTAAAAAAATATATAGTGTATGGCATTCTCAATCAAATTTCATTCTAATTCACTCCTTTTCACAGTTAAAAAAATCTTTAGATACTTTCTGTATCACCTTTTTTCGTTATGTTGTTTTATTCCCAGGAAATTTGTGTATATAAAAAACATAGATTTATTTTTCTCATAAGAATCACCATAATAACAGAGATGGTACACTATATTTTATAATAATGTGTCATCCCAATGCTGCAGGGAGTCCTTGAACACATGCTGCCCATATGCCCAATGAATTTACCCTGTGCAAATTCTCCTAAATGACTAACTGACTAAATAAATTCTCTCAAGACATATCCCATCATAATGCTTGATCAGCTATGGTTCATTTATTGTTATATAATTGCAAAGGATGTTTATCCTTTCTTGCCCTTTCATGCTACACAAGCTGTTGTAATGTTCTGGGTCACAGATAGGATGAAATTGTGACTAAGCTCTTTTGTGAATATCCTATAATTTGTTTTTTTGCAAAACCCAAACAAATACATGATGTCTTGTATTTCGTAAATCTTTACGCTGAACTATAAGTACAGTACAATAAAATAATAAAAAGTGATTTAAATTTGTCAGAGTGCTGTAAGTGCTCTTCTATTCTCCATATTACTAAAAATTGCAGTGAGTTAAAGAGATGAAAGTACTTTAGAAACTTCTGACATACCTTTGTCTCAGAACTGGATAAATTGAAGATTTAAAGAATATGAACAGCTTGTATGAAGTTACATAGATTATAAATGTATTACAACTGAATGCCAGGTCCTCAAATGAAAAGTCTTGAGATGCTTCATCTGACCAAAAAAAAAAAAAAAAAAAAAAAAAAAGAAAAGTCTTTTTTATAAAATTCAGAGTGAAAAATGTATTTCTGCTTGCTTAAAACTTTAGAGACAAAGGCTTTGTAAAACATGACTCTTAAAGCTTCCAATTGTTTTTCATATTTATTGATACAGTTATGTTTAATCCAAAGATAATTCAGTTTTTATTTTGGAGGACTGCTATCAGCCATGTAGATAGAATAAGTATCTTGGAAGCAAGCAAGTTTTAGTTCCTATTCAGATTCAGGACAGCTAACTTTCCTACCATAATTAGTGCCTTCTTAGAAGGTGGGAGGAGATGTGAACTTGAGTTGTTAGAGTTTAGGACAGTCTTTGGTAATATTCATCAATAGACAGGGCCAATGTCTAAGTATAGGCTCATCAAAGAAGAGTGCAAATAAGATGCTTTTCTTTTTTGCTAATCAACGTTGAATTTATGCCGTGTAAAATCTTACTTTTTAAAATTCGTAGCAAATTTTATAACTTTGAGTTTACATATTTGAAAGTAAAAGTAAAAGCTACAATCTTTTATCACTGCATTCCATATTTTCTTCTCATTCTTCATACAATGGAAAGATATCATCTCCAGGGACTTGAAGTGGGAAAGGCATCTGACTTACATTTTTACTCTCCCTCTTACTTACTCCTGCTCTTTGATGTGGAGCTCAGTGGTATATTTTGATTCAGAAATGCCTCCTTTTTTTCTTTTTCAAGCTCTTAGTATTCTCCTGAGAAGCTTGGGGGGGGGGAGTAAAAAACAGGGCAAACATTGATCTAATAAACTTTCCATAGCTGTAGACATTCTTGGTTGGTTATTCCGGATACCCTGGCTTAGCTTGGCCATCTGCTCACTCTGTATCAGACATCTGTAGATATTGGTTCTCAGGTGGGGTTCATGTATTTGTTATTAAGGAACCCTGTAGTGCTTTCAAGTAGCATAATTATCTAATGTTGCGATCTGTCACCCATAACCTTTCCCTCTACCTCAGAGTCTGCCACAAGAAATTTTTTTTTTTAGAATCTCTGGTAGTATCCCCCCCTCCCTGTGGGTCCCACTGGAATTACCAACACCGCTGGAGATCAAGCCCTTTGCAAAGAGGGAGACAAATCTCTGGCATGCCAGTTAGTAAGATTGCAAGACACTTTACTGTCAAGAACCCCACCACCACCACCATCCACCTCAACTCTCCAATTTTATTCCCTGTTATTCAAGTAGACCTGAGCCACATGATCAGGCTCATTAAGTCTGCCACTTAACAAAAATTTGATAGGTGAATGAGATATCATTCTCCTCTTTTCATATATTGTAAGTGATTACCCTGAAGGCCTTACCAAAGTGGAGGGGAATTCTTCACCACAAACATTTTAATGAATCTCTTCTTTCCTTTTTACCTACTGTTTTGTGTACAAATCATTTTCAATACCTCCTTATGAATCGATACATATACATTATATATTTACACATTTTGCCATTTACACTGCTAGCATATTTTTTACTTTTTATTTTATGGTATATAACAAATAGAAATATTAAATATATATCATTAAAATTATTGTTTTCTTTTTTTTAATATAAAAGCCATTGTACTCTCACTATCAGGATAAGAAACATTTATGTTTATTTAGTAGAAATTTATTTATTGTTTCATATTTTTGAAGCATGAATATCAATAACTAATTTGTATTCTTTATCAATGCTAAAATTATTATTCTACATCTTTTAACTCCTGTTGGACCCTCATATCTACTTGTAATTATTATCACAAATATTTATTTAAATCACGTTTTCATAACATAAAAATTTCATTACATAAAATTTCATTACATAAAAATAAGTAATTTTAATAATTAAGATCACATTTGGTACTGTCAACGCAAACACAAGAATAACATTTCTGAATATTTTGTCATACTATTTTTATGCTAATATTGATATGTTAGATATCCAAAAAATGTCACCTTTAAAATTGTTTTTTAAAAGATTTATTTGTTTTAGAAAGAGAGAGAGAGCGTGCATACAATTTGGGGTAAGGGCAGAGGGAGAGAACTTCAAGCAGATTCTCTGTTGAGAGTGTAGCCCAGCTTGTGGCTTTATCCCATAACATGGGATCATGACCTGAGCTGAAACCAAGAGTCAGAAGCTCAACTGAGCCACCCAGGAACCCCCAAAATCATTTTTTAAATGTATTTGTTATATTATTTTGTATTGAAAGGTAGTACTTTCATTTGATGCAGCTTCTAGAAGACATACTTTTCAGCACTCTGCACTCAATTTTTCTGTTTATCTATTGATTTTTTAAAGTACTTAACTTATTTATACTTTAAATGCCTTTCAGTGAAAATTTTTTTGATTATATGAAGTATTCACTATGCTCAAAAATTAGAGTTGTTTAAAAAGGTATGTTACCAAATTATCCTTATCAAAGCATCCACACATCTGGCGTCACCTTTATTTTTTGTTTCTTCATAGTAATATATATGAATGTATTATCACTTTCTAAACTTCCTAATTTAGTTTCTTCATCTTAAACTTTTCACTTAACAGATATAACACTGAAATCTTCCCATACCGATAGAAAGACACTATTTGTAAAAATTTCTCAGTATTTTCTATACCTGAATATACATTTTGCGGGTATACTTTTTTAATAATTCACTCATAGATGAACTTTTATATTGTTTTCAACATTTTACTATCATAAACAATACTCCAAATTAAAAACTTTCTACATCCTTTAATTCAAAAGTGTTCTATTTATACAGAATTTAGTTCTAGAAGTGATATTGCTGGGTCAAAGGGTAAACTACAAAGTTATTCCTCAAAATATATTTTTTTTTCATTTTGCAATCCCATCACCAATATATGCTAGCACTTATTTCACTACAGAGAGTTGTTACTATTTTGAATGTTCACTATTTTGAAAAGTTAGGAATGATGCTAGTGCCATTTGCAAATAGTGATATTAACTCCAAATTTTTTAGCTATGATTCCCTCCAGTAGAATATTGATTGTTACCTTTTCTTACTATGGTAAGACTACTTCCTTTATGTCTCTATTAGGTAGATAATGATATTGGATCAGTATAGATTTGTATGCTTTATTCTGTTAAAAGGTAATTATTAATTTTCATTTTTTGAGTCATTTTATCAAAATTGTGTACTGAAATTTTGAAATTCTCATATCAAACGATTTGTTCATATAATTCTTTTATATCTATTTATTGGAAGACTTATTTATTAAACTCAACACCCAAGAAACAAAAAATCCAATCATGAAATGGACAGAAGACATGAACACAAATTTCACCAAACAAGACATACACATGGCCAACAAGCACATGAAAAAATGCTCCGCATTTCATCTTACTTGCCATAAGGGAAATACAAATCAAAACCGCAATGAGATACCACCCCACAGCAGTGAGAATGATGAAAATTAACAAGACAGGAAACAGAAAATGTTGGAGAGGATGTGGAGAAGGGGGAACCCTCTTACACTGTTGGTGGGAATGTGAACTGCTGCAGCCACTCTGGAAAACAGTGTGGAGGTTCCTCAAAGAGTTCAAATTAAAGCCGCCCTACGACCCAGCAATTGCACTACTGGATATTTACCCTAAAGATACAGATGTTGTGAAAGGACACCTGCACCCCAACGTTTATAGCAGCAATGTTCACAATAGCCAAACTGTGGAAGGAGTCACGATATCCTTCAACAGATGAATGGACAAAGAATATGTGTAATATATATATATATATATATATATATATATATATATATATATACACACACAATGGAATATTAGCCATCAGAAAAGACAAATACCCACCATTTGCTTCTACATGACTAGAACTGGAGGGTATTATACTGAGTAAAGTAAGTCAATCAGAGAAGGACAATCATCATATGGTTTCACTCATATGGAGAATATAAGAAATGGTGAAAGGGATTATAAGGGAAAGGAGGGGAACTGAGTGGGAAAAATTAGAGAGGGAGACAAGCCATGACAGACTCCTAACTCTGGGAAATGAAAAAGGGTTGCAGAAGGGGAGGTGGGGGAGGGTTGAGGTAACTGGGTGATAGGCACTGAGGAGGGCACTTGATGGGATGAGCACTGGGTGTTATACTATATGTTGGCAAATTGAACTTCAATAAAAACAAATAAAAACCAACAAAAAAAGAAGATTCATTTAAATTAATAGATGTCATAATAGTGAACCAGAATTATATTCTTAGGGTTCTAGGGTTGAGTAACTCTACTTATGATATGCTATTAATGTAATGCTGGACGATGAAATTTTTAAAACAATTTTAAAATCAATACTGATTGAAATTATTATTTTCTTTTTTTATTCTATATATCTCAACTGTGGGTATTAATATAACCTTACTTCATAAAAATTTGGGAATTTTTCTTCTATATATAAATATATTAAACATTTTAATAGTATGAAGTTATCTGTCCTTTGAAATGTAAATTCTATCCTTCGCTGACTCATATCTTTGAAGAAGAAGAATTCTTTTTCAGTTCTCTTCATTCCCACCCCCTGCCCCAGTTTGTCAATTTGTTTGGATTCTCTCTTTCTGGATCCATTTAGATAAATTAAATATTTCTATTAGATTTTAATTTCATGTGTAATTTATTTGCATAAATAAGATTGAGAAAAGTAGTGTAAAAAGGTACAAAACTGTTCAGAGGTTCCTCAAAAAGTTATTTTGCAAACTGTGTGTATTAGCTAGTTCTTTGTAGCTAATCATCATATCAATCACATCTATTTGTGATTTCTCCTTTTTTCCTTATTCGGTTAGATAAAACTTTATAAACTTTATTGAACATTATAAGAAACTATCTTATATATTGATTTATTTGGGTTAGTTAAAATGCTTCATTTTTTTCTACTACATTAATGTCTTGATTTTACTTTTTAAAATTTATCTTATTTATCTATTTTATTACATTGACTTCTATTATTCCCATGTGCTTAATACTTTCATTTTTTATTGATATTGAAAATTCAAATTATGATTTATTTTTATTTTTATTCAACTTCAGCTCATCATATTGGTATTTCCATTAATATTGTTTAAATGTTTTCTTCTTTTAAAGGAAGGATTAGTTTTTTACAATTTACAAATTTACAATTTCATTAGTTATTTACAATAACTTCCTGGTTTGTTTATCCATTTATTTATTCAAGGACATCTTATCTCCAATTTTTTACAATTATGAATAAAACGTTCATGTTACTATATTGAACTTTACAAACTGGACATTATCTTTTATTTTCACCAAAAATATATCATTCATTTTGACTTTTAAAATATGTCTCAGAATATCTCATAACTTTAAAGATATTTTCTAGTTGTTCCATTGATTTTGCCTCAATAATAACTATTAAACTTGCTGAACATAGTTTCCCTTCTTCGGTTTATACATTTCAAATAATCAAATCCTGGTCATCTTAACACAACTGTTGGGAGATTGTGGTCATCAGTTATCATGGCTGTGTTGCTTTGCTGACAAAGTCCCAAAATTAAAGAGCTCATTAAGTAGTTCAGTATCAGTAGTGGACTCCCTCATCACAATGAAGAACTAATGGTAGAAATGCAATAATCCATTCAACACGGGCGGGTAGATCTTTCCAGGTTTTCACCCTAGGATCTGACAGAGATGGACAGTTAGCGCCATATACAAGACTTCACAGAAGCCACCGAGAAACCCAAATAACTGCAGAGCCTTCTTGGAGTCCAAGAACCTTAGAGATGTATGAGATCTGCAAGCTTCTGGATGAGATCACATTATCCTATCTTCCCACAATGCTTGAACACTGCTTCTAATGCAGGCACATATGCACACAGAGTTCACTTACAATTTAATCCAACTAGCAGGAAACAGAGAGAAAAAATAAACTTAAATATACCTTCAGGCAAACACAGGTTTGTAAGGAATTTAGTTTGTTTTGATGTGTAATGAAAGGTTAATAGATTTATATTTCTTGAAACTGTTTGCTTGTTTTTACAAAATAATTTATTGCTTAGTGTTTATGCTCTGCTACTGTTTAAAGTATCATGTTTTATTATGAAACTGGTTTTATTCTTTTTTAAAAAAAACATGATTTATTTATTTGAGAGAGAGAGAGAGAGAGAGCAGGGGGAGGGGCAAAGGAAGAGGAAAGAATCCTAAAGCAGATTCCATAATGAGTGTGGAGCCCCATGCAGGGCTCAATCCCAGGACCCTGAGACCATGACCTGAGCCAAAATCAAGAGTCAGCCACTTAATCGACTGAGTTACTGAAGAGCCCCAGAAACTGGTTATATTCTACCTTTAAATGTTTTCTATTTTCTGGCATTATTTTTAATGCTATTTTTATCTTCAAATATTTACTTTAATAATATTCAATCAATATCCATTTCGTTATTTAAATTATTTTATGTGAGGAACTGTTATAAGTTATTGTTGGCATAGATTCCATATCATTACAATTCTCAGTGAATTTTTCTAGATAATATTTAGGATATTTCTACTATGTTTTTAAAAATCACATTATAATTATGATTTGAAAATGTAATATCTATATGTAGTTATTTTAGGAAAAATTTTAACATTCACAGTGTTTTAAGTCATTTTTCCTTGTATTTTTGTTATCATGAGTACAATGGAAGATCATACCATTCTTCCCATTTTCTTGACAGTGGCCATGTTGCCTCTATTTTCTCCATGCACTTTTATTACTTAGATTCAGTTCCTACTTGCTCTGGTTCTGGTACAGAGATCTCTTACCAATGAATTCTTCTCTAATGCCTCATATATTAAAACAGTTTCAATAAGGGACAAGAATGTGTTGCAATTTTAAGATGTTCTCTTCAGGAACTCCAGTTATTGAGACTGTATCATATTTCTCTACTCTCCAAATGAACCCATATGCTTTCTTTTCTTTTTATCATTTTTGTCTTTTATCCTTGCATCCTAGGAATGTAATTTCAAATTGCAATTTTTCATTGCAGTAATATTGCTATTTAATATATGTAGTTTAAATTTTCATTCCTACTATTTAATTTAGAATTTTGAATGATTATTTCTATCATTCTTTTTCCTTTTTCATTATTTTTTTCCTTTTTCATTTACATGTTATATTCTTAAATTTTATGGATCCTGTAATATTAATTTCATTTAGATGTCCTACATCTTGTTCCAATTTATCTTTCTGTATTATAAATCCTTCCTATTCTTCTCATTGGAATTGTCAACATTGTCTCCATATATAAAAATTACAACAAAATAACATTTTCATTATGGACAAATAATGTGCTTTAAGGTTTGATTTTATTGCAGTCAGTAGCCAAAATAATTTTGAGCCACATTTTAGCCAAAAATAAAATAATTCCAAAAAAGGTGTTTTAAGATTTATTTATTAATCTCCTTCTACTTCTAAGAACTTGATAATACACACCCACATTCCAAAGTCTTAGAAATCTACAAAGGGGTGTATTGGTTGGATTCATCTGTTTAAATTTCTTCCTTATTAATTGTATCTTCACACACACAGAAAAAGGACGTATGTTCATCCATCTAAATTCAGTGTCTGCCCATCAATAATACCATGTTAGACTTAAATCTACAAATGCAAGCAAAACATTTTGGGGACACTAAAATGCAGTTTTATAGTTAATTGTGGTTTGTTGGAGAGAGTAGTTAGATAATTGTGGAGGGAGACAATCAATCATGTTTATTAAATCATTCCTATATCGATAAAATCCTATTCCATTCTGTGTTGGATCAGTCTCCCATTAGGAGCATCTCCATCTGTGGTGTTTTTTCATTAATTCCCTTAGGTAATGATTGCAAAGAAGCATGGCCAGGTATCTTATTTCCCTTTCCTGGCACTTCTAAAACTGAAAAGTGAATCTAGCACTGGTTATAATACCCTTTAAATATTAGGAAATAATATATTTTAAATGTAAATATTTTAAAATAAGAAATAAATAAATGGATAGACATGTAAATTCCAAAGTCCCAGGGATTCCTTTTGTGAAAAATATAAACAAGCCTCAAACTTATTTTCTTTTCTTAAGTGGGTATGTGCAAATACAGTGTGTGCTCTTTCCTCTCTTGATTTTGTTTTTTCCAGAGTTTTACGGTTTTGCAGAATTTTTAAATTGGCCAGAATTATAGTGTTTTTACAATTGCAGTATTTTTTTGTTTTTTTTTTTTTGTTCTTTTTTCTTCTTTGTTTTAAACTTTTTTTTTTTTTTTTTTTTTTTTGAGAGAGAGAGAGAGAGAGAGAGCGCACCCAAGCAGGGCAGGTGAGGGAGGTGAAGAGGGAAAAATCTTAAGCAGGCTCCATCCCAATACCCTGAGATCATGTCCTAAGCTGAAATTGAGTCAGAAGCTTAACTGACTGAGCCACCCAAGTCCCCCTCTTCTTTGTTAATACTGCCATGAATCTCAAAATTATTAGACTTTAAGTCTTTAATTTCATATCTTTTTAAAATCCAATGGTCTCTTGTCTCACAAATGCCTGCTAACAATCTACTTGAGCCACATATTTCTTCATCTCTCAATGAGATCATACCATTCTTCCCATTTTCTTGACAGTGGCCATGTTGCCTCTATTTTCTCCATGCACTTTTATTACTTAGATTCAGTTCCTATTTGCTCTGGTTCTGGTACAGAGATCTCTTACCAATGAATTCTTCTCTAATGCCTCATATATTAAAACAGTTTCAATAAGGGATAAGAATGTGTTGCAGGTAAGCATGTGATATGTGTGGACCCCTCCTCCCTACTACAACCACTTTACCTGCTTTAAAACAGTGAATAGATGCTGAATCTACATGCTAGAATGTTTTATCATTGATGTACTGGTAACTTTTAGCTCAATTTCCATGAGGTTCCATCCATGTTCCTTTACCATTAGTTATTCTTTTAGTAGGCTTCTGTTTTTTTTTTTTTATCATTTTGTTTGTTTGTTTTTCAGGCCCTCTACTGGGTATTACATATAGAATAAATAACAGAAGTCAGTGCTTTAAAGTTTACATTCAACTTATAAATCAAAAGTATGGACAATATAAGACTAATTTCCAATTGGTCTCTGAAAGCATAGAGAATGAAGTATATGGAAACCTTAATTTCTTTACTTCAGGGCTAGGGCCTGGTGTCAAGCTAATCATCATTATCATGTTTATTTGCATCTGTCCTCTTCCTCTTTCTCTCTCATTTCAAAGGCATTCTACTCCTGTCTAAAACAAATTCCTCCACTCGGAGTTCAGGATTAAAATATTTTATGAGCTTTTTCTCTGTGATTGCTGACTACCCCATCTTAATGTTTCCCTCTCAACATTCTTCCCTTATCAAATATCAAAAACCATCAAAACACAATTGTCTAAGCTCCTTACTCTGACTCACGGTCTTTCCTACTTCAGGCAAACATTAAACATAATAGTATGTAACCACTCTCCTTTCCCATCTTTAGTATGTAATATTTATTTATTCCTGTAAACATTATAATCTGTTTTTTATAACCAAGAGCACATAGGATGAAATGCTTATTGCCAACTGACGTATTCCTTGTTACTACAATCCTTTTTCATCATTTGCTACCACAGATCATCCACTTCTTCCTGATTGAAATGTTGTGTTCACTTGAAGTTTGTGAATTTTCACTTTACTGATTTGTTTACTAAATTTCCAGATATTTTCTTTCATTGCCAATTGTGGCCCTCTCTTTATCAGCTTCTATTTAAATGTTTTTCTCTGCTCTTGCATTTCATTATTTTATAATCTCTTCCTTGATGATCTTAAGTATTCCAATGACTTCAAAGAGAATTTCTGTATAGATTTATCTCTGTATACCAGAAATCTCTTCTGAGTGCTAGACTCTTAAATAATACAATGATACTCCACATATATAATAATCCAAAATCAAATTTATAGTTGTTTTCTATAAGTCCATTAATCTTATTTCTATAAATGACACAATACCAATCAGTGATCTCCTGTAGCCAGCTACCTATAACCAATGGTGTGCATTTATTCCCAATTCCGCATTTAGTGATATTGTGTTCAATGGCTTGGAATCAGCCATGGTTTGTATATTTATATCATGGAAATTAGCAAAGGTCCTGAATCAGCCTTCCTTCCTTTTTGGAGAGATGATTGTTAAATATTTATCAGCACACTGCTGGTTCCTATTGTCCAAAACAGGAATGTGAGTCATTGTTGACATTTACTAACTTTTTTTGTCCCCATGATCTATTAACCACAAGCTCCAATCAGTTACACTTTAGGAAGATTTCATTAATTTATTCATTTTTTTTCAAAGCTCACAGACACAATTTGAGATCATCTTCATCTGTAAACTCAAGTTAGTGTCAAATTATCTGGGTGAAAGCCAGATCTGTCCTTTGACCACCACCCCTATATTCAAATCTATACCAATACTTTTTGTAAAATTCAATAACAACAGAATGATTTAGAAGGTGACATAAAAATGACATACAATATAAGCAAAATGAATGATTTAATTCCACATACATAAAATTATATTTCAGTAAATATAATTAGAACAAATTTAATATGGGCAAAATTACAAAAATTACATTAGTTCCTGATCACTGACATTGTGTGCATAGATAAAATGCTATATGTCTGTTATACTCACATTGTTTTCTGTTATTGAAGTGAGCAAAATATTATGAATGGTTTCTTATATTAATCCTCTAAATGTCCCCTTATAAAACTGCTTTGTGTATAAATGTTTAAATGTTTCTAATGTGACAATGAGCTAACTTCATGTTTATTAACTTACCTAACATATGTTGGATTCATGTTAGTGCCAAATACAAGGGCTACAATACAACTAATTTGTTTCTGTTTTTTGTTTTAATAATAATCAAATAAAACAGAGTTTCAGAGAAGTATAAGATATAACACATGAACTAAATATTTAAATCAGTTTTAGCAATCTCAAACTTCTTTTCTCAAAACAATACAGGTACTCTTATATTCTCAAATGTGAAAATATGTAGCATTAGTCTATCGGCAGCCAGTTCCTTTAATGTATCCTATATAATTACTGCTAAGTTTAAATAATAATGTTACAAAAATCTATATGCAGAGTATTCTATTTATCTTCTTTTATTGAAGAATAACACAAAATATTTTATTAATGTTGTAAAGTGGTTGTAACTGATTACAGAAATGCAGTATAAAGATCATCACAAACTCATTGATAATTACTGGTGACTTATTGAACATGTCAGAAGATTTGTATATATTGCATATATTATGTATATATGTATATATTGCCCTTTAAATTGATCTAACACTGGGAAACATGTAGCACTTCTTCCTTGTAGGTGGGATTACAGTCATTAAAATATTGAAAATATTGGATATATAAACAAGTATGACTGTCCATTTTTTAAGTTGAGGCCAAATTGATATCTTGCAGAAATACAGAGTTCATTCACATTCTCAAGGGACATTTTCCTTTCAATAATAATATCTCCTATGTGGTAGTTGTTTATATAAGCTTCTGTAATGATACTAACATTTAAATGCAGTCATTAGATTTTGTGAATTTCATATCTTTATATTATTAAATAAATCATTCAATTATAAACTTTTTATATCAGAATATCTTGAATGGGTCAAGTGAAACTTCCTATGTTTGGGGAACAACCAGAACATATTTCCATATGAAACTTAAACTTCAATCCACAAATTTGATATTGAAATGCTTCATGCTATATTCACATCAGAACAAGTTGAATTTGAGTCTTGAAATTGAAGGCATGCATTTCTTCAAATTATACATATACAATAATTTACCATGTTAATATAAGCAAATTCATTAAATTGCAAATAATACTTTGCCAACTTCTTTTTTTTCTGAATTACTCTTTAACATTATAGCCAATTTTTTAAACAAATATCTTTGATGTAGTCTTCCTGTGATATTTCAACAATTGGATATGTTTTTATATATTTCTCTAAGCATCTATGAGTCTATCTATCTAATCATCTGTCTATTTAATGCCACTTTATAAGCCCACAAAACACTCATGTTCACTTATGAAATCTTGAACATCTGCTTCTGTCAGTGTTTTAGTCCAATACTCTATTTCATAGAACTCTTGGATTTGAATTTTTTCTGAGTTTTGTTAAATAAATGATGCTTACATTTTAATGGTCTTATTGTTTCATTAGTCTTTACATATTTGTAAAGGTTGAACTGTGCTTTTAGGACTCCACTATCAATCATTGCTACCAAATCAAACTCAATATATACACAATTATTCTGGGTGAAACTAGAAAGGATCTTAGAAGTCATCATTTCTTCCAAATCAATGTTATCGTCATCCTTTACTTGATTACCACTGTGGAATTGTGAAATGCTGATTTATTTTCTTTAAAAAAAAATACAGTGAAGCTGGTCTTATTACTAGAAGATTAGAGGAAAACATAATATAATTTATATCCTCAAGTTAGCAAACAAGATAAATTAAATATAAAAGTAGACTTAAAAAAGTAGACTTAAATAAAAATAAATAGTTGTGAAAGTTAACAATTTGTATAAATAAATACATTCTCAGATTTTTATTCACCTTAGGTTTAAATATGACAAACCCAAATATTCTAAAAAATAAATCTAAAATCCCATACATTTTTGTGAGGTTTTATTATAAATGCCTAATATGCACCTTGTTCCAATAATTATGAATATTCCTTTTTTAAAAAATTACAAATGGTTATATTAGCATATGTATTAATCACTTTTTCTTACCCTATCCCATTCTCCTATCATGTTACATAAGTATTGTCTTTACCAACATTGAATCTCAAGATTTAAGTTTAAGAATATCAAAGGGGAAATATGAAAGTCAAAAAGGAAGAATCTTAAAAATAAAGAGGTGGTAAAATATTGTAGTTAAAGTGGGAAAAGAGAAAAAATGGAAATTTACAGTCTAATATAAAAACGAGTTGTAGTGGAAAAAGTAATAAAAAAAGAAAAAAACAAGGAGGTGTATCCTCTGATTCTATATACTGTAAATCCCTCAACTTCCCCTGGAGCTTTCCAGCGCTGCTCAGTCAAGAACTTGCTCTTCCCCTGTCCTTCCAGCTGGTCTTCTGGGGGAGGGGCCTGCTGTGCTGATTCTCAGGTGTGTGCACCTGGGGGAGCTGCTCCGCCCCCTGCCGGGTGCATGGCTCAGTGGGAGCTGTTTATCCTGTAAGGCCCCTGTTCCCTGGTGGCCCCACTCCGACCCAGGCACAGGGTGACACCAGGAGGAACACCACCACCAGATGCGGCCAGGTCCCCAGACTTGGAGTCGGCTCCCGCAGTAACTACCGCAGCTCCCAGTGTGCACCGGCCTGGATGCTCCCTGGGGCAGGGGATGCTAACCTGCACCGCTCGGGGGTGCTACGGGGGGTAGAAGCGTCCTCGCTGTCCTGTGTCCTCCCAGCCTCCACCTGTCCTGGGGAAGCACAGGATCCTGCCATGAAATGGGCAAAAGACATGAACAGAAATTTCACCAAAGAAGACACAGACATGGCCAACAAGCACATAAGAAAATGCTCCACATCACTGGCCATCAGGGAAATACAAATCAAAACCACAATGAGATACCACCTCACACCAGTGAGAATGGTGAACATTAACAAGACAGGAAACAACAAATGTTGGAGAGGATGTGGAGAAAGGGGAACCCTCTTGCACTGTTGGTGGGAATGTGAACTGGTGCAGCTACTCTGGAAAACTGTGGAGGTTCCTCAAAGAGTTAAAAATAGACCTGCCCTACGACCCAACAATTGCACTGCTGGGATTTACCCCAAAGATACAGATGCAGTGAAACGCCAGGACACCTGCACCCGATGTTTATAGCAGCAATGTCCACTGTGGAAGGAACCTTGGTGTCCATCGAAAGATGAATGGATAAAGAAGATGTGGTCTATGTATACAATGGAATATTAGCCATTAGAAATGAGAAATAAAAAAAAAATAGAAATGACAAATACCCACCATTTGCTTCAACATGGATGGAACTGGAGGGTATTATGCTGAGTGAAATGAGTCAATAGGAGAAGGACAAACATTACATTATATGGTCTCATTCATTTGGGGAATATAAAAAATAGTGAAAGGGAATAAAGGGGACAGGAGAGAAAATGAGTGGGAAATATCAGAGAGGGTGCCAAAACATGAGACTCCTAACTCTGGGAAATGAACAAGGGGTAGTGGAAGGGGAGGTGAGGGGGGGATGGGGTGACTGGGTGATGGGCACTGAGGGGGGGACTTGATCGGATGAGCCCTGGGTGTTATACTATATGTTGGCAAATCGAACTCAAATAATATACAAAAAAGAAAAAAAGAATATCAAAAGGGTATATGACTTAGGTAGAGAAAAATAGAAGACCCAAAGATAATTATAGATCTCTGGGGGGACATTAAAAAAAAAGATTTTATTTATTTATTCATGAGAGACACACAGAGAAAGAGTCAGAGACACAGGCAGAGGGAGAAGCAGGCTCCATGCAGGGAGCCCGTCGTGAGACTTGATCCCATGTTTCCAGGATCCTGTGATTCCAGGATCATGCCCTGGGCCAAAGGCAGGCACTAAACCACTGAGCAACCAGGGATCCCTGGGGGGAGCTTCTGAAGCATCTTTCAAGTCATGCATTGTTTTGATTATATGAAGAAAATTTGCATTATATTGGATATAATCATGATTTTATTTGTGCTTTTACTTAAAAGTTAAACATGGTTAGAAGTGGCATATATGGAGGCCCAAATGACAAAATTTGGGCTGTGGTAAGTTTGTAGTGTGTCAGCATAGCTAAGCTGGAACTATATTTTTCCAGTATTCCCTCTGCCCTCTACTTCTAATTATATACAATTACAAGAGATGTTTTTGTTGTTGTTTTTTTTTTCTGCTTTTTTTTGGAAGTGGAATAACAGTCATATTCTTTTTTACATCTCCAGCTTGGACCAAGGCACAAAATGGCTCTTTTAGGTGACATAGCTTGCCAATTATCTGCTGAATGTCTTCCCCCCACCTCCCTTTTTTGTTTTTTGTTTGTTTTCTGTTTGTTTGTTTTTTTTTTCCTTTCTAGGAGAGGAAGATCTGCTGCAAGTCCAGCTCCTGACAGACCTTCTCCTTTAGATTCTTTGATGCCTCAGCCTCAAAACCCTTGATGGGTTATCAAGTCCATGGTGAAATGTCCAACTTCTCCCGTAGGTCATCCCATAAATGAAGTGGAAGATTTCAGAGTGAAAGAAAACTCCTGTCTGTCTTCATGGATCCCACACATATTCACTGCCATTTCTTTTCCCACATTGCTTCCATCTTATTTCCCAATTGCCTAACTTCCTGATGGTTTTGTTTCTATTTAACTTCTAACTAATATAACTAATACGCAAAAAAATATATGTCCATAAAACACACTATTTGATGTCACAAATATTTCAATTAAAATGACAATAATCATTTGAGTTGTCTATTTAGTAATATGGCTTAAAATTCTTCACATCTCAATATCCTTTTTTGGAAAATGAGTCTAATAATATCTAGCTTAAAGAGTTGTTTTGGCAAATATGAGCTAACGAATGCAAAAAAATGCTTTTGTTATTATGTGAACTGCTCTCAGGGAGCACTCAGACAATGAAAAATATATGGGAAAAATGAAAAAGTTGATTTAAAGCAAAAGTTAAAAAACACTATTAGTATTTTTCATGAAGTTTTATATATATATATATATATGGTTCAGACATTTATTCTTCCAAGAACATCTGAATAAAAAATTATACTGTCTAACCTTAAATGAAAATCAATTTCTGGATATCATTTCAAAAGTTTATTTGTTATTAGAAGACCATGAGAAATATGAGGCATCTTTCAAAATCAAGAAAATATTTATGCTTATAAATGTAGGAAATTATCTCTTTTAAATCCACTAGATACATTAAAATATAAATATATTTTCATTTGGAGAATGAGTAGTATTAGGAAGTACTAGAAATTTCAAATGAAGCCATAAAGCTCTAATAAGGGAATAAACCAATAGAAACATGGAAGGTATTTTATTTATTTATAAAGATTTTATTTATTTATTCATGAGAAACACATAGAGAGAGGCAGAGACACAGACAGAGGGAGAAGTGGGGTCCTCACAGGGAGCCCAATGTGCACTTGATACCCAGACCTGGATCACACCCTGAGCCAAAGGCAGATGCTCAATGCTGAGCCATGCTGGTGTCCCTGGAAAGTATTTTAAATTTTGACTATAGTCTGAAATAATGAGAAAAGTTAACCCAAGATGTGATAAATGTGATAAATGTATATGTGATATATGTATATCTATATAGTAGATCTTCCACTTATTGCATTTTCAATTTATAGAACATTTTTACTTTAGTATTTTTTCAATATTAGTAATATTGTGAAATAGATACTATCATTCTTATTTTTAACTTTTTAAAGACCTTACCATTTATTAACGTCAAACCTAAGGATTGTCCAGATTCATTATGATATAACTGTATTTCAATATCTCTGAGGTTAATATGAATTGCATTACTTTGGAAATTATAGAATGCTAAACAATAATTTATTTTCAAGATGTACATGTGAAATGAGCAATGGAACCCTTTTTTTATATCCCACTTCACAAGGAGAGTGGTCTCTAAAATATATTCATGGCAATTCCTACACAAAGAAGGGAAAATAAAATGAATAGACACTTTATGAAGGATACCTAAGAGCTATGCTCTGTAAAGTGGGCATCCCTGATTGTCTAACCAACTGTTAAATCTTTTACAGATTGAGTTTGTGTTAATGTTACATAAAGATGTCTCACTAATATGTTTATGCACTCTCCCCAAGGTTACAACATTTCAAAACACAAGTGTAACAAGTATTATGTAGGTATGTGGAAAATCACTCTGCCTGCCTTGCATCTCGTTGTTCTAGAAATCAGCATTGTCC
This sequence comes from Nyctereutes procyonoides, assembly GCF_905146905.1. Classification (NCBI taxonomy): domain Eukaryota; kingdom Metazoa; phylum Chordata; class Mammalia; order Carnivora; family Canidae; genus Nyctereutes; species Nyctereutes procyonoides. The sequence continues at coordinate 23,472,753 of NW_026575121.1, forward strand.
TTCTTAAGGCACCTAACTTTGCAGAAACTCTCACTGCTAACCTAATGTTCACCATTTCACTTTTATTGAACAACAAGAAAAAATACTTATGAAAAAGTTCCAATCAAATTAATATGCTAGGAAAGATTACATTGAGCCTAGAATTGAGATTTACTACAGTAATAAAATACCAGAGTTCACAGAAACTAAAATATAAAAAAAAGTGTTAAAAATAGTGTGATAGAAATGATGAGAGGGAGAGGGAAATTCAGTTAAGTGAGAAGAGGGTGGACTGGTTGACCTAAGGAAGATGTCAGATAATATAATAATTTAGTGTGGATGCATGGTTTGAGAACTTCTCTGTGGAGGGTTTTCTTTTAATAAACAGTTTATAGGGGGTAGTTTCCCTGTGATTTATTTATTTTGAAAGTGAACGTCTCTTTCTATTTTGTTTTAAAGATAGACTCTTAGCAACTGTTATCAAATTTTATATGCTTCTCTCTATATATAAAAGTATGAAGAAATTCTTCCAATTACCCTATAGTGTACACTAAAATAAGGCTGAGGCAGAACTTTTTATCATAATTTTCTGAGATAATTAGACAATCAGATGTCAACAGAAATCATATACATTTTTATCATCTTCATACTAGGTTTTATAAAAGATCATTGCACTCTCATCTATAGTATAATTTGACAACATTAGAAAATGCTGTCTCATATGTCTTATATAATGCTATAAGAAAATATAAAATTTTGGCAAACCATAAAAGTACTGAAATTAAACTCAAAATATACAGAGTTTTTTTAATGTAACATTTCAGTTAAAGAATAATTAAACTCAGATATCTATTATCTCCCTGATAAAGTTGGTGAATGACATAGGAAACTTATATAAATATAAGCAAACATATAGAAAATGGTTAAGATATTGGTCAGTAAAGCTATATATCTATTTTTGTTGTTGCTGATATTGATCAACCTATTTCTTTTTCTTCCTGGGGAGGAGGTAGAAATACTCTATTTGAGAGAGCAGTTGTAGAAAAGCAAAGCTAAGTTGTGTGTGTGTGTGTAAATGTGTGAACATGTGCACACGTGTGTGTATTAATAATGCTTCACTATGTAGCAGACATTTTAAAGGAACTCTATCCACTTTCACTTTTAAGTCTCAGGATCACCCAGTCAAAGCTCATTCATATGTCACACACCAGAAACTGAGAGTCAGAGAAGTTTCTTCACCTTTTCAAGGTCACACAGCTAACAAGGAAGAGGAAGAGTGGAAATTGGAAACCAGATTTTTATGACACCAAAGCTGCCCATAGTTTTTCCCACTAAACTATGTTCCATGCTCTGTATTATTTATGACAATTCGTGGGGGCGGTGGATAATTGGAATAGCCACACTTGAAAACAATTGTGAAAGCAAAATTTACTTCTCAAGTATTACTGCTTCTCACCATTTCTAGTTTTATTTAAAGATGTTTTCTACATTGCATAAATGTAGTGTTCAATGGAAACCAAAAGCATTAAGCTATTAAATACCTAAAACACACTTAAATGTAATAAAAAATACTGAGGTGGGAGTTCACTTAACGTAAGTGCTTGTTCCTTAGCTGGTAGCTTGCATGAGTTTAATCAAAATCACTTATAATAAGAAAAAATGCAATCAGCATTTAATGTTCTCTTCTCCATAGCTAAAATAGGAGTGTTTTCCCCCCATTATCTGGCTTCCAAAATATGGACAAATTAGTAACTAATCAATATTATAAATCTTTCAAATGACCCTTATGTCTGTTGAAGACATTAGTCTATTTTCCCCTTTCCTTTACTGCCAAACATTAATCATGAAGGGAATTCAATTAAAACCAAAAAGAATTACTACTGTACACATGTTACAATGCCTAAACTGAAACAACGGACTATACCAATTGTTGGTGAGGAAATTATTTGGCTGGGACTATCATACTTCACTGGTGAAAAGATAAAAGTGTAAAAAATATTTGGAAAACAGTTTGGCCTTATCTTATAAATCGAAACATGCACTTACCTTAAAACCCAGCAATTCTACTCCTGGATATTTACCTAAAAGAAATGCAAAAATTCATACATACATACATACCTTCCACAAAAACATGTATTAATATGTTTAACATATCATTCATAACAGTCTAAATGTGGAAGCAACCCAAATACCCATCAACTGGTGAATGGGTAAATTATACTGTATCAGTACCTTTGCATACTATTGAAAAATAAATAGGAAAGAGCTACATGCTTAAACATGCAACATGACTGAATTTCAAACATATTTAGCTTAGGTGTATTCAAGCCAGATGCAAAAGACTACAGCTGAATGACTGCATTTATATTGCATTCACTAAACTGAAAATAAATAAATAAAGCTGTAAGAAGAGAGACACAGCCATGGTGTTCAAGCAACTGGCAGAAAGGAGGAGATTGGTTTAAAAACTCAGGAGGTATTTTGGAGGTGATGAAACCATTCTATATCTTGGCGCTCATTGCTTGGTTATATGCATATGTTAAACCCATTAATTATTACATTTACAGTTGATGAATTTTAGTGTGTGTGTGTGTGTGTGTGTGTGTGATACCACAATAAATTTGAATTCTACATGGCTTTCCCTCTAGCAAATGAGCATGTTTTGGAAATAATGTTAATCAAATTTTTTTTACTGTTGAGTTTGGGCAATTAGCCTCAGAGTACTTCTGTGTCCTCATTATAAAAGTAGTTATACTAATAACTTCTTCTGACTTAGAAAATAATTAAGTTGATAGACCTTGGTGAATGCAAACATGCCTTAGAAACTACTAGCTTAGTGGATCATAACTGTTTTCATTCCTAAGAATCAAATGTACTGCTGAATCCTTGATAGCAAATCCTTCAGACTCTGCAAAGCACTGCCTATGAACTACGTCTCGTGTGAAGAGGGCATCTTTCTCCTGTGAGGCTCAGGGGTAAAGCAGTTGCAATCGACTACTCTCAGGCCTGAAAAATCACACAAATCCTTCACTGGGTGCAATCTCTGATGTCTCAAGTAAGTCCAGAGGGTCCTCAATGGTCTCAATAACACATGTGGAGCTTTGAAGCTGGCTGGCTGGTCTCTCTTCAAGTGGGTTCTCACTGCAGCCTGTCTACTACTGGCATTTGAAAGGGTATATTGTTTGAAATTTATTAGAATTAGAGATAAGGTGGCTGTGGTCATTGCTATGATATTAATTATGTCTCACAAAGATTATTAAAACTTCTCCTAGGTGGCCTTTCTTTTTTCACTATTGCCATATCACAGTCAAACCTAATCCACCAGCCAGATCATCTTAAAAATTACAACTCTGTTCACGTAGTCCCTTTCCTTAAATTTTAGAGCAATTTTCCATTTCATTTAGAAGAGTAAGTGAACTCATTACTCATTACTACTTTCTATAAAGTCATAAAAGAACAAGACCCTGCTTACCTATTTGCTTCCTCTCCTCCTCTCCTTTATTATTATGCAGGTAACATTGGCCCTTGTTCCTATTTTTCAAAAATGACAATGATTTTCAGTGTAATTTCCTCAGAGGGCATTAGATGACTATTGTTACCTCACTGCCCCCTGTAACTTGAATTACTCTGAAACACAGTATTCTGTTGTATTTTTTAATGAAGTTTCTCAAAATAAATTACTTGTTAATTATACATGTTTTATCATCCCCAAATTTAAGCTTTCTCTGATAGAAGGACACTTGGCTATAATTCACTTGAAGCTAGATGGCAAGCTATATTGCTGCCATCATGGCAAGTCTGATATTTTTTCAGTTACAAAGTTACTATATATATATATATGGAGGTTAAAGTTGTTTGGTTCTTATTATTTAAACATATTAGAAAATATGTTTTCTATTCACAGTCAATGCAATTGCTCATCATAAAATCTTAGATGATAATCAAATTTTGCAAAGACTTTATATATATAATTAGGACTTAAATTATTTTTATGAACTGTTATTTAATACTTCCTTAATGTGTTATTTTGTTTATATTTTTATGAGTGATAAAGTTACTTGTATTTTTTAATTTCTTTTTGAGTATTTTATTAGTTCTTACCTTTCAAATGTCAGTGAACTCTTTTCCATTTACAAGTCTTAAAGTGCAATGAGGACAAATTCTTATAATATAATGTTGATAATTCTGAATAATAGTTAAACCATAGCCCACTTTCCAAGAAAATAATAATACAGATTAATAGTTCATGAGTGTGAAAGCAACATAAGCTGAAATCTGCTTCCCAAATAAAATGAGATGGAGGCTACACCACAATTAGGTACCAGGATATAATAATGAGAATAGTTCCAGATAACACTACCACTGAACTAGTTACAGGCAAAAAACAAAAACAAAAAACAGAAAAACAAAGCAAAACACCTCAGTCTCAAAACCTTTTTTAGGACCTAATCTCCATCCAGTCTAAAAGGTTGACAATGTTAGGCTAGCAGAATCCAAAGCAAACAAGCAGGATGCTACAGACGGATAAGAACTTGAGGTAAATATAAAATGAGAAAGAAAATAAAAGCCTATCTGACACCTGGGACTAGGAATAAGGAGACTAAGGATAGAGAGCTAAAAGCTTTTTATCAACACAGCCAACCCTGGAAAAATCAATGGACCCCAGGGAACTATACATATGTTTTCTTTTGTGCCTATCCCTCTGATTCTCATACAAGCTACGAAAGGGGACTTGTAATTTAAGTGCGGAATTTGGGATTTAAATATACAGTATTTTAAAAAGATATCAGTTAGCTATCCTGCACTAACAAAATACAACACACCATAAAACCCATACAAATATACATGTATATACACTGTACTCATGAAATAAGATGATGTAGAAAAAATCATGACAATGACTTTTTTCGAGCTGGGCAATTTAACATAATGACTTTTTAATTATCTAGGAGAGTAAAGAGGATAAGAAGACTTTGTATAAGGAAGCATTTTACTATTGCAAATGGTTCTAGAGGTTACCATCTTAATTCCTGAAGCTCTTACTATAGCAATTCAAGTGGTTCCATCAAGTAATTTTGTAGCACAGCATCCTCAACATCTCTATTCCTTTAATATGATAATAATATAAACAGACAAATTCAAAATAAAATTTAAAAACTCCATGTTTGTGGTAAACTACTAGATGAAATGTAACTGTACACAGACAAAAAACAAATTGTTTCTCATGGTTATGAGCCCTTAGAAGACATCTTTCAAAAAATATATGTGAGCATCCCTTAATGATATATTTTTGTGTTTGCTCTTTAAAGCATACTCAAAAGAAAATGGTATATGCATTTTCAGGAATTCTAAGACCTGACACCTATTATTCACAAATCTAAAATTAAGAAGTCTCCATATTGTAATGATTAAGACTCCTACAAATATTGTGGGGCTCCTACTTGTAAGTACACAGGATTGAACCTCCCCACACACTTTAAAGTTAGATGTGGCCATATTACTGGCCCATTGGAGGCTGAGTGGAAGTAACCCACAGCACCATTTAGAACCCTATGAGGTCCACAGCAAAATTCCCTATATCTGCCCTCTTCCATGATATGGTTTGTGGAAGGACCTGTCAAGGTAAACATTCTGTCCGAATCCATAACTGAGGAAAATAAGCAGACCCTCAGGTCTGAGGTGGTTATGTAGCATGGGAAAACAAAACATGTTGGAAAATAAAGCATACCAACATAAGGTTGGTAGCAGAGTAGGTTATAACTTCAACATAACTAGTTTATCCTGACTCATACACCAAATGAGATCAAATCCTCATGCTGATCCTGTAATTTTGCTGAGAGACACTGCTGTTCAATTACCAACAACAACAACAACAACAAAAGATGTGTTAAAATCAGCCAGGAGGCTCTTTGTACAAAATTAAGTTTAAAAAAAATTCTTTGAGGACTGAAGCATAAAAGATGAGAGCAGTGAGAAATAGAATTTTGCTATATCCAAGAAGACAAGACTTGGTGATTTTTTCCTATGTGATCACTGAGAACAGAATATGATTACTTAGATTCTAGCATGGGTAACAAAAAAGAAATTAGTGCCATATTTGATAGGTGAGATTTAGAAGGATGGATTTGATGCATGGACACACATATACACACACAGACACATTTGTATTTATATATATCATTTGTTGCATGTAGTTGCATATATATATATATATATATATATATATATATATATATATATATTTAAGTGGGCCCTTATGGAAATAATCATCTTGTTCTTGGTATAGTCACAGAATGAATCTTACCGTATACTTTTCTTTGTTTTCCCCCCCTCTTAATATTAAGTGGAATAAAATTGCATATATTCTTTTGTGCTTGTTTCTTTAGCACAGCATTTTTTGTCAGCTTCACCTACATTTTTGTGTGTAACTGGAGTTTGGTTATAGCAGTAGTTTTTACATAATATATGTTATATAGTACTCAATTGTATTCATAATATGGCAAAATTTTATGCATACTATTGTTGATATTTTCATTGTTTGAAGGGGACTATTATTAAAAATACTATTATGAACAATGCTGTACATTTCTCACACTGCACAGGTGCAAACATTTTTGAATAGCATATGCATGAGATCTGAATTTTTGGAGCACTGTTTATGCCTATGTTTAATTAGCTAATTCAAATGGTCTTCAAGAGTGTAATATACACTGCCACCAGCAATGCTTATGAGTCCACATTCTCAGGGGCGACTGGCTGGCTCAGTCAGTGGAGGATGCCACATTTGGATCTCAGGGTTGTAAGTTCAAATTCCACATTGGGTGTAGAGACTACTTAAAAAAAAATCTTAAAAAAAGAGTCCACATTCCTTCATTTTATCAAGATGGTCTCTCAATCTTCATCTCTCTCTCTCTCTCTCATCTCATCTGGAGTAAGAGGCAAGAAGTGATATATTGTTGTAATTTGAATTCATTTTCTGAAAAAAAATTTATTTTCTGGCTTTTAAGCAATGTGAAAATATTTTCATATGCCCATTGGCCCTTTTGCTACTTTATTCTATTAGGTCTGTTGTAATCTCTTTTGTGATGTCTGTTTTTTGTTTTTGTTTTTTTTACAGGTCTGTAGGAGTTCTTAACATGTATTCTGGAGTAGACTTTTTATTTGACTACATATGTTGCAAACATATTCTTCTACTGTATGATACTTATTTTAAAAACAATTTTTTATTAATATAAAAACTACTTTTCTTTAAGTTTTCTTATATCCTATAAAGAAATTTTCCCTAGTCCAGACATTTATATATTATTTTAAATTTTAGTCTATTTATTGTTTTACATTTCTTATATAATCTTTGTAAATGATGTCAAATTAGGAGTCATCTTTCATTTTCTTCCATAAGGACCCACAATAATGTCTAACTGCTTGAAAAACTACTCTTTTTCTTTTTTAAGAATTTATTTATTCATGAGAGACAGAGGGAGAGAGGCAGAGACACAAACAGAGGGAGAAGCAGGCTCCCTGTAGGGAGTCTGATGTGGGACTCGATCCCAAGACCCCAGGATCAGTCCCTGAGCCAAAGGCAGACAGACACTCAACCCTGAGCCACCCAGGCATCCCTGAAAAACTATCCTTAATCAATTTATCCACAGCACCTACCAACTTTGTCCAAAACAAATGACCTACTATGCATTTATCTGATTCTGGTTTTTCTATTTTATTCCATTCCAACCACACTCTTTTAGTCATTTCAAACATAAAATAACTCTTGATATATGACAGTCCTTTGATTCTCTTCATAAGATTACTTTGAGTACTTTTGGCCTTTTTTTTTTTTTTGAAATAATAGTTTCTAAGCTTATAAATCCATTTTCCAAAAAAAGAAAGAAAAAAATAAAGAAAAGAAAGAGAATAAAGATAAGAAACTCGGGGATCCCTGGATAGCTCAGTGGTTTAGCACCTGCCTTGGGCCCAGGGCATGATCCTGGATCCCCAGGATCGAGTCCTGCATCAAGCTCCCTGCATGGAGCCTGCTTCTCCCTCTGCCTGTATCTCTGCCTCTCTCTCTCTCTCTGTCTCTCTCATGAATAAATAAATAAAATCTTTAAAAAAAAAAAAGATAAGAAACTCAGACATCTTAATAGGGTACATAGAATTCTAGATCACTTTTGCAGTGGGTTGCATATTTATAATAACAAATTTTCCAATTAAATAACATGAAGTATCTCTTTTTATTTAGATCTTCTTAATTTTCTCTCAATAATGTTTCATAGATTTCATGAATATAAATTATATATTTTAAATAGATGTATTCTTCAATGTATTCTATTAAATTTGCTATTGAAGTTATGATTTTTAATTTTGTTTTCTATCAATTTGTCTGCCATACATAAAATACAATAGATTAAAAAAGCAAAAAAAATGCAATAGATTGTTTTAAATATTTCATTTATTTGTTTATTTGAAAGAGAAAGCGCGAGGGGGTGGAGGAAGGGAAGAGGCAGAAGGGGCGGGGGAGACAATCTGAAGCAGACTCTGCACTGAGCACAGAGCCCCACACTAAGCTTGATCTCACCAACTTGAGATCATGACCTGAGCCAAAACTAGGTGTTGGACACTTAATTGACTGAGCCACCCAGGTGCTCTATCGAAATTTAATAGATTGTTTTAATATACACCTTACATTTAGCAGATTTGCTACCTTCATTGGTCAATAACATTATTAGTGTAAGCTATTTTAAATTTTATACATTCATAAGGAAAGTTTTACTTCTTCCGTCCAATCTTTATACATCAGAGTTTGTAACCATTTCAGCTTCCATTACAATGTTGAATACTAATGGTGATAATGAGTAACCTTGCCTGTTTTCATTGTCAGGGTGAAGCTATCAATATTTCACTATTACCTGTAACACTTTTTTGACATATATTCTTTATCGTATGAAGATAGTTCCCTTCTATTTTTATTATGCTGTTCTTGTTTTTAAGGATGGTTGATCTGCATCTACTGAGATAATTGTAAGAAACTTCTCCTTATTAATTAATGAATTATATTGATTGATTTTCAAATTTAAACAAACTTTGCATTTTAAATTGTTTGTGATTATTTGGGAGTATTGGCCTGTAAATTTAATTTATTGTAATGTCCTTGTTGAGTTTTTGTGTGTTGGTATGTTTTTTAAAGACTTTATTTTCTTGGAGCAGTTTTATGTTCACAGCAAAATTGAGAGGAAGGTACAGAGATTTGTGTATATATTTGCCTCTACACATGCCTCACCTCCCTCTTATCCATAGTGGCATGTTTGTTAAAACAGATCAATCTTCATTGACACATCAAAATCATAGTTTAAATTAATCAGGACTCTTGGTATTGTGCATTCTGTGGATTTGGACAAAAGTATAATGGCATGTACCCATCATTGTAGTATCATGCAGAGTAGTGTATTGCCTTGAAAATCTTTTGTGCTCCATGTATTAATCTCCCCTCCTCTCCTCCCAAAACCCCTGATCCTTTTACTGTCATTATAGTTTTGCCTTTCCCAAAATGTTATATATTCCAAATCATACAGATTTTTGGATTGGCTTCTTTCACTTAATAATGTGTGTTTTAAGTTTCCCCCATATCTTTTCATAGCTTGACAGCTCATTTCTTTTACAAGCTGAATGATATTCCATTGTCTGGATGTTACCACAGTTTACTTACGCATTTACCCACTGAGGGACATCTTGGTTGCTTCCAAGTTTTGGCAATTATGAGTAAAGCTGCTATAAACATCTATGTGCAGGCTTTTATGTCAGTATAATTTTTCAGCTCTTAGGCAAATACAAGGAACCCAATGGCTGGGTCAAATAGTAACTATTTTTAGTTTTGTAGGGAGCCACAAATTGTCTTCCCAAGTAACTGAACCATTCTGTATTCCCATCAGCAATGAATGAAAGGTTATGTTGCTTTGCTCCACATGCTTACCAGTATCATACGTTACATTACAAAAATTGACAATAGTTTTGTTTATAAAGCAGATACAGAAAAAAATTCAAAAACACTGACATTATACAGAATATTGTCTTTTGAGATGTATTTTGAAATGAATAACAATAACTAATACCTCCTTCATTGATAGAAATAGTTTTGGGGGCAGCCCGGGTGGCTCAGCGGTTTAGCATCCCCTTTAGCCCAAGGCCTGATCCTTCCAAGGAAACCCAGGCTCGAGTCCCACATTGGGTTCCCTGCAGGAGCCTGCTTGTCCCTCTGCCTGTGCCTCTGCCTCTCTCTGTGTGTCTCTCATGAATAAATAAATAAAATCTCTCTCTCTTTAAAGAAAAAAAAAAGGAAAAAGAAAGAAATAGTTTTGATCCTTTAATTGTCCTAGACTCCTATGGGTCACACAAAATGGTTATTAACATTTTCATTGTTGACATTTTAGCATTTAGGAAAGTGACTTCACAGTAATATTAGTGAACATGATTTGTACTACACAAACAGAAGATTGGGAAGCTAGGATTTCATTCTGAACCATCTGATTCCACACTACTTTTGCAGCCTGAGTATTCCTAATACGGTCTTTACCTTGTCTCTAGATCTGCCTCAGGAGAGATTGAAATGACGTCATGTGGTTAATCTGCACTTTGCTTTCGGGTTCCAGTATAGCTGCATCCTCACAAGTAGACTTAGCGCATCTATTCTCAGGTAGAATTACTTAAAGGAAAATAGAAGATAATTTATTCTGCTTATATTCAGGATTCTCTTGGACTCTGTATAATTCTTTTCAGGTTCTGGTCTTCCTCTGTCTGCACTTATGAACATGACCTTGCTATAGAAAAATCAGCTTCTTAAATCTGCCAGGTTCTAGGTTATTTGCTTATGGCCAAATTTAACATCTAACTGCAGAGAAACTGGGCTTGTCCTGACAATACCATATTGTTTTCTTTTCTCTTTTACTCAGATAAGTTCTCTTTGTACCACACTCGTCACATGTGCAGACTTCCTTATACTCAAGGTTCAAAGTAATCAATGCACTTCAATGGTGAAGACTTCTTGGTTAGTTCCTAAATGCCAAATCCTTTGACTCCAATATTAAACAATGTTATAAGTTGATGTGTTTCACAAATGCTTATTTAGCAAGTGTTGTCATCCTCTAAACCCAGATACCTTTCTAATCTTCTCACTATCTCTAATTAAAGTGAGTGAACTAGTACCTATTATCCGAAGCTCCCCCTTCATGGTACTGAGTCTTAAAAAAAATCGAAGCTTTTAATAGCAAAGAATCTGGCTAACACAAGATAAAAATACATTTAATATAAGACTACTGGATAGATCACAAACTTAGCCAAAAATATATTTATACAGGTTCCCAGTTAACTTGGAAATTCTGTTCAGTAACAGTGGCAACAACACATAGCAAAGGTAGTATCTGTTCCATGCAATATTTGGGATATAGTTATTCAAAATAGTATTTATCGTTTATCTGAAATTCAAATTTAACCATGCATCCTGTATATTATCTGGTAATCACATTTAGATAAAGCAACACAAACACATGGACATCCCACTGTCAACACTACCCCAAAAAACCCTCATTTTCTCATTGCTTGGAATTGCTGCTATTAGGTAAGTTTGCTGCCACCACTGGCCACCGTTTCTGCGGCTTTAGAAAATGGCTCCGTAGCTAAATTCTAAACTGACCTTTTGTTTTTGGGTTATTTCCAAGAGACTTAAACTCATAGTTAGGAGCTTCATTTGTCTCTGACCTTAACACCAACATGAGCATAAAGGATTTTTATGTTCACTCAATTGTTTAGTGGAAAAATAGGCCCTATCTCCTACCAAGACTTGCAAAACTAGACAGAAGCTGGGGTGGAGCAAGGGTTCCCCTCCAAAATAATACATTTGTGTCATACTAAACAGCCTAAAATGTTTTGTTTGTCTTATTGTAGTTACCGAATGGAGGTTACATTAGTACAAATAATTAACCAGATTAAAAAACAAACGAACTTATCAACAGCAATTTATTTGACAAGTTGAGAACCTCCAGGCCATCCCCCCCCCCCCCCCCCGTTCTTGGTCAGGAAAGAATTCTAGACAACAGGCTCAGACAGTTGAATTTAATGAGGATGTTAAGTAAATTGGGGGCAGAGTATGATAATCAGAAGACTGGCATGGGACTCCAGGGTGACTGGTCATCGTTGCCATATAAGGGTGGGAAAGAGAGCAACCCTTCCTCTCCAAGACAAGGCCCAGGCTATTTGGCAAGAAGACATGACAAGTAGAACCCCACTGTCAAAGAACATGCTTGGGAAGGCCATGGAAGTCTATGCAATGTGGAGATGGGATCAGGTCCCTTGAGCCACGGAGCAAAGCATTGGGGAAGCAAGTTGAGAGCTAAGGCTGTTGGGGCAGAAGCTTGTGGTTCATCTGGGAGATACTGATGCTTATGCTTCTCTGCATGTTCTTGAGGAGGGAGCTTAGGATGTCTACTGCTTCCTGGGGCATTTTTGGTCATCCCCAGAGCCCCCACTTCCACTGGATGCCAGTGTGATCTTCTTGGCTAGGATCAAGGGACCACTGACCCCCTGTACCAGCTGGGGAAGCTCCTCTAGCAGCAACTAGGGACCAGCTGAGCAGCCTTCTAGTGCAGTGAAATGCTTTTGCCTTCTTGGCTATCTGTTCAGCTTCCACCAAGGTCCCGTCCTCCCCCTCCTCCTCCTCCTCCTCCTCCTCCTCCTCCTCCTCCTCCCAGGTTCCACATCCAGCACAAAGCCCCCACATGGACTCAACACAAAGCTCAATCTCACAACCCTGAGATTGTGACCTGAGCAGAAAACAAGAGCAGGATGCTTAACAGACTGAGCCACCCAGGTACCTGGGGTCTTCTACCTCTATAGCAAAGGCTTTGGACTTCTCACATATCTGGGCACTCACTTGCCTCTGGCATAATCAGCTGGGACTCCTCTGCTTTGGCTGGGCCTCCTGCTTGTCATGCTAGGCTTCTGGTGGCTTCCTCTAGGTCTTTCCCGGGGTTATTTCCTGCTCCTGCACTGCCACCTGGTGGACCTGTTCCACCGTCCATTCCAGTACCTGCTATTCTGATTTCCTTAGCCTTGGCCACCTGAAGCTAATAGGCTGGTCTTCTCCTGCTAGGCTGGTCTTGACCTTGATGTCAAATGCAGGCAGACTTCTTCAGCTAGTAGTTTCTCTGCACCTTGGCCCATCTCCTTGTCACTCAGGTACCAAGCCTTTTCCTGCTTGTGGTTTCCTGGATCCCAGTATCTTACTTGCCCTCTGATTCCCCTATCCAGTATTTTTTGGATTTGAGCTGTTAGAGCCTTTCCCAAGGAGTGTAAATAGTGTTGATCACCGTCAATGTCCTTCAGGGTATAACTAACCATGCTAGTGGGCCTTAAAGAATTCACAAGAAGAGATTGTTGTTATTGTGATACTAATAAAAAAGTCTCTTCTCATTGTTTTGTTCCAGGCAGTAAATACCCCCTTTCACCTTACTTTTTCAGTTTTTCTATTACTTACCACCAGAAGCAATTTAATAAATTAATCCAATTATTATGAATAATAAATAAATAAATAAATAAATAAATCTAATTATTTATTAATCTAATAAATTAAACTAATCTCAATTTTTGTGTTTATGCCTGTCTTTTTAATTTAGTCAAGGAGGTTTTCTTGTGACAGTTCAGCATATTACTGTTTAATCTAGTGAAATGAATACTCTTTATACCTCAGTTGGGGTGCTAAACTATGTTATATTTTGGACATTCCATGTGTTAGATAAATCACTACATTTGATTTTCTTTGTTTCAGTTTAGTGTCTGAGAAAAAAATTTCCACAATAGCACAATAAGCCTTCTGCCATAATAATGATCTGCTTTTCATTCTTTCTCCATACCTTTATATAAAATAACCACTTACAGAATGAAGAAACTCATACCCTTGCTCTCTCTATACTCATCTTGCATAGAGAAAGCTCTCATTTCTGACAATATATAACAATAGTGGATTTGAAGGAGCCAGGACAGATTATTAATTGATGATGATTATGATGAACTTTTGTATGTAATTAGCATAGCTTCATAAAAATCTGGGAGTAATTACTCCAATCTAAAAAATATAAGTCAAAAAGCAGATGAAGGTAGTCAATGAGAGAGGAAGACTATTTTTTAATTTTATTGATTTCATATGCAGAGGCTATGGTATACACCTAGAAATAGTACTTGAGAGATAAATAATATAAAAAATTGTTTTATTGTTCATAACTAGTTATGATCTTTGGGGTCAAGAAATTTTTCTTTGGAATAATAAGTGGGAAGACATTAAATGGCTACTTCTTTTATTCAAAATTTCTATTCACTAACTATATTATAAGTACATCATTTTAATATATTTATTGCAGTATCTGCTAAAGTGGCCTGTGTTACCAAAGCAAAGAAACAAAAAATCCATGATTAGGTACTAAAATTCTAGAATGAGATACTAAGGAGAAATAATATGTACTGGGAGTTTCCTGCACATACATTTACTAATGCAACAGACAGACATCTATAGTGATTAAAATTATCAAAGATGTTAAGGACATTTATTTAAACCAGGAAAATCGAAGTGTATTATCATATTATGATTTCTCAGTCCATACAATCTGAATGCCTATTGATCAAATAACTTGATCATTTAATAATCGTTGTTTTACCTTTTTATTGACACATAAAATATCCACACGTGCTATTTAATACTAGAGGTGACACTAATTTGAATATCCACAAAGAGAGCCAGAAACAGAATTCAGGCAAACAAAATATATCTCCCTGTGATAATAATTATGCTGCCATAATTTCCAATAGCCCAAGGCCACTTTTGTATAACATACAGAAATAATCCATTCTAACAATTTCAAAATTAGCCTACAAATCAACTTTTAACAAAAGACCTGCCATCATAATGGATCAGATAATAGCCCACACTGGGACTTTTGTATGCCCCACTTTCAGTCAGAACATATGACTAAACTTTTCCTGTTGCAAGAAAGATGCTGTGAATTTATTCAAGGGCCACAATATCACAACACAGTCCTGTGATTCAATTCTAACTCAATATGGTTTACTTAAAAAAAAAAAAAAAACACCTGGACATTTGGTCCTGGGGTTGATTAGACTGGGTCAAGGTGGGAAGGCATTTTAATTACTCAATGTTTGATTCAGCTTCCTTTTCTTGGTGGTCAGAAATTAGTAACAATAATATTAACAATATTAAGAGTAATAAAAATGCAGTATTGGCCACATTAGAAAAAATAATTTAAAATAGTTTTCAATATAGTGCTTATGATTTACACAATAAGAGGCTAAAGATAAGACGTATTAGAGACAATGAAACTATGGTATAAGAAAAAAATTAAGATGTGACTTTTTATTAGGAATCAAATCCTAGAATTAAGAAGAAAAGAAGCTCATTTTTATTTAATAAGACTTTTAGGTAAAATAGGACTATGAATAATGCTTCTAAATTGAAATAATGTATATAGTACATATTATTATTAGGGGATAGTTATTTTAACAATCAAATGAGATAAAACTTTTTTCTTTTGCTATTCTTTAAATAGCAACAACTCATTGTTCTAATATAAACACTTTGCTTTGACATATTTCATCAAAAAAAAAATCACCTAAAGACCAAAAAAAAAAAAAAAACGAAACAAAAAACACACACTCATGAGGACTATATCTCTTTTCACAAGCACTGAGTAATTTATAGAATTGTTGACTCATTATGCTATAACAGCTTTCTCAGGTGTTATTTTAGTTAGAGGATAAGCAGCACCTGAATAGAGCTGTGTCTTCTTAGGACCCATTTGAAGCCACCTGGGGCTACCAACTATATCCTGAAACTTTTTCTCCAAGATTCTTTTCCAAAGTCATCTGTAGATCATTTCTTGATGATGATGATGATTATCATCACGGAGGCTCCACACCCAGCATGGACGCCTGAATTCATAACCCTGAACTCGAGACCTGAGCTGACATCGAGTCGGACACTTAACCACTGGAGCCACCTAGGCACCCCATTTCTTTGTTATTTTTGAGCAGTATTTTACTGCATTAGCAGCTATAGTTTGTGATTAAGGAATGTGTTGTTCTACTGGTATTATATAGCCCAAGTACCTCTATGCCTTATCCTTCCATAAATCCAAATAACAACCTCCAAGGATCAGAAGCAGATTACTTTTGAATTCTAAATCACATCTGAATCAGCAATTGTTTTTTTCTTTTTTTTTTTTCTTGGAGTTGGAGGAAGCTACATAGCCAAATGTAATTCTCCCCTCATATTCTCCACAGAAATGTCTACAGTTGTGTTCTCATTGGAGACCTGCTTTAATTTATCCATTTGAGGAGGGTCCATTTGCTTGGCAATAAGAAAAGATCTTCAGTCATGTCATATTCTTTTAGATATCCAAGTATCACCACCTGGGGACAAGGTTCTAGGTGTCCCTGTACAACCACATATGCTTTCACCAATACTGCCTATTTTCAAGTCTCACTTTTTAACTTCTACAGGCAAAATGGTAATAGGTTTCCAAGTAAAATGTGGAAATGAGATTTGGGAGATTCCATTGGTAAACTAGCTTCCTTTTTTGGACAAACTTATAGGTTTTAGTCCATTCAGCAAACAAGATGTGATTTTTTTCTGAGATTCTATTGGTTCCAAGAGGAAAGGCTACAAACAGCTCACAGATAAGATAATAGCCACCTAATCATCATTGATGACATGTTCCTGCATTAGCATCAGATTTCCCAAATGGCACTGCTGGTACTGCAACTCTTCCAAACAACTCTTTTTGTTCTGAACCCCAGACAAATTCAGATTCATTTCTGGTAAATTTGTATAAATGTTAACAGGATAGGTGGCGTATATGTGTCCACCAAAATCTAACAAGTTTCATATAGTGTTATAGTACTTTATTATTAGAAGAATGCAGTAGTACATCTGCATATCATATTGTTTGTGGAATGTCTTTTCTGGGCCATGCTCAAGCTATTCTAATAATTTGAAAGAATCATTTGGGCCCTATACTTTAGGTGGCTTAATTTACCGTTACTTATGTATCCCATTATATGTTGTACATATGCTATAACAATCATATATGCTATTCCATTTCCAAAATATCTTAGCTACCTTTTCTGCAAAAGACAATGCTGTGATATAATCAATATAATGAATCAAGTCTATACTTCCCATATCATAAGGATGTAACAGTACACTGGAAAATTCAGATGCCCTAAGGAAAGAATAGTGAATGAACTCAACCAAAAGGCAGTGGGGCGGGGAGGGGGGCAAGGGAGGAAAGGAAAGGAAAGGAAAGGAAAGGAAAGGAAAGGAAAGGAAAGGAAAGGAAAGGAAAGGAAAGGAAAGGAAAGGAAAGGAAAGGAAAGGAAAGGAAAGGAAAGGAAAGGAAAGGAAAGGAAAGAAAAAAGAAGGATATGTGCTTAGTTTTCTTCAAAATTGAGATAGAACATAAAAGGAAACCTTAGCCAACTCTATGACAGCCTAACAGTCAATTTTATACTTTAGCCTGTCATCATACCTGGCAGCAGATGCTATTAGAGAAAGTATGTAATTCATGCCATCAGAGTGAGCATTTACTTTTCAGGGACCATTTAGTTTTTCTTAGAGGCCAGGGGAGACTCTTGCAAGTGGACATATTTTGGGTCTAGTATGCCTACTTCTGCCATTCTTTGTCTGAATACAAACTTTCTGCTTTCAAAAGTTCCAAAGTTTCTATTTAGCATAACAATAAGACAGAGTCCAGACTTGCCCAACATCCAACTATAAGCCACCAATAATAGTTGCTCCATTTGTAGGCTCATTCATTCTATTTAGGCATCCTGTACCCTTCAATCATACAGGTTAAGCTATAGTTTCACCATAACACTGCTACCCTTGTGTGATTTTACCTTCCAGGATTCATTTTAGTATATTTTTCCACTATGGTATGCATCAAAATCTATTCCTTCCAAAATTTGTGTTTTCTACTCCAGGCTATTTAACTTTAACTATAGCAATCAGCTGTGGATCCCCACCTGGAAATTTGGTAAAATGATATTGTTCTTCAAATCATTCATCTTTTACCACCAGCATGTTGAAGGATTGAGTTTATTCAGTAGCCTGTTCTAATATCTTTACCACCAGCATGTTGAAGGATTGAGTTTATTCAGTAGCCTGTTCTAATATTGGTGGTTCTAGCCACCAATATCTTGGTGTTTTGTTTGTTTTAATCTCCTTTAACATTAATGTAATTAAATGTATCCAAAAAGATGAAGGGAACGTACTTGACAGGTTCTTTTAGCTGCTGTGGCAACAATATGTCACTAGCTTTTTGTAGCAACCATGTCAGTCCTCTCTTTTTTAATCACCCCATAATTGATTTAATCTTCCATTGCCATTCAGTTTACTTCTTTCTTATTGCCATTATTATCGTTATTTTTATGTCAAGCATCCTCCTTCTTTTGAATGCTTCAAACTTTGTTAATACCATTAAAGACTTTATTTGCCTAGTAGCAGTTTAGCCAGGTTCCAGTATGGTCTCTTGCACTCTTAAAAAGAGAACTGAATAAGGTTCATGCAAAGGGGGAAGGCAATCTGTATCATTGCTTCTATTATTGCTTACATAATGGGCATATTGGGTGGCCCCTGTGGCTCAGCGGTTTAGCGCCACCTTCAGTCCAGAGCCTGATCTTGGAGACCCGGGATTGAGTCCTGTGTCCGGCTCCCTGCATGGAGCCTGCTTCTCCCTCTGCTTGTGTCTCTGCCTCTCATTGTGTGTGTCTCTCACGAATAAATAAATAAAATCTAAAAAAAAAAAAGATAATGGGCATATCATTTGACTTTCCTCTTTACTCATCACTGTATATTCCTTCTTATATTGCTGGTACCTATAAGTGTTTTTATAGTTGTAACAAGTTGCCACAAATTTAGTGGCTTAAAACAATTTAATTTTATTATCTTATATTCTTGGAAGCCAGAATGCCACAAATGGATCTTATGGGGCTAAAAATAAGGTGTCAGTAGAGCTATATTCATTCAAGGGGCTCTAGGAAAGAATCCATTTACTGCCTTTTCAGTTTCTGGAGGCTGCCTGCATTCCTTGGCTCCTGGCCACTTCATTCCAACCAACTTCTGCTTCTACCATATTTCTTTCTCTGACCCTGGACCTCCTACTTTCCTCTGGTAAGCACTCTTGTGATTACATTGTGTCCACTCAGATAATTCAGGAAAATCTCAAGGTCCTTAACTTAATCATGTCTGCAATTCTTTTGCCATTCAAAGTAACACATGCACAGATTTTCAGGATTAACACATAGCATGTTGGAGGGAGGCATTATTCTTCTTGCCACAGTTTCAAATATATTTCAACTACTTCTTTATTTGATTTTGTTTACTTTGCCTTTCCATATCAAGTTTATTTACCAAAAAGTCAAGAGAGGATATTCTCTTTTTCTGAGAGTAAGGGAACCAAAAACAGCATGGCTAAAGTCTATTACAACTAGTCTCTATTTCCAAAGACCCAGATATTCTGCACTTAAGATTTGTGTAATTATAAAAGATGAACATAACTGTTTGAGGAAGAGGCCAGCTCAAAACAGCTATGGTTTCCCTGTAGTGATTACCCTAGCTGGTTACATTATTCCCTTAAGGCTATGTGACCAGCTAGCTAAAAAATTCTCAAGAAATGCATAATAATGTCCATTTTTCAGTGCAGCTGCATCTCATACTATCCAGTTATTCATTACTTGATAAACAATGTTGACAATGAGATACAGATGCTCAGTACATAGCCCTGGGCTGGATTCTCAGTTCTCATTGATCCAATTTAATCAAATTCCTAATAGTTCCTTGAGTTAATGTTGCAAGGTGAATTTAATCAAGAGTCAAATTTTCAGGTATCCCTGAAGTTAGAGGAAAGACTACCAAAATGCGCATCCATCCTCTCTCTCTAGTATCTTCCATTGGATTTTAGAAATGCAAGTCCATTACCATTTCAAATATTGGCTTTCTGTTTCCTCTCTCATATTCTTGAATTCCAATTACCCATTCTTAGGGTTTCATTGATTTCCACAATTCTTTAGTCTCCTCTTCCCTTTTCCATCTCATATCCTCTACTTTTGCTGTTACTGACATTGCTTTCATGGAGAGGTGGGGCCTATATTCCTTCCCGTTGAACCTGACGTTGGCCATACAGACTGCTTAGACCCTTAGAGGACAGCAAAAAGGATACTATGTGACTTTTGAGGATAAGTCATAAAAAGGATTAGCTTTTTACCTTCCTTACTCTAAAGGTAGTTGCCCTTGAAACCCGACCACCTGTCTGTGAGGAAGTCAACATGTTAAGTCCACATGGATTTGCCCAGATAGTAAGTAAATAAGGTCCTTCTCACTGTGAGTCAGCATCTCCCTTCAGACATGTGTGTTAATTAGCGAGCCTTCAAATGCCTGTATGCTTGGAGTCTTCCAGTGATATCCAAGGATGTAATAAATAGATTTTTTTTTTTTTTTTTTTTGCTCAGGTATTTTGCTCACAGTTTTGAGGGAAGCTTGGAAGTAATTTGCTACATTGCCATAGTAACTATGAAGGAGGATGATAAGGGAATGAAGTACTCACTGCCTGGACTGGCCAAATGTGTGCTTCATATAAATATGAAGAATAGTAAATGGAAAATTCTTTGGAAAGGTTTCATATGTGTTGGTAAGAATGGGGGCATATGTTGAGGAAATCAGGGGATCATAAAATTCTCTGTCTCTCCTACATCACAAAAATTGGTCATTCCCTTGCCAGATAACATTGCACCAGGTGTCAGACTGCACTTAACTATCCTGGCAGAGGGAGGCTTCAGCTCAGGACAGTATTTTAATTCCTCAGAATAACACAACAATAGGTTAAAGAATGACTTCCCTTTAGAGCCCAAGCCAGACCTAATGATATATGCACCCAAATTCCCAGTAGTAAAGAGAATCCTATTAGTATTTTATTTTTCCAAAAGAAATCCTTCTTGAGACCAAACCAAAAAGGAAATTCTGGTGGGTCTATTCCTGAAACTTACTCTGTGGGTAGCCAGTATGGATGGTTCAAAGACTCCCATTCAGAATATCAAGTCTACATAATAATAGGTAATAAATGGAGAAAGAGGAGAAATTGTCACAGGCAGTAATGAAGCCCATAAATGGAAAATGATGCTGAGAAAGGGTACCATCACTCTCTTCAAAGAACTCCTATCAGAATAAAAGGATATTCACACTTGTTTCTCTCAGTTGTGGTAGCAATCCATGGCCAATTCCCAAAGACATCCCTGATTTGTTATCCTCTGAGAAGAATTGAATAAATTCAAGCTATGAAATTTCCCTGACAAGTATACTTTGATGAAGTGAAGGAAAGACATCAATCTGTGTCCTGTGATATTTCACTTGCATACAGCAGTGTGGAAATTTTCATCTGGGTTATATATTTTTTTATTATTTTTATAATATTGGTTCCTATTCAGCCTGGAGATAAATCTTCCCTCTGAGCTTGACTAGATTTACTCTGACTGGCATACGACATCTGATGCATGTGTTGCTGTGAATCAGAATGACATTCTGTTCAGGCAATTTCCTAGGTATGAAGGACAACACATTTCCTGGGGGACACAATTCTAATAGGCAAATACATTATACCTAAATTGCTTCAATACCACGGTATTCAATAGACATAGCACTTGTACTAACTTAATCGACACTGGCCCCAAATCACAGGGCCTTGGGGATCTTGGGAACTAGACTGACTGTGTGGATCCAAAGGGAAATTTATTATCTGGAGGTTTGGGCACAATGATGATGACAAGATAAGTCCTAGATGGAGGCCCTACTGTCATTCATTTCTAGGAAATTGGACATGTTTGGTAGTCAACCTAAAAGGCTGACAAAGTTAAATACAACTATTTCAAAACTAGCACTGCATTAATCTCACTGAAAATCCTGAAGAGGGTATTTACCTTTATTAAAGAAAATATTTTAATATGTTAATTACAATGTGCCCTGATGTATTTAAAGGACATGGCTAGGAATGCTGAAATCTCAGGATAGTGAGGTCATCCTCACTTTGGTAGAATCCTATGGTCAGCTCATATAATGCAAAATCACCACTACCAATTGTGTTATTTACAGCTGCACCCTCTTTATCACTGTGCCCCAAATTTAAAAGAAACTTATATTTCCTGGTACTATTGGTTAAAACACTCAGATTAATGATCAACATTGTGTTGAGTCCATGTAAGGCAGATGAGTGGCCTTCCTCAGTGATATTTGGAAATGTTGTCAAAGAAAACATATTGGGATGCTTGGATGGTTCAGTCGGTTAAACGTCTGCCTTCAGCTCAAGCTCAGGACATGATCTTGGTGTCCTGGGATCCAACCCTGCATGTATCCGGCTCCCTGCTCCACAGGGAGTCTGCTTCTCCCTCTGTCTCCATACCCCACTCTCTTTCTCTCTCTCTCAAATAAATAAGTCTTAAAAAAAAGAAAAAGTAAGAAATCATGTTTTTTGCAGGTTGTTTATAGTTATACCCTCAGATGAGATGGAACTCAGAGTTTACATAGTAGTAGGCTCTAAGACCTCTCAGGAGATGTAGAGTATATGGGAAAGAGCATTTTTGTTTGTTTGTTTGTTTGTTTGTTTGTTTTCTAAGAAGAAATAAAATACATTATTATTAACTAATGCGTGGTGCAATAATCATTATACTTACGCTTCAATAACTCTGTAGGGTTAAAAAAGTATTTTTGGTTAAAACGTATAATTAAATAAAAAATGAAGTCTGTAGAAAATGATCTCCAAGAAAAACACACATTTTGAATAGCTGACTTAAAATCCAAGCTGATATACCTGGAGACTAATAACAGAAAAAGGAAGAAATAAATTTAGCTTTGGTAAAGCTACACCTATACATAGTTAAATGCTTTTATCAACACTTGTAGAAACCTGCAAGTAATAGTAGGTAAAATTATATGAAAAATAGTCTAGGTACGCCTGGGTGGCTTAGTGGTTGACTGTCTGCTTTCGGTTCTGGGCGTGAAAAGGGTCCTGGAATCGAGTCCTTAATCAGGCTCCCCATAAGGAGCCTGCTTCTCCCTCTATGTCTCTGACTCTCTCTGTCTCTCATGAATAAATAAATAAAATATTTTTTAAAAAAGAAAAATAGTGTAGTTGCTAAAGGACTATCAGAAAGCTTATTAGGGCTAATGGCCATGTTTAATGTGTTTGATAAGAGAATTTTAACTCTGCAATCTTCTCTTCTTAAGAGGTTTGTTTATTTAAAAAAAATAAAGATTTTATTCACTTATTCATGAGTGACACGGGGAGAGACAGAGAGAGAGAGAGGCAGAGACACAGGCAGAGGGAGAAGCAGGCTTCATGCAGGGACCCCGATGAGGGACTCGATCCCGGGTCTCCAGGATCACGTCCCCAGCCAAAGGCAGACACCAAACCACCGAGCCATCCAGGAATCCCCCTGTTTGTCTCATTTCTGTATAAGCTGTAGCAAGGATATTAAGGTAATCCTTGATGAGTGGTTTAGGGTGGGAGTAAAATGGAAGGAACAGATTAGAAGTTTCTAAGATTTTTATTATGGTCTCGGGATGCAGGAATCTTTTGCTCATGTTTGAATACTTTGTATAACCTTTACTCATGGAACTGCTCAGTGCTTCCCTGTATCTACTTTATACAAGATGGAAGAGAATCTGAGTAAAGACCATATGCCAGACCAAGCACCTGTAATTCCTTGTTGAGATATATCATTTAGTATTGAGTAACTGAGAATGATAAGCTGCAGCTTTCCCGGGAATGAGAGTGAGTCACATTTCCCTGAGTGGGTTATGTGCTTAAGCCAAAGAAATCTCATGATGCGTGGGTTTCTGGAGCTGAGATTATCGACAGACACTCAGCCTCTAGTCTTGTGAACATCCACAGCCAATACGGAATGACTAGAGCATCAGATGCATGGGAGTCAGGAGATCATTGCTCTGCTGCTATTACTGAACAATCTTTGCTTTTTTTTTCTCTCCTGTATCTATTCTTGAGGCTCAGTAAATGTGGTGTCAGATGAAGCTATTATTTTTATGAACCATATAGTAAAGCTGATTCTAATACTACTGCTGCTAATAGGGCAGAATGGGCAGTGTGGTCATCAATCCATGGAATGAAGATTATCTAGAAGTCATAAACCAAATAATTACAAGCATATCAAGATATATCATAGTAAGACAACCAGATATCAAAAACATCATCTTTAAACCACCCAGAAAAAAAAATATACATTATTGTCAAAGGACCTGTGACATGACTGACAACTGAATTTTCAAGAATATTTATTTCAAGTGAACATAGACCATTTACCAAAAGTGATAATATTTGCTGGGGCGTAAAGCAAGTTTCAACAAATTGCACAAAGTTAAAATTATTCACAGTGTGCTATCTGACCAAATTGACCATAAACAAGTCTAAACAAGTTTCAAAGCTTTGAAATCCTCCAGGATATTATCTTTTGACATATAATATCGAAAGAAAAGTAAGAGCTAATACTTTAGTCACTTAGTTAAACTGATATTGGGAAATATTTTGTCATGACAGAAATATTCTTAAGCTAGATTTTGATGATGAGTGCATACTGTGTAAATTAACTGAATTCTTTGAAATGTACATTATAGTTGGTGAACTGTATGGTATGTGTGTATGAGCTTACCATTTTTATTTTTTTATATTTATAAAAAAGTAAAATAGATATAAAGACATTTTTAGGGTTAATAAAACCCTGAATTTTTCCAAACATGGTTTTACCCTGAGCTCATTACATGCTGAAACAAATTTTCCCACTATGTGATTTTTTTTCAAATATATAAGAATCTAGTATGGAGAGAATATTGATAAATAAAGTGTGTTAGAAATACTGGTGACTCATAAACAAGTACAATTTTTTTCAGGGTTGCTAATATGCTTGATAGCTTTATACCTATTAATGTAATGGAAGATATTAATCACTTAAATTGAAAAAATCACCATCATTTTAATAGATATCAAATTCATTTGATTAAATTTAAAGATAATTTTTGTCTGTTTAGCTTTTTTTAGCACAGATTTTGTCAAACAACAACTGAATAAATGAGAAAAATCAGTAAGATTGCTTTTAGGTATTAGCTTTTATTCAGAATGATGTAATTTGAGAATGATTCTAAAGGAGAATTCTACTTTGGGGAAGAAAATTATAGTCGTAGCAAGAGGGGTCAGCCAAATTTCAACTAGTTTTGAGACTAGGCCATCAAACAAGAGTATTAGAAAATAAAGGAGTTATTCTTGTAGTTTTGCACTCTTTGGTTATTTGGATGGTAATATGGGTTTGACAAAAAAGATAGGGAGGAACAACAGGCATGTGTGACTTTTTTTTTTTTTTTCAATTCTCTTGAGACACTTGGCAGAGAGAAAAATATAGTAAATCCTAGCTACACATCAACCACTTTAGCAAGTATCAACAATTTGATGGGCATTTTTGTCATTTTCATTCATCTACACATTCACTCTTAAATATTTAGTTAGCATATTGTTCATCCGTTTACCTATTTCATTTAGTTAATTTTTTTGGTTAGTTTATTTTTATTGGGGTTATTTATTTATTCACTTATTTAAAAGATTTTATTTATTCATTCATGAGGGACACAGAGAGAGAGGAAGAGACACAGACAGAGGGAGAAGGAGGCTCCTCGCAGGAAGCTCAGTGCAGACCTCCATCCCAGGACCTGGGATCACGACCTGGGCCTAAGGCAGATGCTCAACCCCTGAGCCACCCAAGTATCCTTATTGGGATATTTTAAAGAATATATCAGCATGTAATATTCAGTTGTCTAAGACAAAGTCTCTGAAAAACAAGAACTTTTAATGTACACACTGTGGTACTCTCATTCACACAAGTACTAAAATAATTTGTTAATTTTATCTATATTCAGTTCATAATCATAGTTTCCATTTATTAAAAATGCATGTCTCTTTGAATTAGGATACAAGAAATGGTCTACATATTAAAATTAAATGAAATATATCTTACATCATCTTCATTTTTAAATAATCTCTCTTATTTTCTGAAGCTATTAATTTGTTGAAGAATCAGGTCATTGAAACCATAAAAGTCCCTCACTTTTTTAATAGTAGGCTAATTAAAAAGTAAAACATTTTACTAAAAAGATATAAACATCCATTATGCAACATATCTTTAGCAGTATCTCACAGACCTTTAAAATACTAAAATTATAACAAAGGAGTCAATTGAATTTTAAAACAGAATGTTTTGTAAAAAAGCAATTATATACTAATGGCCTGTGGGGCATATCAAAGGGCAGAAAGAAGCTCTCATGTAAAACTAAGCTACTGATAGTCAACTAAGTATTTGGCAATTATTGTCATTACCCAACCAAATAAGAAATAATTGTCAACACTGCCAAAGTTAAAGTCTATACAAATTACTAAGGAAAACATACCACTGCAAAACAGAGAAAGGAGATTCCTAGTTACTTTTATTATACAAATTCTTTTTAATATTCAATATAGAAATCAGACTAACAAAAGGAGGGAAATTAGAAGATTGCCCATAACATTGGAGACAGTATTTAGTTCTGTAGAATTTTAATTATGATGATATAAAAATTAGCTTCAAGCTAAATATTTATATCATTTAGAAGTTCTCCAAGTGTTCTGGAAAAACCAAACTTTTCTTAGTATGAAAAAGTAGGAGTATTATAATAGATATAATACCTAGTTATTAAAACAGAGTAAACTACTGTTTTATAAAATTTAAGTGAGATGATGTCATTTGTTATCCAATGATTGTGGAAGGAGCAATTCCCTTAGATTTATTTCTTAATTATTTATTCATGAGAGAGTCAGAGACATAGGCAGAGGAGAAGCAGGCTCCTCACAAGGAGCCTGATGAGGCACTTGATCCCAGAATCCTGGGATCACACTCTGAGCCAAAGGCAGATGCTCAATCACTGAACCACCCAGGCATCCCCCCCATTTTTTTTTCTTTTGGAGTTTCCTTAGATTTAAGAAATATTTATAAATTATATTCTTAATTCCTTTTCACAGTTTTTAAAGTTGAGGTACTTCACACTCATAAACTAACTATTTTAACACAAACAATTCAGTGGCATTTAATACATTCAAAATGGTATGGAACCGTCATCTCTATCTAGTTCCAAAACATTTTTATTACCCTAAAAAGAAACCCTACACCCAGTAAGCACTTGTTTCCCATCCCCCTTTCCCCAGGAAATACCATTTGAACATGACAAATAGTATGAATTCTTATAGAAATCATTTCTTTATATAGGAAACATTTGAAAGTATATTATGCATTTCAAATAGTTATATGCTAAAAAGGAAAATAAGAGTTTTGCAAATTATGTAAAAGCTATCATGTGGTAGTACATATTGTGATGTTTACCTCAAAACTGTAAAAGTTTTGCTTTGATTTCATAACTATGCACCATTAGGTGATAAATGGTCTGTGTAACATTCATATTAACATATTTGTTCTTAAAATATTAGTGGGAAATATATAATGATGTATTAATATGCTATAATCTCCCAATAGTTTTTGCTAGTATTCTCTTATTTGATGTCTATAGTAATCATTTTCAGTAGTTGTGACACTTACCTTTTATTTTTGATACAAAAAGTTTATTCCAGAACATATCCAAGGGCACACATTGAGAGGGTGGTGAAACCAAACTAAACTCCAGATACCCTGCCTTAAATTTAGTGATACTTGCACTACAGTACATGTTTGTATGTGCATGTACTTTATGTACCTGGGTGTGTTTTCAAGCCATGTAAACTTCAAAGTTAAGCTTTATATGCATGTTGATGTGACAAGCAAATAACTACAACTAATGAACCAGCACATGGAGGCTCTTTACCACTTGTTGGATACTTGGAAAGTGATGAAAATCTGAATCACAACTTTGTGTCACAGAATTATATTCAAGTGTTTCCTTGAAAATTCATATGGAATTCCTGACAAAGTTGGAAAAGTTAACCCTTAGTAGCAGTGGCATTTAGAATTCAATTGCTGTGCATATAATTCAGCAGAAAACAGATCCTTAGAGATATGACCACTGGGCGGCCAAAGTCCAAACCAAGAGCAATAGTATATGTAGGTGGGCACTGGAGTGGAATGACCTGGAGAACTGAAAACAACTTTAAGAATCAATAGAGTCATCTATACTTGTTGTGACCAATTTCTCTTATTAATTCTATCTGTAAACCCTCTCTCATTCGGGTTTCACATAAACACCATTGGAATTGCAATGTCAGTTGAAAATGATTACTCTCACCAATGAAGAAACGTTAAGACTATTTTGGACGATTCAGGTTTTTTTTTTTAAAGTCTCACAATTTCATAGTCATATCCTACAGCTTGATGTCAAATGAAGAGTAATAACATTCTACTCTATCAAAACCAAGGGAATAATAATCACAAATATAAAAGTTTGGAAGTTAGCACAAATAAATGGTATCATTTTCTTCCCTCCAGTTATTTCCTCACCCAAAGCCTTAAGAATATATAAAGCACAAGATTACAATCTCTTAGAGAATTATCACCATTTGCACTATTCTTATGAAGTAGTTTCTAATAATCGGCTTATATAATCAGATTTTTATGAATTTATTTTAGTTTTTGTGGGTGAGACCATTATCTAGATGTAGATTATCTAGATGATCATCTTTTCGGTAGGGTTATCTTTCATTTAGTTAAATACCAAATATCTGTATGTTCCAGGAACTCTTCTAAGCACTATGCAAACAGTGGCGTATGAAATAGTTATGATTTCTTCTGACCATCTCAAGTTCACAAGTACTAGAGGAAATAAATTAATGAAGAATAAATATGCAGCTATTCATTAAGATACACAGATAGTCATATTAAAGAAATATGGAATTATCAAATTATGATTGACTATTCAAGAAGGCCTTTCTATGGAACTCATATATAATAAGCTAAGACCTAGAGGATGAGCCTAATTAGTAAAACAAGATTTGAAGTATGTAAACTGTAGGCACAGAATACTGAATATTTGAAAATACCTTGACAGAGAGGGACCTGGATGGCTCAGTAGGTTCAGCCTTGGACTCTTGATTTTGGCTCAGGTCATGGTCTTAGGGTTATGAGATAGAAACGATCTTGGTGTTTTAGAAAAAATAAGAATAGGCTGGTATGGCTAAATTGAACAATATATATGAGCAAATGCATGTAGAAGTAGAGTTTGAGAAGGTGAGTAGCTTCTAGATCATGCAACATATTGTAAGGAGGGAGACCCTAAAATTTATCACTCAGACTCAGCAATCTTAAGAATATAATGAATCACCCTAAATAAATATACCAGGATCATAAATGTAGACTGAAATTGACCAAGTCAAATCAGAAGCCCCTATATAGATCATTATTTAAATTTCACTGATTTTAATTTTTTTTAATTTATTTATTTATGATAGTCACAGAGAGAGAGAGAGAGGCAGAGACATAGGCAGAGGGAGAAGCAGGCTCCATGCACCGGGAGCCCGATATGGGATTCGATCCCGGGTCTCCAGGATCGCGCCCTGAGTTAAAGGCAGGTGCCAAACCGCTGCCCCACCCAGGGATCCCTGATTTTAAAGCAGAAAATTTCCTTTTAGACTTTAAGGTATTGGGTTAACTATACAGATACAAAGTAACATGAATAAAAATGGGGCAGTAGATCAAAAGCCAAAGAATAGGGGGCAGTAACATTAAGTGGTAGCAGGAAAAATGTTAAAAACAAAAAGACAATGACACTCATGTCATAGGGGTAGTGCATGCCAGTGGCACAGGAACAGAAATCATCAAGCTCAAATGAGAAGCATAAAAATCATGCTTATTTAAATTCCTGTATTCCGTGAACTTCCATTCTCATTATGCTATGTCCCCACCCCCACAAGGTGTTTAATTTTCATTTTCCCTTCAGATTTTAAACAATTAAATCCATGCACTTGATTAAGGATGAGGAAATTTAAACATATTTGAAGATCTTTGAGTCTATGAATACAAAGATCATCAAAGAAGGTAATGAGACTAGTGCTGAATGTCATGTAAATTTTTAAATCTAGATATCCTGAAATGGAATATACTAAATATTAACATTTTCTAGCATTCCTAGAAATTTCCACAAGTTTTATGTTCTTATGGAGTATGTGCTTTATAACATGGCAAATACACAGAATGTATTGATGAAATCATTAAAACAATAATCCCCCCCAAAAAACTGCCAAGGTTTATATTAAATTTTTGTATTGCTTTTAAGCAAGTATGAAGTATCTGGCTTTCACATATAAATACCAATATGAGTCTATCAGACAGAGTTTGGTTGAGGAAACAAATCACTCTACATAGTTTAAACCAAGAGGGACATTGGTACAGATAATCCAATGGCTTCATACCTTTGGAAGGGCCAAGGAGCAGGGTCCTGCTAAGCTCCCAGGAGTAATATAAGAGCCATGCAGAACTGAACCAAGCAGGGAAGCAATGAGCTCTGAAGGCACAAATGAAATTATTCATTCAAGAATAGTCATCTCCTCACTCTCATCCAAGGTTGTGATGTAGTCTCAGAAAGCTGGAATAATGACAAAACTTGCTGTTAACCAGGTTGCACAGCTGGTGGGCTGGAGAATGAACAGGGGAATGCATGTTCTGGAAAGATCTGGGCCTGGCTTTCTTAGTGGCAAGATGTTGATATGCTTATTAAATTTATTTACTTACTTCAGATAAGTTACAGTTGATCATGGACATATCATCCTTCTTATACATGGCTGGATTTTATTTAATCATCATTTATGATGACTTTATGGGTCTATGTTCATGAAGGACGTGTGCATGTGTGTGTGTGTGTGTGTGTGTGTGTGTGTGTGTGTGTAATGTGGTGCCAGATTTTAATATTTGGCTAGCTCTGCCTTCCTGTTATAAGTTAAGAACACCTTCCTTGGCTGTTTTCTGAAAGTATGTGTGCATGTTACAGTGGTGTTATTTATTATTTAAGAGATTGATAGATTTTTTTCCCAGGGAAATCACGCATCCCAATATTTATTTGTGGAAAAGGTTTGTAATACAAAACATTTTTTTTTAATTTTAAAGAATGGTATTTAGATTTTCATTCTCTTCCACTTTCAGTTTTGGTAAGGCAAATTATTTTGTACTTGTTTCTATGTTTTTAAAGATTTTATTTATTAATTCATGAGAGACAGAGAGAGAGAGGCAGAGACATAGGCAGAGGGAGAAGCAGGCTCCATGCAGGGAGCCTGATGTGAGACTCGATACCAGAACTCCAGGATCACGTCCTGAGTCAAAGGTAGATGCTCAACTGCTGAGCCACCCAGGCATCCCTGTAATTGTTTCTATTTAATCTAAGTTATCATTTTTTTTCACATAAAGTTCATGTTGTTAGGAACTCTAGTATTAATTTCTCTTTTCCCTGTGTTTTTTGAATTCGTATTACTCAGGGTTAGTTTATCAATTTTATTAATATTTTTGAAGAACAAACTTTTGGCTTTGTTAACTTTTTGAAATAGTTATCCTTTTTCTATATGATTGCTTTTTTTTCTCTTATCATTTCCTTCTTTTAACTTTCTGGGGCTTTAATATGCTTTTTTTCCTCCTAGTTTATAATTTTAAGGCTTAGACAAATGATGTTATACTATTCCTATTTCTAAGATAGGCATTTAAAGCTACAAATTTCCATCTAAGCACTGCATTATCTTCATCCCACACATGTTGATATGTTGTAGTTTTATTAATATTCAGTTTGAAATATCTTATAACTTTTTCTTTTAAGTCCTTTCCTGACTTACAGGCTATTTAGAAGCATTATGTTTAATTTTCAAATATTTGGTAATTTTCTAGGTGTATGCTTTTTCTTCCTTGACAGTTTAATGTAACTATAATAAGAGAATGTATTTAGTATACTTTTAACCTTTTGAAATTTACCATGGGTGTTTTATGGCCCAGAATTTCTGTTCTAATTTGGTAAATGTTCCCTGGGCACTTGAAATAATTGAAATTAATAATGTGTATTCTTGAGTTGCTGGGTGTGTTCAATAGATACCAATTATTGGATTTGATTATTATCCAAATATTTAATATCTTTAATGATTTCCTGTTTATGGTTTTCTCAGTTACAGAGGAAGGAGAATTCAAACTCTGGCAGGGTTTATAGAGACTTCTGAACTATTCTTTCAATGTTTCTGTATATTTAAAATATGTTGTAATTAAATATTTGAGCAAAATGGAAGACTTTACCTCTTAAGCATGCTTAATTTTGTTATTGTATAAGGTTACTGAGCACCACATATTTTTCTAATCGCAAAACTATTTTTAAAATAAGCAAATAAAAACCAGGAGTATATAGTAGATAAAGACAAAGCTGCAAAATCAAAGCAATCTGGTGGTAGTGTCTGGGAGATCTTGAAATCATTAGTGGAAGACTTCCACAGATGATTTAGGGATGATTTCTGAGACAATTTTGCAGAGCCTCTGTAATAGCACTGCTTAGTGTAAATTCTGCAATGATAGAAACGTTCTATGTGCTACCAAATATGGTAGCCATCAGTTAGCCACATGTAGCTATGTAATTTGGGTAGAACAACTCAGGAACTGAATTTTTAATTTAATTTGATTTTATTAATTGACATTTAAACTTAGCAACATGTGGTGAATGGCTACCATATTTGACAGTAGAACTCTATTGCTTTATTAGCATTCTATTTTGAAACCACAGCACAGAATAATACAGGCAATTTGGATAGTAATTATAGCTTATATGTAATATATTAAAATGCAGAGATTAAAAAAAAGGTGAGGGGCACCTGGGTGGCTCAGTCGGTTGAGTATCTGATTCTTGATTTTGCCACAGGTCATGATCTCAGGGTCATGGGATGGAGACCAGTTCAGACTTTATGTTCAGTGCAGAGTCTGCTTGGGATTCTTTCTCTCCCTCACCCCCAGCTCCTCCTCCAGCTTGCACACATTTGCACTCTCTCTCTCTAAAATACACACAAATAAAATCTTTAAAAAAAAAAAAGAGCAAATTCCTTAAAAAATGCTAAAATCATGTCAACATTGACCTATTTCCCTTAACCTTCTGAATGACACAAATAATTATACTTAAACATTTTTGAGATCAAAATTCAGGGGATCCCTGCATAGCTCAGTGGTTAGTACCTGCCTTTGGCCCAGGGCATGATCCTGGAGTCTCAGGATCGAGTCCCACGTCGGGCTCCCTGCATGGAACCTGCTTCTCCCTCTGCCTGTGTCTCTACCTCTCTCTCTGTGTCTCTCATGAATAAATAAATAAATCTTTTTTTTTTAAGACTAAAACTCAGTAGAATATAATAGTATTTTAAAATAGTGAATCAATATATTTCTTCTGAAGATTTCTTCATATTTAACTTTGTTTTGTAAGTCTCAACACGTTAATACTTTGAAGCAGTATTTTGTCTTTGAAGGGAGAGTATTCATTTTAACTTTTTAAGATTTTATTTATTTATTTAAGAGGAGAGAGAAGGAGACAGAGAGTGTGGGAGTCAGGAGGGGCTGAGGGAAAGGGAGAAGCAGGCTTCCCCACTGAGTGCAGAGCCTGATGTGGGGCTCAACCCCAGGACTCCAGGCTCATGATCTGAGCCAAAAGCGGACACTTAACTGACTGAGCCTCCAGGCACTCTTGAAGGGAGATTACTTAATAATGTGGACAAAATCTTTGTCAATTATTATTTAATAATAACCACAAGAATGGGGTTCTAGAAACTAATGAAGTCTAAACTCCAGGGCCCTTTATTGCATGAGCCACTTCTAGGTTCTGTACAGAATTTTATATTTTAACTTATATATTCATTTTCTTAAAGAGTATATACAGATGTTGTAATAATTAGGTCCAGAAAACCCTAATATAGAAACTGAGGAATAATTATTTAATAGCTCACTGTTTTTTAAGAATTGAGAACAGACTTCTGAAATATCTACCCTTAGTTCTCATCATCAGGTTCAAAGATATGCAATCAGTGTGTTTATTTTAAAGCAACAATCACATTACTTTTGTTTAATTACTAATCTTGATCACTAGAGATAAATGTCTAAATATAGAGGTGCGTTTGTTGTCTCCTTCATAAATCTCCCCTTTTCTTTATCCTGTTTTTTTTTTTCCATTTTGCTGAAAATTTCAGGCTAGCACAAAAACACTCTGACACTTTCAGAACACTGTCAAGGTGAAAATGATTTTGTAGTTTCTTGGAAGATAATCAATAGCTTATGGAGAATTCTACATTTGTAGTTCTATAGGAAAAAATCGATTTTATATATAAACTACTCAACACTGTAAATAAAGGTATCACCTTCCACAAATGAAATATCATCATTACTAAATTTGGATTTAAAAATTAAAATATGTTAGATGTTCCACTGATCTGCAGGTAATATTTTTAATGCTGAAAATTCTACAGCTATACTTTTTCTGCATGTCTGTTTTCGTGTTTTCATTTTCAGATTTACAAACATATGTGTACATGGGCATTTACCTTATAAAGAGAATTAAATCCATAGTCTCTTGATATAGTGAATAATTTTTTTTAAAGTGTACTTTGGGTGAGCAGATTAGCAAGGAAGAAACTGAAAGGTGAACACAGATCCTGCTGAAGATTTTTTGTATCCAGTCAGAAATAACATTTATATAATTTAAAAATGTATCTTCAGTTTATCTGTTAAGTTCAAGAGAATTCAGCTAAATGAGAGAAGCTCTTATTCTGGAGATGCACTGTGGCAACAGGAGTTCGTTGTATTACATATTTTCAGTTGAAGGAGGAAGAGGTACCCTGGTCATTACGACTTTCATCTCAGAATCATTTTAGTCTAATGTTTCTGAAACCAAGGAAATATTGCAAATTTTGAGCCTTTCAAGTATTGTACAGAGGAAAGCAGGTCACTCACAACAGCATTTATAATTTGACAAGGGATTACAAAAACATTTGGTGCTCTTTAACTGTTGTCACAGCCATCTATTACATTAAGAACGAGTTGATTTTAATATTAGTCAAATTAAAAAGCATTGTATCATGCTAACCTTGGGCATTCATTTACATAATTGGCTCTCTGCTTGCTGTGTATTATGTGACACCCTCATTTGATTACTGTTCATTTTTCTGAAACTCTGAAGTGGCATCTAACATAACCTGCATATTAATATTTCATTTTCATCAGGCCTTATTTTATGTAGTCAAGCTGCAGCAAATGCTACCTTTTCATTATTAAGCTTGTTATAAGTCACTTGTTCCAGAGCTTTTAAGGAGATAAAGTTCAATTCACTGTTCCACTATAAAACAATAATACTGCACTCTAAAGGCTTGGTTTAAGTAGGTAAAGACTCCTCTTGCTGGGGTTGGTCTTCAGGAAATCTTTGAAATTTGGATAAGACAAATGTTTATTGGACCTTATATTAGTCAACTTTGTGTAACAATAAAATAAAATCTTAGCAACTTATAGCAAAGATGTAATTCTCTTTCTAGATCTGCTGGTTATCTGTGGCTCTGCTGGACTCAGCTTGGCTAAGTGCCAATCACAAGTCTTCTTCAGGTCTGTTCTATCTGTCTCTCATTCTAGGACACACACTGATAAACAGCAAGTGAGTGCTTGGGCATAATCTTCTTACAATGAACGGCAGGCGTATAAGAGTGTAATCTCAACTTCTGAAACACATGTAAAGCCGCTATTCAAAAATTAACCGTTATTGACATTCACATCCATTGGCAAAAATACTCATGGTCAAAAGGGGACATCAGCAAAATGTAGGTTTTCATCAATAGAAAATAGAGTGAAGAGGTGCCTGGGTGGCTCAGTTGGTTAAACATCTGGCTCTTGGTTTCAGCTCAGGTTGTGACCTCAGGGTCATAAGGTCATGTCCCACATTGGACTGCATGCTCAGCATGGAGTCTACTTGGGAATCTCTTTCCTCCTTCTGGCCCTCCTGCTCACGAGTGCTCTCTCTTTCTCTCTCTCTCTCTCTCTCTAAAATATATATATAAACCTTAGAAAAAGAAGCTATACTTAATACTTAATGAAAAAATAATACAGTCTATCCTAATCCTTCAAGGGAAGGTCCAATTTACTAGGCAATTCATATTTGTAGACATTTGGTTATCATGCAATCCTGAGAGGCAGATTTTTTTGTTTCTCCTTTGTAGGTTATGAAAGTAAGGTGCACTGACTTTAAGAAAGAACATTTACAAGTTTGAGCCGTTTAGTGAGCCAGGAATAGAATAGTGAGCTATTTAATCCAAAAGCCTTTTAGGAATACAACCCAAGTAGGTTTTGTTCCATCTACCCCACTGATTACATTTCCATCTCTCACTTTATAAGCTCAACTTTTGAAGATTGAAACTCTACTATAGTCCAAAAAACTCATCTCTCTATGTAGGCTTTCTTTTGTTCATGCAACCTGACACATAACCCTACTTGTCATAGAAATCTACCTTCTTTATTTGTTCTCCCACAAGGCCCCTGCATAACTAATTTGGGATATAGACTTGCAAGAAGAAGAGGAGATAATATCATAGCTCGTTCATGTAAAGAGATGTGGAATAAAATGAGGATTTCCTACAACATTTAAATGTCAAGACTGTCTATAAACCTTTGTGTCTTGTCAGATGCCAGGTCCCAAGATTAGCACCAAAGGATTGTAACGTGCAATGATTTACATGTACCCGGAGAAAATATTTCCTCTGGGAGAATGGTTGAGGAAATACGGTAGACAAGAAGCTACAGACAGAAGAACAATTAATTCTACAAAGCTGCAGGAAAAAAAAAAATAATAACCTGCAGTTTTGTATATGTATTGAATTCTCACTGTCCAACCTAAACCCCATTTAAAAAGTATATTTATTTATTTACTTGAGAGAGCGAGGACAAACATGTGCAAGTGGAGGGAGGAGCAGAGGCAGAGAGAGAATCTGAGTGCAGAGTCCAAAGTGGGACTCCATCCCAGGACCCTGAGATCACAACCTGAGTCGAAATCAAGAGTCAGGTGCTTAATTGAATGAGCCTCCCAGACACCCCTCCTTTTTGTGTTTTAGATGATATTCTGTGATTTGTCAAAAATGCAAGTATTTTAAGTAAGTTCTGTGGTGTGCTCATTAGAAGCTGTTCCTGGCAAATAAAGCAGAAAAGGCAGAAAAGGGCAATTTTGAAGTGTTGGGAGTGCCAGAGGACTAGATCTACCTAAACTTCCACAATTGCTCTAAACAACATAGATCTGGTCTGGGAAGGAAAGCTGCTGCCATGAAGGGGCATTAGATGATGCTTCTTTCTGCCACTTGTGATTCTGCAGTCAAAAGCCAACCATGGGTCACCAGCACTGCCCCTGAAACAGCCTAATGATTTTCTCTTTACTTATCCTGAATTCAGTAAAGAAATTGGTGCATATGTTTCTGATGTTGAAGAGGCAGAGGTAGAGAGCACCACCATGTCTAGTTCCTCTGAGTAGTGGAGGCCAAGCAGGACTCATAAACATGGATGTACCACAACACGATGGGCAAATAAATGGAAGAAAAATATGTTCTAGTGAAATAGATACAGTTGATCTGTAATTTGCAGTGTATATGGCTATTACCTAATAATGCAGCTTTTGGCATGCAAGCTACTTAAATATATCACTATGAATAACATATATGGAATATCAGTGCACCAGATGCAGTTAAATTTGTGGCATGTTAACAACCTTATGGGAGTTTGCTAAATATGTGCAGAAAAGCCTTTTGTAGTAATACAAAGCATATAGCATGCTCATGGCTACAGTGATATTTTAACTCATTTTTTAAAAGTGCTGACTATGTAATGAAGACCAAAGCACGTATGTGTAAACATTAAGTAGGATACCATGTTATTTAGAACAGAACTCATGTTAATTATAAACTAATGTAACAGTAGACTTTGAAATTTAGTGTGACATCAACTGTATTATGGCCCCAAATTGCCAGTAATTTCAAGCTAGAGTGGTAAATTTGACTTTACATTTTTCCTTATAAAATATATATAGTCATTTCCTACATCTAATTTTCCTTATTAAACAATACTAATAACATATCAAGTATATGCCTCCTACATTTCTGTATTGTGGCCAAAACATTTTAAAATTTTATTTCAAAAAACTAAAATAAAATTTTATGTTTCCTTAAGAATGGAGAATTGAACTTCTATAAGCAGCATTAAAGAACTTCACCAATAATAATGTAGCCTTTTATGGCATATAATGTTCTGGGCATTTTTTTCCTACAATTTTATGGCATCAGTGAAATCATTATTATTATTTTTTGGCATCAGGGAAATTATAAATCAATGTATTTTATTTATTTTTTTAGGTCAATGTATTTAAATTTTTGGTAAAATAAAGTTTTTTATTTTATAATTTTGAAACATCAATGTAGTTGTATTTCTGAATTTAGCATAGTACTGCAAGAATGCATCAGTGATGGGCAGCCCAGGTGGCTCAGCGGTTTAGCGCCACCTTCAGCCCAGGGCGTGATCCTGGAAACCCAGGATCGGGTCCCACGTCAGGCTCCCTGCATGGAGCCTGCTTCTCCCTCTGACTGTGTCTCTGCCCCTCTCTCTCTATCTCTGTCTCTCATGAATAAATAAAATCTTAAAAAAAAAAAAAGAATGCCTCAGTGACGTTGAATAAAAAACTCAATTTACTGAATTCATCAAAAACAATATGATTTCACTTATGCTAGAAAAAGAAAAGAAAATATTGAGGGAAGAAAAATTCAAGATTAGTATAGTGAAAAAATCTTGGAAAATTGTTTCATAAATAGATGAATAGAAAGTAAATTGCCTTTTAGTATCAAAATTAAGGAATATTAAATTACACAAACATCTTCATATTATAGTTGAGCAGGCTGTCAGGGGTGATTAGTTGCCTACCAAATATCAATTCTCTTCCCTTATTTTAGTAAAACCTTGATTTTATGCAGGGTGACAATGGACCAAAATAAAATATACCTGCCTTATTCTCCCTTGAAGATAGGTATCACCATGGCATTAAATTCTATTTAAGAACTTATATATAAGCAGGATTTGATTGTTGAAGTTTTCGGAAAATTTTCTTTAAACAAGACTGACCGTTTTAAATCATGAGGTGACATTGAAGATTGAAGCCACTTTTAAGGATGGCGATATCAAACGGAGATTGGGTTGCTAGTATGTGCCTACCTCGAATCTCTTTCAAACGGAGAAATAAACCACTACTTTGTTTAATTTTTTATTTCCAGACAGCATTTCTAGCAGCCAAAAAAATTCCAATTCATGACATATACACAGGCAGTATCATTAGTTACATAGATCTACTAGCCTTTATTGCTAAACTTTTAAATATCCTACAATAGTTTTAACACTCTAAAATATTGCCCATACTACTTCCATACAAATCAGGAATTAAAAAACAAACAAACAAACAAACATGCCAACTACAAGAGAACAAAGAGGCCAGAAAGAAATCCATGCATGTATGGTCAATTAATTTATGACAAAGGAGTCAAGAATATACAATGGAAAAAGGACAGTCTCTTCAATAACTGGTGGAAGAAAAACCTTTTCCTTGATGAATTATAGTTTTTAATAACTTTA
The DNA here is from genome assembly GCF_905146905.1 of Nyctereutes procyonoides. Taxonomy (NCBI): domain Eukaryota; kingdom Metazoa; phylum Chordata; class Mammalia; order Carnivora; family Canidae; genus Nyctereutes; species Nyctereutes procyonoides. The sequence goes on from NW_026575121.1 coordinate 23,512,470, forward strand.
TGAGATATCCTTTTTTCTACACTTTAAGATACCCTTTTCTACACTGCTGCCATTCCCCCCCCCCCCCCAAAGCAGAATCAGACAGACTGAAATAGTAGACTCTTGCTAACCAGATTTCTGCTGCATTTCTCTTCGGCAAACCTCTCCAAGCAAAGCTTTCCATCCAGTTGAAGTTCCCCCCATCCACTCTGCATGCCTTGGGGTGTAGAACTCAAGATGTTATTAGCTTTTTATTTTCCGTACATCCTACTTATGCCTTAAACCCAACTTGAATTGCCCTAATTTGAGTATGCAATCAATCTGTTTGCTGTTGGAAACCCAAACAGAATACTCAAGGTTTAAAGCAATGGCTGCATATTCAAAAACCTCCTGGAGACAAGCAATTGAGGACGCAATAAGTTTAATGAAAAATTGCTAATGTTTTTACCTAGCATAACATCAGCCTCATCAGGGCACCTGCAATGTCTTCAGGCAATATATTTCCCATTTGTGACTCATGGTTTCTTTTGTATTTCCAATTGTTACAAACACTACAGCATTTCCTCCACCAAGTTTCATTAGGACTTTATATTTTACATCTTACTATATCTTATAGAAATAAACTATTATATTTCTACATCTCCCCAAAGACTATGAGCACTTGGAAGGTACAATGTTCTTATCCATCTCCGAATTCAAAGCACAGTCATCATAGTAACCACTGAACAGAATAGTTGCTGACTTTCATTAATAATATTTTGTACACTTAATTCAACATGTACTTTAATCTGCATATGTTCCTTATACCCTGAGAAAACATGGGTTTATTTATAGGGTATTTGGATTATATATTTAAAACTTAATACTAATATTAATAATTATTAATATTATCAGTTAATATTAATTGTTTCTGACAGTTTGTAATCATCTCAATTGGACGATTAATTATAAAGAAGTTTCTATGACCCACCTTAGTATCATTCTTCAGAAACAGCTTGTGCTGTGTTGTAAAAACTTAATCTACGTTAAGAAACAAAAAAATTTATGTTACACAAAGGCATCTTCATGGATGGATAGTGTGAAAGATATTCTGATTTTCAAAGGTGTTCAATACTAAAATATTTATTAAAATCATTAGTGAAAAATGCTAACAATCATTTAGGAATGGAAAACGAAAGGTAAAATGTAACGTGTCTGATCGTACTACAATATGTTCCATTCATTAAAAATTGAAGGATTTTCAAGAGCTTGTGACTTTCATCTATGATCATGACTAAATATAAAATGAGTATATAACTCTATAAACACAATAATTTTTCCTGGCAAATTATTTGGTTTTTGCATTCCTATAAATGTTCTTGCATCAAGATACCAAAAAATGGTCATCAATACTAACTGGTCAAAAAAAAAAAAAGTGATTAAAAGAAAGTAGATCTACTAAAGACAGATGGTATAAAAATGATGCAACCAAGAAGGCATCTTATCAGTAACCAGCATATGTGTGCCACCAGTGAAGCTTTTTCTTTCACTTGATACAACAATCTCATCAGTCATAAACATAAAACCCAATTCTTTCAGTAGACAATCTTTGCTTCTCTGTGAGAGTTAGATTATGCAGTTAAACTAATGCTTTGTTAACTACACTCCCACTGCATGAGTCATAGCACCTGTATATTCAGGCTTAAGGAAATTCTTGCTTTTTAAAAAATCTTTTGCTCAGCTAACGTAGCACAGATGGTCTTATCCCTAAGCTATGAGAATTAAAAATAAAATGCATTAAAGCATTAAGTAAAATTATTTTCTACTTCTACTGTTTTCTTAAGCAGTTGAATATTAAATCTTAAAAATGTCAAGGAGATTAGAAAGCAAAATACTATAATTCATTACATCCTAGCCCTCTTTTAGGTTATTTTCTATAACATAGGATGCTCAAAATTTAAAGCAGTCTTCTGATTCTCTGGTCAAAAAATTCCTAAATGTGTGCAATATTTTGTTAGACAAATTAACATTCTAGCATTTAGTTGAATCATTAACATGTTTAACATATTGTCAAGGAAAATGTGATTTATATCTTAAATAAAAGGAGTTATGGTCATTAAAGTATAAAATTTAATTTATTAATTCATGGCATAAAAGTATGAAGGAAACAATTCTAGAATGGTAATATGGAGTTGGAGATCTGGTTCCTCCTTTCATCTTTGAGTCTTCTTTGATTTTCCATGAATATGTTCACAATTCATTTTAATTATTTCTACAACTTTGAGCACCTGCTATGATCAGGAGCTATAGTAGAACTCTGTGTTGCAAAATAGTATAAACCACAGACCTTGCAGACAGTGGTGCTTATGATACATCTATATTCATAATATACTTTGAGAATTATATATTAAGTGTAAATGAATGAATGGTTCAGCTGTTCACTTCTTGTTTTTAAGATTTATTTATTTATTTGAAAAAGAGTATATTGGAGAGAACCTGAGCAGTTAGTAAGAATAGGCAAATAACTATTAATTCTATGATATACAGAGTAAAATGATCAAACTGACTCAATTTAAGTAGATTTTCCAAATAAAAGAAAAAAGTAAATTGGGCTAGAAGAATAAATATGGATCTCATGTAAATAGCCTTGAATTTATATTATATAATTTATATTTAATATTTTCAGGGCTAAAAGCAGTAGAGACATTATTTTTCATGCAGAAACATGGTATTTTAAGAATACACACATTTTTAAGAATACACACACATATAGGTAGATAGATGATAGATAGATAGACACACACATATATATAGATAGATGATAGATAGATAGATAGATAGACTCATACACATAGGAATGTATTCTAGGAATATATATATAGAGAGAGTAGTTGATAAAGTAAATAACTTTCAGAATGGTTTAGCAAATATTAAAAGAATAAGCATAAACACGCATACCTCGAGAGGAGATCATGAATTCCCATTCGTTTAACTGAGATGGAAACTGCAGAGAAAGAGTTTTGACAGGAATTTCTAGTTGCGTCCTGTCCTCCCTGGTAACAGAACTCTGATTTTATATGAGGCAGCAATAGAACCAGATGAAAGAAAACACCATGCAGACTCCCTTGCAGGTGAATGGGGCAATGTAATGAGGTGTGGCAAACGAAGCGTAAACAGATATTGTTGGTTAAGACTTCATAGAGAACTCTTTTGAAAGAAGGTTTTGCACTTCATTGTTTCTCCTTCCTGCTATCTGTAATGTGTTCTTGATTCTGGAAATACCAGTAGCTATCATTGTCCCCTGAAGCAACTTTAATGATTAATGCCAAATGTCAAGATATTGACTGGAAAGATAGAATTTGGAATGATTAGTAAATGCATATCAGCTCTTGGCTGCCTACATTCAGAATCAAAAATAAACCATTGTGTGTTTATGCCAAAATTATTTTGAATTTTCTTATATGATGCTCAAACTGACATTGGTAAAGGATCTCAGGTGAAATGTCAAATGAAGTGCTAATACAGAAATGCAAGATCATTACAATGATGTCAAATACCTTAGATAAATTTTCAAAAAAAATTCCCCTTTAGAATAAAATTGGTTCCAATGAACTTGTTGTGCCTCAACTAACTGTACATATTACATACATGCATAGTCAGAAGGTGAATAATAAAATGCAACTTCCAACAACAAAAGTAGAGGAAGAACATTCTAGGGGAAGGGGTTTTCTCAGAAGGCTCCTGAGGATCTATAGTTGCCTTTCCCTGTTGAGTGGATATTGCCTGATACGGGATCTGGACTGCAATGATTCATATGCTCTCGTAGAAATTCTCCATTAACAATTTATCATGGTGAATTATATTGGTGGATTTTCTTAAAACAAACTAATCTTGAGTTCCTGGAATAAAGCAAATTTATAAAATATTAATTAGTTGTGTTTTGTAAAGGGCCCCCTAATATTGTTTCTAAGTTTGTTTATATCAAACGATATTAGAACCATCAGGTACAGGGACCAGAAACTCAAGAGAAGAGTTGACAGTAAGTAACCTAAACGATTCTACTGAGGTATGGCCTAAATATTAGGCTTAATTTCTGGTTATAATCTCTACTCATTCCAGAGTTGCTTTCCGAACTACATGTGTATGATCCATATTTCATGCAGGCAAGCTGAACTTAAAGCAATTGAATTGAAATTTGGGCTGCACCCATGGCTGAAGAGAATTTATAGTACAGACTCAGCTGATTAATTGCCCCCTTAAAATAATATTCTTCAGAGGAAAGCAGCAGAATTTATAATCTCTACAACATGTCATAGTATTCACAATTTCAATGAAAGAAGAAAACATGACCCATTTCGAAAGAGAAAGGATCACCAGGGAATAAACACGAAATAACCCTGAATTTGTAATTATGAAAAAAGAGTTTTAAAGTAATTAATACATCTATGACCAAAGATGTGGAGAAAATATAACGATGATAATAAAAAGAGAAGAGTTCTCAGTACAAATAAACCAAACAAACTCTGTGACAATGCAGCATATAACATAAAATATTGGGCAGCCCATGTGGCTCAGCGGTTTAGTGCCGCCTTCGCCCAGGGCCTGATCCTGGAGACCCGGGATCGAGTCCCGTCGGGCTCCCTGCATGGGGCTTGTTTCTCCCTCTGCCTGTGTCTCTGACTCTCTCTCTCTCTGTCTCTCATGAATAAATAAACAAAATCTTAAAAAAAAAATTCACTAAATAGGCTTATGAGCAAAACAGTAAGTTTGAAGATTGATCAGTAGAAATGATCTATTAAAAAAAATCACTGTGGGAAAAAAAATTGTCTCAGGGACTTGAGGGACAGTATCGGAGGTCAAATACATGTGTAATTATAGTCCCGATAGAAAGAAGAGTGTGGTTCAGAAAACAAAAATGCAGTTATAATGACTGTTCGGGGGAAAAGCATACATTTATATAAATTTAGAAATTTAAAAGCTCAGAGAATATCAAACTGGAATGATAAAAACAAAATTTAAACCACTTATGTACATCACAGCCAAACAGCTAAAGAACAAAAATAAAGCAAAAAATTAGAAAGAAGCCAAATAAAAATGGCACATTGCATATGATGGAACTTGGTTGAATATTCAGAAAATAGGGAGGCCAGAGGTAGCAGGAAAATAGTTTTAAATTGCTTGGGGGGAAAAAAGTTAACCTAACATTCTAAAACTGTCAAAAATACACTAGAAGGATGAAAGCCAAATACAGATGTGAGATGAAAGGAAACTAAAAATTGTGCGTGTGGTTTTTTTTTTCTTCTTATTTTTCACCAAAGGACATGCAATATAAGAAATGCTAAAGCAAAATTCTGACCCAACACAAAACTCAAAAAAAGAAACTGAAGCCCATTGTAAATATTAATATGAGTGAAATAAGCAAAATTTTAATATTGTATTGAGATTTATTATAGACAGTGATGTAATGTGTATTATAACTAAAACATCAAAAACTTATACAGATTAAAGTTTTTCACATTTTCGGAGGAAGGGTGAAATAGTAACTCTAAGCTCTCTGATGTTCAGTCTATATACTGGAACCCTTAAAAAATAGACAAATAAGGTAAAAACGAATATTTTTCTGGAAGTTCCTCACATTCATGTAGAATTTCTTATGAAGTTCAAAATCAGGTTAAATCACATCATAACTTGAGCCTAAGAAGAGAATACACCAATATGCGCTTCTCTTTTGGAGATGATACTAGTGGTGACAATTTTTTTTTTTTTGCATTTCCATTGATACTTAAATATGTGTGAAGCACTAATTAAAATGGAACATCTTATTAAAAAAGAATAAAAATAAATAATTTGGAAAAGGAGGAAGAAAAATGTTGTAAATAAAAGACCAAAGGGGGTGTTTAATTCGCTGAGTTACATCATAACCAATGTTATGTTATAGCAATATCCCAGAATAACTCATATAATAATTTTACCAACTGCTGTAGGACTCGTTTATTCTCCTGATGGTTTTGATAAGGTGGATATTTGTTGTTTGCCAGGTTCATCTATATGTTTATTAACGATAAAATTACTTTTATAATTTTGTGGATCATTGATCGCCTTTATCTGTTATTAAACAGATTGAAAAATCTTTATTTTCTCTGTATATTCTCCAAAGTACACTGGAAAGTGGTTTATTCTGAAAAAGGTCTGTGATTAAGTATTTCATTTTTTAATACACCTAGTCTAGCTATTCTCAACAGAGTTTGTCAAGCATCTGCCTAAGGGTGAGTGGCGTACTAACAGGGTCTCATTCCAGATGGTTATCCTAGGCATTTTAATACGGAATCTTCATTTTCTGTGCCAATGCAACCAAATGATGTTTCTAATATTGGACTATTAACTATGAGAGATCTTCAATTTGATGTCTGGATCACAGATCATAATATCAATGCAATTTTCTACAACAAATTGTCCCTTCATTTTTTTCCCCAGAAGCATCTGCTGCTTTGAAAGGATTACATTAAGCTTTAGCTTGGATTTCGAGTTCAGGTTTGCTGTGTATAATTTGTGCTGCTTTGAACAGCTGGCTATCACTTTTGCTTTCCCATTTCCCTCACAGTTGAAATGATTTACCACCTGTAGATGCATCCTGTTTCTTCTGTGTTCATTTGTTAGGTTAATTAACTTTTACTCTTTTTGTTTTTTTTTTAATACAAGTCTTAATAGTTAATGCAACCGTAAACAGCTCAAGGGTGTGCATTATTGTACAAAAAGAAAAGACTGCATTGAGAAGTCTGTAAATTGTGTGAATTTTTCAAAAAAGCAAACTAGTTCCCTCAACTCGCAGGTTATCATATTAAAGCTCAGTTATTTCATAGACAATTGGATTTTGATATTAGAACATCTAGACTATCAGTAACCAAATTTTTGGTCAGAAAACAGTCTTTTGTATCTTCATAATTTTCCCACAGAAATATCTACTTCATTACCACAAATAAAATCAGGGAGCCTAATTTTATTTCCAGCATACCCCTTGGTTGTGATACTTTCCTGATGACAATATATGATAAATCTGCAGGCAAAAATGTTTTTTTCCCAATTTCCCTTGCCACATTTTTTTCTTTTTACATACCTCAGTTAACATGGTTCCTCTTTCCCTTCAAACCAAATTATAAACTCTAAAATGAGTCATGATAGAAACAAAGAAAAATGATTTTGTATTTTATTTTTACTTCTAGTAGATTTCACCTGAGTAATATGGGTATAAAGATGGTATATTTATTTATGTATTATTTACTTATTTACTTATTATTTTTAAAAAAGATTTTATTTATTTATCCATGAAACACACAGAGAAAGAGGCAGAGACATAGGCAGAGGGAGAAGCAGGCTTCCTGAGGGGAGCGCAATGTGGGACTTGATCCCATGACCCTGGGATCATGACCTGAGCCAAAGGCAGATGCTCAACCACTGAGCCACCCAGGTGCCCCTATTTATTTATTTATTTTTTTCAAAAATAACCCATATCAGTTCTACTTTAGTAAACACTTACATGGAGAAGCACTCCAGGATGTGAAGTCGTGTGGGCCATAATTTGTATGCCATGATCAATCTTTTTGGCCCCAGCTCTGTCTTGAACTATTCAATTAGCAACCAGTATCAAGGCTACTCTGATTAGTTTTGTTCAAGTACAACCAGGCAGCCTCCTGACCAAAATCTTGCTATATACCTTTAGTTTCTTTTTTTAGGAATTTCTCTGATGCCATGAAAGATGCCATCTATGATAAACCAGGTGGCAATCACACATATATACCTAGAAAAAGCAAGAATTAGTAGTACAGGGCCAATTTGACCATTGGAGGATGGCAACTTGTGGTTAAATACTTTCCATTTTTATCAGAGAACAGAGGATTTGAGGCAGGGGGTGTTTTTTCTCTTCTGAGTGCAGAAATAGCTCCATGTCCAGATGGTGACCTCTCAGCTTTCCAATCAGTGGGAAGCCATGGAGTTTCCTTTGATGCTCTCTGATCAAACATTCCCCCTGGCATTCCCTGTGATCTTGGCAGACCTTATCTTCCAGTGTGGGGTGTCTGTCCAGGTTTTTATTGGTGGCAGGTACACATTACCTAATGGAAAACCCACTGGCATGACCCACCACCCCATCTCTCCCACTGCTGATTTGTTCATGATTTGTTCCTCTAAGGGTGCTTTGTATTTCTACTTTTTTTTTTTTTAAATGCTGCTGAGCGGAATTTAATTCCCAAGAATTTAGGTTATGACTTTCAGGAATGCAGACTATGGTGACACAAGGTCAAGTGTCTTTTCTTTCTTCAGCCATGGTTAAAAGAAATCACTGTGGCAAATTATTTTCCTTTCATTTTCCATCACTCCCCGAGGTATGCCTTAAAGCCAATGGCAAAACTCTAATATTCTACTACTTAATGAAAGGTTAATGAATGTATATTATTTGGAGGTTTAAAAACCTTTACAGATTTATTTATTTTTTTAAAGATTTTTATTTATTTATTCATAGAGACACAGAAAGAGAGAAAGGCAGAGACACAGGCAGAGGGAGAAGCAGGCTCCATGCAGAGAGCCTGACGTGGGACTCGATCCAGGGTCTCCAGGATCACGCCCTGGGCTGCAGGCGGCGCTAAACCGCTGCACCGCTGGGGCTGCCCCCTTTACAGATTTAAAGGAAAGTGTAAGAACTGCCTTCAAGCTGAGACTTCTGAAAAATATAAGCAATTTTCTTCAATCTCTTATGCACAAAATCACAGAATGAACTCTCTAGCTCATCAGAAGGAGTCAGTGAGCATACTGACTAGTCATCCTTAGCAGTGGTCACCTTAGCAATGCTTCTTGGATTGCTTTTCCCTTTTTCCTTAGTCCACTCTTCTGGCTTCTCATTCCTGCACTCAGAAATTATTTTTCAAAGTAATCATTGGCACTGAGTTTTTGACGCAGATTAAGTTAATATCATTAATATGTGTTTTTTATATTTTCCTTTTCTCTTTTGGTACTTGATAAATCCAATTCTCTCTCTAAGAAAAAAAATGTGATTATGTATTGCATAACTAAATTGAAATAACGAACAACTCTAGCTTTTCAAAAATTGGACGTGTGAAGGGCATACATTTGGCCATCCAGTTCTATATAGTGTAAGTGAAAAAGTTTCTTGGACCCCAAAATAAGAATAACCTTAAACAATGCAAAACTAGTAATAGTGCAAACTAGAGGTATTATTATCTAGAAAAAACAAAACAAAACAAAACAAAACCAAGTAGCCACTTTAAAAATACCAGAAACTTCTTTTTCTGCTGTCTACCTGTGTATCCCAACTCCCTCATTTAACACATTCTTTTTTCCATTATGGAAAATATTTATCAGTGAAAACACTGATACAATTGTATGATCACATGTTCCTGCTGACTAGAGGGGATTGTGGGTGAGATGTGCAACTGCTAATAGTTTCTGCATAATTTAAAGTAGTGCCATGACTTATCTCTGAGCTCTAGGAGAAAATGGTAAAAACAGAACTAAACTTTGAAAAGCATAGGTCTCTAGCAAACACACACAAGCACATGCACTCACACACAATACTTGACATATTTTCACCCCCAACTCCTTTGCCATATCTTCAACTATATAAATATTTCTGTTATTAAATGACTTTCAATTGAATGAGTGCTGATGGTAAAAGTTATTCCATCTCTCTTGAAGCAGACAGCAATTCAAGGCAAGGTAATGTGCTTCTTAGCATTCCTTTGCTCTGTAGCCCTTTTCAGATTTTCATTGATGTGTAAAATAGAAGAAAAAAAATAGAGTGCCTTGTATTTCTCTTTCACAAACCTCCTGTTCTTATTGTTTTGAATATAGAATCTATTTTTTAAAAATGGCCAAAGAAAGAAATATAAAAATTGAAGTGGAATTTTAGAATAGCTAATGGTTTTACAGTACCATTTTTGGAACCTATAGGTGCAAAAGATCATTTCAGCTGAAATGTAAATACAAAAGTAAAAGAACTAGAGGGTCATAAATGGACAAGAATAAAAACAATTTAAGATTCTGCAACAAGGACTCTAAAAAGTAATTTATTGCAAATCTTGTTTTAGAAATTCATTAGCATTAGTATGAAAGTACTTCTCTGATTCTTGTTTTTAGTAAGCAGTGTTACAGCCCAAAACATCTATAGTGATACTTATACAAAGTAGAGTCTAATCACCTAATTTTATAGAAAGAGATTACCCAAAAGGTTAATTAACTTTCTTATTTTAATATAGTTACTGACAGAAATGAGAGTACAGTATATATTTTCTGACATACTTAAGGGGATCCATATTAGGTCAATATGGACTAGTGGCATGGTATACAGCAAAAATAAAATTCATAGTTAATTTCTGTATAACAGCATTAATAATAATAATAATCTACTAACTAGCAATTTCAATTGCAATAATAAGTTGTATAAGAGTTTGCAACTACTAGACAACTAAAAATATATATATTTGTAAATCCAATGTTTTAGGTTTAAGATATTCATCACCGTTCTTATCATGGTCATTATGTATACTATAAACTGGAGTGAATTTTCATTAGGATTAAATTTCCAGAAGCCAGAAAAAAAAATTTCCAGAAGCCTTTGCTTATATCAAATTCCATTATCCAATACTATAATTAATAATAATAATAGTATTAATAATAATAATTCTTTAAGAATTTTATATAATTATTATCACACAAAATGCACTCATGTTAAATAAATTGTTAGAGAGTACTTATTTCCCTCACAAATGTCTTAGTTCTTGCTTTATTGGTATGTTTTAAATGATTTAAATGATTGCACAAAGATTTAATGATTTAAATGATTTAAATGATTTAAATGATTGAAATGTATTGCACAAAGATTGAGGAAAAATAAGGATAATATACACAGTTCTGTCTTGGGAAACTAGAGAAATAATAGTTTTGTCAAAACTAGGAGCGCACAGAGGAGGAAAAAATATCACTTTACTCTATACTTTCATAAGATCCTGCTCAAATATTAGGAAAGTGCCTTATGATGACTTCTTCAACAACCAATCAACCATCTGTCCACTCACTCATCCATCTGTCCAACCATCCAAATTCACTGAGAATTGAGCATCAATATCTATATCAGCTTTTGCTGATTAATTTAATTTTGTGTAAATATTTGATGTTTATCGATCTTAATGTGATTTAAAACGAAGTATTCTAAAGAACAAATATTGTTAAAATGTTAAATGTTAAAATGTTCAAAAAATGTTAAAATACCCAAAGCAGTCTAGAAATTTAATGCAATCTCTAGCAAAATACCACCAGCATTTTTCACAGAACTAGAACAAACAGTCATAACGTATGTATGGAACTACAAAAGACCCCAAGTAGCCAAAGCCATCTTGAAGAAGAGCAAAGCTGAAAGCATCACAATTCCAGACTTCAAATTATATTACAAAGCTATAATGATCAAGACAATATGGTACTGACACAAAAAGAGACACACAGATCAATGGAACAACATAGAAAACCGAGAAATGGACCCAAAACTGTATGATCAACTAATGTTTGAAAAGCAGGAAAGAATATCCATTGGAGATTCTATCCATTGTAGTCTCTTCAACAGAAAGTGTTGGGAAAATCAGACAGTGACATGCAAAAGAATGAAACTGGACTACTTTCTTACGTACACAAAAACAAATTCAAAATGGGCAAAAGATCTAAATACAGGAATTCATCAAACTCCTAGAGAAGAACACAGACAGCAACCTCTTTGACTTTGGCTGTAGCGACTTATTATTAGATAGGTCTCCTGAAGCAAGGGAAACAAAAGGAAAATGAACTATTAGAACTTCCTCAAGATAGAAAGCTTCTGCACAGCAAAGGAAACACTCAACAAAACCCAAAGGCAACCTACAAAATGGGAGAAGGTATTTGCAAATGACATATCTGATAAAGGGTTTCTATCCAAAATCTATAAAGAACTTATCAAACTCAACACTCCAAAAACAAATAATTCAGTTAAGAAATGGACAGAAGTCAAGAATAGACCTTTTTCCAAAGAAGACTTTCAGATGGCTAAGAGACATATGAAAGGATACTCAACATCATTCATCATTAGAGAAATACAAATCAAAACTACAATGAGATACCCTCCTCACAACTGTCAGAATGGCTAAAATGAACAACCCAGGAAACAACAGATGTTGGCAAGGATATGAAGAAAGTGCACCTCTTGCACTGTTGGTGGGAATGCAAACTGGTGCAGTCACTCTGGAAAACAGTATGGAGGTTCCTAAAAAAGTTAAAAATAGAACTACCCTCTGATCCTACAATTGCACTAATAAGTATTTACCCAAAGAACACAAAAATACTTATTTGAAGGGACATATGCATGCTGAGGTTTATAGCAGTATTATCAACAATAGCCAAATTACGGAAAAAGCCCAAATGTCCATCAACTGATGAGTGAATAAAGAATAGGTGGCATATATATATTTGTGTATATATATATATATGTACACATATATATACATACATATATATACATATATATAATGTATAATGGAATATTAGCCATAAAAAGAAAGAAATCTTGCCATTTGCAATGACATGGATGGAGCTAGAAAAATATTATGCTTAGTGAAATAAGTCAGTCAGAGAATGACAAATACTGTATGATTTTACTCATATGTGGAATTTAAGAAACAAAGCAGATGAGCACAGGAGGGAAAAGAGAGAGGCAAACCATAAAAGAAACTTTTAACTATATAGGAAAAACTGAGGGTTGCTGGAGGGAAGGTCGGCAGAGAGACCGGTTCAATGGGTGGCCCATCACAGAGAGGACACTTGTGATAAGCACTGGGTTTTATATATAAGTGATGAATCACTACATTCTATTCCTGAAACTAATATTACACTATATATTAACTAGAGAGAGAAGCAGGCTCCTCCCAGGGAACCTGATGTGGCACTTGATCCCCGGACCGGGATCATGCCCTTAGCCAAAGGCAGACACTCAATCACTGAGCCACCCAGGCATCAACTAAATGGAATTTAAATAAAACCTTGAAATAAATAAATGTGGTGTTTTGATATTTCAAACAGTTCTTTTACATTTTCATGTGATTTCACCCATACAGAAATATCGTACTAATGTAAGGAATCCAGAGGGTCCATTTAGCATCCTTCTAGATCTCTCTTCATCTAGCTGTTCATCTGTATCCTTTATCCTATCCTTTAATAAACTGGTAAATGTAAGTGAGTTCTGTAGCCATTCTAAAAGATTAATTGAACCCATGGAGGGATGACACTAAGTGTATTTCAAAAACAATAGCAAAAACACAAAAGTGGGATCCCTGGGTGGCGCAGCGGTTTAGCGCCTGCCTTTGGCCCAGGGCGCGATCCTGGACACCCGGGATCGAATCCCACGTCGGGCTCCCGGTGCATGGGCCTGCTTCTCCCTCTGCCTGTGTCTCTGCCTCTCTCTCTCTCTCTCTCTCTCTGACTATCATAAATAAATAAAAATTAACAAAAAAACCCACAAAAGTGTATCATTCATTATACATATAAAGAAAATTCTCATTTGTACTTTTTTCTTTTTTAAAGCTTTTTTCTTTTTTAGATTTATTTACTTATTTGAGAGAGTGAGAAGGAGAGCATGTGAGCAGTGGGAGGGGCAGAAGGAGAGGAGAGAGAGAATCTCAAGCAGACTCCACAGAGTGCAGAGCCCCTCATGGGCCTCGTTCCCACCCTCTCCCTGAGACCATGACCTGAGCCAAAATCAGGAGCCAGACACTTAACTAGCTGAAGCACCCAGGGGCCCCTAAACTGGTTTTACTTTTTACTGTTTTGGGGTTTTCAACAATTTTCTTTCTGTCCTGTTCAGGATCCAATTATTAAGCACTTGTAGACAGTGGTGGTATCTGTGTCTGTTCAAGATTATGAACTATTTATAATACAATGTTTCAATGCAGCAATCCAAAATAAGTTGTATTCTCATTTCTTGACATAGTCTTCCTCCCTTCTAAACATTAATTTCTGTAGAAGTAGAAGTAGAAAAAGAAACTTATATTGTATAAATATATCTATATGTATATATTTATATGTATATAATTCAAATATAATTCCTATTCAGACGTCTACAACAGTTTATCTCCTCTTTGAAGATTTTCTCGTTTTCTTCAAAGAAATGTTTTTTTATTTTTCAAAGTAACAGTTTTTCCAAACTTAAATGTAGGTGTGAAAATGTTAATGGCTATATGCAGTTACCGTAGACTTTCTTAGCATTTGTGAGAACAATTTATTAATAACCTATAAACCACAACTATGCTTTCAATATAAAATAATTCATCACACATGAAGTAAACAAATGGGATGAAAAACATTAGTTTTGTATGCTCATTTTTTTAAAGATTTATTTATTTATTCATGAGAGACACAGACTGAGAGAGAGAGAGAGAGAGAGAGACAGACAGACAGACAGACAGGCAGAGACACAGGCAGACAGAGAAGCAGGCTCCTTACAGGGAGCCCAATGTGGGATTCGATCCTGGATCCCAGATCACGACCTGAGCCGAAGGCAAGTGCCCAAATGCTGAGCCACCCAGGTGTCCCTTGTGTACTCATTTGTTATTTAATTTTAAAATATAAAATCTAATGAGAGTAAATTAATGGTGACCAGATACTTAAATTATTAAGTGTATTGAGAAAAAATAGGCATATGTATTTAATAATGTTTAGGGAAGAATATCTAATAATAATATAATCAGAAAGAGATTTTGTACTTGTAAAGCAAGCAACCTGAAGTATCACATTTGACAAAAGAGAAATATTTTAGTCATAGAGTTTTCACAAAATTTTGTTTACAATTAGATAACATATTAATGAATGAAAATTAAGAAATTATAGTCACATCAAGCAAGTTACTGTGTTTTTTTTTCTTAAGATTTTATTTATTTATTCATGAAAAACACAAAGAGACACAGAGACATAAGCAGAGGGAGAAGAAGCAGGCTCCATGCAGGGAGCCCGATGTGGGACTGGATCCCCGGACCCCAGGATCACACCCTGGGCAGAAGGCAGATGCTCAACCGCTGAGCTACCCAGGCATCCCTCAAGCAAATTATTGTTAAACATTCAAAACTGGACCTTTATTTAAATTCAGTAAAGTAGTTATGAAAACTGTCTGAATAGTATCATCAATTGTTTTATAACTTTTTAAATGAAAATTCCTTTAAAGTTAAAAGTTAGGTTTAGCCTATCACCAAATGTACCTGGTTGTTTTAAAAACTTTTACCCGCACTATATTATTTAAAAAGTAAATTGATAATACAAATGTTTTGAAAACAAATAAAGCTAGGTCATGACATAGGTCATAGAAAATGAGTTTTTTGACGACTATCAAAGGGTAAAGTTTAAAACCACTATGTTCAGATCGTATATCTTTGTTCCATTGTTAGCTAAATCCTCCTATCTTTATTTTTGACAAACTTATTTTTAATCACAAATTATAGCTAAAAACTATGTTCTGAGAGAACATAAATTAATTGAACCTTATTTGTAATTGAAATGACAAAGTGTAACAGATTAAATTGTATCCCCCAAAAGACAGATTTCATATCCCTTGAGATCTGTGAACGTTGCTTTATGTGGTAAAATACGGGATTAAATTAAGGATTTTGAGAGAAGGAAGCTCATTCTGAACTATCTAGGTGGGCCCTAAATCCACTGACAAATATCATTAGGGGAACGAGACAGAGAAATGAGACTGGTACAGAAAGAAGAGAAGGCAACATGAGGGGAATGGCAGAGGCTGCAGAAATGCAGTCACCAAACAAGGGATGCTGACTCCAGAAACTAAGAGAGTCAACAAAGTACTTCTCTTCTTCAAAAGTCTCTGGAGCAGTGTGGGGTTAGCCAAACTTTGGTTCGAGTCTTTTGGCCTCTGGATTGTGAGCAAATAAATAGCTATTATTTTAAGTGCCAAATTTTTGATAATCTGTTACGCCAGCCCTAAGTAACTAACATCAAGAGAAAAATAGCATTTTAATTAGCTGATAATTTGAAATTAAATAGTATTGTGGGTTTTAAAAATTTATAAAAGGGTTTGAAATCACAAGATAGATCAGTGGTGGTGTGTAATCAGGGTACTTAAATTAGCCACTCTACTGACAAAATGAGAAAAAATTATTAATTAGTACAAATCAAATCATTTTGTCTCTAAGTTTTACACATAATTTAGAAGTTTTTAAATTATGCTTTTTAGGTTGATTAGAGAGTAACTTGCCAATATTTTCCTTCCCTTTCATTAACATGAAAACTGAAGCTTTAAAACTTTAAGCATTCAAGACATGATACACATATTGGATGGATATCAAGAATGAGACATTCTGCTTAGCAATGTCTTGTGAATTTCATGTTGCAAATGTGGTCTTGAGTGTTTACGATATGCTTCCTACTTATTTGTATCAGTAACTCTAAATATTTGCCAGTATTTTGTGAATTCAGGGCAAGTATTACTATTAATACTTTAATACTTCATTAAAATTTCTTTCTACTTCTTTGGCAAACTTAAATGTGGTGGTTTAAAATAAGATGGTTAATAGGACGCTCTTGAATTTTCATTATGTTTGTAATTGCACCAATATACACATGGGTTTTTGAAGCTGGTCGAGGTCTGAATATAAAAATGAAGAAGGATCCACTCACTGTTATACAAGGCCGTCGAACAGTCTGAACATGACTCAGTGAGACAGGTCAATCTTCTCAGATATTTATTTCTCCTTGAGTCTCTTTCACTGCATTTGTCAGGCTTGTCTCTATGGAATTAAGTCCCATTCATTTTCAATAGGTTGATATTGCTTTTCACTGATGGTCATCTAGAACTTTTTCTATCTGTGGTGTCCTATAGACTCTCCTGCATTCATTTTGTAATTTTTTTTTATATCTTTTGAAGCATGAGCAAGGAAAAAGTACTAGTATTTTACATGGTCTGGCTCCTTTTTTTTTTTAACTCAATAATCTGAGATAGGGAAAGTGAATTCAGGATTTAAACACATACCTACAATATATCGTGTCTAGACATTGCTGTGTGAGTAGAGGAAATCCCAGAGCACAAAGGCTGGCTTGCCTTGTGACAGGTAACCTACAGGGTGACAGCACGTAGACTTCTATCCTGCAGGTTATTACGCTGAGCAATAAGGCAGAGAGCAATGGTGTCTGTTGCTTTTATAACTCCTGTAAGAGAGATTTTTAGTGTCACTCTGACTTCATAATATTGTTATTAACAATTTTTCAAATGCACCACTGTAATAGAAATCATGGTCCGTTTTATTTTTGAAGCCTTGATCTCAATATTTCTTTCCATGTAGGTCTCCACAGCATAATGTATGTATGAATTGACTGACTTACTCATTTCTCAATGAGTGCACCATTAACATTATCATTTGTAGATAAAATAATAAAACTTTTAATATAAAAGTATCTTTAATTTTCCCAAGAAATAATTTTTCTTTATTTTCATGCTGCTGTCTTGGCTTGGTTGCTTATAATTTCCTGCCTGGAATAATACATTAGTATTGTTAGAAAATATTCTACAATACCTCTGCTTTTTTATTACATCCGAAATTGCCTACAGAATTACCTCAAATTATCAAAAAATAAAGGCAACCCTATAATCAATTATTTAAACATAAATCTTTGTGCTTTCTCCAATGTCACCAAAATAAAATTTCAAATTATTGGAAGTCCCACCCATTTTATCATGTGGTGCGGACTTAACTTACCTGTTCCATCCAAATGAGAAAGGAAGAAAGAAAATTATCTCTGTTCACAAGTGAGATGATTTTGTATGTGAAAAACCTTAAAAGTTCCACAAAGTAATTGTTAGAATTAATAAACAAATTCAGCACAGTAGGAGGATACAGAGTGAACACACAAAATCAGTTTTTTATACACTAACCATGAACAAGGTAAGAAAAAAATGAAGAAAACATTTCCATTTATGATAGCATCGGAAAAAAATAAAATATTTAGGAATTAACTTAACCAGGGTGGTGAAAGCAGTATATAATGTGGTTGTATTTTTTTCTTACCCAATCTGCCAATCTCTGTTTTCTGATTGGCATACCTAGATCAGTTATATTTAAGATAATTGTTGATTGGTGACACTTAGGTCTGCTATTTTATGTGTTTAAAATTTTTTCTGGGGTTCCTTGTTTCTCTGTTTCTCTTTTCTTGCCTTACTGAAGGTTTCTTGAATATTCTTTTAGGATTCAGTCTTGTATTATTTAGTGTTTTGAACATATCAGTTTTTATACTTTTGTACTGGTTGGTTTGGGTTTTACAATATTCATTCATGACTTAGTCCGGTACCAATATTTTATCAAAATTTGAAAAACAAAGTTGTTTTCAGTACCTCTAAATTAGACAAGTGTTCTTTCAGTTTTTTAGCTTATAGAAGGCAAGTCATGATAATCTTCATTTTTTCCTTGATGCTAATGCTCTGATCTGGGAAATAACTCATCAAGTTATAATGCAAATGTTTATATACTCCTCATAAAGCATTAATTATTTATTCCACAGGTTTTTTAGTCTTTGATTAGCATAAGGAATCTCTTATATGCTAATTATATCCCAAATTTTGTTATACATTTACACAAAATATGAACATAGAAATATGCTTATATTTGCTACATAGTAATCCTTTTGAAATAAATATCATAATCCTTGAATATATTCTCTCATATTTTCAGAACATTACTAGTGTATTTCAAGTTATTAGTTGATAATGTGGTTATTTCAAGCCATCTTCTTAAGAATAATAGAATTTCAATTGAAACAAAAATTCTTTACTCTTGTTGCTTTCATGTAATGTAGACTCCAAATTGCAAATGACATACAGGATTGCTGATTTGTGTCTTAAAGGACATGAAGATTTTAGTTATGGAAAATTTCTGTAATACATGTTGTTACTGTGTTAGATTAAATTAAACACAATGATGAATATATATGTAAAAAAATAGTTTACAAATTGTAAAAAGTTGACAAATAGCACAAAATCCAGAGAAACAATCAAAGTATGTTTACATAACCTCCTGACCATATTAATAATTCCTTCTTTTCTATGTGAGATTCAGTAGCTTCTAATTCTGATAATAAAATATTCTCTAGTAATAATCATCATGATGTTGGTAGAAATTACATTGATTATTTTGTACAAGAATTTTAGACATCTGTTATTTGGGGGGAAATTTACAAAATATACAAAACCTTGCAGCAATAGATAGTAAACACTTAAATATTAGGTAGTCAGTGCTTTTTAATGTAATGGAAGGAGTTGGACATTACCAACTCTTGGTTTCTGCAAGAAACTTTAGCTAGGAGAGATGGGAGGGGAGGGTGGACAAGATGGGGAGGAGGGATGGGGAAGAAAGAGTGTTAAAAAAGCATAGAAATCAAAATAGTTTCATTTTCATTCTGATGTTAAATTTATGATGAATGATCACAATGAAACGATTGCTGTGTGCCCTGCAATTCCTGACTTAATCAATGCAGAATTTAGGGATAAGGATGTGTGGGGATTCCCGGATGGACACAGCTTCCTCCACATAGCCCCCTCCCATGCCAACAAAATCAGTGTTCATCTATAAAGTGATTTAAATGCACTTCCAAAGTTGAGGAGTCTGAGGAATAGGGCACAGCCGGAGACCAGAAGTGGAAGAAAATGATCAGTAGCAAAACCTGACTGGGGACAGGTATTGAAGCCCACAGGCTTTTTGGAGATAAAAGGCCACTGATAAATCAGAAGAGAAGAAAGTCAAAAGAAATTTTAACCAATTTCCTGGTTCTTAGGTGTCACCTGGGCCCCATCCCTACCTTCTTTCTTTCCAACTAGCTATAAACGATAGACACTGCATGGAGTCTTAAAATTTAGAACCAAATACTAGGATATAGCAGAGATTTCTGGTGGCACGGTGGCATCAGTGAGCTGTTTGGTCAGTGACAGGAGAAGCAGGACACAGATCCCCTCTTCTCGCCATAAGCAACCTCTGCTGCTTGTCCCTGTGTTCCATGTAAATATTATCTTTTACCCTTCAGGAACAGATTAGGAATGGTCTCATGCTCTACAGTTGCTTTCTTGAAATTCTTCATTTTTAAACAAAGGGCTCTGTACATTACATAGTTGGTCCTAAGTACAGAACAAGAAAGTGGAAGGAAGGGAAATAAAGAAGACATTCCAGGATCAAAGAGCACCTTGGAATAAACATAGCAGGAAGACAGTATTGGACCAGGCTCCCGGGAAGAGGGGGCCACAAAACTAAATAAAGGAAAGGTTGAAACAAAACAGAACAGAACAAAATAAAACACAAAATTGAATACTTTCCACCAGTTTTCCCAAAGTGCCCTTTGCCACAATACAGTGTTTCAAGTGAAACAATTCAGAGAAAGGTGATCTGGAGGCAGAGGCAGAAACATGACTCCGAACAGAGGGAGGGGTCAAGTGTGAATATGGGGACATGCAGAGAAACGGGGTTTAGGCAATGAACCTTGTGAGCTGCAAATCCTGCCACATATCTGATAGCGACCACCTGGACCATCCTGATCAGCCACCTGGCCTCAGGAGGATCAAGGCGCACAGTTTTGCTGTTTTTGTTTAGCGTTTCAGGGGCAAAATTTCAAGGATCTGATTTTTGGTTTACTGGCAGGAAGGGAAAATACACAGTCTCAGGTTAAGCATAGAGACAATCCAGCATCCATGATGCTCTCTGTTAAGGGAGAAAGTTTCTCTAGTACATCGATCTATTTATTCTCAGCTGCCTGGCGGTGTTCCAGTGCGGACTACCTCTCTCAAACCTGACTATTCAAAAATCGGTCTTTGCTAACATCTGGGAGGGACCAGTAGATATGTGACTGTCGTCTTTTACACATTTTCCTTCTCGATTCTCCAATGGTCAGCACGATAAAGGGGAAAAGGCAGTCAGGGATAACAAGTCTCAGCACTGCTTTCCTGACAAGACTGTCCTGATGGAACCTGTAACAAGGTGAATGTAGATGGTGGAAAGTGGCCACTTGCACAAATCCTTTCAGGTAACTCTCACCCCACCAGAAAGCCATGGACTTCAACTCGGAGGTTTTATCAGTTGCAGGCTAAGGGGAGAGGAAGCAGGTCTAACAGGGACAGAGATTTGGTTCGCCTGTATGTCTTAGTAGAGCTTTCCCAGTTTAGGAAAGATGTGAAAATGTGCAAAAATGTCTTTCATGTGACTTGATTCTCTCAACCCAGTCCCCAGTCTAGTCAATCACAGGAAGGAAGGATGACGAAAGGTCAGGAATCCAGCAAGCCCTGACTTTCTAGAATTCATAGGCATTATCTAATGGTCCTCTGGGTTTATCCTGCAAGAGGCTATGTGGAGAGAAAGTAAAAAATTTGCTTGGTTAAAGACGTAACACTTTCTCCCCTAGTCGTGGCCACTATTTCCCAAATCTCTGGTCAGACTTGTCACCTAGAATATGACTACTTGCTGGGGAGAAACTCATTTTCCTGAAGTCACTTATTCAAAAGAGATGCTGGGTGATATGTATAAAAAATAAAAATAAGTATTAATTCACCAAAAGGCTTTGTGAGTTCATTAAAACCACTTGCTTGTGAAACAGGTCTGGGATCCTACTGAGTCCCACCAAGGGCAGCAACAAGCCCAAGGCTAGGGATTCCCAGAGCTCAGGCAAGCAAGTGAGGTAGTGTTACTGAGGTGCCGCCCTGTGAACGTGTAGGATCTGAGGGCCCTCTCCTTCCAGTCTTCTTTGGGCAAGACTCTCTCAAAAGTCAATGAAGAGCAGAGACAACCAGCCCCCAAGACTGGATAGACCCTTTCCTCAGCCATCTAGGGAGGGTTTGAGCCAGCTGCTGTCCAATAGCACTTCCTGGTGGGGATGCAATACCAGATCAGGATAAATTCCAGCAGGTCAAAGGTGAATTGCCAAAGCTCCTGCTGGGTTAGCACAAAATAAACAGGTTTCCTGACCAGGACAAACAGAATGCATACCTTCTACACTCCACCAGTTCCCTGGGTCTCTTTAATCATGAGGGCCACACAGTGCATCGCTCTACCACCTCATGGGGTCTTCTCGGCTACACTACAGACCAAACACACTTCTAGGTGGGTGACTGGATGTAAATTAAGGCAAGGCTGCTGTTGTCAGAGACATGCCTACCTTTCCACCAGGGCACTCAAAGTCAAGGGAGGGAGCCAGATGACATGTGACTATATCAAAGTGACTCCCTCTCCTCTTTACCCTGCAGGGAAGGCCTGACAGCTGGGCCATCACTCCATAAAATCATGTTTCTTTGGAATTGAGAAGAAAAGAGAAACCTCTCTTCCTGTCGAATCCAGGCTGCCACTTCAGTTGGCACTGCAGGATGCCTCTTCTGGCTAGCACAGATTCATCCTGAAGCTTTCTGACCCCAGTTTGGATCTAGCTGCCAGAATATTTTACTGTACAATCACCAGATCAGAATCTTGGAACAAGCAGGCACCTTCAGCCATCTATGTTTTCCCAGCCGAGGGCTGGACCCGGGACCTGATGGGAGCTGTCCTGCTGACTAGTCTTTTCTGAATGACCAATTCCTCCAAATCTCCCTCATAGCTGGTGTCCCAGCTGGAAATCTGACAATACTTCCCAGTGTGGAAGCCTCTCCCCACCTCCTCTTTCAGTGAGGATGTTGGTTAAATTCTTAGCAGCAAAAAACCTATCAGTAAACTAAAACTTGAGAGGTTGGGGACAGTGATCTAGTTGACACCAATTGCCTGACAAGATCCCCAAGCCAGCCTTGAAAGAATAAAAAAATGCAGTCCTTCACAGGCAAGAACAGGTAAGGAGGCAAACATGTTAGGGCTGCTGCTTCTCAAGAACAGTAACAGCTCATGTGCTATTTCTTCTTCTTCTTCTTCTTCTTCTTCTTCTTCTTCTTCTTCGTCTTCGTCTTCATCTTCGTCTTCTTTTTCCTTAAACACAAGACAGAACAGAATTCCTCCCAAGGCTACATGGAAACTTTGGCTAAAGAGTCCCACAACAGCCACCAGAAAATCAACATCCTGCCTGACACCTGGGAGCTCCCCTGCCTCAGCCGGGGCCAAGCTCTGTTCTGCCTCTTTGCAATGGATATGGTATAAGGTCTGCTTACCGGTGAGGTCAAGCAAGAGGCTGCCTTTGTGCGTGCCACATCCTTGCTCACAAGGTTAAGGATGGAGTTGTAGGGGCCTCAGACTGTGCAGCTGTACATGAGTGCCCCCGAGTGTGTCTTCAGGTAGCACTTGATGCTTGAATGACCTCGGAAGAACACCTTACACTGGTACAGCTTCTTGCCTGCAGAACCACCAGAGGTAGTTGAACTCATTTGTTGTGCAAACCTTTTGCCTCAAACCTTGCAGCTGTACTCACTGTTCCCAGGCTAGCCCTGCTGAGCCAGCTCCTCGCTCAGGAACTCCTTCATTGGAAGCTTCCACTTCTGGACTGCTGGGTGCTAAAGCCCCAAATCAGACCCTGCCTCAAGGCCACTGTTTTATTTGTGCTGCTGACATGGGAGCGATAGGCAGCCTCTGACTTGAAGCTCTGGCTGCATAAGTGGCAGGGGGAGAGGGCATCTACCAGGCTTTGGTGCATAGCTATGTGCTTCTCTAGGAGATGCTGGTCCCCAGAGCCATTCACACAGAGCAGGAGAGGACTGAAATGTCAGGGGTGGAAGAGCATGTACCATATGGAGCTGTAGATGTTTAGCTGGTAGTGGTTACAGATACAGAAGACCTGGTGCTTTCCAAGTTTAGATGGTCAAGGATGTGGCCTTGGACCATGTGGAAACCTTTGGCCTGTGCCTTCCCACAGATGGCACATTTCAACTCTGTGGAGGGTGCACCTGTAAACCAACCCAGATTCCCAGTTAGGGGATCATTGGGTTGGACAGGGATGTTGTTCTCAAATGTTCCACCCCCTTGGTGGAGGGTCAGCTGCCACCTGGTGATGAACTTAAGTTTCACACATGCCACAAGAGAAGAGGAAATTACCGCTGTGGGATAGAACATGGGTCACCTGGGAGTTTTGGTCCTAGAAGTGGGTCTCCCAGAATTTGCAGTTGCCTGTCAGCAGGTGCTTGTGGTCCTGAACATGCTGTCAGATCAAATGAATGCTGTGCTCTAGAATTTTCTTGCACACCTGCCAGGACATGGCCTTATTCTCTTGGTTATCATTCTCTCCAAAAATCAGCTCATCTCCACTGGCATCACTCAACTTATTCATCTCCTCGGCTATGCCTGTCTCCTCAGTGGGGTCTTCAAACTACAAGTAATTCTCTCCTAGTTACCTCATCGATGACCCCAACATTGATCAGATCTGTCAAGAACTGATGTGTAGACAAAGCTCAGAATGTTCTCAAAGTTGGCAGAGGTGATAAAGTCTACCATATGGGTCCTGGCGGCATCAAGCCCAATATACAGAAAAAAGTTTCTGAAATATCCATACAAGCTAGTACAGCTTTATGGGCCAGGCAGGAAAGGCTCCCCACCACAGTGGTGACATCACATATGGTCTCCCAGGGGTGGCATTTACTGAGTTCCTTCAGCCAGCTGTTGGGGGTGGTTGCTGCTTTGTAGTTTGATATCCTCATGCCCATCTTATCAGCTGCTATGAAGTTGCCCCCTTATCAGCATGGTTCATTGGGCTCCTTGGGCCTGAGTATCATCACTGCCTCCTCACACAAAAGCTGGGCCCCACCAGGAGAGGGTGACCTATACTGATTGTTTCTTAAGTGGTAACTTAAGTGGTCACTTTTGTCCAAAAAGTGCACTGCAAATATGATCTCTCATCTTTTCTCCCCAGCACACTCATCTTTGGCCAGGACACTTGCAGAAACTTCCTAACACGTCTTCCAGATTCCTCTCCTATTTATTTCAAATATCTCTCTCTGTGGCTGCCAAAGTGATCTTTTTAAAATTAAAATAAAATAATATGACTTGTCCACTTAAACATATCATTATCTTCTCTTAGCATTTAGAATCAAAATTATGTTTACATATTCTATAAGATCTTGTATGACCTGTGCCCTATTTATGGCCTTTACAGTGGCCTTTTCAACCATACTTTCCTTTGGTTCAATGTACAGTCATCATACTTATCATTTTCAATTCTTTCTCAGCTCAGAGAATTTCATCATGGAGGTTCCAAGGCTTGGAGTTATTCTTTCCTCAGCCTTTCACATACTATTAAAAAAATTAAAAATAAAAATAAAAAACTTCAGCTTTTACTGTAAATGCCATATCCTCAGGGATTATTTCTGTGTTCATTCCATACAATACACAGCTCTTCCCAAAACATCATGTTACTCTCTATTTTAATGACATTCTTGGGACGCTTGGATGACTCAGTGGTAAAGCTCTGCTTTCGGCTCAGGGCCTGATCCTGGAGTTCAGGGATCCAGTCCCACATCAGGCTCCCTGAGGGAGCTTACTTCTCCCTCTGCCTGTGTCTCTGCCTCTCTCTCTCTGTGTCTCTCATGAATAAATAAATAAAATCTTTTAAAAAATGAAATTCTTTATTGCTTAAAGTATTATTAAATATTAACTACATACACATACATAGGTATTATTAATAAGTATGATAACTATGTTATATTAGATATTAATTGTCTCTACAATTTTTTTCTCTAATTTGAAGCAGACCAACCAGACAGTTGTGGCCTCTCTCTCATTCAGACGTGCTTTTTATTGTGAGTGATGTTAGGTGTGAATTGTAGAGAAGAAAATAAAAATACCATTATAGAAAATTGGATCTCAGATTTTGTTTTCTAGAAACTTAAATTCCTCAATAATTTTTCAAATAGAGAGCAGGGACAGATGAGTGCCTCTGAGGAGAGAAAAGATCAAATAGGAGAATCGGTGGTGATTTATTCTAGGTCTGATAGAGAATGGTATTCCTATGACAGTAATACCCATATGCCACTACCTTGCAGACACCTGAGGCAGTGGTTTCAACTCTAGATAGATGATCTCATGGTTTAGTTTGAAATATTCTAGAAAAGATTGGTGCTGTTAGCAGCAGTGTATCCTAACCTCAAGGTATTTGTGAGAATGGATAGGAAACACATCAAAGATATCCATGATAGGAGAAAGATATGGCAATTAACCTGCCTTTTTATCCCCACAGTTGTATTGTGTAGTTGTGAAATCCTAGAGAAAGGAGCATGGTCCAAGTAATACATTAGATTAAATTCCCTGCCCTTATTATAAGATAGGACCTCAATAAATTTTTTAAGATTTTATTTATTTATTCATGAGAGACAGAGAAAGAAAGAGAGGCAGAGACACAAGCAGAGGGAGAAGCAGGCTCCATGTGGGGAGCTGATGTGGGACTTGATCCCGGGACTCCAGGATCACGCCCTGGGCCGAAAGCAGGTGCCAAACCACTGAGTCCCCCAGGGATCCCCCTCAAAGTTGGTTTTAATATGATTTCAGGTCAATAAAGAAAATGGCTTTTTGTTCTCACATCTATTTTTTTTGTTTTTTTTTTTTGTTTTTTTTTTGTTTTTTTTTTTTTTGCAGGATTCATGTGGAAAACTCTCATGTTCTTGTCATTGTTGTTTACCACCCATATGGTCAAGGTTTACCTCTGCTTGAATGAATCTTACTACATACCTGGCAGCTAATAGACTTACTGGTAAAGAATAGGAACAAAAATACAAATTTTTGTTAATCAATGAATAAAATGTGATCCAATTTTTGCAGGAGAGGAAAAAGGAAAACTCAGTGAGTTCAAATAACTTGGCCAAAATGAAACTACTATTTAATACCTGAGTCTGGCCTTTGCTTATGAATCGTGAGCTCTTAGCCTCTTTGCTGAAGCTTCCTATGTGTGAGGAAGGAAACAACTGCAAACTGATAGCTCTGGCATTTATAGCATTCATAAAAACAAGGCATCATGAGAATGGATAGATGACAAGTGAAGACAAGTTCCTGGAGAGGACTGAGGGACTTAGAATATTATAAAACACATTTGGGAAGGTTAATCAGAAGCCATTTTTTCTCCTGAAAAATAAAACTCAAGAAAATACTGGGGAATTTAGGTAACATAAATCATGCAGAAAGTTGTAGGGGCAGCAAATTATGGTTGTAGTGTAGTTTAGCTACTAATGTTGAGTTCAGCAGAATGCCGAGGAGTATTTAGGGGCTGTAGTTACTTAGGAGTCGCAGTGGAAATTATTTAGTTTTTCAGGTTCTCTATACTACCATTCTCTGTTTTTTTCATACCTTATATATTTATGTTTCTTTCATAATTTATATCAAGAGGTATCAAGCTTATTTTATTTTTCAATCAATAATTTTGCAGGATTACACTGCAGTTACAACTGTCAGTTGATGCCTATGAAATAAATGTTGCCATTTATAATACAAAACCTTCTAGAAATTCCTGTTAGATTATTTCCTGATACAAATTTTAGTAGGTTTTAATTTTACTATTTGACAAACAAATACAAATTAACAATTCTTTCACACCTGTAGGCAAAAGTGCCTATAAGGATAAGCTACTGCATTATTTTCTTCAGAGATCTCTTTATCATATATTTGAATATAGATTAGCATAAAATGATTTTCTCAAGAAAAAATGAATTTTTCTTTCCTATGTTTAATAAGTCAATAATGATTAAAATAAAGTAGGAGTAAAAAAAGTTTCCCAGCTATTATAAAGCAACAGAGTAGATGACTGATAGTCTCAATAGGCAATTAGAGGATCAAAAAGATTTAAAAATGATGAATCGACAGTGCATGAGAGAATGGAAAATTCAACCTTTGCCATAGAACCAGATATTTTAGGTCATTTCTGCAGGCAGGGACTAGCTCCCACGTCACTATTCTATGTCACACAGGTAGGAGAGCTGCTCAAGTGCTAAATGTGAAGGAAGACCGAAGTAGCACTTACTTATAGATCCTAACAGGTGTAACCAAAAATTCTGAAATAAGTTCAGTTGAAGAAGTAGTTTTAAATGTCTCCTACAGAGTGGTGTTACCTCTGTGGTTAGTAGATTAATTGGTGACAGAAGTCCTGGAAATAAAAGGAAAAAAGAATCTACCAACCTTTGACCTGTGGTCCCTTAAGTCCCATTTGAACCTCATCTAATTATCAGCCAGTGCCTCTATTAGGGAATGACCACTCCAGGGAAGTGGGAGACCATGTCATCAGATTTAATTTAGTTCCATGGAAAACATGCCAAGTAAGTGCATATCCTCTCAAAAAGCACATTTTGATTAATGCAGGTTACTGTATTTAGTAAGAACATGTAAAAGTAGGAAAAAAGTGATCAATGTTAGGGCAATTTTGTGGTAATATAGACTAAATGGACAAACTCACAGAAGTGAAATAAACTTTAATTTTTTAAACAAAATATCTAATTTAAAGAAAATCAATACTATTTTCAATTAACTTTATCTGTTCAGGTTATATATGTAAAGCAAAACATGTTAAATAATGAACCCGAATTCTAAATAATCTAATAAGATATTAATTTGGCATCTAACACAATAAAAACACAATATATCATATGTAGTCTTCCTATTGTATTATTTTCTTCACGTACACATACACACCTGTGCACACACACAAAATTAAATATGCTGTTTATAATTATCATTTTTCAATACTGATTTTTTATTCACATATCATCACTTTCCAATGTATTTTTTCACTTTAAGTAATAGAGAACAAGTCACAAATATGCCTTGTAACCTAGATTGCAATTAGGAAATCTGAATCTTCCTCAAAATCCAAAATGCAATACTGTCATTCTTATATAAAATAGAAATATTTACCTAAATTTGATAGAAGAAAAATCCATTTTAATGGTTTAAGTTAAATACTTATTTCATTAGTGAATTATTTAATTTTTAGCCAATTTCCCAAAATCAAATTTTAAATGAACAACTAAAAGAATACTTAAGATTGTGGTTTCCTAATCAGCATGCCATTGGCTCATCAGGTGTCAATACTAATCAGATTAGTCTCTTTTCTAAATTATTTTTAACTGTTTCATTAAATAAAATACTAAATAAATGTTAAATAATAAGTGGAACAGATATTCACAGCATGTATAACCAATGAAGGGCTGACATCACAATATATAAAGATCCTTAACAAACTGAAAGACATAATTAAGCATTTCCAAAAGGAGGATATCCAAATGGTTGTTAAAAGCATTAAAATTTAGGTAACTAAATAATAACTAGATAATGTAAAATAAAACCATGATGAAATATTAATGACTACACGTAGATACTACGTATCTAAAATATGAAGATAGCTATAACTGTTACAAGTGTGATGAAGATGCCCTTCAGTAAGAACCTCTATACATCTCTGGTAGGAGTCTAAATAGTCACAAATAATTTGAAAAACATTGTGTCATTATCTGCCAAATAATGAGATTTGTGTATATGACACAGCAATTCCAAACTCAGTTGTATATATATCTTTAATTATGCATTTCTTCAGAAATCATCATTTTTTAATTGCCAAGACGGAGAAAATCCAAATGTCCAGTGACAATATAATAGATGAATAAATTCTTGTATATTTCTTTAATAACATACAATAAATAAACATACTTTAACTTCATGCAACAAAATGGTTAAAACCATAGTGTAGTCACATGCAAAACAGAAATGTTAGGATTCAATTTAGGCAAATTTAAAACAAACCCTAGTCCTAGTGGTCAAAAAGTTTGAAGAAAGAGGAGGAAGACTCAGTGAATAAGGAAAATATCATTAAAAAGCGGGGCAGTGGTTCTAGGATGCTGGCAATGTTCTCTTTCTTGATTTGTGTGGTGATTACGTGAAAAATGTTTTGATAGATCATTAACTTTACATTACAGTTTTGTGCATTTTTAAGAATGAAATACACAATCATTTAAACAGAGGGATAAGAAAGGAGAGAAGAAATAATTGGCATTTGGGAGGAATGTATATGAATTAATCCTGAATTGGGCAGGCAGATGTGAGTCTAGAGAAGCACATGAGCTATAGTATGGTGAGCTTTGCATTATGGTAAAAGATTTGGATTTTATCTGAAAAAAAAATCAGAAAATCATTGAAGAGGAGCAGGATGTATTTTAGGTATTTATGTAGCTAGGCATCATGGGATAGAGATTGTTTTAAGTGTAAGCTAAAGTTGGGTAGACTGGGAGACTGAGCATACAAGTCAATAGAATTTATATTAAATAAAGGGCACTTAAGCATGCTGAATTATGAACTATTTTCTGAAAAGAAAAAAAAACAGAGAATGGAGAGATAGCAAGTAGAATTAAGCTTCTGAAAAGCAGGGGTAAATGTCTAGAAGTCTGGTGGGAAAAATAGAATCATTTTTGGAGAAGTATGTAAGCAAAAACCACAGAAATATAGATTTTACTTACAACCCATATGCCAAGTTGGCAAAATCTGAGACAGCAAAATTCCAACTGATACCAAAATTGAAGGTATATATGAAACCTGTGTATTGGGATCAGGGGAAAAGATAATGGTATGATTGTGTGTGTCTGTGTGGGTGGGTGTGATAGACAGGTATAGAAGTAATTATGAATATGTGCACATACACTGATATGAAAGCATGCATACAATTTCTAGCTCTGTCTGCTGAGACAGCCTATAAGCAGTGACACCGCAAGAGAAATGAGCAATCTTTGCACCCAGATCTTGCTTTCTAAGTAAAAGGATCAAGGACTGTTTGAATTAATGTTTGAGTCTAGGGCTGAAGAAGGGCACATACATCATGAGCCATAAAATAAAGAAGATTAAAACAACAACAACAACAACAACAAACACATAAGTGTCAACCTGAAAGAACTTCCAGTAGCCAAAGCCAGAGAAATTAGAGCCACAAAATTAAACAAGTACCATGTGATTTATGACAAAAAGAACAGAAGAGATACATTTAAATTCATTCTGATTTAAACAAATCATTAAATAAATGTTAGATAAGGAAAACGTTTTCTTTCTGAAGAATTCCAAATAATAAATGTGTAAGCAATGAAAGAAAAACCTTTCATCAGAATAGCACCGTAATGGTTGCTGTAGTCAAGATCCAGTGATTTAGCGAGACAGTAGGTGAAAATTTAAGAAACAGAATACATACATAGCCTTAAAATATCTCACCGAAAATAATTCTAATAATTTTTTCTGGTGGTTTTATCACAGGCCTACAAATTCTAGGTTAACAGCCCCCCCCCCCCCCCGCAGAAGGTGGAGGTTAATTCCTTTCCCTTAAGTGTGAACTGGACCTAGTGACTTGTTTCCAACAAGTTTGAGTATGGCCATGGAAAAAAGTAACTTTGTTATGGCAGACACTTAAGTAATCAAGGTTAATTTCACCAGGGTTAAGACATGGATAGCAGGTACTCCCTGATGTGATGCGATGAGGTCACCTGTGGTGTTCTTCCTCAAACCCATAACCCCAATCTACCCATGATAAAACATTATCTAAACTGAAATTAAGGAGCAATCTACAAGATATTGAATACTAATTTTCAAAAAAGTCAAGGTCATGAAAACAATAAAAGAATTAAGAATTGTCACAGATTGAAGAAGACTATGGCAGCATGAGAAATAAACGTAGTGCAGTGTCCTAGATTGATCCATCATTGAAACAATAGTAGGAAATGGAAAATCTATATGATGCTTGTTGTTTAATATATGTACTTTAGTTATATAAGATGTTAATATAGGAATCTGGGTAAAGAGTACAGAGAACTCTGTACTATATTTCACCTATAAATCAGAAATTATTTCAAAATAAATTTTAAAAACTTTCAAAAAATAGGCTTTAGAAAAATTACATCAAAATACAAAGTAAATAATAAAAGACTTCAAAAATATGTATGTGCTTGTGCTTATCATTGAGGTGACCTACACCTAGTTTACACTTTCATTTACTCAATAATATAACAATATTCATTGAAATTCACAAAAAAATACTTTTCAGAATAAAATTTTACATCCACTTTGATTTTCTTCATTGAAATAAATTTTGTTATTTTTTTTCTTAAGTATAAATAGACAAGTGGTGTTTTAATTTTCAGACTAAGATATATCTTCAGCGAAAATCTTCACTATTTATAATTAGAGGAGGATTTCTAAGATTACTATACTGGGGCATCAGAATTTGCACCAAAGTCTTATTTTTTTTTTAATTTTATTTTTAAAGTAAACTCTACCCTCAATGTGGGGCTTGAGCTCACAACCCTGGGATCAAGAGTCCCATGCTTTACCTATTGAGACAGCCAGGTGCCCTTACACCAAAGTTTTAAAAGTAAATAGTAATGCAGATTACCAAACAGGGGAAAACCCTATTTCTTATTTTTCATACCTGGTTTTATTTAAGGGGAGAGTCTTCACCTTCAAGAGTATAGAAAAAGAGATGGTACTGATGATGGATGGAATGCCTTCTATTGTAATACTATATAAGACAGGTTCTAAAAGGAGACATTTCTGACTGAAAGGGGATACTATCAATTATTTTGTCACAATATCAGGCACCAAACTAGAACTTTCTCAGACTAAGAAGTTCATCCTGAAACAAAGAAACAAAAACAAATATGAGATAAAGGGGAAATTTCCCTTTGCACTTTGTGAGCCAGAACTTAATTGACTTGTTGATCCAACGGACAGTGTAACTCAAGGTAACCCGCTGAGTTATTACATTTATCCTGCTTCATTCTTGCATACATCTAGTTTATGGAAACACTAATTCATTACATATAGATATTTATGTGATATACTATGTATTTCACATATGTATGTATATATATACATATATTAAATTGTATTCAAATCTAGTTGCCTCTTTCCTCATGTATCTGCCAAATTGGAAAATATTTTTGCCTTAATTTCTGAGATTATTAACATTTCTGTAATCACAGAAGTGATTATATAAGGAATATTACAAAATAAAAAAGACAAAATACTTGGTATAAATTGAAAATAAAAGATAAAAGAGTAATTTTTTTGGATTATAGAATAAAGTTGAACTGGAATGAGCAAATTCAACGTTAAGTACTTTAGAAGTAGAACAAAAAGTCAAAATGTGCCAAAACTACACTTACCATCTTTGTTAAACCTGACATTCTCACTAGTTTGATACTCACAAGTACATAATAGAGATATAAATTAAAATTTTTCCTGAAAAATCCACTGATACACTGTTGTTTTTGTTGTTGTTTTTCCGGGAACAATAACCAAAATCTTTCACTGCTATAGCTACCTCTAATAGTGACACTAATTAACTTGGGTTTTATCAAAGAGCTAGTGGAAATTGGAACATTAAGTGTCAGAGTTTATCCACAAAGATTTATAGGTTGTTTCATCTTCAAGAACAAATATTGCATAGTGTAGATTTTAAGAAAAAAAATCACTTTCATCATTCTATCCCAGCAATAAATTTATATCTATTATGTGGTGACAAAAGCTGCAGTTGTATTAGTTACACTCAGAATGAAAAAGTACTGTCAATTTCTAAATAGAAACAAGATTGCACATAGTGTTTCCTTTCCATTTTCCACCTCATACTCTTGACAATGAGTGAAGAGGAATAAAACAGCTTTAAAAGTATCAGACAGGGATTTTCTATTGAAGAAAGAACAGCAAGTCTCTACAAAAGGACTGTCATTTTTGGCTTTGGGGCAGAAAATGTGTAAGCAAAGAAAACAACCCAATATATAAACACATGAAGTTCAACCCAAAGGCAACTCTTTGCTTAGTCCTCATTGAAGTTTATTAATTTATATATCTTGGTGAAAGAATTTCAACAGCATCTGACATTTACTAACACAGTGTATGAGGTTTCTGGTGACATCTCCAAATGCCATGTACATTTCTTTTTATTTTAGACCTTTATGAGTTTAGAAATGTCTGTAGCTTTGTGATCCCAAATAGAAGAATGTATGTGAGCACACACATGTACCAGAGGAGAAGCACAATAAAAAAATAATCCAGCATTTTGTTATAGAGACTGTGTTGAAAACTAAAAAACTGCTACATCCCTTTAAACAAATCTCTGGTTTTAACAGTACTTTACTCACACCTTTATAAGCCTACATGTTCTTATTAGATATGTGGACACCTGACCAAGTCTCTGAAAAGCATTTCATGAATATATTGGATGTGTTTTTTAATAGACTTTCAATTTTTTAAGTTTTCAATTTATTAAAAAAAACTTAAAGGGTAGTAAAGAGGTCCTATATATTTTGTCCTTGTTTTTTTTTTCTATTATTAGCCTCATTTGTTAGAATAGCACATTTTGTCAGAAATGTTAACTAAGATTGATACCTTAAGTCCTAAGCTTATTTCAATTGTCTTAATTTGTAACTAATGTCCATTTTCTCTCACAAGGTCAAATTTAAGATAAAACATTATACCTATTTGTCATGTTTCTTTAAGCTCTTCTTGGCTGTGAATGTTTTCTTAGATTATCTGTGTTTTTGATGACCTTGAGAGTAAAGAGAAATGGTATTTTGTAAGTACATCATTCTATTGGAATGTATCTATTATTTTCCTCAGATTAGACCGGGGTTATGGGTTGAGAGGAGAAAGACCACAGAAATACAGTGCCATTTTCATCCATCCATTGATGTTGACCTTGATTGCATGGCTGAGTTAATGTTTGTCAGTTTTCTCCACTATAAATTTACTATTTTTCCTCTTTTTATACTACATTCTTTGTAATTACTATGCACAGCATACACTGAGGTTTATACACCTCTTCAATCAGGGAAAGAGTATCTACATTATTTGGAATTATTCTACGTAAGAAATATCCATCTTCTCCTCCATTAGCTGTTTTTATTTGGTCATTTCTTTATAACAGTGTGGTCTCCTATTTATTTTATATCACTGACATTTTCACTGTCTTTTAAATGTAGCCTTTTTGTGGAATGTTATATATTTGGAATCATAGGTTATCTTTTCTTAGATTGATTCATGATTCAATACTCATTTAAGGCTTATTCATGTCTTTTTGTTATTTGATTGCCCCTTTTTTACTGCTGAATAATGTTATTTTATATAGATGTAATATGCTTTGTTTATCCATTCATCTACCAAAACACAGTTTGGATGGTTACAGTTTGGGATGAATATGAATGAAGCTGTGATAGACATCCATGTGCAGGTTTTGTCCGGAATATGATTGCTAGATCTTCTGGTAGCACTAGATTAAGCTTTGTAAGAGACTTTAAAATGTCTCCCAAAGTGTCTATGCCATCTTGCATTCCCAGTGGCAATGAATTACAGTTTCTGGTTTTTTACATCCTCACCAGCATATTGTGTTGTCAGTTTTTGGATTTTTGACTTTTCTAATCAGTGTGTAGTGCTCTCTCATCGTTACTTTAATTCACAATTCTTTAATGACAAATGATACTGTTTTTACCATGATTATTTTTCGTCTGTATATCTTCCTTGGTGAAATGGTCGTATTCACTTGCCAATTTTTTAACTGTGTTGCTTATTTCCGCTCCTCTCCCCATTGTTGAGTTTTAGAGTTCTTTTTATAATTTAGTATTTTATCAGACGTGTTTTGCAAATAATTTCTCCCAGTTGGCAGTTTGTCTTCTAATTCCCTGAACAGTTTTGTTTACAGAGCAGAAACTTTTAATTTTAATAAAGACACAATCATTCCTTCTTCTATGTATTTTGCTTTTGTTATTGCATCTAAAACTTATCACCAAACCTATGGTCAACATGGTTTTTTCCTGTACTTTCTTCTACAAATTTTATAGTTTTGCATTTTACATTTAGGTCTATGATCCACTTTTTGCTCATTTTTGTAGAAGCTCTGCATCTAGATTTGTTTGTTTTCATATAGAAAAATTTCTAGTTTTTCTGGTACCATTGTTGAAAAGTCTATCCTTTTTTTATTGAACGTCTTTGTCAAAGATCAGATCACTATATCGGCTTGTATATTTCTGTTATCTATTCCCTTCTATCAATCTATTGATAGACACATATGTCTATTCTTTCACCAAAACCAAAACTATCTGGTATGTAGCTTTATGTGTTTTTCTCCAGGTGAAGTGACCTCAGCTGTGATTCTTGTTCTAACTACATCTCTCCAGATTTGAAGAGAAGTGGCTTCTGTGTGACTTCATTTATCTGATAGGTCCAAGAAAATTAATTGACTTTGATTTTTCCAGGGTTTTTTTTTTCATAAAATTGCAACTGAGAACTTTCAACCTCTTATATGTTAAATCTTAACTTAAACCATATATATATAAATACATATGTATAATTTCTAACTGAAATTTCTTATTTTTTCCCCAGTAGTAACAAAAACAGTAGAATATTTGCTTTTAATTTTTTTCTAAGGCATTGGCTTCTAGGTTTTTAATTTAGCTTAATTTCTTGGTATCTTCTCATCAAACTTCCATTTGGTGTTTGAAATATCACTGAACCTCCTAAAAATAATTTTACTCTCTGTTTGAATGTCTTCACTCTATATATTCTGACTGCTCCAGAAGTTTATTTACAAGCTATTTTAAAACCTAACTTTCTTCTTCCTTTTTATCTTACAGATGTGAAGTTTTTAGTTGTTCAATAAAGCAACTAAAATGCACATTCGCTATTAATTATTCAGCCCATAAATACATCAAATATAAGGCTGTTTCCTTTAATGGACATCTAAGATTAAGGTTTAAATATATTTATGAATAATGAAAAGATGGCTTTATAAAACAAGTGACCAACAATTCTCTTATACCACCTTTTAGTTGTTGTTGAAGTAGCTTCACCTTAATACATGTTTATGCATTTTTAAAACACAAAAACCTAATTTTATACATTTAATGGAAACTTTTGATTAAAGCTAATACCCAAATGAAATTAAAATATATAGAACCATAAGAGTATTTTTACAATGAATTTTGAAAGCTTCCAGTTGATTCTTCAGCTTCTATTCACAGATAATTGTCAGTAGTGTCTCACACAGGCCACCTGGAAGCCTCTCTCAAACCACAGGAATTCTTACTGTTCCACAACTTATTCTCTGTGAGTTCACTTTGCCTTTGGATCACCATGGGGGTGAGAGGTCTTGAAACAGAATGAATGAATGAACAAATACACACTAAGAAACCTAGACCTTTGTGTCTTGGCATGACTACAGCAACTTTCTTTTAAATTGATCTCTCTACATGAATACTATGAATGGTTTTGTATGTGCATGTTTGCAATTTTCTTTTGCAGCAGCCCAAGGACGTACAGTACTTTGAGGCTTCATGCTGATTAATTACAGAACACTTTTATTACAACAAAACATGTCTGTCTTTAGAACTTCATAATAGCTTCTGATACATATAGTGAATTAACATTCCTATTTTGCAAAGTCAAAATAAAGTGATTGTTATCAATAGATATTTTTCTCTTTTTAATATTTCTCTGTTAATAATGCAGGCTGTGATGACACTTGAACCAAGAAGTCTGTATCTGGTCTGTGAATGTGCCATTTATTCTTGCTCTGAAGCCAATGACAATGAAGTGTCCAATATGCATGAAACTACAATTCTCATAAAATGACTTGAAAATAGATGGCTGAGAATTTATAGCTCTCCTATGACTCTTGTTTGAGGACCTATTCTAATAACCACTTATATGTAATCAGATGGACTTTATGCAACCTCATCTTGTAAATGGACCATGTGAATGTTTCCCTATTATTGCTGCCATAGCTCACAGACTGCATAAGAGTTGCTAGTCATTCTGCACTGAAACAAATTACTCCTCTAACAATAGAAATTACAATGGCCTTCACATAAGTCATGCCTCTATAATGTGGAGAATAATAAAAAAAAACTGCTTAGGAGTCATAGAATTCACCCATTAAACTGTCTTCTCTGTTAAATTTGTCACTGAGATATTTTCTGTAGATAAAGAAATAAGGGAAATTGCTACAAAAAAAAGTATTTTGTCCCACCTCATAAGTCATAGGGTGTGTCATGCTACCATACTTTTTAAAAGATATATGTGAAATATGAATATTATATATATAAAATACCCCTGAATAAGTGATGTTTTGTTTACTCATTTTTATACATGATTCATTTTGTTTGTGCTTGAAGTAATGATATCCAAAGTTCTTCAGCTATATGTTCACTACTTAAGAAAAAGACAAATAACTAAATCTAAGAATTTTTAAAAATCTAGAAATTGAGATTTTTTTTCTTTGCTCTCAAATGCATCTACTTAAAGACACAAGATAAGTATTAGATGAAGACTACATAAGTACTTTCTTAAGTTTGTGAGAATACAAGCACCCCATTAGCATTAAAGATAAGCTAGAGAGTGAAAACTAAAACAATAAAATAAATACATATACATACACATAGATGGAATATATTTTGGAAAAGATGATAAACATGTTTTCATGTGACATGCTAAAATCATGGATTAGATGATTTAAAAATCATCTGTAAAACAACTATAGCTAGTAAAGCAAAATAGGCATAAGAGAGAAAATAACCTTAAAACATTTTTCAACATTACTCAAATTTCCTAATCCATGTTCAAATTTTCAATTGCATCTGTGTGATATAAGTGAGATTCATCTAAATTTAATTAGCATTATGAGGGGATCCTGGGTGGCTCCGTGGTTGAGTGTCTGCCTTTGGCTCAGATAGTGATCCAGGGGTCCTAGGATCAAGTCCCACATTGGGATTCCTGCAGGGAGCCTGCTTCTCCCTCTGCCTATGTCTCTGTCTGTCTTTCTCTGTGTCTCTCATGAATAAATAAATAAATCTTTAAAAATAATAATAATAATTAGCATTATGAAAAGTTTTCTGTCATGGCTATTAATATTTAAAATCAAGTTATTGCTCTAAAGATGAAAAATATTACCAATCTAGTTGTCTAGGGCAATATGATAACTTGAGTAACAGTGAGAGGATTTAAATTTTTTTTGTTTGGTCATTTTGGCAACTGACTACTTTAGGGATTTTATATAAAATTTTTTAGATTCTTCATCTTGCAGTACAGGGCATAACTTCCCATTTGGAAATAATCAATGGTGGTGAAGAAGGCTACTCTCTTTGTGTTGGATATGCCATCTAGAGTTTATGAGCCCCCATAATTATTTGGTATTTCATAAATGAGAGATTTACATAATTCATTTAACTTTTTGCTTCTTGGCCCCAGTGTTCAAGTCTGTGAGGAGAGTTCATTTCAGGAGCACAGCTGAGTTTTGGTAAATTTAGTTCAGAAAATCTTGATTTTTCTTAAAGATGCAACTTGTCCTTTTGAGGCAAAAGAGACATTTTTGCTTCTCTAATTTTTTTGTAGGATTAACAGAGTATAAACTAATTTTAAAAGTGAAAAGTCAGTGCCTAATAAAAAATCAATAATAACATTAATTATAATAACAGTAATAACTAGGTACTAAGTACTTACAAACTTGAAAATTCTGGGTAAGGTGTTTGTTTGTTTTTACATTGTGGTACAAATTCATTTGAATATTCCTACAGTGAAATTGGTATATGATAAACCCAGAATTAAAAGTGTTTGCCTTCAACCAATATGCCATGTCTCATTTTGATATCTCAAAAAGGATTCAAGAATTACCTGGTGGGACACCTGGTTGGCTCAGCAGTTGAGCATCTGCCTTTGGCTCAGGGCGTGATCCCAGAGTCACAGAATTGAGTCCCACATCGGGCATCTTGCATGGAGCCTGCTTCTCCCTTTGCCTGTGTCTCTGCCATTCTATTCTCT
Organism: Nyctereutes procyonoides; assembly: GCF_905146905.1. Taxonomy (NCBI): domain Eukaryota; kingdom Metazoa; phylum Chordata; class Mammalia; order Carnivora; family Canidae; genus Nyctereutes; species Nyctereutes procyonoides. The sequence goes on from NW_026575121.1 coordinate 23,552,204, forward strand.
CTGTCTCTCATGAATAAATAAATAAAATCTTTAAAAAATTACCTGAAAATAACTATTTGTGAGCTATATCATTTTTATGTATTTTTTCCATTCTTTCTTGATGTTCATGTGTGTACACATAGGCACATATATAAACATATAAAGAATGGTTGAACTAGTACTGTTCTATTTCAACGAATGTTGATTTATATTACATTTTCACTCCGGGCAGTAAGAACTTTATACACACACACCCCTTCTTAGAGGAATCATTAAAGTAGTTTTAAAACAAGAAAGCTAAAAAGGCCCTTAGGATAGTTGAAAATAAATACAAAACAATTTCCAATTAATAGAAACAACAGAGAAACAAAATAAAATTGGTTTTTGAGGAGTAACATCTTGTTTATAGACAAAAAGACAAGTTTTTAATTATGTTATAACTAGTAAGAGTTCAATAAGTTTACTGGTTTTAAAGAAACGGCATTTCTCTAAAAACACCACACAAATTTTTAACAAAAACAGTATCAAAACCTTCATTGTCATATACATAAAAATATATCCAGTACAAAAATATTTTTGTATCCAACAAAAAATTACTTTTTTTGTAAAGAAAAGTAAAAAATATCTTATAAAACGGTATAAAAGAAACCTAAATAAATAGTAATATATAATTTTCCATGATGAGAAGACCAATTTCATAAAATATGCACTTTGTTGTCCTGTGTGTTCAACAGAATTATGATTTAACTTAATATAGAAACATCGTTTCAGATTTCAAGGTTTTTATGAAACTGCCGTGATCAAAACAAACTAAATCAATCAATGCACAGGATGTAGAACAGAGAAACTGACCAAGAAAGCTTTAACATTACCCTGAGTTTGGGGATCCCTGTATGCTCAGTGGTTTAACGCCTGCCTTTGGCCCAGGGCGTGATCCCGGAGTCATGGGATGGAGTCCCATGTCAGGGTCCCTACACGGAGCCTGCTTCTCCTTCTGTCTGTGTCTCTGCTTCTCTCTCTGTGTCTCTCATGAATAAATAAATAAATCTTAAAAAAAAAAATTCCCCTGAGTTTGACTAATCTTAGAAAAAGTTCTTCCTAACATAGGCCCTTGATCCCCTTTTTCTTTAGAGAATTTACTTCAGAAAATTTGCAATTGATTAATTTATTAAAAAAAAAAGAAAAAAGAAAATTTGCAATTGAAAAATGCTTTCTCTTCCCCCTTGGGGTATAAATCTTCTCCCAGCCTCTTGCCAGTTTTGTAACTCAGGAATGTCTCAAGAATCTAAAACTCATTTCCTTAGTATGTAATCATCAAGAAACCATAGCACCCTTATCTCCCATCTCTGTGAAAGTCTAAACTCTAACTTCCATAGCTCCAGTTAACAGGTGATTTGACCACATTGACCAATTCTCCCTAGTAACTTTCCACTAGCTCATCCCAGCACTTGACAGTTCTCTTTCATTTCAGCAGAGCTGAGTTCCATTTCTTTTTTTTTCCCCTTCTACAATAATCTTGAATAATGACATCCTTACCTGTTTAACTTGTCCAGGGAAATTATTCTTTGACAAAACCTATGTATGTACATAAGGGATTTTGATATATGATACAACTAGCAGAACAAATAAGTGAAAAAAATTATCCAGTGAATGGCCTTGGAACAATTAGTTGTGCATATGAAGTAAGAGTGACAACTGATTATTTTCTAATACTAATAGACAAAAATAAATTTCTGCTGTTTTTAAGATTTGAATGCAGAATTAACAAATGAGAAGGACAAGAACAGTAAAATTTCATTACTCATGAAACATATGCTTAGTAATAAGGAAAATTATTTATAATATACAATCATAACATACTGTATTAGTTCATGAAACAACCTATAAATGGTTGTTTCCTTAATATCATTATTATGAAGAATATAGAGAAAAATGTACGAGATTTATATTTAGCACTATTGATTATGGACAATAACTCAATTAAGAGAAATATTCAACAGTATGTTTTCAAATACACTGAGTAGTGAGATTACTGAATCATATGGTATTTCCTTTTTTAAAATTTTTTATGAAACTTCAATACTATTTTCCATAATACCCAACTTATTTATATACATATCAAAAGTGTACAAGAGTTCCATTTTCCCCAAATTTCATCAATACTTGTTATCTCTTGTCTTTTTGATCAAAGATTTCATAACAGGTGTGAGATGATATCTTGTGGATTTGATTTGCATTTCCCTGATGGTGACACTGAGCATCTTTTCACATGTCTGCTTGCCATCTGTAGGTCTTCTTTGGAAAAATGTCTATTCAGTCTTCTGACTGTTTTTATTTATTTATTTTTAAGGATTTTATTTATTTACTTGATAGAAAAAGAGAGCACAGCAGGGGGAACTGCAGAGGGAGAGGGAGCAGCAGGCTCCCCGCTAAGCAGGGAGCCAGACGTGGGGATAGATCTCAGGACCCTGGAATCATGACCTGAGCTGACAGCTCAGATGCTTACCTGACTGAGCCATCCAGGTGCCCACTTCTTCTGACCATTATTAATGGAATTATTATTATTATTACCACCTGTTGATTGATTAATGAGTTCTTTATATATTTTGACTATTAAGCCCTTATTGGATATGTAATTTGCCAATATTGCTCCTATTCCACTCATTCCATTTTCATTTTGTTTATGATTTCCTTTACTGTACAGAAGCTTTTAAGTTTAATGTAGTCTCATTTACTTTACTTTTTCTGCCTGTGCCTTCAGTGTCATATCCAAAAATCATTGCAAAGCCCATGGTCCAATTTTCCCGGTGTTTTCCTCTAGGAATGCTGAGATTTAAGGTCTTACTTTAAGTATTTAATCCATTTGAGTTGACTTTTGTATACAGTGCAAGATAAAGACTAAATTTAATTCTTTTACATGGGAATACCCAATTTTCACACCACTCTGTATTAAAAACACCATCCTCTCTCCATTGCTTATTCTTGGCACCCTCTATGGATTACTTGGTCACATATCACATATATTTCAACGTATTTCTGGGCTCTCCTCTCTATTCTGTTTCTTTGGTCTACATGCCTTTTTTTTTTTTTGCCAGTACCATATTGTTTTGATTACTATACTTTGTAATGTAGTTTAGAATCAGAAAGTAGGATGTGTTCAGTTTTGTTCTTCTTTTTCAAGATTGCTTTGGCTATTCAGAACCTTTTGTCATTCCATATGAATTCAGAGATTAATTTTTCTAGTTTTGTGAAAAATGCCACTGAAAAATTTTTATAGGGATAGCATTAAATCTGTATATGGCTTTGGATAGTATGGACAGTCTCACAATATTAATTTTTCCAATCAATGAACTCAGAGTATTTTCCCATTTATTTTTTTTTTTTTAATTTCAGATGTTTCATGTCACATAGTGTCCTTTTAACTTTAAGAACACCCTCATAACATTTTTTGTAAGGCAGGGCTAGTGGTTTGCCAAGGAGCCTGTCTTTATTTATCTTTCATTTCTGAAGGACTGTTTTGTCAGGTAATATTCTTGGTTGGCAGGTTTTCTTCTCTCAGGATTTTGAACACATCATCTCACTTCCTCCTTGAGTGCAGGTTTTCTGATGAGAAATCCACTGATAATCTTATGAGGGTTCCCTTATATGTGTGGGTGTTTTTTCTCTTTCTGTTCTCAAAATTCTCTTTGTTTTTGCCTTTTAACAATTTGATTATAACGTGTCTTGTGTTAATCTTCTGTGGGTTGATTTTGCTTGAGATAACTTGGGCTTTATGTATCTGGAGGTCCACATTCTCCTGCATTTAAGGAGTTTTCAGCTATTATTTGTTTAGATAAATTTTCTGCCCCTTACTCTCTTTTCTCCTTTGGAGCTTTTGTGACTCAAAAGTTTATTCACTTAATGGTATCCCATAATTCATAGTATTTTTATTCTTCCCATCCCCAACTAGCCAGCTGAAAATAACCCATGTTAGTAATACGCTGATTCTTTTTTTTTTTTTTTTGCATGATTGTGCTTAAGATAATTACTTTGAATTCTTTGTCAGGCAATTGATAGATCTCTATTTCTTTGGGGTCCAATAATTGAGCTTTATTAGCTTCCTTTGGTGGTGTCATATTTACCTGATTATTTGTGATTCTTTTAGCCTTGTGTTAGTATTTGTGCATTTTTTAAAGATTTTATTTATTTATTCATGAGAGAGAGACAGAGAGAGACACAGAGAGAGAGAGAGAGAGGCAGAGGGAGAAGCAGGCTCCATGCAAGGAGCCCGATGCAGGACTCAATTCTGGGACTCCAGGATCACGCCCCTGGGCCAAATGCAGGAGTTAAACCCCTGAGCCACCCAGGGATTCCCAAGTATTTCTACATTTAAAGGAACAAATACCTCTTCCAGTTGCTATAGACTGTTTTCAGCACGTAAATAGTTTCTCCTCTCAGTTCCTTGAGCTAATAGGATTTCCTCCATAAACACAGTTAAGCTGGGTTGAAATCAGTTAGAGGGTCATTTCAGAATCTAAAGTGGGACTGAATTTGGAGACTTTCCTCCAAGATTGTGAGGACACTCAGGCTGTGGTCTAGAAGGGCTAGAGCTGAGTCGTGGGTTCCTTCAGGGTCAATTGCCAGGACTGAGGTCTGTGGGCCTATAACCTGACACGAGAGGATGTGACTCCTCCTAGGCCCATTGGTGTATGATACTAGTAGCAAAACCAAGGCCAAACAGAGCAATATAGCCTTGTCCACAGGGGGATGGAGTTATTTCTGGGTCTGTAGCCAGGACCATGTTGGGCAAGTTAGCCACCTGGGTACAAGTCTGCTTCTCAAAATGGGGCTCCTAGGTCTTTGACTCTGCTGGGCTTTCACAAAGTTTTACTTATATCCCAAAGCATTCACAAGGGCCCTTCTGTCTATGGATGGCTGCCAAATTATTGTTGCTGAAGGGGAATACAAGCAGAGGAACTCCCATCCTGCCATCTTACTGACATCAGTGTTGGACAGTTTAATTCATTACTTTAAAAAGAGAATTAACTATGCTGGCAAATTTCTTCTCTATTCAAAGGACAATAAATAGAATGAATTAAAAATATCATCAATATAGAAAGTTGGCACTACCAAAAATGTAAAAAGTCATCAGTATTTGAAAAAAAAATAGTACAGGTTCAACAAGTGCCTTGATGTACATCTTTGTATGTGCCCACACACGTTCACACACACGTGCTCATTGAATAAATACTAACATGGAAAAAACTGTAGAATAATTTATTGTTAACTAGCATTTATCATTCTAGAGGTCTTCATTCTCTCAGAAGTATATTATCATTTATAAATGTATTTGTTTTTATTTCTTATTGATTTACTTTTAGAGATGAGAGAGGGGTGGAGAGAGAGGGAGAAAGAGAATCTTAACTAGGCTCCATGCCCAGCACAGAGCCTGACACAGGGCTTAATTTCATGACCCTAAGGTCATGACCTGTGCCAAAATCAAGAGTTAAATGCCTAACCAACTGAGTCACCCAGATGACCCTAAATGATTTATTTTTAAACTAGTGATTTCATTGCAAATTCAAATTATAAATTTGTTGATTGGAGAGGCATAACACTTCCTTAAGAAACTGTTTATGACTGAATATTATAAACATTTGTAAATGTCAACATATTAGCAGATGATTGAAAGAAGAGATGGGGCAGCCCGGGTGGCTTAGTGGATTAGCGCCTGCCTTCAGCCCAGGACGTGATCCTGGAGTCCTAGTATTGAGTCTCATGTCAGGGTCCATGCATGGAGCCTGCTCCTCCCTCTGCCTGTGTCTTTGCCTCTCTCTCTCTTTCTCTCTCTCTCAAGAATAAACAAAATATCTTAAAAAAAAGAAAAGAAAGGAGAGGGCATGAAAGGTTGAAATTACTTACCATTAAATTTATCTTGGTGTTTGGAGTAGTTATAATGAACAGCTTTTCATTAAGGGAAATACTTATATCTTATATAACATTAGTTTAAGTGTTGTTTACTTATGGAGTGGGAGATATGGGCTTCCAGTTATAGAATGCATAAATCATGGAAATAGAAGGCACATCATAAGGAATATAGTCTATGATATAGTAATAGTAATTTGTGGGGAATATGGTAGTACACTTGTAAATAAATCACTAGATTTTACACCTGAAACTAATATAACATTGGGTATTAACTATATTTGAATAAAAAATAAACAAATAAATATTGTCTACTCATTAATCAGTAATGAAGTCAAAGAAAAATATTTAACTACTTTCTTTTCTCATCTGAAAATTTGTGAAATAAACTACCTAGGATAAGAATTGCTGGAGCATAGTACCAACTTCATCATTGCCACTACCATTTTTAAATGAATAAAATGTCAATGAACAAACATTTTTTTAAAAGATTTTATTTATTTATTCATGAGAGACACAGAGAGAGAGGCAGAGACATGGGCAGAGGAGAAAGCAGGATCCCTGTGGGGCACCCGAAGCAAAACTCAAACCCAGGACCCTGGGGTCACGCCCTGAGCCAAAGGCATGTATTGTTCATTTTGGTTGATTCCAGAATGTGTTCAAGATATTGATATTATTATTGTCTTTAATTTTTTTATGATGTAAATAATTGAAGAAAAAATCTGTTTCTTTTGTATTAAAATCAAACACTTATTTCAGAAAACTCAGAAATTGATTTAGCAATTAATTTAACAAAATTTCAAATATATAACAAATGATTACATGTATTCTTCCTATAATAAAATTTACATCATAAAAACATCTCAAAAATGTTACCCTATATATGTCATAATCCCCCTTATAATATTTTTGGAGAAGAGAAGCATATTAACTACAATTTTATACTAGTTTCATATTTTATGTTTTGAGTTTTATAAATGTAGTTATAACAAGTATTTTTTGCAAAAAAATATTTTGTCAATTTTTTTAACCAATATTAGATTCATTGCCACTTTTTGAGATAGCAATATCTTTAAGGAAGTCTTACTATCTTATAGAGAAATATCAATTCATTCTTGCAAAATTTGACTAATATTACCTAAAATAATTATGTTGGCCATTGCAATGATCTAATGGAATGATTACAAAAGAGCAATGAAGATATGACAAAAGACGTTATTATTCAAAGATTTAAAACAAAGATTCTTATTAAATTGTGCACAATATTAAAAAAACTTCTCGCTATTTTTATGAACATATCTTGTTTCATTTGAATCAGTTTTGTTTACAATAAAGGTGAATGGTACTCTCATAGCCTCTATTATCCGAGTGAATTGAAAAAATAGGGGGAAAATTAGTTAAAACCCAGTTGCCATAGTAAAATACAATCATATCAAACTGGAGGAGAATGAAAAACACATAACTCAATACAATCTCATTATTCATTTATCTGTCGGTTTTTCCATTACTGCAGAAAACTGCTGTGTACCAAAATTTGTTATAAAGATAAAAAAAAAACTCAGTCAACATACTAACAGTGGAACAATTTTTTTTAACCCTCAACTTTTGGTTTAATTACCTAGATAATGCTATCACAGAAGAGAGATAATACCAAAATTAGAATTTATGTTTTATTATAAACACTATATTTTGTGTTCTGAGTAAATATATAGTAGTAAAAGGAATACTGGTGTAGGATTCTTTCTCTTGGGTTAACAAAAGCCCTATCAAAAATTTAGAGTAAGGGAAATCTATAGATAACTAGTTGGTATTTGCTATCTTATAAATATTAGTTAATTTACTGAGAAGGAAAATGACTAAAATATTCTAACTGAAACATTGAAAAATGAAAACAGTTTTAAAAAATAATGTCTTTATTTTATGCTACTCAAATTGAATACTTATTTTTCTATGTTCCTGTGAAATGTATTTTGATTCTGCTATTCCTGGCATGAGTTCATTTTATTTTTATAGTACTTGTTATAGCGAAGTAAGTGAAAAGCAGAGTAAATGAATCACTGTGTCTGGTGACCAGCCCTGACTTTGCCGTGAACCAGCTAGGTGACAATTCCCAAGATACCTCAAGAAGACTGAGAGCCTTTAACACTCGCGTCTCTTAGTTTTATCAGTCTAAAATTATAATAGTAAAAGCACATTTAGAGCAGTGGCTTTCAAGCTGTAGTGCATGGAGCCGTTGAAAAAGGGAAGTCAAGTAAATAAGACCTCTGTCCAACCCTTCTCAGGCAGAAATCAGCTACTATATTCTTTTACATAACAGGGTTTCCTATAAAAATTTGATAATGCTAAATATAAATATATATTTAATACATACGTGTAATGTATTATTTTTATCATTATATATTATAAAATAAATGTATAGACTCATATATAGGTATATTTGTAATATATTTATCTATAAGTTATATTGCAATAAACATGTTTTTTGCTCTAAAAAGTTTATGATATAACCGTGATTCAATTTGTGCCATTTGAATGATCAATTCATTCAGGCTATAGGAAACAATTTCATTCCTTCATATTACTTTCTTTTTTGTTTGTTTTTTTTTTTAAAGATTTCAGTGGGTTTTTGTCTTTTTTTTTTTTTTTTAGTTTTTACTTTAATTCTAGTTAACAAATAGTGTTGTATTTTAGTTTCAGGCCTACAATATAGTGATATTGTGATTACTTTCAATATGCCATTAAATCACAGTGAACTAATTGTTGTATTTACAAATAAGCTTTGCTACAATTGAATTTTTGGGTTGAATACAGGTTCAACCAATAAATATTTCTTCTTTTTTTTTAATTATTTATGATAGTCACAGAGAGAGAGAGAGGCAGAGACACAGGCAGAGGGAGAAGCAGGCTCCATGCACCGGGAGCCCGACGTGGGATTCGATCCCGGATCTCCAGGATCCCGCCCTGGGCCAAAGGCAGGCACCAAACTGCTGCGCCACCCAGGAATCCCCCAATAAATATTTCTAACATTTGTACAAATATCTAAGTGGAACATAAATGTGTGTCTAGTTTGTTTAGCTTTTCTTTTCTTAATTTCTGTCTTTCAGATATGCAAGATGCTTACTTAAATTTTTCTATACATAATGAAATTAAGTTAAACAAATGGCAAAAAAAAGTATTATAAGGAAGGATAGGCAGTAACTGCTTATGTGTCCTCTGAGAAGAGCTGAATATTCACTTAATTTTAAGGGGTACATATTATTGAACATGTACTTATATTGACAGTATTATGGAGTAAAAAAAATCCCAAAATACTTAGTGTCGATTACTTGGAATCATTTGCATTCATAGGGATTTTAAATTTGACATTTGTTTTCTCAGTCATAGATATTATATTCAACAGAATTGTCTTAACCTTGTTTTAAATGAATACCTAAAGAAATAGGGTTTCAACTAAGTATGCTCAACCTGTACTTCCAATATAAAATGATATTTACAAAATTATTCACCAAGTTTATCCTTAGCTATTCTCGTTGGTATATTCTAACAAAATTCCAAGTGTAACATGAAATAGAACACTAGAAAAAATCTTATCATGTTTTAATATCAACATACAAATTACATGATTTGTAAAATAAGTGCTTTGTGAGGGCGTTTATAAGCTAAAGGTCCAAAATAAGCACTGTGTCTATAAGTGTCTATAAAAATAGACACTTTCATAAATAATTAATAATTTTTAACATTTGTAATTAATTTTTGAATAAAAGGCCATAAAATGGAGAGATGGAATTGGCAAAACATTATCCGAAATTATTATAAAAAATTTCTCCATTTATAGTGGCTAAGTTATTTGTTTGGTGCATGTTACATGTAGCCTATAATTAAGGGATTTTAATACAGAAAGAGAAAAAATGCCACCTTTGGAATAAAAATGCTGAAAAATGATAAGACTAAAAGCATGAATTCAGAATTATTTTTCTTCAGTAACAGAAGCAAAACAAATATAGTCATGGTATACAACTTGAAGACATGGAACACTGCTTATCAGCTAAAATACCAAACTTGTTATACTGTGAACAGATGCACATTCTACTCATTTGTGGTTTTTAAATACTATTCAAAACAATAGACTGTCTAATTAAGCAACCCCGTGTGTGTATATTTGACAAAATAAATGAAATCCTATGAATCTGCCTCAGAGCTGAAGGTTATTTTCAACATGCAAGCATATTTACACATTTCTTTAAGACATAGGGAAAAAATAAATTGAGGAAAAGTCACTGCAAAATCACTAACAATCAATCTACCTAGAGAAGCAGTCTGTTGCCATGGGAAGTAATTAAAGGAGATCTTTGAGAAGGTGGAGGTAGAGACAGTGGAGGTGGGAGTATGGAGGGGAAAGGGAGTGCGAGATGAAATCTCTTTCAACCCTATGTGGTTCAGAGGTGGTTGAAAGGTGCTGAGCTGTGAGACTCAAGAATGAGTAAGAATTAATCAAACAAAAAGCTCCCAGTGGGTCAACCTCTCACCGACAAAAAAGAAAAAAAAAAAAAAAGAAGTTTTTACTGATGAGGAGAGCTTCATTGGCAAGGAGAAAGGCAGAGCCACACCTGTGGGTTTTTTTTTTTAATTCATTCACTTACTCATTTAACATGTGTTTAATGAGTTCCTACACTATGTCAGGCATTTCTCGAGATGAATCTTAAACAGGGGACAAAACCCACAGGTAATTGAACAGGACTCCAGGACAGCTGATTTTTAAAGCTGCAAATTTTGTTAGTGGTATTGTTCCTTCGCAATCAGAGAGAAGAAACACTGAGAAACCAAGTTTCCTTGTGTGTTTCCCACGATGCTGACTCACTCCACATGTTATCAAATGATGGCTGGATTTCAAAATCAGAAAGGCAAAGTTATATCTACAATTCCTCTTTTAATGTAAAATATGGGGGTGGAATTTTAAGAGAAGCAAAGTACATATGAAGTGATACAAATATTTTATTGAAGACCATTTGAATGGTAAATGGTTCTCCAACCTTTTATTTTCAGGCTGTAGGTGTCCTTATGTCTAAAATGAGTCTCTTTTATCCAGTCTGACACTGGGAAATGAACTAGGGGTGGTGGAAGGGGAGGTGGGTGGGGGGTGGGGGTGACTGGGTGACGGGCACTGAGTTGGGCACTTGACGGGATGAGCACTGGGTGTTATTCTATATGTTGGCAAATTGAACACCAATAAAAAATAAATTTATAATAAAAAATATTTTATTGCATCTGGTTTTAAAGATTACTTTCTTTGATTATGCTTAACAAGAGAGAAGGATGATTACAAAGATTCTAAAACTTGGATCCCTGGTTTGTTGGTAGGGGCACACCCAAGTATCTCCTTTCCTATGTAAAAGGCCATTCATTTATACACATACTTACATATAAACGAAACCTAAAACATGTCCTTAGATGACAATGAATGTGTAGGAATTCCCGAGAGCAAAATGCAAATGCAATCAAATTGTTGGGAAACAGCATTAAAGAATAGACAAATAGTAAGTTTGTAATAGAAAATTCAAAATAAAGACAAGAATACTTTTCTCTAACAAAGGCTGGGGAGTAGAGAGGGAGGAAGGAGTGTGGAACCCAAGCTCAGATAACTAAAATTAGAATAACCACAGGAGAGAAAATAATTGCACAATGACATTTCTATCCAGTCTGCCATTCATGTTTTTATTTCTGTATAAGTGACTACAGTATTATTTGGAATGAGAATAAGACTCCACAAATTGTAAAAGTTTGGAGATAAAATTGATTATATTTAATAACTGAATTAAGAAGAAAATAAATGTGAAAATTAAGGGATTAGAACATAATATAAATACATACATCCTGATAATATTGAAAAATCGCTCTATAAAAACTAGATTTTTGCAGTATGTGGGAGCTGGAATGAGTTAGCAGATTTCTTTGTCTGTAATATCTCATTATTTTTAATTTGATAGATTTTATAAATTGGAAAACATAAACTTTCATGGCAATTTTGACAGTAAATTTTAAAAAATGGTCCCAATACTTCATCTCTCTTTGCATCTATGTCCTTTGCAACTTTTCTGTATAAATGCCCCTTGCAAAACAATGCTGCACCTCTATCAGAGATACAGTCTATTTCCCTAGCCTCTTGAATCTAGATAATTCTTGTGAATTATTTTGATCAACAGAATGTGGTGAAAACAGAATAATGAGAAGTGTGGGCTTAAAAGCACAGTAGGACTTGCTTTGGGAACCCTGCTGCTATTGTATGAACAAGTCCAGGCTACCCTGGTGGAGGATGAAAGACTATTTGGATTGGCCAACAGAAATCTGACCTACAAATTTGCAAGAGGACACAATCACAATCAGCAGAACTGACTCTCCTACAGCTGACTACAGAGGTATGAGAAACGCTACCCAGTTCACCCAAACACCCCTGAATGACTGTTAAAAGTGACTAGCTTCAAAGTAGTTTACTAAATAGCAGCATTAATATAAAATACACAATGGATATATGAGATGAGATGAAAATTATCTCTTTTTTTTTTTTTGAGAGAGATTGAGAGGGAGGATGGGAAAGGGCAGAAGAGAGGGAGGGAGGGAGAGAGAGAATTTTAGGAGGTAAGCTCCATGCACAGCTCAGAGTGCACGTGCAGGGCTTTGATTTCATGACTTGATTTCATGACCTGAGATCATGACTTGAGCTGAAATCAAGAGTCTGTGCCCTCAAAATTCTCTCTCCCTTTAAATGATTCAACCTTACTTGAAAAATTGTTCAGGGACGCTTGGGTGGCTCAGTGGTTGAGCATCTGCCACCAGCTAGGTCATGATCCTGGAAACCCGGATCAAGTCCCACATCAGGCTCCCAGCATGGAGCCTACTTCTCCCTCTGTGTCTCTCCCTCTGTGTCTTTCATGAATAAATAAGTAAAATTTATTAAAAAAAAAAAAGAAAAAAATTTTCAGTTTTTTTTTTTTCACAAACAAAACCTAACTTTATGGTAGATAATAGAGAATACTTTCAAAATGATAGTAAGCTTAAAAGGTGATACAAAAATATATGTGATGTGTGAGGTGAGGCCTGCTAAGTTATAAGACAAACAAAAGCTCTTTTGATCAAATAAATACACAAAATAATAAAAATACGGACTAAAATAATAAAATATATTATTTAAAACCTAAAAAACAAAGAAAAACAATACAGTGATGCCCCCCCCCCTGCTCTGGATCTATGATTTATCCACATTCTGAAATATTGTTTATATAACCATTTTACATTTTAAAGTAAAATGTGGATATTCTGACATTCTTTCCTGAATAATTCAGCATGTTTTTTTAAATAAGTAAAGTCTCCTACATCATCATAATTATAAATATATAATCATCCATAATCAAATTAACATAAATTTCCTACTACAGTCTTACATCTAGTCTACAAATGTTCCTAAAATATCTTCTACAGGTGTCAAGTTATTTGCTTGTTTTGGTTCAGAATATTGTCAAGCTTAAAGCATTGTATCTGAGTTTTGTGGTTCTTTAGTCTCTCTCTCTCTCTCTCTCTCTCTCTCTCTCTCTCTCTCTCTAAGATTCTATTTATTTATTCATGAGAAAGGCAGACACACAGGCAGAGGGAGAAGCAGGCTCCATGCAGGGATCCTGACGTGGGCCTCAATCCCAGGTCTCCAGGATCACACCCTGGGCTGAAGGTGGCACTAAACCACTGAGCCACCCAGGCTGTCCATTCTTTAGTCTCTTAATCTAAAATAACCCTCAATCTTCCTCCCTCCCTCTTTCCTTGTCCTCTTCTTCCTTTTTCTTTCTTTCTTTCTTTCTTCTTTCTTTCTTTCTTTCTTTCTTTCTTTCTTCTTTCTTTCTTTCTTTCTTTCTTTCTTTCTTTCTTTCTTTCTTTCTTTCTTCTCTCCCTCTCTCTTTTTTGGAAAATTTAGTTTTAAAAACCAAAATCCATTGTCTTTTACAATATCTTTTATTTTGAAAGAAAAGATGCATCACTTTCTACCAGTAAGGGTACTCTGAAGAAGTAAAAAAGCACCCCATATCATGCCTTATGCTAAAATACTTAAGGTGAATTAATTATAAATATAGATGGCCAGACTAATCAATATCTGGTAGATACAGATGCTACTCTCTCCACATTAAACCCTTCCATCTTTGCTTAACCGGTTCCCCCAAGGAAACATATCACACATTTGGTAGGTATTTAAAATAACCCACAGATATTCCCTGTCTTTAGACCCTGGGCTGAAAACCATTCATTCTTCCTCTGAGATACTACTACTATAAATTCAATAGGGGCAAATTTACTTTGCAAATGGAATTATAATATTAAATGCATACAAAAGTGACTTAATTTTTAAAATTCCAGATAATTTATCTATTCATATTCAAATTGTGCCTCATCCCTTACATTTGGATCATACACCAGATGAAAACCATCATACCATACCTAGCTCTCTATAGGCTAAAAATCCCACTGACATTTGAAAAATAATTGGAGCAAAGCCTGTTAATGGATAGAGCCTGTAAACCATTATTCAAACTTTCCTAGTATCCTTTGAAACCCAAAGCAAAGGAAGATCAAATCTATCTTTGGAGGCTTACATTCAAAAGTGTTCTCATCTGCCCTGCATTAGTCTTTGTAACACTTCTGCCAATCAGAAAACCAAATAGACAATAATATTGATTTGTTCAAGGCCTCAGAACCATCAACAGAATTGTTATCCTTCACTGCCTGGGGATACCTAACCAAATACTATTCTATCATCAACTATCCCTGAAGCCACTTTCTTCACTGTAGTTTATCTTGGCTCTGCAGTTTCAGTGTGCCTCTAGACTAGAGCAGTCAATACCCCTTGTCTTCACCTAAGAAAGACAACAACATGCACGGATTTTTGTGTTCCCCCTATTTCCTGAAGCTTGCCCCCCAACACACTGTTTACCCCAAATCATCAGTGATGATCTAAATGATCTAAATTTCTCTTGCATTTCAGTTTTGATGCAATATGTAGCTGCTTTCCCACTTCATCTGGATAATAAAGACGTTTGTAAAAAGGACTTCACTTACTTGCTTTTGGCCTTAACATAAAAGGAACATAAAGTTTCAAAAGATAAATTACAATCTTGCCAAAATACAGTTAGGTAGCCCATGCTATCTAAGGAGAGAAAAACCTTCTGCTAGAATAAAGAACACCTAAACATACCCTAGATCCTTTACCAACAAATTTAAAGGATTTCTAGGTTTAACTCAATGTTGCGTGTAGTGGGTATCATTTTCTTTTTAGATAAGATACTTCTTTATAAATTGACTTCCATTCAAAACATGTTTTTTCGTGGGGAAGCCCTCACTGGTGATTCAAACACAATAGAGCCCAAAAGGTATCCACCTGAGGAAGGAGAAGTTCTCAGATGTTCACTCCCTTTCATGGCCTCCTTCCTCTTCTTCCTTAGGCCAAATGGCCTCTGTCACCACACTCTGAAGGAGGGGACTCTGTAATAATGTGTCCCACAAGGTGCCCTCCTCTCTCACTAAATTTAATAATATTACCACCTTCTCACGGACCCAACCTAACCAGTCTATAAGGTCTCTTCACTCTTTTGAGTGACACCCAGGGTCCCACTAATCTACATTTCCCATTTGCATTACATTACAGGTCTCAGCTAATTCCTAGTTTGTTGATTAGAACCTATCACACAAAAACACTGCCATGGATCAGAGGCACCCGTTTGATTTATGGACTTGTAGGCTTGTGGATCTGTAAATTCCCAGGGTTGTTGAATGCACACACCCTTTGAGAGGTGATAATTGAGCAATTACTTGGCCCTGGTACATCCTGAGCACATGAACCATGGCAATAAAGTAGTCTTATGACCAGAAATCTCAATCGTTGTGTCCAATTAAAAGTCTAAAGTTGCTGGATGGGGGCAGCTCAAGAACCGCCTCAAGTGAAGTGAAAATGGTACAAACTAGAGCAAGCAAATTTCAGGCCTGCAGAGGTTGACAACCCCATGAAAAGGTCTCAGTATGCTCTTCTAGCTCCCAGGAATACCAAGGAAGGAATCACTGTCTCCACTGGCCCCATAAGCACAGAGCTATGGAGACCTCCTGGACCCCATGTGGTCCTGATTCATGGATGGCTCCTCCAATCTAACTTTTACTAGGATGGGATCAATCCATCCAACCCAAGAGACAACTGTCCTTTACCAAGCGTAAGCCACTCCTCTCACTTCAGCAGTGAAAGATTCCAATATGGCTACTTCTTTTATATTCTTTTATCTGGCAGTCTTCTATTATAAATAACCCTATAAAGCACACAGTCCTTTATCAGAGTTTTGCCAGCATTTTCTAATTTACCTACTTTTATCCAGTCAGATCTCTAGTATCTAGCACAATACTTTTATCAAGTAGAAAAATAAGTTTCTGAATAAATTAACTACAATAAGAAGCAAATATATACATTCCTCATCCATTTTTCCATTGAATCCCATGGGCAAGGAATTTTGTCAACTTTTCTACCCTTTTTGTGCTAATAAAGAATATTGATATTTCTGACCTCTACCCATAGAAGCTACAGAGGAGTACCCACTATTTTAAAGAGCCAGATTTATGTATTAGTCAGCTTAAATCTGTCATAGATAATATCTCATAAATTGCATGACATCTTTTTATTCAGAACTGAGATTTTTTTGGTTCTCCAAGTAATAAGCCCACCATTGTAAAGTCACTATTTAAGAAAAACATTGAGATGTGTGTGGAACATGCCATTTCAACTATTTTTCACCAATGGTTGAGTTGCACAGTCAAGTTAGCTGACCACATCACATGATCATATTCTTTAATTTATCTTTTACTATGGGCCAGATATATTATAGAATATTGGTGCTTTTCTGTTTATTAATCCATGTGATATTCTATGAGTTTATATGTGGATATCAGCTCTTTTTGTGTTCTCTCCACTAGGAAAAGAGCAAAGGGAGCCTGGAGTCTCCGCCCACTTTGTGCAGCCACAACCCAAGAGCCAATGGGTATCACCAAATTATCAGCACATGGGGACCAGGGTAGAGTATCTGGAGGTCATGGTCGCTTTGTACAGCAATCACATGTGTCCTCACTATGTGTGAACCATGTATCCTCTAGCATTTAACACACTGTATGCAGTGTTACTGACTATTCTCAATTTAACTCTAAGAGGGTCCAAAAATTCAAATAAATACAAAAAGCAGGAATATGACCATGCACTGAAACTGCTTTGTTTTCTGAAGTCAGAAGTTTTCTTAGGAAACATAGAGTGATAATAAATCTTTATTCGTAAGTGACTGTGGATCCCTGAGAAATGATAAATTCCCAATTAGACCCTACAAAGCTCTTTTGTCTCTTTGACCTCAACTCTTACGACTGCTCCTCATTCCACTTCATCTACACTAATATGCATTCTGTTTCTCAGACAATATAGTTATGATCAGGCCTCAGGACCTTTGTATTGGTATTCCCTTTGCCTGGATTGGTCTTGCCTAGATAATGACATGAAATCCCCTGAACTTCCTACAGATGTTTTCTCAAATGTCACCTATGCAAAGCTTCCTGAACAACCAATACTATTGATCACTTTTATCCTGCTTTATTTTTTCTACTTTCACCATCTTAGCATTTGCAACCCTCTAAAATACTTTATGATCTACTTTTTATTAAAGATTATAGTAGGTTTTTAAAGTATTTGCTCCTTAAGAATAGGAATTTTTTGTTTTATTTTGCTCTTATTAATCACTGAAGTATGCAAAGTACATAGAATGATATCTGGTCATTTAATAGGCACTCAATGAATAAATAGAATGAATGGAACATGGACAATCTCACTTTAAATTTCTACCCTTATAGAAAGTATTACTTTAATTTATTAAGGAATGCTTTGGACTAAGTTATCATAAGAAATAGCAAACTGCACTATTACAGTAATCTCAGATTAAGAATTTCTTTATTGAGAGCCAAGGAGGAAGAATAGACTCTAATTTACGTGGTTTGCTTGTTAAGCTATGGCTGGCACCCCTGCAGACTCACATGCACACATGTGTGTGCACACACACACAGTCATTGTCATCTAATTCTACATTGTTTCTGGATGGTTCAATCTATGAGCTGTGATCAAACTTGGAATTTAAAGACTCAGGTTGCACAGTAAAATGCAGCAGAGGGATGACTTTGGTCCATGGTGAACTGAACATATAACTCACATATGGACCAAAATAAAGGAAAATACCAAATATATTATCCAGCATAGATAACAGAGTATTTTGAAGGCAGTGAAATGAAGGAAAAAAGGTAGAAAAATGGCTTAAGATGAATTTAGAAATTTAGAATTGAGGGAGAACTATTTTAAAATGTGAGAGACTATCATTTTATGCCTAAGGAGAAAGAGCCATTAGAGAAATTGAAGGTAAAGATTCAAGAGAGAGA
Organism: Nyctereutes procyonoides; assembly: GCF_905146905.1. NCBI lineage: Eukaryota > Metazoa > Chordata > Mammalia > Carnivora > Canidae > Nyctereutes > Nyctereutes procyonoides. The sequence continues at coordinate 23,570,564 of NW_026575121.1, forward strand.
TCAAATAAATGATGCCAAAAAATTCCTTAAAAATTGTGAGAAAATGAGATCTAGGCTGCAAGTGGAAGTATTAACTCCCATTGTATATTCCTTAGAGGAAAAAACTGAAGAAAAAAAAAAGTTAGTGTGTGCCTTAGTCTGTTCAGGCTACTATGGCAAATTACCATAAATGGGTGGCTTAACCAACAGAAGTTTGTTTCTCAGTTCTAGGGGCTGGGAAGTCCAAGATCCAGGTGCTGGCAGATTCTATCTGTGGTGAGGCTGCTTCCTGATTCATAGACAGATGTTTTCCAACTGTGTCCTCTCATGGCAGAACAGAGTGGGGACCTCTCTGGGCATCTTTTTAATAAGGGCATTAATGCCATAACAGGGGCTCTTCCCTCAGGATCTAATCACCTCCTGAGGGTCCCATCTCCTAATAGCACCACATTGAACATTAGGCTTCAACATATGAATGGGGGGGAGAGCACAAAATTCAGTCTGCATCAGTGTGAACGGATATATCTTGCTGTGTGTTAGCATTCAGGAAGTTGAGAGTGTAGCCTCCTGGATTACTCAGTTGGAAGCTTCTTAAGTCTATGCTTGTGGTGGTAGTAGTAGTATTGTTGTTGGTGGTGGTAGTGTGTGTGTGTGTGTGTGTGGTGGTTCTAGGGGTCTGTGAGGATTGTGAGAGCAGATATGATTGGCCTAATAAACTTGAAAAGAATGCAAAAGTTTTGAAACATTTCCCTGGAAGTAGAGATAGTAAAGACTACGAAAAAACACCAAAATGTATCTTTGTATATTAATGATATTGTTCTGATTAAAACATATATGAATAAATACTTTCTATGCTCTTGAATAAAATCCAACTTTATTGAACAGCATGTGAGTCTTATCATCAAAATACTGACAGTTTTTTTAAGTACTAAAATGTTTTTTTGGTGATGCAAAGGAGATCTCAAAGGAGATCTTCGGAGATGCAAAAGGAGAACTCATTGACTAGTTCAATGAGCTAATCAAAATGATATTCAAGGAACTAATATGTTCAGCTTTTCTCAACATAGGACTTATTTGCAAAAACATTTTCACTTTAAATTTCAAAATCACTCAAAGTAGTTAGAATATCTTTGTTTCTGTTATAGGCAGTTATATAAAATTTCCTGGGTTTACAGAAGAGCTTGGTAATGAACTTGACTAAAAATATATTTTTAAAAAATCACTTTAGAAGATAAAGCAAAAAAAATAATGAATTTAAATTTTACATATGGTTTATATAACTTTTCATAAACTCAAATAACCTATGACAAATTATAAAGCATTGCCTACATTGAGAATTATATAAAATGCAAACAAAGAAATAATCATGTTCACAGTAATGTTCTCATTAAATTGTGGTGGCCTAATAAACAAAGGTAGTAAAAAGGGATGCTCTCGTATTCATATTATTACATATTTCCTATGTTGTGCAGTACTTGGCAAAGTAATGATTATTTAAGAAAACTATTTTTTGAGCAAGTCACAGTGAAGACTTTCCTTTATCTTTTGAGACTTTAATAGATGTTTAATGTAAAAGATGTAGTTAGGCTATTGACAGGAACATCCAAAACCAAGACATAAGAAATCATTAAAAAAATTAACCTACTTTGCCCAGTTTTAGCCCCCATTCAGTTTTTCACCCAATTGAGTTCTCCTTTATGGTAAATCTCTGTCTCAAACATGGTTTTCATTTTCTGTGGCAATACTAATTCAATGACATTGCCAAAACTGTTTTAGTTTTAGCCTTGATAAGTGGATCACTATACACAGACATTATTCTTACTGGAAATCAACAACATTACTAGGGCTGTTTCTCCTATCTAGTTTTTTTTTTGTTTTGTTTTGTTTTAATTATCTTTGTGCTTACATTTTTCTATTTACTTATTTGCTATAGTGTGGCCATGAATTCTAGGACAAATACAAATAGACTGAAATTCACCATAATGAGAAGAAAACTTCAGTTCTAAAAAATAATGTTCAAAATAATGACATTACTTCCTAAAACCCATGTCCATGACTCAGAAGGAAAATGAAATGTATTCTTGAAGAGGCTAAATGCTATCCAACATACTAACAGCAATAATATTGGGAGTAAACCACAGGTGTTACATAAAATATAAAAATGTTTTATAAAATATAAAAATGTTTTATAAAAACATAAAAATAATTATTGCAGTATCCTCTTGTACTTGTATCCTCTCCAGAATGTCAACCTTGAATTGCAGTCTCCGTGAATAACATTTCCAAAGAGCTAGAGGCCAATTCTGGTTGAATGTTTTGCTATTATTGATAATTAACAGTTACTGAGAGTTTAGGATGCAATTAGGTGCTGTAATAAACATCAGCTAATCTGATAGCTATCTAGTCTAAAGCGATTATATAAGTAGATTAAGTTTCGATTGAGTAAAAGAGAGCGGAACTCTGAAGGACTGGATGGTAGCAAATTAAGTCTGGGAAATTCTGTGGAAAGAAAGACTTCCTTGACTTTCAACGTGAGAAAACCTACACAGAAATGGAAGTCATTTATTTATTCCATAAATATTTAATTGACTGCCCACCAGGTACCAGTCAATGACCTAAACACTAAGGACTAAGCACTAAGGAAACATTAGTTCTTTTCGCTTGCTGAGTTTATATCCTAGTAGAAGACATAATAGGTAAATTAATTACTCCCACGTGGATCACAGAGACTGGGGATAAATGCTTGAGATAATAAACAAAATATTGAAAGGTATGAGGACTTCTGAGGCCTTAGGAACACAGCCACCAATCTGTTAATGTAATGTTTATTCCAAGACCTCTGAGGGAGATGTTTTTTTCATTTTTTAAAGCGCCATTATTTGGGGCACCTAGGTGATTCTGTTGGTTAAGCATCTGCCGTCCTCTGAGGTCATGATCCTAGGGTCCTGGGATTGAGCCCTTCAATGGGCTTCCTGCTCAGCAGAGAGTCTGCTTCTCCCTCTCCCTCTGCCTGCTGCTCCCCCTCCTTGTGTTATTTCTCTCTCTCTCTCTCTCTCTCTCTCTTTCAAATAAATAAATAAAATACTTAAAAATAAGGTGCCATTGGGGATCCCTGGGTGGCTCAGCAGTTTAGCGCCTGTCTTTGGCCCAGGGTGAGATCCTGATGTCCGGGGATCGAGTCCCGCATCGGGCTCCCGGCATGGAGCCTGCTTCTCCCTCCTCCTGTGTCTCTGCTCTCTCTCTCTCTCTCTCTCTCTCTCTCTCTCTCTCTCTCTCTGTCTATCATGAATAAATAAATAAATCTTTAAAAAAATAAGGTGCCATTATTTTTATTTTCTTATATCAATATAGATTTCATAGAATCCAGAGGAATGCTGAAGGACTAAACTCAGAAGAATGTGGGGAGCTGGGGAGGCTGAGCAGTGAGAAGCATCAGAGCTCAGCACACTGAGGCAGTCCCCTCAGGACACAGCCACTAGCTCCACCAGCAATACACTTTCAGGGCCACCTCTGTGATGAAGCAGGGCACAGCTGTTTATGGGTATTTCAGTCACTTGAGTTCCAAAGACCTATTAAAGCATCTGATTGAGAAAACCTAGTTTCTATGGCCAGGTTCTAATTCTTAGCAGGAAGAATACAAACTTCTGGCTCCTTTCTACTTCCACTATTACAATATTGCATTATTGTATTGAACTCAGATTCATACAAGGTACTGAATGAATAAATCAAAGGCTCTGTGAAAGCTTAGACTTAAAATTGCAAATAAACAGACATGCCTACTGTTTAATCACATAGCCTCAAAAGTTAGCCGTATGTTCATATTATTCCCTCAGACTGACAAGAGGTATTCTAAAAATACCTGCATGTTGATTTAACTATACATGAATAACTGGATAAATAATTATAAATAATTCCAATTTATAAGGAAATTATCAATTGTAAATATAAATTTTTCATTTTAAATATAATTTAATATGATTTTCACCTTCCTTGTATTAAGAAGTAGCTAGCATCCTATATTTGTTGAATGGTAAAACATTTTTTAAATGACTGAACAGTAAAATTTTAAGACATGTTATTGGAATATGCTACAAAAACATGAATAAAAAATATTTCATCAATCAGGAGATTTTTTTCTTTTAGAGTGTATCTCACTGAGAGGGAAAAATTTTAATTATCACTATTAGTTATTAGTTATATCAAATGCCTCATAGATTACAAAGAAATCATCATTTTTGCATATCAGTTTTATGATTGAAAATGTTATAGTACTTTAGGAATGAGAAACTAAAAGATACCTCAGAATGACAATCACATTTTGAAATTAGATGGCGTAGGAGGATTAAGTGGGCAAAGATAGTAGCTACAAATATAAAAGAAAGCTGAGATCTGCAAGGATTTAATCAGATCTAGACTAACTTCCTTACTGCTACTGATATATCCTCATTATTTGAAATGCGACAGAAATGAAATGTAATGCTCTTTAGCTGCAGAAATAGACAGTGAAGCAAAAATAAATAACCAAAAGACCCTTGATGATAGTGTGGAAAGAATAATAGAAAAGAGCAACATGATTTTAAATACTCATTAATACTATTAGATAAAGATGAGTTACATTTTAAAAATTCTTATAGTACTGTGCCTAAATCTTGGGTCTTTTACACAGAATCAAATGACTGGCAATCATTAGTGCCAACCAGTTATGTTAACACTGGAGATCATGCAAATTCCCAGAAGATTCTGACTAGTGGAAAAGGAAATTTTATTACAGAATATTAAGAGCAGCCACAAATCTTTACTTTTTAAATTGGAATATATCTCGATAAATTAACTATTAAAAACATAAGATGTGCTCAGGAATCCAGAAATATAACATTGTATTTATAGTTTAATAGAGTTTTGTAAAGGAAGTTATCTTTCTGAAAAGTAAGGATTTAACATAGGTATTGGAAGAGATAGCCACAGTTAGCAGAAATAGATACAGAAATTAAATTTTAGTTCAAATATAAGGGAACTAATAATATTTCAGTAACAAATTACATGAAGTAACAGTATTATACCAATAATTATTAAAAATAATCTTTATAAAGATACCACTGTTATCAGGAAGATAAAAAATAAGGTCCAAAATATAGTGGTGTGATCTAAATAAAAGGAAAAAAAAAGGGGTCTAGCCTGACTTAGATACAAACTTTACCATTTGGATATGTTGCATAAGAAAATAAAATGTGGGGCCCTGAACATAATATTAATATTGGCAAATATTTTGGCACAAATTATAGTCCACAGACTCATTTCACTTCCTTAGCTGTTTATGACTGTCCGTAAGTTAGCATAGAAATTCTGCGAAACACTGAGAAAATTTTGTAAGCAATTTGCCAGAGTCCTTTTATGTCTGTTGAATCTAATGATAAAATGTTGACCTTTACTTCATATTTTTTTTAAATTTCTGTTTTCCAAACAATTTATTCGTGCTGTATTTTTAAAAAGCATAAACTCCCAGCAGAGTGGAAATCAGAAATAAAACCAGAGAATAAGAGGCACTGTATTACAGTTCTTGACATTACATATTAGGTAGATCCAATTATAAGAGGTCAGACGTAGAGTTCCCTTAACATATCCCTCAATCTGTTTAGTTTTTCCCTTTACTTTTCATGAGAGTTCAGTGTAATTGTGAAGACCTTATAGTCTGTCCTCACAGGGATCTGGATGTGAAACTGAGTTCAACCACGTACTAGATTTTAATGTACTGACCATCTCAAAGCAGAGGATGATAGCGGTATGTGCAAGGTAAGACACATACTGAAAGGGCTAACAGAGAGAAGATAAAAATTATTAGTGACCAATCCTCCCAACAGTTGGTAGAAGAAAAGCCTAGAGATAAAATGGAAAAAAAGATTGGCTGAAGGGATTCTTAGATAGTCGAGATCTCTGGGGTATATTTCCATTTCTCAGGAAGGAAAGAGGATGATCTCACGTATCAAGTATATATTGGGGAGGGGGACACAAAATGCAGCATTAGCACCATTATTCTAGTCCAGAGTGGGATGAGGAGTTTGTACCAGGACTACATCATCATGTAAGCTATTTAATTCAGCTGACATTTTATTTTCCACAATAAAATATTTCCAGTGACAGAAGTAGTGCCAAGATTTATAGCTTGTTACAAGTTCCTTATTTCATGAAATTGTAGCAAACAAGTTGACTGATTACGTAGATTCATTATATAGATTCATTATATAGATTAGGTCTCAGTGCAAAAGCAAATACCCACACCTCTCTGAATATCTGGATGCAGTCCCAGTGCTGCAATAGGAACAGAGTGTACAGAGCTCTTGGGACCTTGACATGTGTCCCATGGAAACCCAGAGTAACAGAACCCAGTGCAAAATTTATCCAGAAGAATCTGAAGGTGGGATACCCAATGACGTTATGGCTGGGTATAAATAAAGAAAAGCAGCATTGGAAAGACCTAAAACACCAGAGGTTTGTTGAGTTTTGTTGAGCTGACTTTTCCCTTGGGCCTAATGACTGGAGGAAGAACCTGCCTACGAATGTTCCCTTCCAGAAATGTATCACTGGGGAAGGACCATGTCAAAAATTGTAAAAAAAAAAAAAAAAAAGTCAAAAATTGTAAAAAGGCTTGAAATTTTACACTTCTTGAAAGCTAACAGTCTGCCATGGTTTTCATAGATGTGGACAGATAAAAGAGATTCCTAGGTCAGCAATAAAGAGATTTAAATATCATAGCAAGCAATATGACAGAAAGAACTTAATGTTCACCTCAGGGTCCCTTACCCTACCTCCCTACAGGAGCAATATAGACGCAGGATCAAGTATATGGAGGACATGATGGTGGGTTTGTATCATAGCTGAGGAACCCCAAGCTTAAGAAACTCCAATATTTTAAAGGGGGCTGCTAGAAAACTCACCCAAACTTTGCCTTGAAAGGGAGACATTACCTTTTCTATCCTCAATATTAGACATATCTGCCCTTTGACCTACAGGGAGACACTTTATCTCAGAAGCTATTTGCTAAGCAAACATTCTTTAAAAAGATGGTCCAGAACAAAAGGTAATGCAAGATGTACAGAAACACTGTGGAGAATTGCTTTCCAACAGATCTGAGAGCGCTATAAGATCTTTATGTTAATGTGGCCAATGACAGTTATTGTACCTTGCCAAAAGAGATAAGACAGATCTATAAATAAAAGTAAACTTCTAATAAGGTTTGCTTCATTAGTGCAATATTTTCAATGTTTCTTGTTACCCATTTCCTGCCCTGAGATCAGAGGAGACAGAGGGAGCAGAGCGAAAGATGGATTTGGTTGCTGTAAGGAGAATAGCAAAGCAACTTACCAACACTTACCCATTCTGCTGCATGCACACACACACATACACACACACATGTGTATATAAGCACATGTGCACACACACACATACACACTACTGGTCTTTGGAATGAAGTAGTCAGATATCATACTTAAGGTGAGGAAAACATACAAGAAGATTCAAACAAAGACAGGGATTAAATAGATATTATTTTAGACTAGATCTTTAAAAAATTGGTTATGCATAGATGATTTTAAATATAGTGTTTATTTAAGTCTAAATTTTCCCATTAACAAATAGGGTTGATATTAACATGAAGACCATGGGGAAGCTGGGAGGGTTGTATAAAAGCACGTTTAAAAGCAAATGCGTAAAAAATAAAAAAAGAAAAAAGAAAAACAAATGCGTGAAAAAATCATAATGTAAATGTTCAGTGATTGATTTTATTATTATTATTGCCAGTCAGATGATGTTATATGGGTGTTTTTACTTAAACACATTTTAAATGTTTCTTGTTAGGTAATTTAGTATTGCTTTTGATACTGGAAACAATACATAGTGTATTTAAAATTAACATGTGAAACATACAAAGATTTTGTTGTTAGTCTGTTATCTTGACATTTATAACCTATAATGACTTAAATAACGAAGTGAATTATATAGACCCAGAACAAAAGTTTGCACTACATACAGAGAGGAATTCTGTTGACCGTGCCCCACACAAGCTGATATATATTCTAAAATATATCATTGAAATCTCACAAACCTAAACTGAGGACATAGATTGTAAAACATACAGGATACATTCTGCTCCTAACCTAGACCTCAAGGTTGAAGACCTTTGTGAAATTCCATGTTCTGAAATATAAAGTTAATCCTCATGAAATCTAGAATGCCATCATTCTAACTGAAAAAAAAATGGCTTGAGAAATACATCAAATATTGACATATTTGGATATAAACTGGTGTGAAGTTTACAAAAACCAAGAAAAATTGAAAAATTTGGATCCACAAGAGTGTTGCTATCCAGGAAAGAACAATTATACTAAGAAGGATGGATACATAAAAAACATTTTATAGTGATCAAGACCAAACCAAGAATATATTGCTGCAGGTCAAAACAAAAGAACTTAGAAAGCTGTGTTTTCTTTATTAGAAGTTCTCTCTGATTGTAAGAAAAAGTTGCAATGTAAGAGATGTTTAGGAAGAGAATCAGTTGTTTATAGAGAGAGTAAACTATTTTAACTTAATTAATGGGAATTTCCATGTCTTTTTAGCCAAAAACTACCAGGAACAAATCTGTAGTTGAACAAAGTTGAACTTTATTCTTTGCAACAGGGGTAATACATACACACATACATACACCTATGCATACAGTACATACATATATACAATACAATAAACATGGTTGATCACCTTTGATTTTTCAAAATCTAACTATATTCTAGGTTACCAAGAGCGAAACCAGGGGCCACAGAAGAGTTGAGACTAAGAGGAAAAAAAAAAGTTAATTGCATCACTGCTTTTAACAGCTGAAAATCGGGAAACAAAAAAGACATTGTGGTACGCTTATATAATGTAATATTAAATATAGCTATGAAAGGACCATAGTTTCATTGTGTATGTAAATTAGTACTAATCTAATTATGATTGACAATTGAATGATCAAGTTCTGGAATATGACTTTTCTTATATATATACATGATAATTCAAGAACATATATAAAATTAAAATAAGAGCTATAGAGACATAAACATATATGCAATAACATTGTATTTTAAAAATGAAAAGAAAAAATGAAAACAAAATTCAAGATATGGGTTTCTTCTGGGTATATGCAGGGAGACTAAATAAGAAAGGATCGAAAGTAGATAAAAAGAGTAGATGGAGGTAGATAAAGTTACATTTCTAATTTTTAGCTTTATGTTGATTTCATGATTGCTCATAGCATAACCAAATCACCCACCCACACTCATACATCCATAAATACACACATAGTTATTGACAGACTAAATTGTCATTATAACCTCAAATAAAGATTATAATTAATCAAATACTGTTCACCTGGGGGCAGATATGTATATATTTTTAGTTTGGACACCTCCATCAACAACAAAGCCTATTCCACTTACTGAATTAATAATTCTTACTACAGTGACCCCTGGAGTGTTAATGTGTTGTCACATATACAAGCACTACTTAAACTGTATTATCTGTATGACTGAATGGAAATATAAAATCCTCTTCTGAATGATAAGCCTGACTACTTATTTTGACAGTTGTCACTAACCCCACTGTTTATGTACAAATCCTTAAATTATCGCTTAAATAAATGAATATAATGCAAAGGAACATTAGCTGTTTTCATTTAATAGGCTCACATAATTTCCTTCATTTAAATAAAGATGTAAAGTTTGAACAGAAAATTTTGTCATTAGGGGTTATTCACTCTTAGGAGAAAAGGAGCTACAAATTACAAAACTTGAAATACCCAGAACAAAAAGAAAAAGTGGAGATCACGTGTAAGTACAGAATTCTGGCTTCTTCTGCTTTCCATGCTTAACTTATTCTGAGGTCATCAGGGTGTTGTTGCTAAGAAATTTCAGACATTTACTGCTCATGATTTCTGTGTTATCCCTCACTAAAGACCCATTCAAGTGTGTTTTATTTCCCCTTGTTTTATTATTTTAATCCCCAAACACCTACTTAAAGTTAACATCCAAAATCAGGGAAAAGCTTGTTTTTACCATCTCTGAGTTTTTTCACTGATTCTTAGAAAATTCATTTTTGAAGTACTGTCTTCATGATAAGTAGATAGGTAGTAGATAGATAGTAGATGCATGATAGATAGATTGTGAGGTCTTAATTATTAAGAAATCCTCAGAAGATTGTAAAACCAACTGCTGTCAAAAATATGTTTTCTGAATTTGTTGATTTATCATACCTTGCCTTGCACTAATTTTACGTATTTCTATAAAATTAACTAAAATATAAAGTCCAAAAATCGATTAACATTATATCAAAACAGATATAGTTTTAATATCATATGCACTGAAAAAAAGTGCATTATCTGAAAGAAAACTAACCAACTCTTCTTTATTATACCATGGTAGTATTGTGTGTATGTATGTGTGTATATAAAATGATGAGCTAATGTCCTAAATTATATAATGCATCACCAGCCAGAGACACATAATTTTGAATATTAGAAGACACTTTTTCTTTTTTTTGTTTTAGAGATTTTATTTATTTTTTCATGAGAGATGCACACAGAGAGAGAGAGAGGCAGGCACACAGGCAGAGAGAGAAGCAGGCTCCATATAGGTAGCTTGATGTGGGACTCGATCCCAGGACTCCAGGATTACCCCCCAGGCCGAAGGCAGGCGCTCAACTGCTGAGCCATCCAGGCGTCCCTAGAAGACACTTTTTCTAATTTAATTTGAATATTCCTGAAACGTTATCTGAGCTACTTATGATTTGTATGTCACCTACTAAAATCTAAATTAATTTGCATTCTTGACAAGCAGTAAGATAAAGGCTGACATGAAAAAGGAAAAAGGCAAATTTGTAAAAGTAAAACCCCACACTGTTAAATGCACTGTATAGTTTTCCACTGCCACGACTTATGTCTGAGCCCTTCTATCCATTTTCAAGTAGAACAGAGATTGGCTTGCTCATCAGTAGCCGTTCTATAGCCAAGAGCTTGTTATCTGTTTGGAATTTGGATTGTTTTAACTTGGCAACCATCCAATGTATTGGAACTGCTCTGTAGAATCTGCTATATTTAATTGTTTATATTGCTACTGAGATCCAAACAAAATTCAACCTTGAATTTTTGCTACTGAAGGTCAATAGGGCAAAAAATTATAAACAGAAAGATGTTATCATTTACTGACAACATGGCAGGACTGGTTTCTGTATGTTAAAATGATTAAGGCATGATAATATTCTTCACTGTTATCAGGGAAAAGAGTTCAACTATGTGACTTATCCATAATAAAATAAATATTAAAATTTCAGGTCCATTAAAATTTTAAATTTAAAAAGTATTTTTTTTAATCAGGCTTAGAGATTATTTTGGTATTCACAATCTCCCTTCCATTCCTATTTCCATAATGTTAGTGATAAAGACTTTTCATACAGTGGGCCAATCTATATCTATGCTCTTCAGCAAAACAGATAAGCTTTTTTTCTGTCAAAACATTTAATTATAAAGTTGTTCATGTTAGTTAGGAAGTAAATCATTTAAAGGGTAAAAAAGATTAAATGTAATCTTGAAAGGAAAATGCTTACAGATAAAAAGGAAAGAAACTTGTAGTCAAAGAGAAAAAGTAATTTGTCTTTTCAAGATAGTTAATGAGCTTCAGATACTCTTTGATGATGAGAAAGAGTATGATATACACACAAAAAAAGCTTTAATGAAGTATAAAATTATAACAGATAATGAAGTTCTTTTTTTAGAATATGCAATTAGTAACTGTTGGATTTTCTATTTCTTAAAATCATAAGTATATTGACAATGCTACATACATGTAAAATCATTTTAAGTAAGTTATAAATTCTAACTCAAGATGATCAAGATGAAACTAACTTTTTTTTTTCTAACTCAATTCTCCTTTCTGAAAGATCAGGGGGAAACAGTATGTTTAAGTGTACAAGATTTCAAAAGATTTATATTAAACTGCTTGGACTGTAATAGTATAGGAATTAGCTAAGGGGATTTATTTAATCAGAAGGTGAAGAGGTTTTATGGTGGTACTCTGAAAACAGAATTTATGAATAAAATGAACAGAAAATATTAACAGACTGATAATTTGGAAAACAAGGATTAGTGAAATTTTTTGTATCCGTTTTAAAATTATAGCACCAGAAACAAAGTAAGAAACGATAATCTATTTGACAGTAAATATGTCAAAGCTAATTTAAACCTTCAAGTGATAAAGCATGGCCTCTCTAATTTTCTGATTTTTTTAAAAAAATTTCCATACTAAGTGTATATAATGAAATAACTAATACAACTGTAAGATGCATATGTTGCCTGCAGATATATGCATAAGCATGTTATTTGCAGTACTGTTTGCATAGAAATAATATGTAGATGACTAAAGTGTTCAGTAATAAAAAATTGTTTAAATGCAATTTAATTTTCTAAAATGTCTTATGTGCCTATCAAAGAGTTTAGGTGGATACACATGTTTTAACAAGAAAGATGTGTATCAGCCACTAATTGAAAAATAAGGTATAAAACAGCATATATACTTGGGCATTATTTACAATATAGATATATATTGACTTGGCTGCTCATTTCTTGGTGCAATCATCTGCTAAAATTATGTACTAACTGGATACATAATTGGTTTGGGGAATCATGCTTTTGGGATTTATCTGGATTTTCACTATTAGATATACTTCTATGATATTTAAAATACTTTAAAGAATAAGTAAAATATGACATTAAGCAGGAAGCTAGTAATATTTTACACATTTTGCTTTTGAAAGTTGACTGAAATCTTAATTTGAATTATTGAGTCTCCTTTTAAAATAATTGTGTTGAAAGTATTATTTTAATAAGTATTTTAATAAGCCCCATTCTCAGATGTCCAAGAATCTAAGTATAATTTTACATATATAATATATAATTGTTGAGGATAGTATTAGGTAACTGTGTTTAATAATGATCCCCAAGTAAAGCAGAATAGACTTCATAAGGGGGGTGGCTTTCTCCAATCAGTCGAAGGTTTTAAGAGAAAAGACAGATCAAGAGAAAGGAAAATTCTCCTCTCTACTGTCCTTGGACTCAAGACCACAATGCCAACTTCTCTGACTTTCTAGCCTGCCAGTCAGCTCTGCAAATTTTGGTCTTATAAGAGCCCCCACAACTGTGTGAGCCAATTCCTTAAAATAAATCTTCTCTATGTATATACCTATTATTGGTTCTGTTTCTCCGGAGAACCCTGTCTAATACAGTAACTAACAATGCTAAATGTATTAAAGCCAAAGTGAATTGCGGCAATTTTAAATTCAAATGCCTTTAGAGACATAGCAGATGATTGAAATTAGAAAATCAGATGGCTATAAAACATTCCATAGTGGTGGGTATGATGGTGAAATTGAGACTCCATTCCTGTTGAAAGGAATCTAAATGAAAATATTTTAAACAATGTGTTCCAATCAAAAATCGTTGTAGGCTGATTTAGCATGTGGAATTCCAGTGTCTGATTTAGTTCAAAGAATTAATAGAAGTAAGAAAGAATTGTGGGTTGGAATGATGAGATAAAACTTCATGAGGCTAAAGAGATTTTCAATCTTCCTTGACTAGGGCTGGCTTAATGTTCCCTGCAACTTGACTAGATTTTAGAGAAGAGTCTTCCTGACTCTGGGCCTCTGACATTCCTTTTCTTAGAGTCTTTGCTTTAAAAAACCCATAGCTGTAAATCCTTTCTCTGCTCCTTTGAATGTAAATCTTTTTCAAAGCTTCTTGCTAGTTTACAAAATAGAAATGTCTTTCTCAAGGAGCCTAACTTTGGCAGGCTAACTCCAAATTGTAAAACTACCTCCTGATGTGACATTATGAGAAAGTACACTTTTCATTTTGCTTAAGCCAATTAGGAAACACAGATGACCTAACATCCCCCCAACTTCTGCTCTTAAAAAACTCTCCAGCCTTTTGTTTTAGTGGAGTTGAGCTCAAACTATGACCACTCTCCCCTACTTTAGTAGCCTCAGAAAAAGTCTTCTTTGACTATCTAAATTTGTCCAGTGAAATTTTTGCTTTGATTTTATTGTATTTTCATTTCAGTAAATGTATAGGCACAAATAGATATAGATATTTGAAAATTTGCTTTTGACTAAGAAAATAGCAGAAACAACAACAATAACAATTTCCATATGTTATGTATTCTGTGTTCTGATTCTTTGCTCCTTTTTTTCTCTAAGTCATCAAGAAGCCTACACAATTAGTAGAGACATAATTCAAAATAAAGCAAACAAGATAAGAGACATGATTTCATTATAAAGAAGCTTTATTTCCAGAAGACTTATAAGATACAATTTCATCCTGATTGATTGATGAGCTGTAAGATCATGTAACCCATTTGTACATCTCACTGAATCATTGAAACTGCAGATTTTGCCTTCTTTTTGCCAATTACACTTAAGTCAAATGCTCATTTAGCAACTGTGATACATATATTCTCTCATAATCAGCTGAAAATTTATTCTACTCTTCAGAGATGTAAACATATATATAGTTATAGATATACAGAGAGAGAAAGTAGTAAAGGCATTAAATTGAAATGAAAATCTCAATGAAAAAAATCCCTAGCTACATCACCAAGTATCTTACCCACTTTACATTATAACAAATAATTCCTTGGAAGAAATTAAGCTTTTAAGATTTTCTTCCTATATCATTATTGAACTAGAGCAAGAATCATAACTTTTATCCACTGGCTTATTTTTTGTTTTGTTTTAAATTTCATTCAAAGGGCTTTAACTAATAAGTTACAATAAATCTAATGATATCACCCTTACATATTCAGACATTGCTGAAATATCTATCTTTAAAGTTTACAGAGATATATAATAATTGACATATAGGGGATCCCTGGGTGGCACAGCGGTTTGGCGACTGCCTTTGGCCCAGGGCGCGATCCTGGAGACCCGGGATCGAATCCCACATCGGGGTCCCGGTGCATGGAACCTGCTTCTCCATCTGCCTATGTCTCTGCCTCTCTCTCTTTCTCTCTCTGTGACTATCATAAATAAATAAAAATTAAAAAAAATAATTGACATATATAATATATACAGATATATGTACATATTTCTGTATGCACATATTTTTCCTTTTCAGTTAATATAGACTATTGTATTATATTGGTATGTATCTAGCATTGAAACATTTTTATAATAAGATGAAAATATTCATTTTGATAACCCAAGTCCTAATAAGGATTACTTTAGGAATAAAGAAAGCTCTTTCACAAAGATGGAAAGTAAGAAATTCATGTGTAAGTTGGAGGAAGAGCAGTTTCTGAATTCACAATGTTGAGTTGCCCTCATATGAAAGGCCATCAGAGATACAGAAACTATTGTAAGCTTCAATCTATGTCACATGAATTTCTTAAAGAAAACAGAAGAGTCACCAGATAATTGAACACTTTACAAGGTCAGGGTCCATTTTTCTCAGCCCTGCTAAAGCAAAAGCAGAAGTGTAAATCTTTGGTGGTTCAGCATGCTTCCTGAATATCTTTTATGATTGTGGCAATAGAGAAAAATGTGAAGGAAACTGTATTCAAAATCCACCAACAAGTATCACTGGACGCCTTTAGAGTAGAAAACAAGAACAGCAATATTAGCCACTGGCAATATTGAATAATTCATTTCCTAATTTATTACAGTACTTAAATTCAGAAACCGAATGCAGAAGTACAGGAAAGGGGAGTTGTGAATTTCCAACAGTTTAAGTGAAAAAGACCTGGAATTTAAGTTGACTACAAGTGGAATATAAGTCAATGGTG
This sequence comes from Nyctereutes procyonoides, assembly GCF_905146905.1. Lineage (NCBI taxonomy): Eukaryota > Metazoa > Chordata > Mammalia > Carnivora > Canidae > Nyctereutes > Nyctereutes procyonoides. The sequence continues at coordinate 23,586,394 of NW_026575121.1, forward strand.
TGACAGGGCTGTCAGAAAGGCAATTTGACTTAGAGAGAACTAATACAACGGCAGTGTCCATATTAAAGTAGGGAACCATTCCCAGCTGTCAACCCCATTCAGATAACACTGGATATAGCAAGATCAGCTCTAAGCACCACAAATTACAAAGAAACTCCATAAAATCTAACACATTCAGGTGGGTTTTGTGCATTTGTTTTAAAATGTGGCTAAAGAAGACAAATATTTTCTTTCAGAGTTGAAGATTATGGATGGGGAGTACTATCTTTAGCTGTTGAAAAATGTTCTCAAAATTTAGAATGAATTTTGTTATGGGTTATGTTCTCTCAAAATGTTTACCTTAAATTCTAACTGCTAATGTGATGTTATTTGTAGGTGGGGCCTTTGGGAGCCAATTAAGTCATGAGATTGGAGCCCTGAATAGGATTGGTGCCTTTATGAGACCAGAGAGCTTGCTTTTTCTGCTCTTTGCCATGTGAAGACAGAAGGCAAAGATGGCCATTTGCAAATCAGTAAGCATGCTCTCTTTAGACCCTGAATGTGTACCACCTTGGACTTCCCAATCTCCAGAACTATGAAAAATCAACAGTTTTGTTAAGATACCCAGTGTGTGGTATTTTTTGAGAGCACTCTGAGCAAACTAAGACAATTTCATTCGCTCATTCTTCTATTCACTCAACAAACATACATTGGGTGTTGAATTTCTACCATACACTGATCTGGGCAAAGAAGATTTTAATAGTGAAACAATAAAATACAGACACTGTATATAAAGAGACTTTACAGTCTTTCAAAGATGAGAGGTTGTTACACTAATTATAATGCAACTAACTATAATAAGGGCTATGACAGGAGTGAAGAATATTATGTAAGAGGGTCAGCTAAATTACCTGGGCCAATCATCGAGGAAGTCACATTTTTATCAAGAACTGAATAAATAATCTGAAGCATGTGGAAGAGAAAACTATGGTGACAAGAAAAATGCAGATAGATCCAAGAAGAGTAGAAAATTGTATAAAAACTTGCAGCTGGTGAAAGAGGCAACGCTTTGGAGAATTTGAAAATAATTGTGTAGAGATGGATTACAGAGTCTCTGAGGGGATGCAGAGGGATTTGTAAATAACAGGGGAAAAGCTCAAGTGATGATGGGTCTTGTGAGGAATGCTTAGAAACTGGAGTGTAACCTAAAGGTGAGGGCAGACCATTAAACTGAGGAATGAAATTTTTGGTTCAGTTGAGTGTCCTAGATGAAATAGAGGAAACAGAACTACACTGAAAAGAGCTACTACAGTTAAAAGCTATAAAAAGTTTCAGAAAATGAAGATGACCTCAAGGTTGGAAAAGTGTGGAGATGAGGCACATAGTGTGCATTCAAGAGAGACTTTCAGAGTTAGTTAGCATCTAAAGTGGGGGACAGATCAGGAGAGAAAAGCAAACAACACAAGGGAATCTGGAAAATGAAGTATTTGACCTGGCCAGCTGGGGTCAGATAAAACTACCAACATGGAGAAAAAGGAGAACAGGTGTGGAAGTTTGGGAGTGCACAACTAGAAGTCTGTCATTTACCGCCTTTACTGTAGCAAAGTAAAAATTTCCATCAAGTTCATAGCAGCAGAGAGAGCTTCTGTCAAGACCTGTATAATTGATCTATTTTTGTAACAGCAGGTAGATATTAATAGAATCCATGGAAGTAGATGTCTTCCATAATTACCCATACACAGGAAAATCGCATATATGTAATAATGTAATAGTTAGACTGGTAGGCTTGAATTTTATTCCCAACCTTGACGTGATAGTGTTTAGCCTTGTGAAAATTAGTCTTCACAGCACTTATTTCCTTAATTGTGAAGTGGAGCTAATTTCCCAGGATTTCTCATTTTGCAGAATTTGAATAGATTCAATGGCCTATCAACCTATATCGAGTTTAGAAACTTTCAAAGCATGATACAAATTGAACTACTGTTAACAATAGCTGCTATATATATTTAAAAAAATAAAAGATTGAGTGAGACATTATTTGACACCTCTAAAGGATATTTCAGTGATATTATTGAATTGGGCTGGAGGTTAGGCAAGATATCTGAGTTAGAAATAAGTCCACTGAATTTTATGTGTTACATGTTACAGGGCAGTAGCTCTTAATGAAGACGAGAAAGTATATTATCTTATCTGAAAATATTTTGAGATTATAAATGTTTCTAAATTATTATATTCAGTGGTTTTGAGGGAAGAACTTGAAATATTTATTTCAGGAAAAGGTTTTAGACATATTCTTATCTCTCAGATAAAAATCACTGCTATAAAGTTTCACAATAGTCAGATTATGGAAAATAATATCACCATTTGCAAAATATCCTTTGGTCTGAGGAGATATCTTCTGATAAATATAAAATCTAGTACTCTACAAAGAGCCAGCGTTCATTAAATGTTTATTAAATGACCACTTTATCTAAGGAAGTGAGTTTTACAACATTTCATGTGGAGAAAGAGATAGTCATTTAATTCAAATTAAAACATCCTATACACTGCATGTGTTAGAGTAAATGGCTAGTACACAATTGTTTTAATCAAAGGAATGTACTATAAAATTTGGATTTCTACCTCATGAGGAAGCATCTTATTTCTTACAGAAGTCATATTATTTTGAGGGACTAAATTAGCTCATGATAATTAGGTACTTTAAAAGGGCAGTGAGTTTTCAAAGCAACATAACTGAGATAACATTTTATATATGGTAGGGAAAATGTGAAAATATGCAACTCTCAGTGACTGACTCTGAACTAGGTAAAATTGAATTTAGATTTCCCCTAAAATGATTTTTATTATACTATATCCTATCATTGTTTGTTCTTCTGATAACTTTGTCTCTAAAAGCCCTACCTTTCTCATTCTTTTCTTAACTGTCTTGATGCTTTCCAATCTGATTTCCCTGTATGTTTCTCCTCATCTATTTATGCCATAAGGCACAGAGTTCTTTTGGACTGGGGTTTTGCTCCTCGGGTCTGATCAATATTTGTCACTACTTCCAAAGTGAATTTAAGGCATATGAGTAATGAGGGACATATCTTGAAATCTCTGGACAAAGCTGCATAATAATGTGTTTAGGGCACAGACTGCATTCTTGAAACCTAAGATTAAATCCTGGCTAAGATACCCACTTTCTAGGTGAGCATGGGAAGGTTATGCATCTACTCTGCACATAAATTTCTTCCTCTGCATAAAAGATTACTCTCAACTAACTTTAAAGTATTGTGGAGGATTGTATTTTATGTTATTTTCTTCTTGTTGTTGTCTTTAAATGAGTTAGCATATGTAAAACCCTTTGATCAGTGATTAGCATACAGGAAGCTCCCTATAAATATTTGCTATTAACACTATTTTTATTATTAATAGTATGAGAACATATTCATTTTTCTAAAGTGCTGATGATGCTCCTAGGGTCAAATTACTGCCCTTCAAGTTATGTGAGGTCAACCTTCTCTACAGTTTTTCAGACCAGGCATTCCAACTTTTCATATCCACTAAAGTCTACATTTATTGGATGCTTCCTCTTTATCAGGCCTTGGTTCCAGCAGTTTATAATAATAATCACTTTCATATTCACAGCAACTGTAGAAGGTGGTTACTATTTTTGGTTTCAATATAAAAATTAGCAAATCAAAAAAATTGATAAATCAAGGCCTATACTTAGTAACCTATCTCAATCACACAGCTAAGTGAGGGATAAACTAGGATTCAACCTCGGGCATCTAACTCTTCAACCAGCATTCTCAACCATCGCGTCTCCTCAGTGTCAGAGAATCAGAGAATATGCCTCTAATCTATAAAAGATCCATAATCTCTTCCATTCCCATAACATTTGCTTCTCCCTTTACTCTGAGCCTGTATCTCCTTTAAACATTGATAAATCTCACTCTTAGTAAATTAAAAAATAATAATAATTTGGTGACTACTTCTATGCCTCTCATTTCTCTTGATATAAAAACATTTAAACAAAACAAACAAATAAAAACAAAACATTGCTCTCTACAAGCGCTGATCTTTTCTCTCCTAGGTCCATCGAAATCGTCACTTCTTTTTTTACACAATGACTTTTCTTGATCAGGTCGCCAGTGACCTAAGCAGTTCCATATGCAAAGAACAATTTCATACTTTGACTTTTTCAACATGTTGTTTCCACCACGTTTTGCTAAGTCTTTTTACTTGAGTGACGCCATTTGTTCCTGTGCTATCCTTATACCTCTCTGTAATTATTCTCTTTTTTCTCTTTAATTATTATTCTTTATCTATGTTCTTATCAGTCCTTGTCCTCTGCCTACCCTACAAATATTTCTGTTACTAGAGAGTTCATTTTGGGCCAGTTTCTCATTCTGCTTATTCCTAATCCGTGTCTTTAATGTTTACTAAAATCTCAGGATTTTATAACTTTACCTCCAATGCTTGCTTGTTCTCTGAACTGCAGAAGGAGATTTCAAATTATTTTTTCAATGACTCTTTCTGTGTGCATCCCACAGGAATCTGTACTCTTCTCCATACCTCCAGTGATGCTCTTACTTCTCTCAAATTAGTTACTTGTCTCAATTATTTGAAATTCATAACTGCTTTTTCCAATAACACTTATTCCAAGATAGCTGGGGAAATATTTTCAGCCTTGTATCAATGAACCAATTTTAAGAACCGTGGTGATCTGCAAGAGAACACCTGTTTATTCAAGTGAACTCCTTATCTTCCTCTCATAAGGTACTTCTGGTCTTGCCTTGAAAGGTACAATCATACTTTATTTGTACATCTTCCATTTTGCCCCATTTTATTGAAATAGGCCCCGATATGTTTATTAAAGTCTGGACATTTTAAGAATTTTCTTTTCATAATTTTTTTCTAATTTACAACTTACACCATATTTTAAAAAATCAATGACAATTTAAGTATATGGAAACTAAAATAAAAGTATTAGAACTAGGAATGGCAGCTTATTACTGGCAATACTTTGTCATTTAAAGTGAGTTTTGTTGACCTATTCAATATTACTTTCTCAACTGTCTTATGGATCCTTCCTAGTAACAATAAAAATAATGAAAATTAACCAAGATACAAGTATGATTTATCAAGAGACAGATATCTCATGGAGATTTAGAAAAGAGCTAGTGGGGGGGCAGAATTTGTAATCCTAGTGAGGAGTTTTTTTTTAATGTCAGTTTTAATATAAGTTCCCACTGGAGTTTCAGAAAAGTGTCTTTACTTAACATATACGACTCCAAAACTCTAGATTTTTTGAGAATAAAAAAAAAAGGTTGGTTCAAATAGGTTTTAAAAATTTCAAAACATGTTGGTTCAAACAAATGTTTAATGTTTACGGTACCATAGATCACGTGCCAAGTGTTCAGAGACTAGATACCACTCTGCTAAGAGGGGATGCTGAGACAGGTTAGGTTCATAAACTGAGTCATGAAAGAATACCTAAAGATTAATTATGACATTGAATTTTTTAAAAACATACAATAAACTCTCAGGTCAGATGATTAAGATGTAACAGTATTTATATGCCCACGGGAAATTATTATAATTCCAAATAATTGTTCTTGAAATTGTATCATAGTTTATTCAGGAAACGCTTTTCTAACACTCTGCCTGATATAAGGGAGAATAATGACACATTAAATTTTTTTCCCTTAACAGATTTCCTATTAGAAATATTTTTTAAAATGGACTTGCCTGAGAAAAGTAGTACAACTGGGACATCTAACATTGCTTGATATATCATACTCCCATAAAATTTTCCTGGAGAAAATAAACCAACCAACAAAAAGCAGCTAAAGCAAAAGTAAACAAGTAAAGAGCATGTGTAGAAAGACTGTATTGATAAGCATGATAATCTTCATCACGCTTCTTGAGTGACTGTCAAAATTACAAGGTGGGGCTGTCAGAGTGCTTTGCAGTTTCATCATCTACAGAATATGCACATTTAAATGTGAAGAGCATTGGCATAACACTTGGTGCCTCGGATTATTTTAAATTATAATGAGCAAGTTGATGTGAGAATATAACAGACAATAAATATGTCAGTTTCTTATTCAGCAACCCCAAGTAATATAAAATTAAATAATACATGTTTAGTTTTGTTTTATTTATATGTGTCAGGCATCAATGATATTATCAACTATTATATGTCAGTTAAAATGAATTAACTGTATTAACCTTTTATCGACATGGTTTTATCTCAAAATACTTTGCTCAGATGAGATCAGTTTGCAGAAAAAAACACATGATGCATGTGCAGTTTGAAACATACACGTATACACACATTGTTTACAAAGGCATATTTATAAAAGTATTTATGACTCATAGATCATAAAATAATGGATGATAAGAATGCACAAAAACATCCATAAAACGGTATCAAGAACAAATGAAAGAGAGAGCAAAGGTGCTTCAACTGTACATACTATATTACTGTGTTTTTTGTTTTGTTTTGCTTTTAAGTAGGTTCCATGCCCAGTGGGGAATGTAACACAGAGCTTGACCTCAGGCCCCCGAAATCAAGACCTGAACTGAGATCAAGAGTTGGATGCTTAGGGGCATCTGGATGGCTCAGCAGTTGAGTGTCTGCCTTTGGCTCAGGGCGTGATCCCGAGATTCGGGATCGAGTCCCATAGGGCTCCCTGCACGGAGACTGCTTCTCCCTCTGCCTGTGTCTCTGCTTCTCTCTGTGGGTCTCTCATGAATAAATAAAATCTTTAAAAAAAAAAAAAGAGTTGGATGCTTAACCGACTGAGCTACCCAGGCACCTTTATATTACTGCTTTTTAAAAAAATTATCTGAGAGGGATGCCTGGGTGGCTCAGCAGTTGAGCGTCTCCCTTCAGCTCAGTCCATGATCCCAGTTCTGGGATCGAGTTCCGCATCAGGCTCCTGCATAGAGCTTGCTTCTCCCTCTGCCTATGTCTCTGCCTCTCTCTGTGTTTCTCATGAATAAATAAATAAAATCTTAAAAAAAAATCTGAGAGAGATATATTGCATATAATATTAATTAATGGTATAATCTAATCTGAGTAGCTAATATAAGGTTCTATTGTTGCATTGTTTGATATTTTAAATGGTTACTATTAAAATTCATGAAATATAGTCAGTTAAAATATAATAAGAAAGAGTAAGCAAAACAAAAATAAAATGAGAGATGATAGAAGACTAAGGTTAGTAATCAAAATGCACATCATGAAATACTAAATACTTTAAAGAAGGCTCATGAATAAGATTTGAAACACTCAAGTTTTCCCTTCAGAAAAATACAAGATTCAATTATTTATACAGGAAAAAAAAAAACCACCCAGATTTTACAAATAGCAAAGCAATATTGGGTTCTGGAACCAGATTTCATGATTTTGTCTCTCTTCAAATCTAACTTTGTGGCTTATAGTAATTCTCATTCTATGTTGCTAAGAGTTGTTTTTCATATATCCATCACATCAAACTTTTACATTCCCAGGATCCGCATTAACTTTTTTCTGTACTTCCAAAAATGCCTTCAAACTGATTTATAGTAGCTATTATAAATGGAATAAAAATGTACTAATTAGCTCTCTGAGACTCAAAAAATTGTCAATTCCTTCAAAAAAGAACTTTGCTGGAGTGTTTTTTGGTTTGCATTAAATATAATGATCAATTTGGGGATAATTGATAGCGTAAAAATCCAACACAAGAACACAGTGTATCTCTCCATTCATTTCTGTTTTCGTTCATTGTTTTTCAGTGGTATCTTGTAGTTGAAGGCCTATTACTTTTTCCAGTATTTTATTAAAATGATGCCCAGACATGATTTGCTTTATGATGTTACTGAGAATGATATTTCTAACTTCAAATTTCACTTGGTCCTTGATTACTTTTAAATGTAACTGCTTGTTTTTTTTTTTTTAAATACTGGCCTAGTTATGTAATATTAACTACTGTCAAGATTTTGGAAGCTTTTTTATCGTTTTTTTTTTCCATTAGATGTCTTATATAGGCAAACATGTCATTTAAAAATAGGAGAATTTTATTCTACTTATTTCCTATATTCATTTATTTTCTCTTGTCTTATTATACTAGCTAAAACTCACAGTGCAATGCTGACTAGGAGTGATAAGAGCAGATAGGTATCTTTTTTCTCTTCCTTTAGAGGAACTTATTCTATAATCACGAAGTATGATGTTGTTATTTTATTTTTAATATATGACCTTTATGTGATTGAGAAAATTTCCTTCTCTTCCTGGATTTCTGAAAATTTCAATTATTTATGATGTCGAATCTTGTTAAATGTTTTTTCTGCGGTGTTGAGAGGATATGATTTCTTACTTTGTTTTAAATTTTATTAACATTGAAAAATATATCAATTACTTTTAAGTATTAACAAATTCATATTACTACCAAACCCTATTTGATTGTATTTTCTTTTTTGTTTGATGTGATTTCTTGCAAATAATTTGCTCAGCATTTTTGAGTCTATATTCCAAAAAAAGTTACTCTATTGATTTCTTTCTTCTAATGTTTTAGATTTGCTATCAGAGTTTTGATTTTAGTTTTTGAATTTTCATTTTGAATTTGGATTTTGGCACATTATATAATTAAGAAGGCATTTTCTGATTCTCTATATGCTGATACAGTGTGCATAAGGTTTGAAAGTATTTTTTCTTAAGACCTCATGTAGTTACTATTAAAATTTTCTGGATCCAGTATTTTCTTCAAGGTTTATAATTACAAGTTCAATTTAAATTAGATATGTTTTTTTTAAAAGGTTGTATTTATTTATTCATGATAGACACAAAGAGAGAGGCAGATACATAGGGAGAAGGAGAAGCAGGTTCCCTGCAGGGAGCCTGATGCAGGACTCAATCCCAGGACCTCGGGATGATGACCTGAGCCAAAAGCAGAAGCTCAACCACTCAACAACCTTGGTGCCCTAGATTAGATATGTTTATTGAACTTCTATTTTTATTTTTAAGCCCATTTTGGCAATATGTGACTTCCAAGGAGGTTGTTCATTTTCTTTTTTTCTAAAGAATTTATTTATTTACTTGAGAGAGAGAGAATGAGCAGTGTGGATGAGCAGAGGGAGACAAAGAAAGAGACAGGGAGAAACAAACTCCACACTGAGCTGGAAGCCCGATGTGGGGTTCAGTCTCATGACCCAAAGAACATGACCTGAGCCAAAGGCAGATGCTTAACCAACTGAGCAACCCAGGCACCCCAGAAGTTGTTCATTTTCTATCCAAAGTTCCAAATTTATTGTCATAAACATTTTAAATAATATATCCCTCTTATCATTTAATGTTGTAAGATCTGCACTGATGTCCCCCTGTTCAATCTCAATTCCAGCAAATTGTTTCATTTTAGTCTAAGTCAAACTAGTTTTATTTATTTTTTAATTGATTGAGAATTTTGCTGAGTTGAGCTCATTTCCTCCTTCCTGCTCCTCAATACATGTGATGATGATCTCTGTCAAAGACCGTGCTCTCTCTCTGCCAACCGTTTTCAACCAACTGAGTTAGTTAAATGAGGATTTTCTTTCATCACATTTGATCTACAAAAGTGTGCTCTATCCAAAATGTTTTTGAAATATTCAATTTTTAAAAAAATCTTGGATTTTTCAATATAAGAAAATCTTACAAAAAAAAAAAAACCCTTCGGATAAGCAAGTTGAAAGCATAAAAGGCTAAACTATTCAGTTGAGTTCATCTTTGGCAATCATCCCTCAGCATCTCCCAGGTCCCATCACATCTCGTTATCTATTGTTACTTCTCATTACCTCTTCTTCATCAGAAAAGTATTTTACCATTTATACTTAACAATAAAAGTATCGGGATCCCTGGGTGGCGCAGCGGTTTGGCGCCTGCCTTTGGCCCAGGGCCCGATCCTGGAGACCCGGGATCGAATCCCACGTCGGGCTCCCGGTGCATGGAGCCTGCTTGCCTGCTTCTCTCTCTGCCTGTGTCTCTGCCTCTCTCTCTCTCTCTCTCTCTCTCTGACTATCATAAATAAATAAAAATTGAAAAAAAAAAACAATAAAAGTCTCCTTCTTTTAAGATATAATGCAAAATGTAAAGAAACACAACCTTATCTCTATCAAGAAAGAGACCTAGCAAATTTAGACACAGCTGCAAAAGTAATTATTTCACGTAAAAAAAAAAAGTCTGACTATAGGTTACTACTATGGTCACTGATGATTGGTTGCTACTGTGGTTCTCTAGGATACTTCAGTATGATCTGATTAAGGATTTTCATTTTACAATAAAAAGGTGTTGTTATTCCAGAGTACAGAGGATTGAATACTGCAAAACAAAACAAAGTGAATATGAATGATGGACCATTTGTGTACTGTAAGCTATTGATATAATAACATGTATAGTAAAAGGCCCATCATATATAGTCAAATGCCAGATCTGCACTCCTAATTTCCATATTTTCAGAGAGATGTCCTTGAGTTGGTCTATTTGCTCAAAATAACATGTAGCTAAGAGGAAAGCTATGGGTAAAATTAGAGTGTCCTAACTGCTGTATAAACAAACCAATGATCTACACCCACCCTCTGGATACAATAACTACTGAGACTGTCACTATTACAACTATGGTCTTACAAAATCATTTGCCTCTTAAGTTGAGTACTTAAACAAAGGGTGTTATGTTCTCATTAGCAAAGAATTCCAGATAAATAAAATGATCCATAACTTAATCAATTATTCTTAAAATAGATTGCAAGATCACACCAGACCGAAAATTAGAACTTGGGTTCCTTACAGTGTTATAGTATATAGTAACATATTTAAAGTAATTACTCATTTATATGTGATAACAATGCAAAATTATATAGCAAATTACTTTGTACCATACTATTGATGAAGTATAACAAATACCGAAAAAGTAGTAACATACACAACATAAAATGAAGATGTGAAAATCAGAAAATTCAGTATTGATTACTTGGAAAGAACTTAGCTATACAATAAATATTATTTGCATTATTTTACATAATCATAGGCTTTGTGGAATGTAACCATTATGTTAAAATTAGCTATCTCAATAAAATAAAATGGAAGAAAACCAGAGAGAAATTGTATTTTGATGACCTTAGAAACACTGAAATCTTAAAACCAGGTAATTATCAAGATGAAATTATTTCTATGTATGAGCTAATATTAAGAAATAAAAATTATGAAGCTAATCATAATGGGCTGTTAGATTTGTAAATGTACATTCTTAAAATTGATATGTTACAGAAAATTGATTGTGTCACTTTCAGTTAGAAAGTGATTTTTCTGATCTTCTTTATACACATCAATGTAAAATCTGTGTAGAATTACTCATTAGGAAAAATGCATTCAGACTCTAGAATCCAGATTTTGCCCTTCCATACATGCAAATTGTTAATTTACAAAGCTTGAATTCAACAGGTTATAATTTAAAGCCAATAAACAATATTGTTCTACAAAACCAGAAACAACAAATAAATACAACATTGGAAGAAGTATAAAACCATTGGAAAGGTCTATACTTTTTCTTTCCTTCCTTTTCTCTTTCCTTCCTTCCACTCCTTTCTTTCCTTCTAGTAGTTACAATGATATTAAAGATAATTGCAAAAAAAATTTAAAAAAAAGATAATTGCTGTTTACACCTGTGCACTTATAAATGAGGCTTAATCTAGAAGTCTCAGTGAGTAAGGGACAGGCAGGGCTAGTTAGAGAGAGTAGGCAAGGGGCCATGGGATCAGGCTCACAAAACAAAGTCCCCCAAATGCTTAGATTAAAAAAAAAAAAAAAAACAGAGATAAGGGAATAGATCAGACCATTTGACTCCTGAATAGGGAGTATTTTTTCTGGGAAACAAATGAGGGGTCATGGAAGGGGAGGCAGGCGGGGAGAATGGGGTGACTGGGTGACAGGCACTGAGGGGGGCACTTGATGGGATGAGCACTGGGTTTTATATTATATGTTGGCAAATCGAACTTCAATAAAAAATATATTTAAAAAAATTAAAGGGGTAATATAATCACCAAGCAGAAACATCAGTGGGCATGTACAAATTGGGAAACAGTCTAGGAGTTCAGAGTAAAAGAGAATATGTGACCCACAGTCAGTGAATTAAAATGAACTCTGAGTGGGCCTACATGTTGCCTTTATTACACAAAAGTTCACAAACATTTATTGTAAATATGTTTGGAATTTTAAGAGAAGCTATGCTTAAAGAATAATTTATTCAAATTTATTTTTCATAAGTTCTACTTAAACAACTCGTAAAAGCTACATGGACTTTATTAAGCCAGGAAATGAAATGATTTTAAAGTATGAGTACATGGTAAAAAGTTAAAGTGATGATAATAACAAGGGGAAAAGATGATAAACATATTTCAGATGAATAAGTTATATGTTCATGTCATTTTCCAATGGCATAATAGTAGATGAGACACTGAGGAGAATTTTATTTTTATAATATTTAAATTCTTCCTTCATGAGTTTGAAAAATGACTTCTAAATTATATGAAAAATATCTGGTATTAAAATTAGGTCACTCTATGATGATCATATTCCCATTATTTTTAGTACTAATTATATTTTATTTAAACAAATTTCTTTTTGGTTATTTTACCAAAAATTACATTCAGGGAACCGACTTGATAAGAAATATTATATAGATTAGAACAGACATATGCCATTAAATGAAAGACTAAAAAGTAGAACAACCTCTATGGAATTAAAATTTGAATGAGTAATTCACCAGCTGTTATTATTACAGATCAAATATGTGTATTTCAGTAGAAACACTTGGGATTTCTAATTGTTCACAGTCAAATTCCATTTGATTTCCTTAATCTATTTTTCTTCTTTGATCTTCCATAATCTGCAGTACAGTAATAGTGGCTTTTATTAATGGCAATTTTTTTCTACTGAGGGGAATTAATATCTAAACATCTGAGCTTTCATGGAAGAATATAAAATTGTCACAGCTCTGAGAGCAATCTCTTTCTTTTGCATAGGTACTATTCTTTAAAATAAGGTTATAGTACTTAAAAATATACTATTTACTTTAAAGAGAGTTTCATATTTTGCCAGGACACATCTGCTTGAAATTAATCAGCAATATGTATTTTTTTAATTTTTTTATTTATTTATGATAGTCACACAGGTAGAGAGAGAGAGAGAGAGAGAGAGAGAGAGAGAGAGAGAGAGAACGAGGCAGAGACATAGGCAGAGGGAGAAGCAGGCTCCATGCACCCGGAGCCCGACGTGGGATTCGATCCCGAGTCTCCAGGATCGCGCCCTGGGCCAAAGGCTGGCGCCAAACCGCTGCGCCACCCAGGGATCCCAGCAATATGTATTTTAAGTATTTTCTAACCATGCTATAGGTTTTACTTACTAAAACTGGCATGTATGAAAATTTTCCAGACATTTGCCTCTTATCTGAATTAATGTAAAAAAATAACAAATAAAGTATAAATAAGATTGTCTTTCAGGAGTGAGATATACTCTGATTCTAGGGGAGTTATGAACTAAAATAACATCAAAATCTAAATAACTATTGAAGGAAGTGAATATATATATATATATGTATATAACTAAGACAATTATTTTTAAGTCTTCTCATACTCTATGTCTTTGTAGTTGGATTCTATCATCTGTTAAGGTACTATAAGGTGGAGACTTAACATTTTAAGTAGCATTAAGATGGGAATTGCTGGATTGTATGCTAAAAAAAAGAAAAGGCATGTCAATATACCTCATGGTATATTATATTTACCATGCTTGTAGCTTGGGCAAATTCACTTCATTGAACAGGACTTCGAATATACAGATGCAGAAATGTTTGCTTTCTGAGGCTGAAGAAATTAGAAATCATGGAGAGTGTGACATGCTGTTGAACCCAATTCTTTACTATTTATTGGTTTTCTTAAGATATCCTTGACTTCATTAGGTTCATAGGTAAAATGTGTATTTCACAATATTGTATACATTCATATTCAGCCAGAAATAATAAAGTATGCCAATTCATTCAGAAACTGGCAATGAATTCAAGGTTCAGGACAAAATGATAAAACAATTTTAGATTTCTTGAACATAAGCGTAATACTTTTGTTCACCAAAAATCAGTGGATGGTGATTTTTTTCATTAGCCGTAACAATGCTACTGCATGAATTAATGCCTTAATGCCTATTTTACCTTATCTTTGACTATTCCCATGCTACTAATATGATAAAGGCAAATGTCCTATTAATGAAAAACTGTGAGATGATTTATTTTAAAGGTTTGGACTAGATACTAAGTAGATCTCCTCTATACAAGTTGGTCCAAGTAGAGCTTGGCTTTAGAGTGTAAGCTTATTACGGGCTAGAAAACAACACTTTATTGAAGATTATTGCTGCATGAGAAGCATACAGGAAGACAGTTTCACCAAACCTAAGCTTTGCAAACAGTAGCTTTTACATACTGGATAGTTAAGAGGTATCCTGTCAAGTAAGGAAGATATGGGTAACCACTTCCGAAAAACCATGAATTGTGCTACATTGCAGACCCCAGTTGGAGCTTCTATTATACCACTTTTATGACAGAGTATCATATTTCTAAAAGTGAATTAAGACAAAGTTCCTGGGGATTCAATAAGTTGACATGAGGAAAGTCAGAGTTAAAGACACAGCAAAAGTTACTTACTCCTTATGAGTGAAGTAGAAAATCTGCTTTTAAGGAGGTAGGTCCTCAGTTTTGCTGACAAGAATGTATTTTTTCCTAGTCCAGTCATGAACCTTTAGTGTAATTCTTAGAAGAAAATACCTTACAGTTGCTTTGGAGGATTAGCCAGGATGTTTTCAATCTCTTCTGAATACTCAATATGGTGAATTCTCTGCACAATATAAAGGAATTCCTCTCCAGGAAGGGTTTTACATTCTTGAAGAACAAACATCCAGTTTCAACAATGAAATTTTCATGCATCAAGGATTGACTCACATCTGCAAAAAAGATTGTAGTAACTTCCTTTGGGATCTTAAAATATATTCTGATTTTTATTTATTTGTTTTGTGTTTCACAGACACTCTCCTATTAGCAGCTCTAAGATTTGAGTGTTAGATGAATTACTTTTTTCTTCCTACTGCTGATCATTACTTCCAGACTTGTATTTGTTATACTAATAAAATTCAAAATGTTTATGACACTGCAAACATGTATGTGTCCCTTTACTTCCCCCCTTTTATTGAAAAATAATAAATACTCCTTTAAAAATATTCATGTGATGTCACTGAATAATATAATGCTCTTGTCACCTGAGAAGGGTCAGGCAAAAAAAAATTTACTTAGAGGAATAACATGATCTTACATTTAAAATCTATATTCTGGGCTCTTGAGGGCTCAGTCAGTTAAACATCTGCCTTCGGCTCATGTCATGATCCCAGGGTCCTGGGATCCAGTGCCACATCGGACTTCATGCTCCGTGAGGAGCCTGCTTCACCCTCTGCCTCTCTCTCCTCATGAATTAAAAAAAATATATTTTTTAAAAAATAAAATAAAATCTATATTCTGAATATAAAATTGAAATTATCAGATGCAAAATGCAAATATCAAAATTCACAAATCATTTAAACTCTTCCAATAAATGTAATTTCTCACTTTTTACTTCTGAATTCTTTTAGCTAGGGATACCAAGAAATTTGAGGTAGTTTCACATATAATAATGCATACAAACCTCATGATTTAGAAAGTCTCAATGTATACAGATAAAAAACCATGCTAATATTAGGAAATTCACTATTATAAATGTGTGCTCTGGAGAAAAGACCGAAGACAGGGCTGGAAGCAATTTGCTGAAGAATTTAGGCATGTGACACATGGACTGACTCACTCAATCACCTCTGTGAGGCAAAATATAGAGATGGAATTACCCAGGAAATATCTGAAGAGGAGCCTCCTCTCTAATGATATTGACAGGAGATCCACAAGGTTTTTGAGAACTTTTTATCACCAGAGATACTACTAGCTTGGATGGAAAGGGATAGAAGAACTGAGAAAATGATGTCAGAATTCCAAAATTCTATAGATAGAAACATCTATCAACAGCAAATGTGTGCTTCTTTTCAAGAAAAAAAGAAAACAAAACAAAATAAACTCTGAGGGCAGATCCTTGAACCCCAAAGATAGAATCACAGGTGAAGAGACAGAGTCTGGTGTACCCAGGTGGCCAGAGGACAACACCGTAGGCCTAGAGTAGAAGCTTGCACCACAGCAAATTATTCTCAAGCAAACCTATTTGAATAATGCTGCTTAATTATAAGCTTGCTTGGGACCCATGACTCCTTTATTCCTCCCATTTTTTTCTCTTTTGGAAAGAGAATGTAACTGTAATCCTTTGCCCGTCTGTGCCACCATTGTATTTTAAAAGCAGGTAGCCTGGTTTCTAGTTTCACAGGTCCACAAATGAAGAGCAACTTTTTCCTAGGATGGATCATATTGTCAAAGATAAAACGATATGCTAGTTAAAGTTTTAAGGACAGATTTGATCAGTTGGAATTATTGTAATGAAAACAAAGAGTCCAGCACAAACCTAACTAAACCTTAAGTTGTGCAGAGGTTAATACGGCTTAAGGGAGTAGGGACTGGGGCAAGTGAGGAGGGCTCAACAGAGTCAGGGATGTAAAGTATTACAAATGGTTAGTCAGTGTAAACGTGATTAGGCCATGGGTGTTTGCTAACTGGAAATGATCAAAGTGGGCATTCTATCTACCCATAGAAACTATGAGACCGAGGCCCTATTCTCAGATATAGGATAAACAGAAAAAAATTTTAGAAGCCTTATTTCTTTTTCTGGATAGACATGTTAAAAGAGACCTCTTTGTTATGTGCTCTTGAGCTCCCAGAAACTTTTAATGTTTGTTCGAGTTTCATAGACCTAAGCTTGAGGCCTAATTGAGAAGAGGTCTCAGAGGAGCCTGGCTAGAGACTGGTCATGGACTCTTTGGGTATTGACCCAGATGTAGTATTGATTCATATTCGATTTAGAGCACCTCAATAATGAGATTTGTGGCTGTTGAGCTGAAAATATTTACATGAGATATTTGCCTTAGAGTTAATGCTATAATAGGACAAGACCTGTAGGGATATTGAAATGGGGTAAATAACTTTTATATGTGGGACAAACACAAATGCTTGGATGACAAAGAGTAGACTTTGGTGGTCTCAATGGTGATGTCAAAAAGATATGTCAATATTCTAATCCCTGGAAACTGGGATTCTTACCTTATATGGTAAAAAAAGAGAATATCATCATATGCATCTATATAAATAAAGATATATAAATTATATGTATTTTAAAAATATTTTAGTTATTTGAGAGAGAGAGCATGGGCGAGGGACAAAAGGAGAAGCAGACTCCTCACTGAGCAGGGAGCCTGAGTTGGGGCTTGGTCTCAGGACCCCAAGATCATGAGCTGAGCTGAAAGCAGACAATTAACCAACTGAACTACACAGGTGCCCCTAGATATATGTATTTTTATTTTTATTTTTATTTTTCTTAAGATTTTATTAATTCATGAGAGACACAGAGAGAGGCAGAAACATGGGCAGAGGGAGAAGCAGGCTGCTTGTGAGTCTCCTCACAAGGAGCCTGGTGTGGGACTTGATCCCCGAACTGGGATCACGCCCTGAGCCAAAGGCAGACCCTCAACCACTGAGCCACCCAGGCGTTCCAATATATGTATTTATAAATGTGATTAAGTTAAAGGTTTTGAGAGGAGAAGCTTATTCTGGATTACCCAGGTAAGCCATGAATCCAATGACAAATCCTTGTAAGATTCAGGCAGAGTAAAATTTGATAGAAACTTAGAAGATATACACCCACAGAGGGGGAAGCCATTTAAAAACAGGAAGAGATTTCAGTGATATCACTAAAAGCACAAGGAATAGCAAGGAGTGCCAAGGAATGCCAACAGCCACCAGGAGCTG
This sequence comes from Nyctereutes procyonoides, assembly GCF_905146905.1. NCBI lineage: Eukaryota > Metazoa > Chordata > Mammalia > Carnivora > Canidae > Nyctereutes > Nyctereutes procyonoides. Next base: position 23,604,342 of record NW_026575121.1, read on the forward strand.
GATGAGGCAGGAAGCAAATTCTGTTCTAGAGTCTTTGGAGGAAACATATCCCTGACAATACCTTCATTTCAGACTTATGGACTCTAGAACTATGAAAGAGTAAATCTATGTTGTTTAAAGCCAACAATTCTGTGGTAATTTGTTCAAGCAGTCACAAGGAACTAATGCAAATTCTCTTGCTGGCACAAATATGACCATGCTAATCTTCTTACTCTTCACCCTTAAAAAGTTTCTGCTAGTGATAGTCTTGTCATTTATAAATAGCAGTATTAGTTTCTAATTGTGATTACACACACACACATATAAACACAGACACACCCTCCCTCTCTTTCTCTTTCACTCCTATGTGAATGTACAACACTTAAAATTGTACTGGTATATGGGAACAAGTATAAGTCATGAGAAATCCAAAAATGTTTGTGACAAAAATATATATACATTTGTAGTTGAAAAGAAAAAAACTTCCTTGGCTCAAATGTTTTCTAAGTTTGAGATTTTATTCTTTTTCCAGAATTTAACAGATATATTGTATTCCAAATGACAACTTAAAAATGAATTTTCCTTAAAATCTATAAATAGTTCATTACACAAATCATATTTTATGTAATATGTAACATATAAATTTTAATATATAAATAAATTAAAATTAATCCTAAAATGAAAAAGAATAATCTTTATTTTAATCCATACGGGGAAAGAAATTCAAGCATGCTGCATGTTCATTGAAGATCTTTTTCCCTCCTTTCCAATTTTTTCATCCTCCCCAATATGGTCTTTTGATGTATCTTATCATTTCTCACTTATTGGCAATAACCTAATACAGCTGAATACAATTGAGCAGAATGGCACTCTCTGTCAACTTGATCTAATTGATTTTTTTTTAAAAGACTCTATTCCAACAACAGCAAAGTGCCGATTCTTCTCATGCTCATATGGAACAATCACCAAGACAGACCTCATTCTGAGCCATAAATGCACTGTAATAAACTTGCTGGAATAGGAATCATACAAAATGTGTTCTCAGACTACAGTGCAATTAAACTAGAAATCAATAACACAAAGATAACTGGGAAAATCCCAAAATATTTGGAGAATAACAATACATTTCTAAATAACACATGAGTCAAATATGTTTCTCAAGTGGAACTAAGTGAAAATGAAAATAGAATTTATTAAGTTTGTGGAATGTGGTAAAAGCAATACTGAGAGGGAAACTTACAGCATTAAATGCAGTTATTAGAAACAAAGAAAAGCCTAAAATAAATAATTTAAGTTTCAACTTTAGGAAACAAGAGACTGGAGAGCAATTTAAGCTTAATGTGCACAAAAAAAATAATTCTAGACATCAATGAAATTGAAAACACAAAAGCATTGAGAAAATCAAGGAAACCAAAAGGGCTCTTTGAAAAGATCATTTAAATCAATAAGCTCTAGCTAAGTTGACTAAGAAAAAAGAATACACAAGTTGTCAATATCAGAAATAAAATAGGGATCACTATCTTGCCATAACCATTAAAAGTATAATAAAGGTATATTATGAACAATTATGGGCCACAAATTTGATAACTGAGATGAAATGAGACAATTCCTTGAAATACATAAGCTACCAAAATTTGCATAAGGAAAAAGGGATAATCAGAATAAGCCCATACCTATGAAATAAGTTGAACTGATAATGAATAACCTTTCAAATAAGGGAGGGCCAGGCCCAGAGCTTTTCACTGGTGAATTCTACCAAATATTTGAGGAAAGAAAAGATACCAACTATCTACAATCTATTCCATAACTCATTCTATGAGATCAAGGTTACTTAAATTCCCAAATCAGATAAAGCTATTATAAGAAAAGAAAACAAAAGGATAATCATTCATGAATGTGGACACAAAAGTCTTTAACAAATTGTAGTAAGTCAAATACAACAATGTATGAAACAAGAATTATATGCCATGGTCAAGTGTTCAAGGTTGGTACCCTGTTTGAAATCAATCAATGTAATCTACTACATCAACAGACTAAATAATAAAAGTCATATGATCATATTAATTATGCAAAACAAAAACTGATAGGCTCCCAAACCCATTATTGATAAAAACTCAGCACACTAGAAATGGACTTTCTTCAAAATGACAAACATCTACAAAAAATGTAAAATTAACATCATAGTTAATCTTGAGAAACTATACTCCCCCCCTCCTAAGAGATTGGGAACAAGATAAGGATTTCCTCTCTCCTAGTCCTTTCCTTTCACTCTTATTCAGCAAATATACTGTAAGACTGAGCTAGTGCAGTAAGATTTTTAAAAATGGAAAACAAAAGCTATGTAAATAGGAAAGGAAGAAATAAATCTCTTCATTCAAGGATAACATGATCATCTATCTAGAGAATCCCAAAGAATAACAAAAAAATATAAAACTTCTGTAACTAATACATGAATAGAATAAGGTCCCAAGATGCAAAGTTAATATACAAGCATCAATTATTATATTAGAGAGGGAGACAGAACATGAGAGACACCTAACTCTGGGAAATGAACAAGGGGTAGTGGAAAGGGAGGTGGGCAGGGGGGTTGGGGTGACTGGGTGACAGGCACTGAAGGGGGCACTTGAGGGGAGGGGCACTGGGTGATATGGTACATGTTGGCAAATTGAACTCCAATAAAAAAATATTTTTTTAAATTTATCAGTATTGGTTCATTAATTGTGACAAATATGCCATAGTACTATAAGGTGTGAATAATTTGGGAAAATGTGTTTGGGATATATGAAAACTTTCTGTACATCACCTCAGTTTTTCTATAATGCTAAAAACGTTTTAAATACTAAAGATAAATAAATAAATAAATAAATAAATAAATAAATAAATAAATAAATAAATAAAACTAAAGTCTATTTAAAAAAAACCAAACCTATAGAGCTTTCTTGGGGCTGGATATGAGAACAAGGAAAAACTGATATTGCCCCTAAGGGAACTTTTTGGGATACATGGAAATATTCTAAAAGTGGATTGCTGTCATGGTTATGTAACTGTAAATTTACTAAAAAACAGTGCATCGTACACTTAAACATGATCAATTTGGTTATAAGCAAACCATACCTCAATAAATCCATTAAAAAAAGAGAAATATGTAATATGAATACTGATACTAGAGAAACGGTTAAGAGTCACATACATAGAAGCAAATATTTTGGCTGAAGCCACAGCAGGCAGCATGCAAAAAGAAAAAAATCGAGTAAGGAGAAATGCGAAATATTGATATTTAGAGACAGAAAAAGAGAAGAAACAAAATCAACTTCTTTTACTATCAAAAACTGTCTTTTGTTATTAATATTATCATTTCAAGGTTATTGAGAAGATATATGCACTCTCTAAATACAGTTTTTTTTAATTTATCATAAATAATAATGGACCAACTGAATACCAAAGAAGCTTTCACTTGGTCTAAAACAAGACACAGGTATCCTCTTAAATGTTCTCTTTCTATGAATTGCAAATCCCTCAGGGTATCTCTTTATCTCTTCTTCTACTGTATTTAACGGAAGACCTTTATAGATGGGCTCCTAACTTGTAGGAATCAAGGCAAGCATATAGCACCTCCAAGGATTCCTGATGTTCAATTGTGTGTGCCCAAAGCAGGTCTTCAAGGGAGTTTGAGTATGGATTCTGGGTTTACACACTGACCTTACTGAGCCCCTAACACTGTGAACATGTAGGTGCCACAAGGGCTGCTATAGCAGGCCCTCCAAAGCATGGGGCCAGGGTGAGGCCATTGTTATTTGAGGTACATATAAGTACAACCCTTTTTTTAGATTCTTTGCTACAGAGGCAATGTTGAGGTCTTTTTTTTTTTTTAAAATCCTATTTGGAATTGACTCATGACCATTTGCTTAGGAGAGGACATTAGAACAAGCTGTACCACTTCCAGTAGTCTCATTAGATTTCTTTTGTATTATCTTCTTTACTTATTTTCTATTTGTTCTTAAAGTAAAAATCATTCCAGTTTGTATAACATTGGAAAAGAAATTCAGAAATGATCAGTGTATGTCTGTGAATAAAATATGAACTTTGATTCAGGCAACATATTCATGTCAGTAAGAAAAAATGTTTTCTTTTAAGATTTTATTTATTCATGACAGAGAGAGAGAGAGAGACGAGGTAGAGACACAGGCGGAGGGAGAAGCAGGCTCCATGCAGGGAGCCTAATATGGGACTCCATCCTGGGTCTCCAGGATCAGGGCCTGGGCTGAAGGCAGCACTAGATTGCTGAGCCACCCAGGCTACCCAGATAAACTGTTTTCTTTGCAAGTCCCTTTTGTTTAGACAAAAGCTCCAGTGTTTGGTGTTCGACAGGGCTGTTGTCTACTAGGAAAGACTGCTAACTAGATTTGATTTAAGGGGACATCAAGTAATTAGCAGCCTGTGTGCCATATAAGTTCTTAACCTCCTGAGAAACAAAGATATCAACATACAGAGGCCAAAATATCATTTCCTTTTGGATGCGGGCTAAATTGGAGGATCAGTTCGTATATGTGGGCAAGTATTTTCACAATCCTTACACCCTGAAATAAACAGATTTAATGACAGAGAAACTTCTGGCATGGAGAAATAAAGAAAAATAGAGGCTTTGGGTGGCAACATTATTTCCAAGAAGGACAAGAGAAAGAATCTGGTGTACATATGACCAGTTCCTTCTCCAAACTCAATTTTTCAGGTCATTCACTCTATTTTCCCAAGGATGGACTTAAATGAGGGGACAAAAAGAAGATAATCATGGGCTCTCTGCACATGGAAGGGAATATGAAGAAAAGTATGTAACCAGAATCTCTCATCTGAGAAATTGGAAAGAAATAGTTTATTAGAAATAGAAAAATGGACCCACTCGATTGTTACTAGATGGAGTGAGGCATGTGAGGTCAATCATGATGCAGGAAGGAAAGAGGGATATCTCTGGGTAGAACATTTTTTCTAAACATGGGTAAGAGGCATGGGAATAGTTGTGAGTGGATATTAATATTTTTAGGGGGAAAAGATAGCTCATGTATGAATAAAAAGAAAAATATACAGAGGGAAGGAGTTGGGCCAAATATAAATTCATTTCACTTATCATTTTTCGCATGCTCTTATTGATCACACATGACATTTTTGGTAGATGGAACAACTTTATATTAGTCTTTACAGTTTTAATGAGGTCACTGTTGATTATCTTGGAGAGTTCACTTTAAATCACTTTGAAGCTTTTTCCTTGGGGTTTTACCAGGGTGTACATTTGACAAGGAGTTTCTCTCTAATTACTATTCCATAGATTTGACTCTCTACTTCTTGCCAGCTGGTTTTCCTGCTACTAGATCTTTCTCCATCAAATATTTATGAGAGTCCACACTGTGTACACAGGGCAAGGTACTATGAAGGAAAGAAGAAGATAAGGAATCAAAGAGATGTGTTCCCAAATCCCATCAGGTTACCAGTTTGAAGTAGTCACAGAGCACATGGCAAAGGAAAAAAGAGAAACAAAAACCTCTCATAAGAGCTTCATACACAATTGGATGTTTTAGACAATGCCAAAGCAAGTTATAATAGATCCTTTCTTCTCCTTAAAGTTTTAAGGTAGTCATACTTTTTCCCTCTTGTCTGTAGGGGTGGGTAATTTTTAGGATCTGCAATGAATGCAAAATTGGAATGATTGAATTCGTTGCTAATTCAATCTGTTCTCAGTCCAAGTGACTAAGTGACTTTGTCCAGTTCATTGTTTCTAAAGAAAGTCAGACACATGATGTGCTTCTCTTCCTTATTCCTCCAAAACGAACTCATAAAACCTCAAGTGTGTTTAATCATTTTAATATACTCTACATCAAGATAGAAAGAAACATAAGATATAGTGGGAGGATGGATTATGAAGTTTTCCTCACACAGTCTGTTTTGCAAAATAAATCATTATCTACAAGTCAAATTAGTTTGAATTTGACAGGCCATGTTTTTTTTTTTAATATTGGTTAATGAAAGTTAAATTTGAAAAAAAAACTACCAAGTATTTGGTAAAAACAGTTTAACAAAATTATACATTCAATAACTGTTTGAGACATGTACTCAAAATCACTGTGGTCAAACGTAACATTAGTAGGGGTTAGATTCAGAAAAATATATACTCAGAAGTATTTTCTCTTCGCATTTTAGTGTGAGAGGAAAAAACTGCATGCATTCAAAGCAAACAAGGAAATGAAAATAACCTGTAATATCCATCACTCAGCATTAAAATTGTTTAAACTAGCCTGTCTTATGAATTGGAGAGTCCTCTTTCTCCTTCATATCTACCCCTTTGGAATCTGTGTGTTTTATCAAAGGCTTATTTATTTTATGAAAGAAAAATATAGTGAGAATAAAAATACAGCAAATAGATTCCTAACCATCATTGTAAAGTGATGCAATAAAAGATTTATCAAATGCTTACAAAGCACTCCGCACAGTAAGATGAGAATAGGGACTTTGAGAATTCTCAAAATAGGAAATTCACAAATCAAGCAATATCCATTAAATATAAATTGAACTGGCTTCTGTTGCAGGCATGATTGCTTTCCAACCCTAGAAAATAGAGGATACTATAGTGAGAAGAGAAGCAGAAGGATAAAAGTCCCAAACAAATTTTCATCCTAGAAAGAAGTGTAACTGTCCATTCTAATTTTAGAAGTGCTGAATAAAAGTGTAAATATAGGTATGACAATAAGAAGACTAAGCAGTAGCCAAACTCAAGACTAAGAAAACTGGTTGGTTTGGGCATGAGAACTTGCCAGTAAGAAACAAGAACTTTATGCATAAATATAATAGACTAAGCACTATTAAAACTATTACTTGTGTAGGAAATGCAAAACTTTATTTTTAACCTCTCAGGGTTTTCAGTTATGAATTTAAATTGGCACAAGACAGATTAGCAGAAGAAAAGCATAAAATTAATTTAATACAAGTTTTACATGATACTGAAGGCTTCTTGAAGAATAAAGACCCCAATAAGTGGCAAAACCTACACATTTTTATATTAAGTTGAACAAAGAAAAAGTGGAAAAATAAGTACACTATGTGGGAGGCTAAAGGAAAATAAGAATTATTTCAACAAGATCTGTTGGTACAGAATTCTTTTGGTTTCAGCTACTTGTCCTTGATGACAGGAGTATTTCTTTCCTTATGATCTTGGGAGGACATTATCCATCTGGAGGTTTTATGGCCTGCTTTCAAGAAGAAAAAGCAGAGAGTGAGAACACCTTCTTACTTACATCTCTTGTTTTTTTTAAGTGCTTTTAACTCAAAACCATGTTTATGTTGAAAGGCATATTTCAGAGTGGCATATTCCCATTTCCTTCAATCGTGAATATATGTTATGAAATTATGAAGATTGATTAGAGATCAGTTATTTTAAAGACTGTATTTTGAACTCATCATCTATTGCTATATGAGGGTCTATTTCAACTTTCCCTTTCTTTTCTGTTTTTTTTTGTTTTGTTTTGTTTTTGTTTTTAGTGGACCTAATTATTTTCTATTGGAAACCAGATATATAAAGTATACAAGTCTTCACAACTTGAATCAGTTTGGGTTCCTCCATAAGCACCACCACCAACAGGAATTTGAGTGAAAGCAGTTTATTTCAGAGGTCCAGGAGATGCCAGTAGGGGAGTGAGGGAGTCCGGAAGGGAGAGGAAAAGCAGTCAATAAAATATCTACTATCAAACTCATCACCACTATGAAAGAATGAAGCCTATTCCCACTGAGGAATTCTCAGATAGAGTCAAGAGCAAGAACTACAGACATCCCTCACACAAGGGGCAAGGAAGCTGAACAGCTATCATTAGGTGAGGTCTGCTCATGATGAGTGGAGAGTGATGAACTCCCCACTTTGCTGGCAGCCATGTTAGTGCTGGACCATGGGCTCTGGCAGTCACAGAAAGCCCTCAGATAAGGATGTGTAGATTCTGGGATTTGAAGATGGGACTGGTAAATAGTATAGCAAAGAACACTGTCGTAAAGGTCCAGGGACATTGTGAGGAAAGACGGCATCTCTACAGTGATGCTATCTCCCTCCTGATATGATGCACATTATCCTGTGTGAAGGTTTGGAGTAGAGCAAGTTCTCTTACTCCAGGGACGAGGTTGGTTTCAGTACTCCAAGCCTCAGTCTATCTTGAAAAGCGTGCCCATACATGTCACTGAGCTCCAGGGGTCATGCTTTCTCAGGATCTTCCTTGTTCCTTCCTGGGCTCCAACTTTAGGCTCCTTAGTACCAAGATGCTACTGAAAACTCTGCTATGCTTTGTTTCAGCCACTTTCAACTTGGCTTTACCCTCTTGGCTTCTCCAGAATAATGTGCAAATGCCTCGGGGGACAAACTGATAGCTGAGTTTCAATCTCACTTTCTCTGAATTTCGAACTCATTTTTTTTTTCTTTTTGTCTGTTCAGTCCTGTGAGGAAGCGTAAATCTCTGTCAGCTCTTCTGACTCTTAGTAGCATCCCACTGCCTGAGTTCTCAGCAAATGCTTTGAGAAGAAAAGCAGAACAGATGACAAGAGTCAAGATGGGCTCACCTTTGTTTAATATCTTCCTTTCTCTGGGACCTGCTCGATGTTGGCTCAGTGACATACAGATTTTTTTCCTCATTTTTTTTTTCTGGCCAAGCAACTCCACTATATATGGAATGGATGCCAAAAATAGCAGATGATACATTAGAGAAAGATTTTTAATTTGGGGGAAAAACAATAAATAACATTATATACTGGGATGGAAAAAAAGTAGCAAGAGTTTCCCTGTTTTAACATAAGGCCTTCCTTAATCATGTTCTAAAGTATCAATATGTAAACCCAAATCTATGTAAGTTTATTTCTGACAAAGACTAACATCTTCCTCTATATAAAGTTTGAAATGAACTTCATGTCAATATAGAGCTTGAAAGCACTATAATATTATTTTGAAATAATATGCACACAGATATAGTCCCCTCCCTAAGGAGTTTTTCTCAGAGCATGTTTGGGAACTCATTGTCTTTTTCCAAGGTTGAGAAATCAATAGAAAAAGCATCAGTTGCTTTTGGGATGCTTTGCTGACATATTAGCTTACATGCTTTCTCTGTCAAGAGACTCCAATCAATATTATATAGTTTTCATGACAAGTAGATAATACATCATTAACAATTTTTGAAGGTAAATAGATAATTTCAATTTTCACATTGAAAATTGAAGCGTATAACAAACTGACAGGAGAAGCTAATTGTGATAAAATTTAGAGCTGCATATATTTTCCTGCTTGTGACATTGAATTGTTAAGCTTGCTTCAGTACCTGTTTGTTTAATTTCCATTATCGTGATTCCCAAGGGGACATTGCTATTTTACAGGCCTCATACACACAATAACTAAAATCAGCCTTCGTGAAAAGGTTAAGGGTAGGGCAATTGGATTTCTGCAATACTGATTCAAGGACATATGATAGGGCAATGTCTGTACAATTCAGTCTAAAAAGAATCAATACTGAATGTCCAGGTATTATACGGCTCTGAATTGATAGAATTCTAAATATATCAGAGCCTAATTTTATATTTTTCATAAGAGCGAGCTTGATAAAAAATTAAACTATTAAGACAAAATCTCCAAGTTTATAAGTTTTCTGTCTAACCCATATCGGTCAGTTTTTATGGAAAAACTAGGCAGTTAAAGAATGGAAATTTTCTTGAGTTGGTAGATAGGATTAGAAGAGACATCTGTGGTTCTATTACTTGTACAGCCATTCTATTGATGAGTTCTATGACCTTTAGCTAGTCACTTAGCACTTCTCTGGGCTTAATTTCCTTCCTGTGTATAAAAAAGGAACAACACTTGTAGATACTGTTATATCCATGAATGAAAACTGCCTATAAGGGCGTAGAAGTATAATTAAGTCTTGGCATTGTTCCTTTAAAAATTAAAATCACATTAAAAATTAAGAAAGTCTTAAACAACCTCATAAGTGCAGGACTGGAAAGCAATTAAGTATATTGTTTTGCCCCTAAAATCATCCCTGGAAGGTTAGTTGTGCCCCTTACTGCCAATGATATTTACTGATGTAATTGATAGTGGATGTTTGCTGATCGGTCTTTTTCTGTATTTATTCTCCATTTTAAATATCATTCCTAAAATGGACATGGGTCCATTGAAGTTAAGCAAGAAGTTTAAACATGGTAGTTTATTCAGAATCCAAGAGATTTATAAAACAAAATAAGCAGGACATAGACAAAAGCACAAGCTGTATTCATAATAACTTAAGCATATGATTTGCTGCATTTACCAATTATGCTGAAGTTTATTAAGCTAAATATTTGTAGCTTTTCTTTCTTTCATTTTAATTTGAGAAGTAAAATATTTACAAATTTTCTTTATAAAGAATTGTTTATTCAATCAGCCATAACTTTTGAAGCTTAATTCCTATATTTTTATTTCCTACACTTTCAGAGTTATTATGAAGTTATTGATATTTTTCTATAAAAATCCATGCCTTCGAGCTACATTGAATTTCAATGAATCAAAATAAAAATTCACATTTTAGAGCCAGATTCTTTTTAAAAAAGTGAAATAAGGAATTTTATTTCACATCTTTTACTCCTAAACTTTTTCTTCAATATGCATAATCCAAAGAACTTGATATTCAACTGGGAGAAACATCAAAGATGTGCCTGATTTGAATTCAATTCATTAAATATCTATTGAGCATCTATTCTATTTTTCTGAATTTTAAAATGCTTCTTTATATTTTAATTCACTAAAAAGAAAAAAATACTAGACAATTAATAAAATGACTTTTAATGTGTAGGATATTTATATTTTGCTTAATTAATGAGTTCTTTAACACTTAAGGAAACAGACTTTAGACACAGAATAATGAAGATAAGTATTTACTTCAGGGTTTCTCTGATGTATATATACAAATAATAAGCAAAATCAACTTCTTTACTTTCTGATTTTGACTCTTGTGCATCCTTTTCAAGGCAGAATCAGTTTCTATGCTTTTCTTTCTTTCTTTAAAAGATTTTATTTATTTGTTTGTTTGTTTGTTTGTTTATTCAGGGAAGACACTGAGAGAGAGGCAGAGATATAAGCAGAGGGAGAAGCAGGTTCCCTGTGGGGAGCCTGATGCAGGACTTCATCCCAGGACCCTGGGATCACCAACCTGAGCCAAAGATAGATGTTCAACCACTGAGCCACTGAGATGCCCAGTTTCTGTGCTTTTCTATAAAAGATACTCTTTACTTTCATGAGTATTAGGGGTTGATGTTTTCTGGGATTTCCTTTTGAGACAGTGATGACTAATTCTTTGATGCCAATCCACATGTGCAGTAGGATATTAAATTAATTAAATATCTAAATTGTGAAGGGAATGATTTGTAGGGTTATGAGCTGTATTATTTTCTCCCAGCACCCATAAGTCCAACAAAGAGATGGATGAAGAGAATAATTTTTTAAAAATTGATTTTGGGGGATCTGTGGGTGGCTCAGATCCTGAGCTTTAGCTTTAGCACCTGCTTTTGGCCCAGGGCGTGATCCTGGAGTCCTGGGATCGAGTTCCGGGATCGAGTTCCACATCTGGCTCCCTGTGTGGAGTCTGCTCCTCCTTCTGCCTGTGTCTCTGCCTCTCTTTCTCTCTGTGTCTCTCATGAATAAATAAAATCTTTAAAAAATTGATTTTGTAGGATAAAGAATTACATAAAATTGCTCAAATATTGCAGTGGTGGTGTTTTTTAAACTCTAAGAAAATAAAACACAACAGACACTGTTCTTAATAAGCACAGTTTTAGGCATCCAGTTAATTTAATAAATGGTAACCTACCTATGTTGGCAACCATCTCTAGAATTCCTCAGAAAGGTTTTATCTATTTTGAGATATGTAACTTAAATCTAGGGAGTGCTTAGCCTTCATTTATTTATTTAGTCATGGCCCTGACATTTGATATTTTCTAAAAGAAAATGCCCTCATTCTGAACAACGTCTTATTCAATTCTCTCTCCCTCTCTTTTTAAAGACTTTAAGTAATCGCTATACCCAATGTGGGACTAGCACTAATAATCTTAAGATGAAGACTCACACATTCTAGGGACTGAGCTAGCCAGGTGCCCCTTATTCATTTCAGATTTATCAAAACTCATGGCTTACCCATAGTAATACTTTGTATCTCTTTTTACATTGAATACTATTCATATTTTTTAAAGATTTTGTTTATTCATGAAAGACACACAGAGAGAGAGAGAGAGAGGCAGAGACATAGGTAGAGGGAGAAGCAGGCTCCTTGTGGGGAACCCAATGCAGGACTCAATCCCAGGACCCCGGGATCATGATCTGAGACAAATGTAGACGTTCAACCACTGAGCCACTAAGGCATCTCCATATTTTCTTTTATAATGAGAATTAGGCACTGATTTTCACTTGTATTTACATTCTGTTTCACATTAAAACTTTAATCTTTGATACAAAATCCTTCTGCTTCCCTATTCTACTGTCCCCACCTAAACTAATAACAATTAATTTTCTCGGTTGTAGGGCCTTCTTTCTTAAAAGGAGATATTGGTTTCTTTCCTACTTCATGTTCTTCTTCAGTTTTCTGTTATCAGAACTTCACAGCTATGTCTCTTTTGTAATATGATAGCCTACCCCCCAAACAAATGAAACCATAGTTCTTAGAAATAGAACTTTATAAACTGCCTCAACTGAAGTGAGATGTCCTACCCAAAGTAGAGTTTTATTTATTTTTTTATTTTTATAAGGTTTTATTTATTTACTTACTTACTTACTTACTTACTTACTTACTTACTTACTTATTTGAGAAAGAATTAGAGAGAGCCAGCAAGAGTGCATGCATGGAACAGAGGCGGGGCAGGAGAGGGAGAGAATCTCAAGCAGACTGTGCTGAGCATGGAGCCTGATGTGGGACTGGATGCCACAACCTTTAGATCATGACCTGAGCTAAAACCAAAGTTCTGGAAGCTCAACTGACTGAGCCACACTGGCAGCCCCCAAAAGAGTTTTAAACCTCTATTTCCCTCATGTTTTGAACAATCAGTTTTGTTGGATACAAGTAGCTGGCAATGAATAAATATGTGAAATGCTTTGTTAAACAAAGCTAAACAGATTTCTCTTTCTTAGACATTTGAATATGTGACTCTGTATTGTACATTTTTAAGTTACTATAGCCAGTATTTGTCATTCATCCTCTTTTTAGAGAGAATATGCAAGCTTTTTATAAAAAAAAATCAAGTACAAAATTTAGCACGGCAATGAAGCCATACATAGTCAAGGAGAGAGTTTTCTCTAAAATACTCTTCAAAATAAACTCACCTACATTAAAGAAATGCTAAGCAGCAATTGAGACACCGACAGCAATCTTCTCAAGCAGAAAAGAATTAAAAATTGAAGGAATAAGAATAATTGAAAAAGTCACTGATTTGGAACTGAGTGTTGTCAAAAGTAAAGAGCTAGTTTGTAGCACTAACATATTCAAGGAAATGATGTTCAATTGTTTTCAGTGACAATCAGCAGGAGGGAATCAAGCACCTCAGCAATTACTGAATTTCTGCCAGAATCTGTTGTAACATTGCCTTAGGGGAGGCAAGATAAGGAAGATTCTAGCTCAGAAGCTGCATCAAGAAAAGTAGGGAAATGAGAGCATTGCAGCTTAATTTATGAAGCTACCTGATGATTAAAGGTGTTGCCTTTTGGGAATAAGGGAGGACTGATGTAATATTTAATAATGAGTAATTAAAAATAGAATGCCTTTTTTAAGGAAAAATACCATGGAATGTCATTTAAAAATTTTAAGGTCAAAGAGTCTATTACATTTAATATTTTTGGCTTTGAAATAATTTAGCAAACAATAAACATTTTACCCTGTATGTTAAGAATTTACATACCAATGGTGGAAAAATTAACAAAAATTTTAAAACTCTCATTTTAACGAATGTACTATGTCATTAAATGTGGAGTGTGAAAATTCAATAGGGGAAGAAACAGTTGAATTCTGTACAAATTTTAATAATAAGAAACTGAGTAAAGCAAATAAGTATAAATTACAGTAAACTTTGCCAGGCTTAGAACTGGATTAGAAAAATACTATAGCTAAAAAAAAAAAAATACTATAGCTTTTCAACAAGGGTATAAAAAATTCAAGGAAGATATTGCTGATCTTTAAAGATTTAGAATATGTAGAATACATTTAATTTTAAAATCAATTTGATGGCTCAAAATAATTTCTAATTACAGAGTGCCCATAAATCAAGACTTGGAAATAGTATTATTATACTGAAAATGAAAGGTATCTGTTCTGTAAGTAGAAATTTGTTAATCTATGTATTTATAAATATATACTGAAGAATACTGAAAATAACTTTTTGCAAGAGAGATAATTTGGAATAGATGCTTGATGTAGATTATAGAAGATAAAGCTTAAGGCAGAAAGATAAATTTTTGTATATGTAGATATATATCTATTCAATTCATAGAGAGACAAAGTAACAGTGAACGAGAGAGAGAGAGAGCAAGAGATTGAGTGAGAGAAAGAGAGAGACAGAGAGGGAGAGAGAAAGAAAGCTATGCCAGTAAAGGGAATAATTTCATTTAGAAGTTAAGATGTGAGATGAGGAATGGAAAAATTGAATTTGACAGGTTTAAACACTCATTTTTAAAAAGTTACTTATTCCTGAGAGATACAGAGAGAGAGGCAGAGATATAGGCAGAGGGAGAGTCAGGCTCCCCAAGAGGATCCCATCGCAGAACTTGATCCCAGGACCCTGGGATCATGACCTGAGCCAAACGCAGATGCTCAACCACTGAGCCACCCAGGCGTCCCAGGTTTAAGCATTCAAATAATTATTTACATTAACTGAACAAAGTATTTTTCTTATTTTGGTAGATAATACAAAACAAACCCACTGTGTTTTCTTGAGAATGAAATATATGTGATTTATGTAGTGTGAAATAAAGTGTGACTAAAAGGTTCCTCAAAATTATGTCCTTCAGTGATTGTTTCCTTGTAAGTACAGCACGAAACCTCTCAAGCATCACTCCTACCTGCTGTACTACATGCCCCAATGGACCCCACCCCCCAACACAAAACACTGGATAACCTATAAAACCACTGAATACTAGAATATTAAACAGGATAAGGCCTGGAAGTGTTTCAAAATAATCCAATTATTTCACAAATCAGAAATGTGAGGTGAAAGCAAACTCCTGATTATTTTGTGATTCTCTCTAAATCTCATGTATTTTAAGAGATCTGCACACATTAACATCTCTTTGAAACCTAACAAAGAAAAAAAATTCTCCTAATTCCCAAAGCACCTATTTTGGAACTTACAATATCTACTTTTTATTGCAGTTATTCGGATTTTTTACCTAGTTTCATAGTCTAGTAGTTCTTATATATACAAATCAAGTTTTATATATTTTTATTTTCTTCATATGCCTTTCCCTAATTGTATGAATTGGCTTACACTAGACATTAGCCACTTTTACCTATTTTGTATTTACCTATTTATAGCTTTTTTTTCTTAAAATATATTATTTATTTATTCATGAGAGACACAGAGAGAGAGAGGCAGAGACATAGGCAGAGAGAGAAGCAGGCTCTATGCAGGGAGCCAGATGCAGAACTTGATCCCGGGACTCCAGGATCATGCTCTGGGCCAAAAGCAGATGCCCAACCACTGAGCCACCCAGGGGTCCTTATTTATAGCTTTCTCCAATTTGTATCGATTTCCAAATAATATATTGTTTAATTAATTATTTTGAATATTATACATATGCATATTATACATTGTTAATAAGCATATCTTACTACACATAGTATTTTGTATTTTTTTGCTCAGTGTTATATGCTTGGGTCTTATCCATGCTTGTTTTTATAGTTGCACTTTAAAAAATAGTGAGTTTTAGCTTAATTTTCAAGTGATTTTAATATAGACTAATACACCCAGATTTTAATAGAATTTTGTTCCTCAAAATCTTTTGTCTTTTGTCTTCTTTTTGGAGTGATAGAGTAGTAAGATAAAAAGCATGTCTAGTATATTGCCTGGGACTTCTGCTTTTTAAAAAATTATTTTTTATTGGGGCACCTGGGTGGCTCAGTGGTTGAGCATCTGCCTTTGGCTCAGGTCATGATCCAGGGGTCCTGGGATCAAGTCCCACATCAGGCTCTGTACAGGGAGCCTGCTTCTCCCTTTGCCTGTGCCTCTACCTTTCTGTATCTCTCATGAATAAATAAATAAAATATTTAAAAAATAAAATTATTTTTTAGTTTTTATTTTTGCCACTGCACAGCATTTATCACTGTTTTCCAGATTCTGATATGCATATTTTCCATGCAAACTGATGAGCCATTCCCACCAATAATCTGCTTCAGGTGCTAATATCAATATCGATCAGAAGATAATTTTTTTCCATAATAATAATCAACCCCAAAATCCCAGTGGCATAAAACAGCAAAGCTTTATTTCTTAGGCTATTCTTGTTAATAGTACAGAGGTTGGCACTATAAACATTCACATCTCTCCTGTCGCCATAGCTGGCTTTATTGTACATGGTGTGCATCTATTAGCTTGGGTCCTAGAATAAGTTTAATATTTAGAAAAGAAATCTCTGTGCCTCGCTGTTTTGAGCTAATGTTTGTTACAATATTACAATATTGTAATTTGAGCAAATGTTTGTTACAATATTGTAATTTAGACTACCCTTACTTATACAGATTAAATTTTGAAATATCTAATTGTCTACACAGCTAGAAAAGGAAGACTTCCTTGTGTCCTTTTGTATTGCTTTTCTGCCTTTTTTGATAGTAATAGCATCATTTTAGTTTTCAATGAATGTTAGCGCTTGGATACTAGTATATTTTAAGTCATCTCACCTCCAATCAAAGTAAATATCATTTATAATTGCTATTTTTCATAGATGATAGGCCACATATCCTTCCCCATTACAAGCACAGATATTCATAAGCAATAGTCCTAATGAAATATCCTACCCAGACAGCACTATTTGGTATCACCATACATTTCTCTATTTTCCCTCTATTCCCTTGCATTAATTTTTTACTGTTAGTAGCTATAAAACTGTTTAAAGTAGATCAGAGGGAATGTACTATGAGGTCAGTGTAGATATTAGCTAAGTATTACAGAGAACAGAACTAGATCTTGACTTTCTTTGTTTGCTAGTCTCTATTTTAGTCTGTACAGTCTTCATGGATAATTCACAGAAAAAAAAAACTTGCTACCAGTGAAAAGCAAAAGATTTACAAAAATCTCTATTAGATTTAATTTCAGAAACTAAAGAAGAATCACAAAAATTCTATAAATCAATATCATTTTTTGAGCTCCATACCCTTTTCATAAATTAGTACTTCATTATAAAAAAGTACATCATTATTAAAATTATTTATATGGCAAAAAATAAAAACATTACTTCCTAATCTAAAGACAAGTCAATAGAATCTATATAGCTTGAATTTCCTGGCATCATATTTCATAAATACGGCATAGTGGTATCATCTCTTCTGATTCTACATCTTATCCCACATTCTTCTTCACTCCTAGCATATCCAAACTTAGAAAACCAGTATTTATTTGTTATTTCAGATGCCTTTGTCCTGATGGTTGACCCCGTTTTGGCCAAACTTTGGCTATAGAGATAGCTGTTATTCTACATTCATTGGCTTATTTAAAGTTAAAAATTAATATTTCAATGATGTTTGATAATATTGAAAGATTTAAGTTGGCTATTAAAATAAGCCATTTATGAGGTTCTTAAGACATAATATATATCATTTTATATAGAAGAAACTGAACTCAATATTCAAAATACATACATCAAGACATTAAATTAGCTATTAGGGTGAAAAGCAGGTTTCATATTTACCATTTATCTGACAGAAGTCACCTGTTTTTGTTTTAAGAAGTGAGATTTTGTTGTTACTGATAATACAAGAGATTTCTCCATATTTTATGGGTTCCCCTGATATTCATCTGACATGTTTTAAAATTATTTAAGGTACATCTATAACTTTTGCCTTTTGAATGTTTTAATAAAAGCATAGTTATATATTCTGATTGTTTAATGCCCTTAAAATGCAGTAAGTAATGCTTAGGTCTAAGAAGCAATTTGTTTCAAGAAATGACTATTCAACACTTCTAGAATCTTTAAATTAGAAAATTTGCTAATTGGATTTATGCTTTTTTAATCTCCAAGTAGAATGTGTGAATCATCTCCAGCAAAATTACTTTATTGTAATTATTTTGCTTTAGAAGAATGATGTAGACAATGTGTCTGTGAATATTCTGAAAGTATAGAACATCATGTGAAGGACAAATAAAGCTGCATATTTGCATATACACTTAAAATTTTGTAGATGTTACTAAATGATTTGAAAATATTAATTTGATTTTAATTTTGGAAAATTCTAATTTTGACAAACACTTAGTTTGGCAGATCCTGCTAGCATTTCACCAGAACATTTCTCTCCTTCAACCATACTTCTAGGATTATAGCCAAGCACATGATAGAGAACATTCTCTATCTTCTCATGCATTTAAATGTGACATTATGACCAAGTTGTCTTCTAACAGAATGGCAGCAGAGGTGATCCGTGGTAATTTTCACAGAGCATACTTGACTCCACCCTCTCTTTTCCTCCTCTCCTGAATGAATGCATAGTATAACAAGGTCCAAGAAGAAAGGGGACAAAAGAAGAAAAGACCTGATTTTGGTGGGAAGAGCTGTTTGCCACCCTAATCACCTTCCCTGCATTGTTAAATTAATCATAAATAAAAATTAATGGTGTTTGTGCCATACATGATAATTTTTTAAGGTAGTTTAAACTAATGTAATAAGGGTTTCAATTTCTGGAGGCTATTGTAACAAGTTACCACAAACTGTGTGGCTTTAAACAACTGAAATTTATTCTTTCACACCTCTGTAGACCAGCAGTATTGAATCAGATTAGGCAGAGTTACCTTTCCCTCTGGAGGCTCTCTACACAATTGCTTCCCTGCTTCTGCTGGCTTCTGCTGGTCACCATGCTTTGTGGCCTCATCACTCCAATTCTGCCTCCCTCTGTAACATGGCCTTCTTTCTTCTCCTTTTCTTTCACCTCTGTTTGTCTCCTAAAAGGACTCTTATCATTGGATTTAGGGTCCATTCACATAATCCTGATTAATCTCAAGATCCTTAACATGATTATGTTTGGAAAAGATGTTTTTTCCAAATAAGATCATTCAAAAGTTCCAGGGGTTAAGATGTTGTCATACCTTCTAAGGACCTCCACTCAATCTAGTATAGTACCTTTAAGAAATTTTACAGGACTACGTCTTTTCCTCATTCTGGAGTTGCACTATCTATAATGCATCATATTGGTCATATAAACATTCAGTAAGTTCTGCCTAAGTGTTTATTTCATAGGGCCTTTCGCAGTTCTGCATATCAGTTATAAATGGAAGTTTGTAGTCTCTAATTTACTGGACATTAAAGTAAGATTTACATGCAATGTTTTAAATTATAAGAATAGCAGATAAAAATGACAAATGATCAATTACAAGAAGTCTTTTTTTTTTCTTTTTACATCTCCTTAAGTGTCTTTATTTTCTAGGGTGAGGAATTTATGAAAAAGGAAGTAAGACAAACAGCTCTGCTGCAGAAGCTCAGATCACTGTAACGTGATGTTAAAATGGGATTCTCTCTACCTTGGTTTCAGCTGAAGCACAAGCACAATAAAAGCTAAGAACTCTTGAGAAAGACAATGGAATAAAAGGGGAGGGGTATTTCCAAAGAGGATTTCATCAGGAGAGAGGTCTGTGTGGCTTTCTCCAGAATAAAAACAGGAGATAAGGATGAAAGGATGCTATTTCTAACCCCAACTACAGTAAGAAGGGTTTCAACAGAACACCTCAGAGCATGTGCTATGTGCTCCAGTAATTGGGAGACATGAAGAATTCTTT
Source organism: Nyctereutes procyonoides (assembly GCF_905146905.1). Lineage (NCBI taxonomy): Eukaryota > Metazoa > Chordata > Mammalia > Carnivora > Canidae > Nyctereutes > Nyctereutes procyonoides. The sequence goes on from NW_026575121.1 coordinate 23,624,316, forward strand.
CCTGACCCCTGCTTGGAAAAACTTAAGTGACCTGTGGGGTGGCAGGGTAAAGGGCCGAATCTGCAAAATAACTCTTCTCCCTTCTGGGAATAGGTAATAAGTGAGTGAATCCCAATGACTACACATGAATTCTGCAGTAGTATCAGCCTGACCTCCTTTTAGAAGGGAGCCTGCCCAAGAGGGAAGTTTGGCATAGCAAAGAACCCCAGCAGTAAGAGAATTCCAAGGAATAAGCTCCAACAGCAGTAGAGGCATGGCCCACACAATTGGAAATGTTTGATGGGGTCAGTCTCTGAAGACCCGCAAAAGAACCCACAGGGCAGTCATTCTTAAACGTATGCCATGACTAGAGAGCACAGAACATCTTAGAGCATTTCGAGTTACCTGTACAGAGATGGAGACACTGATTTTTCAACCAGACTGCAGTCCTGGTGTAGAGTTCCTGTTGGTTTTAGTCGTTTCATATGCTACTCAATTCCAAAGTTAATTACTTTGGCTCCTTCTATCCCATTCAGTGAGATTGTTTCATAAATACATAAGGCAGTTACATTTTTAAAATGTATTCATATTTTGCATTCCATCCTGGGATCCTCTGACTTCCTTTTTAAAAAAAATTGAAACGTAATGGTTCATTCATTGTGCTGTAAAGTTCTATAGATTTTGACATTTGGATAGGACTGGGGTATACCCTATTACAGCATCATACAATTTCATTTTCCTAAAAATAAAACTCCTCTTTGCTTCACCCCTTCAACATATACCTTCCAACTCCTAGCAACCACTGATGTGTTTACTGTCTTAGTACTTTTTGTCTTCCCAAATGTCATATAAGTGGAATCACACAGTATGCAGCCTGTTTAAATTGGCTTCTTTCACTTAGCAATGTACATTTAAGATTAACCCATATCCTTGTGCGGCTTGACAGCTTAATCTTTTTTTTTTTTTAATTACTGAGTGTCTATACTGAATATATATACTGCTATGTTTTTGTTTTTAGCATTCACCTATTGAAGGGTATCTTCATTTCCAGTTAGTGACAAATATGATTTAAATTGCTATAATCTTTCATATGCAGAATTTTATGAGGACATACATTTTCAAATCAGGTCGATAAATATCTACAAGCATGATTTTTAGATTATATGTTAAGACAAAATTTAGCCTTCTTAGAAACTGCCAAACTGTTTCCCAAAGTGGATATACCATTTTGCATTCTATCAATGAATGAAAGTTCATGTTACTTCACATCCTTATCAGAAACTGATATTGCCAGATATAGGAATTTATCAATTTCATTGGTTTATACTGGTATCTAATTGTTGTTTCAATGTGCAGTTCCTTGACAAATGATATCTAGCATCTTTTCATATGCTTTTTGTTATCTGTATATCTTCTTTGGTGAGATATCTTTTTAGACGTTTTGCCTTTTTTGCTGAATTTTTAAATTTTTAAAAGAATTGTTCTTATAGTTTGAATCGATGTCTGTATTAGCGTTCTCCAGAGAAACAAACCAGTAGGCTATAGGAGACAGGTAGGTAGATAGATAGATGGATAGATAGATAGATGATAGATATAGATAGATAGATAGATGATAGATAGATAGATAGATAGATAGATAGATAGATAGGAGATTTATTATGATGAATTGGCCTTACACAATTATGGAGGTTTTGATGTCCCAAGATATGCCATCTGCAAGCTCGAGATCCAGATCTAAACGTCTGTGAACCAGGGGAGCCAATGTTATATATTCCACTCCAAGGGCCAGTGAAGATAAAATGAGATGTTCCGGCTTAAATTCATCCAGCAGGTAATAAATTCTTCCTTCCTCCCCCATTTATTCTATTCAGGCCCTCATCAGGTTGGATAATGCCTCACTGGGGAAGGCATCTACTTTACTGAGTGCACCATTGAAATGCTAATCTCACCTAGAAACACCATCACAGACATGCCCAGGTACAATGTTTATTCTGGGCATGTGATGGCCAGTTAAATAAACACATGCAATTAACCATCACAATATCTTTTATCAGATATGTGTTTTACTTATATCTTTTTCCAGTTTGCAGCATGCTTTTTTTTTTCATTTTCTTAACTTTCTCTTTCACAGAGCAGAAATTTTCATTCTAATATTGTCCAATTTATTTATTTTTTTTTCACATATCATAGTCTTGGTGCTGTCTCTAAAACCTCATTACCAAGATCATGTAGTTTCTTTCTAAAAATCTTATAGTTTGGCCTTTCACATTTACGTCTTTGATAAATTGTGAGCTAACTTTTTGAAGTGTAGGGTCTGTATCTAAGTTGTTTTTGCTTTTTTTTTTTTATTTTTGCATATGACTTATAATGTTCCAGTATCATTTGTTGAAATGACTCTTCTCACCACTGATTTGCCTTATCTTTACAAAACTCATATATATTAGCCATATTTGTGTGGGTCTATTTTCCTGTATCTCTCATTATATTGTATTGATCTGTGTGTCCACTACTTTGTCAATACCTCATTGTCTTTATTACTAAACTCTATAGGAATTACTGAGTCAGTAGTGTGGCTTCTCTAATTTTGTTTACTTCTTTGGTATTGTATTGGTTATTCCAAGCTTTTTTTCTTAGCATGTAATCATTATAATTACTTTGCCAATATTCACAAAATAGTTTGCTGCAATTTCAATTGGTATTTTATCTACCAGTCAAATCAGAGAACATTGAGATCTTGAAAATATGGAGTCTAATTTGTCAACATATAATAGCTTTGTATTTATTTATTTTTTTATCTCTTTCATCACATTCTTCATATAATTTACTATATATGTTCCAAATTGTTTCAATATTTAAGAGGAATAGAAGTAGTCATTTTAAAATTTAAATTCCAACTGTTATTGTTAGTATATAGGAAGCAATTGGGTTTTGTATATTGAGGCTATATACTGTAATCTTGTATTCACTTATCAGTACCAGATATTTTTTATAGTTTCTTATTTTCTACATAGTAAATCACAACATCTGTGAATAAACCCAGTTTATTTCTCCCTTTTCCAAGCTGCATACCTCTTATTATTTTTACTTGTCTTATTACACTAGCCATGATTTCTAACACACTGTTTAATAGAAGTGATGATATAGGATCTTCCTGTCCATAACTCAAAAGCAGCTATTATATTAGGAAACAATAACTGATCAAAATTATGTTTTTTTAAGTTAAATTGCTCACCTGACTCCTAATATAAAATACTCAGATAAAAACATTAATAATATAATTTATAGACTTACTAAGCTGTATTGAAATGGAAAATGTAGTTATCAGGTAAATCAGTTATTGAAGAATCATTCCAGAGTTTGAAAGGAGAAGAAATAACATATTTATTAAACGTACATTTTTGGATTCCGAAATTGTTTATTTTTTTAAGATCTTATTTATATATTTGAAAGAGAGAGAGAGCACACATTAGAGAGAGTTTGAGTGTAGGAAGGGCAAAAAGCGAATGAGAGGGAGAAGCAGACTCCACTGAGCAGGGAGCCTGATTGGGGGGGGGACCCTGATCCCAGGTCCCTGAGATCATGACCTGAGCTGAAGGCAGGTGTTTAACTGACTGAGCCACCCAGGTGTCCCTGAAATTGGTTCATTACACAAAGTATTTTGATAACCTTATCTAATGACTTTATTCTAAATACAGGAAAAGCAAAACCAAACTATCATAGATTCTTATAATCTATGGTAGAGTCAAGAGTTCATCCCAAAATTAATACAATGTCACCAATTACTCTGAAAGATTTACCTTTGGCTGATTTGCTATAGTGTCCTGTAATAGCCAGGGACTTTGGAAGTAGATGTATTCCTGCACTGACTTAGTCATCATGGCACTGGGATAGTTCTTTTCTTCTGAACTCACTTTCTTCATTTTTTTAAAGATTTTATTTATTTATTCATGAGAGACACACAGAGAGAGGCAGAAACACAGGCAGAGGGAGAAGCAGGCTCCATGCAGGGAGCCCTATGTGGGACTTGATCCCGGGACCTCAGAATCACGCCCTGGGCTGAAGGCAGATGCTCAGCCAACTGCTGAGCCATCCATATGTCCCCAGCCAAATGTTTTAAACATTATTTAGTATTTAGTTGTATTTTACATTTTAATATCACAGAAAATTTAAAGAATCCTAGTCTACAAATGTGTGTACAAATTAAGGTGAGCATCACGCTGTCATGGACTTAAAAGTAGATAAATAATATCTCAGTGATAGTTTTGCCCCAAGAAGGTAAATTGATATGTGGCTAAAAGTCACTAGAAATAATTCCTGAACAAGAACTGTGAACTTGCTTAACTTTCATCTGTGATTCTTAAGTTAAATTTTTCTTTTGGGAGATACTCAACGAATTCTTACATTAAACTGGAACAGTCATGAATTTGTATAGTTATTTTCCATGCCTACTATTTAAACATGAGAATGATACACACCCACAAATTGTCACATATTCTCTATACTCAGTAAACAACAGTCTCAAATGTTCACTTTTGCAAAGTAAAATTAATTGTAATGTCAGAAATTCCTAGTTTTCTTTTGCTTTAGTATAATTAAAATCTGTGTCTCCTTCTAAAATTCCTAGTTTTTGAATTTTAAATTTGTGTACCCTTTTTTAAAAGAATAGGTTCAGCTAATTTGATAGAAATGTATACTTCTCAGTAAAAGCTTAAGTTGCAACAGATAGTTAATCTCATTCTCAAAGTTTTTCTAGTATATTAGTTGACTGTATGTTCCATTAAGTATGCACTCTGAGGAGTTGAACGCATTCAAATATTAATAGCTTTACTTCATTAGTAAATCTATATTCATACTTACTACAAGATTTCATAAAATTACAGTTTTAGTACAAAGAACAAGAGCAATTGTGTAATAGGGGCATTAAGCTGTCTAGTGAACTGGAATCCTGAAGTTAAATTAATAGGGTAGCATGTTTACATATTAGAAAGAATATGGAAATTAGGTCTAAATAAACAGTAGAAGAATTGTAAATGGATCAACAAACTATTGGTAAATGAATGTTTGTATGTTGTATAATGCAAAACTGTTACTTATTGATGCATTTAAGTATAGTACAACTAATTCATGAATATACATTATGTATAACTTATGCCATTAGAGCTATAGCATTTAGTATTTGATTTGTGCAGAATATAAATATTATCTATGCATTTCAAAATTTGAAATATTTCACTTCATTTTGTTTTTGTCAGCAGAGAGATAATTTGGTTAGCATCTTTGCCTAAGAGAATGAAGATTCTATGCTAAGCCACAATTTGCTTTTGCTAAGGAGATTATAATTCTTAGATATCCCAGTCAATCTAAGTTAGAGTGTTTAGATGCAATTTACAGTTTGCAGAAGAGATTCAAAAGTTGATAAGTTATATAATTGGGACTGTGGCTTCCAACTTTACCTTTTTATTCACATTCAGACATCCTTTGAAAGTACTCTAGGATTCATACTTCTTGAGAAATTGGGAAATTAGCTACCTTCAAAGGGGTGTGGATCTTAAAAGTAATAGCTCATTGCTACATTAAAGATATATTTGCAAGGACATTAAATTCTTTCAATGACAAATTAAGGGAAAATGTGTAGTGTACAGGGATCTGAGACACCTGCAGATTTAATCAAATTGACTAAGTTTTTATTATTGCTACTTTACATAGCATAATCAACTTTCATGGAAAGCACAGTCTAGACCTGTGTTTTTTAATCTCAACCAAATATTACAATCATCTGAAGTATTTACAAAAGCAAAACAAAAAAGAACTAAACTAAACCAAAATACTCACAATGACGAATTCAGAATCTTCTAAGGTGGGCCCAGATATTTGTATTTTCAAGGAAAGTCATGTTAGTTATTTTATTTCATCATTCTTACATTTGATAGGTGCTGACACCCATACAATTATAGAAAGTATAAGACCAACTATCTCTTCTAATATTGGGAATTTTTATGAAAAATAATAGAGATTAATTTATACCAAATGGTGTCAGCAACGTAAACTGGGGTAAATTGCTTGAAATTTCTGATTCTGAGCAGAACCTGGAATGGGAAAGTAAGGACTGTTTGGAACAAGTTTTATTCTGAATTAAGTACTATCATATTGTTTTCTTTGAAGTTGCAGGCTTATTTTGTCTTTTGTTCATTTTGAGAAATGTCTAGAAATAAATAAGCCTGCAAAACCATACTTTGTCTCAGTCATTGTGTTAAGTAAATACGATGTTCCATGAAAATAAAAGCTGCTGGTTCAGCTCACAACTCGCACAATTGTACAAGTGATATCACTCAAAATAACCTGGTCCTTCTGTATGCAACTGAAGTGCTTTATGCAAACTTCCCATTTTGTAACACAGAATATAAATAAGACACTACTGAAGGGTAGACACTTAATATATTTTTAAAATCTTCATTGCCTTAGCAATGACATTCCTAAATGAAACTGGACTTCCCCCCTGAGAATGAATTGTGCAAATGTCAATACAATGAAGAGGAAATATAATGTTTTAGCATTATTACAAAAATAGCGTTCATCTATTGACCGCATCTATGAATTTACCTCAGAAACCCCAGGGATCTGAGGGTGACACTTGAAGACCACTGGTATATAGACAAGAAGTGTTTTTGTTTGTTTGTTTGTTTGTTTTACAGGAAGATTAAATCACGGTGCCATCTTGTAACATGTCTCCCTGCCTCTGGTTTGGGCATCCTCTCCTCACCTCCACTGACTCACTCAAAATCTCTGGTTCCCACTTCAGCTCCATTTGATTGCTGACAAATCTCCATTGGCTTCTGAATGAAAATCTAAATCCCTTCACAGACTGTAGATGTTCTTCATTTCCTGGATGATGCGTACCTCTCCCAGGTTAACTGAATTACACTCCTTCAAAGCACAGTGCTTCTTTTCCCTTCCAGGTCTTTTCTGTTGTCCCTTTTGCTTGGACAATTTTAGTTCTCCAGTTCCCTTTGTTTGAATCATTAATATTCATCCAGAAACACTCCAGTGATTCTAAAATCTGGCTCGGTTTTATATATTAAATTCTTTCATTGCCTTTTGTACTTCTACCAGAAGGAACCAGTCTCACTGTACTGTGAGTTCGTTCGCCATGACATCACTTCTACATTAACCCCACCAGATCATAAATTCCTTGAGGGCAAGGATGAAATTTGTTCTACACAAGTTTCACATTTTTTAAAGACAAACAGCTGAAAGCTGCTTGAAAGGTAAACAAACTTTATCTTGCTAATAGGAATCACTTCTATAGCCTAACTTAGCTGCATTTTAATGCTTAAAAAATACTCTTTCCCAAAAGATGAGGTGAGAACAAGAACAACAAAAAAGATCTATTACCAAAGAGCTACAAGTATTTATATATTCCCTCAGAAAGTTTCTTCTACTATATTGTGGCAAATGTGGAAATTGAGGGACATTTTGTCCCGAGATTTTATGAAGTTTTAAATTTTGCTTAGAACAAAATAAATCCAACAGATATTTAATGCCTTTAGCATCGCTGATATGTATCAGACAATAAAGTTACAAAATATTAGGAGTGTATTTGAGTCTGTGTGATTATATTTGTTTCATAATCAATTGCCGGTTTATTGTCTAACAAAATTTTCAAACTGAAATCTAAAGACCTAGGAACTCATAGTTCAGTTAAAAATTAATTATCCATTATTAACTACTTAATGTTTATTTTTTGCTTTTGAATACTTGTTATGAGGGTGTTCATCAATAAATTTGGCTCTGTTGCAAGACATTATTTAAGATCATGTTATGTCCCTGGTTACTGTTAACATTAAACCTTTGTAAGAATATTCTTTAGATTTGGTGCTCTTTTCCCTTCTCTTTTTTTCATCTCAAATTAGAGCAAAAATGGAGACTCAATTTCATGTCTGTGGGAATGAGTTAACTGTATTTTTGACTGTCTCATTTTGAGCATTTAGCTGTCATAGGGCAGAGCATGGGCCATTTCATCCATTTTAAAATAATACACTGTCTCTTTGGAGATAGCACTGTCATTTGTTTTCATTTTACTGAGGCGTCTCTCTTTAGATTGAAATATTTATTAAAGGGAAAAGTCCAACTCCCTGAGACATGTAACCAAAGGATGAGATTTCTTAATTCACATTTTATCTGAAATACATTCTCCTACCTATTTCAGTATGGTAGGTTATAAGCTGCATTTTAAAACACATAGTGTTGATCAAACTATTGAGCCTCGAGAGAAATAGGTTCTTGTTTAAGTTAAAAATTTATTATTCACTGTTCATCTTCCCATACATTATGCATTCTATTCATTGTTCATTCTCACTGTGCTTCTTTAAAAAATAATCCATAACAAAAGTATACTAAACTAGGATATAAATTTGTTTCTGCTTTTTCAGGATATAACTATGGGAAGGTGATATGAAATGGATATCACTAAGAAACACTTAATTTTTATGAAGAAACACTCTTGCTTTTTACATTACTAAGGCAAACCTAAGGTTTAAATCATATTGCTTCAAAATATCTTCAGTGGCAATAGAGAATGTATTGCCATACACATGTTAGGATTAGACTAGATAACAACTACTTCCTTATGTGAGTATATATATCTTTTGTTCATCAATACTTTGGAGGAGGAAGGGAGTTGTGGAAAGGACATTTATAAACCTGGAAGAAATATAAATATATGATGCTTTTAAAGGCACAGACCAAAAAATTATGAATTTTCAGTAAGAGGATTTTTTTTGGTAATGACAAAGCAATCATGTAAGGGCAATTAGACTATCTTCCTAAGGTATATAAAAAAAGAATTCTACAATAGGAAGAATCAGTGCTATGTCGAGAATGACCATGAAAAAAAAGATACAAAATTAAAGGAAACAAAAGACTAACACTTTTTGATGGTGTTTGCACACCTTCAGTGAAGGAGGAAAACAGTCTCAGGGCTTTTCCTTTAACTTTAGAGGAATTAAAAGATATATGTCAGTTGTTATTTAGGAATCACATCTGATATGACAAAAGTATTATTAATATGTTAAATTTCCAGCTCGAGTTGTAGTAGATAATATAATGATTTTTTTTTAGCAAGGAATTTATTTGCTTAATTTCTAAAGCATTTAATTATTTTGGTTAGATTGGCTTTTAATGGTATACTTTCCTAAAGGTTGTTTTTTAAACTTTTTGTACATAAAGTAAAGATTATTGTCACCATCACTTATAGGCAAAATCAATTCCAAGTATCAGATTTATTAGAATTTAGAGTTAGATTACGAACAAAATACTCAAAACTTTTGATAGCAGATAATATAACATATTTCACTTTCATCAGGAACCACAATTGAACATACTAATGAATTCATGCTATTAGGATTATCTATTTGAAATTCTTTTTTAAATATTTAACATTATCATATGATCAGAGAATATATGTGACTGATCAGACTCATAATATTCATTATTTGACCAATGAGTGAGCAAGTTACATAAAGGCAATTTTAATCTCTCGGCTCCCTAGTGAGAATAGCAACTTCTACCTGTTTTATTAAATAGACAAACAAAACAACAACATTTTAGGGAAAAAAATCTAAAAGAAATTTACAGAAGAAAAATTATCTGCATGAGCATATAATTTGTAGCTTTGATTAAAATCATATCAAATATTATTTTATAACCACCCCTAATTGGAATACTTTATTGTACATAGTGTTATCTCGAACTTAAAAATGATACTGTATTGCCAGCGGCAACCAACTTTGTGGTTTGATTTTAAGGATATTATCTAATTCTTGCTTTCATTTCCATGTTTCTGTTTACCAGTAAATTCTTAGACTTAGTATCTATCTGAACACTTGCCTTTTTTTTGCCTATTTTAATTTTATTTTCTGAATATTGCTATAATCTTTTCTCTTTTTAAAAATATTTTGTAAATACTTATGAAAGGACCCTTTTCATATAATTTATATTTTTTTCTTCTTTAGTCTGGCATTTTCAGTTTATCTCTTAATGATACATTTTGTTATGTAAATTTTTAAATTTCACATTGTTTAGTATCTCTGTCTTTTCCATTTGGGATTCTAAGACTTATTGGAGACATAATTAATGAGCCGAATTTGATTTCCCTCCTTTTTTGAGAATTGCCAGTAGGAGTGATTAATATAGCATTTATTCAAAGAGTAAAAATATTGATTAGAGCCATGACATATGTAATATTTTCCTTCAGTGCTTTATATCTGACTCACTTTAAAATTTGTCTAAGCATTTTTATTCCTCTTAAGGAATAATTTGTTTATTGGTGATTTACTACAAGATATGTATATGTAGCAAACCAAGCATTTACAGCCATACACTGAATTTTTCCTCATATCCAGTAAATTTATTTAAAAGTGAGTTTCAGGACATGGATAATTTAAGAGCTGCTATGATTCCAGTTTGCTTTTGAGTATTTTGGGAGGAGGCATAGGAGAAGGTTTTACTTAGAAATATCTTCCCCACTGTAAGATTTTACAAATATTTAAGTATTATCTTCAATTTTTTATTAATATATTAATGTTTTAGTTTCAATGAATGTATTTAATTCATTAAGGATCAATTTGGCATATGATGTGAAGCATGGATTTCTGTTTGCCTTTCTTTCAATAGAAAGTTATATGTGCCAATTTCATTTGCAAACTAAAGCTTCCCTTCCCCAGAGGCTTATAAATACATATTAGGTTCCTGAGTATATCGGCCTTTATTTCTGGATGGTAAATCTGTTCCATTTATGTATGTTTGTATTTATTTGGCAATGTTTTATTTTTGGCTTCACTTACAGAATCTGAGATCTGAAAAAGCCCTAAGACAAAACTCTCCTTTCCCAAATAATCCTTTCATTCATAAAAAATGATATTTTTCCTTTGTGGGATAACAGTTTCTTTCAAAAAAAGAATAGTTTACCTTACTGATTGTGACTTTCTTTCTTGACATATAGCATGCATGACTTTTAGACTGTCCTACATGGTTATCTAATTACTATTACAAGCATCAGTAAAATCATAAAAACAATGGATCCACCAGAAATATAGATCCATTCAGAAAATTAACTCCAAGCAGAAAACCAGTCTGCTATTTCACTGGTGACAGTTTTAATAGATTAATATTGATTTCTACCCAGTAAGTATGACTCAGGATTAAGATCGATAGGATTCAGGGGCAACCACAAAAAATCAGAAACATTGATAATAGCAAAATATATATTCACCAGTTTTCCCACGCAGTGGTTTATTTAAAGAGTAAATATAGGTAAAATGTGAAGTTTAAAGAGTGAGGACAAAACTCTCACTAATAATATTACAATAAGTTTACAAGAACATTTCTCTTAAGAAACTACACTTTTAATAAAAGATTATCAGAAAGAAAATCTCATTTTAGGTAATTCTTTTAATGAAACATTTTCAAATATGTATGACATGCTTGTATAAGTACAGAGATAGGGTAGGGAGAAAGACAATGAAGCTTTATAGCACTGTTATTATTTCAGATATGAAGTCTAAGAACATAGTCTTTCTCAATTAAACTAACACATTTTGATAACTTTTAGAATTTGGAACTAATTGGCATTCATTGCTTAAATTAAATGAATCTATCATGGATAATATTTGTTATCTGCAAAGTAATATAAGACAAGATTATAAATGTATAGTTCATAGCAAAAAATAAATGTAATCCATGTGATGAATTCAAATATAAAAACATAGAATATAATCAAAAGCAATACATTCTTTGATTCAGTTCATTTACCCCAATGTACAATTATGCATTCAGTGTTAAAACCCTTTGACTGATGTATGATCACCCCAGTAATTTATAAACACCAGAACAGGGATGTTATATCAAGTGTTCACCATCATTTGCCCTGACAGACTGCTCAAACATTTACTACCTGCAAGACATTCTTTGAGCAAAAATGTAGATTTTTTTTTCACTTTCAACATACCATCTATAAAATTGAAATACTAATAGGATGGGCAGCCTGAGAGGCTCAGAGGTTTAGCGCTGCCTTCAGCCCAAGGCCTGATCCTGGAGACTTGGGATGGAATCCCACATCAGGCTTCCTGCATGGAGCCTGCTTCTCCTTCTGCCTGTGTCTTTGCCTCTCTCTCTCTCTCTCTCTCTCTCTCTCTCTCTCTCATGAATAAATAAAATCTTAAAAAAAAAAAGAATTACTAATAGGATGAACTTTGTAGTGTTCTTTAACTGGGAAATTAAATAACCCACGTAAAACATTTAGCAGAGTTCCTAAAGCTTAGTAAGCAGTAAATAAATGCTAGAATTTTATTGTATACTTACAATATTGAATTTACTCAAAACTGAATTATTTTATTTTTTATTTTTTTATTTTTTATTTTATTTATGATAGTCACACAAAGAGAGAGAGAGAGGCAGAGACACAGGCAGAAGGAGAAGCAGGCTCCATGCACCGGGAGCCCGACGTGGGATTCGATCCCAGGTCTCCAGGATCGCGCCCTGGTCAAAGGCAGGCGCTTAACCGCTGCGCCACCCAGGGATCCCATTTTTTATTTTTTTAAACTTAAAACATTTAAACTAATTTTTTAAATTAATTTTAAATGTGAATAAAATAGTGTGTCTTCTCTAAAGTATCTCATGGTCTATATTCATGTGCAGTATGAGAGACCTACAGATACATTACATTAAGCAGTTTTCCTACACACTTTCACACTCTTATTAAATAAGATAAAGAAGAATCAACGCCTTATGAAGATCAGGAGACTGTAATAGAATATTTTAATATTTATCTGATGAGATCTTTGAATCAATACTGAAATGATGAGTGTGAATTTAAGAAAGGTAATTGAGAAAGATTTCCTTGGTTTTGTCTCTAGAAACTAGCGAAGGGCAGGACGTCTGGGTAGATCAGTGGTTAAACATTTAACTTCAGCTCAGGGGGCTCAGGCATGATGCTGGGGTCCTGGGATCCGGCCCTACATCAGGCTCCCAGTAGGAGTCTGCTTCTCCTCTACCTATGTCTCTGCCTCTCTTTCTGTGTCTCTCATGAGTAAATAAATAAAATCTTTAAAAAGAGAAACTAGCTAAGGGTAACAATACTAAATACCATTGTACATTTAAGAACTATATTGAACATAAATGGATTTGTGACCAGGGTGGTGGTATGGGTGGTGATGGAGAGGGGTAGAAAATTATCAACTCTCTAAATTTACCTTTTCTCTCTTTTTTTTCTTAGATTTTATTTATTTATTCATGAGATACACAGAGAGAGGCAGAGACTATCTCGTAGGCAGGCCCCCTAAGGGGAACCCAAAGTAGGACTCAATCTCAGGACCCCAGGGATCATGCCCTGAGCCAAAGGCTGATGCTCAACCACTGAGCCACCCAGGTGTCCCTAAATTGATCTTTTCTTAATCAATAATCTGGCTTGTACTCTCTCCACTCATTTGAAAAAGCCATGACAAGATATTTACACATATTAAAAACTTTCTGGTAGTAGGTCATACTGTAACATGTCCTCAAAGTTCCATCTACCAGTTGAATTGTGCCCTTACCAAAAGTAAAATACAATCATTCTTAAAGAGCTTTCTGTTAGTTTTAATCATTTTCAATTGACTACTTTAAGTAAAAAGACGGAATATAAGTAGTGAAAGGAAGGAGGCTATGCTTTCATTAAGAGTAAGTAAGGTCAGTTTGGAAGACTATATCAAGTTGACAGCAAAAAAAAATACTGACTGTTATTAATATAGAAGATATGGAAAATTATAAAAACAAAACAAAACAAAAATCCCCAAACCTAGGAGTGGTATGCATGCTGATTTATTTGCAAGTACCTTAAGTACTCTCTTTTAAATAATATGAAATTATAAAAGAAGACAGTGATATATAGATGTATTTTATTTATTTTTTTCAATAAAAATAACAAATTTTCATTACTTGTTTATTTTTAAATTGATTAGGAACTCAAATCCATGCACCATATACAAATAAAAAGCCTTAGACTTTTTAAGTTTCTAAATTACTTTTAGTTAAGAGGAATAAATTCTAGCTTTTTAAAAGTTTAAATCTATGTAAAACTCAAAGCAATCTATTTTTCTACCTGAGATCAAAATGAGTTTCTTTTTTCCTTTCTGAACATAATTCTGGGCATTGAAGTATATCTGAATTGACATGATTTCCTTGTCAAACTTTTCCAAAAAATGTATGTCCTGCTTTAAAAACAAATTCTCATGTTACACATACATATTTACATCAAAGACCAATGATAAATTTATGAGGTTAACAGGCCTGTAATGGAAACACAATACCATAATATGAAAATAAAAATCCATTTTTTATACAAAGCATTCTAGTATGGCACAATATTAAAGAGATCAGAATATCGATGTATACATATAAGTCACCAAGAGTTCAGAAATTAAGCTCACATTAAGAAAACTCATTCTTTTTTTTCACAGGAGGGGTTGCAAAGTCATCATATATGAAAAAATATTGTGATTAATATCTCTAAAACCAAGAATTAGCATAAATTGGCAATATTTGTAACTTAAAAACTAAACACAATTAGATATTTACTGTGGCTCTGAAACTTTTGCTTTGTGGCCTGTGGATTTTACTGAGATCCAAACTCTTATTATCTCTTGCCTCTTCTTGCGCCACTCCCTCCCCACCCAAGCTTCCTTCTTCATGTCTGTCTTTGGTTATGATTCCAAATCTTGAAAGCAAAAGAACCCGATAAATCAACGAAGAGAATGAAAAACAGCACTGTATATGATGTATGAAAACCCACCTAAGAGTATGAGCTGAGAAAGAAAATACTAGAAGATAGGTCAACAGTCTTCTTTGTAGGGAAAGAAAGAACATAAAAACAACAGAAGTGTTTGTTCTGTTGCATCCCAATGTTCATAGTAGCAATGTCCACAATAGCCAAACTATGGAGAGTCCAGATGTCCATCAACAGATGATTGGATAAAGAATTTGTGACGTATATAAATAATGGAATATTATTCAGACATTAAAAAGAAAATGAAATCTTACCATTTGCAACAATGTAGATGAAACTAGAGGATATTATGCTAAGTGAAGTGAGTCAGTCAGAGAAGAAAAATTATCATGTGATTTCACTCATATTTACAATTTAAGAAACAACACAAAGGATCATAGGGAAGGGAGGGAAAAATAAGACAAAATTGGAGAGAATCACAAATCATATGCGACTCTTAACTCTAGTAAACAAACTGATGGTTGCTAGAGGGGGTGTGGATGGGGTAACTGGGTAATGGGCATTAAAGAGGGCAGCTGATAGAATGAGCACTGTCTTTTTTTTTTTAAGATTTTATCCATTTATTCATGAGAGACACACACACAGAGAGAGAGTGAGAGAGGCAGAGACACAGGCAGAGGGAGAAGCAGGCTTCGTGTAGGGGGCCCAAAGTGGGACTCGATCCCTAGTCTCCAGGATCATGACCTGGGCCGAAGGCAGTGCTAGACTGCTGAGCCACCTGGGCTGCCCTGAGCACTGTCATATGTAACTGGTAAATTACTGAACTCTCCTTCTGAAACTAATAATATACTATATGTTATTTAATTAAATTTAAATTAAATTTAAAAACAAAAAATACATAGAAATATACAAAAAAATCCATACAGAGACTATCACTCCTAACCTTTCTTTCATATTATCTCCCAATTAGAAGAGTATAGAACCAAAATTTCAAACTCTGAAAAGGTAATGACTTGAAAGTGGAGCTAGGAAAGTGAGTAAATGATAAAGTATAGTAGATCCTGCTGTCAATTAGTTTCTTTGTTCTGACACTGAGAATGTTAATATGATCCTTGTTGGTAGCAAGTCTTTTCTGGGATCTGGTCTATTTGTTGATTTGGGGCCTTAATCTCATTGTCCAGGTCAAAGGCCTTTTTTTTTTTCCCCTCTAGGATATTGCTCACTTGAGTCAGGTTCTCTTCCATTTCATCTTTTCCATATCACTGACTATATGTTTAATGTATCTGCCATTGATAGTTCCTGTGGTTGCTTGCTGAAGCTGATGACTTGTCACATGGCCTGGCTACTTAAATATTTGCTAGAAGAGTTGTCTCCCTATGTTGCCTTATAAGCCTTACCAGCATCAAAGCTCTTTATCCTATTACATGGGCAGACACAAAGGCCACAGCACTTGTTAAGTTCTGCTAAAGTTTTCTCTGCCTCTCTCATGTCTCTACTTATTTGGCCCATGTCTTCTTCTATAGGATTTATTTTCACCCCTTTTTCATTGAGTATAGTGTTAGTATTGACTCTAATATCTTGAGACTCAATGGTTAAACCCAGGATTCTCTTTTATTTTCCAGAGACTCATGAGTAACCTGGTGAGCCCTCAGCTGAATTTCTTCTAATGAAAGGCAATCCATGATGAATTAAAAATATTTATAGGCACAGAAACTGAAATGTGGATATGAGTTCTGGAGTCTGGAAATCTGAAACCAAGGCACCAGCACTAATCATGTTCTTGTGAGGATCCTCAGCCAGTACCTTCTGGCTGCATTCTTCATTGTGAAAGGGAAAAAGAAAAAACAAACAAAACAAAACAAAACAAAAAAAACAAAACCTTAGACTTTCATTAGAAAATTGAAAAATGGAAGTATACATATTTTTTGTAGAGGCAGAAACAATAACATACATAACAAACAAACAAAACTAGAGTTTCAGTAGATTATCACAATAAAAGTATATTTTTTAACTGAAGATACAGTTGACTAAAGATCAATGGGTCACCTTCATGCAATTATTCTAGTGTCCAATTTCCTTCCATTAGCTAACTCACTACACCCTCTGACCTCTGACTCCTCTAAGAGTTGTGTCTTCTATCTGGCTGTCAGCAGGGTAAAGAGAATAAGATAAGCACTCCCCTCTCATCCACCTCAGCTGATACAGATCACTTCTACACATATTTCATACACAAGAACTATCTCAAAGCTAGGGCTTTGTGAAATCTAGTTAGTGGAGTGCTCAAAGGGAGAAGAAAACTGCTATCAACTGGCACCAGCAGGCTCCAGCACAGTATATTAAATTTGCCATTTTTAATAATTCATCTAGACATTGAGGTATGTGATCACAGTGAGAATAATCATATAGCCTTTCTCCAGAAATTTTCTAAAATTCATCTAGGATGGAGAAATCTATTCATATCAAGAGGTAACAAGATAAAAATGTTAGAGTTTCTAGGACCTTTGTTTCTAGCATTATGGAATAAGTTGGTTGAGAGAAACTGGATATTCTCTCTCCCCTTTCTCCAGGGTTTTTACAATCCTTTGTGCTTTATTTAATGAATCTCAATCAATTGACAGGTATTGTCTTCTTTGTGTGGGGATGCAGCTGTGAATAAAACAGGTTCTCTTCTTGGGGTGCCTGGGTGGCTCAGTTGGTTAAGCATTTACCTTTGGCTCAGGTATGATCCCAGAGTCCATCCAGGGATGGAGCCCCAGCCCCTGCTCTCTGCTTTTACCTCTCCCTCTGTCCCTCCTCCCCACTTCCATGCCCTCTCTTCACTTTCTCTCTCTCTCTACGATAAATAAATAAATAAATAAATAAATAAATAAATAATAAATAAAATGTCTTTATAAAAATAGGATCTCTTCTCTAATCTGGTTTACATTATAAATAAGTATAAAAATACATAAACAAGCTAATATAATGTAGAGTATGATGCATGTCAAAAAGAAATAAAGCAGAATGAAGTGACTGCTTCACATCAAGTGACTTGATGGTAAGAGTAATTTTCATTGGACAATGAGAAAAAAAGATGTTTGAGTCAAGGTCATATAAAAATCAACTAGGGGAACGTCAGGAAGCAAACCATTCTAGACAAAGAAAACAACTAATCTAAGACTAGAACTTGGGAGAATTTTAATGTATTCAGGAAGCATAAAGATAGTCTGTGTCCTAGAATTCAGGAAGGTAGGGAAATGAGAGTAAGATATATGTCCAAGATGGCTAACATGTTTGAAATCTGTTCAACCTTATGGTGAATCAAAGGCTATGTAACAGAGATTTACATTAGGATCTGATTTTGATCTGATTTTGTTTTTTAAGGTCTTAGAAGTCACTGAATAGAGTAGGAGAAAGGAAACTAGTTAGAAAGCTATTTTAACACTCCAGCCAACAAATAACAGTGCTTCGGACAAGAAGTTAAAAAAAAGAAGAAGAAGAAAGAAATTAAAGATGCAACCAATTCGTCTGTTATCCTAAACTACTATGAATTAGGTTTTCGTCTATTGCAACCAAAAGAACATTAACTAATCAAATAGTAACCAATTCTGTTGTGAAGTCAAAGAATGTAAGAGGAAAAAATGTCCATTGAATTTGGCATTAAATAGAACAAAGTCAATATCAATTGCGAATATGATATATTTATTTTAGCAAACCTCTAAAAATATCTTTTGATATCCTTGTGAAAATGTTCAAGTTGTGAACTGTAGTAGAATACAACCATTTACATAACAACTATCAATATGGAAGTTAAGTGAAGCCTCTTTTGTCATTATATAGATAGCCTCATGTGATTTATAAATTAATCAAATTAAAATGAGATATTGTTTTCAAAACTCTGGATATAGAAAATTTTACAGAATGTCTAATGAATTAAATAAAATACTGGGATTTAAAACTGCTTCACAATATTAAATTGATGGTCTAAATGTAGCAAGCTGAATTAATAGCATTCCTTAAAAAATGAAACTCTAAAATGCACTACATTAATTTATATGGTATAACAAGGCATGAACTCAAATTAATAGCTTATTTGAATAATACCTGATGTTCTAGGAGTTGATGAACTCAGTGTGAGCTCTGTGTCCTGCTGATTGATAGAATAAAAGTGAAATTAGTTCATATTAATAGACATATATATTTGAATAAATTATCCAAAATTCTCTCTGGAGTATTAGATCATTTATATTGCCTTAATTTAGGATGGACATAGATTACAGTCAGAAGTAAGTCCTATGGCGTATGAAACCATGATTTATGAAAAATTCAAGATTCAGAGATTTGCAAAAAGGTGGCATAAGAATATGACAGATGAGTTCAGTTAATTTCATTTTTTTCATGTTAAATACTTCTTTATATACTGTTCCAAAGGAAAAACCTATAGTATTTGGTAAAATAAGTAAAATGACAGAATACGCAAAGAATCAATTCTGTTTAATATTGAGAAGAAACTCAAGGAATCTTACTAAGAACCTTACCTCTGGCTCAATTACTTCTAAGAATAGTCTGCTCTCTCACAATAAATGTTTAAAGCTAGAGCAGATACCAGTTCACAAGAATGGAGAAAGCACATAAAAAATGAAGATGAATGATTAAAAAATCATTAAATCATTGAGAATCTTAATTTTCTATGCTTCTATATATATTTTTTTAAATTTTTTTTAATTTTTATTTATTTATGATATTCACACAGATAGAGAGAGAAGCAGAGACACAGGCAGAGGGAGAAGCAGGCTCCATGCACCAGGAGCCCGACGTGGGATTCGATCCCGGGTCTCCAGGATCACGCCCTGGGCCAAAGGTAGGCGCTAAACCGCTGCGCCACCCAGGGATCCCTATGCTTCTATATATTGTGTGAATTTCATGGTAATTTTAGTTAGATAGATGCATAGACAAATAGATAGATAAACAGGTTGATAAAATGGAAGAAATACTAGACAACCCAGAATAAATTATAACAAAGATGAAAAATGATCTTGAAGCAGCTGAACTCACAATGCATTTTAAGTCTCACTATATTGCTGCCTCACCATTCCCTTAGTTTATTGAGCAAGATATTGTTCCCTTGTCCCCACATTTAAAAAATAAATAAAGCAAGTCTCATCTTAATAAGAATTCTGGCAATTCCTAGAGGTTGTCTGCTTAATCTTAAGTGGCAAACTGTTGCAAATTTCCAACGTAGACCCAATTCAGTCATAGATATTCATCAAAATTCTGAACTGAACCAGTGAGAAGTTTATACCATTCTCACAGCTCAGGCAGCTTGAGTGTGAAAAAGCACTATTGGCTCCTATAATTGCTATTGGCGTTTGATCTCTTTGGAAGGAAAAGGCCCAGAAGTATGGCACTTTGTACTCCCATTAGTATTATCATAAATTTACTTCATTCTCTACTGGCCACACAGTAGTTTAAAGATGACTCTTTGTCTCCTGGGACACAATTAAGGATGTTCAGATATTTCTTGCCAGGCTGATTCAATGCATTTTTCCTTCACTGTTGTGATTACTATATTCTAGAGTGTCAGTTGGTCCTCCATCTTCAGTCCCAGCTAACTCATTTCAAGTTTCTTACTGCTGACTTTTTTATACCCATCTGTATAGCCCTATAGCCCTGCTGAGAATGTGGGAACCACATCTCAACTTGTGGAAATGCATACATAGCCCCGCTCAATAAACTATGAAAATGTCAGCAAACCCCACAGTAATGACACTTCCCAGCTCTGGCACCAAAGCTACCAAAGAAATTCTTGTCCTCATTGGTTCTCAGGCTGAAGTCAGGTTGAAGACCACCCTGAAACAAGCCGGTATTTGTCACCCATGTGGCATTTTTAGGTCCCGGTTGGAGCCTTGTTCTTTAGGTGTGAGGTGAGGGGATTAGCACCAGGTTTCCTCGGTGGAAGGTGAAGGGAGCACAGCAAAAATTTCTCCTAAAATTCAAATCTCACAAAATTATTTCACTATTCTCTCAAAATTTTTGTGTTCTCAGAGAATATGTGGGAGTTTGAGATCAAAGAAACTGTTTATGGTCAAAATTATTTGATAATAAGTATGTGGTTGTTTGGCAAAGAAGTTTCAAATATTATGTCTATTTTGTTTTGGTGTCTTACTATAAACTTCTAATCTAAAATTGTGTTTGAGGGCAGCCCGGGTGGCTCAGTGGTTTAGCACTGCCTTCAGCCCAGGGCCTGTTCCTGGAGGCCTGGGATCGAGTCCCACTTCAGGCTCCTGCATGGAGCCTGCTTCTCCCTCTACCTGTGTCTCTGCCTCTGTGTGTGTGTGTTGTGTGTGTGTGTGTGTCTCACGAATAAATAAATAAAATCTTTAAAAATAATAAAAAAATAAAATTGTGTTTGCTAATTATAGAGAGAAAAGCAAGTTGGATGGTAGGTAAGTCTAGGTATCTTGTAGTGAGGATAATAGACATTCTAAAAGAAGAAAACAGCATAGAATAAAATGAAAAAAATTCCTATAAAGATTACTTACCTGATCCATAGGTAAAAATGAGTCTCCAGATTTGAAGGGTGTATTACAACAGGGTTAACACAAAAAAGGGATCATATATCCCTTGATAAAATTCCTGTATAAATAGAAAA
Source organism: Nyctereutes procyonoides (assembly GCF_905146905.1). Lineage (NCBI taxonomy): Eukaryota > Metazoa > Chordata > Mammalia > Carnivora > Canidae > Nyctereutes > Nyctereutes procyonoides. Next base: position 23,645,684 of record NW_026575121.1, read on the forward strand.
CTATTCAAGATTTCTACATGTAGAGAAAACATTGTTTAGAGAGTCTGAAATAGCTGAATGAACTAGTAGCTTCTCAAAATGAACACATTAAATACTCTATCATACTACTTTTTTTGTTAGAGGTATGCCTTTAGAGCATTCTGTCTGCGTTATTCTATCAGGATTATTTGAGTGGATTGCACATATGTAATCTGGAGCATCCCTTCATCATGATTCTAAGCATACATTTTGCCTTACCTTTGTTTTGAACCACCAGTCCACTAGATCTTTTTCTTCTTTTATGTTGTTATTTCGTTGTACAAGAAGAGTGCATAACAATAATGTTTTTAAAAGCTTAATTATGTTTTAGTCAAATATTATGAAATGCTTTCATGTTTCTACAAGTGAAGCTAAGGAGAAAATACTTAAAAACCAACAGAAACTCCTTAATGATTTACTTATGAGTAGTATTTGTTATGAGAATATCATGCCAATAGAGTTAGTAATTCCCACCCTCCTTTTGTATTCTTACATTTACAGCTAAGAAAAATCACTTGCAAATGGATGACACTTCAAATGGATGACACTTCAGATGGATAACAACTTATTAGTATATACTTATGCTTGTCTTGTGTTTGTTTTTCACCCTTGAACAACTACTGTTGAAGACATAATTTCATCAAATTTCCTTTTAGTAGGACTTATTAAATTACTTTGTACTATGGACAGAATGTCTGTGTCCCCCCAAAATTCTTAGGTTGAAATCCTAACCCCCAATTTAATGGTATTAGAAGGTGGAGCCTTTGGTAGGTGATTAGGTCATTAGGGTTCTGCCCTCATGAGAGTTCCTTGTCCTTATAAAAGCAATCTGGCAGATCTCCCTCATCCCATCTGCCACGTGAGAATACTGCAAAAGGATGGCTGTGAACTACAAAGTGAGCTCTCACTAGACACCAAATCTGCTGGTGCTTTGATCTGAACTTCCCAGACTCCAGAACCCCGAGAAAGTTCCATTGTTCAGACGTCTCCTCCTCTATGGTTCCTGCTATAGCAGCCTGAACGGACTAAGACATTAATATTGAAAAATGGTAACTCCCTCTCCCTGAACTCCATGACAGGAATGCATTCACTACAAGTTGAATTTGGGTTCATCCATGTTACTCCTTTGTCCAATGGGATGTTAGCATATGTGACATTAACAGTGTTTTGAATGCATTTGTGTCCTTCAGTATGTCATCTTGCACATCAGCCATTTCTAGAAGAGCTGTGACTGAATACTCTTGCCCTTCAGCCTTGGCCTCAAGAGGAATACTTTGGAGCAGACACTCCTAAGCTAAACCACAGAGCCATGAGAAAAAAAATAATTATCTATTGCTAGAACCTTTTTACTTTTTCTTTTTTTGTTTAATTTAATTTTATTTTTGCTTCTCTTTTCTTGTGTGATATAAAAAAGGTGATATAAAAATTGGCAACAGAAACAGAACTGGTGTTTGTAAAAAGAACCTAGAATATATAGCTGTGGATTTTGGAATAAGTGCTTAAAGTGAGAGAAAACTGATACCAGAGGTAGGAAAAAATGGCAATTTATTTTCTTTAGTGCCAAAATATTTGGTGAAATTTTGCTTATGATATTCTAAAACACAGAAACTCTTCCTAACATATTTTCAATGAAATTCTGGAGATCTTGAGGCCAAAATGTTGAAATAATGAGTTGGTTGCTACTAGCCGTATTTCATAATTTACTAGAAGATAGAAGTAAGTTCACAAAAGTATGTTCCAGTTTGCAAACATAATTTTGAGCTAACATAGGAAACCCATAACCTTATGGGTTGTGAAAATAATCTTTCACGAAATAAAAATATAATAACCATTATTGTTCATAATAAGCAAAAAGCCCTAATTAGATGTGTTGCTCAAATGCCTTTACCTACCATTTATGAAAGGAATTAATTGGTATCAAACAAACCCTTATAACTGTGTAAAAGAATCCAAAGAAAGATGTGGTCTCACAGCAGCCTGATTTGCTCAAAGGACCTATAGTTTAGTCTTGAGAGATAATGTCTGGAAAATAATTGATGGTGTGGTTGTTAGCACATAGAATTGACTGAAATTTAAGACTTATAAAACTAAAACACTTATGAAAACCATATTGTACAAAGTGCTGCCAGCCAGATCGTAACAAATTATGTTATAAGAAGTCTTTTGGTCCCAATTTTTCAAGGATCAGATTGAGAGAACTTCTTAGACTTACCAAAGGGCATATTCTTTAATTCTCTTATTATTTTATTCTTAATCAATTTTTTCAGACTTGGTAATGGAGCATGATGGATAGAGAAAGAACTTCCAGAGGGCACAGCCAAGAGTTGTGGTAACAAAACCTGGGCCTCCTGAAGAAATATTCCCCTTCCTCAGAGCAAAGATACCTGGTAATATTTGTACAGAACTATTAAGGACCAAGGACTTCTGTTTGCCTTGGGAGGCAATATGTTCCATACATTAATGTTTAGCGTGAGGGAAGAAAATAAGTTGGCTTTTGGGTTCAGAGGACTTCAGATAAAAAGGGGCTGCATCAAGATTCCACAAAAATTTCAGGGCACCTGGGTAGCTCAGTTGGTTAAGTGTCCAACTTAACCAGCTCAGGTCATGATCTCAAGGTTGTGGGACCCTGCTTCAGGCTCCAAGCTCAGCGGCAGAGTCTGCTGATATTCTCTCTCCCTCTCCTCTGCCCCTCCCCCCCCACTCATGTACTCTCTCTCTTTTTCTAAGTAACTAAATAATCTTTAAAAAAAATATTTCATAGAGATGTCAAAAACATGGACTTCAAACTTGATGCCATGATTTTGACAAAACCTTTGGAGATCTTACACTTTGCATGTCAGAGAGACTTAAACAAGTAGACAGATCATGATTATTTGAATATTATTGAAAAATATTTACTCCCTCTACTTTACTTCTATATGGGGGTATACTTCTTAAACTTTGTCTTTGGGCTTATTCATGTTAACATGTAACTTGCTTTGACCAATGAACATGTTGAGAAATGTTTAACCAATAGGGACTTAAAATTTGCTTGCATTCCATGCTTTTGTATTTTTCTGCCATCATATTGTAAAAAGAGATTTTCCTGAATATGGGCTTCTCTGTTAGTTCAAACCCTAGAATGATCAAATATATGTGGAGAAACAATTCTAGTATATTTGTGAACCTGAAGCATGAAATGTAGCCACTAGCACCTCAGGTGAAATGATTCATCACATTCTAAAATCAGTGATAAAAACTTACTATTATTGTCATTTTAATAAATATGTTCATCTGTAGGAAAATTAGTGAAATATCTCAAAATTAATTACGTGGTAAAAATGGCATTACCAAGGATTTTTTAAAAGATTTTATTTATCTATTCATGATAGACAGAGAGAGAGAGAGAGAGGCAGAGACACAGGCAGAGGGAGAAGCAGGCTCCATGCAGGGAGCCCGATGTGGGACTCGATCCTGGTACTCCAGGATTGCGCCCTGGGCCAAAGGAAGGCGCTAAACCACTGAGCCACCCAGGGATCTCCACCAAGGATTTTTTCTTATATGTTTCACGAACTATACTTCATAATTCAATAATCTAACATTGTATTTATATTAACATGTTTAATAATTTGTATCTCTTAAAAAATAATTTGTATCTCTTATGAAAATCCTTAAAAATATTTAAGCCATTTAAAAGTGCAAAATAATCATCATCCTCATAGTTGTCAATGTAGTATTGCCAAAAGACATAGACACACTGATCAATGGAAGAGAGTAGAATCTCAGAACGAACCTATACATACATAGTTCATTCTTGACAAACATTGAAAGTTTAGGAGGGGGTATTTTAAAACTTTAGCAATTACTACATGCAAATCTAAATCCACCCTCTCTGGATCATGTTCATTCCTTTTCTTTAAATTTTTTTCATGGTACTGTCATAATTTTAAATTCTGGGCTAAATTTTAAAGTTAACTACCACAAATACATCAAAAAAATTTTTATGGAAAGACCACTTTAAAACATAATATCATTCGTATATTTTTATGTATATTTACACATGTATACTGCAGTAACTTCTAAAATATATCAAAATTATTGGAAGAGATATTTCAGTACTAATTTCTCTACATGGTCTCAAGACATAGTTGGCATTTATGATTTCCCTCCTATATAACTAACTACTCAACATTGTAAGCCAAAAACAATAGTTTTGTTTTACCTCTTGATGTGGCCTAAAACTTCCTTCCTGGAGAATTTGAAGCATTTAGATGACATCATTAATAAACGTTAATTACATTTGTTTTAATTAACAAATATTATCACTGTTAAGATGTATTATGTTACCTCACAAGATTCCCTGATCTGCTGTGTGAGCTCTGCTCATGCAGTTTATTTCTGACATCAGAAACTGTTCTGAATATAGTACTTTATTTATGGACAATGGTTTGGTCTATAGATTGTGAATCAGATAATTATGAGAATGGGGTCACTTGAAGTCCTGGATTAGGCATTTAGTCTATATAGACGTACTGTGTATTAAAGAGTGTTGTTTGTCAAAAATGTAATTTTTCTGTTGTGCCTTTGCTGTCAAAACCTAAGAATCTCCCTTTTTAGTCTCTGTGCTGGGCTCAGCACAAGGTCATTGTTGTAACCTGTTTTGCCACAAACACTTTCCATTGCTTCTGAAGTTTAGGTAGTAGATTTGCCTACTTTGAAGGTAGCTGACAAACCTCTTCTGGGGGCATCTTAGTAACTCAGAAAATGGTCAGCATGATACATCGAAATGTAAATCGTTGTTTCTAAAATCAAAAGTGACTTTGTTTGCATTGCTCTATTTTTTTTTCTGAATAGGAGATCCAAGATATAACAACTTATCTTTATTTTCGAGGGAACGTTTGAATATACCCAGATCCCTGGACCTCCAAAAACATATTCACTGGCTAAAGAAGCCATTTAATTTTATGGAATCACAGAATTTCATGGAATGAAATGTTTTTCTAGATTTCTTATGAGAATAAAATCATTAGTTGTGATCTCCTCTGGGACAGTACAATGATCAATATCCCTGCAAATTAAAATGTGTTCTAAATTTAGAAGCAAGATAGGGAAGATCTATTGTTCTCTTGCCATGTGGAAGCAAACTGCTTCTGAGTATTTGAGAAAGAGGTGATGAGGAGAGAGAGGGAGATTGAATTTCCAGATCAATAGCAATAAAAAAACACCTTGTTTTATAACTGGTTGTAAAACAAGTGCTTGGAATTTGATTTGTGTTTAATTTCCTCAAGTTAGGAGACAACATCTGGATGAATAGCTGAAATTGAAGTTACTCCCTGCATAAACTTAAAATAATCCACTTTCATATTACAAGATTACTCTCTCTTGAGCTTTTGGTTAATAAGTGAAATAAAGGAGATGGGATAGTAACCACCTATTGAGAGTTCTTTAGCCATTTATTCAATAATACTGCCTATCAAGATATGCAGTATTTTACTGGCTTAAGACAACAACCTTATTATTTCTTATGAGTCTAACTAAGTTCCATTGGGTGGCTTTGCTCACCTGGTCCAGGTTTGACTTCAGCCTGCTAATCTCATTTAGACATTTGAGTTGGGAGGACAGGATGGTATAGGGTAGCCTCAAATGGGACAACTGAGCTCTCCACAACCCCCTCACACACTGAAGGCTACCAAGACATGTTTTGATGGTTCATTAGAAAAACAAAGTGGGCTAATGAGCAAGACTATACAATTGTTTTTCCAGGCTTAGCTTGCATCCCATTTGTTAGCATCTTGTTTACCAAAGCAAGTCATATATGGAGCAGAATACCTGATCCCCAAGAGAACCATTGATAAAATTCAACTGTATTCCCTATTCCTGAATCTTTAGAAAATTCATCACATTTCTAGTATCTTTTTCTCCAACATACATGTGTATTTAGTTTGGGTTTACACAATTGATGAAATGTGGGAAATACAGAAACTTTTATTTTCTATTTCTCCCCTAATGATCCTTATACAGGGAACCAATATAAGAATAAGATAGATTCCGAATAAGCTGAATAGTTTCTATTCCCAAGAACACAGCACTTTCCCTGTTCCAAAGGCTAGAAGGAAAATACTGTATAGACTTGTGCTGTTATTGTAGACTGCTCCCTCAAAAGTACCAGTGTCTCAATGAAGTCATCTTCTCAGAACTGAGTAAAATTCTCCGGATGCTATTGTGGTAAGCCAATCAAGTGTTAGTTTACCAGGTGTGTTACTTTTTTATGATTACACGGATCGGGTATGAACTTCAGGACTGCCATCTATTTGATTCTGAGTGTTTGATTATGGATTTTCTATCATCAAATATTTCTGTAGATTGGGCTATTCTGGTCATTATTCTAGTTTTTCTCCTCTTATGATAACTATGGCAACCCTTCTTCTGGAATCTAAAAACAATGACTTGGCCTATCACCCCAAGATCACACCATTCCTGTTGAAATCAAGCAGTCTATTTTAATGGCAGTGTCTTTCACCTTTACCTCTGACTTAGAGAAGATAATCATCACAGCACTTTCCACTGATGCTAGGCTCTCACCACCAATGTATTTAACAAAGCCATGACAAAAGGAATGCCATAGCTCTCCATCCCTGTTTGCCATCTCCCTCTTTCTAACTGTATCTATTTCATTCTCTCTCTTGCATTTCTATTGCTAAACTTTGATTTCCCCCTTTTACTCCAGCATTCCAGATTCATGTATTCACTTCTTTACTCCACAGTTTGACTTAGATTCCCCATATGTGCCTTAAACCATTGCAGAAAGTCAATTTTCAATTACAGGCCCCCATTAAAAAGTAAATCCAGACATAGTATTATTGAATTCCACCTTCTTCAGCAGGTTTAAACTGGATTAATAACACTTATTAATCCTATAATTTATGTAATTGCAATTTTGGACTCATTCATGACATTTTGATGATTTTCAACTACAATTTCAAAACAGAATTTTTCCCTGTCTTTATTATGAACATCTTCAAACAAAAAAGTTGAAATAAAATGCTAACAACAAAAATAATGATCAACACCTCAAAATTATCTCTTGATAGTTTCTCATTTCCTTTCTAATACATAATTTCACCTTCACTGAGTAAATGGAGACATTAGTTTGTAGTTCAAATATGGTATTCATACTTGATTCTTCTCTTTCTTTATATTTGATACCTATTCTTTATAGGAATCCTCTTGGCTTGATCCTCCAAATAAATATAACTGGTCTAGTTAATCCTCAATAACCTGACTGCTAGTTCTAACCACAATAACCTTTCATTTGGGCTTTTGAAATAGCCTCCAACTGCTCTCTTTACTTCCACATCATAGTCTTCCACACTAAGAAGCTTGAGATATTTTTGATACATGAATATAAATATACACCCCTATTCTATTAAAAATCCTTTAATTCATATTCATAATGCATAGAAAACCTTTAAACTCCTTGCCTTTTCCATCCTAGCCCTAAATGATCTAAAAACTGTCTGTATAACTGACCTCATCTCTGACCATTTCCTCTTGCTTCTTCCATTCCAGGATAGAGGCTTGAACTTAGAGAGAGGAATCAGCACTACTTAGTTCAATTCCCTAATTAGCTGTGTAAATTTGACATATTGTTTGATCTAAAAAATTTTGGACATATGTTTGATTTTATAAATAAGGGTCTTTTTAGCATATTACTTCTAAAGACTATAATGGATGAGCAATCTGTTTAAATCTCTAAGGCAAGGGACCTATCAAGAAAGACTACAAATCCACAAAGAAAGAAACAGAGGACAAATTATTTGGGTTTCTTTTGTGTAGCATTTGTTTCCTTTCAGTGATCCATCAATAATCAGTGAATGAAGCACAACTGTATAAAGAGTTTTATCTGTTATATATCACATATATATGTACTATGTATCTGCATCCATATACACCCATATTCTTCTTGGATGGCTGATAGGCACAAGTTTAGTGTAAGATGAATCCATGAAAATAAGAGATTTTAATTAAGTGTACCAGAAAATTTTTACAAAGCTAAGAATATCCGGAGGTGATCCTTTCCATTCTTTTTTCCCTTCACTCTCTAATTCTCTCTTCTTTCCTTTCTTTTTCTGGCCTTCAACTTCAATTCCTAACTCCCTTCTGGAATCTTCTCGTATATGTATGTTGCCTCACATTTGGTTATTTTAAAATATAACAGCTCTAACATTCAGCAACAGCCAAGGGTACTCTGTACCTAAAGCCTTGTGTTTGTATTTTTGCTTGGGCTTCTTAATATCATTTTTATTTTTTCTTGTACTTTTTGGTGTTGCTGTTGATGCTGCTGCTGTTGTTGTTGTTGAAATATTTACTTGAGGATTTGGCTTTCAATTAAACCTGATTAGCTAATCATGCTGATTAGGGATAATCTCTTTCCAATATTCTCTCATGTAAACACAGAGTAACAATTCTCTTTTCCAATTCGTTTTTTATTTACTGGTCTTATATCTTAAGATAAGCTCCACTTTCTTACTTATTATGTGATTGAATTGGTTAGCTCTTCAAACAAAAGTTAAATTTTAACTCATTTAACTTTTGGTAAAGCTGTCTGACAAGGTGACTCACACAATAACTGCTTCTAGCTGAGTAAATTCTTTTCAATTTTTGTTTAGTGTATCACTTTCATACAGTTTTCTAAGGGAAAACCTAACAAAAGAAAGGCAAGTAAAACAGATATTAAGCCCTTGAAAATCACAAAATTACAAAAAGAACCCTAAGTTTGCTTAAATGCTAGATTATTACTCACATACCTACATAAATGTTATCCAAAATTCAATATTTATAAATTTTAAGTAAAAATACAATATTAATAAGATAGATATTCCATGAACAATATTTTCATTAATTTTTAATTCATCTTCACTATTCTATAATAAATTAGAAATTTTTATAAAAATGTTAAATATTAATATAGATAAAATATTTTCCCTGAGACTATTGTTTATTCTAATTTTTTACATACTCACACTTAATTTCTTTCTTTCCATAATAACTTTTAAACATTTTCAAGTTCTATACTAATACTCTTGGTGCTATTTTCTAGAAAGTCAAATAGTTTATTAGCAAATTATACTTCTGACTTTAAATATATGTATAAGAAATATATTATACATTATACTTAAATATAGACACTTTTTCCTCAATACTTTTATAGCAAAATTTTTGTGACCATTCACTAAAAAAAGGAAAGAGATGAAAATCATAGTTCATCTTGTATTGCCAAACCAAGTATGGTCATGTCAATGCTGTGTTTAGTTTTGCTTCCAGTCTTTTCTCATAAAACTTTCTGTGCTTTTCTTATCTCACCCACTACTTCTTCTTTGTATCCTTGTGGTCAAATAAATTAGAATACAGAAAGAGAAGCCTTTCATAGCTAACTTTTTGATAAGTAATTTACAAATTAATTTACAAAATAAGAAAAATATTTGCATACCAATTTTAATTGATTGGATCTTCTAATAATATGCCAATATTTGTAAAGTTTTCAAGTATTACTAAATTATATCAAAGGACAAAAGTAAAGTATATTTTCATGAAGTTGGAAAATTTATAAAATATATTATTTCTGCATTTTCTGGTTCCAAAGTTCCCCCTCCAAACATTTTACAATAGCATAACACCCTCAACATAAATCCCACAGACACACACTGAAATTGCAATGTTAAGATAAAGGGGTGAGGGAAGCAAATTAATTTTGCCCCAAATAGTAATCACTCTGTAAATCAGAAATTTTGAATGCTGATAAAATACTTTTGACACTATTAATTTACAGTTCGGACCCCTAGGAGAAAAAAATATAATACTCTGACTACACTTAATTTATTTTCCTTTACCTTCTTTCATATATTAATGTTCAGAGAAATATGCTATATCATTACAAATATTTAATACATTTTTGCTCAAGAAAACGTGTTTTTACATGAATTAGGAAGTGCACTTGAAATGGAAAGCTAAAAGATTGAAGCTAGCACTAAATTAGATTATCATTCAATTAATATAATCCTCTTCCTAGAGGGAAATTTAATCTATAAAATTTTACCTATCTTGATCCTTTTTATAACTAGTTACATAGCTATGCAATATATTGAATTTGTTTATGTATGATAGAAGCCTGGAAGAAAAGATATTTATCATTGAATTGGACTGGGATTGGACATTAATTAGGCATTAAATATAAGAGTAGATGAATATAGATGAATGAATGGATGGATGGGCAAAGCTTTCATTATTGCTATTCAAACATTTTGTGTGGACAATAATGAAGAACAATCCCAAGACAAAAAATTTACCTGCAATGTCATTGGTTTCAGTATTGCTAATACTCAGTGATTTTATTAAGGAATTAAAAAAAAGGAATTTAAATAGCCAGAGAGAAAGAATAGCCATCATAATTTTGGAGATCCTCCTATACACCTCGTAATTTACCAACTTCTCAAACCATCTTACCAGTTTGCTATAGAGATTTATAAGGCAGAAGTACAAATTGAGTCAGGATCCAATGTGGAAACACTATAGCTGCAGCCTGGGTTTAGCACATCTTCTCTATACTCTTGATGATTCTCCAGAATTTTTCAACATTGACTTTATTTTCAATACATTCTAATAAAATAAAAGGTGTGTGTGGGTGTGTGGAGAGAGAGAGAGAAGACGGAGTTTAATTTTAGTCTTTAAAACTTAAGCTAGGTTCAATATTTTAAATGCATAAAAATTGCAAGAAGGTGCTTATTAAAATGAAGATTCTTCAGATCTACCTCTGTTTCAAAATGTACCCATTAGAGCTCAGGAACTGAATTTTAAAGAATCATTTAAGTGATTGTCTTACAGTTGGAAGTATGAACCAATGTTGAGAAACAGTAATTGTTAGGGTGTATGGAAGTAGTTCTGAAGTTCCCAATATAAAATTTATAATCAACTATTTGACCCCAAACAGACACATGCACATGAAAATGCTAGTGAATTTGGGGATGCTTGGGTAGCTCAGTTGGTTAAGTGTCTGACTTCAGCTCAAGTCATGATCCCAGGTCCCTGGGATAGAACCCCCCCCCCCCGCCATTGGGGTCCATGCTCAGTGAGGCATCTGCTCCCCCTTCTCCCTGTTTCTCCCTCTCCCTTCCCCCTCCCCACACCCTGCTCATATGCTCTCTCAAATGAATAAATAAAATATTTTTAAAAATACTGGTTAATTTGTTAATAGATTGAGTTATAGATTTCTAGGTAAAACATTGATGCTTTTTTAATTTGCCAAGAGGAAAACATGCTGATAAGAGAAACTTGATTTTCTAACCAAGGAGGATAAGCTGGCCTTGGGACTTTAGAGAAATGTATGAAGAGACATTTGACCCATAATCTCTATTGTTGTAACTTGTATTTCTGGCTTTTGAATCTAAAGATGGGAGTAAATTAGGACTGATGCGGCCTTTTATGATATGGTGTTTTTTTTTAAGGTTCATTTATTTATTCATGAAAGACACTGACTGAGAGAGAGAGAGACAGAGACACAGGCAGAGGGAGAAGCTAGCTCTTCACAGGGAGCCTGATGTGGAACTTGATCCTGGATCCCAAGATCACGACCTGAGGCAAAGACAGGCACCTACCAGCTAAGCCGCTCAGGCATCCCTTATGATATGGTTTTAACCCCTTTTAAAACCATCCTTTTTTCCCCAATGAAATGCATCATTCTTAAAAAGTCATGCTATCCAAATTCTCACTATATGTTGTTTTCTGTTGTTTGCACTTTTATATATTTGCTACTACTACAGTGCTTACTTAGCTTGATCTACTCATTACACACACACACACACACACACACACACACACAGATATTTTGTATCCCTAAAAGACAGAATGCTACTAACACAAATTGAACCTAATACATAGGTAAAAGATGAATGAATGTGTTAATAAGTGAATCTAATGTTGAATGTAATGTTCACTCAAATGATCCAATCATCACAGAATACAAGGGAATATCTCCTATAGTTAGGAAATGGTATTTTTTATTAAAGTAGGATAAGAGTGTTAGTTTCTTTGGAGGTCTGTCACACTAGGTTAGATCAGACTGAAACTGTATTTGACCTACATCATTATTTTAATTTCACTTATTTTTTTTAATCTATGTTCCCATTTTAATGATGAAATTTAGATTTTGAAAAACAAAGCAGTTAAAAAAAAGAACTGTGAAAAAGTCATGAGAATTTTGATAGGGATTGCATTGAATCTGTAGATTGCATTGAGAAGTATGAAAATTTTAATAATATTAATTTTTCCAATTCATGAGCACATATCTTTCCATTTATTGGTGTCTTCTTCAATTTCTTTCAGCAGTGTCTTATAATTTTCAGTATACAAATCTTTCATCTCCTTGGTTGAATTTATTCCTGATATTTTATTCTTTTGGATGCAATTGTTATTTTTTGTTTTTGTTTTTTTAAGATTTTATTTATTTATTCATGAGAGACACAGAGAGATTGGCAGAGACAGAGGCAGAGGGAGAAGCAGTCTCACTTCAGGGAGGCTGATGAAGGACTCAATCCCAGACCTTGGGATCAAACCCTGAGCCAAAGGCTGACACTCAACCACTGAGCCACTCAGGTACCCCATGATGTAATTGTTAATGCCACTGTTTTCTTACTTTCTTTTTTAGGTAGTAGTTTGTTATTGGTATACAGAAAAACAACTGTTTGCTTTTTTGTATGTTGATTTTGTATCCTCAACTTACTAAATTTGTTAATTAGTTCTGACAGCTTTTTGGTAGATTCTAGGCTTTTCTACATATAATATGATGCCATAACATACTACAAAGTTTTTATTTTTATTTTTTCAGTGTTATGAAAAAAAGCTATACTTTTGACAAAGAATACATTGTGTCATCCATCATTGCACTACACACCTCCTATATTTTATTTTATGAATTAATCTAATATTAATGAACATTAAATATATATGGATTTTCTAAGTTCTTAAGAATTGATTAAAGATAGATTTTATAGGCAGTACAAAAATCAAAACCAAAAGTAAACACAAACACACACTATTTAGAAAAAGTTATTTGTTAAATGAATAAATAAACTTTTGTCAACCACTTAAACTAGATATTGATAAGTCATGGTGAAATTAAAATACATAATTCATAAATTGAGACTAATCTATGCATAATTTACAAGCCATAAAGTTAAATGGGAGCTTGGCAATATTTTTATTTTTGTTTTTCTCTATCGATCAATGTAGGTGACCAATCTTTCCAGGAATTACATTTTGTTTATTTGGTCCTAGGATAATAAAATTTATAGAAATTGGAAGTAAACATCTTGGGATATTTTATCTTCTGTACATTATGTGTGGTGTTATAGTTGTAATATACCTTTAATTATTTCATTATTCGGTTATGTATAAACTTACAAGTAAAGAAAAGCATTACAGTAATAAAGAAATTCCACATAAAAATAAATAAAAATTTTAAATAAATAAATGTAAGTACATAAATATTAACATCAGTCTATCCTAACATAATGTTAAAAATAATAAAATTAAACATAATTATAAAATTATTAAAAGGTTAATTTTTAGACAAGAAAGTGGAAGGTACTTGTTTTTAGTCAAGTGTGAAGCAATGCTAGAAAACTGGTGACAGAAGCTGCTGCAGTACAGTGTCAAATTTTCCTGAATCCCTCAGTAAAATGAACATGTCAGAGCAACAGGAATAGCAAAACCAAAAACTCAGGGACAATATCTACAGCAAAAGTATGTGAAAAGCTATGCCTATGTCCATCAAAATACATGCATCCAACCAGAATGGAGCAAGACTGGCATGGTATCAGCATTTGTGTGGAGGAGCCAGAAGATGTAAGACAAATCTGAGAAGAGGGGAACCTCAGATGAGCCAATAAGGATTCACTGGAAAGTGCACCGGGCAAACTTCTACAGCTAACAGTGGCTTACCTCCAATTACACATGATCACAAAGGTCCTCAGTAAGATCTGATGTGCTGAATAAGTCTAAGTACTATGAACTGTCAAAATGAATCATCAATAGCTAATTTCCAGAACACATCCCATATTCCACTACAAAGAAATTGCGGAGAGAGAACCAAGTATGGTGATAAAGTTACAAAAAGGGGTAAAAAAAAAAAAAGAGCCATGGAAATAATGGAGAACATGAACAGACAGCTAGGAGGTCTGAGAAAGGAAGAGGACACAAATTTTGGCATTTTATAAAAATAACCAAAGGAGAAATTCTAATGCCATGATTCTATAAATGGCTTTGAAACTCATCCTTTCTTCCAAAAACCCAGAAAAAAAAATCACATCAAAATGAGTAATAGAAAAGGATTATTATAAGATCAAATACAAATAACTTGTTTTAACTTTCTTTTAGCTAATTTTTAATGAGCATATTTTTCAGCATAAACAATAAAGAATGAGAACTATAATAATATCTCAGAAAATGAAACTATGCTGGAAAACATACCTTTAAACAGAAACAAAGCATAGGTTAGTATTTCAAAATGAGCTAAATGAAAATTAAAAATATATCAGAAGAAAAAAAAGAAAAATATATCAGAAAAAAATCTAAAATATCTACAAATAAGATCTAAGAAGCAGGGAAAATTGGAAACACAAGAAAGATTCTTCATTTTACAAGTAAAGATTAAAAAAAAGTTTCATGATTTTATAATCACATCCTTAGGTTTTATTTTATTTTTTATTTTTATTTATTTATTTATTTTTATTTATGATAGTCACAGAGAGAGAGAGAGAGAGAGGCAGAGACACAGGCAGAGGGAGAAGCAGGCTCCATGCACCGGGAGCCCCACGTGGGATTCGATCCCGGGTCTCCAGGATCGCGCCCGGGCCAAAGGCAGGCGCCAAACCTCTGCGCCACCCAGGGATCCCCATCCTTAGGTTTTTTTTTTTTTTAATTTTTTTTTTGTTTTATTTATTTATGATAGGCACACAGTGAGAGAGAGAGAGAGAGAGAGAGAGAGGCAGAGATACAGGCAGAGGGAGAAGCAGGCTCCATGCACCGGGAGCCCGACGTGGGACTCGATCCCGGGTCTCCAGGATCGCGCCCTGAGCCAAAGGCAGGCGCCAAACCGCTGTGCCACCCAGGGATCCCCATCCTTAGGTTTTAAATTTAAAACAAAGGTAACACTGACATGCTGGTAATGCAAGGAATTCATATATTTTCTTTTCATTGTTAGCAACATTCTATTTATAAAACAAAATCTATCATAAAATAGTTGAAATTATTTTGCAATGAACATCCACATATACTCTCCATATGAATTCTACAAGTAGAATTTTGTGGATTACTTTATTTCACAGAGTTTATCTACCTACCTATATCATCTATCCCCCTATCAATCCATCAGTCCATTTTATTTTTCATTAGTTTGAAAGTAAGTTGTAGATATTGGTTCATTTCTGCCCAAATGCTTCAGCATACATATCAATATCAAGAGTTTAATACAAGGTTATGACTCCATTTTTTTTGTATTTGATGTAAGATTTACAAACAATAAAATGTCTCTTAAAAGTACCTATTCTGTGAGTGTTGACAAATGCATACACTTTTGTAGCACAAATCTTTAGCAAGGTACAGGACATTATCAGCTCCCCTGAAAGTTCCCTTATGCCCCTTTAATCAACCTCTATTCCTCAAACCTCAGAAGCCACAGCTAGCAATTAGTTTTTCTTTACCACAGATAAACTTGGTCAATTCCAAGTATCATGTACTATCTGCTCTTTTGTGCACTCAGTGTTATTTTTTCCAGATTTATCCGTGTTGTTGTGTGCATGACATCATTCCTTTTTATGGTTGAGTGGTATTTTAAGAATATGTGATAATTTGTGCAAGCATTCTAAACAAAATTGATAGACATCTAGGTTGTTTCTAGATTTTGACTATTATAATAAAGCAGCTACAATTACTATACAAGCCTTGGTGTGTGTGTATACACACACAGAGATATATATAGCAGATACATATATACTTATACATATTTGCTTCTTTTGGTTAACAATATAATGGTGAAATTGGTGGGTCACAGGGTTTGTGTATGTTAACTGTATAACAAAATAGCACAATTACCCCAAATATTTGAGCCATTCTTCTTTTTCATCATAGAGTTCCAGTTGTTCCACATCCTTCAGCATGTGTTTTCACAACAACAAAACCTTAAAAATGTTAAATTCTCAAATCAAAGATGGAACGAAGGAGTAGCTCATTGAGGCTGGGGGGGAAGCCATGATTTGATAGTCCCAGTGTCCATTCTTGACCTCATTACCATTAATATTCTATTACTTCTTGAGCTTTATAGGTAAACAATGTTTTTACCAGTAAATGACTGAGGAATAAATAATTAATTTGGTGGAGGAAAAAAAGCAGAAAACGAAATGTGATTTTTAATCAAAATTCTTGCTGGCAATAAGGACGGCACCTCCACGTTTACCCCTTTACACGTTGACTTCAAGCCTTTCTATCAAATTGTGTCATTAAAACTTCAGGAATGACATTAGTTTTACCATGTACATTATAATAGGCAATTTTATCCTTAGTTTTGTGTAGCTATATTATTTCATGGAATTTGTGTGTCCAACTTATAAATGGGAGAAATCTGCTAAAACGCCTTCTTGAAATAAAGTTGCTACTGTCAACTTTGACAGCTTGCATTGTTAATTGTGGCTGCCAGCTTTCCTGCAGTATAAATGTTCACCTCCATGGAACATTAAATGGACCATTAGTAAAATTCCTGAGAATTTGAGTTATAGTAAATGTGTCATATTCATTTTGTCATGAATTGTGGTAGGATTAAACTGTCACAAAGATTATTTTTAACTGAGTAAAATCTATACTCGGCAGAATATAAGTGGACTACCATGCAATAAAAAAGCAAATATGCTATGAAACTTCCCAAGGGAGCCATTAAGTTTTCAAATTATGTAGTCACACATAGGTGGTTAGCTGCACTCACTCTAGGGTGGCACTGTGCAGGTAAATTAACACTATATGAAAAGTCTCCCACTGAGGGTCAAATACGTTGTTCAACTCCAAAACCCAGATGAACTGACATGATATATATAAAAAGAAAACAAGATAGACTACCTAAAGCTCAGTACATCCAGTCAATGACTGAAGGAAATGACTTTAAATTATAAATTATCATTAAGCAAAACTCACTGACAGTTAAAACTCTTGAAAGATACAAAAATAATTCAAACATGCTTCAAACCTAAAAAGAGGTATCAAATTTGTGGATAAAGCATCTATAATTTGTAATAAAATTACCTGTGGAATTCATTGTAACTAATGATCGATTCAGAAATCTTCAAATGCTCAAAATGCCAAAATAATATTAAGCTAAATTCTGTGTAATATATACATTTATATTTATATGTTAATATATGTAAACAAGTTACAGAAAAGTAAATAAAATAGCTCTTACTTTCTTAGTCATTTGAAAAGATTCTCAAATTCATTCACAATCTTAAAAATACAATTACAATTTCAAAAACCTAGTTTTTACTTATTTGGGAAGAAAAGTGTAAAGAAGTTAAGAACACTTTGTTTTGGTGACCATATGAAAAAATAGGCCTTATCAGGAATTCCAGGTGGCAATAAAAAGTATTAAAAATCTTTAGAGAAAAATGTGTCCAGATCTACTAAAAAAATATTGTTTTGTACAGCATAAAATTTTACTTTACCTATAAACTTGCAAATATTAAAACTATTATTTATCATAGCATTATCTGATAAAATATTTTTAAAATGTACACTACAATAAGACTAGTTATGTTCATTAACGTGCTCTCATAAAAGTTACACATAAGACAAGTTAGGTATATTAAATTGCTTCCATTTAATGTTAAAATAATTTATGATTTAATAAAATGGAGGCTCTATACAGTCTATCAATGAATCATAACCAACTTCAAAAAAATAGTCATCAAGTAAAGCAATGGAGAAAAGGGAATATAGTATTTAGTATACTACCAGTTACACATCCATGCATACCCCATCCCATCCCTACACAGCTGTAGAGATGATCTCTGGGAAATTCAGAAGAAAATATTAGACCCCTGTTAGAATGGTTATCTCTGGAATGGAAAATCGTGTTTGTAATAGATAGTAACATTTTCTTTCTCTAGTTTTCTTTTTTTTTCCTTATTGTGTATGTAATTGCTTTTGTTTAACCAGGGAAGAGTATTAGTTATTTCAAAAGTAATTAGATATAAATTCCTTTACAATTTAAAGAAAAGCAATTATAAAAAATTATAACTATAGATTTTTACATATTATATGGGCCTTTTTGTGATATGGCATACTAAATATGAATCTCTTGCTTTAAATATAATAGACTGCTTTAATATATTTGTATACAGTGTTAATTTCTTAAAAATATAATTAAATATATTCATAGAAATGACATTTATGTTAAATTAAATTTGATACTTGAAAACCTGAAATAAAACTAATTGCATCAAAAGTTTACAGAACTCTATTTTTTTAACTTGGCAGTATATAAAAGGCAACATTTTAAATACAAAGCCACTTATTTAACATTTGATATATATTTTAATATTCGATTGACTTATTGTCTAAATAACAGAGTAAAGAGATATTCTAATTACCGATTACTATGAAGACATGGTCTTAATTACAAATAAAATTGGATTGTATAGGCATAAGGATCAGTAAATCCATACTATTTAATAAAAGACAAAATACAATGGCAAGTATTCCAGCTGACATATCTTAAATGTCCACAGTAGAATAACTTCATCACATATGAATGTTAATAATCACTCTTCTCTACCCCACAAAAAAAAAGGCATGAATTAGCCGCTTGAAAGGAAAATTTCACACTATAAGAATGAAGGATATATACAATAAAATAAAACAGTAGATTTGATAAACATAGTTCTTTTTGAAACATGCAATGAAACTGACATATCTTTAGAAAGATTATTAACTAAGGAAATAAAAACAATAAAAAATGTGATATAAATATAAATAGGTTAAACATATCATAGCATTACGGAATATAGTCCAGGTATTAAGTGTTAAGGTATTAAAAATTTGAAATTTCTGTGGGAAATATACAAAATTATAGTACACATATATGAGTATGACACATGAATCATATGCATAAATAAATATATATCAGAGCATCATTTATATGCATAAATAATTGCTGTAACCCAATTCCCCAACAATAAAGATAAGTTAAGTGCAGTTTGGTACATACATAAATGATAATAATTTAAAAATAGCAAAAGTAATGTAGTAAAATAATTGAAATCTTTTGAACAAATGTTAGTAACATATAATAGAAAAATTACAATATTAGTAGTAGTGCCATTTGATTAAGAGGTAGATACATGTAGATACACATACTGCATTTTACAACTTGAATAAATGTATACCATAATAATAGCAGTTATAAGGCATGTTGTTGGAAACAAATATTTTATAGAATATTTTTTGTTATAAAAATATTTGATAATATATGTGTTATACATGAATGGTGGAAAAAATAACAAATCAAAATAGATATAAGTTTTTCTGCCCTGTAAACTGTGGTTCTAAACCTAATTCTGCCACAAAATATCTACCTGGCTCTTAATTGAACTAAAAGTTACTGGTTCTCTCAAACGACATAGTTCATGTGAAAATATTTATCCTTTCTGAATCAAGTGACCATTGTTTTCCTAACAATTTATTAGTAATGTTAAAGTTGATTTTGTAATGCACACAGTCATTTATCTTATCCAAGAAAGATTTCTTAAATTAAGTCACATTCCATACAGAATGTTTTCATCACTTCAAATCTTCAAATCTGAATATATTTCAAATGAGTAGCTACTTGAACAATTGAATCTGTTCAAACAAAAATGAATAAGTTCTAATAAAGCTAATTAATTTATTCTGTGATCAATAAAGACAAACTACAGGTGAACAATAATTCGTGCTATTTTATCTTCCATTATGTTATCATTATTCAGTTTTCTGAATCATATACTATATGATAAATTGATACATTTATTCAGGAAATATATTTTTTTCAGAGTGTAAAATAAGTTAGAAATGGTGATGTGTACTGAAAACAAAAATACAAACTAAGCACAATTCTTAACTCAATAAGAGATAAGAATATATTATCGGGCGGAAAAATCATTATTAGCTTGCCAAAACCTTCAAAAAGGAGTGGCTTTGAAAGATAAAGAAAAACTGGAAAAGCAAGAAGTGTTACATTTTAAAGGGAATGGCAAGTGTATAGCCAAAACCTATACAACAGTATTGAAAAGTACATATGAAAAAGGTTGATTTCTAGGAAATAAAGTTGAAGAGGCTGTCAAGAGTCCTGTTATTGGCAAATTCTCCTACAGGCAAACATAGCAAATATACATTAAATATGAGCAGTTACTAAAGTGAATTTGGGCAGGAAAATAAAAATTATATTTCCACTAAAAGGAGAAGTCTGAAACATGGAGGGTTACAGTGCAAGGTTACAAATCTGCCTTAGTGTTGTATGCTCAAATACTGGGCAGAAACAAAGATATCAATAATAACGTCATTGTGTTTCTGAGATCAAAGAAAGCTACAACAAGGATCCCAAAATTTAAGGAAGAGGTGGCTCAATGAGTTTCAAGAAAAAATTAAGTTCTTTAGGCTATTATCTGGAATTCAATAGCCATCTGAACACAGCAGTAATGGAATTTGACCTCCATACAGCAAGAGGTTTGATATGAGATTCCTCCTTAAGCCTGAGCCCCTGTGAAAGATCAAAATAAACACCATCCATGAGTCCAGGGGAGGGTCTTATCTTTACCCCAGGTTATTTAAAAACAAAAGCCTGTACATGTATACATTGAACTCAACTTAAACCGTTCCCTTATTATAGCTATAATCAAATCTGACACCCCTTTTATAAAACCAAGTGTGAAGGTGATAGAATGTAAGGAAAAGAAGACTAGGAAAAAATCTGCACAGTGGCTTGGATATCAAATAATAAAATACGTCTATTTATTTCATGGTTTAAGGATGGGAAAGATTTTTAATAGGGTAAGACTCATGATTTAAAATAAAATAATATTGATGGGACTGATAGAATGGTGGAAAGAAGACCTCCATCACCTATTCCTCCATAAAAGCAAGGAAAACTCTGGAAAAAATGATCAAAATCAACATTTTCAGAACCCTGAAAATTAAACAAAAGCTTAAAAAAAATCTGATAACTTTTTTTTTCAAGAACACCTGCTAAATCTCAGTAGGAAGAAGTTTGTAGTGTTGTAAATCAACCTCCCAGCACCCATCCATCACTTCACAAATACAGTGGAAGTGAAACCAGCAGCCTTGAAACTACCAAAGGAAACAGATAATGTATGGATTTGCTAAAAATTTCTATTTCCAGAGCAAGGCCACTTCTTGACATGCCTTGCAACTCCATTCCCAGGGCATTGTTGTTATTTTTCTCTACTAGAGCTTCTTTTGAGAAATGTCTTACTCCTATAGCAGTTATTGGAAACAATCAGTGGTTCGTTTGACATTGCAGATTACTGAGGTTGTGATACCTGGTGGGTATAATCAAGAGTGTGGACAAAGCTTAAAAGGAAGAGCTGGAAAATGAGATGTTCACAGAGAGCTTTGAAAAGCTCTAATATTTTCCTCTGGAATTTGGAAAGTCACAGTCATATGCAGGGCTGTATGCATGCCCAGGAAAGATCTGAGTGGGATCCAGTCTCTCATATTGGCCAGTCTTATGGCCCTTCACAAGTAAAATGTGAAAGCCAATGCAGAGTTATAAACTGCCTAAGAATTGAAGGCATACCCCAACTCAAACATGGGTTCCTTGGTAAAGTGTGGGAGATGTACTGGTTCAATTCATTTAAGGAAATTTCTAGCTCTCAAAAGCTGACCACTCAGCTAACAGAGCAGTAAGTTCAGTGGTCACTCGCAGAAGAGGAAATAAATTTCAGAAACTTTGTAAACATAAATTAACTCTAGGAAGTCACTAAACAAACAAATAGCTACAATAGCAACAACGACAAACCCTAAGGAGAAGGACCATATGATATGCTGACTGTAGAATTACCACATTATAGTAAGTATAGTAAGTAAAGGACTGAGGTTTAATTAAAAATTACAAAACACGAAAATAAACAGGAATATATGGCCACAACATAGAAAAAATGCAGTTAATACAAATTATCCTAGAAGAAAGACAGATATTAAACTTACTATACAAAATTTTAAATCAGCAATTAGAAAAACTAAAGGAAACCATGTCTAAGAATTAAATGAATGTATGGTAGCAATAAATCATCAAGTAGAGAATTTCAAGAAAGAAGCAAGGAGCCAATAAATTTCAGAGATTAAGAATATAATAAGCAAAATATAAAATTCACTGAAAGGATTCAAGAGCAAATTTAAACTAATAGATGAAAAAAAAACAGTGAAATTCAAAACAGGTCAATTTGAGGAAGAGAAAAAAAAAAAGAAAAATATCAAAAGAACCTGTGGGACACCATCAGGTGCAACAACATATGCATTATGAGACTCCCAGAGAGAGGGGAGAGAGATAAATGCGCAGAAATAATGACTAAAGACTGAAATTTTGATGAAAAAATATTACTTTACACACTCCTCAAGAACTCAATACATTCCAAGTACAATTAAATGAACGAGATGCACACCTAATCTCATAAATGTCTAATTTTCAAGACAAAGAGAGAAAGCAATATGAGAAAAAGAGGTCATCATATAAAAGAAACCATGGAGGCCAGAAGGCAATAAGGACACCATATTCAAAGTGGTGGAGGGAAAAAGACTATCAATAAAGAAATATTTATCCAGAAAACATACTTTTAGAAAGAAGGGGAAATTAAGAGATGCCAAGATAAACAAAAGAGAGAGAGAGAGAAAGAGAGAGAGAGAGATCACAAGAGAGACAGAAAGAACATATGTGGTTGGCAAACCTACTTTTTAGGAACTACTAAAGAAAATTGTTTAGGCTAAAATGAAAGAATAATTCAACTGAAATCAGCACCATGAAATAAATAACACTTACAAAGTTAACTATATAGGTAAATATGAAGGACATCCTAAAAGTATTTTTGTAACTATTTTCTTCTCCCTTAACATGTTGATGGGATAACAATGTATAAAACTATTATTTAAATAAAATAACTCAAATTGGCATTGGCGGTGAAGAAATAGTCTACAAAAGAGGTATGCTTTTGAATTAATATTAATCTGATCTCTAGTCTTTTAAATCACAATGTAATATCCTTAGCATCCCCCTCCCCCACACACAAAATCTCATTTTTATTTAAAAAAATGAAGGGCTCCTGGGTGGCTCAGCGGTTTGGGGGCTGCCTTTGGCTCAGGTCTTGATCCTGGGATCCGGGATCAAGTCCCGCATCAGGCTCCTACAAGGATCCTGCTTCTCCTTCTGCCTATGTCTCTGTCTCTCTCTGTGTGTCTCTTATGAATAAATAAATAAATCTTAAAAAAAAAAAGAAAAAGATTTGATTTAGAAAAACATATTGAAAATATCTATTTAACATGAAAGAAGGCAATAAGAAAGGAAAGGGGGAGCGAATACAAAAGACAAATAGCAAATAGAAATCAAATAGCAAAATGGTAGACAAATCTTATCAAATCAGTAATTATAATAAGTGCAAAAGGCTAAATGCTCTAACAGCCAGAGAAATAGGTGGATGGATACAAAAACATGATCTAAACATTGCTGTCTACAAGAAACATACTTTAGGGCAGCCCGGGTGGCTCCGCGATTTAGCACTGCCTTCAGCCCAGGACCTGATTCTGGAAATGGATGGAGTCCCACGTTGGGTTCTCCTGGGATGGAGTCCCACGTTGGGTTCCCGGCATGGAGCCTGCTTCTGTCTCCACCTGTGTCTGCCCACCCCTCTCATGAATAAATAAATAAAATCTTTAAAAAAAAAGAAACATACTTTAAATTCATATATATATATGTGTGTGTGTATATATTTGAATATGTATACATATATATACTTTAAATTATATATATATATATATATATATATATATATATATATATATAAAGATGGGGGATGCCTGGGTGCCTCAGAGGTTGAGCATCTGCTTTTGGCTCAGGGCCTGATCCAGGGATTGAGTCCTGCATCAGGCTCCCTGCGAGGAGCCTGCTTCTCCCTCTGCCTATGTTTCTGACTTCGCTGTGTCTCTCAGGGATAAATAAATAAAATCTTTTTTTTTAAGTAAGAAGATGGGAAAATATGCATTATACAAACTGCAACCAATAGCAAGCTAAGTGATTACACTACTATAAGACAAAATTGACCTTCGGACCAAACATTTTTTTGCTAGAGATGAAGAATATTTTATGATGATAAAATAATATAATTCTTCTAAAGATATGGTAATTATAACCATACATGCTCATAGCAATATTATCCCAAATTACATGAAGGAATAACTGAAAACGATTTAAGGTAGAAATAAACAACTCAACAATAGTAGTTGGGGACTACTCTATTTTTAATAGTGGATAGGCAGTAGATCACCAAGGAAATAGAATCCTTGAATAACATCATAAAATAGCTAGACCTATTAGGCATCAACAGAACACTAAAGTCAACCATAGCAGAATATGCATTATTCTCAAGCACACATATAAAATAATCCATGAAAGATCATATACTAGATCATAAAGTGAACCTGGATAAATTTTAAAGGATTGACATTATATCAAAAGTATGTTCTCAAACCAAAACAGAACTGAATTAGAAATCAGTAACCAAATGAAATATGGGAAATTCACAAAGAAGTAAATGTCAAACAACACACATCTCTATAACCAATGGATCAAAGAGATATCATATGAGGAATTTTTAAATACTTTGAGATATATGAAAAGAAAAACACAACACACCAAAACTTATGGGATATAATTAAAGTAGTCCTTAGTGGGAAATTTTATAGATATCAAAGCCTGTAGCAGAAGAGAAAAAGGATCTCAAACCAATTGACCTTTTTTCTCCAGTGATGTAGGTGAAAAGAACAAATTAAAACCAAAGCCAGGGGATCTCTGGGTGGTTCAGTGGTTCAGCGCCTGCCTTTGGCCCAAGGAGTGATCCTGGAGTCCTGGGATCGAGTCCTGCATCTGGCTCCCGGCATGGAGCCCACTTCTCCCTTTGCCTATGTCTCTGCCTCTCTATGTCTATCATAAGTAAATAAATAAATAAATAAATAAATAAATAAATAAATAAATAAATAAAATCTTTAAAAAATAAAACCAAAGCCATCAGAAAAATGGAAGAAAGCTACAAATATTAGAGCAGAAACTAATGAAATAGCAAACACAAAAACAATAGAGAAAATCAATCAAAAGTTGGTTCTTTGTAGATAGTTATGTAAGTAATTAATCCTAGCTAGACTAACTAAAGAAAAAAATCTAAACCAAAACAGACTAATAAACAACCTAAAAAAAAAAAAAAACGCACCATGAAACCAAATAGAATGAACAAAAACTCAAAGATGTTATAATTCACTAATATCAGGATGAAAGAGGAAACATCAATTCCTACCATAAAGACATACAAAGGTATATTAGAGAATCCTATAAAGAACTTAATGCCAACAAATTAAATATCTAAGATACCAAGGTGAAATGGATGCATTTCCTGGAAATACACATTATACAGAATTGACTCATTTTTTTTTTAAGATAAATTAATTTTAATTGTTGTTAAATATACCAACACTACAGTATAACACCCAGTGCTCATACGTCAAGGTGTCCCCCTCAGTGGCCCGGTCACCCATTCACACTCCCCACCCGCCCTCTCCCCCTCCACCACCCTAGTTCATTTCCCAAGGAGTTAGAAGTCTTTATGTTCTGTCTCACTTTTGGTTATTTCTCACACATTTCTTCTCCTTCACCTTATATTCCCTTTCACTATTATTATATTCCCCAATGAATGAGAACATACACTGTTTGTCTTCTCGGTACTGTGCGCCAAGTTCAAAAAGGGTGTTGCATGAGTTCTCCTCTGGGATTTTGATGGAATTTGTCTCACCTTTAGATCTTTCATCTATTTGAGTTTATCTTTGGTATGTGAAAGAGAGTGGTCCAGTTTCATTCTTTGCATGTGGATGTCAAATTTCCCCCAGCACCATGTATTGAAAGTGAGTGTCTTTCTCCAGTGGATCGTCTTTCCTCTTTATCTTATATTAGTGGACCATAAAGTTCAGGGTTCACTTCGTGGGTTTCTCTGTCTGGTCCATTGATCTATATGTCTGTTTTTGTGCAGTACCACATGTCTTGATGAACTCAGCTTTGTAGTACAACCTGAAATCTGGCATTGTGTGCCCCTGGCTCTGGTTTTCTTTTTTAAAATTACCCTGGCTGTTTGGGGTCTTTTTGTATTCCCACACAATCTTAAATATTTATTATGACTCATAAAGAAATAGAAAATTTGAATGATATTTTAGTAACTGAAAATATCGAATTAGTAATTTTAAAACTTCCCACCAAATCAAACAAACAAAGAAACAAAACAAAAAAAGAAAACACAGTCTCAGACATCTTCACGGGTAAATTCTACCAAAACTTTAGGTAACTAGTAATAAAAATCCTTCAAAACTCTCCCCCCAAAATAGAAAAGGAGCATATACTCCCCAAGTGATTCCACGAGGCCAGAATGAACCTGACACTAAAGTTAGACACAGGTGCCCCTAAAAAGATAGAAAACTGATCTACATACTTTAAAAAAACATAGACAAAAAGTCCACAAAAAAGTACAAGTAGAACAAATCCAGCACCTTGTAAAGTAATAAAAAGACAATCCAATTTTAAAATGAGAAAAGGATTTAAAGAGGTATTTCTCTAAAGAAATAAAAATGGATAATAAGCTCAAGATATATACATTTATTAATCATTAGTATGCAAATCAAAACTATACTGAGATATTACTTCACGCACTTTAAAATGATGAAAATAAAAAGTTAATAACAAGTGTTGGTGAGAATGGAAAGAAATTGAAATTCTTATGCATGTCATTTGGGAATATGAAATGGTTTAGCCAGTTTTTTTTAAAGATTTATTAAATTTGGGGGGGGGATGTGTGCAGGTGGGTGGAGCGGCAGAGGAAAAGAATCTTCAAGCAGATTCCCTGCTGAGCATGGAGAAACCAAAAGACTATGGCTCACCCAACTGAGTTATTCAGGCATCCCAGGTTTCAAAAACAAAGTTTTCGTTCCTCAAAATATTAAGCATAGTACCATATGACCCAGCGATTATTCTACTATGTATATACTAGAGAGAACCATAAACATCCACATAAAAATTTGTACAGGAAAGTTCATAGCAATGTTACCCATAATAGCTAAAAAGTAGAAACAATACAAATGTCCATCAATGGATGGATAGATCATCAAATGTCCATCAACGGATGACTAAATCATTAAATGTCCATCAATGGATGGATAGATCCCTTGCTCAGGGAGGACTCTGCTTGTATTAAAATATAGTGTATCTATCAGACAGAATTTAATATATCGTATCTACTAAATAGAATAAGTATTTGATATTAAATATACTGTATCTATTAAACAAAATATTATTAGGCAATATAAAGGAATTGATATTGACATCCAGTTTTCAATGTAGATGAGCCTTGGAAACATTAAGCTCCTTGAAATGTCAGTCACCAAAGAAATTTACTATGTGGCATCATTTGTATGAAATGTCCAGAATAAGCCGATCTAGAGAGACAGACAGTATATTAGCAGTTTCTAGGGGCTGGAGAAAAAGGTAAATGAGAGATTGCTAAGGAGAGTAAAATTTTTCTTTGAAGAGATGGAAATGTTCTTAGGAAGGTCATGACAATGATTGCACAAATCTATGCTTTTACTAAAAAATATTTCATTGTACATTTTACATGGATGAATTTTATAGCATGTATTTCTACCTTGATAAATTTGATTTAAAATTTTTCAACATGGGCCGCTGGCCAGCTCAGTCTTTAAAACATAGGACTCTTGATCTCAGGCTCTTAAGTTTGAGCCCCACATGGGTGTGGAGCCTACTTTAAAACATTAGCTGATTAAAAAGGTAAAATCTGTCAACAAATTTGTGAGTAAAATAGAATTATCTCCATTCACTTTACCTCAAAGATAAGAATCAAAGGAAATATTAGATGTAGAAGATATAAGCTGCTCTTTAATATATGCAGTAACATCAAAACCATATGAGTAAAGAATTCGACTATTACAGAAATTTATTCTCAAAAAACCTAATTTCATGCATACCCATGATCCATAAACCTAAATATTAAAGACAGAAGAATATTGTTTGTCGAATAAAAGGAAATAAATATAAAGATAAAACTAATTCAGAGGTCAAGAAATTTATCTTTTCTTAATGGAAAACTGGTATTTGATAGAGGAAATGTAAAATAATAATGTCCAAAGGAATAAAATTAAATGAGAACATTTGTAACAAGAAGGAATACTATGATTAAATGGCTAAAATGGCTGTCGCTAAAAATGAGCAGATAGAAAGCTAAATAAGCTTTCTTATTAAGCTTAAAATAAAAGCTTAAAAATAAAGTTTATATTAACTTAATGAATATAAACTATATGCTAAAATAAGAATAAGCTGTAGAATAATATTTACATAATGAATCATAGTTAATCACATATAATGAATCACTTGAGAATAGTGCCTACATAGCCATCACAATGTGAAGTCTAAATATTGATCCCACAAAATTAATAATGCAATTTTACTGGCAAGATAGGGCAGAGCTGTATGCATATGTTCAGGGTTGATGTGAGAAGGATATCTAAAACTCTATATCCTATCTGCAAATAACTAGTAATTGCCAAAAACCAAAAGGTAAAGAAATGGAAATATAATCATAGTATTTAGAGATATGAAGGTCAAAACCAAATTAAATAGCTAAAATAATCAAAAGTGCTTGTCTTTGGGTTGCAGTAAACATGGTTGAAAGGGAGCATTTGTCTTTAACAATTTTGCATGCCTTCACAATTTTGATAAAAATGAAGAGAATATTAAATAAAACTACCAGATTTGATATCTGTCAACTTTGATCATGAGAAAACAGCTATAATTGTGTATTCTCCTAAATGTTTTAAATATATCATACTTTTAAAAAGATGCTTTTACAAAAGTGAGAAAATCTCCTTACTATGTC
Organism: Nyctereutes procyonoides; assembly: GCF_905146905.1. Lineage (NCBI taxonomy): Eukaryota > Metazoa > Chordata > Mammalia > Carnivora > Canidae > Nyctereutes > Nyctereutes procyonoides. The sequence goes on from NW_026575121.1 coordinate 23,674,960, forward strand.
CACTCCATTTTAGGTGTAATTAGAAATAGATTAACAGATGGGCTTCCTTGTAAAATTGAGGAAAGCATTACCTTTCCTTGTCTCAAATGTGTAATTTCAAAGGCCTTTTAGAAGCAGTATTAAAAATTCATTCCTAGTCTACTAACTTGTTTTTGTTTCCTTCGAGTGTATAGATAACCTTTTCCAACATGTGATGTCATGTATGAATTATAGTTAAAACCCAAGCTTTTTTCTGTTAATTGCTACCTATATATTCGACAAATAGAAGAACTGATGGCTAATACTCTTTTGAATCTGGGATCAAACAATATATTTTTTTGCCTTTTGAATGAATTTCTGTATTATGATGAACTCAATTTCATTCACAATCCTGTTATTAGAAATGTAATTATGCTTGTTCTTTTTCCACATATCTTTAGTAATTATGAACTCTGAATATAAATTATATAAAGATACAATTCTGTTCAGTAGCTTCAAATTTATTATAAGCAAATATCTAAATTTACCTTTGCTGCATTTTGATGTCTATACCAGTTGGTGGCCTAGAACCCAGCTTGATGCCACAAAGATTATTTTTGTTGAGGACTTTTTAATTTTTGCCAAAAGTCTGTCAAGGCAGATTGAAAAAGTGTCCTATTGTTTTTTCTTAAACTTGATTGCTACAATTAAGATACAATAAAGCTATCATGGTGTGCTTCCTGCATTCACGGTGTGGGGGTACACTGAAAACAGCTCATTTGTAGATTACCTATTTTGCAAAGTCAGTTGGAAATATTTTGTTATGCTTCTTTGCCTAATTCTCTCATCAATAAAAAAGGAAAAGGTACATCATTTGTCCTCTCTATTTAAAAGGAAAAAAAATTGATCGTAAAACAAAGCAAAATGTTTAGCAGTCTATACTAATAACAAACCAAACTGTTTAATCTCAATATCAATATTCCTTAAAGTCTTAAATCACCCACCTACAACCTAATTACTTGAATATTTCATATATGACCTCTCTTTTTCTTCTTGATGATCAGTGAATATGCTTCCTTCTTGTTATGAAGGCAATAGAAATTCTTTAGGTGAGTGTATCTCAGGCTAAAAAAATAAAGTAAAAAGGTAAATTGATTTAAAAAGCTTTAACTCAAGCCTACTAAATCAGGACATGGCCCCCACCATTTCTGCTTCTCCTATGGCTCTGTTCCATTGATTATAATGTCCTTGGCGATAGAGGTCACGTTAATTTTATCACATCCAAGGATTCTAGGTGAAATATGTGGCACATGTGCAGGCTGCATGCTCGTTTGTCACATTATTACTTGCTGTCACTTTTGAAGGTAGGTGTCTTTTTGAAGAATGTGCCACAGCTAGAGGGTCATGTTATTTGCATAAAGCTCTGAAAGCTGTCTTTCCAGAGAGAATGACTAGGATGTTGCTTCATTTTCTGTTTACAGAAAGCATATAGAGGACAGCTGTCAGGAGCCGATGCAGACTCTCTTGTACATGGATAGTTCTTAGAAAAAATTGCTTAACAACATATTAATGAATTGTAACTAAAAATTCCATTTACTGGTCTGCATGTTAATTTTACAACTCAGAATAAAATAGTTCTGGTCTGCTGTCAGCAGATATTTTTGGTTTATAATGTCAAAAGATGCCTATAAATTGAAGTGATTTATAGAAGCTTCTATTGCTTTTGGTTGATAACCAAATAATTTCCTTCCTTTACAAAATTAGAGGAAGAAGGATAGAGCTGTATTTTTGAAGCTATTACAATGATTTTGCTAAAGATCTCAGGAAGGTTTTCAAAATAATGCAAGGGTAAATGTTATCATTGAAGTAAAATATTATATTATTATGCATATAGTACAAGAATTTAAAAAATAAGATGACAGTTTAAAAGTTTGAATAATCTGATGGGTTGATAAATATATTTTTTCCTGAAACAATGTAAAGGTTATTTTTTTTAAATCTATGACTTTTAAAATGATATAACAATGAAATTAAACCACAATGACAAATAAAAAACCTATTTCTCTTCTATATAATGAGATTTTTTAGATAATTAAAAATATATATAATTTGATATGATTACATACATGTCCATATGCTTAGATTCTTTTGATTAAAAACAAAACAAATATATTCAATCAATATGGGATATAAACAATGTATTACCTCAAACATGTTACTCAGTTTATTATTTACTTTGTTGGATTAAAGATAACTATAAATTCTTTTCTGTAATACACATGGGGATGTTTTTTTTTTGTTTTTTTTTTTTTTTTTTTTTTTTTTTTACCTCCCCTTGGAATCTGGACAGGCACAGGAGCTGGTTTTACTAGTACAATGTCACAGAAGTATTGTTTTGCAGTTTCCAGTGTGGACCTTAGGGAACTGGGGGACTTTTCAAATTCCTCTCTCCTAGAACTCTTCCTGAATTGCTACCCAAGAAGCTTAGCAAGGCTGATAGACCACATTCAGGAGCTCCGTGGATAATGGAGAGGCAGAGTCCAGCCTCTAGTCATCCACACCTGTGTGCAAGGTATACAAACAAAGCCTCTTTAGATCCTTCAGCCCAACACAGTCGTTAACTGAATACAGTAAGTCAACTTAATAAAAGGCATAGAAAACATGATGCAGAAAAATTGCCTGCCTGAACTCAGCCTGAATTCCTGACTGACAGATCATAAGTATCATAAAATGATTGCTGTTTTAAGTTTCACATTTTGGGATGGTGTTGTACCAGCAGCAATTGATAAATGAATAAACTATCTGTGTGCATGTGTTTTAAAACAGAAGTATTGATAATTCTGAGGCAGTTTTCAAGCACAGCTTCTCTGTATAAATGACTGTTACAATTAAACAAAATACTCTTCATAATTTCCACCCTCCCCAGTGAAGACGAGTGTTGTACAACGAGATAGTTGTGGAAATGGTGGGTATTTTGTCATTTGCTAGCAAGCCAAGCATTTATTATGTAGCTCAATAAAATTTGTTCAATAATTCATACCATATGTTCATAAAAGAAAGTGGTCTAATTTGAATGTGACCGTTTTTGTCCATTTGATGTAGGAACAAATTAGGGGCAGACAGGGTTAGGCAGGGAAAGATAAAGGAAAGGCCCCAGGTCAGGCTCCTACCCATTCCAAGAACACAGAGATAAGACAAAAACAGAAAAAACAAATCTAGCTCCCTAGCTCCAAAATGTTAGGGAGTACCCCCGTTTAATGGCTACTAAGTAATCACAGAAATCCATCACACCACAAAGAAATATGTCATTAGGTGTTATCAATAGTCTCTGCTCAAATCAAGACGGCACAAGAATCTCAAGGCCATGGGCTACCTGACTAGGCTCACAGAAATGCCAGATGTAGAGAAATATTATGGAGGAGATATTAACCTGAGAGAAGGGAACCCCTTGTTTGGGCACATGATATTTACAAAACCATCTTGTTTGTTATTATGATAGTTATAAGTCCATCATGTTTGTTCTAAATATCCACCCTGATATTGACAAGAAATTTACCAAGTTCCCTTGGTATAGGGAACTATAGGTCAGTTTCCTATAAAAGACAGAGGATAAAAGCCCTCAGTGGCAACCCTGTTGGGACCACCTCTCACTTTTGAGAGCTTGTTCTGTATCTCTGCTTAATAAACTTCTAACATTTTGCTCATTCTCTGTTGTCTGTGAGATTCATTCTCTGACTCCATGGGACAAGAACCAAGCTCTCCCGTATTACATTGGTGTATAATAACCTGATTGGTTTGAATGGTGATACAAAGGTAGAGAAAACAGAGAAATAATATTAATTAGAACTTCTGGTTATACTGAATAATAGTGTTAGGAGTTAGTTGGACAATTAGGTAATCAGGGCCAGGATCCTTAGCAGGAAAACAGGGAACTGGGACAGCTAAGGCAAAAACACACTAACGTCCTGTTTTACAGCTTAGACAGGACCACAATAGCATCCTGTCTAGCAGCCTCTGAAGGAATGACTTTTGCAAAGCATCCTGAAACAAAATAATTAACTATAAAACATTGGTCACTGTCACAAGTTGAGGCAGTTAGTTTCCAGATGTCAGGCCAAAAGACCAGCAATGCAGGAAGAAGGTAGATGGGTGCAGCTTCAGAGCCCTGATTGGCACATTCTAGTGGCCAAGCTACATGGGGCCCACACTCAGATTGCTCCAAACAGTTCTTATAAAAAAAAAAAAACAACCCTAGATTTAAACACCAAATTGGCAACCCTCTAGGGTCCTCCCCCTCTCAGAGAGCCTTATACTATCACTCAATAAACCTTGCCTTGCCGCCCACCACTCTTCCTCTGGTCTACCTCTTCATTCTTTGAAGTGGTGTGATCAAGAAATTCTGTAACAATAGGAACAATAATTTTTAAAATTGCTTCTGAATCACGTACAAACATGTTTTCTTTAAAAAAAAGCATATTGATGTGATGGAATATTCAGTGAAACAGAATTTTATATATGTTTCCTAATGAGAAAAACTTCAATCTGAATATTGCTCATCACTTCCTTTTCTAGTGCAGATGTGTAGTTGTCCTAGAACATGGCCTCTAGAGGCAGCTGACCTGTTTAAAAATGAATGATCTTTTCACTTCTTACTTAAGTTAAACACAGCCCAGTCATTTTACTCTTAGCCACAGCAAAATATGAATACAAATTGATTCCAGCTGATGTTTTGCTATGCAGATTCAGTGCTATACTTGATATAAATTCATTAGCACAACATCTGGCAAATAAAAGTACTTACTAAATAGTAGCAATACGATGATGTAATTTGAAATCACTTGAGAATTCCCTTTCATTATATAATATGTATTTTTCTTTTTTTTTCTTGTCATAGTTCAACAATCTCCTTACCCCTTGATAAGCAGATGTTGAAACTTTACACAGATGCCAAGAAGCCTCCTTGTGAAATGAACATGGCATCCTAACGTTTCAATATTCAAAAGCAATAGAGCATAGTTGTTGTAACAGGACACCAGAAGTCATGAGGAAGTCCTTATTACAGAGCATGGTATATGCACTGGTCACTTAATACCTAGGCTTAATACCTAGAACTGGGTAGTACCCAGACTGTTCTATGAAGAAGTAGCCACTTTCCTCCGGTATAGATTTCTTTTGCCAGTAAAGATAGAAATTTTGGGTACTTACTTTACAGTACTCTTAAATATGAAGCAAAGAAAAAAATCACTTCTCCATACACACCGTCTCTCCTTACACTCTTGCACACACACACATACACACACACACACTCTCTGTTTAATGTGTCAAGCCGTGAAACTAAGTGTACTGGAGAACATATTCTTTCACGAGTAGAATTATTGCGATTTTATATGAATTCAGTACTTTGTTGATAGGTGTTAGCCTGTACTCACTTCACTTGTTTGTACCAGTTTATGTTCTCCTAGGAAATAGCAGATTAGACGAACTTCGTGAAAGTATTTGAGCAGAAGGCATGCTATAACATTGCAAAATAATGCTTATGTAATTAGAATATATGAACACTGATGCGCATGACTGAAAGGTCAGGTAGCAGATTGTGTGGCTTCACATTGACCACCTGGAAACCTAAAGCCTGCTTTTCAGATGCAGATTTCTACAGAAGAGAAGTTTAAAAATTCTCAAGTTCCAGGCAGCCCAGGTGGCTCAGTGGCTTAGCGTCCTCTTCATCCCAGGGTGTGATCCTGGAGACCTGGGATCAGGTCCCATGTCAGACTCCCTGCATGGAAGCCTGCTTCTCCCTTTGCCTGTGTCTGTTCCTCTGTCTCTCTCTGTGTCTCTCATGAATAAATAAATAAAATCTTAAAATAAAATAAAATAAAATTCTCAAGTTCTTTGAAGAAGTGTGAATGGGAAAGGGGATAATTAGGGAAATTGTCTAGAAGTCGTTTTTGCATTAAATTTTACTTAAGGTATGAAAAATTCAATTGTTCATATCCCAGAATAGAAGACTAATGATGAAGATATTCCAAGGGCCCTGCCCCTATTCTCCAACATATATAAACCCTTGCAATATCACTGTTATGGTAGAAATGAGGCAGTGAATTTTATGTACTTGTTTTTTTTTATACTCAAATCTACAGATCTCACTATTTACAGTCACGAACTCTTCACACATCTCTCACCCTACAATCAATGTGACCTTCATGCACTTTTCAGTGTTTTTAAATCCTTTCAATGTTTAGAAGCTTGCAGCTACTTAGGAAGAAAAAAAAATTCTCTCCAAAAAATCCTATTAAATTAAGTCTCGTGACAGGTTGATAATTTAAAAAAATTATCTGGCTATTTGAAAATGAGCAAGAAAAATATTTGTCAGCTCAGATGGAAAAAGTGAAACAAGCAGAAATTAAAAAAAAAAGGGAAAGATTCTTTGACCATAACGATTAAAACAGGCACCTGGTAGGTAACAGATGGTGAGATTGCCTTGAAATATTAGTACTTCTTAAATTTCCTTTCAGGTATTTGGACAAATACACATATACATCTCATCATATTCAAGATAGTATATGTGTTGAAGGAAAGAAATATTGGTTATTTGTTGATATTTTTGCCATATATGCATGCAAATAAAACTTGTTACCATTTATTTTTATCTACTACTGACCTGGAAATGGCATTTTGTGACGACACTTCCTATCAATTCAGTGATAATTTATTCAGCTACTGTGAGTAGTGATATTCCTCTAGTCAGAAAATTGTCTATACTGTTTAACAGAACACATAACTTAAGGGTGTTTGCATTAAAAAGACTGGCAATAATGTCAGGAAGTCAAACGAGATTATTTTTAACATTAAGCAATATAACATATTAAGCCATGTAATATACTGAATGGAGATCCAAAGAGCAACTCTCTGCATAAAATACCAAATCAGCATAAATTAATCCTTTAGCATTTAAAAATATTAAATTATAAATTAAAGAGTTTGAGTTCTAAATAGCTATAGAAATTGGACCTTATGCAAGGAAAGGAATCCCAAATGAGGTTTATGAAATATCTTTATCATTTCTACTTCAATTTCTATTAACAGGGCACTTAAAATTCATTGAAATGAATCTGCATAACCCTCAAATGTTTAATTCCAGAAGATAATTATGATTTTCCTGAACAATTCTTTTTGGTAACATAATAAATAAAGTATATAATGCTGAAAAATATATTTTAAAAATGTTTGAATATTTTCTACTATAAGCAGTAGTGGGATATAAACATGTTTCACAATTTACAAATATCAGATGACATAATTACTAGAACAAAATATAAGTTTTTTAAACTATTCACCAATTTATTTTTAAAAATTACTTACCTTAAAAGGGCATGTCTCAATACTATCTACATTAATATGTATAATTTTATATTGCAACTAATATATTTCTAAGTAATTGTATTGTCAAACTTTCCATAATTGTTTTTCAACTAGTAATCCTTTGTCAAATTAATATGGTACAGATTTTTACACAAAAGTTTTCTTGATTTTTAAACAAATTTATTTATTTATTCATGAGAGACACAGAGAGAGGGCAGAGACATAAGCAGAGGGAGAAGCAGGCTCCTTGAGGGGAACCTGGTGTGCAACTCTATCCCAGGACCCCAGGAACACTACCTGAGCAGAAGGCAGATGCTCAACCACTGGGCCATGCAGATGCCCCCAAAAAAGTTTTTGGATTAAGATTAAGTGCTTTAAATTACTAAAGTAGGTTGTATCGCTAATATTAAGCATAAAGTAATTACATAAGTGGTGAGTTTTCAGCAAATAAAATATCTATGGTAAAAGAAACAGTTAAATTGTGGCAAAACTTTTTTTCGAAAGTTTTTAGGAAGGTGTAGAAAACATCTCCTTAAAAAGAAAACTTGTAAATTTCACCTTTGAAAAATAATAGCCAAAAGGGAAGGATAAATGGAATTACATAATTTATTGAGATATTTTTGACTCCACTACACAGTAGCTATGTAAAATATTCTGGCAGTGATTTACACAGATACACATACAAATATATACAAGACGAACCACATCTATGTATAAGCAGGAGATAAAGTATCGTTAAAGTATTAGTGCATCTCTTGAAATATAATGTAAGATAAAATGCTTAGGCATTGCAATCCTGCTTTGAATATTTATTGTTTTGGCAGACTTGAATTTGGTTTTACATTTCTGAGTTTTCAATCTCTTATTTGAAAAACAATCTTAACAGATTGTGACAGTCCATCCAGTGTCTTGTTCCTATAATTGTCTTTATTGTATTTTTAATCTGTTTGCTAATCTAATTTTCTTTTATATCCAAAATGTAGACTTACATGTGGGTGTCTCTGGAGAAAGAGAGAAAGGTAGAGAATAGTCCTTTTGTTAAGTGGTATTATGCCAGTGGAAACTCAGAGAGGTAGGATCATGTCCTACTTATGGACACATCTATAGTAGATCTATATGGAGGTTTGTAAAGATGTGTTTATATTTATATAAATTACATAAATTTATTTTATATAATTTATTTATTTATATAAATTATTATTCTAAACTACCATATTTCATAATTGATTGACTCCACAATGTTTTATAAGATGTATCCATGTTGTATGTATATAATATAACCCAACCAAACATGCAGTGGAATTTATTTATAAGAAAACAAACAGCCATAAGATTAGCATCATAAATGGAATATTTTTTAAAAATCAAACATGTTAGATCTTGTGGGAAGCCTCAAAAAATCCATAGATGTCTATAGACTCTAACAGTAAATGTGATTAAATTGAAAATCAATAATTACTTTAAAAAAACATAAAATTAAAAGTATAATATGAAAATCCCTTATACTAAATAAGAAAACATGAGGAAATTACAAAATGACTAAAATATAAGGATAATTAAGGGGCACCTGGGTAGTGCAGTTGGTTCAGTGCCCAACTTTTGGTTTCAGGTCAGGGTCATGGAATGTGGCCCCAAGTCAGGCTCCACACCCAGTGCAGAGTCTGCTTGGGATTCTTGCTCTCTCTCTCTGTCTCTCTGTCTCTCTCTCTCCCTCCCTGTGCTCTGCCCACTCACGCTCTTTCTCTCTCTCTAAAATAAATAAATAGCGGCGTTTGGATGACTCAGTTGGTTAAGTGTCTACTTTCAGCTCACATCACAATCCTGAGCCCCACATCAGGCCTCCTGCTCAGTGGGGAGCCTGATTCTCCTTCTTCTGCTCATTCTCCCTCTGTGTCAGGTGAATAAATACATCTTAAAAATCAAAAAATAAATAATAATAAAATAAAATAAAAAATAGCAACAAATTATCAAAAATAATTTGCCCCACAAATTATTTAAAAATAATTAAAGAAATTAAATTGGTATCCAAAATTTTTCACCAAGTCAAAATTTCCTCAGGCTTTTCCCCCAGCATATATATATATATATATATATATATATATATATATATATATATCTTTGATTACCTTTTTTCTCTGTCATTCCCCAATTCCATTTTAAAACTGGTCACCGCTTATGCAGTATTGAAAGGAATCCATTTCTATGATTATAGCTTTTTAAAGCTCATGCTGTTTTCAGCAACACTTGATTTGTCCCCATGTTCTGCTATTTTCCACTTGATTTTTAGTGTTTATTAGTGACTTATATAGAAAATACTATAACCCTGTTAAGGGCAATGACCTCCGGTTCTCCTTGTCTCAGCTTAATAGACTTTAGAATTTGTGTTAGTTGAGAAAATAGTGGATAGCCAGCATTTTGTGCAGAAATGTGATTTAGTAAAGAGAACAAATTAGAAACCAAGCTGTAATATAATAAAGGGCACTTGCGCCGATTCGGGCAGTGTTACTTGGTCACTGTTTAGAAAAGATAAAAATAATGTATGCAAATTAGATGTAACTGGAATTAAAGGAGTTTAGCGAAGATAGGTTAAAGTATCCAATTTGGTTTCAGTGTTTGAAAGGTAAAATAGTTTTTCAAGAGCAATATAACATTGGAGATTTGGTTTAGATTTTCCTCTCCAAAGTCATTTGGATTGTAGAAAGTAGAATTTCAGAGGAAATATACAGTATCTCTTATCTTGTATTAATTAAAATCATGATAGAATTTTGAAATAAAATGTGTTTAACATATAATTTTGATGACTTTTACATGGATTTTTCAAAATCTGCAAAATTCTATATCAAACTTTAAATATGAATTGCTTCTGTAAATTATTATATTAAATTAAAAGAGAAAAATGATGATTTGCTCCTTCTTAATATTCTGGTATTTTAAAATTTATTTTAAATGCATGATACATAGAGGTGCATGCTTGGCTCGGTAAAGCATCTGACTCTTAATTTAGGCTTAGGTCATGATTTCAAGGTTCTGGGATGGAGCCCCACATCTGGCTACTCACTCAATGCAGCTTCTGCTTTGGCTTTTCTCTCCCTCTGCTCCCTGCCCCCAGCTCTCATGCTTGCTCTCTCTTTATTTCTCCCTCAAATAAATAAGTAAAATATTTTAAAAATATGTATTTAATAAAATTCTATTGTATTAAAACATACATAAATGATCGCATTTTGTTAGTATAGTACATTATGGAATATACATTGAACATCTAAATGGTAACTGTTTTTAAAGATTTTATTTCTTTATTTCAGAAACAGAATAAGCAAGTGAGTGAAAGAGAGCATGAGCAAGGGGAAGAGTGGGATTTGCTGGGTCCCAGGACCCTGTGACCATGACCTGAGCTAAAGGCAGATGCTTAACCAAGGGAGCCACCCAGGTGCCCCTAAAAATGGCAACTACAATACTGAGCTTAATGTTAATGAAAATGTTGCCTATTTATTAACGTTATTTATTTCTTCATCAATAAAATGAAATGGATTGATATAATGATCCTTGATGACCTTTAAGTTAAAAAATTAATTTATAGGCAAGCCAATTTTTTGCTTTGCACCTAATAGTCCACCAGTCCACAATTTCCTTATTGTGGGGTCTGGGGGAAAGTTATGCTATATGCTTCATTCCATGTCTTCATCAAAATTGTGCTAATATTACAGAATTAGCTATGGAACATGTTTGAGAAAGACTTATTATATAAACAAAGTAACCCATAAGACAGCAAAATCATCAAGGGAAAAATACTTATATGGCTATTTTTCTACAAATCTATTTTTCAAAGACAAAGCTCTGCAAAAAGTGCCTTTACAAAAAAGAAGAGCTTGCCTAAAGCAAATTTGGACAAATTATGTTTCTACTTCTCATTTGCTTCAACTTACCTCTACCACTTCTAAACACCAAATAAAAACCTATTTACAGACAACCTATCTTCCACTGCCCAGACAGATAAAATTTTCTCAGGCCAAATTAATACAGAAGCCACTTCCTCCCCTCCCATTAGTAACACAGCACTTCAATTTACCATGCATTATAGGCTATGAAGAACTACACTCTTGGTTCATATAACTGTTTGATGCCTGGGAGAATAATATCTTTAAAAATGTGAGAAATTTTAAGGAATGGACAAAATAGGTAAAGGAGAGTAAGAAGTACAGTCTTCTAGTTTAAAAAAATGAAATGTGTTCTGTCTTATATCATTTGTTGGCTTTGCCATGGACATGGCAGATAAAAGACAAGCACTAACAAAAGGAAATAAGAGGAAAAAGAGAAATACGTAGTAGTCTACTTTGGAGGGATATTATAAGGCTAACATAATAAAGCAAAATCAGATAAATCAATTTTATATTAAATCTTGACATATAACTATTCTTATCTCCTAGTTACTTCACCAGTTATCTGAAATTAATTATTTTCATATTTTTCAAAATCTAATTCATTTTTTTCCTTTTTGATTTCAAACAACCTTACTATCATGCTCCTTAAGATTAAAGAATGGTCCCCAGTTCTTAACATTCTCCTAGGAATATTCTTTCCCCTTCTCCTAATGTCCTGCCTCTTTACTAAACATGGCCCAAGAGATTAGTTCCAATAAAGGAGACTTAATATTAACTGATTATTCCTGTCCCTTCTAGAAAGCATCAAGATTAACCCCATCATGGGGATCCCTGGGTGGCGCAGCGGTTTGGCGCCTGCCTTTGGCCCAGGGCTCGATCCTGGAGACCCGGGATCTAGTCCCGCGTCGGGCTCCTGGTGTGTGGAGCCTGCTTCTCTCTCTGCCTGTGTCTCTGCCTCTCTCTCTCTCTCTCTCTCTCTCTCTCTCTCTCTCTGTGTGTGTGACTATCGTGAATAAATAAATAAAATCTTAAAAAAAGATTAACCCCATCATGTCTTATCTCTTATCTCAGTCCCTGTAAGAAATTCAAGACTTGAAGCACTCATCTGTGTATTGTCTTGTATACTTCCTAATTTGGTCCTAGGTCACATTCTACAAACACTGAGCCTCCCACTATCCCTCTGAACTCCGTAACAGCAAAATGTTCTATATCCTCAATGTGGTTCTTATGTTTCTGTCACTTCATTTCTCTTTGGGTTTTTCAATCTAAAAACCTGGTGGTCATTTAACATTTGTATGTTCTGTGCAAACTCCTCTGTTGCTATTTTGTTCCTTTTTGTCCCATACTTCACAAATGGTAAAGCCTGGAGATGACAGGTCCTCCTTACTCCTTGCTGACATTTCAGTGTTTTGTTGCTCTTGGTTTCTAACCTCATCTACTCATTTTGAAGTAAACAGACAAAACTATTTTACCCTCAGTCCCTATTGTCCCATCACTGATTTTAAGATGTGGATCACATTTCCTTCCCAACTATTTTTCCTTTCATTGTTAATGAAATATTCACTCTCTATAGATGTTTCCATTTGGTATCTTAAGTTTTCATGTCTGAGATGTCTTCTCCTTTAAATGCCTTGTCTTTCAACCCTTTCAGTAATCCACTCATATGGTTGAACACTACAAGATCTTGATACCTGCAATCTCTTCAAGATTTCAGTGTCAAGCATCTGATCTTTTTTTTAATAAATTAATTTTTATTGGTGTTCAATTTACCAACATACAGAATAACACCCAGTGCTCATCCCGTCAAGTGTCCCCCTCAGTGCCCGTCACCCATTCACCCCCACCCCCCGCCCTCCTCCCCCTCCACCACCCCTAGTTCGTTTCCCAGAGTTAGGAGTCTTTATGTTCTGTGTCCCTTTCTGATATTTCCCACACATTTCTTCTCCCTTCCCTTATATTCCCTTTCACTATTATTCATATTCCCCAAATGAATGAGAACATACACTGTTTGTCCTTCTCCAATTGACTTACTTCACTCAGCATAATACCCTCCAGTTCCATCCACGTTGAAGCAAATGGTGGGTATTTGTCGTTTCTAATGGCTGAGTAATATTCCATTGTATACATGGACCACATCTTCTTTATCCATTCATCTTTCGATGGGCACCGAGGCTCCTTCCACAGTTTGGCCAAAGATTCAGATGCAATGAAACGCTGGGACACCTGCACCCCGATGTTTCTAGCAGCCATGTCCACAATAGTCAAGCATCTGATCTATTCAGAATACCACATCTTAACTTTCCAACCCAATCACTATAAGACCCCAATTAAAAACAATTGAATTCTATCAAAGCTTCAAATCCATAGTCCTTATCATCTTTGTCCTTCCCCTCCCCAGCCATGCTCCATCCCCACACTTCTTGCCCTCCCATGTTCTTCTCCCATTAATCACTATTCTAAGTACTTATGTAAATATTTAAGCAAGTATCTTATCCCTAGTTCTGTGTCAAACATTTTGGGGAAAAAAAAACAACAAAATTTAAAATTGAAATTCTTACCTCTTCTTTATCTGTTACCAAAATTGGACAAGGCTGCTGAAAAATACACAACTGTGCTAATTTTAAATTTATTTGACAACCCTCTTATGGGGTCCCAAAGCTGACTGCCAACCATTTTACATTTCCATAGTCATTATACTCTGTTATGCTCCAATATTTCATAATTTTTCACTTCACTAAATCTTTAGTACCCTTCTCTGGTACATGCTTTCAGCTATTTGCTTATTTCTCAATTTACTAAGGAAATAGAATCCATCAGAAGACAATGTCTTCTCTTAGAGTTTACTCCTACACCCTAGATATTCCTTTTCATATGCCTATCTTGAAATAAGGGCTTAGGTCTTGATCTTCCTCACTACTCTATCTATATCCACTTTCAACTTGGCATGATCTTTCCTGAAGCACCTAAAGAGAATAGAATCCATATGGTAATAACTATAAAATTCCTATCTTCACTCTTGACCATTTTCCTAAGTCCCAGATCAAACTGCCAACTAAGCATTTCCATTTGTATGTCTGATACAATGAACTTGACCAAAGACAACTCTGTATTTTTCCATATCCACTTTGCCTCACCTACCATCACTCCATTTTTCCTATCACAGATAGTTTTAATTCCATTCATCCAGGTCTCAGGCTCCAAACCACAAAATTATCTTCTTTACTTCTCTCACATCCATGTTTAGTCCATTGTGGAACTTTATGTCCTCCTCTTTTGAGATATATTAGATTCTGAGCAGTTCTCAACCCGCCTTCACCACCAACAACTTGGTCCCAAGAACCATCATCTTTCTTATGGATGATGTCATTTTGTTCTCTCACCTTCCAACTATTCCTTCTAAAGTATCTCTTTTTCATACAGAAACCAGAGTAATCCTTTTAAGTGTACCTCTGCTCAAATCTTTCCAACATTTCCATCTAAGAAGAAAATCCAGGGGGCACCTGGGTGGCTCCATTGGTTAAATGTCTGGCTTTGGCTCAGACAGAATCATCTCTTTGGACAGAGATGATGTGGCTCACGTCATGATCCTGGGGTCCTGGGATCAAGCCCTATGTTGGGCCCCTTGCTCAGTGGGGAGACTGCTTTTCCCTCTCCTTCTGCCTCCCCCACACACACTGCTTATGCTCTGTCTCTCAAATAAATAAATAAAATCTTTTTAAAGAAAGATTTTTTTAAAAAAAGAATAAAATCCAGTATCCTACCATGACTTGGAAGTTGATACCTGAGCTGATCCTACCTTATCTTCTGATTTACCCAACCACTCACTTTGTCCTAATGTGCTTCTTCTTCATCTTCTTCTTTCCAGTTACTAGGAACAATCTGGCAAGGCAGCTACCTCAATATTACTTTGAGTCCTCAAATCTCTATTACTTCTTGTGAAATGCTCTCACCCCATGATATCTACTTGGCAGATACTCTTACTCAGCTATCTGCTCAGAGGTTTGTTACCTCACCAGAAATAATAGGAGATGATGTAAAAAAATATTCCAAGTATATGTAAAAAAATGGAGCTTTACAGTCTATAGACAAAGAGATATATAATTTAAGATTGTACATAAATTTCAGAGGGATTTTATCAAGCATATTAGTTAATTCAATGGCCAGCATTTCATTTGCCTAAGAACTTTTGCCCAAACTTTCTACGATCATTGGGAAAGAGATTAAAAGTAATCTTTAAAACAAAAAACACACTTGACCTCATTTATTTTGGAGAGATAATTAATTATGTCTACAAAGTGGGTAAAATGCCAATGAGAGCTTTAAAGAAAGGGAAAAAGCATATTCAGAGTCTCCTGTCGGAGCATTACTCAGAATAATACTATTGTCAATAGCAATTGGATAGGGCTGTATTTAGAGAATTATTTGGAAGGGTTTTTCTTGACTTCACAAGATTTAAATAATGCTGCTGCATGTTTTTCAGAAAACCCTTCCACAGTCTAATAAAGCATCCTTGGTGTGGAATAGCTTTCTTATAAAGCCACTTAGATTTTCTTTGACTTTTTGTTTCAGTAGTTTATGTATAATCCTTGCTCATTAATCCAGTCAACATATTTTATCTCCATCAACAAATACTCAATATTTCAGGTTTGATGATGTTTTGCATCTGCTAAAATTCCCACATCCACCTCTTTCTTCTATAATTGGAACATATAGTTCACTAATTGCTTTGTCTGTTTGTACTTAGGACTATACTTTTTCCAGAGGTCATTCTCTCTTTACAAAAAACAAAGAACAAAACACAAAAACCAAAATCTACCACAGGTTCTTTAATTACATAATACCTTTACTCATGGATAGCAGCTGCTGATTACAATGTTATCATGTAACATATTTGAGAAATACAGATATTTCACTACCTCAGGGAAAATTTTAGAGTGTTTAGTGGTTCATATATAACTAGAAATTTTATTTTTCTTATAAAAGAAAAAAAGGAATTTTCATCTTTATTATATTTCTGGTTTCATTTTAACACTATGGGAAAAAAGAGAAAAATCAAATTAAAATATTTGTGAAGGAATTTCAAAAGCAAGAAATGTATTGAGGAAGAGTTAAATGTAGCCCATTTTGAAAAGGGCTAGTTAGTTTTGTGGTTCAGGTGGAATCATTTATTTTCAGTTTGGACTATTCATCTCAAGATACCCCAATAAACTTGTCTAGAATGATACAAGACATACCTGTGGATTTTTCAGTTCTTTCAATTGATTGAAACTTAAAAAATACCTAATCTAACTTGTCAATATCTACAACTAATTTACAATATTTACCAAAGTATTTGTGCTTTAATTAAATGGAGAATAATGGAGGGAATTTTGGTGTTTGGAGTAACTTATTAGTTGCTATAAAAGGAACTTCCAAATCTCAATGGCTTAATGGTATATATATATATAAAATTTTTCTCCTCATTCACATCATTATGCAATATCATGAGAAGCTCAATTTGGCATTATCCTCCAAGTGTTGACCTAGGGACTCACTCTTCATCCAACTCTTGACACTGTCATAGTAAAGAGCTTTCTGAAGAACACCTGAAGATAGAACAAGGTGTTTTTATGGACTAAGTCTAGAGATGGCACACATCAATTACAACCACACTACATTAGATAGAACCTCATTATAAGGTCCAGATGCAGAAACAAGTGAGGCTGTGAAAAATATCATGCACATGGGTAATTGAAAAGAGAAAATGGAATAAATCATCTAGCAAATATTTTCTGAAGGACAGTGAAATGGGTGATATTATTTTTATTACTATTTATTTATGTCTTCATATCTAATATTTATAAACAGATACATTACATGGTATTTTTATTTAGAAAAGAAATTTTATGTTCTATAAAGACAGGATAGTGAACAGAAAAAAAATCACCTGGGACAAACACAGTATGTTAGAGACCTAAAAGATGTCTTTGTGCCTGGTTTGCCTGCAATTATTTTGGAATCAAAGTAATGCTGAGCTCACTGAATAACCACTTTAAGTGAAGAACTATACTATTATTTCTAATATATTTAGATCTTTTATTATGCTGATATTCTCTAGACTATGTTGTTGGGAAGATGTTGAAAATATAAAATCAATCAGTCTTGCTAGTGTAGCAGACAGAAAAGTTTTTAGTGAATAGTTCCTTTGTTGCAGGCAACAGAATAATACTCATGGACTCAGGACATATACCATAGTGATTAATGACTCAGTCTTCGGAGCAAGGTTGTATGGGTTAAAGTGTCAGTTCCACCACATATTTGTTGTATCAGACAAGGTCCCAGTAGGAAATAGAAATTGGGTAAATGCTAGAAATTCAGTCATTGTTAAAGGATGATTAAACAGCAAATACACTTTGGAAATCAAAATTATTGGGGAGGCCACAGAGGCTCCCTATGTGGGCCACCAAATGTGGGTCCCCTAATCCAATGGGGGGTCACTAAATTTGGAGTGACCTGGTCATGTTGGGGGCTGGCAAAGCATGAGCAGTGAAAGAATTCACCCAAAGTAGAACAAAGGAGACAGAAGCTTATTGAATGCACTGCAAAGGGAGTAGTGTGTAGGACAGTGAGGGCGAGACTGCCAGGAGCAGGGAGTGGGGGCCATAGTTAGAGGGGGAAGGTGAGGAGGTTTGGCAACATACAGAATTTTCCTTTTTTGATACCTGTGTCTGGATGTAAATAACCCATTGGTCAACAATGGTTTATGGATATTTTGTCGTGGGTCACCTAATGGGCCTGTTGGTATTCAGCCACAGGGTTGGGGGTCACTGCAGGCTCTTCTACCAAAAGCCAAACAACAGGTTTCCGTTGTTCATGTTGGTTGCCTATAAGTAGCCTCTACAATTATACAATGTTCTATAGATATTTATATATGTATCTCCCTCAGAAGCATTTGCTTACATTTTAGGGGAATTCACCTCTCACTTCACCTCTCCTCCCAGAAGACTTTTTATTCCAGAGCGTAAGTTTCTCTCCTGAGGGAGATTGGGCTGATATGCCAATCACCATATATAAACTCTGAGTTTTGTGATTTCAGAACCCTCTCATGTGGTGCTACCCTAATGCATGAACAAGCAAATGTCTGGCTTTTATCATGTCACCTCATGGAAAACTGGAGAATAGGGAACTGAATCCAAGATGCTCTGTGAATAATAGACTGTCTGATCCGAAGATCTTGTTTCCTGTCAAGACTATTTATAAAGAGGTGGGAAATTAATCAGGGCTTAAGGCACAGTTAACAGCCACAGGAAACTAACCCTTGGCCTGGAGAGACAGAAAGAGGAAGTGGCCATTGTCAAACAGGACAAGGAGCAGCTGACAATTAGGAGTTTTGGGATTACAAACAGTAAATTATTATTTCTATTTTACTTTCTTCACTTTGATCTATTTCATGTGCATCCCTTGACAAATGCAGGTCGAAGCTAGAGAGCAAGAGAATCCATTGACTCAGTTAATCAAGTTTAGCTTTCTCAGGCACAGAACATGGTGGAGAAAGGGAGAGACTCAAAATGAAAAAGCAAGTGGAATAAAGCAGTTTCCCCTTAAAGATTTCATGTTTTATGTTTAAAATATTCTTTTCTTGAACATACAAACTTCAGCTATAAAGTATGACTAAATTTCATGCTCTGAAATTTCCTGAACTAGACATTCTTCCATTGTAAAATCTCATTCATATCCTGGGCACAAGTGAAATATCATATCTCTCCGTTAATCTTCCTTATTATGTTAAAATTATAATCACTTTCTGGGGTGCCTGGGTGGCTCAGTCAGTTAAGCATCTGCTTTTGGATTAGATTATAACCTCATGGTCCTGGGATGGAGCCCTGTGTGGGGCTCTCTGCTCAGTGGGTATCTGCTTCTCCCTCTTCCTCCGCCCCACCCCACTGCTCATTGTTTCTCTCTCTTCCAAGTTAATAAATAAATAGTCTTTAAAAAAATTATAATCACTTCCAGGAAACAAAAGGTAATTCTCTTTAAGTCATACCCTGAGTTAGGGTAGAGCCTGTGAATTGCTTCTAATGAATAGAATATGTATGTTACTCCCTTGATCCGGTTCCATTATGTAAGACAGTATTTGGAGACCAGAGTGAGAGACACTCCCTTGCTGACTTGGAAACAGCATGCTGCCATATTGTGAAAGGGCCCGTGAAAAGATCATATGACAAGGAACCATCGGTGGCCTCCAGCAGGTGACTTGGGGCCTATATCAAACAGGGAAATCTCCCCATAGCTGCAAGAGGACAAATTCTCCCAGCTATTTAAATGATATTGGAGGCAGATTCTTGCCAGTCAAGCCTTTAGACAGGAACACAGCACACCAACATCTTGACTAAAGCCTTGTGAGACCTTGAGCAGAAGGCGTAAGCTGTGCCTGGACTCCTGACCCAAAGACATTGAGAGATAGTAAATGTGCTGGCTTAAGCCTATAAGGTGTGGTAATTTATTAGACAATAGGAAACTAACTTATTTTTTTTTTGTAATACTGTTTCTTCAAAGATCTTAGCTTTTCTTAAAAGATCTCTCACTACCTTCATGCCACGTTTCCTATAATTCATTATCTTTTATCAGAAAATCTCAACCTTAAGTAATACAATTCTTTCAAGCTTATATACATACTAGGAAGAAAGTTTATTAATGTAAAGAATATGAATATGAAGTATAAAAATTGTCCAAAATATTATATAGATTTGGAGATAAAATATAAAAAAAATATTCTTAAAAGCAGATGGTCTTTCATATTGTTGATTTTCTAAAAATGATTACTTAGCTGACATGGACACTAGTCAAATAAATCACAGAATGAGAAAGTAAAAAATGTACATCCTTTCATGCTCAAAAATTATGTATGGCCAAGCATAAAGGGAAGATTGAAGCTCATTCAGATTATTCTTTACTTATTATAGACAATGGAAATTTTTCTACAGAGATTTTCATCACCAGAACAAAGATGCATTAACTGTATCAATAAATAGTCAAATAATTGTCAGTCTACATTGTTTATGGCTTTTACCCTCTGAAGTTAAGGTGTATAAAAATTTAGCAATCTTTTCTCCCTGGGTATAGCTAGAGAATGATTGGAAGTACGGATTTACTGGTCTCCTTTTAAATGTAATTGTATCAGAGCAAGCTCCCTACTATCTTTCCAGGCTCTGGCTGCTGTTATGACAGTCAGTGCCGGCCCTAATCTTATTGTTAATGTCAAAGACCAAGCATGACAGCTCCAGACAAGATAGGCTCCAGTGAATGACAGAGTAATCAGTCTGGAAAAGAACTGGCTCATCCATAAAGGATCAGACGCGGAAAAGTCGCTATCAGCATGTTCACATGTTTGCTTCTTTTCTCATTCTGATGGCAGCTAGATCATTTAACATCGTATCCTTATGTCAAAGATTATTTGAAATTCATGTTATTCTAACACTCCAAACCAAAAGGGATAAAAATGTTGTATATGTCAGTATGATCAATATATGAAATTCAAAATATCAGTGCACTCTGTGAAAATAATTTTAAAATATAGGATTTTACAAACTGCTCTAAAGAATGTTCCTTTACCATCCCACAATCTGTTTTCTACAATGAAACATTAGACAGTTTTTGTTCAGGTTATAATGGTATATAACTTTCTTAAATCTTTATGACTTCTATTCCATTTGGTAATGATGTATATTTGAAGGAATTAAGTAAATTTATATGTGATGCTCCAAAGACAGGCATACAATAGCCAACTTACTATATTGTGCATGCCCAGTAATTTTTAAGAATATGAAGAAATTCTATGCAGTAGTATTTTACCTCTGTGAAATCTTTTATCATATATCTTTTTAAAAGGTTAACATTTAAATATCTTGTTAAAGAAAATTATATATGGCATCAAAGTGTAATATCGTATTTCTAAGTTTCCTGCACAAGACTTTTTGAAAAATGTATTCTATCTTATTTTAAGAAAGTTTACTATCTGTGCATGTAGTACAACCAATCACTTTGCAATCTCATGTAAATTTATCTGGACAAGAAAAACTTTAATGCTTTTCCAACCATTAAAAGAACTGAAATTAAAATCTTATTATACACTACTAATATTTCATTTTAGAAGATATAGGGGAAATATATTCTTTTTTGATAAATTTATGATAGATTTCCAAAATAACCGAGGAATGTATTTAGTATTTGGGGAATATATGGCTACTAAAAACAAAACAAAATAAAACAAAAAAGAAAATGACTATCGTTTCAAGTTTAATATTTAAAATTGTATTTTTGATCAATTACATTCTGGTGTCCTATTAATCAAAAGAGAATTTTTAATAATATGAATTTCTCATAACTATATGATGAGTCAGTGGAGAAATGCAATATGTTTTTTATCACAATGTACTTTGATTTCACATCTTATGAATACACCTCTATATAAATCTGAATTTTATTGTTTATATCACTTTGTTCCTTAAAATAAACATCTATTCTAATGGTATTGCTAGTAGGGATAAAATATACAGATTTATTTTTATATCCTATTTCATAGTTATTTGAGTATAATTAACTTTAAATTTTCCAGTCAGTGGTCCTATAGCATTCTAATTTTTGTTGACCTTGAAAGAAGCTTCTTTACTGGGGAAGAAAAGCCTACTTGTTTATAATAAAATCAACAAAAGTTAAATTAAAAAGTCAATAATTAAAGAAAAATTTTCCAATTGATATTTCTGTCAATGCTGGCAGAGAAAGAACAATGACTAGAAGTCCATATAAGATCAGCAACAACTATTAGACTTAATTCTTTTTATTTCCTTCAAGATGGGCCATACTACAGCATGTTGAATGTTGCTGAAAATGATCTAGGTGGGAGAGAGGAATAGATAATGCAAGAAAAATAAAGCAAAAACAGTTGGAATCCAGGCATTAATCAATTGATTTTCATTTAAAAGGGACAGGGATGTATCATCTATTTGTACGAAAGAAATTAGGATATAAAAGTACAGACATAACACATTTTATACATTGATCCTCAGAGTGCCCATCTAATTTAATCTGTATTTTCTCTAAAAGGTAAGGACTTCAGCTGACATTATGGGAGGAGTACAGTCCATTAGAAACTTTCAGAAAAAAAGAGAAAGATAAAATGCTCAACAAGGGAAACAGAAAAACTAAATTAAAAAGAAATATTTGTGTTAAACTTCAGTATCCTGATTATAAAATGAGAAATATCCAGACTACTGTGTTATCCCTGGCTTGAGGCTTGAACATTTAATTCTTTTAGTTCAGGCAGACAGGATGAGGATATTTAGGGCTTAACTTATATTTGTTATAAGTTAAATATAACAGGTAAATATAATAAAAAAAGAAGTGGATATAGCATATAGGAGTATTTAAAAGTGAGATCATGTGAGCTATTTTAAGAACAGACCATAAAAAATTAAGGATGTCAAACAATAAAAATAGAAAATAAAATTTAAATTGAGCATATGAAGGGGGTGTGACAGACCAAGAAATGACAATGCAGTTAATGGACTGGATGAATCAATATCTTAAAGATATTATAAAAATAGAATTAGAGCAGTATACATGATGATGTAAATGGTGCCACCAGAGTGGGGATTTCTGAAATAGATTGGAATCAGTTGCTTCTCTGGAAGCAAAATGTATACTTGGTAAGGGATATGTGTAGGAAGAGATAAAACTATTATAAGAGCAATAATTGGGATGCCTGGGCGGCTCAGTGGTTGAGCATCTGTCTTTGGCTCAGCTCGTGATTCTGGAGTTCTGGGATCAAGTCTCGCAGCAGGCTCCCAAGACGGAGCTTGCTTCTCCCTCCGCCTATGTCTCTGCCTCTCTCTCTCTCTCACTCTGTGTCTTTCATGAATAAATAAATTAAATATTTTAAAAAATAAGAGCAATAGTCATGATTGAAAGAGAGAGAAGACAATGAGGTATATGCTAAACTTACCAGTAAATGGGAAATAGTATTCTGGACTTTGGTAGATGTTAGATAAGATGTGGGAGAAGTTGTTGTATAATCTGTTGGCAAGTGCTAAAACCTAACTGGTCTTAAATGTAAAAACAGTACAATTGGCTAAAAACACACCTCCATACTTTTCAATATGTGTGGTATATACACAGTTGCAAAAGGATGACAACAATTAATGGAAAGGTATTGAGTGGAGCAGTCATTTTTTTGTTCCTCTCGCCATCTCTATCCAGCTCATCTCTGACATCAACAATAACTATGATGGACTATTTTGTGTACAGAAACAGAATCTAATCTCAGGTATCCTTCCTGACTCTAATCTTTCTACATTTCTTCCTTAGGGCTTTTCTCTGATGTGTGGGGCAATTAACACCTCCAGCAACAACCTTCAAGCGATGGGGAATGGGAGTTGATGCACAGGTGCTGGGAAAACAAATGACAGAGCCTCTTGTCCTTCAGACAATCTGCTCTAGGCTCAGAGGGTTCAGGTGAGTGGAGTCCCAGTAGCCTACAACAGTAACTTGAGAAGCCAAAAATCTTTCCAGGGCTGTTCCATATTCACTGTCTCAAACTCCTTATTCCCATTCCTTCTGCTTCTACAGACCACCTCCAAATAATCTAACCACAGCCAATTTCTTTTCACAGATTTTACTTTCAGATACTGAAATTTACACATGCAAAATGTACATATTTCTTTAAGTAAGTGTTACAAGAAATTAACTGTGAAAAAGACCGTTCAAAACATGAGATATAATAGAATTCTTCTAGAGTACCAAGTTTCCCTGGCACACAGTCCCCAACAGAGGGATCCACTACCACTTGATAAGGGTGACAAACCTGTCAAGTCCTTTAAGAAGATTTGTTTTGCGCTTTCACGGTGTTTCTACATACTTCCCTGGAACTTGTGTTTTGGGGGAAGTCTGCCTATATGTCTGCCTCTGTACCACGTTGCAAGTAACCCGAAAAAACTCTATGTTCCTGAGTGCCGATTATGATGATGAATTGAAATCCAATTTGCCAGGTGCAACATCTCCACTAATAGCGATCCCTGTCTTGAGCTTGGCCGGAAGTGTAATCCCCAGATGTGAAAAAAAGTAGGCTGCAAGCCTTCAGAGGGGTGTTTGAAAGTTGATAATACAGAGCATTATTTGAGCAAGCTATCAAAGAAGTACTGCCAGACTTAACAACTTAAATAATTATTTCCTAATTTAATAAAGTACAAGAAAATAAATCAATTGGATGAATGTAAAAGAAGACTTTAAATTTAAACTACCCATCATATGGATCAATGCTCTTGCAAAAAGTATCATCCTTGCCAGGTTTGAGGTATAGACAGACACAAAGTCTGAGGAGTGGATTGTGGGAAAGGCAGTCCTGTGAAGCCTACTGACCCTTGCAAGAGGGTGTGTTGGTGACAAAAGAGGGTTTGGGCCTGGAGCATTTCCTTCCATGGAGAGAAAGAGCCCAATGAGAGCCTGTGTTGAGCAGATAACCTTATTTGGCAATGTTGTCCCCTATTCTCTATATGACGTGTACTTCTTCCTCTGCTTAAGTATGTGCCTCATATAGTGCCTGGTCAACCCCACTGCTATATCTCTTCCCAGCAGGGAAGGAATAGGGTCCTTGGCTTGCAGCACAGGGTTCCTGCAAACCATTCTCCTTGCAGGAGCTGCAAGGCAGACTATTAAACCTGATTTTACTCTGTCTTTTGTCTCTGTGAGGAAAGCCTGGTTCCATCCAGTGTCTGTGTAAGTTGTGTCTTGGCTACTCCAAACCTGCAACCCATTCTGTGGGTTAACATCCTGGGAATGTTGTCACCTATGGCAAGCACTATTATGCTCTTGACTCCCTTCTACACAATAGGACTCTTCCCTTGGAGGTAGTGATGGGTGTCATTTGCTCAATAATTTACTATTATTACTTATGTTAAATCATAGTATGTATTTTATTATTAAATATGAAAATAATCTATTTTTTGTTTAACTTTTGTTTTATTTAAAACTGATGATCTACATATATGCTCAAGCCAATTAAGGAGTATATTAATGCAAATAGCTTAAGAAACGAATACTTCCCAGGAGTAAAATTAGATATATAGCAGCGTGGCACAGTTAATAATCTTTTTTAAAGTGGGTAATGGCATTTTTCTGATAACCAGCTCATTTATATCCCCCTTGGGGGAAGAACTTTTTTGATCTTATAAAATTTTAACTTGGTCCACTTTCCAGACAACAATCTGCAAAATCTTTTATTTTCTATTCTAATTCTGCTCCTAAGAAAAGTTGAAATCCCTTGGGAAATTCATCTAGGGGCTTAGAAAAAGTATTTCTTCTCTTTGATTCTTTATTTTCCTGCTCTGGCTCATGCATGAGGATTATTTAAACCCTTATTTCTGCTACAGCTTCAAGAAAGAGTTCACCTGTTTAATAGAGTGACAGGAAGCTTCGTTACTCATTATCCTGTTAACCAAATTCTTCTCTGGGATCCTTGAATATCAAATCTCCCTTTATCTTTTATTCATTTTAGACTTTGTCACCTTTTATTCAAAATGCTCTTGCTTCTATTTTTCTCTTTATTACTTATAACGTTTATAATTGCATTCAAAATAACACCCAAATTTAGCTAAAAGCTGGATAATTTAAATTATTGACTCAAGAAATTCTTCTCAAATCACAACTCATAAAATAAATGAAAATAAGGTAAAACAATCAGTATAAGTAAATCTAACAATCACTGAAATATAACTAATTTCTGGAATAATATAATTTTGTGTTGGCAATATATTAAATGTATATTTTCTAGTATTTTTAAGTCGAAAATAAGGAAATCCTATATTGATTAATATCCTTTTTTAACAGGAAATAAAAAGTTAAATCATACAGTCTTCTTTCCAATTCACTATATACAAATAAATAATATATAATTGGACATTTAGGAACAGAATCTTGCTGCTTATCAAAATGTATGGTTTTCTTCCACCTAGACTCAGAACCTTTCTTCAAGCTAATGTTTAGTTTTGGTGCTGTGACTGCATCCCAGCTCATAGCAGAGAAGAAATGCAGTGGGTAACTTCCATCTTGCATCATGGATACCACTGGCAATCTCTCTTCTATGCTCTTTTACTTTCTGTTGATTATATAACTCTTCCCAGGGCAACCTTGGCACATTAATGAACTCCTAGAACAAAATCTCTCAGCCTTTGAATAGGAAAACCAAGACTGGACTATTACCAAATTTGGAAATAAACTTCCATTTGTATTAAGCCACAGAAATGCATATGCTCATCTATTATAGCACACACCACAACCTTAATTAATGCAGCATATCCATGTAATGTCAAATAATAGTGAACTGAAAAATAGATTTTCATGTTTCTCTTTCTTATGAATTCACCTGGATAAAGCTTCTACTTTAAGACAATCAATTATATCCCTACAAAATTTGACAATATTTTGTTACTTTCTTTTAAATCAGTGATACAGAACTTAAGCAATATATAACCCATCAGAGATTTTTTCCCTATAAAATAAATAAACCTCAGAGATACTGCCTGTTTTGTTTTCTCTTCTCCATTTTTTATGGCTTAAGTAATTAATAAAAAGCCCCTTCCTCCAAAATAATATTTTATAATTTTCCCAATTTCATCTCCCTTTCAACGTCACATAATCATCTACAATAAATGATGGGAAGATTGGAAGAATAGAAGAAACATAATGAAGAGAAGCAGAATAAATAAGCTTGTCAGTACAAATTTACAGCCAATTTTTAACGGAGATACTGTGCCTTCCTGTGGTGATTTGTGATCATATAAATAATAAATTCAGAAAGGTGTATTTGTTACAATTTTAAGCTTAGAACCCTTCCTCTCATCTAGAAAAATACCCAAAGTTTTTATATATTAAATAAGGGACCTGAACATAGACATATTCTAAAAAAATAAGAGAGGGTAGCTTACTTCAATGTGGTTTCTTTCCATTGCTATGCAGTCTGCACAGGCAAACATTTGCTTAATCCCAGAGCAGCTGGGTCTGCAGACTTCTGATGCTTAGGTGTGAAGGGATCCTGGGAGGTTTCTATCCTAAGAGTTGGAACCTATAAGTTCCCCAAATTTTAAAACAAAAATATGTAGATAAAAGCAAAAGGATAATAAAAGAAATATATTCTGAGAAGCATTATCAAGATATTCATGTCAATAATGACAATTCGTTTTGGAGGCTGATATGAGTTTGCTATACAAAAATTTCTGGGCCGAATTTCCAGCTTTCTTAGTTTATGGCCTTGACTTGATACCTCCTTTCTTTGTACCAGGTTTGTTCATTATAAAAGAGAGGGGGAAAAGTTATTTAGGTTTAAAGTAAGAGTTAAATAAGGCCAACCAATTCCCAGATGTTCTGTAAGTGTGATTGCTATTGACACTGTGATCATGAATTACAGTCATGGTAGTGGTGATAGTAGAGTAAGAATAATAACTGTTGTTTTGCTTCTTTTTCAATTTTTGCCTTGTCATATGGGTATTTCACAAATACACTTCTTAGATAAATTACATAATTCACATTTCATTTAGAATCAGATGCCCAAATTGTTTTAAAAATTCTAAGCAAAAATAGTCTTAACATTTATGAAAATAGATTTTAGTGAACTGATTCCTATTTTGTTAGTTTAAAAAATGCAGATTAGTGGATGGTGACATGTTATACTTGCATTAATGGCATCCGGCAAGCAGTTTTAATTTTTGATCTCCAAAGTGTGCCAGATTGTAACTTCATGGACTAAGATAAATCCAAATATTTTAAACAAATTCAGTCAGGCAAAATCAAATATCTTGTTTTTAATTCAAGTTAATTTTTCTGTCTATTTCTTTTTGATAGCAAAAACCAATGCAGTACATAAGCAGTATATAAAACTTTATTTAAAATCTCTTGACTTAACATTCAAGATGCTGACTACTAAAGGAAAATATGTGTCACACAGAAATATTTTTGTGATTTTTTTCAAAAGATTAAATCATTTACCCCTGTAAATTTTACAATAGTACTTTTTGAATAATTTAATGTATGTTGAAATCTATTACAAAAAATTCATGATATGCGCATAGTGAGCAAACAAGTTATCTGCCACATGTAAATATCATGAGAAAACACTCTGAAGACTAAAATTTACTAGTAGTAACTTTTTTGTGGAATGTTTTGAGATATAAGTAATGAAACATAGCTTCCCATGTATGATTGTAAAACTGAGAATGTTTGCTGATATTCATTTCCAGCTTCATTAATTTATTTTATGAGCTTTATTTGACATTTGTTGTATTCTGAGCCTAAGAACTTTTAGTACAGAGTAATAATGCATAGGGATATTTTCCTCCTAACATACAGTTTTTGAGGTATTTCTAATTCCCACACTTGTATTAAGCAAGAAATATGAAAGGCAAAGATATATCTGTCCTAATTATATTAAAGCAAGTAAAAAAAGATTGTTATAGTTCCCTATAATTAATAAAAAAATAGTAATAAATAAATAAATAAATAAATAAATAAATAAATAAAATATAAAAAAATTGTTACCAAGATCCAAAAGGGCACAAAGTAGTTCTTATTCAGACATATAGGTTATACATTTAATTTAGCTCTTCATTTATAAATTCAAATATTTGTTTCATTGTAATGCTTGTTTCCTACCCACCAATGGATAAGGATTTTTAAGAGAGCATCCCATTATAGTAAATAGTCATCTGAAATATTGAAATTATATTGTTAATGTTGATTTAAAAAATTCTTCTGACTCTTAGTTGAGAAAACGCTCTGGCTCATATACACCTATGAATAAGATAAAAAAGATAGTTGAATTTATTCAAGAAATATTTGTTTTTTAAAGAAAAAAGATAGTCATGAAAAAATAATTTAATCTACGTAACAAATAACTTTCATTGATGTTTTTAGAGACATAATATTCATTCACTTTTTCATTTTTCTTTCCATCCAGAATTTACTAAACACTGTGGAGCTTCGCATTGTTGGAGATGTTATTGATGTAGTAATTAACAAAGCAGACATTGTTCATTCTCTTATGTAATTATAATCTGGTAAGGGTAAAAGAAAACTAGTAAGTAATCCAATAAGCAAGAAAGACAATCTCAAATGACAATAAAAGCCATAAACGAAGTAAAAAGGATAATGGAGTAGATATTATGGAGTGACAAAAGTAAGGTTACTCTGCTGAAGTAACTTAGACAAATGAACTCTGGGGAGATGGTGTTTCATTTGAAACTTGAATGATGAAAAGGACAAAAGTACAGGATGATACAGAGATACAGACCTAGGGGTAGGTAGGATATGATGTGATGAGGGGAGGGTGGTTTAAAAAAAAACAGTATTTAAAACAATAACCTTTAACCTACATTCTAATTTTAAAATCAATGTTTAAGCATAAAATCTAGGCGGTCTATAACATCTCCCAAAACTTTAGGCAATTGTGTGTGTGTGAGAGAGAGAGGGAGAAAAAGATACAGAGATATAGAGATAGAGAAAGGAAAAAAGTGATCACGGAAGGGAAGGAGGAAGCAGGAGAGAGCACGAGACTCATGTGTATACAAACTGGCACTGTATTAGATCTGAACCTGCCTTGATCCAATTTTCAATGATCCAAGACCCAACTCAGTTTAAGCTATTATAATAAAATATTTCCTACCAATATTTTCCAAAATGAGATGAGTAACAAGAAACTATCATAGCTGAAGCCAAGTTCAGCTGTCCTATTATTTTTATGCTATTATTTTATGTAGTTTAATAGCTTAATTTGTTAAATTTGTTAATTTGGCAAAATAGTTAACCTAATATTTTAATAGTTTAGTTTGCTAATGAATGTTTTTTGCACAAACACGGTAACTTAGGTTTATCATTGAGTTTGTACTTTTCATTACGCTTTTTTCCCTCCTATCAGGAGTTACTGTTTGCTTTGACAGAGAACTGGGAAAGGCAAAGAGGTGATAGCGCTTGGAGAATTTAAGCATGCCATCTGTTTGGATGAGGATGCAAATAATCACAAACATTGGGGGCTTCAACACTCCAGGCAAAACTGAATTCACATTTGTTTTCTTTTTGAAAAATAACAGTTTCTATTTTTTCTTGTATTCTTTTATAATTAGTTAACCTAGTAACAACCTTAATAAGAAATGCAGTTATTCTATATTGACAAAAGGTGCATCGCTACAGTATATATACACAAATATATTAGATATACCATTTTCCTTAAGATATCTGACAATTTGTTCAGCTATATCTGGAAAAAAGTGCCAAAGTGATAAACTGCCAAGTTGAGAGACTTAATTAAGGAAAATTTATACCAATTTAATTGCTTCTGATCTCATATTATTTTATCTTAATTAATTACCTCTGCTTTGGGCAAAATAAAGAGAAGTAAAATGAGTGGAAAAAATTAATCAAATTCCAGTCAAGTTACTTGCTTGTTGCTCTTATAAAATATATTTGGGAAAAGAAAATGAATCCTCTGGCTAGGTTCAGTTTTGAAATTATGTTTCAATTACTCATGCCATTCTTTACTCCATTTTTATAAAGATCAAGTTTAAATCATTTTTATAGGGTGGAGGCTACCGGGCCAAATTCTGTTGTTTTTATTGGTTATAAAGAAGGGATTTCAGGAAAATCTTCACAAATACTTTAGTTAGGTCTTATTCTATTTTCCACCCAAACCGACTACTATGAATCTATTTTTCTGCTTATTTTCTTGATGAAGTGATGATGTAATCAGAAAGGAAACCAAATGCAAGTAATGTTGATAACTAGCTCCAGGTTATGATCATTTCATATGTTCTAATAGCATCTAACAAGTTTTATATAATTTATAATCTTCTATGTTTGAGTGCAACTATGACATAATCTGTCTATAATTGATTACATAGTTCATATGAAAATTCAACAAGACAGTTTGTAAATCCAATAATGTTAGAGGGTACCATAGACAGTAACTTAACCTGAGATGAAATGTAAAATTAAAATGAAGGGATCTTTTCTGGATAATGAATAACCTATTTACTGAATTTATGATCTCAGAAGATCTTTCTCAAAATGGAAAAAAAAGTTAGATCGACTTGTTTAATCAACAATCGCAAAGCATTACATATTGCTGTCTGTGAAGCAGATGGCTTTCCTGCTGCCTGCCCTGCTGCCTCTGCCTGCCACCTTTCCCTCTAGCAGCTGTGATTTCTAGAAAAAAAAAAAAAGATTCCTTTATTGCGTACATTATATGTCCAGAACTGCAGCCAGACATTTAAAAAGTTACATTTTGGATCCTGTAAAAGGAAGTAAGAAATATAAATACTTTCAATTAGTAAAGTCTCTGAAATTTCCATAGACAACTCTTGAATTTGAGTAGTAAATCAAATAATTTCTTGAATCTTTAACCTCATTCCTCTCACTTCTCTCCTTCTTCCCAGAATGTTTATAATGCAGGCAGAGCTCTGTGGTATTTTTTTAAATCTTTTTTTTTTCAATGAAAAATTATTTAGGGAGTTAGTAAGTGCAACAGAATATGGAAAGACCATGAATAGTTAGATATCAATGTTCCTATAGATTTTTTATGATATATTAATCATTCATTTCAGCTGTACTCCAACCACTTCATTAAATTTTATATCTTGCATGTTATTAGGTAAATCGTGTACTTATTGATTGGGAGATTAAGACATTTGGAAATTTCTGTTCTATAGTCATTGAAAAAAAAATTCCAACCTAAAATCTTGATGTAAAACTATAGAATTCCAATTAGATTTAATATAAAAAAACATGTATTTTTGACTTTACAGCATTTTTCCCCACATACCAATAACCAGCTTTTATGATTAGGAAAATTCCCTGTAGGTTTTATAGTTATAACTAATATATATCTTAATTTTAGTCTACAAAATTTGCCTCAAGAATCATATTAAAACAATTAAGAGAATACTTGTTTTGATCTGAAATACTGATATTTAGCTTATAAAAATATAGAGGGCAGCCTGGGTGGCTCAGCGGTTTGGCACTGCCTTTGGCCCAGGGTGTCATCATGAAGACCCGGGATTGAGTCCCACGTGGGGCTCCCTGTATGGAGCCTGCTTCGCCCTCTGCCTGTGTCTCTGCCTCTCTATCTCTCTCCTCTCTGTATATTCTCATGAATAAATTAATAAAAATCTTAAAAAATAAAAATAAAAATTTTAAATATTTATTGTAATTTAGATATGCATATATAGCTCTTTCAAAATGTCTTAGTATAAATTCAATAATGAATGAGGAAAATATATATTATATACATGATATATATTTTATATATATTCCATATTCAAGGCCAAAAGAAAGAAAATTAAATTCCCTAGGAACTTAATTGCACAAGAAATTTAAAGCCATAACAGTGAACAAGAGTTGAAATACCTATTATCTTAGCTGGTCCCTATAGCTTCATTAATGTTCTCTCATCAGTGAAAGAAGGACAAAAATGCACTCATTAGCTAGCAAAGGGAACTATTCCAGGACCTATAAACTCAAAAATTACTAATGGCAAAGGCAAATGCTCTTGAAAAAATAGCCATAAACCAATAATCAAGGGGAATAATTTTGGAAGAACACTGTCAATTAGATATAGAGATAAGAGGGCAGCCCCGGTGGCCTAGTGGTTTAGCACCACCTTCAGCCCACCCACGTCAGGCTCCCTGCATGGAGCCTGTTTTTCCCTCTGCCTGTGTCTCTACCTTTCTCCCTGTGTCTCTCATTAATAAATTTAAAATATCTTTGAAAGACAAAAAGATACAGAGATAAGAAATAAAAACATTGGGCACTCCCAGTGGCGCAGTGGTATAACGCCGCCTTCAGCCCAGGGCATGATCCTGGAGACCCAGGATCTAGTCCCACGTTGGGCTCCCTGCATGAAGCCTGCTTCTCCCTCTGCCTCTATCTCTCTCTGTGTCTCTCTTGAATAAATAAATAAAATCTTTTTTTTAAAGAAAAGAAATGAAAACATTTAAAATTAAGGCACCCAGAGGCCTAAAGGAATGAGAAATATGAAAGATTTATCACTTTAAAAGTGATAATTATGGAGATATTCTAGAATTTAAAAGACATTCAGACTGATAAATAATCACAAACAAGATCAAAGAGTTCCCTGGGTGGCGCAGCCTTTGGCCCAGGGCCCGATCCTGGAGACCCGGGATCAAATCCCACGTTGGGCTGCCGGTGCATGGAGCCTACTTCTCCCTCTGCCTATGTCTCTGCCTCTCTCTCTCTCTCTCTCTCTCTCTCTCTCTTGTGTGACTATCATAAATAAATAAAAATTAAAAAAAAAAAACAAGATCAAAAAGCAATAGTTAAAATGCTGAATATTAAGAAAAAATAAAATATCTAGCCATAGAGAAAAGTCATAAAGCAGATTTTTCCATGAAATAAAAATAAGTAGACTGATAAATTTCTAGTTAGTATCAGTGGATGACAGTATTCTAAGCATAAAGAGAAATACTGGTCAACCTAGAAAATCTTACCCAGCTGATCTTATTGAAGATGCTTTTGATGAGCTCCAATAATAGAAAATCCAGGAAGAAGAAAATTAAACCCAGAAAAAGGAAATAGGCTACATGAAAGATGCAAGGATTAGCACAGTAATTGGCAAATTTATGTAGACAAATAAGATTATAATTAACATAAAAAAATTGAGTAGAAAATAAGATTTAACTAAAAGTCTAGATCTTAAAACATGAACAAAGGAGAAGAAGGTCCAAATTAAAGTTGAAACATTCTGATTTTGTAGTTACATCCAGAAGCTACAATAGAATTTGAGAACATGTGAAATACCTATAAAAAATAGAAGCAGCCTAGAAATATTAAGACTTCATGAATAATTACCAAACTAGCAGTTATAAAAAGAGTGAAAATAAGCCACTTTAAGCTGGGAAGGAGAAATATATTAGAATATTTGAAATGCATTTTAAAAAGAAATTATTAAATGAAATAGAAACAATATACATAAATATTCAGTAAATATAACCCAAAACAAAAAGTGGATTAAATCTCTCAAAAATGGGTAGAAGTTTAACTTTACGCACCTTTCAAGATATATTCTTGAAATATATTAATAATAGAATTTGAAACTCAAGGAATAGAAAAAAACGTAACTGATAAAGATGAAAATAAAAGGTCATATAGCAAATATATTAGATGACATAAAGTTTAGGGAGTATTTTAAAAAATATATAAAAACAATAAAATATTATACACCAGACAAAATTGATTTGAATTAGATTAACAATGCTATAATCATGTTTGGAAATATTTATCAAAACTTTTTAATAAACTGATTAAGAATTAATAATAATGACAACTAACATTTGAGTTATTATATAACGACTACAATAACCCTTTACATTCTAATTCTCTTTGGATAAGGAAATATTTTAATCTTATTTTAAGGATAACATAAGTATTGAACAGAGATATTTAGTAATTTGTCTAAAATAAAACAGCTGGTAAATATAGGATCTGTAATAGTTGAATTCTAAAGCCACTGATTTAGAACTTATTTTAGAACTTACTAAAATAGTTACCTCTTTTAAATAACCCAAGAAAAAAATTATGAAAGGCATTTCATAACTCCAACATACATTATTTGTAAAAAAATCATGTTTTTAATAATAATCAGATAAAGTGTATGAAGAAAAGCTTGAATAAACACCAAAACAGAAAAGTCTTACTTTCTCTGATGAAAGTGAAGGATCATTTGAAAGCAATTATAAAAATCTACAACCAGAAGCAAAAGGAAAACCAATAAACAAAACACACACGTATATTTGGACAATATCTAGAAAATAATATGTCAAATAATATTTAAAATTGATTAATACTCGGGATCCCTGGGTGGCGCAGCGGTTTGGCGCCTGCCTTTGACCCAGGGCGCGATCCTGGAGACCCGGGATCGAATCCCACGTCGGGCTTCCGGTGCATGGAGCCTGCTTCTTCCTCTGCCTGTGTCTCTGCCTCTCTCTCTCTCTCTCTCTGACTATCATAAATAAATAAATAAAAAAAAAATTTAAAAAAAAATAAATAAAATTGATTAATACTCAAATTGAAAGAAAATGAGAGCACCATATAAAACCAAAATCTTGTGAAATTCTTAGATAAAATGTATATACTTTGATAATAGGCATTATATATATATGTATATATATACATATTAAACGAGAAAGACACTTAGTGAGTTAAATGTTGAAATCACAAAGCTAAAAATAAAATTTGAATGAGACCAAAGAGTCTAAAAGGAAAGAAATATACATTTAAAAAAAAAAACAGAAATTAGTGAAATTGAAAAAAGGAATAATGAAAATGAAAAACAATATTTTAGAGAAGTTAGATCACTTCTTTAGTAGAATATTTGATATTCTGGTGTTTGATTTGTCATAAAGATAATTTTATTTTTTTGCTCTACTTCCTCTAATTTTTGTGTTTATCACGGTTCTATAAACAAAACGGAACCAGTAGGGGAGACACTGAGAGACAGAGACAGAGTGGCAAAAGGATAGGGAGAGAGAGAGAGACATTTCCTCAGGTTTGTTCTTAAGGCCTTTCCCCCAGCTGGATTTGAAGCCCATCCAGATTATCAAAGATAATCTTCTTTGTTTAAAGTCAGTTGATTGGGGATCCCTGGGTGGCGCAGCGGTTTGGCGCCTGCCTTTGGCCCAGGGCCCGATCCTGGAGACCCGGGATCGAATCCCACATCAGGCTCCTGGTGCATGGAGCCTGCTTCTCCCTCTGCCTGTGTCTCTGCCTCTCTCTCTCTCTGTATGACTATCATAAATAAATAAAAAATTTAAAAAAAAAAAAAATAAAGTCAGTTGATTGTGGACGACAATAGTATCTACAACATACCTTTACAGCAATACTTAGTATTTAACTGAATTACTGGGGACATTAACAAGTGAAACTAGTCATCACAGTTCATGATTGCTTTAACAACTTGGCACCCATACATTTCTTTAAACCATATTTAATCTTCAAATAAAAACTGACAGTCATACTTCTGTCTAATGTGATACAATAATCCTTTGGACAACTAACAACATGCTACCCCTTTACCTAGAAAAGGAGGCAAGATCTTTGGATACTCTTTACTCTTCTTGATACTGTGACAAAATCGTGCTTTAAAGTTAACTCTAATTAATATATTTCATGTTAGATGATAAAGGGATAAGAGAAAGAAGAAAACAAAATTATTTGCTTAACATATGCATATATTTATATACACACAAACATACTCATAAAAAAAGAGGAAAATACAGTAATTAAAGTCTTCCTTTTGGAACTGGTCACAAGATTGTAATTAGTGTTTATAACAACCTTTCTCTACTACTCACTTCATATTCCTTTCATCCCCTCAGAGGTGGTTCTTTACGTGGTGGGGACACCCCAACCTTCATTAGTTGTCCTGCCTGAACTGGATTGTAGTTTTCCATTGACTTTAATCATAGGTCATGGTATACTAAGAAACACCATAAAGTGTCTTTTATATTCCAGCCATAATCTTCCTTACCTCTACTGTGTAGTGGCAGCTCAATTTCTCTATGATAATCAAGATCATTCACCCCAGCCAATACAGTAACTCCCTTGTTTGCCTGTAATTTCAGAAGGTCTATGAGTGAGCAGATGGATGACAGTCTTAATTTGATTTAATAGAATCACTGTTGTATTTTCTGATATTAGCATCCTTCTCTTTGGAACTAAGACCTCTAAATCAATAGAGCATAAGGGGCCAGGGACGGGATATAAAATTTTTGCCAGAAATATTTTATCGCCAGACTTCATAGGTGATATCAGGGTCACAAAAGTTTTGGCTACTATTGAGAACTGATGAAAATATGTGCCAGCCAATGAGTTTATTTTTGCACTTCACTCCTTTGATATTAATTCTCAAAACATCCAGGACAGGTCGATGACTACCAAGGGTAATGTCTTTTTCAAATGTAGCTTTTCTTAAAGAAATGAAAGTTAAACTGCGAGCTTTAATAGTAAACAAGATTCTGTGGTACCTGGGATCTCTGCCCAGGAACTAACTCATGTCTTCACTCACCTAAAATATCACTTGAAGTGAATTAGACTAGAACCTGCCTTTCTGCCTTCTCTGAGATATTTGCCAAAAAACCCAGCTGATTTCTTTAGTGGAATATGCACTCAAAGACCAAAATAATAAAATACCTTCAAACAAAAATGTGCAAATAATCAATAGTTATGTTGTCTAAACTGAAATTGTTGGAGCGGATAGTAAAAATAAAGGTGTTAAATATACTTAAGAAAATTGGAGTAATTGTGAACAATGTGCAATGAAGTAGGAAACGATAAAAAATAATATAGAGAAAATATCACTTATAAAAATATATAATGAGAAAGAAATAGATGTGATAAATAACACTATAGATATAGGTGAAGAATGAAATACTGAGTTAGAAATATAATTCTATAAGACAGAATAAAAAATTGATAGGAATTATATTTTGCAAGATTAATGAAAGCGTAAGACAAAAGGAAAGACTACTATCAGAACATTTAAAGTCACATTTTTTAAAAAAAAAGGAGGAACATGGAATTGGCATTAAATAAAGAAGCAGGGCAGCCCCGGTGGCCCAGCGGTTTAGTGCCGCCTTCGGCCCAGGCGTGATCCTGGAAACCCAGGATCGAGTCCCACATCAGGGCTCCCTTCATGGAGCCTGCTTCTCCCTCTGCCTGTATTTCTGCCTCTCTCTGTCTGTGTCTCTCATGAATAAATAAGTAAAATCTTTAAAAAGAAAAAGAAAGAAAGAAGAAAGAAAGAAGCAAAAATATTCTTATTTATGTGTGAAATAAGAATGTTCTTTTTTTTTTTTTTTTTTTTGATATTTCTTTTTTATTAACAACTTGAAAGACCATATCATAGAAAGAAACATGCTATGCCATCATTGACTACAAAATATGTGTCTACTGGAGGGTTTCTCAAGAAGAATGTCACTTTGTCTAAATATCAGTGTGTTTCTATAGCAGATTATCTTGTAAGTCACTCTCTAACTTTCAAAGATATTATGCATAGTTTCATAAATTATCACATCAAAGATTTTATGTTCATTTGTTGAAAACATTTAAAAAATTATTTCACAGACATATGTATTTTCTTGAAATATATTATAAAGAATTATTGTTTTATGAAATATAGCTTGGAAAATATTAGTCCAATATAAAGCCTATTATCTAGTAATAAAAATGAGATTATTCGCTCTTTTTTTGTAGATATTTTTCACATTTAAGAAAGTTATTTAATTTGTTCTTAATAAGAAAAAGAATGTTCTTATTTATGTATGAAATATCTGCTCTAGGTATGATAAAATAAAACTTTAGAAAACGAATAATAGTAAGAACTTTTTAATTCTTCCAGAGAAAAAGAGTGGACATACAAAAAATGTCTGATTAGATGCAGATTTTTAAAATTCTAAATAAAGAAAGATAAAAAAGGGTATAATAATTTTACTCTTTAAGGAAAGTAATTCAAAATCAGCTTTTATCTCTTCCTATATTTTAAGTAATAGAAGTATTTTCAGAGATATATGACCATTGTTGTGCTAAACAAAGTCCTACATTGAAACAAAAAATAAGAAGGCAAATCTCTAAAAATGCATCCTATAAAATCTAATCAGTGTTAACATAAAGTGGATGGACAATGAAGACGATGATATGAGTTTGCTAAAACACTATTTGGTCTGATATACACACACATATTATATGATAATATATATGATTACAAATAAGACATGAAGATCAGTTAAAAATAATGACATGGGTTCTTAAACAAATGGGTTCTTTAAAACAAATATATTATGTATAACTTCTAACATGCAGAAGATAACAGCTGAAAACTGTAAAGGAGAAAAAAGAAATATCAAACACAGAATGATAAAATGTAGATTTAAAAAATAATAAAACTGAAAATATAACTGCCAATAAAACAGGTGGTACATTAGTATCAATAGGTTGAGCTCCCAAATTTCGATCACAAATGGCATTATAAATATGCAAAATAACAAGCCAAAAATAGATCTTAATATTCAAAATAACTTTATTTAAAGAGATGTATGAAAAATTTATGAACTAAAAAAATCTTGGATGTCAATAGTAACATCTGATATGTATAAACATAATTTATAGCAAAAATAAAGATATAGAAAATAGTCATATACTGGTAAAATAAAGAATAGAGAAAGAATATCTAACCATCATATATTTGTAGGTGACTGAAAATATATAAGAAGATAAGTGAATCAATGACCAAAATTGGAGAAATAGTGTATCAACATTTGTAGCAGAATTTTTTATTTTGCCCAACTCAGAAACTAATAGATTCACTGACAAAAACTAGTAAGTAGTAATATTAAAATACTAGATTATATATATATATATATATATATTTAGATAATATAATTTTAAAGCTTGAAAAGTAACATTATAAATTGAAAATAAATATCCAACAGAGAATATTTTCTTCTTAAGCACTGTGGGGAAATATAACTAAAACCATAATTTCTCAAACCAGAAATCCTCTTCACAAAGAGAGAAAGAAAACAGCTTTTATTATAAATAAGCATTAAGCCAGAATGCGATATGTATCATAGGTAATCCTCCAAGAGACTGCAAAGGCAGAAAGAAATCTCACCCTTTAATAGATAGCCAAGCAGATATAATCCATTACAGACATATTTCTAGATAAACAATAACTAGTCCTCAAGTAAGAGATTTGACACCATTTCGCACACCTGAAAATTACTTGGTAATTGGAGCAACCACCTATATTAGCTAATTGGCTTTATCCAAAGGAGAAACAAACTTCACAATTGTTGGTGACAGGAAGTAGTTTCGCTTTTTGGAGTTTGGTGCCCACCAAAGGCTCCTACCCTTTCACGGAAACAGAGAGATCTGGGTACCATCTTCCTTGATGTTTACATTTCAGTGAGATGCCTCCAGGGTCTTGAGAAAGGTATTCTGGTTTTAGGGACAGAAGACCTAACTAGTTTTCAAAGGATTTATATACATATCAAAGAGTGGAAAAAGTACTTGTTTTCTAAGTGAATATTCTAAAAGAGGGAGAGAAGAGATTTCTTACCTTATTTTTCCACAGGGAGAATTAAGTTTTGTTTTGTTTTTAAAGTTTTTTATTTATTTGAGAGAGAGCAGGAGTCCACGTAGGAGCGGAGGGCAAGGGAGAAACGGACTCCCTGCTAAGCAAGGAGCTTGCCATGTGGCTCTAGCCCAGAACTCCAGGATCATGACTTGAGCTGAAGGCAGACACTTAAACAACTGAGCCACACAAGCACCCTGAGAATTAGCCTTCTATGCTTGATTTTCATTTGTCCTTATAGCATATAGATGATTTTTATACAAATAAAACATATAGGGTATATATTAAGCTATGAAAATAGCTCAAAAATTTCAAACAACATCTACTATCTAGACTACATTACCTTAGAATAATGAGTTGTAATAATAAATTAATAATCTAAAAATACCTGAAAATGCCCCATATTTGTGAAAATTAAATTATACAGTAATGTGATATTTGAGTTAAAGAAGAGGGCATGGTGATAGTTAAAAAGTAAATTAAGAAAACTTTAGAGCTGATTAATAGTAGCCTGCAAAGCAAAGCTTGTGTAACCTAACTAAGGCAAAAACATGAATTAACTTTAGATTTATGTATTAAGGGAAAAAAACTAAAAAACAGAAGTGTTCAGAATTTAACCAAAAAAAATGGAATAAAGTGATAGCTTAATCCATAGAAAAAAGGGCAAAATTCACATAAAATATAAAGGACAAAAATCAATAAACTTGAGAATAATAATAACAAACAAAATTTAGACATAACCAAAGTGATATTTATAAATAAACAAGATAGAACTCTGACAACACTAATGATTTTCTAACATTAGAGTTTTTCTACATGTATGTGTATATCTACCTAAAAGTACAGAAATAAAAGATAAGATGTGAAATTCTTACGTTAATACGTTTTGAACCGCCTTCACTAATATTTTTGAAAATCTGGATAAAATCGCTAAACTCCTAGGTATATGCAAAATCAATGTAAAAATTAGAGAAATTGGAAGTAACTATTAAAAATGAATTGATAGTACACAATCTCTTAAAAATACATTATGTGAAAGAATTTCAATCTAAAATGAAACCAGAGAATATGAAATAGAAAATTTCACCCATGTGCCCCCAGAAAAACGCAACTTAAGAACTGAGAGATTGATTTTCATGAAGTGCCTGATTTACAGAAGACCTAAGACTTATCTCCCAACCAGTGAATATCTGCCAAGAATCTCTCCTTATCTTCAAGCCAATGAATTTACTGCTTGGACTCTGGCTAGACTTTCCCAGTTTGCATTCTTTGCCCATTAAGTACAGCCTGTCCTAAATCCTCAACCGACTGACCTGTAGGTAGCTACAGCATGCATTTATTTCCCCAAATTCCAGATCCTCTGCTGTTCCCAAATAAACTCTGTCTCTGGTAATTTGAATGTGCCTCCATTTACATTTTTTTTAGGTTGACAACTCAAATAGTTTAACAGGAAATAGTATCTACCTTTTGAGTAAAACATTATTTCTGTCTTATGTGAGATATTTCTGAATATATACAACAAAACAA
This sequence comes from Nyctereutes procyonoides, assembly GCF_905146905.1. NCBI lineage: Eukaryota > Metazoa > Chordata > Mammalia > Carnivora > Canidae > Nyctereutes > Nyctereutes procyonoides. The sequence continues at coordinate 23,716,843 of NW_026575121.1, forward strand.
AACAAGGGGCCAGTTTGGTTTTAAAGCCTGGAATAATCTTGATTTACTCAACTACATATGACTATCACAAATGAAAAAAAAGACTTATTAGTTGTCTATTTGATATATGACCAATGTGTAAGTTATACATTAAAGTAATTCAACAGTGCAATTTTACAGAAATATCATTTCAGGTGGCGATCCAGATTTTATGAAGTTTGAGGCATATGCAACTTGTGGGTGTCCTTTTGGGAAAAAAAATACATATGTGAAAATAAATTATTTTTAATGATAACAGAAATAAAAATAATCACAAATTTGAAAAAGCTGAAAAATACCACACTTTCTTTCAGGTTCTGTTGACTTCCTCTAAGACTTCCACTATTTACCATTATGTTTATATTTCATCATGACACCAATAATTTATATAAAAATTCACAAATCTTCTAAATATATATATATCAATTATTTAAAAATTCCCTATATTACATCTGATTATATATTGCTACATATTTGTGTAATCAAATTATTGTTTTATAGCATGCATTTACTTATTAATAAATATTTGTTGACACATCAATGAACACTTTTATCTTCAGGCAGTCTTCTGTGTCAGTAACAACCTCAGATAGCACTTCATGGGGAGCTGATGAATTACAATAAGTTGTGTCAGTTATGCTAAATTGTATCTGATACATTTAGATTCATATTCATTATATTTCACCTACAGACATACTGTATGTTTATATTCCCTGTCCTCTCCAAATAAAAGTACAGTCTACTTCCCATGATTTCTGTTACCAAAAAAAAAAAAAAAGGTTTATTTGTATTGTATGTACTGCATGTACTGCATTACCAAATACATTTCTGACAAAAAAAGAGAACTTCCATTTTGAATAGAAATCATATACTCCTCTTAGGAGAAAAAAATAAATTGGTCTAGATTTTCTGGCTCTGTACATTTCAAATCATGCAGGGCTGAATGACATAGGTCACAGTCATCTCAATACATCCCACTCATCTATATCATGATGCCAGATGATACTGCACAGTGGGAAGACATTTCTGTAACTGGATGACCAGCAATAACTGAACAATACTTAGGAATAACTAAGACCTCCTCATGTAACAACTCCCACATATGACTCCAGAAATAACTATGACCCATATAAAAATATCTGTTAAACCCAAACTAAATATGATACCAACAAGATGGGGTAACCTTCAGTGGTAAGTACAAATACAACATGTAGTACTGTGTATTGCTTAGAAGCAATGGACGAGAAATAAATATAAACACAAAATATATATGTAAACATTAAAAATTTATACCAAAAATTTTGGAATATTTTAGAACACATATTAATAAAAGTATCCATATTAACACATTAACACATGTGAGGAAAATAAATGTAAGTAGAAAATAGAATAGTTTTTAAAATACAAGTGATCCAAAATAAGATAGAGGACAATGACAAAAAACTCCAGTGAGATCTAATAATAGATCTAATAATAGATCTCACTGAATTTCAAATTCTTGAGTACCTAAAAGAAAAAAATCCATTAAAAACACATAAAATAAATGACAAAGGATTCTTTCAAAATACAAAAGTGATTTCTTTATTGCCTTTTCCCCTCTTTCTTTTGTAATAGGATAAAAAAATTCTCATCTTTACTTGCACCTTCACAAAATATTACCCAGATCTTGTATTCAAAAGCCAAAATCACACAAAAATGTAAAAATCAAATAATTCAAAAAGGTTTCAAATAATTCTGAAGTCTATCATGCAACACCATTTTTAAAGAAATCTCCTCCCTCAGAAAAATTTTCCCTTAAATTTAACTGATATCTTTATCATAAAAAACAAGAGTATTTAATACATCAAAATAATGATAAATTTAAATTCTAAAATCTTATGTTTCCAGTTTTAGATTCCTAAAGAATTTCAGCAAATAAAAAAAAAGAATTTCAGCAAATAGTCCCATATTATATGTACCACCTTTTTGTACTATAAATTTTATAGCCATCTTGAAAACAATAATAAGTATACACCTTGTAGTTATTAATTCTGATTTTAAATTCATGCATCAAGCAGATAAGGTTTTGAAATATAACCTGTAGTGTATGACGTTTAAATGACATTTTGATATGACATTAGTCCTAAGGTTTGTTTTTTATTTTTTTTGGAAAATTAGAAAAATGTATGAAATATAGATCAAAATATTTTCATCCACATTTCATTAGAAACATTAAAAATTCCACTTTAAGTAGACATGGTGAAACTAGTTTACAACGTGTAAACCTAAATGATACAGTTATAGCTGAGTTTATTACACTGTAGAGTTGGAGATAACAGATATATTATTTGTGAGCCTTCTTAAATAACTTATCAAATAATTTTTTAAAGCTTTGTGAAGACTGAAGCTAAATACTGCTCAATATCCATGGAAAATGTATCTAAATTTATATTGTCACACCAAACTTGAAAGTGCAAATATAAGTCTACTTCCATTCATGCGGGAAGTTGAGATGTTTCTGTACATCTCTTTATTTACATATACTACTAAATATATCATATTATCAATTATATTAAATATAATAAATGACATGCATTCTAACAATAATTTTAATGGTTTTATTGATTTTGTACAACTCTGTGAAAAATACTTTACCCGTTAAGCATAATCATTTCAAAAAAGTGTTTTAATACATATATATGAAGTGTCTGATGTCAATTTCATGCTCTCTCTGCAATTTCTCCACTGTTTATGCAACAACCATGCTGTCCCCAGGGTGCTTTCAGCTAACTACAGAGCGCAGGGGCCTGATTAAGGTAGGTCTACCTCTCGAGATGCACAATTCCTCTGCCTGTTGTCTTTTATTTTTTTAAAGATTTTATAACTGTCCTGTTGGCAACCCTTTATTTCCCCAGCCTTCAGCTACATGAACCTGGTGTATGTCCCATGGAAATGAATTGACAAAAATTGTAGGTTCACTCCAGGTCTGAGAGTCATTGGAACTCTAATCTTTCTATAGCACTAGCCAATGCTTGCTACTAAAAGTTGAGAAATTTTGCCCTTACTGCAGCAAATATCTTCCATCACTGTGGGTTTGCACCTCTTCTCATCATGAGTCAGCAATGTGTGTTACCTGGTCTGTTTTCTCCTAACAAATGCTTATTCCTCTGAAAGTTACTTCATTTATATTCTGAAGAAGCTATTATTTTGGAACTTATCTAATTTTTTACAATGTTAGGAAAGAGTGAAAAACTGCAAATTCCTACACTCTAACCTAAAGGAGTCCATAACTATTTACTGAATAACTAAATAAATAGATATTTAGTGGGGAATGAATTGCAAAATTCACCTAAGGGCTGAAGAAATACTGAATAAATTATAAAATGAGTTGTAGAGTTTATAGATGAGTTTTATTAAAAAATGAGATAGAATAATTTTATTATTTAAATATTTCCAAGATCCAGAACATAATTTCAAAATCTCAACTCATTATTATGCAGAAATACATCAGATACAAAATTGAACACAGTCCAGAAAATGTAACACATAGCACAAGTTTATGTATGATTGAAACGGGCTAGTATTGAGCCAGTGAGCAACGTAAGAACCAGAATGGTTACTATCTAGTTGTGTATCTTCTGTAGTAGTTGTGGCTGTGTTTAATTCTATTCAGTGTGATGGGCAAGTGTGGAAGCTTTTTTGGCTGGTGCTATTCTATAGTAGGTATTAGTTAATTTATAAAAATAAATGTTATATTTCTGTGCCTATTTCTACCTTTTAATTTGTAACATTGTTATTCACTTATTTCTTTTTTAAATATTTTTCACTTATTTCTAAGATTTTATTTATTTATTTGAGAGAGAGAGAGAGAGAGAGAACATAAGCAAGGGGAGCAGCAGGCAGAGGGAAAGGGAGAAGCAGGCTCCCTGCTGAGCAGGCCCAAGTGGGCTCAATCCCAGGACCCAGGGATCACAACTGAGCCCAAGGGAAGAAAGATGCTTAACCAACTGAGACACCCAGGCACCCCCATTGTTATTCATTTCTGAATGATGTGTTATATACATCTAACTCGCTTTCTAATACATTTATATTTTAAATATTTTTTAATGTGAATATCCAGTATCCACTAGTTAAAAATACTATCTTAATCACAAAATCTGCCTATTTCTGAAAAACATTCTGTTACTACCCTATAAGATGATTTCACTTTTAGTCTAACACTATTTAAATTAATATTGCCATAGAATATGTTTTCGTATTACACAAGGCAAGTTCCTTCTCATTGTTCTTTTTACATACTGCCATAGTCTATTCCTGCACATACTCTTTTTCTGATAAACTTGAAAATAATCTTTTGAGGAGCACCTGGGTGGCTCAGTCATTTTAAGTGTCGTTCTTGGTTTCTGCTCATGTCATAAGCTCAGGTTCCTGGGACTGAGCCCTCCCTTGGGCTCTGCACTCAGCATGGAGTCTGCTTGAGATTCTCACCCTCTGTCCCTCCTCCTGCACATACATATGATCTCTCTCTCAAATAAATAAATAAGATCCTCAAAAAAATAAAATCTTGCAATGTTCTAACTTCCCTTAGATTTAATAGTTACATTATTTTGGGAATAATTAACATCTTTGAGTAATTTCATTCAGAAAAAAAAAACAGTATGTCTTCCCATTTATGTTCTCTTTGTTTCTTAGTAATATTTTATAGTTTTTTATATTTACAGGTACTACACAGTTCTTCTTAAATTTATTTTTACACGTTAACTGTTTTTGTGTTTGTGAGTGGGATTTTTTTAATTACTCTTTTCTAAATAGTTAATGCTTATTCTCAGAAAAGGCTTTTACATTAGTGGGGTATTAGAGACAGGCCTAATTTAGTGAATTATTTTATTTATTCTAATTACTAAGTTGACAAGCAGTAAAAGAGATGGAAAATCCAGACAGATCAATTACTCTGGAGGCAATTTGGGAGAGTTGTCAAAGAGCCTTTTCCCAAAGAGCATCGAGCTCCACAGCCAATTCTTTGAAAACTTCAAGAATAGATAATGCCAAATGTTATTTAAACTGTTTCAGAGCCCAGCAAGAAAAGAGGAGCTTTGAAATTCCTTTAACAGAGTCAGTATGATATTGATGCCAAAATCTAAAAGTACAGAACAATCTCACTTGTGAATACTGAAGCAAATATCTTAAATAAAATATTATAAAGTAGAAGACAGAAGAACTTTCAAAGGATTATGCAGCATAGCAAATAGGGCTTTATTTCATGGTTCAGTCAGAGAAAATCTATTTCTATATTTCAAAATATTCATGTCAATAGAAAAATATAATCTTTAAGAATGGGAGAATGCCATTTGATAAAATAGATATGTATTTAAATTTGAGAGATAAAATATATGTCAAATTAACAGTCAGAAACAAGCTTTAAAGCCCAACATTAGGGACGCCTGGGTGGCTCAGTGGTTGAGCGTCTGCCTTCGACTTAGGGTGTAATCCCAGATCCTGGGATCGAATCCCACATTGGGCTCCCTGCATGGAGCCTGCTTCTCCCTCTGCCTGTGTCTCTGTCTCTCCCTGTGTCTCTCATGACTAAATAAATAAAATCTTTAAAAAAAATAAAAAATAAAATAAATCCCAACATTGGATAAATAAAACTACCCTAAGCCTAGTTTTGTAGACGCTTAACAATGATATTAGATACTAATGTGAAAAGAGATGTTAAAAGGCTAAGTTTGGCAAGGAAGATTCAAAATTGTTATTTGGTATTATATTCCTAAAAATTTCAAGATATTCAGTTGAAAAACTACCAGATATCGTGTTAATATTTACAAAGTTTTATAAAAATCAATTTATTTTCAACATTTACCACTTACTGAGTAGATCATGTAATGGAAGAAATGTTTTTATTTCCAACAAGAACATAATTGTAAAAGTACCTAAAGATGAATCAATAGAAAATGTTGATAATTTTTATGACAGTGTATTTCAATTGGGGTCATTTTTGAATCTCTTTATATCTTCGGATTTATAAGATTATAGTCATATTTTATACTTGATTAACCAGTCATTAAACAAACGGAGTAACAAAGAAAACAAATGCTTGTGTGGTAAATGGGAAAAGCAGAGTAAGCAAGTTAAAATATATATAAAGGACCCACATACATGTAAACACAAGTACACATATTTACATTTCTCCAATTTCTTGCAATATGATTTTTTTCATGTATTTACTAATATTTGTATTTATTCTTTTCAGAATTTGCATTTTCATAAAATTTGCATCTTTCCCAACTGGGTTACAGTGTTCTTAGTTGATTCAAGGAGATCTTTATATATTGTTAATATTATTCTGTAGTCAATTATATTTATTACAATCTTTCTTACAACTATTATTTGCTTTTCTTATTTGTTTACTGTGCTTTTTAAAAAATAGTCCTTAAGGAAAATTTTGATTGCATTAGTTCTATTACTATTACTATTACTGTTAGTTCAGTTGTATACACATTTGGCAAAAATTTTTATTTTTTTTTCAGTGTTACATAGACAAAAATTGTCCTGCATCTGGTTGCAATGTTAATGAATACTAATAAATTGTTAAAAAGATTTTAATGTATCATATGATGGGATGCCTGGATGGCTCAGCAGTTGTCTGCCTTCGACTCAGGGAGTGATCTTGGGGTCTGGGATTGAGTCCCACAGCAGGCTTCTTACAGGGAATCTACTTCTCCCTCTGCCTATGTCTCTGCCTCTCTCTGTGTGTCTCTCATGAATAAATAAATAAAATCTTCTAAAAAAGATTTTAGCGTATCATATGAAGCACAATACATTCTTTACAAAATTTCTGTATATTTATACATATTGATATCAACCTAATTACAATAAAATTAAGTTGAAAGAACTTCAAATTGAAAACTGGATAGTATGCTCCATCTACATAAAAAAGAAACCTCATATGCATATAAATGAATGCATTAATACAGATAGTTTCACACAATCATTTCTAGAATGACACATACCAAATTAGTAGCAAAAGTATGTCTGGGAAAGGGAACCAGTACTTGACTTTGGAAACTGAGTTATTTTCAAAGTGAACTTTTTGCTTTCAGTCTAGTATTTCTACAATAACTAAGACTTTAACAAGTAGAATGCACCTGTAATCCGGAAATAAGTGGAAAATGAGAATGTGCATGAATAAAAATGGTTTAATTTGACTGACTTATATACAGAAAACTTAATACTATAAAGTATAATTGGTGAAACTTTTGATTCTTTAAATAAGTATCTTTTATATAATACATATTACTTTAATGAAACAAATTATAAATATATAGATACGTTTCCTTTTATGATATGTAACTTTTATAATTGAGAAAAATTATAACTATATCATTAATTACTAATAGAAAAATGCAAATATATGAATAAATTCTAACTATTTTTAAAATTTCAATTTTATTTGTGAACTGTAAACATGAACTGAGAAGAGATTTTATGAATTATGAATTTAAAATCAATAACCAAATTAATCTGTAGATTAGCTAAGACATTCTGTCTAAATTAATAATAAAACAGTCAAGATGAGTTAATCTAGTGTAATGGCCATGTACAGTCTTATTCAAAATAGAAGCTCTGAAAAAAGAAATAGAAGCTCTGTTGTCAGACTTGTTGGGCACAAATTTTATTTATAGTACTTAGTAGCTATGTAACCAGACTAAGTTAATTCATTTAATTTTCTTAATTTTATTGTTTATAATGCAGAAAAAATGCTAATGATTATTCAGTTTTTGTAGAAATAAATGTTAAAACACAAAGTAACTACATAATAAAACAGTTGTTATTTTAGATCTATCTCTTCCAATATCCAGAGCCCTCCACAATAATCTTTAGCAAATCTTTCCAATTGTAGTCCTCAGTTCTGGTATTCCATTTAATTCTAGTGTATGACACCACACATATCAACTGATACTATCTTCTGTCTTACAAGGTCCATCTCTTAATAGACCAAACTTGGCCAACTTTATCCGTCTATTCAATATATTGTTTTATGAAATAATAATCAAAATAACTTGTACAAATTTTAGCAAATACTAAACACTAAAGACTCATGTTCCATATATTCAAAATAAATTATTTGAATAGTTTCCCAAAATCCCAGAGCATTTTTGTATTACATCTAATTAATCAAATATGTACTGATCATTTAATATTAGTAACATACATGCATAAGATCTCACATTTTCACTTCATATCATTTCAATACTAATATAAATTGTGTTTTCTCTGTATGTTTACTAAAAACAAGAGATCACATTTCATTCTTTTTTCCTTCAACTTTTTAGTATTTAGAGTACTGATATGCTTTCTAAATCATAAGATAAATATATGTTAAATAATTTTTCACATGATATTTCTTATAATTTTTTGTTTTGACAACTCTTATATACCCATCATTTCCATAAGTAATCACATAATCATTTAAGGGGCAATACTAAAAATTTTCTGTTGTTTTATGTTTACTTTTTCAGTATATAGGATTATAATATTACTTGATGCTTTCACTTTAGTGAGTCTTTGTCTTAATATCTTTTATGACCAAGGATATAATTTAGTGTTGAATATGTGTAATCTTTCAACCTAGAAATATGATAAATTGCCTTAAAAATTGATCACATTTTCACATATGATTTCACTCCTATGTGGAATTTAAGAAACAAAACAAATGTTCGTGGGGGAAAAGAAAAGAGAGGAAAACCAAGAAACAGACTCTTAACTATAGAGAACAAACTGATGGTTATGAGAGGGGAAATGGGTGGGGAGATGGGTTAAATAGGTCATGGTAGATTAAGGAGTGCACTTGTGATGAGCACTGGGTGTTGTATGGAAGTGCTGAATCACTATATTGTACACCTGAAACTAATATTTCAGTGTATGTTAACTAACAGGAATGTAAATAAGAATTTAGGGCAGCCCTGGTGGCCCAGCAGGTTAGCCCGCCTTCAGCTTAGGGTGTGATCCTGGAGACCTGGGATTCAATCCCACATCAGGCTCCCTGTTTGGAGCCTGCTCCTCGCTCTGTCTGTGTCTCTGCCTCTCTCTTTCTGTGTCTGTAATGAATAAATAAATAAAATCTTAAAATTAAACCTAAGAAAGATTAAATTTTATTTTATTTATAATAATATCACATTTAACTTCCTAAAGGTATCATATATAGCTGGGCTAATACAAATTAATTAATTGTCCCTCTAATTAGTAATTTTATATGAATATCATCTTTATTTAATAATCACAATACCTACAATCTCTGAATAATTATCAATTTATGAAATTAGTATATGAGAGAATTTTTGCTTGTAAATGGTGGACATCTGTCATTTGCATAGGCTTATATAATTTGCATATTTTATGTTTGTCATAGAATACTAATGTTTTACAAATGTGACTGTATTTACATGAATTTATTGCTATATTAATAAGTGATACTAGTTTTTTCAAATTAAAGTATTATTTTATTGAATAGCAGAAATGCTTATGAAGTTTCAATAGAGTAAAAGGTGAGTGTATTATTTTTTTATTTATTCATCTACTTATTTAGTTATTCATGTACTTATTTATTAACAATTTATTTATTTATTTTAGAGAGAGAGAGAGCTGGGATCATGACTGGAGCCAGACACAGACACTTATCTGACTGAGCCACAAGGATGCCCCAATGTATACTATTTTCAAATTGCCTACCGGGCTCAGAGTTTGTTGAATACACCCTGGAACAGCATCCTCTGCTATTCCCTACACCTTTTCACAGGTTTACACTTTCAAAGTGTTGAATGACAAGATTATTACTGTCTCTTGTCCAAAGAAATCTCCTTCCCAGGGGTAACATTTACTTAAATTCAAGTAAATTTCTATCAATTTGTAGGGCAGTGAACAATAGGAAGAATTCATACACGATTATATATAATTGCATGTGTTCAATTAAATCACAGAGGACTTTATATAGACTTTTTTTTTCTTTTTGGTTCTCCATAGTATGAAGAATGTTTTCAGAATGTTTTTCTATAGTAAAAATTTAAGCAATTTAACAAGAGAACATCTTTATGTGGACTAACAAATTATGTCATTCAAATCACTGTTAAATTATCTACCAAGCTCTGCACTATTACTTTTTAATTTGAAAGTAATTTTAAAAAGTGTGGGTAGTTTATTTTGGAAGCAAAAAAAATGTAAAATAAAGCTTAAGTTCTTTAAATACGAGAGAATATTTAAGGCCAAAGAATAAAAATAGTAATCAGATATATTTTCCATCCACAAAAGCTATTTTTGCCTACAAGTAAAACTAACCAATGCACATCACCTTGGAGAGAAAAGAAAAGGTTAAATAGGCAAGCAGTGATCTTTATCTAAGTCTCATGCATTTATTACCCATGGCAGTTTTCTCTACTTGCTGTCATAACAAAAGAAAATTGTAAATTGGAACACTTTATTCTAGAAAACTTGTTACTGAAACAAAGTGGATTTTTTTTCTAAATCTTTCTAAGTTGAATGCATTTTAATTTTAAAATAAAACTGTGTTAGTTTCTAGTTTCTTTATCCCCCTAGAAGAATCCTTAATGAGTTTCTGTCATAGCTTATTTTCACTTTCATGTTTGTATAAATTAACACTTCATTAAAAAGTATTCATTTATTTAAAACAATGTTTCCCTTGATAGAAATGGTGGAGTAAGCATTAGCAGCTATGATTAAGAGCAAATAATGTAAAAAGCTGGTGAGTCTTTAGATTACTTGATAGTCTATTTTATTTTTTATCATAGATGATGGCAATCAAGCTGATTTTACAATCAATAACTTGTACATGTACAACAAATATTTTAGGTACTGAAATAATAAGATTATTTTACATTTTGTACACATTTTTGATATCTACAAAACCAAATTCCTAGCAAAAATAGTCAAAAGGCAGTTTTATTATATTACATGATCATAGCTGAAGAGTGTATGATAATGAATATTCACAGTAAATTTGGAAACAGACTGCCTATATTTATATAAGTTTTTTCTGATAATTTAAAAATATTATTTTAGTCATAATAATGACCTAATCATCTGGTGTATGCATTTATATCTAGTTGGAAGCTATTAAACAGCATGTTCATATGCATATCTCTATTAATAACATGAATTAATCTATGTAAAATATTTAGAAAATTATTGGATATAAAATAAATTTTCTTATAAGTGCTTTAAGTTGGGTTTCTCAGGGAGCAGACAATGAAATGGAAGCTATCACCCAGAAGATTTGCTGGATGCATTTATCTGTGAAAGAAAGAATGAGGAAGTAGGGTTGGGTAGACTTGTGGTATACGCTCAATACTAATGTGGCTCAGTGGGGAGGTCCTTTGGAGTTGTTCCAATTTGGGCGAGGGAACCAGATCTTTATACCCTGTGTTGACTAGTTACTGAATAGAGGCTGTCCAAAGAAAGAGGCATTAGGTAGTTTTTAAGAAAAGTCTAAAAGAAGCTTGACAGCTAAGAGCAATTTTCTGGTTGTACTCTCAGTGGCTGGAGGAATAAGGACACCAAAGCTGCCTCTACTTTCCACTTTTTGTATTACTCAGATCTATTCTTCCTAAGGGTTTCTATAACAGTTCCTTTAGCATTCTGATGGACCATTTCTTGAGTGAAACTTAAGAGAGGTTAGATGATGAACTAGAGACTCTAGCATTGCAGCTGATCTTGGGATTACAGCTGGTACTCATGGGTGTCCCCTTTACTGTTTATTTTACATTGATGATCCAGAATTATTTTTTCTGTTCTTTCCTCTCTTTCCCTTTACCTTTTTTTTTGTAGGCTCCACACTCTGTGTAGAGTGAATTCACAAGCTTTAAAAACCAGAGCTGAAATCAAGAACTGGATGCCCAACCACTAAAGCCACCCAAGCACCCCTCAGACAGAGTTTCTGATGGTCTTGGTGGCATTCCTGGTGGTATGACTTAAGACCTTCTTCCTGAGAGAGCTGAGCCATGGGTCACATCATCTTAGTTCACGGTTGCTGGATTCATCCATTAAACATCAAAATTAGTCAAGGGAGTGCCAAAAAGGCACCAACATGAGATGCTTAGATCCCAAATGCATTTCTACTACCTTCCTACATCCTCTTGAAAATCAGGTTCAATTTTCCCTGACAAGATGATCAATTCCTTTCCTGCCTGCTGGAACACTGGCACGAAGGCCTTAAAGTGCTTCAGTAATAGCAGTACTTATGACTAAGTGAAACTTTTGCTATGTGTTTCATGGTGGAAATATCTCATGCTATATATTTCATGATACAATTCCATCTGCCTGTAAAACTAAGAGCTGCAGGAACATGAAGTACAGATTTTCAAATGAGTCAGTGAATTGCCTTACCTAGGATCAAGCCTTTCTCTTGGCACCCCATGATTCTCCACACCCCAAACAAGAAAATTCTGAAAGGATCATTCCATTGGGCCACCAAAGCTATGATTAAATGTGTAACATGGCTTAATTTTTTTCTTCTGCCAAATCCCATGTCCTTACTACTGCTCTTGTCAATATTGATCCCAAGAGTACTCTCTAGATTGAGGTAGATGGGATTACTCCTGCTTCCAGGGATTTTTGAACCAAGTATTCTTCTAGTGGGACAACATCACCTTATAAGGGTCTTTGGTATGCTGTATCCTAACACCTCACTCTCCTTTTTTTTTTTTAATTTTATTTATCTATTCATGAGAGACACACAGAGAAAGGAAGAGACATAGGCAGAGGGAGAAGCAGGCTCCCTGTGGGGAACCTGATGCGGGACTCTATCCCAGGACCCCAGGATCATGACCTGAGACAAAGCAGAGTCTCAACCACTGAACCACCCAAGTGCCTCTGACACCTCACTCTTAGAAGACATTACCACTGAGGAGGTGCGTTAGCTGTGAGTTTGATGCATTATTTAACTGTTCCATCATTCCTCTAGATCCCATGTACTGTGGTTTTGAAGCAATCAGTGGATACCATGGTCTTGAATTCATTTCTGTATCTTCCTCTTTAAAAAAAAAAAAGATTTATTTATTTATTTGAGAGAGAGAGAGCAGGGGGAGGGGCAGCTGGAGAAGGAGGCAAAGAATCCCCAAACAGGCTTACTGTTGAGGCCTACATGGATCTAGATCCCAAGACCTTGAGGTTATGACCTGAGCTGAAATCCAGAATTGGCTGCACTGAGGAACCCAGGTGCCCCATTTGCATCTTCTTTGTGTAAAATGTGCCCATTGGTCTGAGATGTTGCATGAAATCTTTTTTTGTTTTTGGTTTATTTTTGTTGTTGTTGTTGTTGTTGCGTGAAATCTTAAGCAAATGAATCATTCTGAAAGTATTATCTGGAGAACAGTGATTCCTGAGGCTCTGAATGCAAAAAAGTAACCTGTATTTTGGAATATGTTTTTATTCCCATCAAAAATGAATTGCTGCCCCCTAAGGCAAAAGAGGCTCAAGTAGTCAACTTTCTACTGAGTGTCTAGGTGTTCTCTTCATGGCTTGGGGGCTCAATTTTGATCTCATTGCTCATAGTTGAACATTAAAGTGATAATAGCTTCACTAAGCTTGGTAAATGGGCATCCATATTGTTAAGCCAATGCATAGAGACACCATACCTGTCCAATAATTACATCATTTTTGTGCTTTTTATGCTAATTCTAGGATAGCCGATAACCTAATTTGGTTACCATCAACTGAACACTTTATTTTATCCACTTGATTGCTCAGTTCTCTTCTACAGTTTTCACATATAAAGCAAAATATGTTTTAGAGAATTTTATCATACCTTATGGAGTCCTCAATAAATTGAGGCACACTGATTACAACCAAATAGAAGTGACTTAGAAGTGATATAGATGACTCTATTAGAAATTATATGTATACTTCACTAAATACACAAAAATAAAGAGCAAAAGGGATACTTAAGGTTAAAGACAAATATTATGAAAGAGGCATAACTTCAGAAAAATATAAGGAGCAGATTTTAAAGACTACAATTAAATAATTGTAAAGAGATGTGATAGTCAATAAAAAGAAAACAAATATATCAGCAAATAATCTGCATATTACTTCCACAAATTACATGTGTCTCAAAGACCCGTCAGTTATCCGTTCATGGGAATTTCACACATGCTTTGATCAAAGTTAATGATTAATTAGCACCCCATCCCAAAATAATTTGATTATTGCATTGTCTGAAGTAAAATTATACAAGCTAACTCTATTTAAAGCAAGATACAATAAATCCTCTCATGCAGTAAATCTTCTTCAATATATCAATGCCTAGAAACCATGCCAAGAAAACCACACAATCAATTGATTAAGGAAAATTCTAATGTCTAAGCAACCACAACAGTCAATATATTAAACAAAACAATTGAATGGCTGTATATGTGTGTACATAATCTATATACATGTGTATATGAACACATACAAGTATATGTGCACACATATATAGGTGCAGAACATACATATGCATGGATATAGATTAGTTTTGGATAATCTGAGACATTTAGCTGATTTAAACCATAATGATTTCTTTATATTTTTGCTTTTGGCTTAGTATTGTTTTATATTAAAAAGAGAGAAGTCATTTCAATTTTTGTTCTTCTATTTCATTAAATATAATCCATGTGTTTCTATTTCATAAAATAAATTTTACCACACTAACATGCTCCTTTATTTCCCACAATTTTGCTTTAACAATTATTATTTGTGATTTTTAATCAGTTTTCTTATAACAATCTATTTCAATGATGTATAACATGTTACATACCAATATTGTTCCAAATAGTTTACACCAGACTCTTGGATAAGTATAACCACTTGGCCTTTACTGACATAACTACCTAGTGATTGTTACAAGAATGATCTTAAAAAATCCTCTTTCCCCTTTCCCACTTATCACTTATGCTTGGTAAAAAAAAAGAAAGAAAGAAGAAAGAAAAAAAGAAAGAAAGAAAGAAAGAAAGAAAGAAAGAAAGAAAGAAAGAAAGAAAGAAAGAAAGAAATTTCCTTGCCTTCATATGAAAGTAATAATCATTGCCTCGCATGATATATAATTTATGGTTTATCATTATCTACATATAATATAAAAACCTACCTCTGAATTGTCTCTCAAGGACAACAGAGAAACCAAAGGAGAACCTTCCCCTCCCCCACCAGTATAGTGGTGGGAATATTGTGCACAGGTAGTTGGACTGAGCTAAGCAAAGGTAAAGTGAGAAGGAAAGATCTCCAGCAAGTAAAACTTCAAAAAGTGTTGACAAATAAAAATGTTAATAAGCCTTCCAAATAAATCCATAAGTAGATACAAGAATTGCGTATCAATCTCTCTACAAGGATTGAAAATTTTGTGGATAATCTCTACAGCATTTTTTATCTAGATCTATCATAACTGACACACATTAGGTACCATTTCTCTAGTTTATATTCTCTGTATGTCTAATCTTGCAACATCAATTTTCAGCTTATTGTCTAAAACAATACAGAGTATGTAAGTTGTGTTTTGAGTTAAATAAACTTTTGTGTGTTTGCCTTGCAGCCTGACTGCTGCTTGTGATGTATACCACTTGTTTTCTAACTTTGTCCATCAGGTCCTGAGGACTAGTGATTGTACTGGTTAAGTGAACCCTGGACAAGGTGGAGAGCATCTTCTTGCTTTGGGTTCTTATAAAAGCCAGTAGTCCTTCAACTTAGTAAACTGGATCAGAACAAAACACTTATCTACAATACATTTGGTTGCCAAAAGTTGAAAAAATTCAATGTTGTGCTTCTGTTTTACTGGTATTGTATGAACAAAATTATAATTTATTCCCTGTGGAAGGAATACCCTGACACATTGCCTCATACCTGCTATGAGTCCTGAAAACTTTACTCAGGACACAGAGTCCTGAGTTTTCATGAGGCTTATTTCTCAGTGTCCAGAATGTATGTATCTTACCAACTCATTCAGGATACCTGCTTCTCTCTTTCCACCAGATCTTGGCACTATAAATGTCATAGTCTGATGTGATATGCTATGGGGTAGTGAAATGATCAACATCCTTGCGGGTTAATTAGAACCTATAACAGGAGAGTTCATGCAACTCAGAAGTAGGAAAATGAAGATGCATTGCAGTTTCCCAATAGATTGAATCAAATCATATCTGGTGTTTTCTTTTAGAAAACAGAGGGAAAACCTTTAGCAGATGGACAGTTTCATATCAGGCGATGCATTCATTTTCTCCAATGCCATCTTTCAAGATACATCTGTCTCCTATACAGACCAATCAGGTGACTTAAATGTCAATATGCTATCTATACTTTGCGAGTGTTTACTTATTAATGTAGTTCACTCAGTAATGTAGTGCATTATCACTTCGCTAAGAAAATTTGGTTTCAGAGGTTACACTTCGCCCATCTTATAATAATTACTCTTACTTTTAAGGCCAGGGGACCACGGGGGTATTTCTATTAATTGCTGAATATGTTCATTTTAATATATTCAAGATCTAGGAAAATATTCATTGATTGGGTTGACACATACAGAAAACCCATGATGAGATGGAATCAGTTTCCGTATCTACTTGCACTAATAGATTACTTCTGGATCACAACAAATTACTAATAGCTCAGTAAATCAAACAACTGGAAATGTTTATTCCTTGAATGAATGTTTACACTGGTAAATGGCCGAGTCTCTTTTAGGATGGAAGGCTAAAAGAAACGTTTACATACATAATTAAAATATTAACATAGGTTCTTTATTAAATTGTAAATCTCTGCTTGCTCTTCAATACTTCAAGTGAGTGACATTGCCTTTCTGAATTTAACCAGGTCTGAGAATTGGATCAAAGTTCATGACTCTCCATCGTGATGATCAATACCTGCTCTACTTTTAATTAAACTTAGATTTATATTTTGATTATGTAAAAAAGTATGGTCTTAGATGGCTGGCCACTTCTTTCTGTACCGAGAACAGTAATTAGTCATCAACAATAATCCAGTGTGCCAACTATTCCAATTTTAAACTTGTTGCCTATTACGGTAAGCACGTCCACTTTTCCTATAGATGTCAGGTGATGTTTCTTTGCCCCTGACATTTTAGGATTCCATCAACCCATGGAAATCAATTAGCTAATTTCAAGCATCTTCCATATTTATTCCTGTCATATAGGGAACAACCACTGTCGTGTTTTCAATGATACTTATAAAATATGCTCTTCAATGTCACTGAGATTTAAACAGTTCCTTAGCCCACTGGACGCATAATTATATAATAAAATGTTACATATAGTGAATTCTAAATTTATATCCCCTCAGGTTTTGGAGTGCCTTTCATTTTATTGTAACAAAGAATTGCAGGCATCATAATTTTAAGTTTGATTCGTGGTTCAATTCAGTAACAAAGTAAAGGCATAAACTAGAATAATGCATAATCTCTGTTAATTCTTCTCAAACTCTCATCTCTGTAAAGCAGCTCAATCTAATAGTGTGCTTCTTTTCAACTAGTTTCACAAACATTTCCATACATTTTTTTCGTGCTTCTAAAGATAAGTAACATCTTGTGTTATTCCTCTGTAAAACTTCTTTTTTTCTGGTCATATATTTTCTTGCCCACTGAGTGGCAGTTTGAAGTTTAGAGGCAGTAAGAAACCACAGAATTGGGAGATAAGGAGAATTGGTATCCCTTGAATTATCTGGGGAAGCCTTGAACTTAAGTGAGGCCATTTCAAAATAAGCAGGGACAAGCCTTCAAAAACACGGGCAGAGAGGTACCTTATATGGACAAGGCAGGCCCAGAGGCTCAGAGAGGACTGCAGTATTCAGTATTATTTAATTTTAGCCAAGTGTCCTCATTGCATATCACAGGGTCCAGCTCTTCCCAACTAACTTTCACACTGAAAATAATTTAACAACCTGTAGGATAAGCTACATTCACACCATAAGGTTTTATTATAGCAGTTGCCACATCTTTTAAAGCCTGGCCTTCCATAGAAACTTCATTTTCACTTCTAAAGATAATGACTTGATTGCTTTATCCTCTGAATAGCCAATACTCTATACAAAAGCATGCTTGAATCTCTTCCAACTTGTCTATCTAGATCATTAAAATCCATATTGTTGAGTGTTGTTAGTTAAAGAAATCTCTGATGTAATTTTCTATTGGTCTGAATACAAGTGAAAATAAAATCTACTTTAGCTAACATAAGAATGGAGGATTGATCCAATTGTGTTAAATAGCTTACTGAATTGTTTGAATGTGTGAAGAAACTTATTCTAGACTGACCTGGCCTCTAAAGCCACAGTATTGAAATGGGCTTCCTTAGAAGCTGTTCCCTGTTACATTCAGAAACTGAAGAATTCAGAATCAGCCTACCAGGGGTGCCTGAGTGTTTCAGGCATCTGATTCTTGATTTTGGCTCAGGTCATGATCTCGGGTTCTGGATGGAGCCCCATGCTGCAGGAGCCCCATGCCTCCTGCTCAGCAGGAGTTTGCTTGAAGATACTCTCTCTCCCTCTCCTGCTGCCCCTCTCGCCTGATCCATTCTCCACTGAGCACATGTGCTCTCCCTCTCTCAAATAAATAAATCTTAAAAAAAAAAAAGAAATAAAGAATCGACCTATCAAACCAGGATGTTCATGCTACAAATACCAGTTCTAGTTTTGTGGCTTTTTTTTTTTTTTTTGGTTAAAATCAGATGGTTTTCTGTTTATTCCGAGGGCTGCAAGAAAGTTACTACCTCTGGCATAATTTGTAATCTCCAGTATTGTCTTTTTTTTTCCCCATTTGTCTCAGTTCTAAATTTAAGTTTATTATGAATATACCTAATTGGTGAGATCTTATAAGATTCTCTAATGGGATCTGAAGAATACAGTTTACAGTGCTCCAGCCTCTTCATGATATTGGATTTTGTTAAATGAGATAATTCTCCATATCAAGCATATTTTAAAAACCTTTCACTGACTAATAGAGTCTTTTGCATTCTCATCATTATTATACATTCATCCTTTATTTCTTATTTTATTTTATTTTTTAAAAGATTTTATTTATTTATTCATGAGAGACACACGGGGGGGGGGGGGCAGAGACAGAGACACAGGCTGAGGGAGAAGCAGGCTCCACACAGGAAGCCTGATGTGGGACTCCATCCCAAGACTCCAGGATCATGCCCTGGGCCGAAGGCAGGCACTAAACCGCTGAGCTACCCAGGGATCCCCTATTTCTTATTTTAAATTATTAGCCATAATTCTCCTGGATTTTCTGGATGGAGGTGAGATCAAAGCACGTACTCAATTTACTGGACTTTTGCAAGACCATTCCCAGATTGAAAGACTTTGCCAAAAACTGGTGACCTTAAATTTCTGGAAGACTTCTCGAACACATTTTATTTGTAATATGTGTTTAGTTATTACACTGAATGCCCTAGAACTTTCTGCCCTATAAACACTTTTGGAAAAGAATTATGCCAAATTTCAATATGTCAAGCTGTGATTAATCAACTTTGTTCCCCAAAAGATTAAATTACTACTGCAAAAGGTCAATAAATGCTAATGATTGTTATCTGGCCTTAAAGCTATGAACAGAATTCTTAAAAAAATGATTTTATAGGAAAAAAAAAACCTAAGTCATTTTGGAATAACTGATTAGAAATGTCAACTGAATTTGTTACTTTTATTGGGAAAAACTTTGTTTATGATTTGATAGACAATTTGTATCTCTTTTTCAGAGGATACTGTGCTAAAAAGAACAAAACCAGTCATATAGAATAAATATTGATTGATTTTCATTCTCATGGAAACCAAATAGAACAGATAAATAACTGCACTCTTGTTCAACAAAACTTATTAAGTACCTAGTATGTGGCTGGTATTTGTAAAGATCCTGAGGAGTATATACAGGAGATTGGAGATGTTCCCAGAGTTTAAACACAGTAGACTTTATAGGCACTGTGCTATTAATTCTTAGTATGTCATGTTATTCAGATTAAGGGACAATCTTTACCAATTTAATGATGAAAAACGAAGGCTCAAGGAAGTTACTATATTTACAAAGTCACACTGAGAACGTGTGTTATCTCAAAAATTTGAATATTTTATATAGCAACATATTGCTTGCAATCTAAAAGGACAAGCAGAAATACGAAGCACTATTTTTTTATGCTGCCTAGAATGATAAGCGTATCAGTAGAAATACAAAGTATTTTGGATGGCTAGAGAGTGCTCTATTTTGAATGGAAAGATAAAAAAGAGTTCATGATAGGAATTGGTGATTATGAAGTATTAGATCACTTTCAGTAAGTAGAAATTTGGAGAAAAGTGTGAGCATAATTCCACTCATAACAGTGGGTGATGCATACAACATGTCATCACTAGAAGGATTCATTCAGAAAAAGCTTGAAACAGAAGCTCTAGCTAAAAGCCTATTAACAGTTCATGTGAAGGTTGATTAAAGGAATTAGGGCAGAAATAAGACTGAACCAAAATTAACGTCTGAAAAGACCTAAAGTTAAACCCAGAAAAACTTGCAGTCAAACTGAGTATTATGTGTAAACAAAAAGGGAAACTAAAATCATTTCAGCTATTTTTTGTACGATAGACTGAAAGTATCTCAATACTTATAGAGACAGCAGAATGAAAGATTTGGAGAACAGGTAGAAAAAATACAATTTGAGACATTGCAGTTTGCTTATGCATGTGGAGATACAGCAAACAAGCCAAACTTCATTAGATCACAAGATCAGGAGGTCAGAACAAAAGTGCAGACTTAGAAATGCATAGAGAAGATGACTGTGGTGATGAAGATTAAAAAAAAATGTAGAACATTTTTTTAAAGGTGCCGAAAACAGAATTTTACAAAATTCCTGTTTGAGGATCAGGGATGCAGAAGACTGATTTAGGAAAATATGACTGAATGAGGGAGAGCATAAGTAGAGTGCTCAGAAGCAAGAAAGGAAGGTTTTCTAAGCAGAACAATTGTTTTCTCAAAGGAACAAATACTATTAAGACATAACTTTTTTTTAAAGATTTTATTTATTTATTCATGAGAGACATATTCATGAGAGAGGCAGAGACATAGGCAGAGGGAGAATTAGGCTCACTTCGGGGAGCCTGATGTGGGATTTGATCCCAGGACCCAGGGATCACAACCTGAGCCAAAGGCAGATGATGAACCACTAAGCCACCCAGATGCCCAGACATGTAGATTTAAATTGTCTAGGTTGTAAAATACAATATATTTGCCAGCACTATTAACATAGTCTTTCTCCAAGTGTACTTATTAGAATATTTAGACCCACAAGATGTCACACAAACATTAACAAGTAAAAATATATCCACATTTAAATTGGTTCGAGAAAAGTTATAATATGTATACTTGGAGTTCCCCAATATGTCAAGGCTTTGCAAAGCTCAGAGGTTGAGAAACTATATGATATGTGTCTTTAAAATCAATGTCTCAAAATTAATTTGACAACAGACTTTTATTTTTTTACCTACGGCCTATGAATATTTTACAAATGTGGAATTAGTGAATACATTAAAAAGTGAGAAAAAAACAAGATTCCAAGCGTGATTCTCTTTACCATGTGTGTCAGTGAAAGGCAGACAGGAAAGGAAAGTTGGTATTTGGGAGAGAAAGTTTTACTAAAATAGAGAAAAACTGTAAATATGGGCTTCACAAGAAGTACTTTTCTCTAAGCCTACTAAATGTGAAAGTTGCCTACAGTTCATTTATCAGGGATTCTGTAGAGGATTTTCAGGTTCCACTGAGAAGTTTGCTTGGCTGATTTTTTTTTACCTATGTCCAATTTACTCCATGTTTCCTTTTAGGTTTAACAGAATTATTACTTTTATTAATTCAAGTTATTTAACATGAAGACTTCGAATGTAAAACTTAATGTGAAGAAAATTATGTGAAGGTAGGTTACTTTCATTTTTTTAGGCCATTGACATACAATACTTTCATTATGCGGAATAATAGAAATGCAAGTTTCAAGCGAATAAAAGGGCGTAACTGATAGTGAATCCAGGACTTACAGATTTTACTACCTTAAAACTACAGCAGATCCTAGTCTAAAACCTAAGTATCACTGACTTAAGTTTATTGAGGAAAAATACCTGAAATATTAAAATGCCTTAACGTTATATTTTTATTTTACTATTTGCCCATGGTATTTGATGGCATCTCCACCCTTCCAATTGTTCAGGCCCAAAACATTAGTGTCAGCCTTGACTTATCAATTCCACCCACATCCCACATCCAAACTATTAGGAAATCATGTTAGTCCCACTCATCCTCACCACTCTACCACTTAGAACTTAATGGGCTCCACTAGCATCCCTTGCCTGGACCACTGCACTAGCCTCCTAACTGGTATCCCCAAATTTCCCTTACTGCCCGTCAGTTTATTCTCAAGACAGTAGCCAAAATGATCTTTTAAAACATAAGCCTTGGGCTCAAAAATCCTCCAATAATTCCCCCATTTTGCTGTGAGTAAAAGAAAGAGTCCTTATAATATTTTCATAATGGGCCACAAGGCCTTACCTCAGTGGATTCTCAAGTGAGGATCATTTTATCCCCCAGGAGACATTTGGCAATATCTAGAGACAAATTTGATTATTATTCCATCTGTAGGAGATTCCACTGGTACCTAGTAGGTGGAGTCCAGGAAAGTGCTAAATATCTTATAATGAATAGGAGTTCTCCTCACAACAAAGCGTTAACCAGTGTGATAGTGTGGAGATGGAGAAACCCTACCCAAGTGATATGAACTTCATTGTACTTCACAGATCATGTCCCAGTAATTCCCCACCCCACTGCTTACTCACTGCATTTCATCACACTGGCCTCTTCTCTTCCTCAAACACACTAGGAACATTTTCTTTTTTTCACCGTGTTATTTTTTTCCAGTTTTATTGAGATATAATAGACATATAACATTGTGTATGTTTAAGGTGTACAACATGATGATTTGATATATTTATAAACTGTGAAATGATTATCAGAGCATTAACTAATACCTCCATTATGTCACATAATTACCATTTCATTTTTGTGGTGAGAACATTTTCTTAATTCAGGCCTTTATACCACTTCTTGTCTCTGCCTAGAACCCTTATCACTCAGACATCAACAAACCCAGCTCCCTCATCTTTTTCAAACATTTGGCCAAATGCCATCTTCTCAGTAAAGTATTGCCAAGTTTCCTTCCCTGGTATATTTGTTTATTTTTTCATAGTCCTTAATCTGTACTTGACATATAGCCATTTTGTTTATTGTTAAATTGTTGTCTCCTACCAAAATGCAAGCTCCCTGAAGACAGTTATCTAAATTTGTTTTGCCTGCTCATTTATCCCAAATATCTGGCACAAACTAGGTACTCAATGCATATTTGTCAACTTCAGTAATTTAGTTTTCACTTCATTTATTTTATTTCCAAGGAAATTTAGAATACATTTTTTTACTAGTTTATATGAAAAAGGTGGTAATTTTTATCTTCCATCTGGATTGGCATGATGGCTTAACATATTCTTGTTTGTTTGCTTTTACTTCTCCCTACAGAGAGATGAATTTCCTAGAAAAGACATCACAGCCTCATTTTTCCTATTGTTTGTGTGGGGAAAAGAAATGCAGAAGGCTAAAAAGGGGGATCTTTGATATCTTAAGGGCAAATAAAAATGATTAGAACCCAAAACTTTCTTAGCTATTATTTAGTAGACCTTTTAAAAAGCCCACTGTCCTAAACAATTGCCCCCAATTTTCCATTTACATATTTATATCTCAGTGAAACATCGCTATGTAGGTCATTACTACTACAGCAGGAGACACGCATTGGGATATTGGAGACTGATTAGTTGCTAGGCTGTGCTTGTTAACATGCAGACTCTTGAGTGAAGAATACATTTGCATATTTCTTTTCTTGTCCAGGATGACACACATTTCTCTTTGCCTGCCTAATACCATTATCATGTTTGAACATTCTTGTCCTGGGAATTAATTTTTCACAGGTTTTTCTGTTTGCTCCACTTCTTCACTCTGTTTTTGATTCTTTCAAAATTTATGTTTATATAATTCTGTCATTAGCCAGTAAATTGTTCAAAACAGCTTTTTCTTTGATGTTTTTTTATTTTTTACTTTGGATTTGACTCCTCAGAGAGGATATGGTTAGGATTTGACTGTGGGATGTGGTGATCTTTTTAATATTTATGATTTACACTATTCTCTGTGCTCCATTTCATATAGCATGTTTATTACCCTAAACACTTACAACTTGTGTATTTTTCCCCAAATACTTTCTACTCTTATTTTTACTCTAAGCAAATATAATTATTCAACTATAAAACATAATATATATATTAATTGAACAATCATATATAGAGAGATATTGCATAAATATATAGGAAATGCATCAGAATGAGATATATATATATAATATAAGTTTAAAATATGTCCCTAAAGGTTTATACTTTACTAAGAGACTTTTATTTTCTATTTATTTTTTGTAAGACTTTATTCATTTATTCATGAAAGACAGAGAAAGAGGCAGAGACACAGGCAGAGGGATAAGTAGGCTCCCTGCAGGGTACCCAATTTGGGACTAGATTCCTGGACCCCAGGATTATGACCTGAGCCAGAGGCAGATGCTCAACCACTGAGCTACCGAGGATCTCATACTAAGACTTTTAAAAGAAGGAAAAATGAAAAAAAAAAGTGAAAAACTTAAAAGTCAGAAATGTGTTTTAAAGGGAAGAAACTAAAAAAATGCTGTGTTAGGACTTGTGGCTCAATTGACAGAGTAAGAGCACTCTGAAGCATTTTCTCTTTTCCCAACACATAACAGTGATAAAGAACATATAACAGTAGAAACAAACAAACAAAACTTGAGATAACACTTAGAGCAAGGCCACCAGACTTGCTGTACTTTGGATTTTGAGGCTGGCAATTACGGTCAGGTTTGGTTCTCACAAGTTAAAGGGCACTGAGAATGTTCCAGTTCCAAGAGACCACCCCCAAGGACATAAGAGGATGAGAAGAATCCTTCTGTTTACAGGTAGAGTTTAGAGTAGATTAACAGATCCCACAGAAGTTAATAATTTTGAAAGAAAAGATATAAAACAATATGAAACAACTGAAGAAGTCATTATGCAGATTTCCCAAGGACTTTAGGCCAAAAAAAAAAAAAAAAAACAGGTCAAATACCAAGTATAATAAATAAAAATATATTTATACAAAACACACACATCATGATAACTATGAAACATTAAAGATAAAGACAAAGTCCTAAAGGCTACTAGATGAAAAAAACAGATTACTTGCAAAGAAAAATTTTTGATAGCAGTCTTCTTAATACTAATAGCACAAGTTGGGAATCAGAGAGTTGTATCATCTGCTTTCTGGAGAAATGCCCTCCTGGACTCCCTCAACCCCTCCCACCCCAGAGCTGGACTTCCTCATTGCTGTAACTTCTTCAGTACTTAGCACATAAGATTTATTTCTTTACTTAGTAAGTGCTATATGCAAAATTCAATTTCATCTATTTGAAAACAACCATGACATTAAATTTATAATTTTGTGAGACATAAATTTGACTGTTGAAAGGAGATTGGTATTTTGAAGTGAAACTTTAAGATATAAAGTAATATCTACCTGTCAATTTGGCCTAACACATCTTATTTGCCCCCACTTATGCAGTAATGGTAGATGATGACTTGCATGGAGATTTATCTCCCAAATCAGGAGGAATATAAAATAAATGTCATGGGATATACAAATGAACAATATACTTTCTCTGAATTAGGCAACAGTTATATGTGAAAATGACATTTGAGATGAAAATATATAGATATTTTAATATGGCATGTTCTTGTTCTTTATTTTTTTTTCTTTCCTTGTGTTGAATAATTTGCTGGGTTCTCTCAGAAGTTAGTGCATTCCTTGGCCTTATAAACCCTATTTACTAGGAATTCAGTGGAGGAAATTCATGAATCAGGAACTCTCAGAGTAGTCTTTAAGTTACTTGCACTTGAAAGACTTGCAGATTCAAAGTCTCAGTCACTCCACCAGGCAAAGAACCATGAGTATTTGAGAAGACTTTTTATGCCAAAGAGAATATGCCAAAGAGAATATGATATGGGTAGTAGAAGAAAGTAGTCATAAATACCGGCTATGGGCATACTAGTTTCAGAATCCAGGACTGTATTGATTATAAGTAATTTATTCCTTGTTATGATATGAATATATTTGTAAATATATTTTGCATTTTTTCTCCCTTCTCTCAGTCCCATGTCACCTGTCATAATATATATTAATATATACATTAATGTATTAATATATTAATATAATATATAGCAATTAATTGTATACCTCAGGAAATATATTCCTGAGAACATCAAAAGTGGAATGAGTCAGTAAGAAGAATGAACTTCTAGAAACATGGCTGGAGAAATGATGCCTCCTCTTTTGAGGGTACACATCAGATTGGTGTGTTTTTAATTGCACAAAAAAGACTGCATTATATCAGGCAGGCACATGATTTTGCTATTACCTTAATTTTAATTTAAGCATGGTTAAGTAGTATATATTGATGTCAAATTGACAATGGTTAGACTTTAAGTGGATTGTGGTATGTCAATTTCACTAAGCTAGGACTACATATCCTAAAAGGGAAATGGTTGCAGGTTAGTTTCAGCCACAGGAAATATTTCACACACAATTTTCATTATAAAAGTCAAGCATCTAAGAAGCAGTACCCATATCCCTTTCAGGCTTAGAAGCTGGACACAGAGCACTAGCTGCTAGTTTAGGGCATCCATGCTGCTGCTCATCTGTTGCCTCACCAGTTCTCAGCAAATCTGGCTCCAGGTTTCTTCCAACTGTGTTTTGGTCCACATCCCTTTCAGCTTTTCCAACACCGGGACTAGGTTAAAAAAAAAGGGGGTTGAAGGGCACCAGCTTCTCCTACAGATCATTATTTTGAAGGCTCATAGGGATCAGAGAGCAATGTGATTCCAGGTTTCCAGTTTGTTTATGGCCCTCCACACTTTTTACTTCACAGGAAAATTCTCTTCTCTCCTCCTTCCTCGAGTGCCTGTCCTGAGACTACCAGTCAGCACCTGGCAGAGTCTACATGTAGGGGCCTAGGACAGGCTGCCCCAAAATGTGCCACTTTGGCATGCTGATTAATTTTTTTATAATTTTAAATAAAAGCTACTTGAGAGACAGCATGTACAAGAACACTAAGACTCTGCTCTGTCTTCCTGAAAGCAGGAAATAAATCTCACATGTGGAAGATACCTTCCCGGAACTGAAGGTGAGAGATACCTTTATCATCAGAGATAGGAAATTTAGAGCCAAGAAGGCTGTATAAAACCACCTTATTAGTTTTTACTAACTTACCATCTTAGCTCAAATTCTGTTTAGAATTCCTTACTAATCGAAGCTCCTAAAGTTTTCCTTCTCCTGTCCATTCCTCATTGATTCCTATTGTCTTTTTGTCTAAAAAGTATAAAAACTGCCTTGATCTTTTCTTTGGGTATCAATTTCATCACTGGACCTCTGTGAGTACATAATAAAACTATGTTTTTTTTCCTTTCATTAATTTGTCTTGTGTAAATTTAATTCTTAGTCCAGGTGCAAGATTTTGAAGGGCACAAGAAGGATTTTTCATTCCCTCCACTAACGTAACTTGTTTAACCAGCTCTCACAGTTGCATAAGGCTGAATCCTTACAAAAAATTCTTTATATTACTCTTAATAATTTTGCTTCTTTGAGGAAGCCTGTCTAATAAAGTTCTAGAAATTCAAATGATGAAATAACTGTGTTTGTTACACAATTAAGTAGTGTGTGTGTACACATGTGCATGTGTTTGCATTTATGTTGTCCTATCTTATTCTGTTGTTTTGTTGACCTGCTCAGGAGTTAGTGTGTTCCATGTTATTGGAATGATTCAAATGATGACATTTAGAAATCATAAAAAATCGAATAATTCATATGCTCTCAAAGTGTGGTCTATAGATCACCTGTACCTAAATCATCTCTAATCTCTGATGTTTGTTTGATAAACTGGAGAATTAGGACCATTCCCCAGATATTCTGACCACTAAGTTTTAGAATTTGTGCTTTTTGGAATTTGGAGTTTGTACTTTTGAAAAGCATTCCCTTATATCAAGGTAAACTCCAAGTGGATAAATATTTATTCATCTATTTTTAAAAGCCATGAAGGTTCTGGAGGAAATAACAAGTGACTTTATATTTATACTTGGAAGGGAAAATGTTTCAACCTAAAAATCTAAGCATTTGAAAGAGAGGCAAATGAATAAATTTGACTATGTAAAAAATTTTTAAAAAGCTATAGCATAAAAATATAGCAAGCAAAATAAAATTATAAACTATTGAATGGGAACAAAATATATGTAGTTAATAAAAAGTATATGAGATCTCTTATGAATCATAAGGAAAGACCAATAATAGAAAAATTGCAAAGTATATCAATACTTAATACACATGAAAGGAAATAAATATATCCCTTGAAAATATAAATGTTATGTTCAACTCCACTCATAGAAGAAACATAAATTAAAATGGAGTAAAATTTTTAATTTAACACTTTTGGCAAAGCTCCCCAAATTTGAAAACTCATACCTCCTGTAAGTCTATGAAGAAATGGACATTATTGTGTATTCATTGTGCAAATTTCTACCACTTGACAGTGATTTGGAAATAACTATCAGACTCCAGATTCATTTACCTTTTTACTATTCAATCTAATCCTTGAGAATTTTTCTTATATATATTTTGAAATTATAAAACAGCATTTGAATAGTCGGGTTCTATATTATTATTATTATTATTATTATTATTATTAATTTTTGGGTATCAGAATTGTGGTCAAGACAAAAATCTGGACACAGGTGTTCCTAGTAGGATCCTATATAAATAAAATACTGTAAATTATAAACTGTAAAAAAAAAGCCATGCTCCTATAAAAAAGACAGAATAAATACCACTAAAAATGGTACAATTTTTACAGGACAGGACAATACAATTGTCCTACAGGACAATATCCCTGTTGAATATAGGTGCAAAAATCCTCAACAAAATACGAGCAAACTAAATCCAACAATACATTAAAAAAATCATTCTCCATGATCAAGTGGGGGTGGTTCAATATCCACAAATTTATCAACGTTATGTCACACTAGTAAGAGAAAAGATAAAAACCATATGATATTTTCAACAGATGCAGAGAAAGACAAAGTACAACATCCAGTCATGAGAAAACCCTCAACAAAGTAGGTCTAGAGGAAATATGCCTCAACATAACAGATTGTTGGTGAGATGTGGAAAAACGGAGACCTTCTTACACTTTTGGTCAGAATGCAAACTGGTGCAGCCACTATGTAAAGCAGTACGGAGGTTCCTCAAAAAATTAAAAACATAACTACTCTATGATTCAGCAATTGCATTGCTGGGTATCTACCCAAAGGACACAAAAATACTAATTCAAAGGGATACATGCACTGTTCATAGCAGCATTATTTACTAATGGCCAAAATATGAAAGCAGCCCAAGTGTCCATGATTGATGAATGGATAATGAATATGTGATATATACACATACATAAAGGAATATTATCCAGTCGATAAAAATAATGAAATCTTGCCATTTGTAACCACATGGATGGAACAGAGAAATTCTCAGTCAGAGAAAGACAAATACCAATGATTTCCCTCATAAGTAGAATTTAAGAAATAAAACAAGGAGCAAAGGAGAAAAATGAAAGAGGCAAACCAAGAAAGACTCTTAACTGCAGAGAACAAACTGATGGCTACCAGAAGGGAGGTGGGTAGAGGCATGGGTTAAGTAGGTGATGGGGATTAAGGAGTGCACTTGTGATGAGCAAGTATGGAAGTGTTGAATCACTGTATTGTACACCTGAAACTAAAATAATATTGAATTTAAGTAACTGGAATTAAAATAAAATCTTGAAAAGCCAAAAAAGCAATCTGTCAAGTATTATAGAAAGATTACTAGGATTTATTAAGTAAAAAACAACAGTGTGCAAAACTGTATATAAAATACTATATTTATTAAAGGAAATGAGAGCAAAAATTTGAAAATGTTTTATTAAATTTGAATATAGATCATCAGTAAAGATACATAAGGAAATAGAAATAGTTGTTGCTTACTGATCTGGGGGAAAGGTCAGAGTGGTTAGGTTGAGGGCAGCTGGACATTTATTATGCAATTAAAAATATTATTTTGATTTTTGAACTATACAAATATAACTTCTAGTAAAAATGAAACAGATAGAAAAATAAAGTAAAATAAAATAAATCAGATTATTCTGATGCACACTAACATTTGAGAACCACTGACTTAGATTATTGTCTTAGATAACCCGTAAAGTCCTACACATATAAATTCTCTAATTTAATGCTTTTTCATGCTTCCTAATAAAAATATGCATTTATACACACATACATTATATATCCTCACTCCTTTATATATAAAAAGCACTTCAACATTTGTTAACTCAATCTCCATCTTCATTTTCAATAGCACATTACCTTCTCTTTTACTCCTTGTGTAATACTGAAAACTGAATTCTTACTCAAAAAGGGAAAGAAATGCTCTATGTATCATCCATAATATTAACTTTTTATTTTTCATTTGTGTAATGCCTTAAATTTTACAAAATACCTTAACATTACTGTTCTAATTTAATCAACACTATAATCTCTTTAGTCCTTCTTTCTATTTGACATAGAAAAGAACAGGTTTTAGGTAATAAATCTCCTCTGCCTGCTACATTCTTTACGTAGATTTTTTCTCTCACTTTTTAACTTGTTCTTTCTAATGTAATCTTCTTAGAAAAACTTCCTTGATATAAAATCTAAAATAAGATACCATTTTGGTCTCTATTTTTCCCTTTTATATTCCTTTATAGATTTTATAACTATCTGATATTCTTTTCTACTCTTCCTATTCCATTTCTTTTTAACTATCAATTCCCCAAGAAGAACATAGGCTGCAAAGACTTTACATGTTAACTGCCTTATCCTCAGTGCTTAGGAGAGTGCCTGGTGTAGAGCAGAAACAAACAAAAATACTCCTTGTCAATTAATGAATATCTATATACTTAGCTTAAACATAATACAAAAGTGAAGAAATATTAGACATATTCTCAGACCCTCACTGAAAGACCTTCAGTTCAAGCTTTATTTGAATACCATTTTAAGGAACCCAAAACAAAGAGAAAAATTCTCCTACATTAAAAACAATGATGCATCCTTTGTGTTCACTGGTTTTATATACTAAGTAAAAATATATTAGATTTCATTTACTTGGTGATGTATTTTTATTGTAGTGAATTAAATGAGCTTCTAAATATACAACATAATATCAACGAAAATATTGAACTTACACACTACTAGTGATTTTTATCTAAAAAGCCACAAGAGTCACTTTATGATCTTTCTTATTACAAAATTTTTTTACTTTAAATTTGTTTATAACTCTTGAGAATAATTTTTTTATGTATACGCACAGTTGTCCCCCAGTGGATCCTTGGAACCATGGATAGTATTGAGTCTATATATATATATAGATTGTGTCTATATATATATATATATACATATATATATATATATATATATATACTATGTATTGAGTACTATGTATTGGATCCTTGGAACCATGGATAGTAATGAGTCTATATATATATATATATAGATTGAGTCTCTCTCTCTCTCTCTCTCTCTATATATATATATATATATATATATATATATACTATGCTTTCCTCTACACATACTTATGATAAAGTTTATGCACAGTAAGAGGTTAACAACACTAATAATAAAATAGAACAATTATAACAATATTCTGAAATGAGTTATGTGATGTATCTTAAAATATCTTATTGTGCTATATTCATCCCTCTTCTAGTGATGTGAGATGATAAAATTCCTGCGTGATAAGATGAAATGAGGAAAATGATGTAGGTACTGTGATCTAGTTAAGCTACTACTGACCTTCTGACATATGTCAGAATGAGGATTATGTGTTTCATGACTGCAGTTGACTCTTAGCAAGTGAAATCGCAGAGTGAAATTGCAGATAAATGGCAGAGAGGGGGCTACTGTACTGTTTTTCATAAGTAAAAGTGATGCTAAAGAGGAAATGGTGGTGGACAATTTATATTTAATTTTACAATGTTTTTATTTTTACAAAATATATTTTATATATTTTATAAGTATATATTTAATCAATTCCCATTCCTCCAAATTACTGACCCTCACTGGTCTGCTGCTAAATAAGAAGCATTGTGGTAGCCATCCTCCAACATGGCTCATAACGATCCTGGTATTTGTAGTCTTTGTAATACAATTCCACACTGTACCAAGGAGGTCTGTGTAACCAGTAATATGGCACAATTGATGGTAAGTGACTAAGGTTAGGTTATGATAAAGATTCTCTGCTTGACTGAATTTTAGTAAGGCTCCTGAAACTTCTCATAGACCAATCTGTGTATTTCCTTGTAAAATCCAGCGTTAGCAAGAATCCTGCTAAGTCAGTTTAGCAAAAGCCCCTCCACCCTCAAAACTTGATCGCTCTGGATATCTGATTAAGTGCCCCATTCTCCACTATCCTCAGACGGTAACTGATCACCCTTGCCTGTTTTCACCCAGAATCCTGTTAGGTTAGTTTAGCCAGAACCCCCTTACCTGTGATGTTTCCTCTTAGCAATTTTCCATCCACTTAGCAATTTTCTATTCCCACCCTGCTTCTTGACTAAAAATTCCTACTTGCTCATGCTGTGTTTGGAATTGAGCCCAGGGCTGTACCAAGGTCTCTTTTTCCCTGTTGCAGTTGTCCTAAATAAAATCTGTTTTCACTTCTTTACTGTTCTGCTTTGGTTTTTCCTCTGACAGTTATTAAAAAAAAATAAAAACAAAACAAACAGAAAACAAACAAGAGCCCGATACCTATTCACTTTTGAGAATCTGTAACTATAAAAAAAATATGGCTTCTGCAGCATGTAGTCTTTCTGTCTCCATCTTGCACTTCTTGCAATAAGGGAAGCCATTTCATGAGAAACCTTATGAGAAGGCTCACAGACAGGCAAGGAACTGAAAACCTCTCACCAACAGCCAGTTGGGCTTGGAAGAGGAACTTTTAGTCCAACCAAATTCAGAGCAACAGCCTGCACTGACAATTAACTGATACATCATGAGGGGCCCTAAGCCAGAACCACTTCGGTAAGCCACTTGCAAATTCCTAACCCTTAGAAACTATGTGATATTATAAAGATTTGTTTTGTATATTTTATAAACCAGCAATAGATAACTAATACAGTCGTATTTTGACAAGATACTGGCTGGGATGAAGAATGTTTGTTGAAACAACAGAAGAGAGTTTTCTCTGTAGGAACTGGCCAAGTGTGGAAAATCATACATGTAATCAGATTCTCAGCACTGATGCTTTAAACAGTAAAAGTAACTATATTCAGATATCCCGTATTTCATTGCTGATCTATTAGTATGACAGTCAGCTGTTTAAAGAAAAAAAAACCTAAAATTTATGGAAATATAAATACCCCAAATAGCAAAAAAAAAAAAAATCTTGAGAAAGAAGAACAGAGCTATAATTTCAAATTATAATACAAAGCTAAGGTAATCAAAACAGCATCATATTGGTATAAAAACAGACACAGATCAATGATACAGAATAGAGAGCACAGAAATTAACCCACACATATATGGTCAATTCATTTATGATGTAGGAGAAAGGAATATAAAGTAGGGAAAATGATAAACACATCACTTTTTACCTGTAGAATGATTATTCTCAAAAAAAGAAAGAGATAACAAATATTGGTGAGAATATGGAGCAAAGGGAACCCTTATACACTGGTGGAAATATAAAAACTGTACAGCAACTATGAAAACAGTATAGAGGTTCCTCAAGAAATTAAAAATAGAGCTACCATATGATCCAATAATGTCATTTCTGGGTATATATCTACAAAAATCTTAATAATTATCTTGAAGAGATATCTGTACCACCATGTTTGTAGCAGCATTATTCACAATAGCCAAGGTATGGAAACAATCTATGTGTCCACTGGCAGATAGTGTATAAAAATTTTTTTAGATACACACATACACATACATACAGACTAGAATATTATTAAGACTTTAAAGAGAAGGAAATCCTGTCATTTGCAACAATATAGATGGACCTTGGGTGCATTGTGCCAAGTGAAAGACAAAGGCATATATTGATTCCTATCACTTATATGCAAAATAAGTCAAACTCAGAAACAGAGTAGAAAAGTGACTGCCTGGGGCTGAAGGGTAGGGGAAATAGGGCAAGGTTGGTTAAAGGATCCAAACTTGCAATTATAAGATAAATAAGTTCTGATATCTAATGTATAATGTGGAGAATTTAATAAGAGTAGAATTTAAATGTTCTCTCTCACACACAAAAAGGCAAATACATAAAGTGATCACTATGCTAATTAAGAAAGAAATAATGTGCTCATTAATCTGAACCTCAAGAAAATGAAATTTTAACTTAGCTAAACTTAGAATACTTATTTAAGAAGTGGTGTCATTATAAAAGTGTCAATATAAAGTGATAAACAGAGTAGCAATAACAATTTAAGAGAAAATACTACATTCCAAAGTGCAGTTCACCTTTCATTAAATATGGACGGCACATTATTTTATGTAACTCATTAAATATTATAAAAATATTTTTATAATGCAATTCCTCAATTCTGATGGTTCAATTCATAAAGTGAGGTGTTTGCTCCATATTTATATTTGATTCAGTTCAACTGTCTTAGAACTTGGAATTTAGATATATATATTTTTTGTAATTTCTCAACTACTAAGCAAATATATTAATTATCTTTGGTTTATACTGCATTCAGGCAGTAAGTTTTATAAAATTCTAATTTGTGTCTTGACAGCATTATCAGTCAATGTCAATCTGGAATGCAGAAATCAGTCTACGGTTTTCATATGGAAAGGAATTTAGTGCAAGGAATCAGGTACAGAGCTCTTAGGCCTCAAGAGCAAGAGGGATTAATTCATCAGTGGTTAGGAGGCTGCTCGGTCCCTGGGAGAGAAGGGATGCCATGCCTTCTGCTGTAGCCTCTTTCTGCCTGAAACCATGCTCTGGCAGCAGCAAGGAGGTGCATGGAGAAGCTTGTGCTCCTGAAGCCCAGCAAAGAAGACTTCTTCTGCATTCAATCCTCGCCTACACTGGGATTCTCTAGGTGCTAAGGGAGTTGGTGAGCACTGAGAGCCAATAGACACATGAGAACTATAGCAAGAGACAATAAATTGCAATATTGAAATAAAGTACTTCATGGACCATGAATAAAACATATGTATGCACATATGTCCTTCTAATAGAAACATATTCACCATTTCACATTGCAAGCACCTTCTAACTATATGGCAGTTTGACCTTCACTTATTTCTATGCTATACCACTATAGGCTCCTTTATATCTGGCTTTTCCCCTTCAATTACAATTGATAACCTTGCCCACTAGGCCAAAAACAAAACAAAACAAAACAAAAACAGTCATTCAGGCAGTAAAGCACTCAACCTTTCAGCTGATTCCCTTGGAAAACATATTCTTCTCTTAGTCTAATATTAACATATCACTCCTGTTCTGTATCTCACAATCTCACTCTCCTGAAGGACTTCACTTCATCAATTATCCAGTGCCCATGTAATCACATTAATCTTTCTTTCTTCTTTTGGTTCTTATGTACATAAAAACACTTACCATATTTTTGCATTATTATAAAAATTATTTTTTAGTCCCAAATACCATTTAGTTACACTCCTATTTCCATTCAAATGTGCTAGTTGGATGTTTGCCCAAGTCCACATTCTCCACTTTTTTTTTTTAAGATTTTATTTGTTTATTTGTGAGAGACCCAGAGAGAGGCAGAGACATAGGCAGAGGAAGGAGAAGCAGGCTCCATGCAGGAGCCCAATCCAAGACTCAATTCCGGAACTCCAGGATCACATCCTAAGCTGAAGGCAGATGCTCAACTGCTGAGCCACCCAGGCATCCCCACATTCTCCACATTTTGATTGTATTTGTTTCTTACCCCAACCATCTGATTTAATATGCACACTTGGTACATGAAACAACTATGGGAAAAAGTTTACCAGTAACTTCCTTTTGCTTATGTTTTGCTGCTTGCCCTGGATGTATTACTACAGCTTTTGATACTGTGGCTCAAACTGTTGCTTTTGCAAATGTCTTCTGTGGTCTCAGTCAAAACACTCTGCTGGCACTCCTTCCTGCCTATAGATTCTTCTCATGTTTTCTTCTGTGTTTCTGCACATGCTATAAGTATTTCCCACTCTGAATGTTCTTTAAAGCAATCTCATCCCAGCTTATAACTTCAACTATTCAACTGAAGAGATATCTAGTGCTGTATCTCTGGATGATGAGTTTTAAATTCATTTATCAAATTGTTTTCAGCATACAAACTCCCTGTATGTCACAGAGATACTGCTCACAGAATACAACAAAAATGGAACTTGTTATTAAACCTCTACAAGTCTTCCTACCCTAATCATGTCTAAATGAACAGTACCACGATTCTCTTAGCTGTAAATACCAGAAACTTCATTGATGGTTCCGTTACTTATATAACCTATAACTGATGACTGGATCTTTCTTATTCTACACCTTTAATAATTAGAAAAGCCATATTTTTTTCCTTTCCCACTGCTGGTAGTTTTCATCATCAGATGGATTATTTTGAACTACTAGGTGTCTCTGCTTCCAGACAGGTCTTCCTCGAACACATTTTTTTTTTCTACTGCAACCCAAAGGATATTTGTGAAACATAAATATAACTGAACATTACCATAATTGACTTTCTTCATTGACTCAAAAGCAATTGATATCAAATTAAAATTCGTTCAAATTCTGTGATAAGAGTAAAAGAGTGATTTTGGCTTCTTGTTTTCTTTTGCATGTCCTACACTGTGGAATTCTATTCACTCATGTGATTCATTCTCTGGCATTCACACATGCTCTCTCCTGATTTTCTCAACTTTTTGCCTATTCATTCTACCTACCCTTACATTCTGCATCAATGCCTCAAGTCAGGAATTATTTTCTTATTAAAAGTATTTTTGATCTCTTCGAATCAGTATTTTGTATCCTTTGAGCAAATACCTAGCAGTGCAACTGCTGGATCATAGGGTAGTTCTATTTTTAACTTTTTGAGGAACCTCCACACTGTTTTCCAGAGTGACTGCACCCATTTGTATTCCCAACATCTCTCTAGCACCTCAGGCTGTTAGTTTTCTTTTCCATAGCATTTCTGTCCATAAGTGACAATAATATTTATTAGATTTTGTTACAAATGTCTGGATATGATGGGCTCTAAATGCCTTGAAAAGAGAGACTGCATATTGCTGGTATTTGAATCAGCTTCATGACCCAAGAAGATCATATAATAGGTGAACAAATAAGTGAAAGAATATGAATTAAGTTAATTTAACTAATTGCTAATCAATTAATTAACCAATTAGTAATGAACCAATTAATCCATATGCATTGAATGTCCCTAAAGTACCAAGCCTATGCAGGAACTGGATTCCTAGCAGTGATTAATTCAGACTGATTGCTAGCTTTCATATCAATGTTCTGTATGAGACTTTATATGCTCTGTGAAAATAAGACTAAGTTGATCAATGCTATGCACCTACTGTCACTTAACAGGTATCTATTGAGGAGTGCCTGGCTGGCTCATTGGGTTAAGCGTCTGCCTCTGGTTCAGGTGATGATCTCAGGGTCCTGGGATCCCGGCCATGCCAAGCTCCCTGATCAGCAGGGGAGTCTGCTCCTCCCTTTCCCTCTGCCCCTCCCCCCAACTTGTGCTCCCTTTCTTTCTCTCTAAAATAAATAAAATATTTTTAAAAATAGGTATCTATAGAGAGAATGAACAAACTGAGATAATTTTTGCAGTTGTTCATCTAACTTGTAAAAAGTGCTGCCTTTTGTATGTCCCACTTTTGGAATACAGACTCACATTTTCTTTGACTAAGAGGAGAGATCATTTACTAATCTTATAAAATTACAGAATTTTTTAGATATCTAAAATAGTTTTATACCCATATATCAGAAATATCCTTAATTTTTATTTGGTCTTCTAGGTGGATATCCTCTTTATCCAGAAAAAAAAGGGGGGGAGCTTTATAATTTAATTATATAATATGTATTTAAGAGGAAAAGAGTATAAAGAGTGTAGGTTAAAGGTGACCCTTAAATGTGGAAACCAACAGTTTGAAAAGCATTAGACTACAAATTTTCTAGGATTCTATAATAAATTATCTATATTGATTGCCCTATATAGATAAAGACATTTAGCTATAACATGAATAGGATAATGTGACATACTTTAAATGTCAGTAAATGGAATATTATATTGTTAAGTCTACTTCCTAAAATATTCAGGACTTTTAGAATTCTACAGATTTTGAAATTATGGCTTATAGGCAAAGACAGGAATAATACCATTTTATTATAGAAATGACATAAGAAATAGAAGAATAGGAAGGATATCAAATTTGTGAAAACAATAAGTGTATATAAGACAAATTATTTACCTCAGCAAATAGATTAAATGTGTCAATGCAATGTACTTTGTGAATGAATAATGTTAGGTTTTACAATCTGAATTTCTATCTTTCACTAATTTCAAGGAATTTTAAGTAAATTTGACTACCAAAATAAAAAAAAATCTTATTTGATAATTTGCTTTAATTTTCCTTTACTCAACATTAATTTGATGCCCAATAGATAGAAGAGTGAAGGCATAATTATTCATGTACTAAATAAAGTGTGTTTAATTACAAATTTTAGTTGCTGACCTCAAAACAATTATGGCACTCAGTTGAATGCAATTTTCTTTCTAATTACCTGAATAAATTACTGTGTTCACTTTACACTGCTT
Organism: Nyctereutes procyonoides; assembly: GCF_905146905.1. Lineage (NCBI taxonomy): Eukaryota > Metazoa > Chordata > Mammalia > Carnivora > Canidae > Nyctereutes > Nyctereutes procyonoides. Next base: position 23,755,863 of record NW_026575121.1, read on the forward strand.
TTTGATTTCACTTTGCCTATTGTTTGCTCTCAAACCTGTCAACATTCTAAAGATGCTATTCATTGGAGGCATTTCATTTTCTCTGATGGAAATGAATAGTTTTAAGTGATTTTATTCTGTTCTCTGACAAGTGATGCAATAGAAAATGACCATCACATTCTGGAGACCATTATTCTTTTCTTTTTTCTTTCCTTTTTTTTTTTTTAAAGAAACATCCAGAAATGCTAAAAGAAATTTTTAAATATCCAGCCAAAAACAAAACTACAAACTCATTTTCTTTTAAAAATTCTAAGTCAGCTTTAGATTGAAGTTTGGGCACATCCATCTGTTTTATTCAGTTAAAATATTTTAACCTGTAATGGATACTTGACAAGTAATTTGGTGATGTTTTTTCTAATAATATCCCTTTATAGGATTATGCTTTTGAAGCAGTATTGTTACCTGTATTCATCTCCAAATCCTTGATTCATCAGATAAAAAATATTATTCTAGAGCAATATATATTTTTTTCTTAATGGTCTTTTAATTATTTTGAACTGGTGGGAGGAAGAAATGAGAACAAGTTTCAGTCTTTAAATGAACATTTCCTACAAAGACTATAGGTCATGATTTTCTTAGGTAATAAAAGAAGTTAAATTCATGATAAATACATTTGAGTTTAGATGGTTAATGTACAATGCAGAGTAAAGTTAAAATGATTTCACTGGTCAGAATAACTTGGCTATATAAATTGTACATCTTAGAATAATATCTTTTTAACCTGGGGTATTACTAAATATTTTCACCCTAAGTGGGATAAAGCACATATGTAAATATTTCCCTTACTCCTCTAAAGAGGGTTTTAGAAGAAGGTAAGGCAAATATCAAACTCTTGAGGGTAATGAATAAATGTCAAACTCTTGAGGGTACTGAATAAATAGGTCTGCTCCTGATGAACAAAATGGAGCATCAGAAAGGCAGAATAAAATGAGTATTATAAATAGGTGATGGTATCCTGAGACTCAACCCAGTCCTCGTGTGAAAACTCAAATCATAATCCTAGAGGAGTCAGTATCACTTTATCTGTGCCTAGTCATAACCATATGGTGGAAAATTCTGGACTGAGAAAGGATCTAACCCTGAAGAACATGAGAAAGGTAGGACAAAGGAAGAATAAGTAAGCTGGTTTTACCATGCTGATGATAAATTGAACTCTTCCCTTTTAAAAATTTCTGATGTTAATGAATGCTTAATTTCAGCATTACTTACAATAATCAAGACGTGGAAACAGCTTGTGCCCATTGATGGGTAAATGGATAAAGAAGTTGTGGTACTTATGTAGCACAAAATATTATTCAGCCATAAAAAAATTAGGAAATCCTACCATGTGAGACAACAGGGATGGACCTTAAAAATATGCTAATGAATAAGTCAGACAGAGGTCAAATCCTTTATGATCTTACTTATATGTAGAATCTAAAGAAATAATTCAAACACATGGAAAAGAGATCACACTTGTAGTTACCAGAGGCAAAGGGTGAGGAGAGGGTGAATTGGAGGAAACTGATCAAAAGGTAAAAACTTCCAGTTATAAGATAAAAAAAGTACTAGGGATGCAATGTACAGCATTATAACTATAGTTAACACTGCCATTAGATACATAGGAAAAGCTTTAAGAATGTAAATCCTAAGAGTTCTTGTGACAGAAGAAAATGTTTTTCTTCTTTCTTCTCTTTTTTTTTCTTTATCTAGTATCTATATCAGATGATGGATGTTAGCTGGACCTATCATAGTAATCATTTCACAATATATGTGAACCATCATGGTGTACTCCTTTAACTTATATAAAGATATATGTCAATTATTTTTCAAATAAAATGGAAAAATTTTGATTAAAATTAAAAAAAAAAATAGGGCAGCCTGGGTGGCTCAGCGGTTTAGTGCCACCTTCAGCCCAGGGCGTGATCCTGGAGTCGAGTCCCATGTCAGGCTCCCTGCGTGAAGCCTGCTTCTCCTTCTGCCTGTGTCTCTGCTACTCTCTCCCTCTCCGTGTCTCTCATAATAAATAAATAAATAAATAAATAAATAAATAAATAAATAAATAAATAAATCCTTTTAAAAAATCTAATTCAGATTCATTATTTTTTTTAAAAAGAGAGAAATTAAAATCAAAATCCAAACACAGGAATAAAACTAAAAGTCAGAACAATTCATGTGTAATAATGTTCCTCATAAGATTATTTATTTTATTTTATTATTTTAAAGATTTATTTATTTTAGAGAGTGAGAAAGAGAGAGTGCAAATGAAGGGAGCAGCAGCAGAAGAAGAGAGAGAAAAAAACTCAAGTAGACTCCCCATTAAGCAGGGAGCTCAATGAGGGGCTTGATCTCACTATCTTGTTATGATCTAAGCAGAAATCAAGAGTCCGTTACTTAACCACTCAGATGCCCCACGATTATTATTTTAAAAAATAGAAACTACAGAAGCAATCAAAATAATCAACAATAGAAATCAGTAAATAGATAGCATATGGTACAGCCATAACATTAAAATAAATGTAGATTAGAAAAACATTATGATTTAATGACATTTGAACATTATCAGAATATGATTTTAAGAAAAAATTAGAAAATACTAAACACAGAATAAAATAGAACTCTAAGGGGATCCCTGGGTGGCGCAGCGGTTTGGCGCCTGCCTTTGGCTCAGGGCGCGATCCTGGAGACCCCGGATCGAATCCCATATCGGGCTCCCGGTGCGTGGAGCCTGCTTCTCCCTCTGCCTGTGTCTCTGCCTCTCTCTCTCTCTCTCTGTCTGTGACTATCATAAATAAATAAATTAAAAAAAAAATAGAACTCTAAGAAAGCATAGTATTGTGAACTTTTAAAATACACTTTAAAGGCTGCCTGGGTGGCTCAGCAAATTAAGCCTCCAACTCTTGATTTTGGCTTAGGTCATGATCTCAGCTTAGTGAGATCAAGCCCTACACTGGGCTCCATGTTGGGCATGGAATCTGTTTCAAATTCTCTCTCTCCTTCTCCTGCCCACCACCCCCTCCCAGTCCCCACTCCACCTCCACTCATGCTTGATCTTTCTCCAAAATACTACTACTACTACTACTACTACTAATAATACTAATAATAATAATAATAATAAATAATAAAATACAATTTTAAATTTTAAAGTAGACTTAGGTTTACAGAAAAGCTATGAAGATAATACAGAAAAGTCCCACACACTTCATGACCAGTTTCTCCAATTATCAACATCTTACATTGGTATGGTATATTTGTCATAGTTAATGAAGTAATATTGATGCCTTATTATTAAATAAATTCCATATTTGATTCAGATTTCCCTTTTATTTTTTATCTGTTGTAGAATCCTATCTGAACTACCACATTACATTTAGTTCTATCCAGTATTCTCTAAGCTGTGACCGTTTCTTAGACTTTCTTTGTTTTTAACGATTTTGACAATTTTGAATAATACTCAGGAATGTTTAGACTATGCCTTAATTGAGATTCTTCTAGTATTTTTGTTGTGATTAAATTTAAGTTATAGGTTTCTTGAGAGGGAGACCACAGATATAAAGCACCAGTTTTTACCCCACCATATCTACAATATATATTATCATTAGAACATCACTGTTGATGTTGACCTTGATCATTTGGTTGAGGTAGTAGTTGTCAGGTCTCTCCGTATTGCTCTCTTCTTTACTATCATTCCATTTTGTGCACTTTGGAAGCAAGACATCCTGCACAGTCCATACTTTAGCAATGGGGAGTTATGTTCCTTTTCCTTGAGGGAGAATATTTGCCTAAATTACTTAGAATTCGTGTGTTTGGGAGATTTGTCTATTCTCTCTCACTTATTTATTTTTCAATTATTTATATTACACTATCATTTTTGAAATAACTATCACCTATTCATAGGATTATGAGGGATTTTTCTCATTTGATATTTTCCAATTTTTTATAATGAGCCTGTAAAACTTTATATTTCTGAAGTTTTAATTTTTCTGTTCTATCTTATGCATAAATATTAAGAAGCAGAGAGGTAAGGGCACTATCATAATCCTTACTTTGTTCCTGGAATCTGATTCAGATAACTTGACCCAAATAACTAATTAGAACATGCCTCCTCTTACACTCTTCTCTCTTTTGGGGCCATGGTGAATTCATCTTTAACTATTTTGTTCACTTCAATCCCAGAAATTAGAAACAGGGATGCATAATAAATAATACTTGAATTAAAAGGTTAGAAAAAAAAACACAGCTGTGTGCTTTTGTTACTTCTGCCCATCTTACTCCTGCCAATACTAATCTCACCTTTGGTGAATACAAATTTTAAAAATGTATTTCCTGCTTATAGGACATGAAATTATTTCCGTTTGGAAAATTGCTTTTTTAAAAGAAAAAAAATGTTAATTTATATATGCATGTTATTTTTAATGAGAGAAATGCTCAGACTTTACTAAAGAAACATTTTCTTTCCTAAGCTTTCAGGAAAATACATGAGCATTACCACACAGCATGTGACCACATAGCTAGTCAAAACGTAATACCTGTCTTTCTTATGATCAAGTTTCTATTTCCTATTCATATTGTAAAGTTTTCTTTGGTTGCATGTTTGTGGAATGTGTTAAACTAGGTTGGGAAAAGTACAAGTATAAAAGGCTTTGCTTTGTCTCTACTGCCTTAAAGAAAACTTTATAAGACATATATTCACATGATACATTCCAGAGATCTTACAGTGCATTTTAAAGTCTCACCCAAGGACACATTTTCCACTCTCTCCAACCTGATCTGAAAATTCCATGAACAAGCAAGGAAAGGGTATTTTCCCACCATTTCTCCCCTTATCTTTCACCCTTCTCTTCCTCTGCCTCTTTCCTTCCTTCTCTCCTTTTTTTCATTTCACCCCAACCTCCCTATCCTTCCTTTCTTTTTCCCCCTCACTACTTTTTTCTCCACCTCCTCTAATCACTATGCTACTTCTCTGGTGGTTGTTCTAGGGGTGAGATCAGAGAAGAAACATTAGGGTTAAAATACCTTTCTGAACTATTGCTGTTGAAATATAATGTTGGTGGGTTTTGTTGTAGATACAAACATTCTAAATCTTTTTCCTTTTTTTTTTAAGATTTTATTTATTTATTCATGAGAGACACACACACACACAGAGAGGGAGAGAGAGAGAGAGAGAGAGAGAGACAGGCAGAGGGAGAAGCAGGCCCCATGCAGGGAGCCCGATGTGTTACTCCATCCCGGGTCCCCAGGATCAGGCCCTGGACTGAAGGCGTCGCTAAACCACTGAGCCACCCAGGCTGCCCAATCTTTTTCCCTTTGTTAAGTCATTAAAAATACACTTTCCCAATTAGATATGCCATTTTTGACACTATTCCTGAAGAAGGCAATGGCCTTAAAAGCTGATCCCTTCTTATTTTCGCCCTGTTCCTGCATTTCATGGTTTACCAGCACAGAGCTACTTTCTCAGTTACCTTGTCCTGACAGAATGATCTAGAATAAGGCCTCTTTAATATAGTTGTAACTGAACTGGTTCTACAGGAAACCTAAGTGAAACAGGCACGCTCTCATACTAATCAGGCTTTTATCCCTATCCAGCCCTTTGAGTCTGGCTTAGCTGATATAGCATGACCAAAACACATATCCCATTACCATGTTTTACAATGTAGTTTATTACTTGAGCAGTCCAGCTATATTAATATCATTCCCTAGAATTAGAATATAATGTGGCTTATAGGACTATTGGCATGGAACTGTTAAGTATTAACACTAAGCAGCCAAAGCAGGATATGTCTCACCATATGATTAAAGCTTTAAGTTAACTCACAAAAGGAATGGAGTGTATAACCTTCCACATAATATACCATACACAATCCAGAAGTAATAGAAAGAAAAATCAGATGGAAAAAGAGAAGGTAGGGACACACAAGTACAGGGAAAATCTACTCTTATATAATAGAAAATAAAAGTACAAATATAGCTCTGTAGGACAGTAATATTTTTAAATATAGTTGATATACATTAATATTTAACATCTGAACTTTGAAAACTCATCTACTCAAAGAATGAGAATTCTATTTTTGAATGCTTTATTGAGCAGATTTGACATATTGTTTAAAATTAATGTGTACCTGTGTGTTACTTTGATATACTGATATCCTGTAATATGATTGCTTTTGTAGTGATATTTATCACATGACATAATTGTGGTATAATATCATTTATATTAAAGACAAGGTATTCTTCATAAATAATAGAATCTCTATTCTAAGTCCAAATTTTGCTAAAAATTACTTTTAATTGCATAAATACTATTACTTTTTTGTTTCTTAAATTTAAAACAAAAATTTCAAAATAACTCTTTTTTTAAATATTTTACTTATTTAGTAATGAGAGACAGGGAGAGAGAGGCACCGACATAGGCAGAGGAAGAAGCAAGCTCCCTGCAGGGAGTCTCATGTGGGACTTGGTACCAGGACTCCAGGATCATGACCTGAGCCAAAGGCAAATGCTCAACTACTGAGCCAGCTAGGTATCCCCAAAATAATTCCTGTGATTAAATCGTAATATGCTAATTTCCTTACATATGTTGTTTTCTGATTTATACTTTATTTGCACAATTTATTTTTTCTCTAGCCTAGATTTTTCTCCTATAGAAATTATGTAATAAAAAAATTAAGTCTTAGGATAGACTTAATTTTGGCCCCAGAAGGCCAAAAAAAAATGAATATATGGTTTAGGCATTTTATTTTCTATCTTTTCCATTTTTTACTTTGGGATACTCTGTGAATGTTTGCCGCACTTATTGTAGTGATTGATAGCCCATCACTGTGTCCCTCTAGTAAAATTCAGCAAAACACAATAATTGAGAGTCTAATTGTCACCAAGTTATTTCACCAGGTGAGTATTTATTGTGCACTTAATATGCATTATCAGTTGTTCTAAATCCTGAGAATATAAAGATAAATAAGACATTGTTCTAACACAGAGAGAGTCACAGCCTAGAGGGGAATGAAATAGGCTTGTACCTCTTCCTGACATTTTCATTCATTCTTTCTTCATCAAAAGAGTCCTTGATAACTCCCTGTACTGTGTTAGTTCTAAGAAGTAATCCAGAGGTAAATTAGAAGGTGTATAACTAGCTAAGGTCTCATTTCTGTTGTTCTTTGTGATATCATCCTTGTTACTAGTCAGAATAGAACACTGCAGTCCAGACCAAGCCATTGAAGAAAATCTTTCTTTTTTTTAATAAATTAATTTTTTATTGGTGTTCAATTTACCAACATACAGAATAACACCCAGTGCTCATCCCATCAAGTGTCCCCCTCAGTGCCCGTCACCCATTCACCCCCACCCCCCGCCCTCCTCCCCTTCCACCACCTCTAGTTCGTTTCCCAGAGTTAGGAGTCTTTATGTTCTGTCTCCCTTTCTGATATTTCCCACACATTTCTTCTCCCTTCCCTTATATTCCCTTTCACTATTATTTAAAATCTTTGTTTCTTAACTATTTTTTGTAGCCCCAGAATTTAGCATAGGTCTTAGGAAAACTTAAATGCTCAATATTTCTTAAATTGCTGAGTTAACACATTGATTAAACTTTCCAAGTATTGCTTTCCTGATATCTCCTGAACCTATTTGGAAATTGTGACATTTCATTGCTTGTGATGTTTGTCTGGACCTCAGTCTGCCAGATACCTGTTTCCCATACTTTAGCTTTCAATTTTTCCTGGTGTGTCCTATTTCAATAATGTATGTAATTTTAGCTCTTTGCACCTTCCAACATTCCTGTTCTTGCTATAAGCAACTGACTATCTTCCATTAATATTATAGCATGGCCAGGAAATTACACAAGCACATCATGATAATGCTAGTAATGACAGTGTAATTGCTAAGTTAGCAGAGAAGAATGTATAATAATTATGCCTGAAGGGGTCATAGAAGATTTCATAAAAGAGATAATCTTTTAAGGTCCAGAAAGCAAATTTGCCTGTTGGTTAAGAGAGCAGTAGTTAACTTTGCTGTAAGAGGAAACTCAGCAATGCAGAGATGCATGAAAAAGCTGAGTATTAGGTAACAAGAATGTTTTATATAGTGATATTGTGGACATAACTCAAGAGTATGAGATGGGACTGTGTATTTGACTAAGACTATGAAGAACTTAACGGTGTAAAATGATAACAGATTTGAACTTTATCCTCTGGCAAATGCTTCTATTATGTGAGATTAAAAGGATCAGATATGTGTTACAGAAAGATAGCACTGGTGTAACTTAGATGCTCGATAGGAGGAGACAGAGCAAAGAGTCAATGATAGCACTTAGAGGACACTGCCTGAGAATAAACCATGGCTGCCATAGGCCTGAATTAGGAAATGTTAGAAAAAATATAATAAAAATAATATTTAGTTCTTTATGTGGCAAGTATGTAAAAGGGTCATGTATTCTTTTGCTAATTTACTCAACAGGGAATTTTAATGTACCAAGCATAGTGCTATATTTTATGGCTAGAGCAACAGACAAAAGTGATCAAAATTCTTGGTCAAAATGTGCTTAATTTTGAGTAGGACAGACAAGTATTAAACAAGTGTACAAAATAAATATAGTATGAAAAATGATAAGAACTCTGAAGAACGCTAGGCAGGAAGGGGATCCGAAAAGAGTAGTAGGAATTTTAAATGGAAAGCCTTCATTAAGACTTGAATTTGAGGGAGTCTTGCAGATCCCTGGGGAAGAACATTGCAGGCAGAGGGACAGGCAAGTGCAAATGTTGTTACTTGAATGGAGCAGAGGGAATGAGCAGAATAGTGAAAGGTGAGGGCAGAGAGTAGAGGTGTATAAAAGATGTTTCTGTGAAGTCAGTCTTACCTTTAATTGAATTGCAGAACCAGAAGCAGTAGCAGTTCGTACTCTACGGGTAGATTTTAACTTGGATTTTGTACAGTTTTGAATTTTCTGAAGAAAACCCAGGAGAAACATTCACTGAACTAATGAAGGTTTGACTAGGCAGATTGGGGATACAGAGTAAAAGGACCCATACAAGTAATTTGAAAAAGACCAGTCCTCAAATCAGAAAAAAATGAAGGGAAAAACAAACAAAAGAAAGAGTTTAAAAACTTAGATTGTGAACATTACTGAAAATGCTTTCGAGAAATCATATAGGTAAAAACTGAGAGGAGATCACTATATCTTGTGATTAAGAGGTTGTTAGTGACCCAAAGAAGCACACTTTTAATAGAATAGTAGAGGGAGACACAAATTGCCCAGTCTGTGGAATGTGTGAAAGGGAAGGCAATGAAGGATGATTACAGGCTGAGCATTTTTGTTTGTGAACGCAGGAGACAGTTGCCTTTTTTTTTTTTAATCATTTAAAAATGACATTTGGTTACACAAAGAGTTTTGTGTAATTTAAAAATTTGTAATTACCTGGTGCTATTCAAATTCAAATTAAATACAAGAAACTTTAAGGTAGCTTACTCTATTGTGCTGAAATTAACAGTGATTTGGCAATTGAATGGAGTCTACTGATCCAGCAGAGTAGAAATAATATGTGATCTCAAATTAAAAGGTGAGATTTCAAAGATGATTCTATTAAATGATATTCAGCAGAGTGTTTAACTTCTTTGATATTGTATTCACAGATTTAATGTATTAAATATATGTATTCACAAATTTAATGCACATAATAGAGTTTGAGGTAGATATTCTTAGCATCTCTAATATTTATATTTTTATATAAATTTATTTATATATTTATTTATATACAATTTAAATATGGATGTTAAATATATGCATATTTTATATGTATATATTTATAAAACATCTATAGTGACAAATGTTGGTTCTTATTATGATTAGCAGCAGTAAATTTTAGAGAAGTTGAGTTTGAGACTCAGAATTCAATGAATGAAAACCTGTATCTTATGATTTTAAGCAAGTCATGCATTCTGAAACACAAACATATCTATAAGAAGGAATTAAAAACATAAATATCAACCAACCTTAAAGTATATAACCTTTTCCCCATTTTTGACCATTTTTATTGTTTTTAAAATACAAAAATAAAACAAAAAATAAAATACAAATCATTTTTGAGTTGTCTGTTAGGCAAGAAACTTTCTGTGTGAACTGTGAAACAATATATTTCTATAAGGTTTTCTATGTTTTACATGTTTTCATTGCAGTAATATTTTTATGTAATTAAATTTTATCTGTAGCTGATATTTATATATATATATTCATTATATTGATATATATTTGTTGTATTTATATATACTCAATATATATTCTGATTCTAAAGAAATATTTTAATAGTTCTGAAATAGTCTCTATTACAAATAAAGTACCTATGATTTTCCTCATGAACTCACTTTTCATAACTTTTGGATTGAACATCTTATATCACTTTAATGTTGCTCTTTGAAATTATTTCTGATCCCTTTAACATCAAAAAGAGAAGGAGAGATACTAAAGCATAATCACAGAACCAACTTTAGGGGATTCCAGGATAAGGTCTCATGGCAGAGTATGTCAACCCATCACTTATTTGGGTTAGCCTTTTTTAGCCTGTGCTTAAAAAGAAAAGGTTAGATTCACATTGCTGATATCCAAATATATGGATCTCTGGTGCTCTCTTTTAACACCAGAATATAGTTCAAATGCACTCACATTTTCAATAACACATCACTTATATTGTCTATATACTTGGCATTTAGAAGATATCATTTTTAGCTAATACCAATAAAATTCTTCTTGTATACATTTTCCCTAAAGATTTCAACTTAATTATGTACTCAAAGCTTAGTTGAGGAGGGAGAAAGAAGGTATCAGAGTAGGAGGTCTCTAGGCTAGTTTTGTCCCATTAATATAACTATCAAAGCATTTGAAATACTCCAGAAATCGACCTGAATGAAAGCTGACAGAACAAACTCCACAACTAAAGACAGAGATGGAGCCACATTGAAAAAGTTTGGATGTGTGGAGACATGGTTCAGGGAAGAAATGGATTATGGGTGATGTGGAGAGGAGGGAACTGTGGTCATGGAGAAGGGAGAGATAGAGACATAGAGACAGAGACAGAGATAGAGATGGAAAGATGGAGATAGAGACAAGGATAGAGATAGAGACAGAGATCAAGATAGGTAGAGAGAGAGTTAGAAATAAGGAAAGAGGAGCACATAAAGGAACTCATAAGGAGAACACTTCCCCATAGCCATTGGCTTGGAAAATGAAAGGGATTGAATTTCCTGAGTTCTTGCATCTAGTCTTAAAGGTCACAGGCTTGGCTGGGATAGAGCTTGGAGGGCAATGCACTGCTCTTGGAGAGAGGAAAGGCAAACAACTCAGGGGCAGATAGTGTGGAGACAGTGATTTGAAGAGCACCTGGGACACACAGTGGAGAGAATATTTTCTCATCTTGGAGCCTATCCCCAAGAAGCAGTGCTTTATAGGGGCTCTTATCCAGGGACAAATGACCTGGACAGCATCATTTGTCTCTCCTTCCCTTCAGCATAAATATAGAGTCACCTGTGGGAAGCTGCACAGCACTGACCCTAGCTGACTAACTTGCTTACACCAAGCCCCAGCTCTTTATGCTCCAGTGGAACTGCCTGCCCTTCTGAGTCACCCTTGTCTCAGTTCCAGTGGATCTGACCCTCGAATACCAGCACAAATCTCTGTCCACACCATGTCTCCTGACCAGAGATTTTTGCAGGGATTCAGTTCCAGTGGAGATGATGCAAGTCTCATTTCACAAGCACATCAGAGCACACCCAGTTGAAACTTACCACATTTAGGTCAGAGACCAAATACTGCCTACAACAGGCAAGGAGAACCTCTGCAGACCAAAGGATAGACCAGCCAGGACACAACAGCATGACCTGGAAGACAAATGGATGGAAAGTAATAAAGCTGAACAAAAGAGAGAAATAAGAATTATACAAAATGAAAATAGACTTCACTGATTCCATTAAACATAATAACATTCATATTACAGGAGTTCCAGAAGAAGAGAAAAGGGTAAAAATTTATTGGCAGAAATAATAGCTGAAAACTTCCCTACTTTAGGTAAGGAAACAGATAACCAGATCCAGAAGGCATGAAGAAACCTCCCCCCTTGTAAGTAGGGCCAGCCCTAATCCAGAGGCAGCCCATCCAGGCGCCTTCCTGAAATTTTAGCAAGTGGTATTCTGTTTACAATAAGAAAACCATTTCCCCCCACACCCTGATTGGAATGTCCCTGAATAGGTTCATGTTGACCCTCTGTGAAATCAACCTGGATGCTATGCGACTCCCGCGGTTCTTTTGTCTTTAGGCGGTTTCTTTCCTTTTGCCCTTTAAAAGACACCTGTAATTGCTAATCGGGGCTCTTTTCCTCCTCGGAGGCGGAGAGCCCGTTTGCGCAAACGTTCAATAAACCCTCTTGCTAATTGCATCTGCCTGTCTGGGGTCTGAGTCTCTGGGGCGTCCACCAGGACACGTTGGCACCCGTGAGCCAGGGTCTAACAGGCACAGAGAACTCTCATCAAAATCAACAAAAGCAAAAAAAAAAAAAAAAATCAACAAAAGCAGGTTGACAACAAGACATATTATCATTAAATTTGTAAGATATAGCGATAAAGAAAAGAAATTGTGAAAGCAGCAAGACCAAAGAAGTTATTAACTTACAAGGGAAAACTCATAAGGCTAGCAGGAAATCTTTCAGCAGAATCTTGGTAATCATAAAAGAGTAGTATGATATATTCACAGTGCTGAATGGGAAAAATCTGCAGCCAAGAATACTCTATCCAGCAAGACTGTCATTTGGAATACAAGGAGAAATAAGGAGTTTCCCAGACAAAACAAAACAAAACCCCAAAAAACAAAAACAAAAAAGCAAACTAAAGGAATTCATGACCACTAACCCAGCCCTGCAAGAACTATTAAAGGGGACTCTTTGAGTGGAAAGAAGAGACCAAAAGTGACAGTATAAACACAGGAAACACAAAAGTAGTAAAAATGAATATTTCTGTAAAAATATCACTCAAGTGATTGAGTTAAGGAACCCACCTAAAAAGGACATGAAATATAATAACATATACCTAAATTGTGGGGAGGAGAGGATAAAATGGGTTCAAATTTAAACAAACTTTAACTTATTACCGACTGCTGTTTGCAGAAAGGGTTATATACAAAGCTACTGCTAACCACATATCAAAAACTACCACCAGGATTTTTATGGTTTCAGGTCTCATTTTTAGGTCTTTAATCTATTTTAAATATATCCTAGAAGAAGATAAAAATCCTAGAAGAGAACACAAGCAGTTATCACCAAGAAACATGCAAAGAACAAAGAAAATGAAATCCAGATATATTTTCTTGCATTATACATAGGTATTATTAAACAAATGTTTAGAAGCATGTGGGAAGGCCATGAGTTACCTCCTTGAAAACACATTGTACTTAAACCATCCTTCAAGTAATATCTTTCTCTCCTTACAGTATAAGTATTTTGAAACTTGGGTATAGAAGGTCATGGAAAAAGCCATGTGCTGCTTGAGATGAAACCCTATGAATAAAGTGTGTTTCAAGTAACATTTTTCTTGAATCCACAAAAAAAGAAGAAGAACATCAGAAAAATGTGAAAGATAGAAATACAAGAAAGGATCAGAGAAAATCTCCAGAAATAAACACAAAACAAGTAATAAAGTGGCAGTCAATACATATCTATTAAAATACTGTGAATCTAAATGGACTACATGTTCCAATCAAAAGACACAGGAGATCAGGATGGATTAAAAAAAAAAAAAAAGACCTACCTATATGCTGCCTACAGGAGACTCACTTTAAAGCTAAAGACATCTGCAGATTGAAAGTGAGAGGATGGAGAAATATTTATAATGGAAATGGACATTTAAAAAAAAGCCAGAATAGCAATACTTAATCAGACAAACTGGAATTTAAAATAAAGATGTAGCAAGAGACAAAGAAGGACATGATATAATAATGGGGATAATCCAACAAGAAGATATAGCAATTGTAAATATTTATGTACCCAATGTGGGAGTACGCAAATATATAAAACAATAACAAACATAAATAAATTAAACAATAATAATATTTATTTTAGAGGGGGGAAAAGGAGAGAGAGATTCCTGAAGCATACTCTGCACTGAGTAGAAAGCCCAAAAAGGGGCTTGATCCCAGGACCCTGAGATCATGACTTGAGCCAAAACCAGGAGTTGACTGCATAACCAACTGAACCACCCAGGCATTCCTGCTACCAAACATTAAAGAAGCGTTAATACCTACTGTTCTCAAACTATTCCAAAACCTAGACACATAGATCAATAGGACAGAATAGAAATCCAGAAATGAATCTAAAGCTATATGATTAATTTATCTTTGACAATGCAGGAAAGTATATCCAATGGTAAAAAGGCCATCTCTTCAACAAATGGTACTGAGAAATCTGAACAGCAACATGCAAAAAAAAAAAAAAAAAGAAAAAGAAAAAGAAAAAGAAAGAAAGAAAAACAAACTGCACCACTTTCTTATACCATACCCCAAAATATATTTAAAATAGATTAAAGACCTAAAAATGAGACCTGAAACCATAAAAATCCTAGAACACAAGCAGTAACTTCTTTGACATTAGCCCTAGAAACTTTTCTCTTAGATATGTCTCCTGAGGCAAGGTAAATAAAAACAAAAATAAAGTATTGGGACTACATTAAAATAAAACGCTTCTGTATAGTAAAGGAAACAATAAAACTAAAAGGCAACCAATAGAATGGGAGATGATATTTACAAATGGCATATAAAAGGCTGGTATCCAAAATATATAAGAACTTATAAGAAGACATATGGATGGCCAATAAGCACATGAAAAGATGCTCAACATGACTTATCATCAGGGAAATATAAATCAAAACAATGAGGTATCATTTCACATCTGTCAGAATGACTAAACTCAACAAACACAAGAGCCAACAGGCGTTGGTGAGGATGTGGAGAAAGGGAAACACTCTTATACTTTTGGTCAGAATGCAAACTGGTGCAGCCACTGTGGAAAACAGTCTGGGTGTTCCTCAAAAGTTAAAAATAGAACTACCTTGGGATCCAGTAATCACACTACTACGTATTTTCCCAAAGAGTACAAAAAAACCCACACTAATTCAAAGGGATACAGGCACCCTAATGTTTATAGCAGCATTATTTATAGTAGCCAAGATACAGGAGCAGCCCAAGTGTCCACTGATTGATGGATGGATAAAGAACACATGTGATATATATATATATATATATATATATATATGTAAATACACACACACACACTATTCAGCCATTTTTATATTACCATTTGCAACCACATGGATGGAGCAGAGAGTATTTCGCTAAGCAAAATTAGTCAGAGAAAGACAAATACCATATGATTTCACTCTTATGTGGAATTTATGAAACAAAGCAAAGGAGCAAAAGGGAGACAGAGAGGCAAACCAAGAAACACTCTTAACTATAGAGAGCAAATTGATGGTTTTAGAGGGGAGGTGGATGGGGGGGGGTCAGATGGATGAAACAGGTGATGGGGATTAAGGGGTGCACTTGTGATGAGCCCTGGATGATGTATGGAAGTGTTGAATCATAATCTTGTACACCTGAAACTAATATTACACTATATGTTAACTAATTGAGATTTAAATAAAAATGTGAAACTAAAAACAACAAAACTTAATTGAGAAAATGAATGTTTAAAAGGAATATGTATATTAACTAAACCTAGAGACTATCTAAAGTGCTAACTACTGTACCCAATTCTAGTAGGTATTAGTTTTAGATTCTCAGACACTCAGACTTAAAATTTGCTTTTTATAATTAATGGGTCCCTCAATAGCATTTCTTCCTCCTCCTACCTCCCTTTTTATTATTTGTTTTTTACCTTTATTCTTTTGTTGGGTTGATGATACAGTGATATCACCATGAAGTTTCACATTAAAGAACTATGCATTTGAATGTGAATGGCCTATGAGGTTTTATTTTTGAGGATGTTTCTTAACCACATATGATTTCTTTCATTTTCCATAAAATGGAATATGTACATCATTACTTTTTTCCCTATTTATAATTATATAAAATGATATGTACATATTGCCTTAAGAAAAAAAGAATTCTAGCAAACACTGATTATCTTCTCTTTAATATCTTTGGTTGTGCTGTATCCCTTTTAATGTAAATTTTCTGAAATTATTTTATGGGAGTAGGTACATTAGTAAATTAATAAACGTATGGTAGATATCAAAATCTGCTCAAGAACAAGATGAAGGAAAAAGATATGTAGACACCTCACATCACAACAAAGATACTCTGAACATATTTTACACTGAAGATAATGGCTAGTTAAACAAGTATTTAGTGGGATGCATCAACTGACCATACAACCGGCCATATATCATCTGGTCTTGCAGTGTATTGAAAAACCTTGCTTCAATGTATTAATAATCACATGTATTTGATATCAAAAAAGGTGTTTCTCAAAATGAGTCTGGAAGATCAAATGATCTCAGAATCTAAGGGGACATAAAATGAATGGATATTACACTGTAAAATTCAGCCCTTAAATGTTGACACTTACCAGATCAGCATACATTAAAGGAAACTCCAAATTTCTATCAAATAATTGTTCTCAAATTCAAAGCGCATTCTATTCACAATTAGTGAATAGCATATGTTAGGATCACCAAAATCAATAAATCATATTGGAATTTTGATTATAAATAGATAAGAAACATCTAATAATTAAGTCCTCAAATGTATCTAATTATTGATAATGACAGAGTGATTTGATGCTACACATTCAATAAATATTGGTATTCCTCAGCATGTGCCACCTATTGTTGAAGTTTCAAGCATAGAACAAACATAGTAGATCCATACAATTAAACTATTAACCAAGACCCTGATTAACACTGACAGAAATGGAAGATTGGAAAATGTGTATTTTGAGAAGGAATTTTACAGTGTAAACTCAACTGTTTTTCCAAGTATGAGTCTTAATACTTTGTGATTTTATAATTTTGCCAACAGCATTAATCAATAATCAAAATATTTACACATTCTGCACTAACCAAATGTCCTATGTGGATGATTTTTTGTTTCAAAAATACTTAATCATATTTACTATAAAGTGATACAAGAAAAATTTTGAATGTTCATCACATGCTTTACACTATGTGAGCACATTTTGGCAGCTCTACAATATCTGTATCTCATAACTCATAAATGGAATCTCAATCTCACACTTAACCAGAAACCTAAGATATGAATTATTGAGTAACAGTTTTCTGTTTTATTGAAAAAAAAATTTTCTTTTATATACAAAAATACAAACACAACATGTAAGTAAACTAAGCCATTTACAAAGGGCAGTAAATAACACATTATATGCCCCCATTTCTCAAATATATCATTAAACTGGAGTTCTATTTGAGAAACTTTATTACAATTGGCTGCCTTCCAGAGATATATATGCATACCTATCTATTCTTGGTTTTATTCAGAGAGTTATAAGCCTATTTGGAGCTTTTCTTAAAGTGCATAGCTGAGAGAAATATATATCTTTCTAATATTTCTTTCTCTTGCTTGTAATTTAGGCTGTCTTCTAGTTCTAACCTTGTCATTGGCTAGTAATGTTACGGCATGGTTTTCTTTACAGAAAAAATCTTCTGAGTTGCATTCTTTCTGCTATAATTAATTAATTAATTAATTAATTTTAAAATAGATTTTATTTATTTATTCATGAGAGACAGACAGAGGGACAGAGAGAGGCAGAGAGAGAAGCGGGCTCCATGCAGGGAGCCTGACGTGGGATTCGATCCCAGGTCTCCAGGATCACACCACGGGCTGAAGGCAGTGCTAAACTGCTGAGCCACCCAGGCTGCCCGATTAATTTGTGATTTGGGAAATAGGGTAATATGGCATAGAAAGGAATTTTGAAAAGCAGGAGACAAGTACTGGACAATATAAAGCTGTCCCTTGGGCCAGGATCTTTAAAAAAGACCTTATGAGGTCATTATGTGGGTGCATAAATTGCTAGATTGCACCATCATGTCTCTCTATTATAAAATGAAACTTCGGTTTCTTAAAAAAAATGCAAACATACATATGTATATATGCTTAAAGAAAATTAAAATTGTTATAATATTTATTTTCAGAAATAGAAATTATCTTCAATCATCTATTTTTCGAATAATTTTCCCAGCAATTCTCTTATTTTGATAATTTTAAAGTCATTGGTATATTTAGAAGGAAAATTATGGATTGGTTTAACAGCACTGTGGGTACAGTGTATTTTTCAGTGATATGGTGATGTTAACTGTTACCAATATATCTTTTAATATATAACTAATTTTAAAAAAATATTTTGTTTTGACCTAATGAATTTGCAGATATTCACTGGGATCATGTCATTTGGTATTGATATTGCAACTGTACCCTTAATGTCCTCACAGACTTTCATTGATTTAGTTTTCCATTTGGAATGTAATTTCTTACATTGTATTGACATCTTCTGGGGAATTCTGTGATGGCAGAAAGCCCCATAGATGTGAATAATAAAGATGCATACTGTTTCCTAATACATATACTAGCTCTTAGCTTATTCAAAAGCATTATTTAACATATGTCTGAAGTATAATAATTTATAATTTTCTTTAAGTTAGAGTAACATGAACTTTTATTGACCTACGGGGTTGAGTGAGGAACAATCTTTGTGGATAAATTGTACCTTGGGGTCGCACCATTATTATAATTTTTCAAAAGAAAATTGAAATTCTTATCATAAATTAACCCTAAAATGAAGTCTTCCAAATAACTTAGCCAGTACTACTCTGTGTGTGTGTGTTTACTGCCTTTGTTTTTAAAAAAGCATTTATGTATTAAGACGGATTTCTTTAATCTTTTGAATTTTTCATGCATGAACCACAACAATAAAATGGACAAATTTTCTGTAGGCTATCTAAGGACATTATACTGTCACTATATGTTTGATAGTTAAGATAGTTAATAATTATCTATTAAAGATATAATTTGAAGATCAGCTAATACATTTAGTGTTACTGTATTGACTCTCTATTAGCAGACATGTATTTTAAGTTCTCTAAAACAAGGCACAAAAGAGTGTATTTTGTGGCTTATACAGTTAAACTGGCCTTATTTAAATACAAACTTTGATCTTGGTTTTACTATAAATTTTCTATCTGAACTAGCTATTTTTATAATTTTTCAATATTTTATTTATTTATTTGAGAGAGAGAGATCTTGAGCATGCGCAGACGGAGAGGGAGAAGGAGAAGCAGCTCCCCTTTGAGCAGGGAGTTGGATGTGGGATTCAATCCCAGGATCCTGGATCATGGCCTGACCACCAACTGAGCCACCCAAGCACCCTCAACATAAGTACTTAAGTAGAAATTTTAAAAAGCTCTTTACAAAGATACATGTAATTCTTTCAAGAAGATTTTCTCTTTAGATCTTTCATGAAAAGAGCTAGTTCAGAGGCACCTGGGTACCTCAGTCAGTTCAGTATCTGCCTTTGGCTCAGGTCATGATCCTGGGGTCCTGGGATTGAGCCCCACATTGGGCTCCCCACTCCCTTGGGGAGTCTTCGTCTTTCTTTCTCTGATCCTCCCCTTCCACTCATCCTCTCTCTTTCTCTCAATCTCTCTCATAAATAAATAAATAAATAAATAAATAAATAAATAAATAAATATTTTTGAAAAAATATTTACTGCATTGAAATAAAAACCAGATTATTGAAATGTTTAATTCTAAACAATGGAAATGATATAATGTTGTGTAAAGACTTTGGAAAACTGAATTTAAATTACACTATCTACTTATACTTTAAATTCTTCATCAATAATAAAAATTTGATACAAAGATACTATCAAAAAGAGAAACACATTATACTCTTAGGAAAATGTAAGGTTGCTTTTTGTGAGATCTTTTTTTAAAAAACACAGTATTACATTTCTCATGGTCCAAGTATGAATTAGTTGTTTTTTCAATATATTTTACCAATAGAAGGTTCTATGATAACTTATTGGTCATAGTCACTGGTATTGTTTCACCTCTCCTAGGTGTTAATTGGAGGATGTTTCACTCTATGAGCCAGTCACTTGTTTGCTTTAAAGTTAAATTTGAACTTGCTTATAGAATCACTTCATAAACATGTTTGGATGACTGACTAACACCAGTCATTGTAAAATCAACATAATATCATAATCATGTTAACTACATTATAAATATTACATGTTATCTGTAACTTTGGTAAAGTGATATTTGATTCTATGTAATAATAATGTTTTTCAAAATGTAAGTGAAGGGAAATAATTACATTTTTACAAGATAAATAAAATTCCTTCTGGCTCATAAAATTGGCACTAAATATACCTTTTCCATAAATTACTATACCCTTTCCCTTGATATTTAGTTTATAAAACAAAACCATCTGCATCCCTTAGTTACCAAATACGTAAGATACTTTCTATCTATAAACAAGTGGGATTAAACAAAATGCATTAAAACAAACTGACAATGAAAATCAGCTTATGATAGGCCAAATGAGTGGTTCAAGGAAGCTGTTACATTGCAATTGAAAGATAGATTGATACTGAGGAAAAAAGGAATGCGAAAAGATGGGCTTCTATAAGGAGGAGAAGAACAACGAGAAAAAGATTATTTTGTGTTAAGAATTGTATGTTCCTCATCCCATTGTAGTTAAGAGAGTGAATATTTTACTTCACCAAAATAAAGGTAACATCCAAAAGATAGCTTATTCCTAATTGATTGTTGATTGATCTTTCAATGTTCTATGTTACTTGATTTTTTTTTCTTTTTTTCTTTCTTTTTCTTATAAAAAAAGTAGAATCTCTGGAGATAATTTTCCTTTGTTCCATTGTTTGTTTAATTATTATTTTATTGATTATTATTTTAACAATTATTCCCTAAATTATTCCCCATATGGAATAATTGGTCACTTTACAATGAAACTGGAATGTTTTTTGAAAATATTTTATTTATTTATTCATGAAAGACACACAGAGGGAGAGAGAGGCATGTGTCCCGACACTGGAATTTTGTATACAGGTTCACTTTCTAAGAGAAAAAGTGTTCAGAGGCGCCTGGGTGGCTCAGTCGGTTAAACATCTGCCTTCAGCTCAGGTCATGGTCCAGAGGCCTAGGATTGAGTTCACACAAAGGCACTCCATGCTCAGCAGGGAGGCTGCTTCTCCCATTCCCTCTGCCATTCCCCTTGCTTGTGCTCTCTGGCTCTCCCTTTCTCTCTGTCAAATAAATAAATAAATAAATAAATAAATAAATAAATAAATAAATAAAATCTTTACAAAAAAATAAGAAAAGAAGTGTTCAATGTGAAAAGGAAAAAAAAACACACAAGTGGAAATCTCAGTCTCAAAATTCACCTTCCTAGATAGATAAATAGATATGCCTACATGTAAATTATTTAATTTCTGAGTAGTTATGCTGTAGTAATTAGAATTTACTGATACTTTTTTCAAATCTATTATTAAGTAAAATAGGATATTTAGGTTTACAAATTTAACATTCTTTTGAAGACAGTGTAGATTTATATCACTTTTGGGGAACACAAAGGTAAGAGATCCAGTAAAAATAGGAGGAAACAAAAAGGTGCCATTTTGGTGACCTAGGATGGGAATTCGGTGAAGATGACAGAAACAATGTTCACAAAAGAAGAAGGAAACCCAGGAAACTACGACGTTGAAAGATGGTAATACCTTCAAGAGTATAGCTTCAGTCGAGTCTTTCTTTTGCCCTCCAGGATATTTTTACTTGAATTATCTAATCCCTTAATATGATGTTGGAGTCTATCCATATAAAAGAGCCACAGACACTACAGGCTGTTTCTGTGGTGAGATAGTCAATTATGCAAAATCTATTATTTCCTTAGATTCAAAGCCTTCCCAGAATATGATTCATGTCAAAGTTTCTTTCGGATTTGGTACTTTCTGACTCTACAACAGACAATATGTAGGTTACTATTTGGACATTGTGAACTTGAGCCCACTGCTCATGTTTAATTACCTCTAGCCCCTCTAATATCTGTTACTTGTCCAACACAGACTTAAAATTTTCTTTCTTTGATATAGTGTGATTATAATGAGTATTTTAGGGAAAAAAAACTGCACTTAATACATTTCTACCCTTAGTATGCATTATCCTAGTGAGGGAGCTTCATATTCTTAAACTGATTTGATTGTTGCATTAATTGAACAAATATTTCCATTTTATAGATAAGTATACTAAATTTCAAAGATTTGGGGATGCATGGGTGGCTCAGTGATTGAACATCTGCCTCGGGCTCAGGTTGTGATCCCAAGGTCCTAGAATCAAGTTCCCACATCAGGCTCCCTACAGGGAGGGAAAATAAATTTCAAAGATTTAAAATGAGTTGCCTGAGGTAGCGTGAGATGATAAAAGCAAATATAAACCCAGGGGTTATTCAGAAGACTCAAAAGTGAAAAGACTGAGCCAAATAAACTCTGATTCTAGAGGTGTGAGGAGAATGACTTGTTCACATATTAGGCATTTAAGAATTAAGTTGTTAAAATGTCAAAAGGCTACTGATAAATTCTCACCTTTAAGCCTGAACAACTGTTTCCGTGACAAATATGAATTTAATTAGAATTTGAATATGAGAATCTTAAATAGATACATATTTAGGGATTCTCTTAGAATTCGTAGAGTCTTGTTTCAAAATAAAATTCAGTGACACTAAATAAGTTCTGGTTCAAATTTTATCTGAAATTAGTTATATTTTACATGATCTAATTCCCTCAAGGTTTTAGTATATAACTATATTCTCTGTAGAATATAGCTAAAGTATAACATTAAGATATTAATAAAGTTTTATAAAAATAATGTTAACTACTAAAAACTTACAATGGCAAATCTTTTAAAGACTTGAAAAAGTTTTTTACAGACTTCCAGCTTTCTCTTATTCACAATTTCCAAAGAAGATGAGTTAACATCACTTACTTATTTATCACAGAAATATTAATAGAATTACTTCCTTTTTCTAATGGATTTTTATACCTAAGGTTGACTGCTTATAATATTAAATAATGAGTTTCCCTAGAAGCTCAACTGTGCTCTGAAACATTTAATCTATTGATTTAAAAAATTATTTAAGGAGTCTAAAAGGAAATACATTAATTGCTGGTGGTGAACACTTCAGGGTGAAGAGATTATATGTGATTTCTATTTTTTTATTGTTTACATTTCCCTAATTTCTTATAATGAGCATTTGCTATTTTTAAATAACAGCAAAAATTGGCTAAACTTTATGATATTTAGGTTCATTAAAATGTGAGAGAAAACAAATGATTCTATTTTATGGAACTAAAATTAAATGGGACAAATATTTATTTTTATCTATATTTTTATTTTTTAAGATTTTATTTATTTATTCATGAGAGACAGAGAGAGAGAGAGAGAAAGAGAGGCAGAGACACAGCAGAGGGAGAAGCAGGCTCCATTTAAGGAGCCTGATGTGGGACTCAATCGGGGACCATGGGATCATGCTCTTAGCCAAAGGCAGATGCCCAACTGCTGAGGAACCCAGGCGTCCCTGGGACAAACATTTAAATCTAACATGGATTAGAATTAGAAGATGAAGGACTTTAATATATGAGTATAAATATAGCGTATTAATTATGCATAGTAAGAAAACAAAACAGATCCTCCGTGACAGAAATTGGCATATGAAAATAAATGAACTTTATTTCTATTAGACAAGCAAAATATACTAAAGCTTGTCATTTTACTTTTTAAAATAACTCTCGTTTTAATTCTTGTTTCTGTATGTTTCTGTACTCTGTTCCTCCTACCCAAAATGCCTTTGTGCTTTATTTCTACCCAAAGACTTCATTTTCCCATGCCATGCCTATGTTCTCCTTCTTCCTGGATAAGTTCTCCAATATGAACTCTATTGATTTTACTCCTTTCTAACAAAAACTCATCTGTTTCCAAGTTCAAATTTTACACTAAAATCGTACTTTCCAAGTTATTCTGTTTGCTTAGGAGTTTCTATAATGGTAATTTCTATATTGGTTTGTAAGTGAAAACAAACAAAAAAGAAAATGAAAGTTGACAGATGTTAGGAGAAATGAGCATGTACTGGCATTGCTGGTAGGAAAATAAAGTGATGTAGCTGATGGCATGGAAAAAATGATAGAAAATAAACTGATACCATAACAAATGGTGAAATATTTAAACATTTAGAGAATTTGCTAATTTTTAACTAAAAGGCCATTTTAGTGCTCATGTAATTGTTTATTCATACAGGTTCACAGTTTTGGGGAGAACCACCATATATTTGGATCATGGGAAAATATAAAGAACACTACAGAATGAATATTATTGCAATAGGCATTATGTACTGATGTTTGATGCCTCTCCCAGGTTGGGGGAAATAAGTGAAGTCTTCCTTGAAGAGCAGAGTTATGAAGCAAATATTGATAGAATATTTGGGAATTGGGGTAAGGATGCAGCAATAACCAACTGCCAAAACATGATAGTTTTTATATCTGACCAACTCCGATAATAATCTTAGGGATATTTTTAAAGAAAGAAATGGAATGCTGGGTTTAAAGAACTCTGGCAGCACTATGAAGACTGGACTGGGTTTGGAAGTATACTAGATTCATCAAGGCTAATTCTGTGACTCTGGCTGGAATCCAAGGTAGAAATGAAAAAGTTCTTAACAGAACAGTTGGGAGGAGGGGAATGATAGGAAATAGGAATTCATTTCAAGAGGTGTTTCAGATATTGATTGACCAAATTGAATGCTTTCTTAAGGTATCAGAAATTAGGATATAAAAGGAGTCTAAGTCTTTTTTTTCATCATGCAACACAAGTAAAACAATTGTATTTTATAGCACATTGTGATAGTTTGGCCTTGACAAGAGATAATCACCTGACAATAGGGCAAAAGTGAACAATATCCAGGCACATCAGTAGTCAGGTCAGGGCACACTACAATGGAAAACTCTGCTTTGGATGACATCTGGGCTTCTAGTTATATAATGGAGTGAATGATAGACAGTACCTTCAAGTGCAGGTTTTGAGAGCAGCAACAACTGATGAGTGAAGTTTTGAACAAGTTGAATCAAAGTGCAGACAATCATTATATATTTAGAAACTTTGGTATGTATTTCAGGAGAAAGCAGTAGTAGAAAAGAGGACGCCTGGGTGGCTCAGCGGTTTGAGTGTCTGCCTTCAGTTCAGGGTGTGATCCCAGGTCTGGGCATCGAGTCCTGCATTGGGCTCCCTGCATGGAGCCTGCTTCTCCCTCTGCCTGTATCTCTGCCTCTCTTTCTCTCTGTATTTCTCATGAATAAATAAATAAAATATTTTAAAAAGAGAGAGATTTAAGGATTATCAACCTTTGGCACCTGCAAAAAGCCATGGGTATGCTTAAACGAATCTCAAATTTCTTAATCATTTGTGCAATAACACAAAGAACTACATTGTCAAATCAGACATACAACCAAAGATTGAGCTTTATGAAATAAATTCAAGTATAGAAATAATAATGATATATGATCAGCAGAGAGAAGTCTGGGAATGCCACTGCAGCTGTGTCTTCTTTGGCTATATAAGAGTGTGTTCTGGTTCAGAGTAGCATATGAAGCCTCTAAATAATATTTGCAGCTATACTGATTACACCAAAAAGGTGTATGCATTTCAGTCATGAGAAATGTCCATTTTATACTCTGATATTTGCATAGCATACAGGGCTTTTACCAGGGAGCCATGCTCATAAATCCAGACATTTTAATTATGCTTATGTTAAGCAATTTGAATAGGTACACTCTTACAATTCCACAGGTTAAGGGCTCTTTCACCAGCAAATACTTTAAATGTTTGGAAAAGTCTTCTCATAGACTGTTAACTAGATTTCTCCATGAAGCTAGAGAATCATCTCTAGACCTACTAGACCTACTGCTTACCATTTTTTTTTCAAAACCATACTTTCTGTGTTTGACAACTTATGATCCTACAACATTCATTTAAATTTCCATCTTCCCATGATAAGAATAATAATATATAAAAATTTAAGTATTTTAGCTGTCCCTTTTAGCTAAAATATAATCAAGTAGCTTCCAGTTACTTTTGGCATATTTGCAACTAACGCCAATAGAGTTAGGCTCCTCAGGCGAGTAAAGTCTTAGATAATGTCAAGAACTGCCTTACTATTAGTTGGGTCAATTTAACCTCTGTAACTCCTAAGAAAATGGTTTGATTTAGGGAAGTCTACTCTGTTTTGTATTTCCTAGCTTACTAACATATTCTGTTTGTATCTATGTAAGTGTATGTATACGCTGTGTAAGCTTACTCCCCCTACAAATAACAGTTAGAAGCTAGAGTTATATCATTGGATACCACAGTAATGGAGTATAACAATGGACCAACTTTATAATGTCTTTTGGGAACAAACACATTTCTCTAATTTTTCAACCTGAGATGTTAAAAACTGTCCAAAGACATAGAGTCACAAAGCTATCAAACACTTGTTTATAAGAAAGTGCATTTGTACAAAATATAAGCAGGAAAGCAGAAAAAGTCATTATGAGTCATACCTTATAGTAGAGATCAAATGACCTTACCGAACAGACACTTAAATAGATCACTGAGAGATAACACTTTGAATTGATTTTACTTTTATTTAAGAAAATCTTACCAAAATCTATAAACTAGCCAATAAAATGTCATGATTAACTGCGTCAAATGCTGCCAAAAGGTCCAAAAGAATCATGAAAGACAACATCCGTTGTTTCAATCAAAAGGTCATTATTTACTTTCAATACAGCAGTCTCAGCACTATGATGAGGATGAAATCCTGATTGAAATTGCTCAAATGAGTCAAATTGCATCATGTGTTAATGTAATTGATTACAACCTCCAACACTTTAAGCAGAGTCTAAATTAAAAAATGAATGATGGCATTGCACTTTATCTACTGGTAATGAAGCTTTCTTCAGCACTTCTGGCTCAGTAGAAATTCATGGTCATTTGAAGAGCTGACCTGGAGCCAAAAAAAAAAAAAAAGGAAAAGAAAAAGAGCAAAAACAAAAATCTTATAATCCTCATCAATGACATTATAAGTATCAGTATCTTGGTGTAAGACAAGATTGGCTTCTGCTGGAAATCCATCTCCCACTTTAAGAGAACCAACAGATCTTACTAATCCTGACAAAGAACTGCCAAAAAGGGAAACAGAGGTTACAAATTAAAGACCATTTCTTCATACACACTTCGGTGTCTGTGCATACATACCAGCCTGAACTGAATTATAATATTCACATACGATGCTCCTCCCTAGGCTTTGCTATTTAAGGATATATAAATGGCATGTTGTTAGATCTTAGGGGTCCTCCTTCTCTTTGGTGCCTATCATAGATAATGAAAGGTCAAAACTGTGTCACTGACCTCAAAAGGGTTGCTCCAGATGCATTCCAAGAACATCCCAAGGTAAACTAGAGGGAGAAAGCAGAGGCAAAAATCAGGAAAAATGCTTCAAGAATCATGGCCCGGTGGCATTTAAGTGGCTCAATCGGTTGAATATCTGACTCTTGATTTTATCTCAGGTCATGATCTCAGGGTCCTGAGATGGAACCCCCTGTTGAGCTCCATACTCAGCAGGGAGTCTGCCTCTGTCCCTTTCCCTCTACTCCTCCCCACTGCTTGCACACACTCTCTCTCTCTCAACTAAATAGATAAATCTTTAAAAAAAGAATCATAGCCAAGTTTGCCTCATCACTTATGCATGTACTCCAGTGAGGAAAAAGAGGTTAAAAATAAAAATGTTGCTACATAATAATAATTAATAATAATAATAAAGCTAACATATTGAGTGATTACCTTTTGTTTGGAACTACTGTAAGCAATCTCTTTACATAGGAACAAAATCGATGGATATATTAAGTCCATAAAATTTCCCCTCATCTGCAAAATCATCCCTATTTTGCAGATTAGGAAACTAAGAAAGAATTCAACCCGTTCATGGATTCAAGTATAAAGGTTTGAAACTGAATTTTGATATTCTGGTTCAAGAGCCTTCACCAATGCATTATAGTATCAATGTGCTATTTTTTCCCACATATTCTCTATCACCTGAGTGGTTAATGACACAGAAGAATACACTTAAATTCTTATGCTACATTGCATTATATTTTACAACACTTTCATGCACTTTAGTATACTGAAAATATCCATCCATCCATACTTACATATATACATGAAATGCATCAGAACCCTAAAGAATAAATCCAAGTGCTATTATATATGTACATATATATTATGTATACACATGTGAAATGACAATTCATAACTGGATATTCAAAACTTTCATAAGAAAAAAAATTATGAGAGTGTATGTTGTCTTTGGATTAAACTGCAATTAAACAACTTAATTTGGATTGTAATTATAATTAAACAACTTAGAATAAAATAATTTCTCAATTATTGAGTAGCAATGCAAAAACATGGGTTTTTTTCTATAGGGATAGTCTCACTATAATAAACTGTCTCAGCAGAATCACATTATAACAGCCAAAGTATTGTTATATTCTATACATTTTGTTTTCAGACACTCATATTGATCTCTATATCCTAAATACATAAGTTATGACAAGAAAGAAACTATAAAATTATTCAAACTGAAGTAAAAAACACAAGGATAACTTCACACAGAATGATTATTAAATTTTATTAAGTGCATCAGCTGTATCATCACTGATTTTTGAAGTGTGCATCACATCTAATGACAAAGAAAAAAAGGCAATTAAAATCCAACCTAGGACAAAAGCTAATAACTGACAAGAGAGAGAAAATATTGGAGTTATGTTAAAAGGTGAATTAATTGCTTTGAATAGAATAATGCTCAAACAATGCAATGACTAAATTTCAGTGATAACTTTCTAAATTCTGAAGTCAATTACTCGTCCTTTAAAACGTCCAAATATCGAGGGATTGATTAGGAAATGCTAACTTCCATTTTTCTAATACATTTCAAGTCCTTCCACTAGTAGTTATTTTACTTTTAATTTCCTTCCCCTATTTATTGCAGATTCTGCTCCTTTCAATTTTTGTTCATGTTTCATGCCTCTGATTTCTCATTTAGTCACATCATAGGTTGTAAAACTGTGCTTTATTCAAAAGACTACTGAACTTAGCAGACTATTTAATGGACATTGAATCAGAAGAACTGTGGTCGAATTTCCATTTTACCATTTACTAGATGAGTAGTGTTGAAATTAACCTCTTGAATTTCTGCTTCCTCCACTGTACAGGGAATTTAAAAATGGTACATCTGCAGATCACTTATAAGGAATAAATGTGTTAATTTGAACGAGTTCTTCAGTTGCACAGATGTAAAATATTATTTTCAATGGTAACTGATAGTTCAATAATACCCAAGAGTACAATTAGGCGAATGAAAAATAGCAGTAGATGCCATGCATTTTAAAAGGTACAAGATACTATAGTTCATGATATTTGGTTCAACTTTTTAAATTACACAAATGAACTCATTGTCAGAGAAATAAATGTATTAAAGATCTCACAAATACCAGACTTAGAGATTTTGGAAAAAGTCCCCTAAATCAGGTTTTTGTTGTTATTTTTTGTTTGATTGTTTTTAAAATAATCATTCAAAATACATAATGGATAAGTTGTGGACATATTAGGAAGAAAAGGGATGAGATCCTGTTTGCCAATTGGCACAAGGCTTTTTTTTTTTTTCCACAAGGCTATTTTAGAAAATCAGGCCAAATACAAAACACTAAATAATGAGAGTAGAGTAACATTCCAATTCTGTCTCTAAATTTGTGACAATAGAAAAAAGAACAAATTCATTATGCTCTATTTTCTTCATTTGTAAAATGAATAGGACAAGATAATGTATAACGTCCTTTAACTTAGTGACTCAATTTCCTATCATTTCTCACTACCTGTGGAATCCAAGGCTTAAGCATTTGTCCTCCGGGTAAATATTAATTATTTTATTTTTAAAAAATATTAATTATTTTAATCCTGGCACAACCAGATACTTTCTTGGCCTTCGACAGATCACATGGTCTAAACTTTCTCTTCTCTAAAATGGAGATACATGGGCAGCCCCGGTGGCGCAGCGGTTTAGTGCCACCTGCAGCCTGGGGTGTGATCCTGGAGACCCGGGTTCGAGTCCCGCGGGCTTCCTGCATGGAGCCTGCTTCTCCCTCTGCCTGTGTCTCTGCCTATAAATAAATAAATACATCTTAATAAAATAAAATGGAGATACAAACAATATCTATTTCAAGAAGATGCTCTGAGAATTAATTATTAAAATTAATAAAAAGTGCTTTGTGCATACAAAGTGTTCACTATTAGCTGGTACTTTCTATTAGGATCATGAACATCCACCTACCAGTACCAGCAAAGCCTCATCCAGAACAGATGCTCAAAATATGAATTCATATTACTATATGAATAAATTTCATATATGAAATACTATATGAATAATAGTAACAATAAGTATTTATTGATCATATAAAGTGTCTGTACAATTGGTAGCACCTAATTGAAACTTTTTGAGCTATTTATTTTCTCTCATAAGTGAGAGGATACAGATTTTAGAACATTACACAAGTAGTATTTCAACAGTATATTATTATGAACTATCATCTAGATCTGAAAAGCAGTAAAAATCATGTCTGAATGAAAATACCAAGCAATTTCCTGGCTGCATTATTCACAATAGCAGGATACAAAAACAAGCTAAATGTCCTTTTGTGGATGAATGGATAAAGAAAATATAGTATATACAAACAATGAAATTATTATTCAATCTTAAAAATAAAGGAAATCCTGCCATTTGTGACTACCTAGATGGACCCAAATGACATTATACTGAGTCAAATAAGCCAAACACAGAAAGGCAAAACTGCATGATCTCACTTATATGTGAAACCTAAAGTAGTCAAACTCATAGAAACATAGAATAGAATGGTGATTGCCAGGGGCTAGGGGAACGAGGAGTTAATGGTTAAAGAGTATAAAATTTCACTTATGAAAGATAAATAAGTTCTAGAGACCTACTACACAGTAGAGTGCCTATCTAAGAATACTGTAATTCATATTTAAATTTTCCTAAGAGGATAGATTTTAATTGTTTTTACCTCAAAATTAAAAAAAAATACAATAAAGGGAGCAAGAAGAAACTTGGAGGTAATGGATATGTTTATGGCTTATATGGTCGTGATGGTTTCATAGATGTATACTTACCCCAAACTTACTGAGTTGTATACATTAAATATGCATAATTCTTTCCTTATCGATCACACCTCAATAAAGTGGTTTAAAAAAGAAAATGCTAAACAATTTTCAAATACAGATCTAAGATTCTGAACTTGTGGTCCTTGGACTTTTTATGTTTTCCTCTGAGTTTTTTAATTTCTGATGCAAATGCACCTAAGTGTAACATTCTAACACTGAAAATATGTCAAAAATTGTTAAGTAACTTTTAAAACTTGAATGTGAAAACTGCATTAAAATTATGTTAAAAGTGTCTAAGTTACTTGTGTGTCATTCTGTAGGTAATATGGTAGGCACAATTCAAAATAGAAAAAATAAAGCTCAAAGATTAAGTCTTAAAGAAGAAAGGAGTAAACCTAATAAGCAGCACTCAGAATAAGTGGCTATCATGACACTAACACGTAATGAAACATAACAAAGATATATACCATAACAACATAAAATAAAATAAGCACTGCTTTGTGCTCATCTGTGTGCCCTTGTTTTTTTTTTTGTTTGTTTTGTTTGTTTGTTTACTAAAATCCTCTGCCAAATAAATGTTCCCTCTGTGACATTTTTTATTGACGGAAGTGCTGTGAAGTTGTCTTTGTATTCATTCAAACTGGAATCAAAATATTTTCCAGATCCCGATATAACATGAATTTTAATGGAGAAGGAAATGAAAGTAGATTAAAGAATATATCAGTGCTGATTCAGAGAGCAGAGAAAGTTATCAAGAAGAGGGAGGATTCAAATAAAAAACAATAAGACTGTGTGAACAGGAACACTGGTTTCATTTTTTTTTTTCCTAACATCAGACTAACATCATTAGAGCAATTTTGTAATTGGGTTTGTATCTCCTTCTTTGATATTTTTATAGTTTTTGATGGCATCGCCTATGCTACAGTTGATGGAGGAGGATCATTTCTTTTTCTCATTTGGTATCTGAAAGTCCGATGAAATCTATGGCTTTAGCTGCTTTTCTGTGTGTGTATGCATACATGTGTAGAGACTGTGTGTGTGCCTGTGTGTGTGTGTACCTATGCTTATCTATTTTCTTCTATTTGTCAAATAATACATGCCAATTGTTCAGACACTGGGATATTTGTAATTAAAAGTATTTTTTGTAAATAAAAGTATTAAAATCACCCAAATTGATCCCACCAGTATGTTGATTATATGAATGGGATTATGTTTTTATATTCTTCCTGAAGAAAGAAGAGACTTCCCAAAAGAAGACTCTGTATTTTGTCCTTAATATTTCTAGGTGTCAGCTATGTACAGGACACCAAACCCAGAACTTAGTAGGGGCCCCATGGAGAGGGATGCTTGATAAGTATTTTGAAATGATGGCTGAAAAATTATCGCAAATATCCTTCTATGTCATCAAGTTTTTTTCATTTGATATATACATATGTTGATATAAGCCAAAAATTACCTAGTCATACATGCATATTAAATTATAAATAATATATATATATATATATATATATATATATATATATAAAATTCCCAGGCTGCTTGAGATAAAAGTTGAGTTAACATTTAACTTGAAAGTAACACATTAAATTTATTTAAAACTAATTTAAAACGTCTATAATACTTTCTAGGGTGTGATGTTTAACTCTGGTTTTCCCTTACCAAAGAAATTTCAGAAATTTAGGATTACTTCCCCATTATCGATTGCTATGGTTCACAGTTCTTTTTGGTATTTTCATTCTTTCTTTTATTAGGATTTTGTTCTGAGCAATTTAATGTTCCTATTGATTGGAAACACACAGAAAACATTTCAAACGATGATATCACTTTGTAGTTTGGGGGAATTACATCTAATTGAGTCTGAAATGTTTCACTTCTCAATTATAAATGTGTGAGCATACATTTATTTCTTATAAAAACAAATCACAAATACAACCATAAAGCTCTAGTAATCAGGTTATAAAACATATTATAAACCCAATTTGAAATACTTTTCCTAGGAATACAAATGTAAATTATGCCAGATTTCTTTAGCAATTTAGCAAAAAGAGAAATGACACAATTCTAATCATTTTTGTACAGGAAGAAAGAAAAATTCCTCCTGTTTTTTTTTTTTGAGAAAATCAAATGTCTCAAGAAATAAAATTTTATAATAAGCACATTAATTTATATATTTTCTTTGGAAAAATAAGACACTTAAAACACTTTAAAAAGACTCCTTTACTGTAATCAGGCTTAAAAAAAGCAGGAATGTGAAATTTCTTCCTGAATTTTTTACCTAGCATTGTAAATGCTACCTCAAGAACAACACTTTAAAAGATAAAAGAAAGTAACCTTTATTATGAATCTGTCACAACTGCTGTATAAGCTAAGTAACATTGCCCTTATTTCTCCACAGGGCTTCAGGGTTCTCAGATGGGTTAAGTCGCTTGCTCAAGGTCACCTCACTAGTATGAGGCAGGCAAAAGCATGCATCAAGCAAGGTTTAATGCTAAAGTCCCATGCTCTGTCCACTGTATCATGTTGTCTCCATGAAAATGTGAAGAGAAAATGACACAGAAAATCAATAATGAATGAACTAGGATCTATAACTTAGAAAAAAATAGATTTTGCTTTGTCACAAATACAATGGTTTCACATCTGTAGAATGACTTTAATTTCATTTACATTTTTACACTATTTTGAAATTTTGTATATTTTACATTAGTCTTTATTTTTCAAATTACATATTTGTCTGGAGCTATTTTTTATGTTTTTCCCCTTGAGGCTCTATTTCTCATGTGTTGCTGCAAATTATCATTTCTTGGTAAGGTTTATTTAACTAGGAATCAGTTATCCAGTTATCAAAGTCTTAGGTACTTGACATAACTCACATTGTTTTTTCCTTGATCTAGAATGGAATTTTATTACATATTTCTAGCTTCACATTTAAATACATTAAAGAATGAATTTAAACATTGCAATTACCTTGTATCATACCTGATACATTTGTGCTCTATTGCAAACAATTCAGCTGAAACCATAAAAACAACTGTTGTATGTGGATGAGATTTTTCTTTGAATATGAATTCCCTATAACAAAATGATTTTGTTTGAACACTGTATTGTAAAATTAATGTAACAAAATAATTATATAATAGTGCATTCATATGCTAACTTTACAACAAAACTATTATTTGTTGTATCTAGGAAAATGTTCCAAATTAATTACTGAAATACATTGTTAACTCATATAGCTGGCAAAATATTAAATTGATGTGGATAAAAAAAAGTTGTATTATAATGTTGCCATGTGGACAAGCATTCACTATATAAATGCATGCAGTTTTATATGTTTATACTTGTAAACATGAAGACATACATTAAATGTGTGTGTGCATGTATACTAAGAAAAAGAGAAATACCTAGAAGTTTGCATAATACAGTATAAGAGTGCCACCTTCTGGATTTAGAACATTAAGTGACAATTTTTTATAATGTTCTAGCTTCCAAAAAAAATCTATGATTAATGATGTTCCTTGTTAGTTCTTCCTATATTTTACTATTCATATTTAAATATTGTTTTAATGCTACTATTTTTAATGCAACATATTCATTTAATATGCTTAGAATCTCTTGTGTGTATACAAATATTTTCTAGAGAATACAGTAGATTCCAAAATTTACTAAAGATATATCAATGTGTATATCAGCAAACTAACAAAGCTAAATCAAAAGAAAACAATGCAATTAAAATATATATTTGCAAAAAATGAATTAATTCACTTATTTTCAACATAGTAATAAGTCAGCAATAAATGTACTTTCTCAACATTGTGCAAAATATAATGGCAAAGCACATTTTTCAAATAGATTTCACTGCTTTGATATTGAATTTATATACACCTAGGTTGCCTATCAAAAGTAGTAAAATTAATTTTAAAAACTCAAAATTAAACACATAAATATTATACAACTACTACTTCAGTATCAGGAATGATCAGACATTATGGGAATTGAGCAAATATGTCTTGAATTTACAACTGTTGAGTATTCCTCCTCTTCTCCATTGGTATCAGGCTCCCCTGACCCAGCAGAAAGCTAAATCATGATGTCCTTCCCCACCCAGGACCTCACATGCCAAAATCAGAACTTGGCTCTCAGTTTAAAATCTGATCAATTTCAATGGTTTACCAACTTAATTAGAATGGTTATAAATTACAATTGTTAATTTTAGTTATACACTAAAATTTGGTGATCTTTTTTCTATTAAATAAATGTCAAGACTTTGGGAAGGGAAATGACATGGTGGTGTTAGGGGCAATATGCCTTATTTATTTTCCTTTTGCTCATATTTCCTTCCTTCAATCATTCTCCCAAGTTTTTGAGTGTGTGGAACATGTAAGATTTCCTTGTGCCTATAAAAATTACACTTTATTTGAAGCTTTCTATTTTGCACATGGATAAGACTAACCCTGCATATAAATACATCAAGTATGCATAAAAATCTTAAATGTGTCAGAAGAGATATACTATTTTTTGTGGTAGACAGTATTTTATAATATAATTGTAAATGTTCTTAGCCACTCTAATGCTAATTTTATGTAACCTATTTTCTAAAGGTCTCTTAATGAACTTCTAATTCTCTCTTCTTTGGAGGAGGATTGGGAGTTCAAGAATCATGACACCTCTCCATTATATGTGTAAAATGGTGATAAGACATTATTTTAAACACAGGATAATATTCTTGTCCAGATTTCTTACCCTTCAAACATTATTCATTCACTCCTGAATCCCCAAACGATAACTTCTCAATTCAACTAATGGGAATATGGAGTGTATTGAAACAAAATGAAAGTGAATAATGGAACAATTCATTATAATAGAAGAGGATTTTAAATGCCGATGACTTAGAGATCTATATATAATTCAAATAATCAGAGTATTGAGGAAGAAATTTTACCAGCCTATTAATATATCAACAAGGACATATTTTGAGGCTCCTGCACTAGTTTCTGCCACACAACTCCCAATGACTTAAGCTGTCCCAAATATAAATGAGTACAATTTGTACATAAGAGATGTGCAGGTTTTTAAGAACAGTGCTTTACTTTTTATATTTAAGAACTTAGAGATCTTTGGGCCTAATAGCAGTCACCTTCAAAAAATATGTGGTAATCTCTCTTTAGATGTACACATAACCACCAGGAAAATTAATGGGAATTAAACCTACTATCAAAAGGACAAGAAATTCCTTTGAATGTTTTACAAGGTTACTTTCCATAATGATTTATTTCAACTGAAATTTCTTTTACAACTCTATATATTCCAAAATAAATATACTGTTTAAGTAATTAGCTTAAAGAGGTCTCTAAATCTTGAGTAGGATGAAATAGAGTATAAATTAGCATATAAAACTAACAGTCTTGCAGGAGGATTGAGAATACTTTGGGGGTTCTATACGCAGAGACTCAGGTTTGTATATCTTGTAAACCAAATATATCCAGACTCACCTAGAGAATTCTCTTGGTGAATCCCTTAAGGGCCCGTGTGTGTATGTGTGTGTGTGCGCGCGCGGGGGGGGGGGGGGAGAAGGACTTAGAAATCTGTTTATAAGAATCTCTTCCTGATGAGAATGAAAGTTGAGCATTTGCTTAGTTCAAGATCAGTCAACTATGGAAGATAAAGGGAGCTTGCGATTGCAGCCTGACACATTTTATGTATTACCATATACTAGGCCTTGCAGATTCCCGTAAATATTTCAAGAATGTGGTCCTATCCTAGAAGCATACACATATAAATAAAAGAAAATCATCACTGAGGTCTCCATAAACAGCCAAGAGCCCAATACTAAGCAGCTCGGTAAATTTGCTCCACAATTTGGGAAGAAACATATTTGTCCCAGTTAAGTGTGATAATTCTTTATCAATTAAAATACATGGCACACAATTTCCTTTGGAATGGTGAAGGAAATCTCTATAGCAATCAGGACTCAATGGCTCTAATTAATGATATTAATTAATTAATTAATGCCTGGTGAGAACAGAAGAGCAGGAAAAGACAGATGTTGACATACAGTCTAGGTGACTGATCATCAGCACATGTGAGTAAACCCCTGGGAAATTTAAATTACCTTCAATATCCAAAATGCTGTGTGTGGTTTTGTACCAAAGAAATGTAGTTTAGTTGTCTTTATTGTAAATCTTGAATGATGTAGAAAAACATTAGGAAAAATAAAACCATGAGGCAATTTGTAAAGGTTATGCTATTCTTTAAAAGTGATCAGATCTCCAGAACAAAATTCAATTTTTTGAAGTTACTAAAATAATAGTAAGGCAAGATGGTTAATTAAAGATCCCTCTTGATGAGTTTATTGTTACTGGAGAAAAGAAGAAAATTGCCCCCAAAAGGCCTAAAGTTAGGGCTATAAACACAATTGACATAATTGATACAATGAGTATTTATAAACTTGTACTTGAGCCTAAAATGTGAGGTCAGAGCCGTGACTCATTCTCAGGCGATTCAATTTTTTTTATTGTTTATTTATGATAGTCATACAGAGAGATAGAGAGAGAGAGAGAGAGAGAGGCAGAGACGCAGGCAGAGGGAGAAGCAGGCTCCATGCACCGGGAGCCCAACGTGGGATTCGATCCCGGGTCTCCAGGATCGCGCCCTGGGCCAAAGGCAGGCGCCAAACCACTGCGCCACCCAGGGATCCCCTTCTCAGGTGATTCAATGACTGTACTCATCACCTGATTCCTTGATAGATGCTTTGGGAGTCTCCAAGTCAAGAAAACAACAAAACAAAACAATGATCAAAATAGGGATTTTCCTCAAAAAATTCTAAATGCTTTTACCATGTAGCAATGATGTAATTAAATCTGAGTCTAGATTTTTAATGCCTTGACTGGATACAAAAATCAAGATGAGTGACTTGTTTTTGTGCGTTTTTGAATGATTTATATCCTTAACATACCAATTGCTGAAACAAAACTACTCTTTTGTTCGAATGAACAAAAATGTTTGTCTGAGTGGAAAATATATGTTTTAGATTTTCTAGGCCTCATTTGGTCTTAAAATTATATGAGCTGGTACATTTCCCAGCTGAAAGATACTTGCATGCCCCTATTGACTATACCAACAACAAACGGAGAAAGTGAATGAAATTTAGAAAACAATAATATAGAGTGATCAGAGGAAACACATAGCTTCTACTACTCCAAAGAAAAGTTCTAATCCTCCATTCTGGAATCTTTATGATTTCTTGAAGTTCCCCTAAGGATTAGAAATATATAATATATATGAATATAAGTTCCCTTAAGGCCAGGACTTCTTAACCTTTTTAGCATCATGACATAGAAAATGATAATATGATATAGAAAAGGGAGACACTTACGAAGAGGATTTGGAGGCATCTATGTGAAGATAGATTTTTTAAAAATAACTGTATTTATTATACTTTATATTAGATTTTTTTTAAATTAAAGAAAGGTATTGGGGGAAGATATTAAATGTCAACCTACAATATTTTTTTCCAAAAATGCTGACAGGAAACAAGCTTACTTCCATAAGTATGACTTTATACCAAATTCTGTGATTAAAGGACTATACATATCTCCTAATAAAAAATTTTAATGATGGTATTTTCATATTCTTCATAGTCACCATATACATTGCACATAAAACAATAAAATATTTAACTCCAATTGGTGGTCTCTGAAGAGAGCAAGGGGTAAACCTGAATTACATCACAAGACAGTCCCCAAGTGATCTCAGTGCTCTGACTACCATAGTTAGAACACAGACATTTTAATTGGTCTAAAGCCTCCAATATGCAAGTGTTCTTTAGTACCCATCCACTCACTGAACTGGAAGGAGAGAATGGAAGGAGCCATCCTAAAACATACTATACTTTAAGATGCATACTATCAATGTCTTGGAATATGAGCTGTCAAATCCACACTTCTCTTTGGGGAAAGAGTAAGATTGGATAGTAAGATCTATCCACACATAGATACCTTATCCTAGAGGCCAACCATCATTTCAATCCTTTCTCCAATTTCTTATAGTGTTGGCCAAACCTGTTTTCAATTAGAGGCATCACTTTCCATTTTGAGAGAGAGATTAGCAGAGGATCAGAGAATTTCTGCAAGCACAGTGGTGAGGCTACTTATATACTCTTTGCCATAGCTTCTATTGATCATTCTGGGAGAATGGGATAGGCATTGCATCATATTGATCAAAGGCCTCTCCAAATGCTTCTTTAACAATGCCTCCAGTAAATCAGTGGTTTAGGATATGACACTAATTATCCTGAGGATAACATTTATTTTGTCAAAAATGTATTTCATATGTCATTTTTCATATCAAATCATACTCATCTATATATTGTCCAGCTTAGATGATCAGATAGCTTTACAAATGGCAAGTCAGAGCAAACCCAGAGAGAAAGGAACCCATCTTCTCTAATTTGATGGGTATACTGGTAAAGTATTTGAACAAATTCATTAACTTAGAAATCAAGATAATGAACATGCCATTTAAATATTTTGATTAGACAAAAGAAATTCATCAGTAATAATGTGTCTAATTAAAGACCTTATATACCACTTCCATAATACATATATGTTCAGCCAACTTATTTAAAGAATAGAAATATCAGTCTGAATGTAAAAATCCTTCCATATATTTTACTCTCCCTCCATCCCTGGATCTTTTAAAATTCTTTGTCAAAACCAATTTGACAGCAATTTCTTTTTAATGATTTGCCTTTAGGGAGTTTCTCTAAAGTATTCATCTTAGTGCATATAGAAGAAAATAAATCTATTTTCCCTGTACTCATGAATCATCATTTTGCATATTATTTAATTAAATCTCATAAATAAAATAACACATGCCAAAATTAGCATAAGCAGTCACGGGACTAATACAACTCATTCTTAGTAAGTGCACACAAATGCACATGCACACAGATAGCCCAAGTGCCATGACTTTTAAAAGGATTAGAAAGCATTGGTTTATCTGCCATGTCTATTATGTGGAAGTAAATTATGAAAGCTTCTACTATAATGTTTTGTCAGTAATTAAAAAACTTTCAAAAGTAAATGTCAACACCCATTTCTAAGTAAATCTTTTATTCCCACAGAGGAATTAAAGTCTCCTAAATGAAATTTCTTCTCCCTTTTAAATAAACTTGTTTCCAAAAATATTTTCTCCCGCTATAATTTCTTTATTCAAGTTAGTCCTGGCTATGAAACCCCACTTCTGTGCCTAAAAAGAACCAGATTGTTTTTCCCAGCTGTAGCCACTCGAGTCTTTCTCTATAGCAATCAGGTTCATTTCTTAGCAGCTGCAAAGTTGTCAGTCTAACTCTAGTCAGTCCCATGTCCCTACTTTTCTGAAGTTCCAACTGGCCAATAAGATACACAATGGCATTTTAGTACTTGTACAACTTTAAGATATTTAGAAAATACAATCAGTTCTCCAGAAACAAATGTAAACAGCTATATCCTTTTATGATTGAGATAGAAATTCCCTTAGAAAATAGCATTTCTGATGCAAAATTGAAATGTGCAAAATCAATATACAAGAAAATATAGCTTTATGGTATAAAGTCAGAAGTTCACATACAAATCACTTCTGACTATTTAATTGCCCACATGCACACACCTTTGCCCAGCATAGTTTTTTCCATT
The DNA here is from genome assembly GCF_905146905.1 of Nyctereutes procyonoides. Lineage (NCBI taxonomy): Eukaryota > Metazoa > Chordata > Mammalia > Carnivora > Canidae > Nyctereutes > Nyctereutes procyonoides. The sequence continues at coordinate 23,796,864 of NW_026575121.1, forward strand.
CAGGTGATATTTTATGAACTGAATGTCTGTGTTCCTCCCACATTGCCAATTCATATTCTGAAATCCTAACCCCCAATGTCATGTCATGGTATTGGGAAGTGGGACCTTTGGGAGGTAATTAGGTCATGAGAGGAGTCTTCATAAATGGGACTGGTGCCTTTTTAAAAGGTATCCTGGAGAAATGTTCCACCCTTTTTTGAATGTGAGGAAACAAAAAAAGGAAATAGTCTGTAATAAGGTGAGAGGGGCTCTCACCATTACCCAATCATGTTGGCACTCTGATCATAACTTTCAGCCTCCAGAACTGTGAAAAATAAGTTTCTGATGTTTATAAGCCACTTAGTTAATGTATTTTATCATATCAGCCTGAGCAGATGGACACATATGTTTGGTTGTGTTGTAAGTCAATACTTCAACTTGATATTTTATATTTGTTAAAGTTCCACAACGATACTTAGATGTGCATCTCCACCTGAGAACTGCCTACGCTTATCAGCAACAGACTATAGAAGAAATTTAATTGTTTGTGGGAAGGAAGTAGAGAAACAAATGTAGGCAAAAACAATAAAAGTATTCTTGGGTTCATAATCATTCAGAAGGTGGTTCTTTGTGGCACGATTTAGAATCAAAAATACATGACTGAACATTTCAATTGATAGAACTCTTCTATCAAGTGATTAATCTGGGTATTGTCTTCCTCTTGCCTGGGGAAGATGGAACCCCCTTCACACTATAGTATTGGAAACTTCTGTATTCATGAAAAATTGTATGGGCCTTTCTTCCTTTTTACTTTCTTTTGAATCCTGTGCTTCTGGTACTTCAATGCTGAATTGAATGATTATTCTCAATGTTATGAGAAAGACTCTGTCACTTTCTCTCTTGTATCCCAGGAATGGATCCCATATGTTTCTTCATTTCTTAGAATTAGAAAACATTCTCAAAGAGGCTGTTGAACTAAAATTGGTGTTTTAAAAAATGTTTCTTTACCCTCTATCCACCAATATTTGCTTTTTTCTCAAATCCCTCTAGTTCTCGAGTCGGACTTTTTTCAAGTTGTGAATAACTTTTACTTCTGTTATGATGAAAGTTCACCTCTCTTTCCATGAAGTGGGACAATTTAACTGGAATTACTGTGATATTGCATCTTCTTCTGTATTTTCCTTCTTATATCAGTCAAATGTAACATTAATCTTTAAAATACTAACTTATTGGGGATCCCTGGGTGGCGCCAGCCATTGGCCCAGGGCACGATCCTGGAGTCCCGGGATCGAGTCCCACGTCGGGCTCCCGGCATGGGGCCTGCTTCTCCCTCTGCCTGTGTCTCTGCCTCTCTCTCTATCTATCTATCATAAATGAATAAATAAAAAATCTTAAAAAAATTCTTTCAAAAAATACTAATTTATTCCATCTCTACCACATTAAGAAACAATATTTACTCAATTTAAACGTTTCTCTCTTTAAGAAAAAAAATTGAGTTTTCTAAGACAAAATCTTTCTTTAGGCCCAATGGCATTCTTTCTCAAATTTCTGATGTTTCATTTTGGAATTCCCAAGCCCTGTCTCTTGTTAACATAATAGAATGTGAAAATGTTTTACTTCTCATTTCTGTTTTCCTCTAGTACTGAGGAAACATGATTCCTAGAAAAAGAGTATTTTCCACACAGGCTGTTTACACTTTCTGCTTAGCCACTGTTTGTCACACTTTCATTGATTTTTTCCTCCTCCTCTCAAGTTCAAGAAGATACTGTAAAGACCCTATTTCTCTTCATTCACTAATGTAGTCAGCTATAGCATTGGGTTTGAACCTACACTCAGCAGCTCTGAAATACATCACTATGATCAATGGTTATTTAATCAACAAACTGAATCCAAATTGAGAGTCTGGGAGAAATCATCAGGAGGCCATAGGATTGCACAAAAGTTCAACCCATAATGGTTCTTATTGTGACCCTGGATGCTATTCTAAACAGAATAAACAGGGAGAAGATTTGTGATAGTCAATATAATACTAACTAGAGTACCTGGAATTAAGGATCCAATGACCTAAATAAATCATACAGGCAAGCTGCTCACTCATGCATATTAATGCCACTGCTTTTATAATTTGAAATTCAAAGCCAAACTCTTTCTTGGAAGTCCCCCAAATAAAGACCTGTGTCTATACCTTATCAGAATCTGCCTGCCTGGCAATCTGTCTACCAGACTTGGAACAATATTTGCAAATTGAGCTCTAAATAAAAAGAGGATCTCATTCATTCAGTCTTTCCTTCCTTCCTATTTCCTTCCTTCCTTCCTTCCTCCCTCCCTCCCTTCCTTCCTTCCTTCCTTCCTTCCTTCCTTCCTTCCTTCCCTGTATTTTTCTTTCTTTCATTTATACATTTCCTTCTACAAATATTTACTGAAAAAAGACAATGACAAAATTATTTTAATCATAAGTAGATGCTATAGTGAAAATAGCAGTACCATATGTTCTAGTTTCCAGGAGTTATGAGTGTAATGGAGATACTATTTAGCAGAGAACTACAGAAATAATTTTCTAAAATTATAGTAAGCACTGAAGGAAAAGCACAGAATACAGATTTGGGACTAACTTAATGAGAGTTCAAGTTCATAAACTTTCTCACTTACAAAAAATATACTAGAGATTCGCAATGAGATTGCAGGTTGTTTTTTAGTAAGTCTCCATTCTAGGGGATGTTCAGTTTACAAGAAAAACAAAGTATCGTGTAGGGGGCAAAATAAATTATTCTGAAACCAATTCACTGAATTTCCATTGCAGTCAGAACAAGTTAATGAAAAATTTGAAATGAATACTTTGGAGAGCAGTATTTAACATAATTCTAGGTCATTACACAAACACCTGGAGATGTAAACTAACATTTAAATAATGAATTCTTTGGATTGTTTTTAATTTAGCAAACCTTAACGATTTTTGGTGTACTTGAATGAAGAGGTGGCTTAGTCTAATCACTTTATGTTGTGTTTGAATTTGTGGTCAATAGGACATACATAAATACGCATTTAAAAAATAAATATAATTTTGTGATTCCATTTATAAAAATTATTTTCCCAAATCTCTCATTTGGCACCTATTTATAACATTAATATACCAAGTATCCTTTTTTCCTCCCAAATATCTTTTGAATGCAATGTATTACAAATGAATATTCAAAATGAAAATAAGATATACCCTTCAGCTAAAACTAACATTCTGTCCAGATGTCAGGTTGGATTTAAACTTTTAAAGCTTGACTTAGAGTTTGACACTAATTTACTTCAATGCCAAACTAAATTAGCCTTAAGAAGTGCAAAATGGCTAAAAATAACCAAGAATTCTATTCTTTTCTCTGTTATATACAAATACCTTCTTTTAGGACTAACATCTCTTCATGATTGCCTTTTATGGATGTGTATATGAAATTAAATATCTTCCATTTACCTTCTCACATGCAACATATGAGATTTCCTGCTCAAATCTCTTAATTTTACAGATGAAGTCAGTGTTGTAGTGGGCCTGAATGGTACAACCTGATAGTAGCAGCTTAAGGACTCAGACCAGAATGTTGTATTTTAGGAAAGTACTTCTGTCTCTTGACAAGAGTTTGCATATTAGTAGTTTACAGGTCAAATATGTTTTTTCACCTGTATTCTGCATATGTATCATACTGAAAGTAAACCCAATGTAACTTAATGTGAATCACTTTACTGTTTCTGATTTGTGTACTAATTCTGATCCCTTCTAATTCTGATATTATCATAACAGGCCTAAAATTTTATATGTACTTGAGCATAACATAGCTTGTATTCTCCATTTTTAGTTAACTCCTTTCTCTGTCAGCAGATGTCCTATAAATAGGTTGAATGAAACTAGTGCATTGTAAGTGATATTTCTGCTCATCTATCAAATTTAAGGAATGCCCACTTGCTTTTAGGGAATGAGTATATTTGATTTGCATTTAAATTCTTTTCAACATTTGTAATGTGCCTAAGTATTATAGATTCAGGAAAGCCGGGATCCCTGGGTGGCTCCGTGGTTCAGCGCCTGCCTTCATCCCAGGGCATGATCCTGGAGACCCAGGATGGAGTCCCACATTAGGCTCCCTACATGGAGCCTTCTTCTCCCTCTGCCTGTGGTGTCTCTGCCTCTCTCTCTTTCTCTCTCTGTCTCTCATGAATAAATAAATCTAAAAAAAAAGATTCAGGAAAGCTAAAATCTATATTTCCTATATTTTACTGTCATTAAATTGTGATTTTGGCTTAGGGGATCAGGTACCTTTAAGTTTGGGAATGTTTAGTGAAGTGGAGGTGTTATTAGTGTTAATTTTGCTATTTCACATTTTTTTTTTCTGGCAAACCACTCATAGAGACTTTGTTCCCACAGCAACTTTATCAGAAGATGTAATGTCCAAATACCATTTTGAAAGATTTCAACAGGTTCAGTGCAAGCATTCATATTGTACATGTGGATCATGGTAGGTACTGAGTGTTTTCGAAGTTAGCAGGGGCTTTGAGATTATGGAGGTTTTTTCCTGATGACAGTTGCAAAGTGGTTCTAGAACCATCTTATAGGATAGTTTAAAGTCATTCTTTGTGTCCAAACTAAGGTCTAGTTGCTTCAACCCTTCCACATTTCTTTAGACCTCTTAACGCTCTGAAAAAAAGATTATTCCTTGCCTAAGCTAGTAATGAAGAAGGCATTCACTTTCCCCACAGCTTGACTAAACTTTACACTTCCTTCTTATTCTGGGCTTCTGGCTACCCTTTTCTTAGGGCATTTACATCAGGAAACTTACAATGGTAATTTCTTTTTCTGCCTCTTTGGTATACAGTTTTTGTTAATCTATATCCAGAAATCTTTTTTTATTTTATTATATATAAACATGTTTCTAGGTAAAAAAAAATCTTAACAGAAGTAATGATAAGATTTGTAATTTTTACTAAATTTCTAAGTATATTAGCTCATAACAATGTAAAAAATATTAAGTAATAGTAATGATATATTCTTGCCCTGATTTTGACTTGAGAGCTAATGCTTTAAAGCATTAAAGCAGGATTTCCAGGTACTAAAATGGTACTGCTTTGTATAAAACTAAAATTATTTTGGGCTTTTACCCAGCTTCATTGGGGTATACCTGACAAATAAAAATTACATATATGTAGGGTATGGGACACGATGATTTGATATACATATACATTGTGAAATGATTACCACATGCAACCTGTTTAACACATCTATCACTTCACATAGTTATTTCCATGTGTGTGGTGAGAGCACTTGAGATCTACTCTCTTAGCAAACTTCAAAGATATAGCACATTATTATTAATTACTGTTGTTATGATGTACATTAGGTCATTATAATTTCTTCATCCTATAGCTCAAAGTTTATACTCTTTGATCGAACCTCCTCTTTTCCCCCCATTCCAGCCTATTGTAACTACCATCCTTCTCACTGTTACCAGTTGTTTCTTTTTTCAGACCTGACACAGGTGAGATCACACAATATTTGTCCTTCTGTGTCTAGCTTATTTCGTTTAGCTTAATGACCTCCTGATCAATGTAGTTCTTTTTTTGTAAGATGTTATTTATTTATTTATTTATTTGTTTATTATCTATTTATTTATTTATTTTTTATTTATTTATGAGACAGGAGAGAGAGAGAGCGCGCACAAAGGGGGGGGGTGGGGTAGAGACAGTAGCAGACTCCCTGCTGAGCAGAGAGCTCAAGGCAGAGGTGCAGAGGTAGATCCCAGGACTCCAGGATCAGGACCTGAGCAGTTGGCAGTCCCTTACCTGATTGAGCCTCCCAGATGCCCCTTTTAGTTTATTTATTTGAGAGAGACAGAAAAAGAAGGAATGAGTAGGGGGAAGGGCAGAGGAAGAGGAACAGCAGGTTCCCCACTGAGTGGGAAGCCAGATATAGGGATCAATCCCAGGACCCTGAGATCATGACCTAAGTGGAAGTCAGACTGAGCCACCCAGGTGCTCCCATTAATGTAGTTCTAAATGGCAAGATTGCCTTCCATATTTAAGACTGAATAATATTCCATTGTTCATATATATAGCAGAAGTTTAGAATTAAGCAGAAGTGAAAGTTTTCTGATCATTACAGATATCTGATCCCAAAGGTATTTTAATAGCAACTTTTTTGCTCAGTGTAGTGTTTGGTTTTGGAGTTAGCGTCTTCCTGATTGTTGAAGACACAGCATATCTATTAGTGTCTGGACCATAAGATATGGCTAGAAATTCAACCTGGAATCCACTTCTGTCTAACCAATGACCTTATAAATTATTTAATTTATTGTAATAAAACATATCTTACTTTAATACATGATTGAATGGATTCTCTTCTACATTATTGAATTTTAATATGTATATATATATATATACATATTATATGGACCTAAAATATATGGACCTAAATTTCTCTCAGTAAAATTTTGCAGTTTTCTGTTTAGCAGTTGTGTTGATTATTTGGTAGGCTTATTCTTAAGAGTATAATATTTTACATCATTTAAATAATATTGTTTATCAAATTTGTCTTCTACTTTTGTTGCTAATATTTAGAAATATAAATAGTAACTATATTTTGTCATCTTCCTATATTCATTCATAAATATAATTTTTTTTTTCTGTAGAGCCTTTTGGATTTCCAGCATACACATTCATGACCACTATGACAGTGAGGTTTGTCTCTTTCCAATTCTTTCTTTCTAATTCTTCTTTCTTCTTACCCCCAAATCCTTCCTTCTAATTCTTCCTTCTTTCCTTCCTCCTTTCCTTCCTTCCTTTCTACCTCTCTTTTTTCCTCTCTCCCTCTCTACATCTTTCCCTCCTCTCTTCCCTCCAATCTTACTTTGCTCCCTTTCCTCTCTCTTTATTTTTATCTTTTTCTCTTGATTCCTTTCTCACACCTTTTGCACAGGTTAACAACTTATTCTAGTGGTGATGGTGGGCACAGTTGTTTTCTTTCTATCTTAGGAGAAAGCTTTCAATATTTACCACTAAATCTGCATAATAATTGATGCAGAAAGTTCCTGTTGATATCTTTATAACATTATATATATGACAATATATAATTTTTGTTATGCTTTATTATTAATTTAAAAAATCTAGATAGATAAATTGAAGTGTAAATATATTGCAGATATCCTTTTTAGACAGTGTCTTGCCTGTTCACTTTCTTATCCTTTGAAGAAGCGAAGTTCTTAATGCTAATGAACTCCAATGTAATAAACTTTTAATTCATGTTTTTATGTACTTTTTAATGTCCTTAGCAATTTTTATGTCCTGCTTAAGAATCTGCTTACAGGAAATTTAGGAAAATATTCTATGTAAGCCTTGTTTTATCTTTCACACTGAGCTTAAAGATAAACTGGAGGGAGAAAGAAGTTAAAGCAATTGGACTATGATCTATTTTTTTCTTAGAGTTACCAAGTGAATATCCCAGAAGAAGTATAAGAAACAAGGTGATCTGGTCTAATCACACTGAATAGGCTAACTAATTGTCTTTGGGTGGCTAGAATAAAAGTACCCTAGACTGGGTAGCTTGAACAGCAAACATTTACTTCTCACAGTTCTGGAGGCTGGCAAATCCCAGATTAAGGTGCTAATAGATTCAGTGTCTAGTGAGAAGCCTGTTCCCTTGTTCATTAATAAGCATCCTCTCACTATGTCCTCACAGGATTGAAGGGGGTAGGAAGCTTTCTGGAGTCTCTTTTATCAGCACACTAATCGCCTTCATGAGGGCTCTACTTTCATGACCTAATAACTTCCCAAAGGCCTCACCACCACATATTATCACATTTAGTATTAGGTTTCACATGGATTTCAGGGAAACACAAACAATCAGTACATAACCCCATCCCTCACACAAATGAAATTATGATATGATATTTGGTTGAGGAAAGTCCCTTTATTTGGAATGTCATTAGGCATTTCTAGGCTAGTTTTAGTAAATTAATACAAAATATATGGACCTATGAGCCAGGGTTTTAAAAATGCCATGTATTTCTGGAGTATAAAAAGGGATATTTTATGAACTGGATGCTCCCCAATAAAAGAAAATAATTTAAGGACCACATTTGATATGCCATTTTCTCTGAATCAAAGAGAATATATGTTTTATCTTAAAAAAAAAAAAGAACCTTGATAAGACACCTGGGGGGGGTCAGCAGTTGAGGGTCTGGCTTCCACACAGGTTTTGCTCCCCAGGTCCAGGGATCGAGCCCCACATGGGGCTCCCTGCAAGCCGTCTGTTTCTCTCTCTGTCTATGTTACTGCCTCTCTCTCTGTGTTTTTCATGAATAAATAAATGAAGTCTTAAAAAAAAAGAAAAAGAAAAAAGGATCTTGGGGGTTGCCCTCAATATCCAGAGGTGTGCATACTTCCTGTGTGTTTCTTGATTGTCTCTTTTTTTGGAAATTATCAGTAAATCTATACTGGGTTAGATCACTATTTCGTATTAGTCTAATTTGAAAATCCAGCTCTTTGGGTTAGCTCAATGTTTCCTCTCAACCTAAATTTTGTGTGAGCTATGAGGTAAGGGCCAACATTCATTTTTACCAGATAATTACCTAATCAACAAAGTACCAGTTATTCAAAAGAACATCTTTTTGTCTCTATTTTGCTGTAGCACATTTGCTGCTGTAACTTTGGTGACCACATTTGCTATTATTTCCATTAACCTACATGTCCATCTTTATGCCAATTTCATATTCCTTTTATTATTGTGAATTCACAGTAAGGCCTTATATTGATAATATAAATATTTCAGCTATTATTTTTCTTGAGTATTATTTTGATTCTTCAGTGTCCTTTGCAATTCTGTATACAACTTATTTATTTTTATTTTTAATTTTTTTAGAGTTTATTTGACAGAGAGAGAGTACAAGCAAGAGGAGCTGCAGGCAGAGGGAGAAGCAGGCTCCTGCTGAGCAGGGAGCCTGGTGTGGGGCTCAATCCCAGGACCCTGAGATCATGACCTGAGCCAAAGGCAGATGCTTAACCAATTAAGTCACCCAGGTGTCCTCTGTATACATTTTAGAATCATGTTATCAGTCTCCACCAAGAAAAGAAGAAAGAAGAAAGAAAAGAAAGAAAGAGAAGAAAGAAAGAAAGAAAGAAAGAAAGAAAGAAAGAAAGAAGAAGGAAAGAAGGAAAGAAAGAAAGAGAAAGAAGGAAGGAGGGAGAGAGAGGGAGGGTGGGAGAAAGGAAGGAAGGAAAAAGGAAGGAAGGAAGAAAGGAAGGAGGGAGGGAGGAAAAGATGAAAGAGAAAGAAAATGATACATTTTAACTGAGACTGCACTAAATTTCTAAACAAGATTGGAGATTGATATTTAAACAATATTGTCTTTCATTCATAAATATGATATAACCTCTATTTGTTTAATTAATCTCTGTAATGGTTTGAAATTCAATGTGTGGTTTCCTATCTACAGTGAGACTTACTGGTATAATTTTGATGTTTTACACTATTATTGTAAATATATGTTTTTAAATTGATAGTTGGTCATATATAGAGAGACAATGTGTATTTATTTATACCAGTGATCTTGCTATATTTATTAATTAGAATTCTGTATCTTTTTGAATTTCCATCTTACAAAACCATGTTATCTTTGATGCTACTTTTGTATGTCTTCCATCAATCTTTATACAATTTATTTCTCTATAATGCATACATTTTTTTCCATTGGTAAAGGCATGTAGTACAAAGTTTGACAGGAGTGGCCATAGAAACATTTTTTTTTAAATTTTGTTCTCAAAATTAGAGGAAAAACATTCAATTTTTTGTCACTAAGTATGGTGTTTACAAATATTGCTTTCCTTTACTGTTTTTGAAATACTAATTATAAGATTAAGGAAATTCTATTACATTTAATTAGTTAGAATTTTCAACATCAGTGAATATAAATTTTATATTTTTCTATCAAATGAGATGAATATAAATTTTTATTTTATTTTTCCCCCTTTGTCTACTAATACAAAGTACATTGTTCTTCAAATATCAATTCAATTATTTAACTTTGCTTGTAATTTTCTTAGAAAATTTTCATTTTGGGGCATCTGAGTGGCTCAGTTGATTAAGCCTGGGCCTTTGGCTGTGATCATGATCCCAGGGTCCTAGGATAAAGCCCAGCAGCAGGCACCCTCTGCCCCTCCTCCTGCTCTTTCTCACATGCTTTCTCTCTTTCAAATAAATAAATAAAATGTTCAAAATACTTTTTCATTTTGAAGTTATTACAGGCTCATAAAGTGAGTTGAGAAGTGCTCTTTCATTTACTCTATTCTGGAAAACTTGGTATGATATTGGTCATATCTCTTTCTTATATTTTAGAATTAACAAATTTACAGCCATCAAAAAGAATGAAATCTTGCAATTTGCAACAATGTGAATGGAGCCAGGGAATATTATGCTAAACAAAATAAGTCAGTCAAAGAAAAACAAATACCATATGATTTCATGCATATGTAAAATTTAAGAAAAAAAACGAATTTAGGAGATGGGAGAAAAAGAGTCTTAAGAGATTATTAAGAGATCCTTAACTATAGAAAACAAGCACACTGTTGAATAGGAGTGGGGGATGGGCTAAGTGGTGATGGGTATTATTAAGGAGAGCACTTGTGATGACCACTGGGTGTTATATGTAAGTGATAAACCACTAAATTCTACTCTTGAAACCAATATTGCACTATATGTTAATTAACTACAATATAAATTAAAAATTGATAACAGAATAAGCCATCTGTTTAGAAATATCTTAGTGAAAAAGTCCTTAATTATGGATTCAATTACTTTAAAAACTATAGGGCTATGCAAATATCTTATATCTCTTTTGTGTTGTTTGTAAAGAATCATGATTTCCAAGAAATTTTTCCATTTCATTTAAATTTTTAAACTTATTAAAAATGCATAATATGGCCCTATTATCTCTTTAATGTCTGTAAGATCTATGGTGATGACTCATTTCTTTATGATATCAGTAACGTGGTTTTTCATTGATCATTTTGTGTCTGTCATTTTAAAATTTTCTTAAAAATCCAATACTTGGGCTCATAAAGTTTTCTTTAATGTATGTCCTTTTTCACTTGATGAACACTTTTTAAATATAATTTCCAGCTCTTTCCTAGGATTTTGAGAAGAATGTTGAGGGCACTGAAATTCAACTGTTATTTCTTAATACATTACTTATTTTCTGATCTTCAAACACTGAAACATCATACATACTTTAGTTTCATTTTCTTCTTCCCTATTTTTAAAAATCATATTGTTAGGGTGCCTGGGTAGCTTAATCAGTTAAGTGTCTGTCTTTGGCTCAGATCATGTTCCCAGGGTCCTGGGACTGAGCCCCGAATGGGCTCCCTGCCTGCTTCTCCCTTTCCCTCTGCTGCTCCCCTTGTTTGTGCTCTTTTGCTTTCTGTTAAATAAATAAATAAAAATCTTTTAAAAATAACATTGTTATATATTTAAATCCTGCATAAATTTTAAGCTTCAGAAGACATTATCATCATTATTAATAATAGTGTAATAGCGTGATAATACTACAATGGTAGTATTAGGTCAACATTCATTTAAATCATACACATTACTTCTTTGACCTGATCATGGCTTATTTCCTTTACACTTTCTGTATCTCCACCTACAAATATTTAACTTGCACTTGAAGAGTTTTTAAAAAAATACAATTGTTTTAGTGCAGATGTAACAATCAAATTCTATTCATATGAAAATATGTTTATTTTGTGTTTTAAAGAATTTCTAAGTATAGATTTCTAAGCTGGAAATTATTAATAACAGCACTTTAAAATTACATTTAATTGTTTGCAGTTTCCGTTATTACTGCTGAGAACTCGTGAATATCTATCTTGCTGAACTCCTTTAAAGGTAATTTAACTTTTGGATACAGGTAGGAGTGACCAAATTAGAGGTCATTGTTAAAACAATCTATCATAGAAGGAGTCTTGCTACTATGGAATTTTAATTATTCTAGTTATTTTTATGTCACAGGTTTCCAAAGTCTTTACAAACATGGATTTTGTATTTTTTTTTCTTTTTATTATCCTACTGTTTGTGTCATGGACAATAGCAACTACATTATGTCTGAAAGGAGAGATTCTAATTTATTTTGTAAGTTTTATTTTCATTACAATTCAAATAGGCATACTTACCCATACTCTAGTTATAAAAGGTAAATAGCTATTCTCAAGATGCTAGATAAATGATAAGTACAACAAAGGTGGCTACTCATTAAACATAATAAATGTTTGTATTAATTTAACATATAACCTTCCCAATACTGACTCCTTAGTAAATGTTAAAACTTTTAAATAAAAATTACTAACATAGACATTCTGAACACTAGATTGGACTACAAAAAAGTTCTATTTTAGGATAATTTTCTTATATTATTCCAAATTGACACCAATTATTCTCTAACAGTTGTAAAGAAATAACTACACTCTAATACTTATGTAGAACATGCCCTAAAACCATAATTACTGTCACATATGCTATCTACCTGATTGGTATTTTATTCCCATTAGTTTTTTATTGAAGTATAATTGACATACAATATTATATTAGTTTCATGTGTACAACATTGCGATTTGACATTTATATACATTGAAAATGATCACCATAACTCTAGTTATCATGTCATTGTACAAAGTTAATACGATATTATTGTCTTTATTCCTAACACTGTATATTACATTTTCATGACTTACTTATTTTATAATTCTAAGTTTGTACTCCTTGATCTCCTTCACCCATTTCATCCCCCATAAGTCCCCTCTCCTCTGGCAACTATCAGTTTGTTCTCTGTATCTATGAGACTGGTTTTGATTTTTTTGTTGTTTGCTCATTCATTTTGCTTTTTAGATTCTGCATTTAGGTGAAATCATACAATATTTGTCTTTCTCTATCTGGCTTATTTCACTTAGCATAATATCCTCCAGTATATCCATGTTGTTACAAATGAAGGATTTTCTTTTTTATGGCTAAATGGTATTCTGTGTTATACATATAAATATACATATATGCCAAAAATATAAGTGCCAGATTTTACATGCTTATAGATAATGACCATGTTCACTGTGAAACATACAAATATGTATTTGAAATATCAACTGATAAATACTATAACATAAAATTAAATGAGACTTGATGCAGCTGGAGTAAAATATCCTTTGCCATAATTACAGATACATAATTATGTTTCTTAATTATAGACATTATATATCTGTTACACAGCTCTTAATTCTGTCATTTCAGTTCCCCCAAAATCATTTGTTGGTTTTTGAGCACTAATCTATATATTTCCCAGATAGAAATGAGAAAAACTCTAGCTCATCCTCCACAATGGGTTCCAATGACTTACTGATTGTATTTCTTGAATCTTATCATTTAATCTCTAAAAAAGCCAATTTTAGATTTTAAAAATGCTTTTGTGCTATGGAATGGAAAATACCTTAGAATCTATGCATACTTGATTTTTACATGCACTTTCCTCCAAGTTTGGAATCTTCTACCTTCTATGTGGACTAGAAATGTATTAACTACATATATTTGACTTTTTGGGAAAACAAACTATTCTGAAATGGATCATATGTTATAGCAATAAGATTTCATTTCTAAAAAGCTTTTAAAATATGAATTAACTACTGCCAACAATTCTTATCCTTTTCTCAGTTCTCTTTTCCTATTTTAGACAATTTATTTTCATTCTTTAACCATTTGATTAATAAAATGCTACTCTTTAAACGTCTACTATGTGTCTACCTGTGATAGATAAAAGAAAAGAGAAAATTTTCACTCTGATTAACGATTTCAAGAATGAAATGAGACATCAAACACTGATTTTAATTTTCCATTCAAGAATATGTTATTGAATCACCGAGTTTTGTGTTGCACCTGAAAAAGTAGAATTAAATGTATGATTTTTTTTATCATTTTACACATTTCTATTTATTTTCATCACAGTTGAAATCAGCACAAACTATGTAGAAAACAAACCTTTCAAGTTATAATTGGTCTAATCACAAATCCATTTATCTTCAAATATAAAAATAGACAATTTTCTTAGGATATAAAAAAAGTATTACTAATGAATTACAACTATGAATTTGAGAGTTAGAAAAATATGATTCAAGATTAAAAACCATCATCTTAATCAGCATTATTTCTTTAACCAAATGAAAGGCAATTTAAAATTAATTTCATTTCTTTAATTAAATATTCAGGAATATGTTTGATTAATGTAATTGTTTCTGAACTGATAATTTTGTACTTAGGAAAAGTGGAATGTTGATTTTTTAAGGTTATATCAACTTTAAAAAACATTACAAAGAGGCTTATTTAGGTTATTTAGTGATGACATGGTCCAACTACAAATGATCCAAATAGTCTGTTTTAAATGATTCTGTTCATGTCATGTCATTTGTTTATTTTTAGAATTTATTACAAATAGACATGTTATTAATATTTACTCTTATTGTCTGTATTCTCCATCTATATCTGGCACTCTGAATGCATGGACTTTGTCCACTGTCTTTATTGCTGTATCTTATAATATTTCCTGTCATGGTAAATATTACGTAATTTTTTTATGGAGGTTAAGAAGAAAGGAAGGAAGGAAAGAAGGGGTAAAGAAAAGAAGGAAGGGTGTAAGGAAGGGACAATTTTATTATTAGCAAGGATGCAGGCATAAGTATTGTCACTAAAATGCTTAATATCACAGCCAGAAAATTATAACTGTAGGGAATGTTAAATTCTTGGAAAATATATAGCCAAGAACATAGCAGGAAGCCAAGTTATTAAGCCAAAGAAGTTGATCTTAATTGATAATATGGAGTTTCAAGATAAAGAACCAGGAATATATTCAGGAGATGAAGACAAAAGAGATAGCTATCCTGGAAAAGTATTATATGTACCAGCAATTCACTGGTGTGTACAAAGATTTGGGGATTTTTAAAATATTTTATTTATTTATTTATTGATTTATTGATTTATTGATTTATTGATTTATTTATTTATTTATTTATTTATTTATTTATGAGAGAGACAGGGGGTGGTGGGAAGAGAGAGAGGCAGAGACCTAGGCAGAGGGAGAAGGAGGCCCCATGCAAGGAGCCTGATTCAGGACTCGATTCCAGATCCTGGGATCACACCCTAAGCCAAAGGCAGACGCTCAACCACAGCCACCCAGGCATCCCATGTACCAATTTGTAATTCCAATAGCCAGACAACATCCAAGAACTGGAATCTTACCATCTACTATAGTATTCAACCAGGTTCTAAACAAATCATCCTAGATGTGATCTTGCCATTTTTGTATTCTTTATGATTTTAAATTGACATTTTTATCTAATTTTCTAAAATTCCTCTTATTTTGACCTTTGAACCCCCCCCCCCAATTCTCCCTCCTGTTGCCATATACTATAGCCTGGCATGTAAACACACAGACACATACACACATATGCTTTAAATGGCACTTTCCATTGGAACCTTTCTTTGCAACAAACTGCTAAGATTGATCCAACAAACATATTGTTTACCCACTAAGTGTCATGCATTCAGGGTGGAAAGATACTGATAGTTTTAAAACAAACAAACAAACAAAAAAAAAACAGTACTTCCAGCTAAGTAGTACATTGTGAATTTAATAATTTAATAATGATGCATATTCAAGACATAGAAATTCACTCTACAAAAAAAAAAAAAAAACCCTGTACTTCTCTAGTTGGACTTTTTCCTAGGATTCTTATTTATTTTTAAATAAAAGCAAAAATTATTTTTGTATGAAAGAACTGGCACAGGTTAAAATATAAGTGTAAATCTGTAACTAATTCATTATTTAGTTACTAATTTTCTTAATTATTTCCAAGTGGTTTCAAGTACTATTCATATACAAAGCAAAGCAAGTAATACTTTTGCATACAATATGTAGTAAAATATGTTCATTGTTCATTTTACTTTTCATAATGTCTTTGAACCCAAAAGAATATTTCTCAAATTTTAGGGATGAATGTTACAAATTTCTCATATTAAAAAAGAAACTCTCAGGATAAGTTTTATTAGAACAATTCCTCTACTGAGAGCTAGTGTTAAGCTTTAATAATCCACTATTTTGATCATTGTTCATCTTTAAACAAGTAAATTTTTATTTTGCTTAATTTGATGGCCTTACATAAAATAATTTGCAATTTATTTAATACTCATAATAGCCCTCATTCTAGTTCAAAAATGCTCTGATACTAGTTCATATTATCACATTCATATATACCACCTTGTAAATAAACACAGCAGTTTTAGCAGTCCAATAGAAAATGCTTAGAATTTTGTTTTTTGTTTTTTATTTTTTTGTAAATTGTATACAATACTAAGTAAAACTTGTAAAACAAACGTGGAAACATTAAGTATGCATATATGAACACAACGTAGGGGCACCTCTTGGCTCAGTCAGTTAAGCATCCAAATCCTGATTCTGGCTCAGATCATGGTCTCAGAATTGTGAAGTTGGACCCATTAGTTTTCATGCTGGGCAAGGAGCATATTTGGGAATGTCTCTCCCCCTTTCCCTCTACTCCTCCCTTTCACCCAAAAAGTATGCAACTGAATGAAATATTTCACTCTGTATAGTCTGTTGTTACAAAATTTAGTTTAAAAGACAACTGCAGGGATCCCTGGGTGGCACAGCGGTTTGGCGCCTGCCTTTGGCCTAGGGCGCGATCCTGGAGACCCGGGATCGAATCCCACGTCGGGTTCCTGGTGCATGGAGCCTGCTTCTCCCTCTGCCTGTGTCTCTGCCTCTCTTTCTCTCTGTGTTTGACTATCATAAATAAATAATTTAAAATAAAAAAAATTAAAAAAATAAAAGACAACTGCAACTGTAATTTAGTAAGAGAATTCCCATTTAATAGGTTCTTGGTTTTGCATTTTTATTTTTTTAAGAGTATTTTATACATGTCTTCTTTTAAACACAACGGCTCAAATATAAAGAGTAAACTGGTAGAAGATGAGCTGTAGTCCGTAAAATTTGAAGAATTTTGTTTCTATGAAAAAATAATATTAATATAAAAGCTTTCATACCGAAATAAAAAAACTTGGAGTAGAAATAAGCACATAATCTGGACTAAAAAATTCATCTATAATACAAAACTATCAAACTACATACTCAGTACTTCGTAGACAAATATATTTGTCCCACTCTTGTCTATAATATGAAATGCAAATATTTTTCTAAATGTTCAATATGACCGTTAACTTTGCTTTCCGCAATTTTGCATTAGAGGTTTTTATTTGGGCAGCCCCTGTGGCGCAGCTGTTTAGCGCCGCCTACAGACAGGGGTGTGGTCCTGGAGATCTAGGATGGAGTCCCACATCAGACTCCCTGCATGGAGCCTGCTTCTCCCTCTGTCTGTGTCTCTGCCTCTCTGTGTGTCTCAATAAATAAATAAATAAATCTTAAAAAAAGAGGTTTTTATTTAATATGATACAATCTATTAATTTTTAAAAATTCAAATTAATATTATTTTCAATATTTATGTTTATTTACTCTCAGTTTGCTTTATTTTTAAACATTGTACACTTCTTGCAGAATGATACATCTTTGACAACTCAATCAGTATTTCAGGTTGCAATTATAATTGAACTTAATACTCATTCAATCACATCACATATGATTTGTGTTCATGTTTGATTTCTTCTTTTTATTTATCTTTACTCTTTTTTATTGTATCTAGACAATTTTATGGAATCACATTAAACATTTTCTTTTATTTCATTTTTCTCTAGTTTTTCTAAAATTTGCTAAATTAATGCATTTTTAAATCTTTTCAAATGCCATTGATTTGGAGAATATAGTACTTTTCATTTTGCTAGCATTTATTTTACTTTTCATTTTATGGAAATAAACACCTATTCTCCTTTCTTCTATTTTTTTCTTCTGTTTCTTTTCTTTTATTTCTTTTCTTTTTAACAGTTAGCTCCATGTCTAACATGGGCCTTAAACTCACTTGAAATCACACCCCTGAGATCAAGAGTTGCATGTATGGAGTGAGCCAGTTAGGTGCCCCTAAACACTCACCTATTTTTCTAATTAAAAATGGAATAATATTTACTCAGAGGCTTATCCAGACTAGAAAGTAAGAACAGTTGCTAAAATTTATTGCGTATTCAAATACGTCACAGTCTGTTGCAGGATAAATTCAACTTTCTTTGATAGAAAACTTATGAAAGCGTTACTACTATATCCTTATGTTGCAGATGTTGTAAGTGAAATACAGAACAAGCAAGTATTTTAAGGAGAATTTTTTTAACTTTTTTTCTTTTCTTTCTCTTTCTTTTTCTTTCTCTCTCTCTCTCTTTCTTTCTTTCTTTCATTTGTTTTTTTGAAGTTCGATTTGCCAACATATAGTATCACACCCAGTGCTTAACCCATCAAGTGCCTTCCTCAGGGCCCATTACCCAAACCTCCTGCTTGATCCCCTTCTGCAACCATTTGTTCGTTTTCCAGAGTTAGGAGTCTCTCATGATTTGTCTCCCTCTCTAATTTTTCCCACTCAGTTACTCTCCTTTCACTTATAATCCCTTTCACTGTTTCTTATATTCCCCATATGAGTGAAACCTTATGATGATTGTCCTTCTCCAATTGACTTACTTCACTCAGCATTATACTCTCCAGTTCCATCTATGTCAAAGCAAATGATGGGTATTCGTCCTTTCTGATGGCTGAGTAATATTCCATTGTATATATACACCACAGCTTCTCTGTCCATTCATCTTTTGAGGGACATAATGGCTCCTTCCACAGTTTGGCTATTGATGTCATTGCTGCTTTGAACATTGGGGTGCGGGTTCCCCAGCATTTCACTGCATCTGTATCTTTGGGGTAAATACCCAGTAGTATATTTGTTGGGTCATAGGGTAGCTCTATTTTTAACTCTTTGAGGAACCTCCACACAGTTTCCAGAGTGGCTACACCAGTTTGCATTCCCACCAACAATGCAAGAGGGTTCCCCCTTCTCCACATCCTCTCCAACATTTGTTGTTTCCTGTTTTGTTCATTTTCACCATTCCCACTGCTATGAGGCGGTATCTCATTGTGGTTTTGATTTGTATTTCCCTGGTGGCAAGTAATGCGGAGCATTTTCTCATGTGCTTGTTGGCCATATCTATGTCTTCTTTGGTGAAATTTCTGGTCATGTCTTCTGCCCATTTCATGATTGGAGTGTTTGTTTCTTGAGTGTTGAGTTTAATAAGTTATTTATAGATCTGGGATATTATCCCTTTATCTGATATGTCATTTTCAAATATCTTCTCCCATTCTGTAGGTTGTCTTTGAGTTTTGTTGACTGTTTCTTTTGCTGTGCAGAAGCTTTTTATTCTGATTATGTCCTAATAGTTCATTTTTGTTTTTGTTTCCCTGGCTTCTAGATGTATCTTACAAGAAGTTACTATGGCTAAGTTCAAAACGGTTGTTGCCTGTGTTCTCTAGGATTTTGATTGATTCTTGTCTCACATTTAGATCTTTCAACCATTTTGAGTTTATCTTTGTATATGGTGTAAGAGAATGGTCTGCTTTCATTCTTCTGCACATGATTGTCTAATTTTTCCAATACCATTTATTGAAGAGACAGTCCTTTTTCCAGTGGATATTCTTTCCTGCTTTCTCAAATATTACTTGACCATCAAGTTGAGTGACCATTTCTGGGTTCTCTATTCTATTTCACTGATCTATGTGTCTGTTTTTGTGCCAATACCACACTGTCTTGATGATCACGGCGTTGTAGTACAACTTGAAATCCGGCTTTGTGATGCTTCCAGCTCTGGTTTTCTTTTTCAATATTCCACTGGCTATTCAGGGTCTTTTCTGATTCCACACAAATCTTAAGATTATTTGTTCCAACTCTGTAAGGAAAGTCCATGGCATTTTGTTAGGGGTTTCACTGAATGTGTACAGTGCTCTGTGTAGCAG
This sequence comes from Nyctereutes procyonoides, assembly GCF_905146905.1. Taxonomy (NCBI): domain Eukaryota; kingdom Metazoa; phylum Chordata; class Mammalia; order Carnivora; family Canidae; genus Nyctereutes; species Nyctereutes procyonoides. The sequence goes on from NW_026575121.1 coordinate 23,816,843, forward strand.
ACATTTTCACAATATTTATTTATTTATTTTTGGATGAAACATTTTAATCTGATGGTGGCCCATAATACCATACAGGAAGCTCCAAGAGGTCCCAGCTCCAAGAGGTTCCCTCCAGGTTATAAGGAAGTTCTCAAAAATAACTGAATTTGCAAGAGCCTGGCCCCTTGCTCATGGGAGGGAGAGGGAATGGAATGGGCAAAGCACTGAGGTCTGCTCCCTCATCACTCGTCACTCATAAATCCAACTCTGAGCACAGCTCTTGTAATCCACCAGCTCTTCAGGCTGGAAGCCAATCTCCTTCTCCGCACTTTCCACAGAATCGCTGCTTTTGTACATGGCTCTTAAGATGCTGAGGAATGTTTCCTCTATCCCTACACTCTGAAGAGTTTTTATCAGGAATGGATGCTGTATTTTGTCAAATGCTTTCTCTGCATCTGAGAAGATCATATGGTTTTTGCTTTTTCTCTTGTTGATGTTATCTATCATGTTGATTGTTTTATGAGTGTTGAACCAGCCTTGCATCTGGGGATAAATCCCACTTGGTCATGGTGAATAATCTTCTTAATGTACTATTGGATCCCATTGGATAGTATCTTGTTGAGAATTTTTGCATCCGAGTTCATCAGGGATATTGGTCTATAATTCTCTTTTTTGGTGGGGTCTTCATCTGGTTTTGGAATCAAGGTGCTGCTGGCCTTATAAAACGAGTTTGAAAGTATTCTGTCTCTTTCTATCCTTCGGAACAGCTTTAGTAGAATAGGTATTATTTCTTCTTTAAACGTTTGATAGAATTCCTCAGGGAAGCCATATGGCCCTGGACTTTTGTGTCTTGGGAAGTTTTTGATGATTGCTTCAGTTTCTTCCCTGGTTATTGCCCTGTTTGGGTTTTCTATTTCTTCCTGTTCCAGTTCTGGTAATTTGCGGTTTTCCAGAAATGCCTCCATTTCTTCTAGATTGCCTAATTTGTTGGCATATAGCTGTGCATAATACATTTTTTAAATCGTTTGTATTTCCTTGGTATTGGTTGTGATCTCTCCTTTTTCATTCGTGATTTTGAGTCTTTTCTCTTTTCTTTTTAATAAGGCTAAGTAGAGGTTTATCTATCTTATTAATTGTTTCAGAGAACCAGATCCTTGTTTTGTTGATATATTCTGCAATTTCTCTAGTCCTTATTTCATTGAGTTCTGCTCAAATTTATTATCTCTCTTCTTCTGCTTGGTGTAGGTTTTACTTGCTGTTCTTTCTCCAATTCCTTTAGATGCAAAGTTGCCTTGTGTATTTGAGCTTTTTCCAATTTTTTGAGGGAGGCTTGTATTGTGATGTATCTCCCTATTAAGACCACTTTTGCTGTATCCCAAAGATTTTGAATGGTTGTATCTTCATTTTCATTAGTTTCCATGAGTCTTTTTAATTCTTCTCTAATTTCTTGGTTGACCCATTCATCTTTTAGTAGGATGCTGTTTAACCTTCATGTGTTTGAATATCTTCTAAATTTCTTCTTGTGATTGAGTTCTAGTTTCAAAGCATTATGGTCTAAAAATATGCATGAGACAATTCCAGTTTTTTGGTATTGGTTGAGACCTGATTTGTGACCCAGTATGTGGTCTATTCTGGAGAAAGTTCCATGTGCACTTGAGAAGAATGTGTATTCAGTTGCATTCGGATGGAAAGATCTGTATATATCTTTGAAATTTATTTGGTCCGGTGTATCATTTAAGGCCTTTGTTTCTTTGGTAATGATCTGCTTAGAAGATCTGTCATTTGCTGAAAGTGCCAAGTTGAAGTCTCCTACTATTGGTATATTATTAATATAAGTATCTCTTTACTTTGGTTATTAATTGACTGATATACTTGGCAACTCACACATTAGGGGCATAAATATTCATGATTGTTATGTCTTCTTGTTGGATAGATGCTGTAAGTATGATATAGTGTCCCTCTTCATCTCTTACTACAGTCTTTGGTATCAACTTTAATTTATCTGATATGAAGATTGCTATCCCAGCTTTCTTTTGAGGACCATTTGAATGGTAAATCGTTCTCCACCCCTTCATTTTCAGGCTGGAGGTGTCCTTAGGGCTAAAGTGAGTCTCTTGTAGACAGGATATAGATGGCTCTTGCCTTTTTATCCAGTCCAATACCCTGCGTCTTTTGATGGGATCATTTAGCCTGTTCACATTCAGAGTAACTATATTGAAAGATAGGAGTTTAGTGTCATCATATTACCTATTCAGTCCCTATTTCTGTGGATTATTTCTTTGGGCTCCTTCTTTCTTTTACAGGGACCCCCTAATATTTCTTGCAGAGCTGGTTTGGTGGTCACATATGCTTTAAGTTTCTGTCTATCCTGAAAGCTCTTTATCTCTCCTATTCTGAATGAGAGCCTTGCTGGATAAAGTATTCTTGGCTGCATGTTCTTCTCATTTCATACCCTGTATTGCATATATCATGCCAGCCCTTTCTGGCCTGCCAGGTCTCTGTGGAGAGGTCTGCTGTTAACCTGATATTTCTCCCCATATAAGTTAAGAATCTCTTGTCTTACACTGCTTTAAGAATTTTCTCTTTATTTCTGAAATTTGGAAGTTTCACTATTAAATGTCGAGGTGTTGAACAGTTTTTATTGATTTTTGGGCGGAGGGTCCTCTCTATCTCTTGGATCTGAATGCCTGTTTCCTTTTCCAGATTTGGGAAGTTCTCAGTTATGATTTGTTCAAATATCCTTTGTGGTCCTCACTCTCTCTCAGCCTCTTCTGGAATCCCAATTAGATGTAATTCCTCCTTCTCAAGCTATCATTTATTTCCCTAAGCCTTTTCTCATGCATGGGCTCTTGTTTCTTTTGCTGTTTTCCTCAGCTTCCTTCCTTTCCATCAACTTGTCTTCTATGTTACTCACCCTCTTTTCTACCTCATTAACCCTAGCAGTTAGAACATCGTTTAGATTGCATCTCATTTAATATATTTTTAATTTCAGCCTGATTAGATCTAAATTCTGCAGTAAGAAAGTCTCTAGTCCTTTATGCTTTTTTTCCAGAGCCATCAGTAGCTTTAATAATAATTGTACTTCTGAATTGATTTTGACATCGTATTGAAATCCAAATTTTATAATTCTGTGGCAGAGAGTACTGTTTCTGGTTCTTTCTTTTGTGGTGAATTCTTCCTTTTAGTCATTTTGTCCAGTGCAGAGTGGCTGTATGAGTGGGCTGAGTCAAAAATATCAACCACGACATAAGTAAAACACACCCTAGATGGTTCTGAAGAGGTCAGAGACCAGAAAATAAAAGAAAAAGAAGAACAGAACAAAATAAAACAAAAGGACCAATAAAGTGAATAACAAAGTAGTAAAAATAAAAAATTCAAAAAACAAAAACAAAGAAGAAGAAAAAAGAAAAAGAAAAAAGGTAAAGAGGAAAAAGAAAAAGGGGGGGTGATGGTGGTAAGGAAGTGGTAGTGGAGAGACAATGTAGTCTATCTGAGGTCTCCTAGAGGGTGATCCTCTTGGTTCTGAGTGTATTTTGTTCTGTATGTTAGAAGATGCTCAGTCCCAAATTTATATAAACCAGCAATACTTATATAAAGCCCCAACATTAACCATAAAAACATAAACAAGATAAAAGAGGAGGGCAGAATGGGAAGGAAGAGAATATAATCTCACAGAATGAACCAACAGTGCTCCAGTTGGTTCTGGGTGTATGTTGGTCGTGTTTAGAAGGTATTAACTTCCACTATTGTAAAACAAAATGAGGCACAGAAAAACCAAAAACCAAAACCCATATCTCATATATCTACCAAAATTAAATTGAATACACTGAGGGGGATCAGAAGTGAAAAATATATCTAAGACATGTAATTGTAAAAATATGAAAGTCAAAAAGGAAAAGAAAACTTAAAAATGAAGAGCTGATAAAATATTGCAGTTAAGGTGAGAAAAGAGAAAAAATATTGGAAATTTTTAGTCTGATATAGAAAGGAGTCATAATAGAAAAAGGAAAAAAAGGACCTTCTAGTTCTATATACTATTTTCCCTCAGTCCTGGAGCTTTCCAGCACTGCTTGGTCAATAAACTTGCTCTTCCTTTGTTCTTCCATCAGTTCTTCTGGGGGAGGGGCCTGCTGTGCTGATTCTCAGGTGCCTGTGCTTGGGCGGAGATGCCCCGCCCCCTGCCAGGTGCCAGGCTCAGCGCGAGCTGTTTATCCTTCCAGGCCTTTGTTCCCTAGAGACCCTCATCTTTCCCAGGCACAAGGTGAAATGAAGAAGAAAAACAACAACGGCAGCGACCAGATTTCCAGGTCTGCAGTTGAACTCCCCACGTTTAACTAACTACAGACTCCCAGTCCGCACTGGCCCAGATACTCCTGGGGGCTGGCGAGGGTGCACTGATCACAGCTTGCGGGGCGCACAGTGGCAGGAGCATTCTCAATGTCCTGTGCCCTCCTCAGTTCCACCTGTCCCCGGGGAACGCAGGATCCCCGCTTTTTCATTTTGGGCACCCTGGGATCCAGGGCCCTGTGCCACTAGCCCTACATTCCCGGGGCCGCCTCTCCCAAAGGGAACGCGACACAGCCACCTCCGGCCGGAGCTGGCCCACCTAACCCACTGGTGTCTCCCAAACGCCCCGACGGCTGCGGCGCTCCTGCCCTTTACTGATACTGGACTGTAGTTTGCGGTGAGCTTTCCCCCAGCGCCCATCCTCTTACAGTGACTCCAGGAATCTGGAGGCTTTACTGCCCCTCCTGTGATTCTTCCTGATTTCCTGGCTAAGCACTTTTCCGTTCAAGGAAAACTCCGGTGTGGATTTTTAAAGTTCCTGCTTCTCCAGGGCTGGACTTTCCTACCCCAGAGGCTTTTGCTGCTCTACTTTAGCCCAGCTACTCGCAGTTCCCCTTCCCTACTTTATTCTTTCTATTTTTTCTGCCTTCCTACCTCGTTAGAAGTGAAAACTTTTCTCTCTGTAGCATTCCAGCTGTTCTCTCTTTAAATCTCAGGTCAAATTCACAGGTGTTCAGGATGTTTTGAAAGTTATCTACCTAAGTTGGTGGGGACAGGTCTTAAGGAGAATTTTATATCCTTCCTTTTAAGGGTGAATTGCACATAAGATATAATACAAAATACTGATCAAAGTTTGTTGAATTCATACCACTAGCTCTCTGTTCCAGCCTCAGACCACATTTTTATTTTTGCTGTTTCTAGAAAATACCTTGATCATTTTTGTCCTAGATACTTTGCATGTGTTATTCCATCTGCTAAGAAAGTTTGTAGCAGGTTTGTTTGTTTTTGTTTTTCATAGATAGCTCCTTCTCATCAGAGAATTCTTCTTGTTTGTCCAAGAAAAAAAAAAGTCCATTTTGTCTACAATAGGCAGTGTGAGGATGTGATTAAATCTGTTTAGTGGCAGACTGCCAGATCTGAATCCCAATTATGCAATTTAGTAATGTCAAAATCTTAACACAGTAATCTACTCTGTTTCTCATTTTCTATAAACTGTAGTTAATACCTAAATCCAACTGACTAGAATATTTTAAAGATTAGGTACAGTAAAGTACTTAGAAGATGGCCTGGCACAAAGGAAATTACTCAGAAAATTTTATCAAGATATATATTTAAAAAAATCTATATTTTATTAAAGATGTACATTCTTAAAAAGATGTATATCTTGATTATGCAACATGTCTTCTCCCATTTTTCTCTGTATCTACAGGAAAATAATAGAAGTAGAGGATGCTTGAGTTTGAGGCCTATGTTCAATTTTATTGAAAAACAGAGTTTTCCTCTATAAAATGGAATATGAAAATTTCTAGTTTCCTAATCCATTAGGTTATTATAAAACTAAAAGTATGCTATTTATAAAATCTCAGTGTTTTTAAATTATAGGATAAACAGAGGTATAAAATAATTAGACACCACATTTTCTTTAGCCTTAAGTACATTTAATGTAGCTCCAATATTTTATAGTTATTTTATTTTGCACATTTTACTTATGCAGGAACAAAATAACATAACAGGGTGAAAATATTTCGAAGATCTTTGACTTCTTTGGCATCTAATATGCAGGCAGCAGAATGGCCTCTGATATAAAAAACTGTCCCTTCCAAAACTCCTTTAAGTACGTTATAATATCTGTGATATTAGATTGACAATAGATTATATTACACATGAGAATTTTTACATCCATAACTTCAGTCACATCATTTAATTTGAAGTTATACAAATTGTTCTAATATATACTTTCATGGGAAAGGAAACTTTCATCAAGGATTTTATTTCATTTTATTTTTTTAAAGATTTTATTTATCCATTCATGACAGAGAGAGAGAGAGAGAGAGAGAGAGAGAGAGAGACAGGCACAGAGAAGCAGGCTCCATGCAGGAGCCTGACGTGGGTCTCAATCCCGGGTCTCCAGGATCACGCCCTGGGCCAAAGGTGGCACTAAACTGCTAAGCCATGGGCTTTTTAATATATTGATGTCCTCTCTCCACTACTTCCTTAGAGATTTCCAGGTTGTAACTGCTTTTTTTTTTTTTAACTAGAAGATAATTATGCAATATAGTCCTTTGTAACTCTATTTAAAAATCTTTGCAGATGTTTTAGTTATATAAACATTCTATAATAATTCGTTCAAATATAAAGCAATTAAGTCTTTTAAATTACTTTTTTCAGTAGTTTAATAAATAGATCAAATCATTTAAACAGTGATTATAACAAGTAATTATGTGATGAGAAACTGCTAAATAATTATCATAGTCTAACTTGCATAAAATTAAGTACATATTACCAAATAAGAACTTATTCTTCATGAATTCATTGTTTAAAGGATCAATTGTTCCTTTATTTTTAGTCATTAAAAGAATAAAAACAATAAAAAGATTACCTGAAACATTAAAAACATTCAAATGTTAAATGGTTTCATTTCTGTAAAATTTATTTTAAAAACTAGAAAAACTTTTAAACCATTGATGAAGGCATACATCTCATTTTACAGTAGCTATAGAGTTTTTATTGGCTATAAATATGACAAGAAGCTAATAAAGATAAGACATACAATGTAACAAAGAAGTGGATTCATAAAGCATTTAGTTATAGGCATGTACTCCTATTTGAATTGTTTGCTTACCCACATGCGCTGTAAAAATAACCATTACAGAAGACAGATTGAAGTTCAAGATTAATTAAGGAATTTACATGGCAATAAAAATATTCTTAATGGACAGCACAGTCCACCATTTTTCATGAAAGAATATGTTGCAAAAGACCTTGATTCAGATATTTAAATCATATTAGCATTTATTTAGCAAAAACATGGTGCTTACAAATATGCTAACTACTGCAGATAAAAAAAAAAAACAACAGCCAACAATATTTTAATGTTGGAGAATTTAAAAATCTAGTAGAATTATAAGACAGATCCATAAATAAGCATATATTATACTAGAATATAGTGTCTTGATTATGAAAATTTGTAAGTAAAATATACCATAGCTGCTTATACATCAAAGTAAAAAAATAAAAACACTTTCCTGAAAAATAAGGAAAGTTCCTTGGGGAGGTGATAGTTTAGACAGGCACTTAAGTAAGAAGATAATTTATATAGGCAAATCTTTTCAAAGAAATGCCTTTTAGAAATGTACCCAAAATATGATGCATAAGTATCAAGTGTGTTGAAAATAATTGTTTAGAGTTGCATGTGTATATAAGTAGTGAAAGAGGGGAGCAAAATGTAGCATGAGACCATATTGTAGAAATTCACTGTTCTAAGATTTAAAATGTTAACTAAAGCAAGTACCTGGTGGCAGTTTTCCATTATATGTATTGTAGATCAAAGAAACACAGTTGTTTTAAGGTAATGTATCTCACAATGTGATAAATGAAGATAGAGATGAGGGAATAGGCAAGAATGGCTAGCAGGTCCTGTTGAATAACAAGATAATGCAGTGAGAATGAGAAGGAGTGGACAGATTTAAAATGCAGTACAGGTTATGTTGTGATGAGTGCTGAGTGTTAAATGTAAGTGGTGAAGCACAAGGCTTTATTACTGAAACTAAAATTACAGTAATGTTAAGTAACGAATTTAAATAAAATCTTAAAAAATAAAAATAAAATGAAGTGCAGGTTAGATATTTTAAGGATGTGCAGCTGGTTAAAAATAGGAGGTAGGTGAGAGATGAGAAATTTTTAGTATAGTTGCTTAATGCAATTATAGTACAAACATGGAACTGAAAATTTAGGAGTAACATATTAATTAAAAAAAAGAGGTTAAACTCACTTCAAAAATATAATTAGCTTTAGTTTCTAGTAGAAGATTATGGAGGCAATGGTTAAAATCTTGGTTCAGTGAAGTTAGAGGAAGCAATGTGGAACAAAATCTGAGATAGGTGGTTGACATCTACCCCTCTAACTTTTATTACAGCAATCTCAATGTTTTCTGACTGTGATAAGAGTCATGAAGAATAGTTGAGGTAGCAGCGTGCCACAATCATTACAATTGTAATTCAAGAGATGCTTTGTTTTATTTTCCAAGTCTAAGAATCCATCCATGAAGCTGGGATGACAGAGTGGGTGAGTCAACTAATTATTTCCACTGACAACCATGACAGTGGTGAAATGATAGGCATGAACTCTGTGTAAGGGTTTACAAAGGATGAAGTCTTCAAAGGTTATAGCTGAAGACAGAAATTTATTCCTGGTCCTTAATAATGCACATGCCACTCTCCTCCTTAGCAATATTATCCACTTCCTTTGTGTCAGTCATTAGCTCCATGAGATGACTCCCAGGTTTCTAATCCAACCTAAATTCCAAACCTGCATTTTCTACTTATAGGACTGGAGGCATTGCTGTTATATCAACAGAGATTCAAATTATTAGTAGGTCTGTGAGAAGCTGAGAAGGAGCAGACATTTAAAATTGTTTGATGCATTAACTAGCATTTTTTAAATGTACAGTTTTTTGGGGGGGTAATGTAGAGAAAAAAATATGAATGAAATGAATGTTTGTCTTAACTGTATCTTAAAATAAGTAAAGTTAAACAAAATGAAATCTAGGCAATAGAGACCTATGCCAAAAGCAGGGGAAAGTATGTTAGTTGGAGGGAAAAAATATTGAGCTAAATGGTATAATCCAGAAGCCAAATAGGAAGTGAACCTATTTTTCTACATACTATTGAAACTGGAGGTATCTTGTGGAATTTACACATTTAGGGAAAATATTAACATTAGGGCCATTAATGAGAAGAACCTTGCAGGTGGCTCAGTGGTTTAGTGCTGCCTTCGTCCCAGAGCCTGATCCTGGAGACACAGGATCGAGTCCCACGTTGGGCTCCCTACATGGAGTTTGTTTCTCCCTCTTTCTCTCTCTCTCTCTCGAATAAGTAAATAAAATAAAAAAAAGAACCTTGCAGGCAACAAATAAAATTGCCTAGGATAACATTCTACTCCCTGAATAATAATGACATGACAACACAAGAAATCCAAAAGTATTTGCTTATTGTTATCTAGGAATGAGATGCAATTTGCAACCACCAAGTCCAAGTATTGACTGTGATCTATGAAGGAGTAAGAGCAGAAACAAAGTAAAATAGTGATTTTCCCATTAATATTTATCCCTCACTAATTTCCATCACCACTGGTATTGTTGGTACTTGAGCAAGCCCAACTCTGGTACCTCCTAAGTGCCTCTGCACCTACTATTTCCATCTACCTGATAGGTTCATTTGTCCTATGATGATTTCATGATCAGCATATTCATCAGTTAAGTCTCAGCCTCAATTACATCTTTTAAGAGAGACTTTCCCTGACTACATTATTTAAGATAACATATAATATGTCTTCTTAACAAAACTAAACATCTCTTACAAAAATGTTGTTGTTGTTTGTTTTATTATTAATATATCTTCTCTCCCTACTCACTCCTCCTCACTAAAATGCAAGCCCTATAATAGCAGGAAACTTGTGTTACTTATTCATTATTACACCCCTAAAAAGTCAGAAAAGCAAAGATTTTTAATGGAATTTATTTATTTATTTATTTATTTATTTATGAGAGACACAGAAAGAGGCAGAGATGCAGGCAGAGGGAGAAGCAGGCTCCTCCCTCCAAGCTTGATGTGGGACTTGATCCAGGGACTCTGGGACTCTGGGACTACACCCTTGAGCAGAAGGCAGACACTCAACTACTGATCCATCCAGGCATCCCAGAACAGCAGGGATGGTATTTGCTTTGTTCAGTGTTGGATTCTGCTCATAGATAAGTGTTTGGCATTGGAAACATTTGATCAATATAATTTGAATGGATAAATGAATAACAAACTAGAACAATGACAGGCAAACATGGACATAAAAGTATTTATTGAGTGGATGAATCTCCATGAAGTTCAAATGTAGAAAAGGAAGAAGAAAAAATACAGAAGAGTTATCAGAGGAATAGAAGATAAAACAGGGCACAGAAGCATTTTGAAAAAAAAAAAAATAGAAAAGAGATAGTTGCCAGTATTGTAGAAGACGAAGAAAAAGATTCAAGAGAATCTATTAGATTTGCCAGTTAAGAGTCCATTATGAGACAACAGTTTTGTTAAAATGCCAGGTAATGGAAATTTGATATTAAAACTGCTGACATATACACAAAAATGTAATTGACCTATTTTTCTGATCTTTATCAGGATAAATACTTACTCATTCCTCTAAATCAAACACTGAAGTTAAGTAAGGAAAAAATATTAAAAGGACAGTTGCTATTTTCAGTTTTTTATGAGCCTTTTTGTAAAAAGACTTTTTTTTTCAAGAACAGACTTTTTAAATTACTAAGGATAAATTGAGGAATGATGCATTTAGAACTCTTTTTTTTATGCATGGGGCTGACATTACAATAGGGCGTTTGAGTTAAAAAAATATATGAATAGGTAGTATATATGGGAAGGGTTAAATAGGAGATGTCAAAGCTACTGTGGGAATTTCTTAGAAACAGCTTGAGCAGAGTTGCAGTGGAAGAGTTACCTAAGAAAATTGTTTTTCAGCTAAGATTTGAATCAGTAGAGATTATCTAGACAACAAGTGAGGAGGGGATTGTATCATTCAGAGGCCACAACTCATGCAAAATCCTGAATTTAAAGGATGCAGTCATTTGAGAAAATGAGATAAGAAGTCCAATAGCTGGAGCACAGTGAACAGGATGGAGAGAAGCAAGGATATATTTGAAAATGTAGACAAAAATCCAGATCATGCAAGGCCTTCCTTACATGCCATGCTAAGAATTGCAGTGTTTATCTTAAGAGCAATATAAAAGTGCTATTGACAAGTTTGCATTTTAAAAGTTAACTTACTGGAGTGAGGAGAATGGTTGAGAGTAGGAACAAAGGTTGATAAGGTAAGATCTTCAAGCAGAGAAAACAATAATTCTTGGTTTGTCAGTTCTTGTTAATGTCACTTAGCCTCATGTAATTATTTACATCAGCCTTTTCATGTTCAAAAGCATCCCAAATTGAAAAATGGCAAAATGGTCAGTGCAAGCAGACTTTGTACTTGTCAGGAATTAGTGATTGAATATGACATCAAGAGGAAGAATTTGAAATGTATTTAGATGCTGAAGGTCAGGATTTGACAGGAACATAGGAATAAGAGAAAAGGCAAGCCTGGGATGATATCTAGGATTCTAGTTTGCACAAATGGTAGAATACTTGCTTCTTAATTTAATTATAAGGGGAAGGGGAAGGGTACAATTTTTAATGCCAGGAGTGTTAGGACTAGTAAACAAGAAGGAACCATATATGAGTTCAGTTTCTTGACACATTGAATTTTAATCTTGTATGGGACATACTTCTGGAAATATCAAGCAGATAGAGAAATGGAACTGGTATATCAATTATAGTTTTGAACTGTATTTCTAAGTAGAAACTGAAAATGAAGTATGGATGAAGTCCTCATGGGGAAGGTAACTGGCTAAGAAAAAGGCCAAGAACTGGTAGTGAAACACATGACAGGGAAAAGGAAGGGTCAATATTAAAAGATACCAAAAGAAGAAAAATAAAAGATTATGGTATTCCACAATCCTACAGAAAAGAATATTTTGATGAAAAATATTGAAAAATTGAACCTAAAAAAAAAAAGAAAAATTGAACCTAATTTTTCTTTTTTTTTTTTTTTAAGATTTTATTTATTTATTTATGAGAGACAGAGGGAAGGTAGAGACACAGGCAGAGAGAGAAGTAGGCTCCATGCAGAGAGCCCAATGTGGGACTTGATCCTGGCACTTCGGGATCACACCCTGAGCCAAAGGCAGATGCTTAACTGCTGAGCCACCCAGGCATCCCGAACCTAATTTTTCTAAGATGTTATACATGATACTTAATTACCTAAGTGAAGTCTAAAGAAGTCTTTGACATCTTTACATATAAATGAATTACGTATCATGGAAGAAGAAAATACCATAAAGCAATCATAGTTTTACTCTTCACTAAATAGTCCTTTTTGAACATATCTGTCATTATATCTTGTCTACTCTTTTGCTAATTTTGCTGTCAATTCCCATCTGTTAGTTCAGGAAGTATTATGGTAAATAATGTTTTCAGCCATTTCAATAATAAAATATAATCCTTACTTGATTTCCTTGGACGGTCAACCTTCAATTGTGGGCAACCACACTGACTACTTTCTATGAATTACTGAATGTTACATGAGAAAGCCACAAAATCATGCTAGCGCAATAGTCCATTGACCAAATATTTAATGTGCCAGGCATTTATTATGTACCAGGCACTGTGCTACACAACACGGACACTAGAATATGAGCAGATGAGCATATGGAACTCTCTCCTAAGGTTCAGTACATTTGGCCTAATATTTGTGAGCTTGCTAGATCCTTGACTTTTTGTAGACTAAAACATGTAAGTCCTGATCTAGCTAAAATTTCATTGCTACATGAGAACAAGTACTTTATTTATTTATAAAAATATGTGATTCATGTAGGTTAGAGCAAGTTTGAAGAATTATTTGTATTTTATTATTTACCAATACTTGGGACAATCGAATTATGAAATGACTCAATCAGAAATTAGCAATGCCCTACAAGAATTCAGAAAATAATTTGTAATAATTAAATAATAATTAAATAATACCTTCTTGGGCAGCCCTGATGGCCCAGCGGTTTGGCTCTGCCTTCAGCCCAGGGTATGATCCTGGAGACCTGGGATCGAGTCCCTTCTTAAAATGTTAAAAAAATAAAAGTGAATAAATAATAAAACAGTAAGTCACATAATAATCATTGTAAAAAAAAAAAAAAAACCCAAACCCAAAAAAGATAATGAGTAGAATTGAGAGTAAATATAGCAGAACGCAACTCTAATATATACCCTCTTTTGCCTAATGCCTAATAAACTAAACCAAGTAAAACAGGATACTACCAACTTAACAAAAGAGATTAAATTCTCCTGCTATAATCTTTAAAATATGGTTTTCACAAAGAATTAAAAAACAATATGCTTTTCAAGATCTTCTACTTCTTGTAGTATGGCTTACTAAATATCTTAAAAAGAACTTTGATTTAATACACTTACAAGTAATGGATAAAATATGTTTATAAAAATCCCATAATATACATAGCTTAGTTCACATGAAAAAAACTACAGGAACTATGCAATAGACAAGAATAACAAAAATGTAAGAGACAGTAAAAACCAGAGTAATAAGTAACTTATTACTAAAGCTATAGCTGCTTTATATAAGTAAATAAGAAGTTTGGGTTTAGATGGCTGTACTAGGGGGCTCAGAATCTTAGATTCATACAGGGTATTGGGACTCAGGCTAAACTCTCAGTCAAGTTTATGGAAGAAACACATTCATTGGCAGAATGATAAGAAAAGGAAAACTACCTAAGCTAAGATTTGTTTGAAAATAAAGCAAACTTGAGTTCCCTAATACAGGCATATTCTGCAGAACATCTAATCAATTAGTATTTTCTTTGGAAGAATATCTCTTAGTTTTTAATATCTAATTCTCCTGTGAGGTGTATATCTCGCTACAATGTGTTTCAGCCAGTGCTTACAGGAAACACTACATGTGCGTTTTTAAAAAGATTTTGTTTATTCATGAGAGACACACAGTGAGAGGCAGAGAGAAAGGCAGAGGGAAAAGCTGGCTCCCTGCAAGGAGCCTAATGTGGGACTTCATACCAAAACCCCAGGATCACAATCTGAGCCCAAGTCAGATATTCAACCATTGGGCTACCCAGGCATCCCTACATTTGCAGTTTCAAAACTCCTTGCAAAATTATAAATAGCATGTGGGGAAAAAATCTAAATTTACATTTCAAATGCAATTTGTAGAACCTCAAAATCAAATGGTGATGTTTGGAAAAACATTTCAAACATCAACAAAGATTATATATATATATATATATATATATATATATATATATATATATATGTAGGATGTAGGTGTCACAAAGTAACTATAAACAAACTGCTTAACAGTCATGTGAATTGCTTGCTAAACTGGTCAAATTGTTTAAAAGAGTCTCACCCAAATATGATAATTTATTCTTCCATATAAGCACTTTACTCTGTTTTAGTTGTGCTATTCAGAAATCTCTTAAAAAAAAAAAAAGAAATCTCTTGGAGGTCTTGCATTAACATGTCCAATATTTTATGTTTTCTTTTTCTCCTTAAAACAATGTAGAATCATGCAATCACACATATAAATATCAAAAATATTAAGCTAAATAAAATGTCTAATGAGTGCATAATATACAATTCCAAGCCTATGAAGTCCAGAACAAGCAAAATTAATCACTGGTGATAGAAAATGTCACAACAGCTATTGTTCCTTAAAGAGTGAGGGCAAAAGTTGAGAAGAGATATAAATAAATTTTTTGAGGTGATGAAAGTTACCTCCATTTTGACATACAAGTGTACGTATTTCTCCAAACTATACACTAAGATTTCATTTTATGGAAGTTTTACTCAAAATGATCATTACAAATATATAATTCTAACTAACTCTAGCATGCTAAGATGTCTGTGGGTGAAGTATGATGATGTCTGCAACTTATTTTGGAATTAATCAAAATAAAATATGGATGGATGGATATATGTGGAGAGAATGATCAAATAAATAAAGTAAAAGATGTCAAATCTTGGTGGTAGAATAGTGGAATGTGGATACTCTAGGAAAATTCCTTTTCATTTTTTTGTGTATTTGAAAATGTCATTATAAAATGCTAAAAAAAATCTAATAAAAAATAAACTTCTAAGAATCCTTGTCATGTAGAAATCCTGATTGAAGAATTTAATGATGGCATTAGATAAAGAGGTCTCCATATGCTACTTATGTTGACTAGGAAACTCAAATCTTGAAAATTACATTAAATGAGACCTGAATAGGTAAGGAGCAGAGGATGCCTAATAGAAGCAAACCCATATACCTATGGAACAGTTGCACTTTAAGTTAAAATTAAATTTCTTTTTTTTAAGGATTTTTTTATTTATTTATTCATGAGAGACAGAGACAGAGAGAGAGAGAGAGAGAGAGGGGCAGAGACACAGGCAGAGGGAGAAGCGGGCTCCACGCAGGGAGCCCGACGTGGGACTTGATCCCAGGTCTCCAGGATCAGGCCCTGGGCTGGAGGCAGGCGCTAAACTGCTGAGCCACCCGGGCTGCCCTAAAATTAAATTTCTGATAAAATTTGCAAACTGTGGACTCAGTACCAAAAAACAAGAAAGAAAAAAAAAGAAATAGAGACAGAGATAAAGACAGAGACGGATAGCTTGGTAGAAAACACAAATCAAATAGAAGAAGAGTCAGTAGAAACAAACAGCAGGAAAAGACCCTCCCCCTCGGTTTCATATAATAGGATTTTCATATACTGAATATAAAATCAGGTTAATTCAGATAAGAATGATTGTGTAGTATTCTTTATAATAAATATCAATAGTCTTTTTAACTGGAAGTCTATTTCACAAGGAGATTAAATTACATCTCCTGACTTCCCTTTCCTTGGGGGGAGGGGTGTGTGTGGAATTGGAGAAGCTATTGAGAAAAGGAGTAAATAGCAGGCCATTCACTCTGGTTCCTAATGCCCTAATATGGAACAATAAGATAAAAGATGAAAATAGGTCAATTAAACCTCTGACTGCAATATCTAGAAAAAAAGATATAAATTTATTCAAATAAATAATGGAAGAAAATAATAAAGATGAAAGTAGAATTTAGCAAGGTTAAAACAGCTAATAAGTAAATTAAAATGCTCATTATTTAAAAAATTCAATTAAATGTAAAACTGCTAGGTAACTATTGCATAAAAAGTTGATAAAGCAAAATTAGACAAGATAAAATGTGACAGGAAGAAAATGCCAGTAAGTTAGAGAAAAAAAAAATATAGACAACTTTGCAAAACTCCTTTTAATTAAATTTTAAAACAAATAAAATGCAAAATCTCCTTGGAAAACAAAATTTTTTAGTAAAAAAGAAAACAACCACATTTTCTTAGAAGAGAGAAAATTATGATAAGACTACATTACTAATCCTGATGACTTTATAGGGAAATTCTATTAAATCATTAATAACCTCATAATCCCAAAGTGACACAAATTGTCCCAGGAAATGGAAAAAGAAGGAAAACTTTCAAAGCATTTTCATGACACCCACTATTTATATTTAAACCTGTTAAAGATAGTATAGAAAACTGTAGAAATATCTGTAAATAATAATACAAAAATTCAAGTAAAATAATAACAAATAGAATCCTATTCTACATTAAGGAAATATGTCATTAACCAAGAAGAAAATATGATGATTTTTTCTTACTCCTTCATTTCTAAGTACTTATAAAGATATCACAGATAACTTTTTTTAAGATGATTTTCAGCAATGATTATGTGAATATTTTATAAAAGCATGCACTAATGCTTGTGATTTTCCTTGTACAAAAGTTGTTAGAGCCTTAAATAAAACAATGTTTTTAATGACCTGCTGTCTATTCCCTGAGGCAATATAAAAGGATGCAAGGAATATACTATAATGGGCCTTTTATGATTATTCTGCCCATTATACAGTGAATGCTTAAACATTTTTCCAAAACAAATGCTTGCAGTTAGAATCCTGATGAGTTAAATATCCTTCAGTATGATGAGCTCTTACATATTTTCCTTTATGTACAACTTCAAGGTAACCAAATTGCTGGATTGTATTTATGAGGAAAAAAGGTAAAAACAAAAAAAATGTAAACACATTTTGTGTAAAGAAGATAAATAATAAGTTTTACACAGCTTCTGTTTCACAATTTTGGAATAGTTACTTCATGCCAAGGTCAGTGCATATGAAATTATTGGCATCTTTACTGAAACCCAGCACTTCTTGCACAAAAAAGCAGTAAATCCATCTATGAGAGTGATTAGGAAACTAAAGCAGGAATACAACATCTGTCAAGTAGTTTATGCATCTGGCCTACAGAAAGGTTTCTTATTTTCAAAAAAGGCAATTTTACCAGACTGTCTGTGTGAATAAAGACAGACCCTACAAGAAATCTTTAAATAGATGGCAAAGAAACTGAAAGTAAAATTGTATTTATATCCTTTTTATACTACAACCTACTAAAATATATTTAGGATATTATCATTAACTGAACATAATTGAACCCACAAAGTGTTGATTAATGGCCAGTGTAACCTAAGAAGTGAGTTTATATCTTAGACAACATTATAAGTAGTTTTGACTTATGCTCATGAAAACATTCTAAAAGGCATGCATATCAAATATGACATAATCATCAAAAAAGGATAGTAAGATAGAAGATTGCATTTATAAAGACCATAAATGCAGAAAATAAAATGTTGTGGGAAGATAAGCCCATCCTTATAAAAGGAAATTGGAAAAGGATTATATTGAGTACCATATTCAGTTTAGAAACTCAATCTAATCAGTGCAGAATAGAGGATGAGGGTTTTTATGACAAAGTATGACAAAGAAGGCTTAATTAACTACAAGATCAATATGTGGCACACATTTGGCATTTTAAATACGTCCCATTAAAATATATTCAATAACAAAAGAAGATATAAAATCATTGCTCAGTGGTGATAATATATTGTTCTTACTACTCACTGCTACCCTTAAGGGAAACACTGACCAACTACTGGATATCTAACAAAGGATTAAAATATCTATTGCATGGCTGGGTGGCTCAGTCCATTGAGTGTCCAACTCTTGATTTTGGCTCAGGCTCCTGAGACTGAGTCCCACATTGGGCTCTACATTCAACAAGAGGTCTGCTTGTCTCTTTCTCTCCCTCTGTCCCTGTCCTTGCTCTCTTTCTCAAATAAATAACTAGATCTTAAAAACAAAAAAAACAAAACAAAACAAAAAAACAACTAGAAGTATAGAATACAGAGAATTGCCAGGGCCAATATGGCTATTTAACACAGAAAAAGATAAAATAATGATGCATTGTTGCCATTGTTGTTGTTCATATGTGGCAGGCAATAAACTATACATTCAAAAGAAGACACAAAATCTCATCTATTTTTTTTCTGATTTTAGAGGTTTAAATCAAGTCTTGGATGATGCATGGAAATTTACATAGGCAAGGAGTAGAATGATGAGAGAAGTTTTTGGGATAAGTGGGAAAATGTTTAAAGAACGGGACCCACTGGGCATTATACCATATGTTGGCAAATTAAATTTGGGAATAAAAAATAAAAATAAATAAATAAAATTCAGGCAATTAAGAATTTAAAAAAAAGAAACATAATAGGACTGTCCATGATGACAAATGTTCCCAAGAATTTAGGAAGCTCTAAAAATAATTAAAAATTTCCAAAATATAAAATCACTGGTAACTTGCAAAGCAAAATAAATGCAAGGAAGATTATGATAATATCCATGATGTATATAGTTTTAAGGAAAATTGAATGAATATTGAGGAGACTCTAATTTTGGAATTGAACACCAGTAGAAAGCAAGATTGCCAAGTATAATTCAGAGGGATTAGCAAAAATAACTTTTTATTTAAAGCATAGCTTTAAAAACTGAGTCATTTTTTTAATCCCTCCCCCCCTCCCCCCAATAGAGGTATCTCACTTCAACCTGTCTCTCTTGCTGAAAACAAACCAAAAACAAAATGCAACAAGCAACTATATCTGGGGATTTTGAAAATACTCAAAAAAGAGTGAATTGTGAGGAGGAGTCAAAACTTGAAAACTCAATAGGGGGATGAGTTACTCTGTGATGTTGTACAAGTCTCTATCTCAACTTGTTGCACATCCACAGGTCGAACCCAAAACAACATAGCAAAACCCTTGATGATAATATTATGATATAAAATACTGCTCAACTTTCAAACTAATACATGTGTTACAAATTCAAGGAGAGTAATATTGACCTTTGAATCACTACCCAAAGGGATAAAAGAATAGGAAAAGCAAATAAATAGTAAATACCTGAGTAAATACAAAAGACTATTTTTATAACTTTCAAATTATTTAAAATCTGTAAGATCATTTAAAGTAAAAATTGTAATGTTAATTGTAAACATTGTTGATATGTTAGAACATATTAAGCAAAAGGATATATACATTTGAAAGTCTTCTGCATTTCACTTGAGGTTATAAACATTAACACCAACTAAGCTGTACAAGGTTAAGTATGTATGTTGATATACCTAAAAGGTAGATAGAATAAGTGATTCATCTATGTATTTATAATAGATAAATACATATATAAATAAATATAGATATGGGGAAAAGTCAATAATTATAAAAATAGAATATTATAAAAGTTAAAAAATAGAACATTACAAAAGAAAGCAGGGTAAGTGAATAAAGGAAAAACTCAAAGGAAATACATGGAAAGATTTAAAAAATGGAACACATAAATCTAAATGTCAACATTAGATTAAAAACAAAATAAAAACAGACATTGTCAAATCAGATAAAAAAAATGAAGACCCAACAATGCACTATTAAAATTCACTTTTAAGATAAATAAAATAATAGGTAAAAATAAAAGAATAAAATATATATTCCCTGAAAAATTTCCTCATATAAAACTGCAGTGGCTATAGTAATATAATACAAAATAGACTTAATAATATACAAAGGAACATCATTAGAAATAAAGATGGACAATAAGAAAAACAGATCAATTCCAAAGACACACAGTAAATGCACATGTACCTTATATAGAGCTTCAAAATATACAGAGCAAAAACTAACAGGAAAAGAGAAATAGACAAATCTACAGTTGTACTTATGACTCCAACACTTCTGAGTGGGTATACATAAAAAAAAGTATACAGATAGTCAGGATAAAGTAGACTTGCACAATACCATCAACCAGTGGATCTCATTGATAATTGCAAAATACTTCCCAAACAACTTCTCAATGTACATGGAATTTTTACCAAAAAAACATATCCTACGTAGATCATAAAAAATAACAACATATTTTAAGAATTAAAGTCATATAAAACATATTCTCTCACCTTAATGAAACTGAAGATATTAGTATAGAACCAAACCTAGAAAATCTACAAATATTTGGAAATTAAAGATCACATCTTTTAATTATACCTAACATTTGAGCAACAAATACCATTTCTATGCAAACGTCCCAGAAATAGAAGAGAAAACACTTTACAACTGATCTTTTTTGAGGCCAGGGCTTGGTAATGCTAAAACCAGAAAAATATATAAAAAAAAACGCAGGTTAACATTATTCACAAAAAATAGGTGTAAAATTTTAAGAAGTTTAAATAAAACAGGATAGAAAATCATGGATAAGTACGGTTTATCATATGAATGCAAGGTGGAGTCAACATTTGAAAATCAATAAATATAATTCCATAAAAATGATTTAAAAGAGGAACTATAAGATTATCTCAATGGATGTTGAAAAGCTATTTGCCAAACTTCAACATCCATTCCTGATTAAATTAAGAAACAAAAACCTCAGTAAATAGCAGAACGACTGATCCTCAAGAATACCCACAATCACCAGTCATATACAACACTGTACTAGAGAGCCTATGCAATGACAGAAATATATATATATATATATGTATATATATATATATATATGAATGAGTGAATGGACAGCTAAAATACATATTAGAAAAAAATAAATAAAACTGCCTGCATTCACACGCCATTACTATCTATAAAGGATATTCCATATAATCTACATGAAGCTACAAAAATAGTTCAGCAAGGGTGCAGAATGCAAAGTCAAACGTACAAAAATGTTTTGTGTGTGCACTAGCAATGAACAGTATGGTATCAAATGTAAGAAAGAAGATCATTTGCAATGGCAACAAAATGAAAAACTTAATGTGTGTGTGTATACATATACTACTTAGGTATATAACAAAATGTATATCTTTCTGTTTGTTTAATATTCTTTGGTCTTTCATCAGCCTTTTTAGTTTTTGGCACAGAGATCATATACAAATTCTGAGACAGTCATCATCCAAAATTTAATCCTTTCAATGTTCTATGTAAATAGCATACTGGTTTCTCAGTTACTAGAACTGTTCTCCTCTTGATATTGATGTCTACCCTACTTCCATTACTCACTTCCATGGCTATGTCCTAGGTATTTCATCACCTAGACTTGAAGCAACTGTAATATCTCAAATTAAGAAGTTCCACATTTTGGCCATATTTACCTAGTTTGGCTGCTTACCACCAACAGTACTCCATTTGCAGGAATCATGTAACTCTCTGGAACCTTCAATCAATTGATTCAACTGGTACTCTGTTTTGCTTCCCACTCACCCCTTCCTTCATATCATCTTACTTTCCTCCTTTTTATCTAGCTTAAATTTGTCATTATGCCTACTTTTAAAACCTTTGCTGGTCTCTTGACTAATCATAGTAGTTGCCCTAAAATTTTTACATTATTAAATCTAAATTTCCTCCTAACATGTGCCTGTACTTACAAAGCTAACAATGGCTGGAGAAATCCATAGTACATATCTATGATACATTTTTCATGAATCCACTCAATAATCATGGACTTTGAGAACATGACCCTTAATATCCTACAACGAATCTCCTGTGGCCACATATAACTTTTTGGCACTTAGCATATGCAATTGTCGGGATAATTTAGGTGAATTCTCCTCTGTCCGAGAAATCATTAAACTAAGGGATTTTGTCTTATCCATCCCTGTTCAACATTTACTTTGAAAATAGCGAAGTCTCTATCAATATTTGCAAAGTGAAAAAAATTAATATGTGAATGAATGGATGACTGAATAAATATAAAAATATCTAAAACTAAGTCAATAATGTAAGACAACAGTATGCAAACTTTAATGTACATCAGAGTCATTTAAAAATGGCCTATTAAAACACAGATTAGTGGGCCGTTTCCGTAGGTTTGGGGTTGGTTCCTGACATTTCTAACAATTTCACAGGGATGGTGATACTGCTGGTTCATGGAGAACATTTTAGAGAATGTTTGATTTAAGACAGTTAATCTATTAGTAGATGAAAATATTAGATTATAATGACATTATAAGAAAAAGTTCCAAATAAATGCCTGTGTTAAAAATTAATTGTGGAGTTGAGAATATCTTAGATCATCTAAAATATAACATGCCTTAAAGAAATGCAGCCTATATACTTCTTAAAACATTTACAGTTATGTGTTTTCAAACTTCACTTTACTTATTTTTTACTATTTATTTTCAATTTTGTAATTCTAACAAAAAGAAGTCTAATATAATTAACATTATATATTCATCTGCCTAATTTGCTAATTTTTAATATTTTACGTTTGTTCACAGTTAGCATTTGCTTGTTCTTTCCTTCTCATTTTCTCTCCTATTCTCTTCTTTCACACACATGCACAAGCATGCACACACAGAATACATAGATATACTTTTTTTTTTTTTTTGCCAAATGGAAAACCAAATTTCAGGCATCAAGTTACTAAGATAATTCATCCTTGAATATGTCAATGCTCTTTCCCCCGAAAAAAAATTTTCCTGGGACACTTGGGTGGCTCAGCCACTGAGCATCTGCCTTTGGCTCTCCGGTCTGGGAATTGAGTCCCACATCGGGCTCCCTGCAGGGAGTCTGCTTCTCCCTCTGCCTATGTCTCTGCCTTTCTCTCTGTCTCACATGAATAGATAAATAAAATATTAAAAAAAAGAATTTTTCCCTACGTAAACACAAAACTACAATTGCATCTGAAAAATCCAAAATTGACACAATACTATGTAATATTTGCAATTCATTTTCAAATTTCCCCAAGTGTCTCACTCACTTTTTGAAAATATCAAATTAGGATTATAGAAATGTGAAATTATTGTTTCCATAGAGAGAATCACTCTAAAGGGGAAAAGAAAAGTATAATTTATGAATGGTGACTTTTTTCCCCTAGATTTGTTGTAATTCAATAAATTTCAAACTATTTCATCTATATTGCCCACTTATATTTGGTCTTTTAAACTCATTAATGCTACATCTAAATAGGGAGAGATTATATTATGAATGTTTCATTATTTTCATAATTCAAAGAACAGTATGAGATTAAATGAGAAAACGTGTATTAGTAAAATGAAATGGTGAAAACCATGGCAAGATCAATTTCTCACAAATATATTTCTGTTTTATATAATATTACAATAACTTTAATTAGTAGGCATTTAGTATTTCAAAACACTATTATAAAAAATTATTTCCAAAAAATTGCTAGTCTATTTCAATCTTGCTTTATTTATATATTGATTATAAGGGAACAAAAAGCATTTACTTTTCTTTGGACATTTCAGACTGCTGAATTTAAATGCCATCAAACTATAATTATAGACAATATTTCTTGAATAGGTTACTCGTTTTACAAAGCATAAGTGATTCACCAATAGTTTCAATTCATAGACTCACACCTGTTCATATTTTATGGAGAAGTGATCAAAGATTAATCAAATTTTAATAGCTGTCATGCTATTGATGAATGGTAAGGGGAAATACAGCAATGCATATAAAATATCAGAAGAAAATATTTGCTGTACACATTACTGGTAAAAAATTAAAAAACAAACAAAAAAACAAAACAAAACAACTCCCACAAAGAAGCCTCTTTTACTTTTAAGTCACCATTTGACTTTTAATATGTAATAAAGTCATATTCATCTAAAATAATCAATTAGAAATTAACCTTTCCTAGGAAGCCAGTATATTTGGCCTTATGATTATAAAATAATAATCAGTATTAACTATGTGAATAAGAATTTTCATCTGCATCAAATAAAACATATAATAGATTGAATAAAGAAGGAAATACGAGATTCCAGCTGTTATCCATGAGGTTAGGCATTAGCCATACTTACCAAAATACGTAACAGTTCAAGTCTTCTCAATAATTGTTTTTGTTTTGACATTGTTATTTTTCATAAAAGTATAGTGTTCATATTAACATGAAATAGATTTATTTTTTCACAAATTAAAGAAATATTTTGTTTTCAGTTTTGATTTATGAAACAAATATTATAATAACCCACATAGTAGAAGCTTATAGGGGTAATTAATAATTTAGAGAGTATCAAATATTTTTTAGAACAAAATGAGACTGCCTTCTATTGATGAATTCTCTTAGTTTTGGTTCTAAAATTATTGTTGTACTATCACTTTTGTTAAATACTTTTGTTGGATTTGGAATTCAAATGGAAATTTATTTCCCACAAAGACGGTATTACACTCTTTTCTAATTTATTTATTTATATTTAAAAGTCAGGTATCAGATTAACTTCTACTGATAGACGGAAATATATTTTTTTCTGCGTAACATTAATTTCTTTTTTTTTTTCTGGGAAGATATTCTAAGTTTTGCCTAATTGTGAATTTATTTTAATTTATATTGCTTTGGGTTTAATGGTCTTGAAAAGTTTTCATCTAGGGCACTTTCAAATGTATTCTGTGTGTGTCTGTACATAATGTTTATATACAAATGTAAATAAATTTAATATATAGTGTAGTATGTGTATTTATGCTTATATATGTATTTCATCTGCCTTTTTATTTTGAAATTTTGAATTTTTCTATATTCAATTCTTTTTTAATTTTTTATTTAAAATTCATTTATTTCCTCTTGTTTTTGGAAGCTATGTTTTTTTTTTTTTTTTTTTTTTTTTAAGCTATGAGTTCTTAATCTTCTCTTTAAATAGTATAAATTCAGGATGCCTGGGTGGCTCAGTGGTTTAGTGCCTGCCTTTGGCCCAGGGCGTGGTCCTAGAGTCCCAGATTTGGGACTACATCAGGGTCCCTGCTTCTCCCTCTGCCTATGTCTCTGTCTCTCTCCCTCTCTGTGTGTCTCTCATGAATAAATAAAATCTTTTAAAAATAATAAAATAAATAATATAAATATTACAACATATTAAGTTTATCATTAGTTTTACACTGTATCATATTCACATTCTAGACAATTCTTGAAATTTAGAACTTCATTTGCTCCCTCCCTTCATATGCTACCTCTTTCATGGCAAAAATCACTCTTGGATCTCAGACTTCTATAAAGGAACATTTTTCTCCTTCCTGAAATATATCTCTTTAAATTACTTTTGTTGTGAATTTGCTAATATAAAGTCTATTGTGGTTTGTCTTAAAATGTTTTTATTATATTTTCATTTTGGAAAGACCTTTTGTTTACTTTAGAATTTTAGGGTGCCAATTAATTTCTTTCAATCACTTACTTTATTGTTGCTCATCTTATTCTTGTTGCTTACCTTGTTTCATTGTGATCATTCAATCTACTTAAAACTATTTTTTTAAAGATTTTATTTACTCACAAGAGATACAGAGAGAGAGAGAGAGAGAGAGAGAGAGAGAGAAGCAGAGACACAGGCAGAGGGAGAAGCAGGCCTCATGCAGAGAGCCTGATGTGGGACTCAATCCTGGGACTCCAGGATCACGCCCTGGGCCGAAGGCAAGCGCTAAGTTGCTGAGCCACCCAGAGATTGCCCCTTAACCTAAAACTATTTTGATATTATTTGCCTTTTTTTTTTTCTCATGTTGTGTTTAAGATCTTTTCTTTTCACTGATTTCAGCATTTATCCTTTGGTATATCTGAACTACATGCTATATCTTTTATGTATGTATACATGTATTTTTATTTTTGAAAAATAGTTGATACACAATATTATTTTAGTTTCAGTTGTACAACATAGTGATTTTACAATTCTATAAATTACTTAATGCTCAGGGGCACATGGGTGACTCAGTCAGTTGAGCATCTGACTCTTGATTTCACCTCAGGTTGTGATTTTGGTGTCACAGGATTGAGCCCCTGATTGGCTCCACATCCAGGGGATTCTTGGGATTCTCTCTCTTGCTCTCCTTCTGCTCTCCCCGCCCTGCTAGTGCTCTCTCTAAAAATAATAATAATAATAATAATAATAAAATAATAACGATAATGCCCATCATGATAAATGTAGTTACCATCTGTCACGATACAATATTCTTACAACATTATTGAATATATTCTCTATGGTTCACTTTTCATCTCCATGGCTTTATTTTATAACTCGAAGTTTGTTCTTAATCTTCTTCATCTATTTCACTTTTTCTCCTTCTCCCCCTTTCTGGAAACCACTAGTTCTCTGTTTTTGAGTGTCATTCTGTTTTTGTTTTGTTTTTTAGATTCCACATATAATTGAAATCATATAGTTTTTGTCTTTCTCTGACTTATTTCTCTTAGTTGTATCTTTTTATTTATCTCACTTGACATTCCTTGAGCATTTTCAATATGTGGATTGATGATTATAAATAACTAGAAAATGTCATCAGCTATTATTTCTTAAAGCATATTGTAGTTTTTAACCAATTTTACTTTGCCTTTCATTTTCCAATTCTGATTAGATAAATATAATATTAAGACTGCTTCTTTTCCTTGTTCCAACTTCTCTTTACTTTTGCCTCACTCTTCTCAGATGTCCTACAGATTACTTATTTCTACCAGTCTTCTAATTTATAGTTGATCTCTTTTGCCTTTTCTAATCCACCTTTGATTCATCCTCCACATTTTATCAATTATTGTATTTTGCAATCAGTAAACTCTATTTGATTTTTTTGTTAAATATGTTTGAGTTTTATACCTCTTCATTCAGACATTTTCTAATTTGTTATTTCTTTTTATGAACAAAGTAGAAAAAGAGCATGTGTTTTGTAATCAGTGTGTGATATTTCTGATCTTAAAGTCTTTGCTAGTCTGTTTCTGATATACATCTTATGTTACTTCTTGCCTATGATACATTATTTCTGTCTATACTTGATTATTTTGTTTTATTTTTAAACTGAGTTGATTACTTTCTTTTGAAAATTATTTGCAGAAATAATTTATGGTCCAATTTTTTTTATTTTTTTATTGGAGTTCAATTTGCCAACATATAGCATAACACCCAGTGCTCATCCCATCAAGTGCCGCCCTCAGTGCCCGTCACCCAGTCACCCCCACCCCCTGCCCACCTCCCTTTCCAACACCCTTTGTTCTTTTCCCAGAGTTAGGAGTCTCTCATGTTATGTCTCCCTTTCTGACATTTCCCACTCATTTTTCTCCTTTCCCCTTTATTCCCTTTCACTATTTTTTATATTCCCCAAATGAATGAGACCATATAATGTTTTTCCTTTTCCGATTCACTTACTTCACTCAGCATAATACCCTCCAGTTCCATCCACGTCGAAGCAAATGGTGGGTATTTGTTGTTTCTAATGGCTGAGTAATATGGTCCAAAATTTAGGTGCTTTCCTTCAGATTATTCTAGTATTAATCTGCTTGGCACTTTGGTATACTACCAGTCTCAGAGTTATTCAAGCTATATTTACAATCTAAGATATTTAAATGATTTTTACAACAGAAGTAATGGAAGTTTTAGCCGGAATTCTGTTTAAGAAGACATAGCTTTGATTTCATTGTTTACCTAATAGTTCTAGATGGAAAGTTTTATCAGACTCTTATAGCTCATCATGTTTGTATAACTTTCTATACATCCTTTCCAATCCTGATAACTATCCATGATTAACTGAAGATTTTAGTATCTGGAGGTTAAATCATTATATTCACTCTAAGACCTGACATCATCCTGAGAGATGGTAATTGTCTTATAAATTAGGTGGTCAGCAAGCTGTCTTCTCAGGACCATGACTTTTTCTATTTCCATCTTATTCATCCATGACCACATCTCTGATATTATCATTATCTAGAATTTTGGTTAAATCTATTGCTAAATTTCCATGTTCATTTTAATTTAACTAAATAATAAAAAGCGAGATTTTTTGGCAATGCATGTTAGTTTTAAAAGTTATATATTTTTATTGAATGAGTGCTCTCTATGTTGTCTTTTTAGGAAATATATTTACATAATTTTTACTCAGTATAAAGCAGATCAAGAGAAGTAAGTAGATAAAACATAAGTTTGAAATATCTCCTTATACTGACATATATTTTGGTAATCATGTTGTTTTCAGGAATGATATTTTGGTATGTGGATTTGTTTTTCAAAATCATGAAACAATACTGTGATTTGAGAATAACCACTGAACACTATATAAAGCAAAAATACAAATACTTCAATGGTTATCAGATACTTTTAATTTTTGACAAAAGCAAAACTGTTAAAGTGAGGAAAAAGTATTTGGAGGCCATGACAAAACAGTATTATGTTACCCTTTTAAGTGATTAAAACATCTACTAAAATTAAAAGACATGTTGACTTTGGGGAACAATTATTTTCATTAATTTAGCTATCTTTCCATAAATACCATAAAACAACATATGTTATGTTAGATTTTTAAAAATATATAAAATTTAGTCTTTTTATTTTTTTAAATTATTTATCTTTTATTTATTTATTTATTTATTTATTTATTTATTTATTTATGTGTTTATGTATTTATGTATTTATTTATGATAGTCACGGAGAGAGAGAGAGAGAGAGGCAGAGACACAGGCAGAGGGAGAACCAGGCTCCATGCACTGGGAGCCCGATGTGGGATTCGATCCGGGGTCTCCTGGATCGCGCCCTGGGCCAAAGGCAGGCACTAAACCGCTGCGCCACCCAGGGATCCCAAAATTTAGTTTTATATATATTTAAACTTACCAAAACATTAGGACTAGATTTTCTGCAACCAAGAAATTCTAATTATTTTCACCCAAACATACAATTCTCAAAATAATGGTATAGTACATATATCACTTTCAGCTGCAATTTACTTATATTCTCATATGGAAACATCACCATTTTGTGCCTCAGTCATAATAACTTATAACACAACACACCATTTCTAGTCTCAGTGACTTTGGAATGTATACTCTTATAAAAAAATCTCTAGACTCTTAATGATCACTTTTTTACATTTTTAAAATTTAATTTCAAGTATAACTTCTTTTGATAGGGTTTCACTAACTACCTAATCTAAATTACCTTCTGCCCACCAAGTCATCATAGTATCTTAAAATGTGATCATAAACTATTTGTGTTTGTACACATACAGCAGTCAGCAGTCCCCCCTTATCTGTGGTTTCATTTTCTAGGGTTCTGATTACCCACAGTTAACCATGGTGTGGAAGCAGATGATTTTCCTTCTGGCATATAGTCAGAAGGCCAGTAGTATCCCAGTGCTACATCAAAATGCCTATGTCATTCACTGCACTTCATCCCATCACATAGGCATTTTATCATTTCACATCATTACAAGGGTGACTAAAACACAAAAAGATATTCTGAAAGGGGAAGACAGACCATATTCACAAAATTGTATTACAGTATATTATTATAATTGTTCTATTTTACCATTAGTTATCATTGTTAACTACTATACCAAATTTATAAATTAAACTTTATCATAGGTATGTATATATAGAAAAAAAAAACATAGTATGTAGGATTCAATACTATCTCTGGTTTCAGGCATCCACTGGGAGTCTTGGAACATACCCCCATAGATAGGAGGCGACTACTGATTGTGCAGTGTGTTTTTACAGTGTATAAAATGTTTTCATTCTTAGAAGAAACATATACATTGTTAGCTGCCTAAAAAAAACTAAATAAATAAAAACTATTTTCTGTTTAGTACAAGGAACACTCTCTAGGATAGACTGTATGTTAGATAACAAAACATGTCTTAACAAATTTAAGAAGACTTAAGTCATATCCAATATCTCTTCTCATTTAAGGAAATTAAACTAGACATCAGTAATGAAAGGAAAAATGGAAAATTCATAAAATTTGGAAATTAGCACGCTCCTGAACAACCAGTGGGTCAAAGGGGATATAAAAAAAATACCTTGAAATAAACAAAAATGGAAACACATCATACTGAAACTTATTTGATCTTGAAAAAAGCAGTTCTAAGAGGGAAATTTATAGTTACAAATGCCTACATTAAGAAAAAAAACCTCAAACAACCTCACTTTACACCTCAAGAAACTAGAAATAGAAGAATAAATTAAGGCCAAATCTAGCAGGAGAGGAAATAACAAAAACCAGCAGAAATAGAGACTAAAAGGCGATAGCAAATCACAAAATTAAGAGTTCTGTTTAAACAAAATCAGCAAACCTTTTAGCTAGACTAAGAAAAACAGAAGATTCAAATAAATGAAATCAGAAATGAAAGGGGAGACATTACAACTGACATTGCAGAAATACGAAGGACCATAAGGCTACTATGAACAATCCTCTTTTCCTAAGCTATAAATAGTACAGTAAGAAAATATGGTGATAGAAATATGTATTTGCATTCATTATTTTTTAATGGCTTATAAAGATTTTATGGACCTACTCATTAAAGGTAAAATATAATTCAGCAGTAGGGACCATAAATATTGCTATTTGGAATTATTTGGTGATAGTATTTTGTAAATTATAATATTTGTAGTTTCAAGAAGACTCTATTTCTAACAACTTGGGTGTATAAACACTTTTCCAAATGTCGAAGTAGTCAGGTTAATGAACCATAGAGAGACATCAGCTATCAAGGGGTGGTAAAATGTGTATGACTAATTTTCTACTCCAAAGATGAAACTTAAAGCACATTTTGTATTTCTCAAATGAGTAATGCTTTTCTTAGGTATTTAAGACTCACAGTTAATGTTTAATGAAATAAACAAAATTGTAGTATCCCCTCCTAGCCCCATGAATCCGCTAAGATCCCTGGTTAAAGAGGGGACTTTAAAGTAATACATTCCCATGATTCTAGGTAGAGACTATTACAATCTGAAGGCATAGAAAAGGAATCACCAAAGCCTTAATAGTCAATTTTTATCAGGTACAAATAAAGACAGATGTGTCAGCAGGCCCAAGCAAAAAGCAGCATTAGTATGGAATGAGTATAGATCATGGTGCCTCAGACTTTTCCTGGGGTGGCTACCATGGATGCTCTTTTGCGGTGGTCAACTTTTATTTCACAATTTCTGTGAGCAATCAGGCACCTGAGGAGTAAGCAGAATTATCCTATAAAAATGCTTGGTTGTTGAGGGGATGGGTAGCCAATCCCTAAAGCATGTCTGTGATGAGCAAGCACCTATGTTGGACTTAGCAGACAAAGATACTAAAGAAGTTCCTTTATATATGCTTAAAGCAGAAAATAGAATTTTTATTTTATTTAAAGCAGAAAATAATGAATGAAGAGAAAAAGAATCCAGCAGAGAAGTAAAAACAATAAAATAGGCCAAAGTTCAACAGAAAAGTTCAATAATTTAAATGAAGAATTCCTGTATGATCTGAAGAGGAAACTGGGGATGACAGAAGAAATTCTTAATGAATGTAAAAACTGATTAACAGAAATTATGCAAACAAAGAACACTGGAAAAAAATTGAAAAATGAATGGAACTGCAGTGACTTGTGGGACAGTATCAAACCTTGTTACAACTGAACTCTTTGAAGGAAAGCAGAGGGAGATCTAAAGCAGAAAAATAAAGAAAATGCCAAACATTTCACAAGATTTTTGGGGGAAAGAACATTAGTTTACAACTTTAAGAGGCCAGCAAACCCCAAGATAGATAAATACAAAGGAAACCACGTATGGATATTGAATTTTTGTTAAGAGATTTTTCTGTGAGTAACCTGTTTTTCACAGAAATAAAGAATAAAAATAATATAATTCTAAGTAGATGTAAAATAAATCACTGAACATAATTCAACACTCTTTTATGAATAAAAGAAACAAAAAAACATTCTCACCAAACTAAAATTAGAAAGATTTTCCTTAATATGATATTGGCCTTTTACCAAATACATATGTAAGTATAAGTAAACCTACTATTATATGTGCATCTAATTTCACATTTCAGAGTGAATTATTGATGTCTTCCCCTTAAGAATGGCTAGGTCCCAGGGATACATCACATGCCATAACTCCTTAGGGTTCAACATTCACATCTGCATTTTGGATGCTATGGAAAGTACAACAATTTACAACGTATGTTATACCAAGAATGCCACATGCAGTATATAGCCTTGAAACTATTTTGTTTCTCACATAAAATGTGAAGAATTTTTAACAAATACTCTCTTAGTCTAACTGGTGCAGATTTCTCACTGCTTACTTAGTAAGGAAAAGTAGAGACTT
This sequence comes from Nyctereutes procyonoides, assembly GCF_905146905.1. Classification (NCBI taxonomy): domain Eukaryota; kingdom Metazoa; phylum Chordata; class Mammalia; order Carnivora; family Canidae; genus Nyctereutes; species Nyctereutes procyonoides. The sequence continues at coordinate 23,849,384 of NW_026575121.1, forward strand.
ACATCCAAACCTAGTATATATCATTTTTGATCACTCTAAGAAGGTACGGTGAGTGATTTCTTACAATTCTTACATAGTTTATACATCCATTTATTTTCAAAAAGTTTATACTTTGTTATTTGTAATTTCTCAAGTCAAATAAATTCTCCAAAGAGAATTCTATGTAGATGTCTAGCCAGGCTAGGGATGGATAATGATAGTTATTATTAAAATCAGATATTTGATTCACACAATAAGCAAAGAAAGGTAACCAGCAGCAGTGTTTGCAAACCTCTTTTTTAACCAAGGTAAATTGTGTTTGAATTTATATATTATGGTTCCCTGTCTGTTATAGCTCCATTGATCCTTACAACACTGAAAGAAAACATGGTTGTTATTATGATGAACATGGTAAGTATGATTCTCATTTACAGACCATAATCCAGTACCAATCACAAGTGTTAATTCCACACACTGGACTCTGCTACTGTCCTTCAGATGGTTAGATATAAATCCCCAAATTAATAAAGAGCAAAATACTTAATTTTATAATGTAAGATTAGAAGATAATTGGTACCAATCCATATTTAACCATAGCTAGCTACTGCTCTTCTCATGGTGCAACCTTTCATGAGAAATTGATTGTCTTATTTTTGAAAGCACTGAAGGATGAGATCAAAAGGAATTCTCTGAAAACATAATTAACTGAGGGAGTAATTCAAGCAGAATAAATATTAAAAAGTTACTCAAAAATTAAGTATTGGAAGAATGGTAGCCAGTGGTTTGCTTACTGAGAAGTTCCCAGTATGAGTGAATGTGGACTGTCTACTGAGGAAATCTAAGAGTTCTGTAGAAAACAGGGAAAAATGTCAGTTTCTGGATTGCATTCAACAGGAAAATTCAACAGTTTATATGACTGAAGAGTCATTTAATTATATTAATATTGGACTATTTCATTACAAACAAAAAGCAGACCCCCCAAAATTATCTAGAATTCTGAGTAACTCTTTACAGATTTTTCTGGTATTGCTGTTTGTGTTTTATTTTTAATCTCAAAAATATTAGGAAATTGGAAAAAGGAATACTTTTTTCTTTATTTTTACTTTTTAAGAATTTTATATTTAAGTCATCTCTACATCTAATGTGGGGCTTGAACTCATAATGCAGAGATCAAGTCACACACTTTACTCACTGAGCCAGCCAGGCCCCCTAAAAGGAAGAATTTTAAACAAAAGATATTTCCTTCTTAATATTTTACTGAATTCATTTAAGCCTACCATCTGAATTTACTGTTACACTTAGTGTAAAATTTTCCAAACCCTTTAAATTCATTGATATTGTTACATATAGTATATGTAAATTTAATTATATAGAGACACTATGCAGCAAGTTGGGTATGTCATAAGATCCTTGCATACAATGAGACTCTGATCATTTCATTGTTTCATTGATTTTGTTTCTACCAAACCCTAGAGGCATGTTCACATTTAATAGCTTGTTGTACTGCAGGATGACTGAATAGCAGCTTGCCCTTCTTGTATAAAACCTTAGAGGCATTTTAGCAGCTAAAATCACTTAACAGCAACTTCTAAACTTTGATTTATTCACTGACAAAATCATTCAGTCAACACTTCATTCATCTTGTTTGGCTAGTCCAATTTCGTTGGATAAAAATGGAAGTAGTTCTCTGAAATTTCCTTTGAAAATTATAAATATGCAGCAAGGTCATTTCTCTTGGCAGGTTTTGTTGTGAATAAAAGCTTAGCTGCTGGCAGACAGTATTTCCAAGATACTTCAGTGACCAAAACCACTATCATAGTTGGCTACCACCTTAATACATTAGGGCATTCACTTAGAAGAGTAGATAAGCAGTCCTAATGGCCTTCGCTATATATCTCAAAAGCAGCAGAAAAGAGGAATTAACAAATTCATTTATGGTTTAGGTGGAGCTCTAACACACAAGTTAATGATTTGTTTTAATTTATAATATCCAAACTCAAGCTATTTTTCAAAGTATCCTGCTAGTTGTTTTACATGCTTGAATAAAATATTAGATTCATAAATTTATTTTAATTTACTTATAGTTCCCATTCTACAGTTTCATAAGTCAAACCATTTACCAGTTTTAAAATATTTCAGTGGGAATTCTCTTGATTAAGAATGATATTTGGTGACCATATTTCCTTGACTGCTGATTTCTGATGCCTGGGATAATGTTTGGCATATAGAAGGAACACATTAGAAATTCTTCAATTGAATTAATGACTAAAGAGTATACCCATGTTTGGAAGCAAAGAACAAGAAGGTAATTGCAAAGAGGAGGAGGAGGGAGAGAAAGAGGAGGAGAGAAGGAGAAAGGAAGAGGGGCAGGAGGAGAAGGAGGAATAATTCCATATCCTAAGTAAATTTCTATATTGCCTGTTGTTTTTTTTAAGACTTTATTTATTTATTCATGAGAGACACAGAGAGAGAGGCAGAGATATAGGCAGAGGGAGAAGCAGACTCCATGCAGGGAGCCTGATGTGGACTTGATCCTGGGGGGATTAGATCTTGGGACTCCAGGATCACATCTTGGGCCAAAGGCAGGCACTTAACTGCTGAGCCACCAGGTATTGCCTGTTTTTTGAGAGAAAAAAAATAAGTCTATCTTTTACCACGTGTATTTAGTAAAGTAAGGGATAATCGTATTTTTTCTATCAGCAATTCCTCAAAGAGTGAAGCGACAAATGTTTTCATTTTCTTTCCACTGTTGCTTGTCCATTTTTATTTGGGGCAGACTTTCCCTAAATAAGCAATATTTAAAAAATGATGATTTTACTCTTACCAGTTACTTTGATACTACTGAAAGATTCTGACATTGAAATAGTATTATCAGTAAAGAGAAAAAAGTTTTAAGATGTCAAAATGACCTGAAGTGGCCTATATCCTGTTCTGTAAAAGAATTGCTTTAGTGTTTTCAATGTCCTAAAAATACAAACTTTAAAAATAGAGATATTTTTGTTTTCTAAGTGAGACAAAATATTAGTAAACATCATTTATGTGAAGTTATTTCCTAGAGATTATATTTTTAATGGTATTATCCTTACTTTAATTTGCCTTGGGTCTGCAGAGTTTAAGCATATACTCTGATAAATCAAATGTAAGAAGTATAATGAATGTCATGAAGCCAGAAATAAGTTGTATATTTTCAGTTTTCAGTGACTAATTCTCCATAGTGTTAATCTAGATGTAGAACATTAAAAGCTGCTAATGTAAGTGCTTGATAAATATATATTTTTATGTGGGCTGATGTATGCAGCACTGAAAATCACTAATATAAGGCATCCATATTTTTCTTGGATAGTGAGGAAAAAAATGAATCATCACAGACAAAAAAATTAACACAAGGATAACCAAATGATCCTATCATTACACTACTTTAAGTCACAAATGAGTGCATGATGCAAACTATTTTAGACATTTTATTCTTTTGGTTTCCAATTCTTTGAAGATAATACTTGTAAAAAGAAAGTTATTTAATGATCTTCCAATTTTATCTCTTTTCAACTACTGTCCAAATGTATATACTAACCTTTTCTGCTTTATTGCTTTAGTTTTAGAAAATAACTAGAAATTTTGTATGGTAACATGTAACATTTCAAAGTATTTATGAGGGAAGCTCACATAAGAAAGTGCAAAAATAAATAAAATACAACCTTGATTTTGAAGAATGGAGAATAGTATGTAGAGAAATTATAGCCAAAAACCAGAGAATGTAAACATGTTAATGATAATACACTACCAACTATATCCAGTAAACAGATTACCTGTGTCTTAGAGAATGTGTCAGTTTTGGTAAAAAGACTTCCTTCAAACTCAAGGTTAAATTTCCCTGAGCATAAAATTTTAAAAAGAATTTTAACTCTGTCTGATATGTTTTATTCTATTCTGCATTCTCAAAGAACGAATGGAAAGCTTAAAAAATTATGTCAGTTTAGAGACTTGGGTGGCTCAGTTGGTTGATCATTTGACTCTTGATCTTGGCTCTCACGTTTTGATCTCAGGGTTGTAGGTTTCAGGCCATGTTGGGCATGGAACCTACTTTAAAAAAAAATATGACAGTTCGATATGTATACTAAGAACATCAACTGCTGTGCATTAACTCAATGGTGTTCTTTGACCCTTCTGAACATCACATGGACTATACCAAGTGGCCACATTTTTATATGACTTGGAAATATTTTGTATTTATATGACTTTGGAAATATCTGCCACCCTTTAATATCACTTTTTGTCAGCTTATATTTCTTGCTGCTGTCAGTTTTCCCTTTGTTCCAGCTTCCTCCTTTTTTTTCCTTTTTTCGAATATTCTGTGAAATGAGCAACTAGATTTAAAAAACTTATTTTTTTTTTCTGGGCTAAAAGTGTGGGGTGAATTGTTCTTCTATTTCTAAAAGCCTGTATTTTTTACTTGTGTGAATAGAGATCTAATGATAGAAACTGTTGTATAGGAACAAATGCAACCTCAAGAGTGTTGTTAGTATTAACAGACAAGAACTATCCGTACACTAAAGGGGCATTATGGGGAAAAACAAACACAAAATACAAAACACTCAAACTATAAGTGGAGCTGAAGGGACAAGAAAAGGGGGGAAAATCCCAATGATGGAGGAAAGAATACACTAACGTTTTTACAGGTGATATTGAAGGAAGAAAATCTCAGTAGAAATCTATTGATGGTGACAACATACAAAGTGAAGTTTGAGCCAGATTACAGGCAGGGAATAAACCTAAGTGTTCTAATTTAATGTAAATAATCCCAGCACAGATGGCAAGGTTGGAAAATACCACAGGGCAGGTGAAAGAAGTCAACTACATTTGGACAAACCAAATATAGAATTTTATAGTGGAATCCTGACTTGAACAGAACAGAGTCTAGTCTCAAATTCTCAATAGCTAAGGAATGCTGTTTATTTCTTAGCATGAGGAGGAACTGGTAATTTTTTTTATTTTTTTTTAATTTTTTTATTTAGTTATGATAGTCACAGAGAGAGAGAGAGGCAGAGACACAGGCAGAGGGAGAAGCAGGCTCCATGCACCGGAAGCCCGACGTGGGATTCGATCCCGGGTCTCCAGGATCGCGCCCTGGGCCAAAGGCAGGCGCCAAACTGCTGCGCCACCAAGGGATCCCGGAACTGGTAATTTTTAATGCAATCCTCCTTTTTATCTCTGAATCCGTTTCAAACATATTATAAAAATATACTTATATTAGCACTCATTTTAAATGAACAAATTTATTCAGTCTTAGCAAAAACAGTGTTTTATTCTAATAAAAGTACTATTAAAAAATCCTTTAGATTTTGTTATAGGAAGATAACAGGGTAGACTTTGAGAACTACACAGGAGTTAAGGTAAAATTCTAGGCCCTAATAAAAATAAAACCATAAATGCACTTTATAAAATATTATTTTAATGAATGCCATCTCTTCCTAAATAGTTTATATATTACTTTTTCTCCATCCTTAAGTAGTAAAAGGTAGTAGGTGTTTAAGTAACCAATTAATAAATAACCAACATTAATAATATTAATAATTAACATAACATTAAAGTAAATTAGCATGTCCCTTTATTAGTAATACCAAGACCCAAACCAAAGAAGTCACACAGATTCTGTGTATTTCCATAAGATAAACATAGAATCCATATGTATATAAATTATAAATATATACTTATATGTTTGTATGTAATTACATATAAGTACAAAATCTCCAAATGTATTTATAGTTACTTATTCACACACAAATGTGTATATGTGTGCACATATAAGTTTGCACCTTTTTTTCTTCTTGTTATTTACCCCAAAACGGTGAATGACAAAGTCTGATAAAGAACCAATGTTTTTACTATTAAGCAGCTGGGCAAATCAGTCCATAAAGTATTTATTAAGAGTATGCTCTTAGATTCTGGTCATGAGTAAGACAGGGTCTAGAATGCAGGAGAAGTTGGCCTGCTTAATCCAATGTTATAAGGAAGGTACTTGACATTGAGTCTTGGTCAAGAGGAATATAAGTTTTGAAAAGCTAAATTTCAGATGTCTGCAATGTGAGAACAGTATCAGTAATAAACATAATTTCAACAATGATGACTGTAAGGGAACTTAAGAGAGATCTGTGTGGTGAAACAGGAGAGAATCTGATGGAGTGCACATCTATCTCTATTGTTCTTTCTTGTGTAATGTAGATTCTTCTTGCATTGAATATTAACATTTATATTAAAGTATTTTTTTACATTTCCAGGATATTAAATGTAATATTCAAGTGCCTTAACTGTAAGCACCTTTTTCTATAAAAGGAAAATCTTTTATATTCCTTCTATCTCTGACAAAGATGAAGTTTGTGATCAGATGTATCCTCTGCATTTGTAGAGGTATTAAAATAAAAGAAGTATATAAAATATCCTAACGCATATTAAAGTAAGACACATAATGACTCCCTTACGTGGCAACAACAAAAATACATCATTTTTCATCCTCTTAAGGTAGCATACATATATATATATATATATATATATATATATATATATATATATATATATATATAAAGCAGGCAAACTATGAAGTGATAAACTACAAGCCCATAAAAGTCATAAGATAATGCAGTGTTATTTCTGACAGGCTAAAAGCCTCAGTTACTTATACGGTGAATATTTTTCACTGGGGATATCAAACTGAAACTTTTGGTATCAGAAAGTGGAGTCTAAGAATTCCTTAAAAAAAAAAATTCCTATACTGTCACTCAGGGTAAGCCCAATAACTAAATTTATTTATTATATAAATTGTTCAAAATGTTAAGGCACTAGTGAGAACATTTCTACAGAATTCATATTTTCATTAGCTGGATATGCTAACAATCAAAATAAATGTAGGGCAGACATGTTTATTACTCCAGCTCAAAAATGGTGTTAATCTCTTTGAGGTAACTGTTATACGGTGATTAAATTCTTCCAACTACTTCCCCCAAATATAATATAATCAATTTCCACCATATGTTTGGATGATTGAATACTGTTTCTGGTCATAAATGCTAATTAGATTTTTACTAAATTTTCTTTATATTAATCATATTACTGCATGTCAGCTAAAACTACAAGTAGAGTCTCAAAGATTCTGAGTATTATTGGAAATACTTATTGTGAAGCAGTTAAGAAGGCAAATATTAATATATGTAATACAGAATATTAACATATATAAAGAGAATTCCATGATAAAACAAATAAAATCAAGAGGATTTCCTCTCATTTTGACATATAGCTTTGGGATTCAAAAGTCGTTCAATCATTATTATGTTCAATACAGTGAAGATTAATAGTTCTTAAAAGATTTTGGAATATTTGAATGTAACATTTAATTTATTCTTGTTATTTTAATACAATATTCTCATTCCATATTATTTGCATAAAAACTTACTAAAGACTTAAAAGGAGGTGTTTATTTTTTTATTATTATTATTTTTAAAGGAGGTGTTTAAATCAACTTGCAGCAATTAATTCCAGCTGTTAGGAATAGGCTGATTAATATAGTTACAATTATCCTGGAGAATAAGTATGCTACATAACTTTACATTAGGGAAGAGAGTTGCATGGAGTAACTATCACTTTCCTCTCTGTTAAGCACAAGTAAAAATGTAAATGAAAGTTGTTATTATTATTTTTAAAAATAAACTTATTTACCTCCACAAAAATGACTTTGTGAGGGGTCTAGGATCAATAAAACGTTTTTTTTGTTTTGTTTTGTTTTGTTTTTTGGCAAATGTATGCCATTGAAACACTGGGAAATACTTTTAGAAACTTCTTAAGTAAAAGCAAGCCAGATTTCAGTATTCTGAAATATTTTCTATAACATATTTCTTAACTATTGAAGTATAAACTTTTTAAAAATATAATTTATATTTTTAGAAGAGTTTTAGGTGTAAGTATAGAGATTTCTCATATAACCCTTGGCCCCACACATGCATTGTCTCCCCATTATATACTTCCCCCAACTGAATGGTACCTTTTTTGATTGACAAACTTACACTGATATGTCATTAGCACCCAAAGTTCATAGTTTACATTGGGGTTCACTCTTAATGTTGTACATTCTACAGGCTTTGACAAATATATAATGATATGTATCTGCCATATTCTTAAGTGAAAGAAAATCCTTTGTGCTATATCTAATCAATCCTTCTTCCCCACCTCTTGCCCTGTCAAATCCTGGCAGCCACTGATACTTTTACTGTCTTCATAGTTTTACCTTTTCTAAAATGTAATATAGTTGGAATCATATAGTATGTAGCCTGGTTGTTTTCTTTCATTTAAGAATATGCATTTAAGTTTCCGCCATGCATTTTCATGGCTAGCTTATTTCTTCTTATTTTACTTTAAAAATATATTTATTTATTTATTCATGAGAGACACAGAGAGGCAGAGACATGGGCAGAGGGAGAAGCAGGCACCCTGCGGAGGGGGGAGCCTGATGCAGAACTTGATCCCAGGACCCCAGGATCAGGCCCTCAGCCAAAGGCAGATGCTCAACCACTGAGCCACCCAGGCATCCCATTGTCTCTTCATTATTGAAGGATATCTTGATTGCTTCTAAGTTTTGGCAATGATAAGAAAAGCTCCCATAAACATCTGTGTGCAGCTTTTTGTGTAGACAGGTTTCTAACTCCTTTGGGTAAATACCAAGGAGTACAGTTGCTGGGTCACTTGTTAAGAGTATGTTTAGTTTGGTAAGAAATTGCCAAACTGTCTTTCAAAGTGGCTTCCCACCAGCAATGAATGAGGGTTCCTGTTACTCCATATCCTCAGCAGTTTTGGTATTCCAGATTTTGGCCATTCTAATAGGTGTGTAGTGGTATCTCATTGTTTTTAATTTGCATTTCTCTGATGACATATGATATGGACCATCTTTTCTGATACTTATCTTCTTTGGCAAGGTATTTGTAAGGTGTTTGGTCTCTCTTTTAATCAGGTTGCTTTCTTAACATTTAATTAATTTTTATGAGGATGTGTTTATGATTTTGTGTGTGCATTTTATTATTTTTTTATGTTTCATGGTTTTATTTAAAATTTAATTAGTTAACATATAATGTAATATTAGTTTCAGAAGTAGAATTTAGTGATTCATAACTTATATAGAACACTCAGTACTCACTATAACAAGTGCCCTCCTTAATATCCATCATCCATTTATCCCATCCTGAGTCCACCTGCCCTCCAGCAATCTTCAATTTGTTCTCTATAGGGACACGGGGGTAGCTCAGTGGATGAGTGTCTACCTTCAGCTCAGGGCGTGATCCAGGGTCCTGGGATCAAGTCCCACATCAGGCTCCCTTTGAGGACTGCTCCTCCCTCTGTCTATGTCTCTGCTTCTCTCTCTGTCTCTCTCATGAATGAATAAATAAAATCTTCAAAAAAAATTGTTCTCTATAGAGAAGAGTCTCATTTATTGTTTGCTTTCCTCTCTTTTTTTTCCTTTCTCCTATGTTCACCTGTTTTGTTTCTTAAAATCCACATATGAGTGAAATCATATGGTATTTTTCTTTCTCTAACTTACTTTGCTTGGCATAATACTCTATATTTCCATCTACATCATTGCAAATGGCAAGATTTTATTCTAATAGATGAGTAATATTTCAGTATATATATATAATATATATATATATATATATATATATATATAATCTCTTCTTTTATCCATTCATCTGTTGATGGACACTTGTGCTCTTCATAGTGCATATGACCCTTTGAATCAGTATTTGTATATCCTTTGGGTAAATATCTAGCTATGCAATTGCTGGGTCATAGCGTAGTTCTACTCTTAACTTTTAAGGAGTCTCCCTACGGTTTTCCAGAGCAGCTACACCAGTTTGCATTCCCATCAACAGTGTAAGAGAGTTCCCTTTTCTCCACATCCTCATCAACAATCTGTTGTTTTCTGGGTAATTAACTTTAGCCATTTTGACAGGTGTGAAGTGGCATCTCACTGTAGTTTTTATTTGTATTTCCCTGAAGATGAATCATGTTGAGCATCTTTTCTTATGTCTGTTAGCCACATGTATGTCTTCTTTGGAAAAATGTCTATTCATGTCTTCTATCCATTTCTTAACTGGATTGTTTTTTGGGTGTTGAGTTTGATAAGATCTTTATAGATTTAAGATACTAACCCTTTATCAGATATATTATTTGCATATATCTTCTTCCATTCTGAAGGTTAGATTTTAGTTTTGTTGATTATTTCTTTTACTGTGAATAAGCCTTTTATCTTGATGATATCCTAAGAGTTCACTTTTGCTTTTGTTTCCCCTACCTCTGGAGAGGTATCTGCGATGTATCTAGTAAGAAGCTGCTATGGCTGATGTCAAAGAGGTTGCTGCCTATGTCTTCCTCTAGGGTTTTGATGGTTTCCTGCCTCACATTTAGGTCTTTCATCCAATTTGAATTTATCTTTGTGTATAGTGTAAGAAAGTGGTCCAGTTTCATTCTTCTGCACGTTGCTGTCCAATTTTCCCAAGACCATTTGTTAAAGAGACTTTTTCCCATTGGATAGTCTTTCCTGCTTTGTCGAAGATTAGTTCACCATATAACAATTAAAATTTAATTAATTTTTATGAGGATGTGTTTATGATTTTGTGTGTGCATTTTATTATTTTTTAATGTTTCATGTTTTTATTTAAAATTTAATTAGTTAACATATAATGTAATATTAGTTTCATAAGTAGAATTTAGTAATTCATCACTTATATAGAATACTCAGCACTCACCATAACAATAACCATGTTAATTGTGGGTCCATTTCTGGGTTTTCTATTCTGTTCATCTGGCAGAAAATTTGAATTTTCATCCAGACAAAATTTCTTCATCTAGAAGAAAAAAGCGGTAGGTAGGTAATTTGTTCAAAGTCATATACTAATAGGATTCATATCAGGTTTTGTCTTAAATAAAACACCCACTGATTTTCTGTTATTATTCTTATATGCCTGTGTTTTCTGCCTCCACATTGTTGACCTTGGAACACATTCGTCTCTCTCTCTCTCTCTCTCTCTCTCTCTCTGCTGATCCTTCCCTCCCTTCCTCTCTCCCATTTTTTTCTGCCTTTCCACATCTTATGTATCTTTAACAACATAATTTATTTCCACAAAATCTTTTTTAATTCTTATTTAGGAGTAAACTTCCAGTTCCTCCACTGAGGCAAACCTCCCCTTATTTATTGGCACTAGTCCCAATTTAGCATTAACAGTATGTATTTGTGCAGGCCATAACTGTGTTCCCAATTTCCTTATGAATATTAAGGACATTGAAATTTATTAAATTATGCATTTTCTGATTAATAACATGAAGAGTTAAGATACTAAAGAAATCATTACCTTCAGTGAACACAAAATATAGTTCCCTGTATATTTGAGCTTTTTACTTCAGAAATTATTGAAGTAAAAATAAACTTAAGAGAACAGATGGAAAATTTCTCCATATATGTCTTATATACATAAAGATACATGAAAAGATTTTGCCTTGACAACTTTATTTCTTTATATCACATCTAATAAATTGTCACCCCTGTGATTTGATATTAACTCTTCCTATTTTGACCTAGATATTATCCCTAAATAGTAGATCAATTGCTTAGCCATTCACCCTTTCTCCTGTATCTTAGCTTAATACCGTTTATTGAGTCCTTCCACTGAGCATATAAATATACTCAGTTGTCTATAACTCTCTAGTTGCACAACAAGCTCTCTAGTTACACAACTATTTTTTGTTATTAAAAATATGTCTTCACTATCTTCTCATTTAAGCCTTTAATTCATGCTTCAAGCCAAAACAACCCGCAATCTTGATGCAACATTAAATTAATAACCTATTCACAACAACCAATGATTTAAGTGAGCAATACTATAAACGCAGACATCTCTGCAATATGTAAAAGATGCAATACCTACTTTTAATAAAATTTTATATTTTTTTTTCATTTTGACACCAATTTTCTTGGTTTTCCATTATATCCATTGCTTCTATTGAATCTTGTTCACAGGTTGCTCTTTAATTTTGTACCTTCAATGTCCCATAGGAGTCAAATTCAGTATAATTATTATCTATTCATTAGAGAGTAAAATGTAAGTCATATCATCCATGACTCTGACTTTATCATCTCTTACATACACTAGTGAAACAATCTAATGTTTATAAGCTGTGTCTCCTGATGTTTTAACGAATTCTCTATATGTTACATAGAAGAAAATGAACATATTATATGAATAGTTCAGTGAGTTTTAACAAATGTATGTACCTATATAACCAATACCTGAAACAAAATATAAAATATAGCCACCACAGAAAAATATTCCCTCATACCCACTTGCAGTCGAACTTTCCTCACTCCAATCTCCAGTCTACACTGATCTGATTTGTAACATGATTTTGTTTTACTTGTTCGAGGACTTCGTATAAATGAAATAATACAATTTGCATATTTAATTTCTGGCTTTATTCGTCCAGCAAAAGATGTTTGAGGTTAATCATTTTGTTAAGTCAGTATCATTAATTTGTTTCTGTTTTATTGCTGGTTAGTAATGGATTATATACATATGCCAAGATTTGTTTATACAAAATCTGTTGATGGACATTTGGCTTACCTCCAATGTTTTTGTGGACATATGTTTTCATTTCTCTTGGGCAAATACCTAGGAGTGTAATTTTGCTGGATCAAATGACTTCTGTTGAATTAATTGAGTATTTTGCCTCTATTAGCTTAGGTTCTACCTCATTATGTTTTTTTTTCTAATAGTTGTTCTAAGATGCTTATGGAGAAAGTCTTTGTACTATTTTTTTCTTTATATAGCCCATATATTTAATGCAGTGATAGAGTTGTGTTTTTTTTTCTTTTTACCACTTTCAATAATTATAAAAGAAGAAAAAGAAGAGACAAGAAAAATAGATAACACAAATATAACAGTATATTCTGAGTATATAAGCAAGTGCTCTTCACATATTAAAACATTTAACCTTAGTAATATATGATAGATTCTACTATTATCATCGCCATTTACAGAGAATTTGAGAGATTTCCTCAGTCCTATAGCTAGTTAGTAGTGGAAATAGGATTTGGATGAAGGCAATCTCACTCTAAAGCTCTACTCCTTACTGCTTTGCAAATGGCCTCCTTACATTCCAGTATAATATGTATCAATGTTTATTGAAAAATACATTGTATGAAAGGAAAGATGGTTATAGGAGAATAACCAGGGGAATTATTTTTTTTGTCAGTATTTAAATTCAAATCAAACTTTTTCTCTCCAGGCATTTTAATTATTTTAGAATACAATAAAATATGTTAGTTTTCTCAAATATGCTTTTAAAATCAATATTAGTTAGATGTAATTTTCATTAAAAATACACATAGTCTATAGTTTTATGGCATATATACATAGAGTGATACGTAACAATTTAATTATATATTACTCTCTATATACATAGAAACAAATACACACACAGGGTAATCTAGTAAATTCCATCACCCCAGAACATTTCCTTGTGCATTTTTGCATTTAATCTTCTCAGCAGACAACCACCAATCTGCTATCACTATTCATCACTATTGATTAGATTTGTTCTAGGGATTCATATAAATGGAATCATACAATATACACTATTTTTTTTTCTATTTTCATCTTCCCTGTTTAAAGTTTGGATATTAATCCATCTTGTTGCAGACTGATTCTAAGGTCCCCTTCATTCTATTACATGATTATACCACAATTTGTAAATTCTTTCACATGTTGATGGCTACTAAAAATAAAGCAGTTATAAATATTTGTATTCAAGTATTTTTAAGCATATATTTTAATTACTTAATATCTGGGAAGGTAAGTGTAGGGTCTTAGTTACTGCCTGAGCTCTAGGGTCCTAAAAAATAGTGGTAGGTTAAGTCACTCCACACTTTTGTTTTCCAAACTCTCCCCTTCACTACCCTTTCATGTTTCAGAGAAACAGCCACCCTCAAGGATTATTTTATCATTGCATATTCCAAGATAAATACTCTTCATTTTTCCCCATGACTCTCATAAGATTCTCAGATGACTTCTCTGTTTACTTGCCTCTAAAAAATCCCAGCCCTGCAATCTGAAGCCTGATAACTTGATGTAAACCTCAAAAGACTCATCACCACAGTAGACTATGTGTGCACTGGATTTCTCCCTACACAAGCCATTGTCTTGTCTCTGGTAAAATGTTCAGATTATATATGACTTTATACCAAAAATATAAATATCACCCCCAAGAGCATTAATATCCGACCTTTGATAAACTCAGTGAGCAGTGCTGATAACTTCGTAATTTTCTTTCACTGACCTCTTGAAATCCAATGGAATGGTTGCCTTAGGGCACCTCTGGCTCTTTACTTTTATACAATCTTTTATATTAATATTTCTTTTTTTCATTTTATCATAGTGGTGACAACATAGAATTTTACCTGAGCTTTGTGCTCTTGGAAAGCAACAATGATAAAGGATTCCCACCTCACTCTTAAATCCAGGGGAAGGACTAACTTCAAAGATCACCTTGCACTCATGTATCCTGAGATAAAAGCCATTTCTTTCCCTTCTTAATGACTCTCATAAGACTCAAGGATGATTCTCTTGTTTACTTGCCTCTTTAAAATCTCAGGCTCCCTTCTTTTCTTTGAGACATTGTTCATTAATGAACATTATCCCTATTGCAATAACCTGAGTAAAAGCATACCCTTAATTGTCCCATGCATTTTTGTCTTTGACATTGATTATATCATTTTATATTACCACCAGCAATGAATAAATTGTTACTGACAGCTTTGGAGAAGCTGAGGAGTACCTCCAGATGTCTTGTCTCTCCATCCTCCCACATGCAAAACATAACCTCTCATATGAGTAAATGTTGAATCAATAACTAGACAGTACATCTTTTAAATGATATAAAAGTCATTAGCAAACCAAATTATTCTTTCTATTCACGTCTTGTTTTGATGATGGTCTGAGAGTGCCAAGGTAATAACAAGAGCAATATTTTGCCTTCTTAATTGTAATGAAACATTTCCTTTATTGTATTAAAGCAGGGGATACTCTGCTTATAAATTGGCATTGTTTTCAGTCATAAATACTATCTCTTAAAAGATACTAAAATAAATCCTATTCAGGGAAGAACAATGAGGATATTGAGACTTCTGAAGTGTTGCGTGAGGAATTTTTAAAGATACAAGAAACATTTAAATCTTACAAAGGGAAAATTTACATCAGTTTTGAATATTTCAAGATCTATTATTATACAGAAGAATTAGCTTTATAGATATTATCTATAATGAATGGGTCATACCAAAAAACAATTTTGAGCTTTACATCAATTATAGATTTCGAATAGTCTGCATTCCTCCAAAAGGAAGTGGCATTTTAAGGCCAATGTATCACTTTTTTCTTCCAGATAATGAGTTACTTTCCAATGAAGATACTCAAGCAGAGTCTGAGTAACTATCAGTCATTTTTTATTATTAATAGCTATTATTATTAAAATATAATAAAGTGATTGGACAAATAGCCCCTTAATGTTCCTTAAAGTAATAAAATTATAGTTATTTTCACAGAAGGATAAATATTATAAAGAATGTTTGTAATCAAGGAGTGAACCACACTTTGTCATTTAAAAATAATAAAATAATATCAGACATAATTAGAAATTATTTATAAAATCTTTGAAGTGTAACACCAGAGAGTAACTGTATCTGAACGGTTAAGCTGAAAGTGATGCACATTTATAAGTAAAATGGTAACATTTTCTAAATACTTTTTTCAAGTAGTTAATTTATATTTCTTTCACTTTTAAAATCATTTTATCTAACATTCGATTTAATAATAACACATCTGAATTTATCTTGCAGCATTTATATCACATGTGCTCAGTAATTATGTATTTAATTAACCAGAGGGGAAAAATCACCTTTTCACTTAGTGGTAAAGAATGAAGTTTTAGTTTTTCTCTTTTTTAAAAAATTTCTTTTAAAGATTTTATTTACTTAAGTAATCTCTATACCCCATGTGGAGCTGAAACTCAGGAACCTAAGATCAAGTGTTGCTCTTCTTATGAGCCAGCCAGACACCCCTTAATAGTTTTTTTTTTTTTTAGTGTTATGAAGTTTGAAAATAAAAATGTAAGTTCTATATACTTTACATTTTGTAGATATGTGAAAAAAAACAGACACACATAAAGTGAATAATCACAATTTTTTCTGTTGAATATATACCTGCCCATCGATTATGGATATTCATATTGTTAAAAATTTTATTTTTCTATGAAGTATTGATTTATACATTAATAGTTTATATACTTATCCTTCTCTTTCTGTATAAGTAGTCTACTGTAAGTAAGCCCATAGTTCTGGTTAGAAGCAAAACAAAATTAAGACAAACAAAAAAGACACATAGGCACTATACATGACTGATTAGCAATAGTATTCTCTCATGAACCCTAGGGAGACTAAGAGACCAAAAGTGTGTACAAGTAAATGGATTATTCAAGTGTTTCAAAAGGAGAGCTGAGAGAGGAAACCTCAGGATTACTTTGCCTATTGAAGTAAGAGGCCTCAAAGTCGTGATTATAGGAATAGTAAATTTCAGTGGGCAGTCCATCCTGCGATAGACTTAGTGTATACAGTAAAGAGCATAGACAACTGGAAAGAAGTTGGAAGTGAAGAAGGATAACGGAGCAGGAGGAAATAATATCTATTTCTTTGCCTACAGCTCAGTTTAAGCCATGCATAAGTTATTTCTTTATGATTATGAAATAAATCACGATCTGGGATCCTGTAACACCTGAAGTTACTTAAATTCTCGTATAAGATAATAATTCCAGTTTGCTTAACCTTGAAACCTCATTAATACCATATTAACCATGGAAAAGAAATTTTTAATATTATTACAAATGATAATACATTAGTTTTGCAAATTTTTGTATGTTGTATTAAAAAGAGTCCATTATCTTCAATAATTCGATTATTTCTTGTGGAAACTGGATTAAGATATATAGTACACAAGAGTTTCTTATAACTACTTTTTGTATTTTGACACCTATTGCAAATTGGTTCTAATATTCTCATTAAGAGAATATTAGAGTTTAAGTTTTACTTAAACTATTTAAAAATGGCCAATAGTCTATTAAGAGATTATAGTTAGAAATTATGCAATTAAAATAGATATTATTATATCTTACCTGAAATAAAGGTAATACATGTATCAACAATGTTTGACTTGTGATCTATAAGATAATAATGTCTCTCCACTATCGTTCAAAAGAGCTTCTTTCCTATTCTTGACTATCTTTATTCATTCATAATTTGTTTTCATTATTCTTACACTGATTTGTATAACAAATATTAAAAAAAAAATACTTCCTCAGGAAGAGATCTAATAATGTCTTACCTATACCTAATAGGGAAGTTAGTCCAAAGAAGCCCATTGATCTGGATGATACTCAACTACAGAGCAGCCCCAGAGTAGAAGAGAATAACTTGAAGGAATGTATGGCAAATATAAATTCCAAAGAAAGGTTCAACAATCAAGAAGGAATAAGGCATGTTGTCTAAATCTCCAAGTTTGACTTCAAATTGTCTGGGCTGGATTTACTCTTAAGTTAGTAAAACTTAAAATACAGCCTCCCCATTTGTAAGGATATGGTATAAGATCACTGAATGGGGCCTTAGGAATACCTCACATGGGAGGGCAGCTAGGTGGCTCAGTGGTTGAGCATCTCCTTTTGCCTCTGGTTATGATCCTTGGGTCTTGGGATCGAGTCCCACATTGGGCTTCCTGCAGAGAGCCTGCTTCTCTCTCTGCCTATGTCTCTGCCTCTCTCTGTGTGTCTCTCATGAATGAATAAATAAAAACTTTTTTTTTCTTATAAAAAGGAATGACTTACATGGTCAGATATTTTTGTAATATTTAAAATTCCAAAATAATTGTGTATTCTTAAGCAAACAGGACTCTTAGCTTCAGGCCATATTAAAGTCATATTTACCAGGAAATAAATCTGGATACCTCTTTTGTTACTCTGTGAACAACACTGCACTGTTCCAAATGTAGTAGATATGCTGTGGAAGGGAGCACAACACTGTATTGGATGTTAACAGCAAACAGTTGTTCAAAGTTCACTAGGAAATGCATAGAATTGTGGGCAAATGTTCAGGGTAGGAAATGGGAAGAGCTAAGAGTTTGGGAGAGGCCAAAGCAGCTCTGATAGTGAAAATCTCAGTATTTTCCAAGATCTCCTGTGAGCGGGGATAGCAAGAGACGATACAAATTGTGCCTCCACCAGCTGCCTCCACCAGCCCCCATCTCTCACATGAATGTTGTGACCTCAGCTACTGGTGGATACCAGAAGAATGAGTTTTCCCTGGACCTTCTACAGAAATCTCTGATTCCTGGGCACCCCCCGTGGCTCAGTGTTTTTTTTTAATTTATTTTTTAAATTTTTATTTATTTATGATAGTCACAGAGAGAGAGAGAGAGGCAGAGACACAGGCAGAGGGAGAAGCAGGCTCCATGCACCGGGAGCCCGACATGGGATTCGATCCCGGATCTCCAGGATCGCGCCCTGGGCCAAGGCAGGCGCCAAACCGCTGCGCCACCCAGGGATCCCTTTTAAATTTATTTTTTTTAATTTTTATTTATTTATGATGGCTCAGCGGTTTAGCTCCACCTTCGGCCTGGGTTGCGATCCTGGAGACCGAGAATCGAGTCCCACGTCGGGCTCCCTGCAGGGAGCCTGCTTCTCCCTCCGCCTATGTCTCTGCCTCTCTCTCTCTCTCTCTCTCTCTCTCTGTGTCTCTCATGAATAAATAAATAAAATATTTTAATAAAAAAAAAGAAATCTCTGATTCCTGAATCAAATTTGGGGCAGATTGAATTTTCAGAAAGCAAAAAAGGAATGAAAATCATTCAGAAATTAAAAAAGTGAAAATTGAGTTAGATTTTTAAAAAATGCAGCCCTGCCATTTATCTGTATAGGAGTAGACATGTAGACATAGGTCAAAACAGCTACAATATAAATAGAAAACATTGTTTTTCCTAAGGTCGCACAGCAGCTGTAAAATCATAATAATCCTTCTTTGGCTGATTATTGCTCTCTTCTCTATAATGTTTCACATCTATTTTGCTATTCCTATCCATTCCTGGAGACCTCTAATTGCTAAATAATTAATCCCTAGTCAACCCCAATCCTTCTAAAAAAAGCAAACAATTCAGAACTAAACCCTGCTTCCCTGAGACCTTTTGCAAAATCCTTCAGCAAGAACTTGAACCTTACAAAAGAATCTGTGTTCTTCTAATTTTTTGAGTGCATTCCTCACTCATCTACCTTTGCAGTGAATCAACACATGTGAATTTGTGGGGCTTTAGGTTTGACTGGGTGGTCTTTGGTTGATTAGACTTTAATAATGATTTAGTCAATACTTTATCAGTGAGGGGTTAGGAAAGTGCTTTTCATTAACTGAATCTGAGAAAGAAGATCTCCTTCCCATTCATATCCATAAGGTGCTTGATACCCAAGAGAGAGGACTTCTTAGTGTTAAAATTTTGAAGAATTAAAACATAAATGATAATTGTACAATACTATGCATCCTTTGGATTTCCCAATATCATTAACATTCTTTCTTATACTGTACACATACACACACACACACACACACACACACACACACACACACACGGTAAATGTAATCTCCAATCCAGCCATTTCTCTGTCTTAAATTATTCTTACATTCTTTCGTTCAATTTGCTTTATATCCACTACATCTATTTCAGTGTAGGCTAATTCAAATAGTAGACTTTCAAAAAATACTTTGGAAAAGAATGAGTGGACAACAGATTAAATCTGCCCTTAATTACACAGCTTCTTATCTGGGTTTTGTTTCCTGTCTTGGCCATTTCCAAAGAACCCACGACACTAAAAAGAGGTTAATTTTTGTAAATGCAAAATTAATATAATTTGTTTAAAATATTTCAACATTAAGTACCAAATAAATTGTAGGAATGTTCCAAGTTCTTACTGCTCTGATTATTTTCATATGATATCATCTCCTTTGGTTGTAACATCTAGGACTTTATTTACCTTTGAGTCTTACCAACTAAGTCCATTTAATTTCTTTCCCTAAGTATACCTGAGGTAGCATTCTACTCCCACATGATAAAATTCAGGATATAATATGGGAATTGCCTACCTACTTGTTTGTAACTCCTAGTATTGCAAACTCTGTGGGGCAGGAACTCTGTCTTGGTTACTATAGTGAATCATTCTGTTTTAACCTTATTCTCAGTACAAATTAGAAAAAGTTCTTTTATGGCTATTGCTCTTTAAACATATATTTATTTTATAATGCTGAAAAACAGTACTTTCATATTTATGGACCATTTCATATTTCTGGAACTAAGAGAAAAATCAAGTTTTTCAAAACCCTAAGTCTCTTCTATATTTGAATGTTATGTTCCTTCTGCTATTATTTTACTCAGA
Organism: Nyctereutes procyonoides; assembly: GCF_905146905.1. Taxonomy (NCBI): domain Eukaryota; kingdom Metazoa; phylum Chordata; class Mammalia; order Carnivora; family Canidae; genus Nyctereutes; species Nyctereutes procyonoides. The sequence continues at coordinate 23,869,907 of NW_026575121.1, forward strand.
GTTAATAAATAATTAAGTGCTTGAAGTTGCAACATACATCCAAATTCAACAGTGCAACTACTATGGATACAGTGAGTGCTAAAGTTATCAAATAAATACCCTTAAAGATGAAATTGTTAATCTAAAATAGTCCACATAGTATCCAGAAAAATCTATAAGTACATTGATCTAATTACCTATGTAATTTCACTTTCATTAAAAACTTATTTTAAAAAATGAAATAAGTAATAAAGAGTTTATTTTAAATTGGGTTAGTCCAACTCTATGGTTAGAATATCCTTCCTTCAACTATCAATTGAACAGTAAAAATTGTATCAGGTAGTTATTTTTGTTTTATATCTCCTTCCCAAGCAAACGCTTATGCTTTCATTTATTAATTAACGACATATTTTTATGTTTAATTATGTTTTCACATCATACCATGTTTCTCCAATTAATGCATTATTACCAATATACCACACTTCTTCTTTTCAGGAATCAAGTTTTTATTTAAATGCTAGTTAGTTTACATATAGTGCAATGCTGGTTTTAGGAGTAGAATTTAGCGTTTCATCACTTACACAGAACACCCAGTGCTCATCACAACATATGCCTTCCTTAATATCCATCACTCATTTAGCCTATCCCTACGCACCTCCCTTCAGCAACCCTCAGTTTGTTCTTTATAGTTGAGAGGCTCTTATAGCTCGCCTCCCTCTTTTTTTCCCTTCCCCTATGTTCACATGTGTTTTGTTTCTTAAATTCCATATATGAGTAAAATCATATGGTATTTGTCTTTCTCTGGCTGACTTATTTCGCTTAGGATAATACACTCTAGTTCCATCCATGTTGTTGCAAATGCAAGATTTCATTGTTTTTTATGGCAGAGTGATAATATTCCATTGTGTGTGGATAAATGGATCCTTATCCATTTGTCACTACATGGACATTTTGGTTACTACTAGTTTAAAGAAAATCAAAGAATAGTATTTTTAAATTCTTAAAATACTTTCTTTTTTTAATTTTTTTAAATTATTATTTATTTATGATAGTCATACAGAGAGAGAGAGAGAGAGAGAGAGAGAGAGAGGCAGAGACACAGGCAGGGGAGAAGCAGGCTCCATGCACCGGGAGCCCGATGTGGGATTCGATCCTGGGTCTCCAGGATCGCGCCCTGGGCCAAAGGCAGGCGCCAAACTGCTGCGCCACCCAGGGATTCCTTAAAATACTTTCTAAATATTTAGTTGACTGATCATACCACACTGATGTGATCTATACTTGAATATGTATTTTAATAAATTCTTTACATTCTATAATATTTTTACTCCATAGAATGTTTGCTAATGACTAGGATAAAATATGACAATATTTTTGAGTGCAAGGTTTAGTTGGATTGACCTAGTAGGTGGGGAAAGAGATATTCTGGCTCTTTTAGATAAAAATGATAATAGTGTTTTGTTCTGTTTTGTGGCAGGAGCTGAGCTGATTAGAAAAGTCATAAGAGGTCAATAAAGCATGAGGACAATTATCAGGCACAATAGCCTGTGGTTCTGAGAAGAAAAACTAGGACTCAATTATTCTAATTGAGAGAAAAGCTAAAGATAGGCCCTTAAGCTGATCTGAACTTCCCAGGATAAGCATTCACTATCTGATGAAATAAGTGACCAAAATACCAACCTTAATGTTCCCCTCAACTTGACTTTAGACAGGCTTCTTCTTGACTCTAGGCTCCTGACATTTTTTTTTCTTTAGAGCATTTACTGAAACAAACAAACTTGTAATTATAATTTTTTTCTCTACCCTTTTGAGATGTATATAAATCATTTAAAAATCCTCTTGTCAATTTTACAATCCAGTAATACCTTTCTCAAGGACCTGGAACCATTTACTGGAAAGGAACTACATCAAAGAAGATAGCACTTCTATTTCAGTCTCTGTTGGGAAGGCAAGAGCTTAACACTGACAAAGCTAATTAGCAAACACAGGTGGCCTAATCATAAAGAACGTTTGTAAACTCAAGAATAACTCAATATGTTCAACACATTTCTTTGAACAACCTCTTCACTAATATTCTTATATAGTTTCTACTAGCTCACTCCAGCACTTAAAAACTCCCCTACCCTTTGTGTCAAAAGAATCAAGTTCAGACTGGGCTCTGATCTCTCTCTCCTGTGCAACAGACTTGAATAGTCTTCCCTGCCTACTTGAGATTACCCAGGGCAATTTTTGCTTTGAAAAAAGAAAGTTGGGAAAAGATTACCACTCTTTTATGAAAAATGGTCATGGTAGCTGGTGGAGAGAAATACTGTCCATTTTACAGGTAAATATAAATGCCCAGAATATCACTGGAGAAAGCCTTTAACAATGGTGCTAGAGAAGGCCACTAACAATTATGTCTCGAACAAGATTTGAATGCAAACACAGAGAGCACTGGTGAGTGGGAGAATTCTTAGTCATGGGATCCCTGGGTGGCGCAGCGGTTTGGCGCCTGCCTTTGGCCCAGGGCGCGATCCTGGAGACCCGGGATCGACTCCCACGTCGGGCTCCCGGTGCATGGAGCCTGCTTCTCCCTCTGCCTATGTCTCTGCCTCTCTCTCTCTCACTGTGTGCCTATCATAAATAAATAAAAAAAAAATTTAAAAAAATTAAAAAAAAAAAAGAATTCTTAGTCATATGGGCCAAGAAATGGAAGTTCTTTCAACACTTCAGGAATCATGCTGTCCTCTTATTCTTGAGTAAGAAAGTGATTTGGATCAAAACTACATTTTTAGGAAAGTAGTCCCTGGAGCAGAGCTATAAAGAAATAGACTCATAATTATCTTGTGCCCTAACTTCCCCTCCAGGCTGGTATTGCCTAGAGGATTATCTTTAACATGACAAAGACTGATAACATTCTAATTGGTGCCTATTAACAGTGGAGATATTAATAATCATCTGTATTTTTTATATTTTTAATTTACTTCCATAACAAATCTTTGTGCTATTTTCTAGTTAAAAAAAATGCATCGTTTTGAATTAATGATTTGAGTTCTAAATATTTCTAAAAGGCATCTAGTGTTTTAATTTAAAAGTAGAGGGATCCCTGGGTGGCGCCTGCCTTTGGCCCAGGGCGCGATCCTGGAGACCTGGGATCGAATCCCATGTCGGGCTCCCGGTGCATGGAGCCTGCTTCTCCCTCTGCCTATGTCTCTGCCTCTCTCTCTCTCTCTCTCTGTGACTATCATAAATAAATAAAAATTAAAAAAATAATAATAATTTAAAAGTAGATATAAAATAGATATATGCTTATGCATATGGATTTGTTATTTTGTAAGGATTAAATTCATTATGGCAGTATTCCATTCAATAATTGGCAAAACTTTAATACGCATTTAGGGAGAAGTGCTCAATTACAATTTACAGTTATAGCCCTCACAATTGAGCTAGGCCAGGAAGCTATCGATTAGTTTTTCTTAATTTGCAGAATAACTTCTTGATCAATTCTCAATTAAACCAAATCTTTTCTAATTTCAAAAAAAAAGAAGCCCTTTAAATGTACACACACACACACACACACACACACACACACACCTTACAAGGAAGATTCAACCTACTGCATTGAGGAATATCTAAAAGCCTACTCTCAGTACACCTGAGAAATGTCCATTTGAAAAGGTTATATATCCTTATTTACTTAGGATGATTAGATTATGCCAGTTGCCCAACATAATTATTAACAGTGCCAAATTTGTTTCCCAATTTTGACAACAAATTATATGGTTACCTCAAACATATGAAGAATTTTGTGTCCTGTTTGTGCATGTACTCCCAACAAGAAAGCATAAGTAAAGGATCACTAACAGAAACTGATAACAGTAAACATTAAATGTTTAATATGAAATCTGTCTTTCATAAACCATATTTATATAATCATCTAAACGATCATTTAAGGTACAGCGAGCCTTCTTTTGTTATTTTAATCTAAGATACTGACCTAAGTCTGCTTCTTAAGCAGCTTATCCAATTTTAAAAAACACTTTGGTTAACCTTCATTTGAGGCACCTGTTTTCATTTCTCTTAAGGTTCATGTTAATCCCTTATATACATAGATGTCCTCCACTCACCTCCCAATCAACCTCCAAAATGGAAAGAGTCACTTTGAAAAACTCTTCCATAAAAATTATCATAGTTGTTTTTCTTGTGCATTATACTCCTTGAAAGCTTCCAAATTGCATGTCTAGTGAACTATCTAACAACTACAGTGGGCCAAAGAGAAAGTCAGCAGGTGCCTCTGTATATATTGCCAATTTCTTCATGAATATTTAGCACCCATAACCCTCCCAACATTAAAGACCAGGCAGGGGTCCCCTGGGTGGCTCAGCAGCTGAGCGTGTGTTTTTAGCTCAGGGAGTGGTCCCGGGGTCCTGGGATTGAGTCCCGCATGGGCCTCCCCACGGGGAGCCTGCTTCTCCCTCTGCCTGTGTGCCTGCCTCTCTCTCTCTCTGAGTCTCTCATGACTAAATAAATAAAATCTTAAAAAAAAAAAAAAAAAAAGACCAGGCAGATTATACATATCCATGCTCCGGGTTTTTAAAGAAAGTTTAGAATATTTTGAAAGTAATTATTAAAGGAAAATAACAGGTCCATTATTTTAAAAGGAATTTTACTTTAATACTATAAATAGTAAAATTAAAAATAGAAGAAAAAGGATAATACTACCATTTGTGAAGTTTTATTCATGTTTTGAAAGACAGTATTCCCTAATAGAGGAAAATGTATTTAAGATTAGGAATCTCTGAACATACTGACAATTTAGGGATTCAACAAATATGTGATTATACCTTTCCTAACCAACCTGTGAGCTGTACTTCGTATTAGAGAAATGAGCCATAAGCACTTGGTCTTAAATAATCAAAAGGATCTTAAATAATCCCTTATTTCTGAGAAATATCTGAAAAATATAACAAAATATAGGCAAAGACAAACATGAGATACATCATATAAAATTACAGACATGAGAATAAATGTCAGTTGGTATGAGTGAACTGCTTAAGCCTCCCTATAGTTTTCAAATATTTTCAAAGACAAAAATTTAATTTAGAAAAACATTTTAAACAAATCATGGCTTATTGTATAGTTTTCTTTTCTCTTCTTTCTTTTCTTTCTTTCTTTCTTTCTTTCTTTCTTTCTTTCTTTCTTTCTTTCTTTCCTTCCTTTTCCTTCCTTCCTTCCTTCCTTCCTTCCTTCCTTCCTTCCTTCCTTCCTTCCACTCTTTTTCTTTCTTCTTTCTTTTCAACCTTATAACTAGAAGACTGGTTATTATCCACACTGCTGCCTAGAAATCACCCTCCACTGAAATACTGAAATTTTTCCTGTGATCAAATTCACCACTTTTCCTCTCAACACTCCCTAGGTGAGCTATCAATTCCACTCTGTTTAAAGACTGTTTTTATGCTATGATTCACACATTTATATCTCCAGGTCACATCTCTCCTCTGATTTTGCGTGTGTGTGTGTGTGTGTGTGTGTGTCTATATAACCTTTCCACTTAATACCTGCATTTGGATATCTCACAGGTATTTCAGACTTGATATACTTAAAATGAGACTCTTCATCTTTGTTTCTTAAAAAATCTGCCTCTTTCCAAACTCTAGTCTTCCTATACTTCTAAAGAGGATTAGCATACATCTTTTAGCTCAAAGGATAAATTTAGAAGACCTATGATCTCTCTTCTCACTTATTTACCAGCTTCCAATCTATTACCCCACATTCTACCAATTCCTCCTCCTAAATAAATCAATTTTGTTTCCACTCTAGTCCTGGCCATAGTCAACCTGAGCCTGACTCTGTGAGCTTACTAAATATTCTCCTCACAACCATTTACTGGTGTTCTGTTTCATCTAAAATAAAATCCTAACTTTACCACATCCTTGAATGCATTACATAATCTCTCTCCTACTTCTCCTACTCTCCTTCCTACTTGCTAACTATGCTGAACAACACTGACATTTAGATTTACTGTCTCAAACATGCCAGGATCTTTCATATAACAGGACATTTGCAACTATAATGTTCTTCCTCTCTTCCTCCTGTTTGGCAATCTTTATTCATCAGGTGTTTATGAGCTTGAACATCACCTTTACAGAAAACCCTTCCTTGATTATTCTTTTTAAATCCAGTTCCTTCTTCCATTCTGACTTAGCACTTAATTTATTTTCTGCATGGATTTTCTAAAAACAAAAACAATTATTTTGTCTTTTTTAAACATCTATTTCCTCCACAATATTGTAAATTCTATTAAGTCAGACAATGTGTATACATGAATTATTTTTAAAAACATGCTCTGCACCAAAAAAATCATCTCTGTGGAAAGATTATAAATTATTTTTATTTGTTGTTGTTAGTCTATAGTATTCTAAATTTTCTACAGTGAATATGCATTATTTTGAAAGATGAAATATTAACTGTTTAAAAATAATGAGAATACATACAGTGGCTATAAATGCTATTGCTATTATATTATCCATTCATATACATTGAATTGGTAATGTGCTAACCACAGGAGTTTCTGATATTAGAATTATGTAGCTATAATGGTACCCTGGGACATTGTGCTGGCCATTATACTCCTTTGTGCTAAAGGGAAAAACAATACAGCACTGAAAAAAATATATGCTTTGAATGAACTAGGCACATATATCATTGAATATGTATTGTTATACTTTACTTAAAATTTAAACTAAACCAACTCTTTCTTTAAGGTGATCATTTGAACTGCAATGTACAATCATAAATATAAGCAGAAACCAATTTGAGTATTTTTATAAACATTAAATTTTAACATTAGTATTTAACTTTTACATTTCATTTTACTAAGATTTGATTTTCTAGGCACACAATCTATATATGACCATAATTGATATTCTTACTTCTAACCACAGGAGCCACTTGTCTAAGCACATGGACATTAGTCACACAGCCAGTTTCACACTATAGTCTGAAATAGCATATACCATTATAATCATCTGACGATATACACTGAAAAAAACATAAAATTCAATAGCATAAATGAACAAGAAGAAGAAAAAAATCACATCTGTGAAGTTAAAGACTGAGTGTCATTTTTGGGAAAATATAAAAGAGAACATTCTTACTATATCAAGCTGTTGTTACCAATTTTATCTGCAAATCGTACTTGAAAATGTTACATATGTTCTGCTATTATGCAGCACAATACATGTAGGTTGGATATTCACTATCAAGGAGATTTACTGTACCTTCCTTGAATTTACTGGCATGAATAATTAAATAAAAAGTATGTATATTCTGTTTTCAGAATGTAAATTAGCAATGGCAGCATATATTAATATCAATATACAATAATACCGAGCAATAATTATCTAATATGTTTTGGCTAAGATCTTATAATAATATTTAATGCCAAAAATTATTCTAGATATTATTTGCTTATTATGTTTTAAATTTTTCAGTAAAAGTACTGAAATATTAAGATGCCTTTAAATGGTTTCTTGCAAGAACTTATGAAGCTGTTAGTGTTTCCTAGTTATCACTGCTTTAAATTCCTATGGGAAAATATGTTATTCTGTCCTAAATTCTCTATTTGAAAGTTATACTGGGAAGTTCAATTAGCCAGAATGACAAAGAGGGGTGTTGGTTAATATGTGCTTTTCTTATATTTTGAGGGGAAGAAGCTAAGAAAATACATAGTAAACATATTGTGAAAATAAATATAAGGAAAAAAAACACAATCAAGAAGTTTTCCAAATACTATTTACAGTCTTTCTTTACCTCTACATCTTAATAATAATTTTAATTATGTATTTAATTATGTATTCACAATCATTTTTTCACTGTCCTTCCAGACATCTGGAATTTTAGTTTTTGGCTATGACTATTTTATTGATGCCAAAAGGGCTTTTTTTCAAAATTCATAATTCATTTAATATTTATCCAAATGTGCACTAATTACAATATCCTCTGTGGAATTCCTGAAATAAGGATGCCTGTGTCATGGCCACTTTCACCAAAGAGCACACAAATGGGTTTGGAACCATAATAGCTTCTGAGTAATTCAGATTCCCACAAATAAAAATAGCCAAGGTGATAGACTGACCCTTTCATGCATCATCCACCACATTGGTCTCATGCCATGTAGAAATTGATGGATTTGATAATTTTATGACAGATTTTAGAGAACTAAAAGGGTATATTTATTTCAAATGTATAGTATTAGTAATATTCATGTTTCTGTCAATACTCTTAAAGCATGTGCAATAAATATATGCACATCCAAGGGAATGGCTGGATGACTTTGGGCAGAGGGTGAGAATAATAAGGTACTAGAATCCATGTTTTGGTTTTAGAATGTTATTTCATTTTTTAAAGCTACTGACTTTCAGAAAGGCATATCATATACTTTTATTTAAATGTAACTGAATAAGTTACTAAGAGGAGAAAATTAAGGATTTGTATTTAATAGAGTATACAAGATTTGAAGTGTATATGTACTTTTATTATAGTATTAAAACTAGTTTTTAGTATTTAATCCACTGGAGATTTTCTTTTTTTAGTATTTTAAATTAATTTCTTCATATATTTGTTTAGTTGTTTAAGTTATTTCTTCATTTTGTTTCTATTTTAACTGTTTTTATTTGTACCTCATTCTTTAAAGTTTGACATATTTATTGCACCCAAAAACCATAAGATACCTGGGAATAAGCCTAACCAAAGAGGCAAAGGATCTAGACCCTAAAAACTACAGAACACTTCTGAAAGAAATTGAGGAAGATACAAAGAGACAGAAAAATATTCTATGCTCTTGGATTAGAAGAATAAATATTGTGAAAATGTCAATGCTACCCAGGGCAATTTACACATTCAATGCAATCCCTATCAAAATACCATGGACTTTCTTCAGAGAGTTGGAACAAATCACCTTAAGATTTGTGTGGAATCAGAAAAGACCCCGAATAGCTGGGGGAATATTGAAAAAAGAAAACCAGAGCTGGCGGCATCACAATGCCAGATTTCAGGTTGTACTACAAAGCTGTGATCATCAAGACAGTGTGGTACTGGCACAAAAACAGACACAGAGATCAATGGAACAGAGTAGAGAACACAGAAACGGGCCCTCAACATTATGGTCAAGTACTATTTGACAAAGCAGAAAAGACTATCCACTGGAAAAAGGACAGTCTCTTCAGTAAAGTGTGCTGGGAAAATTGGACATCCACATGCAGAAGAATGAAACCAGACCATTCTCTTACACCATTCACAAAGATAAACTCAAAATGGATGAAAGATCTAAATGTGTGACAAGAGTCCATCAAAATCCTAGAGAACACAGGCAACACCCTTTTTGAACTTGGCCACAGCAACTTCTTGCAAGATACATCTACGAAGGCAAGGGAAACAAAAGCAAAAATGAACTATTGGGACTTAAGATAAAAAGCTTCTGCACAGCAAAAGAAACAGTCAACAAACTAAAAGACAATCTACAGAATGGGAGAAGATATTTGCAAATGATGTATCAGATAAAGAGCTAGTATCCAAGATCTATAAAGAACTTATGAAACTCAATAGCAAAGAAATAAAGAATCCAATCATAAGATGGGCAAAAGACATGAACAGAAATCTCACAGAGGAAGACATAGGCATGGCCAAAAGCACATGAGAAAATGCTCCGCATCACTTGCCATCAGAGAAATACAAATCAAAACCACAATGAGATACCACCTCACACCAGTGAGAATGGTGAAAATTAACAAGACAGGAAACAACAAATGTTGGAGAGGATGTGGAGAAAGGGGAACCCTCCTGCACTGTTGGTGGGAATGTGAACAGGTGCAGCCACTCTGGAAAACTGTGTGGCGGTTCCTCAAAGAGTTAAAAATAGACCTGCCCTATGACCCAGCAATTGCACTGTTGGGGATTTACCCCAAAGATACAGATGCAGTGAAACGCCGGGACACCTGCACCCCGATGTTTATAGCAGCAATGTCCACAATAGCCACACTGCGGAAGGAGCCCTGGTATCCATCGAAAGATGAATGGATAAAGATGATGTGGTCTATGTAGACAATGGGATATTACTCAGCCATTAGAAATGACAAATACCCACCATTTGCTTCGACGTGGATGGAACTGGAGGGTACTATGCTGAGTGAAATAAGTCAATCGGAGAAGGACAAACATTATATGGTCTCATTCATTCGGGGAATATAAAAAATAGTGAAAGGGATTAAAAGGGAAAGAGACAAATGAGTGGGAAATATCAGAGAGGGTGAGAGAACATAAGAGACTCCTAACTCTGGTAAATGAACAAGGGGTAGTGGAAGGGGAGGTGGGTGGGTGGGATGGGGTGACTGGGTGATGGGCACTGAGGGGGGCACTTGATGGGATGAACACTGGGTGTTATATGTTGGCAAATTGAACTCCAATAAAAAATATACAAAAAAAGTGACATATTTAAGTAGTCTAACATTTTAGTAAGCTGTTTATTATTTTTTTACAATGTTTCTGTTTTAATTTTCCTAACTGATAGGGTTTTTTTTTAATATTTCATTTATTTATTTGAGAGAGCATGAGCAGGGGAAGGGGCAAAGGGAGAGGGAGAAGCAGACTCCCCACTGAGCATGGAGCCTGGACAGGGAAGCAAGGTGAAGGCTCAATCCCACCAGGACCCCAAGATCATGACCTGACCCAAAGACAGATGCTTAGCCAATTGAGCCACCCAGGCATCTTTCTTTCTTTCCTTCCTTTTTAATTTCTTCCTTCCTTTTTCTTTTTCATCTTTTCTTTCTTTTCTCTTCTTTCTTTCTCCCTCCCTTCCTTCCTCCCTTTCTTTCTTTCCCTCCCTCCCTCCTTTTTCTCTCCCTTGATCCTCCTCCCTTTCCTCCTCCTTCTTCTACTTCCTCTTCTTCTTTAATACCATTTTAAACCGTGAAATTATCAATAGAAGGCAAAACAATGCAAGAAATGCGGCACTAAATAGACCATAAAAAGACACTTTCTTATAGTATGAGAGCCAATACAGGAAAGCAGAGGGGTGTCCTGTTTGGTCTCACCACGGAATGTAAGCGTGGGTGTTTCAAAGTCTCCACCATTTTGCATGAGCATATGTCCAAGCATGACAGTGAAAACACTGAGAGTACTGATTTTGGGGTTACCCAGAAGTTTTACCAAGTAAATTAATTCACAAATATGAGAATCCGCAGATAGTGAGAATTGACTGTAAATCCCAATAATATATAATCAGTGCTAATTCATTGATAAACCCATAATTAGGTACTTTATTTTAGACTGTCATTTTTTAATAAGATTTTATTCATTTATTCATGAGAGAGGCAGAGACAAAGGCAGAGGAGAAGCAGGCTCCCTGCAGGGAGCCTGATGTCGGACTTGATCCCAGGACTCCCGGCTCATGACCTGGGCCAAAGGAAAATGCTCAAGCACTGAGCTACCCAGGTATCCCTCATTTGTTGTTGTTGTTGTTTTTTATAGTTACTAATTTTCTGCCAAAATTCTTGATATTATCTTTCAATTACGTAGACATATCAAGCAAAATTACTTTTTTTAAATTTTGTGAATGATACTGTTTTCACCCCTACTTGCCTTCGTATTTTCTACTATCTGTTGTTCCTCTTGTCTTTCATCAATTTGTGTCTAATAATTTTTTATATCAAACACTAGATGTTGTGAAAAAGTTAGAGATAATTTGAGGAGGCTCTGTGTAATGTTATCTTTCTCCAGAAAGGATTTCACTGGATTTCAGACAAGTTAAGGCTATGGATGCTAGCAATATCAGATCACTTTAATCCACTGAGGGCTAGAGTTGTGCAAAAAATAGTCTCAGTTCCTAAGAAGGCTGGTTTATTTAAGTTCATAGTAAATCCTTTCCCCCAAATCAAAACTATTTAAAGTTATGCTCAGCTTTTCGTCCTTTCAACCATGCTTTCACAAACAGACATGTCTTAACTGCCTCATTCTCCTATGTAGTCCTTGTTCCCTTTCAAAGATTTTGGTCTGTAACTTCTTCTTAAATTCTACTTCCTTGATTTCTTCAAATATACCTTAATATATTTTGTGTAGCTTTTCTAGTTATTTCCAGCAGAAATCTGGGGATAAAACAAACTGTCATTGATGGAAATGGTAGATAGCTGTTTCCTCCTTCTTTAATTGGTAATTAGCTCGTGAAGTCAAATTTCTATTTTTCCATTTTCAGTTTTGACAAATACCAAGCAATACACATAAAATATTATTTCTTTTTTTAAAAAAATATTTTATTTATTTGAGGGAGAGTGAAAGCACACAAGTGGGAGGAGGGACAGAGAAAGAGGGAAAAGCAGACTCCCCACTGAGCAGCCCCACCCCCCATGTGGGGCTGATCTGAGCTGACGGCAGACACTTAACTGACTGAGCCACCCAGGTGCTACCATAAGAAATTAATTCTATTTCTGTTATTTTAGAGTGAGGTTAGTATGGATGTCCAGCTCACTAATAAGTACTATGTGCACATTATCTTCAGAATAAGATTAAAAAAAACTCTTGATTTTATTTGAGCATAAATTTTAATCTAACTTTTCAATGCAAAAGCTCTATATTTTTTGCTATAATATTAAAGTAGTTTCACTATTAATGTGACTTTCAATGTCGATATTTAAGAACAATGCTTATCCCATAATCAATTATTAAACAAGATATTGTGGCCCAAACAAATGCTGGTTAGAAATTGGAATATCTCATAAATTTATCCTGAAAAATATTAAGTTCCCAGTACAATTATTTTTTCTATTAGAATATGTAGATTTCTAAATATATTTCACATATATGTACATATAGGTATACATTTTAAATGTTTTAAGTAAATTACTTTTTAATCATTTGAGCTCTTACATGATGGTTTTATAAAGTGAAAAATCCATTAATCTCAGGTGCCTGTGTGGCTCAGTCAATTGAGTGTATGATTCTTGTCTTTAGCTCAGGTCATGATCTCAGGGTTGTGAAACTGAACCCTGCATTGGGCTCTGCACTCGGTGAAGAGTCTGATTGGGATTCTCTCTCCCTCGGCTCCTACCCTTGTATGTTCTCTCTCTCTCTCTCTCTCTCTCTCTCTCTCTCTCTCTCTCTCATATAAATAAATAAATCTTTTAAAAAACCTATTAAACTATTCATTATCCATATGAATAGTTTAGATTTTCTAATAGATCCAATTAGATCTTCTAATTCAACTGCTTAAAATTATAATATACTTCAGCAGAATATGTAACATTTCCAAATGATAACAAAGTGCATTTATTTGGGATCTGAATATCCAGTGACAACTAATATATTAAAGTAATCTTTAAGGGGCACCTGGGTGGCTAAGGGTTGAGCATCTGTCTTTGGCTCAGGTCATGGTTCCAGGGTCCTTGAGATCGAGTCCACATTGGGCTCCCTACAGGGAGCCTGCTTCTCCCTCTGCCTATGTCTCTGGGTCTCTCTGTGTCTCTCATGAATAAATAAAATCTTTTAAAAATAATATTTAAATGTATTCCTGTATAAGAAAAAGGATCAAAGGGAGAAAAGAACTAAATTGATGTCCATTGGTAACTGTGATCTGGAATAAAAGCTATAGAAAGTATTGTATGTGTGATGTACATTCCAGTTGTGTGCAAGGCAGCTAGTGTGATCATTTAGTAACAAAATTCCTTAGAGCTTTGGCATAAATAGAAAAACAAACAAATAAAAATCACTTTCCCTGCTGCTTGCAGTATTTGAAAATTACTCAGTTTTTAACAAACGGCCAGAGTTATTTCCAGAAAATGATTTTGTTCTCTTTAGTTGTAGATAAATTTCATGAAATAATAATTATAGAAGTTTATGTTAAACTATGTAGAATGTGACAGAAGAAACAATATTTTTATGTATCATATTAACTTTTTTACAATACAAAATAGATGTTTCACTAAAGTTTTAATTATTATTGCTAAGGATTATGCATGTGACAAAAGTACAATAAAGTACAATTTAAATATTATATCAATGAGAGAGTTACTATTCACTTGAAACATATTTTTTTTTTGGCTTGTATGCTTCAAATAAATGAAGACAATACAAAGCTGAGTTAAGCTAAGGTAATACTTTGCATTTTCTAGAATCTCAAACAAAATCAGAACAATCCTGAATTTACAATCATTAAATATTTCACATTTTCTTATGATTTACAGCTGTGTTTAAATAAATCTATCTAATTATACTGAAGCCTGCTATATAATCATAGACTAATCCCGTTTGTATGCTTAGAAAAATGATAACAATGAGCTCCACTGGGCAATAAAGATTTAGATAAACAAATTGAGAAGTTTCTACACTAATCCTAGGTATTTTTTTCTGATTTTTATTTGGCTCCCTACTTCCAACAGATCATTTTTTTGACCTTAAACCAAAAGTAAGAAAGACAGATAAGTCAATGCTTGACACTTCCCCACAAAGACTGGACCATCTGGACGCTTTATATTTGTAACAGGTGCTTCTGGGATTTAGAGCCTAATTCTGGCCCAGATTCTGTTCTGTATGGGTGACTCTGTTGCTATGTGCAATTGTGCATTGCATTAATTGAAGAGAATAGAAAAGGCCAAGTACAGCAATTAGTCAGTTGGTCATGCAGAAAAGAGTCTAGTGGCTTTGAGCCATGAAATGTTGAATGCACAGATGCACAGTACCATCAGTTTGCTCTCTGTGGTATGTTCCTAGTCTGTGACAGGTAAAACGCCTTTGTGACTTGATCCCAGTTTTCTGTCCCCTTCAAAAACAAACTACATTTTGTAACCACAGGAGAGAGAAAATGCTATATTGACACAATATGTTTTGAATATATAATAGAATAACACAGACTAGGCAGAAAGCAAATATATATATTATTTATATATACACACAATATATGCTTTAGTCATGAAATATGTACTGTATGAAGGTACTTTTTTTAAGATTTTATTTATCTATTCATGAGAGAGAGAGAGAGAGAGAGAGAGGCAGAGACACAGGCAGAGGGAGAAGCAGGCTCCATGCCAGGAGCCCGAAGCGGGACTTGATCCCGGGACTCCAGGATCACGCCCTGGAGCAAAAAGCAGGCGCCAAACTGCTGAGCCACCCAGGGATCCCCGGAAGGTACTATTTTTAATAGCACTTTTCAAAATTAAAGAAATTTTCAAACTCAGGGGTACAATTTTAACCTTTTAAAATACACATAATAGTTACTGAAAATACCAGTTTCCTCATTTATAAATTAGTATAGTCAATAATCAAATGATACAATGACAGACAAGAATGATAATAATTGAATTATTTTATTTGGGATCCAACAAATAAACAAAACAACTCAAAACTCTAAAAGATTGAGACTATTTTAACATCTACAGTTTCTCTATTTGTGTTTAGAAATTTAACTATGGGATTTTCACACTTCATGCCCTATCATTGTGACAGTTAATTTTATGTGTCAACTTGACTGGGTTAAAGAATGCCCAGATAGCTGGTAAAACACAATTTCTGGATATGTCTGTGAGGATGTTTCCAGAGGAAATTAGCATTCAAGTCAGTAGACTGAGTAAAGATCATCCTCACCAATACAGGTAGGCATCAACCAGTTTGTTCATTAAGGGCCTGAATAGAACAAAAAAGGAAGGAAAATTTCCTCTCTTTGTGAAAATTGGGATATGCATTGTCTTCTGCCCTCAGATATTGGTTCTTAGTTCTGGGGCCTTTGGACTCAGACTGAATCACACCACCATCTTTCCTGGTTCTCCAGTTTACAGATAGTAAGTAGATCATGGAACTTCTTGCCTCCATAATCATACGAGCAAATTCTATAATTAATATATCCTACTGGTTCTATTTTCTGGAGAACCTTGACTAATATAACCATTATACTTTACAGTATTTCCATTATTTTATTCTGTGCTAAAATATTTCTATTATTTATTCTTATACATCAGCCCTTAATTCAACTTATAATAACTCAAATAAAAGAAGTAGTGTTAATACAAACTAGAGCCTGTGCTTAAACATTTTCTGAGCAGCAAAAACTATTTAAGCCACATAAGAAAAATTGAATCTAGCTTATTTCATGAATATGAGATTTAATTTACGTTATTCCTTGTAAATGCCTCTGATACCAAAAACAAACCAACAAAAAAATTAAATCATTTTCCTAAAAATAGTAAAAGATAATCACTTTTAGTCAATCCTTTGTCATCTGGAAGTCGCAACTATAGTAACCAATCACTGTAATGGTTAAACAATTTCCTCATTTTTCACTTCAAAGTCATCCTGAAACATCATGCCTCTGAGCTTTGTATCAATGAAAATTAAATTTGAAATTTCCCAGTTTATTAACTGTCCTTATTATGCACAATAAGCTCTTAATAAATGCTCTTTTACTGAATACATAGCTATAATTTTGCTATTCCTGAATTTTTTTATAGTAGTTACTGTTACTTTAATAAACATGTTTTGAATATGTTCTAGAAATCAAATACTGTGTTAGGTATTATGACATTAAACAAAACAAAAAAAGAAATGCTCTTACCATATAGAGCCAATGGTGTGTGATGGAAACATATCATATATTTAGTGTTTATTTGTATATTTTCAGATAATAATAATAAAGTTAAGGGATGGTTGGTGTAGTAAGCAAATAAAGCAAGTAAGGAGATGAAAATAATAGTAATGCTATTTTAGTTACTGGAGCCAGGAATGAACTCTTTGAGGAGGTGATATTTATGTAGAAACTTAAATAAAATGAGAAGACAAATCTTGAAAAGCAATGAGTAAAAAGCACTGCAGGACAAGGGATGAGCAGAAGAAACACCAGGAGCTAAGTACGTAAGTGGAAGAGGTTTGTTGTAAATATATGGCATTTTCTGTGAGCCAGGCAACTCATTAGTTGATTGACCTATTTTATTTTGATATGTGGATAGGATACATGGCAAACTGGTTAAACACTAAATCCCTAGAGCTCGAGAAAATTATATTTAAATCCAGGTTTTGACACTTATTCGATGTTTTCCCATTTTTAAAATAGAGATTATAATCGATGGTAACATGGCACTGCTGGACAAAAGTGATCATTACACTCCAATACCTGACATGTAGTATGTATTGCATAAATATCAGCAATCATCAACATCATTATCATCACTTTCTATAAAGTATAAACTACTAGTCCATTCTCTAAATGGGGAAATTAAAACTAAAATTTGTTCAATCCTGGTTGTTTTGTTTATTGTACAACAGCTTCTAAACAGCTTTTTTTTAAAAAAAATTATCTAACTTCTACAGTTGTTCTTAGTGGGTGGATTGGTTGGTCTAAGTTATTTTTTATAATCAGAAGTAAAAATTTCCTCTAGAAAAGATTTTAATGCTTAAAAGTCCTATTTTTCAAAAAATAAATAAATTAAAAAACAAAAAGTCATATTTTTCTTATAAATTTTAAAATATATTTCAATTAAAATAATCTGATATTTGTACTTTTAGTACATTTCAGACAAAAAAACATGAAATTTTTATTATCTATCAGTGTATCACAGTTCATAAAATCTTTTCTTGGACTGTGTGGTCTATCAACTCAGTCCTCAAAGTCTATGTCTTTTATTCTCCTGTCTCAGATTGTTTTAACACTGAGTATATATTTAAGACTCCAAAACATCTGGCTTGTAAGGAAAAAGAGTTTTTCATTTTTCTCTGAATAGTTTTTATCTATGAATAGAATAAAGTAGAATAATAACAAAATAACAATAAAAATAATACAAATAAATCATTTAAGTGCCACAAGAGTTAAAAGAAAAAAATGTGGTCCATCTCTTTTAGGAGATATTCCTTCCTTATTGCCAGTGGTACAGAGATTTCTGAGCAATATCTCCTTATTCAAATCATAAATTTTCTATCCTAGAGAGAGCCCTCAGGGGCAGCACTGTTTCCCCATTGCTGCTATTAGTAATGGGTCTTGATGATGGCTACCTGCAGAATCACTAAGCTTTTATTCCCCTCACTGTAGCAACTCCTGGTACTTACTTATAGTGGCTGCTTCTCGTAGCTCTCAGATGTTCTTGGCAGATGCATATGCCAAAAGCTTTTCTTTTTGCTGGATCGGGTTCAAAGGGTAAT
Organism: Nyctereutes procyonoides; assembly: GCF_905146905.1. Taxonomy (NCBI): domain Eukaryota; kingdom Metazoa; phylum Chordata; class Mammalia; order Carnivora; family Canidae; genus Nyctereutes; species Nyctereutes procyonoides. Next base: position 23,888,030 of record NW_026575121.1, read on the forward strand.
GGCTTTTGGTGGCCATATTTCTTTACATCCTTGTCCCTACTTAGTCTTCTCCTGCAGCGACTGTGTCCAAAGACATTTACAAGAGCATGCTGGAAGACCTCCGGAGATTGCTGAGAAATTTTAAAAAAATATGTATTGTTTTAAATTTCTATGTAATTCCTTAAGCTTTGTTTTGCATTCATATGAGGTCAAAGGTAATTAATTTGATTCCTTTGGGTCAAAGCAGGGTATTTATTTTTTTTTAGTTTCATTGTTTTATTTATTTACTTTATAAAAATTATTCATTTATTTTTTTATTTGACTATAGTTGACCCACAGTGTTACATAGTTTCAGGTGTATAATGCAGTGGCTTGACAAACTTATACACTATGCTATGTTCACCACAAGTATAGCTACCATCTGTCCCATTACATTTTTATTACAGTTTATTATAGTCATTGACCATATTTCTTATGCTTTGCCTTTTATTCCCATGACTTACTCTTCTCATAACTGGAGGCCTGTATCTCTCTCTCCTCTCAACCCATTTGCCCAGACTCCATCCCTCTCCTCTTTGGCAACCATCAATTTGTCCTCTGTCCTTATAGCTCTGATTCTTTTTGTTTCTTCATTTTTTTTAGATTCTATTTATGAGTGGAATAATATGGCATTTGTCTTTCTCAGTCTGACTTATTTCATTTAGTATAATATCCCCTAGGTCCATCCATATTATCTCAAATGGCAGGATCTCATCCTTTTTAAGGTTGTGTAATATTCCACTGTGTATAAACCTTATCCATTCATCTATTGATGGACACTTAAACTGCTTCCATGTTTTGGCCATTGCAAATAATGCTGCAATAAACTAGGGGTGCATATACCTCTTTGAGGTAGTGTTTTCATTTTCACTGGATAAATACCAATTATTGGAATTACTGGATCATATAATATTTCTATTTTTAAATTTTTTAGGAACCTCCATACTATTTTCCACAGTGGCTATGCCAATTTACATTCTCACCAAGAGTGCAAAAATGTTCCTTTACTCTCCACATCCTTGCTGACACTTGTTGTCTTCTTGATTTTAGCCATTCTAAAAGGCATGAGATGGTATCTCATTATGATTTTGATTTGTATTTCCTGGATGGTGAGTGATATTGAGTGTCTTTTCATGTGTCTGATACCCAACTATATGTGTTCTTTGGAAGAATGTCTATTCAGGTCCTCTTCTCATTTTTTAATCAGCTTATTTGTTTTTTGGTGTTGAGTTGTATGATTTTTTTTACATATTGTAGATATTAACCCCTTATCAAATATATAATTTGCTAATATCTTCTCCCATGCAGTAGGTTGTCTTTTTGTTTTGTTGTTTCTTTTGCTGTGCAGAATCTTTTTTATTTTGATATAGTCCCAGTAGTTTATTTTTGCTTTTGTTTCTTTTGCTTTAGGGGACCTATCTAGAAAAATGTTGCTATGGCCAATGTCAAAGAAATTACTGCCTATGTTCTCTTCTAGGATTTTTATGGTTTCAAGTCTCACATTTAGATCTTTAATCCACTTGAGCTTACTTTTATGAATGGCATTATAGAGTAGTCCACTTTCGTTCTTTTGCATGTAGCTGTCCAGTTTTCCAGCACCGTTTATTGAAAATAATTGTAGATCCTTGCCTCCTTTGTCATAGCTTAATTGACCATATAAATGTTATTTCTGAGTTCTCTATCCTATTCCATTGATCTATGTGTTTACTTTTGTGCCAGTACCATACTGTTTGATTACTATAATTTTGCAGTATAACTTGAAATCTGGAATTGTGATACCTCCAGCTTTGTTCTTCTTTCTCAGGATTGCTTTGGCTATTCAGGGTCTTCTGTGCTTCCATACAAATTTTAATAATTATTTGTTCTGGTTTCATGAAAAATGTTGTTGTTATTTTGATAGGGATTGCACTGAATCTTAGACTGCTTTGGGTAATATGGACATTTTGACAATATTAATTTTTCTAATCCATAAGCACGGAATATCTTTCCATTTGTTTGTGTCCTCTTCAATATCTTTCATTAATGTTTTATATTTTTCAGAGTACAGGTCTTTTTGCTGCTTTTATTAAGTTTATTCCCAGGTATTTTACTATTTTGGTGCAAGTGTATATACGGTGTTGATTTTTTTTTTTTATTTCTCTTTCTTCAACTTCATTGTTAGGGTATAGAAAATCACCAATTTTGGGGCATTAGATTTTGTATTCCTGCTACTTTACTGAAATCATTTATTACTTCCAGTAGTTTTTTTGTGCATTCTTTAAGATTTTCTATGTATGGTATCATATTGTCTATAAATAGTGACAATTTAACTTCCTTTTTACCAATATGGGTGCCTCTTATTTATTTTTCTTGTCTGATTGCTGTGACTAGGACTTCTGATACTAGGTTGAATAAAAGCAGTGGCAGTAGGGCACCTATTTTTAACCACTTTCCCTCCCTGATGTTGTAGCTTGCCTTGTTCTATCCTTGCAATGGCCAAATTCAAGGAGAAAACTCTTAGAAGTCATAAATACACTTTTAATCCAACTAGCAGGACTGAAGGACACTTAGGAAAATAAGGTTCCAGAAAAGTAATAGACATCTTACAGTTCTTCAAGATAGATACTCAAATAATGAAAATGAATTACATAGAATCCTTTCTAAATATTTCTACATAATTTTAACACACACACACACCACACACACACACACACAAATACTTTCTCCCTCTCCACAATGGGATTACTTCATGCACATGGTTGAACATTTTTTTTTTGGTTGAACTTTTTAACTAATTGGATTTTTAATCTAAAACAATTCATTCACTCAGTAATTCACTCACACCCTCTAGTAACTTTTTTCTTTCAAAGCTCAGCTCTTCAAATAATTCTGTACAATTCTTGCTTCAATTTCTTAAACTTTCATTCACTTTTCAACCAAGTATAATAATTATTTTCAATACTATTTCATTGAAATTAGATTAACAAAAGCATAAGAAAACAGTTTCCAAATTCTCACTTAATTTGACCATAATATATTTCTTGAACGCCTTTTCTTTGTTCTATAGATATCCTCCCACTTCTCTGGCCTCGCTTTTCAGTCCTGCTTGGGAAATGATCTATCTGTGCTTATCCTTGATATGTTCCTTGGCACCACATTGTTCTCCTGGACCTTGCTGTGAACATGCCCTGGACTATTTTATTTACTTCAATTCATTGATATTACATTTTAATAGCTATATCCAGAACCCATTTTTTTAATTTTTATTTATTTATGATAGTCACACAGAATGAGAGAGAGAGGCAGAGACATAGGCAGAGGGAGAAGCAGGCTCCATGCACCGGGAGCCTGACGTGGGATTCGATCCTGGGTCTCCAGTATCGTGCCCTGGGCCAAAGGCAGGCGCTAAACCGCTGCGCCACCCAGGGATCCCAGAACCCATTTTTTTTATTCAGATGTAGCCTCACAGATCCCAAAGACTAAGCACATGTGTTCCTAGATGGCCTATAAGGACCTCAAAACTCAGCACTTAGAACTATATGGATTTGATTTTTCACTGAAATCTGTGATTTTCTGATAATTACATGGATCAAGGTTTATTTTAATTGCTTAATTTCTGTATTCTCTATTAGGCTTTAAGTCCATAAGTGCAAAAGTTCTTTATTTATGGATTATACCCATATACCCAATATGCCTCCAAATTCTGGGATATAGTAGGTCTTCATACACATTGGCTACTGGAATGTTACCTAATTAAAAAGCTATTTTTGTCATGCTTCAGGTTAAAACATTTATGATTTTCCATTTAAAAAAAAATCTATGGGGGTACCTGAGTGGCTCAGTTGGTTAAGTGTCCAATTTTATATTTTGGCTCAGATCATGATCTCAGGGTCATGGGATCAAGCCACACATTGGGCTCCATGGTTAGTGGGGAGTCTGCTTGAGACAATCTCTCTCACTCTCTCTTTGCTCCTCCCCCTGCTTTCTCTCTCTCTCAAATACATAAATAGATCTTTTAAAAAAATAAAAATTCATATATTCCAATAAGGCATGATTTGATCCCTTTTCCTTAACAATTTCATTTCTCCCTTATTTCAAATCTGTCTTTTATGTATATAAGTTTACTAATGCTATCTCTCAACATGAACTTACTTATGACTCCTTTATCCTTCCCAGTATCCAGTTCCACATTTTTCTGGGCTTATTTAAAACATGGCCTTTTCCAAAAATCTTAACACACCCACACTTGAATAGAACTCCTGACTCCTGCTAAGGCTGTGATCCTATTGATCTTTGACACCACACTGCATCACAGAATTGACCCTCCTTAATATGCAAATAAATGTACACCAAATATATCTATATATATAGGAATATTTTCAAATATATATAAATTGATAGCAACCTATATCTAATGTATGCCTAAACCATACTTATATCTAAACAGAATTGGTAACTTGTAGAAGTTTGTAAGGGAAAGGCAGGTGTACATAGGGCCTATGACTTTTTTTCATGAAAGAGACATTTCAATGTCAAAAAACTCACTTAAGTCTACTCAAAAAAAAAAAAACAGCAACAATACAGTCACTACAAAATATGTCAATCAATTTAATGGGTGAAAAAAGTTTCTTTGTTAATGAGTGCAATGACAAGGTCACATATAACTTTTGAATTCAAGACATTGTTAAACTGTATTAACAATTAGATGTTTCCAAGAATTTAAATTACACTGATAGGGATTATCAATATGAATTGTGTAAACAAAATTATATTCTGCTGATTAATTTACACGCTTTTTCAGAAATGAGGTTTAGAGACAGCAATATTTGGCAGAAGCAGCAACATCTGTTGGTTTTATTTTTTCAATTTTCATAACTGTTGTTCTACTTAAGGCAATTTGTCTTTTGGTAAGAAGGAACTGATTTTCTTTGCTTACAATTAGTCTACTATCATTCAGCAGGCTGTCACAGAGCAAACATGGAAATTTACAGGTCATGCTTTATCTCTAAAGATATAAATAATGCAAACATTGGTAACATACATAAGAATAAGAAACATGAGAAAGGAAAGCAATGACTGTGTATGTGTAAAAGACCATTATTATACAGTTAGGTCTGCATTACCAAAGAAGCACAATTCTGAAATGAAAGCAATTTTATAGAGGAAATGAAAACAGACTGAAGACTAAAGAATACAGGCCAACTTATTGTCCATTTCAGGTAAGAGATGACACACCTGCATTCTTTACATGAATGTTTAAGATAAGTGCAAAGGAAGAGAGCTTTCAGAAATATATTTAATCTTGCTTACTGAAGTGCCTACTATTTTTTTAGCCTTCTTAATTTTTCTCATTCTGCTTTCTTCATGTGTTCATTCTGTCAAGTTATAGAAGTTAAAATCTTAACCTATTTATTCCAGCTCTACTACCATAAATGCCTCTTTCCTTGCATTATCCTACAAGCATTCTTCAGTGTTTATCTCATTCTCATTTAGTAGTTGAGAATATCTGCAGTGCCATGTACTCTCTCAGTGCTTTTTCAGAGGGCTTTCAGTTTTGTTCTTCTTCATGTTTTTCCTGATACTCTCGATTAATTGTTCATAACTTAAAGACAGAGATCACATCTGATTCACTTCAGAAAATTCTATGCACTTTTTTTTTTTTGAGAGAGAGAGAGAAAGAGAGCCAGCAGGCACGTGCAAGGGGAGGAGCAAAGAGATCTCTCTCAGCAGAGGCTGAGGCTCTGAGCATGGAGCCCACCCAGGGCTGGATCTCAGATCATGACCTGAGCTGAAATCACAAGTCGGACGCTTAACCAACTGAGCCACCCAGGTGCCCCAAGAATATTCTATGTGCCTTTGATCTAAGTTGAGTATATATTTATTAAACAGATTTGAATTCCTGAAAGAAGTAGGTTTCCTCACATCGTAAAGTCAAAATAAAACTGCCTCATTCTTTTCCCTCATCTCCTATAGTTGTCATTCTCAAGCGTAAGTCTACTCAAAATTACTACTTTTGTTTCCTTTCTACTTCCCTTAGAGAAATACAAGAATGTGTAAATCATGGCTAAGGATTTTTACAGGAGTCTTACAAACACAAGCAAGTACTTTGTGACCCTACATCACATAGAGAAATGAATTCATGGATTGCTTAAGCAAGTCATAGAAGGATTTTCTTTTTCAAGCTCCTTTAAAACTAGGGATCAGAAAAAATATATCCTTAAATCATAAAAGCTCTTAGTGAATTGTCACTATTTAAGAAGAAATGAAACAACTGTACACTCAAATCGAAATTAGCTATGATATAGTGAAAGGTAATCTATTCTCCATGTCAAATAACTTGAATCTGGTGAAGGGTCTGTTGCTAACCAGCTATATGGCCTTAGGCATGAGGTAGCCTTTTCTCCACATCAGCATCTCTATCTGAAGTGAAGATGGTGGATTCAATTACCTCTAAATTCCCTTCAAGCTATGCTAGATGCTATAAAAAGGCACTTTCATATTATTACTTTGAGTTATAAACCATACCCCTATTGTTAAAAATATACTTCTTTCAACCTTTAATATCTAAGATGTTTTTATAAATATATTACATTCATATAATATTTTGTATATAATGTATGTTACAGCATATTAATTTTTAGAGATGTATCAGTTTCATTGAGCTAGTGAGTATTATTCTCATAGGTTATGAAGGAAAAAGAAGAAGATGCACAACTTTTCCTATTCTCTGCTGAAGCTTATCAAGGCTGAATGGGGAGAATAGCTGGACATTTACATAATTAATTTCCTTTACTATTTAAATTCCCCTAACCAATACTTTAGAATAACAATCATTCTGTGCATCTCACGTTTAGGCTACAGCTTCATTAAAATTAAATATGAAAACTTGATTTTTTAAAAGCACAGTGCAGTACCAACTGATGCTTTAGCCCTTTATGAAATATTAGTGGAGACATGGGACCTAAACAAGATTGCAAAATGAACCTATCTTTCTGCCTTTTGCATCATAAGAATTTGTGGGACAGAAATGGTTAAGAAAGAATATGAAGAAATGTTTGCAATAGTTTATCTCAAAGTCTCTGTCTCTTCTCTCTTTTGATCAAGACTTTGAGAGACCCATTCTGTAATTTCAGTCTTCTAATTTTGTGGGCCATTCGATCTATGATCTATGGCTCATTAAATGATGAGATATATTAATATTGACAATTTGCCTTCCTAAAAATAGTTTAAGATCTTAACCACATATTTTGAGAGAAAGCAGAATAAATGATGAGAGTTTCCTGTAGCTAAGCTCTCAAAAAATTTGAAAAATTTCTTCAGAAAGTAAATTAGGCATGAAAATTGTTCTTTGGTGTATGTAAAGAAAAAGGAATATGCACACACATTCACAGACATAAACACACTAAGGACCTATAGAAGATCCTGGGTGATAGTTACCAAATCAGATCACTATTGCCTATGATACTAATTTATTGCTTACATTCATGAATAAAATAAGGACTTTCTTCTTTTTTTACTCAACAAGTAGGCCACTTGGTTTATAGCATGTCTGCATATCTAATCCTCTAACTTCATTACATCTTAAACTGTATCAGTCCTTTATTCTGGGATATTTTATAAAAGTCATGTGTATTCTCAAACAATGATGAAGTGTTTTAGAGTTGTCAACTAATTATATCTAATATTCAAGAAGATAAAAATCATGCTCCACCCAGTGTAGTCTGAAAAAGTTCACCCAAGACTTCTAAGATTTGGATATCCATTTGATCTGTGAGAATTTATAACATAGAACATCACATATTTGTAGACCAAATCCTGTAGTTCTGCCTTTTGATAGTAACCAAGTGACTTTGAGAAAGTCATAGAAATATTTTGTTTTTAGATTTTACAGATAAACAGATATTTAAATTTAAAATTTTCATTTTGTTATTACCTTTATTACAAACACTTAAAATACTTCTGCTGTTGTTACTAACAGTATTTAATTTTCATTTGGAATTTAAAATATGCATTAATAGAGGGATGCCTGGGTGGCTCAGTGGTTGAGTGCCTATCTTCAGCTCAGGACATGATTCCACCTGGGATGGAGTCCTGCATTAGGCTCCCTGTTGGAAGCCTGTTTCTACCTCTGCCTATGTCTCTGCCTCTTTCTCTCTGTCTTTCATGAATAAATAAAATCTTTAAAAAATATGCATTAATATAATAATTGCAACTAATTTCATTCATCATGAACTATATAATATTAACTTTTTACATATATTAATTTGTTTAAACCTCAAAGTAAACCTGAGGATATGCTATTATTATTTTTACCATTTACTCATGAGCAAAATTAATATTGAAAATATTAATCAAATGTCCCATTCAATATCTAGCCCTTGAAGTTTCTTATTGCTTTCATTCTCGAATTTAAATTTTGTTATTAGAAATCAGTCCAAAATCATTTATTGGGAAGAAAATAACCAGAATGAAAATGCATGCATATCAGCACTTTTGCTGCTCAGAAGAATTATTGAAGATGTGCAGAGAACCACAAAACCCTTTAAAAATCTAATATGTGAAGCTATTCACATTCTACTTTCCATGTTGTAGCGTGACAACTGCAGAAAAACAGAAAAAAAAAATAATTCACTAACATGATAACCAGACACAGTAAGAATAGCACTTGAAAAGGTTAGGTCACCATAAAATGTCCAAATCGCATCATAACCTCACATTTTCACTTATAAATTATCTTTACCCAGCAGGGTAGAAATAGAGATTCAAACTGCATAACCTTTCATCCAACATTATTGCTGTGCTAGAGAGAAGGCTTAAGTAACTTAATTTTTCTCACAAAACCTGATGTTGATATTTGGCAGCTTCTAATCTGGCTGACTGCCCTGACATGAATTGCAGATTCTCTGTGCTCCTTTTGAGAAGAGTTTGAGGAGGATGAAAGCAGATGCAGACGAACGCAGATGGAGCCCAGAAGCCAAATAGCATGAGGCTCCTACTACAACAGGAGTAGATTTGGCAGCCTCACAGTGTTTTAAAGAAGAAAGGTAATTTTCTATAAAGTAATTAGATAGTCGCTTAACTCAAACAAACCATTGTGGTAATTGTATTTTGTTTTTGTAACTTCAGGAAATGTTCTTTGAATGCAAGTTAAAATTAAACAAGTTGTTTTGGTTGTTACTGACTTTGATTGTCGTTTTTTAAGGTAATAATGGAATTTTAGGATGGAAAGTGGTATTTAAATTGGAACATATCCTAACTTATCTCCACAATCAAAGCCAATGTTGACCTTTTCAAACAGATACAACAAAATGAAAGGCTGCTGTTTTCTGGTCGGGCAATTTTAAATCTTATATAGGTTTCCTGATTTTCTGACTATTGCCCTAAACTTATGATGACAGTATTTATCCTAAATCCCCTATTCTTACAGAACTGGAGTTTCTCACACCTGTTCCTGCACAGCCTTTCATCAACAGTTTTCCTGAATGGTAGTTTTCTATTCACTTATTACTTCTTGGGGTTGGGGAGGGACATTTCTTTTTCATATCTGTTGGAAGGTTCTCAATTAATAACCTTTCTGACCCTTCAACACCACCTTACTCATTCTGTCTTGGTTAGGTGAGGTGATTAACTCCTATTTGTTTAATTTTTTTTTACCCACATGAAGTACCTACTATTAATTGATTTCCTGAAAAAATTATGCTTTATAAGGTCCTACCCCTCCCTGAGATATTTGCAGTTTTAAGCAGTTAATTTCAGAGACCTTAACATTTGATATATGCTTTAGACATTCTAAAACATAAAACAAAAACAAAATTTAAGGACGTGATTGAGACTACCCATGTGTACAGGATGTATGGCATTAGGCCATGGATTTTACTTTGTGGGGAAGGTATTTTAAACCTGGAAAAGACTTATGTTTATCCAGGTGATATTTTTACAGTTGAATCAGTTGAGCTTTTTTAAAATTTTTATTAATTAATTAATTTATTTATTTAAAAAAATTTCTGAGACTCGTGCAAGATGTTCAAGCCAGTTCTGTGGTGACCACAAGTACTTGAGTCAAGGCGACACCTTAAAAAAAGATGCCTAGACTTCAGAATAAGTGCTAGACATCTACAGACTTGGCAAAGTAGCTTGGGCTTCAAAGAAAGCTAACAAGGGACCACCTGGGGTGCTGCAGTGCTCTGCAAAACAGAATCATGGGCTTTACCAGCAAACAGAAACCCATGATTGGGGTCTGTCTGATAAGTAAAGGCTGGTTATTGGGGTTTAGTGAGCAAAAGACATGGAGACATCACAGCTACCCTCTGCAAAGCCTAGATTGCTTGTGATCCTGCAAGCTAACAACCATATTTGTAGTTCGTTCAGTGGCTTCAGCAGGCACACTTTATTGCTTACTTCTCAAGTTCAGCATTTTCTAAGTAGGCAAAGATGAAGCAAGAGAATCTTACATCTTTAGAGATATTTTAAAATCTGATTTATAGAATATATGCTACCTTTATATCATGGGCCAGCTAAATTTTTGTGTGTATTCACAGCACTAGGGAGGTTCTAGTTTTAAAATGTAAATGCAAAGACTATATAGGAGAGCTAGATTAGCAGTCCCATTTTTTTTTTTTTTTTAATTCCCAGTCAAGAAGAAAACTACAAACAGGGCATACATACTCTGAGTCTTCCAGCTGGTGCAAAGAACCACAGAAATTCAAGTTGATTTTAAATTGGTTAACTTCATATAAGAAAGAAACCTCTCCAAGGAGGCAGGTTTCTTAAGTGTAAACAGTTCCCTAAGAGGCAACAGAAGAAAAGAGCCATGGTGGTGCACCATGGAACATGCCCACTCACAGTGTAAATACTGAGTTCCTAGCTAGAGACCAAAATTAATACAGAACTGGGTGTCAGAAATAAGAACTCAAAGGAGGAATAGAAATTAGAAAATTGTGCAAAATGGTAAAGTAGGAGTGCAAACCAATCAGTTGGTGGTCAATATCTCCCCCACTCACACCCCCCCCCCCCCCCCGCCAAACTTAAGCAGAGAAGAAGGATGCTTTTACTAGTTTGCTAGGGCTGCCATAACAAAGTACAACTGACTGGGCGGTTTAAACAACAGAAATATATTTTCTTATAGTTCTGGAGGCTAGAAGTTCAAGGTGAAGATGTTCATTTCTTCTGAGGCTTAGACATGGTACTCTTTTCCTTCTGTGCCTGTCTTATATCCAAATTTCCATTTCTTATAAGGACACAGTCATATTGGACTAGGACCCACACCCACACAATAACCTCATTTTAATTTAATTGCCTTTTTATGGACTTAACTCCAAATATATTCACATTTTCAAGTACTAGAGGTTAGGAGTTCAACATGAATTTGGAGGGAACCCAGTTCAGACCATAACAATGCTAATTGGGGATGGTTCCTCAAAACCCCAATGATGCCACGTTTATCATGCTTCATTCCTGCTTGTATTTTGTTTCTTTTTGTGCTAGTTTCCCAATCTTGGGAGCTCAAATCACTTGTGGAACACAAAATTTAAGATTTACAAACAATTTAAGGTTTTAGGACTTCATCCTTATCTCAAAGGTCTCTGGGCTTGTGTTCCTGAACAGTCCTGAGGCTGTTCATCTTCTGATGGCCTGAGTTTACTGATATTCAGAGCAGAGACTGTTCACTGTTAGAGGTGATTTAGAACTGGAAAGTGACAGAGCTAGGCTTAGACTACTCTAGCTTAAATATTTTTATGCAATTAACATGTGCTAAGCCTTCAACTGAAAGAACACAGAAAATAAATCATATTAATCACAAAATGATGCTGGATGATTCCTGACCAGCTAAGGGAAGCTTCCTGAAGACTTGATTTTCAATCTCTACTACAGTCTGATTTACCCTACAGTCTGCAATTACATGAACATTGTAACATTATTTAAAATATGCCACTAGTCAAAGGTTAAAATAAATTAAAAGTCTGAAACCAGATAATTCAACTATAAATTGATAAACAGATGTTTAGAAAAAGCTTGAAAGCTTGGAAACTTTCTAAAATGATGTTGTTACTATATATGGCATTTGTTTTCCTTTGAGTCTGTGTCTTCTATTTCTAACAAACAGCTAAGAAGTCATTTTATTTGCCTCTCTTTCCCCTATTTATTTAAACCATACCAAAAGCAAGACCATCCTGAAGCTTATGATTTATCAGAAGAGATCTCAGAGAATATATTTGCCAACAATGGGCACAGTAACTTGACCAAGAATTTTGAGAATTTGGAAACACAGTAAATTTTCTGAATCAAAGAACTAGAAAAACAGTGTCATTTGATATAGCTGTAAAGATATTCTATAAAGTTCTTTTCACTATAAGCAAATTAAAAACAAAAGGATGATGATAGTGGATGATGGTAATTCACTCATTATGGGCTAGGCAAACTTCTAAGTTCTTTACATGTATTTTAATTCATTGTATCTGCCTAAGAACATGGTTAGATATTCCTTACTAGATGGTTGATGAAATGGAGAAAAAAAATCAGTAAGTTGTCCAAGATAACATTGCTATTAAGTGGTAGACTTCTATAAAAATAATTAAATTATAAGTAGATCAATTTGCACATGAATTCATTCTCTTGCCTTTTTACATTATTATTTTCATTTTAATAAATCATACCTGCAGAAAAGTTTATATATCATGTGGGCTGCTCTATGAATGATCAAAAAATGAACAAACTAATTGAATCCCCACTTATAACAAAAATTGAACACACCATCACCCCAATAGTAGCACACCCCTACTCTCAGAAGTAACTTCTACTTTTTACTTAAAATATCATACATTATTGCATGATTTGGGATCTTATTTAAATGAAGTCATATATGGTATATATTGTTTATTTCACTTGACTTTATTGTTTGTGAGATTCATCAGCTTTGTTCCATGGAGCAAATGTTCATGAATATGTGGCTCTGTTTCTTAGCTCCTATTCTGAACCATGGTTTACTGATCTTTCCTTGAATTAACACTATACAATTTATTTTAGTATGTGGATTTTTAAATATCATTTTTTCATCATAAATGTATTCTTAAATCCCTATGCCCTATTTCCCCAATTCCCCTGACCCACCTCCCCTCTGGTAACCATTGACTTATTTTCTATAGCTAAGAGTCTGTTTCTTGGTTTGTCTATCCCCCTCCCTCTTTTCTTTCCCTTTGCTCATTTTTTTTTCTTAAATTCCACATATGAGTGTGATCATATAGTATTTGTCTGTCTCTAACCAACTTAGTTGGCTTAGCATTATACTTTCTAGCTGTATCCACATCATCACAAATGGCAAGATTTAATTTTAATAATATTTCACTGTGTGTGTGTGTGTGTGTGTGTGTATCACATGTTCTCTATCCATTCACATATCAGTGGATTCAGGCCCTTTTCATAGTTTGGCTATTGTAAATGATGCTGCAATAAATACAGGGGTTTATGTATCCTTTAAGCTAGTGTTTTTGTATTCTGAGGGTAAGTACTGAGTATTGCAATGCCTAGATCAAAGGGTAGTTCTATTTTTAATTTTTTGAGGAATCTCCATACTCTTTTCCATAATGGCTGCACCTGTTTGCATTCTTACCAACAATGTAAGAGAGCTCCTTTTACTCCACATCCTCACCAACACTGGTTATTTCTTATGTTTTTGATTTTAGCCATTCTCACAGGCATCAGATGATCTGTCATTGTGGTTTTGATTTGCATTTCCCTGATGATGAGTGATGTTGAGAATCTCTTCCATGTGTTTGTTGGCCATCTGTATGCCTTCTTTGGAGAAATGTCTGTTCACGTCTTTTGCCCATTTTTTAATTAGAATATTTGTTTTTTGGGTATTGAGTTGTACCAATTCTTTATATATTTTAGATACTAATCCTTTATCAGATATATCTTATTTGCAAATATCTTTTCCCATTCAATAGACTATATTTTAGTTTTGTTGATTGTTTCCTTCACTGTGCAGAATTTTTTTTATTTTGATGTAGTCACAATAGTTTATTTCAGCTTTTATTTCCCTTGCCTTAGGAGATATATCTAGAAAAACATTGCTATTACTGATGTCAAAGATTACTGCTTGTGCTCTCTTCAAGGATTTTTATGGTTTCTGGTCTCACATTTAGGTCATTAATTATTTTGAGTTTATTTTTATGTATGATGAAAGAAAGTGGTCCAGTTTTCCCAACACCATTTGTTGAAGAGACTTTTTCCCATTGTATATTCATGCTTTCTTCATTAAAGATTGACTATATAATTGTGGTTTATTTCTGGGGTTTTTTGTTCTATTCCATTGATCCATGTGTCTATTTTAATACCTACTTTTCCATATAGCTTTTTTTTTCATTTTCATTTTTTTATTTTTTAAAGATTTTATTTTATTCATGAAAGACACAGAGAGAGAGAGAGGTAGAGACACAGGCAGAGGGAGAAGCAGGCTCCACATAGGGAGCCGGACGTGGGACTCAATCCCAGGTCTCCAGGATCACGTCTGGACTGAAGGCTGTGCTAAACTGCTGAGCCACCCGGGCTGCCCTCCATATAGCTTTTTAAAAAGATGAACCTGTTTTCAAGATTGTCATGGCTTTTCCTGGCTCTTTATATTTCAGTAGAAATATCAGAATCAATTTTTCAATTTATACATGCACATCTGCACAAACTCCTGGGATTCTTTTTCAAGGGGAGCCACTGAACATATAAATCAATTTGAGAAAACTTTACATCTTTCCAATACTGAATCTTCCAATCATAAATGTGGTTTGTTCTTCCTTTTTACTTATATTTCTAGAATTTCTCTCAATAATTTTTATGTTTCTATTTAGATGTCTTCCACAGATTTATATTCACAAGTTTTATCTGCTGATATAAATGATATATAACTACAAAATTCATTTTCCAATTGTTTCTTGGTTAAATATATGTAAATAGAACTGAATTCTAGATTGACCTACATCCAATAAGCTTGCTAAGTCATATTTAAATTTAATTGCTTAGCTATTGTATTATAAATGTTTGCAATATTATTTGCAAAGTATGAGAGCCTGTTATTTCTCCAATCTTGTACATTTTATCTTGCAGCTAAAGGAACTCCAGAACATGAAAAATGAAAATGGTAGCAGTGGGCATCCTTATGTATTTGCGATCTATTGGTATTTCATTATCTGGTATGCCCCTGTAGGTTTTTGTTTGTTTGTTTTGTTTTGTTTTCAAATCATAATTGAATTAAGTTATTTTCTATTCCTATTACATTAAGAGAACATTGTTAGTGGTGACAATTGTTGGCTTAGGTTTGGTTTTTAATCATGAAACTGTGCTAAGTTTTGCTTTATCAAATGCTTATCTCTGAATCTCCTGACATCACTTTTCTCAATTGGGCACAAGCTGTAAGTTTTCTACTTTGGTCTGTAAGTGTAGAATTACATTAATTGATTTCCCAGTATTAATTCAATCTTACATTCATGAATTAAACCCAATTTGGTGGTAATATATAATTTATTTTATGTGTCATTGCACTTGGTGTCCTTATCTTTTGTTTAGGATTTTTACAACTCTGTTTATGAGATACTTTAGGCTATAGTTTTTCTTTCTTGTAATATCCTTGTAAGATTTTTATATAAGGTGATGTAGTCTCAAAACAAAGAGTTGTTAATTTTTTTCTTCTATCATCTGAAAAAATTCAGGGATATATTAATAATATTTCTTCCTTAAACATTTGGAAGAATTCACTGATAAAACCATCTGGGTCTACAGTTAATTTGAGGAAAAATTTTAAATTATGAATTCAATTTATCCAATAGATCAGGGCTACAGAGATCTTTTTCTTCCTTCCTAGTTTGCCCTTAAACCTCAAAAGTTATTCATTCCAATAGAGAATGTCCAGAGCTATTTATCTTTTGGAACTCTTTCTGAATCTTTAGCTACCATGGAAGCAATAGCAAAAAAGCAGAAACACTAATATAAAGAAGTTGGCACATAATCACATAAAATACTTTCTCAGTTCAATTATAGCTAGAGATGATCAAAGGGATATTTCACTCTCATCAAGTTAAAAACAAAGAAATTGAAAACCTTCACATGGATCTTCTTAATTTTACATTAACTCTCATTCCATGCTATTATGTTTTACTATTTTTAAGTTAAATACAGAGTTCGGAATGTGTGAGAAAAAATACTTTTTCTTCAACCTTGTTAAACAGATATAATGTGAGCAGCTACTAAAAAACCTGATACAGTGAATAAATTGGCAAATCTTAATCAGAGGTGAGTGGTTTTGCCTTATACATGCTATTACATATTCCATTTTCAAGCTTATACCTTAAACTAAGTACACACTTAGAAGTTTAGTTAAAACATAACATGTATGTAAATACAAATATTTTAATATTTCATCAAAAGTTTGCATTTAAAAAAATTATATTCTTTTGCTTTATATTCTAGCAATGAAGTATACTAAATAATATAAAATTTATCTTAGATAAGATTATTAGAATTAAAATGTTGCTAGTGCTGTTTCCTTGGTATAACATATATATTTATTTTATAATAAGTATTCAGCAGTGATTGTAAAATCATTTAAAGTACTTTCACCTTTGATTGTACGGTGTTTCCTAATATTTTTTGATTCTAGGATAAAATAAAGTTACTTTATAATAACAAATCTTAAAACTTGAAATTAATTGTAATTATTTACATCAGAGCAAGGACTAAATACACATTCATTTAATAATATGGAAAAGCATTAAATATTACCTTATATTTTAATTTACATTTTTCCTAAAATATACACCAAAAAAACAGCCAAACACTATACATAGCACCCATTATCTCATTAGTGTCAACACTGTGTGACATCACTATAGATGACATAAAATGTTGCCTAGTTGTTTTCTAGTACTAAGAGGATTCAGGCTTGTTGGGAATTTAGAGACAACAGAAATGTAAGCATGAATGTCTGTTTAAATATCTGATAACACTACTAAATATCTAAGTAAATATGGTAAAATTATGGTGTATAACTTCTTTGAAAAATGTTTTCTAATTCTTACAAAGCAGAAGTGTTTTTATAAATACATGGTATTTTTCCACATCAATAACCGGTAATATAATTATAAATAATGAATAGATTAGAGGATGAATTAATAGCTTGGTAGAAGTACTTGAACTCAGAGCTTACCTCAGTTTAACACAACAATTCAATATGTTAACCTTGATCAATATTCAACACGTAACCTAGAATTATTAATTTGCAATTTACATGTGTTGAGATTTAAACTTTGTTACACCATCCTGATAGTTAAATTACTGAATTGTCTTCATATTTTGACTGTTTTTCTCTTGCAGTGGACCTGACTGAGCCTTGTTTAGATCCCTGCTATATTACTTGTACAAGTCAATACAACAACCAATTCTATATGAAGAAATTTGCAACAAATTTAGGACCATTTTTTTTGCTGCAAATATCATTAGTTCACCTTTGTCTGAACCCAGAATATTTGAAGTGTATATATTTTGCTCAGATAAAACACTAAGAAATAATGGCTGTCTCTCAATCAAAGTGGATAAATAGAGACAGAATATTGCACTTGTTTTCATCTGTTTTCTCTTGTACCCAAGATCAAAATAAGCTCAAACATGAGTCTCACGAAGTCGAAAAAAATCTTCAGAGAGACAATAAGGTGTCCAGGGATGAGAACAAGGCTCTTAGAAAAGAAAAAAAAATCCCTCTGGGGAGAAAATAAAGCTCTTCGAGGAGAAAACAAAGCCTTCCGAATGGACCAGTTGATCCCGGAGGTAAATCAATCCTTGAGAGAGCAAAATGAGGTCCTATGGAAGTTTAAAAATGTGATCTTAGAGAGCCAAAATCCAGCAGGGGGAAAAAAATCAATGCTTTGAACACAGAAAGAAAGTTTTATTGGCAACAGAATTGAGGCCTAAAAGCTCAGATCAAGGCTCTCAGAGAACAGGAGAAGGCCTTTCAGACTGAGGCAAAAGCTCTTCAGGAAGAAATAAGGTCTCTCCATGAGGAGATAAAAGCCTTGAAACACCAGGAGAGCGCAATCAAGATGGAGGAACAAGCCCTGATGAAAGAAGGAATAGCAATAGAGATGGAAGAAAAAGCTCTGTGGGAGGAGGAACAGGCTCTTCATAAGGAGAACACAGCTCTTAGAGAAGAAAACCGAGTTCTTCAAGAGGAGGAAAAAGCCCTTCTGGAAGAGGCAAAGGTCCTTGAGGAGTGGAATAAGATTCTTCAGTTCACACTTGCTGGAAAAAAGCACAAGAATAAAACAAAGCAAAATAATTGATTTGAAGATGTAACCAGCGAACCACGAAGACCATTGACATTCCAGTAAAAACAATTAAAACTTTTGAAGGTGAAATACTATTGTTAGGATTAAGTCAAAAGCCTGGAAATTTACAGTACTCAGTATCTGGTCCTGGAAACTAAATAAAGTTCTGAAAAATTAAAAAAAAAAAGGAAATGATTCTTTTGGGTTTACTTAGACTTCACACTACTATTAGAGGCATATACTATTCTAGAATAATTTGCAAAGATGTATTGCTTAAAAGGTGACACTGAATAGACAAGGGGATTGACCTTTACTTTCAAAGACATTGTAAGAAATTAACAGCACAGTGGAAATATTTGTCTCAAAACTTGTTCTTGAATTATGAATAGAGCAAAATATAAAGTTTTAGATACTTCATTCATAGGTATTGTAAAAAATAGATATATATATATAGTATAGAACATCCTGCCTATTTATGCTTATTTTGGTGATCTAGTTGAGGAGGCTAATCAAATAACAAGAGGAATTCTAAAAATAGTCGATAACACAAAATTTTGTGTTCTGCAGCTTCCCACTCTCTATTTTTCCTTTCAGTTATCATCCTCCTTTTGCTTGCTGGGAGGGAGGCTGTTCTACCTAACCAATGTGTTAAAGAAAGCAAAGAAGGAGTGAGAGAACAAGCTTAAAACAGGGGTTTCAGAGTTTGGAATGTGAATGCGTGAAGCAGTTCATAATGGATGCCAATTGGGAAAGGAAAAAATTGATTTTTCATAAGTGTTAATGTTGATAATGGATCTAATCGAATGCTCCTTAAAAAATAATTATGCAAAAAGTTGCAGAACACTAGAGTACCAACTGCATAGAGGGTTCATGCCATATCTTATTTTTCACCATTGCAAATTTGGGCACTAAATTCAGGGTAAATGTTTATTTTTTAAAAAATATAACTGAAGTTGTATCTCATTCTGATTATCATCTGGTGTCCAGGAATGGGAGAATAAGAGAACTACAGGAAGGGAACACTTCTTTGTCTTCCCTAGGTATTGCCACATCTGTAAAAGACCAAGATACATTTATCGAATACCTATAATTAGCACTATAAGATGTTTACACTTAGGTATAAAAAGTGAAACAATCATATCCCCTGATTTTAATGATTCCACAGAGTATAAAAGAAGATAAAATGTTATTACTTTATCCTTTAAGAAAGACTATCTACCTGAAAACAGTTTGCTGATCACTGTTTCTTGGGACTTACATATATTACAAACACCATCTAAATAATGAGCCTTGGAAAAGATTAAAAAGCAAAGTTTGTAGATATATGCTTGACTGATGTGTGTTTTAATCGGGAGAGAGAAGAAATGCAAAGCCTGTATCATTGTTTCTAACTTGAAAGATATGGAAGAAGTCTGCAAGCAGGATATTGGCCAACTTCATGTTCTAGGGATTTACGAATATGTAGCTTTATTGCCTACATATTAATTTTGATAATGTTCACAGAAGAGTCCTTGTCCTGCAAATTCCCTTCTGTAGTATTTAGGGGAAATAAACTATTTTACTTTTTGGTGATGAGGTTAGAAGAGTGGTGTCCATGGGGTGGGTATAGTTATCAGTGGCTCCTCTTAGTGAGAGAGCTGTCATTATTGCATCATAGTTAAATCAGCAGCAACTCAGGCTAATGTGTAGGCTTATTACGTACTGATCAGAATTTCAATAACTCCTCTTTGAATTCAAATGCTAACTTGAAAATTGGCACTGCTATGAAGACATTTTGATTTATCTTTATAGTCCACTCTACAAGTGAGAAATTATGTAAGTAGGGAATAGGTTAAAACAACTTATGTTGATATCACTTATCATAATGTCTGATGTTTTACCTTTACTAATCAAAAGTTTCTCCTGAAATGCCCAGTTACCATATTTATGAAACACTATATTGAAATTATATTTTCCCATATAAGTTGAATGCATTTACATATACATTAAAAAGCTTCCATATTTTTTTGTTAGATGTTAATCTCGTGGGTATTTTATGTTAAAAAGAGGAAATACTTTTGGATGAAAAGTAAGGGCATTTTGATGCTCACAATGCAGGAAGAACGTCAGTGTATATGAACTTTCTTTCTTTGTTGTTCATTTCTAGATCTTCCCTCATGGTTTCTAGAAAGGACAGTCACCTGAATACCTAATGTTCCCAATGGGATTGCCCTTCCTCCAGGCCAGTAGTCATTAATTACAGAAGAGAACAATTGCATGGCTGCTCCAAATAACTACTTAGAGATTACTGATAGCTCAACTTTCTTTAAGGCACCATCAGGTCAAAACTTACATACTAATCTTCATTTATTTAAGTTCCAGGATCTCAGGTCCATCCTTCTTCACTTTGATTTATACTCTATGATACTCTATATAACCACTAATATATCCCAATTTCACGTCCGTCCTCACCCTCTTGAATATTTTATCAAACCTTCAATATCTTTACTTCTTTTCTGTAAATTCCTTCGTCTTCTTAATCTAAAAGACTCCAATGATAGCGCTCGCTTAGTATGCCTTGCAAGTGAAGCTTTTAGGCACTAGCAAAGATGGAGCTAGTGTAGGTTTCTTCATGTCTTCATTTACAAAAATTTTATCCTGTTTCCTCCTACAAAAGAATTTGTTTCAATGAAGCACATATGAGATATACTTCTATGTTATGTAATACTTCATATTCAGACTTTTTGTTTGATCTCATTCAGGCATTAAAACCTTTGGAATTTGGCTTACAATATTTCTTTTCTCCCCTCCTGCTTTTACCTCTTCTGTATGACTTCAAACTTCATGTAGAGAATTAGTCCAGAAATGTGCCACTCAGCATCTCAGATCTTATTTCCAAAAACTATTTCCTCCGTATCACCTTGGTCTCCACCCTCATTGTCATACCTGACACCTTTATTATTGGCAAGTACACTGATTCTGACTTGATTCTCTGGCTACTTTAGAGTGATATTTGCCTGCAGGAATACTAGTCTCCTGTTCACTGTAGTTCCTGTAATGTACCCTACTTAGTCCCAGCCCCTGGTCCACAGAAACAACCTTTATTATCAATCCCTGTAGGTCTTTTCATTGGCAGAGATCTACAAGAATAAGCCAAAGCTATTGCTATATTATTTGAAAATAGTGAGACAAGATATTCAAGGACTGAGTGGTACTGAAGTCTGCTCAGAGAGACTGTTAGTAATTGGCTCAAAGGGTGGACTGTACACATCTTTTCCCAACTTGGCATTCATGATGTCACATTGGTATCTTCAACTTTGTATACCATGAATTAAGGGTTTATTTACTTATTTTTTAGTTAGTAAAGCTAGTTGTTAAACACTAACGCAAAGTCAAAGTTCTTGAAAATTGCTTAAAGAAAACAATAAAATCTAGATGTTTTATAATCCCTGAATTTGTACACTCTAGTGAATACTGTCCAATTAATTTCAGATATTGATAACATTAGTTATTTATCTTTTGAATAAATTTCATAAGACATTAATGATCTATAATTTGTTGACCATGATTCATATTTTAAACAGAAAAAATAAGTGGATAATTGAAACAATGAAGTAAGACCTTTTTTCCTCTAAAGCATTATTATTTTAATTTTATCAAGGCAAATATTTTAATATTTATGCAATTACTTAAGAATCATGTACTAACATTTTACTGTTCTTAAGAAATATAATTAGTACATAATTTTGTAATGGGGAATGAAAAGCAAAAAGTAATTGGAAAATTGCAGAAATTTGGTAGGAAACAGAATATATCACCAGCTATTTTATGTGCAGGACGCCGTACCTTATGGTCAGAGACTGTAATAGGCCAGACAGCAATCCCAAGAAAATGGCTCACTAGGGATCTCCAAAAAGAAATCACTGTATAGTTAAAGATGCTAGGAAAATATTAGGGCTGTCCAAAATTACAGATTTTTGCACTGAATGAGGTCTGATAAACTAAATTTAATTCATAGTAAAAAGCCAAAGGACACACAGTTGGATCAACAAAGGAGACTGTGTTTAGGGCTATTTATTTTACTAAATAAAAATAAAATGAAACAATCATGATTCAGCTAATTTTGATATTTGTATTACTTCTGAAAAAATTAACTAAAAAGATATGTTTACTCAACAATATTAAAGTAGAATATTTAGTATTATACATGATTCTGCTCTAACCTTTATTTTTAAATTCTAAAATTATTGGATGTATCTTTGAGACAGTAAAATTATGTGTATTATAGATGTTTTTTACCTCCTAAAAATATCATTCAGCTTATAGAAGCTATCACTAATACCACTGCATAGTGGAAATTTTTAATATCTTTGATAAAATTCAAACCTTTGTGATTTAAGCTCATTATAATATAAAACTAGAGGTAAAATCTGAATCACTACAACACATAATGCCGTAACAAATGAGACCAAAAGAACCTCTAGAAATCTTTTCTATGAATACTAAGGATTCAATTTCCCAAGTGTGATAGTTTGCAAAAACAGATCTATTATGTCACCACTCTTTATGTTCCTTCCAATTGTTCTCCCACTCTGAACCCTCGCTAAACCACCTGATTTACTTTAGCTAAGGAGATGTGAACAAATGACATAAGCAGAACCTCAACGAAACACTTACCTATTCTACTTATATGCTTCTATCTCTACCATTGCTCTCAGAGCATTCCTGGGCTGGTTTGCTTTGAGACGAGGTAGAAGACTCGTCAAGCAGATGCAATTTCTACCAGTCATCCCACGGGAGCCCAACAACCACCTGAGCACAGGCATTAATAAGCATTTATTTGGCACATAGGACTGTGGTTTGGCAATTTAGACTAGTCCAGAATAAACCAAAAGAACCCAGAAAAGTCAAGTCTAAATTGCCAAACCACAGTCCTATGTGCCAAATAAATGCTTATTAATTTTAGAAACTGATACGGGGCTTGTTATAAATCTGATTGAGACAATAAAGACAATAAGCATCTGATAAACTGAAATTTTTGTCTTCCTCCTGTTATTTTATATTTGTTTGAAAATTCTAATATTTAAAAATTGTCATTTTCAGTTAAGCAATGACATGTTTTGCTGTATACAATTATAATAGTAAATTCACTGATAAATTGCTTTATATGCATTTTATCAAATCAGAAAAATGTCATGGTCAAGTGAAAACTGCAGTGATGATATTATTTAAAATTTTCATAAGCTCTTCAATTTAAATGAAATAATAATGCTATTAGTAAATGGAATTTCAGAATACTGTATTTTAAGTACTTTAAACTGAAAATAAGATGACATGTGTTACTAATTATTTATATATGACATTAAAAAAGTGCAAGTGCTTTAAAGTACATTTAAATCATACCTCTAATCTGCATTCAACCTAGGAAAAAATCAGACATATATTCTGTAAGATTATCTTGATACTCATTTAACAGAAATTATATGAAAGGGGCCAATTTAAATCTTTTTAAAAGATTTATTTATTTATTTATGATACAGAGAGAGAGAGAGAGAGAGAGAGAGAGAGAGAGGCAGAGACACAGGAGGAGGGAGAAGCAGGCTCCATGCCGGGAGCCTGACGTGGGACTCGATCCTGGGACTCCAGGATTGCGCCCTGGGCCAAAGGCAGGCGCCAAACCATTAAGCCACCCAGGGATCCCCCCAGTTTAATTCTAGAAAACTGGGTTACTCTAGACTAGCTTCATCTATTTTTCTGATAGACATAGCCGATTATTAAATCAGAGATAATATGTATGTTTTTGAATGGCTTCACAACCAACCACTTTTCTCCTACAATAGCATCAAGTCATGTGTCCCACAGTTCCTGAACCAATCTTAAAGTAGGCAGTACAGTACTAGGTAAACTTTGGAATTAAGTTAAATACCACAGATGTCAGATATGAGAGCCAACAACGGTCACTGTGTTTCCAAGTTGCCTTTACTGATGACATGTCCAAAAATTTGGTTTTCCAGAGACAAACTTCCATATAGCCACCTGTATAGTACAGAAAGTGAGTCCAAAATCTGATGCAGGTATATAAAGGAATTTAATAAATGATAAGTGTTATCTAATATATTGAATAAAAGATGAATTAGCCACTTAGTGATTTTCAAAATAGATTATCTAATTAAGTGAAGTTAAGCGCATTCTCCACTTCCTTCCATCACTACCAACAAAACACACCATTTTTTGTATGGGTATGTGAGATATCTATATATCAATATCTGTACCCATATGCATTGGTTTGCATGGGCTGCTATAATGAAGTATCACAGATTGGAGGTTTTAAATAACAAATTTATTTCCTCATTCTTCTGGAGCTTACAAGTCTAAGATCAAAATGTTGGCAGGATTGTGATCTGAGGTGTCTCTTCTTGGCTTCTTATGGTCATCTTCTGTGTCTTCACATAGTCTTCCCTTTGTGTGTGACTATGTTTTAATGTTTCTTATATGGACATCAGGCATATTGGATTAGGACCTACTCGTGTGACTTCATTTTACCTTAATTACCTCACTCAAATCCCTATCTCCAAATGCTGTTACATTCTAAAGTATTGGGGGTTGGGAACTCAGCATACAGATTTAAGTAGAATACACTTCAGCCCATAACACCACACATAAGACACAGATATACTCCAAAATACATGACATTGTAATATAACACATAAAACATATCATCATAAAAAAGAAAGTCTGGAATCTATACAAAAAGGAAGAGTTATATATTTGTTAAAATAAAAAACAAAGGAAAACTCCCCATGGTAAAATTTATGATTAGCAAAATGGAGGAATATACAAAGATTCAGAAAAGCAGTTGCAAAACACACCTCATATTATCTCCTCAAAAAAGCTCTAAATATTAATATGAAGAAAACAAAGATCCTTGGAGAAAGAATACAATCAGGACCAGGGCAGAATGGAGAAGGAAAATCAATATATTAGATTTCCATTCCTCACAAATCATGTCTTTCTGAGCTTGATATATATACCCTTTGGATACTGTACCTAATCCTACTAAGCATCTCTGAGTGAAGATCAGCTTCTCTGGTCAAGACAGATTTTCTCAACTACCATATTCCATTCTGTAGAGAAAGCTAAGATGCTGACTTCCCTTTTCTAGCTGGTCTCAATGGCTTAAACTGCTCTCTTGACATCATCAAGATGGCTGATAGTACTATCAGTGGAGGAAAGTCCAAGTTGGCAGGGGATTGGTTACTCTAGCTCACTTCTGGGAAATGGGGACTCACTCACAGCCTCTTGCCATTACCTGCTGTCTCAGATGACTGTCTTAGTAGTATCAGTGGTCTGTATGAATACATCAAAAAGAGAGCAAAGTGGAGATTCAAGTTTCCAACCTACTCCAGAATATCTATACGACATCTCTAGGATATAGTAGTATCGTGAAGAATGTTTCTGACCCAGCTTTGAGCTATAATGCTTCTTAACTATCCAGGGCAATTAAACTGCAATATTGTTGAGGCTGTTGAGGCACACTCTTAAATATATGCCTCAGGCACATGGTTGAATTACGGAAGTGAGTTAGTTACTCTCCTGGTGAGTGGGTCTTACAGATTCTTTATAATCACAGCTCTATATCACTTTTTCCTTCCTAATAAAGGAGTTCTTTTTAATTCTCACAAAACCCTATGAGCTAGGAAGACATTATATACTAATTTTGGCATATGTAAAAATCTCAGGTTCCATCCCTTAACATGAATAGGAACTGAGTTGTTATTTTGTAACATGGGATTGTGCCACTATAAGGACCCTTTCCAAACTGTTCCATGCCCTACCTATAGTGATATACCATGTCAATCCAAGGACTATTGATAATCCTTTTAGGACTTGATTTTAGATAATTTTTCATCCCAAAGTGGATGAATTGATATATTAGCACTCAAAAGCATCCCTAAAGTTTTGGCTTTTTGAAATTTCACGATAATGAGGACATTTTTACATAATTTATCATGAATTGTAGACAATTTTCTTCCTAAAGACTCATTTTTTTTGTCTTTGTCACAATATAATTACTTAATATCATCCTTCTATATACACTTTAAATATCACAACATTAACACACCTTAAAGCTTTACAAAGAGAACATACACATTGTTTTTCATTCTATGATAAATGACACATTTCTTTCCTAGTAAGAGAAGGATCAAATATAAAAGAATTAAATTTTGTTTAAAGCATATTTAGATATTGAAGAAATAGATGAGGTAGAAAGTACATTTTTGAATGTCATTGCAGTTACAACAGAGATACCAAAAGTAGGAGTATATTGATAGAATTCCAGTAAGCACGGTTTAATTCCTAATCAGCCACAGTTCTGACTCAGACAGAAAAATCTTCTTTTTTCAATCTACTTTGTGCACGTTGTTAGTGAACATATTAGTTAATGACCTGAAGGCAAATTCCTGACAATGTGATTTTGTGCTAATTGTGTGGAAAAATATTTCTAGCTTTTAAAAATGCTACATTCCGAGATGCTATAGGGAATTCATCTTCCCTATTTGAGCTATTCTATCCAACCTTCCTCAAGGGCACTGAATCATATTGAATGAGTCATCCAGTATTCACATCATATCTAAAATCAAGGGAAATTCTCAAGAGGCAATATTAGGAATTAAACACTCTCATTCTGTTTATATTCAGTTGACATTAAAATAAATAAGTTATAAAATCAATGATATTAAGACTATAGATACTTTAATATCTCATTCTCATACTGCCTTATATTAAAATGTCAAACCTTTAGCCATATTGTAACAATATTTTTATCTTAACATTTGTAAAAGCTCATTTTAAATGTTTTCTTTAAAACATTTTTTTCTTGATCGTTAATCGAATTAAATACACTAGGCTCGGGATCCCTGGGTGGCGCAGCGGTTTAGCACCTGCCTTTGGCCCAAGGCGCGATCCTGGAGACCCGGGATCAAATCCCACGTCGGGCTCCCGGTGCATGGAGCCTGCTTCTCCCTCTGCCTATGTCTCTGCCTCTCTCTCTCTCTCTCTCTCTCTCTCTCTCTCTCTCTGTGACTATCATAAATAAATAAAAAAAATTTAAAAAAATAAAAATAAATAAAAATAAATAAATACACTAGGGTCCTATTAAAATAAATGTATGCTTCATGAATGTGCTTATTGAAGGAAGACCAGTGCTTCAGCAGCCTTAGGTTGAAAAATATTAAAGATATGTTAAAGGTATGCTAAAGGATGACAGTGTAAAATACATATAAGTTTTAAATTGTTGCAAGAACATTTGCTGTTGATTTTAATATGATTCTTTTAAAGATTTTATTAATTAATTTATTTGAGAGAAAGAGAGAGAGAAAACAGGTCATGATCTTTGTGTCCTGGGATCCAGCCCTACTTTGTGCTCTTTACTCAGCAGGGAATCTGCTTCTCTTTTTCCCTCTGTGTGCTCTCCCTCTCACTCTCTCTCTCAAATGAATAAAATCTTTTAAAAAGTAAATAAATATAAAAGCTTATTTAAAGATATTAAATCTTTTGATTCATAACACATAATGGGCTTGAGGATATTTACATATTAAATTTGTTCATTATTTTCTTTCCAATCAACAAATATAAATATGAATATTCTAGAAACATTCAGGTTTGTAAGTTAAAATTTCTTACATTTTTCAACTGCTTTTGATTGCATTTTTCACATAATGTGAATTCCCATACTCTACCCTTGCCACACATAGCCATGGCATCTTTTCTGATATACTTAATGTATATATTTTCAATCCATTTAAATTATGTTGAATTAGGTATAACAATGTCTTTTAAAAATTATGTAGTTTTGGGATACGTAGGTGGCTCAGTGGTTGAGCATCTGCCTTCAGATCAGGGCGTGATCCTGGAGTTCCGGGATCAAGTGCCACATTGGGCTCCCTGCATGGAACCTGCTTCTCCCTCTGCCTGTGTCTCCGCCTCTCTCTCTGTGTCTCTCATGAATAGATAAATAAAATCTTTAACAAAAAAAATTATCAAGTTTTGTTTTGAAATGTGTTTTCATTTTTAAAAAACAGTATTGTCCTATAAACTATATTATGTTCTTACTTTTTCCATTCGACATTATGTTTTTTGAAACGTATTGAGGCTGTTCTATAATAAATATAATTCATTATATTTGATATATTCACTTATCATAACACCACATAGCTAGAGCTCAGTTATAAATCTACTCTCCAATAATGGATTTGTAATTTGTCTACACCTCTGTGCTACTCAAAACTACAACACTGCGATGACTATCTTTATTAATATCTCCCTGTAGACTTGTGGAAAATATTTTTAGGTGTACTCTACTATGAGACTAATTGCTACACATGGGATATTTGCATATATGTTTTTACTAGACATTATTAACATTTCCAGAATGCCTGCACAACTTTACATTCCCATGAGCAATGCTTAAAGTTTCCAATTTCCCAACATTACATTTCATCATATTGCCTTTACATTTTGCCAATCTGCTGCTTGCAAGATAACATGCAATTTTTGTTTTAATATATATTTCCATATTTACTGATTAAGCTGATTGTGAACATATCAGCTATGTGGATATTTCCTCAAAAGGCAATGTAACAAATTAACAGATGTTGGACCAACACAGCCTAAGGGCACACCCTGCTTCCATCATTACTTAGACAAAAATAAATGTGGATACATTATTTACCTGTTCATGCCTCAGCCTATATATCTGTAATGAGGATAGCCATAACTCTGTGAATGTTAAATAAATTAATATGTATACATGCTTAGTGCAGTGTCTAGTACACAATAGTTGCTATATAAATGCTAACTATTATCTTTATTCATGTCCTCAGCACATTTCTCAAATATTTCCTTTGGTTGTTGAACTGAATGATTTCCTTTATAATATATGTTAATCATTTGCTTATATTCACATTACATATATCACACCCAGTCTCTCATAGAGCAGTTAACTTTCCCTATAATGAAGTTTTTTATTAAAGATCTTTCACTTTTACCTAACCAAAGTAAAAATTATTTGGCACACTCTTTGTACTATAAGGATTTGTTTTTAAAGAAATGTTCCTAACCCTGTGGTCACAAAAATCTCCATTTTCTTATGTCATTAACTTTAATTTTACTTTTGACATTTGGGTATTTAATCTATGTAAAGAAATCTTTTACCCAATTTTGTAATCCAAGTTTTAAAGTCCATATGCTGAGTCAAATTTCCATATATCATCTACTAAAAAATGTGTAATTTTCCCACGGCCCAATATACATACAACCACTTATCAAATATGAAGTAACCACATGTGCATGGATCTGTTTCTGTGCTTTCATCTTTCAGCCTTTTACAGAAACTACACTTTTTTACTATTATATCTTTGTTAAGTATCTTGTCTAATAATGACACACAGCTATATGCATATAATGCATGTGTATTTAACTTTTCATTTTTTAAAAGATTTTATTTATTTATTCCTGAGAGAGACAGAGAGAGGCAGAGACACAGGCAGAGGGAGAAGCAGGCTCCATGCAGGGAGCCGATGTGGGACTCGACCCTGGGACTCCAGGATCACACCCTGAACCAAAGGCGGACGCTTAACTACTGAGCCACCCAGGTGTCCCTAACTTTCCATTTTTGAATTATAATAGATACCCTTAACTTTATCTTGATACATAAATTATAGTATAGATGTAGTTTCCCAAAAGCATCTCCTAGAAATCTGTTGGAAATTCATTGAGTATCTAGATACATTTTAGCAGAACTGATATATTTAAAATTAAGTTTGCCCATCCATGAACATGTTTCAGCTTTTACTGAGGTCCTCTTTATAAGATTTATACATAATACAAAAGGTTGAAGACTCAAATCCGACTCACAGTAATTATAGTTTTTCTTGTAAGAAATTATAGATTTCTTACCAGCAATCTATGAGTTCCAGGCAATCACAAAGAACATAAACATGGCTACGCCTGAGAATTCTCTAGCTCCCTGGGTCCTTTATTCATATATCTGAAAGCACCAGGACTTAGAATTCACATATGAGGTTTCAAGTGATTAATGCAAGACATACATTACAAAAAGGAAGATATTTCAATTGTAAAATATCTTCTTTTTATATTCCCATAATTTATATGATTGTATTCCAGGGTATTAAGTCCCAAGATCCAGATTTTCACTTTATTAACAATCCGTAATCCAGATTCTGGCTTTATTAACAATTAGCATACTGAGAGATAAGATACATCCTGCTAAAATATCATATAATTTAGGACTCTCTATTATCCTTCCACTAAAAAATAACAACAGCAGGTATGGTTAATAAGTTTAATAAGAGTAGTTTAGGGGTACCTGGGTGGCAGAGTCGGTTAAATGACCAACTCTTGATTTCAGCTCAGGTTGTGATCTCAGGGTTGTGAAATCAAGCCCCGCACAGAATCTCTGCTTGAGATTTTCTTTCCCTCTTACTCTGTCCCTCATGCTTATGCTCTCTTTCTCAAATAAATAAATCTTAAAAAAAAAAAGAGAGAGAGAGAGAGAAAGAGTAGTTTATTTTCTTCCCTACTGCTCCTTCTTACTTGGTAAGTTATTTACATTTTGAGCAGTAAGTTCTTATGCATTCTTTGTTAGCGTAATTTCTAGATAATATTCTTGTTATTATTAGCCTAATGTTTTTAAACAGGTATAGTTGGTCATTGCTAGTATAAACACTACTGATTTCTATTTACTACTGATATCCATTTTGTGTCTGGTACCTTAACTGAATTTTGTATTCTAATTGTTGTGTATTGCTTCTATGTCAAATATCATACTATGTCTACATTAGGCCAATTATGTCTCCTCTTTCAATTTTTACATCTCTAATTTTATTTTTTATTATATGTAATTGACCAAGACATCTAGTATAATAAGAACAATACTGATAACAGAATATTTTTCTCATTTCTGACCTTCATGACAAAACATCAAAAAATTACCATTTAAATACAGATTTTATAAATATCACTTATTAAATTATAAGAAAATTACTTTCTCACCCTAGTTTCCTGAGTTTTAAAAATATTAAAGTGCTCAATACTTCATTGGGCTAACTAGTCTAATCAAGGAAAAAAAAAGAGAAGACACAAATTACTAATATCAGCAATGAAAGAGAGGACATCACTACAGATTCTTTGCACATTAAAGGAAATTAAAAGACTATTATAAACGACACCATGTCCACCAATTTGATAATCTAGATGAAATGGACCTATTCTTGTTAATACACAACTACAATATTCATACAAGAGAAAATTTGAGTAGAACTATATCCAATAAAGGTATTCAATCAGTAATTAATAACCTTTCAAAAAAGAAAATACCAGGCTTACATGGGTTCATCAAAAAATTCTACCAAACAAGGAAAAAAATACACCAATTCTCTATAATCTTTTACAGATGGTAAGAGCAAAGGGAATACTTCCTAACTCATTTTATGAGGTCAGCATTACCCTAAATCAAAACCAGGCAAAAATATTACAAGAAAAAAAGATATAAACCAGTATCTCTTGTGAACACAGATGCAAAAATCTTCAACAAAATATTAGCTAATTCAATCCAACAATGTATGAAAAGTATTATACAAAAAAAAAAGAAAAGAAAAGTATTATACAACATGACTAAGTAGGATTTATCCCAGGTATGTAAGGCCAATTCAACTTTCAAAAATAGATTAAGGTAATACATCATATTTATAGGCTAAAGAAGAAAAAAAACATGATCATATCAATACATATGGAAAAAGCATTTACAAAACCCAACATCCATTTATGATAAAATCTGAGCAAACTAAGAATGGAAGGGGATGTCTTTGACATGATAAAGACTATCCATAAAAACCTACAGCTAACATTATACCTAATGGCAAGAAACAAGAATCTGTGCTGCTAAGATCAAGAACAAGGCAAGGATGTTCCCTCTCACCACTCATTTTCAGTGTTGTACTAGAAGTACTAGTGAATAAAATAAGGCAAGAAAATGAAATAAAAGGTATGTAGATTTGGAAGGAAGTAATAAAACTTTGTTCCCAGCTAACATAATTATCTAGGTAAAAATTGCAGAATTGACACACACACACAAAAAAAAACCCCTCCTGATATAAGGTTAATATAAAAACAATTCAACTGCTTTTGTATATATCAGTAATGAACAAATGACATATGAAGTTAAAAACACATTACCATTTACATTAGTACCCTGTCAAATGAAATACTTATATATACATCTAACATATAAACCATATCTATATGAAGAAAAAAACAAACGTGATGAAAGAAATCAAGAACTAAATAAATGGGGAGATGATCCATGTTTATGGATAGGAAGACTCAATGTTGTCAAGATGTCATTTTGTAACCCAATAAAAAATCTCAGTAAGTTATATGCGTATCAACAAGTTTATTCTGAAGTTTATAGAGAGAAGCAAAAGACCAGAATGGTCAAAATAACAGCACAGGAAAAAAACAAAGTCAAAGGACTGACACTACCTGAGTTCAAAACTTACTGTAAAACTACAATAATCAGGGGGATCCCTGGGTGGCTCAGTGGTTTAGTGCCTGCCTTTGGCCCAGGGCATGATCCTGGAGTCCCGAGATCGAGTCCCACATCAGGCTCCCTGCATGGAGCCTGCTTCTCCCTCTGTCTGTGTCTCTGCCTCTCTCTCTCTCTCTCTCTCTCTCTCTCTCTCTCTCTCTCTCTCTCTCTTCTCCCTGTGTCTCTCATGAATAAATAAATAAAATCTTAAATAAGTCTACAATAATGAAGACAGTGTATTACTGACACAAAAACTAGTCAAATAGATCAATGGAACAGAATAGAGAGCTGAGAAATAGACCACTCAGAATACAGTCAATTGATCTCTGACAAAGGAGCAAAGACAATACAATGGAACAAAGAAAGTCTTTCCAACAAATGATATGGGGAGAACTGAATACCCACATACAAGAAGAGGAAAAATATGTAGACATAAATCTTACATCTTTTATAAAAAATAACTCAAAATGAAGTACAAACAAGTGTAAAATGCAAAACTATAAAACTCCTGGAATATGAAAGAAAACCTAGATGACCTTGGGTTTGGCAATCATGTTTTTGATATAATACCAAAGGCATGTCTGTGAAAAAATAATTGATAAGGTGGGCTTCATTATAATTAATAATATCTGCTCTGCAAGTCACTTTCAGAAAATGAAAAGACAAGCCAGAAACTCGAACAAATATTTGCAAATGACATTTCTGCTACCGGACTGTCATCCATAATATACAAAAAACCCTTAAAACACAACAATGAGAAAACAATCAATTAAAAAAAACGCCGGGGCACCTGCACCCCGATGTTTCTAGCAGCCATGTCCACAATAGCCAAACTGTGGAAGGAGCCTCGGTGTCCATCGAAAGATGAATGGATAAAGAAGATGTGGTTTATGTATACAATGGAATATTACTCAGC
Organism: Nyctereutes procyonoides; assembly: GCF_905146905.1. NCBI lineage: Eukaryota > Metazoa > Chordata > Mammalia > Carnivora > Canidae > Nyctereutes > Nyctereutes procyonoides. Next base: position 23,921,832 of record NW_026575121.1, read on the forward strand.
CATTAGAAACGACAAATACCCACCATTTGCTTCAACGTGGATGGAACTGGAGGGTATTATGCTGAGTGAAGTAAGTCAATCGGAGAAGGACAAACAGTGTATGTTCTCACTCATTTGGGGAATATGAATAATAGTGAAGGGGAATATAAGGGAAGGGAGAAGAAATGTGTGGGAGATATCAGAAAGGGACACAGAACATAAAGACTTCTAACTCTGGGAAATGAACTAGGGGTGCTGGAAGGGGAGGAGGGCGGGGGGTGGGGGTGAATGGGTGACGGGCACGGAGGGGGACACTTGACGGGATGAGCACTGGGTGTTATTCTGTATGTTGGTAAATTGAACACCAATAAAAATTAATTTATAAAAAAAAAGGGCCAAAGACCTTAATAGATAACCTCACCAAAAAATATAAGCAGATTTAATATAAACATGTAAAAAAATAGTCCACATATGTGATGATCATATGTCATTAGGGAAATGCAAAGTAAAACAAAAAGATATTACTGTACACCTATTAGACTGCCAAACCAGAACACTGATAACATCTAAAGGTTGACAAGCATGCGAAGCAACAGGAACTCTCACTCATTGGTGGTATGGAGGAAATGGTACAGACACTTTGTTTTTTTTGTTTTTGTGTTTTTTTTTTTTTTTTTTTTTTGGTACAGTCACTTTGAAAGACAGACAGTTTGGCAGTTTCTTACAAAACTAAGCATATTCTTACCATACAGTTCAGCATTTATGCTTCTTGAGGTTTTCCAAAGGAATTAAAAATTTACAACCATGCAAAATCCTGCACATCACTGTTTATAGTAGCTTTGTTCATCGTTGCCCAAAAATGAAAACCACCAAAATATCTTTTGATAGGTAAATGGATAAACTGTGGTACATTAAAAGAATGGAATGTTACTTAGCACTAAAAATAAATTAACTATCAAACCACGGAAAGCTATAGAAGAACCTTAATGATATTCTCAAGTGAAAGAAGCCAATCTGAAAGTCTACATACTATACTATTATTCTAACTATATGAAAATTCTACAAAAAGCAAAACTATATAGACAGTAGAAATGATTGTTAGGGTTTGGGGGTGGAGATAGTATGAATGAACAAGCCGCGCACAGGATTTATAGGGCAGTGAAACTTTTCTGTATCATACTATAATGGTGAATCCATGTCATTACACATTTGTTAAAACCCATCGGATGTATACTGAGTGAATCCAAATGTAAATTATGTACCTTGCAGAATTATGGTACGTCAATGATAGGTTCATTAATTGTAAGAAATGGTAGGTTCATTAATTGTAACAAATGCACGACTCTGGTGGGGAGGCGCTGATAATGGAGCAAGCTATTTATACGCAGGGGCAAGAAGTGTATGGGAAATCTCTATACCTTCTACTCAAATTTTGCTACTCTAAAAGACAGTCTATTTTTGTTTTTCTATCTTTAAAATAATAGTAATAAATTGTTGAAATTTATAGAAAAAATTACATTAAAGATAAAGTTAATACTTCCCTTTAATTGCATGCTAACAGCCAGTTAAAGGTTTTGTTTTGCCCTCCTAAAAGAATCAAGAAAAACAACTACAACCCAATGCTTAAAACAGTAAATTTTGGTTAACTCCAAGGCTTTGACTCCTCCTGCTCATTCATGGATTGTAAAAGCCTTATAACTTAAGGACTAAAGTTTCTCTCCTGTAATATGATATTCAGTCCCATTAGAGACTCTTGGTTTCTACTGTAGAATGGAAAAAGAGGAACCACACAACTGCTACTACTGTTTTTGTAAGTTTTTAGTAGCTTATGAAATGAAATATAAAGTAACAAATTATTAAATGATGCTCAAAGAGGTCCAGTTTGTGTGCTATTTGACCATTTACTCTCATTTGCATAATATAGTTCATTTTTGTTGAAATATGTTAATAAAACTTTTGATAATAATTTTGCATTTTGGAGATAAGCTTCACTTGATCATAGCTAATTAGTTTTAATTTCCCATTATATCAAGGGACTTGATGCATTTAAATATTTTGCATATTTTTCAATATACGAAATTAGCTTAGGACTATCTTTCCTTGGCTTTCCTTTACCTTATTTACTAAATATATTATATTTTCTCCTCTTTCGTATATTTTTGAAAATTCCTATAAAATACTGTTTATTTGTTCAAAGTATAGTAGAATTCACCTGTAAAAGCCTATAGAACTTAGATTTTGGGGGTTGCAGAAGTATTTTTTCTAACAATTTCTTTTACATAATAGTTACTCCTACTTTCAAGTTTTCTATTACTTCAACTGCCAGCTTTGGTATTTTACAATTAAAATATGTCTATTATCAACAGTGTTTCCAAATTTAGACACAAAGATTAAATAATATTATTAAATACTTATCTTAAAAATCTCTGCAGTTATTAGTATCATAAAATACTTGGATCCTACTTTACTATCACCTTTCTTTAAAAAAGAAAACTTTCTGAAGGATCCCAGGAAAGTGCCATATGAATGACAATGAAAACATTAAAAAAAATCACTTAATTTCTATGGACAATAAAAAGTAAAATAAATTTTTCTATGTAAGCAATACATGGTAATAAATGCTTTGAAGTAAAAGGATAATTTTAGACTCAAATTGAGACTACTATATCAAAGCAATGTGAAACTTTGTTGAGCAGCATCACTGATAATGGACTGTTAAATTTAGAAGCACATAAGCAATTAATACACTTATAAATTCATTAAAATGAAAGTAACTTTACTACAAAGACAAGCAAAGATATAATTTTGAAACTCAAAACAGGAGTAGTGGTCTTCTTTTTTAAAAAATATATTTGGTAGGGGATCCCTGGGTGGCGCAGCGGTTTAGTGCCTGCCTTTGGCCTAGGGCGCGATCCTGGAGACCCGGGATCGAATCCCACGTCGGGCTCCCGGTGTATGGAGCCTGCTTCTCCCTCTGCCTATGTCTCTGCCTCTCTCTCTCTCACTGTGTGCCTATCATAAATAAATAAAACAAAAAAAATTTTTTTAAAAAAATATATTTGGTAGACTAGCAGGATGGTTCAATGTAAAATTCTGCAGCACTTTTAGTGTAGGGGACATTAGAGTGTCAGGATTAGAGGAAGGGGAGGTGGATTATTGAGAAAAACATTTTGTTCCATGAGTGGTTACATAGTGATTTTTTTACATAAAGATTTATGTTAACTCAGTAAATGCTCTCCATAAATTTCAAAAATATTAGTTTTTATATTTGATTACCAGGCTATATGTGTTTGTGGGAAAATATGTTTGTAATCTTTGTAAGTATATCATATGAATGCATCTTTTGCATAAGTATTTAGAAAATTAGAATTTATACTTTAATACAAACATCTGGTGTGTTACCTGGAAAGAAGTGTCTAGTTTCAGTAAATGGAAAGATACAGAGTATAATTTGGGGATATGTTATATTTAAAAGAACTAATGTAAAGATGAGAGCTGATGGCAAAGGTAGGTGAAACAAGCGACAATATATATAAAGACAGGAACTCTAGAAATTTATGAAAAATGAAAGCGGGAAGAAAAAGGGGATCACAGAGATAAAAGTTATCATATATCAAATGCCACAACTCTCCCATTAAAAATGATATTAAAGAAAATGTTATTCAGTGACCTTCCCAAAAAAAAATAGTTGGGACTGGAATCTACATTCTTGATTCCTATGTTACAATGTTGTAATTCTAGACCTCTTTTAGGAGAGATTTTTCATGTCTACTTCACAGATTAGTTGTGTTACTGATATTGTGTGTGCCATTAACTCTCTTGGATAGAAAATGGTAGAGAAAAAGAAAGCAGATCTCCAGGGAAGAGCAGCAGACAGTAGGATATACAAAAATAGGCTATCAGAAGTCCAACTGTATTCTTTTATCTGGTATCATTGCCAAATCCACTTATCTTCTGTTTCCTTGAGTGTTAGCTGCCTGGGGCTTGAAAGTCACTATCTGAGACACCATAGTCCCCAATCTAGCAGGAAAAAAAAAAAAAACAAAACCCCGGAATCCTACTCTCCCTGGAAGCTGTTTGCCCTCAAAGTGTCATATGCTAAGTCACTTGTCATTGCTGCCAAATCACTCTTTTGTGCACAATGCTACAACTCAACAAAAATAAGTATTCGTTTCTACCCTTTGGCATGTTTTTGGAATTTGTACTCATCCTGTTAATTTAAAGTTTGTGAATCACTTTAAAATCCTTGAGGTTGACACATACATTGTAAAAATAGAAACTACATAATATAACAAGGAGGTTGTTAAGGAATACCTTAGGTAGCTGGCATTCTCTAGAGGATACATATCAATGACAAGGTTGGGCCAGAGAATACACAGGGGTCATGCTGAAGACCTCCAACAAATTAAACTGGGTTCCTAATTCAAATGCATATAGTTATTTAAAATAATAGCATCTTTAAACAGGCCTTTAAAGTCTAATAGGAAATACTATTTTTTGAGTTGTGCTGCTGTGTTGAATTTTTCTAGCTTCTCTATGTAGGGTTTGTTTACCATACTTCCCCAACTTACATTATTAGTTTAGTTAGACTTTACTTTATTCTGATTGCTGGTACAATATTTATTCATCTAGTAATTAGATTAAAATGTAATGATAAGTATTTTGATTTTTATTCAAAAATCAAAGAGGTTCACATGATACAATTCTAATTTTATATCTAGTTATGAACTATTAGAAATGAATTAACTAGTAAATTCCCAATAGACTTCAACTGGACTTAGTATATAGTGTTTGCCTTTTTAATTCACTTCTAAAATAATGCACTTCGAATAAAAGTAATAAAAACATATAAAATAAAGTGGTTAATTAATAGAAAATTGCATTATATTCTAAAAAATCAACATCAATAACAGATTTTTACTCTTTAAAACTTCTCAATTTGGGATATTTGAAAGTAGGAAGAACCTACTAATTAACACTGCATATAGTTGCCAACATTTTATATGAATCAGTCTTTTATTCTATCTTAATGACTGACTTCATCACTGACTATATTTTTACTCTAAAGAAAGATAGTATGTAAGTGTTGAATCACTAATTTGTACACCTGAAATTAAATCACACTGTATGTTAACTAACTGGAATTTAAAGGAAAACTAAAAAAAGGATAGAAAATGAATACAATGATTTCTCTTAAAAAACACAAAATACATCAATTATAATACTTCTTTCAGTGCTCCAGTTTTAGGTCATGTTCTCCTACATTTGTACAGTATAATAAAAATGATTATCACTCCCTGACTTGTGATCTTCATACTGCTGAAAGGAGAGAAACATCACTTGGAGAGGTTGGAGTCTATTCTGCATATTAACTCAGATGATATGACCATACTTGTGTACTCTTTCTTATTTGTATACTTGTTCTCAGTGCTGAATGGGGTGGTAAAAAAAAAAATGAGGAGATATGGGCAACATACACATAATCTATATATATGCTGATCATTCTCTTAATGGTACAATATTCACCAATATTCACAAAACTTAGTCTTCTTATTCTATATCACTGTACAAGGCTTTCTTTCCAAGAGAAGTTAAGGAAAAGAACGCAATGAAATAATGAATACCATTTCCAAATTGCAGAAAGGTTGATATATGCAAACATATTGCTCTTTCTCCCATTTTTACCCTCTTATTTTCTCCTCCTCCTTTTGGTTTATTCTCCATCATCCTTTATATCTTCCTTCTCTTTAACTGAAACTCCTCCATATTTTTTCCCTACTTTCCACCTGTCCCTTCATTCGATATTCAGCTTTGTTTAGTACAGTGCTTTCTGTAGTTGTTGAATAAAGAGATTTTAATTTCTAATCTCCCCATCCAGGACAGGCACAATTTCTTCTCTTCTAACTATACATAACACTACTATACTACCTATTTTTTTCTATAGTAGATTTATTTTTTTATTATAGATTTAGCAAGTACTTTTATAATAATGCATAACAAACACATAATATATGTATTTTAGCATTTCATGAGGAATTGATCTTAGGCAAATAATTATTTTAACAGTTAAAATTAGCATTTTAGGAATGAATTGGGTTTACTCTTTATCTTCACCTGTAAATATCACATGTTTATTTGTCTTTACCTTCAAATATCTACATGTTTATCTGTCTTCAACTTCAAATATCTACATAAGAATTAAAGTTAGGGCAATAAAATCAGTATTCACTACTTTAATTAAATATATTTAAATTAATATAGAGTTACATATCAAAATGCTTAAAGTAGGGCATGATAATTTACAATGCCATCCTATTTCTCAAAGTGTTAGAGCCACCTTAAATATATTTGCTAGTGCATAAAGAAATTGCTATCATCCCACTTCCCTGTGTCTATTTGAAACAATGCACAAACCATCCTACTTTCCTTTGCTCATTCCTGAAACACTACATAAATATACATACAGACACCCACTTCCAACAAAGCAGCCAAATGAACTAGGCAACAGATGGGAAACTGAGAGTCCATGTGTTCACATTCCTACTATGCCAATAACTTGCTGGGTAATCTTAGGCAAGCCACATATCTTCAGCTAATTGCCTTCTCTGTAAAAGAACAGAGCCATAGGGCCTGAATATTAGCTCTCAGAAGCCAGTAATGAATTTGTCCCATCATCCTTCTTAATATGGAAAACATATTCAAATAATAAAGAGCTAGAATTAACCTTATTATTATTGCATAATCTCACTAGGTCTTCCCTGCTGTTCTGAAGGCTATAACCAAATGCTTTGCAAAACCCACTAAAAAAAAAAAAAAAAAAAAAAAAAAAGAAGAAAAAAAAAAAGAAATTTCTTCCCCATTACTGCAGTAAAAATTATGAAAAGGATGCATTTTTATACTCACACAGGAAGCAAAAGAAAAAGACACATATAATTTGTTCAAAGAAGATACAAAAAAGCAATACAGGCATCATATAAACTTCAGTATCATTAGGGGAGTAGAAATCAAAATCACAATGAAATTTCATTTCACAGCCACTAGGATGGCTAAGTTTTTTAAAGACAAAAAAAAAAAATACCAAGAATTGACAAGATGTTTAAAAAGATCATACATTGAATAGGATTGCAAAAGATACAGCCACTTTGAAAAAAATTGGCTGTTCTTCAAAATGTTAAATGTATGTACCAAAAATTTTACTATTAGTTTATATCAAGTAACACTAAAAATCGTATGCCTGCATAAAAACACATAAAAAAATGTTCATAGAAAAAAAAAAATAAAATAAAAATGTTCATAGGAGAAGTCTTCATAACAATCACAAAATTAAAACAGCCCAAATGTCTATCAACTTATAAATGGATAAACGAAATGTAGTATATCCATAAAATGGAATATTATTCAGCCATAAAGAATGACATACTGAAACATGCTACAACACAGATGATCCTTGAAAACATTATGCTAAATGAAAAAAGCCAGTCACAAAATGCCACATATTATTTGATATCATGTATATGAAATGTTCAGAATAGGCATATACCTAGGGAGACAAAGAAGATTAGCAGTTGCTAGGGCTTGGCTGGCTCAACAATGCTCATTGTTACTTCAGTTTATCCTCATAAACCTTAAAAACTGAATTTCAGGAAGATATTGGAGTGTCTTAGGTTATTTTCTCCAGATAGCAGAGCCTGAGAAAATATTTTTGTGCAGGTTTTAATACGGGACAATAAACCATAAAAAACTAACATCTAATCCTGGTGGAAGTACATACAACCATCTACCTCTAATATAATGATCTATGTAAAGGGTAACTCAAAATTATCTGTTGAAGGGGGGAGAAAAGCATCATTTACCTGCCCATAACCTACCACCCTCACAATCTACTTAAGGAATACAGAAATGACAAGCAGTTTTTAAAAAAATATTTTTTATTTATTCATGAGAAACAGAGAGGCAGAGACCTAGGCAGAGGGAGAAGCAGTTGCCTTGCAGGAAGCCCGATGTGGGGCCCAATCCAGAGACCCCGGGATCACAACCTGAGCCAAAGGCAGATGATCAACCACTGAGCGAGTTAGGTGCCTTATGACTAGCAGTTCTTATAAGCTTGCCAGGTTGTGGCCTTAAAGAAGCTCCTATCCAGAAGCAAGTGGCATAGGCTATAGCTGAGATTAGGTGCTATCAAGTTACAGGTGCTTGAAACATTATGCAGCATTGGCTAGAGAAAAGTAAATATTATCAAGGGAACACTAAATATATACAAAGCACCGTGCTAGATTTTCTTGCATAAGCTATTTTTTTGTTTCCAAATGATGACTCTCTAAGACAGGTAATTTTATTATTCTCATTTACCAATGAAGAAATTAAGAATCAGATACATAGCAATTTACATGAGGTAACAGAGTAAGAAAATATTCAACTTAAATACAAGGGCAATTTTCCTATCATATGTCAGATGCCACGTTTATAACATATTATCAAGAATAAAGGTAGGGTTTTATTAAATGAATTATTTTTGCTTCTTCTGATAAACAAACATATAGGTGTTTGCCTCCTTTTTTTCTGTAATGAATTCCACAGATATGTTCACTATCAATTTCACTGATATGTATGAATTATTTTTTGGTCTGCAAGAATAACTTTTAGAAAAGCAAGGTGGCTAGTTACTTTTTGTTCCCTCTCCTCATAAGGAAGGACAAACATGATTACCCATACTCTGCTGCTCTTACTCCCTTGTCACCCAAAATATTGTCTATATGCAAAGGCAAAGACAACATGTAGAACCATGTTGCCGTAAAGACACGCTAACATTCCTCACTGTTCCTCAACTTTCCTGTTTCCAAATTTGATTCAAATAAGTGACCCTATATTTTCACAATTTTCTTCTGTCCTAGATATTTCCTCACTGCTATAATGTCTCCAACATTACAAGTAAGCTAAGCTATTATCAAATTCTGAGCTAAGTACAACAGGCTCAGGGATCAGGAGCTAGGTTCTCCAAGACAACATATACCCAAAGTAGGGAAAATATGCTTTAATTGCTATATAATTTATAATTGGTGCTGCACATAAGGCTGGTCTTTTCATTTATTGCAGTGGTATAAATTTACCTTTAATTTGGGGGGTTAAAAATGCAGGGATTCAATGAGTGAAAATAAGTCTTCCAATGGCCAACTCAATCCAAAGAATCCTGAAAATGGGGTGGAACCAGGGAGGGGAAAAGAGAGGGAAAATGGTACAAAGGTTTGCAAAGCTATTTTAAAAATCATACTTTGTTTTTCTCTTGACAGGGAAGAAAGAAAATAACAAAGATCAGGATATCATATTCCATTTGAACCAATTATATATTGCAGGTTGATGTGGAACCATATCAGTGAATTTAAAAGAAATTAATTTTGAATCAAAGTTTTGTGAGAAGAGCCTCAAGATCTGGATGTGGCAGAGGTGATATAAAAGTCTGTTGGTGCATTATTGATGAAAATATTTTCATTCTAATAAAGTTCATCTCAGAAAAAGCCAAATACAGGCAGATTCTATGACAGTGATTAGTGGAATAGGCTTTTTTGCAAACTCTTATTATTTTTCTAACTCAGGTATGCAAAATGAGACTTTAAGTAAATTTTAAAAAAGCAAAGAGCACTAATACATAATTTTAGGGATATGTAAAGTTTAAGATATTGATCTACAGTGGCATGGGGCCTGGGCTGCTACAGTTTTCCTGGGTATCTTTGAACTATGTCAAGGCCAAGGAAAGAACTGTCTTAAATCCCTGTGGCACTCCCAGAGGCTCCTGTAGTCACTTCCCACCCTGTTTTCAAGATAGCTCTGACATCCACCCAGATTACAATTGTTGATTTCAGGAACCCACAGTCTGTGGATAAATCAACATCACAGTAGGATGGATTTGTTCAGTGAACAGAAAATGTGGAATGGAGATTTGATACCACGAGATATCATATCACTAAGCTGAGATAAAGGAAAAAAAAAGTCATTGTAATTATTATAAACCCATGGGCTAAGTGATAATTTAAAAATACTGTTCTCATATCACTTTGTCAGTTGGATTTAAGATTATACAGAGACATAGTGAAGAATGAAAAGAGTTTAAAAAGCAGTTTATTCATGCCTTTTTTTTTTTTTTAGTCAAAATTGGAACTGTGTTGAAAGTGAAAAGAAAAAAGCAAAGGAAGGCATGTTGATTTAGCAAGACAGGAAAAGATATTTGCTTAGAAAAAGGTGAAGGTCTTAAATAGAAATATACAAAATAGGGAGAAAGAAAGGTAATGTGCCCATACTTAACCACTTTTGAAATCAAAACTAGGAAAGCTAAAGTTATGCTTTCCTTCTGAGTCAAGCTTCAAAATGATTTAATATACAAGAATCAAGATGTTAACAACAATCAGAAGACTTCCATAAAAAGGGAGTTACAAAAGTATATATTATATCCTCTTACAGTGTCCTTTGTTTATTGGAATAATTGCACTAGTTTATTAGGCAAGATTTGAACACATTTCAGAAAGTTTGAAAACATTAGCATGAAACTCAAGCATTTTTTGAGTTTCTTAATTTAAAAAACAGAATCATAAATGAAGTAAAATAAAAATAAAATCCTAAGTAGGAAAGCAGGTAATTAGTTTCATTTCAGAGAGAGAGTGAGAGAGCAAGACAGAGAGAGAGAGAGCACGCAAACACATGAGTGAACAGAAGAGGGGGAGGGAGAGAGAATCTCAAGCAGACTCTGCACTGAGCTTGGAGCCCAATGTGGGGCTCTCTCTCAAGATCTTGAGATCATGACTTGGGCTGAAACCAAGAGTTGTATCTTAACAAACTGGGCCACCCAGGTTCCCCAACTAATTCTTAAACTGTAAGAGAACACCAGATGCTAAGTCAGAGTTCCTGTATAATGAGATGCTCAAGTTAAAACAAACAGTAAATTAAATCCAGATTTTTGGAATTCTGGACAAGTAACTGATGATCTTCTAATTTACCCTATTTGGGAAAGCAAGGAGTTGTTGGGTTTTTTTTGAAAGAAGAGGATGTTTTTTCATAGTCAAAATTCAAAAATTGAATCTCTTACTCCAGAAGACTTGTAACACAGGATTGGGAAGAATACATTAGCAAAACAAACATCTAGACTCAAAACAAATTGAAAGAGAAGGGAAAGATAATCCTTCAATAGCAAATGGTATTTTCTTGTATCAGGAAGAGAAGGAATAGAGCTAAGGTTGAAAGCAAGTTAATTATTAAAAGTTTTTCCAGGTCCTGCTTGAAAGGTATGGGAAATTAATAGTAAGTGAAACACATAAAGGATTCATTCATAGGTGTAAAAGTTTCCTTTGGCTGCCATAACAAACTACTACAAACACAGTGGCTTATACAACACAGATTTGTCTTAGAGTTCTGGTGACTACTAAAAGTCTGAAATTAAGGTGTCAGCAGGATTGGTTTCTTCTGAGATGCTCCATGCCTCTTCTTTCTTCTGGTAGCCTCAGACATTCCTTGGCCAGCATTCTTCCTTGACTACATATGGTCTTCCCTCTACTCATGTCCCTCTCTGTGTCCAAATTTCCCCTTTTTTATAAGGACATCAGCCATATTGTATTAGAGTCCATCCTAATGACCTCATCTTATCTTGATTATTTGCAAAGAACCTATTTCCAAATAATGCTATATTCACTAGGGGTTAGGATTGGACATCTTTTGAAAAGACATAAACCAACCCATAATAACAGGAAAGAATGGAATAGATAGGAATGTTTCTGATGTCTTTGAAATAGCTCAAATTAATCCTCTTGTCAATTACAAAAGAAAATATTGAGGAAAAGAAAAGATTTTGTTGTACATATTACAGCACAGTCTACACAGGTTCTCATTAGACATTGCTTCCTTAAGCTCCCGAAGCCAAGCAATTATAATTAGGAATAGCGTTGAGTGTGATTCTGAAATACGGAAATGATAAGATCAGGAAGAAAAAATCTTAGGAAGCAGGAATCACAGACCTGGAATTATCCTTTAGAAATCTGCGGTAGACTCAATAATATTGAGACAAAACAAAAGTGATACAGAATCTTCCCAGAAAAGGAAATACAGCAAAACCTAGGTACGAGAGGGCATTGGGACTTGGAGGAGTACTACGGTCTTAAGTTAACATGCTGGGCATCTTGGTAGAATTAAATATAGTCTGTTGCCCTACAGAATCCTCATATGTATTTCAACTGTGCAGTGCCTTGAATTCAATGACTGTTTCGAAATACAGGTTTATAAATGCATGAGGTGAAAACTAAGGGAATGCAGGAATCTCAGGGAAATACAGGAGACAAACAGAGGGGCCCTTGCAAAAGTTCATATTTCAAAAAGAACCCTTTCAAATGCTAAGAGAGAAGGGAGTATTTATGGATGGATGTATGGATGTATGTATGGATGGATGCACAACTTTTAAAGCAAGATGTCACAACTGATATTTTGATGGGTGATTTTTCCCAAGTTGACCGTAAATTCTAAACAATGGACTGGCATCTTGTAAAAACTGAAGACTTAATAATTTTTCTCTTCTTTCTTATGCTTTTCATCTATACCTACTTTTTTTTATACCCACTTTTTAATATCACTGAATCATCACTTTTTCTTGGAAATGTAGAATAGTGGTTGCACTGAGGTTAATTTTGGAAGAATTTGTGGAGTGTCAGAGACATGAGGAACTTGAGGTTGATTTAATTCAAATTTTGGGGAGGTATACTTAGAAAGACAAAAGAAGTATCCAGAAATCTCATGAGCACCCAAATAAAACCTCTGTGCCCCATAAAGCAAAGAAAATAAAACAAAGCAAAAAATGGAGAAATTTTTTGAATTTTTAATTGAATTAAACTGAAAATTTAAATTAAACTTGGGGAATCAATTAAAATGGGAAATTAACTTTGACATTTTCTCCTCAGGTAATTTAGGGGAAAGCAGTTAATACATGTTTAAAGCATTTTAATTGTTTTATTATATTCACTGGAAAATTCCAAATGAGCTATATTGAGAAAATTATCTTTTTAGAACGTGACATGGGAAATAGAATTGGCTAACCTATGGCAAAAAAGTTAAATTACTGCCCAATTTGGACTCATTTCAGATTTTTATGGAAAATAGATGAAATGTTTATTAATTATATTTGGATAATAAACCTAAAGTGCTGGAAAAAAAGAAGCTATTATTACAAACAAAATTTTTAAAAATATATATACAAACACTATCTTTTCAGTATTTTTTACATAGCACAATATGTGCACATACAAAAGTCTACAATCCTGGGACACCTGGATGGCTCAGCGGTTGAGCATCTGCCTTCGATTTAGGACATGACCCCGGGTCTGGGATCAAGTCCCACATCTGGCTTCCTGTGGGGAGCCTGCTTCTCCCTCTGCCTATGTCTCTGCCTCTCTCTCTGTGTCTCTCATGAATAAATAAAATCTTCAAAAAAAAGAAAAGAAAAGTCCATAATCCTATTTTAACCTAAAGATATTTTGGTACGTCTTACTTATTTTTGTAGCTATCCAATTTTATATATTTTGATAAATTATAAACAATAAACTATTATGACACCATATTAGAGAAATGTATAGAGGTCTGGAGAAATACCTTACTGCCTAACCTAAGTTAAAGAAAGCTGAAGTTTGCATAACTGAGTTTTAATTAAGCTATTGCCTTGTTTTCACCCCCAAAATCATAAAGTATTGCATGTATTAGTCAACTACTTCTCATAATGAACCACCCCAGAAGTTATTGGTATACAATAGCATTTTTTTTTCTGACATGTTTGTAAGTCAGCTAGAACAGCTGTGTTCCAGGCTATAGATTAGTTGTTTTTAGCTTCAGTCTTTGGATCAGGTTTGTGTCATCTTCATATTCTTCTTACTCTGGCTGCTACCCAGGTATATTTTTCTTATGGCAAATCGGCACCAGAGTAATATATACACCAAATAAGCATGTTTCATCCTCAACTATCAAGACATTGCCTCCCCTACCAGCTGAAAAAATTTATAAGATCAAGCCTAAAGTCGGTGGGGCATAAATGTATACTGATTTATACTATTTCTTCTATTGCAACATTATAAAACTCAATAAAACAAAGTTTTATTTGTGACTAATATCAATTTGTCTATGATTCTCAAAACTAAGGGGCACATGGGTGAGTCTGTTGGGCATCTGACTCTTGATTTCAGCTTGGATCATGATCTTGTGCTGGAGGGAATGAGCCCTGCATCAGGCTTCAGGCTCAGCACAGAGTTGGCTTGTCCTTCTCCCTCTGCTCCTCTCTCTCTCAAGCAAATAAAATCTTAAAAAAAAAAAAAAAAATCCACTAAAATCTCAGACCTATTTCTCCCCTTAATTCTGGGTCTATCTGAACAGTTTGTTATTTTGAAATACATATAAAAAAATCAGTTTGTTTTACAATATTTAATATTCTATTATCCAGAAATTATTTTCCACTGTTAATTTGTGATTTTATAGGCACTACTATTTTATGGTTCACACGACTCACATCTCATATTTTTCAGTTTCTGTTTTCTGTAATCAAAATGCTCTAATTGATTTTCTCCCCAAATAGCTCTCATTTTATACTTTATTCATCCTGCTTCTTTTCATTTGAATATCCTTCCATCGTTCCAGAATTTCTGCTCATAGGAATTCTACTCACCCATCAAAATCTACCACATTAAACTTTCCAACAGGAAATGGTATCTTCCTCTTTTGATCTCCCACTACATATGTCTCCTTTTCTTTCTTCCTTTCTTCCCTTTCTTTTCTTTCTTTTATTTTGCTGATTACATTTTGCCTTAAAGTGTAATGAAGGAAGTTTAATTGGGTCTGGATGTTATGCCTTTAATGATAATAATAATAAATAGGAATTTTATATATATGTGAAACACTAGCCTTAGCATGAAAATATGATCCACTAAATTTTTAATTTAAGATATGCAATACTAAAAAACTCAGGATATAATCCAGAGACAGATATTTGCATTAGTTGGTTTAACAGAATTTAGGGATGCCTGGGTGGCTCAGCAGCTGAGTGTCTGCCTTCAGCTCAGGGCATGATCACCGGGTCCTGGGATCGAGTCCTACATCTGGCTCCCTGCAGGGAGCCTGCTTTTCCCTCTGCTATGTCTCTGCCTCTCTCTGTGTCTCTCATGAACAAAAAAATAAAATCTTAAAAAAAAAAAAAACAGAGATTTTACTATAAAGGATTCTAGATACTGGAAAACAAAAAAGGCCAAAAGGGATCACTGAAAAAAATGTAGCAGATTCAAGAAGCAGCTACTACTCCTAGGGTTGGGTTTCTGATTATTAAAACTCAGAGACCTGGACAAAGGATCTTGTGAAGTTGAAACTCACACTTTTGAGAAAGTATTGTTGCTCAACTGTACTCGTATCTCTGAGCTGAGAAAACAGCCATGGAGTCAGATCAAACATCAGAGAAAGGAACACTAGCCACCTGGTACTGATGTCTCAGAGGGCACAAGACTAGTTCTGTGGGAGGTGGAAAACTGCTAAATGTAACAAACTGCTGGTTTGGGGGTGATAAAGGACTAGTGACAATGATGAGAACAGAAAGCACAAACAGGAAGAAAAATCCAACAGAAAGAAATCTATCCCTCTCTCCTCCAGCCTTGCAGTTTTCTTCCTTAAACACCTTATTGGAATAGCCTAACAAGAAACAAAGTGACAAAGGAGAAATATAGTTTTCCCAGTTACAGACACTCTGCCACAAAGTCAACTTTGGAAGGGAAGATTTGGACTTGTAAGGTCATTTTTTTCCTATCTACAAAAATAATCAAATATGAGGAAAAGAGCTGAAAATTTATTTTATCTGATTTTGTAAATATTTTCCAGAAAGTATGTAGTCTTTATCACTGTAAATCTTTGAAAATTAAATTATCAATCTATTATTAATATTAACATGATTAATAGTAATCAATTAGTAACACTGTTATTAAATAGTATAAAAATTGACTTATAGGGTAAAGAATGTCATTATATTATGAAGTTACTGAATCTGTTGAGATTCAGCCCTCTATTTTCTCTTAGAGTTCCATATCTAATTGTTAGTTTTTCATCAAGATATAAAGAAAACATCACATTTCAGCCAATTAAAAAATAAATATGTAGCATTTTCTGTAGCTATAATAAAAAATAAGTTAGTTAAGAAAAGTAAGAAACATTAAAAGCTTAGATGTGACCTACTAGACTTAGACTTAGCCAGTCACTACTAAATACCCAAACCCTAAAAACGTGTCTTGAACATAACAAATGGATCTCAAGTGACTCTGGAATGAAGAAAACCTTGATAAAATAAAAATTCCATCTAGTTACTAGTACATCTAAGGGGGAATCTATGTGTGTAAATGTAAAACTTCCAGAAGGAAATTCTTTCATCCAGACTGTCATGGACAAAGTTTCACTAAGGAGGAAGCTTGAAGGTCAATTGAAGATCAATCGAAGGTCAGTTCTCTATTACTGATTAAGTTACACTACTGATTCTGCACCATGAAATCATTCTTTCACACTAGAAAATAAGTTCAACATGTTTAAACAAATATTTTAATTCGAATCCACTAATCAAAATTATTTAGTTCAAATAATAATCCTTTTAACTCTGTACGCTTACTTCAATTGTGAAAAATTCTATAAAAAGTTTTAAATTACTTTGTAAAATTATTCATTTTCTAAATAGTTTTGACAGTTATTTCCTTTTAAAAAAAAAAGATTTTTATTTATTCATGAGAGACATAGAGAGGCAGAGACCTAGGCAGAGGGAAAAGCAGGTCTCTGAGGGGAGCCCAATGTTGGATTCGATCCTTGGACCCCAAGATCATGACCTGAAATGAAGGCAGACACTCAACCGCTGAGCTACCCAGGCATCCCAATGGTTATTTTCTTCACAAAATATCACAAGGGGCTAAGAAGAGTATGCACAATGAGTAAGATTAGAAAGTATTTATAAACTTGGGAAATGGAAGAAAAAGATTTGAGATCATAGCTAGTTAAGGGATTTAGTATTTTCTTAGCAAGTTAGAATGTATGGTTAGACACCATAACTTTCCCCTCAAGATCTATTCTGCCATTTCTCTTTAGTAAGGGAACCTAGATGTTAAACCAAGCTCTCTAAAACCTGGCTAAATCCTTGTATCACACAACACCCTATAACTAGATGTGGCCTTGTATCCAAGTACCCCAGATGAGATGCTACTGTTGAGTGACAATTGTATCTCTGGAACATCTTAAAAAGATGGGAGTGGCTCCTCTCCTCTTTCTTTGTCTTGCTGGAATGTGGATGCAGTGTCTCAAACAGCATAATAAATGTAATGTGACACTGGGAAAAGAAGCCATGCACAGAGCATCAAGAGGAAAGGAGACTCAGTCCCAGACATATGAGAGTGGCTTTATAAATGGCCATGACTGCCGGACTACAATTTTTGTGTTTGTTTTTGGTTTTTTTTTTTTTTTTTAGAATGTGGCTTATTCAAGTCTCTACCTTGAGGTCAGTGCTATTTGCAGCAATCCTAATCCTAAGAGGGACTGTGTATTTTTAGAACAAAATAAAGCACATGAGGGAGAATTAGAAATGCAAATAATATACCAAAAACAGGATAATAAATTTCAGTAGCATCAGGAATACACATGTCATGTCTTGGATGGTAAAGAAACATACTAGTTATTAAAAGAAATATTTTTTAAAATGAAGCAAGAAGAAATAGAAATGAAGGCCACTGGCTTAGAATCATCACTATATTAAAGATTCATTTGGGAACTTAACTGAAAGAATGAAAATCATTTGGAATAGTCAATGAGGGGGATGCAATATAGAGAGTTAACAGAGGATGAATAAATGGATAGGAACGGGAGCAGTGTGGTCTAAATTCTTCCTCTTATAACTCTTTTGACCTTGTCGTACTCACACCACTTTACCTTGCTTTTTAAAAGTGCTTAAATAACTCTTCCTATGAAGAAACCTTTCTCTGTAAAGTAAAAGAAGATGCACATATAAATTTAGCTCCAATAACCGACTATCCACTCCTTCAAGTATATATTACCTTCCTTGTTTTATGACATTACCACTGAAACAGCAAGTCGAGGAACTGATTTTTATTTCAATAGAGTTGTTTCCATTTTTTTCTGTGCAGAAAAAGAAATATAATTTAAATATGTACACACATATATACATACACACTTTGTATGGCTTAAAACTATCTAATTTGAATTTAAAATGACTTTATTTGGGAATACAGATCAGTCATTTTTGAGTCTGTGATTGCAGGCAAATTTTCAAAATAATGTATTCTCAATATTCTTATCTGTTAAAAGTAGGGCAGAAAGAATCATCTTGAAGATGTATTGTTATCCGAATTAAATGAAGCCATTTGTGTGAATGTGTACAGTCTTGTATGTAATATAATAGCTTATTGTTTCCTAAAGTACAGTCTTAGAATAATCACATAAGAATAATCTGTAGTACTCATTAAAGAATGAAGGTCCATTAAATCTTAGTTGGGCACAAGAAATCTGGAAATCTTTTAATAGTACCAGTCACTTCTTTTTGACAGATTATACTGGATGTTACATAATAGATGTTTAATAAATGGTTACTATTGTGTTTTTAAATTTTTTGTTTTGCTTTAAAGCTGATTTATTATGACAACTGATATTAGACTAGAAATATCTAGATTGATATGGAAATTGATATGGATAGCTGTCGCTAAAGATTTAAGCATGGATAATGAGATTTGTATCATCATCAAGCAAAAGAGCAAGAACTTTCCCACTGACCATAGTTTTTTTTACGCTGATTTAAATTTTACTCCTTTCCTATAGCTACCAACTAAATGACATTAATCATGAAAACTTCAAATAGACAATGTTGTAAATAAATGATCACAGTTTATAGAACATTATCCCAAACCAGAAAATTGTCTGACAGAGAAGAAATTTGAAAAAAAAAAAAGTGATATATCACTGACAATTATGTTATATATTGGTTTCTCTTCTAAAATGTTATTCACTGTATATCAAGTTCAAAATAAGAATGTATACATAATTTCCATAGATACACAGATACCATCTGCCAAATTTAGCACATATATTAAAGATAATGAATGTAGAAAATTAAAATGTATCATTAACAATAAGCTTTTATAAATGCACACAAAAAGGCAGATGGTATAACTTAAGTAACATTATGCCAAATGGTTGGCTACATTATGGTTACCACTATTACTTATAAATCTAAAATAAATTATAATGTCAATAACAAAACATCCAAAATATAATTGATCAAGTTAAAAAATGATACTTTCTATATATTTTCCACAGTACAATATATTGAGAATTGAGGCAGTTTCAACAAAAATATAGAAAATAAACCAAATGATCATATAAAAAAAAGGGAAAACAGAAAGAAGTGTATAAAGTAGAAATGAGAATAAAGAGTTAGTACAATCATCAACCTGAGTCAAATTCACTGTCCTATTTTCCTTAACTTTACAAAGATGAGAAACATTACTATATTCATTAAGGAATTCATTGGTTTTCATTTTTTCTTTTGCTCTTTTCTTCTCAGTTCTAGAAGTTACTCAAAGTAACACTAGTTATATAAATTATTCACATACCTATCTATTTAGAATCTGCTACGTTAGAGCTCCAAAAGTTTTTTCAAAAAATTGTTGTTTTGCACTGATGCCTTGCTGTACAATTTTTTTTAATTTATTTAATGTGCTTGCATGCATACCTTGACATTTAATAAGTAGAAATAGGAACTATGGTCAAGTTAGCCACCTTGTTCTGATCATGTTGCAGACAGGCAAAGATCTAAATGGACTCCTTCAAAGCCTGATGACTAGGAGGTAGTAAATTAGGACTAAAACTTAAGTGTTTTCACTCAGACCATTTTTTTTAAACACAACATTTTATTTATTTATTAGAGACACACACAGAGAGAGAGGCAGAGACACAGGCAGAGGAAGAAGCAGGCTCCATGCAGGGAGCCCGATCAGACCATTTTTCTTTCCACTGAAACTAATCGTAGTTTATTAATGGCAAAACTAGAGCTGATAGGACCATATAGTGTGGAGAAAAAAATATTTGGAAGTTCTAGTGAATCCATACTAAAAATAAAATGCGTTTGAGACATAAAACAATCACTTATAAAGTTGAATTTAAAATTGTTTTTGGGGATCCCTGAGTGGCTCAGAGGTTTGGTGCCTGCCTTCGGCCCAGGGCATGATCCTGGGGTCCCCAGGATCAAGTCCCACATTGGGTTCCCTGCGTGGAACATGCTTCTCCCTCTGGCTGTGTCTCTGCGTCTCTCTCTCTCTCTCTCTCTGTCTCTCATGAATAAATAAAATCTAAAATAATAATAATAATAATAAAATAGAATTGTTTCTGAAATCAACTCGCTATAAACTAAGAGTGAATAATTAACTGTTAAGATATCCCTGATCCAAAAAAAAAAAAATTATTGAAGGGAATTTATACATGAAATATATTTCTCTCTCATTCGATATACATTTAATCTCTTGCTATTTCATTTTAGAAAAAGCTACCTAGTTATTAGATAGGTCAATCCCTTGGCTAAAGTGAAAGCAGATGCACACAGACACAGAGTCTGACAAAGAGGCTTTTTACTGAACAATTGTCACATACCTTAACTCTCCATCTAGGAAGTATGCCCTGTATTAGAAAAACACTAGATTTGATTTTTGGCTAATGTATGAGATGAAGGAAGAAGTATGTTATATTACGTTGTTGCTCTATACTTGTGTAGCTAATTAGATCACTCCTTTCCATCTGATTGCAATACTAGGTTATAATTAAAATAATGAATGACTTATTTCCATTACTGATGCTACTTCAGGAACAGCTGAACTTTACAGTCACCTCTCAGATTTGTAGTTATTAGAGGACAAAATGACAATGCTTGCCAAAAATAGCCAAGAGGGAAGGAACACAGGCCATTTAAAAAGCAGAATTTATTTTAGCAAACTCTAAAATTAAGCTATACACATAGACACATGCTCTTCCCCTTAAGCACACATGAAAGTTTACCAACCACTAGACTCTGAAACTGATATAGGTATGTTTCTTATCCAGGAGAAACTATGCTGGTCTTTGGAATCCTAATTAATATGACTGGCAAACATAGCATCAAAAGAATATTTAAGTAAAAGAAGCCAACCATCATCAGAGTTTCTAATAAAGTCTGTGGAATCTCCATGATAATTTTTTTAAAAGAAAGAGATAACACTTACGCTTTTAAGGACAATGGGGTGGTTAATTTTATTCTAGCAATGGCTTAGTGAGATCAAGTAGTTTTTTTTTTTAATAAACATCTTTAAATGCCTATAGACAAAGCAAGCCCATTTTAAAAAGTAACAGAGAAGTGTCTTCTCTGCCACAGTGTATGATACTGACTCTGCTACTCTTCCATTTGTATTCTTTTCTTTTCCTCAACAAGGGGGACAAGGAGATGTAATTCCCAAATTACAGATTGGGATCAATTACTTTCTAGTGGGGACTCATTTTAATTGATCTCTAAAATGTAAAAGAAAATTTTGCATGCTAATTTAGGGTAACTGCAAAAAATAGGGGAGACAATATCTTAAAATTATAGTTTAAAATCTTAATTATATTTATTCTGTAACATTTAAGAAACAAACTAGATATAAAGCACTCTGAAAACCTCTGTATCCATCCCTACTTAAAAAATTAAATGCCAAGTAGAGTTAGAATTTTCCACTTCTCAGAAGGGTGACTAGTATGCTGCTGATCAGGTAGTTCATCAATCTCTCCTAGGCTTTTATACTTTCTTTACATACATATCTATCTCTACCCAATGTACAGTATTGTTTTACATACGGTAACATTATAATAATGGCATCCTACTGCATGCTCCAGCTACTTACCTCTTCAGCCACCATAGAGAGGAGTGGATTTTGGTTAGGTTACCCATATTTGATATCAAAAGTACTAATTCTTATATTTGTCCTGTATTCTGGTAAATTTTTCTACAGAAATAAATAATTGTTGTTTTAACAATACTTAATATTTTACCTTGAAAACTAAATGTACAGAATTAAAAATATGGAGGACTCCTTACATTTAATGATAATCAGAGATAGAAAAACATACAAATCATTTTAGAGGAAGTTTACAAAATGTTTACATGAGGTACAGATGTGTATTTGAGGAGGATTCATTGAAGACTACATTATACTATATGAACAAAAGTCAAAGTCAAATCCTAAGACCCCATTGAGTAAGATTCCAATGCACTGTTTCTCTGTAGAGAAGGCTGAGATTTGGTAGGTAAGAGGAAAGGCCACATAGATTCCAGAACTACACAAACTCCCATCAGTATTCCATCTACCAATGCTGAACACAGGTTCCTACACTGGGCATAGAAAGGATCCCAGTACTACAAACAAACAAGTGCACCTTCCTCTAGTGGATGAGCATAAAGAAGTTTGGCCATGGCAAATATGCTAGTCTTGATCTGAAGTTCCAGGTATTCATTTTAGATTAAAAGGGATGCAATAATGCTGTTCCTATAATAAAAAAGGGCCAAAACAGTTGGAGCTAATAATTCAAGCAAATAAATGTATCATTGAACTTGCTAAATGTGTTCAAATACATAAACAGCAACTGAACTTACATTTGGCTATAATAGCAATTCTTTTTTACACCGTAACGTTTACAAAATAGGCATAAATTTTGGTAGTTCCTATGGAAATTTACAAGTGTTATTGGTGGCAGTCAAAACAAAAGAATGTCAATCCCTAAGTTACATGAATTGACTGTGGAAAAAGATTAATAATAATCAGTGACAAACTTCTCTTTGTATCATGTCATAAATTCATCTAATTAAGCTCTCCAGGTGGTACAATCAACGCCCCATCTGTGATAGTTTTCATATTTTAATACCATCAAAAGGGGCAAAGACAAATGGCTTCACATTGTGATACAAATATGTAGACATACATATATATATACATATGTGTATGAAAGAGATAGACACAGAGACAGAAAGAGAATGTATATTGTAGCCCAAACAACTACTCAAATAGTTGTGTATTTAAGCTATCATATATTTCATTAATTTTTATTGATTAATAGTTAAAATTGCTGTTCTTTAGATGCTGTTCCATCAGTTTTAGGTGGTTTTATTGAGAATTATTTATATAAATGACTTAATTTTTTTTAAAATTTTATTTATTTTTCATGAGAGAGACAGAGAGAGAGAGAGGCAGACATACAGGCAGAGGGAGGAGCATGCTCCATGCAGGGAGCCTGATGTGGGACTTGATCCTGGGTCTTGAGGATCAGGCCCTGGGCTGAAGGCAGCACTATACTGTTGAGCCAACCAGGCTGCACCTATATGACTTAAATTTATATTAATTTAAAGGAAATAAAAGCAAACTCCTATAAATAAGACCAATACCATATAGTAATTTCATTTTTAATATTATAAGGCATTTATCATTAATAAAAAATACTAATATAAATAATGCTCTCTGTATAAAGTTGGATAAAGTATATTGCTATGCCCTATTTTCCCCAGAAGTATTCTGCAAAATGAAATAATAAAATTACAGAAAGTATTAACTTCTGAAATTGTCATCTTTTTTTTTTTCTTTTTACTATCTAAGTGCAAATCTCAGAATTCTTTTAAACCTGTACTACAAATATTTTTACAAGATCTCCCTCTTCTGGTTATAACAGTTATTTCATTTCTTTTCATAGACAGTGGTCAAAGTCGGCTGCAAAGTTTGGGCAAAGCTAATTTATGACTAATCTGGCATCAAAGAGATAAATATACGGACACTCCTAAAAATGAAAAACAGGAAGCTCTTTTCAATATCTCTAATACACATACTGTTCTATTAAAGTCTGTTTATCTAATTTCATTTAAGTTTTCTGCCTCACTGATAGTCTGAGGATTCATATGCCAAGCTTGGCAATAAGTTAATAAATGAACTGAATGCTTGAGGTGTTCCAGATGGACTTAAATTCCAAATGCTGTCATTCACAAAAGGGACTCAGCTCATAGACCAGGAATGCAAGTTTCCAAACGCAGACTCACCTATGCACCTTAAAATAGAGATGAAGATGTAAACTCCATTAAATTCTTTTAGAATTTAGCTTTTCCTTTTAAATTTATGATTGAAATAATAAAAATAAATCTGAGAAATATTCATAAATTAAAGACAATAAATGTTTACCATGCAACTTGCAAAACACTAATATACCAAAATTATTTTAGAAGTATGAGATGAAAAGTTTGGTGGGAACTATTGCTCCTAAAAAAATATATTGTTTTAATGCAACCAGTAGTCCCAGTGGCCATTACTTGATAAACTCTTTCGTTTCTTCAAGAAACATTCCCTATAAAATGTCATTTCAAAATAAATAGAACATACTCCATGCACTCAAGAAATGTATGATATATGTGTAAATGACATATCTGATAAAAGGTTAGTGTCTAAAATACATAAAGAACTTAGAAAAATTCAACACCCAAAAGTGAATAATCCAAGTTAAAAATGGGCAGACAACATAAATAGACATTTTTCCAAAGAAGACAGTTGGCACATGAAAAGATGCTCAAAATCACTGATGATCAGGAAAATACAAATCAAAACTGCAAGATACCACCTCCCACCTGTCACAATGGCTAAAATTAAAAAACGTAAGAAATAACAAGTGTTGGGGAGGTTGTGGAGAAAAAGAACCATCTTGCAATGTTGGTAGGATTGCAAATTGGTGCAGCCACTTTGGAAAAGAGTACAGAGGTTCCTCAAAAAAGTTAAAAATAGAACTACCCTACGATCCAGCAATGCTCTACTAGGTATTTACACAAAGAACACACACATATTAATTCAAAGGGATATATGCAATCAGATGTTTACAGCGTCATTAACTACAATAGCCAAATTATGGAAGCAGTGCAAGTGTCCATCAAATGATGAATGGATAAGGAAGAGATAGTATGTGTGTGTGTGTGTGTGTGAGAGAGAGAGAGAGAGAAATGGAATACTAGTCAGCCATAAAAAGAATGAAATGTTGCCATTTACAATGACATGGATAGAACTAGAGAGCATTATGTAAGCAAAATAAGTTGGTCAGAGAAAGACAAGTATCATATGATTTCATTCATATGTGTAATTTAAGAAACAAAACAGATAGACAGAGAGAGACAAACCAAGAAATAGATTCTTAACTATAGAGAACAAATTGATGGTTACTAGAGAGGAAGTGGGGGGAGGGGAATGGGTGAAATAAGTGATAAGGATTAAGGAATGTACTTGTGATGAGCACTGGGTATTGTATGGAAGTGTTGAATCAGTATGTTGTACACCTGAAACTAATATTATACTGTATGTTAACTACCTGCAATTTAAATAAAACTTTAAGAAGTTATTATACTAAAATAAACCATGATATGGTGCCAATCTTGGATTACATTACCAACTCTCAAGAAATTTGGAATCCTTTGAAATTATACTCAACTTGATATTGTATACATGTTCACTTTTTTTTTTTAAAGATTTATTTATTCATGAGAGACACACAGAGAGAGAGAGAGAGAGAGAGAGAGAGAGAGACACAAGCAGAGGGAGAAGCAGGCTTCACTCAGGGAGCCCGACATGGGACTCGATCCAGGGTCTCCAGGATCACACCCCGGGCTGAAGGTGGCACTAAACCGCTGTACCATGGGGGCCGCCCCAACATGTTCACTTCTTAGGAGGAAGTGTTTACTTATAGCATCTATTGATGCTCAAAGATGTCAAAACCCCAAATATTGGAGAACTGAGAGATAAACCAAAAAATCACAAATTACATAGCATATATTTTAAAATATGACTGTAAACAAAATTTCGAACAATAATCTCTACATAGGAGAATCAAAGAAGGATCCTGAGGAATTGCAGCAGTATGCCCTGATTTTGAAACTCAAGAAGTTTGTCACGAAGAAAAGATAAAAGGACTTGAGGGAACCTCTAGAATATATGTAGAAGTAATGTTGACTGCTGGAGCCCCGGTATAGTTATTGTAGACAAGCGAGAGTAATGGATGAAACTAAGTTTTGCTAAGTTTTGTTTACTGGATCCATTGCTGTTTCTTACATTTAGAAAAGTACTTAGTACATAGTATGAAGGTCTATAGATGTTTGTTGAAGGAAAAATAGGAATAGGTTTAAATGACAGGATATGGACAGATAATGAAATTTCTTGAGGAATTCACTAAAAATTTTGGTCTTAACAATTTGGCACAAAACTGACATTAAATGCTGGTTGATGAATATAGCCAAAATTTTCTAGTATCAGATGTTAATAGGTGAGGTGAATTTTGAGTTTTAACCTCATATTATGGACATGAGAAAGGTAACAGGGGAGATCACATAGAGTTCACTCTATTTTCTGTTTTCTGGTGTTTTAGAAAGGTTCCTTTTCTTAGAATATCTCCACATAGTTAAAAAATGTCAGAAATGTAACCATTTGAGAAATACTTTTCTAAAATCCTTTGTAAAAATTCAGATTATATTGGGTCCTCTCTAATAGGTTAGGTTTTTTTTCTCATAGAAGGAATTTATCATTTTGTGATTATGAGATACAGATTCCTCATCTAAGCTTTTGCCTATCATATAGACAAGTCTCCATACCTCAATAAAATAATTATCTTTCAGCTTCATATATGTAAGCACATGTATTTAACTGGTTATAAAAGATTCCCTATCATATGGTTATAAAATGATCCCTCTATTATATAAATGTATCTGTGAATCATGTGAATTATATTATTAGTTTACTAAAAATGGTTTTAGAAATTATGCTACACTCACCCCCACCAGAAAACTAACATAAATAATAGATATTTGAGCCTATTTTTGTTTCATTGTAAATGCAATATTAAAATATTTATTAGCTTTCTGTAAGAAACTAATATTTATGCCTCATACTGACATAGCCAAATCAGCAACTACAATGACTAGGATTTTAGAGTCATGTTAACAATTTATTTTTCTGCTATTAATCAAATTAACTACACTACATTACAAAGAGAAAAGAAAAAACCCTGAAATTTGGTTCTTTTGATTATGTAGCTTCCATACAAAATTGATAATTCTACTGAAGCAGCTGGACATGAAAAGGGTGACTGACCAGAGCAGAACTGCATTAATCCTAATAATATCTATTCAGAATTGTTGATCAGAGACCAATTAGGAGAGAAGACAAAGAAAATGATGTTTCTGAGGGATACAGAATTCCAGTCCACCCCACAATACAGACATATGTGAAGTGTGATATAATGAAATATGCTGAAGTGCTATTATTCCTTGGTGATTCACTAAACCAGTTGGCCATGTTTATAAAGAATAGCACATTTCCCTAACTTATTTTCCAAGAGTAAGTATCTCACCCACCTTGCCACTTTCCCAGATTTATAGCCCTATTCCAGAGCATGCAAAACCAGTTCGTTCAAAACAACCTCACTATTTGGCATAACAAAAGAAATTTTAGTCATTTGTTTTGACCTTTCTATTGCACTGATCTATGATCGCTGTTTGTCTGCACATCATCTAATGTCTCCAGTTGCAATTTCACATCCCTGTACTTGAAGTAGCGGTAATAACAACTACAGTTTGATTTTAATACTAACCCTAAGGAAGTGAGATAATTCAAATCCTCCTACTCTAAGAAGGCATTATCGGTATCAAAGCAGTTCCTGCCTATTATGAAAAAGAAGACAAAAGGCCCAAAATGGGGTCACTTATGCTTTTGTTTTTTAACACTGTCAACTCTGAATCAAGTACTAAAACTTTCAACAAAGGAGATTCCAGGAATCTGTGCTTCAGAGTAATAAGAATGTTTAGTTCTCAATGTCAGGCTGCTGAAAATGAACTACTCTTGAGATTCTAAAACAAATTTTCTTCATATGATCACTGTACTGTAAGGTGTTGATAGACAATTTAACTGGGGTAAGTCCCAAACACTCTTATTTCAGGGAAAATATTGTCTTTGGTAAATTATATCTGGAAATTATGGCATTGATGTTGCTATTAACCTTTAAATAATAGTGAAATGTCCTAAATAGCTATCCAAATATGTCCTTCATTAATATAGCTGTAAAACCTTTAAGCTCCATACTGTACAGATTATTTGGGAATACCCTCTCCTCAAGAAAAAAAGCAATGTATCTTTCTTTAAATGGCATTATACCTATTTTTGCCTACAGCAAAACTATGTTTAATGACCAAAATGACCATAAAATGTGCTTAATGACTAAAAAAGGGTTTTATGTACAATTCTATATATTTTCCAAGTATATTTCATATTCAAAAATAGTTTCAATTAGGAATATTTTCACATATTCTAGAACATAAAATCAGTGTCTCCATACTTAAAAAGTATGCAGGATATTAATTAAAATAAATGTTGGTATTTTTTATTAGTTAATTCTATGGATGTTGACATTCATCTAGATATAATCTGCCTATTATCCACATAAATATCAAATAACAGATACTCATAATAGCCTAACTTTAATATAGTACTTTATAATTGTTTATTTTTCTCTTCCTTTTTTAGGGATTCAGCCTTTCCTTAAATCTCTGTTGATGTTCATTTTTCTTTAATTATTTTATAAATGCCTCCTAGAGGAATATTAAAAATAATTATGAGAAGGAATTGGAGGTATTACATAAAACCCCAGTTTTATGGAGGTAACTGGGTAGCTGTAGTACAGAAAAAAATAATAATACATGATGTTTCTTGAAGTTAATGTTTTGAGTCTAAATTCCCAAAAAATAATTAAATTCATATATCCTACATGCCAAGCAACGTGTTAGTAGTTTTGTAATGTATGCCCCATTTTTTTACTTAGCTTTGCTATTTAAGAGCCATTGGGTCTTAAGTAAGCGTTCAATCTGAGTAAGCTTAAGTGAGCTCTGAATCTTGGCTTGATACTCAAAATTAGAATGAATATAATGGTACCTAATGTGTAAATCCCAATTATTCATGGAGTAGTTAGCAAATATTAAATCCCTTCTGATATAAATACATACATACATCCTGCCACTCTAGTCATATATATAACAAGTCTAATAACTATATGAAGTATTTATTATTCTATGCACAGAAACTTTGGTAACTCTTGGTTTTATTAATAGCCTCAGTCTTATAGTCAAAGCTCCAAAGAATCTTAGTATTAAGTAGGAAAAATCCTATGTAGAAGTCTAGGACAGAGACAAATTCATACAAATATTTTTAGGGATTACCAACATCTCAAAAGTTTCAAACAATTCTTTTCTGAGTATACATAACAGAATTTGAAATCCTAACCAAGTAAATCCTTAACCAAGGGTTAAGATAAAACTCTATAAAGTTTTCAGAAATTATATATATATATATATGTGTGTGTGTGTGTGTGTATTTTATTTATTTATTTTTTAACCTGGGAGAGAAACTAAACAAAGAAGAATGTAATACATTTGTCACAATAAGTCCATTAACACTCTGGGTGCTGTGAATATAGAAGTAAACAAAATACATAAAATTCCAGTTTTTATGGAACATGTAGCCTGATAAACTCAGGGGTATGCATAAATAAATAAATTTACTTAATAGGTATCAGAATACATTAAACAATGAACAAATAAGGCAAAGGGAAAAAAGAATGTGACAAAGACTGGTAAAGACTCTTGATAAGGAAAAATTTAAACAAAATCAAAAGGAAGTAAGGGAGCACATCATTCAGATCTGGGAGAACAAATTTCTATACACAGACACATAAGGGTTCTTAAAAAAAGGAGATTCTTAAGGGACACAAATTATGTATAATAAGGAGCTGGTGAAGGTTTTTTTTTTTTAATTTTATTTATTCACGAGAGAGAGAGAGAGAGAGAGAGAGAGAGGCAGAGACACGGGCAGGGGGAGAAGCAGGCTCCATGCAGGGAGCCTGACGTGGACTTGATTCTGGGTCTCTAGGATCACACCCTGGGCTGAAGGTGGCGCTAAACCGCTGAGCCACCTGGGCTGCCCAGGGTGAAGGGTTTTAAGCAGAAAAGTGGCATGATCAAATTGATATTTTAAAGGTATATAAGAAGATGTGGTTTATGTATACGATGGAATATTCCTCAGCCATTAGAAATGACAAATACCCACCATTTGCTTCGACGTGGATGGAACTGGAGGGTATTATGCTGAGTGAAATAAGTCAATAGGAGAAGGACAAACATTATATGGTCTCATTCATTTGGGGGATATAAAAAATAGTGAAAGGGAATAAAGGAGAAAAAATGAGTGGGAAATATCAGGGAGGGAGACAGAACATGAGAGACGCCTAACTCTGGGAAACGAACTAGGGGTGGTGGAAGGGGAGGTGGGCGGGGGGGTGGAGGTGACTGGGTGAGGGGCACTGAGGGGGGCACTTGATGAGATGAGCACTGGGTGTTATTCTATAGGTTGGCAAATTGAACACCAATAAAAAATAAATTTATAAAAAATAAAAAATAAAAAAAGATATATAATAAATCATTACCAAATATAATGCAATTATTTTTATTTTTTATTTTTATTTGTGGAATAATTGACAGCCTGTCTTGCATAGAGCACTATATACTGTATATTCCCTCCCCCACAGATTATAAAATAGTCTATTAGAAATGGATATGGAGGTGGGGGCATAAAGATGCAGTTCAAAGCTCGTTATGATGCAAGATGGAAGGTCAAAGAATAGCAATACACAGATGGTACTAGGAGATTACAGAAGAGAAACTCTAGCCATAGACATGTGATTCAGACAATATGTATATAATACTAAATCTAATTTAATGTTACTGGGCTGTAAAGTGTAAGGCATTGGCTTATAAAATATTCTATATTATGTCTGTATGATTAAGGAGATTGGGATATATGCAATAAAAAAATAGGGAACCATTAAAGTCTTTAGATAATTACTTAAAGTTTCATTTAATACACCTCTATGACCTGTGAAAGGACAGATGTAAGAAGAACAAGGAAAGGAGGCAACAGTTACGTTTTTTCAGTTATGATAAAATTGGGATCTGAAAGAGAGCAAAAGTAATAAGGATAGAAGAGATGGGGATTCATTGTAAAAATACACGGAGAAAAAAAAAATACATGGAGAGGGGCAGCCCTGGTGGCTCAGCGGTTTAGCACCACCTTCAGCCCAGGGTGTGATCCTGGAGACCGGGGATGGAGTACCATGTCGGGCTCCCTGAGTGGAGCCTGCTTCTCCCTCTGCCTGTGTCTCTGCCTCTCTCATTTTCTCTCTGTGTCTCTCATGAATAAATAAATAAAATCTTAAAAAAAAATACACGGAGAATAAAATCAGGGAAACTTATGATTAATCACAAGAGGAGATAGGGAAAAAAATCAAAAGTCAAGAATGACTTGTAGGTCTTAGGTTGTGTTAATAGATCAAACACAGTCCTGCTAGTAAAGAAAGAAAATACAGAAGAAATAGGCCCTGAGAGGAAGAATATTTATTCAATTTTGACATTTTTGAAGCTCCTGTGTGTTGCCTATGTTTGTACAGTGAGCAAACAGTTTGATTAATTAATCCTAGACTGCAAAGAGAGGTCTAGGAGGACAAATACATTTGGAAAAAAAGAGGCATATAATTAGCAGTTGAAACAATGTAAATCAATGAAAGCATCCAAAGGTAGTATATGGAGAAAGAAAAGAAGTTTTCAAGGAACCAAATTTTAGAATGAATACATAAATCCTTGAGAGGGAAAAGAGAGATACAGAGAGACAGAGAAAGAGACAAAGGCACTATGAACTTGAAAAATTGAAAGAATAATGAAGAGTTTTCTCAATCAGGAAAGTGGAAGGAGTGGAAAATTTTACGGAACAGAGATCCTCCAAATTCTACTGTGAGGTTCTTAAGGGTAAGTATTGTTCCCTTTACCTCTGTTCTGCTAGGGCTTAGCAAACAACCTGGGAAATAAGAAACTCTTAGTACAAAGTTGATAGAATGAATAATAAGAAGAGAAGGGATGGAAGTAAAGATATAAACTTAGATAAAATTTTTCAAATGTAAGGACCAGTAGATGACTGACAAAGATAGAGATTCTAGTCATGCTTCCTAACAGGAAAGCTAAGAAAATTATGAGTTAATCTATCTTGCCTCCACTTCACTACTTTACAAATACCTCAACCCCACCATGTCTATTTTCAGATTTGTAAACCAGGGAAAGAAAATATTTTTGAGAAAAATATGCCCAAATTCAGTTGTACAACAGTTTTAAAGAATATTATCTTCAGCAGTGATGGGGCCCATCTGAGATCCTCATGCAACAGAACTAGCCTTTTAAAAACAAAGTGCTTTGCTTTATATAGCTTATCTCTCCAAGTTTATTTAATATATATATTTCCCCTTGATTCTGGAATATTTCACTTTAATGAAACTCCATTTTCCATTTCTCTCCACCTTTCAAGATTTTCCTAATTTAATAAAACACTGCTAAACGTGTGGCACCTCTATTTTGTCAATCAATTCTTCTATCTAAATGTTTGACCTAGAAACAATTTTAGCTACCCATACATATAGAATACCATTTGTGTAAATACTACTAACACAGCACATCTACAATGTGCAAAACATGATGTTAGACACTAGAATACAATGGGTTATAAATAATTTTCTACACATGCTACAAACTGAAAACATAGTTTAGAATAAGTATATTAAGAATCTAGTGACACTCTTTCCATTTTTCTTATATTTAGATTCCTAAGAAAATAAAGAAAAAGCAATAAGTCTTTACTACTTTTATATATATATATATAACTAGAACTTTGTTCTTCTTATGGTACATATTTTTAATTTTCCTTCACTTTACATTAGAAATACTATACTGAGTATCTTCCAGATCATAAACTGAAATATCCACCAGATGTCAGTATATGCGTGCAAATGTTTTACTTTGAAAAGTCAGTGGTAGCAAAGTTAAGGAAAACCTTCTACTAAAAGGTATTCTTATAAGAAATATAAAGTGAAGTGAATGCCTTTTCTTTGAAAAATTATAATTATTCAACCATCTATACTGAATTTATTCATAGGTCACTGAATATTATATTCGAAGTTTTTATTCTGACCAAACGTAATACTTTCACCAATTAGAAAAAAAATTTTTTTGAAGATTTTATTTATTTATTCATGAGAGACACACAGAGAGAGGCAGAGACACAGGCAGAGGGAGAAGCAGGTTCCATGCAGGGAGGCCAACGTGGGACTCGATCCTGGGACTCCAGTATCACGCCCTGGGCCAAAGGCAGGCACTAAACTGCTGAGCCACCCAGGGATCGCCTAGAAAGTTTTTTCTAGTACTTTATGAAATATTTACTTTAAGAAAAAGCTAGGCAATTATTCAGTTGATATTCTTTATGAAATAAATGTAAAATTTTTAGTTAATAAAACACCTGAAAAATTATGGAGAATAATTTGAAAATCCAGTCAAACAATAAGATTATCCTTAAAGCAATCAACTACAAAATTATGGATAAAAATGTGTTAATTTTCACATACAGTGCTAAAAACAGAGTATCAGGAAGAAATATTTCATTATACAAGGGGGAAAAAAGAATATGTAAGAGGAAAAAGAGAAGTGTATAATGGCATACCAGATAAGATGTCAATTAGATATTATGTGTATTGTTCATAATTTCACTAAAGTTATTTAAAATTCTACTTTAAGGTTTGATCTTTCAGTTACTAGAAATTCTTATAAAGCTGTAATTACTTTTAAAGAGGTAAGCTATGAGGAAGAAGCCTCTGAATAGAAATAAGTAGAATCCATAAATTTACCCAAAATAAGAAGTCTAGTTAGATTATAAAAGTGATGTGTCAGTGAAAAATATTACTTAATAAATATTCTTAAGATAACTGCCTGCCATAAAAAGAAGTACATAAACAACTAAGTTTCATAAGAGTAAATACAAATATAGATACATGAAATTATATTTTGGAAGTATATTCAGGAAAATTATTGCAATCTTAATTTTCTAGGGGCTTTTATAATTTTCCTTTTTATGTGTAAGATTTAGAAGCTTAAAACACAAAGAATTAGAAATACTATGCAGTTCTGTATTAGTGAAAACAGAAGTTAGCAAAACATGATGGGATAAATACAATTTTTTTTTTTAAGATTTTATTATTCATTTGACAGGGAGAGAGAGAGCACATAAGTAGAGGGAGCAGCAAGCAAAGGGAGAGCGAGAAGCCCTATGTGGGATCCCAAAACGTCAGGATCATGACCTGAGTCAAAAGCAGATGCTTAACTAACCTACCCACTCAGGCGCCTCAATAAATACAAGTTTAAAATAATAAACTATAAGATGATATGATAATTATATGTTAATAACATAACAGAATATAATACTGTAAGCAAAGAAATAAAATGGAAGAATGTGAAGAAATCAAGGAAATAAAAGCCATAATCGTGGGGAAAATTAGAATAATTGAACAAGAGTTTACCTTGCTGTTATAGAAAAAAAAAACACTATTATTATTGAGGTTATCACTGATTCTAAGCCCTTTCAGTGGGTAGAGCTAGGGAATACAGTTTGTATGCTAACCCCATGCATACATATCTAGGTTTCTATATCTAATGTACATTAAATCAGCAACAGTATATTAAAACATGAGTTCACAATGATATCTGACTCCAATCCAGCATCACAGAGCTCATTCTACACTCTCTACCCACCCACCTACTTGACCCCCTCTCTACTACTTATTTTATAACTTGTTTCTCCAACAATGAGAAGCCTGGAACCCAATATATTTACTCATTTGTTAAACTTTCTAAAAATTTATTGACTTTACAGAATCAATCAGACTAAGAAAAAGTATCATTCACAGAGGAGATTTGCAATGACTGAATATGTTATTGTTTCCAATGAAGTGGAGGAAACATGATTCAAGTTATCCA
Source organism: Nyctereutes procyonoides (assembly GCF_905146905.1). Lineage (NCBI taxonomy): Eukaryota > Metazoa > Chordata > Mammalia > Carnivora > Canidae > Nyctereutes > Nyctereutes procyonoides. The sequence goes on from NW_026575121.1 coordinate 23,956,804, forward strand.
ATACAAAATCCTCTGGGGAAAACAAACATTAATTATGCAATTCTAAGTGAATCTACTTTTGGGAAGAACAATTTAAGTACTTTGTTGGAATTATTCTGGTAGTGTTTCAATCTCATAAATAGTTTTTTATTAGAGTCAGCAATGAAGAACCTCAGGTGATCAAGTTTGGAGAGAGACTGGATGTCTAGATGGCTGTTTGGTTAGATTTTTTTTTTTAAGATTTTTATTTATGTACTCATGAGAGACATAGAAAGAGAGAGGCAGAGACACAGGCAGAGGGAGAAGTAGACTCCATGCAGGGAGCCCGATGTGGGACTCCATCCCAGAACTCCAGGATCAGGCCCTGAGCCGAAGCAGACACGAAGGCAAACACGTTCGACTGCTGAGCCACCCAGGTGTCCCTGTTTGGTTAGACTGTTAAGTGATCATGAGACAAGAAAAAAAGAAGTCCCCATAAATTACAGAGAAAGGCCACTAAGATTAAAAGGGAAAATTTATGGTATAGTTTATGAGAAGAAAAACTAAGAGTACAATCAAGCTTTGCCTACTGGCTATAGTTCATACAATCAAACATAATCTAATTAGGTTCAAATGAAATCCCCCCCCCCTTATCCATGTGAGATACCTTTCAATATCCCTAGACGGTATTTAAAACTACAGATAGCAGTGAAACCTATGTATTTATGCTTTTTTTCCTATACATACATAACTATGATAAAGATTAATTGATAAATTAGGCATGGTAAGAGATTCATAATAATAAAAACAAAATAGAACAACTATAACAAGATACAGTAATAGAAGTCATGTGAATGTGCTCTCTTCCTCAAAATATCTTATACTGTATTCATCCCTCTTTTCCTTGTGATGATATGAGATGATAAAAGTCCTACATAAGATGAAGTGAGGTGAATAACAAAGGCATTGTGATGTAAGTTAGGCTACTCTTCACCTTCTGATCTTTCCAGATCAGGGTTGACCTCAGGTAACTGAAATTGTGCAAAGTGAAACCACAGATAAAGGAGGACAACTATAAACTCCAGCCTCTCCTTTATGCCTTCTCAGTTATTTCCCCCTTATTATTTTTTTATTAACCTCTCAGTAAAATTAAAAGATCAAGTGTTTTGGGTTTTTTCCTCAAAAATATAGATAGTAAATTACATCATGGAGGGTTCTATGTTGTCCGTCATCATTCATGAAAGTCAACTTATTTGGATTAAAAATGTTCGGTTATAGCACAAACTTCCTTTTAAAATTCTGAATCTTGGGGCAGCCCAGGTGGCTCAGTGGTTCAGCGCCGCCTTCAGCCCAGGGCATGATCCTGGAGACCCGGGATCGAGTCCTATGTCGGGGTCCCTGCATGGAGCCTGCTTCTCCCTCTGCCTGCATCTCTGCCTCTCTCTGTGTGTGTGTCTCTCATGAATAAATTTTTTTAAAAAATCTTAAAAAAAATAAATCTCTGAATCTATTATACTAATGTATAATGGTATCTGTGCTACAAAATAGAAGGGTAATGAACAGTATGTGTTAGTGGTTTTGTACAAACCTACATTTTTGTTAGGCTATCTTGGTGATGGATTGCTTTGCTCAAGAATAAGGCCTTTAAATTGAAGGAGGCTTATATTTAATTTCATTGTATATTTCAATTGTTTGTTTTATAAACTTTTTTTAAGATTTTTATTTATTCATGAGAGAAACACAGAGAGAGAGAGAGAGAGAGAGAGAGAGAGAGAGAGAGGCAGAGACACAGGCAAAGGGAAAAGCAGGCTCCATGCAAGGAGCCCGACGTGGGACTCGATCCCAGGTCTCCAGGATCAGGCCCTGGGCTGAAGGCAGCACTAAACCACTAAGCCACCTGGGCTGTCCTGTTTTATAATCTTTTAAAAAAAATAATTGCATATATTATAAACTACATATAATTATACATGTATAAATACAAATATACATATTAATTATGTAGACATGTATACTATATAATCTTTCAAAGAAAGATAATTATATAGAATATATTATATATAACATATAATATGTATATCCGAATGGAATAATATAAAATGCACAAATTATATAGTACTTAATAACTTAATACATGTATATACAGTATTTTGTAACACACAGCAATACATATTTATTTATACATATTAAGCAATATGTAAAACTGTTTATGGAAAAGTGCCTATTTATATACTCATAGTCAGATTATATTCTATATCAAGAAAATCCTCCATTTATATCTTTAGATAATGCTTTCTTATCAATTTCTTACCCTCATCTACACTACTCACTCACACCTACAGACACATGTACATGCTCAGGAATAAGAATTATCCATTAGTTGAATCTATATTTTCTTTTCTCTAGATTTTTCAGCATCTCCATCACAATTTTTTGTCATTTTTTACTTGAAACTTTGAATCTTTCAGGTTATACTTTATATCTCTGATGTAATTTTCCACACTAAATCTGTTATTTAAAATTCAAGTAAGAGTGAGAATGTTCACTATCACTGCATTTTCATTCCTTTTACTACATTTTCTTGAAAAATTTACCATTTGTGGGATACCTGGGTGGCGCAGCGGTTTAGCGCCTGCCTTTGGCCCAGGGCGCGATCCTGGAGACCCAGGATCGAATCCCATGTCGGGCTCCCGGTGCATGGAGCCTGCTTCTCCCTCTGCCTGTGTCTCTGCCTCTCTCTCTCTCTCTCTATCATAAATAAATAAAAATTAAAAAAAAAAAAAAACTAAAATCTTTGGGCAGCCCTGGTGGCGCAGCGGTTTAACGCCGCCCTGGGCGTGATCCTGGAGACCCTGGGATCGAGTCCCATGTCAGGTTCCCTGCATGGAGCCTGCTTCTCCCTCTGCCTGTGTTTCTGCCTCTCTCTTTCTCTGTGTCTCTATGAATAAATAAATAAAATATTTAAAAAAAATGAAAAAATTACCATTTGTACTTATCTGTAGCCAATTATCTCCTTAAAATTTACTGTTTATTTCATTTCTTGCCTAAAGCCACTACCTTATTTTATCCTATAGGGAATGCTCAAAAATATTGGCTAGAAATACATATGCACATGTATTTATGTATATACTTACTATATATATATATATATATATATATATATATATATATATATATACCTGTAGATACACACACACACTTAATGAATATAGTGCTAGAAGAAAGTCCTTAACGAGAATTAAGGAACAGTATTATGGTATTGGTAGTTGTATTATTAGTGCAGTTCTGCTAATCTGAAATGGGAAACCTGATAGAGTTACAATTTTGTGTTCTGGTATTCTGAACTGATGCTATACCTACATGGCTAAACCCCTGGTATACAGCTATGTTCTGTCTGCAGTCTTGCTTAGACAGCTTTGATTTGTAATCTGTGCATATCTGAGTGCAGAATGCCTTCTGTACTGTTTTCTATTTCCTGCACATTGCTTTCTGAGAGTAGTATTTAAATGGGGAGAATACGGCACCCCAAAATATGCCACTTCAGCAAAGGGTTATTTTGAGCTAAAGATGCTCGAAAAAACACAAATGGAAGAAGCATGTCTCATCTCCCCTTTGTTCCTAAAGACAGGAGATGAAATTCCATTTGAAAGATGTCTTCCCTGTAGCAGAAAGTATTATCAAGGATGAGAAGTTGAGACCAAGAGAATTCTCCTCAAAAAGACCTATTAGAGTAGTTTTCATCTTCCTTTATCCTGACCATATTTCCAATTACTCTGGATTTTGCCACTTCTTTGGGTTATTTCCTTTTGAGGGCTCCCCTGTCATGTAAAACTTAAATTTGTATGCTTTTCTCATGTCTTTTGCTATGCAGACCTAAAATGGGTAGTGGAAAACGTTTCCTACCCTACATTATTCTTCTTATACATGGAGAAAGAAGATGGTTATTACTGAGATGATACACAATATCCTGCTGTCAGAGGCTGAAAAATGACCTCCCAAAAATATTTATGTCTCAACCCACAGAATATGTGAATATGTCACTTTAACATGACAAAAGAATTTAACTGATGTGATTAAATTAAGGATCTTAAAATGGGGAGATTCTTTTGGATTATCCAAAAAGACCCAATGTAATCAAAAGGGTCCTTAAAATGGAAAGAAAGAGGCAAAAGAGTGAGAGAGAAGAAAAAATTATCACAAAAGCAGAATTTGAAGTAACATATAAACACAATTCAAGGAATGACAGCAGTTTCCATACAATGAAAAAAGTAATGGATTCCCCTTTCAAGCTTCCAAGAGGTGCTGCCTACCTATTTTAGACTTTTGAGTTCCAGAACTATAACAGTTTGATGTTGCTTTAAACCACTAACTTGGCTTCTGATTTGTTGCAGCACCAATAGGAAATTAATACAGGTGTCTTGAAACTCAGCCTTCATATAGTATAAAGAAAACTTGTTTCCTATCGATCCAATTTTACAGGGCTAAAAAACCTAAAAAACACTAGGAAAGTTATGGAATACCTGTGAGTGAATTTTTAGGTGTGGAGGATCACCATGCAGCTTCTGAGCATGGTTTGTCCATTCTCTGTTTCAAAACAGCTCTATTAGCCTGCTAGTTAATGAAAAGTGTCCTAAGAGTTTACCAACACTTTAAATGTCAATACTTCAAACAAAGTTGTTTTGTTTTCTTTAGTAGAAGTTTCATCATGTTAGTCTCATTTGTTTTCTTTGCATGTTGCTAACCACATGTCAGATTTTCTTTTAGCTTGAGGATATTTTAAATCAAAGGTATAAAAATTATTCGTCTCATTTTTTAGGTACCTATTTATTCATTAAGTAGCAGTTGGAGTAAAAAAATCATTGTAACCAACTTTATGGAATTTATAGTCTCAGTAAGAACACAGTCAGTTGAATAAGTATCTGTAATTAATATTTCAAAAGAGGAAATGAGATACTCTGGGATTGTAGGATAGGGAAAATTACCTGGTCTGGAAAGGTTCAGCGGAGATATCCTTGAGGAAGTGATATCACTATAATTTACTACATGAAACTAGATGCAAAGTATTCCAGCAATAAGAGCACAAGTTTCTGAACATGAGAGATTAACTCCTAGGAGCAATGGAAAGTTACTGAAGAATTTACAGGAGTAAAGTAGCATAATCAATCCTCATCTTTGAAGAAATTATTCTGGTTGCAATTTGAAAAGTTAATTAAAGAATCAGAGTGCTTTCTTAATGTGTTGCTTTAGTAAACACAAAATATTTAACACAATTCAAGTTTTACTCTTGTGCTTTAGGATTCTTACAATTGATGCAACATTTGTGGTTTTCTTCACTATAACTTAGATTTTTAAAGTATATATTTATAACTTAGATTTTTAAAGTATATATTTCTTCTCAATAAGGCTTTTCACTTCTCACTACTGATATGTCTCATAAGCCCAATCCTCCTTCTCAGTTGCTAACTTTTATCCAGAAAGGTGCCATGTGATACAAACATGAACCATAAAATCAAATGTCTTGAATTGGCTTTACAAATATTACAAAAGCTGCTAGATAAAAAGGAAACACTGAGGCATAAGTATATGGGCTTTATAAGACCTATTCCAATTTTCTGCTCAAAGATTATATTTTTATTTTTGCTCTCCATGTTTTTTTTTGTGTGTTTCAAATTGTTAAATATTCCACTACATAGTAAGTCGAGTATTATGGCATATGATATTGTATATTTTCTCACACTCAACTTGAAGGTATTTGGTTGCTATTTTACCCTATTAGGATAGAAATAATAAAACATTTAATATTTTAATTACTATTTTGTTCCCATGAAAATGACATGTTAGCTTTCAGGGATGGCTAGATAGGCTAAAAACTAAGTTTCATTATTGAGGGTCAAGTTCTGTCTCAATGGTCTTATTATAGACTAATTCCAGGAAAAAACACTCATACAAATGGATGACATTAATGCAAAAAAATCACAATGGGTTTGAAGATTAAAATAAAAAGTATGTGGGGCACCTGGCTGGCTCAGTGGGTGGAGCATGCAACTCTTGATCTTGGGGTTTTGAGTTCGAGCTCCATGTGGGGTTTAAAGATTACTTAAAAATAAAAATCTTTATCATCAAAATAAAAAGCATTTGCACAGCAAAGGAAATAAACAAAACTAAAATGCAACCTTCAGAATGGGAAAAGATATTTTCAAGTGTCTTTTCAGATAAAGGGCTAGTATCCAAAATCTATAAAAAATGTACCAAACTCAACATCCAAGAAACAAAAAATCCAATCAAGAAATGGGCAGAAAACATAGACATTTCTCCAAAGAAGACCTACAGATGGCCAACACACACACACAAAATGCTCAACATCATTTAGCATCATGAAAATACAAATCAAAACTACAATGAAAGACCACCTCACACTGATCAGAATGGCTAAAATTAACAACTCAGGAAATAACAGATGTTGGCAAGAAGGCAGAGAAAGGGGCAGCCACTCAGGAAAACAGTATGGAGGTTCCTCAAAAACTTAAAAATAGAACTACCCTATGACCTAGCAATTGCACTACTAGGAATTTATCCACAGGATACAAACATAGGGATTTGAAGAGGCACATGCACACCAATGTTCATAGCAGCAATGTCCACAATAGCCAAAGTATGAAAAGAGCCCAAATGTCCAATGATAGGTGAATGGATAAAGAAGATGAAACATATGTACATATGTATATATACATATATATAATGTGACAATGACAAATACATAATATATATAATATATAATATAATAATGACAAATAAATTTTCAGAATGGTTCAAAATGGTATATATATTTTATATATATATATATATATATATAATATTATGCATCAAAAAGAATGAAATCTTGTCATTTGCAATGATGTGGATGGAAGTGGAAGGTATTATGCCAAGCAAAATAAGTCAGTCACAGAAAGACAAATACCATGATTTCACTCATGTGTGTAACTTAAGCAATAAAACATATGAACATAGGTGAAGGGAAGAAAAAATAAAATAAGGTGTGAATAGAGAGTGAGGCAAAACATAAGAGATTCTGAACTCTAGGAAACAAATTGAGGGTTGCTATAGGGGAGGTGGGTGAGTGGAAGGGGTATTAAGTGATGGGCTTCAAGAGGGGCACTTAATATAATAAGCACTGGGTATTATATGCAACTGATGAATCACTAAATTCTACCTCTTAAATGAATAATACGTATATGTTAACTAAACTGATTTTAAATAATTTTTTAAAAAGAAATAAAAATCTTGAACAAAATAAAATTAAAAGTATCTGATTTAAAAGAATAAAATATATTATTTTTCTCTCAGCTATGATGAAACTCCTCAGGGTGTATTTCTAGGAAAAAGTGAACTAAATTTTAATTTGCTGCCAACACATAAGATTTAACATTTTTAATCTTTTTCATGTAAAGTCCAAATAAAATCAATGTGCTGCCTCATGCTCTTTACCTTTCTGATACTAAAGAAATATGAGTTAATGTAGTTATACATCTCGTTGTTCTTTCCCTAAAGATATCTGTGAAGTAAAAAGTAAAAAATACCTTTGTCTTTCCAGAAATATGGCCTTCAAAGGGCTTTTGATTATTTAAATTTTCTAGAGTCTTTGATTCCTCTAATTTCCTTCCTAGAAAATATTTTCCACATTAATCTGCCCAGGAAAATCATCTTCTAGTTTGTGATTCCATTCAAGTTACATTGTATTTTAAAAGTCATCCCTGAGGGGATCCCTGGGTGGCGCAGCGGTTTGGCGCCTGCCTTTGGCCCAGGGCGCGATCCTGGAGACCCGGGATCGAATCCCACGTCGGGCTCCCGGTGCATGGAGCCTGCTTCTCCCTCTGCCTGTGTCTCTGCCTCTCTCTCTCTCTGTGACTATCATAAATAAATAAAAAAAAATTTAAAAAAAGTCATCCCTGAAACAATATTCTCAAACATAAATTGTTCTTATCATCTTTTCTACTTCTATTATAGCCTTCTAGAGATTATACCATAGCATGTATAAAAGATTTTATTGCATTTTTTCATGTCTTGCTTCCTTTATTTCTCATTAAGTTTCTTCAAAGTAACATCAATATCTCTAATTATTTTTACAGCCTTTAAACATGTGGGACACATACAAGTCATTAAGTAATATTTAGAGCTTGAGTCAAAGTACACTGTGAAAGTAAATCACAATGATCCCAATCTAGATTGGGCAAATTTTCAGTGCACATAAAATACTGTAAAGATATAGTTGAGCATAAGAATGACACATACCATTTTTCCCAGTACAAAATAAATACATCTGATAATTTTTATACTTTTATACATAAATATATAATAAACCAGAGCATAAATAACCTATAATTAGAAGGTTATCAACTTTCTCCATAGACCTAACAATAATTACACACACACATACACACACACACACACAAATTATACATAAAATACACACATTAAAAAAAAAATACACACATAAAATATGTATATTTATTTTGGAGTATACATGAATATTACATACTCTTATAATTATATGAGTCATTATATATGTATTATATATTCATATATACTATAATGGGGGTATATATATGAGACTTACAAGTATTTATGTGTTTGGGTATAATTTTATTATGAACATCCTCACCTTATACAGGGGGTATGCACATTTATAAGATAATGACAAATAATTTTTCAAAATGGTTCTAGCAATTTACACTACCAGCAAAAAATATAAGGCTGGGCAGCCCTGGTGGCACAGCGGTTTAGCACCGCCTGCAGCCCGGGGTGTGATCCTGGAGACCCGGGATCGAGTCCCGCATTGGGCTCCCTGCATGGAACCTGCTTCTCCCTCTGCCTGTGTCTCTGCCTCTCTCTCTGTGTCTCTATGAATGGATAAATAAAATCTTAAAAAATATATATAAGGCTGACTTTTGTTCCACATCTTTAATAATCCTATCCAAGGATGAGTGCAATCTTTTATAAAACTGACTGGGAAGCTGATCATCTGATTCAGTGGGTCCAAAGGTCTAGAATGATAGTGAAGGAAATATTAAAAAGATCATTTTGGTCTCAGGTACAACCTGTGCTCTCCTATAACGTAACATGACACAACATGAAACAATACAACATTATCATGTATATTTTTATATCTATCTCATTCTATATCTACTTCCTAATTATTTCAAAATGTGGATTATAGGGGTATATGAAAAATCATTACTTCCACACTCTAACACATGGGGCCTTGGCAAGAAACCTTGAGAAACTGGCAAAAGGAGTCATATTTTGGGACCAAAATACTCCATGGTAAGAACCAGTCTCTTGATGTAGCTGTCACAGCAGGTGTGTGGAGGCAGGTGAATGTTTATAACAGGTGCAGGTTTGAGCAATGCAAGCTGTATGGGTTCAGTGAACAAACTGCGCAGACCTCTGCGTCCAACAAACCTCAGCACTTGGCCACAGCTGGTTCTGCAGGTATGGGGGACAGACAGGGCAGCGTTTTGATGAGAAAGAGTCTTTAATGCAAGACAAGGCTCACCTTAAAAGTGACAGTTTCAATGTATGAGAATTTCAAGTATTAGTGGGTTGAACAATTTTATCTACTTTTCTTTTCTCAGCCAGGACTGCAGTCTTGGTTTAAGACCAGAAAGATGTTAAAGGTGGTATAGGTTACAAAAGATGCTTACGTCACATTTTGGCCTTTAAATAATTAGTGTCAGACATGGGGAAATAACAGAAAACCACCCTCCTCCAAATTATACTTATTTTCCTTGCATTTTTAATGTTTTCCCATGGAACAGTTAATTATGTAATACATGGACCACAGAAAAATACATGTATTATACATGTAAGTTATGTCATGTGATAATAAAATGAACATCTTTAAATTTACTGCACGCTTAAGAACAAAACATCGCCAAATAAAAAAATTAAATGTGTACACTGTTTCAACCTCATCTCTTTGCCTAGATTTTGCATGTCATTTCCTTTCTTTCTTTTACTTTTTCATAGTATGTGTGGATATATATATATGTATGCATATCTGATTAATACATCAAGCATTGGGATCCCTGGGTGGCGCAGCGGTTTGGCGCCTGCCTTTGGCCCAGGGCGCAATCCTGGAGACCCGGAATCAAATCCCGCATCGGGCTCCCGGTGCATGGAGCCTGCTTCTCCCTCTGCCTATGTCTCTGCCTCTCTCTCTCTCTCTCCCTGTGTGTGACTATCATAAATAAATAAAAATTAAAAAAAAATACATCAAGCATTTTCCTTATTTTAGAGCTTTATGAAATATCACACTGAAAATGCCATTCTGTGACTTGTTTTACTAAATTTTGTAAAATTAATCCATGTTAGCTTTACAAAACTAATTATTTTCAACTTTTATAATGTTTCATTTTGTTAATATTCATAATTTATTGATGCATTATTTTGTTGATGGACATTAGTCCAGATTTTTTCTATTAGGAATAATTTTATGATCATTCTTGAATATTTTTCTTCATGTCTATGTTCAAGATTTTATGTGGGTATTTTACCTAGAAATCAAATTGTTTAATTGCTACTTTTATTGTGGGGAGCATTGCATAATGTACACAAGTGTTGAATCACTATGTTGTGTAACTGAAACTAATACAACATCGTTATTAACTATAATAATAATAATAATAATAAATCTTTAAAATAAAAAAAAATCCTGCTTGATTGAAGGGTGTGTATGTGTTGAAATTTATAAGATAATGCCAAATTATTTTCCAAACTGTTTGTAACAAATTATCCTCCACTAACATGAAATTTTCTTGTTCTATAATCTCACTAATTTATGTTATGAAGCTTTTTAACTAACACTACTCTCATTAGATGTAAACTCTAACACCATTGCTGTCTTAATTTGCATTGTATTGATTACTAGGAAAATTGAGAAGTTTTTTTACACTTTATAGTTTAGAATTGAGTTTCCTTGTGTATGAAATGTTCGTATTCTTTTTTTTTTCTTATTTTTATACTGGGCCTTATTACATTCGTTTAATTTTGTTTATATAATTGTTACTTTAATGTCATAGACTAAATTTATTAATTTTTTTAAAGTACAGCATTAATCTGTAAAGTTTTCAATTTTATTTTTGTTCTCTTTTATGAGGCAAAATGTTTTCATTTTAATGTAATCTAATCTTCAGTCTTTTCCAATTTTATGATATTTTTATTTATTTTTAACTTTGTCATTTTTTTGCTATTAGTCTGTCAAGAACTGATTCTTGTGAATGTGAATGATAGGGGAAGTAGCCAGATTCCTTTTTGTTTTCCCATTTTTCCACTTACATTGATCTTACATTTTCCTTTCTTAGTGATCATCAATAACTTCTACCAAATACCAAGTTTCCCTAACTATGTGCTATTTTGAGGCTCCTTGCTCTGGACCATTAGATTCAACTTGTATATTCTTGATTGGTTTGTCTGTATGTTGTTTTTTGCTAATTTATACAGCCTTCTAAGTCACTATAGCTGGTAACAAATATTGATACCCCAAAATAAAAATATTCTATCTCTTCTTGTAAAGAGTGCATTGAGATTCTCTTGGAGCAGTTTGTTTTCTGGGTAGCATAAGCTTATCAAGTTACTTGGAAAATCCCTTTGAAATTATGGCTGGAATGATAGTGAATAAATAGATAATTTTGTGAAGTAATATTTAAAATTTTATTTCTAAAATAAACATGGGATTTTCTTGATTTATTTAAAGTTATGATAAATCACATATGTATTTGCTGTCACTGGAAATAGTGTTTTGTATTAATTGTTCTCTGGCCACTGGATCACATAAATAAAACTGATTTTTGTTTACCGATATCTAATAACCTTTATAAACTGTCTTATTAAGCATATAAAGTATCTATAGATTATTTTCTGTTTTCTATGTGACAAATTTTATACAATGAGAATAATGACAGAGTTATAGACTGGATATTTGTGCCCTCCTAAAATACATGTTGAAGCTCCAAGTACAGCTATATTTGAAGATGAAGTCCAAAAGAAAGTAATTAAAATTAAATGAGATCATAAAAGTCAGGCCCTGATCCATTAGGTTTAGTGTTTTTATAAGAAGAGACATCAGAAGCCAGTATCTTTCTCTCTCTCCTTTCTTATCCCTACCTCCAGCATGCACTCATGCCAAGAAAGATAATGTGAGGACAAAGCAACAATAACAACAACAACAACAGTCATTAGCAAGCCAGGAAGAGATCCTCACCAGAAATTGACACTACCAGACTTAATATGGGACTTCCAGCCTCCAGAACTGTGAGAAAATAAATTTCTGTGTTTAAGCCACTCAATCTACTATATTTCATTATGATTGCCTTAAATGCAGCAAGTTTACTCCTTTCTTTTACTTTTTTAAATCATTAATTTTATTGTCTTGTCTTTAATCAGGACAAACAGTATGATAATAAATATTACCTCACAACTGGCCATCATTTTCTTGTTACGAGTGCTTTTAGAGTATCTTCACCATTCTATAGACCAGAATCTGGGGAATAAAAATTTCTAGTCTACCAATGCTAGAACAGAAAGGCTCCATATTTCTATCAAATCAACCTTGTATATTGTGTTAGAATACATTTTGATTAATGTCATTTTTATTTACTTTATTTGTCAATATTAAAGAGAGGTATACTGGAATATTTTAATGCCATGGTATAGTAGTCTTATTCTATAATTTTATTAATTATTGCTTTATATATTGTGAGGTTATTTTATCAGGTGCATACAGGTTTATTTCTTTCTCCTCTCTTTCTTCCCTTTTTTTTTTTTTCTGTATTGTCCTGATGAGTATTGTAAGGACAAATACAAATTAAAAAATAGTAAGATAGTTCCCTTTCCTCTTCCTCAGGGGATTTACTTTAGAGGCTTTTAATTCTAAGTACTTTCTCCTATCAAATGTTAATAAATCTCTCTGAAGAAAATATAGACCATTTGTCATATGTAGGACCCAGAAATATCTTTCTCAATGACCTGGGAACATCAAAGAAAATAAAACCCCTTTTTCGTATTTTCTGTGGGAGAGCTGGAGCCTAACTTCAATGGATGCCTTGCTCCAAATTACAAAACTACTCCTTGTCATAAAGCTATGTAGTTTGTTTCTCCTCTGAATAAAGACAATTAGTGAACACTGATGGTTAAAGGTAGAGTTAAGATGAACTATGTGTGATAAATAGTACTATCAAGTCCTCTTACTTGATTACTAGTTACTGTTTATCTTGAGAACATGTCTGTAATGGGTTGTACTGATGTGGCTATACAAAAGGTTGAAAACTTTTTTCGGTCTGTGCAATCTCTTTATTGGATTGCCTATAGTGAGTAACAACATGGTTAATGCTTATTCAATAAGAAGTGCTGTCTTTCTATATACTACCTTTATGGAGAGGATTTCTAGATTAGAACATTTTTTTATTATATTTTCCTCAGTCTAAAAGTATGATATCATATCACTATATATCCATTTCATAATTATACACTCTTATATTTTCAAGCACTACTTTGTTTCATATTTTTATAGCTATGCCAGCTTCCATAAAGTTATTCGTTTATTGCTGTAACTTTTTACCACTCCTGCTTTTCATTTACTCATGGGAGTCTCCTTTTGCAGATTTTCATTTTTTAATATCTAGCTTTACTTTGCTTTTTTCATTTTTTTATGTTTTTATTCTTTATTTAGTAGGTACCTATTTCCTTCTTCTAGTTTTTCTTTTTAATGTTTATCCTTGAAACTCTACTATTTTGACTTTAGAAACTAGTGCTAATTAAATTTATTCTTTTCTTTACAATGTAAATACCTTACAAAATGTTAATGCCAATCAATCCCTTGTTGATTTACATGTTAATATTGTCTGGAGTTTTGGTCTTAAGTTTTATATTCCTTCAAGTGATACATTATTATTAATTATATGTGTTACCATATTTTTAAAATTTTATATAGCTAATTTTTACTTTTTTGTTATTTTTACTAATGTTTATGCCTACCATTCCTTCTTGTATTTCAGGTCTTTCTTCCATGATATTTTCATTTCTTCCTGAAGTGAAATTATGTTGTTGATAATAAAACCTTAACCTTTGTTTTTGTGAAAATGGCTTCACATTTCCATTGTTCTCAAAAGATACACATGCAGTAGAAAAGTGACCAAGTAAAAAGAAGATTAAAATATTCAACTGAACTAATCTAAATAGAGCAGGAGGAATTTGAAGAGCACCATGAGGCTAGAGGTCTTTACTTACCTTGGTCACTGATGAACCACAACTGCCCAAAGAGTTCTTTTTTTTTTTTTTTTTTTTTTTTTCCGAAGAGTTCTTGAACACACTAAGTGCTTGGTAATTATTCAACAATGTCATGTATGATCATACAGAATTGGAAACTTTGAATCATATTCTTTCATAAAAGGAAAAGAATAACTGTAAAGAAACACAGGTGCTATCATTAAAATAGAAAGCTATGCAAGAACAGAAAAATTCCAAAGCTGGGGAAAGGAATGACTGGGAGAAATTTAAACGAAGTTATTGGTCCTCCCTAGGACTTGTGAGCATTGCTTCTATAAACATAATTACTTCAATACAGGAATCAGTGGTGATTCTCTAATGAAAACAAATGTGGAAATATGAGAGAAATTTTTATTTAAACACATTTAATAAGTTGAAGAAATTCCAGATCAACAAGCTCTGACACAGCCAATATCATACATAACTAAAATGCCTCAAGGACATGTTGGATATGAGACTGTCCCTATGTAGAATGTGAATTTTCTTAAAAGATAGTTTGAGGAAAATGTGCAGTGCTTGATTCACAAAAGAGAAAGGAAGTTTTCACAAGATGAAACTCATAATCAGTTCAAAACTTGGTGTCAAGGAAGAGTGAGGGTTAGTGGAAATTATGTGGTTTTAAATATATTGAATGAAGAAGGAAACAGTTTCAAGTCATGATGATTTAGGCCCATCAGAACAAGTTTTTAAATATAGGAAGTAGACAAAGATATCTAAAATACCACTTTCAGTATGTGGTGGTGGATAGCACCCTCTCTCCTCTTGACACAACAATCACTTAACTGATGGAAGATCACTCTTAAATTGAGTGTAAAGCCTGAAAGTATCCTGTCCACTGTAATAGTTAATTTTGTGTGTCAACATGGCTGGTCCAGAGAGCCCAGATAATGTAGTCTAATAGTATTCTAGATGCTTTTATAAGGGTGTTTTAGATAAAGTTAATATTACTTTGGTGGAATGGCCTTTCAACAGCTCAGCTATGGTGCCAACTAGATGACAATATTTCACAGAACTGAGGCAAGATTCTCCTAGAAGGTTATATATGCTCTGAATCAGTGTCCAGTAAATGATGCTTTCTCAGATAGCTAGGATTCACAGGTACAGGAATGAAAGGGTGGGAAGGAAGTTTTATCACATAGTTTATGCGTAACGACAGAGTAGCAAAGCGCCTGCACCCTGTCCATGCAGCCTGGCCTGGAGATGTAGTTCCAGAGGGAGGAACACTTCCACCAGGGCACACAACAATGATTCCATTGAACTAGAAGTTTAGTTACCCAGCCACTTTAAATTTTTCATGGATCTGAGTCAAAAAGCAAAAAAAAAAAAAAAAAAAAATAGGAGTTACAGTATTGGCTGGGGTGAATGATCCTGATGACCAACGATACTACTCCTCTACAACAGAAATAAAAAAGAGTATGCTGAAATATAGAATATTCCCTGGGGTCTCTCTTAGTATTACCATACCCTGTGATAAAGTCAGTGGTAAACCGCAGCAGCTCAATCCAGACAGGTATAATAATATCCCAGAACCTTAAGGAATGAAGGTTTGGGTCATCTCAACAGGTAAAGAACCATCACCAAAAGAGATGCTTGCTGAAGGCAAAGGGAATGCAGAATTGGTTGTGGAAGAAGGTAATGATAAATATTATAGTCCTGCTATAAAACCAAGGACTGTAATTGTCATATTTCTTCTTCACTTTGTGTGATATATACATGTGTGTGTTTGTGTGACAGATGCAGTATAGCTATCTTTGTTTTCTTTCCTCTTATGCTCATATCATGTAATCATGTAATATAAGAAGTATTGACTTCATATCATAGTATTTAAGTAATGAGCTGTCAAGAATAGTAAACAATGCTCAACTTTTCATCCTCTTCTGGGCAATGAACATGTTTTTTGCTCCATGTAGAATAGTTGTATCACGTTAGGGGAAGTATGACGTTGGTTATTATCTTTATTTGGAGAATAAATATGTTTTAAGGAGATGAATTTACGTGGCAAGTTAACAAAGGATGCTGGGCAATGGTGCCCAAATCTGAGATACAACATTATTCTGGAAGTTCTTGGATGTGATAACATTTAATTTGGTAACCTTGAGTGAAACAGATTGGTCTGCATAATGTAAGTAAGTGTCATGTGATCAGGTGAACCTCTGAGTAGAACAACACACTCATCTCTCCCGATAAAGATGGAACTCTGCCAGCAGATGGTCTTGGGACTTGAACAGCAACATCAGGTCTTCTCTGTTGTCTTCAACCTGACTGCCTTTGGATTCAAACTATAGTACCAGTTCTGATCTGGTTTATTGCCTGCCAGCCCACTCTGAGGATTTTGGACTTGCCAGCCTTCACAATAGCATGAACCAATTTATTAAAATAGATCAATTTATTCACACACAAACACACACACACACACACACACACACACACACACTAGTGGAGAACATCAATACATCCATGGTGGCAGAACACAGTACAGTTTGCTTATACTGAATAAATCTCTAACTCCAGCACAAAATATTCTATAACTGTCAACTTTTTTGTTATTGTTTTGCAATACATCTTATTACCAATGATTGAGGGACATTTATAGCCAGCAGCTCTTATGTTTGAGTGAAGAGACTGAGTTTAGAAAGAGGGAGACAATGAGAAGGAGAGAAGAGGAAGAGACAGAAAAACAGTGATTAAAAAAAGTAGGCATACAAGCATATGAGAATGTGACACTAATAGCTTAGAGCCTGGATCAGAGTACAAATTCAATAAATGTAGCCTCTATTATCATAACCATTATCAACTGCAATTGTTATTGAATACAGAAAAGAATCATACCAAAAGGAGAAAATTAGACACCCTGTGGCTATGTTGATTAAAAAATGCTCAACCATGAGAAAGCTGAATTAAAGTAGCACCTTTCTTTCCTGCTTTATAATTCATCATAATGAATGTAGAAAAAAATATTCCTTTAAAAACTGATTTGATTATGACTCCACTGATTATTATCCCATGTACAGAAATAGACCAAAATTGAAATTCTTTCTACCTTGCACGCTATAAGCATGCATAGAAATTTGAAAATGAAAATCTTAATGCTATAATCTGATTTAAAACTTATTTTACTTCACATGTATTCAACCTTGAGCAACTCTAAAAAGTAACTGAGGACCAATTATACCATATTACATTTTCTTACAATCCTTACAATTGTTTCTTTCACCTATTGGTCTGTCCAAATTAAACTGAAGTATGTAAACAACAGTAACTTCAATAGGCCATCAGTTACTGCATATAGCTTAAAGCCAAGAAAGTCTAGATAATGAATAGTTCTCTTCACCCAGCCTGGATCTGGCACAAAGATGACATAAGACATAAAAAATTTTATCTACATTTCAGATGTTAATCCTACCTTCTTAGAAATTATACTGAATATAAATCAATTAACATAATCCAACGTCAGAAACTATAGAATAGATTTTTAAAAACATATGACCCAACTTATACACCATCTACAAGAGATTACATTCAAAGATTTGTAAGTTGAAAGTGAAAGGATGGGGAGAAAATATCATGGAAATAGTTAACCAAAGGGAGTGGGACTGCTCAACTATAGTTAATATTGTTGTGTAGAAATGTGGAACCAGAAGAATCAAAACTACTGATTCTGATAGGAAAATTAGAAATGTGTATTTTTATTTGATGTCTTTTGAAATCAAAATGTTGGCTCACTTTTTCAGATTATGTAAGCCAAATAAAATAAATGTAAGGCCATGTATGTGGCCTCTTGGCTATTAATTTATGACCAGCTTATGACTTTCAAAAACAAATAATTCTTAATAATCCCTTGACCAAATGGAATGAAGAAGCATTTAAGACACCAAACTCTCATAATGTTACAGAGATGGAGGAAGGATGTGAAGCTTGCAGATGAGAAACAAGTAATTTAATTTCTCTATTATGTGAAGCTTGCAGAGAAACAAGTAATTTAATTTCTCTCTCCAGCTATTCTGCCATAGAGACTTAAAACTTAAAATTTTACTTCTTTATCACAACAACATTTTTTTTAAGAAGCAGCTTTTCACTGCTCCCTTGATAAAATGAGGAATTTATAGTCAAGCCATTAATGTACTCAGGAATTTTAGTTGTAGATTAGTATTATGACTTGTATAAAACATATTTTATACTTTATATCTTGTATAAAATATCTTTTATAAAACTTCACTTGAAAAGCTGTATTTCTAGGTCAGTGTGCAGCATAAAATCAGTGTATGGATAGTTCTTAGCCACACATATATCCCACTTTTTAGTAGTACTATTCTAGAGTGCACTATGAACACTCCCTAGGAAATATTCAGGACCTGGAAAGCATTTATCTAATGTAGGTTCTCTGAAACAAAGGATTGGATCATTCTGCTGTCAGGTTCTTTGGGTATGGTAGTGCCTAAAGATAATTTTATTGATTTGTTTTGTTTACTAGTACAGTATAAAAAATAATAAATCATCAGCATTTGTTGCTCACTGTGATCATACTGACCTAAGTTCCTTTATGCTTCTTGACAAATTACTATATATAACATTACAGAATTGACACTGTCCATTTTCCTCTATATGTATCATATCATATCATATACATTGTACTCTATGAGTAGATGCAGAAAAATAAGAACTCAGCGACAGGTGAAAAAAATGGCCATTTTAGGTCATACTCAGCAAAGATTGAAACTGCATTAGAAGGAACCAATATTATAGTAGGAAAACAATGAATAAAATATTCTTTACAATTTCTTTTATAGACATTAATTCTGCTTTTTTTTTCCCCCACATGGAAGATTATATAGGTTGTAAACGAATTTCTCAACCATCCAAGGCCTGCCATTCGTAATTTTTTTTCTAAAATAACACCATCTTATCATTTATCTCAAAAGTTTGTTTGTTTAACTCAATTGGTATTTAATTGAGAATTTTAGTGATATGCATTATGACTGCAACTGTAAAGCATTTAAATGAATTTTAATGCAGAGAAATCAGTAAATATAGAGTAAGAAAAGTCAACCATAGGTTTGAAATGATAAAAATATAGTGACATTTCAGAAGAAAGTATGACAGATACTATAGTTTGGCTCACTCAACAGAAAATGGCTTTTTACCCTGCCTCCAAAAGAGAGGCTAGAAATATTTTTTAAAATCCCTACATTTCTTTCAAATCTCTTAGGGGCAAAAAAATGTTCATGTGACTTACTTCTGAACTGTGAAATGAAGGAGAAGTCAACTGGCACTACTTTGATGGCTTTTCCATTTTCCTTTTCTAGAACACCAGTGATAACTGGGAATATAACAGCATTGCTAAGGAAAATGTAGCAAGAGATAGAAGAACATTTCCTGTCATTATTGAGGCAGAATTTCATTCTTAGAGTACTACCAGTAGATTTATTTTTGAATGATGTAAACAAAGCCTTTTTGCTTGAGCTACTGTAATCAAGTCTCTCTTATGAAACAGAAACTCTGATATACAGAGAAAAAAAATCAGATCTTTGAAGACAAAATGATCATGGATATCAAGGAAACAGAGCCTATTTTTGCTAAGTTCTAAGCCATATCCAACATTATTTGGAAGATGTCAACTAGATATATTACTATCATTTAGAAACTCCTAGATTATTCTAAAATAATATTTTAGTAATATTTCTGCATTTAACCCTTACTGCCTGTCATAGTGAGTTCTACTCACCCAAACTGTTAATAATCACTTATGACAATAAATAAAACTTCTCAGTTTTGGCTCTCAGTCCATTCACTAATGTGTGTTCAATTCCTGGTGAGCAAATCATCTGCTCTGACAATTTTTACTGAAGCACTGGTATCTCTCACTAAGTATATTCCTTCACATTATACACAGACACTCATTTTTTTAAAGTCTGAGTATGGGTGGGATTATAAATCAGAAGTTAAAGAGCTGCAACATTTTTGCACTGAAAAAACACCAGAAACTTCAAACACACCCTAGAAGATGAATCTCCATCTAGGAAGGTGCTTCTGGTCCACATGACCTTGACCATCAATTCCTAAATGTCTCAATGGGGATCTTATTCCATGCCACCACAACTCCACCAATACACAGGGAATCAGGCATGAATAAAAACTTTCCCTTCAAGAAGGCAGTGAAAAATTGAGCCTTGTGTGAGAAAAGATTAACATGGCAAATTTGGTTTCTCAATCCTAACATGTCTCTACAGTCCTTCGAAGAAAGACTGACTCTTATTCAAAACTATATATTCTTATGTTACTTATGCTCAAATTCTCAACCCTACATCAAGAGTTGCATGCTATACTGACTGTGCTAGCCATGTACCCCAAATAATACAGTAGTAAAACACTTACAAATATTGAATGAAATAAAGTTTACTTATAGAGTGTGTACATTGCAAACATTTTAATAATGATCTTGTCACACATCTATTATCTATCCATCATTAATCGTGATATTATAATTGTATTCTATAATGGATAGTTGAGTTTTGTTTTAATAGGCCTGTCTTGCCAAATGTTGAAATCATAGAATCCTTTTACCGAAAATATATGTCTAATTACCAGGAATTAGAATTACAAGTAGCAATCTGGTAATATGAAGATCAAGACACATCCATATATGAAAGGTGAAAGGTCTGAGATTTTACTAAACTTTGCAGGTTAACAAATCAGTCTTCCAATTTCTTGAATAGTAGCAGAAGACACAAGACTCCTAGGTCAAAGGCAAAGAACTTTACTACTCACAATAGCAATAGAGGAACATCGGCCATTTATATAAGTTTCCCAAGCCTCAATTCACATAGGATGACAAGATGTAGGCTTGGTGACACCTGTTTATGCAACACTGTGTTACAAGAAAAGAACACTATGTAGTGGAAATCAAGAGATAACAAAGTCAAAATAAAAGAGCTACAGTTGCCAGAACTGCTTGACATTCAGAAAACTGGAAAGGAGCACTTGAATAATATTGTATTAAATTTTTAAAGTAATCTCTATGCCCAACATGGTACTCAAATTCTCAACCCTAGATTGAGGTGCATGCTCTACTGACTGAGCTAGCTAGGCACCCCAAATAATATAGTAGTAACTTTAATATTTTCTTCATCTTGTTCATTAGTAGAAAAGACAAATGAATGGGTAGATGATCTTGACTTTACCTCAACTTTATAAATCTCTCACAGTTATATCAAATACTAACACCTCAATTTCATATAGAAGTTTTCAAAGATTTTTCTTTATCTTCTGTGTGAGATGAAGGCGGGGGATTCTAGGATGAGTAAGCCAATGCATCATGTCATTTTTATCCATCAAGTCATTATCACTACTCAAATTGTAGAGATGGAAGTATCTTATAAAGTTCTGATCTGGATAAATAAAAAAGAAATCAATTTCTAGATATATGATAGTGAAAATACAGAATATCAAAGACAAAGAGAAAATCTTAGAATCTAAAGGAAATTAAAAGATCCATTTCACAAAATGGATCAAGTTGATTTGAAATATATATTTTTGTAGAAACAGAGGTCAACTATAAATGAAATAATATCTTCAATATGAAGATAAAATAATTACATATCCTTCTAATTATTTTTAAATCAATAATTAAATATTGATAATTCAATAAAAAATTCAAAACCTTCTATGAAACAGTTATTTTAAAATGTGCTTCCAAGGGGCACCTGGATAGCTCAGTCAGTTAAGTGACTGACTCTTTTTGTCTAAGGTCATGATCTCCAGGTCATGAGATTGGGCCCCATGTCAGGTTACACATTCAAGGCAGAGTCTGCTTGTCTCTTTTCCCCTGTTCCTCTTCCCCTCTTCACCTCTCTCTTAAATAAATAAATAATAAAATGGACTTCCAAAAGAAATTAAGTCCAGAAGTAAAGATGAGGCTGAAAGGAATAATGACATCATGTGGTTTTTCACTGGAAATACATCATTTTAAATTTTGTAATTTTAAAAAAATTCTCAAATAGACTAGCTCAGTACTAAAAGTAATGTGCCTTGAATCCATATAATTTAGCAATTGAGAATGTGAGCTAGATGTCTTATATAAGGAAAGAAACTGAAATTTTACTCTATTCATACCTGTAGCTCTCTATTTCCCAGGAGTCTTAAAACAAAAAGAAAATTATTGATTTATACCATCTTCTCTAGTGTCAGTCACATAAAGAATTTTAGCATCCTTTTCCTCACTTTAAGAGAAAAACCATTTTTGTATTTTGTTTGCTTGTTTTTAATAGAATAGATTGCAAAAATAGTTCCTTTCAAATACTTCTTGGATTCTATTCAGTAGAATGGTAGAAAAGAGTATAATATAATATAATACACACTTCTCTTTTTCATTCTAGGTGAAATGTTCTAGTAAACATTCAAAGTAATACCTATCCTTCTCTAAAATCTTCCAAAATATTGAAGGGAAGGGAAAGCTTTCAAACTCGTTTTTTACAAGGCTAATATTATCCTGATACCAAAACCAGACAAGATCACCCCCCAAAAACAAACAAACAAACAAACAAACAAAAACAAAAACAAAATTACAGGTCAATATACCTGATGAACATAGATGCAGGGATGCCTGGGTGGCTCAGTGGTTGAGTGTCTACCTTAGGCTCAGGGCATGATCCCAGTGTCGTGGGATCAAGTCCTGCATTGGGCTCCTGACAGGAGCTTCTCCCTCTACCTGTGTCTCTGCCTCTCTCTCTCTACGTCTCTCATGAATAAATAAATAAAATTAAAAAAAAAAAAACAGATGCAAAAATCCTCAACAAAATATTAGCAAACTGAATTAAACAACACAGTAAAAGGATTATACACTATGATCAAGTGGGATTTATTCCAGGGATGCAAGGATGGTTCAACAACTCAAAATAATCAAAGTGATAAACCATATTAACAAAATGAAAAATAAAAATCATATGATCATCTCAATAGACGCAGAAAAAAAATTGCCAAAGCTCAACATCCATTTATGATAGAATCTCTTAATAAGTGGTTATAGAGAAACTGTATCTCAACATAATAAAAGACTTGTATAACAAACTCACAACTAATATCATATCCAATGGTATAAAGCTAAAAGTTTTTTCTCTAAGATCAGAAAACAAAGATGCTTACTACCCCTATTATTCAATATAGTATTGAAAATCCTAACAAGAGCAATTAGGCAGGAAAAGGAAATAAAAATCATAAAAATTATAAAGAAAGTAAAACAGTCAGTATATGCAGACAACATGATATTATATATAAAAGTCCTAAAGACTCCACAGTAACACTGTTAGAACTAATATGAATTCAATAAAGTTACAGGATACAAAATTAATATCTAAAATTCTGCTGCATTTCTATACACTAATAAGTAACCATCAAAAATAGAAATCAAGAAAAGCAATCCCACTTACAATTACATCAAAAATAATAAAATACCTTAAAATAAATTTAACCAAGGAGGTGAAAGACCTGTACATTGAAAACTATATGACACTGATGAAAGAAATTGAAAAGGACACAAATAAATGGAAAGATATCCCATGCTCATGGATTGGGAAGATTCATATTTGTTAAAATGTCCATACTACCCAAAACAATCCACAGATTTAATGTAATACCTATCAAAAATCCAATGACACTTTTCACTGACTATAGCAAATAATTCTAAAATTTTTACAGAGATACAAAAGGCCCCAAATACCCAAAACAATCTTGAAAAAGAACAAAACCATAGGCATCATACTGCCTGATTTCAAACTATATTACTAACCTATAATAATCTATTACAAAACCTATAATAATCAAAACAGTATGGTACCACTATAAAAATACATACCCTGATCAATGGAACAGAATAGAGAGCCCATAAATAAACCTACCCATATATGATCAAGTAAATTACAACACAGGAGTATATAATGGGGAACAGATAGTCTTTTCAGTAAATGTTGTTAGAAAAATTCTATGGAGAAGAATGAAACTAGACTACTATCTTACCCAATATAAAAAAAATCAACTAAAAATGGATTAAAGACTTGAATATAAAAGCTAAAATCATAAAAATCCTAGAAGAAGGGCTCCTGGCTGGCACAGTTAGGAAAGCATGTGACTCTTGATCTCAGGGTCGTGAGTTTAAACTTCACATTAGGCCTACAGCTTACTTTAAAAAAAATTCCCAGAAGAAAACATGGGCATTCAGTTC
Source organism: Nyctereutes procyonoides (assembly GCF_905146905.1). NCBI lineage: Eukaryota > Metazoa > Chordata > Mammalia > Carnivora > Canidae > Nyctereutes > Nyctereutes procyonoides. The sequence continues at coordinate 23,981,294 of NW_026575121.1, forward strand.
CTTGACATCAGTCTTAGCTATGTTATTCTGTATCTGACTCCAAAGGAAGGGCAACAAAAGTGAAAATCAATGACTGGGACTACATCAAACCAGAAATCTTCTGCACAGTGAAGGAAACCCTCAACAAAACAAAAGGGCAACCTGCTGAATGGTATTAGTATATCCAGTAAGGGGTTAATATCCAAAATATATAAAGAATTTTACACAACTCAATAATTTAAAAAAAATCCAATTAAAAAAGGGGGAGAGGAGCTGAAAGGACATTTTTTACAAAAAGGACACACAGATGGCCAATCAGCACATGAAAAGATGCTCAACATCACTAATCATTCGGGAAATGCAAATCAAAACTAGGATGAGATATCACCTTACACCTGTTACAACAGCTATTATCAAGAAGTGTTGTCAAGGATGTGGAGAAAAGGGAATCGTCATGCACTCTTGGTAGGAATGTAAATTGGTGCAGCCACTATGACAATATGGTGGTCCTCAAAAAAAAAAAAAAAAAAAAGGAGAGAGAGAGAGAGAGACAGAGAGGGCTACAACATGATCCAGAAATTTCAGTACTGGGTATCCAGCCAATAATAATAATAATAATAATAATAATAATAATAACAATAATTATAATAAAAACATTAATTTTAAAAGATAAATGATCCCCTATGTTCATTCTTGCATTATTTACAATAGCCAAGATATGGAAACAATCTAATTGCTCATCAATAGATACGTGCATAAAAAGGATGTGGTATATGCAAAAAGGAATACTACTCTGATATAGAAAAAGAAAAAGTCTTGCCATTTGCAACAACATAGATGGAATTTGAGATTATGCTAAGCGAAATAATTCTGATAGAGAAAAATAAATACTGCAAGATTTCACTCATATGTGGAATCTAAAAAAACAAAAGAAAATAAAACCCAGCCTCATAGATACAGAGAATGCATTAGTGACTGCCAGAGTGTGGGGGGCTGGGGGGTTGGAAATGGGGCAAATAGGTGAAAGAGATTAAGAAAAACAAACTTATAGTTATTAAATAAATAAGTCATGGAGATGTAATGTACAGCATGGGCATATAGTCAATAACTTATGCTAACTTTGTAAGGTAACATTGTAACAAGACTCCTGGTGATCATTTTGCAGTGTATACAGACATCAAATCATTATGTTGTACCTGAAACTACTGTAGTATTGTATGCCAATTATATCTTAATTTAAAAATAAAATAAATCAGTAAAATTAGAGGTGCTCCCCTCAAGTACTTTATATCCCGGTGGAGGAGACAAAGACAAAATATCACTGATTCCTATGTAATATAATATATGTAAGAAGGCAAATACTCAGCGTGCTGAAAAGAGCAGAAGAGGAACATTTAAACCACCCAGATAATCTTAGAAAGCATTAAGAGCAGAAATGAGCTGAGGCTTGAAGAAAAAGAACTATAAATGTTAAAGAAAAATGTGGAGCCGGCACTTCTGTCAAAAGAAACCGTATGAATAAAAGAATAGAACTGTATGAAATGATATATTGTGTGAAGCACTTTGTACGAAGTTTGTGGTGTAAAAGAGCAAGAAATGAAGCAGGATCTATAAAAAGAGGCCAATTCATGGAAGGGCTTATGTATCATGCTTAAGGATTTAGACTTAATCTTTTAGGTGACAGAGAGCAATTGAAGAATTTAAACAGGGAAGTGAATGACACGGACAAATTTTGATTTTAAAATAGATTTCCATACTAAAGAGACTTGCATGAGTAAGCTAGCTCAGTCATTTATTAATGACAGATATTAAGAAGTTTGCTTAAATCTCTGAATTTCAGATTCCTCATTGCTGAGAGACTTAAATGAGATATATAATAAATCAAAAGATATAAGAAATCAACAAATACACATAATTGCAAGCTGCAGTCAGAATTCAGAAATGTGAAAATGGCAGCTGCACAGTCCAAAATGAGGAGATGTGCTACTGTGTTACAACAGATGATCAAGAGAATGTTCTCAGACAGAAATCTGACTGTAGGATGATAAAGCTACTATGAGAATACTCAATGAAGAATTCCTTGTAACAATGCTGGAAGAGGAAGTCAGGAATACCATGCTTAGAAGAGAGAGAGATAAATTATACATGATAATAAGGATAATACTGCAATCATAGTTTAGGGTATAAAGAAAAACCAGGTAAGATTGTCATAAGCTATAGGGTAAATATCTCAGCAGCATTAAATATATATATATATATATATAGGCATTTCCTTAACAGGAACTGTGGGGCTAAGGTCTTCGGAAATTAATCACTAACCATAATAATGGCAGAGATCGCTAAGGAGTGTTTAAGAAGTATATAAGAACTGGAGAAGAGGCTGGAGTGAAAAAGAAACTTCCTTTCCCATGCCATAATTTGTTAATTCATTCATCCCACACATATTTGTAACATTCCACACAGATACTACAATGGTCTGTGATCACACATCATTTTTCTTCTGAAGTGCAAAATTAGTTGAAGAAAAATCATTAAACAACATTTAAGTTATGAATTATACATGCAATGAAGATAAGAATAACCGATTTAACAACAGCATAAAACATCCTTGGAATTGAAGAATTCTCTGGGAATGTGGTATATTATTTGAAATATGATGAATAAGTAGGAAATATGTAAATGCAGGTAGAACAGCATTTTATGAAGAGGTTGTTGCATGGACTAAATCTTATACTAGGAGAAACAAGGTGATTTGTCCAGCAGGGGATGTGGTTGGAATAGAAAATGTACTTTAAAGACATATAAAAATATTTAATCACCATCCTAAAAAAAAAAAATGTAGTTGATACAGTGATTTGGACTATGAATCTGGAAAAATCTCCCAGAATAAGTTGCAAAAAGAGAAAGGCAGGGTTCAAAAAGAAAAGACAAGAAGAAATCAAACCAGAAATTAAAATATGACTCAGACAGTGAGACTAAAACCAGGGTAAAAAATGAAAAAAAAATTAATCAAGAATTTCTCTGAACTGAAGGAAGACAGAGGTCTTTAATTTCAAATGATGTACAGAAGGCCAATCAAGATGAGTATAAACAATTCATTCCTGAAAACTATTTCAGAATTTCAAGGAGGAAGAAAATAGATATGAAAGGGCTTCCAGATTTTTTAAAGCAGGTCCTCTATATTGCAACAATAATTAAATTTAAACAGACATCTTCCTGGCTTTCCAGACCAAGTATAAATATCTTTAAAAATCAGAAAGAATGCAATTTTGACTAAAGGATGTTACTAAATTCTTAATTAAGTTAGAAGACAAAGATATTCTCTGGAACATAAAGATCAGAGAACAGAATTTCCATTCTAAGAAAGTTTTTAATATTGGTTAAAAGAAAAGCCAACCTACCTTGACTGAAACCTAAGGAAATATTTTATTTCACATAACTGCAAAGTTTAGATATTTCTGGATAAAATGGAGGATAAAGATCTTACAACAGAAAAATAAATCATTGGAGAAATAATTAATTGGAAACAAAGTCAAGTGGTCATTGCTCCTTACTTCATATCCTGTTTGAAAGAATTTTTCCCTGATAGTGGGATGTTTCCTAGATATTTTTTAAGTTTCTTTTTTTTTTAATTTATATTAATTCAGTTTGCCAACATATAATATAACACCCAGGGCTGATCACATCACATGCCCCCCTTAATGTCCATTAACCTAGTTATTACCCCATCCCCCCACCCACCTCTCCTTCAGCAACCCTCCTAGATATTTTTCCAGAAAAAAAGTTTCTTGGTTTATTACTTGTACCCCAGCCCCTCCTGCCTCTTGGTTTGGGCCTCTAAAGGAGTCCCTTATTTAGTGTTATCCAAGACCACACCTGGGAGGAAATTGGCAAGAGTGGTTATTCTGGGTCCTGATTTTCTGCATCATCTCACTTCCTGTAGGTTTGGGTGTATGTGTCTTCATTTCTGTGTGAGAAGAGCAAGTGATGAATAGAGGATTGATTCCTAAATGGAAGTTCAAACATCATCTCTTAATCCCAGACACTGGGAAAGCAACTCCCTTAAAGTCAGATATTGTGTTAAGCCATGTTTCTGGATTCTAGAGCTGGAACTTGGAGTTATCTGTTTCCTAGCAACAATTCTCAGTTATATGTTCACTTCCCTAGCCCTTAATTTAATGACCTCCACTGAGGTATCTGCTTTGGACAATTTGAGACAATGGTTCAGCATGGGGAGGCACAGTTAATCTGCACTTCTCCCTGCTATCTGCACTTCTACCATAAAAATAATTGTCTCCTGGGTCTGCCTGGTAGTATATAACAGGAGATTCATGGAAAGGGCCTGTGGGAATCAGGCTTCTCACATAACTCAATCTTATTGCCAATTTTTGTTCAGACTTCCTTACCTCTGCTAACACTAACAGGCTTTTTGTTAAATAATTTAGCTTTTATATCTAAACGGGGCTCCAGGTTATTATATTCTCAGCCATCCTTGGAGGTTGGCCAGGGGCAAAAAGTATGCCTTTCCTTTTCAATGAGTCAGTTTTAACTCCAGTCTGTATCCTTATTACAGGATATTACTGAATCTATAAGAAGGGGAAAAGCTAACAATCCACTCTGACATCCTGAATTTTCCCTATTAAATCTCATAATGTACAATCATGTTAGATACATGGCTTTACTGCAAAGTGTAACAAGCATTTTGTCCATCTGTTTGATAACAGATAACAAGAATTGCAACTTTTCTCCTTGGGATTGCTGTGATTCCCATTGTCTCTCAAACTACTTCTACCTAGGCAATTTCAAGTTTGGATGATGACAAATTTCAGCAACAGATTCGGATAGGTACTAACAGTTAATAATTAGCCGGAAATATGATAGTGGTGACTTTTTTAACCCCCATACTACATATTTCTTAGACACACTATTTGTTTTTGTTGTTTTAATTTGTTATGTTTAACTACCATTTACTTCAGGGTAAACTACAATCAAATTTAACTCAGCCTTCAATTACAGTTTGAATAAAAGATGCTTTACTTTCCATTATAACTATGATAAAAATGTATAACAATGAACACTTTGGCTTTTCACTTTTATTTGCATTTTAACTTCTAAGATATAGGGCTGCAAAGGCAATTTCCAGAGCAGGAAAGGGAGAGCCAGGTTGAGACAGAGAGAAAAACATACATCTTGCTCCAGTCATTTTTGTTCAGGATAGCCAAAAATAAATCCATTGATCAAAACATCTTGAAAATAAACGCTGTAGCCTCTTTATTAAACTCCTAATTTAAGTGCAAGAGATTAAAATGATAATTCTGTCACTCTGTATCAAGACCCTGCTGAGCCCAGTTCCTTCTCCAAACTTTATGCCCAAATACTGCAGGGGCTGACTCCCCAGCTCCTGCTGGTCCCACCCTAACTGAAGTGTGAAGACACCTATCTGAAGTCCTAAACGCTAAAATGGAAGAGTATAAATTACTGAGAACATTGTCAACACTTAACTTTTGTAAACCAAGAGATAACGTAGCCTACAAATAAAATTCCTATCATTGGAACAAAAGGTATTTCCTAATTTTTTGTTTGTTTGTTTAAGATGCTTCTGATGCTATTCAGTCCTATGCTAAGATCACCAGATACTGCAGAAGGATACTTTCTTGTAATACTTTCTGGAGTAACTCTTGTAAACAAGGCTTTCAAATGCTGCAGTTAACATGAAGGTTCATTCAATTAGCTCTCAGAGATTCAAAATTGCCATTTCCTTTAACCACACTTTTCCAATTTTTATCTCAGTTGAATATGACTGGTATGATTATGGGTTTGAAGTGAGTACATATTTAAATACTGCTCAATATCCTGTATCTGTAGCAAAGTGATTCTTATTTTAAAAATTTCAGAACATTTTTTTAAAAGATCTTATTTATTTATTCATGAGAGAAAGAGGAGAGAGAGAGAGAGAGAAAGAGAGAGAAAGAAGCAGAGACACAGCAGAGGGAGAAGCAGGCTCCGTGCAGGGAGCCCGACGTGGGATTCGATCCCTGGTCTCCAGGATTATGCCCTGGGCTGAAGGCAGCACCAAACCCCTGAGCCACCCGGGCTGCCTAAATTTCAGAACATTTTAATGAATAAAAGATTAACATTAGGGATCCCTGGGTGGCGCAGCGGTTTAGCTCCTGCCTTTGGCCCAGGGCACAATCCTGGAGACCCAGGATCAAATCCCACGTTGGGCTCCCGGTGCATGGAGCCTGCTTCTCCCTCTGCCTGTGTCTCTGCCTCACTCACTCTCTCTCTCTCTCTCTCTCTCTCTCTCTCTCTCTCTCTCTCTGTGACTATCATAAATAAATAAAAATTAAAAAAAAGATTAACATTAAATATAAAGACTATATCAGTGAAGCTAAATTAATATTTAAAACCTAAATACAAATAAAAATAAACTTGGCTTACATTATTATGAATTCTGAATTATAGACAATCTCCTAATAACTCATTAGTTACAGACTGACAGCACATATTCCTGGCCCACCATGATTACTCAGTAATTATTTATTGAAGTGAATTGAACTTATGACCAAACTTTCACCAAACTCACTTTGTCTATTTGCTGGGTATAAGATATGAACAATTCTCCAGATCTTTTATCAGACTCCTGGTTGTAACAATGCAATCTGAGTTCTGGCTTTGAAATATAGTTACTAAAAATGTGTATCACTTTCAAATCTGACCTACTAAAATCTTCCTATAGTATCATTCTTTTCCCTTCCATGGTGATTTTGAAGCCTTGTGTTGATGTTGCAACAAAACAGGAAAAGGAACCTGGGTCCCTGAACCTAGATTTGGAGAATAGTCTCCCAACCAGGAACACCTACCTTAAACAGTTACATGAGTGGGACATGTTATTTCCATCATTTTTAAGTCATTAACTATTTTTGTATATCTTACAGCTTATATTGCTATCTTATCTAAGTCAGACTTTATTTTAAAAAAATAAGAAACTTTGTTCTCCTTTAATAGAAAGAATCAGTGATGCCACCCTTTAGACACAAAAAACATTCACTGTCAGCCCTTAGAAGCATATGGTACTCTGTGAGTGATGAGAGCTCCTACAGCTCTCTTTTTAGTCTTCTTTACAAAATTCCTATCCTAAATACCCACACAGGTTCTTTTGGGCATAGAATATATTAGTTTCCTGTAGCTACTGTAACAGTAGCACAAACTGGGTAGCTTAAATGAACAGACATTTATTCTCTCATACATCTAGAGGCTAGAGGACCAGATAAATATCTCATACTCTCCCTTAAATCTCAAGAGAAGAATCCTCCCCTGCCTCTTCTAGCTTAGGATGGCTATTGGCAATCCTTGATTTTCTGAATTCATGTCTGTGATTCTGTGTCCAAATTTCCCTCTCTTCTTATAAGGACTACAGTCATATTGATTCAAGGCTCATCCTAATTCATTATGACCTCATCTAACTTGATCACATTAGCAAAGACCCTATTTCCAAAAAAGGTCATGTTATAAGGTTCCTAATGGAAATGAATTCTGAGGCAACACCATCAACCCAGTATAGTATGGGAGAGAATAAGAAATGGGTTAGAGGGAGAGGGCTATTGTAACATAAGTATGTGCATAACAGAATAAATTTCCTTACATAAATAGTATCACCAAAAGTGCCTATCTCCTAAAATTTGGGAATGTAGAGGAAGGGTACACATTGAGACAGAAAAAAACACCAAGAGTGGCCAACACTCAAGCTGACAAAGACTTTATCATGTTACACTTTTAAAAAAAAATTTCAGGGTCAAGATTGTAGATCTCAAGAAACCGATTTTGAGTCTGATTTTTAAATTGTGATTCATATTGGATTGGATTTTTGGAATCTAACTTATATTTATTAACTCACAATATACTACCATACCATTAGTTTATATACACATGAAAGTATATAATAACATTAGTTTATGAATTCAAAATAAAAAAAATAAATGACCAGAAAATACATAATGCCATGCAAAATTTCATCTCAAGATGACAAAGCATAAAATTTAGAGTTGCTTATTAAACTTGAATATGAGTGATATAAATACATGCACGTCACTTTCTCATATTCCTAACATCCCCTTTCTTCTATTCAATGAATAAATATGTACATACTTCCTTTTGTCAATCTTATTCCGAGAATTGACATGTTTTTGAGTGAACTAAAATAAAAAATCAAATACACTTGTGTCAAAAAAGATACCGTAAAAAAAGGACAAATTTATTCTATAAATACTGAGTCATTATACACTATACTTCACACCTTGGGCTAGGTACTTGGGATATAATATAATAAATTGTCCATGGGGTGCCTGGGTGACTTAGTCAGTTAAGTGTCTGCCTTTGGCTCAGGTCGTGATCCCAGGGTCCTGGGATTGAGACCCACACAGGGCTCTCTGCTCGGTGGAGAATTTGCTTCTCCCTCTCCCTCTGCCTGCCACTCACCCTTCCTTGTGCTCTCTCACTCTGTCAAATAAATAAATAAAACTCTTAAAATTAAAAAAATAAATTGTCCAGATATCTTCTTCCCTGATTTGCCACACCCTACATAAAGATGAGCCTTTGATTATACCTAAAACTTTCCTTTCAAGAAGTAAAGCATGTTAGCTTTCACAAGGAGCACATTTAGACCAGAATTTTACCCTAACGTGCAGAGTAAAAGTCTTGAGCTTGCTTCATTTTCTACTTCAATTTTATGATACTTGATTAGCTTTTTCAGATAGTTATAATAGTAAATTGAATATAATTGACTATTTTGAAACCTAGGCCAGCATAAAATGAAGACTAAATTATTCTGATTCTCTTTCTTCCTAAAAATATGTAAGCTAAACTCTCAAATTTGAGAGGGATCCTAATTCTATTTCTGATTTGTACAGATGGGTTTGCATGAATTATTGTCTGTAACAATTTTTCTTAACTTAAGTCAGAAACTAATCATAATTTTAAAAGGGATTATCAATTAAAACCAAATCCAGACTCAGGTAAGGAAAAAACTGTTGCAATAGGGGGAGACTGACTGTGACAGTAGAGAAAATACTCTGAACCTAAAACATCTATAAACCTGTCAAAGGTCAGGCAGAAATGAATTTTATTTATAGGAATGAGTAAACAAGGCTAGAAAGAACTCATTGCGCAGAAGTGGGATGCTGAGCAGGTGGCTTACTCAGACAGCTGATCAGGAAATGTTTTTCTGTGAGGTGAGTTGATTCTCAGGAGGGACTCATAAAGGAGGAGCCAAAGTTCAGGGACCAAGGGAAAACACTAAACCTGGGTCAAGTCAGGTTACCACGCATTTTGTCCATATTGCTCAGTAGCACAGTTTATCTATTCATGTATAAGCCAAGGAATAGGAATTTGAAGGGTCTATGTCTAGCCTTGTCAATATATAAGCAAGAGTGCTATCCATGAATCTCATGCAAGTTGCATGGGAACAGTTATTTGTAGTAGGGCATTTCCCAGAACACCAAATGAGGAGGCATGGGGGAAGGTATTTCTTAACTGTTATTTTCCAAGATCATAAAGCTCAGGTAAACTTCAACATGGTCAGGGGTAAGGTAGGCCAATACAAATTCAACTAACACACAAAAATAAGTTAATTTGTACTTTTAACCCTTACTCATTGGATGCTTAAACTAAGTCACATATTTCAGAAGGTAAACTGCATTCCATGCAATTAATGCACAAGTAATTCTTAAATACTTAAAAGATTAAAAATGGAAAACTTTTCTTAGTTTATTTTTTCTTCTACAATTTACAAACACAGAAACACAAGCACCTTGTCAGCAAAATTAGCACACAAATCCGGCAGTTAGGCATAATGCCTTCCTTAAGAAACAATAATCTTAATCGGAAATCTATTAAGTAAAAAGTCTTTCTTCTATCTTAATTTCAGATTCCTTGTCAGTTGGTTAGAAATAATTTTACATGCTCTGTGATTAAAACTCCTTACAAAAAAGCACATGAAATACAGCACAGAAGTGAGCTGCAATTTAATAGTCCTATTTAATTGTTTGAATCCCATATTACTTTTTCCACGAACATGATTTGCTGAAATGGAATCACATCTTGTAGGAAGGTTATATTTAATGCACATTAACAAGTATTTAATATGTACTTCTCCATGTTAAGAGTTGGAAGTATATTTTTTCTACAGTCTTAATATGAGATATATAACAGTTATTTTTATGTGCAATTCATTAGAAATTATACACATTTTATTATATAACAACCACTGAAAAAAGAGATGGCAATTAAGGCTAAAGAATTAAATCAGATTAAACTGGGGGCCAAGGAAGTACACAAAAATAAGTGGAGGAGTGGTGATTTAGCTACTTACTACTTTGCCTCAGGAAAATTCCATGAAATGGATATTTCATGATTATGATTTTTTTCTACATACTTAAGAGTTGTAGAAAGAATACTAGAAGTTATTTTCCTTAGATATAAGATTAACTAGTCCAAACATTAAAAAGATGCTTACTTCCTTACACTCTTGCATGTATAATGAATACTCACAGGATACTTAATAGCAATAAGAGAAAGGTATTTTGCCAAATAGGGTTTGAGAAAGTTTATAGTAATAAACTTGCCTCTGTCATGGCTAAAAGAAAAGTCTCCATAAATTCTTCACCCTTTGGGCATCTGGACCAACCAATGAAGGATTGTTGGCAGTAACCATTTTCCCAAATGCACAGTTATATGGGAAGGGAAATAAAAATATTACAAATACAAGAGTCAACACCTTAAACAAAAACCACAAACAAAACAGCTGGAGGGGAGAGTAAAAAGAATAATTAGAACTGCATTGTCCATCTGGAAAAAGCCTACTATCCTTCTGGTCATAACTCAAGGCTCTCTGAAATCTTCCCTAATGTCCCTAGGCACTCTGTTTCTTCCTTGCATGTGTGTTTAATTTATATAGTGTTTGCTATTTCTCCGTTATCTAAGAGATGAAAAAGAATGGATGTAATGAAATAAGTAACTAAAAGCAAAATATGTAGAACACATTTTTTGAATGTAGCAAATAAAACTAAATCTTACCAAATCATCCCTGCTCTTGTATTATTTAATAAATGCAGTTAATATTTGGTCTTTCTAGTATAAATTCTTATTTTTAGAATAAGTATGACAACAGTCTAACCAAGTAATTTATATATCATGCTACATGGAATACACACCTGAAAATTAAGGTGATTGCTGTCATTCCTTCTTTGTGATATGCAGAATAAGTTAAATATTATGATTCTGAAAATTCCTTTAAAAACTGAGTATTTCATGCTCAAGGGAAAAAAAAATATGAAAGCTGATATATCCTGAGCCACGAGTCAACTATACCAGGTTCCATATCTCAGCATATGCCCTCTCTGGCCTACAACATAAGAAAAAGAAGCTTAATGATTTCAACCAGCTCACAAATAAGAGTTGTTTCAGCAACTGCTTAGATTTTCTACACTCTTTTTGTTTGGAGTGCCTGGCTTAATTTAATATAAGGGTCCTTGATTAAGGTCTACCTGTAATAATAATCTAAGCTTTGAAAATCTTGACATGGTTTACACTAAACATATATAAATAGGATCTTGCATCTGTGTAGATTTCAAAATACAAAGTTATGAATTGAAATTTTTATTGAATAACTGTAAATAGCAATTATTACAAGTAAAATAAGAAGAAAAAAAATAAACCCCTAAATTTCAGGATCAAATAAAAACAGAAGTCAGGGACCACACATTCTCCTTGGGATCCCTGTGAACCAACTTCAGGCACATTCATAATTACAGTTTTTAGCTCATTTTGGGAAAATATATTATTTTAACAATCTTGGCCTTGGGATGACATACTACTTGGCTGTTTTTCAGAAATCTGGGGCAGAATAATAGAGCATGACTGTTCACCAGTGTTTAACTTAATCATATATACTTAAATTTTTTTTTAAGATTTATTTATTTTAGAGAGAGAGAGTAAGTAGAGTGAGGGGAGAAGGAGAGAGAGAATCTCAAGCAGATTTACCACTGACCATACAGCCCCAAATGTGGGGCTCAATCCCACAACCCATGAGATTATGAAATGAACAGAAATCTTGAGTCCAACACTTAACCAACTGAGCCACCCAGGTGCCCTTGCCCATTTATACTTTACTTACAGAAAACAAATGTACAGAGTGTGTGTTTACATATTAAAAATACATATGACATAGGAGTGAAAGAATGCTATTTTACTTCCAGAGTTTTAAATTGTAAGAAAGATAAACATTTGGAAATGGATTTTCTTAAGTTTTGGAGCACTGATTGCACTTTTAAACTTATTTTTTGTATTATCTGACCATCAATTAAAAGTATAAAGATATGCTAAAAAGCAATGCAATTTTCAGTTAAGAATTCAAATGTGGGGGCACTTGGGTAGCTCTGTCGGTTAAGCATCCAACTCTGGGTTTCAGCTAAGGTCATGACCTCAGGATCATGGGATCACATTCCTTTTAGTCTGCTCTGTGCTCAGAGTGGAGTATGCTTGTCTTTTTCCCTCTGCTCCTCCTCCACTTGCGCTCTCTCTTCTATGTGCATGTTCTCTCTAAAATAAATAAATAAATAAACAAATAAATAAATAAATAAATAAATAAATAAATATAAATAAATAAATAAAATCTTTTTAAAAATCTCAAATGTTTTACTTGTGTCACAAAATCAAGGACCACTTTGAAAGTGCAGGATGCTTTCCTATAAAATGCTTATATCTATACATAACTAGAAAAAAAAACACGTTGCCAAAAAAGTTTTTTTTTATATTTTAGTATAAATTTAGATCTGTAGCACAACTGTATGTATTCTGCAAAACAGACCTGAGTTTGTATTTGAATAATCATTGCCTTAAAACACTTGATAAATTAAAATTTCTGTAACTTTTTTTTTTTTTTTTAGATTTTTATTTATTTATCCATGAGAAACACAGAGGGAGAGAGAGGCAGAGACACAGCCAGAGACAGAAGTAGGTTCCATGCAGGGAGCCCGATGTAGGACTCTATCCCAGGCCTCCAGGATCACGCCCTGGGCTGAAGGCAGACGCTCAATCACTGAGCCACCCAGGCATCCCAAAATTTCTGCAACTTTTGACTATAACATTAGTCTGTGAAGTTGAAAGAGTTTCCCAGAAGACCAGATGTGTATTTAGGGTTTTATATCGACATGGTTTGTAAAAAATTTGACTTTGACTTAAATATGTTTTTCTCTACTTCTGAGGGAAATAGCTCAAATATAATGTCCTCCACAAAAACATAACCTACTAAAACATTCTGGAGTTGCTTTGGAATTTTAACAATCTTTTGGAACAACCACACCTGTATAGTCATCTCTAGTAGGAAGGTACTTTCACTGATTATTTGAATTTGTCATATCCCATTCTTTGAATAGAAAGGTAGATATGGATAATCATTAAGAAGGGGAAAATAGAGTGGTAGAATATTTCCACCTCAAAACTTGAGGTTTAAGAAATAAATCTTTCCTGAGTAAAGAAAGATTTATTAGGCTAAAACAAAAACAAAAACACACACTGATATAAGAGAAAAAAATTAAAAATTGAACTCTGTCAAAACTATAATTCTCAGGTAATAAAAGAATATCTCTAAGAAGACAAAGAGACAGGAGCACCCTGATGGCTCAGTAGGTTGTGTCCAACTCTTGGTTTCCACTCAGGTCCCCATCTCAGGGTCTTGAGATTAAGCCCTGAGTCTGGCTCTGTGCTCAGTGGTGAGTCTACTTGAGATTCTGTCTCTCCCCCGGCCCCCATGCCACTTGCTCACACATGCAAGTGCTCTTTCTCTGTCTCAAATAGATAAATAAACCTTAAAAAAAAAAGAAAGAAAGAAAAAGAAAAAATGAAGAGACAAGCCACAGTAAACAAGCAAAAAACTATTTTCCTTAAATATATTTGAAAATGACTCATATTCTGAATATATATCCACAATATATAAAAGACTTTTAAAAGTCAATTATAAAAAATACAACATGGGCAAAACTTGAACTAAACCTTCACAGAACAAGATATACAAATGACTAATAAACACATGAAAAAGCTCTCAACATCTTTGATCATCAGAATAATGCAAATTGAAATTACAATGAGCCAGAATTCATCAAGTTAAAGTCTACCAGAATGTTGGTAAAGCTGTGGAGGATCTGGAACTCTCACACACTACTAAGGAAAATATTCTCCAAATATTCTGGAAAATTGTTTGTCATTCCTTAATACTATAACAAAATAACATGCTGTTACTGCATTAAAATATGGTGTGCACACTCTGTGTACATGTGTGTATCTTATGAGCCTGAAAAGTCATTTTTAGACTATTTATCAAAGAGCAATGAAAACATACATTCTCAAAATTATTCATATGAGGGTCTTTAGACCACACTAATTCATAATAGCCAAAACCTGAAACAGCCTTAATGCTCATTAACAGATAAATGGATAACAACTTGTATATTCAAACAATGGATTATTGCTTAGCTATAAAAAATATAAACTACTGGTACTCAAAACAACATAGATAAATCCTTTCCAAAAAACAGCCTAAAGGAGTGCTTGGGTGGTTCAGTCAGTTAAGTGTCAGATTCCTGATTTTTGGCTTAGGTCATGATCTTAGGGTGGTGAAATCGGGCCATGCATCAGGCTCTAAGATCAGTAAGGAGTGGAAGCCTACTTGAGATTCTCTCCCTGTCCTTCTGCCTCTCCGTATTTTTTTTATTAAAAAAATAAATATTTTTTTAAAAAGAGAAATGATACATATATTATGTTTTTGTTTAACTTACCTAAGTTATATATTTGCTAATGTAATAAGTAATCATAGTGAAAAAGATTTTTTAGAAATATAGAGATGTATGCAATGAAGTAAATTAACTCCTCTCTCCTGCCCACAAATTCCATTCTCATCTTCATCATTTATTACTAATGCTAAATATAAGATACTAAAGATTTTATTTTTCCTAGAAAAGGAAAGTATGTCACAAGTGAATTTCTGAGTACTTAAATGCCTATGATTTTATTCTTCAATCCCTACATTTAAGTCTAGATTTGAAACTATTTTCCACATGCATTAGAAGCCACAAATTCATTGTTCTCTAGAATATACATTATTGCTGGTTAGAAGGATGATGACAATTTGTCTCTTGTCTATTGAAAGTAATCTATCACTTTCCCTCTTTCTGGGGGATACTTTCTCTTTTTAATTGAAAATTGAAACTGCAGCAAAAGTGATTAAGTTTGTTTCTTCTTACTTATTTTGCACTTCCTGGGTCGTTTCGTTTTGAAGATTCCAAGTGCTCACTCATCTCAGGGGAAATGTAATCTATTAGTTTTTTATTTACCTGCTTCATTCTTTCTGGCACTTTCATGAGATGGAGCTGGAAATTCAGTAAGTATTCTCCTTTTGATTATTTATATATATATATATATATATATATATATATATCCTCTAATAATAAAAATAGCTACAAAAGAATTTATATTTATTAAGCATTTACTAAATGCCAGGCACCTTAAATTCTTTTGATGAATTATTTAATCTAGCTAGCTAGCTTTTGAGGTAAATATTATATTTAATCCCATTTTAGCAGATTAGAAACCAGAATATTCTTAAAGTCTAGTTAGTTGTCCAAGATCACACAATTAAAAAAAATTATAAAGTATACATATTTTTTAAAGATTTTATCTATTTATGAGAGACAGAGAGACACAGAGAGAGAGAGAGAGAGAGAGAAAGACAAATAGAGACACAGGCAGAGGGAGAAGCAGGCTCCATGGAGGAAGCCTGATGTGGGACTCAAACCTGGAACTCCAGGATCACACCCTGGACTAAAGGCAGGCGCTAAACTGCTGAGCAAACCAGGGATCCCCACAATTAGAAAAATATATAGTGACTGAAAGATAGATTAGATGGATTATACACTTAATTATTACCTTTTTTTCTTTTCATATAAATATACATATTCTCCAAACTTTATTTTCTAATTTTTAAATTTAGTCATCACCCCTATCTACTCTTATCTTCTATCAAACTATATTGCTTTACTTTTGTTTATTGATATATAATTTATAGAGTAAAATGTACAGATCTTTAGTGCACAGTTTGATAAAATATGGTAAGTGTGTATATTCACATAGCCAACAGCTACTTGAAGATATAGAATGTTTCCATCACCTCAAAATTTCCTGTTATGTTCCTTGCCAATCAATCACCACCATCACCACGACCACCACCACCTCTCAGTCACCAAAGGCAACAACTGTTCTAATTTCTCTCGCCATAGATCACTTGTATCTGGTCTTAATCTTTATATAAATAAAGTCATCTGCTGCAAATTCTTTTTTTTTGTCTGGCTTCTTTCAATCAATCTCATACTTCTATGAGATTCTTTCACTCAGTTTTATGCATTAACAATTCATTTTTTTATTATTATATAGTATTCACTTGTACAAATATAAAATTTATTTTTATACTCTCCTGTTGTCAGAACTCTGGTTTTGCCCATTATGAATAAAGTTGCTGGGAAATTCCTGAACAATTCTTTTACGGATATATGCCTTCATTTCTCTTTGGAGAATACGTTGGGGTAGAATTCCCCGGTCATGCTGTTGGTAAACAGGTAATATCATAAACTGCCAAATTTCCAATTACTTTTTTTTTTTTTTGAGGAATGTAATATTTTCTATAATTTGTCTAAGGATCCTTTACATGTGACCAGTAGAACAAAAGAGGAGAACACTGCTGATTTGGATAACAAAGCTAACTTTAGTATTATCGTAGTAAATGTTTATAAGCAACTGCCTTCTGAGACTAATTGGTATAAATTATCCCATCATAGCTGTGGGACCCAGGAAATTGAACAAAATCCCCTACCCCCGGACAAGCAGAGCAGGACTGACTCTATTTTGGGCTGCACTGCCTTGTGCTGACCTGCTTATTACTTAGGGCACTGCCCCGCCCTAATCAAAGACCAGGACACACCCTAATCGGAAATCCAGCTCAGTGGACCAGCACGACTGTGCAACTTTCTGCGTATCCCATTGGCCACTGGCCCCTATAAAGTTGCTAAACCTCTTAGTCTCGGAGTCCAAGTCCCTGCTCCGCTGCATCGGGTATACTTGGTCCCAAGCTCGAGCTTGTAAATAAACCCTCCTGTGATTGCATCGGTGTCGGCTCCTTGGCGGTTTCTCGGATTCGCGATCTTGGGCACAACAATAGCCAATTAAATTAAAATAGCCAAGACAATTAAAATGAAGACAATTTTCCAACATAACTGCAACCAACTCCCAAATTTCCTGAGAATTTCACTATCAGTTCTCCCAATAGAAGTTAACTTCAGTACCTTCTTGGACCTATCAGGTTATTTTCGGCAGCAGGATAAAGGGAGGCAACTCACTATGCAGCCTCCTTCCTTCCCAAATCTGTCTCTGGGTATGCAATAGATAAATAATAATGCTTACTCAATGTTAACTATACGGCAAGTAACATGCTAAATGCTTCAGATGCAGTATCTCTGTAAGTCCTAGAACACCTACAACAATGCTAAGTACATTTTTATTGGTGAGGAAACCTAAGCATGCTTAAATAAAATGCTTTCCTAAAGTCCCACACCTAGTAACTCATAGAGCCTTAGAGGTAGCATTTCCACACTGGCATTCTAGCTGACCTTTATATTAATACATAGTTGCCATTTTTCTAGAGATAACACGAGATTTTGTCTTGTCATTGAATTGTTTATTCACTATTTAAAACCTTAACTGATATTTGATAGATAACGGATCGTGTAAAATTAAGTACATTTTCTAAAGGCTTTACGAATCCACCTGTTTCATTTGAAAAAACAAAAACAAAAACAAAAACAAAACAAAAAAAAAACCTCCAAAACTAGAGAGATTATCATTACATACAAATACAAATTTGAAATCGAGAATCAAGCAATTATAAGAAAAGAATGATTTTATATTGCATTCAAAAGCAATTCAAGTTAAATTACCATTATCTTAAGTCAGTTCTAAAAATGTTTTGGAAAACTGGATAAAAGATGTATTTGCTTATCCATAAGATTCTACATATATAACAAATTGTTGCTGCTTTGAAATATATATATACATATATGTATATATATACATGTATACACATGTATATATAAATATAAATCCACTTCACTATAGAATAAAAATTGTTTTAAGTTCACCAAAATTCAGCTCATGGGAAAAAAAAAAAAAAAAAACTGAAATGTTAGCTGTCCTCATCAAGAATTGATCCCTGAATGTCAAAGCCCCAAGCAAGACTGACTCATGCACTCCAGATAAAGGCAGCAGGGGAGCAGTTAGTCTTGTCAAAAGACTGTGGGCCCTGGGCAGCCCGGGTGGCTCAGCGGTTAGCGCCACCTTCAGCCCAGGGCCTGACCCTGGAGTCCCAAGATCGAGTCCCCCATCGGGCTCCGTGCATGGAGCCTGCTTCTCCCTCCTCCTGTGTCTCTGCCCCTCCCCCCCCGTCTCTCATAAATAAAATCTTAAATCAATAAACTTAAAAAAAAGTGGGCCACCCAAAGGTGCCTATATAGTTAGGAGATACCCTTCTGACCTTCTGACCTTTCGCTGCTGTGAGCCCGGCATCTGAGAAGTTTCCAAGCCAGCGGGTGCGGAACGGCATCCAGAGAGATTAAGAGCCTCCGGCGCCCGAAGAGGGGCACGCAGAGCTGAGGTCTCGCGAGAGCATGCAATTCCCGCAGCCGCTCCGCCGGGCAAATGGCCTTCGAGCGCCACAGACGCGCCACCGAAGAAGATGGCTCGGGACCTGACGCAGGTCCTTCTGGCTTGCGAGCCCATAATGTGCAGGTGCCTGGCGTAGAAGCACCTCAAGGGCGTCTGTAAAAGATACGCCAGCCTCTACTTCTGCCGGCCAAGTCAGTCTCACACCGGGGCTGATGCCCCCCGAGGTGTGAAGCTCCTGGACAAATCCTCCCGCCGCGTGTGCGCGACGGACTTGGTCTTTCGCTGTGAGAAGGCCTCCTTCGTCTAGCGTGATGAGGTTTGGTGGGGAGTGACGTCCAGGGCAGCTTCCAGGAGAGCGCGCTGACGCTGGGATGCAGGCCGGCCCCGGGCCGGAGGAGCCGAGGGCTCGAGCTCCCTGCGCCAGCCCTCGGAGGTGTGCGGAGACGCGCGGAGACGCGCGGAGCTGGCGGACAGAGGCAGGACGGCGAGCGTGCGGCTCCCTACGGGTCGCGCTGAGGCCCCGCCCTCGGTAGGACCCAGCCGCCGCCCCTTTTCTGCGGCCTCTCCTTGGGCAGTGAGCTCCGAGCTCCGGACCCTCAGACATCACCCCCAACTCCATCCACTTCCTACTTGCCGTTTTCCTCTCCCCGGCCCCAAAGATTTTAGGAGCAAGGAGGCAGGAGATTATGACCCGAACAGTTGCTTATTTGGTTTTCATTCCCTGCCTTTGAAGAAGTACTGTCCCTCCAAACTCCCTCCCCTCCGGGACAGCCGTAAATATATAAAGAGGTTCAGGTTAAAGAAAAAGGTTTGGGGGCTTTCTCTTCTCCTGGTCCCATTATCTCACCTCCGTCAGCGCCCCACGCCCAGCCAGGGAGGGCATCTTCTCTGCCTCGGAGGGGGCTTCGTGTGAAGGTCTTTAATGAGTCCTTCCCTGTTTTCGTTTTTGTGGGTTTTGTTTGTTTTGCACTGTAGCTCTTAGAGTTCCTGAAAAGGTTCATAGGTAAGCAGAAGAGGAACAAACTATCTGGAATACCAGCATACCCACCATTTGCTTCAACGTGGATGGAACTGGAGGGTATTATGCTGAGTGAAGTAAGTCAATCGGAGAAGGACAAACAGTGTATGTTCTCACTCATTTGGGGAATATGAATAATAGTGAAGGGGAATATAAGGGAAGGGAGAAGAAATGTGTGGGAGATATCAGAAAGGGACACAGAACATAAAGACTTCTAACTCTGGGAAATGAACTAGGGGTGGTGGAGGGGGAGGAGGGCGGGGGGTGGGGGTGAATGGGTGACGGGCACGGAGGGGGACACTTGACGGGATGAGCACTGGGTGTTATTCTGTATGTTGGTAAATTGAACACCAATAAAAATTAATTTATAAAAAAAAAAAAAAAGGAATACCAGCATAGCTCTCAGAAGGAATTGGAAAGGCTGACTTCGGAGGAAGGCGCCCTCGGAACAGTTTGGTGAAGCGTCAGGCAGAACCGGGTTAAGATCTGAAGGCAACGCAGCAAGTCTTCCATCCTAGGAGTTCCCAACAGCAGCTACTTAAAAATCTGGATCTCTGTTTGGCAGAAGACTGCTTTTGCTTTACTTTTAATAGTATCCCAATCTTCATTGTCGTACAGGGAAATAAATTGGTTTTGCATTACAAAAAAAAAAAAAAAAAAAAAACTGCCTCCCTCCCCCCCCCCCACTTACTTTTTGGCTTCAGTGGGGCCTCTTTGCAGTGCCAGGGTAAAAACAATATAGTTAAATTTTTCTAGTCTTGCACTTTGTTAGGAAGGAAGTGTTGGAGAAGGGGTGGGCTCCGTGGGAGACTGGGCCCCGTCCCTCTTTCACTCCACGTTCTGGGTGAGGCGGAGCTTAGGGGTGGAGTGGAGAAGTGTCTGGCTTTATTTCCTTTCCTCTGAATTAATTGGAAAAAGATCTCTAGGGGGAATAAAATATATATATATATATTTTTAATGTAAAGAGCCTCAAGTGGGAGTACCACCAGGATTTCTCTGAATTCTTCATGATAATCTAAATCTCCTAACACTGAAATCTGAGGTACTTTCTGTTTATCCTTATACAGGTGAAGGTGAATTCAGACTATGCAAAATTGTGCCCCTGGATTTAAGTATTGCTTCACCATTTTAGCCCCACTTTTCTGCCTTCTTATACTTTTCAGTAGTAGTCTGTAAATATTCTTTGAGGTCAGAGCCTTGCATTTCTTACACACAAAAACAGTACTTTGCATATTTTAAAGTCCCAACTCGTGTCAAAAGTCAGCACATTGTAAGGAGTACAATATTAATTAATGTTTTTTTCATACTGGGGGAGGCTTTCTTCCTCGCATGTAGAAGAAATGTGACCTTCCTATACAAAACTGGATTTAGTGTCTATCTAATCTTTTTATTTGCTTTATTTTTTGCTTTGTCAAGAGTGTAATGTGGCTGTAGAGGAATAAAATATGCAGAGTTGATTGATTAGAATTTTAATCCTGGCTCTGCCACTTCTCATTTAACCTTAAATTATTTAAATGCTTTTAACTTCACATTCTTCATAAATAAAATGGGATATAGATACCCATTTCATAAGATTGCTCTTATGTTATAATGTATATTTAAAACAATCAACACAAAGTCATAATTAACACAAATTACATAAGTAACAAGATTTACCAATTTTTTTACCTTTCATTTTGTTTATCAAAATAAATTATTTAAATTATAGCTTATAATAAGTTATAACCTCAGTGTTCTCATAATGATAGTGACAAACATTTACTTACCTCTTATTTATGTAGTGTGGTCTCCAAGTTCAGGACATCAGCTAATTGATTAAAAAACTACTTTAATACTTTAAGCCAGAAAATATTGAACATTCAGTGCCATGTGGCATTTTTCTATTCCATCTTATTTTTCCTCAATTGAAACTTAATTATAGTTATGTTTCTGCAAACATGCCCAAACCTCACAATCTCCCATTTTCACCTCTAGCCTTGTTATTCTTCTCAACCCACTTGATATGTTTTCAAATATTGTCTCTCTACTCTGTAAATTATTCCTCTTTCTATCCAGGGCTTTGTAATCATTTCTGAATTAGTGCAGTAAATTTCTACCTGGCATATCCGCTCCTAACTCACTGTCTCCTCATATATTGTCCATACTAATGGCAAGTAATAGTTTTAAAATAATCAAAAATAAAATTTCTGTGCTAATTTTTTTTCTAACTCCTTCTATGAAAGATCCAAACATCTCCACATGAAACACAAACCCTTTTCCAATCTAAAATCATCTTTCTCTGTTGACCTTGGTTATTGACTACCACTGCCATACTATAGTGAGGGGCTCTTAGTGCCCTGGTCTCCCAGGTTCCCTGCATTCATGTGGGACTGTAGGTGCCTAGAACCCTGCCTCTCTGTTTTTGTTGTTGTTGTTGTTGTTGTTGCTAACTCCTACTAGAACTCTGTAACTCAACCCAGATGTCACTTCTTCTCTAATGTTTCTCCCACAATATTCCTGATCTCCTATGTGCCTTCACCTCTTGTGTGTCACAAGATGTGACGTGCATTGATCTGCTTATGTTTCTGCCCCCTTGGTAGCCTATAAGTCCATGATGGATGAAAAAACTAGAATATTGTCTGGTACATACTAACAACACAACTGATCCCTTGCCTCTTTCTACATTACAATCATGACTACTAATAGAATTAATAGGTACAATATCCTAAGACATTACTATGTGCCAGACATTGTTTTAACCTCTTTTTATCCATTTATATACCTTACTGCAACATTCTATGCCAGGTACTATAAATGTCCCCATTTGACATATCAGGAAATGGAGATATGGAGACACAAAACGTAGAAGTCATTTGCTCGTGGTCACACAGCTAGTAAGTAGCAGGTCCAAAAGTCAAGTTGGAATAGGTTGGTTTCAGAGCTTTAGAGCTTGACCTCTTAACCACTATAAATTACTGTTCATAACTACACCATTAACTTCTCTTAATAAATGATTTTCCAAATTGTAGATAGAATTGAAATAATCTATATATTTGAGACCGCATTTTAGTTATATGAAGTATTATATTGTTTTAAGTTAAATTAGTTTCATAATAAATCAGTTCAGGTTCAAAAATGTCAAATAGAAATTTGAACAATAAAATTATGAATGCTGTTGGTGAAGACAACTGAAATATGTGGTTTTCATCTCCAAATACTTGCCCTAACACTTCAGAAAACTAAATTAGTGATAAGAAATTGTGCTAAATTATAAGGGTAAGGTAGGAAATTAATAATGCTTATCTAAGGTGGGTTGTGTAGGAAAAGTCTCACAGAGAAATCATAGTTAGCCTGGGCATATGTACTGAATATACAAGTGGAAGAAGGCAAACAAGGCAATTCAAGTTGATTAAAGCACATGAATAGAAAGATGGAGCTATGAAAATAAGTTCCATGTATAAGGAAAAGAAACTTGGCATGTTGAAAATACTAATGGAGTGACAGGTAGTCTTAGGAAATTAAAGCAAGACAGGTTTGAGGATAAAATATGAAGAGTATTCCTAAGGACTCTATTAAGGAATCTGCCCTGTATTTTGCCAGGAAACAAAAGCCAATGACTTTTCAAGCAGTCCTTATTCACTTTTTTTTTTTATACAAGTAGTTTACTATAAAAGCACAGATATTTCTACAAGGAAAATAAATGAATCTGATACAATCATTTTTAACACCTAAGGAATAGGGTATGTAAGTAAGTATGGTAGGTATAAGTCAGAATCTGAAATCTCTAGTATGCTAAGAAATGTAACTTTACTTTCCAATAAGCCAAAAGGTTTTCGCCCCATTCTGCCCGAATGACAAGAATTCAGTTAAAGTCATTTGGGTTTTAAATCCTTCCTGAAATCATAACTAATCTCTAAAGTTTTAGAAGATAATTAGAGGAAGGGGCAACTGGATCCTCTATCTCTATTTTATAAAGCGCTTCTCAGTCTTCAGTCAAGCCTGGAACCCTTGTACCACATCATTTTATCCTTCAGAATTTCTGCCTTCAGCCCTTACTAAGGTTATAATTAAAAATATTATATAAATATAAATTATATAAATTATATAAATAAATATCTTCTCTGTCCCTCCAGAATATAATTTCCCCAAGGTCTGGTGCAGAATCTGTGGTCAAACTTTAAGCACATTCCAGATCAATGGGAGATTATTTCAGGACAGAAATATTTAATTCCCATCTATTCACTTTGCATTTCAAAAAAATTTGTTTGACCCATTTATTTGGTGGAGACTTACTGAAAAGGTACCTTTTCACAGAAACTGTGTCTTATGCATAAATGACTAAGACAAGAAATAACCTAAAGAAACGTTATTGTCAGCCTCGTTTGTATAGCTGTGGAAATAAATGAAGACAATCCAAATGAGAAGAAACAGAAGCTATTAATTCAGTTTGCTATAGCAAAGGAGTCAGCCACAAGCCACTGTCACTTGGCAATGAGAAAGGTTTTATAGGGAAAAAGAGATGATGTCAGGTATGTACTTATTGGAGATTGTTGGCAAGAGGAAGCTAGAGGCAAGCTAACTAGAATTTAGGCATCTTATGTGATTGATTTGAGGAGCATATTTGGCTTTCTTTGGTAGGTCCTGAGTTGGAGTCATAGGGCAAAGATAGGGAAGCTGGCAGTCACTGACCAAGTTCTGATTGTTTAGAGCTGATTGCTTACAGAGGTTGTGATTTGCCTTCCTGACTGGTTCCTAGAGATTGTGGATCAGAGTTCTATTTTTATTTACTGCTCGGCCATTGTGCATTTGTATATTCAACCTCTTACAGCTTAAAACATATTTTTAAGGTAAGATCAGCTGATAACGATATTCTAGTCACACTTTGTACATTTTATATTTAGTCATCAACTCATTTCTTTTTTTAAAAAATTATTTATTTTTGAGAGAGAAAGCACACATGTGCACACAAAAGCAGGGTGAAAGACAGAGGGGGAGTGAGAGGAAGAGAATCTCAAGCAGACTCCATGCTCAGTGGAGCCAAACCAGGGCTCCATCTCATGACCTTGAGATAATGACCTGACCCAAAACTGAAGAGCCTGACACTTAACTGACTAAGCCATCCAGGCACACTATAGTCATCAACCCATTTCAAAAATATTTATTAAGCACCATTTACATTTGTTAACAGTGCTAGAGTGAGGCTATGGTGGTGAACAAGACAGGCACCATAATATCATGCCTGCTTTCAGAGTTCTTACTAATTAGTTATACTGGTTCAAACCAGGACAGCTTCCTTCTTACTTCATTCAGCTTTGAAAGCATACTAGATGTTGTATTTAAAAATTTAGGTTTTTGTACAAAACTGTTATATTAAGTTGCTTCCCATTGCAAGTAATTGAAAACTCTTGCCAATGTTGAAGGGAATTTATAAGTTTATGTAACTACAACAGTCCTGAATCGTTGCAGGTTTCAAGCATGTTTTGACCAGGGCTGTGCTCCTGCTTTTCTATACTTTTTTTTTTTCTTTTTCTTTTTCCTCTTCTACATTTGTCAGTTTCACATTCAAGCTGTCTTCAATCATATGGGTTGATGGCTAATGGTTTCATACCTCATATCTGTTCTATATACCATACAGAAAACATGAAATTTCTTTTGTGATCAATTACTCAAGAAAAACCCATTGATTGGATCCTAATCCTATATTAGTTTTCTATTGCTGCTGCAACAAATTACCACACATTTAGTGGCTTAAACTCAGTTTTTTTTTGGGCTAAAGTCAAGGTGTTTAGTGGCTTCTTTCAGTGTTCGTTGTTTGTATTCCATGACTTGTGATCCTTTTCTCTATCTCCAAAGTATACCACTCCAGTTCTCTGCTTCCATCATCACATAACGTTCTCCTTGCTTTCTGACTCCTCTGGAGTCCTAATAAAAACCCATGTGATTACACTTAGGACCCAAGGGAATAATTCAGGATAATCTCTATACCTCAAATCCTTAACTTCATCACAATACCCTTTTTCTATATAGGGTAATTCAAAGCCCTTTTTCTGTATAGGGTAATATTCACTGATTTGGGACATTAGGCTATGGACATCTTTGAGAGGCCATTATTCAGCCTACCACAGATTTCCAACCTTGCTTGGTGCTGAGATAAACATGGTTTAACTCAATCACTGAGGCAAAGGCACTGAGATTATAGAGCAAACTCAAAAGCTGGGAGCATGGTCAAATTCATCTCAATTGTATGGCTACCCAGAGTGCACAGAGTAGACAAATGCTGGAAAAGCAATAATGCTTGTCCATTTATGCTGTTATCTGTAAAATTAATAATAAAAGGAACATCCTTGGGTATGCATGGATACCTAAGGTCAACCTCCAGTGTTGAAAATTAAGGGGGAAGCTGGTCACTGAACACATTAAGAACAGAACAACCTCTAGGAAATACTGTTTTATTATTTTTTAAGGAAGAAGCACCTGACCTAAGGATGAATAACAGAACCAAGGAGTGAAAATAGGAATGAAGTAAAAACAACAAAGTAACTAGAGAAGATAACAGGAGGTAGGTAAGCATAGAAGTATTATCCTGAATAGGTGTGTGGTTAGGGGGATAATGTAAGTGTTGGAAGGTGAGAGAAAACTTAATTAGCTGTATGGTGTTGATATGTCAGTATTTACTGCTTAGAATATCTTCGGCCAATCAGTGTCTTCAATTAGAAGACCAAGATAAAATACTTCATAGAAGAGATGAATTTTTAACATTTTTACCACGTTTAACTCTGGCAGTCAGTGCTTCTTGGTAACAGCTGTGATACTTGATTTTTCAAAGATAAACCATGTTTTAAAAGTCTAAAATCTTCAAAAGATATTATGAGAATTTGGCTTTGATATAAATTATAGTTTTGCCTCTCCTCACCTCTTATAAAAATAAGGAGCACTAAGGAAGAATTTTGAAAGGCAAAGAGAAATGAGTAAAACTGTGTAAATAGGAATAACACCTTTTTAATTGCTACAAAAACAGATACGGATAAATTTACTTAAAAGTATTTTATAAATTTTTAATTCAAAATAATTATTTCAAACTAATTCAAAATAAGCTTTTTATGTATAGGGAAAATGACATTGTTTCAGATAATTTAATATCTAAATAAAGTTGCTTTAATTCTCATTTAGATTCTGTGAGAAGTGTTACCCTATAAGCTAATGTACTCAATTCTTAAAAACCACTAATATTTCAAATTAATAAAATAATAGTTTCTTCCTTAAAGTCCTATATTTGTAGGAGGTTTTATATTTTTGATATTTATATTCTCAGATTATAGTAAATCCAGAGACCATCTCCTATGGAACTGTTATTTTTTTTTTGGGGGGGGGAGCATTTTTAAAAACCATTGTCATGTCAGAAAGCAAACTGTACATCAGGAAGATGATTTCATTGCAGGAGTTTCCACCTGCAAACCAGGAAACTCAAGGTTACTAAAGCAATGAGTTTCAAGTTGCTCACAGACTGAAGTGTTGGGTTTTGTGTGTGTATTCATTTATGTGGTAAATGTGGAAGTTATTTGGCTTTTTCAGCTGAATGGTTGCCTAGTGGTATTTTTCCTTATTTGGATCAGGGTAGCTAAGTCAAGGGAATAAGGGAGCCCAAAGATGATGTAAACAAACTTGACATTTGTGGACTGGTTGACATCCTCTGCTGATTTCTGAGAAGAGCTACAAATTCCTGCAATTTAGATAAGGTTGATTTTTATTTTTATTTAATGTGCCTACTTTGACCAACTCCATTTGTCTGTGACATTAGTGACTCCATT
Source organism: Nyctereutes procyonoides (assembly GCF_905146905.1). Classification (NCBI taxonomy): domain Eukaryota; kingdom Metazoa; phylum Chordata; class Mammalia; order Carnivora; family Canidae; genus Nyctereutes; species Nyctereutes procyonoides. The sequence continues at coordinate 24,008,840 of NW_026575121.1, forward strand.
TTTGTTCTGATCCTGCAGTCAAAAAGGATAAGAAGCATCTGTGCAGGTCATTGTCTCTTAAAAAGGATGTTTTTGGAAATTAAGTCCCATGATGTATTCCAATAAAGCGGGTTTCTGTGAAGTTTGAAATGTACCATAATACTGTGAGGTATAATAAGAAATAAATATTTGGTCTCTGGCACAGAAATCTTAAAACTCTTGGAATTTCCTGTGATGAGAGCAATAAAGATATCTTTTGTGTTAATAGGTGACTTTTGGAAGGCATTTAAGGCCTTTGAGGATGGGAACCCTGTTGTGGGTGGAGCCCAGGCTTCCTCCAGATTCCTGAGGAGGGAAGGGAGGCTGGAGATTGAGTTCAACCACCAGTGTCCAAAGATTTCATCCTTCATACCTATATAGTGTAGCTCCTATAAAAACCCAAAATGGTGGGGTTTTGAAAACCTCCTGGTTGATGAACAGGTGGATATTTGGGGAGAGCAGTATGCTCTAAGAGGGCATGAAGCTTCACATCCTTTCCCGTACCTTGCACTATGTATCTCTTCCATCTGGCTATCCCTGAATTATATACTTTAATAATTAACTGGTTACCAGTAAGGTAGGCAACATGGGGGAAAAGCAAACCAGGAAACCAGGGAGGATAGTGTACAAGAATTGTTTCCTTTTGTGGATTGATATAATGAAGTTCTTGAGGAACCTTTAATGAAACAGATTTGAGTATAACTAATTTAGGAGCTATATCTTTGGTTTTGAATGCTGTAGACTGAAAGAGCATGTTTGGGTTGATACAGGACCCACAACTCACTATGGAACAATCACAGAGGGCTATATGTTAGCCTGGCAAACTGGATAAGAGCCACTGTATATTATGCTTACCTTGAGAAGGGAGGCTGTCCATCTCCCCCTATAAATGCCATGTGGAATTCCCCAGATGTAGCAGCTGATATGCTTCATGTGCAAGCCACATGGGACTGGCTTCATGACAACAGGGAAAGTCACCCAGTAAATATGCCAATTACCCCATCATAGTAAATGCTGTGGTTAAAGGGGCCCTTTTCATGAGGGCACCCTATATAAACAAGGGACAGACAGAATTTGCTGTCTCAATTTCCCCTCCTGTGTCTTACAGATACAAATAAATAAATTAGGTCAACTAACAAGAGAATGGGAAAAGGCCTAGGTAAGAGCCAGGGGGCTCTTCCCAATTAGGTAGAAATCTGTAAAAGGTTATTTTAATAAATAAAATGGGTAAAGCAAATGTTGATAGGAGTGAAACAAAGAGGAAACAGGAAGAAAGAAGTCATAGAACTCATCCCAGCAGGATGGAAATCTGTAGAATATTAGAAATGGGATGAGTAAAATAGACATTGATGGATTAAAACAAAAGTTATAATACAGCACTATCAAAACTTTGGGATGCCAAAGGGATCCCCTATTGGTCCTCCAACATTAAATGGCCCCAAACACATTTATTCTCTTTACCTCAATTTGGAGAAATTTAAAAAGTCCTAAGGTAGAGATAACTATGAAATACTTGACCTTCAATCACTTAGGACAATGATGAGGCTAATAAACATAAAAAATTGACTAAAGGACTAGGGTCTCTCTGCCCTACTCTTTGTTGGACACCTGAAATCTATTGCATGGGAGTAGATAAATTCATCAGGGGTAGAGAAGAGAAGTTACCAGGATTTTTTAATACAGGTGTTGTTCCATGATCTGCAGTATAAAAACCCATTGGCAAAACCCTAACTTGGGCTACAATTGGATTGAGAGAATATAAAAATGTAATGGTTGATAAGATTATGAAAGTTGGAATGTTTAAACAAGCTTTATATAAATAAGTTGTGTCTTCTTTACCTAAATGTTTTTTTGAGAATAAATAATATGTCTGGCTGAGGAAACTTCCCCTGTCTAGTATCGCAAAGCAAAAACCTGTAGATAAAGTCTTAATAGAGTCTACAGTTAGGAAACAAGATTTGATGCAAGAGTAAGAGTTGATGGAATTAGGTAAAAATGTGTAGGAGAACTGGTATATTTGAACAGGTTTTATGTGAAAGGGTTTTATGTACACTCTCTTTTACTTGATTATATTGTAGAGATAGACATTATATCTCACTGGGGAATGCTTCCCCTACCTTATACTGTAAAATAGAAGGCATGTAAATCTGCCCTTCAAGCAATGTTAATTGGATATACTAAATGAGAACCATTAAGACTTTCTGAGCCCACACAGTGTAGAATACAAGCCGGAATGCTGGTAGGGACAAATTCTCTGTGTGATAGCCCTAAGTGGAACACGGATTGGGACTTATGAGCACCTCCCAGCAACACTACTGGAGTTTTGAACTAGAAGAATTTCTGTTTGAGAGGCATTTACTACCTTGTTATTGGACATTATTAATTGAAGCTATCTCTATGAAGCAGACATAAAGTGATCTTAAAACCTGAAATAGCTATAATGTCTAGGACGATGTCCTAGAGAAACACTTTAATGGGGCTGTCAGTGCCCCCAAAATTTCAGAATAGAATTTAAATGGTTTGTCCAGGATCATGCTGCCTAGGCACTGCAAGGAAGAGATACTTATATGCAAGGAGCCTCTTTGCCCCCAATGACTGATTCTGGAAGTGCATGAGACGCTGTTGGATTCTATTAATGTAGTGCCCTATAAACAATTCTCAACTGACCAACAAAGAAGTTGCAGTTCCTAGGTGAATGGACAACTTCATATATGGAAGGTTACCATTCTGAGGGAAAAAAGTAAAAACAAATCAGCTTGGTGGGCTGAATTGTGTACTGATTTCCTAGCAATGATGGAAGAATTGAACAGTTGTAAAATCTCCTAGGTATGGGTTTTTACTGACTCCCAGGCAGTGCTTAATGGCCTGGTCATATGATTAGGCAGGAGGGCAATGGAAGCCTATTAAAAGATGTCCTTATAGGGCTTAGCCCTAAGAAAATCACTGGAATTTGAGGAGTGCATTGAAGTAGGACATGGTGATGCCCTAAGAAGAATCTTCTTTCCAGTTCAGAATGTGATTGGAATTAATAAGCAGATACCCCTGTGTGCTCACTTAAGGTGGCCACCTGGGTCCATGAAATGAGTGAACCTGGTAGTACTGCAGCAATGCAGAGATGGGCTGAATCTCTCTTCTCTTTTGCACCCTCTGAGGCAAAAAAAAAAAAAAAAAAAAAAAACCATAAAAACTGTTCTGTCTGCCAGGAAAGACAGAGACTGCAGATGGCTATGTGGTAGATTCCCTGGTAGAAAAGGCCTTGATCATAGCTGGCACGTGAGACTGATGCTGGTAGCAATGCAGGCTGCAGATGGGCCTGATGGGAATAGATGCTGACTGTGCATTGATCTACACCTACTTGGTGTGGATGCAAATGCTGAGTATGACAAAAGAACCAGAACAGAAGATAGTGCACCAATTTGGATGGCAGGCCATCATTTCTGCAGACCAGGGAACACATTTTACAACCCATAATGGCCAACAGTGGACAGAGAGCCTCCTCACAGCAATAGTTTTATTTTATTTTTTTTAAGATTTTATTTATTCATAAGATACACAGAGAGACAGAAAGGCAGAGACACAGGCAGAGGGAGAAGCAGGCTCCATGCAGGGAGCCCTGACACGGGACTCGATCCCAGGTCTCCAGGATCAGGCCCTGGGCTGAAGGCAGCGCACAGCAATAGTTTTAACAGAGAATTGGAATGGGCAATTAAAAGATGATTGGCTAAAAGAGGGAGATAAAAGCGTGAAGGGCGAGTTTACATGCCTCCACAAGTGTGTGCTCACACTCAACATGAACATGAGTGGGGCTAAAAAAATGTCCCCATTGGATAGATCTCTCTGTTTTTCTGGTGGATCTGAGGAAGAGGAGGTAAACAAGGAAGTTTCTTCCCCATATCACCACAGCTTTTTTTTTTTTTTTCTCTCTACTTGATGCGCTGGTTATATGATGGGGCTACAACTACAAGAGCTGGCAGCAAGGATGAATCCTAACCAAGAAACTAAACTTTTTAACCTTTTTGTTAGAACTTCTAAATGCCTGATATGGCAGGATGTACCTTTCCCATGTCCGGCAAAACTGGGGCTAACAGTAAAGATAGCCCACTAGTTCTGCACCTGAGCAACTTCACCCTAGCTGAATAGAAGTGAATTGAGGAGAGGACACTTGCTGTGTGCAAACTAGATAAGTACAGTGGTGAACCTAATGTCCCTTCCAAATGGGGGAAAGTTTTGAGTACAAATGCAGAGAAGGAAACTTAATAGCTAGCTATGGGTAAAGGAATAAATACATGAATGGGTTATGTAATAAGGGAAATCCAGTATTGCATTAACACCTCAAAAGAGGCTTAGAGCAGGAGATGAGAATGTCTCTTAGGTCAATTATATCAAATGCTGAAAGGGGGATGCCAGGTTTTGCTGAGACCATTCTTGCTTTTGGAACCTGACAAGGTTGAATGCAGCCTACAAACCTGAGTGATATTGTTCTGGGAGACATTTTGGTTATGAAATATGTTGGTGAACTTGACCCACTATTAATGACTAACTGGAATTCTACTAATGTACCGGAATCTTTTGACTTCTATTTTTCAGGCTATGTCTACAAGTAGCCATAGAAGAAGGGAGAAAAGCAATAATCAAACTAATAGAAAAATATGAAAATATTTGTAATGGCTTTATAGGAAAAATGAGTGGTTTATTTTAATCTATCCCTACCCTACACTGGCTTTTCTCCAAATGTTAGGCATATTTGTATATATCCTATTGCTATATCTATTCTATAAATGATACACAGTAGTCTGACAGGTATGATCATTTTGCTGTAAGGAATCTTTGCTTGAAGACTGGGTGGTGGACTTCAAATTATGATTTATAAAAAATATATATTTGGCCATTCATAAGAGCAATGAAAGTATCATTTATTAAAATGTTTGGTCTCTTGCCCTCAGTTCCTAAAATCACATCAGAGGTATAAAATGAAATGAATGTCTTGTTATTCATAACAAGATGTTATCACTGTATATATGTTAATGAGGTAACTTTTAGAAAATACCTAAGGATGGGGGCTCATTACCAGGGGAAACAACTGTGAATAGAGAGTTGGAATTTGAAGTCCCAACCCCACTTCCATAGCCCCTATTTCTGGGAAGAGGAGAGGGACCAGAAGTTGAATCAACCACCAGCGGCCCATGATTTAATCAATCATACCCTTGTAAGAGACTCCATAAAAACCCACAAGGAGAGCATTTGGAGAGCTTCCGGGTTGATGAGTAGGTGGAGATTTAAGGAGAATGGTTTGCTTAGAAAGCATGGAAGCTGTTCAAGCTTCCCACATACCTTGAAGTGTGCATCTCTTCCATTGGATGTTCCTGGTTATATCTCTTTAAAAGAAACCGGTAATCAAGGGCACCTGGGTGGCTCAGTCAGTTAAACATCTGCCTTTAGCTTGGGTCATGATCCCAGGGTCTTGGAGAGGCCTGTATTGGGCTTCCTGCTCTGTGAGGAACCTGCTTCTCCCTCTCCCTCTTCCCACTGCTCCCCTTGCTTGTGTTCTCTCTCTCTCTCTCTCCCTGTCAAATAAATAAATAATCTAGAAGAAGAAGAAGAAGGAAAAGGAGAAGGAGAAGGAGAAAGAAAGAAAAGAAAGAAAAGAAAAAAAGAAAAGAAGAGAAAAGAAAGAAAAGAAAAGAAGAGAAAAGAAAAGAAAAGAAAAAAGAAACCAGTAATCTGGTTAAGTAAGATATTTTTTTAGTTTTCTGTGAGCTGTTCTAGCAAACTAATCAAATCCAGGGAGGGTCAATGGAGGGAACCTCCAATTTGTAGCCAGTTGGTCAGGAGCACAGGTAACCTGAGCTTTCAATTGGCATCTATAGTGGAGGGCTATCTAGTGAAACTGAACCCCTTACCTATGGAATCTGATATTATTTCTGGGTAGGTGGGGGGAAAATCCCCCCACCTCCACATTAGAAATGGTTGCAGAACCCATTACCTACAAAGTATATCCCTAATTTCAGTAGTTTATAATGCATATTATTAGATTCATGGATCTAAGGAATTCTAAATTAGATAAGCCTATTTAACTCTGTTTAAACCATATTCCCCCAAATCATTTCTGCCTTGAATATTTTTCCCCCTTCTTATCACCCAGTAGCACCTCACAGAACTCTTAACCATGTGCCATACTTTAGCTTTGATTGTAACCTTCCCTCCATATGACAGTCTTCATGAATTACATGCCTCAAAAAGTTCATTATACCTTCCAGACACTTGACTTCCAGAGCCAGAATCTGGGTTTCGAGAAGAGCTGGATGACTTCATTTTTCACACTTGTTTTCAGTGTTTCACTTTGTGTGTTACATGGCTGCTTTCTTTTTCATTAGCTCATTGGGCAATAAACCTAGTTCAGTAGATTAAGGGAAGGCTATGGATCACAGAGGTGATATTCTTTTCTCCAAATTTAGGATAGCATTTAGGTAACTACCTTCTGAACTGGAAAAGGAGAATGAAAATTAATAATTGTTGTCTCCTGCTATGCTTGCTCTGGAATCTGTGTCACATAAAAGCCAGAGCCAGCACATTTAAGAGAGGCAGATACTATGGGTGCTTTTTGCTACACTAATTTAGTTTCTAAACCAAAAGCAAATAACACTTTTTTAGGATATCTAAGCGTTAGTGTACTCCGAGAGTTTCATTATTGGAAAAAACAGATAAACAAAAAAACTATATAAAGAAAGTAAAATAAACCAACTCAATTAGGTTTCAGAATGGCTTTTAAACTCTATAGCAAGCATAGATCAGACCTATAAAAACTGGGGAACACAATAAAAATGCATGCACAAAATAGGAAGACTTGAGTTCTAAGCAGCTTAACCAATATATTTTGCTCCAAATGGACTAGTACTTTATGTATAGTAGGCAAAGGATCCCAGGACTTGGGATCACGCCCCCAGCCAAAGGTAGATGCTCAACCACTGAGCCACCCAGGCATCCCTGCTTAATTGTCTTTTAACTGATCTCTGTTGCATGATATCTACATGCTATGGGTTGAATTGTATCCCCCCAAAAGATACGTGGAAGTCCTCATCCCTGATACCTCTGCATGTGACTTGACTTGGAGATATAAACTTTGCAGATGTAACTAAGATGAAAATTAAGATGAGGTCATATTAAAGTAGGGTGAGCATTTAATCCAGTATAACCAGTATCCTAGTTAGAAGAGACACACAGGGAGGATGCCATGTGAAGATGCAGGCAGATATTACAGTGATATATCAATAAGCCAAAGAATGGTAAGGGTTAGGGTTGCCAGCTATCACTGGAAGCTAGAAAAAATGCAGGAAACAGATTCTCCATCAGATCCCTCAAAAATAACCAACCCTGCTGATCTCTTGATTTCAGACTTCTAGAACTGTGAAACAATAAATTTCTGTAGTTTTAAGCCACTAATTTGGTGGTACTTAGTATAGCAGCCCTAGAAACAGTATAAGGCCCAGGACACATGAAAATTCCAGAGATTCCATGGCTATTGCTGTTAATTCTAATACAATTTAAAGGATCAGGTTTATTATTTGATTCAAAATTGAGATATTACATTTTTTACATACTATCAAAATTATTAAGGATTTTTTTCTTTTTACCTAATGGGAGAAATGTATTCTAAAACTTTTTTTCCTCTTGCTGAGAACATGAAGTAAATGATCCTAATAACTTTTAGAACCAGTAGGAACTATAATGTGTAAAGGATTGACCAGAGATTTTGAGGTTAATAAAGTATGAGCCTGAGTCCCATGCTTGGCTTTTCCTTAGCTCTGTTCATTTCGGCAAATCTTTATGAATTTCCAGTCCTTCATCTGACTCAATACATTGTTGACAAGATAAGTTATATCAGGTTAGTAAGATTCCTATGAAAGTATCAAAGTGTTAGGATTTTTCCTCCCATTTTTTTTTTCAATAAAGTTAGGAAAGTAAATACCTTTATTCTTAAGTGGAGGGGAAAAATGCTGCTTTAACATTTTGACTTATCACAATTTATGTAAATTGATTGGTATAATTCACTCAGGGAAGAAATGATGCTTGATTCTTGCTCACAAAGATTCTTGCTCACACAGGAGATAGCATTTAAATATTAGTGACCTCTCTGGTCATTATAGCTAAAGCTGTAAACCTGTGCCCTTCTAAAGACATGCCAGTATACTAGAAATAACATTTTGTGGTGTCATTGCTTTACCTCAATCTCACAGCTTTTACAGGGACACTAAGGTGGAAAGAGATCACTAAAACTCAATTCTCCTCTCTTTGTAACAGTATTTCTAACCTTTGTCACAGAAATGGTTTGATTTTTTTTAATGCTCGTGTCTGCAGTATTAAAACGGTTGAAAGTTTCCAGAACCATAAGTCTAACCAACCCTTCTTCACATCCTCCATAGAAAATCATATTACTTTAGGGTATCGAAGAACCACAATGGGGAAAAAAAGAACAAAGATTGTTTTTGCTTTTATAGCCTTTGCTTTCACAATTCAACGGTAAATCAACAGTGAACATTTGGTTTGCCTGAGGCAAACATGAAATCAGCTTGCCTGTTTGGAGCTTATATTGTCTTTTGTTCTTATCTGATAACTCTTCAAAATAAGCACAAACTCTCAGGTCTTGAAGACCCTCTGCACCAGTGGTAGTCCCCACTGAATTTATTCATTTCATCAAAATGATATGAAATTTGGCTGTCCAATTTTATATTCGTGAGGAATATTGGTAATATAGTTCAAAATAGAGCCACGGAAAAGAATTCATTTCAGCCCAGAAATAATTTCCCTTACAGTTTTAATCCTGTTTTTATTCAGACACAGAGACTTGCCTCTGAGTTAGGGACAAACAGGGCTAGGCAGGGCTAGGTAGGGGGCCAGGGAAGCAGGCTCACAAAAATCCCAAGAATGCTGAGGTATAAGGAAACCAGAGATAAAGAAACAAGCCAGACCACCCTGCCCTAGGTATGGCCTGGGAAGGTTTCTTTTTATGACAATCATCCGTGACCAACAAAGAATAACCAGACCCCAAAGAGGAAGTAAGCCGTTAAAGATGTTATTACTAGTCCTTACTCAATGGTGATATTAGTCCATAATGTTAAAAGGATTTAGCTTCCCTGATTAGGCTCTCAATAAAAGACCAACCCTATAAGCCTTCAGGGGCAACCCTGTCTGGATCCTTCTCTCCTGAGAGCTTTCTCTGTATCTTTACTTAATAAACTTCTGTCCCTTTACTCACTCTCCTGAGTCCGCAAGATTCATTCTCGATCCGTGAGACAAAAACTAAGCTCTCCCATATCACCTCCACAGAGCCATTTCTCTCCCTAGGAAAAAGAAAGGTTTGTTGAGGGGGGAAAAACAACAACAAACAAACAAACAAACAAACAAAAACTCTGACTCAACAGATGTATTTAAACACATAAGCAAGAAAACTTTTTCATGGTGATTTTCTTGCCAACAAACTCTTGAGAGTCCTCCTAGTCATACCTATGTTCAATGCCAGATTCAAGCCTTTCTAGTGACAAAGGAAACTGTCAAGAAGGTGGAAGACCTTCTTGTAGTGATTTGAAAACACAATAAGACAGGGAAGCCAGGGAAAAAGAATAGGGCATGGCGAAATTCAAATTGATAGGCCTGATTTAGCTGATAGCTGTATCCTGAAGCACTACTTTGATTTGTTAAAGAGATGGGTAAGACTTAGCTTAAAGCTATTTCCTTTTCTATTTCTTTTACCATAAGAGGTTTCTAAAGATTATTCATTTCTTAAAACAATGAATTTAATGTGGGCAGAAAAGGATTTGTAAGGGATACAAACATACAAATTAAATTCAAAGTATTCTCAACAGCTAATGAAATGGCTTTGTCACTTTTAAATTAGGGCAAATACATTCAAATGACTGAAAAACAAAATGTTGGTTATGGTTCATGATATGTCACACTACTGAAGACTAAGGGGAATTAGGATCCCACCATCCATTTGAAAGAAAACACACAAGGATGGGCATTTCCCTGAGGGCTTGTCATAGTACCAAGAGACTCACTCTTTCCATAAGAAGGTGATTCTATGCCCCTTCTTCCGGAATATCCCAGAGGTGTCCCGCTACTTTGACCAACAGAATGTGAGTCCTGTTGAAAGGAGCCCAAGCAGCAACAGGGACAGGCTCATGTGCCACAAAACTGTTGACAGGAGTCTGGTTGAGTATCCAGCTGGTCACCAGCACCAAACTTTCAGCCATCTTTATTGAGCCATCTTTGGAAGTGGATCTTTCAGCCTCAGCCCAGACATTCTAGCTGATGCCACATGGAACAGAGACAAGATTCTCTGTAAAGCTCTCATCAAATAGCAAATATGTGAGCAAAAGGAAAGCTTCTTCTTGTGACAAACCAATAATTGGGGGTTCGACTGTTACACAACAATAAAAAAGTAGATAGCTAGTTAGGAGATAGCCTAACTGGTTCTACTACTCCTACCATAACTCCAGTACCTCTCTCACTTGTACAAAAAGAAAAAGACCGGTAAAACATAAAATAGAGATCTCAGAGTTGTAAATAACTGACCTTAATATTCTGGATGTCAAGTAAAGGTGGGGGGAAATGATAGGACAATAGACTTCTATCTCTTTTCTGTTTCACTATTCAACTCCTCTACAGGTATTTACTGGGATTAGCTCTCAAATTACTTGCATGTGAACTAATTGTCTTGCGAGAACTTTAACAAAGACAACCTCAGCTAGTAATGTAGGTCACACGTTTGCACAGATGTCTTAATGATCAGTACTTTTGCTCGTAAAATAATGGATGTAGTTGTCTTCTGTGATCTGATGTCCCACGCTTTGGTTTCATCATATGTAACTAGTTTATTGAATAGTGCTAATTCACTGGATGTAAATATGAGTAAGTTTGGACTTGTTTCTTATTTCTTCATTAAAAAAAATGTATATTCCCAGCTGAATAATATAGAATCTCTCATCTCTAATGATTATTAAATTCCTTAGTGATAAGATTATATGACACCTTCTATATACTTTCTGTTATTGATTTCCTTATAGCACCGTATTTAAACTTCCAATTAAAATCCAATTCAAGTCTTATATCTTGCCTAAATGGTTGTTTCAATCCCAGGAATTTGGAGTGTAGAGGAGGCAGGACTTATTCTTTCATTCTGTCTTTTCTCTACAATGGAGATGAGTGTGTTGGAGCTATGTCTTTTCTGGTATTCTGGTCTCTATCCTTCTTCTGGGTCTGCCTCCTCCGATGCTGGAAGCTAGGAAGGAAAAAAGGCCATGACGGGAATCTTCCTAAAAACTAAGCATGTATCAATGGTATTATTTGGTCTGGCCTTCTTAAGTAGTTCATGACTACCTCTGAAATGGTATTCTGAAGAGGTAGGGATCAAGGTTTAGCCTCTTATTCCACTTATATTCATAGAAAACTTCTTTTTTTTTTCCCCCCTTGAAAACTCTGAAAGCTGTGGGAACTGGAGTGTTTTTCTCATTCTTCTTTTCCTGGAAACACCATTCTATGAGTCCCTATTCATTGTGTTTGCAAACTTCTCTAGTAAGCCTTCTGCTTTCAGAAATATTCAAAGATGTGGGCACAAATTTCTGTATCTACATCTGCTGCCAAACTGTAGCAAATAATGGCAAAATTATAGTGAGTTTTTCCTCCACATCCTATTTACAATATCATAAGACCATAATTTCATATCTTAGAAAATGCACAAATAAAAGATGAGAAATGAAAAAAAAATAATAAAAATGTTACTGAGATAACCCCAATATCTACTACTTTAGTTAGTCCAATGGCAGCAAAATCTATCATGCCATTCCTAGATTTCCCCTCATCCACATCCACAACCAGCAGTTTTGTTATTCTGTTACATGCATGATGGGGTTTGATGACCCTTTCCATGGTAGACCATAGCTGGTATAAAGCTCATATACTGTTGTCACATGGCATCGAAGCACCAATCCCATGAGTTTCAGACATCGTTTTCTCAATGTCTCATATAGTAGAATGATCAATACCTCCTGCTAGTATAGTGACTTTTGCCATTTGGTTTTCTGGATAAGGATCTCAAAGTGACTACCAAGTAGCCACAGTTTTAGCTTGCTGTGTCCCCTGGAAGAAAAGTGCCTTTTGGAACCAGGATGTTTAGTCAAGCAGAATCTGTCTTTATAGGGAGAAGGAAGCAGAAATTCTACATGTTACTCACTGATAATGGTGGTAAGTGGTTCCTTCTACTACCAACCCTTGTATCTGAAACCCATATATTTCACATAATAGGTAAATCAGCATGTTCTAGCTATTGGGCCCTTGTATATTTTTTTTATCTCGAAGGATACTACTACAACTATTAGAATGTCATAGCCAGGACATTAGCTATGTCTTTAGAAGTATGTTACAATATTCCATCAGGGTAGCTGCTTCCCTGATGATGAATATGCTAAGACCCACTTATACACTGTGAGATGGATTTAGAGCAGTACTTCACTTAACATCTAGAATTTGAAATCCCCATGCCAACTCAGGGTCCCTAGAATCAATGACAGCCCAAAGTATATTCAACAATCCTTGAAATATTGGAGTGTTCCTCTTTCTTCACTATACATTTACTCTGGTGAATGACCAGAGTAATACATCTCTTTGCGATGTATAGGAATAATTACTAGTATGTATATACATGTTGTAGCATTTAATACTTATTTCTCAAAGAGCCCTTGCCTCCCCTTCAGTCAAAGGAGCTTGTGTTGGAAGAATGTTGCAGGTCTGGAAATTAGAGTCAGGTTATAATTTGCATTGTAACAGTTGCCATAAGCCTTCTGATCCCCCATGTTTGTTTGTTTGTTTGTTTTTTGAATCTCTAGATCCCACATGGGGCTCAAACTCATGATCCCCCAAGATCAATAGTTGTATACTCTTCTGATTGAGGCAACCACGCACCCTCTATAAATTTATAAATAAATTTCTTCATTACAAAAGAGATTTCTCAATCTGGCTGCCCATGGACCTTTATCTTAAGAACACCATAGTCTGTTATTCATCCATAGATTCTTGGGAGTGACAAGTGTCATTTCAGCTTTTCTACCATTACCACAATTAGGCCTGCCTTGTCTCTGATGGTTATGTGCTAAAACTTGACCTTTGTCCTTTTGGAATTCTGTCCTTCTCACTGACGTTATATCCTTAGCCTGAAAAGAATAGCCACCACCAGCTTCTCAACGATATTGATGCCTCCTCATTTCTTTAGAGACATGATTATCCTTAGAGATAATCCTTGGAAGTCAGAGGCAGCTGCTGAGTTCTCTAATTTTATATAATAAGTTTACTCTAGCTTGCTATACTCCCAGCCTTTTAACCACAAGGCAGTTCTGGCATTTCTACCTCATTTCCAATAATTACATAGCTTTGTCTTGTTTTTGTTTTTGTTTTTCCTTTTATATTCTTAAAGAACTCATTCCATCAACATATTAGGGCTAACTCCAGGTGTCCTTGACAGATATAAATTATGAAATTATAGGAACCCAATTATTAATAAATTCTACTTTATTCTACCTTATGTTCAGCCCTCGTTAATCTAACACCATCACAATCCAGTCCCAATCATCTCTGGGTTCTGGTTGGTTTCTAATAGCTGGATTCTCCTACTCCTTTGATGAATAATCCCATACCTCCTACAGCAGAAATAGTACTTTATTAATCCAAAACAAGACTTGGTCAAATGTATTACTCTGGAAGCAATGAGAGAAAGTAGAAAAAGGTATTATCCTGACAGACATCTATTTCCTGTGAGACCTTTGTGTGGTTGCTAAGCAAGGTATGAGAGCTCTCCCAAAAGTTATCCTTGAAACAAAGATTTAAGTGTAAGTTGTTTCCTGGAGAGGTGACCCTTAAGAAACACTATATGTGGGGAAAACAAATGAGAAAGTATACCAGTTGACCAGTGTTCCACCAAAGTTCATGTCCACCTGGAATGTGGCCTTTGGAAATGGGACCTTGCATCTGTAATTAAATGAGGTCATACCAGGTTAGGGAAGGCCCCAAATACATTAACTGGTGTCCTTGTAAGGGAAAGGAGAGGGTGATTTGGAAAAAGAGACACAGAGGAAAGACAGAGAAGAAGGTCAGGTGATAATGGAAGCAGAGGTTCAAGTGATACAGCTGTAAGACAAAGAAGATCAGGGATTTTTGGCAACCATCAAGAATGAGGAAGAAAAAAAAAAAGAATGAGGAAGAAGCAAAGAAATATTCTTCCTTACAACCTTCAGAGAAAGCATGGTCCTGCTTATGTATTTTGGTTTTCTAGCCTCCGAAACTGTAAGAAAATAAACTTCTGTTAAGTCACTTAGTTGATTTATTTTTTATAGAAGCCCTAGGAAACAATACAGGCAGGGAAAGGAAAGAAGCCAAGAGAGGTTATGTTATCAAACTCTGAGTCATTGTGATTTATTCCCAACTGGGAATTCTGAGCATCCATATAGAATACATTCCTCAGTTATTCCTTTTGAAAATGCAGGAATTGGGGTAATTCTTTACTAATTCCCATTGATTGAACACTGTTCTCCAAGGAATTCTTCTATTCCCCAAAACTTCTGATATATTAAGCACTCAAGCAGAACAGGCTCTGGTGATCAGTCCTCAGTCAAGAGGACACAAAGACTGGCAGGTGGAACCAGAGCTTCTGTGCCTGGCAATGGTAAGAACCTATGGGAAATAGATGGAACACTGACAGTGCCTTCTAGAGAGATTCAAATAAATCTATATTGTTTGTTCACATTCAAATTATATGGACCATCCACCTGGAGATCTTTCCCCAAATCTCCTAGAATGCATGGGCTTGGTTGATCTGCACTGAGTAATCTTCTAGGAGGCCGGACTTTTGGCTGCAGTTGCTCTTGTTATGATTCTTGTAGAAAACTGGTGCCCCACAGTTCAGAAGAACCTTGCTCACTCCTGTGCTGATTTTCTTACAGGCCTCAGTGGTCTTTCAATAAAACCTAATACTGTATCTCCTGGATTACTTCCAGACTGTCTTCTCCAAACAGATGGTGGATGTTTACACTTCCATGAATGACCATATTGCCAAAGTGTCTCCTCTATGCCAGGATAATTGTTTCAGTGAAGTGTTCCAGAGCAGCCACATGTTGTACCAGAACCATCTCTTCCTAATTTCCATTTGGCCCTGGTACTAAACCTGGATTACCTGCCCAGACTTTGTTTCCTCATAGTCATCTCCATGATGTAGTCCCAATGTCCCTCCATTGAGATAAACTTTTTTTCATCATGCCTAATAACGTTAAAAGAAGGAAGGATGTCTGTTCCTTTGCTCTTAGGAGATCATTTGGCTTTGCACAAAATTGTCTATCTCTCCATAGTGACCTTTTACAGTTTCTTACCAAGGGGCTATTAGGAGGAATTATATTAATGACATAAATTTAGTTCTTATATAAACTCGAAATGTACTCATGATTCTTAAAAGCCAACTTGCTAATGAATGCTATTAGTCACAAGAGGAATAAGGCATTAGGGTATGAGTAAATTGCTTTCTTATTCACCAAAGCTATTAGAAAAACAAAGTGCCTTTTTTCTATTAATAAATATCAATTTTACAGTATAGAATATTTAAAAAATAATTACTTGTCCAGAAGTTTGGTATAAGTGATTTATTTGCTAAAATATTTACCGTTCACCTACTTTGTGCCAACATAGTGCTAGGTGGAAAAAGACAATCAAAAATAGCTCCTGTCCTAGAACTTACAGTATGGAAGTGAAGAGAGAAATATGATTAAACAGCCAAATAATAAAAATATAGCAAGTGCCATTAAGAAAGGAGGAAAATTGAATGATTAAGACTAGAGAGTAACAGAAACCAACCACCTCTGGAGAAAGAGTTCAGGGAAAGCCTTTTAAAAGTTATATTTAGGGATCCCTGGGTGGCACAGTGGTTTAGCACCTGCCTTTGGCCCAGGGCGCAATCCTGGAGACCCGGGATCGAATCCCACGTCAGGCTCCCGGTGCATGGAGCCTGCTTCTCCCTCTGCCTATGTCTCTGCCTCTCTCTCTCTCTCTCTCTCTCTCTCTCTCTCTCTCTCTCTCTCTGACTATCATAAATAAATAATTAATTAATTAAAAAAAAAGTTATATTTATTCAGAGCCCTAATGGAATCAGTGGATAAAAGAGCAGGAGGAAAGATTCCAGGCAAAAGGAAAATGCTGTGCAAAGACTTTTAGGTTGCAGAAAACTTGGAATAATATTTAATCTGAAAGCAACCCATGGCTCTGAAACATTGTGCTAGAGATCATGGTAGAGTGCTCTGCAGGGTCCAGTAGATGCAGGGCCTTATATATAGGTAATGATAAGAAATCTTAATTTTTTCCCAAGCTTATTAATTTTTAAGCAATTGGATACCAGGACATAATTTATGGAGGATTTAGGATTTATTTAGGAAAAAAAATATCTGCTTTGTGCATAATCCATTGAAAAAAGTGTATGAGAATGCAGAAGGCAGAATTTGGAGCCTATGGCAGTTGTTTAAGTGAGAGACCAAACTTTTTAAATTTGGAAGTATCATTGTGACTATTTCTCTTCTGAGTTCAACTTAATTTTTGACTCGGTATACACAGCTTGATGCATTATGGCTGTGCAAGGCCAATGCAGTGATAGTAAACCACACATTTCACACTGATTAAGAAAGATGAATAATTTTCTTCACTTCTAAATTTCATACTGGAAGTTTGCTCCAATATTGTGGGAAGTGTAATTCAATGATTATTTGGAACTGCAATTAGAACCATTGGATTGGTGCCAAATGAATATGTACTTCAATTCTTATCTAAAACCATGGCTTAAATACATTTATAATATATGGGTGAGACATATATATATATGGTGTGTATATATATATATACATGTGTGTGGGCAGCCTGGGTGGCTCAGCGGTTTAGCACCGCCTTCAGCCCAGGGTGTGATCCTGGAGACCGGGGATCGAGTCCCACATCTGGCTCCCTTCATGGAGCCTGCTTCTCCCTCTGCCTGTGTCTCTGCCTCTCTCTCACTCTCTCTGTGTCTTTCATGAATAAATAAATAAAATCTTTAATATATATATATATGTGTGTGTGTGTGTGTGTGTATTTATAGTATATGGTGATTTCTTTTTACCTAGGCTCAAATTGATGTGAGTAAATATAAATTAAATATTAAAAGCTGTCATCAGAAGGGAAATTTTCCACTAAAACATGTACATCAAAGAGCAAGAAGGTAATTAAATTTCTTGGCTTATATTTTTTTGTTTAGCCATGACTGACTGTACTTTTACTGTTTTCAATGGTGACTTTAAAATTTTTATTTTCGGTGTCAGCTGCTTCCGCCAAGCCCCGACGCGCCCCCGTGTGCCGCGGCCGCCTGCCGCCCTACATGCACTCTGGATTCCTTTTGGTTCTAAGTCCAAAATGGCAACTCTCAAGGATCAGCCAATTCAATATCTTCCTAAGGAAGGCCATATCCCCCAGAATAAGATTACAGTTGTTGGGGTTGGTGCTGTTGGCATAGCTTGTGCCATCGGTATCTTAGTGAAGGACTTGGCAGATGAACTCACTCTTGTTGATATCATGGAAGACAAATTGAAAGGAGAGATGATGGATCTCCAACACGGCAGCCTTTACCTTAGAACACCAAAAGTTGTCTCTGGCCAAGACTATAATGTGACTGCAAACTCCAAGCTGGTTATTCTCATGGCTGGGGCATGTAAGCAAGAGGGAGAAAGTCTTCTTAATTTGGTCCAGTGTAATGTGAACATCTGTAAATTCATCATTCCCAATATTGTTAAATACAGCCCAAACTGCAAGTTGGTTGTTTCCACTCCAGTGGGTATCTTGACCTATGTGGCTTGGAAGATAAGTGGCTTTCCAAACCCGAGTTATTGGAAGTGGTTGCAATCTGGATTCAGCCGTTCGTACTAATGGGGGAAAGGCTAGGAGTTCACCCATTAAGCTGTCATGGGTGGGTCCTTGGAGAGCATGGAGACTCCCGTGTGCCTGTATGGAGTGGAGTAAATGTTGCTGGTGTCTCTCCGAAGAATCTGCACCCTGACTTAGGCACTGATGCAGGTAAGGAACAGTGGAAAGAGGTTTACAAACAGGTGGTTGACAGTGCCTATGAGGTGATCAAACTGAAAAGCTACACTTCCTGGGCCATTGGACTGTCTGTGGCAGATTTGGCAAAAAGTATAATGAAGAATCTTAGGCGGATGCATCCAATTTCCACCATGATTAAAGGTGTCTAGGGAATAAAAGATGATGTCTTTCTTAGTGTTCCCTGCATCTTGGGAAAGAATGGAATCTCCGATGTTGTGAAGGTGACTCTGACTCCTGAGGAAGAGGCCTGTTTGAAGAAGAGTGCAGATACACTTTGGGTGATCCAAAAGGAGCTACAGTTTTAAAATTTTTCTAATGTATCACATCACTGTCTACACTACAACAAGATTTTAGTTGGAAGTTTTGTATATTGTCCTTATTATCTGACCTGTTATTCAAGTAGTAATATTAAAATGGGCTAAGAAAAACATCAGTTTCCCAAAGTTACAAATGGGAATGGTTCACAAGACCCTGCAGCTATATCCTGATGCTGGATGATATTTGTCTTGTGGAGTCCTAAATTAGTTAACGTAACATGGTTCTACCATCTCAGAGGCACCACTGCCAATGTCATTTATGCTGCAGTTACTCTTCAAACAAGATGTGTATTTACTGTTTTCTATTACTTCTATTCCTTCACCCAACACCCAACATGCCTAGTCCATCTTTTTTTCTTCACTAGGATCCAATGTACAAATTCAATATTGCATGTATTGTACATAACTCTTCTAAAGGATCTTATTTTGCGTACTATATATGTCAGAATATAGTATATATTGCCATATAATGTAAAAAGACAATGCAACCAACTATCTGTCATACCAACTAAAATACCAAATAAATTTTGAACAGTGAAAAAAAAATTATTTTCAAAGCTATAAATTCATTTCATGAATAACTCTGTGATGACTTCATTTTGATTTCATGGTAAATAGTTCAGTGTACAATGAATTTCTTAGCTATTGATGTGCAAGTTTTGCCACTGGAAATATTCATTCAAAGGGAAATTAGCATAAGAGTTTAGAATTTTCATTTAATGAATCACATATTGATTTAACAAAGCTCTTTAGCAACAACTGGCTTTCCTCTTTCAAAGTTGCATAGCAAATAGTTATAATAACTTCAATACGCATCATTTTGATCATAATGTAGTAATACAATACTTAAAACTTTTTTGGCTATGCATAGATGCAATTTAAAGTATGTACCAATGTATATAATTTGAATTATATACATAGATATAATTTGAATATGTAGTAGATGAAATTTGTAGGTTTATTGGGCTGTAAATTCACCTAATAATATACTTTCCTGGAATTCACATCTTCTATTCTGTTTCCCATTTTGATGGAGATATGGAAGAATTTATTGTTTTGTAAAGGACACCAAATTAGGTTTTATTCCCAGGGAAGAGAAATCAAAGATCTGAAAGTATTAAAGCATGCATCCAAGATATATGCATATGGGAGGTGAGAGAAAGTTGTGGAGGACATATATGTTCTTAGATGATATTCACAAAGCTGTTTGTCAAACCGAAGGGTTAGAAAGAAGAGCACTGAATTACTGGGAAATGTTGACTCCTATAACAGAATAACAAAATGATATAGTGAGGTACAGATAAATCAGTCTGGCAGTTCTGAAACTATTTTTGGAAACATTAAAGGCTCTGGAAAGGCATAATTCCAGGCAGGCTGATGCACGATGTAGAACCTTAAACTCACTCAAAGAACCCTGACCTGAATGTAGAAGCATTTTCTTGGGCTTTCTATTTGAAATGTGTCTTTCCTCTTATGAAAACAACCACCGAGGCAGACGTCAAAAAAATAAAAATAGTATCTAGAATCTAAGGTGACCTATAGAAAATGTTTGGGAGCTTTTCTCTGTTTATTGGGTCAGATTATTGGAAAGCATGATATAAAATAATGACTTTCCATTCTAAAAATAGTCTAGACGTTGTTCAAATCATTATGCTCCAGACTGAGAAACAGATGCATGAAATGAGTGTAGTAATCCATTTCAGATGGTCTTACACCTATTACTGGGCTGGAACCTGTATGTCTGTGGAGAGAAAAGGGTAATATTATACCTGATGAACCCGAACCATAGACCCCGGCTTTGGGTGTTTGCATCTTTTTTGCATCCCTTTGTTACAGAATTTGAGTTAACCAATATATAACCCATGTAGGCAAATAGGAATGAGGAAGCTGCTCAAGGATTCTCCTCATGCAGGACTGAAGAGCAGCCTGGTTTCTTTTTTGTTTGTTTGTTTGTTTCTTTCTTTCTTTCTTTCTTTCTTTCTTTCTTTCTTTCTTCTTCTTCTTCTTTTTTTTGAGCAGCCTGGTTTCAAAGAAAAAAGCATTTAATAGGACAGTAAAGTGGTCTGTCTTTCAAGAAATCTATAGTGAGCTGTATATTCTGCCTCAGTGGAGACAATGAAGAATATATTCTGCAATATAAGGAATAAGAAAGGAGACATCTCTGACAGTCCTACAGAGAGAAAAAGACTAATGAGAAAGTATTATAAACAACTTAATGAAAATACACTTGACAACATAGATGAAATGGAGAAATTCCTCGAAAGACATAAGCTACCAAGGCTCACTCAAAATGAGACTCTCTATGGTTATTAAATGAATTGAATTGGCAGTTAAATATAATCCATCAAAAAATTTTAGACCTGGATGGCTTCACTTGCAGATTCTGCCAGATATTGGAAACAGAAATTATGCCAGTTTTACATAAATGCTTCCAGATAACTGAAAAAATTTCTGAACCCATTCTTTGAGGCTAGCAATGTCCTGGTGGAAAACCAGAAAAAAAGGCAAGACAGGAAAATAATTTATGAGCATTGATGCAAAAATTTTCAACACAATTTTAGTAAAATATATACAAAAATTCATCATGACTAAACGGAGTTTATCTTAGAAATGTAAGGTGGTTTAAAATTTAAAAATTAAGCAATGTGGAACACCTTCAGCTCAGGGCATTATCTCAAGGTCCAGATGGAGTCCCCCATCGGGCTCCCTGCATGGAGTCTGCTTCCCCCTCTGCCTGTGTCTCTGCCTCTCTCTCTCTCTCTCTCTCTCTCTCTCTCTGTCTCTCATAAATTAAATAAATAAATAAATAAATAAATAAGATATTTTTAAAAAATAAAAAGCAATGTAATTCACCATATTAATGAGACTAGAATTTTACAAAATCGGTCTTCATTGATTACAAAGCTCTCCACAAACTAGGAATAGAAAAGAACAGGAACTGGTAATGGACATGTACAACAAACCTAAGATTACCATCATACTTTGTGACAAAAGTTGAGTAACTTTCCCCTAAGGTTGTTTTTTTAAAGATTAAGCATTTGAGAGAGAAGGGGAGAGTGCACATAAGCAGGGGGTGGGGAGCAGCAGGGGCAGAGGGAGAAGGAGAAGAAGACACCCTGCTGAGCAGGAAGCCCAACAAGTCTAGTTGGGGCTCATGTAGGGCTCAATCCTAGGACCCAGGATCAAGACCTGAGCTGAAGGCAGATGCTTAACTGACTGAGCCACCCAGGAGCCCTTCCTCTGAGGTTTTCAAGGAGATGAGAATGTCCCCTCTCACATTGTTATTCTGTATATAAAAATCTCTTTTCCAGTGGCTTCTTTAAAAATATATACTTTACACTGGTTATAAGAAATGTAATTTCTTATAGCTTGCTATAGTTTTCATGCTTTTTGTGCTTGGGGTTTATTGAGCTCCCTGGTTCAAGGGATTTATATTTTTCATCAAATTTGGAGAATATTCAGCCATTATTTCTTCAAATATTCTTTTATGTTTCCTACTCTGATTCAAGAATTAAATTATATACCTATATGGCTGGCTGAAGTTATCCCATACCTCATTTATGATCAGAATTTTTTTAGTCTTTCTTTTTTTTTCTGTGTGTTTCATGTGGTTAGTTTCTTTCTTTTTTTTTTAAGATTTTTATTTATTTTAGAGAGAGAGAGAGAGCATGAGCTGGAGGAGGGGCAGAGAGAGAGAGGGGAAGCAAACTCCCTATTGGGCATGGAGCCTAATACAATGTGGGGCTCAAATCCACAACCCCAAGATTGGTCATGGGCTGATGCTTAGGTCATGAGTTGGATGCTTAACCCACTGAGCCACCCAGGCACCCCTCATGTGGTTAGTTTCTATTTCTATATTTCAAGTTCAAAGATTTCCTTCAATAATGTCTAATATGATATGAATTCCTTTTTTTAAAATTTTTATTTTTTGTCTCAGACACTGTTAGTTTCACCTCCAGAAGTTTAATCTGGGTCATTTTTTTAAATGTCAATAACAACACTTAAATATTTTTTATGCTTTCTCCCCCATTTTTGCAGGGCACGTTCTAGATCTGCTGTACAATATGGTATTTTAATAATATGATATTGTACATTTAAAATATATTAAGAAAGATTTCATTTAAGTGTTCTTACAAAGTTGAAAAGAGGAAAAAGAAAGAAAGAAAGAGGGGTACCTGGGTGGCTTAGGGGTTGAGCCTCTGCCTTCAAGTCATGATTTCGGGGTCCTGGGATCGAGTCAGGACCCTGTTCTGCTTCTGCCTATGTCTCTGCCTCTCTCTCTGTGTCTCTCATGAATAAATAAATAAAATCAAGAAAGGAAAGAAAGAGAAAGAAAGAAAGAAAGAAAGAAAGAAAGAAAGAAAGAAAGAAAGAAAGAAAGAAAAAAGAAAGAAAGAAAGAAGAAAGAGAAAGAAAGAAGAAAGAGAAAGAGAGAAAGAGAAAGAGAAAGAAAGAGAAAGAAAGAAGAAAGAAAGAAAGAAAGAAAGAAAAGAAAAAAAAGAAAAGAAAAGAAGAAAAGAAAAAGAAAAGAAAAGAAAGAAAGAAAAGAAAAGAAAAGAAAGAAAAGAAAAGAAAAGAAAAGAAAAAACACAGAATTTTGGGGGGTGATGGATATGGTAGTACTTTGATTGTGGTGATGGTATCATGGGTGAATGCATATGTCCAAAGTCATCAAAATATATACATTAAACATGTACAGTTTTTTGTACACCCTCAACATTTTAAAAGTAAAAATTGAATACAAAAAAATATATTTGACCTTTGTTGTGTGACACACCTTCATTATTTGGAAGCAGTTTTGTATTTTAAAAACTTATTAAGCGGGGGTCCCCAGGTGGCTCACTGGTTTGGCGTCTGCCTTTGGCCTAGGTCGTGTTCCTGGGTTGAGTCCCATGTTGGGCTCCCAGCATGGAGCCTGCTTCTCCCTCTGCCTGTGTCTCTGCCTCTCTCTCTCTCTCTCTCTCTCTATCATGAATAAATAAATAAAATCTTAAAAAAATAAAAAACTTACTAAGCTTTATTAGGAAGGGCATTACTTTGACCTACTATCAAAATATTGTCCTTCCTAGTACTAGTAATCCCAAAGCCCCATGTTTTACTGATATCTGTACTTTGGGTGATGAGAACACACTGTACCTTTATTACTTATTTTTTCACCATATTTTACTCTGCCACACCCACACTTATATTTTTCCTTCTCTTTAACTGTTTTTCTAATGCTTCTATTTCTCTCTCACTTTACAGTTTGGGCATTGACTATCTGCATCATAAAGAATCCTTCTAACCTAGACAAGTGAACATCTTTTTCATATTTCACTTTTCACCTTTTTGATGATATCTGACTTGATCCCATACTTTAAAGTCTGATTTGATCCCATATTACACACTACCATTCTCTCTCAACTTTCTCTGTTTCTCTGAACTCTATTTCACTTCCTCTTTTATTTCATATCATTTATACCATAAAATAAAATTTAGTTACTAACCATATTTATTATCTATTTCAATTTATTGCCTACCATTAAAATGTAAGCCGCAGGTAGGCAAGAAACTTTCTCTTTTGTTCACTAATGTATCTTAGTACCAAGAACAATGTCATATGATAATTCTCAATAAATATGTATTGAAGTGAAAAATAAGTAAATTTCCTGATAAGAAATTTCCACATGAAAAAAAAAGAAATTTCCATACTTATTTTAAAATTACTTTAAGGAATTGTTTCCTTTTGTCTCTCTAATACCATCCTTAGATCCAAGACAAGCTTTAGATTTCAAATCTGAATTTCAATGAAAAACAAGCATCCACATTGGCCTCATTAACAGTAGAATTTTCCCTCAAAGTAATATGCTGAGAACTGTTTGTATTTTCACGTTATAGAAATGATGGAAAATTTAATATCTGAAGTTTTCTAAAGAACCTTTATGGTGTACATTCCATTTCTAGAAAGGAGATATTTTTCTTTTAAAAAATCTATAGCTGTGGAAGTAAAATCAATTTTCATTAATAACTATTTAAGTAAGAATCCATTTTACTTTGTATGTCAATTTTTAATCATAACATTCTACTGGCAGAACTTAAATCGCCCAAAAACATTAATTTTCCTAACCTAAATGGAAATATCTTTAAAGATATTTTCACAGTACTTTATTCATTCATCCAGTAAACCCTCAGCAAATATTTATTGAGCCAGTTTAATACTAGATACTAGTCTAACCCATGAGGATATATCACTTTTATTTTTATTTTATGGCATTACTGAAGAGTGATATTCTACAGGAATTTAAGATAATTGAATATGAATGGTATTGGAGGATGAAGTTCTTTTCTGGAACTGTAAAGAAATGGTGATCTTCACCAGACATACATCAAGGGCAGAGCAGGTTTCAGAGAAATGATGAAGTTTGATTTTAGGATGTTAACCCCATGTTTCCTGAGATATTTGGGTAGATGATTTGGAATGGAAAATAGGTTCAGAATTTAGGCAAGAGTTCTATAATAGAAACAAAATGTTGAAGTGATTATCAGACCAGGAAGAAATTAAATGATAAATGCAAGAAAGAATATGTATAGAGAGAATACCCACTGAGTCTAAAGGAACACTTGAATTTAAACTACAGACAGAAGTAAAAAATAGTAAAGGAGAACAATCTGTCATGATCAAAGAGTAGGAATACAATGAGGAAGTACACACACTTCCTCAAGTTCATTAAAGAAAAATGCTGTTAAGGGTACCCAGGTGGCACAATTAGTTAAGCTTCAGACTTGGTTTTGACTCAGGTAGTGATCTCAGAGTCCTGAGATAGAATCCTGAGCAAGGGCCGGCTTGAGATTCTCTCTCCCTGTCCTTCTGCCTCTACCTACTGTGTTCTCTCTCTCTCTCTCTCAAATAAATAAATAAATCTTAAAAAAAAAAAAGATAAGTGCTGTGTTTGTCCATCTATATAATATGGTACTTGAAGAAAAAGAAAAGATGCAATAAATTATTATTGAATTAAATATTTTTCTCCTTTATGTGGTAATATGTTAAGTATCTTCTAATAATTTTGAACTTTTTTTTTTCAAATTTCAGCATAAGTGATATTTATCTGGATTTTGAAATATCCCCTATGGTATATTCTAAGAAATAAAATGTCACAGTCAAAAGATATAAATAGTTTTAAGATTGTTGATACATATTTTCAAAAAGATTTCCAAGGGGTACCTGGCTGGTTTAGTGGTTCAGCATCTGCCTTTGTCTCAGATGTGGTCTGGGGTCTGAGGATCAAGTCCTGTACCAGGCTCCCTGCAGGGGACCTGCTTCTCCCTCTGCTTATGTCTCTACCCCTTTCTCTGTGTCTTTTAAGAATAAATACTAGAATCTTAAAAAAAATTTTTTTTCAAAATGGTTTCACCAATTTATATCTTCACTATTTTTTAATGCAGAAGGGCATTATAAACATTGACTGTTATCTTTTTTTGTTTCTTTTTAATTTAGCTAATTTGGGGGGTAGGCCAATTCTTATTCCTGTTATTTTAGTTAACTTTCTTGGACTTCTTAAGGTGATAGAACTTTTTTCATGTTACTATTTATAAGCATTTTTCATGTTCTTTGATTCAGGGAATATTCCTACCATGAAAAAGATTAAAGAATGTAATATAGTTTTCATATTAAGAAAATGTTCAGCTACATTTTTAGTTGAATAAATTATTAGTTTCTCTATTATAAACAATAATGTGGAAAAACACAAAATCTCTTACATAAATGTTATGAAATTTTAGGAGTAAAAACCAAAATCTCTGACACATCTTAATATTTCTATAATTTTTAATGTTATACATTTATATTCTGTGAGAATAGAATTAATACATTTCTTCATATACATATACATTTATGTATGTAATTGTTTAGAGTGATTCAATAAGTATTTAGTATGATATGGCAGTGATATCTTTTTGTTTATTATCTGTTCTAAATATAAATTACTAATGTAAATAGTGCAATGTAAAATGTTACTAGAAAATCCAGTTGAAATTAAATCTACTTAATCATTTCTGCCTGAAGGATTTAATAATGTTCAATAACTTAATATGTTGCCTCTTTCTTCTACATGCTGCATCATGGTCATGTTTTCTGAATATATTATGTGCCATTGGTTCTATGTGCCAGACACCAGTAATTTCACTATGGTATACCGAACCTAATTTGCTTACAATATGTACTCCATTCCATCAATTTTGGTATTTTTATAATGGTTTAGTCCCATGTCAATATTGTTTATGTAGTAATTCTTCTTTGAGTTGGGATATTCAACAAAGAACAGTCACAATCATTACTTCATGTATTTTCTGATGCATTACCTAGCTACATCCAAAAATCAAGCCAAAATAAATCACACTTTTAATGATATTACCAGGTTGTTGTTTTTTTTAATAAAACTGTATTGTTTTCTTTTCTTTTTACTTTTTTTCTTTCTTTTTGGTAGTAGTGGTGTTTTAATTTCTTGCCAAGTCAGATTCCACTCTAGGAATGTAGATTCATTCAGTGAATCTAAATTCAGGCAATAAAAAATGTACTCTCTATTCACTTCTATTTCTTTGTCTCTTCCCCCACTCTCACACTTGATTTCCCAGAAGAAGCAAATTTAAGCAAAGAGGATTACTTACACGCCTTGGAAAAAGTTTAAAAAGTTAGGCTGAGGCTTCCAGTAATATATAGTATATATGTATGAACATAGGTATGTGTGTGTATATATGTGTGTGTGTATGTGTGTAGATAGATAATCAATAGATGGATTTTCTTTTTTCACTACAAATTCACTTTTTGTAATTTTGCTCATTCTCTTGATTCATATTTTGACTCTGACCAATTTCTTTGTCACGTTTTATAATAAATATAGCTAAAATAGTTATACTGAAATTAAAATTTAGTCTTCAACTATGTAATCTAATTATAAGACCAACATCTTTGACCATTTATCTACTCATATCTGTCCTTAGTCATTCAAGGGATGGGAAAGTACAGAAAGTAGTAGTATATATACTTCATGAGGGATGGCGCCTCTTCTGTTTTTCTCATCACTGGAATTTTGGTGTGCATTTACAGTACCAAGCACAATAAGGATCTATAGTAAGCACAATGAATTGTTTTTCTCTGAATTAATGAGTTATAATGAGAAATTTAACATCAATAAAAAGAGGAAAAAAGAATGCCAAATTATCCAAAGCATCTTATATTTCTGTGTCCTTACATTCTTTCCTCTCCATCCTTTTAGCGTCATTTCTATCACCAGATTTCCAGGATGGCAGTAGAAGTGCTATATTTTAAGCATTATGTTGAACAGTATTAAATTTATTTTAGTAGAAAGAAATAATTTCTCATAGCAGTTAATCTTTTTATTTTTCAAGATGATCTTCTTAGAAACCTCATTTTAATGCAGGTAGCATATTTTGTTTGTATTATATATTTATTCCCTAAGGACCCTTTTACATTATTAGAGGCAACATCCTTTCCCTGCAAAAATTCTGACCTGTTCTACAACTCATCCACAAACCTCATAGGAAACAATGTCTAACTCAAGCGGAAATACTTCAACTGCCAAAAAAGTCTTTTTTTAGAGTTCCTTTCTCCAGCATATTATTCTTCAACTAGGAAAATTCCTGGTAGGTATTTATTTATTTATGCCATTTTCATTGTTGGTTTAGAGCACTTACAAAAGTACAGCAGCTGTAGGATCTATATTATATCAATAATTGATAGTGCTGTATGGACACTTTGAAAGATTTTTGTCTGCAAATAGAAGCACCTGGGGAAAAGAAGCTCTGGATCAAAGCAGTCTCATTCAGATCTCTAACAAAGTAGCTAATAAAAGGAAGATGAGAGACTGGGGAAAGACAGATCTTAACTAATCAGGTTTAGAATGCAATAGTACTTCCATTCCAATCAGAGATTGTTAAGTTCTAAGTGATACCTTTAGAATATATCTCTGAATATAGCTCTGATTTTATCAGAAAATTATTCTGGCTAAAAAACCATTTTCAGGACTAATTATTTCTGCATTTCAAAAATAAATTACCTTGCATAATATGTAATGATGTAAGTATGCCACAGTTCATCCAATTTCAAATTCTCTAGATTTTATAGGCATTGCCTTCCTTCTAGCTTGTTTTTTGCTGTTATGCCCAATGATGCAGTAAACAATTCTGCACTTATCTACTAGTGAACATGATCAACTTTTTCCCCCTACATAAGAATAAAATTGGTGAGACATAGATTATATATATGTTCAATTTTATAAGATAGTGTATACAGGATCCATAGGGAGTAACATGGATGACTCACAGAAATATAATATTGTGTGAAAAAAGAAAATTGCAAAATAATACACAAAAATTTTTAGGACAAAACTTTACAAAACAAAACAGCAGTATTATTTATAATGCATACATGAGTTTAAACTATTTGAAAATGCTTAGGAAATATAAAAATAAAATTTCCATTAGTGGTGACATAGGGAGAGGCAGAGAAAAAATGGAGAAGTTTGCACAGTGAAGATATTAGCTAGCTTCTAGAGGTTAGATGAGGTGGTTGGGTCAGGAGTATTTCTTTTAGTATGTTGTATGTACAAATACATGTATTATTTAAATATTCAATAAATTGTTATGATTTGTCAATGATTTTTTTATGAAATAACATATTATTTTGCTATTGGTATATTGAGGACACTTATAAATAGTCCATCAGAAAAACTGTAGATAGGTGTATAAAATAATGTTAATAGTAGTGTGTATGAAAAGGCAAATTAATGAAACATGAAGAGCTGTAATGACCACAGGAGTATTTAGTTGATAATTATACAGAGAATTTATCTTGTTCTCATTTCTTTTCTGAACAATGGAAGATCTGGGGACACCTGGGTTGGTGGGTCAGTTAAGCGTCTGCTTTCAGCTCAGGTCATGATCCCAGGTTCCTGGGATTGAGCCCCTCATTGGGCTCCCTGCTCTGTGGAGAGCCTGCTTTTCCCTCTCCTTCTGCCTGCTGCTCCCCTTGTTTGTGCTGTCTCTCTCTTACTCTGTCAAAGAAATAAAACCTTTAAAAAATGAACAATGGAAGATCTGTTTTGATTATGGAAAGAAACAAAGCATAAAGCCTTGTTACAACTGCTTTTTTGTGTGTGGATCCAGAGGAAGTAGAAGAGAATGCTCAAAAAGGAAAGATCTGTAAAGTTCTCTTCCTGGAAGATCGTTTGTGCCAAACACAGAACCACCAAGAATACTGTAAGACAAACCCTAAGAATCTAGCTGGATATCAGTGTACTAGATGGAGTGGCTAGCAACTAGAGATATGAATGTTGGACAAGGGGTTCAAATGAAATCTTTTTTTTTTAATTTTATAAATTAATTTTTATTGGTGTTCAATTTACCAACATACAGAATAACACCCAGTGCTCATCCCGTCAAGTGTACCCCTCAGTGCCCGTCACCCATTCACCCCCACCCCCCGCCCTCCTCCCCCTTCACCACCCCTAGTTCATTTCCCAGAGTTAGAAGTCTTTATGTTCTGTCTCCCTTTCTGATATTTCTCACACATTTCTTCTCCCTTCCCTTATATTCCCTTTCACTATTATTCATATTCCCCAAATGAATGAGAACATACACTGTTTGTCCTTCTCCGGTTACTGTGGCCAAGTTCAAAAAGGGTGTTGCCTGAGTTCTCCTCTGGGATTTTGATGGAATCTTGTCTCACATTTAGATCTTTCATCTATTTTGAGTTTATCTTTGTGTATGGTGCAAGAGAGTGGTCCAGTTTCATTCTTCTGCATGTGGATGTCCAATTTTCCCAGCACCATTTATTGAAGAGACTGTCTTTCTTCCAATGGATAGTCTTTCCTGCTTTGTCGAATATTAGTTGACCATAAAGTTCAGGGTCCATTTCTGGATTCTCTATTCTGTTCCATTGGTCTATGTGTCTGTTTTTGTGCCAGTACCACACTGTCTTGATGACCACAGCTTTGTAGTACAACCTGAAATCTGGCATTGTGATGCCCCCAGATATGGTTTTCTTTTTTAAAATTCCCCTGGCTGTTTGGGGTCTTTTCTGATTCCACACAAGTCTTAAAATAATTTGTTCTAAGTCTCTGAAGAAAGTCCATGGTATTTTGATAGGGATTGCATTATACGTGTAAATTGCCCTGGGTAACATTGACATTTTCACAATATTAATTCTGCCAATCCATGAGCATGGAATATTTTTCCATCTCTTTGTGTCTTCCTCAATTTCTTTCAGAAGTGTTCTATAGTTTTTAGGGTATATTTTGAGAACCATTTGAATGGTAAATGGTTCTCCAACCTTTTATTTTCAGGTTGTAGGTGTCCTTCTGTCTAAAATGAGTCTCTTGTAGACAGCAAATAGATGGGTCCTGCTTTTTTATCCAGTCTGAAACCCTGCGCCTTTTGATGGGGTCATTAAGGCCATTCACGTTCAGAGTTACTATTGACAGATATGAGTTTAGCGTCATCATGATATCTATTTAGTCCTTGTTTTTGTGGATTGTTCCACTGAACTTCTTCTTAAAGGGGAGTTTTAAGAGTCCCCCTTAAAATTTCTTGCAGAGCTGGTTTGGAGGTCACATATTCTTTCAGTTCCTGCCTGTCCTGGAAGCTCTTTATCTCTCCTTCCATTTTGAATGAGAGCCTTGCTGGATAAAGTATTCTTGGTTGCATGTTCTTCTCATTTAGGACCCTGAATATATCCTGCCAGCCCTTTCTGGCCTGCCATGTCTCTGTGGAGAGGTCTGCTGTTACCCTAATATTCCTCCCCATGAAAGTCAGGGACTTCTTGTCTCTTGCTGCTTTAAGGATCTTCTCTTTATCTTTGGAATTTGCAAGCTTCACTATTAAATGTCGAGGTGTTGAACGGTTTTTATTGATTTTAGGGGGGGATCTCTCTATTTCCTGGATCTGAATGCCTGTTTCCCTTCCCAGATTGGGAAAGTTCTCAGCTAGGATTTGTTCAAATACATATTCTGGCCCTCTGTCCCTTTCGGCGCCCTCGGGAACCCCAATTAAACGTAGGTTTTTCTTCCTTAGACTGTCATTTATTTGCCTTAATCTGTCTTCATGGTCCCTTAATTGATTGTCTCTTTTTTCCTCAGTTTCCCTCTTTGCCATTAACTTGTCTTCTATGTCACTCACTCGTTCTTCCACTTTGTTAACCCTCGTCGTTAGGACTTCTAGTTTGGATTGCATCTCATTCAATTGATTTTTAATTTCTGCCTGATTGGATCTAAATTCTGCAGTCATGAAGTCTCGTGAGTCCTTAATGCTTTTTTCTAGAGCCACCAGTAGCTGTATAATAGTGCTTCTGAATTGGCTTTCTGACATTGAATTGTAATCCAGATTTTGTAGCTCTGTGGGAGAGAGGGCTGTTTCTGATTCTTTCTTTTGAGGTGAGGTTTTCCTTCTAGTCATTTTGCTCAGTGCAGAGTGACCAAAAACAAGTTGTATTAGGAAAAGGAGAAAAAGAGAGGAGAGAAAGAAGGAAAGAAAAGAGAAAAAGAGGGGATCCCTGGGTGGCGCAGCGGTTTGGCACCTGCCTTTGGCCCAGGGCGCGATCCTGGAGACCCAGGATCGAATCCCACGTCGGGCTCCCGGTGCATGGAGCCTGCTTCTCCCTCTGCCTGTGTCTCTGTCTCTCTCTCTCTCTCTCTCTCTGTGACTATCATAAATAAATAAAAATTAAAAAAAAAGAAAATAGAAAAAGAAAAAAGGAAGAAAAAAGAAAAAAAGATAAGAAAAAGAGAAAGAAAAAGAAAGAAAGGAAAAAAAAGGTGGAGGAAGCAAACAAATCAAAAAGCAAAAAAACAAAAACAAAACAAAACAAAACAAAAAAACCACGGGGGTGTATCTTCTGGTTCTGTAGACTTTAAGTCCCTTGACTTCCCCTGGAACTGGTCCGTCCAGCTGGTCTTCTGGGGGAGGGGCCTGCTGTGCTGATTCTCAGGTGTTAGCACTTGGGGGAGCTGCTCTGCCCCCTGCCTGGGGCAGGGCTCAGGGGGGTTGTGTACCCCGTGAGGCCCCTGGAGGAACAACCCCAGTGGTGGGGCCAGCTCTGCAGCCCTGGAGTCCGCTCCCGCAGCTGCTCCGGAGCTCTCCGTCCGCAGGGCCTGGAGGCTCCGGGGCGGGGCCGCTGATCTGCTCAGCTCGGGGCAGGAGCGTCCTCGCTGTCCTGGGCCCTCCCGGCCTCTGCCTGTCCCGGGGGAGGCCGGATCCTGGGCTGTGTCCCGGCGCCCCGTGCTCCGGGGCCTGCGCTGTGGGATTCGCGCTCCCGCCCCGCAGCCCCCTCCGCGGAGCCGCCGCCCGAGCCCCTCCGAGCTGCTCCGGCCCCGCCGTGCGCGCTGCAGCCCTTAGGGAGCTCGTTGCACTCTCCGGGGGCGCAGGTGTCTGTTAGTGTCCCCGGGAGCCCGAGGGCATCCCCGCCCTCCTGGGTCCTGCTCCAGCTCCCTGCGAGCCCCTTTCCGCCCGGGAAGGTTGGTGCAGCTCCTGCTCCTCCGGGACGGGGCTCTCCTGTCCTGGGGACACTCGCCCCGGCCTCAGCCCGGCTCCTCGCGGGGCCCCTCCCCCTCGGAGGCCTTTTGTTCCTTTATTTGTTTTTCCCCGTCTTCCTACCTTGATAGAAGCGCGGACTCTTCTCACTGTAGCATTCCAGCTGGTCTCTCTTTAAATCTCAGGCCGAATTCGTAGATTTTCAGGGTGATTTGAAGGTTATCTAGGTAATTTGGTGGGGACAGGCGATTTGGGGACCCTGCTCTTCCGCCGTCTTGCCCCTCCCCTCCCAAATGAAATCTTTAAAGGAGCACCTCAGAGTGTTTACTTTTTGTAGTAGTGATTTCTAAACACTAAAAAGTTTATGTGATGTAATGCCTGAATAATACTTTTTATTGTATTCAGATTTCACTGTATAACACTGATGTTTATTGTCTCAATAAGATTTGAATATTTCGTGTAGATTTATTTAAATCTTTGAGACTTCCTTCTACTCGAGTTATAAATGAAATAATTAACTACATATTTTTAAAGATTTATTTATTTATTTTTATTTATGATAGACACACAGAGAAAGAGAGAGAGAGAGAGAGGCAGAGACACAGGCAGAGGGAGAAGCAGGCTCCATGCCCCGGGAGCCCGACGTGGGATTCGATCCCGGGTCTCCAGGATCGCGCCCTGGGCCAAAGGCAGGCGCCAAACCGCTGAGCCACCCAGGGATCCCCAATTAACTACATATTAATCTGTATCCCAGTTTCTATGTTGTACATTAAGTATACATCAAGTGAATTCCTTTGTAGTTCTTTTATATATTAATTTTTTTTAAAGGAAGCCAATACTTCACTGAGAATCTTGTAGGTCTATGAATCTCAGCCTGCCTTTATAGACATGCACACACACACATACAAACACAGACCTACACACACACACACAAGGAACTCTACCACTCAGAAGAATATAGTAATGGCAAGTTCACTTTATATAGAAAAGATAAAAACTCAGCCTTCAGGGCTGGAAATTGCCATATATCCTATTAAGATTTTTTTCTCAGCATTTTTATTGCTCTGCTCTGATAGAAAAAAATGAGAATTACTGCCAAAGAGCAAGACTCACTGAGTTTTTATGGTCCTCACTGTGTTGCCTGTTGTTTTAATATCTATAAAATTTCAGAATCTATCCACCAATGTAAAAGTAGAGAAAAGAGCTAACATTTTTTATATAGGGTGGGGGAGAGTTGTTTAGTTTTTAAAAATACTATATTAAGAGGTCTATTAAGGTATATAATAGAAAAGCAAATGCTCGAAGATTTTAGATACTATTGCCAAAACTATTACACATTCCTTGTTTCCTGTGAATTGGACAATCACTATGATAACTAAGTCTAGACAAGTTGTATTTTTTCCTCTATGTGACTTTAGAGTATATTAAAATTAGAGAATAATTATATCCTATTTTTAAAAGATGTATTTATTTATATGAGAAGGAGCTCAGTCATGAATGAGCAGGGGGAGGGGTAGAGGGAGAGAGAATCCTGAAGCAGATTCCCCACTGAGTGTGGAGGAGCCTGACACAGGACTGGATCCCAGGACCCTGAGACCATGACCTGAGCCAAAATCAAGAGTCCTGAGGCTCCTGGGTGGCTCATTCTGTTAAGCATCTGCCTTCAGCTCAGGTCATGATCCTAGGGTCTTGGCATTGAGTCCCACATGAGGCTCCCTGCTTCACAAGGAGTCTGCTTCTCCCTCTACCCCTCCTCCCTGCTTGTGTTCTCTCTCTTCCACTCTCTCTCTGAAATAAATAAATAAAATCTTTTTAAAAAGTCAAGAGTCCACTGCCTAACTGACAGCCACCCAGGTGCCCCAATTTTATCCTATTTATTTAGCATTTGACTTGTTCTTTTTTGCCACTGGTTTAGACACAGTTTAATTCCAACTGTTGACCTCCTAAATCAGATCGTAGTGCAAAACTGAGTTTAAAACAGTTATTTCATTTCCAATGAATGTGTGATACCTGCATGCTACAGTGGAGGAAAAGAATGTGGGAAACACCCTATTAGATAAATCTATTATTTGTTTCATGTACTGGACAAGCTTTTCCAAATATTTTATTAGATTTTTCAATGCAATGATAGAACGAAAGGTTTTATCTTAGTGCATCCTTATCCTTTCCAGAATTTTAAAGATGAAAATAGTGAACATTTGAATTTAAGCAAACTTTCACATTGAAGGATATATAGAAGAACTTTGTGGGATTGTTAAAGTCAAGAACAGCACATGACACTAACAGTCTTTACTTTATTTCAAAATAATGGAATGTAATAATATATAATATTGTCCTCAATTTTCTTTTCTTTAGCATAGGACACAAATTTTATAGAAATTAGAGGAAATTTTTCCACTATCTACCCACATTTTCTCCCAGAGCATACCCTAGGGGACATCAAAGCAACTGTTATATTCACTCCTAGTTTCAGCCAACTGAGGCTTGACAGGAAGAATATACCTGAAGTAATTTTCTCTGCTAACATTTTATTCTTATCACTGTCAAGTAGTTATTATCATTGACATCTGGCAGAATTTCAGAATCTATCATGTTGTCTAACACCTGCCAAGGTTTATGCATAAGACTCAGAAGTTTATTAGGAACTAATCAAGATAATTACTATTTCATTAATGATTTTACAATATTCATAAAAGCGTATACTCTAACAGCCACATAGCTTCACACGTAAAATATTTCTTTGTGATATTTTTAAAGATCTAAACACCATTGTTGAATGGAAAATATTTTACTAGTCTAAAATCTATGTAACCAGTTCAGATTTTTGGTCTTCTTATATTTGCTTTACTTCCAAAAGAGGTGGGACTGCGGATGGGGGTGGGGTGAGAAGGTGAATGTCATTAAAAAATAAGTCACACATTACAAAATTTAGTTCATATATGTTGATACTTAGATCTTTTATCACTAAGTACCTTTTGTGGCATAAAATCTATTTTTAAGAAACCAGGGGGGTCTGGGTTAGCTCAGCTGATTAACCATCTGACTTGATCCCAGCTCATATCTTGATCTTACAGTTGTGAATTCAAGCCCCACATTGGATTCTATACTGAGCATGGAGCCTACTTAAAACAAATAAACAAACAAAAAAACAAATGTGAAGAGTGTAGCTAAAATATGGTTTTTATTAGGTACTGTTTATTTTTAACATTTTATCTACATGGTAACCAACCAGTAGTTTTATGTTAACAACTTTTCATTATCTATTGCAACTGGGAATTTACTCTCCATTTCATCTCCTTCTCCATATGAAAAGTCAGTATATACAGAGTAGAATTTTATGATTGATGAAATATGTATCTTACTTAACTTTGGTGACTATAGGGATTATTACAAGATTATGGCAATCTTGGATTTTGCCCTATGGAAGCTAAAAGTATTCCTGTGTGCTGCTGTTAGCCACATTGATATCTTTAACAATCAAGAAAGTTCTTATTTACTTGATTTTAATTTTTAGAATTTAAAGTTTTTCCCTCGGGGATCCCTGGGTGGCTCCGCGGTTTCGCGCCTGCCTTCGGCCCCAGGTGCGGTCCTGGAGTCCCAGGATTGAGTCCTGTGTCGGGCTCCCTGTGTGGAGCCTGCTTCTGCTTCTCCCTCTGCCTGTGTCTCTGCCTCTCTCTCTCTCTCTATCATAAATAAATAAAAAAAATAAATCTTTAAAGTTTTTACCTCAATATATTTTTTTAATTCAAAACAATGAGCAGAACCTTGGTTATTTGGGATATTTTATGGTCGCATACAAATTTGAGAATTGTTTTCTCTACTTCTGAGAAAAATGCTATTGGGATTTTTTTTTAAAGATTTTATTTATTTATTTATTTATGAAAGACAAAGAGAGAAAGAGAGAGAGGTAGAGACACAGGCAGAGGGAGAAGCAGGCTCCATGCTGGGAGCCCGATGTGGACTCCATCTGGGGACTCCAGGATCACACCCTGGGCCAAAGGCAGGCGTTAAACTGCTGAGTGACCCAGGGATTCCCTGGGATTCTGAAAGAGATAGCACTGAATTTATATATGGCTTTGTGTAATCTGGACATTTTGACAATATTAGCTCTTCCAATCCATGGACATAGGATACCTTTCTATTTGTGTCTTCTTTATTTCTTTAAGCAAAATCTTGTCGTTTCATTGTATATTTTTTTCCATTTCCTTGGTTAAACTGACTCCTAAGTGTTTTGCATGTCTTGTTTTTTAAAGATTTTATTTATTTATTCATGAGAGACACACAGAGAGAGAGGCAGGGACACAGGCAGAGGAAGAAGCAGGCTCCCTGCAAGGAGCCCCAATGTGGGACTTGATCTCAGATCCCAGGATCACACTATGAGCCGAAGGCAGACCACTGAGCCACCCAGGCATTCCTATTTTACTGTTTTTGATGCTATTAGTATGATAGTTTTCTTTATTTCTTTTGCAGGTATTCATCGTTAATGTTTAGAAATGCAATTGATAAAAAAAAAGAAATGCAATTGATTCTATTGATTTTTTATATCTTGCAGTTTTTCTGAATTCTCTGATTGTTTCCAATGGTTTTGTGGTTGAGTCTTTAGGATTTTCTAAGTATATATAAGATAATATTATCTGCAAATAACGACAATTTTACCTCTTCTTTGCCACTATGCATGCCTTTTATTTCTTTATCTTGCCTAAATCCTCTAGTTAAGACTTTAAGTACTATGTTGAAAAAGAGTGTTGAGAGTAGGTACCTTTGTCTTTGTCTTGTTCCTTATTTTAGACGAAAAGCATGAAACCTTTTCACTGTTCAGTATGATGTTAGCTGTGAGTTTGTCTATAAGATCCCAAATAGCAAAACAATCATGTGAAAGAACAAAACTGGAGGATTACACTTCCTGATTTCAAACTGTACTACAAAGCTATAGTAATTAAAACAGTATGGTTCCAGCATTGAAATAGACTCCTACACCAATGGAACAGAATAGCAAGCTCAGAAATAACTCCTTGAATATAAAGTCAATTAGTATTTGGTAAGGGGAATGTATAGTATCTTCAACAAGTGATGTTGGGAAAGCTGGATAACCATATGTAGCAATATAAAATTGACCCCTATCTTATAACATTCAGAAAAGCTAACTCAAAATAAGTTATACACTTAAACCTAATATTTGATATCATACAGCTCATAGAAGGAACACACACAAAAATAAACTCATTGACATTGGTCTTGGCAATATTTTTTTGAATATGACACTAAAAGCACAAGCAACAAAAGAAAAAAGAACAAATAAGACTATATCAAACTAAAAAGCTTCTGCACAATGAAAAAATCCATCAACAAAATGAAAAGGCAACCTACAGAATGGGAAAAAATTTTTACAAACTGTTTATCAGATAAGGAGTTAATAGCTAAAATATATAAAGAACTCATACAACTCAATAACAGAGAAACAACCGAATTAATAAATGAGTAGAGGAACTGAATAGATGTTTTCCCACAGAAGACATCTTGGCCAACAAAAGCATGAAAAGATTCTCAATATCTCTAATCTTCAGGGAAATGTAAATAAAAATCACAGTGAGACCATGACCTGAGCTGAAGCCAAGAGTCAGATGCTCAACCCACTGAGCTACCCAGGCACCCATACTCTAGATTATATTTTGTCACTGCTTATTCATTGACAAATATTGGTTGTGTCTTTACTGTTTGCAAGACACAATTCTGGACTGCTAAGATACACCAGTGAAGGAATCTGTCAAGTTTCCTTCCCTGTGGAGCTTTCCTTCTCTACCCTAATGGGGGAGAGGGGATAAAATAATAAACATATTGATTTTATAAATCATCAGACATTTTGGAACATAATAAATGCTATGAAAAATAGAGTAGGAAAAGTATTTGGAGAGTACAATATAGAGTATAACCAAGGAATGAGGTCAGAAAGGTAATAATAATTGGCTATGAGTTTGAGAAGAGTGAAACGTTGTAAGTTGTATTCTGAGATAATGATTCTTATAACTGTGTAGAAAACAAGCTGTTAGAGGATAAATGTGGAAGCCACATTTCCACTTAGGATGTTGTTACTATAATCCCCTATAGAAATGGTGATGACTTTTACCAGATTACATCGGGATATTAAAATATGTTGGTTTCTCAATTTATTCTGAAAGAGTTACCATTAGGATATCCAGATATATCGAATGAGAGCAGAGGGGAAAAAGGGAGAATTCAAAGAAAGTACTAAGTTTTTTGGCCTGAGCAATTAGAACGATGAAATGCCATCAACTGAATTATGACAAGCTAAGTCTAAATTAGATATTGGGAGAGAAGTTTGGAAGTTCATTTGTTCACCTGTCAACTTTAAGACATTGATTAGATCTACAGTTAGAGGGATTGCAGGGAAAA
The DNA here is from genome assembly GCF_905146905.1 of Nyctereutes procyonoides. Lineage (NCBI taxonomy): Eukaryota > Metazoa > Chordata > Mammalia > Carnivora > Canidae > Nyctereutes > Nyctereutes procyonoides. The sequence continues at coordinate 24,048,253 of NW_026575121.1, forward strand.
ATTGGTAATGCCAGCCTAGAGGATTAAAGAAAAATATGACTTGAAGATATAAAAATGAAAGTTTTGAACATATGGATCATATTTAAAGACATAATACTAGTTGAATTTTTCTGGACAGTGAGCATGGATAGAAAAGATATCCTGGGCACTAAAATATTAATATGTGAAAAAGAAAAGAAGGAGCCTTCGAAAGATACTGCTTATGTTTACTACATGTGAATGATGCTGATTTATATGTCAGAGATAGGTCCTCATCCAAAAAATAATGTTAAAACACAATATGTATTACTTCATTCAATCCTGTCAAAAACTCCGTTAATGAATTGTATAATTGTCCCCATTTTAAGTATAGAAACTTGTTGAAGAACACATACTGATTAAGTGACTGTTAGGTATTACCAAATTATTAACTATTAGATAGTATTATAGCTTGTATTGCTCCTGGATTGATTTCTTCATTGAGAAAGGGAGAGAGATAGCAAGGGAGAGAGAGGAAGGAATTTCTTTCCAAATTATACACTGGTCAGGCATTCACATACATTTGTTCCACGAATAAACACACATATTTGTTGATTAAATAAAGATTTCATTTGAGAACTTAAAAGGATAGCCAATAACTATTTAAATCAAATCTCAGAACTTCTAATCAACATTTAGATCCCATTATCTACTATTACTTATCTAGCATTGCTTTTCATTATGTTTTCATTTGCATATTCTTTGTTAAATAATAGCTTCTGATTTCCATCTTAGTTTTTTCTACATTCTTTTCTCTAGAGCACTTCTTGTTCCTGGTATTAAGTGATCTCCAGTATTCATCCTAAAGTATCAATTGCAATAATTGTTTATTTCTGTTCCTTGAGCTATTCTGTACACATTTGGCAGTATATTAAAATAGACTATAAGGACAGACTAGGAAAGTAAGCAAATAGATAATCAAAAGTAGGAAAGTAGTGTATGAGACCAACAGTGAAAAGTAAGATAATGTGTGTTTACCCTAAATAAGAAAATAATTAGATAAAAGTGAAGTATTCAAAGAAAATTCTGCTAGAAAATGAGTAAATAGAAGAGAATTCTGTTAAAAAATGAGTAAATAGAATGTGACATATGATAAACCTCTCCTGAAAAAAAAGTCACCAATCGGTATTTGTGATTATGTGTAAGTTTAGCTCTTGGCAGTGCAAACTCAGTTGAAGTTTTATGTTCTCATGCAAAGAATGCAACATTACATATTTAATGCTCAATTTTATTTATTAATGACTATTGTGATCCAATATAGCAATGTTTTGGGTATCATATATGTTATTAAAATGAATATGTGACCCATTTTTTTGCTACCATTAATTGATAAACTAATTAAATGAGATAACATATAAGTACTTCCTACACTGCAAGAATATAGTGGATCAAAAAATGTTAGGGCCTTTGCCTCTTCAATCATATCATGTATAATATTGGTTTTGAGTTTATGAGGAAAGCACATGGGTGTTTTCCAATATCACCTACTCAACTCAGTGAGCAAAGATAAATTAAAGCCTATTCTTTTTTAGCTATCTGTTCAAATGACTTAAGGAGGCACTGAATAACTTTTCTTAGAAAGACTAATTCAACTTGTGAAGTATGAGGCCTCCAAATGACCCAGGCCATATTTTGTTTTCTACCAGAAGTTAATAAAAAGCTCTCATTGTGTCAGTTTGTCCAGAGAATCCTTTCTTGGTACTATCTGGTCAGGAGAAGTTGGTCCTATTTTTGTGTCTGTCCAACCGTGACAGTCTCATCCACATTTTGGAATCATGAGGGACAACTCAATGGCATTCTTTCTAGAATACTGGTAAATACTGTAGACTGCTGACTAGGACAAACTGACAATAATGACAGCCTTTAAAGCCCCTGTCTCTTCCTAAAATTTCTACCTATATCCCCTAGAATCTTAATGCAAGATACTCATGCCTTGTCCTTCTTCTAAAATAATTTTAGTTTGACAACAGTGAATCTTGTTTTCTCTCTTCTCACATGCACTATCTAAACTGAACTCACAATTATTTTTCAACATTAAACTGTATTATTACACATTAATGACTTAAGTGTCCAATATAGATGATTGTATCATAACCTATATCTTGAGATTTTGATCTTGACAAGCTCTTTATTTACTTATTTACACTTTATTTACACATTGCAAGAGGACCTAAAACTTCACATACACTAGAAATGGAGATCTAAAATCTGATATTTCAAGTGCTAAGTTTGGCTTGTAATGACTACATTTTTTTCCTTGATCTTCATAATTGAAACAAAATGGCTTTTTGACATTATCGAGAACTATTTTACATTCAGCAATTTCTTCTCTTTCTTTCTATCATGCCTTTCATAACATTCTTGCTTTCCCAATTTGACTTATACAGCATAATTTTGGGGGAAAAAAGATTGCCACATAAAAATATTAATACTATTCTTTGTATTATAAATGTATAATGAATCTAAAATAGATTGTAAAGAAAATTTAAATAAATGATATTTAAAAATAAGTTAAATGAGACAGGGTTGGTGATAAGAATAGGGTAGGGTAAGAAATGAGTTTTTAAGACTATCAAAAAATATAACAACAAGATTAAAATCTGTTTTCCAAGAATATGTAAGGCAGCATTGCAGGATAAGAAATAAATAGTGGGGTAAAAATAAATTGTAAAGCTCTACAAATGTTTTAGATGTAAAGACTCTCAAAATTAAGGCCAAAAAGGCTAGTACACTCTAATTAGGTAATCCAAGTTCTTTTAGTTCCTAACTAACTAATTAGCTCACATTTTTTACTATGAATATTTGCTACTGGAAAAAGAGCAAATTCATCGTGGTTCTGGTTAAATCCATGCTCACTGAGCACTGTTGTATTTAGTAGAGTTATTCTGGTCCAGAGTCATTGCTAACCAACCATAGTATAATTATTCACCATTAAAATTATGAAATTAATATTTGATTAATAAACAATGTAATTAACATATTTATCATTACATAATACCCATGTAAAATGTCAATATTCAAAGGTAATACTGCCCAAATCATTTTCTATTTATTTTTCTAAGCAAAATTAGCATTCAGCAAACAAAAAGTAACATTGCATTCAAAGTTAGGCCTGTACTGTAAAACAAAATATATTGTTTCTTCTCAAAAAGATGACCATTTAGTTAAATATGTTTGGAAAACATTAAAGTAATTTCAAATAGGTTTATTTGCATTCCTCTATTGAAATTGAGAGGTAACACAGAGAAACTTTAACACCAATTATAACATTTTATTAAAGCTTTAACAATCCAGCAATACAGGTCAGTTGTAAACAACTGGTGGGAGGGAGGATGGGAGGGTGACAGACATACCTAAAAAGCAAAAGAAAGAATCCTAAAGCATTAACATTAAAGATCAGTTTCAGTACGTTTCCCTTGTTTTAGTAAAAGTTTGCTGAATTTCTTTGAGTAAATCCTAAATGGATTTAGTGAAATAAGCCCATTGGGTGGAGTGAATGTGTCGCCTAAAACATTAAAAAAAAGAAAAAAAATCATCACATTCTGTCTCTTTGACCACAATAATTGATCAAGGATGAGCACATGACATAATCTGAACATGCGTCATCCATAGGCATTTCAAGCTTCTTTTCCTTTTTAGTGATGCCTGCACTATCAGAGTATTCTAGTGTTCTCTCTTTTGTTTGGCATACAATCATGCACAACTTTTTTATTTCTTTGAGGTGGGAGTATATTTTTAATTCCTAAATGCCATACTATAAAGATCAAATTCTTAAGTGTGTGCAGCTCAAAAGTAAAGATATATTAAGGGGAAAAAAGAAAAATCACTGGTCTAGATGCAAGGCACACTTAAAGCAAGTTTTACTTTTGGTTGTATTTTCTTTGTATATTATAAACATTTATTTAACTTTTTGCAGTTAGAAGTAAAAAATTTCCAAAATGTATGCTCAACAATAACTGTTAAAATGTTCGCAGAAAAAAAAATAAAAAACTAAAAACAGTAACAACACTGGGGAAAAGACGTAATTAAAAACTGAAGCAATGAAAAGACTCAACACAACACAAAAACAATATCCAATGTCATTAGTGAACAAAGGAATGAAAATTTTAAAAAAGAAAGAGAATTTTAAAAATCTAAAAAAAGAACAGTTGAAGTTTTTTTTTTTAATTACAAAGCTAGATTTTGAAGGATTAGTGGACAAGAGAAGAAAGATACATAACGCAAGGAACCTTAACAATAGTACTGCATATTTTAAAAATTGCCAAAAAAGTAACATTCACTTCTTGCTATTTTTGCACATGGTAAGTAACTAAGTAAATGATTGCATGGTAATTATGTTAACTGCCTCCAATGTCAATTATCTTTTTCTTTCATTCACAATTTTATACATGTGTATATATATATATATGATAATATATGTATAAAATTATATATATAAGATAATATATATGTATACAATTATATATATATATATAAAATATATGTATGTATTTTTTTTTAACTCAGCATATAGACAGTCAAAAGAAAGACTACATTTCCCAGTGTCCTAGCAACAAAGATCTGGTTAATCTGATGAGGTGGAATATTATATGGCAACTTCTGGCAAACAACTTGTCAGAGACAAATTGTACCTAAGAAAATTAAACAGGCAAGGAAGATGTTATTCAAGACTGTCGCAATAGGTAAGAGATATTGAACTCAACTCCACCAAGACAGAGGCAGCAGGGTATTTAAACAATAGAGAAAGTCATGGAAAATAGTAGAGGACAGGACTTGATTGAGGGCAGGTTCATCTTTGAGATGTGCTGGGCACATGGAGTCATTCCTGAGCTTGCAAATGTTTTACTCTGTGATTAGACCATCTTGTTTCCTACTGTGTTCATCAGAGTTAAACTCCTACACTCCCACTGAAACTGAGAAATAGGAGCCCTATCTTTCTTGATTGCATTTGAAAGGGATGGCTCCAGGTCCTTGAGAAAGACATTTCTAGGTTGTAAAACTGGCTAAAGGCTGGAAGATTTATATACATTTCAAAGGAGCAGAGGAAGAATTTGCAATTAGAAGTTTTCTAAAGTAATTGTTCTAACAAAAGAGAGATTAGGGATTTACAGTCAGGAAAACATCTGTCTAAATTTTAATCAAATTGAGATTAACATTAAGGCAGTCTTGGTTATTCCTTAACAAAAACAAAAATATATGTGACCTTTGTCCTCTATTAATTTCTTCTCCCATCCTGATGTCTGGAATGTAGATTATTCTTTGGACTAAGATGATATGGGCTACACTTTAGGGATAGCAGAGTAGTGAACTGAAGAGATCCTGGGTCTGCGAGGACTTTGTGGAGCAGAAAGTGCCTATCAGCTCTGGATTGCACACTCCTAAATATTTTGTGTGTTTAAATCACTGGAGGAATTTGGTCTCTGTTGCTCTCAAATGTACATAATCTAGTTTACTACCTTGTTTGTTGAATTGCAATTCATTCAAATGGATTCCAAAACAGCTTCTCTGACTTTCACCAACCATGTCTTCATGAAGGTCAGAGAGCCAAAAACCAGAGTTGGGTCTTGAGCCCAACAATAACCATAGAAAGGATAGAAATGAGGTCAGACTCAAAAGTCAAAGGCACAGGCAAGCCTTTGTTAGAGCTATAGCTGGAGGTGAAGGGAGGAGATAGCACTAGCAGAGAGTGGTGAGCCAGGCCTCCCCACAAAGGGGAAACTCTGCTTATATAGAGAAAGTTCCTGCTCCAGGTCCCACTCTAGTCCAATATGCTAATAAGGGAAAGAAAAAAAAATGTCTCCTCCTGATTGGTTGGAAAAGTCTTCTCCTACTGTTCAGAAGGGCCTCCTCCTGATTAGGTGATATTGGCAGGCGACTCAGGTAACTCACTGTCAGTGCTGTTTGAAGCGAGGGTCCTCAGGTCTGTAGAGCCTCTGTTTTAAGCCTGGCTTATATATTGGGCTGCATCCTGGTTTTGCTCTGTCAGAGAATCGATATAACAATAGCAGCCAAGAGAAAGCACCCCAAGTGCATAATGTTTTTCACTTGGGGCTTCCTCCCATGGTACCTAAGTATCTATATGAGCTCTTTTTACCTCAAAATTCCTATACATTTGTTTACTTTCTATTCTCATTTATGATGTTTTATGTGCAAGTATTTCACTTTTCCAGTTTAATTCAAAGGTAATCTCGTTTTGGGTACCCCTTAGAGGATAACATGGTAACTACCACAGAATAACCCTCAAGTGTTTTTTTATTTGAACAATTATACCTTAATAATATCTGTACTTAAAAATTGTACAAAATTTCTATTATATTTGTGAGTGTGTGTGTGTGTTTGGGAATATATCAGAGAACATGGAGGTTTGTGAATATGTAATTATCTGCAATATATTATTCTAAAAAGTGAAATCAAAATATAGAACCTAGCATGGGAGAATGTAGGACAGTATCTGTTGCTAATTGGCTTGATTACTGAGTGATTTAGAATAATATCAAAGTAAAAGGCAAAAAAGGATGCAAGAAAATTGTTCATACTTTAGAAATCTTTGAAGTTTTTAGCTCAACTTTTCTGGCTCCATTTCTTCAAATAAAATTTAGGTAATTCAGAATATAGAGAACCTCAAGTTTAAAAATAATTGCCTTTCAAGCTCAAGAAAATAGAAAATTTTCTCATTTTTATTATAGGTATTTTACTGAGACCTTTAAAACCAACATAAATAATGTCAAAGCTCAGTGAAGTTATGTGGTGCATAATAAATATTAAACAACAGGATAATAATGATAATGATTTTTTCATTGAGGACAGCTTTTAAAGTTTTGATTCATACAAACTATTAACTTGAAACCTTAATAGAGTATTGATTACATATAACGGCTCTCAATAACAATAAAGAGATCCTCACAAATGAAAAACATCACATGAGAGTTTCTAATTAAAGTTTTAATTTATTATTGTAAAATAAATGTTATGGGTATAATTTATGATCACTATACCTGAATAACTAACTCTGATTGTGATCAATAAGTATTGACTAATATATCTGAGTTGTTTGCAATTTTTTTCCAAGCATGCAAATCAGGACACATTTGTAAATACCAAAATTGTCTCTCTCTAAGCAATGCATTCTGTTAGCAAAAGTAAATACACAATAAAATGACCAATTTAATCATCGGTTTTATTTTATATGGAATCAATTTAAATTTAATTTAAACTGTGATGTACATTTGCATATCCAAGAATCAATTTGTATATTCAAATAAGTTTTAGAGAAGTAGAGTGGGGAAAATATGTTTGAAAAGTGATTTCTCAAGATAGAAAGCACATTTTAAACACACTCTTAGCTGGGAATGAAAAAAGAGCCAGCCATTTCCTACTGCTAGATAATGATAAAAGTTAACCATCACCTTTGTGTTCAATCCTAGTATGGAATTTTTTCAATTGTAAATGAGAGTGAAGGCTGTTCTAATTATGTCATATCACTAATTTTATCCACATATATTTATTGAGTAATCCTTACATGCTGAGCACTGTTCTGATGTGTTTAGGATACCATGTTTATTGCTGTCTTAAAAAAGAACTCAGGCCTGAATTAAAAGTGGGAGAATAGTGGAGCCAGATTTGTCTCTGGCCTCTCACAGACCAGATTTTAAACACCAGGGCCACTATGTGAACTTCATCTATTATTTAACTTTGATATGTCTCTCTTTCCTCATCTGCTAGATTAGGATAATAATAACTACTTTTCCAGGTTGCTGTAAGGGCTAAATTAGATGATATGAAAAGTGCTGGTATATGTGAGAACTCAACAGATGCTAGCTGACTATAATTAAATAATAATTAGTAATAATTATAAGCCAATGTGAGCATTGATAAATATAGTATTGGTAGTTGAGATTTCAAGTTATCAAAATATGTGGAGACCCATATTGAATGTTCTTTGTTTCATTTTAATACAGAACATGAGTGTTGCTTGGGTGGGTCAGTCTGTTAAATCTGACTCTTGATCTCAGCCCAGTTCTTGATCTCAAGGTGATGAGTTCAAGCCCTGCCCTCGGCTCCACACCCAGCAGAGAGCTTAATTTTTTTTTTAAATGCAGAACATGAGCCACACCCAACATTTATTAAAAATGTATATGTTGCATTTCATGTGTATTCATGAATATTCTCTGATCAGATTCCAATTGCTAGTAGTGTATGGGCACCAACACTAATAATCCAATGTAGATAGCCTCATATGCAGACAATCATCATATTTGATGGGCACTCTTGTTGTTTCCAGGGTGTATCACTGCATTAACTTGGCTCTACCACTGCTCCAAATGATACTACAGAACAATTTTTCTACTTTTGATAACTGATTTTTTTTTCAACAAAAAATGACAATTACTGGAATTCTTAGGAGAGGAAAAGCGTGTGGTGGTCTGTGCCTATATTAAAGAGAATATCACTTTGCATCTAAACCATATTCTATTAGAGAATAATCTGAATCTTGCCACCTGTGCCTTAAAATTTTAGAACTTTCAGTGTATCACTTCTTTTATTTTTTTAGATCTCATTCATATATTCATGAGAGACAGAGTCGGAGACATAGGCAGAGAGAGAAGCAGGCTCTCTGTAGGGAGTCCGATGCAGGACTTGATCCCAGGACCCCAGGATTATGCCCTGAGCCAAAGACAACACTCAACCACTGAGCTACCCAGGTGTCCTTTTAATTTTCAATTATAGCCCCCAGTATGAAATCGTGTGATTTTCTAATTCACTATTTAACTTATCTGACTTCTCAAATGGTATTTATGATTATTGGCCTTTTATCTTATAATTTTATGGTTGTATATGTCAAATGGTTTTGTTCCTTAAGTATGTATTCTCAAAGTGGCATCAAAGAAAATCTCAAGTTCTCTGCTAACAAAATATCCAAAACCACATTGTTACCCTACTTCAGACAAGTGTTACCTATCACCTTATTTAAATTCTGAGGCAATATGTGTATATGTGTATAGTTTGTTAGCATTTTTCAAAGACCGCTACAGAGAACCTTATGCCTATAAGATGCTCGATTAGAATACAAAATCACTGAAGGGAGGAAGTTTTGTCTGTTTTGTTCATTTGCTGCATTCCTAGTGCCTAGAACAGTGTCTAGAAGACACTGAAAAAAAAGTTTTACTGAGTTAGTGAATGAATGAATAAATTAATGAATGAATGATAAGGAAATTATTGAGGAAATACTGAATATTCTATCCTCATCTTGGAGATTTATAGTACATATTAGCATATTAAAAACATCAGGAGATTTTGCATCCGATAAAACTGTTAGTCTAGGTGTGCCTAGGGGCTCAGTCTGCTAAGTGGCTGACTCTTGATTTCAGGTCAGGTGGTGATCTCAGTGTCCTGGGATGGAGCCACATAAGTTTCTACACTCAGTAGGGAGTTTACTTGAGATTCTCTCTTCCTCTCCCTCTGGCGTCCCCTCACTCAAACTCTCCCTCTAGCTTTCTCTTTCTCTGAAATAAATAAATCTTTTAAAAACCTGTTAATCCAAACGTTTATACTCAATATCCTACAGAAACATTTCAACACCTGTAAAAATCAATTGAAAGATACATTCCTGTGAATATATTTTGGAAAACCAAATTATTCACACAATTCAATTTACATAAGGTCATCAAATTGGCTAAAGTAGATTTTTAAAATCTTTTTTTTTCTTTTTTTTCTAAGATGCCTGAGTGGCTCAGCGGTTGAGCATCTGCCTTTGGCTCAGGATGTGATCCTGGAGTCCCAGGATCGAGTCTCACATCAGGCTCCTTGCATGGAGCCTGCTTCTCCCTCTGCCTGTGTCTCCACCTCTCTCTCTCTCTCTCTCTCTGTCTCTCATGAATAAATAAATCAAATCTTAAAAAAATTTTTTTTTTCTCATTTAGAATGTCAAATTTCAATCTTACTATAGACACATCCAATAGCGATATTTTCTCATCCTGACAAATCAGTATTTTAGGTGGGTGAAATAATTTGTGTCTCCCTCAGTATTTTCCTGTCATCTTTACTATAAACTGACAAGCTAGTCTGATTCTCTTCCTTTCTGATACTCTTTCCTTTCCTTACTTATCTAGAATTAATTGCCTGATTGTTTCTTTTTCAAGCAATGCTGTTTCTGACTCTACAAAGAGATCCATGTTCATTTAAAATTCCGTTTGTTAAAGACTTCTCTGCTTGGTACCCTCAGAAGAGCTAGTAACAGGCACATGACTATTTTTCTTCTGAAACACCATTTAAAGAGTAGGTCCTGGCTCCTAGTTCCCATGCTGTTCTTTTTTTCTGATTCCTGGGAACCTAACTGGAAATGTTACACACAAATTGACATTGACTGGCTACTCTGTTAGCCTTTATAATGGACTGAAAAAGAGAAGCACGCTTTCTAATTCAACTGTTTCCATCTAGAAAAAAAAAGGAGATTCATTGATCCTATAGAGACAAAACATCAAGCACTCAGAAAATCCAATTCACTTAAAAAATTAAGGCTGTATTGTTTGTCAGTCAAATCTTCATTTTATTCTGAAGGAAGACCTAATATTGTACAACTACTCTGCAAGCACTTTAGTGAAAATATTTGTACATTGACAAATTAAATAATGCTTCATTTTTCTACTGTCTGTTTTTTTTTTTTACTAGATTTCTTATTTAAAATTGTAAGGAAGTAACGAGCTAGAAGTACAGGTTTTACTTCAACCATTCATATGAAGATTTCAAAGCCAATCAAAACTTATTTCTTAAATAAAAAATATTTTCATCAATAGTTTCCTTGTATGTCAAAAGATTACATTCAATTGTTATGTGGGCTATGGTGTAAGTAGGATGGTTACAAGACTTAAGTTTTAGATATGAACAGATTTAGCTGCTTACTGAATATATAATCTTGGTCAGTATATTTACTTTTCAAAACTTGTTTTGCTTACCAAATGGGAACATTAAAGTCTTTACTGGTCAAGTAGATTATGCTAGTTTAACTTGAGCCTTTTTTTTTTTTCTATACAGAGTCTTATGATAGAACTTCTATAGTTCATGTTCTATAAATTTTGGAACAAAATAGGTTTTTAAATTATATTAACAGCACAATTAATATTATAAAATAATAGCACCAACCAATTTATTTGGTTTTAACATTAAATCATATCCTTCATGAATCTCTTAAACATTATTTCCTTTTTGTAAAGGAGTAAGTTTTGGGGCCCCTGGATGGCTCAATTGATTAAGTACTGGACTCTTGATTTTGGCCCTGGTCATGATTTTAGGGCTGTGGGATCCAGCCCTGTGTGGGGCTCCAGGCTGGGTTTGGAGCCTGCTTTGGATTCTTTCTCTGTCTCCCTCTGCTCTTCCTCCAGCTACTCACCCCACCCCCACTCACACACACTCTCTCTCTAAAATAAAATAATAAAATAGTAAAGTTTAATATTGAAAGATTTGATTATTTTTAGGAAAGCTCAATATGAGTTATATATCATACCGAAGAGAAAAATATCTCAATGTTCAAGGACACACTTATCCTCATTGGACACTTACAACATCTTAAGTATTATTTCTACAAAATACAATGTGTGAGATACTACCAAGAAAAGCAAGTTTGTGATATTTTCTATTGCACAAATCACAATGCACATCTTCGCCAATTGTACATCCATTTCTGCATCTTAATAAAGAAGCCAATGTACAGTAATTTCATTAAGATAATCACTGGAAAAGTTTCAGTTTTAACTCTCTTACTTCAAATATTATCCTCATTTGAAAATTTAGGTAATTGAATTTCTTTTTATATTATCTACATATTGAACACACAGTGTCAAAATGCTAGACATAGGTAATTTTTCAAAATTAGAAATATTTATATATAGATGTATCAACACCTTGGTTTTAGAAACCTTGTTTTTGTATTGCATATTTTTAATTCAATATCTTTCAGTTAGTGAGATGGTTTTGGTAATTAAAGTACTGATAAAGTTGGATAACTTATTGAAATATGTTAAAATATTAGGTAACTAGGGATCCCTGGGTGGCGCAGCGGTTTGGCGCCTGCCTTTGGCCCAGGGCGCGATCCTGGAGACCGGGGATCGAATCCCACGTCGGGCTCCCGGTGCATGGAGCCTGCTTCTCCCTCTGCCTGTGTCTCTGCCTCTCTCACTCTCTCTGTGACTATCATAAATAAATAAAAATTAAAAAAATAAAATAAAATATTAGGTAACTAGTGATTAGAAATTATAATTTAAGAAATCTAGTATTTTCACATATCTAGCTTCATGTCTTTTCATGAATTGCTTTTATGTTATAATTCATTAAAGGACAGTCATAATTATATTATCTCTATATATAATATAATATATAGTTGTCAAGACTTTCAGAACATTGGGAAATATATCTCCCTATGCAATGCATTAACAAAATATTCAACATTTGCCTAGTGTGTCATTCAAAAGGGAGCGAGTGCTACTGCTTTCTTCATCAATGGGAAAACTTCCAATTTTCCTTTGACAAAAACTAAAAAGATTGAGCTAAGGATATTTTTCTTTCCTCCGAAAAGAATAGTAATATATTAATAGTATTAATAGGAATAAAATAAAAATATTTCCTTCTAAAATAATATTGATATTTCTATGAATACTTTATATTTTATAAGAAATTATATTTCTATTAAATATCTTTAATGATGAAGAGATGTATGGGTATTTAATTATATAATCATAAATGTATTTTTCCATTTAGTAAACCAACAGAAATGTGTGTGTGTGTATATAGGTTTATATATTCAAGTTTTATATATATAATATATATATATATATATAATAGTTTTCCACACAGAGGTCTGTATCTCTCTCTCTATATATATATATATAAATATATATGTATACACACACATAAATATTTTATGTATATGTATACATACACATTTATATATAAAATTTATATAGTTTTATACATATATGTGTACACATACATACAGGTTTATCACACATGAATTGTTCTGAGTATAAATACATAAAAACCATTAGGGAAATTATTTTTACTAGTTATTCTCATTAGTTATTATAATATAAACACATGCATATACATGTATGGTTATATATATATTTATGTATATATGTATCATTAGCCATTTCTCTCTTTTATATAATGCTGGTAAAATTAATGACATTTATTTTAATATCAAAATTATGCCATTTTATACTATAGAGTAGATATACATATTATTCAGTAGCTGAAACTTCAATTTGTTATGTAAACATTTGGGAAAAGCCCATGGACATCTGGTAACCTATTGCACGCATAGGTTAATAATACAATTAGTAACAAAATGACTGACCATGCAGACAGATTCAACTGCCAACCACCATGATTTCTCTGTTTCAATATATTGGATGTGGAGATTTCAAACCACTTAATTTTCAGCTTAGAAAATGTTTAAGACTGCTTGCAACCATTCAGGTGAGGTGTAATGCACTGTACTGACATGAGGTTCATCTAGAGAGGACAATGTTGAGATGAAAACATTAATTTAACCTATGACTACACAACTGTTCCACCCCTAATTCAAACTATGTATTTGAACCAACTCAAATCTATGTGGCCAGAAAGCATCATCAAAATTGTGTTTTACTTGATTGTGACATATATTTAAAATCCATATTAATAACTCAAACAATTATATCATACCAATATATTTTTTTATAGTCATGACACTGTCCTTGTCAAAACTTTGACTAAAATTTTGTTCTAATTTAACAGTGAAGGTAGGAATTCTGTAACACGGTAATAACTGTTTGTCAAGAGTGAAATCAACTATAGAAAACAGCTTCAGATGATTACAGAATGAGTATACATACACAAACACACAGAGTTTTTTATATAACAGATGAGCAAAAATTGGGGCTTACAACAACACTCATGTATTACAGTCTTTTTTTTTGAGTCAGGAATCTGGGCAAATTAGCTGATCCTCCTCTCAGGTCTCACAAGGCTGAAAGTAATGTATTAGGTGGGACTGAGATTATCATCTGGGATTTGAATCTTCTTCCAAATTCATTCAGGTGATTGAAAGAAGCCAGGTCCCTGTGTTTGTCTGCAGTCTCCCTTTCCTGCTGGCTGTCAAATCTGGGCTGTTCTCAACTCCCAGGTGGCACTCTCAGATCCTTGATATGCGCCATCCTCTATTGCTCTTGCATTAAAATATTCCTAAATTCAGAGGGACAAGACACTTTAAAAGGGCACATTTGATTAGTACAGGCCCACTTACATAATCTTCATTTTGATTAAGTCATCCAATTAGTAAACTAATCAAGGGAGTCTTATCTCACCATATTCACAAATTATTCCTTTCCTCAAGAGGAGAGTTGTCTATACAGCACCACAATAGAAATCAGACATCTTAAGGCTACCTCAATTCTGCTGATAATAATATATATATGATATCATAAGTCATGAAATACTAGTTACATAAGACGTCTGCACTTTGCTTTTTACTTCACTATGGACTATACTTTGCTTGAATTCTTACTAGAGGATACATTTATATTGCAGGTTTGTTTCTGTTTGTATAAACATCAGCCATAGTCATCTTTTTTATATTTTTTATTTTGTATGTTTTTTTTATTGGAGTTCAATTTGCCAACATATAGCATAACACCCAGTGCTCATCCCGTCAAGTGCCCACCTCAGTGCCTGTCATGCACTCACCCCATCCTCCTGCCCACCTCCCTTTCCACCACCCCTTGTTCATTTCCCAGAGTTAGGAGTCTTCATGTTTTGTCATCCTCTCTGATATTTCCCACTCATTTTCTCTCCTTTCGCCTTTATTCCCTTTCATGATTTTTTATATTCCCTGAATGAATGAGACCATATAATGTTTGTCCTTCTCCGATTGACTTACTTCACTCAGCATAATACCCTCCAGTTCTATCTACATTGAAGCAAATGGTGGGTATTTGTCATTTCTAATGGCTGAGTAATATTCCATTTTCCACGTAGACCACATCTTCTTTATCCATTCATCTTTCGATGGACACCGAGGCTCCTTCCACAGTGGACATTTCTGCTATAAACATTGGGATGCAGGTGTCCTGGCGTTTCACTGCATCTGTATCTTTGGGGTAAATCCCCAGCAGTGCAATTGCTGGGTCTATGGTAGCTCTATTTTTAACTCTGTGAGGAACCTCCACACAGTTTTCCAGAGTGGCTGTACCAGTTCGCATTCCCACCAACAGTGCAAGAGGGTTCCCCTTACTCCACATCCTCTCCAACATTTGTTGGTTCCTGTCTTGTTAATTTTCCCCATTCTCACTGGAGTGAGGTAGTATCTCATTGTGGTTTTGATTTGCATTTGCCTGGTGGCAAGTGATGCGGAGCATTTTCCCATGTGCTTGTTGGCCATGCCTATGTCTTCCTCTGAAATTTCTGTTCATGTCTTTTGCCCATTTTGTGATTGGATTGAGTGTTGAGTTTAATAAGTTCTTTGTAGATCTTGGATACTAGCCCTTTATCTGATACGTCATTTGCAAATATCTTCTCTCATTCTGTAGGTTGTCTTTTAGTTTTGTTGACTGTATCCTTTGCTGTGCAAAAGCTTCTTATCTTGATTAAGTCTGATAGTTCATTTTTGCTTTTGTTTCCCTTGCCTTCATAGATATATCTTGCAAGAAGTTGCTGTGGCCAAGTTCAAAAAGGGTGTTGCCTGTGTTCTCCTCTAGGATTTTGATGGAATCTTGTCTCACATTTAGATCTTTCATCCATTTTGAGTTTTTCTTTGTGTATGGTATAAGAGAATGGTCTGGTTTCATTCTTCTGCATGTGGCTGTACAATTTTCCCAGCACCATTTATTGAAGAGACTGTCCTTTTTCCAGTGGATAGTCTTTCCTGCTTTGTCGAATATTAGTTGACCATAGAGTTGAGGGCCCATTTCTGGATTCTATATTCTGTTCCATTGATCTATGTGTCTGTTTTTGTGCCAGTACCACACAGTCTTGATGACCGCAGCTTTGTAGTACAACCTGAAATCTGGCATTGTGATGCCCCCAGCTCTGGTTTTCTTTTTTAAAATTCCCCTGGCTATTCGGGGTCTTTTCTGATTCCACACAAATCTTAAGATGATTTGTTCTAACTCTCTGAAGAAAGTCCATGGTATTTTGATAGGGATTGCATTAAATGTGTAAATTACCCTGGGTAGCATTGACATTTTCACAATATTAATTCTTCCAATACATGAGGATGGAATATTTTTCCATCTCTTTGTGTCTTCCTCAATTTCTTTCAGAAGTGTTCTATAGTTTTTAGGGTAGAGATCCTTTACCTCTTTGGTTAGGTTTATTCCTAGTTATTTTATGCTTTTGGGTGCATAGTAAATGGGATTGACTCCTTAATTTCTCTTTCTTTAGTCTCATTGTTAGTGTATAGAAATGCCACTGATTTCTGGGCATTGATTTTGTATCCTGCCACGCTACCAAGTTGCTGTATGAGTTCTAGCAATCTTGAGGTGGAGGCTTTTGGGTTTTCTATGTAGAGTATCATGTCATCGGTGAAGAGGGAGAGTTTGACTTCTTCTTTGCCAATTTGAATGCCTTTAATGTCTTTTTGTTGTCTGATTGCTGAGGCTAGGACTTCCAGTACTATGTTGAATAGCAGTGGTGAGAGTGGACATCCCTATCTTGTTCCTGATCTTAGGGGAAAGGCTCCCAGTGCTTCCCCATTGAGAATGATATTTGCTGTAGGCTTTTCGTAGATTTTTAAGATGTTGAGGAATGCTCCCTCTATCCCTACACTATGAAGAGTTTTGATCAGGAATGGATGCTGTATTTTGTCAAATGCTTTCTCTGCATCTATTGAGAGGATCATATGGCTCTTGTTTTTTCTCTTGTTGATATGATCTATCACGTTGATTGCTTTACGAGTGTTGAACCAGCCTTGCATCCTGGGGATAAATCCCCAGTTGGTCATGGTAAATAATCTTCTTAATGTATTGTTGGATCCTATTGGCTAGTATCTTGTTGAGAATTTTTGCATCTGTGTTCATCAGGGATATTGGTCTATAATTCTCCTTTTTGGTGGGGTCTTTGTCTGGTTTTGGAATTAAGGTGATGCTGGCCTCATAAAACGAGTTGGGAAGTACTCCATCCCTTTCTATCTTTTGGAACAGCTTTAGTAGAATAGGTATTGTGTTTTCTTTAAACGTTTGATAGAATTCCCCTGGGAAGCTGTCTGGCCCTGGACTTTGGTGTCTTGGGAGGTTTTTGATGACTGCTTCTATTTCCTCCCTGGTTATTGGTCTGTTCAGGTATTCTATTTCTTTTTGTTCCAGTTCTGGTAGTTTGTGGATTTCCAGAAATGTGTCCATTTCTTCTAGATTGGCTAACTTGTTGGCATATTGCTGCTCATAACATGTCTTAAAATCGTTTTTATTTCCTTGGTATTGGCTGTGATCTCTCCTTTTTCATTCATAATTTTATTAACTTGAGTCTTTTCTCTTTTGTTTTTAGTAAGGCTGGCTAATGGTTTATCTATCTTATTAAATCTTTCAAAGAACCAACTCCTGGTTTTGTTGATCTGTTTCACAGTTCTTCTGGTCTCTATTTCATTGAGTTCTGCTTGAATCTTTATTAACTCTCTTCTTCTGCTGGGTGTAGGTTTTATTTGCTGTTCTTTTCCAGTTCCTTTACATGAAATGTTAGCTTGTGTATTTGAGTTTTTTCCAATTTTTTGAGGGATGCTTGTGTTGTGATGTATTTCCCTCTTAGGACTGCTTTTGCTGTATCCCAAAGATTTTGAACAGTTGTATCTTCATTCTCATTAGTTTCCACGAATCTTTTTAATTCTTCTCTAATTTCATGGTTGACCCTTTCATCTTTTAGCAGGATGCTCTTTAACCTCCACATGTTTGAGTTTCTTCCAAATTTCTTCTTGCGATTGAGTTCAAGTTTCAAAACATTATGGCTTGAAAACATGCAGGGGGGGGGATCCCCGGGTGGCTCAGCGGTTTGGCGCCTGCCTTTGGCCTGGGGTGCAGTCCTCGGGTTCTGGGATCGAGTCCTGCATTGGGCTCCCAGCATGGAGCCTGCTTCTCCCTCTGCCTGTGTCTCTGCCTCTCTCTCTCTCTCTCTGTGTGTCTATCATGATTAAATAAAAAATAAAAAATTAAATCTTAAAAAAAAAAAAAAGAAAGAAAATACGCAGGGGACAATCCCAATCTTTTGGTATTGGTTGAGATGTGATTTGTGACCCAGTATGTGGTCTATTCTGGAGAAAGTGCACTTGAGAAGAATGTGTATTCAGTTGTGTTTGGATGTAAAGTTCTGTAAATATCTGTGAAATCTACCTGGTCCAGTGTATCATTTAAAGCTCTTGTTTCTTTGGTGTTGTTGTCCTTAGAAAATCTGTCATTTGCAGAAAGTGCCATGTTGAAGTCTCCCAGTATTATTGTATTATTATCTAAGTATGCCTTTTTTTGGTTATTAATTAATTGATATACTTGGCAACTCCCACATTACGGGCATAAATATTCATGATTGTTAGGCCCTTTTGTTGGACAGATCCTTTAAGTATGATACAGTGTCTGTCTTTATCTCTTACTACAGTCTTTGGAATAAACTTTAATTTATTGATATGAGGTTTGCTATGTCTGCTTTCTTTTGAGGACCATTTGAATGGTAAATAGTTCTCCAACCTTTCATTTTCAGGCTGTAGGTGTCCTTAGGTCTAAAATGAGTCTCTTATAGACAGCAAATATATAGGTCTTGCTTTTTTATCCAGTCTGAAATCCTGCACCTTTTGATGGGATCATTAAGCCCATTCACGTTCAGAATTACCATTGAAAGATATGAGTTTAGTGTCATCATAATACCTATTCAGCTCCTGTTTTTGTGGATTGTTTCTTTGGACTTCCTCTTTCTTTTCCAGAGTTCCCCTTAATATTTCTTGCAGAGCTGGTTTGGTTATCACATATTCTTTCAGTTTCTGCCTATCTTGGAATCTCTTTATCTCTCCTTCTATTCTGAATGAAAGCCTTGCTGGATAAAGTATTCTTGGCTGTATGTTCTTCTCATTTAGGCCCCTGAATACATCTTACCAGTCCTTTCTGGCTTGCCAGGTCTCTGTGGAGAGGTCTGCTATTAATCTAATATTTCTCCCCATATAAATTAGGGATCTCTTATCTCTTGCTGCTTTAAGGATTTTCTCTTTATCTTTGGAATTTGCAAGTTTCACTATTAGATGTCGAGGTGTTGAACGGTTTTACTGGTTTTGGGGGGGAACCTCTCTATCTCCTGGAACTGAATGCCTGTTTCCCTTCCCCAAATTAGGGGAGTTCTCAGCTATGATTTGTTCAAATATGCTTTCTGGTCCTCTGTCCCTATTGGTGCCCTCTGGAACCCCAATTAAACTTAGATCTTTCCTTCTGAGGCTGTCATTTATTTCCCTTAACCTTTCTTCATGGTCTTTTAATTGTTTTTCTCTTTTTTCCTCAGCTTCCTTCCTTGCCATCAACTTGTCTTCTATGTCACTCACTCTTTCTTTTACCTCATTAACCCTCGTGGTTAGGCCCTCCAGCTTGGATTGCATCTCATTTAATTGATTTTTAATTTCGGCCTGATTAGATCTAAATTCTGCAGTCATGAAGTCTCTTTAATCCTTTATGCTTTTTTTCCAGAGCCACCAGTAGCTTTATAATTGTGCTTCTGAATTGGCTTTTTGATATCGAATTGTAATCCAAATTCTATAAGTCTGTGGCAGAGTGTACTGTTTCTGATTATTTCTTTTGTGGTGAGTTCTTTCTAGTCATTTTGCTCAGTGCAGAGTGGCTAAAAACGAGTTGTACTGGAAAAAGGAAGAAAAACAAAAGGGGGGAAACAAACAAAAAAACCAAGGAGGGGGCCTCTGGTTCTATATACTGTAAATCCCTCGACTTCCCCTGGAGCTTTCCAGTGCTGCTTGGTCAAGAACTTGCTCTTCCCCTGTCCTTCCGGCTGGTCTTCTGGGGGAGGGGTCTGCTGTGCTGATTCTCAGGTTTGTACACCTGGGGGCGCTGCCATGCCCCCTGCCAGGTGCATGGCTCAGTGGGAGCTGTTTATCCTGTGAGGCACCTGTTCCCTGGCAGCCCCGCTCCATCCCAGACACAGGGTGACACAAGCAGGGACAACCACACCAGCCACGGCCAGTTCTCCAGCTTTGGAGTCAGCTCCCATAGTAACTACTGTAGTTCCCAATTTGCACTGGCTTGGATGCTCTGGGGGTGGGGGAGCAGCTCAGGGGCGCCCAGTGGCAGGAGCGTCCTCGCTGTCCGGTGCCGTCCCCACCTCCGTCTGTCCTGGGGCAGGGCAGGATTCTGGGCTGTGTCCGTTTGGTGCCCTGGGGTCCAGGCCTGTGCCAGTGGAATCGTGCTGCCGGGGCCGTGCAGCCCCCTCCATCCAGACCCGCCGCCTGAGCTGCTCCCGAGGCCCCGCTGGGTGTGCACTGCAGCCCTTTACCAGCTGGGCCCACAGTCTGTGGAGTGCTCTCCCCTGAGGTGCACTTCCTCTGCTAGTGACCCCGGGAGACTGGAGGCTCCACTGCCCCTCCTGCGGTTCTGCCCGAGTTCCCTGCTAAGCCCCTTTCTGTCTGGGAAGAATCCCATGCAGATTTTTAAAGTTCCTGCTTCTCTAGGGCTGGGCTTTACTGTCCTGGAGGCTTTCACCATCCTGCTTAGCCTGGCTCCTTGTGTGTGTGTGGGGGGCCCTCCCCGACTTGATTCTTTTTTATTTATTTTTTCATCTTACTACCTTGTTAGAAGTGCAAACTCTTCTCTCTGTAGCATTCCAGCTGTTCTCTCTTTAAAATCTCAGGTCGAATTCATAGGTTTTCAGGATGATTTGAAAGTTATCCAGGTAAGTTGGTGGGGACAGGTGACTTGGGGACCCTACTCCTCTGCCATCTTGCCCCACCCCAACATAGCCATAGTAATCTTTTTTAAAAAGTATATTAAATTACCATACTCTTTCCCCTGCTAAAATACCTCCATGGCTCATTATTTATTAAGATTATTTTAGCCAGTTATCCCTAATCAAAAGCAAGGTTCATATTATATACCACTGTCTTCTCATACCAGGATTGCACCTTCTCTTATCCTTCTGTTTGGGAACTGTGAACAGGCCATGCTTCCACCATGGGGCAATGCACATTGCTATTCTTTCCCCTTGGACTGTCCTTCCTTCCTTGTTCTTCTAGATAAGTTATATTCATTCTTCATTAAGCAGCATCAGTGCCTCAGAGACTCTTCCCTGATACAACTGCCAAATTCGGTTGATAGTTCTTTTCATAGTTGCAGTTTTCTCTCTACTTGTATGATTATACATTGTTTTCAACACTAGATTGTGACTATGTTTATTATATCATTAAAGATTAGTAATACTTTAAGTGAATAATGGAATAAATGAATAAAGGGGCACCTAGGTGGCTCAGTTAACTAAGTGTCCAACTCTTGATCTCAGCTCAGGTCTTGATCTCAGAGTCATGAGTTCAAGCCCTGTGTTGGGCTTCATTGAACCTACTTAGATAGATAGATACATAGATAGATAGATAGATAGATAGATATAGATACATAGATAGATAATAGGATAAAATAAGATAAAAAATTAATAAATCTTAAATTAATAAATCTTAGAGCCTCAAAAACTTTTCCTGGAAAAATTTTCAGTTTATATTTTTTCCCTATAGTCAGTATTTTATTTATAGGAGATTATTTATTGGTTAGGTATTGGAAATCTATTTGAAAAGGTCAAAAGTTAAAATAATTGCTTTATTCTTTGTTCCATAAGTACTAAATTGTAAGATCTTTGTAGGTTTTATCTAAAAGAAGAACATGAAAATTTGGAAGCAGGGCCAGAGAAAGAGGAGTGAAAGCTCAAGGATATATTACTGAGATATATTACTGAGATAAACTCTCTAAAACTAACTTCATTTATGACAGGTGGGTACTTTATACTGGTGGGTAGAAAGAACAAACCAGCTTTCTTCATTTTGTTTCTCCGTCTTTGCTTTTGGATTAAGAAGTGTGTATCTCCCCCTTTCTGAAGTAGCATTTAGCGGAGAACAAGAATTACTAGTAGCCTCTGAAGATCTTATATTTATTTCACTGGTAGGAGAGATAGCACTGCATTTTGAACTGTTGGGGGAGTCTGTTCCTATGTTAGATATGTCAATTATCCCCTTTCTCCTTCAATCCATGCTCTGAGAGGTGACGGAATGGGTGATACTGGTGGAGAGGAAAGATTCAAACCAGCAAGTATCTGTTGCTCTGCAAGAATTTTCCATGAGCATCCATAATCTGCTGATTCATTTCTGTAATCCATTCCTGCATGCTGCTTGGTGTTAGAGATTTTGCTGCTGGAAAAGTAGCAGTCATGTCACTTAACATGACCTGTCTCTTGTTTGTTTAATTCCTGAAGTCCATCCCCTTGCTCTTCTCCCAGCCCAATATTATTATTCTGATGTGCCTGATAGCTGAATTCTGCATTGTCAACTCAGTAATTCATCCATGATATCCTTTCTCTGTATTGATGCCTCATTTGTTCTAAGCTATTCCCATCTTCCAGTATTGGGGGTTCTTCTGAGAAATTGGGGATTCTGGCTTGCTGAGTGAATGGGAACTGCAGAGGGGCTGCAAGAGATTAACAAAAGGATCCTGGGCTTTGTTCTCCAGATCTTCCCTCATGTGGGAGTCTCCACCACTGAATGAAGAGATAACTCTCTTTGTCTGAATTCTGATTGTCTGTGAGAATAGGTAAGGTCTTCTCCTCTCAGTTTTGTTGCTTCTCAATCATTTCCATAGTTGGAAGAATTCGTGGATAAGGACAAGTTTGAACAGTCCTCCTTAATACATCTTGCAACGGAGATAATTCTGAATTGATCTTCTGCTTTGATGGTGTTATTTGATCTGCCAGGCTCAAATATATGCGCTGTAAAACTGTTGGGCAGATTCACACTATTGTTATCGGGGGCGGGGCGGGGGGGAGGTTGGCATGTGAGATAGTTTAAGGCAAATCTTCCTATGGAAACTCAGCCAGTTTCCTCTCTGAACATCAAGGCACAGAGACATTGGCAATTACAACAGAGCCCTCTGATTTATCTATAGTTTTCCTACTCATGGATCCCCTTTCTGATGCCTGACTTTCTTCGTTGCTATTTATTAAAGGACAGTTCTTCATGGCCTGTGTAATATAAGTTGCCCATCTGTTGTGACCATGTACTGCTGAAGTCTTGACTGAGTAACAGTATTTTCTTCTTTAAGAAGAAAAATTTTAGCTGTAAGCGCTCAGTGAGCTCTCCATGATCACCTAGCACTTGTTCCAGTTGCTGCCTTGTCTCTACTTTATACAGTTGGAGCTCAC
This sequence comes from Nyctereutes procyonoides, assembly GCF_905146905.1. Classification (NCBI taxonomy): domain Eukaryota; kingdom Metazoa; phylum Chordata; class Mammalia; order Carnivora; family Canidae; genus Nyctereutes; species Nyctereutes procyonoides. The sequence goes on from NW_026575121.1 coordinate 24,071,662, forward strand.
TTTCTTTAAGGTACCAAACCAGGAAATAGAGGGAGCTCACCAGTGACAGAGTAAAGCCTGTTGGACTGACTACTCTGTAGTTGCTTGACTTCAGGTCCTATCCACCATTTGTATTCTTCCATTTAGTGTTCCACTTCATGTTTCATGTGTTTGAGGGCATCCAGCCTGGATTTATTGCTATTTGGTAAGTCTGTGGAGCTGTGCCAGCTGCTAAGGTGTTTTTCTTCTGCTTGGAAAGAGCACACAAATCCAATTTTCCTTTCACTTTAACAACTGGTTTTGCTTCCTTGAGTTTAACACTTATCCCATAATATAGCTTGAGTCTAGAGTCTCAGTAGATTCTTCAGACTGAACCCTGGTGTGGATTCTCTTGACAGCATTGGTAGCATTCATAGGCAGCTTTCTGTTCCCCTGATGGAAGGGACAGATGATGGAGCTCCTGGAGGGGTTGTTATTTGTGACTGTGTTGCTATTTTCTGCTGAATATCATCAGTCCATGGTTTATTAATTAACTCAGAATTATCTTCCTTTAGTTGGTGGAGAAACCTGGCTGCACTGCTATTTGAGAGTTTAGAATTATCCAATTAATTCTAACTTTTTTCTGACTGGCTATTAACAGTTGCTGCTTCTTCATCATAATCTACTTCATTAAGAGCCTGAGGCTTCATGACAGATTCACTAAGAATGTTGTGGGTGACAGGGTCTTGATTTGCCATGATGAGACCTTGAGAAGAATCAGGAGCCATTGTTATATTCAGAAATCCTGTGTGCCTACAAGAATCTAAGTTGATTCTAGTATATGTATAATGCCAGAAGATAGTTCTTCCTGGGTTTCCCTGGGTTTTCTTTTTCTTTTTCTTTTTTCCTGTATATTTCAGGTCTTCATAGGAAAGGAATTACAGAACATTTCACTCCCTGGACACATTTCAGGATAGTAAAAATTCTTGTCTTCCTGAAGATTTGCTTATATTTCAGAGTAATAATAATAATAGATATACCATCCCCTGAGAAACATCTGATTAAAGTTCAGTGTAACAAACTAAGAGACCTTATTAAACTCAACACCAAAGAAACAAACAATCCAATCATGAAATGGGCAAAAGACATGAACAGAAATCTCACAGAGGAAGACATAGACATGGCCAACATGCACATGAGAAAATGCTCTGCATCACTTGCCATCAGGGAAATACAAATCAAAACCACAATGAGATACCACCTCACACCAGTGAGAATGGGGAAAATTAACAAGGCAGGAAACCACAAATGTTGGAGAGGATGCGGAGAAAAGGGAACCCTCTTACACTGTTGGTGGGGATGTGAACTGGTACAGCCACTCTGGAAAACTGTGTGGAGGTTCCTCAAAGAGTTAAAAATAGACCTGCCCTACGACCCAGCAATTGCACTGTTAGGGATTTACCCCAAAGATACAGATGCAATGAAACCCTGGGACACCTGCACCCCGATGTTTATAGCAGCAATGTCCACAGTAGCCAAACTGTGGAAGGAGCCTCGGTGTCCATCGAAAGATGAATGGATAAAGAAGATGTGGTTTATGTATACAATGGAATATTACTCAGCCATTAGAAACGTCAAATACCCACCATTTGCTTCAACGTGGATGGAACTGGATGGTATTATGCGGAGTGATGTAAGTCAATCGGAGAAGGACAAACATTATATGTTCTCATTCATTTGGGGAATATAAATAATAGTGAAAGGGAATATAAGGGAAGGGAGAAGAAATGTGTGGGAAATATCAGAAAGGGAGACAGAACATGTAGACTCCTAACTCTGGGAAACGAACTAGGGGTGGTAGAAGGGGAGGAGAGTGGGGGATGGGGGTGAATGGGTGACGGACACTGAGGGGGGCACTTGACGGGATGAGCACTGGGTGTTATTCTGTATGTTGGTAAATTGAACACCAATAAAAAATAAATTTATTATAAAAAAATAAATAAATAAAATAGTCTTTTTTCACCACAGGGCTAATGGGGTATATGTATCAGCTTCCCAATATGAGCACTAAGTGATACAATTTTGGAGCACCTGTCCTGTGATATGAATCCACTGTGTACCCAATAATACCTGATTCTCACTGTAGGCAATTGACTGATTGTTTATGCCCTCCTAAAATTCATTTGTTGAAAGCTAACACCAATGTGGTTGTCTTAGGAGGCTGAGCCTTTGAGGGTGATTAGGTCATAAGGGTGGAGCCCTCATTAGTGAGGTTAGTGCCCTATAAAAGAGGCTTCAGAAAGCTCCCTCCCCACTTCCACCATGTGAAGACACAGCAAGAAGATAGCTGTCTATGAACCAGGAAGTGGGCTCTCACCAGATGCCAAATCTGCTGGTGATCTTGGACTTCTCAGCTTCCAGAACTGTGAGGAATAAATTTCTGCTATCTATAAGTGTGAGTTATACATGGCCTGTTTCTCTGCAATTTGGTACTTCTGTCAGGATATGCATGAAATTACATAGATTAACTTATTAACTTGCAAGTAGGATAAAGTCTCAGACCCTTCACACTTTCTGACTTAACATATATTACATAACATATCCTACATAAACAAACATAAGTACCTGTTTCTCAAAAAAGAATAACATCAGTCTCAATAATGTCCTTAGTGTTTAAATTTTTTTTCCCCTCAAGTTCTTGGTGTCTATGGCTTTTGGTTTATCATACTACTCAAAAAGCAAGCAAGCATCAATCGCTGTTTTATAAATCAACAAACTAATTAAGTTGAAAAAGCATAAAATACCACATGTATATAATAATCTGGTATATATGCAATGACTTCTGCCACATATTTGGGGATCCCACAGGTGGTTCCAATAGGGAGAGCATTCTTTCCACTGCTAATTTGGCACTACTCAATTGGAATTGAGTTTTGCTCAAATAAGTCATAAAATGTTTAATATACCTCAGTTTATCTTTTAACCATACAAACTTGTTAATTCTATCCCTCAGTTTAATAAAAAAACCAAACATTTCTGTTGTAGGTTTGACTGTCTCCATAGTTTGTATATCAGTTCTAACTTGTTCCCATTTTGGTAGGCAGGGGAATAGGTTTGCCCTTCTAAACAATAAATATTTCATTAAGGAGTGTCAGTGTCTTTTTGAACTGATAGAGAAAGACTATAGAACTCTATTTTACTTTCAAAATTGCTATTATCTTCTACAAAGGAGCAGATACTGTCTGAACATAAGAAGAATATCAAAATAATGATGCCTATTTAAAAAATATTCTGGATTTATAAAGCCAAGAAGATATTATCACTTGAAACATCCAAGCAGAAATAGTATAGCTATCATCATTTAAAATGATGGACTAGATAATTTCAAAGGTTTCTTTCTACTCTAAGAACATATTTTATAATTGTGTCAGATAATCTTTCTGTTGCATCCATTCTGAAATTGTGCACAACACTGATTTCAAAGTATGTTTCTCTTTCAGTTCTCCCTATCTCAGTGGATGGTACCAATACCATTATGCTTCAACAGCTTAGAAACCCACGCATCACTCTTTTTACCTCTTACCTATAAATAGAATCCATCAGTAATCCCTTTGATGGATACTCCAATTTATTCACATATGTTTCATCTTCACCATCACTAACCTCATGCAAGATATAATCATCTCTTACCTAAACTATTGAATTACTTCTGTCTGAACTACAAATGGAACTCAAGCCTCAAGGTCACAATGTGAGAAAATACATATTTAAAGCATTTATGCTAATCTTAGGAAAATAAACACACTATAAATTCACATTTCTTTTAGTACATGTATATTTACATTATCTTATGTCCAATCCTCATAATGTAATGTAAATAGTGCCCTCCTCTAATATATCATATTCTAAGCTATCATTCATTCATTCTTTCTTTCTTTGTTCTTGATCTGGAGCACTGGGGAAGAAAGAAGTTTTGGGAAGGAAGCAAAGAATTTTATGTGACTTGTTACCAAAAGTCCAAAAGAAGTCTAATCTTCATATATATTAAAATTAATGTGAATGTTCTGTTCTTCACAGCGGCTCATGTGGATTAGCAAATTACATTGATAATGACTTTAGGCAACTGTGATTTCATAAATGTTATTAGGAAAAAAGTTCTCCAGATGGGTTTAAGTACTATCCTTTTGTATTAGTTCTTAAAAGGGCGTATGTTATAAAAGTTCATCCTGAATTATCAGAAGTGACCATGAAATTTGCCATGCCAATACTTAATCCATCCCAGAAGTGATATTCTTTTGTCAAGTTTAAATGATACTAATATATATACTCCTTTTGTCTCCTTAGTAAGTGACACTATTGAGGATATGATTGTCCAGTGAAGTCAATGTCACAGACACAGTGAAATGTACTTTGTCACTCATATCTAATAGAGAGGGTCACTGAACTGTATTAAAATCAAATCTGCATTTTATTTCCTGGAATAGATAGAATATGAGCAGAAACTGAGCTCTAGTAATTTCAATTTTGGGGGAAAATAGTTCTTTACTATTTCAAAAAGTTTTTGAGGGCAAAGAAACTTTAGGTGGGATTTTTTTTTTTAAGTAATGAATCAAATGCATTATTGCTGGGAACTCTTTTAAACATTAAATTGTACCTATGCAATGAGCTCAGGGGTATAGCTTGCAGTTTCTTCCCCCTTCCTGGCTTTTATTTCTTTTTTTTTTTTTTTTTTTTAGTTAGTCAAACTGCCCAGGATGAAGATTTTAAAGATTTCATCTCAAACACTCCTACGTAGTTAAGTGTGGCCCTGTAACTAAATTTTGGCTAATAAGGTAAAGACAGAAGTGCTCTATGTCAGGTTCTTGGAATTTCAATAGCTCACATCAGTGCTTTGTTGTTATTAGGTGTCTTTTCCTGGCTCCTGCTGCTTTTATACAGATAGGGTGACAGACTGCTAAGCCCCCAGGTTCCCCAAATGGAAAACCAAGAGAGCCCAAGTATATGGACAATGGAATGGAGGGAGGCTGGGTATCTGCAGACTCTGTGATAGAGTTGCTATATACCAAGCATGGGCCTGCATAGCTTCAGATTTTATATATACTAGAAACAGACTCTTATCATCTCTGGCTTATAGCACTTTGATTTCAGTGCTTCCACTAAAATCTAATCCCAGTAGATATAGTGACATTTCATGGAATAAAGATATTCAGGTTAATGTAATGTGATAAAAATTATTTGTTATAAGTCTTTAACAGTTTAAGTACAGAAACAAAATAAACATTCGAAACTTCTACAACAATTAGCATCCATGTGATGCTTTTATTGTATTTTGCAAAGATACTCATCTGTATTAGACAGGAAAAAAATTTAATAGAGATCCTTATCACAGATAATTTGAGACCACTTAGGCAACATTTATTATGTGTATGTGTGTATGCATGTGTATGTAATTATTATTTCCATTCATGAATAAATATCTAATGGAAAACAGGCTTTGTCTGAGAAGCTTAAAATTGTTCAACAGGTATGAAGTCATTCTGTGTCTGCTCTCAGTTTCTATCAGCCCTGAAAGATAAGTAGGAAACCACTTTAGCTACTCTTGGAATTATACTTCCTGCACCAATCATGTACCAAAACCTAGATAGGAGAAGAGTCCCAAGTATCTGTGTGAGTCTTAAGACTCTAATAGAAATAGTAAGGGCATCCCCAGTGGCTCATCAGTTCAGTGCCTCCTTCAGCCCAGGGCAGGATCCTGGAGACCCAGGATTGAGTCCCACGTTGGACTCCCTGCATGGAGCCTGCTTCTCCCTCTGCCTGTGTCTCTGCCTCTCTCTCATTCTGTGTCTCTCATGAATAAATAAGTAAAATCTTAAAAAAAAAAAAAGGAATAGTAAGAATATCTTGTGCTAACATCTTGGTCCTGGGGAATCATTGAAGTTCATGGTATGAGTTTATAATGATAGGTGCAACTGTAGAGAAATATCCGTCACTTAACAAGTTAACTTTGGTCAAAGAAAAGGTCAATATAAATGACAGACAGTTTTTCAATAACCCAAATGGATAGAGTTCAAGGTAAAACATTTTTCTAGAAGAAGTGAGATGTAATTGCTGAAAGGCAGAGACAGGAGGGTGGGGCAAGTGAGGGACAGGAGAGAAAGGGAAGGATAATGAGTAAGAATGAAAGTTATTATATTCTCTATAGCTTCTACAAGTGTATGGTGATAGTGCAATTTCATACTAGGAAGAAGTTTAAATAGGCAATGGCTAATTTATGAAATTGTTGTATCATACCATAGCAAAGAGGGAAATAAAACTTAAGTATAATAATCACCATTCTTCTACAAAAAAATATTATTTCCCCCCTCCTCAAATAGTCTTTACAAAAAAGAAAAGCAGGTGATGAAGGCTTCACAAATCACAGAAAGTTCTTATTTTTTGTCTTCATGATTTTCCAGACAATGTGCAATTCATTTCAATTTTCTTCTTTTATTTATTGCTCAATTTTGTTTTTTTTTTCTTATTTGCTATTGAAGGTTGCTTTATAAAGTCTATCAAATATACAATTTACTGGGAATTCCAGCCTATGGTTTTACTGCCGACTATGAACAATACAGACAAGAAAAAAAAAAGAGAGAGAGGTGAGAGAGAGAGAGAGAAACAGTTTTACTCTTACCTACCACCACTTAAAGATAAACCATGGCTCAGTTATTAAGGAGAGTTGGATGTCTTTTCCAATCAGATATGGAAAGAATGTAATTCTTTTTTTTAAATTTTTTTATTAGAGTTCAATTTGCCAACATTTAGCATAACACCCAGTGCTCATCCTGCCAAGTGCCCCCCCTCAGTGCCCATCACCCAGTCACCCCAACCTCCCGCTCACCTCCCTTTCCACTACCCCTTGTTTGTTTCCCAGAGTTAGGTGTCTCTCATCTTTTATCACTCTCACTGATATTTTCACTCATTTTCTCTCCTTTCCCTTTATTCCCTTTCACTAATTTTTATATTCCCCAAATGAATGAGACCATATAATGTCTGTCCTTTTCCGATTGACTTACTTCACTCCGCATAATACCCTCCAGTTCCATCCACGTTGAAGCAAATGGTGGGTATTTGTCGTTTCTAAAGGCTGAGTAATATTCCATTGTATACATAAACCACATTTTCCTTATCCATCTTTCGATGGACACCGAGGCTCCTTCCACAGTTTGGCTATTGTGGACATGGCTGCTATAAACATTGGGGTGCAGGTGTTCCAGCATTTCATTGCATCTGTATCTTTGGGGTAAATCCCCAACAGTGCAATTGCTGGGTCGTAGGGCAGATCTATTTTTAACTCTGAGGACCCTCCACACAGTTTTCCAGAGTGGCTGTACCAGTTCACATTCCCACCAACAGTGCAAGAGGGTTCCCCTTTCTCCACATCCTCTCCAACTTTGGTTGTTTTATGTCTTATTAATTATCACCAGAATGTGATTCTTGAGGGTAAATAACATTTAAGTAAGAAAGGTATAAATATAATTAAGTTACAGTTCTCAGAACAAGGAAAACAGTGATGTTTCTCATATAAACAAAAGCAGTGGTGATATACTGTACCTGAGATATATATGTATGTATATGTATTTATTTATTAGAGAGGGAGAGAGAGAGAGAAAGAGAGAGAGAGTGAGAGGTAGAGGCAGAGGGAGAAAGAAGCAACTTCCTTCTGAGCAGGGAGCCGGCACAATCTCAATTCCTGAGATCATGACCTGAAACAAAGGCAGACACTTAACCAACTGAAGCACCCAGGTGCCCCATACCTGAGATACTTTTAAAAGGAGTAAAAAGAAATAAAATTCGGTTAAAATTAAATAAATAATATAATTGGAATAATTGAATGTGTCTAATACAGATAATGGCTAATCTTTATTGTGTACTTATTTTGTTTCAGATATTGTCTTAAATCATATTAAAGATTAGTAACCCCATTTCACAGATAGAAGCTTACTCCTATTTTATATGGCTCTCTAGTCAATAAGTTCATATTAGTACAGGGGGAAAAAAAGGAAGGAAAAAAAAGCAAAACTATATAGTAAATAGTAAATAATAAAATAATAATAAACCAGCAACAATAACAAGAAAATATATTTTAAAGAACCAGAAATGAAAATGTAGAGAAGGAAAAGTTTTCCCTTCATCCTCTAGGGTCCCTGGATGAATCTAAAAATTAAATTGGTGAATATAGATTAACAGGAGAAAAGCATACAAATTTTATTTAATATAAAGTTTTACATGACATGGGAGTCTTCCTAAGGAAGGCTTAAACCTATGTACTTTTATGCTAGGTTTTGTGTACCAAAGAAACACTATGTACTTTAAAGATAGGTTTGATGAAGAGTAGATAGCTGTGAAGGAATATGATAAGTTGAGGAGTGTAAGGTCATTGTAGTAAACCAGGGGAACCCGTTTACTAGCAAAGTTTCTAGCACATTCAGTCTGTTTATTGAGATTCTTCATGGTGGACTTTGTCTTCAAAGATAAGGATACTCTTTTCTTCTGGGTATGAGGAAGGCACCTCTCATTTGAGGGTTTTATGACCTGTTTCAGAAGGACAAGGGGCTGGGAGAGAAGGTCCATGTTACCTTCCTGCATCTGCCATATTCTCAAGTTCCTTCAACTTAAAATATTCAATGTGTGAGGGTGCTATATTTTGGGGTAATGTGTCATGAACCTCTTCAAAATCTACATTTATGCTAATGTTAGGTAGATTTTGAATACTGGGAGATGTGACATTGGAGTTTTTTTTTTTTTTTTTTTTAACTGAAATACATCTACAATGTTGGCAGGTATTACCACTTCAAAAACTCTCAGGCAATCACTATACATTTCTATAAAAGAACTTGAGGAATCTGAGAGGATTATCAGTTTCCTTATAAACATTATACAACTAATTTATATTTTAACAAACTGAAAAAATATTTTTTAAAGATTTTATTCATGAGAGACACACAGAGAGAGAGGCAGAGACATAGGCAGAGAGAGAAGCAGGCTCCCTGCAGGGAGCCTGATGCAGCACTCTATCCTAGGATTCCAAGATCACTACCTGAGCCAAAGGCAGATCATCAACCACTGAACCACCCAGATGCCCCTAACAAACTGAAATTATTGACAGTCTGCACCGCTGTTAAATACAAACATGGCATTTGTAACAGGGATCTCGAGCTTGCTATCCCTTTTGAAGAGTACCCTAAGAAACATCAGGATGACACCAGAAATAAAAAAAGAACTTAGAAAACTTACGGTATTCAAAAGGAGAAAATTTGAAAAATAAAACTGTAACTAGTCTGTAAACATAGCTGTTTCCAAAAGACTGCTGTTGGAGTTTAAAATAGAAGAGCTCATTAAATGCCTAATAATTTAGGGCAATCATTCTGACATTTTCATCTTTTTTTTCTCTATGATATTAAAATAAGAGATTTGAATAGAAGAAATCTTGTGAGTCCAGTACAGGAAGGAAGACTATAAGCAAATTAATTTAATTTGCTTGTTAATTAGTTAATTAAGAAAATGTTAGAAATGGGCTTTCACTGGTCAAGTTGTATATATTTAAATTTTGTGAATTACCTAAATATTTTAAAGATGATGCCCACCCTTGCAAAAAAAGAAAAAAAGTCTATCAGACCTGTGGAGTATACCTTAAAGATAATATATGAGCTTTGATGCTTATGATCCTGTGTTCATCCATTGGTATAGTAATAGTTCTGGTTTTCTGATACTGGCTATAAATGTACTGCATCCCTGCGTCTGGAAGCTTAACTTACCTATTCCAGTTAATCTTTTGCCCACTCAGGAGATTTAGGATTGTCTTTAAATTGTTTAACATTGAATAATATTAATATTGAATAAATAAGGGACTAACAATGTTGAATTTATCTGAGCTCTCTTTTCCTGGAAAGCTTGCCAAGAGATTCTCCCCTTCCCTTTTGTGTTCTGAGAAATGGTTAACTGCGGAAGAGTGACTTTTTTGGCATATTCCAAGAATTAAACACCTCAAGCCTTCAAGTAGGACTCACTGTCATCCTTCTTTATAACCCCCTTGTTTCCACGATTATGAACCCAACTTTTCCTCCCTAGTCTTTTAAAACGTCTTCATTAATGAACATTCCTTCTATTACAACAGTCTGAATAAAATCATCTCTATAATCTATGTAATTTGGTCTTTTGCAAGACTGTTTTGATTGATAAAGTGAATAGAATGTGGTAAATGGAAATTAGGAAGGGTATGAATATGACAGGAAGAGATAATTTTTGTGTATTTATAACTATATTGTAATTTTTGACAATTTTCTTTTTTCTCTGTGAGTTAGGAAGTTTTTCCTTTTTTCCGTAACCCTACTACAAACAGGATTGCTTTCATAATATATGAAATTACTTGATGATCTAGTTATTTACTCAGTTTATATTTTTTAAATGTTTTTTTGTTTTTTTTCTGATTTAGAGCTAGTGCTGATATTAACCTGGGTTTTGTTAATGGGTGTACATTTCTCAGAGAAAATAAATAAACTTTATGAAAAAAATGTATTTATATAATTGCTTTTCTTAAAATGGTTGCCTAGTAGTAAATAATCAATCTTGATTTTCTCTGTAAACATTTACCATGCATAGCTGTTATCACAGTTCAAGGGCTTTTTGTTTTGTTTTGTTTTGTTTTTGTGTTTGTTTTGTTTGAGAGATGGAGAGAGAGAGAGATATGGACATGGTCAGAGGGAGAGAGAGAAAGAATCTTAATCAGGCTCCATGCCCAACATGGAGCCCAACACAGACTGTCTCATAATCCTGAGATCATGACCTGAGCCAAAATTCAGAGGTGGACACTTAACCAACTGAGCCACCCAGGCACCCTCAAGGGCCTTTTATTTGTTTTGTTTTGTTTTGTTAACCTTTATCAATGATTTGTTAAGGGTTAGGCATTGGGCTACGTGGTTTAAATAATTTTCATAATCTTCTCAATATACTTACCAGGAGGAAAGTCAGGAACAAAGAAGGTAGGTAGTTTGCCCTACTCATATAACGGGGAAAAGACAGAGCCTAGATACAAACCGTGTGATCCAAACCCAAAATATAACCTCTTAACCACTTAGAATTCTTTCAGAAGTTTAAGGAAATGTTTTGTATATTATTGAATATTACAAATATAAGACAAAAATATGCATCAATTAAACTGTAAAATGAAGTTCATTCAGAAATTCTTGCTATTTGGATTCTTATCCATAATTTATAGTTCTAAAGAAAGAAAAGTCGATTTATAAATACATATGATTCTTTTCCTCACACAAGAGAGAAAGGCACCCGATAATTTTCCAAATTAAAGCTACTTAGCATTGTTAACATAGGAATTCAAGATTAGTTGGTTTGCATTTCCTAAGGATTCAGCAGAAGACAGTTTGGGATTTATTTCTGAGCTCCTGAAGAAAGTACCAGCAGAAATACCCTCCTCCTACCTAGATTTAGCAGTTGTAGGTATTCAGGGGACAAGTGGGAAGTGGTTAGAGAAAGAACATAATTGCTTTCTACACCTCACTTCAAGACAACTTCAGATTCCTCCTCCTGACTTTTCTGTCCTTACAAATAAGAGTTTCTTAAGTAAATCCTTGTTCATCTCCCCAAGCAATTTGATATTCCCTGATCAACTTCCTTTACATCTGGTACTTAAATCCATCATATCACTTATTCTAGGTATTATTTGCTTCTAAGTGTCTTTATTCTCACTGTTCTGATATAAAGAACCATTTGTTGTTTAAAATTATGCCTCCAACACCAATTTGGATTCCTGACATTATAGAAGGTTTTTAGTGAATATTTGACAAATGAATATATTGTATTATGAACATACTACATTTAACTTATTTTCTCCCTATAAATTAGAGAAACATTTATTCATTTTAACCTAGATCTATAATTTCTATATGCTTACATAATTCAAGTCAATTGAAGAACTGAAAATTTTCTAAAAATTCTTGATTGTTTTGATTGGTGTTCTGTTTAAATTAATAGCATAATGTATGAATAATAGCTTTAGTCCAAAAGATTTTTCAAACACTAAAATAATGTATTTTATAATCATAGATCTGATTAATTCTGATTGTGAATGTAGATCTAGAAATGCGATATATTTATTAAAGAAATATACTTCTATATTCTAAACTATTTGACAATCAACAAACGCATAGAATATGAGACTGGCATCAAAGCATAAGCATTTTGTTGACTGGTTAATCTGCTTCTCTGTTACTACTCTTCCAGTGAGTGGGTAGATGCTCTTGAATTCCTAGGATTTAGAAAAATTAATGTAGAGTATTTTATGTTAAAATAAGACACCTTTTTGACTCTGAAAGCACCTTTGCTTTCCTTTTACTACATTCTTTGGTATTACTTTGCTAGTTCAATTCAGTAGTGAAGCTTTTAGTCTCCATGGTTACTTTTGCAAATACAATTTGGTGAGAAGATCAGAGTAAAAATCAATCAAGGTAGTGCTTGGACATGCAATTTAACAACCTTTCCTAATGCATACACTTCATAGCCTATTTCTTATAGTCTTTTAGGAATTTTCTTAATTTTTTAATTGACATCAAACTAGCTTTAATATAATTCCCCCTTTCAAACATTTAGATTAAAAATAAATTCCCTGTAAGCATCTTCTATACCAGTTAAAATCTAAATATGCCATTTGTATCAGCCAATTATCGTACATCATTTATATCTGGTAATAAAAATGAGGGAAAGGAACAGGTTTTGAACATTTGGAGAAATATAGGCATTTAAGTATGTATTATTTTTAAAAGGACTTAAGCAATTTTGTTTATGGGCGTGAGGCATAAAGGATATGACAGTTGTGAATTTCTACATAGTCAACTGTCTGAATTATTACTGAGAAATATATTTATTCAAATTTATGTTCAAATATCTTAACCAACAAAGGTGATTGGTCCTAAGATAGGGAAAAATGCAGTAGAATAGAAATACACTTACATTACACAAAGATATCAAGTTATAGTCACTATAATATTTTCTATATAGAATAAGAACACTTTACATTTTTTATTGCAGGTAATCTAGTACCCACAAGTTAGGTAATTTGAGTCAATGTGAGCAAATACTTATTTTCTCATAAATAGTATTTAATAAAATGAATTGTCATAGCTGTGCTATGTAATTCTATTCCTAATTCTATAATGGATAGAGTATAATTCTGAAAACTGTTATTTTGAATATTGAAGTAATGATGAATTAGTAATACATATGAAAGTATTTTATAAACATAAACGGTACTTTTGTTTTTGAGTGAGTGTGCTTTGTATTTGAAAAATACTATTAGTGGTTGTTTTCTTCATAGAATAAATACCAACTTTTAAAAATAATTATTGTCAATAAACAATATTTTCCATGCATTTCTAAATTGAACTTTCAAAGTCTTAGTGATTTAGTTATAAATCTATGAAGTAGTAACAGGGGACCCTTGATTAATGTGTGCTTATATAAATTTAAGCATATTAAATTCCCTTAAAAGATCAGTCCCATTTTCAGCTTATTTAAATTCACTCATCCATTTTAATCTACATTCATAAAAATAACAATGCTTGTGTTTTAAGTTTGTGAAATACTTATCCTTAGAAAACTTTAGAACGTTAGTCAACTCTAATAAATTTATTAAAATAATAAATTCACTGGTTTAATTTTTAATATTCAAATGTTTATAAACTTTGTCACATTTTCTTTTACCCTTCCATATAAAATTTAAAATCTAAAATCAATATTACTTCTTAAATCTTAATATTACTTAATAGGATCTTAAGTCAATTATGATGAATTTCTAACACATTAAAATTTATAAATACTGTTAAATTAGTTAAACAAGGAGTCCATTAGACTGAGGTTTTAATACGGTGGTGGCCTACATAAGCAAATCAAAATATAGCCTGTAAATGGCTATAGGTTGTGAAATCCCAAACAGCCAACAAAGCTTTAAGCTATAGCCAATCAAGTAATTTCCTCCATTTCTGCACCTTTATGTAAGTCTTTCCCCTAGCTCCCTTAGGTGGAGTGCTTTTGATACGGAAGAGCTTGGTTTTGTCTCATGGAGTCAAAAAATGATAGAGACTTTTTAAGCAGAGATACAGAGAAAGCTCTCAGAAGTGAGAGGGGTTCCAAAAGGGTTGCCATTAAGGGCTTTCATGGTCTGTCTTTATATAGGAAACTGACCAGGGAACTTGGTAAATTTCTTGTTAATAGCAGAGTGGATATTTAGAACAAACATGCTGGACTATGTAAATCTATCATACTAACAAGATGTTTTTGAATCCGGCAGCCCCGGTGGCACAGTGGTTTAGCGCTGCCTGCAGCCCAGGGTGTGATCCTGGGGACCCTGGATTGAGTCCCACATCAGGCTTTCTGCATGGAGCCTGCTTCTGTCTCTGCCTCTCTCTCTGCATCTCTATGAATAAATAAATAAAATTTAAAAAAAAGATGTTTTTGAATCTCCTCCATAATATTTCTCTGTATCTGGGATTTCTGTGAGTCTACTCAGGTAGCCCATGGCCTTGAGATTCTTGTGCCATCTTGGTTTGAGCAAGGACTATTGATAACACCTAATGACGTATTTCTTTGTGATCTGATGAGTTTCTGTGATTCTTTAGTAGCCATTAAAGGGGGATACTCCCTACCATTTTGGAGCTAGGGAGCCAGGTTGTTTTTACTGACTTATCTCTGTTTTCTTGGCAGGGATAGGAACCTGACTTTGGGGGCTTTCGGTGTCCCACAGATTCCTGGGAGCCTGATCTGGGCCTTTTCCCTTATCATTCCCTGCCTAAACCTGTCTACCCCTAACTAGTTCCTACATCACTTTTAAACATTTCCGCTTTGGCCCTGCCACAATGGCATCTATTTTTGTTTAGTTAACACTAAAATGTTTAATATGCCTCAGTTTATCCTTTAACAATACAAACATTTTAATTTTATCTCTTACTTTAATGTAAAAGGCATTGCTGCGGGTTTGATTTTCTCTATCATCAATAGAAGAATTCTACATCTTATTTTGAAAACACAAGTTCCTCAGTAGGCAGAGGAATAGGTTTGCCCTTCTAAGCAAGCTGGGGATTAGTTCCCAAGCAAAGTAAAATTACCATTTCAAGAGAATTGGTGTCAGTAAGAATCACTCTGATAATAAGCCAGAAATTTGTCTACATGAAACTAGGGACCACTCTGCTTTCCAGTCTTTAGTAAGACTGAGACAGATTATAAAATAATAGGCATAATATAATCATGTGATCTACTTTCTCTTGTTTCTTCCTTTGTAAAAATTCCAGCCTCTTATAATTGGAACTCTCTGCTTATCATATACCTCATTTCACCTAGCTAACTACTATTTGTCTGCTGGGTTTTAGGAGTAATCTAATAAATAGCACCCTTCCTCATCTTCACTCATATATAGAATTTAAGAAACAAAACAACCAAGCAAAGGGAAAAAAAGAGAGAGAAAGATCAAGAAACAGACTCTTAATTATAGAGAACAAACTGATGGTTACCAGAAAGGAGGGGGTAGAGCAATATGGAAGGGAATGGGGGATGTGTTAAAAAGTTAATAGGGGGGGATCCCTGGGTGGCTCAGCGGTTTGGCGCCGGCCTTTGGCCCGGGGCACGATCCTGGAGTCCCAGGATGGAGTCCCACGTCGGGCTCCCGGCATGGAGCCTGCTTCTCCCTCCTCCTGTGTCTCTGCCTCTCTCTCTCTCTCTATGTCTATCGTGAATAAATAAATAAATCTTTTTAAAAAAAGTTAATAGGGATTCAGGAATGCACATGTCATGATGAGCACCAGGTGATGTATGGAAATCCACCTAGAACTAATGTGTATTGTATATTGATGAATATTGTATACCTAGAACTAATATAACACTCTATATGAACTAACTGCTTTAAAAAAAAATATTTACTCCAGATGGACTTAAAAAAACCCAAACACGGGATCCCTGGGTGGCACAGCAGTTTGGCGCCTGCCTTTGGCCCAGGGCGAGATCCTGGAGACCCGGGATCGAATCCTACGTTCGGCTCCCGGTGCATGGAGCCTGCTTCTCTCTCTGCCTGTGTCTCTGCCTTTCTCTCTCTCTGTGTGACTATCATAAATAAATAAAAATTAAAAAAAAAACCCAAACACTTAGATGAAAGTGTTTATGAAAATAAATGATCATAAGAAAAAAGAAAAGAAAATATGTGATAATGAATTGTTTGGCTATATATGAGTGGGGTATCTTTCAGTCTGTACAGTCTTATGTTGCCTATGATGTATATCACATCCTGATTTCATGATTATTCAATAAGAAATTTTTTTTCTTACTACCTTTGTGGGGAGATTTTCTGGGTTTAGAACATTTTTGCTTGTTTTTATTTGTTTGTTTTAGTTTATTTTCCCAACATTATCACTCATCTGCCACATTATCACTAGGTTCACTATTGTTTAGAGGAGATATGGATAGTATCAAAGACCAGAAATGTCTTGGGAAAAAAAAATATTTCTTCATGTACCAGTGAAGTAGGGAAGAAGTATTCTTTTAACATCATCCTTAAAGATTCAGGCATCACATCCACAAAATAAAGTTAGATATCCCTCAGATATATAGCATAGATCCTGAAAGTATCCTGAAGAGATTTTTCTCAACATTATTGAAATATGATGAAATCATGTATTTATTTGTCTTTCATGTCTGTGAGCTACATAGGGGAAAGTAATGTGTACTGAGTCCAGTGCCTGCACCTGTAGAGTTTGATACTTGGTCATGGAAATAATAAGCATATAAAATAAATGATTTCATTTTCACAATGCATTTTTCATATATTCTGAATACATAGATATTTTTGTGTGTAGTAACTTGTGTTACTTTTCATTTATTTTCAAGCATAAGAAAGTTAAATATCAATAAAATTTCAATTACTAAAAGTCACAAATCTAAACATGATAAATTGAAAATATTCCAGTTATATCCATGTATATAATATATAAATGCATATGTTTCTGAATTCAAATCTGTATATATAAAGTAATTATTGTGACTATCAAATTATAGAAACTTAATGCAAAAACAATATACAAAATTTATATAGTCACAAAATAACAATTTTCCATATAAGACAACCATGAGGAAAAAAAAATGGGATGCCTGGGTGGCTCAGCAGTTAAGCATCTGCCTTCACGCTCAAGGCATGATCCTGGAGTCCCAGGATCGGGTCCCACCTCGGACTCCCTGCATGGAGCCTGCTTCCCCATCCACCTAGGTCTCTGTCTCTGTCTCTGTCTCTGTCTCTCTCTCTCTCTCTCTGTGTCTCTCATGAATAAATAAAGTTTAAAAAAAAAAGAAATCATGGTCCATAAAATGATACAGTTCAGTGTCTTTTCAAATTATCTAGTAGGGTAATAGTGGGGTATATTTATAGGAAGAAGTCCTGTTAAACCTTTATAGGAGGGATCCCTGGGTGGCGCAGTGGTTTGGCGCCTGCCTTTGGCCCAGGGCACGATACTGGAGACCCGGGATCGAATCCCACGTCGGGCTCCCGGTGCATGGAGCCTGTTTCTCCCTCTGCCTGTGTCTCTGCCTCTCTCTCTCTCTCTCTCTCTCTCTCTCTGTGACTATCATAAATAAATTAAAAAAATAAATAAATAAACCTTTATAGGAAACAAATTAATAAAGTTGCCTATAGGGGAGGAAAAATAATTTTTCCTCTACCCTTCTAGGATCTTGGCTGAGACTCCCCTGTAGTAAAAGAGATTAATGGGAGAAAAACAAACCGAAGTTTAATAACATGTACACCTCCTGTATATATGGGTGATACCCAGGAAAACTAACTCTCCAATATGGCCCAAGGCACCACCTTAAATACCTTCACCAACAAAAGATAAAAGGAGATGTTGGGAGTGGGGGCCAGTTTTGGGAGGCTGTCAAGAAAAGCACAGTAAATAAGGGTAAGCTTGTTAGGCAGATTTAAGTTGTTGCCTTCTTCATTAAATTTCTAGAGCTTTAGTCCTCCTCCTCTTCCAGTTACAAAGATGGAAACATTCTTACAAATAGAGATTTTCCATATAAATGTAAGTGTTCCTTAGGAAAAGGTAGGTATCTAAATACACAGTTTTCAGAGCTATTCCTCTATCTGCTGTTTCTTAAAAAACAAGCAGCTCAAGATAATCCTTATGCCAAAGAGGCATATTTTGGGGGCAAATTCTGTTCACCTTCATGCCTAAAAGATTAATTTAAATTATCATTTCTCTAATTATTTATACTTAATTTTCATCTCTTTTGAAATTCTAAAAACACTATATACAGATTTAACAAGTGACATGGACATGTTTAAAAGAATTTCCCAAAGCTGCAAAATCTTAAATATTTTATAAACATTTTAATATAGAAATATAAGACCATAGATATTTAAATATTAAATTTTTGCCTATATTAAATGTTAATTTTTTAGAATTGTTATCACAGGTTTTAGCTGTTGCAAATTTTTATTTAGTGCATAGACTTGCTGGTTTCTTCAAACCATACATAATGTAATTAATAATTTAAACTTCTTATACTCTTTGGGTAGCCAATATTTTTCAGGAGATTGCTCTAATGCTTTTGTTCTTATTCAGTCTCTTGTTCCAGTATGCAGGGGAAACTAATAAACCTCACCGTTTTAATTTTATTTTAACTATAAGATTGATTGTGTTTTATTGGTTTTTAATGTACAACATAAAAAAATCAGTATTACAATGTTTGGAGATTGGATGTGAATGCACACTTTATAAATATTTTTGAAGCATATTATATATTCCTGTTCTCATTAATAGTCATTATTAAAGTGGAAAATATTTGGAAGATATTCTAGGATTTCATAGTGCTATTTGTAAAAATAAGTTATACTCCAGGGATATCAGTGTAATAAAAATACTGAACAATATCTTGGAAACTGGCCGCCTTGTTGCTATTTTCTCTAATTTATTTAAATAGGCCTTATTCATTAAAGAGCCAAATAGTGAATCCTGTTTTTAGCAGAAGTTTTACTTCAAATGGAGATCTTTAGCATAGCTGAATTATCATTGAGAGAACCAAATTTCAAAAATCCTGGATTAGAATCATGGCAGGGTATATAGTAAGTGCAGGGACTTATTTAGATGTGACCTTGAAGGACAATTTCCTTCTCAGCAAATTGGCACAATGATATCCATTCACCCTATCTCATATAGGCTTACAATTCATTGTCCAAAGTGCTCTTCAGTGTCATCATTTGGTCAGTTGATGTACCAATATAAGCAGTAGTGGTAGGCTAATATGATCTACGTATAGATTTGGCCGAATGCAGCAAATTTGTTTCAGGTAACTTCCTAATTTTAAAAGTTCATTGATACTTCCTCCTATCTTTTACTTCTAGTGACATAATTTTTCTGACATAAAATGTGACTAATAAATGTGATCACATGTATATATTGGGAAAATTTAGATTTCCTAGTATTTCTTTGATACAAACTATTGATATTTTCCTTGGTTATTAGATTTCAAACATTTTCCTCCATCCAACAATAAAAATCAGTTCCATAGTTTACACTGAATCAAAAGAGGAATTTTCTTACCTTTTCTAATTACTGCACAATTATCAGCACTCATTATGTGATGTGTGTCTTGTAAGAATTATTGTTAACTGCCTCAAATGAGTGACTACAGAAGAAAGCAATTATCTAAAGTCTGCATTTGGTATCAGCCTAATATTTAGGAGGAAATACACATTTTTAAGAGAGATCTACACTTTTTGATTTTTTGAAAAGTCAAGCAATAAAAATGGCCTACCTTGTCAGTGTTTTACTCAGATTTGAATTAAAATTTATTGAAGAAAGATACAGTGATAAAAGCAAATGTTCTATCATTTATTAATTATATTTAAAATTTACATGAACCTATTAAGGACATTGCGTAATGCTTCCACTTTATGCTTTAAACAATTACAAACATTTGGCATAAAATAATGTGCATATCAATGTAACAAGTTTGAAAAGAGGGAAATGAGGATCAGAAGTCTGACTTCCTTCTAACAATGATCATTAACACTCCAAATGAATGGATCATAGATTTTTCTCCCAAAATCCTAAGATTTTTTTTGTTTGTCTGCTTTTCATGAACAAAATTCTAAAGGACGTTAACATGCAATGGATATATATAACATTCAGAATAACTAGCTTCCATGCTTACACTGAACTCAACATGAGGCAAAAGCCCATAATTGTACTGATTCTTTGGCTCAGTGTGTTTAAAAAGCAAAGCAATGTGGTAAGCCTAATGAAAACAATCCTTTGTGTTTGCCAGCTTCAGATTGCTAATATGGTTGCAATAAAATTCAACCATCCTCACTGATGACATATGCAGCTTTGATTAACAGAACGGTTTGTTTTCTGAATGCAAGGAGCAGGCATTAATCTGTTTCTCTAATTGTCCTCATAGTTTAGAAAATGAGGAAGAAACGTGTTTGTTTTAATAAAACGTCTTTCTGCCTCCTAGAATGACCACATCTGATTAGGAAAATAGTAAGCCAATCAGATTCTATCAGATTAAATATCGTATCTTCGACCTCTTTGATATTGCCACAAACTATAAAACAATGGAGTTGTAGTCACGAAATTATCCATGTCACAAATACTGGTCTTTCCTTTTAATTGCTCAAGAAAAACAAGCCTTTGGTAACTTTAGTTATTGTATGCTACAATACAAAACAAATTACCAATAACCGTTCCTGAACTAATATACGGCCAGACATTGTTCCCATAGCAGTTTGATGTTTATTTCGATTCCTATTAATTCTTTGATCTTCTACCTCTTTTGACAGCAGTAGGTAAATCTACAGAAATCCTTGTTCTTGAAGAATTTTCATCTCAGGAAGTTCTCATTCTTGCCCTCTGATATAAAAATAACCACTCCAGCAAATAAAATCTCTCCAAATAAAAATAAGTCAAGGTTGCTTGATGACTACCACACAGGCACCTGCTCTCCCAATATTCAAAGAAGCCATCTGTTGAAAAAAAAATGAAACACAATTTAAGACAAATCTTTTGTCATAGAAAAGTATACAAATTGTAATATATTTAAAACACTCATATGTGTGAAAATCATAAGTATATGTGCTTACATTTTCCCAGTTTAGTCACAAGTAGTTCAATAAAAATGGAAACATTGAAAATGCCTTTTACAAAAGAGCAATAATTTGCATATTGAAATTGTTAAAACTTGCAATCATTTTTGGAATTTTTAATACAAGTATTAAATATTTAATGATGTAAAGATGAGATAGAAAAGTTTCCAGCAAATATTTATTTCTGGGTTTGCATGGACATATTTGTGATGATATTTCATAGTAGTATCTTGGAGTCTATTTTAGGTGAAATAGCTATTACACTTACTGAAATCATCTTGAACTTATTTCCCCAGATATTATACTGAATTAAATGTGTTATTCATTCATTCTAAACAGAGATATACAATGAAGTAACTTCAATATTTTGTCTTAATAGGCCATAATTACAATTGCTACAGTGCTTATTAAAAAATTTCACCTTATGATAATCATTGAGATGAGAATTGAGATTTTTAAAATAGTTCCTGAATATGAAATTGGCTAGAAATATATTAAAAACAATAATTTTTATAGTCTGTAATGAAAATTTATTCCATGGAGGTAAGCCAAGATTTTAATAATTTGAGCATTTTGATATGAATGATTTTTATTACAGTTCTCTAAGAATAATTTATGCACATATGATATCAGAGTAGGGTAGAAATCACAATGTATTATTCCAAACTGAAAAGAAAGTGAATAAAATGTAAGAAATAAGACAGGCAAGACCAAAATAACACCTCATATTACATATATTATCTTATTAATTGAGAAAAGACATGGTCTCACTCTCTAAATATGAAAATTACCACTTGTATAATTCTTTTAAATGTGCTTACTGTTATCTGCCATCCCTTTGCAGGGTAAAAAGAGAGAGAAAAAAAAAACCCAGCAACTTCCCATATATTTTTGTATTCATTTGCTTTAAGAAGAATTTTTATGGATCACCACATCACCTTTATAATCCCATCATGTATTGTTATCGTTGTAGGATATCATTCACATAGAATGAAATAAATGTCAGGAAACAATATATAAATCAATATATCCAATGTATGTGACTCCAAAATGTACACACTTTCCATTGTCTCTCTTTTAGTTTCCAATGATTTTTGAGTGTTGTTTCACATAAAAGTCACCTAAGGAACTTTTACAAAGTATATGTGCTCATGCCTCACCACTCAATAGGTATGAGTTGAATATTGGGTAGTTGTATTTTTGAAAATTTTCCCAAATACCCTCTAATATTCATTCAATACTGAGAAATCCTGCACATAGTTTCTAGACAGAGTATAGAGTGAATTGCTTTACTTTATGCCTATATCTACATCCATACATATCTCTCTAAACATGCATGAGTGTGTTTGTAAAAATGAATCTCTGTCCTGTTTTCCAGAAATGTACTATTCCTCCCATGTACCAGTGTCAGGTAATGATACCACTCTCAGTTGCTCAAGATAGAAACCAAAAGTACATCCATGACCTAATTTAGTTCTGCCTCATCGACCTTACATCTGAATAATCATCAAGTCTTACAAGTGTTTCTCTATTGAACATGATTATACCCACTCGGGTAGCCGAGTATGCCACTGCAAGATATGCCACTTTGGCATATTGATAATTTTGAATTAAAGGTACTTGATAGGTGACTGAGATAGGAGGGACTCTCTGACCCAGTCCCACTGAAAGCAGGAGATAAGTCTCCTATATGAAAGGTAACCTCCCTGTAGCAGGAGGGTAGAAGGCATCCTTATCGCCAGAGATAGAGAATTTAGAGCCAAAGAGCTGTATCAATAAAACCTGTTACTTCTTCAGCGATTTTCTGCCACAAGCTCAAATCCTTGTCAGTTTATCACAAATTTATCATTTTGTCTAAAAGGTATGAAGCTTCCTGCTTTGGCCACCTCTTTGAGAGTCCTATTTTTATGAGGTTCTTATATGTACAAAAGTACATTTTTCTCCCATTAATCTGCCTTAGATCAATTTAATTATTAGACCAAGCAAATTATCTAGAAGGAAGAAGGGAAGAGTTTTCCATCCCTTCAGTGGATTGGTAAAATATCCTCCTAGCAGATTTCTCTGACGCTAATCTTGCTTGCTCCTAGTGATTTTTCATATCATATCAAGTGCAATCATTTTAAAACATAATTCTGATTATTTACTTTCCCTGCTTAAAACCCTTCACTAACTCCCCTCAGCCATCTAGTTAAGTCAAGACTCTATAACATGGCTTCTGGCCCTGCATAATATGGACCCAGTTTGTCTCCAAATGCCTTGCTCACCACTTTATTTTTTGCCTGTTACATGTTCTTCCTGCAGTTCTTTAAAAATTTGTTCCTCAAACCAAACCACTCCCCTCATTTGGTTAACTATTACCCACTGTCAGGTCTCATTCTACATGTCATTTCCTGAGGGGAGATTTCTCTACCCAACACACTTAGTTTCTATCACAATGCTAAGTTTTTCTCTTACCATAGGAATTTATCATGCTATTTTTAGCATTTGATATATTCTACATAAATACATTTTAAATATTTAAGAGAGCTTTTCTGCTTTCCCCTTTGCTCTAACTTCATCTTATTTAATACATATTTTAAAAGAAATCTGCTATGCTATTCCTTCAAGTTATACCTTCAGCCCTAGAGTGACAAGCTAAAAAGTTGGCCACAGAACCAATTGGAAAAAAAGAAATGGAGAATGTAGATGCCTCATCAGGCTCCCCTAGAACTTATTCTCAGTATCTTCTACAGTAGCGCCTCCTTGAAGGGGGGATATGTTTCAAGACCCTTAGTGGATGACTGAAACCATGGATGGTACCAAACCCATTAATATACTCTTTCCCTATACATCCATACCTAGGATAAAGTTCAATTTACAAATCAAGTACCATAAGAGATTAATAACAATAGCAAATAATAAAATAGAATAATTATAACAATATACTGTAATAAGTTATGTGAATGTGGCCTCTCTTCTTGTGATGATGCTACATGATAAAATACATAATGAGATGAAATGAGATGTCAGCATTGCGACATAGCATTAGGCTACTACTAAACTTCTGATAATACATCAGAAGGAGAGTCACCTGCTTCTTTTTTTTTATTTTTTTTTATTTTTTTTTTAGAGTCACCTGCTTCTAAACTGTAGTAGACCATTGTTAACTGAAACCATGGAAAGCAAAACTGCAGATAAGAGGATACTACCATATATCTATTTTGTTGCAAAAAAACTAAACCTGTGCACAGCAGAGCAAAATGAGTTGCAACAGTAATTCTCAACTACTTAATTTAAGAAATATTTACATTATCTTTTAACCCATGCCAATAACTATGTTAGTCTTTTGGGGAGATGATAGTAAATCACACAGTATTCTTCTTTAGAGCTGCAGGTGGATGCAGTACTATAACAATGTACCAAGACAACACATGAGAGAGTGGTTTTACCCAGACCAGAGGAATGGAATAAAGTTCTTTTTTTATGTCTTGAAGTACACATATTGTTTTTTTTTCAAATAAAATAGAAGAAACTACACGCAGTGTTAAGTGACAAAGTTAAATTTATTAAAATACATACACACACCATATATGTATGTATGTATGTATGTGTTCTCAATAAAATGATCTAAGACACGAATCTGGCAATTTCTCCTAAATCTGTCATTATTATTTCCTATTAGCTAACTTCAGAAGTGTTACAAATATACATGTATATATGAACAAATATATATGTTCACCTATTTGGGAATGCCAATGATAAATAGGATAGCCTGTTGGTTTTGTCCATTTATGGTATAAATGGAGAGAAAGTGACAGGCATTATCCAGCCATATGGGATTTCTTTCTTAGGGAGCTAGAATTCTGAAAATTTTCAAAGGGATTTTGTGTGGGTCTGCAGATAGTTTCTGGAAAGTGTTAAAAATATAAATAATGAAAATATATGGACATAGGGACTCCTGGATGCCTCAGTGGTTGAGCACCTGCCTTAGGCTCTTAGTGTCTTCGTGGGTCCAGGGATCAAGTTCTGCATCAGACACCCCACAGGGAACCTGCTTCTCCCTCTGCCTATGTCTCTGCCTCTCTCCCTGTGTCTCTCATAAATAAGTAAATAAAATCTAAAAAAAAAGTGGCACATTTAAAATGTATGTCATTACACTAGTACATTTCCTCAGGAAATCCACAGTCATTAATCCATGCAGTATTTCTTTGTAAACACTAAGAACTCAGAAACAGAAGAGGTTAAAATATATTCTCTCAAATTTGTGCAATAATTACAGGTTAATTTGTGCAGGTTTCTTTTATATTTGTTGCTCTATGGATGAAGAATGCTTCTTACAATTAAAATAAAATTTAGAAAAACACATGACCTAGCTCTCCAAATACTTCCCCTTCTTTCATTCATTCTGCCTTCTTTTTTACTTTTGGCCAAATTCATCTATCTTCATTGAAATCAAAGAGTTTTCTCTTAGAAAGTGTAAGATTCATAAGGCAGGCACATTAGTATGGACATTAGGAATTTAGTTTTATACTTCAGAGTCAGCCTATCTCAATATTGTGGTTGATTAGATAAGATAAAAACTGGCACAATCAAGGAAGTTATGTGTCTTTAAAAATAAGTATCTCTAAAAGAAATTTACTTCAATCACTGTTCAAGTTCTTCAGATAAACTTTAGTCAAGTTCTATGACTTCCTCTGCCCCACTGGCATATAGAACCCTCTATTGACTGAGGAATATTATGAGATTAAGATTCCTATTCTGCTTCAATTAAATAAGGCTTTGGGCTCTCACTGCATCCCTTGGTGGAAGTGGTTTATTTGTTTGTTGGAATGGTATCTTGCTTTTAGGTTTCTGATAAAGTGGAGGAATAATAGAAATATTGAGACGTTTGGAAATGAAAGAAGTAAAATAGGAAGAAGTTGAATATAAGGACACAAGTCTGAGAATATATCTGTTTCCTCCATTATAAATGAGGTCAAAGTAGATATACAGAATGAGGTATTTTCCTTTGTCATTAAGTTGCACTGCACTCATTTTCCACAGGCACCCACATACAACACAGGTCCTCTAGCTGTGTGACCAGAATGGGAGCTGCCTTATCCTAGCATGATCCTGAGTCTCTAAGTGTACAATGTATCAAGAGATAACACCTCACATAAGGGAAGCCAATTATTTCACTCCATATTCCTGGCCAAAGTGATTGTCTGAGAGTGAGTACTTTCTACATGACAGATCATTTAGAGCCTTGCTGTTTTGTTTTTGTTTCTTAATTGACAAAGAGGTGTTTTGTTTCTGTTTTGTTTTGTTTTTGCTTTTCTGTTTATGGTTGTTGGGACTACTATTTAGAGCTTCCAGCAGCTCCACTCCATGGAAAATAATCTGTGCAGTAGGTAGCAATGGACCTAATAAAGATAGTCAAGCAAAAATAGGAGCCACAAAGTTGTTTTATGTAGATTTCCATCTTCTTATTCTAGTTAACTCCAAAACCAAATATTCTAAAGTTAGGTTTTTGTGAACCAGTATATTATACATTGGGTTTTTGTTTGTTTCAGCTAATTAAAATTCAGTTCCTGCCCCTTATTATTACTCATAATAAAGCTGAAATCCCAAAGAAGGATGTATATCACCTTTTAATATGAATTTTATTAAAGTATAGAATACATAAAAGTACACAAAAACGTGATATAGTTAACATTTTACAAAATGAACATGACAATGGGCTAAATCAATCATTTTGGGTTCAAGGAAGTTTAGAAGGAAGTAAATGAAATAAATTCTTGTTTTTGAAGTAAATTATGCTGGCAACAGACTTACCTGTGTCCACTCATTTGTTTGTGGATCGTAGGATTCCATAGTGTTGAGGTAAGTCTGCCCATCATAGCCACCAACGGCATACAGTCTGTCACCAAGGAGACAGACTCCAACAGCATCTCTGGGCATACTCAAAGGAGCCACCATGGTCCATGTGTCTGTTTTGGGATCATATCTAAAATGTAAGGATAATAGGACATAACATATTCTAATCACATTCTGCTTTTTACTATATGAATGATACTTTTTCAGAAGCACACCATGAAAAACAAAACTCCTTTTTTTTTTTTCTAAAAGCTCAATTATTGGAGCAGATGTTTAAGAGTTAATATCCACAATGTCTGGCTTTCTGAATTTTAATGTATTTTAAAAATACACCTAGACTCTTAGATGGATGCACAGTCACTTAAAAAAATGAACCTCATGATTTCTTTCCACAAGGAAGGCAGATATGTAAATAACTGTTTTCCACTGCAAAATAAGGTTCTGTAAAGTAAATATAAGCAAAATGCTATGGTAGTGAAATAGAAGTAATGGTGAAAAATCTGGGATAATTATGAAATTCTCCACCGTTGAAGTTGCTTTTAAATCAGGTCTGAAGGTATAGCCTAAATTTATTAGAAAGAGGAAGGGACATTTATGTAAAAGAACTGAAGTGTTAATAAAAATGCATGGCCAGCTTTGAGGAAAGCAGGTGTTTTAGGGTGGCTAAGTTCAGTGATACAGAAGGACCAGAGTGTCTGAAAGGGTGATTTTGGATCAGCTTAGGTTTGGGTTATGGGTGTGAAGGGGTTTTGTGTTTCAACAAGAAAACTTGGCAAAAATAATTACAACATGAAAAGAACTGTGCTCTAGTGGTGTTATTTGGGATTCACTGTAAGGAAGAAATTGGTAAATCAAGAGGTTGAAGCAGGGGGCCCAAGTTATTATTACTGAATTTAAGCCAAAAATAATTTAATTTCCAGAACGTCTGACTACCATACATTACATATGGATATTTTGTATTTTGAGTGGCAAAAGCCTGAAGAATACTTTTGTAAATGTACTTTATTTCAGCTAAGAATGAATGATTAAACCACTTTGCCTTTCACCTGTACCTGCAAGGTCAGATACAGAAATGAAAAAGCTAGTAAGAGCCCAGCAGAATAAATATAAAAGAAGTCTGGGTGAAAGTTTAGGTTTGTTTTGTGTGTGTGTGTGTGTGTGTGTGTGTGTGTAACAGATATAGCAAATATATTTTTAGTTTGTTTTTCTACTCCAATCTTGTGTTTTACCAATTGAAACTTTCAACCCACAGCCTCCTAAAACAAAGAAACAAACATAAACAAACCTAAAATAAAAACAAAAAGCCACCTGTCTGTTTATTGAAAATAAAGAAGGTTGTTACAAAAGAAATGGTTGGGAAGCCCCCAAGGATCTGAGATTTATATTTCTCTATATTTATGTTATCCAAGGTGTTACATGCATTTACATGCCATGTTTGGAGAGATTGTGACAGCCAAGATAATCTACATGAAATGAGAGATTGGTTGAATGCCTGCAAAACCAGGACCACCTTGAAAGTATGCTTGTCCAGAGAATAAAAATGTAATTTTACTTGCTATAGTTAATAAATGTAAAACATCACAAATAAAACAGATATATAGAAACACACAGAAACACAATCTATGCCATCAAAACCTTTATTTAAACTTACCATGAAAAATATAAACTTAACCATGAACAATTTGAAATATAAAAGATTTTTTAAAATAAGGGCAAAATAAAGAAGAAGAGGGGGAGGAAGAGGAACCAGAGGAGGAGGAGGAAAGAAGATACCTCAAGAAATCAAATAGTGGAATCCAGAGAGTGAAATGTTTTATAGAATAACTGGCTGAATTCTCCAAGTCAATAGCAAAACGAACAAACAAAACCCCCAATAATAATGAACAAATGCTTAGGAAGAAATAGCTATTCTAAATGAATTATGATTAAACATAACAAAAGAAAAGTGAGTGGATTTTATTTGGATCCCAATTCAAATAGACCAATTATTAAAAGATGTTTGAGACATTTTAAAAATTTTAATATAACCTGCGCATTAGATTTTAATAAGGAATTATTGAAGTTCTTATTAGTTCTGAGAATAGCATTGTTGTTACGTGTAAAAAATAAAAGCTCTGATCATTTTTGGTTGGCTGTTTCTGGGATAAATTCAGGAATATTTTGAGCTAAAATGACATGGTTGAGAAATTCTTTGAAATACTTCAAAAAAAAAAAAAGAGAGAGAGAGTAAGAAGGGAAATGGATAAAACAAGAATGACACACTGGTGATAGTTGTTGAAGCCAGGTAATGAGTACAGGGAAGTATATTGTATTGTTTACTTTTTTGTCAGGAACGATCTGTAGTAAAAAAAAAACTTTAAAAGTAAGAATGTATAATACACTTTAATTTCAATGAAAAGCAAACATTCTTTACACTTTATTCATTCTTCAGTAAAATCTAGGCTAGCTTTTGTCACAATCACTTCACTTAAATAGCTTTTTCTGAAGTCATATTTTATCCCTCATTTAATTGCTATCCAGATCTCTAGAATTTTTTTCAACTAATGTCAGCAAAGCAGACTTCATCACTTTGCAAAAAAGTAGAACTGAGAAAACAGCCAAAACTAGTGCATGAAGCAATAATACATGAATTTCTGAAGATCTGTGAAATTTCAAGTGAAACCCAAATACTGAACAATTCTCAAATACTCATATTCCAGGGGGACATAAGAAAACGCTAGTATGTCTTATATTTAGGTACACATTTAGAAATAATATCCTACACTTAGAAATAGATATCACTGTTTTATATATATATATTTTACAAAATTCCTGAAGGGAACTTTAAAAATTTAATGCATTCTAGAAAATCCAGATCTTTGGATTAGATGTATCTGTTTTCAAATCTATGTAATACATTTTTTCTTATAATAAACTTTTAATTCATATCTGGAAATGATAAAAATTTAAATTTAAATTTGTATATTGCAATCCAAAAAAATGAAGGCAAAACAAAGCCAAAACAATCCAACTCCTCCCCACCTATCACACACTTTCTGCTAGATACTTAGGAAATAATTAACAGAAATACAAAATTACCTACTAGTCATTATCCTTGTTTTCACATTAATGACTTTAAATTGATTTTTCTATATTCAGAACTCTTTATGGGGATATGGAAGACTGTTATGCCCATAAATGAAATAAATAGCTTTTCTAACCTTAGAAGTTCTACAGATGTATATCCATTTTCCAAATGATTATTAACAATGAACTCTGTCATTGTCAGTTAATATTTTCGATGAAACTCAGTCCTAACCATTATTTTTTCTCTGGTTCTTGATTTTTTTATTATTTTTTTAAAGAAAAAAGTGGCAGGGATGGTGGGGGAAATGGAGTGGCTGTCTTTTTTTGTATTTAAGCTGTCTGCTTTTCCTACATCTCACCTTGGCCTTCGTGGTCAGAATGTTGAGTTCTGTATCAGGGACTCTATTAAAGTTTACAGCCCTTGGTCAAGAGAAGCACCAATATATAGAGGCTAAAATTGGCTGTAAAATGAAAACTTGCTGAAGGCATGTGAGAGTCACAGAACAAAAAGTAGTGTCGCATTGAAAATTCCCATTGAAATTTTTGATGTACCATTAATTTTTTAAGCCTCACTTTTCCCCATTATTTAAGGATAAAAATTAACCTTAAAATATTTAAAGGGAAACTCTTTTTAAGTATGAAAGCATTAATCATTGGGAACAAATAGAATCATTTTCCCAAATGTATAAGCAATATTCAGCTAGAAAGCAAATTAAGCAGCATAGAAGTGATTTGTAGCCAGGTTTGTTTGCCTGTAAAACAAAATAAAGCAAACAAGAAAGGAGAGAAATAAGGAAAGATAAGATACATGCTGTTAAAATAGATCAACAGCTCTGAAAAAGTGACTTTTAGGTTTCTAGTAAATAGATTATACAATCTATGTTTGAATTTTCATAATTATTTGAATTAAGCAATTAAGAATGACAATAACACTGGTCAAAATAAATTTTATTTTTCCTGTAAAGAAAACCAACATCTCTCTATCAGGTCTCATGAGATTATCAAAACAAATGTACCTTGACTTCAGAAATGTTTGCATGACAGGGATGGAAAATAAATTTATTCAATAAAATGTATTTTAAAAAACTCCAGAATAACCATAAAATGTTTCTATGAACATCCTTGTTCAAAGATTTTCATATATATGCATATCTAATGGGTATTTAGGAATAGAATGTCTGGGCCCAAGAGAATATGTTTTTTTGTGTATGTTTTTGTTTGTTTGTTTGTTTTTTGAGAATACGTATTTTGAAATGTGGTGATACTACCTATTGGTATTTCAGAGTCTGGGCCAGTTTACATTTGTATCATTGAGAGTAATGAGAGTTACAGTTGCTCTACATCTTCTCCAAAATTTGGTATTAACTGTTTTCATATTAGCCTTTCTAATAGGTCCTGGTATGCCATTGTGTTTTTAATTTTCATTTGACTAATGACATCAAGCGTCTTTCCCAATACTCATCTTTTCAAGAGTTATTGTTCAAATATTCTGCCATTTTTTTCTAATGTTTTTAAGTTCTTTTAAAAATTATTTCTAGAATTCAGTTATTGGAAACAAAGCCTTCATTGGTTATATGCTTTGCAAATAGTTTTCCCACTCTCTGGCATAAATCTTTACTCTTTGTGCTGTCTTTTGAAGAGGGATTTTTTATTCATTTTTTTTTAAAGTAATCCTGATCTACAATGTGGGGCTTGAACTCATGACCTCAAGATCGAGAGTTGCATGTTCTGCTAACTGAGCCAGCAGGCACCCTTGAGAAAGAACATTTTAACAGTAATATTTCTCTTTATGGATGACTCTTTCCACATCCAGTTTAAGTAATCTTTCACATCCCTATAATTGTGAAGATAGCCCCCTCTGTTATATTCTAAAAGCTTTGTTTCATATTAACTAAAATCCATCTTGAATTGATTTTTGGTGTGATATGAAAGAGCAGCTATAACTATTTTTTTCCACAGGAAATGTGCTTTTTTGACTGTGCGATAAATCAAGACCCCTTTAAGTATGATGCTATTTCTGAACACATATCTGTTTTGTCTACTTGTTTGGACTAGGCCAATGCCACAGTGCCTTAAAGTAATTTAATAATTAGATGTAATAGTTTGGGATTTGGGGTTTAAATTGCATGGTTCTTTAACAGTTTTCATTGTAAAGTATAAGGAAAGTTTAAGGATGCACATTCCTAGTAAATTCTTGACAAGAGTCTAGGAAAATTGGGGGATATCTTTTAATGACAGTGTGAATCCGTAGCTTTTTTTTTTTTTTTCTATAGACTTGTAATGAGACTGGAAAGACCAAGTCTAGTGTGAGCAT
The DNA here is from genome assembly GCF_905146905.1 of Nyctereutes procyonoides. Lineage (NCBI taxonomy): Eukaryota > Metazoa > Chordata > Mammalia > Carnivora > Canidae > Nyctereutes > Nyctereutes procyonoides. Next base: position 24,104,010 of record NW_026575121.1, read on the forward strand.
TTGGAAAAAACTTTAGTAAAAGGAATTTTATTTTTAAAAAGGAATTTCTTTAGCTATGTCCCACAAAGTTTGATATATATTTTCATTTAATTTTATTCAGTTCACATTATTTTCTAATTTGAGTCACATGTTATTTTGAAGTATGTCACCTAAATTTCAAGCAATTGAACTTGGGGCACCTGGTTGTCTCAGTTGGTAAAGCAAGCAACTCTTGATCTTGTGGTGGTGAATTTGAGCCCCACATCGGGCATAGAGTTTACTTAAAAATAAAAACACGTTTTGTGTTCAGCTGTTTATTTTTAACAGCTGAAAATGTAAAAATTTATCTTTTCTGATTTATTTCCAGTTTAATTACATGTTGGCCAGAAAACATGCCCTATGAGATTTCAAGCTTTTGAAAATTGTTGAGGTTTACTTTATGACCCACAACACAGTAAATTTTGGTAAATATTTAATGTGTAACTACAATTATTACTTATAAAAGTAATCACTATAGCAGTAAAATTAGATATTTTTTTTCAGAAAGTTTTGCTGTGACCAACACTGGCCAGTGTGACTTTAACAAGTATGATACAAGCAGAAGCCTGATGATTCATTGTGTTGGATATTTGCCTCTTTGAGCCCCCTTCTCTTGGCCTCCCCTGCCTTGGAATCCCAGCCAAAGGGGAACAATGGTTCTTTGGTTTAAGCATCAGCGGAACACTCAGATGAGAGGCAGCCCTAATTGCTAGCTCTGGCAGAGAATGATTATGAACATTAAAGCCTTGTTGAGGCACAGATGATGGTAGCATCAGCCAATATCACGTGGAGTAGAAGAGTAGCCCAAACTGAACCCAGCTAACACATAATCATGAAAGATTTCAATCATAAAAGAAATAACTACAAAATTATTTTAAACCATTAAGATTGTAGAATTGTTTGTTATAAATAATCAAAACAATAGCAAATAATTTAATGGGGTATATATCTACCTTAAATGTAAAAGTATCTGCATTTAAAGAAAATATTGAAAAATATTTATAAATCTGTATTAACCGGAGGACATACATATGGTTAGTAAAATTTATATCTAAAGTTTTATAAAAATCAACATAATAACTGTTTGAGTTGTGTTTGTCCAAACCTATGTCCCCCCCCCAAAAAAAAAGCCACAAGTCTTGGTAGAATTTAAAATCAGAAGCCACAATCCATCAGACCATGTACATTAATCCATCCATTGATTTGTTCAGACAGTATATTTAAACATTCATTGTATCCTCTACTAACACACATACAGTTGGAGAAAGGAACAAAGAAATAGGTCAATTTTTTTGTGTAATTTAAACTGTACTAGTAAATAGGTCTTAAAACATTGAAAAAGAATGAAATGTAGACATCAGTTTACATTCATGAATTTTAATGAGTTACTAATGAAATTGCTTTCTTTTATGATTTTTTCCTAATTTTATATGTCATCAACAAACACTATTTCTTAATTTAAAAAAATTGAAAACTTCATGGGTTGCCTGGGTGCCTTAGTCAGTTAAGCATCCAGCTGGATTTTGATTCAGGTCCTGATCTCAGGATCCTAGGATCAAGCCCAGTGTAGGCACATTCTGCAGGGAGTCTGTTTGAGAATTCTCTCCCTCTCCAACTGCCTCTCCTCTAGCTTGTGTGCATACACCTGCAAGAGCTCTGTTTTTCTTTCTCAAATAAATAAATCTTTAGGGGAAAAAAAAAGAAAGAAAACTTCAGAGTGGGTTAACTGTCCGACTGCAACCAATTAAGACAGGATTTCTTAGTTCAAATTCAGTCTCAGCATACAAATTATTCTCTGATCAGTATAGATTCCTCTCACAGGATCTTCCACATGATCTATAAGGGCACATTCCCTGTTTTGATTTAGTTTCAGCAGTCTCATTATTTAGGGTCACATGTCGGGTGAAATGGTTTTGAGTCGACTATCAATTTCAACCCCAAGACAGAGGGGAGGAAAAGTCAGTGCAATGTTAGGAAGAAAAGAAATCATTGTCAATATTGTTTGTGTGTTTCTGACTCTCACATTGATTATGTGCTTAATCTTTACTTTTAAGATAGATTTGTAAAAAGTATCTGTTGATATCCTCCCAATCTTCCTTAGTACTTCTCTTAAATATACAATGGGCACAGAAACATTGGGAAAGAAAATGGGGCAACTAGATTTCTGCTCCCCTTTTCAATATCCCTTGTGTATATATACAAAAATTTTTTAAAAAGTTAATTTGATTTCAATTTAATTTAACTTCTCTATGAAGACATGTGAAAAATCCTATTTTGACTTAGATCATATTTATTGCATCCTCTCTTCAAGGTTGAGGAAAAGAGAAACAAATTGCTGACAGAACCAGGGAAGCAAGGATAAGCCATGCAGCTCTTTGACTCCTCAGATGTAGTTTCCTCAAGAGACCTTCAATAATTATTTAAATTGTTGTCAATCAATAGAACATGGAGCATATCCAGGAGACCTGAATGCTAGTTAAAACTCACTTTTAAAAATAAATACCTTTTAACAGTTCAGAACTAGGGGCCAACTGATTATATAATCACTTTTTCTACTAATATAACAGAAAACTTTTATTAGCCGCATGAGTCAAATTATGTTTTAAATAGACTCTCACAACTTAAAATGAATTTTACAGTTTGACAACCAGGACTGACATCTTTCCATTCACACGGGACATAATGTTTCATCTATTTATGGACGTCTACCTTTCCACAGAATTGCTCTCCTTCCTTCCTTCCAAGCAGGCAGATGAATGACTATGATGCCAACATTCCAGGTAGTAAAAGGACAACAGATTATTCTGTAATCCCTGTCTCTAGCTGACCACTTCAAAGATACTGCTTACCTCATAAGCCATTGAGGCAAATATCTAATCACACATCTAAATGAGCTTAGCTATTGTGTTAGTAAATAATTGCTGTGTACACTTGTAAAGCTAGTCCTCCACATATATAAGGTTGTCAGAATTTTCATCTTTTGTATCTGTCTCTATAATAAATTTGAACATAATTTGTTATCAAAGAAACATGAAAGATTATATGTGCACAGTAATAGAAAAATAACATTAACAGCAAACTAGTTAGTCTTTTCATGCAACACTCATTTGGCTAGTGCTAACAGTTAAGATCTTAGGAAAAAAAAAGAAGAAGAAAATATCTTACTAAAAGGTTCAAAAGCCCCTATCTAACATTTAACTTTAAACAGTTCAAGTAATTACTGTCTTGTAGAAAATTTAGGATCTCACATATCTCAAAATATTAGTTAATGTATCAGTGTGCTATATAAGGCCTAGGATGAGTGCCCATAATTTAAATAAAATGCTCTCCTTGATCATCAGTTTTCACTCTTTAGAACTACAATTCTTGGATATGTCTAAACCAAAAAGATGAACTAAGAAGAGAAATGAAAGAATCCCAAATTCTATTCTGACCTTATATATTATTTTTTAAGGTAACTCTAAAAAACTATTTAATTAAATTAATAATGCATTTATCCTTGTATGTCTGACAGCAAATCTTAATTTCTATTAATTTTTTTATCAAGATCTAAGGATGATATCAGTATTGAGCCATATCTTGACAGAAAAATTAGATATTCTTATTTTAGATGACTTTTCTGATATGACTAGTACGTAGATCCTGGTAAACTTTGAACAAAAGTTTTACATTTATTTTAAGTAATAAACAAAAAGGCTTTTAGATGCTTATTTGTTAATAGTGTTTGGATTAGATATAAAGATATAATTTATTTTCAATTAATATCTGAAAATTTGCTTAATATTTTAAGCCCTATCAAAACTTTTGCCTACTAAATGAATGCCTATATATATATATACATATATTTGATATTTAATCTATAATGATGGAAATCAGCATTCACATGCAAAGAGAAAATTAAAAATCTATCTATTTCTTCCCATCAGTCTATTCATCTATTCATTCTTTCATCCTTCCATACATCCCTTTGGACCTTTCTATCTCTAGAACTCCCTATGTACAGTCTATCTCCAGATGCCTTCCCTTGTGAGAGATTTGAGACCTGTTTTTCTACCTGATTTGCTAAATGTTTTGGTGAGGACTACTTTCTGCCAAGAATTGTGCCAAGTGGAGGAGTACAGGTGTGAACAAGCTACTCTAGATCATCACCAGTACATGGACAGTTTTAAATAAATTCTCATCGTAATATTAATAATTGGTACAAAAGAAAATTCCATTGTATTTTCAGGTCAAATCTGCATTATGAAAAGATCTCCCGGGGGGGAGGGGCAAGATGGCGGAAGAGCAGGGTCCCCAAGTCACCTGTCCCCACCAAATTACCTAGATAACCTTCAAATCATCCTGAAAATTTACGAATTCGGCCTGAGATGTAAAGAGAAACCAGCTGGAATACTACAGTGAGAAGAGTTCGCGCTTCTATCAAGGTAGGAAGACGGGGAAAAAGAAATAAAGAAACAAAAGGCCTCCGAGGGGGAGGGGCCCCGCGAGGAGCCGGGCTGAGGCCGGGGCGAGTGTCCCCAGGACAGGAGAGCCCCGTCCCGGAGGAGCAGGAGCTGCACCAACCTTCCCGGGCGGGCGGAAAGGGGCTCGCAGGGAGGTGGAGCAGGACCCAGGAGGGCGGGGACGCCCTCGGGCTCCCGGGGACACTAACAGACACCTGCGCCCCGGGAGAGCCCCACACCCCGCGGCCGAGCTCCCTAAGGGCTGCAGCGCGCACGGCGGGGCCGGAGCAGCTCGGGGGGGGGGGGGCTCGGGCGGCGGCTCCGCGGAGGGGGCTGCGGGGCGGGAGCGCGAATCCACCAGCGCAGGCCCCGGAGCACAGGGCGCCGGGACACAGCCCAGGATCCGGCCTCCCCCTGGGACAGGCAGAGGCCGGGAGGGCCCAGGACAGCGAGGACGCTCCTGCCCCGAGCTGAGCAGATCAGCGGCCCCGCCCCGGAGCCTCCAGGCCCTGCGGACGGAGAACCGAGAGCCCCGAGCCCGTAGTTCCTGCGGAGGCTGAATCCAGGCTTCCAGAGTTGCCATAGCAACTGCAGCTGTTCCTCCTGGGGCCCCACGGGGTAAACAACCCCCGCTGAACCCTGCAGCAGGCAGGGGCAGAGCAGCTCCCCCAAGTGCTAACACCTGAAAATCAGCACAGCAGGCCCCTCCCCCAGAAGACCAGCTGGACGGACCAGTGATACTCCCCCGTGTTCCAATACAACTTGTTTTTGGCCACTCTGCACTGAGCAAAATGACTAGAAGGAAAACCTCACCTCAGAGAATCAGAACAGCCCTCTCTCCCACAGAGTTACAAAATCTGGATTACACTTCAATGTCAGAAAGCCAATTCAGAAGCACCATTATACAGCTACTGGTGGCTCTAGAAAAAAGCATTAAGGACTCACGAGACTTCATGACTGCAGAATTTAGATCCAATCAGGCAGAAATTAAAAATCAATTGAATGAGATGCAATCCAAACTAGAAGTTCTAACGACGAGGGTTAACGAGGTGGAAGAACAAGTGAGTGACATAGAAGACAAGTTAATGGCAAAGAGGGAAACTGAGGAAAAAAGAGACAATCAATTAAGGGACCATGAAGACAGATTAAGGGAAATAAATGACAACCTAAGGAAGAAAAACCTACGCTTAATTGGGGTTCCCGAGGGCGCGGAAAGGGACAGAGGGCCAGAATATGTATTTGAACAAATCCTAGCTGAAAACTTTCCCAATCTGGGAAGGGAAACAGGCATTCAGATCCAGGAAATAGAGAGATCCCCCCTTAAAATCAATAAAAACCGTTCAACACCTCGACATTTAATAGTGAAGCTTGCAAATTCCAAAGATAAAGAGAAGATCCTTAAAGCAGCAAGAGACAAGAAGTCCCTGACTTTCATGGGGAGGAATATTAGGGTAACAGCAGACCTCTCCACAGAGACCTGGCAGGCCAGAAAGGGCTGGCAGGATATATTCAGGGTCCTAAATGAGAAGAACATGCAACCAAGAATACTTTATCCAGCAAGGCTCTCATTCAAAATGGAAGGAGAGATAAAGAGCTTCCAAGACAGGCAGGAACTGAAAGAATATGTGACCTCCAAACGAGCTCTGCAAGAAATTTTAAGGGGGACTCTTAAAACTCCCCTTTAAGAAGAAGTTCAGTGGAACAATCCACAAAAACAAGGACTAAATAGATATCATGATGACACTAAACTCATATCTGTCAATAGTATCTCTGAACGTGAATGGGCTTAATGACCCCATCAAAAGGCGCAGGGTTTCAGACTGGATAAAAAAGCAGGACCCATCTATTTGCTGTCTACAAGAGACTCATTTTAGACAGAAGGACACCTACAACCTGAAAATAAAAGGTTGGAGAACCATTTACCATTCAAATGGTTCTCAAAATATACCCTAAAAACTATAGAACACTTCTGAAAGAAATTGAGGAAGACACAAAGAGATGGAAAAATATTCCATGCTCATGGATTGGCAGAATTAATATTGTGAAAATGTCAATGTTACCCAGGGCAATTTACACGTATAATGCAATCCCTATCAAAATACCATGGACTTTCTTCAGAGACTTAGAACAAATTATTTTAAGACTTGTGTGGAATCAGAAAAGACCCCAAACAGCCAGGGGAATTTTAAAAAAGAAAACCATATCTGGGGGCATCACAATGCCAGATTTCAGGTTGTACTACAAAGCTGTGGTCATCAAGACAGTGTGGTACTGGCACAAAAACAGACATATAGATCAATGGAACAGAACAGAGAACCCAGAAGTGGACCCTGAACTTTATGGTCAACTAATATTCTATAAAGGAGGAAAGACTATCCATTGGAAGAAAGACAGTCTCTTCAATAAATGGTGCTGGGAAAATTGGACATCCACATGCAGAAGAATGAAACTGGACCACTCTCTTGCACCATACACAAAGATAAACTCAAAATAGATGAAAGATCTAAATGTGAGACAAGATTCCATCAAAATCCCAGAGGAGAACTCAGGCAACACCCTTTTTGAACTTGGCCACAGTAACCGGAGAAGGACAAACAGTGTATGTTCTCATTCATTTGGGGAATATGAATAATAGTGAAAGGGAATATAAGGGAAGGGAGAAGAAATGTGTGAGAAATATCAGAAAGGGAGACAGAACATAAAGACTTCTAACTCTGGGAAATGAACTAGGGGTGGTGGAGGGGGAGGAGGGCAGGGGCTGGGGGTGAATGGGTGATGGGCACTGAGGGGTACACTTGACGGGATGAGCACTGGGTGTTATTCTGTATGTTGGTAAATTGAACACCAATAAAATTAATTTATAAAATTAAAAAAAAAGATCTTCCTGGCTACTATATAGAGAATAAATTGGAGGAAGTAAGAGTGGATTTGACAAAGGCAGTTTTAGAAGGCTCTTATTATCTTCGTATCTCTCTCCTACAGGCCTTATTACTGGGATGCAAATTTGAGGGCAAAGGTGGTCCTGATCTATTATTAGCCAGCAGTGGTACTGATGCCTTTGAGCATATTTTCTGATCCATTGCCTGGTTTCCTGTTTTATTCATGATCTTAAAGTTCTAATTATTTATTTGTCTCTTTCTTCTAGTAAGTTTTAAGGTTGAATTAGCCCAGTGAAAAAAACATGCAAAACAATATTTGTAGAGTAAGTAAAATAGATAGATAAATGTGCTTTGTCTAATGGTTTGGACCTTCTGGGCAGTTCTGCTAGAACTTTACTTCATCTTTCGGGCACTGATTTTGTCCACTAAGATTGTCTACTAAGATGCTCTTACTAGAGGTATGCTTAGCTGCAAAACTAGTTCCATCAACTATTCTGTTCTATATTATTCTTGCCCAGTCCTTGCCTTGCTTCCTGCTGTGATTTGAGATGCCAGAGTTCTTTGTGTTCAGGAGAGCCCAACCCTTTACAACTTTTGATGTCTTATAGAATTGTACTTTAACATTACTATTATATAATATCTTTGTTTCCATAAGAAATCATAGTCATATAATAAAATTTGTTCTATCAGTCTATAATATGTAGAATTGTACACTACTTCTTGTTATTCCTAATGGTTTGTTCTCCTGTGATTATATACGAAAAAACAGTCTTTACATTATATGTGCAAAATAATTCTACAGAGTACTATCATGCATCTTGATTTATTGATGATTTACATGTGAAATCATCAATATAGAATATGTTATAGAAACTGCAAAATGCTATTAATCTGACACATAATATGAGCTGAGAAAAGAATCACGATAATGCTGTGTGCTTCTGCATTACTTAAGCTGCTCATACCCATTGTACTCCTATAACTTAAAATAGCTATGCTTATTTAAGTCTAATTTTGCATCATAAATTATTCCTAGACTGAATTATTTTGCTTCTATTCACAAACAACATTGCAATACATTATACAGTAAAGTTAGAAGAGAATAATGAAATATAATTTCATTAGTAACATTTATATAAGATATATGTCTTTTTTGCTATTTTTCCCAAGAATTTAGCAGAGAAAAGTCTGAATGAGCTATTAGTATTTTTTAAGTAAATGATTTTGTGTTTGTATAAAAGTATCCATCTGTTTACTTCGGCTATGACCACTGTTACTATAACACCTGTAGTTCCTAATTTCACTGGATAAGAGAATGTTGAAGTGAAACTGTATTGAGCATAATGCTTTCATCTATGCATAGATAGCCATATATCTACAGTCCATTTCACGCAGTAGCAATAACATTAAACATGTTTTATTCAAGAAGTGGTTTAAGTTTGAACAGAGTCTGTTTACTAAAAGCTTCTTCTTGCCAATGGCCTTATTCTCAGTAAAGTCATCTCATATCCTTAGAAAAATGTAAAAGTTAGAGCACCTTTCTGCCACTGACTACCACTTGCAAGCATGAACATAATGGATATGGTTTGTTAATGTTAAGAGGAAAATTGTTAAGGTCATCGGTGCAATCCACCAAATATCTCTTGTTCTTCTTGCACGTAGAAGTCCTCCCACCCTCATAAAGTTTTCTGTGTCCATGTGACTGGTTTGTTAAAGTATGAACAAAAGAGAATTTTATTTCTGGCATGTGGAATCTTTAGGAACCAGTGCAGTGCTTATATTATAGCTTCTATGGCATTCTGAGTAACAAAGCAATGATATCATGGATCTGTCATGGACATGTAGTGTTAGTAAGAAGAAAATTACTGTATTAAGTCACAGAGAGTTTTGAAGTTATTTTCCTCCCTCCCTCCCTTCTTCCTTCTTTCAGTAGGAAAAGAGAAGAGGAAAAGAGGAAAGGAAAGAGAGAAGGAAAGAGGACAAAGGCAGGGAGGAAAGGAACTATAAAACAAGAAAGAATTCAAGTAGGGCCAGAAATAAACCCACAATTATATGGTCAGTTAATCTTTGACAAAAGAGGCAAGAATATACATTGGGAAAAGGATAGTGCCTTCAACAAATGGTGCCAAGAAAACAAGACAGCTACATGCAGAAGAATGAAACTGGGCCCCTTTCTTACACTTTACACAAAAATAAACTCAAAATAGATTAAGGACCTGAATATGAGAACTGAGCCATAAAAAATTCCTAGAAGAGAATACAGGCAGCAACTTCTCTGACATTGATTCTACCAACATTTTTCTAGTTATGTCTCCTGAAGCAAGGGAAACAAAAGCAAAAATAAACTATTGGGCCTACATCAGAATAAAAAGATTCTGCACAGCAAAGGAAACCATCAACAAAACTGAAGGATCTAAACCTACTGAATGGGAGATATTTGCAAATGGCATCCAATAAAGGGTTAGTATCCAAAATATATAAAGACCTTATAAAACTCAACACCAAAAAAAAAAGTCCAGATGAAAAATAATCAGAAGGCAGGAACAGACATCTTTCCAAAGAAAACGTACAGAAAGAGACATGAAAAAATACTCAACATCAGTCATCCTCAGGGAAATGCAAATCAAAATCACAATGAGATATCACTTCACACCTGTCAGAACAGCTTAAATAACACAAGAAACAACAATGTTGGCAAGGATGTGGAAAAAATAGAACTACCAAGTGATCCAGTAATCACACTAGTGGGTATTTACCCAAAGAATACAAAAACACTAATTCAAAAAGACATATTCATCCCTACTATTAACGTAGCACTATTTACAACAGCCAAATTATACAAATTATGGAAGCAGCCCAAGTGTCCCTCAATAGATGAATGAATAAAGAAGATATGGGAGATATATATATATATATATATATATATATATATATATATATATACACACACACACACACACACACACACACACACACTTGGATTATTATTCAGCCATAAAAAGAGTGAAATTTTGCTATTTGCAGCAGCATGGATGGAGCTGAAGAGTATCATGCTAAGTAAAATGACTGAGTCAGAGAAAGACAAATACCATACAATTTCACTCATATGTAGAATTTAAGACACAAAACAAAGGAAATAAAGAGGTGAATAAAAAAAATCAGACTCTTATCTATAGAGAACAAAAAGATGGTTACCAGGGGTAAGTGGAGGGGTGAAATAAGTGAAGGGGATTAACAGTACACTTGTCCTGGGGATACCTAGGTGGCTCAGTCAGTTAGGAGCTGACTCTTAATTTCAGCTCCCATCATGATCTTAGAGTTGTGAGATTGAACCCTATGTTGTGCTCTGTGCTGGATATGAAACATGCTTAAGATTCTCTCTCTGCCTCTCCCTCTGTTCCTCCCCACTCCTCTTCTCTAAAAGAAAAAAATAAAGAGTAAACTTACCATGATAAGGATTGAGTAATATATAGAATTGTTGAATCACTATATTGTACACTTGAAACTAATATAACACTGTATGTTAATTATGCTGGAATTGACATTTAAAAAAGAAGAATGGAAGTGTTGTTCATATATGCATATGGGAAGGAGGGATCAGAAAGAGACAAACAGAAAGAGAGATTTAAAAAGCAGAATTTACCATTCCTAAATTATGCAGTCTTTCTAATCATTTGAATTAGGCATCAGTATAATTTACATTATTTCTCTCACTATGGCTGTGACCTTGGATCTTACCTTTCTACATAATCTAGTAACCGGGAACAGTGATTGGAAGCAGGAGCATCATGACCTCCTACTGCATAGAGAAAACCATCGCATGTAGCCACTCCAACACCCCCTCTCCTTTTACACATTGGAGCACACATGTTCCACTTATTTGTATGAGGGTCATAATATTCCATTGAACTCAAACAGGAACTTCCATCACGACCTCCAACAGAATATAACCTAAAAAAACAATTAGAAAGACAGGATTTAATACTAAAGTCTGAATGACGAAGTGTAGAAAAGAAGGCCTTTAAAAAATAGTCTATCACCATATGAGTCTCAGATGTGCTCTAATAAGATTAGTAGCTGTGTAATTTTTTCTTTACCAGTGGACATTGCGATTAATATATTGGTAAATAGAAACTGAAAAGTATAGTATTAAGTTGACATAAGTGCATAGGAAGACATTATTATTTAGTATATAAAATCATACAGGTCTTAGATGTGCAAATCCATACTCTAATATCCTTTAGTAATTCTAAAATATAATCTTTAAACTGATTTCAAATCCTAGAGACATTTTTTTAAAAGCTGCTTGTGTTCCCCTTAATGCTTGGCATGACAAAAGTTTCTGATTGCCCAAGTGTGCCCTTTACGATTGTAATGCTTCTTTGCTTGGCTACTCAATTCTCTGGCAGATCTCAGTCTTCTGTGTTTTGAAATTAACCAATACCAACATTTTAAAGGACAAGGAGTGGGTAGTTTAACTTTATAGAAGCACCCAGAAATTAAGTATTCACTGTGAAGTTTTTATCATCCTAAACACTTCATGAAATCTGAGCTTTATTTTTTTATAAAGATTTAACTCAAAGTGTGTTATAATAATGAGGTATATTATTAAAATTTAAATATTTTTTGCAGAAATTTTACTTATTGAGTAGGTATCTTTACATAAGGCATCTTACACAGTCCCTGGTATATAATTTATATATGAGAAAAGTATCCTCTTTCTTTCTACTATCATAAAGGAATTGTTGACTGCAAGCTGCTCTTTTATTTATACATATTACACTGATAAAGTACAGGATTGATTTATCTGAATCCAGCATTGTTAATAGAGTATTTTTGTGTAATATATCACATATTTTCTTTTTCTGACATTATTTAAAATACTAAGATATAAGTATATAGCTAAATGTATATAGAAACTAATGATAATTATATTGCGTATAAGTCAAATACTGAGATTATTAGTCTAGCCTTTTATTTGGAAACTAAATATTCCTACAAAGTTTACAAGTTACAATATCAATTACTTCTTCAATATAATTATGTATATTACAAACCACTATTCATTAAGTCTCTTTCTTCTGTGTGAATCCTCCCTTAATAAAATCCAGTGACACAAGGATTATATAAAAAAATTATGTAATGCCTTGATAAAGATGACATAATATTTGACAGCCCCTTTTGTAAAATAAATGTTTGATCTATGGTAGCTATTATTTTATAAATTACTTATGAAAGCCTAGGCATAATATCAGTGGTTTCTTTCATTTAATACATGTCCCTTTTAGTATTATAAAGTCTACAGATGAACAATGAAATTACCATAATTTTAATATATTGATTAATATTAAGGCAAAATTACTTGACAAGAGTAAATGCACTGAATTTTTCCCAAAAAATGAGGTTTGAAAAAGAAATTAGGAAATTGTAACTTGTGTAAAACATAATAGTGTCTTTGGACTGCTTTATGAATCTAGTGTTTAATAGATATATTTTAATACTTGAAAGCTTTTGAAAATTATGTACTTTACAAATATATGCTATCAGCTAACATTATCTCTAATCTACTTATTTTGAAACATAAACTTGCTGAGTGACTAAGAATTAAAATGGAAAAATAAATAATAATAACAATTGCTATAATTATCATTAAAGTTATAAAAATAACCAAGGGATAGAAACAATATACTCTCAAGCAGTTAGAATCAATGCTAGAATGTATGCACATAACTTCATGGATGATTATCTTCTCAGATCTCCCTTCATAAGCTATTTAATCATAATTTAGGTTGATTCCCTGCTTTCCTTCACTACAATGACAAATTAGATGTTGAGAATCTGAGGAGCAGAGAAGAATCTGATGCTAGAAGTAAATGCTTTGACAAGATAGGAAGTGGCAGCTGACGGTTTTGCAGCAAGAAAGGAAACGTGACATTTTAACTTAGAGTTGAAAGATGAGTGGAAATTTGTAAGGTGAAGAAATAGGGGGAAAGCATTACATACAGGGAAAACATTATGCATAAAGACAAGGTGCATGAAAGGTCACAGCAGGTGACAAATAAAGAGTGGCAGGTATGTCATACTGATGAGGGGAGTTTATGGAGGAGGGGAAAGGAGAGATGCGGCTGGTAGACGAACACGAGGCTTGATGAATGCCATGCTGCAGAGCTGGGATTTCATTTTGAGGCAATGAGGAAAGGACAGAGAAATAACGTTCTTAGGAATCATCAGGTTCATAGTTTGGTTTGCTATGAATAACATGTGATTGGAACGATCCCAGATTTAAGTGAACTCTTCTGAATTTTGGTGAGAAAGGCAAGAATCTGAGTCTTCAACTAAGACTTTCCCTAACTTGTGTGTTTATTCAGTGCACAGATGAATTTTACCTAAAGCTTAGTGACCAGGTCTCAGTGTTTTGAGACTTAGTTGTCAGGTGCCCATCTAAGTGAGTGCCATATATTTCATATTCCATATTCTAGTAAATAAAATATAGCAGTTTCAAGAAAAAAAATCCTGTATTAGCTAGGATGTGGGTTCAAATGTGTTGAAAAGGGCTAGCCTGAGACCCAGGCTATTTTCCACTTTAAAGCATGTCATCTGTAGAATAGGACCCTTTGTCAGAACTGTGAGGAACTGAAAATGTTTTTACTATTTGAAATCTAAGAAATTAGCCTATAATTTATAGATGCTGGAGGAAGACACAAGACTTCTAGGTCAGAGAATAATTGCTGAACTTCAAGTTCACATTGGTTCTTGTTGTCCACCCTCCACCCCAAGGCCCAGTAGGGTAACAGAGGCTCAAGTAAATATTGCTCATGCAGGGGCTTGGCCTTTCTCACATCTGAGGAATGTTAAGCTGAGGAAATGCTAATTCTTTAAAGAAGCCTACCCACAGACCTGCCCAAGTTTTGCTCTGAATGGAGACATGATCTTTCTTATTCTGGTCAAGAAACAAACTCGCTCTCTGCCCTAAAGAAAGACACTGTTTCTTTCTTCCTAGCTCTTTGATTTACAAATATCCTTACAGAACAGTGTAAAAAGGTTGCCAGCATTTCTTACTCATGAAATGTACAGTAACACTAAAACTCCATTGTAGACTTCTCTGCAAAATCTCTGGTCCTGAAGGCCTAAGGGACCCCTAGCTATCACAACCACAGTTCAAACAGCAGGACAAAGGAAAAGTGGAAGGAGTGCACCATGTAAGAATTTATCTTCTGGATTTTTTTTTAGATTCCACATGTTAATAAAAAAAAAAAAACAGTTCTCTATAAATATAGAGAACAAACAGGGTTGCCGGAGGGAAAGGGGTGGGGGCAAAATTGGTGAAGGGGAGTGGGAGACACAGGCTTTTGGTTATAGCATAAGTCATGAGAATAAAAGGCACAGCATATGGAATATAGTCAATGATATTGTAATAGCGTTGTAAGGTGACAAATGGTGGCTACACTTGTGGTGAGCATAAGATAACATACAGAGAAGTTAAGTAATTACCTTGTATGCTGGGAAACTAATGTAACATTGTGTATCAGTTATACTCAAATAAATAAAACTGAATAATCCATTTTTTGAAAAGTTGCACATCTCACTTCTGATATACCATAGAGCAAATGTAGTCCATGGTAACAACTAATTGATAAGGTGCTAGAATATGTTGTTTTTATTTTAGGTGGCCATATGCTAAATATTGGGTATTTATATTTCATAGAAAAAGGAGTATTTGGAAACAGAAGTTTCTGACACAGGGACACCTGGGTGGCTCAGGGGTTGAACGTCTGCTTTTGGTTCAGGTCATGATCCTGGGGTCCTGGGATTGAGTCCCATGTCAGGCTCCTCACAGGGATCCTGCTTCTCTCTCTGCCTATATCTCTGCCTCTCTCTCTGTCTCTCACCAATAAATAAATAAAATCATAAAAAAAGAAGTTTCTGACATAGTGCTGGATCTTTTCTATCCCTGTGTGCCATTGTGCATCCTACCTTAGATACCTTTTTCCTACGTACACTAGGACACTAGGTAATTCTCATTCATCTCTCAATCTCTACTAGAAAGTCTTTTCTGATCCTACTTTGTCCTTTTCCACAAAATTAACATTATTTATTATCTGTATTATTTAGGTAAATTTATTTAATACTTTCCATACTTTATCAATAGTGCTTTAGTATGGCTTTAGTATGGCTATAACTGAACTTAAGTTCAACTGCCAGATGTGTAGCAAAGGCCACCACTGAAACATGAAGTATGCAGCAAGGGAAGGGTTTATTCTAGAGGTAGTCAAATGAGGAGACAGGACAGCAAGCCTCAAGTCCACCCTTCTGAAGGAGTAGAATAAGGGAAATTCAAAGGCAAATGAAAAAAACATGGTTAAAAATTGCAGCTGAGAGTAATCCCATTAACTTTTTGGTTCCTGGCTTCAGTCCCCACTGTCTTTTAATCATTCCTCATTCTTGAGGGAATTGGGATGATGGCTCATTTATTTATTTCTGCTGAAATGGAGGGAAGATTGTGGCTGGAGGAATGGCATGTTTAGTTCCAGGCTGAAGCCCAGCATTCTGCATGAATACAAAGCTTTTGTACTTTGATTATCACTATATTTTATCTAGGGCCTTAGGGGACATTTGTTGTAACCAAGTAGCTTGTTGTACTTGATTTCTTCAGACTAGTTCTCCTAAATTTTCAGGTCCATCAGAGTCGTGCTAGTCCAAGCAGGGTTTCTTTTCAATGTTCTACTTGCTGATTAGGTGTAGGCAACCTATAGATTCTTGTCATTTGAGTGTGATGAGTCCATGGCTTAATTCCTTGTAGTTTCACTAAGGAATGGGTAGTCACCAGTGCCTCATAAGGTCTTGTTCAACAAGCTCAGAGCTGGCACTCTGGGTGCTTGCTCTTCTAGGTCTTGAATCTTCCAGGTCTCTAGGATTCCGGAGGCTTAAGGGCATATCTGTGGGGTACATCAGCTTGCTGTATTGAATGTACCTGATAATATCTAATTCCCTAATGTAAGCACCACCACAGACTCCTAAGTCATGAAAGTGTAGAAAGAGTCTTCCACGTAACATTTCATAGGGCCTTAATCCAAACCTACTTCTAGGAGCTACTCTTACCCAAGAAACCTTTTCCCAAGTTCAGCTGGTTTCTTGACATATCTTTGCCAAAGTTCTCCCCCTCCCCACAGCTGGGTAAGGTCTCGAGAAAATGTCTAATTTTCATTGAATGCCCAAGGCACTGGACATTGCTTGTGTGACTTTTGCCACAAATGCTGCTCTACTGTTGCTCTAAATTGTTAGTGGCAATCCAAACCTAGGAATGATTTTGCTTAAAACTGTTTTGGTAACTTTAGAAGGTCATGGAAAGGCTTCAAACCAGCTTGTATAGGAGTCTACAAACATTAGCAAATATTAAAAATCACCTGTTATTTCTGGCATCATGGTAAAGCCTACTTGCCAGCCTTCTCCAGGTTCAGTGCCTCTAAGCTGTTTACACTTTTAAAGCTGGTAAGAGCTCAGTCTTAGGATTGTTTTTAGCACAGTGTCACATTTTTGAACAATTCTCTGAAGACAAGGACCCGCAGTATACTTCTGGATCCATTGAAGAGTAGCATTTCACACATAATAGATGCTTTGGTAAATTTGGTTAATTATTTCTTCCATTAGATGTTCTAGGATAAGGATTAAGTATATTTACAGTTGTTTTGAATGCCAGCATGGTGTCCAAACCCCATTCCTTAGCTCTCCTGAGGTCCCCTGAGGAATATCGGGGTTGTTACTTAGTTACATCTGTGTCTGGTACTAAAATCATTACAGAGATTGGTTTTGGAATTTTTGGATGGACTGCCAACTTGGCAACTTAATCTGCCTAACTATTCCCTTGGGCTATCAAACAGTATAATTTGTGTGCCTTCATCAGTGGACAATAGCTGATGGGTCACTGCTGAGTTCAGCTCTTCATTGTCTTTGATCCATAAAACTGTTCATCCATAAATATCTCAGTGTCTAGACTTTCCAATGGAAGATCCATAAAATTGGGATGGCTAGAATAAACTTATTCAGTGATTTGTATGTCTTTGATGAACTTCCTGAGTGTCCTGCAGAGCAATAGGCATGAAGTTTGTCTAAACATGGACCGTGTGGCAATTTTTCTCTGAAGTTTATCTTAAGTTGTTTAGTATCAGTTTCCAGGGCTTCAGGAGAAAAAAAGAGCAGTTTTAGTTCTTGGCCATTCCAAGTCAAGAGGATGGTAAAAAATCAGAAACATTAGTTTGGAGATTTTTGTCAGCTATTTAAAAGACCAGAAGAATTCAGGATCCAGTCCAGTTTTTTACACTCAAAGACAGCTATCTGAGCTAGAATATCCACAAAGTCATGTTACTGAAACCTAATTTCATTCTACAATCACCCTCATTTCCAAAGTTAGCCAAATTAAAACTAATTTATTTGTAAAATAAGTCAAATTTTAACACACTTGCCTACATTATTTACATAAGCACAATAAGAATAGTGATTGACCATATAGTTTTCTTTATTTTTCCTTTTTTCTTTTCTTTCTTTTCTTTCTTTCTTTCTTTCTTTCTTTCTTTCTTTCTTTCTTTCTTCTTTTTCTTATTATTTATTTATTTATTTATTTATTTATTTATTTATTTATTTATTGTCTGCTTTACTGGAAATTTTCATAAGGAATTTCAGTCTCTCAAGGCTAAGAAGCCAAGCCAAATAATTGCTATCAGGCTTTTTCAGCAATACCTATAGATTTAGGTCTTCTACAAGTCCCCCAAATAGCCTGAGGTTTCTGTATCTACCAGGAAGTGATTATCTTTATTCCTCTGATAAGGCAGCTAGGAATCTTGTAAACAAAATACCAGGAGAATTTTTTCAAGGGGCTCCATTGGCTACATAAAGGTAACCTTAGTTCCTTAAAACTATATGGTCATATCTGAGTCTATGAATATCTCCTTCAAAAATGACTGTCCAGTCAAAGCCTTGCTAAAATAACTAGGGTTTCCAATTGTGTCCTGTCACAAGAAGCCCAGATTCTTATTGAATTTATGCAAATAAATACATTGTCATGAAAATATAAGAATACACACTAAGAATGTTTGAATTCTGGAAGGATCATGGGAGAAAAAGACAAATGTTTCATATTTGTTTATAAAGAAATATTTCCCGGGACACCTGGGTGGCTCAGCAGTTGAGCATCTGCCTTCGGGTCAGGGTGTGATCCTGGGATCTGGGATCAAGTCCCACAAGGGGCTGCTTGCAGGGAGCCTGCTTCTTCCTCTACCTGTGTGTCTCTGCCTCTCTCTCTCTGTGTCTCTCATGAATGAATAAATAAAATCTTAAAAAAGAAAAAGAAATACTTTCCAAATTTCTGTAAGTAATAGATACCCTTGTTCTGGAAAAGCAAACATTAGAAAACCAGCCATGTTCTAAACAAGAGTCTCTTTGAATCAAGTTTTCCCATTAATTCTAAAAATTTAGTTTTGTTTTGTGATCTTAAAGGTAACAGAGACCCTTATTTGTCATTACAGTGGAATTGCCAAGGGAATTCTGTGACATGCAACATTTTAATAATTAAAATTGCAAGTGATGACAGTTATCCCAGAATGTATCAAAACCTTAGGGATTTTGTATAATTTCTGGAACAGTTATAACATTCAACCATATAATAAAACTTAAGAAGAATTATCATCACTTATCTGACAATGCTTCCCATGTAATTTGACTTTCCAAAGAAATAAGCCTAAATAATCCAAAGCACTTCATTAGAAGTTGAATTTTGGGAAGTTTGTGAAATATCAGGAGGTTTTAAGCACAAGCTTAAATAAGATTACAGATCATCACAAAACTTAATGATTATCTATTTAGCCACGGTGGCAATAAGAGATTCTAAAGATAAATGCAGAGGGTTACTAGATGTTAACAAACTTAGCTCTTGGGATCCCTGGGTGGCGCAGCGGTTTGGCTCCTGCCTTTGGCCCAGGGCGCGATCCTGGAGGCCCCGGGATGGAATCCCACATGGGGCTCCCGGTGCATGGAGCCTGCTTCTCCCTCTGCCTGTGTCTCTACCTCTCTCTCTTTCTCTCTCTGTGACTATCATAAATAAATAAAAATTAAAAAAAAATTAAAAAAAAAACAAACTTAGCTCTTTTAATATTGAGAAGATTCAACTTGAAGTAATGAAAGACTTCATAAAGACAAAAATATAGAAATTATTTTTTTCAAGGCAGATTAAAGAAAAACCTTTGTTTACATTTTAGAGCAATAATTAAGATTTAATAATCGTCTTAACAGAAAAATAAAATTCCAATTTTATACTAGTGCACTTCTGATATTAAAACTCCTTTATTCCAACAGGATGGATTTTTTAAAAATGTATGCATTTCCTCCTTTATTCCTTCCTGTCATCTCCCATGTTGATATATACTGATTGAGACAAGGTCATCCAGGGCATTGCATGAATCTGAGTTCTTGTGCTAGATGCTGGGATGTGCTGACCAGAATCTCTATCAGGAATGAAGGATTCTGAGCTGTAGGAATGCTGCCAACAGTCCTCAGCTCTCAGTGGCCATCAGGGATCACCCTGACTGAAGACAGCTGCCTGGTGGTCACATCTTATGACTATTATCAAAGTCCAGCCCTTTTGCCTGAATTTAGGATAGTTCTGAAGGGTAATCCAAGTTTTGGAACTCCTCAGAGAATTAGTTAAGGCTTCTGGTGATACTGTATCCTTGCTCAACTTCTGCCCAACCTCGCTCTCTTACACTTCCTTCTTTTCTCTAATAAACTACTTTACATACTAATCTCCATAATCTTAGTGAGCCAGGACCACATACAAAATTACTTTCCAAAAGTTTCCTTCTCAAAAACCTTCTAGAGCTACCCTTTTTACACTCAGATTTTGTCATAAGTTTTCCCTCTTTAAATAACCAGTCTCGTTTCCCTTGCATACATGATTGTCTCTTATTTCCAGTAGTCTTATTTACATTTATTAAAATTACTTACATCTGTTTATTTTTTTTAGATTACCCATAAAACTTCATGAGTAATTAGACAAAGTCCAAATTGTTTTGTTTTGTTTTTCTTTTCTGACAAATTTTGCAATGGAGATAACATGAGCTTACTTAACTTTCAGTAAGCAGAAGCAGAATAAAAATTTCACATGTAATACTGATAATTCTAAAAATATGTCCATTTTAATTAAAACAACCTTAAATTGATTTAGCTTTAATACTATTTTCCCAGATCATAGGTGTAAGTACTTACCTTTAAATTGAATAAATAGAATTCCTTTACAAATTAATTTTAGCAATGCCATCCAGAAGTAGAGAAAATAGGTCACATTCTCAATATACGTGGAGACATATACGAGTATACAAACAAGATGCAAGCAGCATGTTAAAGTCCATTTTCCAAATAGCTCCCTTTTACCACATATTTTTTTTAAGATTTTATTTATTTATTCATGAGACACACACACACACACACACACACACACACAGATAGAGACACAGACAGAGAGAGAAGCTGGCTCCATGCAGGGAGCCTGATGTAGGACTTGATCCCAGGAACTCCAGGATCATGTCCTGGGCTGAAGGCAGACACTCAACTGCTGAGCCACCCAGGCGTCCCTTACCACACAAATCTAATTTATTTGGTACACAATTAATGAGTGGTTAATTGGCCATTTTCTCTGGAGTCTAATAAATATTGTAGCCAAGCAGTGTTGAAAACAAAACAAAACAAAACAAAAACCAAAAACGAACCCCCCAAAACCACCAGACTGTTAAGTCTTGGAGAAGACAGCCGGAAGGGCTGCATGCAGGGATCAAACTGTCATTCTCCCTTCTCCATGGAGAATAAGGCTGTTTTTTTTACCATATGCTGCAGCAATAAACAAACCAAATGAAGCTCAGAATATCTCTGTGAGCTATGGTTCCTCCCTAAAAGTCACCTGCTGAACCAAATGGCTTCCTAGACAGCCTTTCTTAAGCAAGAAAAGGAGGTCAAGAGATCCAAAACCCCATATTCAGAGGCAGCCAAATGGTTGGAAGAATCTAAGTGAAACTAAACAGGAGGAAGGAAAGAGTAAATTCACCTGCAGTTGCACAGGAAATACTCATCAAGAGATGTCTGTTCAAACTGAAACCAAAACCATTTCCTTGGTATAGTAGGGATCCCCCCTACCCCCACTCGCTGGGATGGTTCCTAGGACAGAGTCTAGGCTGCTGCTGAGACTCATCACCAGACTCCTGTTGGCAGCTGGGGACCTACAAACCATGGCAAAGAGCTCCGGCCCAGCTCACCAAGCTTGTAACTGAACCCAAGTTCTTCTGCCCCATGTGCAGCCATGACAGTCACCAAGACTTGGCATATGCAGAAAAGCAAAGGTTTATTCCAGAGGCAGCCAAACAAGGAGAGAGGTGGGCAAGCCTCAAATCTACCCTTCTGAAGGAGGTTAGGAAAATTTAAAGGCAAAAGCAAAAAGCCTGGGTAAAACACTGCAGCTGCTGATAGTAGTCTGCAGCTCAGAGAAGTTACACTTTTAGTTTGTTGCAGAAAGTGCTTCCAATACCATTGTCTCCATATTTGAAGGTTTTGCTGAGTAAGTCTGTGATATTAAATATAATTTTCACTTACTGTATTGTTACTCAGAAAATATGTTCAGACATCCCTTCCCTTGCATAATAAAAATAGAAGAATTCGACAACCCCTGCTATATAAAACCTTTGAAGCAACTCCCTGGATCCAGAACTCTCTCTGATTCTTTGTTTCTCAATTGATAGAGAACTCTTTAATCTAATCCCAAGAGAAGTCTTGTCAGTACTGCTGTCAGAATACTCCAGCATCTGCCCTTCACTGAACTTTTTCTTGAGAGGTTCTTTTTAGGGTATCTGACAGTACAGTGAGCAGAATTTCAGTAAGCTTACAACAGGCTATATGATTGCTCTTGTTCCTGCTTATTATGAATGTTGCTTCATGTGGCAAATGTAGTTTGAGAGTTGCTGACATTGTAACATGGCTGTCAGGCAGGTTTTGTGTGGAAGTCTGATAGCAAACAGCAATCTTTATTTATTAGAACATGCCCATTTTATTTTCTGAAGAAAACTCTACTTGTAATTATGCACAGTAATTTGGGTCAATTAACCACATTCCAAAACTTAGTAGAATTCACTGACCTAACTCCTGGCAGAAATGGTCTCTACTACCTTCATCCCTCCATGTTTCCTTGCCAGCTCCCACACTAGACCTATTACAATTCTTCATTTTCTTCCCTTACTGTCTCCTATTTCTCTAAAATATAATGTAAGTTCTCTGAGGGCAGATTTGATCTGTTTCCTTTGATATATCACCATGGCCAGTATCTGTTTATAATTTTTTTTAATGAATTAAGTACTGGTTTCCAATTCTTGAGAGAGGGTGATTCATCTATAGAATTTGTCAAAGAAAAAGCACCTAAGTTCCCCTGAAATAAGATTTTGACAAATGGCAGAGAAAAGTATTAATCATGTGTCTTGGAGACACAAAAGAAGGAAAGATTAATTTTAAATGGGTGAAGTTAAAAAAAAAGGTATATGGAATGGTACAGAATAAACTAGGCTTTGGATGATGGAAAATAATATAAATTGTATGATTTACATTTTACTTAGGTAAAAGAAGATCTTAATGCATTTTTAATACTTCCTGACATTATTATTCTCAAGTGCAATAAACTGAATCCTCCTAGTATTGATCTTGCCACATGGAATTTAATGCACATAGAGAACCAGAGTTGTGTTAGGCTGAAGTTGTGTCACTTTGGAGAGATTTCAGAAGTATCCAAAGATCAGGTAAAAATCTGAGGAGAGAAACTAAGTGCTTGGTGAGCAATGCACAGCCAGGAGTTATTGAGAAAAGACAATGGAAAAGAAATCGAAGTAGAAAGATGAATCTGTGAAAGGACAAAAGTATGTGGACCATGTCTGCATGTTCCAGTAATCTGAGCGATTCAGTTTGGCTGGAGCATAGGGTGGCTGTTGAAGAAGTTGGTAAGAGCGGAGACTGGAGCAGGAAGGTAGGATCTCAATCATGAAAGATACTGTATTCCAGACTGAGAGGAATCTGGCAGCAGCCATGCTCAATACGAAGCCCAAATGATTTGTCTGCAGTTGCTCTACATTCTAGTTCTGAGGCATGGTTTGTCAAATAACCCCTTTGAACTTCTGGGATACACTGTATCCGGTCTACTAGTGTGATGAGACACCAATAATTGTATAGTTTTCTCAAAAAGTTATCAATTATTCTTCAGCCAGAGTAATCTTTATAAATGCAACCACGCCACTGTCCTTTCTGAACTTTTTATAACATATTTACCTTAGCTAAATTGCAGTATGACTTGGGGTCTTTCTATCCAGTCCTTTGGGCCACTGTCTCTCCTGTGACAAACTTAACTTTTCCTCCTTCTGTTTGCATTTCACACTCAGGGAGTTGACCTAAATTATTCCTTTTCATTACAGTGCTCCCCCACTTTCTGGAAATCTGTTAAATCAGTTAAGTCCCACTTAAATATATATATATATATATATATATATATATATATATATATATATGTAATTTTTTTCTAGGAGAGAAATTACAAACTTCCAGAGAGTATTATTAGTCCCAATATTAGTCCCAAGTGAGACTCCGCAGTTTTATTTTCTTATGTGTGACTCTAAGATAATAAAATTTTAATACAAATTGCTTATCATATAAAAACATATGCAATTTCGGTTCCCATCTTTAAGAAAAAGAATATCAAAGTTTGAATACAAAAATAGAAATAGGGTCTTTATTGGAAAGTACCTTGCAAATGACAGCCCCTGAGGCTTAGGTTACTGTGCTAGATACTGGGACGTCCTGGAGAAAATAACAGACACTGACTCTCATTACGATTCTTTTTTTTTTTTTATGATAGTCATACAGAGAGAGAGAGAGAGAGAGAGAGAGAGAGGCAGAGACACAGGCAGAGGGAGAAGCAGGCTCCATGCACCGGGAGCCCGATGTGGGATTCGATCCTGGGTCTCCAGGATCGCGCCCTGGGCCAAAGGCAGGTGCCAAACCGCTGCGCCACCCAGAGATCCCTCATTACGATTCTTTAAGCTGTATGAGTTTCTGGCTGCACAGACATTACAACTGCTCCATGAGTATTATTAACATGAGGTTTTGACTGAATAAGCATACTCAGTTTAGCCATGGTGAATCATGAAGCAAACCCAATTGTTTTTGTCTGTTTCCCAAGTTCTCAAAGGATCTGTCACATACATATATTAAAATTTAAGCTTATTTATAGATATGCTCATACAGTATCAGTATCTGCTTTTTGAGTTAACTCAGGAAATAAAGAGAAACAAACCAGAAAGATTTTTTTTTTTAATCTACGAAGTTCAAAAGAATCAAGCAGAGAACAAAGAAAAAAACAAAATGAATCACTGGTACAGATCATTGGGGAGTCTGAGATTGTATATGGCCAATCACACCACTCACTGTTTTGTTGGGTTTCCTTCACTTATCAAGTAAGTCTGTTGGCTGTCCTGGCATAAGATGACATAACTACCATTTGGCTTAGTCTGTCTTTTTGGAAGACTGAACCAAAATGTTTCATGAAATTACTATAATTTTTGCCCTTGAATTTATCAGAATACATTCATTAATGTTAAACCAGGAACCAATTTCTTATTTTTCCACAAACAGTATTATAAAGAACTAAACTTAAGAGGGATGTCCACTGGCTTTTATTTGTCTTAATTGGGAAAATTTTTCAAAATAATCTTCAGAGAAGCAAAAGTCAGGTTAGCATGACACATTAGTGAGACATGAAAGCAAAACAAGAGAAAAAACCACTTCAGTAGAGATGAGAAAAAGATAAACAACTGTCAGAGGGTGATGTTGAAACAATTTCCTGCTGTAAGTCTGAAGGTGAAAGATCACTTTCTAGTAATTATGTTTCTCTCTGAGTAAAACAGGAAAAGCAGCTAGACATTAATAGACAGTCATTACACCACAGAATTTTGAGGTCATTAAATCACACCAGGTAGAAAACAAAGATACCCAAATGAGAGCTATACTATTTTCATTTAAAGGAAAAAGATTGTTTGAAACTTAAATAATTTAAAACATTTTCATAGAATAGGATTAAATTTGGGAAAAATGTACTCAGTTAAAATGTGACAATTTCAGGAATTAAAAACTAAGATTAAATACTATGACGCTCTGATATTTGTTATGAAGAATGGTATTATTGTGAAACAGGATTTCTTATATTACATAACCTAGCTGACCAAAAAATACAAGAACAAGAAAAACAATCCGAATGATGAATCCCATGTATAGCCAATTTAAAAGCCAATTTGAAGGTGGCATTAGAAGAAATTGGACATATAATTTACTTATAACAACATGTGAAAATGTGCTGTAAAACTGTCCATTAAATCTTTCATTTGTTAGATTTTATCCTGCCTACTTCTGATTGAGTTTGGAAAAGACTTAAAACAAAACACACACATATTATTATATTTCAAAATAAAGTTTTAGAGAAAGATCACAAAGCTATAATGTAAGGCAATTATTAGAAATTTAGAATAAGGAAAGTAATGCATTAAAACTTTGATAGTGTGTGTGTTACAGAATACATAACAGAATAATGCATCAATGAATAATATAATGAAGGGGTAATGATATTTGTCATCCCTTTGAACAAATTTACTCTATTAATGAGATATACATTTTCTAAAGAAAGTAAGGAATGAATCCATTAGCATCAATGAAAGTGGTAAGGAAAAGTTACTAATAAACAAATGGACTATTACTTATAAATAAATATTGGGAAAAGCATAAAGGCACAAAGGCGCATGCTTTCTTGTACAGGAATTATGAACATTAACATTCAAGAGAAATAATCATTTTATTATGCTAAGTTTTACTATTTGTGAATAGATACACCTGCAAGAAAGTTTTAAAAAAATATACTTAATGTTGAATAATGTGAAGTTTTGCTATTAATTTCCAAATTAACTGCTTTTTAAATAAAAATATTGTAATGCTTAAGGAAAAATTGTCCTTTTAAAAGAAAAGCATAGGTACAAAATGATGTTAATAATACATATTATTAATGAGTAAATATTTGAATGAGAATGTTATGAATAAGTTGAGTAAAATGAGTATACTGAGAGTAAATGAGTAAAATGAAAATATTAACCAAATTAAAAAAACATTTTCTATGATTGCTATTAAAAGGTGTAACAGAGTGGGGAATGGGATGTACCTAATTCACATAGAAACAATTCTAAGATATTCCTTTCAAATGATTTTAAATGAGATAAGGTGGAGAGTCAGTGATACGTTTCAATTTCCTTTTCTGACAAATCTCAGTATAATTAAGAAGCTATTGGAAGAACACGTCTCATCACTTTTTTTACATAGCAGTCTACCACTGTGGGATTAAAGAGATCCATGTAATTTTAAATCCTATCCTTCCTACACAATGGTTTTCCAAAGCATCAGTGATGGTAGGACTGTGGATTTTTCTTAACGGCTTTACCAAAAACAATCTAGCAAGAATGTCTATAGAGGTTATTTGGTATTGAAGGCAGTTCTAGTAGAAAGCTTGATACATAGATCTATGCTATAGAAGTATAGCTTACCAAACAAACCAAAATAAATGAAACTAAATTGACAGGTAGCAATTTGCTTTGGCTTTCGATGATTTTGCTCCACTTTTCCTTTCTCATCAAATAGATTTTGAAATATTAGTGGATATGGACATTAAACTTCGAACAAAATATTTAAGAGTAGGATTTTGAGACAGCACATTCAGTTGAAATAAGATAGATATGAAGTAGATAAGAAAGAAAATTATCAAACGAGATCAGGTAAGGAAAATTAAAATACAAAAAATTCATCTGCATTGAAAATAATAAAGCCCACAAACAAAATGACAATAACTGAATCTGTGACATAGAAAAAAAAGTCTCAGGTTAAGTGGAAAAGAAATAAATTACTGAGGAGAAAAGAAATTAATAGCTATGGAGTCAGAGCTCAAATGCACATAGAATCACTAACATGAATACTAATAAAATATTTTTCCCAAAAGTTAAGTACTCGAATAATGGAAAAAGGAACATTTTTTAAATTAATTCTGAATAGATAAAATAGTAAAAGAAAGACCTGTTTGAGATTGTTAATTTTTTTTTTTACCCTGGTGAACATTTTGAATTTTAGGATGAATGTGCACATTATTAAGTTATTCTCACATTGTCTCTTCTATACTGTACTTCTCTCTTCTATACTGTACTTTATGATGTTGGACATGCAATTCTGCAAACCATTTTTATGATTTGCCACCTGGTTCTATTTTTGGCAATAATGAATAGAAGAGGGAAACTGAAAGACTAGGGGTTGGGGAGATCATCTTGTTGCTTTTTGTTTTGTGTTCCTATAAGTATCACCTCATTCTTTCTTTTTGTAGGTGGCAGTTGTTAACACAAAAATCAACCTTATTGAGATCCCTCAGAACCATCAGCACCAGCTGACTGGCACCTTCTCCCCAGGGCTCAGGTCCCAGGCTAAGTGGTCCCTCTTTCCCATCCCAGATACCAGCACTAGCTAACCAGTGGTCCAATGGCAGATGTCTGGGCTTCAACTGCGTAGGTTCCACCTCCAAACTTGAGTATCTTGATTATTATAATCTCTTCTTTTTGTTATTCAACACTAGGGGAGGTAGTTGTTTCCTTTATTATTATTTTTAAAGATTTTGTTATTTTTCCATGAGACAGAGAGAGAGAGGCAGAGACATAGGCAGAGAGAGAATCAGGCTCCCTGCAGGACATCCAATATGAGACTCGCTTCCAGGACTCCTGGGATCACAACCTGAGCCAAAGGCAGATGCTCAACCACTTAGCCATTCAGGCACCCTGTTCCTTTAGTTGATACATTTATGATATAGTGTTCTCTTGTTGACTTTTTGGTTAACTAATTAAACTTTTGCAGTTGTCCAGGACCAATGTGTTATTAACTTTGTTTAGGGCAGGAGGTTCTCATGGGAGTAAGAGGGAGCATGTTTTGTCATCCTCACAGGATATTAGGCAATGTCTGGAGACTTTACGGTTGTCACACTGAGATAGAGGTAGAGCTGGCATCTAATGCCTAGAAGCCCAGAATTCTGCTGAACACCCAGCCATGCACAGGACAGAGCCTCACTTCCAATAAAGAATTATCTGGCCCCAAATTTCAGCAGCATTGAGACTGAGAATTCCTGATTTAGGGCTACAGAAATGGAAATGGTGGAAAGTGAACACACTAGGTATAGTCATGCAAAAAATATAGACTAAGCACCAAACTTTTAGTAACATTTTGAATAACATTTTGAAAGCTCTTCAGATAATTTTACCAGAAAGTAGGTAAATATGCAGATCTTTAGTGGAAATAATTCTCATGGAACATATTTGATGCTGCTTTAACTGGCAATTAATGTGAAGTTTTAGTTTCTGTTTTATGTGGAGAGACAACCAGAACAATATGCAATCTTTGTCAATTATCCAAGAAGACAAATTTAAAAAAAATAGCAATCTTAAAATATTTAAAGAGATATTTATTGAGTCAGCTTACTAAAAGTTATTTTAAAAGAATACTTACTCAAAAATTTTTTTTCAAAAAAAATTTTTTTTTCAGATAAAAGAATAAAAATCTACTCACTTGCCATTCAACGCTGCTACACCCACTGTGCTTCGGGCAATGGACATACTGGCTACAAATGTCCATTGCTGACTCTGGGGGTCCCACCTCTCCACGGTGTTCAGATAGCTCCAGCCATCATGGCCTCCCACAGCATATATAGGACCTTCGAGTACTGTTACACCTAAAACATAGGATAAATGAAAACTAAATGGGATTTATTTCACACTGAGATTCTTAAAAATCAGATTAATAGTAAAAACTGTGATGTAATTCAGAGTAGGCTCTAGCTATCACACAATAGCAGTGGGGTAGAAACTATTTACTATTAATTGTATCATTTTTATTAAAGTGAAAAAAATAGAACTAAAAATAAATGAGATCTAGATACTTTATAAAAGAAAATAAATTTTCTTATTTATATCTCTATGAAGAAGCAAATTCTAAAACATCAGAAATGCTGTATAGTATGCCTCTACTTTTGAAGAACATTTCTATACTGCAGTTTGAAGTAGTTTATTACTTTAAGCTATATTACCTTAAAGCAATGCAATATTATCAATTTGAAATTTAGGGTAGGATTTTCTGTGTTTTGGCTTCTAGGTAACTTCATGATAAAGTGATCTAAAGGTTAGAAAATGATGCGTTTTTTATTATAACCTGAAATCACTAAACATTAGCAATTAAGACATATTAATGAGTCATCAATGGAAGGGGATTATATACATATATAATATATATATGTATATGTATATAGCTTTTCCACTATATTCACTTCTTTATACATGAATTTTCTTAAATGTTAACAATTGCTAAATATTTAAATATCATGTTAATATTGGCTGAAATGATTTCATTATATATAGAGAAATTCTGATAAAATTTCCTTCAAAGTTCAAAGTCTGATTGTCAAGGGCTTTGAAGAGTCTGATTTTACCCTACTTGCCAGCTGATGAATTAGACTGCCATCAATTTATGTATATCGGTAGAAGACATGAGATTTCTGGGTTGGAGGAAAAAGATAATTCATTACTCTATATAATAACAGCAATAGTCAGAATATCACTTTTCTTCTTCTTCTTCAAGCCCCAGTTCCAACAGGATGACCCAAGGAGGATGACCAAGATGACCTTACCATTTCTCTTAGCTTGACCAAAATTTAGACAAGATTCTTCTTGTTTCCAGGGCCCTGACCTCATTTTCCTTAGAGCACTTATTTTAGAAAACGTGTAATTGTACATTATTTCTCTGTCCTTTCTATATGGAAATCTTTTTATTCCTTTTTTTTTATTATTTATGATAGTCACACACAGAGAGAGAGAGAGAGAGGCAGAGACACAGGCAGAGGGAGAAGCAGGCTCCATGCACCGGGAGCCCGACGTGGAATTCGATCCCGGGTCTCCAGGATCGCGCCCCGGGCCAAAGGCAGGCGCCAAACCACTGCGCCACCCAGGGATCCCTATATGGAAATCTTTTTAAATGCCTCCCACTTGTGTTAAAACCCAGGACCTTTTTCTCAAGGAACTATTTCTTTGAAATGTAAACTTCAAGAAAATATTGAGAGCCTAACATCAGTTGGCACCTTGCTTCAAGTTCTAAAACTACCTCTCGTCATGAAGATAGAAAATTTACCTTACCTTTGGGCAAGACCAATCAGCAAACAGGTTGCCTATGATCCCCTGCACCTATATGAGCTCTTTTTTTTTTTTTTCTCCTACCTGAGCTCTTAAAAACCCTCCTCCCTTTCTTTTGGTGAGGTTGAGTTCAGCCTCAATTCTGGCCTATCTCCCCTGTTGCAATAGCCTTGAATAAAGTCTCCCTTGCTTGTTAAATTTGTCTAATGCATTTTTTGCCTTGACAAGGATCAGTTGGAACTTGAACATGCAGTGGATTGTATTATGAGAAAGGAAATAAATTTATAATGATCAATAAACCTATCACACAATAGCAGTGGGGTAGAAACTATTTACTACAGAAGGAGATATTATCTTCATGCATTTAAGCATGCCTGCTTTTCACTTTGGAAAGAAGAACTCTGTCTATTTTAGCCTTTCCATTATATTAACATCCTTTTAGGCAGTCAATGCCTTCCTGGAAAGTTGTACAGAAATGTGAGAGACCTTTGGAGGACTGTCTTTTAACACAAACCTGAAAATAAAACGACTTATTGTTCATTCATTCATTCATTCATTCACTCATTCATTTGAATGTCTATTATGTGTCAAGAATTGTTCTTAGTACCAAAGATGCAGTGCCAAGAACACGGAGTTGAACAAGGCAAACAAAGTTCCTGCCCTCATTGAGTTCATATACATTGATCAATGAATATTAACTAAAATGGAATAAGTACATTATTCACAGTGAGCAAGTCCTTCACACATATCATACAATTATAATTCAACAAAGGTTAAAGTAACTGATTAGGATTTCAAAAGCTCTCATACATATATTCCACTTAAGAATGCTATTTTACACACATCAGTAAATAGATACTTATATGGAGGACATGGTTCTGACTCAGTGATTGCCAAAAATCAAAGGGCATAAACTTTGGATGTTGATCTTTCTTTATTTTTTTTTTTAATTTTTTATTTATTTATGATAGTCACAGAGAGAGAGAGAGAGAGAGAGGCGCAGAGACATAGGCAGAGGGAGAAGCAGGCTCCATGCACCGGGAGCCCGACGTGGGATTCGATCCTGGGTTTCCAGGATCGCGCCCTGGGCCAAAGGCAGGCGCCAAACCGCTGCGCCACCCAGGGATCCCTGATCTTTCTTTAGACAGCTCAAAGTAAGAGGTAGGAATCAGAAGGGATGAATAAATGTTAAATATTTGGGGGAAATTTCCAAAGGATATGGGTATATCTTTTGGGCTTTTTACAGAAGCATGTACAATCATTCACATGTCTCAATGATGATTAATTATAATAAGACAAAATTAAACATTGGTGAAGTTTTTAAGGATCTATCCATCAGAAAGGGCCAGATATTAGCATGAATCTAATGAATTTGGATTTTGTTTCTAAGAGCAAAGGGAAATCACTGAAGTGTTTATTAATGAGGGATATGATCACCACAATACTTATTTTGGTGGTGTTGTAGCAAATGGATTGGAGTAATTTTAGGGTGGCAGTAGAGAGGTGGTTAAATTGCAGTTATCCAAAAAGGAGAAGATGGTAGCTTCCACTAGTAGGTTAAAGAATAAATACTGAAGAGTAGAAATATTTGAGATTTATTCTAATTCTGGAGGTTTGTTGTTAGAACATGCTAATGGATTGGATCGGAGTATATTAATAAAAAGGACGATTCATGGACAGATGAATTGAATGAAAAAATTGAGAACTACATTTTGAAGATATCATGTTTGAGGGGCTATTGGACATCTAAGTGGGGCATTTTAAAAGGCTGTTTAAAATACATGTCAAAAGTTCAAGTCAATGTTGGAGGTACATGTCTAAATTTTGGACATATCAGGAATGATATGGCATTTAAAGGCATAGAATCAGATAAGGTCACTTAACAAAATAGTATTAAGAGAGAAGGTAACAGAGACCAGAATCTAGCCCTGAGTGACTTTAATATCAATTATAAGAAAAGAGAACGAAAGAGAGAAGAAATGGCCAGATGGGTGGAAGGAAAACCGGAAGCTTTTGGTATCTGAAAATAAGAGTGGAGAGTGTTTTTATGGGGATGAGGTAATCATCCACTTGCATATTTCTTTTTTTTTTTTCACTTGCATATTTCTGACTGAGTACAAATTTCTATTGGGTTTTGGAAAGACACAGGTTCTCTTTCAAAATAGGTTCTGGAGTATCATACTACAAGTTATAATACAATCCGATAACTACTTAATCAAATATATATCCTATAAAAATCATCAATCTGTGATTTTTTTTAACTGTTTGAGATTGACTTTATGAACATGTTTCAGTTCAGTCCTAGAGTGTAACATATATAAAATGCCACCGATTTATGAACACTGGATGCCTTACAGAGTGATTTGCATATTTTGCAGCTGTGATAAGTGGACCAGAATAATTTCAAAATTGGAATGATACATTCAAATTCTTTCTTATGTTTACCAAAATTATCTTACAGATGCAGTAAAGCAAGGTTCACAGTGTAAAAATATTCTTCTGTGCTTTGTTCAGTAACAATATTAAACCTGCACTAAAAAATACTTCAATTGAAATATTTTCATGTGTCTTATTTTCTCATGTCTCATGTCTCATGTCTCATATTTTCATATGTCTCAATTGAATGATTATTTCTGATAAAGAATCTCAAAATGTCTTTTTAATGTTTTATGTTACCAAATTGTACTTTTTGAAAACACATAATTACTTACCTATTTTAAACTATAGGGCCTGCACATATTATTCTCCTTAAGACCTCTGCTGTAAAATATTTAGTAAAATTTTCCTTTAGAGGGACACTTGGTTGGATCAATGGGTTAAGCATCAGACTCCTGACTTCAGCTCAGGTCTAAATCCTAGGGGCTTGGGATCCAGCCCCACACTGGGCTCTGTGCTTAGTGCGGAGTCTGCTTGTCCCTCTCCTTCTGCCTCACACCCCATTCATGCTCACTTTATCTCTCTCTCTCTCTTTCTCAAAACAAATAAATGAATCTTTAAAAAAGTAAAATTTAATTTTACTCACATAATTTACCTTAAAATATTTATTTTACTATAATCCATGTAAATACAACCAGACATTTATTTTGTTCTCCTAAAAAAGAAACCTTTCTCTACACTTGTTAATATAATCCATTTAAATATCATCCATTTAAAATATTGCTAAATTTGGGGCACTCGGTTAAGTATCTGCCTTTGGATCAGCTCATTATCTCAGGGTCCTGGGATTGAGCCCCAGGTCAGGCTCCCTGCATTGCAGGGGAGTCTGCTTCTTCTTCTTCCTCTGCTTGTGCTCTTTCTCTCTCTCTTTTTTAAGATTTTATTTATTCATTCATGAGAGACACACACAGAGAGGGAGGTAGAGACACAGGCAGAGGGAAAAGCAGGCTCCATGCAGGGAGCCCAATATGGGACTCGATCCTGGGACTCCAGGATTATGCCCTGGGCTGAAGAGAGGCACTAAACCGCTGAGCCACCCAGGGATCCCTCTCTTGCTCTTAAATAAATAAACAGATAAAACCTTAAAGAAATAAAATATTGCTAACTTTATTCGAAGCTCTAAACTTCTCCAAATTAAAGAGAACATATTTTAATTAAAAACTGTGATAACAAAGACAGTTTTTAGTATTGCTTTTTTGTTTGTATTTTTTCCATTAATTGCAGAATTTCAAAAGTATTAGCTTGTAAAAAATGATATTTCCTTTTGTCTATGTAGGAATATTTATTTATTTATTTATTTTGAGAATATTTTTAAGTGAATAATAATACATTTAAATTTCTGTTGACTTAAGTATAACAAATAAATTATTATAATATTACTAATTATTATCTTATAGATGTCTCAATATTTTTAAATTATGAGGAGCTTTAATATGTATATTGTCTTCTATTTTTTTAAGATTTATTTATTTATTTATGAGAAACACACACAGAGAGAGGCAGAGACATAGGCAGAGGGAGAAGCAGGCTCCTAGCAGGGAGCCCTATGTGGGACTTGGTCCCAGGGCCTCCAGGATCACTCCTTGAGTCAAAGTCAGAGACGCTCAACTGCTGAGCCACCCAGGCATCCCTGTATATTGTCTTCTAGACATGCATTTACTTTTTATCTTCTTTTATAAACTTTTTAAAAATCACCATGAAGTATATAGTAACACCTAGTAAATACTTATAACTAATGATTATGGTGATTTAATTACAGCTTTATCAAATAGTTTTAGTTCAGAAGCAATAGGCCCCTAAATAATAGTTCATTTAGGGATATTTTTGCTTTGTGCAAAGAGTTAAGCAAAAAAAAAAAAAAAAAAACACATAATTGGGAATGGAGAAATAGATAAGTAAAACATATATATTTATATATATTCTAAAATATTCTCAGTGATATTAAATATATATCCATGTACATATACATGTATATGTGTGATATATGTGTGTATATATATATAGTTTCTGTGAGAATTTATCCAATATTGTATATGCATATAATATATACGCAAATGCTTTCTATGTAATTATGATATAAAATACTAATAGATTAACACATATATAATTTTTAAATGTTGATCATAAGCAGAATTAAATGGATTGTGTTGCATAGGGATATTTTCATGCAATCCTACAAAATCATGTAGGCTTAGATATATTTTTATTTTTGCTTGATCTGCAGAGAAAACACACTACGTACTTGTATTGTGTCCCATTCTCTCCTTAACTGAGGCTGTGATTGTCAATCTTGGCTGCCCATTGAAATCACTTGGGAACATTTGAAAAAATACTAATGTCTGAAATAGAAATTCTTCTCTGACTGGACTACTGAGATGATGCCTAACCACAGAGATGTTTCAAAGTTCCCTGGGGTGAGAACTTTTAACTGAATCCTTAACTGAGTTCTCAATCATGATTGAGAATGACTGCCACAATAGAAAATGGCATTTGTACTAGAACCATTAGGTCTCCAACTAGTAATCTACCTACCTTACAAGTTGCTAAGATCTTTCATGCATGTTTTTTTGTGTAGGGGCAGATAATATGGAATCAAGGTTGTCACTGAAGTTTAGTAGTCAGCCAATATCCAATTTTGCTACCATACAGTTTCCATTTCTTGGATTCATTCATCATCCATCCATTTTTCCACTAATTATAACTTCTACCAGTCCATTTCCTCACAGACTGCCCAGTGGGTTGAGGAGGGGAGAGGTGTAAATTAATAAAGCCCACAAATAGGTGCTACCTTAATATCTGTCCATAGGATAAAAGGCATTTCTTCTCCAAAGTACAAAAGTGATGACTGAGCTAAAACCTGGGGAAATATTACGATTCATTTGGGGGTTAAGGAATTTTAGGCAGAAGGAACATCATATAAAGAAAGGCCTTGGTGGTAGAAAGAAGCAGAGTCTGTCTGAGGAGCTGCAAGAAGGCCAGTGTAGCAAGAAAACTGGACAGTTAAGGGTTGGGCAGTATGATATACAGTCAGCCCGAAGAGTTAAAATACTATGCAGTGTGGGACCTTATGTGCCCACAAGAATTCTTCTTCTTTTTTTTTAATCCTAAAAGCAAGGTGAAACTACTAAAATTTTTAAAGCAGAGATATGATACAACTGCATTTGTTTTTCAAAAATTCCATGTTTAATGTGGTGTAGAGGAATGAGCATGGGTGAGTTTATGCCAATCGTATGTGGTAGGAGTTAATAGAAGAAAAAATGAAAGACTCAGGAAATATTTTTAAAAGAAAATATATTTATTGGATCCCTTTTCTAATACCCCTTCTCCAACCATTCTACCAACATATGTCTGTTTTTTGTCTTTTTTTAAAAAATACATCCTGGCCATGTGATTTGGAAATGTTACTTAGCCTCATGCCTCAGTTTTTTGATTTGTACAATGGAGCTAGTGATGGTACCTACGCCACAGGGTTGTATCAAGAACTGAATATAATAATATATGCAAAGCACTTAGAAAAGTATATGGCACATATGTAGCATTATGTAAGTATCCAAGATGATGAAGATTATGGTAGCAGTCTATCAAGACCCTAAGTCATCTCATCAAATTTCAGTCTATGATATCAGGGTAGGGATATGGGAGAGACTTGTGAAGAAACTAGTTAAAGATTTAAATACACTTCACTATTCTATATAGTCTCTGTTTCTGAGGGTTCCATTTATGTTTACTCCCTTGTAAGCAATTTAAAATACTGATTGAAAACCTCCCGCAAAAAAAAAAAATGCGCTCTTTAAATATTTTGCCAAATAAATATATGTTTCCTCTTATGAAAATCCTTGGGATGATTTCATATAATATTTACTCATTGTTTAAAGTAGGAATCATCTAAAGAAAAATAAGCAATCACAATAGATTTTGAAGGGCTATTCTTCTAAATGTTAGCTTTCCTTGTTGCTATGCATTGTTGACTTTTAAGGCAAAAATTATAATCGAGGTAAGACAGATAAGTGTTACAGAAGCTGTGGGTTATAATTGGGTGATTAGAGAGGGTATCACAGAAGATGAGGCAAGTGAACTGTGGTTTAAAGGTTGGCTCTAATTTTCTCACAGATGTAAGTAAGACATTGTAAGAGAAGGGAATCATTTGAGCATGACACAGAAGTAAAAAAGCTGGCTACAAATGACAACTTTAATCAATTGTTATGCCAACCATAAAAATGTGCCCACCTCTAATTGACTATTGCTTTCTGCAATCACCAAGGCCACACTTGTTACCAACCATTCTCAGTGATTGTGCATGGTGAAGGTGCTAATGCAGGCCCATTCTTACAACACACAGGGCTTTCTGTATTGAAAATTTGCCTGTAGAACTCCCTTCTGGGGCTTGCCATACTGTTTTTAGAACTGGGTTGTAGTCAGAAGCTCTTTCCACTCAATCCCTATACTCCATCTTCCCCTTTTCTCTTCAGAGAAGTTAGGTCAAGCACAATGGTCTGAAGTCTGTTTTACCCTCTGGATCTTTCAAGGCTGTTTTCTCCAAAAAAAATCTCTTGAACAGCTAATCCCATCTTGGTATCTGCTGCTTAGTGAACCCAAATTAATACTGTTAAATTAATACTGTTGTTAAAAGAAAAAGGTTGTAGATAAAGTTGAAAAAAAAAAACAGTGGGGAGGGGGGCAGGCAGGATATAGAAGGCAGTTTAATGAGTATTGATTTTATTTTATTTGATTTTCAAAGATTTATTTATTTATTCATGGGAGACAGAGAGAGAGAGAGAGAGAGAGAGAGAGAGAGAGGCAGAGACACAGGCAGAGAGAGAAAGAAGCAGGCTCCATGCAGGGAGCCCGACATGGGACTCAATTTCAGGTCTCCAGGATCAGGCCCTGAGCTGAAGGTGGCGCCAAACCGCTGAGCCACCCAGGCTGCCCATGAGTATTGATTTTATGTGAGACTCTGAGGAAGGTTTCATGCTAGAGAGTGGCATCATTAGAATTGTATTCTAATTAGATTAATCTGACTTCATTGTTTAGATCATTGCAGGTACTATGTGCAGAGACAAGTGATAACTGCCATTAAAAAATCTTTTCTACTGTCTAGATGAATGTAAGGAATATGTCATTGTGTAAATATGGCCTTTTGTATACAACTAGTGATATGGGACACACATCATGGAGGAAGTATTGAAAGAACCAGATCTAGATTTTACTATTCAATATAGCTGACAAATCAAGATCCATTAATGCAGCAAATAAGAATATTTGTTGACATTTTTCACAACAGAAATTCAGAATTTAAGATATCCTACCTGACTACTGGCAAAGATACTGTAAATTCAGTTGATGTGATGTTACTATCTAAGCAATTGTCCTACTCAAAGATTGCTCTCTACTGCATTATAGCTAGGGTCTACTGAAACAGATATAATACACTTTATTGCGTATGACAATATCAGCATCTTGAGGTTTCAAGCTCACTTTCCTTAATGACATAAAAATATTTGAAAATAATTGTTCTTGAATGATACCCTTTAAAGGTACCTTTAAAGGTAAAAGGAGCTGCTCTCCTTTAAGGAATGATAGGATGATTAAAAAATAAATGAGACTCAATATAATTTTTAGAACAACCAGTTTCTCCCAGGGTTGTAGTACTGTTCTCAAAGATACACGGTTATGCACAGAATGTTAGTATTGGACGTAAAAACAAATATGTGTGATCCAAATTACATAAAATGCCAATACACTTTTTTCCTCATTTATTTATAATTCAATAAGGGAAGGGGCATATCTAGGCTTAATTCAGGCTTAACACATACCTGGTTATGTGTTAACATCTAACACATATTTGAAGTTCAAAGTATTTTGGCAAATGAATGAATTCACAAATTTTGTGTCCTATGAAAATTTCCATTATTGTCTATTTTCTGAATGTTAATATCTTGCCTTCCCAAATGGTTGTAAACTGTAACAACAAGGTCTGTGTTTTATATATGTACTCCCCAGAGTACCTAATATAACACTGCCAGTGTGTACCAACAGCCTCTCATACTTCCAGTCTTGTATTCTTAACAGGGCTCCCTGAAAAATCATGCTAGCATGAACACAGTCAGTCAGGCACTTTCTTGCTAATACATTTGTTTTATAGATTCTGTTGTTGCACATTGACTCTCCATAACCTGGCCTCATTCCACCTGTCCAGGCTTAATTTTATTGCATTTCCAAATCCCTTATCATTTGATGTATTATCATTACCCATATGTTCCCTGGACTTTAACATTCTGTACTTCAGCTCATCTAATGAAATTCTGTCCCTTTCAGATCTAATGCAAATCAGAAGCTTTCTGTAAGATTTCCCATGCTTATAGTAAGATTCTGTCCCTCCTTTATCAATGACTCTGCAAACTTTTTTATTTGAATTCTCATTCTGAGATATAATATGCGTACTAAATACTTTATAAATATATAATATCCAGATTATTTATTAAGTACCAATATATGCATTTCCTATTTTCATTATATTCTACTATCATATATTTAAAATATGATGGATACCAATTAATAAAGATACTGCTTTAACATGATTGTATTACTTCTCTATATTTGTATTGACTTTAAAAGTAATTTAAAAGAACAGTAATGTGGAAGTAGTTAATTTTCTAAAGTATTTCATGTATTTCATTCATTAGGATTATCTTGTCTCACTTTTATGTATAGCTTAGTGATTATACCTTATTGATTATATTTAAATAACTGCTAAATTATATAAAACTGGGGAAATGATTCTGATTTCATGCTAAATGAAAATGAAATAGGTGTGTCGTGGAAAGATCATACATTTTGAAGATTGTTTATATTAAGCCTAATCATTTATTAACTGTGTGATTTTGTGAAAATCCCTTAACCTCTGATTCTCACTTCTTAATCTTTAAATTAGGGATATGAGTTCTTTTCTTTGGATTGTTCTAAGCAATAATTTACATTATGTTTTAAATCTCATAATATATATGGTAAGCGTTTCAGAGCTGAGTTATTTTTGTATTTTGTACCTATGCTTTAAATGTTGAAGTCTACGGTTAAAATGATATTCCTTGTGGAGAATATCAATTTTCAGGGGATTCTAGGTATAATATGAAACTATATTATGGACTAATATATTTCATATAGCATTCATATAATTTCATATACTATGAAACTAAAAATAAGATGAAATATTTCACCAATGCTACTCTAGATATATTTGTATCTAAGTCAAGCCTCATTTGCAAGTTAATTTCATAGTATACAATCAAATTAAAGGGAAGTGCTTTGGGACCATGGTAACTTGAACAAAATTCTCTTCCTCTTTACTTCCAACTCCAAATTTTTGCTTCTGGGAGGTAAAGAGGGATGAAATTTTAAGGCTACTGGGCAGAAATGAGGCTATAAGATTGCTGGGCTTCCAGGACATAGGCTGGATAAGTTTCTAGAAGACACACTAGAGTCTACTGGTAAGAGTCATCAAAAAGCAAATCCAGCAAAAAAGTTGGCATCATAGATATTGATCCCTAAAGAGAAGGCTGACATTTATTTCAAATGACTTTTTGGATTTCCTTGACTTTGGCTTCCCAAAGAAGCCAAAAATGTGTAGAACAGATGGCTTCAATCTTCTGAGGCTGGGACAGTATAAAGAATTTGCAGAACAGGGAACCTCTGCCTATCCAGTATCCATAACAGAAAACTGATGGTTTCACTGCTTCTTCATAACAGACCCACTGAGGTCTGAGTCCATGATGCCTTTCTCACCATCTGTCAGAATTCCACAATTAGGGCACTCCAGTCACCTAAATCTGAGACACAATGACTTATAATAGTTCTTAGATTAATCAAGGAAAACTTTAAAAATTATATATATGTATATATTATATATAAATATATTTTAAAGAAATATAAAATATATCAAAATTATAATTATATATGTAATAAATATATTTTTAGTTAAAAATTTATGGGGATGCCTGGGTGGCTCAGTGGTTGAGCTTCTGCCTTTGGCTCAGGGCATGATCCTGAGGTCCAAGATCAAGTCCCATATCGGGCTCCCTGTGAGGAGCCTGTTTCTCCCTCTGTCTATATCTCTGCCTCTCTCTGTGTGTCTCTCATGAATGAATGAATAAAATCTTAAAGCAAAAATTTAAAATAAAATTATGTATTAAAAATATATTTATAATTGCATGAGCTCTACCTAGAAGAGTTGTGATAAAATTTGCTTGAGTTGGGGACCAGCATCCATAATTTAAAAGATGGAAGTAATTTGAATGTGTAGCCAGCATTGAGAATTGCTGCCACAAGGAAAAAAAACAACTCTGGCCCAGTTGCCAGAGAGGAGAAGTAGAATAATCTATAAACCTACTCATCTAAATAGAATTGCAGAGGAACTGCCAAATTGTTTAAAAGAAAGGAAACTGTAAGGGAATTTATTTGCAACCACAAAAGAAAATTAATGCTGATTTTACAAAGTGTGTGTTTTGGGTGCCTGGATGGCACAGTTGGTTAAGCATATGCCTTTGGCTCAGGTAGTGATACCAGGGTACTGGGATTGAGCCCCATATTAGGCTCTCTGTTCAGCAGGTAGCCTGCTTCTCCCTCAACTTCTCCCCCTTTGTGCACTCTGTCAAATAAATAAAGTAATAAATAAATAAATAAATAAATAAATAAATAAATAGTGTGTGTTCATATATTTACTTAAAAATATATTGATTTCTATTAAACAATATGGAAATATAGTTGGAAGAATGATATTGAGATCCAAATGAGTGGCCTTG
The DNA here is from genome assembly GCF_905146905.1 of Nyctereutes procyonoides. NCBI lineage: Eukaryota > Metazoa > Chordata > Mammalia > Carnivora > Canidae > Nyctereutes > Nyctereutes procyonoides. The sequence continues at coordinate 24,145,892 of NW_026575121.1, forward strand.
AGAAATAATGAGGAAGAAATAGCTTAAGGCATAGAATATATAAATAGATGAGGACCTGAAACAAAATAGATTGGAAAAAAAAGTTCAGGAGAATAAATATGTGAATAATAGCAGTTCCTGGAAGTAAAAGGGGACATATTGATGTTATGATTTTGCATATGCTAGAAGAAAAGTTTCTTCACTGAAGAAAAATCTTGATATATAGATCGAAACATTGTTGAGTTCCAGGTAGGATTAATGAAAAAACAAAAACAACGCATACTTGGATATATCCTTGTAAAATTCCTGAGCTTCTAAGTATTTATTTTATTGGCATTTGGGAGGAATTAGAGGAATTTTATTTAGAACAATTGTCTTGCTCAAAAATATTCGGTTTAAAATATGAGAGCCAAATACTTCTGATTAAAAGAGCACTTTAATAATAAATTGAAACCTCCAATTAACAAAAGTAGAGAATAATATAAATAGCATCTTCTAAATCTATGGAAATACAGGAAGGGTAAGAGCGAAATACTAAGATAAGCTAGGAAGAAGAAGAAGAGGAGAAGGGAAGCAGGAAAAGAGGAAAAGAAGAAGAAGAAGAAGAAGAGAAGAAAAGAAGAAGAAGAAGAAGAAGAAGAAGAAGAAGAAGAAGAAGAAGAAGAAAGAAGAAGAAGAAGAAGAAGGAGGAGGAGGAGGAGGAGGAGGAGGAGGAGGTCAGTATGTTAGCTTTGATACTAACCATGAAAAAACTCATTTTTTGAAGTAAAAAAGAGATTTTCAGATTGGGTTAACAAAAATCAGTCACATGATGTTACCAATAAGCACATATATAAAGTGATAAAAGTGGAAAACAAATTGGTTAGCAAAAAAATTAAAAAGCAGGCAAATGTGAACAAAAATATAGAATTTTTAAAAAATTTTATTTACTTATTCGTGAGAGATAAAGAGAGAGACAGAGATATAAGGCAGAGGGAGAAGCAGGTTCCCTGTAGGGAGCCTGATGCAGGACTTGATCCCAGGAATTTAGGATCATTACCTGAGCCAAAGGCAGACACTCAACCACTGAGTCACCCAGGCACCCTCAAAAATGTAGAATTTGCATTAACATTAATGTCATACAAGGATACATAGGGATATATGATATGGCTAAATTTATATACAAGTTATACAGAGTTGGTTTCAAAGTTCCCCACAATAATAACCCTGTTTGAGCCAAAAGACATAACTAAATTACAAATGTAAAATCTATTAGAAGTGACAGAAGTAATAAAAATACAATTATAGTGTGAAATTTAAATATGCATCTCATAGCCTTAGAAAGATATAGTGAAAAATATCTATGTCTGAAGAATTGAACAATCAAATTAATTAACTTGACTTAATTGATTAGTATAAAACTATGCATTATTTAAAAGGAAAATACACACTTTTTGGAGATAAAAAGTAATATTTAATATATTTTCAAATTAAAAAGTAAAACAAACATTCCACTAGGGAGACATTATTATTAAAAATAAAATAGTTGAAATTAATGAAAGAGAAAACAAACTAATGTAGGTAGAATAGATATGCTCCAATGCTTTATTCTTGAACAGATCACTCAAGTTTTTTGATATTTATATACCTGCTTTTAAAAATTGGGATACTAAAAATAACCTAGATTAGGCATGAGGAAGACATTATCACACATGCATGAAAGATTGAAAGAATAAGAGAGTTCTATGAACTGAATGAATTGTGTCTCTCCCCCCTCCCAAATTGATCCATTGCATTTATACCCCCAATGGGATGGTATTTGGAGCTGAAGTCTTTGGGAGGTGATTAGGGTAAAATTAGGTCATGAGTGTGAAGTACTCATCATGGGACTGGTGACTTTAAAGAAGAAAGAAAGAACAACTTATCTCTAAACCATGGAGGGGGACATAGCAAGAAGGCAGTCATCTGTAAGCCAGGAGGATGGCCTTCACCAGAAACTGACCAGATAGGCAAGCTAATTTCAGACTACCAGCCTCTGAAACTGTGAGAAATAAATTTCTGATTTTCAGTGGGAAATTCTATTTATAAAATATCTTGTACATGTTCTTTCCTTTTTTTTCTCCATAATTTAAATTTTATTCAAATCTGATGTCATGTTGTAGTAGTCCTCTGATTCAGTTTACTACCTGTATATCTATGTTCTCCAATTGACTTTTTAATTTTTTTAAAATTTTTATTTACTTAGGATAGTCACAGAGAGAGAGAGAGAGAGAGAGGCAGAGACACAGGCAGAGGGAGAAGCAGGCTCCATGCACCGGGAGCCCGACGTGGGATTCGATCCCGGGTCTCCAGGATCACGCCCTGGGCCAAAGGCAGGCGCCAAACCGCTGCGCCACCCAGGGATCCCTCCAACTGACTTTTTAAAAAAGATTTTATTTATCAGGGGCAGGGAAAGAGAGAGAGAGAGAGAGAGAGAGAAAAAAAACATGAAGGGGGGAGGGGCAGAGGGAGAAGTAGACTCCCTGCCCAGCAGGGAGCCAGACATGGGACTGGATTCCAGAGCTTCAGGGTCACGACCTGAGCCTAAGGCAGATGCTTAACTGACTGAGCCACCCAGGCACCCTCCAATTGACTTTTGATGCTTCTCTGACATTGGCACTTATCTTGTGGCAGCACAGACTGTCCCTGCTCAAAAGCTTCAAAGATTTTCCACTGTTGAGAAAAAAGAGAAAACTTCATCATGTGACATAATAAATTGATCAATATCTGGCTTTAACCTTTTGAAGTTGTATCTATCACTAATATCCATAAGTTTTTAAATCAGTGAAATGCAATACTTGGTGTTTCATCTCTGTTTCATGTGTCCTATCTTTCATGAGATCTCTTATATTGTGTCCTATTCTACAAAAGATCTTCCCCTATGGCCACATATGAAAATTCTACCCACCAATCAAATCTCTACTCAAGTCTTAAGAGATAAATTTTTTTCTTACCAAGCAACAAAGAACACAACTTGGTTTGATAATTGTTTTTTTTTTTTAATCTTGCATTTTTCTAGATTGTATTAAGGTAATGCAGAGTCTGTGTCTCCTAAGAAATAGTCTTTGTGAAAGTAAGTTTTGTTTTATTTTGTCTTGTTTTGTATGAATTATTATATCTCACAAAGCACCTGCAACTGTAATTTAGGCTTAGTGGACACTCAATAAGTGGGTGTTCACCAGAGGCATGGGTGGATGAGCCATGAAGGAAAAAGAATGAAAGAATTGATTAAGTAGGCAAACTAAAGCCCAGAATAACAAACTAATCTTCTTCAGTGGTTTGAGATGCAGCATATGATATTACAGATTCCCTAAAGATATGGAAATGGTTGTACAGTAGTTTAAAAGAAAATTAGAAGATAAAGCTTTAAGAAATTTTCCTCTGTGAGAAAGTTATACTGATTCTTGTTCATATTTAATTAAGGTATCCATAATGTTGAATTAATATTAATTATTTAATAGATGCTCACAGAATAAATTTCCAAATTATTAAGTAAAATCACTACAAATAAGAAATTAGGCTCTTAAATACAGAGAACAAACTTATGGTTGCCAGACGAGTGGGGGGGGTGGTAAAGTAGATAAAGGGGATTAAGAGGTACAAACTTCCAGTTATAAAATAAAAAATTCATGGAGATAAGAAGTACAGCATAGAGAGTATAGTCAATAATATTATAATAACGTGTTTTATTTATCATTTTTTGTGTTAAGTAATGTATAGAATTGTCAAATGAATATGTTCTACTCCTAAAAACTAATATAACATTGTATATCAATTATACTTCAATAAAAAAGAAATTTGATGCTTTATTTAAGACATTGTATTTACTGTGAATAATAAAGTGAAACAATTTTTAGAACTAAAAAATGTTTCTCCCCATTATTTCATCTAGAGTAATATAACTATCAGAATAAAGAAGTAATTAATTTCCACATTACAAACCAAAAATTAATCAGAATATTAACTTTTCTAAGTCAATATATATTTTGAGTTATACTTGAATCATTGGATTTATTCTGGGTCATTTTTAAGCAAGCTTTTAAAAGCAAGTAATTACAGACTTTTCATTCTTTTAAGAAAAAAACAATTTTCTATTAGGAAGGCAGATGAAAAGAAGATTGCACCACTATCTTCATTAAACAAGTGTCTAAAAATTTAAAGGAGATATTTTATCAAGTATAAAATCAAGACTAACATAGCAAGTGATTTCCAGTCATCAGACACATGTCAGTACTAAAAATATTTTCCATCTCACTTTGTCTTAGAGATTAATTTTTCTCACAATTGAGCATAGTTTATTTCTATACACATGGACCTTCCAGTGATGTAAAACCCTAGTAATTATTAACAATTTCATTAGTTAAGATCTTGTTTATACTTTCGTTAATTGTTAACTAAGTATTTCTTGATTGAACTTACATATTCCTGAGTTTTTTTCTAGGTGTATTGACTAAAAGAAAAAAAATATGCTTGAGCTTCAAGTACACATAGAAACTGGTATGGTTGAACAAGTATGGCTTTCCTCTTAACGGGGAACTAATTTTTTTAAAAGTTTTTATTAATAATTTTCTATAACCAATGACAGTATCTTACATTCATTTTACAGAGTTCATTTTTATTCAATATTTTTTCAATTTTTTTGTTAATCATATCTTTTAACCAGTTTTATAGTAGACTATCAATTTTGAAAAAAAATATTGCAAATATATATACATCTAAAAGTTAAATCCTCAAATGCACTTTATGTTAGCAAATGTGTGTGTGTGTGTGTGTGTGTGTGTTGTTTTTATTATGAGCTAGCAATGTTTTAGGCACTTGTGAGCAGTTAAATAAAAATGAATATCACGTAAACTCTTTCTAAAAGCTAGGACACTAAATGTGGAAAAATGCACAATTATATAATCATGGTCTATAATCCTGGGTACTATAATACACCCACTGTAAAATTGGAGCAGATGAAAGAGGATAATAGCATTGCAAAGAGTGGTAAAAGAAGACTTTACCTAGGAAATGACATTAGATGCATCTGTTGAGGGATGAATAAGAATTCTTGAGTCAGGGACCAGAGGAAGGTTCAGTCTGGGGGGAGGCAACAGGTTGCACAAAGTAGGCCTTGCACAAAGTGAAACAGCTGTGTGAGTTTTCACCTTAGTATTTCATTTAGTGAGTGTGATAAATACCGGGATGTAGTAGCAGAAGATAGTAGAGTTTTAGGCAGAATGAAGCAAACGCTAAATTTTGGTGATCGCTGAATGTCATGTTAAGGAGCTTGTTCTTTCAACACAAGTGAATAAACAATTAGACTTGTATTTTGGGAAGTTAGCTGGTATAAGAGATAGTTAATTGAAAGGCAGACTAAGGTAAGTATTTCTACTGTATAACAGCACAACATATGAGATCCAAAACATTTTATTTATCCTAGCCTAGCCTAAGTTTGTTAGTCACATATTATAAGTGTGTATGGCAAAGGAAATGCAAAACAAATATATAATCGTCAGGGTATCTTTGGGAAGCTGTGATTGGCTTATCTCACTGCTGTAATATCTGGTCATTAAGATAATGCTAGTCAGCTGCAATATATGCTTTCTGGCTCTAACCAACCTATTCCTCCATACCCCATAAGTCTCCACATCAAATTCCTCCAACTAATCAAAATTATCTGCACCTTAATCTGACTCTATTATCTCTTCTATACCTTGATCACTCCTGTTCTTTTTTTTTTTTTTAATCACTCCTGTTCTGTCTTGCATGTTTGGTTATTCTAGCTCGTTCTGTCTAGGCTATTATTATTTGACACTGTGTGCTTATTTGGTATTGTGTACTTTTATCAACTTTCTAAGATAAGAGAAAATGAACAATCAAACAAGTGGGTTCCTTACTTTCTATATCTTATAATATGACAACATTTTTAATCCATCGTCTTCAAAATTGTCTTAAGCAGTGAGAATCAACTGCCTCAATTTACTTTTAATGAACCACTTATCTTTACCTTCCTATCGTAAGTATTTTAGGGGGATGCAGATAGGTTACTATGCTTTCTAGAAACTTCTAGATTTAAGAGCCAAAGTTAGAGATCCTTCCCATAAACTTTTCTACTAATAGTCTTTGTCTATCATTTCATGCTTACTTGCATTGTAGCAGCAATTGGCCTTTGTTACTGCAAATTCATATTAGCTGCTTCTACTCAAAAACAGTTGTAAAGGTATAAAATGAGAACCAGATACACTTTCTTTGCCAAGAGGGACCACTAGTGAAGGGATAAGGGTGCATAACTTTAAATCTCAGGGTTTCCTGAATGTTAAATTGAAGGATTATATATTATAAAATTGTTTTGAGTGGATTCTGTTTAACAATGATAATACCATAACATGTTTCTTTTATTCCTTAACCAAATGATCACAATATGGAAACGTGTGAATTAAAATGTGAAGATACAACTTCAAGACTGCAAATTCCGCTATTTTTGTGATTTGTATCCCTTTCTGTGTTGTAAAACTTATAAATGTGTAAATTAGATAAAATAATTGCATTAGGACTGGGATCCCAGGAATCCGTTATTTTACTGTCTCAGACTTGTATAATTTGTAATTGACACTAGGAAATGCTATTTTAAGAGGCAGCAGAGAAAAGTATGTTGACTGACTTACTATTCCTTGTCCTGATATATATATGGCTGTATTCAATGAAATGGAAACAAACAAAAATAAACATAAACAAAAGAAGCAATTGTAGAAGTTGAAAATAACTGCTCAGGAGTCTCTGAAATATCTTTTCTTGTGGACTTTTTTTTTTTTCACACCATTCTGGCTGCATATACATCATACCATTAGAAAGTCTTAGGGATTTGCCCTTTGCCTGAGAGTAACTGACATGGAAGTGTTTTCTAAGCTAAAACCTGAGCAGAATATTAATAAAAAATATCTCTTAAAGCATGGAGTTGGTTGCAAAACGTTTTGAGTATTCTTATGCCAGTAACTCAATTGCTTCAACTTTTTGAGCTGTTTTCCAATCTACAAATTAGTGATAATAATAGCACATACCTCAAGGAGCTATTGTGAGAATTAAGTGAGAAAATGTACTTTTAGCACTTAGATTTTTTTTAAAGTCACTTTTAGTGTAATGTGTTTCCATATACGGAGGGTTAAAAATAAGGTCAAGAAAAAAAATAAGGTCAAGGTCAAAACTGTCTAGGAAGGAATAAAGAAATGGTCTGGATTCACATGAATCCAGTTGCTTCTTGCACTATTTTTCCTGTAATTTTCCCCCTTGTTCTTCGTAATTATAAATTCTACCTAAAATACTGACATTTTACATTTAGTATCTCTAAGGTTTGGCAATTATTGAGATTCAGCTTCAAGTTACTGCGTGAGGATGTTGAATAATTGATATGTTTTTGTTCATGCTGATTTATGGAATATGCAACTATTTATATTTTCATTATTGAAACAGGAAAATCCATCTCAATATTTATTTTGATTGTGCTATCTATAGTTAATATGGTCTTTATGAAATATAAATATTTTATAATAGAGATAAAACAAAATGATTGGCTGTACTTTAGAAAAAAAATGGGACTATTATTTAAAAGATAAAAACCCTAAAGGAAAAGAAACTCAAAAATTATAGAGCAAAGTATTTGTCTTTTTGTTAACAAAGAATATGAAAATCTATACATTCAACATGAAATAATGTACTAAAAATTTTAAGTTGTTTATTCATTAAAAAATCCAGAAGTTTTAGATTAACTTATTGTCTGTGTTAGACTATGTCAGCAACTAGAGCACAATGTGTTTTTGTTTTTTTTTTTTTTTAATTTAGCCTTTATTGAGAAACTGGTCAATTAATATCTGAATTTTCCTTATGTAAAGTAACAATTAGAGAAGTAGCTGCTACAAAGAAGAGTGATTTGTTAGCTTTTAAATACTCTAAATCAGAAGCTCCGATTGAGGTGTGGACTATTACACAATCATCAGCTATTTTAATCTTAAAAATATTTTTAAAATATATTTCATAGACCTTTTCTGTCCTTTAGTGAAATGAGTAGCCTTTAGACTGTAGACTAAGGAAAAATATTTTATAAGCACTTCTGCCCTCATATCAACACTTTATATGATTATAGAATAAGGTTATAAGATTATAATAGGTCAGTCACCTGTTCAAGGTCAAGGACTTTTTTAATGACAGCCAAATATAAGGATTTTATTGCCTAATTCAAAACACAATTTTAGCTTTATTTCACTATAAAATATTGTCCTTTATGTAGCCTACAAATCAAGTAGTGAGTCTAGCTTTGCTTGTTTCTGCTTTATTTGCAAGTAAGTATATGTGCATCGCAATTTGATCGGACACTTTATTTTTCATTGACACAGATAGTAAGGCTATGGGGAAAATAAAAGAATTATATTCCACAACTACCTACAGCTACTGGACTATGAGTATCTATCAAAGAAACTTCGATACTTAAATTTCAAAGTTAGAGAATTTATATAAAATACATTTATATTATATATATATTATATACACTTATATGTCTATATTATATATCTGTTTATACATTTATATATTATATATACATATAAAATTAATTTGTATTCTCTCAGAGGCATTGATAAAGTATCAAATTGAACTTATCTATAAATGCCTAACAGACTCAATATTAATAGCTAATTATTTTCTGAAAACATTAGTGAGACAAATAGTTCTATTGCAAAACTAACAAAATATTAGTCTACTTAAAAATAGTCTATACCAAATAAGGAAAAAATTAGTTGAGTGCTCAAAAGAATAGTAACAAGCCTACATTCCTCTTTTTAACATTCTTGTAGTCCTCCTAATAATTAGGTCTTTCAGACTAAGGATAAAGATTAATCATAATGTACTATTCTTTGTAAAAATATATAAACTCACACACACACACATATATATATATATATATGATTGCCAGATGCATTAAAATGTCTAATTCAAAAATGCTTTAATCAAATTTTGACATAAGAATACAAATATATAGTTACACAAATATATGTATAAATATATAAATATTGTGATCTATTTCAGCTTTAAAATTTAATGTGTTGTGGTTTTGTATATTACATTATAACAGTATTAATGATTCTGCATTTTACCTTCCTATAAGAATATTAAATAGTACAATCTGGCAAAATAATCAAAAATTATTTGTGCTTTTTTTCTTCCCTCCTCCCAATCATAAAATGTAGTGTGAGTTGATATTTGCATTCCTCTTTCCTTTTATCTCAAGTTTAAAATGCAGTGTGACTCTAAGTGGTAAAACAAAGCATAAATAGCCTATATCGTTCCATTCTATTGTAACATATGCATGCTATAATAGTTTCTTGTGTATTAGCTTCTTAGAACCTACTACTTCTCAGAAATCGTTTCACTGAAGACCCTTGAGCTTTGTTTCATGGTAGCAAAAGGATTATCATTAAAGCCCCTTCCGAATTCTATTTGAACTCCTGTATTTAAAACTATCTTTTTTTTTTTTAATTTATTTATGATAGTCACAGAGAGAGAGAGAGAGAGAGAGAGAGAATGGCAGAGACATAGGCAGAGGGAGAAGCAGGCTCCATGCACTGGGAGCCCGATGTGGGATTCGATCCCGGGTCTCCAGGATCGCGCCCTGGGCCAAAGGCAGGCGCCAAACCGCTGCGCCACCCAGGGATCCCTAAAACTATCTTTTAACTGAAACGATCAAGAAAGAAAAGTTGCTAGGACATAATTTCTTATCTTTATTGTTTTGTGAGCAGAGGCTTCATGTCCTGTAAAAATGTGAAATGTTTCTGGAAGGAACTTTTGTCTGTATATACTGACAATCTGATGCCGTTATCTGGGTAAAGGAAAAAAAAAAAGCAATACATTTTTCCTGCGAGTGCTGAATGATGAAATCATTTAATGAAAATATTAGATAAATTACTATAAAAGGAAAGAGTAGGGATCCCTGGGTGGCGCAGCGGTTTGGCGCCTGCCTTTGGCCCAGGGCGCGATCCTGGAGACCCGGGATCGAATCCCACATCGGGCTCCCGGTGCATGGAGCTTGCTTCTCCCTCTGCCTATGTCTCTGCCTCTCTCTGTCTCCCTGTGTGACTATCATAAATAAATTAAAAAATTAAAAAAAAAGGCAAGAGTAGTTTCCTATGCATGGCAATCCAGCTTAAGTATTTGGTATCTTGGAATGTTTGTTATGTTACACAAATGACATCTAAAAATATAGGGTGAAGTGACACTGTTGCTCAGTTGTCATAAAAGGTACTAGTGATTCAAAAGTTGAAACATGAAAGATTTATATGTATCTAGTAAAAATAAACATTACAATAATACAAACTATTAGTAACTCAGTATTGATACCTTTAACCTTATAGGGCACACATTTAATTAAAAATATTAATTCATTCAAAAAATTTGGTTTCCTGTATGTGTTGGGTTGGGTGCTTGACCACAGACCACAACTATGTGCTCTTGGGGTTTACATTCTAGCCAGTGATCTGAATAAAGTTATGAAGAAGATTGATTTGATTTCACCTAAAAAAAAAATTGTCTTTACTTTCACAAGGAGATATTTCTTGGGTAATTTCCATGCAATGTGTTTTTTTCTGGATGCCTAAAGAAATCTAGGACAAGGGTGCCTGGGTAGCACAGTCAGCTAAAGTGTCCAACTCTTGATTTTGGCTCAGGTCTGATCTGAGAGTCTTAAGATGGAGCCCTACCTCAGGACCTGCACTCAGCACTATGTCTGCTTGAGTTTCTCCCTCTCCCTCTGCCCCTCCTCCCCAACTCTGCATGCTCGCTCACTCTTTCTTTCAAATAAACAAATAAATCTTTAAGGATGATAGGACAAAAATTCATACTATTCCATTAATAAAAAGTCAAATAAGAACATATTTCTAAGCATCATAACATTGGCCATAACAAAAGTATTTATAAATATGTTATCTCATGGCAGCTATAATTCAGAAGTCTCTAGATTTATATGAACAATATTTCTAATGCTTTAGAACTATTTTATCAAATCAGCCACTGAAATAAACATCATAAGCATGCATAGCCACAGAACTTCAGTTGGATATTTATATATTCATTTAAAATATTTTACACTTTGGTAAATATATACCTGGGAGGTATAAGTCATGATGCTTATAGCTTTTATACTATATGAAAAAAGAAACCAATTTCTATGAAGTTAGAAACTGTATATATTCTTGAATGTGATAGGAATTAATATGGAATATAATCCTATCAGTAATCCCTATAAAAAGAAAGAATATCAAATTACATAATGTATTGACTCTAACAAAATATGGTCTTACAGTAAGTGTTACTAATTGTGCTCATTGAGAAGGGATTTTATGTGAGCTGATGAAGCTGAAGATTCAAGGCTCTTCCATTAACCAGACTTCTTCTGGGACCCTGGAAGGGGCCCTAACAATGTGTTCAGATGACAATAGCTTTCTCTTTCTTAAGGATAGTCTCATCATTAAGTCCCACCACACCTGTCTCTGATCCAGGCTCATCACATTTATTGTGTAAAATAAACGTGTTATGTTCTAGAAATAGTAATACACAAATAATCAGAATGAGGTAGAAAATCAGTGCAAAAAGCAAAGCAAAACAAAACGCAAATCTCTGACGAATTCCAAGCCAAGTTTTGCCACTAATGAACTTCATCAAGCTATCTAATCTTTCTGGTCCTCCATTTTTTTTCTTTTGCAAAATTACGATTCTGCGGTAAATATCTTCTTCCATGCTCTCTAAGTATCTATTAGTCCACATAATTTTTGGTTTCATTTGCTTTGGCATCTCATTACCACTAGCACATTGAGATGGAAACTATTAGGGCTGAAGGAATTTTTCTGCAAATCATAATTTTAACAAGTGTTTTACACTGAGCCTTAGAAGATTTGCATGGTCATTCAGGTTGAAAACATCAATGAAATTAAAGTGTAAACTAAAATTATCTCTCCAGGTAAAACTAGAAGAGTGAAAGCAAGCAATGAAATTGCCAGCCAAAAACCAGAATAACAGGAACTGAAGTGATGCACTTATTGTAGTTGATTTAATATTTTTCTCCTCTGTTTATAGCTCTTTCTGTGGGATTCACCTGAGCAACTAGACTGTCTTCATGTTTCCTGAAAACTGAATTTCATTTATTTTCATTTCTTATCTCCCATATCTTGTTCAGAAATTTCACTATTTTATCCATCTGACATTTCATTAAGAAAGTTGTGAGTCTATGTATACATTTATTTATATGTGTTCAAGTATGTGTACAAAAGAATACATTATCAAAAGAAGTAGTTTTCTTTTTTTTTTTTTTGCAATCCCAATTTAAACCCTTATATGTTTTTTTTCACAATATCATTTTTTATATCTGGTACATAAAACTGAATGGGGAATTTTGAATTTTGATCCCTTGAAAAAATTTGCAAAACTTTGAAGGGAGAATAGTTTTAAGGAAACATAGGCCCTCTGGTCTTAAGAGAAATGCTATTTTTTAAGTAAAAGAGACATGAAGAGGACAAACATATACCGATATAATTTAAGAAACAGGTTATGCTGAAGCAAGTATTCCTTTTAAGACAATGAATACTGACACTTAAAATGATATTTTCTAGTCTAATGGATTATATCACAAATAAATGCAAGGTTTTATTATGCTCATATTTTCTTCAGTCCATTCATTACTTGTTATTATAAGCATAGTTTCTAAAAGCCAAGGGAAAAAACTGACAGTAAATGTCACTTTAGGTTCTCTTTCCTTATATATACATTCAGGAATTTTATTAAATTCAAATACTTAATATTGTTTTGAAAATATTCTTTAATATTTTAATTTTAACATCACATTCCCCCCATGCAGTTTATGAAACCTGATTTGTTTTGTCCTTCAGGCTGTGACTGTTTCTAGGTGCAGATAAGCACTTTCCTTCATCCCCCAACCTGGCCCTCAGTTCTGAGCAGAGCATTCTCAGATTGCTTTAATAACTTCCCTCCAGTCAAGGATAACAAGCCCGAAGTGGAAGCAGACTTCTTTTAAGCAACAAGAAGGAGAAAATTCAGTGACACATTAGGACTGCCCAAATCTTTGCAGGTGGGAAACAGTCCTGTGTTTGCTTTTGGCAAAGAGATCCTCTGATGGCCTATTTCTTCCAAGAGGCAGAGAATTCTACGCATGCCCAACTATTTATTGCCTATTTTTCCTGACAGCAAAGGAGATCTTTGAGTCCTAACACTAGAACATTTGTTCTTGAGACACTTATTTTCCAGTGTCAAGTCTGTGAGAATAGAGCTTGAGGTTCATGTCTTTACTTTACTTCAGCAGAACCAATAATGTCTGAAGATGCTTTTTCTCTCTCCCTTCATACCTGAGCAACAGTTTGACTTGACTTGAGTGAATTGAAAAGTTTTGCCCATCAGAGGTTTGAAGTATGCTTTCATTATTATCTAGCATCTAAGACTGATACTGAAAAGACTTAGCCACTCTGATTATCCTTCCTTTGTAGTTCACTCGAGTATCTCACTGCTATTTCATTGCTGTTCATTCATGGTTATTCTTTTTAGCTCAGGTTCACTTTTTCCCTCTTTGGCAGATATTATAATCATCTCTTTATCCTTGATATTCTTAAATTGCTCTTTCTCCACTCATTTCTCCACTCAAGGTGCTTTCTGAGCTACTCATTTTTGAAGGCATGTGTTGTACTCAGAGAAATATTCACATGATTTCTTATTTTTCTCTCCCACTTTCCTTGTACTCTCTTAAAACTACAAGGGATAGAATATTATACTCTCTTACCCTTGATTTTTATCTCATCTATTTTCCCATAATTTTAATATATTTTCTCTCCTTGACTTTAAGAGATGACACCAATTTTTTTAAATTTGTTTATTTATTTATGATAGTCACACACACACACACACAGAGAGAGAGAGAGAGAGAGAGAGAGAGAGGCAGAGACACAGGCAGAGGGAGAAGCAGGGTCCATGCACCGGGAGCCCGACGTGGGATTTGATCCCGGGTCCCCAGGATCGCGCCCTGGGCCAAAGACAGGCGCCAAACCGCTGCACCACCCAGGGATCCCAGATGACACCAATTTTATTCTTTTCTATAAGTTTTATTTATACTTAATGTCAGCAAACATTTTAAATTTAAAGAGACACTTCTATATTTTCTTCTCTCTCTCTTTTTTAAAATATTTTATTTATTTATTCATGAGAGACACACACAGAGAGAGAAGCAGGCTCCATGCAGGGAGCCTGACATGGGACTCCATCCCGGGTCTCCAGGATCAGGCCCTGGGCTGAAGGCGGCGCTAAACCTCTGAGCCACCCGGGCTGCCCTCTCTCTCTGTTTCAAGAGTTAGTATCTTATAGTTTCTAATAGAGGATATCAAATGAATTTCTATTCTTTATTTTGTTTTATGCTTTTTATTTTTTGAAGCTGTACTATGTTTGTTTTTTCAGAGAATGTTGGATGTACATATGTCTTTACCCCTTTCCCTCTAAAATAGCCTAAGAATCTTGATACCTTGTACATCTTAAAAATGAGGTAATAAGTTTCTAGACCTCTGCATGCACACAAGAGTTTCCTGTTAGGAAGACTGAGTGACAGACCACCCTATAAGATGGGTAATCCTGAAGTGCTAGAATACAGTTTTTTCTTATTTATTAGTTTCAAACTGACCCATTCAAATGGCATAAAATCACTAATATGAAAGTAACAATTTTACTGGTATTTACCTTTTTTCCACTCTTAGCACAATTCAAAGGAATATAGATGAATAATGAAGTAGCACAGAATATATCCATTCATTGTTATGTATTTATCTATTTATCCATCCATCATTTATCCTTCATCTATCATTTATCTACCTACCAATCTATTTATTTGTTTGCATCTATATCTAAATCTATATCTATACATCTGTACCTTCAAATCTAAAATATTTTGGTTGAATCACTCCTTAAAATAATCTTACAGGAATCTTCACAATTGATCAATCATAGTAGACACTCTGACATCTAATTGAAATTTGTGTGTGTGTCTTATTTTGTATAGTTAAGACGATAGGAGTCTTAACTGATAAATTAAAGTGAAAATATAGCAACTAGGAAGTATTTACATGTTTATGTTTAATCAATAGAATATATGTATTACCACTTACTTACATCGATAACATGTATTAGAATGAATATGATTTTGGAGTCAAGTTTAGATTAAATCATAAATCTTTCTTATAAGATATTGTGACAATAAAAAGTAAATAGATTTGTGCACAACTTTTTAATCTTTAAAATGGCAAAAAGAATAATTATATTATAGGGTGGTTGTGAGTATTCAATCAGTTAACAAATGGATAGTAGACATTGGCTTTTTTCCTTCCATTGCCTCAACATTGAATGTCCCTTTGATTTTGTGAATACTCACACATGTAAATGTTCATAGGAAGCAGGCTTTGTCTTCCACTATCAATACTAACTAGTTGAATTACTTCTTTTTCTGATTCCGAAAAACTGAAGTCTGTACCTAAAACCTAAACTTTGCCAATAAGGTGTTCCTAACAGGAACTTTAAAATTAAAATGAACAAAGCAAAAAAGGAAAGTAAGACTTTTGTTTTGTTCTATTTTTGCATTGGCAAAGGTTGCAGTAACATCTAGTTTCATGGGTAATGTGACTCAGCTATATTTCACAGATCTAAAATAGATAGAAGCAGATGCTAGTTGAGGTGCCCTAGATGTTTCATGGAAGCATCTTTATCTTCACCAGACTTTCACAAGGATGTGACTTTGGTCTTGGATTGATTACCAAGTTTCGCTTAGTTTCAGGCAGATTTTACCTAAGCATGTGCAGAGCCCTGAATGTGCACTTGACCTTCAGTCAGTTTAATAGTCATTATGTTTCGGGCAGCCCCGGTGGCTCAGCGGTTTAATTCCACCTTTAGCCCAGGGCCTGATCCTGGAGACCTGGGTTTGAGTCCCATGTCAGGCTCCCTGTATGGAGCCTGCTTCTCCTTCTGCCTGTCTCTGTCTCTGTCTCTGTTTCTTTCTCTCTCTCTCTCTCTCTCTCTCTGTCTCTCATGAATAAATAATCTTTAAAAAAAAATAGTCATTATGTTTCAATAGAGTTCTTTTGCTCATTGATCAATCCATTTCTGTTTATTGTACCCATGTAAAACAATTCCTCCATGGTGACATTAGCATGAATGGTAGACCCCTTTGGCTGGTCACACCTTCACACATTTGCATTCCTAGCCTTTGTACCTTTATTCCCAGGTCTCTTTGTCTCAGGTCTTAGGAAAAGGTCTTCTTTAGGCACCTCTGCCAAAATCTCCTTTGGGAGGAGAAGGAAAACTGGCTTTTGTTGGGGCTCAGCGTGCATGTTGGATATATTCCTTTAACACTTTAGTAGGTAGTTTACAACTCTGCCTTGTTAAGAACCCAACTAAGCTGTGAGCCAGATTGCTAAGCATAAGGGACCACCAGTAGGATAAGCTCAAAGATATGCACACCTGGCACATCACAATGGTCAAATGCCAAAGACTCAATTTTGAAAATAGCAAAATAGTAGCAACTTATCACATACAGGAGATTCTCATTAAGATCAACAAGATTATCCTCATCAGTTGATAAGGATGCCAGAAGACAGTGGGATGGCATATTCAAAGTGCTAAAAGAAAAAGACTGTTAAGAAGTTTATATTCTTTAAAAATAAAGGAGAAATGATCTCATAAATCCAGGTTAAAAAACAAATTGAGTGAATTTGTTGCTAGCAGACCTGTCCTACAGGAAATACTAAATAAAGTCCTTCAGGCCAAAATGTGTTTTTAGACAGTAACACAACTCCACATGAAGAAGATAGAGCACTAATAAGGTAAAGATTTTTAAAAAGTATAAATGCATTTTTTATTTACAACTTTTTTCTCCTATCTTATTTAAAAGACAGCTATAGAAAACAGTAATTTTAGAACTGTGTTGATGAATATATAATGTATAAACATGTAATTTGTATCACGATAATAATAAATATGTAGAAATTAAACACACTTCAAAGAAAATTTAAAAAATAAATACGAGCACTTCGAGAAGAATGAAAACAGACACAAAGCACCAAAACTTATAGAGTGCACCTAAGATAAACTCAAAATAGATGAAAGATCTAAATGTGAGACAATATTCCATCAAAATCCTAGAGGAGAACACAGGCAACACCCTTTTTGAACTCGGCCACAGTAACTTCTTGCAAGATACATCCATGAAGGCAAAAGAAACAAAAGCAAAAATGAACTATTGGGACTTCATCAAGATAAGAAGCTTTTGCACAGCAAAGGATACAGTCAACAAAACTCAAAGACAACCTACAAAATGGGAGAAGATATTTGCAAATGACGTATCAGATAAAGGGCTAGTTTCCAAGATCTATAAAGAACTTATTAAACTCAACACCAAAGAAACAAACAATCCAATCATGAAATGGGCAAAAGACATGAACAGAAATCTCACAGAGGAAGACATAGACATGGCCAACATGCACATGAGAAAATGCTCCGCATCACTTGCCATCAGGGAAATACAAATCAAAACCACAATGAGAGACCACCTCACACCAGTGAGAATGGGGAAAATTAACAAGGCAGGAAACCACAAATGTTGGAGAGGATGCAGAGAAAAGGGAACCCTCTTACACTGTTGGTGGGAATGTGAAATGGTGCAGCCACCCTGGAAAACTGTGTGGAGGTTCCTCAAAGAGTTAAAAATAGACCTGCCCTACGACCCAGCAATTGCACTGTTGGGGATTTACCCCAAAAATACAGATGCTGTGAAACAGCAGGACACCTGCACCCCGATGTTTCTAGCAGCCATGTCCACAATAGCCAAACTGTGGAAGGAGCCTCGGTGTCCATCGAAAGATGAATGGATAAAGAAGATGTGGTTTATGTATACAATGGAATATTACTCAACCATTAGAAATGACAAATACCCACCATTTATTTCACGTGGATGGAACTGGAGGGTATTATGCGGAGTGAAGTAAGTCAATTGGAGAAGGACAAACTATATGTTCTCATTCATTGGGGGAATATAAATAATAGTGAAAGGGAATATAAGGGAAGGGAGAAGAAATGTGTGGGAAATATCAGAAAAGGAGACAGAACATAAAGAATCCTAACTCTGGGAAATGAACTAGAGGTGGTGGAAGGGGAGGAGGGCGGGGGGTGGGGGTGAATGGGTGATGGGCACTGAGGGGGGCACTTGACGGGATGAGCACTGGGTGTTATTCTGTATGTTGGCAAATTGAACACCAATAAAAAATAAATTTATTATTAAAAAAAAAGAGTGCACCTAAAGCATGGAAATGTATAGCTGTAAAAATTTAAGAATGATCTCAAATCAATCTTTTATAAAAAATATAAAAAGAAAAGCAAACCAATGCAAACTGAAAGAAGGGAATATAAACAAAAAAGGAGAATGAAGGCAAATAAAATAGAGAATAATAGAAAAATAAAGAAACCCACAAAAAATGGCAGTTGATTCTTTGAAAAGATTGGTACAATTGAGAAGTCTTTAAGTAGATTGAACAAGGCAAAATGAAATAAGTGTCAAATTCTTAAAATTAGAAATAAAATAGGGAACATTACTACCTACCTTACAGAAACAAAATGGGTTATAAAGGAATACTAGGAAGAATTGTATGTTAATAATTTAGATAATGTAATGAGATAGACAAATTCTTAGAAAGTCATCAACTAAAGACTGACTCAAGAAAGAACAGAAAGTCTAACAGATCAATAAAGTAAAGAGATTGATTAGTAATTAAAAAATTTGGCTTTAAAAAATTGGTTTTACAGATGAATTCCACTAAATGTTTAAAGAACTAACATTAATCATTCACAAACTATTCCACAAAATAGAAGATAAATGAACATTTCCCAACTCATTTTATGAAGCCAGTATTACCTTGATACTCAAGCCAAAGATATCACAAGAAAACTACAGACCAAGGGCACCTGGGTGGCTCAATGGTTGAGCAGCTGCCTTCAGCTCAGGGCATGATCCTGGGTCCAGGGATCAGAGTTCCATATAGGGCTCCCCGCAGGGAGCCTACTTCTCCCTTTGCCTATGTTTCTTACTCAATTTCTGTATCTCTCATGAATAAATAAATAAAATCTTAAAAAGAGAAAACTACAGACCAATATTCTTTACAAATATAGATGAAAAATCTTTCACAAAACACTCGTCAACTAAATATACCAACAGAAAAGGATTATAGGACATGACCGAGTGATATTTTTCTGAAAAAAAAAAATAAGGTGATTAACATCAGAAAATCAAATAATGTAATAAAATATAGTATCAGAATCAAAGGGAAAATCACGTGGTTATTCTAATAGATACATGAAAAGCATTTAACATAATCCAATATCTTTTTTTTAAAGATTTTATTTATTTATTTATGAGACACACACACACACAGTGAGGGGGAGAAGCAGGCTCCATGCAGGGAGCCCAATGTGGGACTTGATTCCGGGACGCCAGGATCACGCCCTGAGCCAAAGGCAGATGCTCAACCGCTGAGCCACTCAGGCATCCCAATCCAGTATCTTTTATGATAAAACATTCAATTGACTAGAAATATAAGGGACTTTTCTTAATCTGATAAAGAGCATACACACACACACGCAAATAATGGATAATATCATGTTTAATGGTGAATAATTGAAACTTTATCCCCCTAGTTTAAGAACAATGAAACAATGTCTTCTCTTGCTGTTTCATATTAGTATTGTGCTGGAGCGGCATGTGAGTGGTTCAGCTGGTTAAGCGGCTGCCTTGGTTCAAGACATGATCTCAGGGTTCTGGGATAGAGCCCCAAGGTGGGCTCCCTGCTCAATGGGGAAACTGCTTCTCCCTCTGCCTTTGCCCCTCCCCCATTTGTGTGTGTTCCCTCTCTTGTTCTATCTCAAATAAATGAATAAAATCTTAAAAAAATATATTGTGGGGGATCCCTGGGTGGCGCAGCGGTTTAGCGCCTGTCTTTGGCTCAGGGCGCGATCCTGGAGATCTGGGATCGAATCCCACGTCGGGCTCCCGGTGCATGGAGCCTGCTTCTCCCTCTGCCTATGTCTCTGCCTCTCTCTCTCTCTCTGTGACTATCCTAAGTAAATAAAAATTAAAAAAAAAAAATATTGTGATGGAGGTTCCATCTAGGGCCAATAGGCAAAAAAGAGAAGTAAAGACCATATGATTTTTTAAAAGCAAGTAAAAGCATTTCTCTTTGCAAGTAAATTATATATATATATATATATATATATTCCTAAGAGTTTCATAACCTTATTAATCTAATAAAAATGTTCAACAAGGTTTCAAGCTAAGTATTCAGTATGTAAATATAAACTGTGTTTCTATATACTTGTAATGAAATACCTGAAAATGAGCATAGGAAAAGAATTTCATTTATAATAACAACAAAAATAATAAACTAGCAATAAATTTAGCAAAAGATGTACAAGGAGACTTAAATAAACTAAATGATATCCAATGTCCATTGACTGGAAGATTTACTATTATTAAGGATGCAATATTTACAAACTGATTTATAGATTCAGGGCAATCATACCAAGCCAATTCAATGGGTCATATCATGTATTTTTAATTTTGGGGGGAACCTCGATACTATTTTCCAGAATAGTTGTACCAGTTTGCACTCCTACCAAAAGCGCAAGAGGGTTCCTTTTTCTCCACAGCCTGGCCAGATCTGCTGTTTCTTGTGTTGTTGTTTGTAGCCATTCTGACAGGTGTGAGGTGATACCTCATTGTGGTTTTGATGTGCATTTGCCTGCTGATGAGTGATGTTGAGCATATTTTTCTGTATCTGTTTACCCTCTGTATGTCTTCTTTGGAGAAATGTCTGTTCATGTCTTCTGCCCATTTTTCAATTGGATTATTTTGGCTTTTGGTAGTGAGTTGTAGGAGTTCTTTATATATTTTGGATATTAACCCCTTAATGGATATATCATTTGCAAATATCTTCTCCCATTTAGTTGGTTGTCTTTTTGTTTTGTTGATGGCTTCCTTTAGACAAATACCATATGATTTTAGTCATTTGTGGAGTTTAAGAAACAAAATGATGAACAGAGAAAAAAAGAGGCAAACAAAAAAAACAGACTCTTAAATATAAAGAATAAATTGGTGATTACTAGAGGGGAGATGGGTGAGAGGATGGAAGAATTAGATGAAGGGGATTAAGAGTATACTTATGATGAGCATTGAGTAATGTATAGAATTGTTGAAACATTGTACTGTATACCTGAAACTAGTATAACACTATATATTAATTTTACTGAAATTTAAAAAATAAATATATAATTCTTTCTAAAAAGACAATTCAGTGGGAAAGAAACTTTTTGTTTTGTTTTTAACAAATGGTGCTGGAACAACATGCAAAAGAATGAAGTTGAACTGCTTCTTCACAAAAACTAAAAATGAATCATATTCTTAAATTTAAATCCTAAAAATACAATATTTCTAAAAGAAAACATTGGCAAAAATTTTCATGACCATAGATTAGACAATATTTTCTTGGATATGTCACCAAAAGCATTAGAAATAAAAGAAAAAAATTAAGTTGGACTTCATCAAGTTAAAATTTTTTGTGCTTCGAAGGACAGTATTTTTTTATTTTATTTTTATTTATTTTTTATTATTGTTATTTTTTATTTATTTATGATAGTCACAGAGAGAGAGAGAGAGAGAGGCAGAGACATAGGCAGAGGGAGAAGCAGGCTCCATGCACCGGGAGCCCGACGTGGGATTCGATCCCGGGTCTCCAGGATCGCACCCTGGGCCAAAGGCAGGTGCTAAACCACTGTGCCACCCAGGGATCCCCGAAGGACAGTATTAAGACTGTTCAAATAGAATGCATAGAATAGGAGAAAATATTGAAAATCTTATATCTTGCAGAAGACATTCAGCATGATTAAATTCAACAATAAGAAGATAAATAATCCAAAAACATGGACAAAATATTTGAATAGAAATTTCAGATAAAACATACCTAAATGGCAATAAGAACATAAAAATATTCTCAGAATTATTCACTAGAGAAATGCATATAAAACCTCAGTGAGATACCATTACATATATACAAGCATAATTACAATATACAAGGAAAAAATAATAAGTGTTGGCAAAGATGTGGAGAAATTTGCACCCTCATTCATTACTGTGGGGATAGAAAATGGTGCAACCATTCTGAAAGTCAATTGGCAGTTTCTCCACAAGTAAAATATAGTGTTACTATATGACTCAACAATTCCACTCCTATATATAGACCTCAAAGAATTGCAAACATATAGTACCAAAAAGAATCCACACATTAATGCTCATAGCAGTTTTATTTTATTCATAATAGTCCAATAGTGGAAACAATCCAAATGTTCTTCTGTTTATGATGTATAAATATAATGTATGTAATAAATTCTAACAATGGAATATTATTCAGTCGTAAAAGAAATGAAGAGCTGATACATGATACAACATGAATGAACCTTGAAACATTATGCAATCTATGTAAAATATGCCATAAATCAAAGGCCACAAATTATGGGATTCTATTTTGTATGAAATGTCCAGAATAGGCAAATCCATAGAGACAGAAAGTATATTAATTATTGCCAAGGGCTAGAAAGATAGGGCAATGAAGAACAAGTGCTATTGGGTACAGAGTTTCTTTTTAAGATAATAAAAATATTTTGGAATTTGATAGTGGTGATGGCTGCACTACTGTGAACATACTCAAAAGCACTCAATTTATACTTTAATACTTAACTTTATGGTATGTGCATTTTACCTTGAATAAGGAATAAAGAAAGGGAAGTAAAACAAAAACAACAAAAACAACTCCTACCATAACCATATATTTAACATACAACATGATGCCTAGCATATAGGATATCTATAATAAACCATAACTCTTACACCTTATCAGTTTCTCCTAAAAAGACATAATTGTAAACACTTTATTGTAGTAATGTCATGTTCAGTTTTATGTAATATAAAATGTAGTGAAAAAAATCATGATATCTAGAATTATGTGCTTCAAAGACATAAATGTCAAAATAAAAGCTCTTAGCATATTGAGAGAACTGTGGTATTAATTAGTGTAATTCTCTAGGCAGATGCATTGCTCCCTTGACATCACAGATGTAATATGCACATAATTTTTCTATGCTATTTTATTCAGCATAAGGAGCTTTCTTCATTTATTGATAGCTATGAAACATTTTTGGTCAAATAATCATTTTTAGCAACCAAAGAACTCATGTGACTTTCTCAAAAAATATGCAAGTTTTGTCTTTCCTATACAAATCAAGGTAGGAAAAAAGCTATATAGGTCAAAAATTTCTTGAATTTTATTTATGTATTTTTTTTATTTTACTTTAGCCTGTAAGTTACAGTCCTCATCCCATGTATAATATGGGGTTATATAGTCAATTTTGTAATTTCATTGTGTATCACAGAATAGATGTTGATTAACTATATGGAAAATAAAATGAGACATTCTAATTTCTGAAAAAATAAAAAACTAGCACAGAAGACTGTTGGTTTATACTCAGACCCAGTCCTGGAGATTACATGAAACTGAGAATCATGATGTGTTTTTGAAAAACAAACATCAAGACTGTAAAAAATAATGAGAAACAGAAATCAATTGTGATTTACTGAGTGAGACAAAAATTCATGACACTGCCCTGGGTGATTATCTTGGGGGAAAATTTCTTCTGTGCTCTTTTGATGTAGTCAAAAGATGAGCTAATGGGGCACCTGGATGGCTCAGTGGTTGAGAGTCTGCTTTTGGCTCAGGTCCTGATCCCACGGTCCTGGGGATCAGTCAGGCATCAGTATCCCCTCAGGGAGCCTGCTTCTCCCTCTGCGTATGTCTCTGCCTCTCTCTCTGTGTCTATCATGAATAAGCAAATAAAATCTTAAAAAAAAAAAACAACAGATTTTTTGGAGCACTGTGGTGGCTCATGGTTGAGCGTCTGGGTTTGGCTCAGGTCGTGATCCCGGGATCTTGTGATTAAGTCCCATATCGGGCTTCCCGCGGAGAGCTTGCTTCTGCCTCTCTCTCTCTATGTCTCTCATGAATAAATAAATAAAATCTTTAAGAAAAAAAGATAAGCCAGTGAATCTTATAAACTGGCAGGAAAGAGCAGCACCCATAAGAACTTGCCATAATAGGCTGGATGACATCGGGATGTCATCAGAGCCCAGTTTAGATGAGGAATTATTAACAGCAGAAGCAAACCGACTTTCTGGTTCAGAATATTCCCTTTCTATCCCAGATCCCAGGCCTATAGTTAGGGCATCACAGGCGAAAAAGACTCAAGGACATTTGTGTGCAAATGAAAGTAATAGATATATCCCTGATGGTTATGTGTTAGGAATAATATTAGATAGGTTGGGCAGACTCAGCTTGCAGGATCAAGGCTCCACACCCTGGCAAAATTTCCCCACCCACTCCTGAATGTTTTGGGATAACACAAAGAATGACATATGCTTTAATTTCCATTCAGTTAGCCAAAGTATCTAATATACCCATGTGACTTAAAAATTACAGTTGAAAAACACAGTTAAAAATTACATGTTTCAGTGGTTAATAATTACCATTAAATAGGATTATAAGAAAAGGAAAAAGAAAAGAAGGAAGAAAAAGATAGGAGGAAGAAGAAGTAGAGGAAACAAGGGAATAAGAGAAACTTATGGAGGAAAATAATGACTAACAGAAGAAAGAGAAAAGTAAGAGGAGAGAGCTGAGGAAAGGAAGAGGAGGTTGACCACATAATAAATAAAAAAGAATTAATTAAAGAGGCAGATAGGAATTTGAAATAGGCATAATATATTTATTATATGCCTCACAGAGATAAGGAAGGATATTAATAATGTGAAGAAGAAAGCAATTATAGTAAATCACCAAACAGGAATATGAGTATGTAAAAAACAAAATTAAGATCAAGACATCAATACATGGGAGAAATACCATGATGCACACAGATTAAGAACAATTTGGAGGGCTAGAAAGTAAAATTAGCCATCAGGAAGGGATAAAAGGAAGCATATAAAATTAAACTTGGAAGATATGATGGATTAAATAAGAAGTATCAACATCAATGTAATGGTAGTCCTTGGGAGGAAGATTGATGTGTTATATTGAAAGAACAAGAATCTTAGGCCAAGGAAATTTTTTCCCTTTGAGTATGATACAGAATGATGAACCTCCTGAGATTCAACTGATCATGAGGAATGTGATTGATCATAAAGGAAACACTCAGCTTCATCAGAGCACACACATATGTCCTATATTGCTATCAATCTGGCTTCAACTGATTCGCATCCAAGTTGAAGGCAGTTTTCTATATACTAGGCATTGCTGGCAATCTATGAGGCACACTGAAATGAGAATTACGTCCAGACATGGTGCCCTAACTCAACAAGGTCAGATCTTGAGTATTGTAGCGAATTTTTAAAAAACTGGCAGGAAGCAATAACCACTTGGAAGTAAAAGATAGAGGAAACCAGTGGCATGAGATATGGAGGAGAGGTGATCCACTTGATAATAGAAGTGAAGCAGAACAAAAAACACAAAGTAAGCAAGGCCTAAGCATGAAAATATGGACTACTACAATTGCTAATGGATTACTAAAACTTGTGCACTACAAGTGTAGTGAAATACTGCACTACACTTCAAATACCTGTGGTACTTACTAGTTCATATAATTTGCTATGCAGCTTTACTTACACATGGACATTTACAATGAACCCTTTAGCATTCTTATTTTTCTTAGCAAATAAGAAAAACTAAAATACAATATCCAAGGTTACCATTTTGCCCAGCCTTGTTACCTAAAGAATTAGAACCTGTGTGATAGTATTTTGAGGCAAACCATTACTGTACACTTTAAACACTTGAAATTAACACCATGTAAGATGTGTTTTTGGTGAAATATTTTCAAGTATGTTCTCTTAGCATGCAAATAACCTACATAATTGAACTTTAGCATACCTTAATACAAAATAATTGAATTGTCTAAAACAAAAGGGGAAGAGACATTAAATTCCAAAAATTCCAATCCAGAATGCTTATTCTCTGTATTTCACCCAAATATAAGTAGTTATTAGATAGCCAGATAAAACAAACAACACATACAGCTTTCACATGGATGCAAAAGCAAAAATCCTCCAATATATTTGAAAAAAATATATATGAGAAAATCTTTATACTCATGAATATTACTTAAGAATAATAATGTGCTGTTCATGTTTTTCCATATTATCATTGGATTCCATGTCATTTAAATAAACTATATGTTTTTTATTTAAAGAACAGAATTTTAGAACTTGAAAAGGTTCTCACACACTTATTACTATTCCTTAAATTACTAATGACTAATGTGAAGAAAGGGAGGTAAACCAGAATATGAAAAAGGTAAGTTGCTTTAATTCAGAGCTATTTTATTTACTTTTCAAAAAAATTTTTTTGCTTAGATCAATGGTAGAGTGACAAGAATAGGAAATGCAGTGCTGAAGACCTGAAAGTTGAATTATAATTAATATGTTTTTGAATTGCTTTATAATTTTGCTTGCCTCTGAATGTCTAAATTAGTGAATTTGCAATTAAACCCTGATACCTCTCTAATGTTTATATTCTAAATATATGCAAGACACTTAGTTGACTACCTGGCATATTTCAGGTCTTCATAAAAAGTAATTTGCACTTCTCCTGATAATCCCCATAATACGAAGTACAAATTCAGGAACTCTTAGCCATTATTACATTCCTCTTTTTCAAATATTTGTATAGGACTCAATAATTTACACAATTGACAATTTTATATTCATCGTCATCATTAGATTTAATCTACTTAATAACTTAGAATTTATGGCAAATCAGGAAACTGAGGGCTCATAGTTTAAGTGTTGGCCTCAAATCATGTCAATTGGTAGCTTTAAGACTCACACCCAGACCTTCTGAATTCCAATATAGTTCTTCCCATCTCCAGGTTACTCCCCAGTAAAAATCAGTTGAATCCTATATTATCAACCTCTCATGTCAATTGAAATATTGCTCTTTCTCTAAATCCATATTGCCCTTTCTCCATAGATTTTTCAAGGTGAAGTCAATTATGTGCAAAGGTCTGGTTAGGCTAGTCTATCCAGCAATGTGGGAATGAGCCATCTTAATTTTTTCTCTATGCACATTACCTATCTATTCCTCAGAGTTGTATCACTCTGGCTTCTCCATGATAGTTCTACTTTTTTTTTTAATTCATATCAAACTTTACATATTGTATGAATGTCAGATTGTGAAAACTTTGAGGATAGCTTGAGATCTACTTATTTTGGTATCTCTAACATTCTTCTCAACAGTTTAACTCACACTGGTCAACACAGGAAAATGTCAGGAATAAAAAATATTCCAAATAAGCTCATAATTTACCTAAAGTTAATGGTAATTGATGACAGTAATACTATATTTTAACATACATTTTCACTATCAATAAATGTTCTAAAAATAGCATCAGTAAAGTAAGAGATCTTACCTAGACCATGTCTGTGTGTTGACATTGGTGGTAAGACAGTCCAAGTCTTGGTTTTGGGATTGTAACATTCAACGGTGTTCAATGTCTTTAAGCCATCTCGACCTCCAATTACAAAGAGTTTGTCTTCAATAACAGCCACACCAAACTGCAATCTCCTGCCATTCATCATCCCTGCCTGGATCCACAAATTTGTTCTTAGGTCATATTTCTCTATAGTTGTAGCTCCTGATAAAACATAAAATCAAATAGTCACCATTTACTACTAATCCAACATACAAATTGCTCAAGGGAGTGTACAAATTAAGATGTGAAAACACTCTTGTGACATTTATTTTTCTTAAAGAAAGTGTGGCAGGAAACCAAAGGGAGTAGTAATTTCACTGCCTTATTTTCTCTTCTTGGCAGACAATAATGATCAAAATAGATGCAAATATATAACTTGTTTGAATTACTTAATGGTCTCATACTAAACTGTTGATTCAGTGGAATCATTGTGGTCATGGTATAGTTCTGTCAGTAGATTTTACAACTTCTATTACTGATATTAGAAAAGATAACATAATCCCAGTGTAATTTCTATATAATCTCTATGTGGTTTCTGAAAGTGAAGAGAAGTAAATTTAATAAATTCTTTACCATCTTTCTCAAATTTTCTTCATGCCTTAAAATAACAAAACACTTTTAAAAGTCAATGTGAAGTCATATAAACAAATGTCAGCTATGGTTTTTTTAAATCTTAAAAAAAAACTGCATCTTGGAAGAGCTTAATAAAATTTAGAGGTATAAAATGACTTTCTATCCTTATCAATCATGTTATAATCTCTACATAAAATAGCTTATCTTTCCTAAAAGCTTTTTACATATAAATTTGAGAAATGCAATAAATCTGACTAGCAATATGGAAATTAAAAGAAGACTATAGATATGTTTTCATAGATTCATTTACACATTTCAATTAAAAATATCTGCCTTAAAAGTGTTCACAAATGTTTATATGGCAAAATATAGCTGCAAACACTAATCTTGCTTTTCAGAATTTGATCTTAATGTTCAGACTCAGAATCACCAGTGTTTTATCTTCAATGATTAAATATCCCTACTGAGAGAGTCAACATTCTTTCTTTACTTACTCATTAAAGATCTGTTTTACTTGTTACATAATAAAAGTTTGCAAACGAGGAAAGAATTAATCAGGGGAACTCATTTACCATTTAGAAAATAGTCAGCACTGAATTAAACAAATATAAACAATGTGTAGGAGAAGTTTTGCTAATTGAAGTAAAAATGATATAATGTATGCTCAATATTTATTCAAAGGTAACAAATGGTAATAATATAGATACTAGGTTAGATGCATTAAATCCATCTTTTGATGTTATTAAAAATGTGAGCTAATTTCCATATCACTAAATATGAAGTATTATAAAATAATAATTATTATTGTAATAAAAATAAATTGTAATGTTCATAAAATCATTTATACTATTTAGTAACACAAGAGGAATTATTTAAACAAGTATGATTTATGTTTAAATATATTTGCTATATTTTACATTTAATGTTTTATTCAACAATGAACAAATCAGAATTCCAAAGTGAACTAACTTTTCAAAAATTTCAAGGAGATCTGAATGCTATCTTGATAACATTGGGATTTCTTGAATGCCTAACTAAAAATTAAATAATATGGAAGTACCTCTCTTGTCTGTCTAATCCTTGATAAATGATAGTAGAAAAAAATAGTGCAACCTAATCTTAATGAACCCAATTCCATGACACCCATATTTTGCAGGTAGGAGTAGACAAGGATGTATATATTTGTACAGCTGTACTTTCCATAATGTCCCAAACCTTAGTCAAAATCTTTGCAGAGAATTTGAGATCCAGTCATCCTTTGAAGAGGCAATAGTTGGAAATGTGTGAAATTTATGACCTCTGAGCACCCAAAGGTGTTGTTATTCAAAGGGGAAAGTGAAGACTTGATGTGAGTTTCAAAGTCTCATCCAAACAAGCTTCATGTAACTTAAATCCCAACACACGGCAGGATTTTTTACTTCTTTGGTGTTTTCCCTCAGAACCTTCAAAGGTGACCTACTCATTTTATCCTAAAGTTGTTACATCGGAAATGGAGTATGCCCTTGTCTTCACTTTTTTCAAATTAGATTACATTAATTTCCTACAGATGCTATAAAAAATTACCTCAAAATTAGTAACTTAAACACACATACACACATCTATTATCTTACAGCTCTGAAGGTCAGAAGTTCAAAATAAGTCTTACTGTGCTAAAATCAAGGTGTTGACAGGGGCTTTAGGGAAGAAACGAATTTCTTGCTTTTCCCATCTTCCACAGGCCATCCATATTCCTTATGACACTTTCTTCCGTCTTCAAAGCCAACAACCTTACATCTGTCTGACACTGATACTTATGATTACATTGGGCTCACCCCCATACAATCTGAGTTAATGTAGAACATTCCTATTTAATGTAGAATAGTTTGCTTAAAGTCAGCTAATTAGCTGACTTAATTCCCTTCACAACCTTAATACTCCTGCCCCCTTCCCCCACCCCCACTTTGCTATGTTGCTATTTGTGCTACCATATTCATAGATTCTGGGGATTAGGATGTAGACATCTTTGGGAAGCCATTATTCTGCCTGCACTAGAAGAAAAGGCCTACTTTCACTCCACTATTGAAATTTGCATAGTTATAGAAAGTTTAGTAATACAAAACAAAGAAAGATTTCATTTGCAAAGCTTACTTATAATAGCCAGCCTAATTGGTTATTTCCTTATTCAGTCAGCATGCAATATGAATGTTTTATCTAGTTTTCAATGATCACAAAGTTAAGAATATGCTTCCTCTTTTTCTAAGAAAAATGATTAAAAATAACATTCTTTAAGAAATTTTCTCAGGGCTCCTGGGTGCTACAGTTGGTGAAACAGCTGAGTCTTGGTTTCAGCTCAGGTAGTGATCTTGGGGTCGTGAGATCGAGCCCCACATGGGGCTCTGTGCTGAGCATGTAGTTTGGTTACGACTCTCTTTCTCCCTCTACTTCTCCCTGCACTTTCAAATAAATAAATAAATTTTAAACAGAAGAAACTTTCTCACCAGTATACTTCATTAGCTATCAATATAAACCTCTCAATTCTATTACTATTTTTTTTTGTAAATCATCTTGCTTATTAATTCTATTGGTTTTCTTTGCTTATTAGAGTATATATATCCTCTTAGTGGTTGCCTGAGTCAAAGGATGAACAAAGCCATTTTCTTTGAGAAATATTACCCTATGTTCCTTACAATAAAGGCAATTATTTGTCATTACCTAAATTAAAAAACAGAATATGAGTAAGAGTGGACTGTTGTTCTGATAAGTCATAAGTCTGAGAGATATTAAAAAGGAAATTTTAGGGGATCCCTGGGTGGCTCAGCAGTTTAGCACCTGCCTTTGTCCCAGGGCGCAATCCTTGAGTCCCAGGATGGAGTCCTGCGTCGGGCTCCTGGCATGGAGCCTGCTTCTCCCTCTGCCTGTATCTCTACCTCTCTCTCCCCCTCTCTATGTCTATCATGAGTAAATCAACCAACCAACCAACCAATCAATCAATCAATCTTTAAAAAAAAAGAATTTATTTTACCATGTAGTTACTTTGGAGTGACCCTATTTATGAAACGGTCACTAGTTATCTCAAATGCCTGCATGACTTTAAAATGTGTGATGGCAGGGACAATAGAGTCCTGACAACTTTGATAAAATGGACAGCATCCGGGATCCCTGGGTGGCGCAGCGGTTTGGCGTCTGCCTTTGGCCCAGGGCGCGATCCTGGAGACCCGGGATCGAATCCCATGTCGGGCTCCCGGTGCATGGAGCCTGCTTCTCCCTCTGCCTGTGTTTCTGCCTCTCTCTCTCTCTCCCTCTCTCTCTCTCTCTCTATGATGTGACTATCATAAATAAATAAATAAATAAATAAATAAATAAATAAATAAATAAATAAAACATTTAAAATGGACAGCATCCAGTCTGAGATTCCAAACCATAAATCTAAGCAACCAATTTAAAATAATGTATAGGCCCATTGAAACAGGTACAATGAGCAGTTCTGACTATAGAGGACTATTATTAGGACTAGTTGGATCCCTATTGCTCTGTGTTTTAAACTCTTGACTCTATGTTAAAGCATTTGAAGGTTGCATTATCTCTTTTAGAGAATGTTGCTATTATTCTGTGAGCTATAACTTTGTATAGAAACAATATAATTTTATAAAATGTGTAGTAAAACTCAATAGACTCTAAAGCAATTTGTAAAACTTCCTAACTTAATGAAGTTATATAATTCAAAGTTAGATCTCACTCTTGGCATATAGAATAATGTGAAATAAAATGGTAGGTATTTTTGAGACTATATTTATGATATTGGACTACCTATATTTCTGTATATTTTTAGATACTTCATAATTTATCATAGACTATGTACTAGTTAAAGGCAAGGTGCCTGGCATTTATAATAATACAAAGTTTTTATTTTGCTTTATTTGAAATAATTCCTAAAATATCATTTTCTGTAAAAAATATTCATATCAATGAAAATCATGGCACATATATTATTCAAGATTACTTAACATACTATGCATGTTTTCTTTTTAAGATTTTATTTATTTATTTCTGAGAATACACAGAGAGGAGAGAGAGAAACAGAGACACAGGAAGAGGGAGAAGCAGGCGCCATGCAAGGAGCCTGATGTGGGACTCGATCCCGGGTCTCCAGGATCAGGCCCTGGGCAGAAGGCGGCGCTAAACCGCTTGAGCCACCCAGGCTGCCCACTATGCATGTTTTATTGAAATATGATTGTTTAATAAATATTGAGTAAAAGGTTTTGAGTAGACCTAAAAATAGGATATTAATATTAATAGATAATATTTAGTGAGTACTTCCTCTGCTCTAAGAGATTTACATGTGTTAGTACATTTAATTTTTATTCAAAACTGATGACATAGGTATTATTATTATGCCAAGTTTATAGAAAAGAAGATGGATCAGGAAAAGCTTTAGTAACTTGCCCACTGTCTCTCAGATAATAACTAGTGGATCCACTATAGTAACCTGGTTCTAGAGCCCACAGTGATAAATACAACTTTTACCACCTTACACTGATTATAGAACAAGTTAATTGCACTTAATACACATGGCAGACAGAGTTTTATAAATGGCCCCTTTCTGAGATTTATGACCTATTTCCCAGAACCCATGAATGGGATATGAAATCACTCCATTGAATTGTTATGCTGTTACAGTTCACCTTAATATAGGAAGATAATCTGATCACATGAACACTGAAAATGGAGGGATGAGAATGGAAAGAGAAATCAGAGAGATTTGAAGATGGAGATTTCTCTGGCTAGTTGCAGAAGGGGAAGTCAGATTTGAAGCATGAACTGGACTAGACCTGCTGGTTTGAAGATGGAAGGGCTACATGAGAAGAAATACAGGTGGCCTGTAGAAGCCCAGAGTGTTCCTCACCTGACAGTCAGCAAGGAAGCAGTCCCTCAGTTTTATAATCACAGGGAACTTTTGTTAGCAGTCTGAATGAACTTGGGAGATGGTTTCCAGCTCCGGATGAGAGGATAACCTAGCCAACACTTTGATTTTAGCCTTTTGAGATCTTGAGCAGAGAATCTAGACATGCCATCCTAGACTCCTGACCTACAGAACTGTAAGCTAAAAGATGACAGTCGTTCTAAACCACTGTTTGTGGTAATTTGTGACAGCAGCAATAAAGTACACTTTGTTTCAATTTGCATTTAAAAATTCATGAAGTATTTGTCTTCCAGGTTGAATAAACATAACACAACATTGTTGTTATTAGATACAATGCAAATACAAAAAGTATTTTCCTCATGAAAAAACAAACAGCAGGCTCCTGTCTCAAAATATGAAACTGAGAAAAAGTGCTCATTATCTGGATCTCTTTAGAGTTATTTGTTACACAGCCATATGTGATTAAATTGAGAACAATAGGAATTAATATTTGTACATTCCACTTTGGCATGACCAATAGCAAGACTTATTTCAATATCTGTAATTTAAATATCTCGAACACAGCACAGAATAATGATAACAGTTTTCTGAACCAACAAAATAATGTCAGAAAGAAAGCTTCCAGAAAGAAGATAAAGCTCCTTTATTCAACTTCAAAAGGCCCTTCAAAAAGGGCCTCAGGTCTTCTCACAAAACCATTTTACTACAATTTTAACGCTCTATTAGTAAGCTCAGTTACCTGACTCACAAGACTTTTTACAAACCAACAAAAAGAGTGATCTGGAGGAGCTAAAAGCAGCAATAGCTGACAGTGAGGGAGTAACCATCATAAAAATACAGTTTTTGGGGGCAGCCTGGGTGGCTCAGTGGTTTAGCGCTGCCTTCAGCCCAGGGTGTGATCTTGGAGACCCAGGATCGAAGTCCCATGTCAGGCTCCCTACATGGAGCCTGCTTCTCCTTCTGCCTCTCTCTCTCTGTCTCTCATGAATAAATAAATAAAATCCTAAAAAATATATATGTTTTTTTACTGAAATAGAACACTTATTCACAGCTATTAAAAACAATTTTACAATGCCTAAAGACTTTGGAACCAACACTGATGGAGATCATAATGCCATCAAATCATTAGGAAAAGGTAACATTCTTTTGGATGTATTCTCTTTAAGGAACCAATAAAGATATAGAAGCATAATGGAAAAATTTTAAAGTAAAGATATTTTGGGGAGATACATAAAATATAAGACTTCAAGCTTTAAAGAAAATAGCATTATTAAGAATGACTTATTTCTTGAATGTTTCATGGAATAAGCTTCTCATTCACTTTCACGTGTTTAGATATGAAAATACAGTGTTGAGATAATACTGTTACACATATAAAAGATATAACTGCAGGGGAAATATTTTTCAAAGAAAAATGAGTCATTACTTATTAGGTAATTTGTTCTGATTTATAAGGATGACATTGTAAACATTTCATAATCATCATAATAATTTCATGTACCAAATAAAAATCCAACAAAATATCACATTTGTCCCTTTTATAAATATAAACCTTTTGTAAGTAGTTGTAGCTGTATACATAGCTATGTATAGAGATATAAATGTGAATATATCATTAAGCTTAATGTGAGGTGTTGAGGTATATATATTGCAAAAAACTAGCATTATATTTAATTTAAATTAATATCACTAAATTCAGGAATGCCAAAGGATGCCTCTTTATTCCTATCCAAGAGAATACAAAAGTATGGAACATAATTTTAGTTCTTTGCATTTTATGTAATAATCCATCTTAATAACTAAAAATTATTATTATTAAGGCATTAGAAAAATTAAAGATTTCCGGAAGTTGGTAAATTAGCAAAATGCAAAAATCAGTATAATTTCTTTAGAAAAAATTAAATTCACCTAGATTACGTAAAGAATCTATTTAAAATAACACTACTAAAAGTGTGTTATTTAAAAATCAGCAAGATAGATGCCAGTTCTAGATGAAGAAAAAAAGCAAAACTTTATTGAAATATGTCAATTTGAATGAATGGAATCATACTAATTTTGAACAAGATGACTTGTTTGCAGAAATGTGAATTATTATCTTATATAATCCCAATTGATGTGATGATATTTGTAAGGTATTTAGGTAATTATACTACATTCAAATGTAAATACTAAAAAATACA
Source organism: Nyctereutes procyonoides (assembly GCF_905146905.1). Lineage (NCBI taxonomy): Eukaryota > Metazoa > Chordata > Mammalia > Carnivora > Canidae > Nyctereutes > Nyctereutes procyonoides. The sequence goes on from NW_026575121.1 coordinate 24,181,214, forward strand.
TAGTTAAAAGCCAGATAATTTCTAATACAAAGGAGTCCTAAGAGAAAAATGGGCTATCAGATTTTAAAAGTATTATAATTACAGAGATTTTTTAAAAAAATGTTTTATGATGAAGAAAAATAGCTATATTCATGAATCTGAGATGGAAGCCAGAAATAACCCTAATATACTTGATATTTATAATGTAATAATAGAATCTTGTCTAAATCAGTGGAAAACATTTTATTATTTAAAAAATATTTTTAAGATAACTAGTATCTCTCAGAGAAAAATAAGTAAACAAACATAGATTCCTGCCTTACTCTTCATACTGCATGTGCTTGAGATGAACCAATAACTAAAGCCCAGCACATACAGTTGCAGAACCCACTAAGTGGTTCTTTTTTCAAGACTCCACACACATTAACTGGGACAGTGAGATTTTTAAGTAAATTGCCCTGGGTACACCTTACTATAACCTTAAATGTCCCAGAAGATAAAAACAAACAAACAAACAAAACAAAACAAAACAAAAACAGGGGATTTATTTTTACTTTTAGGTCGACTTAAGATGAAAGGCCCATGAGGGAAAATCCTAGACTCAAAATTTAAAAAGTAAATGTCTAAATATATACATATTTGATTACCAAATATCTAAATATAAAATGTAGTTCCATCAAAAATGCACAGAAAAACAAAACAAAACAAAAAACTGAGAACATTAACAAAAACTTTTTATAAATCTAATAAATGGTGAATTTCTTTGATATATGAAAAGACTTTTTAGATCAAAAAGTAAATTAGAAACATCAAAATAGTAATATGTTAATAATATTAGCAGGCAATTAATCAGAAAACCATAAAATAACATGTGAACCTCAGAAAATTTACTTAGGCTTTCTAATAAATAATTTTACTTGATTTATAGTAGATTTAGAAAATGAGTAATTTTGATGGACCCAGGACCCCTGGGATCACACCCTGAGCTGAAGGCAGATGCTCAACCACTGAGCCACGCAGACATCCTTATTAAAATAACTTTTATAGCAAAAGAACTTGCATATTACAGCATTATTACCAGTATAGTTTATTCATTTTCTTAATAAATATTCATTAAATGTAAACTCATGTACTTAACATTTTCAAATTAAATATTTATTTTCACAACATTTGCCAAAAATGAACCAAATCCTGCTGTTTGGATTGTTCTTAAGATGCCCTTTATGTTTTATTTTTATTTTTTATTTACGATAGTCATACAGAGAGAGAGAGAGGCAGAGACACAGGCAGAGGGAGAAGCAGGCTCCATGCACCAGGAGCCTGACGTGGGATTCGATCCCGGGTCTCCAGGATCGCGCCCTGGGCCAAAGGCAGGCGCCAAACCGCTGCGCCACCCAGGGATCCCCAAGATGCCCTATATCTTAATTATAATTTTCATATAATATCTATTAGAATTTTTTAACATTTGTTGAAAATGAGGGTACTAGTGAATGAAAGAAAAATTAATATTATGACAACTGGGTTCTAGTCCTATCACCTACCATATAACAAAAACACCAGTCATTGAAAAAAGAACAGTAGGTCTTATTGATCCCAGACTAATTTATACTCTTGGAAAATACATGTTTGTCTTTTATAAATGAGTTTACCAGTTTACAAAGATGTATTACTTGAAGGCTCTCTATTATCTCCTGATATTTGCTCATTTAAACTAAAGACTCACATCAGTACCACTGCAGGTGAAAGTGCAGTGACTTCTACATATGTTTAAATCTCTTACTTCTCAAAATAATAAATAAACGAATCTCTTACTTCCCATTCTCTATAAATCTCTATCAAAGAAGTAACTTAAAGTAGCCCTGAGGAATTCTTTTCCAGGGAAGAGCCACACATTGGAGGATTAAGATCTGGTTTGTATGAAACATATGCACAAACACAAACAGACTTATTACCTGTGGATATGCAAAAGGAGATTTAATTTAGAAAACAGGTGCATTTATTATCATTAGCTGTACATTCACAGAGAGATTGATCAAAAAGAATACACTGAGTGCCCAACAATTTATGATTATGGTAGACATTTTACCATACACATAACACAATAATTTATTATTCAATCCACATTCATAGATAAACCTACAGGATGTACAGTGATGTGGCCCATATCCTCTGACTGAAAAAAGCCAAATAAAGTTGTTATTGTACTAAATTTTGAAGAATTTAACTTATGATTTTAACCCCTTCCCCAAAAGAAATACCCAAAACAGTTATAACCAAGATAGTCACTAAGTTTTGTTTCTTTCTGATGAGTATGAGGCTATGAAAGAAGACTCCACTGACAAGTGATTCACTTTTCATGAGAAAGAGCTTTCTTTTACTCCTCAATAAAGAACATGGCTTGCACAGACTCTTATTTACAGAGAACAAATCGATGGTCCCCAGAGGCAGAAGGAGTCAGGAGATGTGTTTAATAGGTGGTGGACATTAGTCAGGGCACTTGTTGTGATGGGCACAGTGTTAAATCACTATATTGTACAGCTGTAACTAATAAAACACTGTATGGTAACTAACTGGAATTAAAATAAGAACTTAAAAAAAAAAAAAAGAGGGGCACCTGGGTGGCTCAGTGATTGAACATCTGCCTATGGCTCAGGTTGTGATTCCGAGGTCCTAGGATCTAGTCCCACCTCAGGCAACCCACAGGGAGCCTGCTTCTCCCTCTGCCTATGTCTCTGCCTCTCTCTCTGTGTCTCTCATGAATAAATAAATAAAATCTTAAACAAAAAAAGAGCGTGGCTTTCAAGGGCTGAAAGTCCCTTGTCTGGAGGTTCTTTGAGAATGATATAAATAACAAGAATTTAACTTAAAACATAAGCATCTTCCTTGACTCTAAAGACTGTTAAGGAAGTGAACACCTTTACTTTGTTCTTCCCTCTAGACCCTTGAGAAATAATGGTTCTCCCCTAAAATATCTGTTAGGAGCCCAGTAAAGTAGATGCCGAGGCCAGAAAACAATTCTTTGTGTCTGAAAAACAAACTGGGCTTAGGCTAGCATGATGTTATCCATGGTTTTGAGTTGTTTCTAGAATTTTGTGCAAAATGATGTCCTTGAACTATAAATCTCCAATGGTATCCTTCTAGTTCAAAGAGAACGTACTGAAGTGGATCCAAAGTGACTGAATGAAGTTACTGAGGCAGACATCAAGTAGGGCAGTACTCAAAGGGCAATGATGAAAGAATAAGCTTTCTTTTGTTATATTGCTTTCCTTCAGAAAAAGTCATCCAGTATTTTACAGTTATTTCACCCACCTAATTGCAAATGCTCAGGTTTCTCTGACACAGAATTGTGAATGAATCATTTTCTTAAAGCTATGTGATGAATTACTATTGAGTTAAATGCTTTAAAAATTATCCAGTTGCAGAATTGCAGTATTAAAAGCTGCTCTTTAAAAGTTCTTGATAGTGAAGCTTGTCTAGCTCAAGCTAAGGAAGTAAAAATCAGGTCAAGATAGTTAATTTCACCTATTTTATTGTCCATTTTTGCCTTTCAACAATGCTTATAATGATGCAGTGTGATGAGACAAATTCAGGATAAAATAATCTGGTCAAGTCCTTTGAATAAAAGGAGAAAAATATCAGGAGCTTATCCCTAAAGTTAGATCATTTAAATTTTTTAAGTATATGAAAATCCAAGGCACACATTAAAAATTTAAATGCCATAATAATATATGCTCTAAAATCAAATGATTTGATAAAAACTCTCAAGGAAATTGTGGTTTTTATTTTATAGTTAAGAATTAATGCTTTTCCCTCCTTTACATTTTTTTTAATCAACATTCTTCTTATTCACTTTATTAAGAGAATTTTCTTTCAGTTCACATGAAAGATGTAGGGAGAGCCATCTAATTGATCAGACACCTGGTTGTCTAATAATTGATGTGTGGCTACAACTATGCATTCAACAAGGAGGCAATGGAAATATGTTAAAATAAAAGGCTATACACTCAGTCCATCATGATCTAAGGCAAGAATCACTGCTACTGTGGTGCATTTGCTGTATTTTTAGCCTCCATTTATTATTCACGGCTGTCATGTGTGAGATGATAAAGGGAATATATAATACTTCAATGTTATTATTATTGTCTCTCCTTTTCCTTCAAAGAATATCAGTTTGAAAAATTCTCAGCTTTTAACCCATTTCTCACTCTTTTTTTGTAACTAAAACAGTTGGCCCTTGAATAACACTGGTTTGAACTGTGGATTTTTTTTTTATTTATTTACAGTACTGCAAATGTATTTTCTCTTTCTTGGGGTTTTCTTAATAACATTTTCTTTTCTCTGTCTTACTTTATTGTAAGTATGCAGAACATGATACACATACAAAATTTATGTAAATCAACTGTTTATGTTATTGGTAAGGCTCCTGGTCAACAGTGGGCTATTAGTAGTTCAGTTTGGGAGAAGTCAAAAGTTATATAGTAGGGCACCTGGGTGGCTCAGTTGGTTAAGCATCTGTCTTCAGCTCAGGTCATAACCTTGGAGTCCTGGGATTAAGCCCCGCACTGGGCTTCTTGCTTAGTGGAGAGTCTGCTCCAGGATTCTCTCTCCTTCTAACCCCTCTCTTGCTTTGTACTCTCTCACAAATAAATAAATAAAATCTTAAAAAAAAAAAAAGTTATACATGAATTTTCAACTGTGCAGAGGTCAGTGTCCCAACTCCTCCCGTTGTTCAAGGGTCTCTTTTACATGGCTTCCTCTAAGCCAGAAGGGCCTCTGCTTCCCTGCTGTGGTACATACTGTAGTTGCTTTGTTTCAAGAGAGAGCAGTGGCTATCAGAATCTTAATTTCCCTTCAGCCAAAGCAAAGGAGGGCTTCTTCTTCATAGGCTTATGTCTATAAGAAGGACCTTGCAGTGGCCATCAACCCCACAGCTTAACATCCTAGTCCTATTTCTCTGTACTGAACAGTGTAATTCTACAATGTACCCTCAAATAGTCTTGACATGATTCTGATATGTATGAATTTCACTTACCATGGTTTAGTTAAATAATACCAATCCCTCAACAAATTTCAGATACCACAATATGTTAACTGTAAGTAATTGCATAAAATGCAAACTTTGCTACTAGCTCTTCAGTGCACAAACCACTACTTAAATAACAGATGTACATTATGATTGGTGACCAATCGCATCACTTCTTTCAAAGTCTGCAAGTGATCAGTCATTGTACTTCTGTTATTGAGTTCATGCACAGGCTATTGTGTTGCCTTTTTGTCTCCTTGTGATAAACTCACTGTCATCCTACCAAAAAAAAGGAAAAAAAAAGGATAATTGAAGAGACAATTGCCTAACAAAGGGGTAAGTAGAGCATAACAGAGAAAAGTGATAGGGCTAGAAGTGAATTTACAATAGAATCATAGACTTCCATACTCTGTTGGTGGAGGATTACATCTGGTGCTCAACCCCTCCTGTACTGGCATCACCGGGTTTCCTATGCAAGGGCCAGGCAATCTGAGCTTGCTTTCAATACCACAAAGAATGCTCTTAGGCAAATAAGCAGGGAGACTAAGAGGTTGCTTGTGGTGGAATATAGTAAACACGCACAGAAACTGTCCATTCCATTGCCAATACATGAAAACTGGGTCAAGAGAGTATGACATTTGACACTAAAGTTTCCTAGAAATACTGTATAGATGCTTATTTGCTTCAGCAGCTGGGGTTGGAAAACTTCTCCGAAGGGCCAGATAGTAAAAAATGTAGTTTGTGAGTCTCCTTATGAATCTCTTTGTTGTAACCATGTGGTTTTTACAGAGCAAAAGCAGCCATAAACAATAGGTAAACAAAAGAAGGAGGTTCAATAAAACTCTATGGCTACTAAAATATGAATTTCACAAAATGCAAATGTTCACTAAATGCATCACTAAATTTGCTCATTTCAATGCTTATAATGTAAAAACCAAAGCCATACAAAACAAACAGCGGGCTAGACTTGGGCTGTGAGCCATAGTTCTCAACTCTGCTCTTAGAATGGTAATATAATAGAAATATTTGGAGAAAATGACCCTTAACAAATGTTTTTGTTATAATAAATGTCTCCATTTTTGAAAGAAAGGGATTGAATTACCATATAGTAATTCGATATCATATTTAACTCATTAGAGTTCCTTCCCCAGCCAATCTTCATAAAATGGCAACACTGGCCTTCATCCTGTACTCCTCATCCTACTTTCTTTACTTTATATTTCTCTGTAGCTAGTCATCATATGAACTATTTCATACTAACATGTATGTTTGTTTATTGTCTCCTGAATATATTTTAAGCTACAACAGGCCAGGGATTTTTACTATTTAGTTACCAGCACTATGAACAGTGACTAGAATTTAGCATGACTATTTGTAGCAGAGTTAGATAATTCAAAAAGAGTGAGTTGGTAATCTGAGAACCCAAGAAATGCTGAAGAAACAGCTATATTGAAGGGAGACAATTATACTTCAATTTCATAATTAATACTTTCCAATAATTGGGTCAGAGATTAAAAACAAATAAAATCTGTGTTTTCCTAATGTGGGAGAAAAAGCAATATTAGCAGAATTATCAGAAAGTCACATTTTCTATTCAACACATGAACACCTGTATAAAAATGATTTTAATCTAATAGAATTATAGATTGCCAAATATATGAAACTGTTACTTATTTATCCCCATGCTTCAAAGGTAGACATTGGCAATGGTCACCTATAGAGATTCTATAAACAAGAAACTTAAAGGGAAATTGGAATTATGTACAACAAAATACCTCTTACTAGAATGTTATGACAATAGACCCAGTAAAGCTTAAGAATAGTAGAATATGTGAGAATAATTTATTTGTATAATTTCTATAAAATATACTTAATTTAATTATCATTATAGTAAAAAATAATATCCGTTTTTATTTTTTTATCTGGATAATGTTTAAATTGACCTCAACATTCAAAGTTTTATGCAAAAGCATAGCTATATGCTTTTATAAGTGAACTCATGTTGTTCATAAGCTTCCTTTTAAAAGAAACTTTGTCTAGAAGTCAGATGCTTACCACTGTGATATTTCTTAGCTGGGTTTGTTTATGAACCATAAAAGCCTCAACATCAATGACTAGAGGCTTAAGTATGGACAAAAATTTATCAGCAATGAATAGTATATAACACCATCACTTACTAATCAGTTAAGTTTTTTACATGTGTTCCTGTCAATATTTCTCACAGTGTCTTAGAAATATGTAATCTTATTATTCCCCCTCTCTATATGAGGGACACCAACATTTGGAATAGTTATTTGTCTTACTAAAGATCACAAAGCTCACACAACTCTAATTGTTTCAATTTTACTAAAAATGATTAAATGTCATGCACCAAAGAGTATTTGGGATCATTGGTGAGGCCTTGAATTCTGTAGATATCCCACAAGTCTTAAAATAATTAAAATTGTATTTTTTGAAAACCTCTTACATTTCTAATAAGTGCATATTAATATGGACTTACATAATATGTGTACATGTGGTATGTATAGTATGTATTTACATGTATATATAACTATGTTTTTAAAAGTTTAAATCTAGTATAAACTTATTTTTGGTTTGGTGTTTTATTGTTGATGGAAAATGGAATACTTAATTTTTTGTTTATAGTTTGCTTTTATATATAAAAAAAGTAAGTAATTCAATGTACAACTATATTCCCATATGACACAATGATTCCATGATTCTGGGAATTCTGAGGCATCAACATTCCCACTTTTCCTGGCTCTTGCTTACTCCAGAGAAATTGAAAATGGCATGACTCTCATCATTGAAATTATCTCCCTCTCTCAGCATGTATGGTTGGGTTCCTTGATAAAATATATGTAGTTACTATGACTCTTGTGTAATAGCATAAATTAAATATGCCTATCCCCTTTGGTATTTTTTCATGAATTTTTCTCTTGCTGTTAAATCACCTCTTTTTTTTGTTGTTGTTGTTGTTAAATCACCTCTTGGTGGATATATCATATGTGTATAGATCATTATCTACAAATATATGTTTGTATATCTGAACCATATTAATGCTGCATGGTCATAAAAGAATTCCTCAAAAGTCCGACATCAAACTGCCCGATTGTGAAACAGAACTAAACATAAAATTTTTCAAAAGCTTTGACATTAAGTAAAAATACATCCTATAATTTTGGTACATCAAATAATATTATCATATTCATAAAAAATGCCAAAAAGCACAGGTTGCTATCCAACATGTGAAATGTTATTATTAGTAGAACAAAAACCATGAAAAAGCAAATAGGTAATAATTAGGCATAATGAAGACGGCACTTCTTGTTAGTTAGTCACATATTTGTTTAGTTTTCTAGAAGGAAGCATTTTCAGTGATGTTTTAGCACACATATTTTTTGCAAATCATGTATCTAAAATATCAGCTTATGTATCTCTTAAACATCAATGTGCAGTGGCTACAAAAAAACATGAACGTGACTGTTCACAACAGCTTATTTTTAATAGCTAACATTGAGAAGATCCCAGGTGCCTATCAAGAGGAAAATGGATAAACAATTATTATCAAACAATTAAAAGAATGAATTATTAGTACATATGATCTCTTGGATGAATCATCAAAATATACTGATTGACAGAAACCTTAAAGAGTATGAAATGTGTGATTACATTCAGAGGAAGTTCAAGTATAGGCCAAACTAATTTAAAGTGAAAAAATGTTAAGGAATAATTCTCTTTGAAGATGTAGAAGCTGGGAACTAATTAAGAAGGGATATGAGGGAACTTTCTGGGATAATGGTAATGTTCTATATCTTGTTAGGGGTTTGAATTATATAAGTTATGTATTTGGTAAAACTCATTTAAAGATACACTTAAGATTTATTCATTTTACTATATGTTAATTTTACTGAAAATCTCTAAAATATATTGAAATCTAGTTAATGATAGCATGCCAGTGTTTTTATGATGAAATATATATATATATATGTATCTGAATTCATTAAAAACTTTGACAGATGAGCACAATATTAACTATAAAATTGAGCTGTTCATTTTATGATTCTTTTAATTTCTATATGCTCAAAAATTTTATAAAATTTTAAGAAAATAAAATAATTAAAAAGAGATGCTTTCAATGTACCTGGATTGGTGCAATAAAAGTTGTAACCACAAAATGCTAAGACATTACAAAAGATGTACAAGATGCAGCTAAGGGGTGGGGGGATATTAAAGTTGAGTTAGACAAGCAAAGGAAGGCATGATAAAAAGGAATAAGACACTGAAGCAAATAGCAATGTATATGTGTGAACTGTACTGCAAGTAGTATAAAACTTCCAACCTGAGGAAATGAGTTGTGAAATTTGATAAAGATTAGAAGTATCGTATCATGATATTTTTGATGGAGAGAAAATAGGAAAAATCTGCTGGTTAAATTTGAAATGGTAGACAGAGAAGGATAAATACACTGCTAAAGAATAGGCTCTACCTGGGGGATGGGAGACTAATGAAGGTTTTTATTACTATTATTACTTTATTATTATTATTATTTTGTATTTTAGTCATTATGCTAAAAGTCGTGATCAATTGATTTGCCAGTAGTGAGCTGGACAGGTATTTCACAGTCACAGAAGAATGGAAAATTTACATTTCATATCTAAAAGTTGCTTTTTATACGTGGATAATTTAAGTATATAATATAGACATAAAAGTTAAATAAAAATAGTTTTGAACATTTGTATTAAGAGACTTTTATTTTAAAAACAATATAGCAAATGAGAACTTTCTAAGTTTGTATTCATGTATATAAGTTTTCTGTAGACCAAGCAAAGACACGTTTTTGTTATTTAAAAATACTAATTTAATAGTTCTCCATGCTTACCCTTAGAATAAAATTTAAAATACAGTCTGAATTCTTACAAAATATCTGTGATATTACATTTTAAAGATATGTTATTGAATGTAAAGCTTATGAGAAATTGATCAAATAGAGAATTTTAAATTAAGGGGAAATAGTTAAAATATTTATAATTCTGTGTGCATAAAACTAATTTACAAAACATGAAAGAGAAATAAATATAATAGGGAATATTTAATTTTTTCAATTACCTACTTTTTTATATTCCTAATGTGTTCTCTAGAGAACTAGTCTTAGAAGTCAATAAAATCCTAAAGAAAAATCATATAATAAGAATTAAAAGTATATCAAGCTTTTACGCTGGCATTTTAAAAAGTCACTCTCAGCACAACTCATCATTAATAGGTTAAATGTGGGCAAAAGGTTAGAAAAAATAATACAGATTTCAGAATTACACTGATCTTTGCATTTAAACTCTACCTTAACATACTTAGTAGAAGGTAGAAATTAAGAATGTTTCTCAACCTTTGTCAAAAATAAAATGATCAAGAATATACTGTCAACATACGTTTGTTGTATAAAGTAAATGAAATTTTGTATATGATGGTGCTTAGAAGGATATTGAAAATATATCATTGATGAATTTTATCATTCCCAAATGTTCAGTTATTGAGACCTCATATATATTCATAATATTTTCTTAGGCTTGAAGGGTCATATTAGGAACATTATTTAGGTAATAGCAATCTTCTATTTACAATGTTTTTCAGATCTTCAAATGATTATAAATAAAGGAGAATTTCATATAAACACAAAGTTTACCTTGATAAATGTTATACTTAAAAGTTAATGCTTCATATACATATGTATGAGATTTGTTCATTTTGGACATCTACTAAGATCAGTTAAATAAGTTGTAATTTAAATATGGCAAACATTTACTGAAAGCCTACTAGAAGCAACAATGTACTGGAAGTTAGAAATGTAAAGTTCCTGGGGTGCCTGGATGGCATAGTCCTTAAGCATCAGACTCTTGGTTTCGAAGGCTCAGGTCATGATCTCAGGGTCCTGAGATTGAACCTTTGTTAGGCTCCACTCTGGGTGTGGAGCCTGCTCAAGATTTTTTCTCTCCATCTCCCTCTATCCCTTCTCTACTCCCCCACTATCTAAAAAAATTAAGAAGAAAAGAAAAGTTTTTGTTTCTAGTTTGCTTTTAATTCAGGAAAGGGAGTTAATCTATTATATTAGAACAAATATACTCATGAATTTTTACTTGTAACTATGAATATTTACTAATGATCCTTCAGATCCAAGACTTTTCACTTTTTTTTTTTTTTAGTTTTTATTTATTTATGACAGTGACACAGATAGAGAGAGAGAGAGAGGCAGAGTCACAGGCAGAGGGAGAAGCAGGCTCCATGCACCGGGAGCCCGATGTGGGATTCGATCCCGGGTCTCCAGGATCGCGCCCTGGGCCAAAGGCAGGCGCCAAACCGCTGCGCCACCCAGGGATCCCCCATGTTTCACTTTCTAATTAAGCTCAGGCATGAGTTTGAATTACATTTACTATTAAGAAGAATGTGCAGGGATTTGATCAAATTGTTAGTGAGTCATCATCTACATAATATCCAGGCCGTTCTAATTTATTACATGATCTAATTTAGTGCTTTGAGTTAGAATTATAATCTCTATTTTAGAGATTAACTGGCATTATTATTTAAATTGCTAAATTATATTTGAATAGTATTACTAAATTTGCGAATACTTAAAAATTATTTAACCATGGAAATGTTGACGATCTACTTTATAAATATGTGAAAGGGAGGGAAATGTCAGGTTGCCAGTAGTTTAATTCCAAACAAAATACCTACATTCCAAAAGGATAAGACATAAATCAAGTGAAGTAATCTATGGAGAAAAATTCTAAAAGGAAAAGAAAGAAAACAGAGGCTTCTGTTTACTGGCAAACAGAAGACATGCTGACATACCCTCTGGTTATAACACTTGGGCAAATTACAACAATAACACTATTTTTTGGCATTGCCTGTTTAAATGAACGTGAGAAAAAAACCCTGCAAGGACACAACCAAATAGCTGAAATAACAGTGAGGTATCCTCAGAAAGAGCTAACTGAATTCAAAAGTCAGCACTTCCCTGGCACTATCCTACCTGTGATAGGATCTGAAGCACCTGCCCTGGGCCTAACAGAACCTGGAAGAGTGAACCGGAGACTTTGTGTGAAGCCTGGAGCTTTAAAGATGGATGTTAGAGTGGTCAGTGGTGCCCTCGGTTCTTGATTGAAGCTAACTCATCTTTGCAGGATGAAAGCATCCCCAAATTAGGACCCCAAGGCCCCACCGAGTAAATGCAACCATGGCTTCAAAGTAATATCACGCAACACAAAAAGAATCAAACTAACAAAAAATGAGACTTGTCAGTAACAACAGACAACAGGTTTAGACCCTCACACTTTAGATTTTGAAACTATTCATTACAGGATTTAAATTAAACATGTAAAACACTTAGACAAATAATAGATGAAATTACAAAATAAGATGAGAACATAATTATAAATCTCAAGAAAAAGAGGGAACTTTCAGAAATGAAAATTGGTGAAATTACAAATCCACAGGGGCCTCTGCTCTTAATGATGATGTATAAACTTGCATAAGACAGACTATCTTCATGTAACAATAAAGGAACAGTTTTAAATGCAAAAATGATCTGTTTAAAAACTTTAGAGACTAAAAAAAAAAAAAAAAAAAGACAGCAACCATTTAAGAGGTCAAAGACCCATAGAAGGGGTGTGAATTGAAATGAGTTTCACATTCTTTGTCATTTTCTCCTTAAGAAATGCAGATTTCATAAGCAGCCTGAGGCTGAGAGCCCTGGGAATATTTGGCTCCAGTTTATTGGGAGTCTCATGGCTCCGGAGAGACACTTCCCTGCAGTTCTAGACAATCAAGGCAATTAGGAGCTTAGACTCCAAAAAGAGAATAGCAGGGCATTGTTGCTTGTCCCCTATATGCATTTGCTGAGATCTAACACATATCTGATGAGAGGCAGAAATCCAGGCAGAAGATGGCAGCTAAAATGCTAAAAATGAGGTAGAGCTCTTCCTTTAAATCTGCATTTAAAAATGAAAGGTTATTCAGGGCCACTGTGGAGAGCCAGCTCTTATGTAAAGATTGAAAACAAACCGGGAGAACAGCAGCTCTCACAAATACTGCCTTTTAGTCTCCAATCAATCCAATCCTGATTTGGAAGAAGGGTTTTCCTCTTACTCAAGTGTCTGCCAAAAGGAAAGTAATTTCTCTCTGAGACAACTTCATGTTATCCACAATCTCTATTTTAATACACAAGAGGCATCATTCTTCCAGAATTGCCAAGTAATGCTACGTTCCCTATTACAAATTTACAGTAAATGTAAAATATTATCATTATGCTTCTTAAAAATGAAAGGATCACATCATAAACTTTAAACTATATAATATAGGTGGGCAGCCTGGGTGGCTCAGTGGTTTAGTGCCGCCTTCGGCCCAGGGCCTGATCCTGGAGACCCAGAATCGAGTCCCATGTCAGGCTCCCTGCGTGGAGCCTGCTTCTGTCTCTGCCTCTCTCTGTGTGTCTCTCATGAATAAATAAATAAAATCTTAAAATAAAATAAATATATAATATAGGCAATTAGCTGAAATAAATTTTATAATAACTAGAAAAGAATAACTAATATGTCATTCTATATCATTAGGTACATGATTTTATACATAAAAATTCAATATACAAAAAACTCAGTTTCACTGTTAGGAAGAGAAATATAAACATAATGATAAGAATATGTACATTTGTCATTGTACATTTTTTTCTATCACACTAGAAAATTTTTATTTTTTTAAGGCAGGAAATTGGTTGCAAAGGCACTTAAACTGGCATTATTATATAATTTGAGGATGCCATAAATTCTTACAAACTTTCTAGAAAGAAATAGGCTCATCTGTCACAACAACATTACCTTCCTACCCAGTAATATTTCTCTATAAATCTTTATAAAGAACACTCAAAGGTTAGGAAAAACTCTTAATACATGCAGATACTAATGATGGCACTATTATTATTTTTTAAAGATTTTATCATTTATTCAGGAGAGACAGAGAGAGAGAAGAGAGAGAGAGAGAGGCAGAGGGAGAAGCAGGTTCCATGCAGGAAGCCTGAAGTGGGACTTGATCCGGGGTCCCCAGTCCCCAGGATCAGGCCCTGGGCTGAAGGCAGGTGCCAAACTGCTGAGCCACCCAGGGATCCCCTATGATGGCATTATTTTGAGTAAAAAGAATTGGATCCCAACAAGTGTTTAATAACAGGATTAAACTCAAACTGTGGCATTTCCATGTAAGATTAGTGAGCTTCTTGATATGATGTATTTTAAAATTGTAATGAAATATAAATTTACACATAAAATATAAATAATGAATAAAAGCAACAAAAATAACAATTTTAAAGATTATAAATCTACATATATTTATATTTAGATACCTATCTAGATAATCACAGAGGCATATGAGACAAATGTTGATAGATACATCTCTAAATAAATATAGATAGATAGTTATGGCTGTACACAATCACACACATATACATAGAAATTTGAGAAAGGAAATACACTGTTCTATTAAAATTGATGAATTTTATTATTCCTAAATGATTATGATTATACTTTAGTGATAAGCTGATTTTTCTTATCTATGCTATTATATATTTATCAGATTTTCAATTCGTACATTAGTAGACAGAAGAAATTAACTCCAAAAAAATACTGTTTTGATCAATACAAAACCAAACTATTCTTGTTTCTAAGGAATTGTCTAATAATCAGTAAATATCAGAATGTAATTCCAATAAAAATATTTTGATGCAAATATTTTCCGTTAACCACTACTGCCAAATTTTATTTCATAGCTTATATAAATCATACATAAATGTAAGTCAATGTAAACACTTGGAAGTAATTAGTGTTTTACCTTTAAATCAACTTTCTAAAATATTTATGATGATTACTATGTGATTTGTAATAAAGTTCTTACCAAAATAACAGCAAATTGATCAACATAATTTACTTCATTAATTTAAATCTGCATTTGATTTCAGTTGACATTATTTAAAAAAACTTTTTCCTTATAAAAACAGCTTGTATTTATTGCCTTTTTAAAAATCATATTTAATTTTATGTCCCCTCATTTCTCAATTCATAGAACAAATATGAATATTATAATAATGTTTTAATTGGCTTTAAAATATGCTATAAATTACTACATTCTTAAAGATTTATTTTTCAGCATTTTCCTGTCCTAAGAGTAAATTAAATCATACTTTCTAAAACACATTGCAAATTTCTATTTATGGCTTGATTCTTTTTTCTGTTTGATTCATCATTTTTGAATGTTCATATTAGCATAAAAAGCATTTACCGTACAAGTGATATAAATGTTATTTATATGAATATCTAAATCCCACTTTATATCATATCCCTGTTATTTCACAGAACCCTGATAGTCTCATGTCTCCAAAGTTCCTAAGTTGCTTGGCCTTGTTCCAAATTAGGAAGGTCAGCCCAGGTTTCTGCTGAGTCCCCTGAGAGGCCCATTTTTTACCAACTGTGTTGGAATGCCTTGATGCAATTTAGTTTAACCTCTTTACATAATACTTCATGTCACTTAATGAATATAATTTATACCAAAATGGATATAAAGTATTTGAATAGGCATCTCTCTGATTCTGACAAACTGCTTTCTCCACTAGGAACATCAATAGACTTCCAAGACCTCTGTGGTTTCAAATCAGAGTTGATCCACTAAAGTGTCTCACTGAAGCCCACTGTGCTTCTCCTCCACTAACAACCATGCTTTCATTTCTCTACTGTCCATAATCAGGTATAAAGGATTTGTCTCCATTTTTTTTTTTGAAGATGTCACTTTTCTTCAACTGTAAGCCTTCGTATTTGATGTACCTGAAGTCTGGAACTTACCAGCAAGACCATCTTTCCATTTCAATAAGGTATTAAAGTAATCCCTAATAATTCTTTAGATTTCAGCTAGAAAAACAACAGGAACAGACACTTTTTCTATACTTCCTTACTATTCTAGACTAGAACACGTTTGCTCCACAGGCATTATACTC
The DNA here is from genome assembly GCF_905146905.1 of Nyctereutes procyonoides. NCBI lineage: Eukaryota > Metazoa > Chordata > Mammalia > Carnivora > Canidae > Nyctereutes > Nyctereutes procyonoides. Next base: position 24,197,242 of record NW_026575121.1, read on the forward strand.
ATTCTACTTGCAATTCCCTTCTTGTAACATTCATTTCATTTGCAAGTATTTTGTATACTATCTGTTTTCCCGGATTAACTTGGTAGCTCTGTGAGGTTAGGTTTATATTCATAATATTCACCACAGTACGCAAGTTCTTAACACATAAAATACTTCCATCAGTACTGAATGCATGTGTGTATATATATATATATATATATGACTTTTTTTGTACATATATATATATATGACTATGAGAAGAGAGAGAGGAGAGGCCAGTGCTCTGAATTTTCATGCTATGGAAAATCTGCAAGTATTTTATCCATAGTTTATTGATGTCATTTGATATCTTATCTCAGTAATTATGGAACTGAAGAGGAATCCCAACGAAATGTTTATATAGCCCTTTATAAGGCACAATATAAATATGTCAATAACTTCAAAAAACCACACTATTACATATATATTATTTTTTCATATTAATTATGCCAAGTAAATTCTATTTTTTGTTTTTTTCTTCTGATTATTCTTTTTTTCTTTTTACATTTTATTCCCTTTTCCTCATTACCTTCCAAGAAAACACAATTTTAAGATAAAATCTTAATGCCTACTTAAAGATAAAAGTTAATAAGCTGTAGAAAGCACTATTAAAGCAGTAAAAGCATGATACAAATAGGAGAGATTACCGTGAAAATGTTCTATTTGCTCTTGAAATCCCTTGAAACATTGGGCTTTTATGTTTCTGCTTCACTAGGAAAAATAGGTTCTCTTAGGTTTGGTATTAAGTATCAGATTTTTATGTAAGTTTACGGGATATTAACATCTCATCTTGATAGGGCTAAGGGTATGGTAAAAATTTCTTAAAGTTCCTTCAAATAATTTTTCCCCATCATATTACTTAATGTAGAATATCTATTTAAACCTCCTGTATTATATTATGTTAAGCCTCTACCTTACCGAATATGTGTAACAATAACTAAATTGTTGGTGTTAATCGATACTAAAGTGAAAGAGACTCAGAATCCCTAAGATCAATTTTTTAAAGAATTTAAAGAATTTAAAAAAGACTGCTTAGAGAAATTAAAAAGCTGTCAACAGTTTAACTCAGTAAACTCCATAGTCTCATAGTCTTTTATGCTACAACAATTTAAAGTCATCAGATTTTAATATGCAAATTTAGTCATGTTGTTTGATTCCTTAATTGTATAGTAATTTTTATACCTATTTTAATTTGTGTTTATTATTCACTCCTAATCAGAGGCAAATGAGGTTCAATACTCTTCATCCACCTCCTCCTCCTTCTCCCTCTTTTACTTCCTCTTCCTCTTCTTTTTCTTCAGAAACTTTCTTAGTTTGAAAAAATTTCTTTGGAATTTTAGTACAAGTTCTGACAATTTTTTGATCAGATTTGTATTTGATAAAATGTTTTCTATTTCACCACCTTACAAAAGAGGGTTTTGAGCCACTCTTTGTGAAACCCTCTGATATGTTCTCTTATGTAATAACATATGCTAAAGACTTAGCAAAAATTGGGAGAAGGAGAGAGAGAGAGGTGAATGCTATTTCCCTACTTCTTAAAGCAAAAGGTTATTTATTCCCTTTAACTGACAGTTGTATATATAATATATAATATATATATATATAATATATATAACATACATATAAATATAAATTCTCTAGTACTCTTTTAATGTGATGATTACTAAAAATCAGTGTCCCAAGAAATAGGAATTAAACTTCTGAAAAAAATTTAAACTAGTGAAAACCCACCTAATGGCCACAAGAGCTTCAGGACAGACAAAAATATGGAAATATGTGTCTTTCCCTATTGATCACATGAATTGTTTATTTAGGTAATAAATAAACTGTTGTTTTGGGATTTCACTTCACAATGGTGGAAGTAAGTTTCATTGCTTCCTTCTTTTAAAACAAATTTATGAGAGAGAGAGAGAGAGAGGAAAGAGAGAGAGCACATGGGGAAGAGCAGAAGGACAGGGACAAGAAGACAGCACTGAGTATGGAGCCCAAGGTAGGGCTCAATTCCAGGACCCTGAGATCAAGACCCTAACTGAAACCAAGAATTGGAGGCTTAATAGACTGAGCCACCCAGATGTCCCTTGTTCCTTCCTTCTAATTCTTTAATAACAAAGTTCTTCAATACAGATCAAAGATGTAACCCACAGTCTATAGTTGCCAACTATAACTTTTATATGTACATTAAACATATTGAGGATTGGGGCATCTGGGTGGCTCAGTCAGTTAAGTGGTTGCCTTCAGCTCAGGTCATGATCTCAGGATTCTGGAATCATGCCCTGCATCAGGCTTCCTGCTCAGTGGGGAGTCTGCTTCTCCTTGTCCTTTTGCCCCTCCTGCCCACTTATGTACTCTCTCTCTCTCTCAAATAAGAAAAAAAAAATTTAAAATATATATATTGTGGATAATTCTATCACTCATCAGATGCAAACATATGACAATTATATTATTTGTCTTATGTAACCACAAGACAATGGGGGCCTTTTGAAGGCCCAAATTGGAATTACAATTAAGTTTGTAAAATATAACTGCTGCAATTATCACACTCATGTATAGTTGTCTATTTGCCTGGTTTCTGTATGAGATTCTAAATGCCTCAAAAGAAACTCTCTTCTTCATAATATTGCTCTTGGCAAGCATGTGCCTGGCACATTACATTTTCTTTGCTTAGAATTGAAATATAGTTGTCAATATATCCAACACATTATTTGGCCCATGTTTTGCAAGTAACTGCTTTAAATCCTCTTTTCATTTCATATGAAGTCTGGCACGTAATGCACATGAGATAAAGGATTTAAAGATGAATAATAAGCAGAAGCAGCAAATGCAGACTGAAAAAAAAAGAGATATTCTTTAATTTTTCCCCTTTATATTAAATCTTAATGTATAAAGCATGTGAGATTTGTTGGTATTATACAGATTATGATATTAAAATGGTGCCATGGTATGATACCGGGTATGTATTATAAAGAGATCAAGAATTGTATACCTTTGTTATTATCCATTCCTCCTACAGCATATAGAGTTCCAACTGTAGATTTTCTAGGTTTAGTCCTTGGACTTTGCATTAAAGTTCTTCTTTCTGGCAACAGATGATATTTCATTGCTTCCAGAATCAGCTTTTGACATTCCAGATCATTCTTAAATAAAGCATGGTTTTCTAGGTCAGCCAATATCTGTGAATAATACATAATCCCTGTTAATGTTTTTGTAGGGATAAGTATATAATATCAGTCATTAAAATTAGAAACTCAATGCCTATGATATTACCCCTATATTGAGAAGGATGCAAAGTATAATAAGAATTAATTACATTGACAAATAAAAATAATTATGAGTAAAATGGAAGGCTTCCATGAAAAATGGAATGGATTTTATTTTATATTCAATTCAATTTATCATTTTATTACATAGAGCATAAAAGAACTTCTAGAGATCACTTTTTCCATTCTCTTTCCTCTTCTGAAACCTGTTTATAAATTGAAAATAGTTGCCTGTGTTGGCCATAAACCTGTGTAGAGAAAGAAATTTTAAAATATCCTTCAACAAATTCATTGTAACAATCTTCATAAACATTCACATATTTAAGATAGTCCCCTTAAATTAAAAAAAAAAAAAATCAGGGGCACCTGGGTGGCTTGGTGGTTGAGCATCTGCATTTGTCTCGGGTCATGATCCCAGGGTCATGGGATCAAGTTCCACATCAGACTTTCTGCAGGTAGCCTTCTTCTCCCCCTTCCTATGTCTCTGAGCCTCACACTATGTCTCTCATGAATAAATAAATAAAATCATTTTAAAAAATCAATAAAAATGAAACCAATTATCCTTATCTCTCTAAGTATGCAAGCAGCTAGAAAGTTGTATAGTAAACAAAGTAAAGTTTCCAATAATGAAATTTAAAAATTTTATACCAAAAAATCTAGCACCCGAGGGAGGAATAGAGTATGATCAGATGTTTGAAGCTATATTATATTCCTCTTTTGCTACACCAGGGTTTCATCCCCCCAAATTCTTCTGTGTACATTTCTATGAATATATCCAAAATATCTTTTTTTCCCTCTTCTTCTGTTTCTCTTTAGATTCTCTCTCTCTCTCTCTCTTTTTTTTCTGGGATTCTTTCAATATCACTTTCTTTTTCTTAATAAATCAATGTTTCATATCAAGTGACACTTAAATCTGTCACATAGATTTAGAAAATTAAGAAGTCAAAAATTTAATATTAATACACTGACCTTTTGTTCCACATCAATAAGACACTTTACCAAATCTGTACACACACACACACACACACACACACACACACACACACACACATATATATACATATTGAGTGAATGAGGTAATATATGATAGTGGCATATAACTAAATAATTAATTTTAACATTGTAACCTTAATTAAGTAAAGTAAATTTATTTAGCCATCATGATACATACATTGTTGGAGGTGACAAGAAAAACATAAAACACATGAGATAACATATTAACGTGAGAAAGAACAATAGCTCTGAAGCTGAATAAGGAATGTAATGTATAGGGCTTCCAAAATACTTTGGAATACAGAAGGGAAGATATTCAATTAAATTCTTGGCTATGTTGAACTTTTTGTATACTGAAATCTTAGTTGCCTTCTTACCCACTTTCATTCTGAACGTTAATCAAGGAAAAACAATTTTTTTTTTTTTTTTAGTATGGAATAGGACAGCAGATCTCTGATGGATTTTTTAAAGACTATCTTTTACTCTTTCAGTAATTAAAAAAAATTAAGACGTAAGAGAATATCGATTTCTAAGAAGACCCTAGTGGTCTTTATAAAGTGAAAGAAAAAATATATTTTGATATGACTTTTGGTCATCTGTGTATCAAAGTATAATTTTTCTACATTTAAGTCTTTTCCTTTCCTTAAAAGGAAAAAACTTAGCTTTTCCAGTGATAAATGTAGATATGGCTGAACTTGGTTCCAATTAATTCTTTTTTTCTCCTCTTCTTTCCCTTTTTCACCTTTTTGGAGAAATTTTGGGATTAATTGATCACAAGAAATCATTTTTTTTTTTTATTAGGAGTGCACTCCAGGAGTATCTTATCCAGTTAAGTATCAAATAAAAAGGGTAAAAAGAAAAAATAAATCAAAAAAAAATTCAAAAGATATATTCTTCATTTCTACATTTTTTTGGAAAACTATAATTCATAATCAAAAAGTTTAAATGGAAGTGTGAGTAAGTGGTTAGGTTTTAGGTAAACAGATTCATGGCATAGATGTAAATATTTTAAAATTTGACGTATGAGTTCGTGTCATTTACATTAAAAAGAATCCATACATTATTCCTGATATGTAGATGACTCTTTAACTAATTAAAGTGGACTAGTTTTAGCTTAAAAGTACCTCTAATGGGGATCCCTGGGTGGCGCAGCGGTTTGGCGCTTCCCTTTGGCCCAGGGCGCGATTCTGGCAACCCCGGATCGAATCCCACATCAGGCTCCTGGTGCATGGAGCCTGCTTCTCTCTCTCCCTCTCTCTCTCTGTGACTATCAAAAATAAATTTTAAAAAAAATTTAAAAAAAAAGTACCTCTAATGCCTTCTTTTTTATTTTGTTGCCATGTACAAATAAGGCTAGGACAATATTTAAATAAATACAAGACTTGGGTTTAATTTCTTGTATTTTAATCTTTAAAAAATGTGCACATTAGTTTTATGGGTCCAATAAGGTATAATTAGTTTAGTAAACAGTTTAAGATTACCAAGATATAAAATTGTTTAAAGAAATTTCAGTAAGTTGTATCTTTTATAATGATTCAGTCTTGTGAGTTCTTGTAATCCTACATATAAAAAAGACAGTTGTTAGCTTGCATTATAGTTTTTATTTCTTCAGTAAACTTTACAATAGGTTAATATTAAATTAATTTGTTAAGGTTAATTTTTTAATACCTTTTAGTATTGGTCACTGGAATATTTCTAAGTTTGGTTAGAAATATTGGTCGCTGAAATATTTTTAACTTTTCCTGGTACCTTATTTTATAAATATAAAATGGACATAGATTAAGAGAATGAATGACATTATAAAGCTAATATTAAAAATATGAATTTCATAATCTACTCGAATAACTATATATGTATTTCTAAACACACAATGCAAAGATAAGTAAGGATTCTTTCAAATTTTTCATAAAAAATAAGTAATTATAAAAGAAAACTTGAGGAATTTCACCAAAATACAGTATCAGAAGACAGTCAACCCTAAGTGCTTAATTTATAATACTTTCAAATTATATTTTTAAACAGAAATTAATTGTTCATTGATCATAGATTTATGCACAATGAAAAATATTATAAATTATTTCAAAATATGACAAGGAAGATATACAAAATAAAACTAAAATTTGTAATTTATTTCTTTAAAATAGCAAAGGTATTCTGTTCTTAAATAATTTTTTCCTTTTATTAAAAAAGCATTGTGTAGTATTTCTTAGTTGTGGCATATCCCTAATCATTTGGCAATTTTTAAATTTTATTTTATTTTTTAATTGAATTATTTATAAATAAAATATTTATATAGATTTTATTTATAAAATATATATTTATATATAACATATACTCATAAATATATTGTTTTTACTTATTGTGTATTGACTATGTCTATATTTCATCTCCTCTGACAACACTTTTAAGTATCGTATTTCAACCCAAATTAAAACAAATTCAGAAAAATAAAATGGTTAAGCTGTCTTTTAAACTTGAGCTATCTTTAGATTTCTTGCAGTGATCCAAGATTAACACAAGTATTGCTCTTCCCTATAAAATGAAAAATAGTTTTTTTTATATTCTTCAATTTTTAATGAAATCTAAACTATTGTGACAGCTCCTTTGCCACTCAAATTTACAAAATATATCAATATTTTGATAATTATATACTACTTAGAAACATACTCATGTTTATATACAAGGATTTGTGCAATAATTGCCTACAAATTAGATTTTGTTCCTAGGATACTATCAACCATACATACCTCTTCCAGTCAAGGATGATCATAATACTTATTTTACAACTTAAATTCTTGGATGTTTCACAAAATTTTCACTGTTAGAACAATCATTGACTACATCATTATAAATTGTGTATTAAACCTGAAGAAAAGATCCTACTCTCTACAAACAATAATGTTTCAGAATATTTTGTCAATAAAAAGAGATCAGAAATTAAAATATCTGAGACTCAATAAGAACAGAATAGTGTATATTAACAATTAACAGGGACACCTGGGAGGCTCAGTGGTTGAGCATCTGCCTTTGGCTCGGGGTGTGATCCCCAGTCCCGGGATTGAGTTCCACATCAAGCCCCTGCAGGGAGCCTGCTTCTCCCTCTGCCTATGTCTCTGCCTCTCTCTCTCTGTGTCTCTCATGAATAAATAAATAAAATCTTAAAAAAAAAAACAATTAACATTACATAAAATTCTAATGGTTTAATCTGTATCAGTCAGGCAGTTCCTTTGTAAATATACCCTAACTCCCTATCACCTTGGTAGGCTTTCCTTGTGACCAAATAATGATCCACAAATTAAAGGACAAACCTGTAGCTGCAGAATGAACATATTCAAGAAACATGTATGGTATTCAGAATTCACTAATGTGAAAAATCAGAATAATTTATTCATTAATAGCTAGAATTCTAGACAATAACTTTGTTAGAGCATTCCAGTGTACAGCAATTTCATGAATTTTGATTAGACTAGTTCTTTGCAATTGTGTGTAGTAAAGCATTATTATTGTCTTTTTGCATACTCTTCTTAAAGTTCCATTGACTTTATTACTCACTACACTTTGGTGGGGGGGGAGAAATTCAACTATTAAAACAATTATTTCTTAAAAATGATCATTACATGTGTCATTAAAATGCCAATAATTTAATTAATACGGTTTGAGAAATTGAACCACATGCTGAAAATAGCCACATGTTTAGCAACATGAAAATATTGATGAATGCTTTAATTCTATATATTTACACAGAGACACTCCTCAAACTGCAGTTTTCCAAGAGTATTTATATGAATTTACTTCAAATACTTGCAATAAATTGGAAGTTATGACTCTAAAAAAGTATTGTTTCATGAAAATGGAATGCATTATTCAAGTATCTAGTTAGCATTGTTTTTCCAACCTTCGAATAAGAAAATAGAATAAATTGTATCATTCAGAAAAAAATTGTCTCCTTTCTGTATATTTTTCCTTAAGATGTCAAAAAAATGCTATCTTGGTTAGAATCTTTGTCATGATTCTCTGCACTAAATTGCATGTATACATACTTCTTTAACATTGTAAACGACTCTTATATCATAAGCAAACAAAATCAAATGCATTGATTTATCTGTGCTACATGACCTACTCTTCTAATTACATAAAGGTCATACTATTCTAATTTTATAGTAAAAGTCAAAATATTTATATTATAAAAATTTGCATTACAGACTTTAAAAACATCATAAAATAGTGTTATTTAGAAGATATAAATTACAGTAATAAACTCCTGTCATGTTAATGGCTAGAAACAAGAATATATATTGTAAGCTATTTCTTAAGGAAGAGTAATACTGCATGAATGAAGACATAATTTGAAAGGCAACATGATTAATAGGATCTGTGCAAAGCATAGCAAATACATCTATACCTTCCACCTGGTCAGGAAGTCCATTGGAATGAATGCAATAATAGAAAACACCTAAAGTAAGATAGATTTAAACTTACTATGGACCAAAGGAAGTATTAACTCTTCCAACACTATATCCTTGGGCTATCAAGGTTATGAAAACATCCTTACATTCATAACAGTGCGACATTTCATATACCTCATATTATTTCATAATATTTCAAACCTTTGTTTTGCTCCTGGGTGTTGTGCTAAAAAAAATCTACTCACGAAATCTGAATCTATAAAACAAAATTGATTCCTATTAGAAGTGACAGTCCTTAGAGAACAAGTGACAGTTTCATATATAGTCTTTCAAGTTTTCTGCTTGACAAAATGAATAGGATGAATGATAAAATATTATCATATACCATAAGCTGCAAGGAAAAGTGATTTTCTACTTCAATATTTTATAAATAGGTTTGATACAATAAATTTTCAGGTATTTTTATTAAGCAGTTTCTAAGACAGAGAAACAATGATTTAATGAGCACATTCGGTGCTAAATAAGCCCTGAGCCTGTTTAATAGTCAGTATACGGCGCTGGTGAAAGGAGAGTTATCAGAGAACTCTGTAGCAACATAATAAATGGTGAGCTCCTGGTAGTGTTATTCTGCTTTGCAAAGGAAGATACAGGCTGCCTCATGCCTAGAGAGGTTTTCTGTATGTTTCCTCCCTCTCAGATTTTCAAAGACAGATATAGAAGAAAATGGACAATTACTTTGAAAACTTGGAATAGAAGTTAGTTGGTAAGCCAGTACTCACAGAGCCTCATCGGCTATTTGAGTCTCTGCTGTGGCTGGAACAACTTAAGCTTGCAATAGAGGATCTAGCTCAGCTGTAGCCAGGATATCAATCTGCAGCCTGAAAGAAACTCATTGATATGAGTAGATAGGTCAGTTAAAACCCCATTTATATCCGATGAAAATAATTTTGGCAAAGGATAGAATCATGACGTATTAAGAGATGGATGTATCTTCCTATCCTTTCTACTGGCATAATCACTATTCTGGCTAAACTACTTGAGTATATTATTTATATTCTGGTTAAGCTATATGGAGATATTATTTATATTTTGAAATAAATGAAAAAGTGGATAGAGTGGAGCTTTCTGTGTCTTCTTCTGTGCTGTCATTTCAAAACAAAAACAGAAATTACTACATGCTGCTGCTTACATCAGATATATCTGAATAACTCATACTCAAGTATTTGAGGAACAAGAAGAAACCATCTACAAAATAAGGATCAGGCTAATTAATTTTGTTCTGGATACAGAATACTCAGAATTCTGAATATTTGCTTGCCTTAAGTTGAAAAATAATTGGTGGAGCTGACAGTACAAATAAAGAATAATGACATAATCACAATGAGTAGAGATCATCAAATTAACTCAAATAACAGCACATATCATATATCACTGATAGCAGTTATTAGTGACAAAAGGATGGGGTTTAATGCTGCTATAATTTATAATTAATTTTTAGTTATTTAATATAGATTTGCTACTCTATAGGTATCTTGAAAACTCAAAATTTCTAAAACTGAAATAAGTTATTGCATGCCCTGCATGCACATCATCTTCATCCAGAAAAATTTCATTGCATCCTAGGTGGGCTCTGGACTTTGCACACATTCATTCATTCATTCATTCATTCATGTAACAAATATGTAGTCAGCAACTATTTTGTGCCAGGTGCTATATAATAGGCCCCGGATATCTGCAATCTCTCTCACCACTAATCCGTTCTATTCAAGCCTACCCTCCTACCCACCTCTTAGAATGCTTTTGTTAATTTACTCACATCTAGCTATATTCTAAAGCTAGCATCTATATAGCATCTAGCTATACTCTAACACATTAGTTTATTATTGCTTCCAGTACATTATTCAATATCCTCAGACTAGCAGGCCAAAAATTCTATAATACAACTCAATTTTAGCTATTCAGTCACTCTCTGAGATACCCTACATATATTTTTTTCCTGTATTTCATACTTCAGCTCTCCAGACCTCTTTCCTCTGATCTGAATGGACCCTGTCATTTTTTAGAGTAATATTGGTAATGCCTTTTCCCTTTGCAGCTTCTATTAAAATATGACCCAATCTTCAGGGTCCAGTGTACATTCTATTATTACTTCCATGAGGACTTATCTAATTGTTAAGATCACAATTGACACAATTTTTTTTATTGGTCATATCATACTTTAATCAGTTGACATCTGTGTAGTCATTTAAGGGCTTCATATGCATGCTAGTCATAAACTTGTAGGAAATCAGAAAAAATTTCTGAGTTGATACCTCTTGTTGAGTACCACTAATAAGATTACAGGCTCCTAGGAATTGCTCAATAACTATTTAAGTGAGTGATCATTTATGCTGATTACAGCATCTATTAATTTATTTTAAATAAGAAATCTAGTATTGAAGTTTGAAAATATATAATGTATAGGCAGAAAGATATCCAATATCACATCTCAAATTACATGCATAAATTAATCATCTTCATAAATGTTTATGGTTTTTCAGAAACATCTCTGCTTAACAACCAACCAAATATCTATATTCCTAAATAAGTGATCCCAGACTCAGCTGATGGCATGAGCTTATTTCCAGTCATAGTCAATAGCAAAATTCCATTACACAAATAATTCGGGCTCTTGGACATTACTCTAAGGTGATTTGATTTGTAACCAAGAAGCACTAAACTTGGATGTTCCACTGACAATTCAAACTCACACAGTTAAGTCTAAACTTATTTTTTGCCATTACATTCTTCTTCCTGTATTGACTTATGCCTTCTATTTTTTATTGTTGGTTTACAGTATTTCTTTACATATACTTCTGTTTTAAGCTACTTCTATTTAAACTGACTGAAATTTTTTGGAAAATACAGTATATGAATATTCTCAAAATGTGTCTTTCTTACTGAGATCCCTTCATAATTCAGTCAAGCCTTAATCCATTGATAATTCTATTTCTAAATGTTTATCTTCTTACTCAAGTCCATTCAAAAGAATCATCTAAAACTGTTGATTATTATCATACTGCCATTCTATCTTTACATTCCACTATTCCCTTCTCTTTCCAAAAGCCACTTTGCCAGTTAATATTAACTCTTTTCTGAATTTTTGAAAAAGACTAAAAGTTTTAATTCTTCTATGTGGCATAAGAAATAATATATGCAGAATTCAGATCACTCCCACATAGTATCCTAAAACATATACATTCATCATTTACTGTCTTGTTACAATTCCTTGCATTACAATTGAAAGTATTTTCTAATGTGACTTAAAATACCTAGTTTAGTCTCATTTCTCACTGTATCTCTGATCAACCTTCTGCTTTGATAAGGCTGTTCTATTTACTATCCCCCATTTTAAGAATTTCTTTATTGCATCTTAAATGTGATTTTTCATCTTGGAACTCTCTGAGTCTTAGTTGAATGTTCTTGTTTTATCTGTGTTTTCAATGAACTTTCAAAGTTTCTGTCTTTTCATATATAAATGAAACTTCGTTCTTAATTCATTATTTAGTACTCTACTGTTTATACTTAGTAATTACCAGTAGAAAAGCTGTTTTTATCTTGTTTTTGTGGATTTGTAGGTAGCTGTCTCCTTCCTAAATATTAACTGTATTTATTTGAATTTTAAAGGTAAAACCTGGAAGAGTATATCTTTCTAAAATTCTGCTATATGTCACTTATTTTGCAAGGAGATAATTGAAAATGGACATGTTCAAATGTATGTGGATTTCCTCATGAGAAACTATTATTTGTGTGTATGCTTCTTTTAGCTCTTTCACAAAAACATTTCTGATTGGGAAATAGCAGGTCATAGTAGCTAGCAAGCCATCTTTGCCATCTTTGTGAAGAATGAGACATGGATTTAAACTGATGTACATTGCACATTTATGCTTTTTGAGATACCATGACTCTTATGAGAGATTTGCTTAATCAGTAGCATTGGATTAACTAAGGCATTCTTAACTTTTGAATTGTATGAAGTAGTCATTCTCTGCATTTTAAGTAGGTATTGGGCTGTGTCTGCCTAAAAACCAATATTTATCTCCACAGATATTATAAATAAGAACATTATCACAGTATCAGGTAAATATTTATTCATTTGTTTATTTGTTTATTTTTATTAAGATTTTTAATTTATTTATTCATGAGAGACAGACAGAGAGAGAGAGATAGGCAGAGACACAGGCTGAGGGAGAAGAAGCCTCCGTGCAGGGAGCCCGACACGGGACTCGATCCCAGGTCTCCAGGATCATACCCTGGGCTGAAGGTGGAGCTAAACTACTGAACCACCCGGGCTGCCCAATATTTCTGATATATTAATAAAATGTATCTTTTCAAAGAGTAAAATTAATAGATATTTATATTTGCCTTGCTTCTTCCTTTTTCTAAACTCCTGCTTCCTTTCTAAAGATAATTAGCATGCTCTTATGTATCTAGGCTCTATGATAGTTCTTGCCTGGTCTGGAAAGTCTCTCAAGTTATAATTTACACTAATTTTCTGGATTGCCTTTTCTTCTAGAACTAACATATCTGATAGTTACCAAGACCATAAAGATAAATCTCCTAAGGGAATAAAACCAGTTTAAACACATTTAATTATTGCTAGTTGGATAGTTTAACTAAGATCTCCTAGAAATGATTACATTTAAATACTTGGCTGTATTTGCCTGAAATTGATGAACTCTACTTAAATGAGGTACTGTGATCACTTGATTTCAAAACACCTTGTGATAAGCAATATGCTCCTAAAAGAATAAAATGTATTGTGATATTCAGTGTTATTCTGCATTTCTGTAAGTTACTCTTATAAAAAATTTCTCTGAGTTAAGAGGTAGCAAAATGTCCCCAGAATAACCATAGTTAATAAGCACAGTGGCCTAAGTGTGAGTGTCATTCCAAAGTATACTTTCGGGATCCCTGGGTGGCGCAGAGGTTTGGCGCCTGCCTTTGGCCCAGGGCGCGATCCTGGAGACCCGGAATCGAATCCCACGTCGGGCTCCCGGTGCATGGAGTCTGCTTCTCCCTCTGCCTGTGTCTCTGCCTCTCTCTCTCTCTGTGTGTGACTATCATAAATAAATTTTTTTAAAAAATTAAAAAAAAAACAAAAACAAAAACAAAGTATACTTTCATTGAGAAGGACAAATCTGCATGTGGCCTACACACAATATCCAAAAAGAAGTTAAGTATCTTAAGCCTATAAAGAGCATCTGGTGCTACCAGAAAGACTGCTAATTCTTCCTCTCCTTCTCCCATGTTCTGTCTCAGAGAAGTTAATGCTGATGGTAAGAAGCAAATGATGTCCTGGAAGTTCTTTGACACCGATCTGCAGGAAAGCAATTGAAGAGACTGCATTCAGTGTACTCTGGAAAACTAGATTTCCTGATTTCTCTAATAATAATGGTCACAGTATTAAGTTTTTGTTTTGCTTTAGTGCTATCTCAATTATTTAAATAAAAACCTCTCAGTTTCTCTCACACTAATTATAAGGCATCAGTCAGGATTTCATTTCTCTCATTCCACTAAAAGAAGATGGAGAAAGAATTTTAATCACTGCATATTTGCAGATTTCTAGCCTTCTTTAGATTTACTCTGATCAAAGTCCAACATACCTCTTTTGATCATCATCACTGAGATACATTCCTCTGAAAACATCAAGGTGGATGCATATTGCAAGTCAGTAAGGGATTAAAATAATTCTCTCAAGTAAAGCTAATTCCACTGGGCATACACTCTGCCTGTAGAGTTTCTGAAGTTTGGGTATGAAATGAGTTGTTCAAACATCTTGACTGAACAAACTTCAGGGATAAGGGAAAATATAAACTTATTAATATTAATATTAAGTGTATTGAAATAATTGGAATGTGTCAAACCTATGTCAGACACGTTGACATATGCAAAAGTAATATATCAGTTCCTCACTTAAATAATTCACAATATAACTTATAAAGGAGTAATATATAATTTATAACATAATACAGTATATGGTTATGATTTTCTAGTACTAACAGCTAAGCAAAAGTATAGTATTTTGTGTTGAAAAGTATCTGTATCCAACATCTCACTTTTCATTTGGTTGATTTTTTCAAAACAGGAATCATTAAACCATTCATTCTTCTTCTGTTCCTTACAAAAAACCCTCCTGGACTTGCATAACAGTTGAAAGTCATTTCAAGAAGCAACATTAATCAATTTAATGTGTAGATATATATAGGAAAATAATTGTTTAAAGTGGTATTCACCAGATCCAGTAATTATGCTTCTGGTATTTATCCAAAGAAAACAACACAAACTTGAAAGGATATCCCTACCTCCATGGTCATTGCAGCATTAGCCTTATTGAGAATAGCTAAGACATGGAAACAACCTAGGTGTCCACTGAGAGATGAATGATAAAGAAAATATGATATGTGTATATGTAGGAATATTATTCATCCCTATGAAAGAAAGAAATCCTGCCGTTTGTGATGACATGGATGGACTTTGAGGGCATTATGCTAAATGAAATGAGTCACAAAGACAAATACTGTATGATTTCACTCATATGTGGGATCTTAAACACATACACATAGAAAACCAAACAAATAAAACCAAAATTATAGATACAGAGAATAGATTAGTGGTTACCATAGGCAGGGGGCAGGTGGTGGGTGAAATGGGTGAAGGTGGTCAAAAGGTACAAGAATTATGAACAAAATACTCTAAGAAATAGTAAGATATGCTCAATTAAGTATTATGTTGTAAAGAAATACTTACAACAGGGTGTCTTCTTTAAAGCAAATCAGTAAAGATAAGTACCTATTTGCCAAGCATGGAAAACAATAAAGGATATTTCAGGAAGAAAAGTCATCTGTCCAGAGGAATGACAAGAAGTCAAGTAGAATCCACAGTATTGATATTTACTCAAAGTATATTGTTAAGTGAGATTCTATTCTTTATTATTATTATTATTTATTTATGATAGTCACACAGAGAGAGAGAGAGAGGCAGAGACACAGGCAGAGGAAGAAGCAGGCTCCATGCACCGGGAGCCCGATGTGGGACTCGATCCCAGGTCTCCAGGATCGCGCCCTGGGCCAAAGGCAGGCGCCAAACCGCTGCACCACCCAGGGATCCCTGAGATTCTATTCTTAACAAAATCTTTCTCCCTCTTTTCTCTCTATATATTTCAATCTCCATCCATCCATCCATCTATCCAAAATTCCATTCTTATATATGAAGCCATGTAATCATATAAACTTAATGTCCTTATTAATCCTCTTTTTGTCTCATTCAACACATCAAATCCACTGGACATACTGGTAGTTTAACCTTCAAGATATATTTAGAATATATTTACTACTACAACCCTGAGACAAGCTAACATCTCACCTAGACTATTATAAAACTTCCTAACTGGTGTATCTGCTTACAGTCTATCCTTTTAGTGATGATTATTTTGTTTCCTTGTCATTCACTTTGCACTATTCTCTGTTCAGTTCAGTTCTTCATGAGGCTGAACCTTCTGGAACTGCATCACCCGGCTCTCTTGCTAATTTGCTTTGGCTAAGTCCAGCCATGGGACTTATAACCAGAAAGTCAGGTGGTGGAAATGAAGATAAGTATATTTCTTCCCTGTTCCCTGTATGATGTGGCTGTAGTGGTGTCTCTTTATGACTATGGCTCAAGTAGAACATCCCTCTGCCATAGCTCCAATCTTTCTGAGTTATGTAATAAGATTTCCTATAACATCGCCTTGGCTCAGGTTTCCTGAGTCCTCAATATCCTCTGTTCATTTCCTGAACACTGGCCACACCTCTGTAAGTAGTGCCTTCATTAATATCTCTTCATATGAACCATTTTGGGTAAATTTTATATCCTGCTGGGATCTTATCTATTGCACCATCATATAGTTTATTTTTCATACACTAGCTAGATGCTCCTTTTAAGATAGTATTACTCTTTACTTTAGAATACATTTGAATATTTCCATAGTAAAAAATAAGAAAAAAAGAGTTATGTGTCTTCTCTGCTCAAAATCCTGCAGTAACTTTCCATAGTTATTAGCATAAAAGTAAACTCCCTATGAGCATTTAAGCCCTGTATTATCTATTTCCTGAATACTTCTGACCTCATCGTCCACACTCCTGCTACCCTGTCCAAATAACTCTATTTACCCTGGCCTCTTTGCTGTTCTTTCTCCAGGGAACACTCTTTTGCCTTATATCTGTTTGGTTTTTCCTTCATTTATTTTATGTCTCTGATCAAAATCACTTTTCATAGGATTTTTCTGGACTGCCTACCTAAAATGGCAACCCCAAACACTCTCTTGCCTTGTCCTATTTCTTTTAATTCATGATTATTTTCATCATCTGAGTTATAATGAATGCGTGGTTTGTTGGATGCCTGTTGCCACCCTTCTACCCTGCCCCCCTTCTTGCTAAAATGTGAACTGCATAATAGTAAAGAGCAGTCTGTTTGATTCAATGTTTTTTTTTTTATTTATTTTTTTAATTTTTATTTTTTTGTTTGATTCAAGTGCTTGTTAAACCCAAGGGCATACTCCTGGCATACAAGTGGCACATACAAAGTCTTTATGAAATGAGTGTGTGAATAAGTAAGTGAGTAAGTGAGTGAAGAGGTTTCTAGACTAATTTTCACCAAATGACTTATTCTTGTATTATTAATGGTAGCATTTTGGGTTTTTTATTGTTTTCGCTGTTGTATGTATGATTTGCCTTTTAATCAATATAGCATAGTTATAAAATGAATTTATGTTTTAAAAAATTCACTCTGGAGGCATTGTGAGGAACGTCCAGTGGGGGATAGACTAGTCACTAGAGTTGGATAATTACCATTTGAATCCATTGCAAAAAAAAAAAAAAAAGAATGATAAGGTCTAATGCAAAGGTATTGATAATATACATAGAAAGAAGAGATGTAGAACATTTTAAAGAATCACATTTATAAAACAAACAAACAAACAAACTTGGTAACACATGGAATAGAAGACAACAGCTGCCAGTAAGGACTTTATTTGAAGAGATAACACATATCTTTGTTTCTGGACATGACATCAGGACAAGATTCCAGTCTCCTAAAAAAAAAATGACCAATCAAATGAAATGGGCATTTATCATTCAAATAGATCTTTATATTTTAGGCATAACTTCCTTATCTGCCCAATTTTATATATATTTTAGCATATTTAGAAAATAATGAGCATTAGCTTGAATATTGGCATGAGGTAAAATCTAATGGTCAAGATAAAATCTCATTTTTTTTCATAATAGATGAATATCATGAGTGACTGCTCACTGTAACCAGATTTTAGGTGTTCCTTATGATTAAATATTCATCACTCCCTAAATTCTTACCATATACTTGCCATCTCTTATTCTAGCTTCCTTTTGAAAAGAGTACAACACTTATGCTGATTTGTAGCAAATTGAGAAGTTGTTTAATGGTTTGGAAAACCCCCACAGCTGACTGAATTGAGAATAACACATTCATTATTATTTATGACTCTATTTCCAGGTCTTTATAGGTCAGCTTATTGAATTCACTGAATATGCTGCTTTTCCAGCTCAGCAAAGCCAATTTTGCAGGCTACTTTGTGGTACATAAACTCATAGAAATGGAAGAGAGCCGATTTCTTTAAATATAAACACACCTAGAATGCCATTAATTTAGGATAATTAACTCTAAATGAAAATCAATTGCTTATTAATCTTTTTCATTAAGAATTCCAAAACTTTAAAAAATAATAACTACCCAAAAAAGTAATTCTCTAGTGTGTTCTACAGATCATTCTTTCCATGAGAATTAATAGCCATTACTTGAAATGTTTTCTTCAGAAAAACCATGAGTTTAAGTGAGTTTTTAATTAGATTATGATGACAATCCATATTACAAAATTTTAAAGTGGGGGAGATATGGCAGGATGGGCTTATAATTTTTTTTTAACATGAAACAGTTTTGTGATAAATACCTTTAAATACTATTTGTCCATGAATAAAGTGTTAGAAAATGCTAGTCTAGAGCAAATCTTTTCAAAGACCAAATGTAGATGTAATAAGAAAGCTTAATAATACAAAAACAGAGCATGCTTTTGTCATTGTTTCAGTAGTTTATAATTTTAGGATCAAAATTTGCCACTTTATCCTATGGGAAATATAGTATATTTTGACTTAAAGAGCACATATTTAATCCTTATACTCTGTTTCTCTCTAAAAATAAATAAATCTTTAAAAATATATAGTCTATCAAGTGATTTTTTAACATTTTTTAATACTTTATTTATTCCAGAGAGAGAGAGAGTGAGAGAGAGAGAGAGAGAGAGGCAGAGACACAGGCAGAGGGAGAAGCCGGCTCCACGCAGGGAGCCCGATGTGGGACTTGATTCCAGGTTTCCAGGATCTGGTCCTGGGCTGAAGGCAGCGCTAAATGGCTGAGCCACCAGGGCTGCCCTATCAAGTGATTTTTAAATGAAATTGCATTTTACGTATTTTAGGAAAATAATAGCATAAACCTTTAAATATAGAGTTACTGGTCATGAATTCTATAGTATAATAAATGACAATTTAAAAATACATAGTGAAAATATTGCTTTTTAATCTGTCTTTTCTTCTGTTTCTAATTTCTGGTTGTCACTAATGAAATATCCACCACCCACAATCCTGATTTGTTTAAGCTAATTATTGCAGCTCTTTGTCACACCAAGAAAATGAGAAACATTTATGTAAACTGTAGCAAAAAAGAGCTTAGTAGTAGAATATCAAATATATATATATACATATGTATACAATGTGGAATATCAAAAATATATATATCAAAAATATCTATATCTATCTATCTATCTATCTATCTATCTATCTATCTATCTATACACACATATATTTGGAGAGAGAGAGAGTAAGGAAGGAAAGGAGCAGAAGAAGAGAGAGAATCTCAAGCAGGCTCCATGCTCAGTGCAGACCCCACCCCTGACTTGATCTTAAGACCTGGAGATAATGACCTGAGCTGTCAGGAGTCAGACACTTAACTAAGCCACCCAGGCACCCCATAATATTTATGTTTGAAAGCTATTTTTAGTTGACATGATTTTTATTTTTTAAATCTTCTTCAAAAGAAAAACAAATATTTTGCTTTAAAATTAATAATTAAATTTGAACTTTGAACATCTATTTATTAAATCGTTATTCCATGCCAAATAAAGATAGATTTTCTTTAGTGGAAAAACAAGTCCTCAGAAATATCTTTGATATATTTTATTTACTTATTAGTTTTTATTTAATTTTTTATAAAGATTTCATTTTTTTAAAGTAATCTCTACAGTCAACCTGGGGCTAGACCCTACAATCCCAATACCAAGAGTCACACACTCTTCTAACTGAGACAGCTGGGTGCCCCATACCTGAAATAAAACTGTACGTTAGTTATTTGTTCAGGGAAATTTTTTCTTTGAATTGCAACAAAATTAGGTTTTGTGGTTTAAATTATCTAACTTTCCACTTGAGATATAACATGAAATATTGGCGATGTTCAGTGTCTGTGCTGTCTTTTCTGCTCCAGGTGTCATACATGATGACAGTTCATACCTCACCAGGTACTAAATGCTAAGATGTAAGAGTTAAAATATTTTTTTTGTTGTTGTTTGAAAGTTTATTCTCAAAGGTGGAAAAAATTCTGTTTTGAGAGTTAGAATTCCTAAAGTCCATTTTACATGCATCAGTAGTTTTTAAATTTAAATTATCTAAAATAGTCTGTGTTGGGCAGCCCTGGTGGCTCAGTGGTTTGGCGCCGCCTTCAGCCCAGGGTGTGATCCTGGTGACCTGAGATCGAGTCCCGTTGGGCTCCCTATGTGGAGCCTGCTTCTCCCTCTGCCTGTGTCTCTGCCTCTCTCTCTCTCTCTCTGTCTCTCATAAATAAATAAATAAATAAATAAATAAATAAATAAATAAAATCTTTAAAAAAATAGTCTGTTTTAATTCTCAGAACCTCAATTTCTACCTGCAAAATATTAGGGAGCTGGTTTTGAAGGTCCTTTTTGCAATAAAAATCTATGAAAGTAAGGTGAATATACCTTTGAGGATGGTGTCAAGTGATCATTCATGTATTTTCTCTGGTGATTATGGAAAAATAAATTCTAAGTTGATCTGAATTGGCCTGATAAGGAAGCCAAAAGTGAGTAGAAAATATTGGAGTAAACATAACTTGAAATTAACAAAATTCAAAAAAATCACAGTAATGTTTCATAAACTTTGTCTGGATTAAAAAAAAAGTAATATGCCCACTTAATTAATTCTACTTGATGAAGTTAAATTACAGAATACTAAAAAATGTCTGATCATAGCAAATTCATAATTGTTTTCATATACTTAAAATTGAATACATGGAAAGTAAATAAAATTTACTTTCATTTATCAGGAGAACTGAATTGGAAAATTTGATGTATTTGTGGGAAATATTAAATTAACATGTGCACCATTTTCCTAATGGTTAGAATATGAAAATGCATGATACTTAGCAGCAGTAAGATTATTCTAAGATAATTTACCTTTAAATTTTGAAAAAAAATCACTCCAATAAATTTGAATAGTTATACAAAATATATGCAAATATTTATCATTTTTTAACCTTAGTACTGTACTGTTATGTTCAGAATATTATTAAAATAACAACTTTTATTCTGGGTGACCTATAGGTATTTGCCATTTAATTACAATAGTAAAGAGTGCGTTTGCCTGATTCTCTGGATACTCATTAGTGTTAAATTGTTCTTCTTGGGAGATATTTTTCCCATTTTCAGAGTCATTATAATAATAAATTGTTTTATTTATTTTATACTCTTGTAAATTAAAATTATAGTAGGAGTCATTTCAATACACGTGTGATAAAATTCAATTCACTTGTGATTCCTTCACATAGCTTATAGTTTGCTTCCTTTCCTCCTAGGAATGATTTAAATTATACAGGTTTGCAAAGTAATTTACAACAGTTTTTTTTTTTTAAGTCATAGGATTTTTGTCATTTAAAAGTTGTCAATGATGATTATTAGGAAAAAAAATGACTGCAATGGAAGGGATCTATAATTCACTAATGACCATTTATTTGGTGAGCAAAAAGTTCTTCCAAGTTTTTAATTTTTTTCTTTTGGTACATATTGAATGAAATTTCTCTTTTTTTATATTGAATGAAATTTCATGAAAGGTTTGAGACATGGTAAAAATTATTTTTTTGCAGATGGAGAGGCATATGTATCCTAATTTTCTATAAAATTATTTGTCAATTATTTATTGAGTAGACATTAATTCTTAGGAAAATGAAAACCTACTGTCATTCATGCAATTTTACTGACAGAATATTTCCATCTTCTTGTCCTGATGTGAAAACTGAGGCCCAATGAAATTAACAATTAATGTCAGAGTCAAAAACAGGATCCAAACAGTCATTTATACCATTGCATCTGCTCACCTACCAAGATGTGTACACATGTTTTTGCTTTTCACCTGTTCTCATAGATAATTTTTCAGTCCTCTTTTCTAAAGCCAATTTATCCACTTATCCACTTGTGCATGAAATCCTACCTAATCTAGCACATTCAGAGAAAATATTCCAACAGTTCTGCCCTCTGTTTTACATAATCAAATTTCCTCCCTTTGGAATCACACCTGTATTCAAACACACTTGATCCCTACCTGCCCCCGCCCACACTGTTTGGTGTTTATTAATTTATTTTTGTTTTATCAATTTATTGACCCCATTTTTCCTGTATGCTTAGCTCTAGTCTATAGGAACTGCAATGGCTTCCATTTCAGTTCAAGAAAGTACTAAAGTCCTTATAATTGCTTATATCATTCAGTGTTTTAGATCCTTACCTTCTCTAAATTCTTCTAATAACTAACACACTGGACACTTTGCTTCAGCCACACAGGCTGCCTTGCTTTTCCTCAAAGAGTAGCAAGCAACAATATTTTATAAAAATAGCAATGTTGACAAGGGATGTAGGAGCATATTTTATCTAGGTCCTAAATAAATTATTTATCAAAATAATTTTATAATTGGATCAAGGCAAATTTCTCTACTATAGCTTTCCCAGTGAGATGGACCCAAACATTAAGAGTATTCTTTAGGCTAAGGATCCTATTTTAATTACCAGATTTCATCTCTTTAAACTTCAGTCACTAAAATATTATAGTAGCTTCATGAGTTAATTGAGTTCCCTAAATCCTAAATTAAAATCCTGGAAAAGGTTTAGTGTTTTAAATGACTTCATTACAAATGTTCCACAATTTTTGTTAGTCCTCTTACAAATTATTATATCTTTTTTTTTTTTATGGCTTGGTTTTAAATGTTGGCTCAATTTATTTTTTTTTGAATTTTTATTTGTTTATTTATGATAGTCACACACAGAGAGAGAGAGAGGCAGAGACACAGGCAGAGGGAGAAGCAGGCTCCATGCACCAGGAGCCCGACGTGGGACTCGATCCCGGGTCTCCAGGATCACGCCCTGGGCCGAAGGCAGGCGCCAAACCGCTGCGCCACCCAGGGATCCCCGTTATATCTTTTAATTTTATCATTGTTATATAAAATAGGCATGAATAAAAAATGAAATTCTTCTTTAATGTTTGAGAAAAATAATTGTTCTTACTCTGTGTGGCCTCTTGGTAAATGTTATGTATATTAATTAATATGTACAAAAATGCTTATGAACTAACTCAAGTTCAGGTTTTGTTTTTGTTTTTTCATGAAATGGACTTTGTTTTCTGATTTATTATGCTAGCAACGAAAATGAAACACATTATTCTTATAGTCAATTATTTTTAAATATATCATTGAATTAGAGGAATTCTGATGAATTTATGTTCTGTGAATATACCTAATAAAGAGATGAGAGATTCTATCCTTACCATTGTCCATTCAGTTAGGGATTTGTAGTAAAATCTGAGTGAATGTGCTATTTATGACTATTCCTAGTACCCACTATTAGTTCCATCACAACATAACAATTGTAGATTTCTCTCTCATTCCAGGTAAATCATATATCAACAGATGGTGAAATGAAACCAAAATTCTTAAGACTTAGAATAAACATTTCATTTGCTGATTCAATGAACACTTTTTGAGTACCAATTATGCCAAGACCTTTGTGAATGAGAACTTCAAGTCTGGTTTTCTGAAAAATATAGTTATAAGGAAATAGATAAAAACAGACTAAAACTAAGCAAGAAAATAGTAGGTGAAAGTGCTAAGAACAGGACACATTGGATGTGGCATGTGATTCATTAGAAAGAGTAGGCTGTGCTATGATAAAGGTGAACATCTATGCAGTAGGAGACTAGAAAAAGGATGCGGTGGACAGCTCAACCCAGCACGTAGAAATATGTTATCAATAGCATTGTATAGAATTGTCAAGGTATGCTAATAATAAAAGCAGACTGACTTTCAGCCATTTTATTATTGTCTTTAATTATTTATAAACCATGCTTCCCCTTTCATTGCTTACACCTGAGAAGACTATTCCTATCACCACCACCCTCTTCTGCTGGCAGGCCACCTTTTCTAGCCCTCAGAATTGGCTAGTACAAATGTTCTATAGAAGAAATAAACCTGACTTTTGCAAGAAACAGAAAGAATATCAGTGCACCTAGAAGATACTAAGTGCTGGGAAGAGATTAGGTCAGGGAAGTAAGTATTCATGGGACTGATGATATAAACCTTGCAGGACAGGGATATTAGGATTTTTGTCCTAAGGGCACAAATCTTAAGTTTGAAATTAATGCATTCATGCTTCAAAAGTTCTATCTGGTTGCTAGATAGAAATTATTGCTAAGCGTTATTAAACATAAAAGTTAAAATAACAGGTAGAAGACTATTCCAAAGGCATAGGAGACATATGGTGGTGGGTTATTTTAGGATGGGGCTATAGAAAGGCCAAGAAAGAAAAAAAAAATAAGAACAGATTTAGGATATAGTTTAGAATACAGCCAAAAGGACTTCCTAAGGAATTGAATATTAAACAAAGTGCAAAGTAGAGAATTAAAAGTGATTCTAGAATTTAGGCCTGAGCAACTGGATGGTTTGTAATACTATATTTACTGAGAATGGAGGACAGGGAGGAAGTCTTGGGATTTTGAAATCTTCCATTATGATCATGTGAAGTTTTGAATGGCTATTTGCTATCTAATTAGATGTGTCAAATAGTTAACTGGGTATGTGGATCTATCTCTCAGGAAGAGTTTAGAGCTGAATATATAAATTTGGAACTTATAATTGACTCATATATAGTATTTAAAAGTATAGAAGAATGCTATTATTTATGGAGAAAATATGGTGTACTGGAGAATTGCAATCAAAGAGTAGAAAAAATTAGCAATAACAAGTGAGTAAGAGTGGCCAGACCAATTTTGTTAAAGCTGCTGGGAAGCCAAGTAAGATGAAAACAAGCGAGATGGGAAAAAATATGACAGCATGGAGGTTTCAGGTGATTTTGAATAGTTCAAAGGACTAGTTATAGTGGATTGAAGGGAGAATGATGATTTTTAATAAGTATATTTATTAACTATAAACAATAATAGCTACATATTTTGCTGGAAAAATAAATAGAATTAGAACACTTGGTAGGAATATGGGGATTTTTGTTTTAATATGTCTGAAACAATAAATCTTTGCAAGTTAATTAGAATGATCCAATGTGGAACCAATTGATAATATAAAACATAGAAGGGTTAGTGAAGTAGAGAAATTTCAGTGGCAAGAAAAATGGGATACAAACCACAAGCAGTGGGCTCAGCCTTTGACAAAAGCAGAGACACTTATGAGCACTATATTAAAAAAAAAAAACTTAAAGGCTTTCATATTAGGCTCCAACTTCTCTACGCTTTTTACCAAAGAGTGCATATTATTTTACCGCATTGACAAAAACTGTTGAAATAAAAAGTTTTTGTATTTTCTTAGTGTTGTAACTTGAATTGTGAATGTTATCATGGGTTAAATGATCATAAATACTAAATAGTATTTAAGGTAAATCTGTAAGATTTTAGAAGCATATATCGTCCATGCATTTCTGTTTTAAAGACATTGTTTCCCATTTCTTTTAGAGAATAACATTATTCCATGCTTTAAAAAATATAGTCTAGTTTTATAGAGAAGACTATTTCTAAAAAATGTTTTATCTTATTTGTTCATGAGAGACACAGGAGAGAGGCAGAGACAGAGGGAGAAGCAAGCTCCCTGCAGGGAGCCCAATGCAGAACTCAATCCCAGGACCCCGGGATCATGTCCTGAGCTGAAGGCAGATGCTCAACCACTGAGCCACCCAGGCATCCTGTAGAAGACTATTTCTTTGATGATGCCTGGTATAATCATTAATTAATCAGAGAGCAAGTAGATCAAAGAGGGGGAAAAAAAAGAACAAAAACAAACTAAAAAGCAACAAAGACCAGTAATAGACTGCATTAATGTGTTTGATTAATTTTTGCCTTGCTCATTTGTAAGAGTCAAAATATTTTCTTTTTAGTTTCTTTTCCTTTGTAAAAACAAGATATATAATGCACTAAATAGTGAACATTAATGCTGACAAATGTGGAAAGTTGTCAGATTTATCAAGGAGTAGTTTACCTATGCTTGCTTTGGAGAAAATCAAACAAAACATATAAATTATTCAAGAGTATAATCTACTCTGTATATCTTCCATTGTGATTTATGAATGTTCTTTTTGTGTTGATTTCTTTTTTGTCACTTTGCTTGCTTTTCATTAGGTTTTTTAGTTATGGCTATAATTTTTATGGACAGGAGGGTCTATGTCACCAGTATCTGATCAAATTTCACATTTCCAATGGAGTAAAAAATGTTGCTGACCTCTCCCTTCACATGTTGCTATTATTACATAAAGGATCTTTTGGGATAAATTACAGCTTCGCATATAAATAATTTATTCCTATAAAATAGAGGTAGTATCTGTTTCCTTAAGTGACACCCCTGAGTTTCCTTGTTACTTTGCTATTTTTTCTAATTATAGTAAATATACTCCCTTAAGTTTAGGCAATAATTTATTATTCCATTGCAAATGAGTTTTTTTTCCTTTCACATTTTGCTACAGAAAATAAATGTTTATGCACATAAACACACACTGATACATATTTAAGAGTCAATAGGTATTTTGGTTAGCAAGATCTGAGAAATCTTTATCCTTGTCATCTCAAAAGAGATAAACAATACCAATTCCAACATAGGAAGTAAAGTTTACTTGTATATCTCTAACTTTCTAAATAATCTGTGATTGTGACAAAACCAAATTTTCCTAAAGATCTTTTGGCTTGACTCTCTATATATATTGCATTTCCTTGATTTTCAGAATAGCATGCTTCAACTTTCTAAACCAATCATTAGAAAAGAACCCGCCAAAAATTGGATAGTTATGTGCACTTTTAAAATATGTATATAATAAATAAATATTTATATATGTATTATAAGGATACATCTTACAAAAGCAGTTTAAACCAGTGGAAATGATAGTTATGTAATGGTAAAACATGTTTATTGCACAGCAGCGTATTCTTTTGTTGCATCTTTATAAGAGAAAATATAGAAAAATGAGTAAATCAATATGGTTAACCTCCTTGTGTGTGTGTGTGTGTATACACAATAACTCTCTAAAATAAAATTTCCATATTTTTTCCAATTCTATTGAAAATTTTAAACCTCTGGGTATTCAAGAAAAACACAGAAACTATTATGCAAAATTCTATTCCTCACTTATTTAAAAAGATAATAGAAGTCATTCACTGTTTCTTAGACTATAACTCATTATGTATTTCTTTCATTTTGCCTTTTCCTCTGGTCCTTTCTGCAGCAAAGTCAACTGAATTTATTTCAGTATTAGCTGTTATATTTCAATACAGGATAAAATAGACATTTTACTTCTGAGTCATTTTATGTCTCTTTTTTATTCTTTTCTGGAGCTCATTTTGTTTACCACTTTTCTCAACTGAAATTCATACTGTCTACCAAAATGTATATCCTCATGTTTTTCTACACCAAATAACCATAGTTTTATTTAAAAATTAGCCTATTTACTATTTCTTTTGAAAATAAATTCTTATCTCACTAGAAAATGGAGACTCTCCCTCTTTTAAATACTGCTAATACTTTAAAATATAATATTGCATTTTATATAATTAATATATTAAATTTATGTATAAACATATATAACGAGAGAGAAAGAAAAGAGAGAGAGAGTGTGTGTGTGCACACAAGCAGTATATATTAGGGCGAAACCTATATTTAAGAGCTCCAGGATCAAGAAAAAAGTATTTCTGATCATCATAATAGCTTTTCTGAAGGCATGTATGATGCTTAGCCACTTTGAAAGTTCACGTAAAAGGCTAGAAAATCCTAGATTAGATCAAACTCTTTTTTAACTCTGGTTGAACATCCAGTTAAATCTGAAGCCATTCACAAAAGTAAATACTGTAATTTCCCCTCAGTGGAATAAGAACTACAATAATGTCACAAATATCTAGAGCACAATCTGAGCTCTGCAACTTAATAGGAAGATGGCTACTGTGCTGATTCTCAATTTATTCATTAGTCAAGTGGTAATAATAACAGTTACTACATAAGCATAACGTAGAAATTAATTGAAATAAAGTATGTTATGTTTGGTAGCTAAAGAAGGAGATAAAAACTTGTTAGTTTATATCCCCCTGCTCTCCTTTCTTCACCATTTTTTTTTCACAGAAATCTTTAAAATCTGGGTAGAAATATATGGAAGATGCTATAATAACATGTAATTCATTAGCATCAGTTAAGGAAGTGATAACACCTCTTATATCCAAAATATTTCATGAAAAGAAAATATGTTTTACTCTTTCTTCCTCCACATCTAATTTGAAATTATATATAAAGTAATGTTTGCAATATCCCTAATTTGGCAAATGAGAAATAGATAGTAGACACATGCTGTATTTATGACTATTAAACACTCTAATAAGAGTTAACTTAAAAGTCTTTTATTAGCTAGTTACACCAAAAAAGTCATATCTTATTTTTTATGTTAATAAATATTGTTTCACTAAGATAAAGCAGCTGATCCAAAAAGAAGTAAAACTCCATTTGTAATGTGTAGCTTTAGTAACAAATAAGTCAATAGAATGTACATGTCTATTCTGATGGAATAGCATAGATGGATGTACAGGTAAAAGCATCTCCCATTTTTTTTAAAGATTTTATTTATTTATTCATGAGACACACACATATATAGAGAGAGAGGCTGAGACATAAGCAGAGGGAGAAGCAGTTTCCATGCGGGGAGCCCGATGTGGGACTCGATCCCTGGGACTCCAGGATCACCCCCTGGGTGGAGGGCAGGCGCTAAACCACTGAGCCACCAGGCGTCCCAGCATCTCTCAGTTTTGATGACAGAAGAGTAGGGGGAGAGAGTAGAAGGAAAGGCATATCATGAAAAGCTTGAGCCCTGGTCATATTTTTGGCCTCTTCAGTTATACTTCCTAGTACTTATGATTTTTTTTTCTGATCATGATGATTTTTGGCCACTGGCTTAACTCCATGCTCCCCACATTTCAACATACAGTTGGAATGGGTGGGCAGGGGTCTAAGGTACCAACTGTCACAGCATCTATCTTTGGTTAATGGGTATCTACCTATTATTGCCTAATAGTGGTCATTGGCCATTTCTATCTTGGGAGAAGATCCCCAGGGTCTAAGGATATCTGGCATCAGAACCTAGAATGGAAGATTCAGAAAAATCCAGTGCTTAGATTCACAAATCATTGTTTAGTTACCTAAACACATTTTTCTTCCTTTTTAAGATCCTGGTGTTAAGATAAGCTCATATAATTTGCTTAGGCAGAACTTCCATAAGTTCTTCTCCTCTGTCTTTACTGCTTTATTCATTTCAGCAGCCAGATGAAACACAATTATTCCTATTTATAAAACTTCATTTGTTTTCCCAATTTTGGTACAGTGTTTTTTTTCAAACTTTGCAATCTTAATATATGATCATAATTCTCATTTCACTTATTAACATGTACTTGCCTGTCATTCTTTCCCAATGTCCTAATTCCCTATTTTACATTCTTTGTAATATATGGATCAGTGAAAGTATTGACGGTAGTATGGATCCAAATGAAGAATATGGTGAATGTTACAGGCCCCTTACATCTCCCACACAAAATGTATACACCTACAATTGTATTTATCATTTCAAGGTAAGAGTTACCTTCAAACTTATTTCTGGATAGCCTGAGAATTCAAGGAAACCCCAGGTTAACATTGCTGTGCATAGATAATTTTGCAACATGACAAGGTAAAAACATAAGACTAAATCAGAGAAAAATACTCTTCTTCTTACAAGTTGAATGAACTTGTTCTTACCAGTTCACCTGTCCTATATAACTCATCAGTAAAATGAGGCAGTTGGTTCACTTGGTGTCTGGATTCTCCTTAGCTCCAATTATTGAATATTCCATAATTCCAACTGCTAAATGCTACTTCTTCATAACCGTGTACCATTAAGTAATATGTCTTACTTATTTATAAGATTTCAGAACTCTATGAATATACCCCAAGAATGTATTTTCATCAGAGAATGAT
This sequence comes from Nyctereutes procyonoides, assembly GCF_905146905.1. Classification (NCBI taxonomy): domain Eukaryota; kingdom Metazoa; phylum Chordata; class Mammalia; order Carnivora; family Canidae; genus Nyctereutes; species Nyctereutes procyonoides. The sequence goes on from NW_026575121.1 coordinate 24,227,546, forward strand.
CACATTATTGCATCTTAGGATATATAAGAAAGATAGATAGATAGATGATAGATAGATAGATGATAGATAGATCTTCAAAATAGGGAAGCAGGGAATTAATTGCAACATTTAAAAATCTTCTAGATACTGTATTTAGATTAAGTACTTTACAAGTGCTGTCTAATTTTATTCTAACAAAACCTTTGTATGGTGGTACAATTTTATTTTATAGGTGAAGAAGTTGGATCTCAGAGAAATTAAGTGACATTCTCATAGTCATATGAGCATGAATCAACATGTTGCAGAGATGGGAATCAGAGCCATTACTCATCATTTTCCATCACCATATATTCCTAAAAAGAGTATTTGATTAAAACTAAAAAAAATGTGAATAGTAATAATAAGTGGGTTGTGATGTTACTTTTTCTTAAATAATTAAACAATTGTAAAAAAATGGTAACAGTGAGGCATAAAACTTAGTTTGGGAAGTGGTTGGACTTTTGCCTTCAAGTGCATGTGTGTGTGTGTGTATACGATAAAACATAAAAATGGAACATTACTGTTTTACCAAATGCTTAATGGGTATTATTTTTTATTTTAAATTATTATTATTGTTTAATTTACATTTTGATGTTACTTTTAATATAGGGCTTTTTAGAACATAATAGCTATTAATACAGCATCATATACAATTACCTGTGGTGGAAGCAGCGGCAGTCTTATAAAGGCAAGAAGCATACTCAAGTCATTGCATCTCCTCTGCATGTCATACTTGACCCACATCATTAATGCATGGAAGATAGTTTCTTCGTCAGGAACATTTACATCATCACTGGCCAGGAGTTTATGAAGCTCCTCAGCTGGAAGCAGTAAAAACTCTTGATTTCTCATAACTTCCATTATGTTTTCCTGCAGGGAGAAAACATCTTGGAATAAATTTGGCTTCACTTTGATTTAGCTGGGAAAGCATCTCAGAATGAAATGAGAAGTCGTCAATAACCTTTGTTCTCATTATAACATAATCCTTGAGACTTAATCCTTCAGAAACTAGAAGCTGTTAAAATGAAAGCATTGTAATTGTAATTGAAGTGTAAATGTATCAGAGACAGCACAGATCTTGTAATAACTGGAGGATTATAATGTTGAGCTTTGTTATGCAGGCAGAGTGTACTAAGTGATTAAATGTTCAAGTTTCAAGTGGACTGCTATGTAAGGTTTGGTGAACATGAAAAGAATAGCATTTCAAATTTTTTAAAGCTTGACTACATATACATGAATCAGAAAGTGGGAACGAAATTACATAGAGATAAGTAACACTATAAGATGCATTACTATTTATTTAGAAGAGAAAAACAGGACAGATAGGCTATAGAAGTCACAAAAGCACATATGTTCCACCCTTTTATTATCTCTCAAAACTTCCTCCTCTCATGACAATTTCTCTGGCTTAATTTAGATTCCTATTTATTTTCTTCCAGATTGCTGCCATAACCTTCTAATTACCCTGCCTGACTCTATTCTTAGCCTCTTTACTGTATCCTCTATAATAAATGCTAGAATAATTGTTCTACCACATAAATATCATGGCTTGCTTTGGTTTGGTTTCCTTTGTCTTTTGGTTCAAATCTCTTGGTGAAGTACACTACTTCTTTATGATCTGATGTCTTCCTGAGTCTAAGACTATATTTCTTAACCTTACTTGTGTTATAGTCACAGTTACTTAATCTTTCCATTTGCCATTCTGTCAGACATGTCCCCTCTCACTCATCTATTGATTAAAATGACTTATATATCCACTTTTTCCTAATTTCTGACATTTTTAAAGACTCAACTCAAAAGCAATTTGTGATATACGGGTTTCTCGAGTCCTCTGTTCACACGAATGGAATCTGGCTACCCCATTCACCATGCGTGCTCAGTGGGTGGTATTTATATCCCTGAGATAGCAGTTACCAAACTGGGGCCTAATCTTCAGTGCCTTTAGGGGTCTTAACTCAAACTTTAAGCTCCTTGGAACAGACACCTTAACATGGCATCATATCTAGATCCTGGAACATTACAGGTGAACAGTACATATTTATTGAATTGGATATGTTGGTAATATTTGTGGAGACAAATAAAATTTTGGAAATAGTACAACAGAGTGGTGCAGTGTTTTTCAAACACACTTTAAAAATGATTGCCAAAACCCTTCTGATATTCTAGCAGAAAGGGTTTGTTGGCTGATATATGGTTAGAGAAGACAGAGATCTGACTGGCTGCCTCTATTGTTCCACCAATCCCCATGTCTCAATTCCAAGGAAGATATAATTAAGGTTTTTCAGATCATAGTTTAAAAGCCACTGTTGTGGTAGAAATCTCAATACATGCATATTGTAGGAAAAAAAACCTGAAGCAGATTCAACTAGATATTTTCCCACAAAGGCATTATGACTACACTAAAGCTGAATAGAAGGCTCAGCAAATGCCCATTACTCTGTATGTCAGAGAAGACCCAACGTATTTTCTAAAAGAAACCTGATCCACCTTTTGAGTGTTATCATTGGAACTGAATCCAAGGCTTGAAGTGCCTTCAGCTGTCACAAAAGAATCTCAGCTTTTACTTTCGTTCAGGTCATATGCCATATTTGATGGACATCACAGAATAGCTGATGTCCTAGAAAATTTTGTTCCCTGTGTTCCCTCTGTGCCTAACACAAATTCTATGTAAATTATAGGTATCCAATATCTATTTACTGAATTAACCAATTGAGTGTTCTGAGATGTAGTGCCACCAAGTTTCTCTAAAGAACTATGGTAAGATAAAGATGTTTTTGGAGAATCTTTGAAAGATTCCTTGTCCATCTATTTTTCCTGTTACTGAAAAATCTATGCCTCTATTAAACTACACACAGAACTGTATAGCTAAACCATCAGTATATAATATGGGGTACGATAAAAAAGCAGGTCTATGAAACTCTTAGTGGTGTCTATCAAAGATATTGTTTAAGGCATATTTTGTTATATTTTACAGCAGCCTCTTTATGATGACCCTTGGGAGAAATTTCTTGCAGGTTTTAGTAGCGAGAATAATTGCACTTCTCCTGAGTAAATTGGTTTGCTTTTATCATGGATGTTGTAAATTATGAAATTGATCAGATTTCTCTTTTTATTTGGCTTCTAGAAAACTTAGAGTTAAATTGAAATCTATCTGTTAAGAAGGTAATAGTCCTTTATAGTTTGATTTCTTTTTTAGACAGCTCCAATAAGTTTCATTTAATACCCCTACAGCAGATTTTTTTCTTTTATCCCTACATCTTTTTTTAGAGCATACTCTTTTAATTTTATATCTTTGCAAGCCATACTACATTTTGGGGAATTAGCTATGTGGTTTGTAAAAACTGCTATAAATAAACTGGACATTAGGAGCTAATATCAGATTATTGGATTTTTCATACTGTCCCATATATTATTTTGTTTATTATTTTTTCTTTATGTATTTTAGAGTTCTAATGTTCTCTTTGCTCTTGTTTGTTTTCTCCATCAAGTCTCCTTTTCGTGATATCTTGCTTGATATTTTCTTGTTTTTTGCAATCTATTTTCTGGAACTTGATTGTTTTAATTTCATTATGTTATATTCACTAAAGAAAAATGTAAATTCACACTACTTTCCTTAACATTGCTTGTGTACCCCTGGTAACTCCTTGTGTGAGAAGATCAAGTAGTGAAAGGCATCAAAATTCTTTGGCCTGTTTACCTTTTGTACAATAACTTTAAATTTATTCAATAATTCATTCTATATAGATTTACTGAACACTTAACATATGGTCCTGGATAATTGCAGCAAGAACAAAATGGATTTGCATCAAAAAGCTTACCACACATGGGACACCTATAAAATGTGCAGTGCTTAGAAAATGACTTGTCAACTCAGAAAAGCAGGGTTTTCAAATGGACCTAGAACATTAGGTAGGAGAGTAAATTAGAAAATGGAAAATGGATAGATATAGTATTATGGCTAGGGGAAAGTATATAAACAAAGGCATAATAGCAGGTAATATAGTATAAAGTGCCATATTTGGAATGTCAATTTGATTAAGAATGAGCACAGAGAAATTGTGAGAAATAATATTGAAAGGATAATTTAGACCATATAATGGAATAAATTTATTCTAAAACTTTGACAGTCTCTCCATTAAATGGGAATATATGTATACATATATTTTTATACATAGATTGAAATATTTATTATAAAGAAAGATTTTAGCATCAAACTTAAGTTGCCACTACATAAGATACAAACAATCTTTATTAGTTACAAGGCTAAATTCTACTGTCTACTTTTTCTATTTCATAATACTTTAAAATAATTTTGGTAGCTACAAAAAAATTCACAATTTTGTTTTATTCTAAACAGAATTTTCTTACCAATTTTATTTAGCTATTTCCTGAATTTGACATAAACATTTTCTAATATTAATTTTCTTCTCTCCCTTAATTATATTATTGTTTTTCTCTTATCTTATTATTGGCAATATATTAATAAGTAGTAATTATTCAATTTGAAATTCCAGTGGAAGTTTATTTTTATTTTTATTTTTTTAGATTTTATTTATTTATTCATGAGAGATACAGAGAGAAAGAGAGGCAGGGACACAAGCAGAGGTAAAAGTAGGCTCCATGCAAGGAGCCTGATGTGGGACTCGATCCTGAGACTCCAGGATCATGCCCTGAGCCCAAGGCAGGTGCTAAATCGCTGAGCCACCCAGGGATCCCCAGAAGTTTATTTTTCTACATCATTTTAAAAGCTAGCAATTAATGATAATATTATGTTAAGTGGAATATAAGGAAGTGCATTCAATTATCATATTTTAGTTATCATTTTAGTTTAAAATCTGGGTATTAAATTGTAGTAAAATATTTTCTTAATGTTCAAATAACTTTAACATAAATTTTAACGTTGTTTACTTCATTAACAGCTACTACAAATACAATACATTATACACTATTATGGTTAACTCAAAGATACTGCTCTGTTATGAATGTCTACTGGGTTAAAACTATTTCACCATCTTGCACTTTGTGACCAGAAGTCAGTTAGAAGAAGCTCCTAATCACTGCTTCCAACATTATGTTGGGAAGGTTAATCCTCCATATCACCACAGAATCTCTGGCTTGATTCCAAATCACTGGAGCCTATGGAATTCATTTAATTGCCCATCTAAAAAGTTATTGGTTAGAAAGAGGAATTCTTAGGAGGCTCATACTACCAAATAAATGGAAAAATGAAAATTTGAGGCTGAGAATTGGCTATATCCTCTGGTTAAGGCTTATTATATAAGAATGAAAATGTAAATTTTGGGTCTAACGTCTGAATTCTAAAATTATAATTCCTTGCATCCTTTGCAAGGAAATTTTTGAGAGTTTCTGATATATGCATGATTCTACTATTGTCAGGGACAAAGTTGAAAAATACATATCTTGACTTCCAAAGCAGAAGTTACATCATGTACCAGATTGAGTAGTGTATACCAAAACTTCATATTCACTTGGAACCTGATAATGTGGTCTTATTTGGAAATAGGGCCATTGCAGATGTAATTAGTTAAGCTAAATTAAGGCCATCCTGGATTAGAGTGGGCCCTCATCCAATTACTGGTGTGGTAAATGACAGAAACAGGCCTACAGTGATGAGAACACTATGTGAAGACAGGGGTGACACAGAAGGAAGAAGGCCACATGAAGGTAAGATAAAAGTCATGCTGCCAAAAAAGTTAAAGAATGCCAAGGATTGCTAGGAAACACCAAAAGTTGGAAAAGGCAAGGAAGAATTTTTCTCTAGAAACTCCAGAGAGAGCATGGCTCTGCTGACATCTTGATTTCAGATTTTTAGCCTGAATTATAAGAGAAATTTTCTGTTATTTTAAGTTATCCAGCTTTTAATACATTGTTATGGCAGTCTTAGGGAAATAAATATCATAAAAGAAAGTAAAAAAAAAGTTATGTTAAAGACTCTCACATAAACTTAAGAAAGTATGATAATTATTCCCAGTCTTCTACATTATAATTGCTAGGCTCTTTATTTTATGGAATGGTGCCTTTGAGAAATATTAGGTTTCTAATGATCCAAAGGAGTGTGAGGGACAGGCAAAAGTGATCTCCTATTAGTATCCAGATCTATCTATCTATCTATCTATCTATCTATCTATCTATCTATCTACCATCTATCTATCTTTCTATGCTTCTAGCATTTAAATTTTCTAAACGAGCAAGTTGGGGAGAGACACTTATTCCAGTTATCAAAGGCTTCTTGTATCAGCTACCTTAAAGTTGCTATACTGATATATTGATGTCAGAACTAATCCTTTCAGGTTAAAACAAATTTTCCTGGGCTTTTGATTATTTGCCTTCTCTGAATTTTTTAATTTTAATACTTGTGTTAAAGTTGCTGCCTCAACTCTTGAATACTATCTCAGACTTTAAAGGGAACAGAGACTCATTAAGAGATAGTCACAACTTGTTAGTTTACAGATAAGAATGCGAAGGCTGGATACACAGTCAAGGTAGGTCTGGGGATTCAGTCTTTTGTCCTATTTCATTACCTGGACTGTCTATCCTTTATTAGGTTCCCCTTCTGGTTCTCCTTTGTTCATCTAATTAGGACTTACTGTCTTACTTTGATCTGTGCAATATGTATGCACTGATTCTTAAGTGTTCACCTGAACCTGTTTCCACCTTTTTCTTGATATAGCTGAGTTCCATGATGTGTCATGGTGATTATGGAGAGTCAACATACATTACTGACTTGGACAGTTGGTCAGGATTTATATCCCAACCCTGCTATCCACTGGTGTGTGATTAAAAAGTTGTTTATTTTATTTTTTTTTCTGTAAATGGGTTAAAAATAGTATCCATTGTAAAGCACTGTTGTGAGGATTAAGTGTGAAGATTAAATTAAATTTACTGTTCTCAGTCAAGTATCTGACACTGAGCAAGCATTAGAGAAGCATTAGCCATTACTATTAGGCATCTGAGCCTATCCTTCATTTTAGTCTGCTATTGTTAAATGTATTGCCTACATTTACATTTCTTTAACTTCCTTATTTTCTTTACTGATTATTTGGTCCATAAGTCATTATAGAGTATTTTCTCTCTGCCTAGTATATTTATAATACTAAAACCACCGAGACTAAAAAAGGGAAAGTTCTGGCTCCTAAGAAACATATTTTCTAATGAGAAGGAAAAAAAATGGGGGATTTAATGGAGTCAAAGGTATAAGAATGAAAGTGGAATAAGGAATGTCAAGGAGGACTTTCAGTTAGGAGACACACACCTTTCCATTCTGGAATAGCAATTTCCAAGACAAGGGATTGTTTTTCATGCAATCATAGATTTACAGAGCACCAAAGAAATATTGATAGCATATGGTCTGATTCTCATATCATTATCTACCAGGATTAAAAATGGGAATTTCTATGACCTCATATAATCTCAAATTGGAAACCATCTTTAAAGACACTTAGTTTAATGTATACTCCATATACTTCTCTGTGCTCTGCTCACCCAGTGAGTATTTTCTTTTTTTTTTTAAGATTTTATTTATTTATTCATGAGAGACAGACAGACAGACACAGACACAGTCACAGACACAGACACAGACACAGACACAGACAGACACAGACACAGAGAGAGCGAGAAGCAGGCTCCATGCAGGGAGCCTGACATGGGACTCAATTCCAGGTCTCCAGGATCAGGCCCTGGGCTGAAAGTGGCGCTAAACCACGGAGCCACCCGGGCTGCCCATCGCACAGTGAGTATTTTCAATGATGGGAATTACTCCATTAAGAAAACCTACATCATTGTTGAATAGCCCTATCAGAAAGTTGCCTCATTTTGAAGTAAAATCTTCCTTCTTATAATTTTCTTACATTAATTCCAAGGCAGATCTGTTATTTATTCTATTGACCAGTTATTCAAACATTGAGGATTATATTTTTTCTCTCTTCTATCATACTTTTTAAAAGCTAAAGAATTATCATCCTTTAATCTTCTAAAGGATCTTAATCTTCAAAACCAGAGAACAATGCTACAGCGGAAGATACAATCTTTGCTGAATCTCCCCTGAAATACCTGCATTCTTCTCTTTATTCCTTCAGCAATGAGAACAATAAAATAAAAATAAAAATATTCGTACATACTCTGTGTTGTTTATTTGCATACAACTTTTTAATCTTTCCCAAGGACCTTTTCCAAGTACATGCAGGAAAACAAATACTAAACATTCATTGATAAAAAATCTAATTTCAATCACATGTATATATATGTATACATACACACACATATCTAACTATTATGTAGATAATCAACCAAATGAAAGGAATGTTCAAAGAGTTGACAGTGTGTATAGATTTTTTTTGTCAGTTTTGTCAGTGCTTATGAGATGACTTGGAATATAATTCTTTATATATTTGGATTATATATCAGACCCTTCTTTAATATAACAGTATATTGTAATGGCCGCACATGGTTTAGTATTTATATACATATACTTTCTTCTGAGTTTTCTTTAGCTACAGGAAAATGATTGAGATCCAAATCTGCCAAACTAAAGTGAACAGTTGCAAGTTTTCTTTATTAATTATTTCCCATCTATTAGGTGTGGTTACTTCATTGGTGGCAATTTTTTCCCCAAAAAATATTAGAGTACCAATGTTAAAATGAAGCATTTTGTTACAATTCCAAAACTGTGTCCAGTATCAGAATTTATTTCTTATGGCCATCTTTCTAGATTATCATATAGGACAAAATATAATTTTGTTATTTTAAGTTCCCTAAAAATATATGAGCTTATGACTCAAAATATATGAGTCTGTGATTCATATATTATAACTTTGTCTTTTCTGACAAAATGTTGCTATAGAGAGGTAAGATAATTTAGAAATTATAGTGGAAAGAGCAATAATTATTCAGTAAGAAGGACTGGAGAAACATCCCATTCAAATACTCTCTGGTCAGGACTTCCTAGGCAAAGACACTTCTTTATTCCAAAATATCATCTCCTAACTTTGAAAATGGGTTTTACCACACCTAGTCTGTAAGTCTTTTCTGATTTGCTTTTGAGTACATTGAGCTAAGAAGGAAATAATTCCTAAACTTTACAATATTATGCAAACTAAACAATTATTTTCATGGGACTCTAACCCTTGTAATAATTTGGTCTTCTTTTGATACTGGAAATGTACTGTTCAAAAACATAAATATGCAATATATATTATCTACTAATTTGTAGAAGGAGGAAGAGAACATGTACAAGTCATTTATAAACTTCTCTATCAAGAAAAGTAGCTCAGTCAGCCAAATTGTTCTTCCTTTTTTGGAGGGGTTTAACAGAAAAGTTAACTAACCATTTCCAAACATATTAAATGCTTCACAAACTGTGTAACACTATGCATGCATCAATTATTAGTCATAATAGTGATTTTTATGATTTACTGTTAAGTACATTTACTCCTTGGTAGAACCCAAACCTTTCTGCTGCCCCTTCCTTCATAAATTGCTCTGCATCAGTATTCCCTAGTTTCTTGTAGATCTCTTATAGAAATCATTAAGAATGGCAGCAGATGTAAAAGTTAGGAGGAACGTGATAATCTCCACACAATCTTTATGAGGCACATATTTGTGCCAGCCAATGGGAGAAATGGTATCATTGCCAATTAAATCAGGTGGCAATCAGCATACCTGTAAATTCAGAGTTGTTTCTTTTCACTGCAGCAAAGTGTCCAGGACACTTGATCACATATTTTTTTTCATTTTTTTAAAGATTTTATTTATTCATTAATGATAGACACGGAGAGAAGAGGCAGAGACATAGGTAGAGAGAAAAGCAGTCTCCATGCAGGGAGCCCAATGTGGGACTCCATCCAGGACTCCAGGATCACACCCAAGGCAGATGCTCAACCGCTGAGCCACCCAAGTGTCCCAAACATTTTCTTAAAAGAGTTATAATACATCATAAAAACATAAAAATAACGATCCTATACAACTTTGCTAATAAAACAGAATTTTAACACAAGATAATATTTATGTCTTCCTTGAGAGGATATCTTGCAGAAAATTGACGAAGAGTCTTCTTTGGTGCATAAGAGTGTATATTGTATTCAGTAGTTCTTATTCTGTGCTTATAGAGAATTGAAAGAAAGTTTATCCCTTATTGTAACAGAAAATAATTTTTTTCAGGACCAAAAAGGATTGCTTTGTCATCCTGTATTTATATAGTCTTTTGTTCTTATGTTTGTAAGCATAAGCGATTCACCAGGAAAGCCTGTTATATGCATAATCTAAAATAGCCAGACAGTTGGGGTAAAAAGTATGTGCAGAAAAAAAGGAAACAGTGAGTATAGAAATTAGTTACATAACCACATTGATTAGTTTGCAGTTAAAAACAGCATTAGCATTCTGCAAAAAAGAATACATTACAATTTTGCAATCTTAAGGTTTAAATGGTCTCTATAGAATCATGTAAAATTTTAATTATAATTTTGCATTCATTTATTGCTTAATAAAAGAATTTAGACTATTTTCCTTCTGGGGTGGACTAATTTACTAGTTGCTTACAACCAACATTAAAAATCACAGCATAGTATATTCTCTTATATTTAACCTATTTTAAAATTTTTAAACACCAGACATAACTGTAATCATTGTCAAAAAAATCAAGTAAAATCAAAAGCAAGCCATAAAAATTCTTCCCAAGAAAACTGTAAAATGAAAATGAATGAAGAGTAGACTTTATGTAAAATAATTGGAATAAAGGGGATGATCCCCTTACAAGTTATATAAATGTATAATAAATTTTCCTTCAGTTTGCCAAGTAACTTAGTTCACACCATGAATTTATCTCTCAGCAAATAAAAGAAGCATTAGCTAAATTACAATATGTATATTTACATACAATGCATTAAATATGAAAGTTGCTGCCAAACATAATTTCATGGAATATTATATTTTATAAATAAGATGCAGTAAAAGAGACAAGTACTACCATGAAAAGTAAGATGTTCATACCTCACATAGCCTATATACTTTGCCATCCCAGAGAATTTCTATATGGAAACAGGCTGAGTTGCACCAGATAAAGCACTAAGTTAGCCCTAGACAGGTGCCTGGCACACCAGACTTCTGGCAATGCAGTAAGTAATTAGGCTTATGATGTTAGTGCAAAGTGTGGAAAGCCCCTTCAAGATCATTTCATCTGGTAGCTCATGAAACTTTTGAGACTTAGTTTGCTGTCAAAACGAAGGAGGTAATCTCATTAAACATAGCGAGGGACAGTGGTGTCTCTTGGGATGTTGGGATGTACCACTATCGACCCCACTCACTAGAGTGCTTTGATTTTGTCTAAGGAGGAGGAAGAAGGTGCTATGAGAGGGCATGCACACCTGAGACCTTCTCCTTTCTCAGCTGATGGCTATTTGAGCTTTGGCAAGCTCACTGTGATGAGGTTGATGCAAAGGGTATAGCAGCCACCCTTGGTTGTCCTTTGGGTTTACAGTGATGGTGTTGGAAGAGCAGGTGATAAAATTATTAACCAGACTCAGTTTTCTAGAATTTGTCCATGGTACTCCATTTGATTAAAGAGTGTATTTAAACCCCCTCATGAGGTCAGATTAATTGAATTGTAACTATTGTGACTGGTAACTGACAAATTTCTCAGAATGCAAAAAGTAGTCAAGGACAAATCAGCCAAGACTGATAAAGCAGAAAGAACATCATAAGAGTGGTAACTCCAAACTCCCTTTGGGTGACCTGAGTAAGGGACTTTTCCAAGAGATCTCTGAGTCTGATTGTTCAATAACAGGATCTCAAAGGAAGATATTGGAGTGCTTCTCATCAAAGAATTCACAGCTGAGTGGCCTAATAGAATCTACTTCATGATGGCCCCTGTGAATGACACAAGTCCTATCCACTCCCCCCTCCAATGAGTCTGGAGATGAATTAGAGAGCCCTGTCAACTTTTACAAGGACCTCTAGGCTGACTTTCAAAACTAAATAAGACTAGGAGTTAGGCTAAGGCTCCCTGTCTCTTCAGAGGAAGCCCTATGTCAAGGTCAGGTTTTAATGGGGGCGATGGGAGAGAATGGACTTTTCAGGCTCTTTGTTTACCAGTACGACAGGTGGCTTTGATATTTGTAACACCTGGCACCAGGATGGGAGAAACAAATGATGCTCTCCAGTTTGAGATCTGAGGTCACCACCAAGAAGTCCTTGTTCAGCCTTGTCTATGAATAGATCCCTTTGGTTCCCTACAACTTCCATTGTTATGAATCCCACTATTGAATGTACTGTTGGTATAGATGTATTATCTACATGTTCTCCTGCTCACTTCTGCCCCCAATCCCTAATGGGCCCTCTTAGTGGGGCATGTGGAAGCCTATGAACTAATCTTATTTCTAGTTCCTTGTGCCATTGCCTCCCCAAAGCAATATCTGCTGTTCAGAGAGGAAAAAGAAGTAGCTATCCTTATAACTAAGCTTTAGAAAACCGAAGTTCTCTGTAAGACTATTTCTTCACTCATTACCCCTATGTGGCCTATGTGCAAAGCCCCAATATTTACCTTTATTTGTAGGTAGCTGGGTGCTATAATACTGCCTTTAGTACCAGCAGTACCTAGCATGGTAACTGTCATAGAGGCTAATATTGCCCAAGCTAATAGAACTTGGTATGTAGCAACTGATGTTGCAAGTGCTTTATTCAATGTTGTTTTCTACATTGATGATTCAGTTCAATTTGTCTTTATGTGGAATGGATCACAAAACACCTTTAATGTCCTTCAGAAGGCTACCCAAATTCCTTGACTATCTGTCGTTTATCGTAGGCCGTAATTTGGAGAAATTTTTGTACTGAGAGAACTAACCTGCTGATGTTGATGATGTTCTCTGGTGGGCTAAGACAAGGGCACTGTCCAAGAAGGACTGGGAGCCCTATTGAGTTATACATGGCAGCAAAAGTGGGCCATTAACACAAACTAGTTACAAAGATGTACAACCCAAGTGATATTCCTTGGTAAATCTGGGAAAGAGCATGATGTCTCATTCTAGGGGAGAGTAGTGCCAAGCTTTTGACTTTTTTGCTCTGGCAAATTAAAAAAGAATCCCAGTAACTGTTGGGCTTATTTGGCTACTAGGGCTCTCACATCCCCATAAAGTAGTTCTGATGGTACCCATCTATTGGGTTACCAGAAAGGCTACTGCCTTTGAGTGGGGCCATAACCAATAGGATGCTCTAGAGGCTTTCTATTCAGCCAGTTAGTCTACCCTTTTTCTGGGCCCTACCAATCTACATTTGCTGTTTGAGTTACAGAAATCTCTTAGTTTACCAATTGGAGACTACTGACAGTTGGAAACTGTAGCAGGTTACTGGCATCTATCAGGCTTTTGAACCTGTAGGCTCCTGGAGTTAGCCGAAAGGGAAAAAGCCTTTGAAGGGCAATTATTGGCCTGTTATTGGGCTTCAGTAGATTCGGAGCACATGACTCATTGTTGTGAAGTAGTTTTACTACCAGATATCCCAATGATGTCACACATCTGAACAAAGGACTCAATTTGTCTGGTAGAGGAAGCTCAGAGATCTCCTCTAGTGAAGTGGAAATAGTACATACAGGATGGGGTGAAACTTGGCCTAACTAGAGTCTTGCAACTTCATGTGTTGGTCTCAGGAATCCACATCTGACATTTGGGCATATCAACAGAGAAGCCACTATCTCCACTGGCCCAGTGGGAACTCAGAGATAGAGACCTCCCTGGACTGTGCACAGGCCTGGTTCTCTTTCCAGTAAAGTTCTACTGGGACAGAATGATGTGTGGCTGCACCCAACCTGAGAGATCTGTCCCTTAATTAGTGCATTAAAAGACATGTGGAACAACAGGCAGAGTTTCATGGGGGTATAGATGGCTTTCCAGGCCACACAGCAAATGTTCCATGTTGATTTCACTGAATCATGGGCTATGGCTAATAGCCTGGTTGTATGGTAAGGTCACTGACAAGCCTCAGACTGGCATATACAAGAGGCATTCCCACCTCCTCTCTGGAGACGAGAGAATTTCATACAATTGGATCTGTTACCAACCAATAGGCTTTCTGTTAACCATGTGGTTATTCACCAGAAAGTTCATTACACACAAAAAGGGAACATATCCAATGGACAGGCCACGTTTGTCAGCTAAACATTGAGAATGAATTGTTCCTGTCCCAGAGCAAGCAAATGTGCTGGGATGCATGGAGGACAGTCCAAGGAAATTCAGACAATCTCCTAAATGGGACCTGTGGACTGCTACTTCTATCAGAAACTGCCAAAACAGCATGTAAAAGCTGTCCTACCACCAGACTCTGGCCAAGGGTTCTAATTCTACTTGGGAAATTTTATGAAACAGTACTTCTCATTTGCCTTGCACATTTGACCAGGCTGTTTGTCCCCTTCTTTCAACTGTACACACTATTTATAGTCATTGACACCCCAGTCTTTATGCTGGGATTCTGCAAGAATCTTCCATCACCTTCAGCCCCTTTCCAAAGATTTGAATGATGGCCCATAAGGATAGCTATTAAATTGCAAGAGATAGAGACAATAACCTCCATTTCCATTTTTCCTTCAGGTGCAGAGTTTGAGTTTTTTTTTTTTTTACCTATAGGAATCTTGAAAAGAATGACCATCACCTTGACGTCTCTAGTTCAAACATTTTCCTTAAGGTGTCCCTGCTACTGTGTTCCAAGTAATCACATGGGATGGACATGTGATATAAAATAGGTTGATTTATTTTTTCCTGGTCCACAAGAAGATCTTAGCCAGAGACTTTGGTTGACCACCTTTGGGTTTAGATCAAGTGTGCTATTCTTGCCCATGGTCCAGGATAGACTGTCCATGTTGCTATTGATGTGGAGGATTCCCTCCAGTTCTGAACTGATAGCATATGAGCACCTTCAGCCCTGAGAGTGTAGATATAGGAGTGGAAGTGGGGAGAGTCTAAATTCTCTTCTCTTTTTCCTATGGGTACCCCATGCGACTTTCTCTTCCCTGAATTCAGAGATACCTGTTCCAGGCAGTTGCCACTGCTCTGAATTTGAATGGCAATTATATATACTACATACATCTTATTCCTACAGATGAGCATCTGATTGTCTTGCCACTATATGCCATATAGAGTGGACATTTCTCTGTGGATCTGTCTGATATCTCAAGTGCCCCAACCTTATTAATATGGACTCAAAGCATTGTTGCACACTGAAATCTGGCATAAGAGTAGTGAAATGTCTCTCTAAAAGTCTACAAACTCCTGTTAGAGATGGGAGTAACCAGAACATCTGGAACAAGGTGTACATCCACCATCAAGGCTCTTTTATTTTTCTTTCCATTAAGTTAGCAAACCTTTCCTCCCTACACGCATCCTCACCCTATTGTGTTTTTGCCACACCTTCGTTGTATATAGATCAATGACACTAATAAAGTAAAATAGTCCGCTACAAAGCTTAGACAGAAAGGCTCTGGGCTGTCTAGAATGGACCCTAATGGATGTGGGACATCTTTCAGAGTAAACTAATAATGGCTCAATTGTTACTTTCAGTTGGCTCATTGTCCTAACTGAACACTTAGACATCTGGTTGCTCGATAGGATATATAGGTTTCCCACAAATCCAATATTTTTTACTTATTATTTAGTGTCTTTATTTTGTTTGGATTCCCTCTAGCTGCCATGTGGCAGGACATCAGCCATAAATGTACTCTTAATCCTATGATTACTCTTATAATCGGTCCTATAATAACATCCCAAGGCAAGGGGAAGGGAGAAAGTCAGGTAGGGGGATTGGTGGCAGTGGAATCAGGCAAGGCCTTATGGTAGTGTTAAGTTCTCCACACATGATCCCACAAGATCTTACTTGCCCTTCTTCGACAAAGACTAAGTTAAAATGTCTTGTTAAAATTACACACACGTACACACATATATATATGTAATGCAATTTATATAAAAAGTTATAGAATTTTCTATTAAGCATTTTTACATAAAAGACCACATTTTATCTACTTGATGTGCCCTAAAACTCTTACTACATAATGATAAATTTAAATCTTTGCTGTAATTTTACTGTTACCACAAATTTATAAGTATTCACAACACAATTGGTCATATTACATGTTTGGAGCTATGGGTAATGCTTTTGGTTGAATTACCATCTATCCATGTTATCACTGACCTTCTAATAATTTTTATGGGATTCCACTAAAATTCAGAGTAATACCTCAATTGACTATAAAGCAAAGTGTTATATTTAGAGAAACAATTTGATATCGAAGTTTCTAACACTAGATGGGAGAGGGAGATTGTAACTTATCATAGGCTAGTAAGTAAGGTATGCAACTTACACAGATGACAATATCTAATGTCTACATAAGAAATAAAACAAATGAGGGTTATAGTGAAGTGTGGAAGATCCCACAGTTATAAGTGGTATATAGATGATTTAAAATCTATCTTGTTTCAGGGATGCCTGGGTGGCTCAGCAGTTGAGTGTCTGCCTTTGGCTCAGGGCATGATCCCCAAATCTCGGGTTTGAGTTCCACATCAGGCTTCCTGCATGGAGCCTGCTTCTCCCTCTGCCTATGTCTCTGTCTCTCTCTCTGTGTGTGTCTATCATGAATAAATAAATAAAATCTTAAAAAAATCTATCTTGTTTCAAAGAAAAATAACCCACATAAATGACAGGTAAAGAATGGGACCCTATCAATCAGGATAGGTAGAAGGAGAGGCAAGCTAGAAAATCCTGACTCCTAATTTTTCCAAACCCTTCTCTTCTAGATTGCAGAACAGTCCCTTCTCACTTGCCACACAAACAAAAAATAAAAAAAGCATATTAAACATAAGCAAATAACAATAACACCAAAAATGTCTGGTTAACCGCAATTCCTTTCCTCACCAACTATCATTGCCGCCAGGTTAAATACCAGAGTGAAGTCTCAGAACTATTTGGAAGAAGTAAAAGCTCTGTTGCAGGAAGAAATAACATTGACAGCAAAGCAATTTCAGGATCTGCGTAGGGTGTGAAAAAGCAGGATGTAATATGTATTGGGATTGACCTTGAGGGTGTGAGGCTAGGGTGGAAGAATGTAGGAGTGAAGAAAATTTATTTATGTTGACCACTCACTCATTATCTGAGATTCAGTATACTGGCTAAGAGTTGATTTTAACAGTGAACATGGAGGCTATCCTGAAGTCTGTAGATGATCGTACTGTAAAGGAGTTGCTAGAACCTTATTAGCACAGTATTGAGGAAAGACAACAGAAATCAGAAGGAGGTAGAAATATTAAAATGGATTATTTGAAAGAACTGAAAATTCTTTCATTTTATGCTTCTGGTAGGACCCAAAAATGATGCTGAAGGGGGCATCATAATGTTAAGAAGGCTGGGGTTAGAAGTGGGAGGCACTATCATCTTCCTGGAATTTAATATCACTGGAAATATGCCAAACTGGAAGAGTCTAGATGGCAGCAATTAATTATCATATGTAAGATGGATATAATAAAAATAAAGAGAGGGAGGCCTGAGATTTAGATTTCCTAGATCCCCAAGAATTTATGGAATTTTGGGGTGAGACTGATGGGTTTTTACTCAGGGCATTTTTTCCTTTGAAGAGGAAGAAAACTTGATAGCTGGGGATAAGAAAGTGAATATTAGCTATTGAAATGACAAATTCTAGTTCCGTACAATTTCTAGACCAATATAGGTTCACAGATTCAGAATCTACTAAATTAAGGGGCAGAATGAGAGCCCTTGAGAAGTATACCACCACAAGTATATATAATAAATTTCCCTCTGATCCTTCCCCCAGTGGATCTGCAGCCTTTGCTAGGATAGACGATCACTGAGATATACCTTTGAGGACTGTTTGATAAGAGATTTATGGTGACATTGAAATGCCATAATGTTTCTTTGGGTATAGTGGGGTCTATAGAAGCTGCCTGAAAATGAAGTTTTGTCTCAGTGTGGGTACAATGGTTCTATAGACCTTCTCTGTGATTATCTTCTGAGATATAGATGTGTAATTAAGATATGCTAACCGCTAGCAGAAATCTCTCATCAATTACCTGATGTGTTAGAACAGTGGTTCTTAAGTTTTTGAATGTATCAGAATCTCCTGGAGGTAGGCCTGGCTACATGATTTGTGAGGCACAATGCAAAGTGAATGTAGAACCTCTTTTATAATGAGCATGAAAAAATGCTATTAAATTACATATAAAGCTTTTTCTTTTCTTCTACTCTCACATTTTATTTGTCTTTGGTGCTTTTTATTTTATTCTAAAAAGTGAAAAATTAATATTCTAAACTACTAGCATGAATTTTACTATTCATCTTTACATTGTACTATGGTAGTTTTAAATGGCAATAGCAGAGAATTGAAGTCATATGCAGAATCACCAAAATTTCAAAATTTTTGAACTCATCTCTGAAGGGTACTTAGAGTTGACCAGAAGAAATAAACACAAGCCAAACTCAGGAAGGATTGGAAGGAGGAAAAATGCATCTCTTAAATCATGAAACCAGGCCTAGGTAGTGTGCTCAGGTATGGGACAACCTTCCTTGTTGCCCAGGGGCATTATTATCCAGCTACTGACTTGAGAAATGCTTTCTTCTCAATTCTCATTATCAGAACAGAACAAAATAAGTTTGTCTTTATTTTTTTTATTTAATTTTATTATTTATTCATGAGACACACAGAGAGAGGCGGGGGGCAGAGGGAGAAGAGAGAGAGAGAGAGAGAGAGAGAGAGAGGCAGAGACACAGAAGGAGAAGCAGGCTCCATGCAGGGAGCATGACGTGGGACTCCATCCTGGGACCCCAGGATCACGCCCTGGGTTGAAGGAAGTTGCTAAACCACTGAGCCACCCAGGGATTCCCCAAAAAGTTTGTCTTTAAACAACAAAGGTGGCAGTACATTTTTATAATCGCAGAACTTCTGTAAAAATGTAACCATTTTCTGTCCCAATAGGGTCTACAAAAACCTTGACTGTCCTGACATTACACAAAGCATCCAGGTAGTCACCCTATTGAGAATATCATGATGCTCATCGGATTTAGTGACTAGGAAGTGGCAAATAATTTGGATAACCTAGCAAGACTCATATGTGTTGGAAGGCAAGGGCTAAATCCTATGAGTTTTAAAGAACCTGCTGTATCTATGAAATTTCCAAAAATCTTATGGTCTGGAGTATAGCAGGAGAACTTCTCTAGATAGTAAGTTAATCCTTCATACATCTAACAAGTGAAAATGAGGCACAAAATTTGTTAGGTTCCCTTGAATTTTTTAAAGTATATAGGAATATTATTCAAATCTGTATGTTGGTTGGCACTCAGTTTCTAATGGGGCTAGAGTATGTGAGTCCCAGTTATTTTATAAGCTTCCCTCCATTTGTAGATCTGACCAGATATTCACTTAGTTCTAGAAGTAGCCATGGTGGATAAGAATGTGGGGAAGACATTCTATCAAGTCTCAGTGATAAAATCATGGTTCCAACTTCTAAAGTTCTGAAGCAAGACCACCGTTTTGCAATCAAGAACTGTTCTCTGTTTGTAAAAACTACTCTTGGAACACTATTGAGCTCAAGTGATGACCGAGGATTTAATCCAGGGATTATGAACATTATTTTGATGTTTTTTTTTAAAGGTTTTTTTTTAATTTTTATTTATTTATGATAGTCACAGAGAGAGAGAGAGAGAGAGAGAGAGAGAGAGAGGTGCAGAGACACAGGCAGAGGGAGAAGCAGGCTCCATGCACCGGGAGCCCGACGTGGGATTCGATCCCGGGTCTCCAGGATCTCGCCCTGGGCCAAAGGCAGGCGCTAAACCGCTGCGCCACCCAGGGATCCCTATTTTGATATTATTAAATCCACAGGATAGTAATCAGAAGTAATCATAGAAACTGTCCACTGGATGGGCAGCCTGGATGGCTCACCAGGTTTAGCACCTGCCTTTGGCCCATGGTGTGAACCTGGAGACCCAGGATTGAGTCCCACGTCAGGCTCCCTGCATGGAGCCTACTTCTCCCTCTGTCTGTGTCTCTGCCTCTGTGTGTGTGTGTGTGTGTGTGTGTGTGTCTCATGAATGAATAA
Source organism: Nyctereutes procyonoides (assembly GCF_905146905.1). Classification (NCBI taxonomy): domain Eukaryota; kingdom Metazoa; phylum Chordata; class Mammalia; order Carnivora; family Canidae; genus Nyctereutes; species Nyctereutes procyonoides. The sequence continues at coordinate 24,247,660 of NW_026575121.1, forward strand.
ATAAAATCTTAAAAAAAAGAAACTATCCACTGGAGAGTAAAATTTTACAATGGAAGTATTGCACTTAAACCAGGCTTGAGCAGGTTGAAAAGGCACTAATAACTGCATGCCTATTCCTCAACTCATATGTATGGCCTCAAGGGCTCTTTATAATAAGTCTAAGGAAAGGGAAATAATTCAATCCTAGTTTAGGAAAGGGTTGGCATGGTAAACCAGTGCTAGCCAGGACAGTGATGAAAGGAAATCTTTTCATAGGTAGAGCTGTTTATAGTAGACTTGGATGCTTACTTCGTATGAAGAGAGAGAGGGAGATGGTCTAAGTCATACATGGATTTCTGAGTACTGGCAAATAGCTTGACTGGTCGGTGAGAAGCCTGAAAGGAAAAAATGAGTGGCAAAGAGAGGTGGAATAATTTTATATCAACAAATCTCTTGGAGTGATTACAAAGTAAAAATCTTTCTCGAATGCTTGGTAGATAGCATCCATTACGGAGGTGGCTCTCAACATTCAGGTTCACAGTATAACTTAGGCCATGGACATGAGCTATCTTCTTTCCTTAACTACCTCAGTGTTACAATGGGGCCACAAAACTATGACCATAATAGCAAGGATAAAAGTTACACACAGATCTGAAAATATAAGCTCTTCTTCAATAAAGCTGATCTAGTTATATCATTGCTAATTCCTAGTATGTCATAGATTTTTGAAGAATACAAGCTAGCTGGTGGAAAAGTGGGTTTAGGTCCCCCTTCTATGTTGCAGGAAACAGACATTCATATATTCTGGAATAGATACATACTCCGGACATAGGTTTATATCTTTGTCTCCTTAGCCCCATCTAATATCCTGGAGAATTCCTGATCCAATTATATAGGACTGATGAAATTATGACTGACAAATTTCACTTCGAAAAAAGAACCTATTTTATCATAAAGGCAATACAATGATGGCTCCTGATCATGAGATTCATTGATCTTACCATATCACCCATAAACATGTGGCATAAAGAATGAAAGAGTAGCATTTTCAAGGCTTGGCTAAGGCACCAGCTTTGGGCATAGCACCATGGATGATTGAGGCATGGTATTCCAAGATATAGTGTATGCATTTAATCAGTGCTGATATTTAATTCTGCAACTTCAGTTGTTAGAATTCATGGGTAAATTTGAGATTAGCCTCTCTTTCACTGTTACTCCCAGTATCTCACTTGTGAAAGTGTGTTTTACTTCTCTGCAACTTTAGGATTTGTTAGGCAAGAGATCTTGGGTCCTAGCAGAGGGGGCACTTCTGCCCCCTGAGTAGATGCAGTGAGTTTCACTGAACTAGAGTGTGGGACTACTAACTGGCCAAGCAGAGCTAGTTAACACAGTTTTGAAGTAAGAGAAGAGAAATAATGCACAGTGATCCAAATTTGGAGTTTGGGAAACAGAAAATGTGTTGGCAGATATTTTTTTTACCTTGATGGGCAGATCTGAGCCACATTGGGGTTCCACATGCTCTCCTTGGAAGACATTTCTCATTATTAGACTACCAATTGTGTTTGATTGTTAAGCTATAAACAGCTCACAAATGCACTAATTGGTATTTGCTTTCCCTCCTTCTTAGCCTACCTTCCATTTTACCCTCAATTTTGTAATCCTGAGGTTGTATATTCCAATAAAACCTTGACCCATTAGCTTTGTGCTGGGTTCTGTTTTCCAGGTAGAACATAGATCATTCCTCTTTGAAGTGAAGTAATTCAGCAGTAATCTGAATATCACCATAAACACAAACCAATAACTCAAGGAATGTTTACATTTGTGAGCCTGTTACCAAAACCCAAGTTCAGCTGCTCATTGTTAGAAAAACCAATAGTAAAGATACAGGTTTTGATTGGAAAGGAATATGAACTTTATTCAGAGGCTGGCCACCTGGGGCGAAGGTGGGTTCTTGTCTAAAGGCTACCTCCCAGGTTTCTGCCTCGCCCAGAAATTTTAAAGGGTAAAAAGTAAAGAAGTAGGGTGTTGTTACATTTCTTGATTACCTGCAGACTCGATGATGTCAGCTATAGGGTTATCTCAATGCTTGTAAGTTGAGCCAAAAGTTCTAGTTTCTTGATGCCTGGGGTGGTGGTGGGGGAGGGTTGTTCAAGATCTGGTTCCTTGGTACCCTGGGGTTGTGCAAGAGAATCCTGCTCTTTCTGCAAAATGGGGCAAGGTCTACAGATGTGCAAGGGGAGATCAGTAAAGTCATTTGTGTGACCTTAAAAAAGAAAAACATTTTGCTAAAAGATTTCTGGGCTAATCAGAAAGCTAAGCGGGTTTCAAACAGACTTACTGGCCTCTGTGGCCTGGGAATATTCCGGTCCTTTATTCCCCAAGGTCAGTGGGCTGCAAATCTCAAAGAAAGTAAATTAGTTCTGTTACAGATCAAGGGCCTTAAGTCAGGCAGCAAGGAGTGTATAAAACCAGCTACGGTGCTGTTACAAGACACTGTATGCAGACAGGTAAATAGAATGGAAGTAATATTTACAGAGTATTATTATATAGGGAAACTTTAAGTAATTTTATATTATGATGTTTTTGGTCTCATATTTTAATGTCTAATTGTGAATACATAAATAAATGAAAATATTCACCATTTGAAAAATGTCAGGGGTAATATAATTAATATAAATGTAACTAATATTTATTTTACTGTGATAGGCACTTTACTCATATTATCTTATTTGGTTTTATTTCTGTGCATAAGTAATGAGGCTCATAGAGATTAAGGGACTTATCCAAGGATACATACCTAGATTAGTGGTTAATTTAAAACTAGAATGATGTATCTTTAAACCATTCCCCCTTTGTACTTAACTTTGTTTGGGGTGGGATTATATTATCAAAGACTAGGGTAGGTTGATAAATTTCCATGAATGAGTTGGCTAATAAATTAAACAAAATGATGAAGAGTTATAGAAAAGTTATAGAAAATTTGAAAAACAGAACTATATATGATATGGTTGGGGGAGAATGGCAATCCTAGCCAAGGGTAAACAGAAGGGACATTTGGGAAGAGCAAAAGAAAACAAGGTAGAGTAAGCAGAGTGGTATTAGGTGCAAGAGGTTGAATGCCAGCATAAATTTTGATATCAATTTGCAGCTGATTGCCAAATACATCAATGATACCTTTGGTAGAAATGAAGATAGTCAAGAAATGATACCTTTGGTCAAGAAAGGAAGATGGTCAATCTCGGGCACTTGGGTTGCTCAGTAGATTGTCTGCCTTTAGCTCAGATCATGATCCTAGAGTACCAGGTTGGAGTCCTGCATCCAGCCCCATATTGGGCTCCCCACTCAGCAGGGAGTCAGATTTTCCCTCTGAACCTCTCCCCTCTCATGCTCTCTCTCTCAAATAAATACATAAATAAATAAATAAATAAATAAAATATATTTTTTAAAGAAAGACTTTACATCTGTTAAAGTAGGAAAGGTTTTACAAGACTCACTGATTTTGAAGTAATAAGGCATAATATATGGGAACTATTTAGCAAGAAGCTAGAAATAGAAGTTCATGAAAAGGGAAGTTTTGGACAGATAGGATCTGGGGTCTTAATTAGTAGACAAAGACCTTTTATAGTTTGGTCAACACTGCTGATTTAAGGAAAAAGGAAGAAAAGGAGATATTCATGAAACAGAGAAAGCAAGCAAAAGAAAACTTTAAGGACAGTTGAATTAATACACTGAAAAATATAGAAAGTTGAAAGAGAATGAAAACAGAACAAACCCATAGATTTGCTATGAGTGTCCTTAAAGAGCACTTTCAGTCAAGTGGTGGGTATAGAAGCTTCATAAAGGCCTAATAGTGAATTTAGTGCTAGCAGAAGCAGAACACTATTTAGAGAACTACAGTGCTAGAGAAAGAGAATTCAATACCGTGGTTTTACAATACTTTTTTTTTTTTTAAGATAAGACCCATTTACTCGACTATATCTTTAATAATTATCTCAAACCTGGAACAACTTAGGTGTTTAATATAGTTGTTTTGTTTTGTTTTAGAATAAATACTTGTTTGGAGCCTCTTGGAAAGCAGAGGGAGGAGACTCTTGAGAATACAATCATAAGAAGAGAATTCAAATGAGCATAAGGAAAAAACAGAAGCAAATGAGATCATTAAAAAAAAAATCTTCCTATAAGAGGGATAGTGATCATTTTAACCAAAACTTAAAAAAATGAACTTGTCCGTATTTTAAAATGAATCTCTGGGGGCATCCAAGGGGCTCAGTTGGTTTGGCCTTGGCTCTTGATTTCCTCTATGTCTGGTCTCAGGGTGGTGGGATCAGAGCCCTTGCTGGGCTCTGAGCTCTCTGTTGAGTCAGCTTGTTCTTCTCCCTAACCCCAATTGTGCACTCTCTCTTTCTAAAATAAATAAACAAATAAATAAAATCTTTATAAATAAATAAATAATAAATAAAATTAATCTTTTGACTTTAGTCCTGAGATTTCATTACGAGACACATGTAGAATTCTGAAAGATGGAGAGTAAATAAAAATGAAAGTACACAGACCAACAAAGAAATAAAATGAAAAGAGCAGCCATAATCTAAGAAACACAATATTAGATAAAATACAGATTACAATATTTGACTGATCCCTAGTGGGCTTGTATCAAAGATTATGATATTATTTCTTAAGTTTTTCATTCACATTTAAAGGAATGTTCACTACTTTCTGTGATGAGCACCAGGTGTTGTATGGAAGTGATGAATCAATATATTGTATACCTGGAACTAATACTACACTGTATATTAACTAACTGGAATTTAAATAAAAACTTGAAAAAAAAACAATGCTTAATGTATGCCCTATATATTTAAGGAGAAATACTGAAAGTTATCAGGAACTACCATGTTTTGTTTAGTTTTTATAAAAGAAATATAATCGCTATATTGTATATATAAAAGTGAGATTTTTATTTTGAAAGTGATCACTAAAAATAGACTTGATAAAATATTTATGAGAATAATTTTATATTCATTATTTCATGAGAAAAATTAATTAATTATAGAGGTTGAAACTTTGCTGAAGTTGAGAAATATGAAAGTACAAGAATCCCTTACAAAGTTACCTTGTTTAAATTTTATGAGTTAGGCAGAGATGAAATGATCATTATAAAGATTCTCACCTTGAGAATGATAGAATCTGAATATTAGAAGAAATGTACATGGATTTCACCTAGATTCTTACTGTGCAAAACCCTTCTTCAGTCTCCTGATAAGTCTCCAACATTCCTCATCCCTCCCATCAAAAGGAACTTTCTACCAGTTGAAGGAGCTGACACGGAATTTACAAAAATCTTTACATTGAATGCAGATAATTTCCCATGCATCTTACTCCTACTGCTCCTGGTACCATATGAGGACAGAACTCCATACGATATTAAGTAACTCACAGTTTACACATATGCTCCCAATAACTCTAAAAAGTCGAAACCTTTTTGGCCATCCATGTTCACCTTTTGAGGAAACTCAGGCACAGAGAGTAAAATAGTCTAAGTTCACACAACTTGTGTGTGTGGTTGGGAAAGGCTTCACAAGGTTTTCATTCTGGCTTCAGGATTCACATTTAATCACTAAGTCATGTTGTCTCTCTGCAAGGCTTAAATAAAATACTGCTGAACTACATTGGATTTGTACCAATTATCATAATACAATTTCTTTAATTTGGGGAGAAGGTTTACCACCAATAGTTCATAGTTCATCTGTTCTCTATGATCACTCACTCCCATAGCTATTATATAGTTTCTGAAATAATGGAATGCCTTACTAAGAATAACTAGAAAAAATAAAACTGACTACCTCATGGATATCCAGAAAAGGAAATTGAGAGAACAATTAAAATTACTTTTCTTACAGTCTTCCTATGTTGAGTAAATTCATTTTTTTCCCTACCTCTAAACCCCATAAAACACATAAAAACAATTATCTGGGTTGGTTCAGATTCAAGTTTGTATAATGTCCATCAGAAGTCTCCAAGTAATGATCTTGCTTAATGCCACAGAATGTGAATAGAATCTAAAATTGAATTTTCAAGTATGGTGTGCAGACCATGTGTTTACCAATGGTAACAATGTCGATAATATGGCAATACTGTTTGATTTTCATAAATTTTAATCACTATCCTTTAATTTTTAATTCAGTTTTTAGAATCATCTGTGAAGGAGAGAACACCATGCACTGCAACTAGGGGGTGATCTTTCTTCTGTTTATGTTCTAAATTGGCCAAATCCTGGGACTGGTTACATATCATTTGTAGTTATTAATATTGAAAATTGAACATGGTGATTTCTCTTTACCATATATTTAAAAGCATTTATTGATTATAGACTCTGTGATAGGACTTTATGTTTAAAAGTAATAAGCCTTTGATTTCAATTGGCCTAGCACATATAAAAGTCTCAGATTCCTGTGATTAATTCTGTCATTTGAGATGTTTGCAACTATGATGAACTTGGGATTTCATACTTTGTATTTTTAAGATACTGAATATATTATTTAATACTAAACTTGATGAGGTGGATGGTATGATTACTCCTTTTTAGTAGGTCAGAAAAGTGAGTCACAATAAGATTTCTTGTCTTGAACAGTTTTTGGAGACTGCTTATATTAAAAATCTGGGGCTCCTAGGTGGCTCAGTCAGTTAAGCTCTGACTCTTGATATCAGTTCAGGTCATGATTTCAGGGTCATAGGATTGAGCCCTGCATGGGGCTCAGCATTCAATGTGGAGTCTACTTGAGATTCTTTCCCTCTGCCCCTCCCCTAGCTTTTGCTCTCTCTCTGTCTCTCTCAAATAAATAAATAAATAAATAAATAAATAAATAAATAAAATCTTTAACAACAACAACAACAAAATCCAGGGAGTATCCTTGCAAAGTCCACATTCTTAATCAAATGCTATCTATTTGTTAAAATAATCACTGATAAATGGTTGGGAGTAGAATACTAGAATAAGTTAAGTCAATGTTTTACAAATTTACACTATCACAGCAACCCAGAAGATCATTTAACATGATTGCCACACTAATTAACTGATGCCCCTAGATTAACCCTGGATACCAAAATCTCCCAAGGAACTTAAATGAATGGCAGACAAGAATCTTGATCAGCAAAGTGGTCTCACATAGTGAATTTTTAATAGGTAAATATACTATGTGTTTTCTTTCCTTCTTAACATCCCATGAGAACTGTCATTTATTAAGCAGTCACCAAAGTTCCACAGGATTCACTTAATAAGTATATGACAAGACTGGACATTTTAATTACAGAAATGAGACTATTACTGTGACTCAAGATTCCTGGGGGAAATTTTATTAGTTAAAAGTCATCAGAAGAATCATGGTACCTGTTTTTTATTTTATTCAGTGGGGCAGGGAAAGGGAGACTCACGAAGTACACTGACAGGGACATTGTAAGGAAAATCTATATGTTTTTATTGTCTCTTCATGACCAAATTGATCAATGTATGGGGGGTATTTTTAAATAAATATGTAGGAAAAAAGAAAATGTAGGAAAATAGGGTTACAATGAAACACTTAAAAGTAATCATCTTATAATGATGATATTTTGAGTGATTTCCTTTTTATTATTTTTGCTTAGTTTTAGATTCTCTAAATTTTCTGGAATTAATATTTTTTAATATTGAGAAAAAATTATAATCTTTGAACTGTAATTGTATAGCCTTTATCATGGATACAAAACCCTTTTAAATATGGTTTCGTTCTTATTCACTCATTCTCTTTGTTACTGAAATTGAATGCTAACAAAAGAGGTAAAATTTCTATCCTGATTTTCATACATGGTACTTCATTTGTAGTGAAAATTTATTTGATTGTAGTTTTTTTTAAGATTTATTTATTTATTCATGAGAGACACAGAGAGAAAAAGGCAGAGTCACAGGCAGAGGGAGAAGCAGGTTCCATGCAGGGAGCCTGATGTAGGACTCAATCCCGGGACTCCAGGATCATGCCCTGGGTCGAAGGCAGGCGCTAAATGCTGAGCCACCCAGGGATCCCTTGATTGTAGTTGTTACACATGATTTGAGCATCTTGCTCCATCTTATCAAGTTTACATAAATAATATAACTCTTGATGGACTATATATATATATATATATAAATATGTATTTAATATATGTATTTCATATTCACATATGTATTTCATATTTAGTTTAAGGCAGGCACTAAAATACTGAGCCACCCAGGGATCCAATATTTGACCTTTTAAAGTATTAAATAAATGTATCATTTTCACAGATTCACAATGACTCCCTAAGCTACAAGTAGGTCTTCTATACTGGCAATTAAAATACCATGAGCAGTGTTGACACTGGCATTGGAAGTTTCCAAAATGGCAAACATCTATGATAATATTCTAAACAGGAGATAATTACATTATTTCTTCTATTACATGGTAATTGTATTCTTCAAAAAAAAATCCCTGGAAATATTTAATTCATATAAAATACTAAAAATATTTTGTGTATATGTAAATGTTACTCTTAGATTCAAATAATTCTGAGTAGCTGATCTACTTACATTAATGCTTGGTTAGACATTTGAAAGTCATGGGTGGAAATAGACAATTCTACATTTTGGACAACTAACAGTGTTTCAGGAATATTAGTTACAGTGTAAATGCAGATTTTCTGGGAAAAATTAGACAGGATAGAGAATGTGGCTATAACCAGCAACATGCTGATTTGATGAAATAGAAACTGTAAAGAATATTTGGGGGCCTTGTAAGGAGTTGGGGCTTTATACTGCAGGGAATGGAAAACCGATTCCAGAATTCCCAGCTTTTTACATAGAAATATTATATTAGCAGGATATAGGATAAATTACAATAAAGCAAAGTGAGGAAAATTTTGAAGGGATTTCAGAATAAGAAGTGAGGTCCCAGTTTGAGATGTGATTTGCAAATAACTATTGAAGCCATAGGCCATGGAAGTACTCAGTGAATATATATTAGTAAAAGAAGAGTAAAAAGACTGGAACCCTCGGGGTGAAGGGCAGAGGGATGGTGAGAGTAGCCAAGGAAAAACACTGAGAAACATTTTCAGAAAATAAGGAGAATGAGAAGTTAAAGCTTAAAATGTAATTATCAGTATTTAGTGTTGTTTAAGTTTGATTATGGTGAAGAAATGGTGTATGAGAAGTGTTGACATAGAATTTGTTCCTTGGGCAGTTCTCTTTTTCCTTCTGTGGTATGATTCAACATTTCAGTCAATTCTATAAACAGAGAAGTATAACAATTACATAGTTTATTTATTCCCTAAATTTGGTATGGGAAAAATTTGAGAAAAAATATTTCACTAAGATAAAAAAATTCTTTGTTGACAAATAAAATGTAATATATACAATTTATGAGTTATTACATGTTTCAACAAGTATAACTTGTATAATTACACAATGTTGAAAAACAATGCACATTCGTTACACCAGCTGATTGAGGCATCAATTTCTAAAGTCATAGGGGATATTGGTTTATATTATTCTTGTTTCCATTGACAAATAAAGGCTGAACAATATAATAAGTGAATTCCTGTTTATCAATATTTCTTCCAAATTGGTCATATAATGTAAAATTGATTACAGTATTTTGCCTATAATTTTACAGTATTAAAATAGATATTTGTATTTTTTAGACTATATTTTCTCTACACATTCAAAATATTACTTAAAATAACTAACAATACATTAATGTACTTGCATGATACAAATCGCTAAAAGTACTCATTCTATTTATGGTAAATCCTGGCTCCTAAATATGGCTTCAATTAAACTATGACAACTAATTATTTACTTACATTATATATAATATTATATAACTATATAATAGAATGATATATTAGAATGGTTGATATTTCACTGGATGTTTAAGAGAGAGAAAAGAAAAAAGAAAAGAAAGGAATAAAACTGCAAGTTAGATGCTTACTTATATTTTAGCTCAGAGGAAATCTTAACTGTCTAATTTATGGCAGAACTTGTGCAGAATAAGCATACTTTGAAGTGCACGGAGAATTTATTCAAAAATGAATCTACATCCACATAAATAATGTTTCTGGAGTGAAAATATAACACAGTTGTAAAATATTTCACATAATATTATTCCAAAGAATTTTCTTTCAAAATTACAATATAAGGGAGGTTAAACAGCAAATACCTCCAGTAAAGAAAAGAAAGGTCAAAAATATATAAAAAATTATATCGTTATTAAAGCAGAACATATATTCAGACTTGGCAGCCTTTATTGTTGGAGGGAGTTTAAAAAAAAAAAAAAACTTATCTTTAGGTCCAGATGTTTTCTCATTACTATCGAAATATTTTCCCAATAGTTTATCAAATATCAATGATATAAATTATAAAAATGTTCCTATTCATTCCATGAATGACATTGCATGTCTTAGAAATAATTTCTAGAAGATTTTTAATGGAATAAAAGTTTCTATATTTTAAGACACAACAATGTAATGAAGATGAAACACACAATTGCATTATAAAGCACTCTGAATTTATGAAAAGCATTTTATGAAGCTTGTAAAAACAATGTATTAAATCCAGAAATGATCAGTAATTGATGTGTTACTATATTAATTTTATTCATTGCTATTGTTCTTATTTTCTTTTCTTTTCTTTTCTTTTCTTTTCTTTTCTTTTCTTTTCTTTTCTTTTCTTTTCTTTTCTTTTCGCAAGCCTCATATGAGGCATTGAGTCAACCGTGAAGTCTTTCTTATGTTCCTTAGTCGAGAGTCCCCTAGCTTTGTGGTCTCCAAATAGTGTGGCCAATCCTACTGCACAGAAAACTTTTTCTCCTAGAAAAAAATGTTCATATTTAACATTGCCTCACCATCTGTAACAAGGTATCTCAATGGCAAAGCTCTTAAAGTATATTTACTGAACTATTTTGGCCTCCAAAACTTAAAAGGATTTCATAAATTTCCAATGTTTGCAAGCAACATACTGAATGGCCAATGTACCACAGATAAAGAATTTCATTCTAAGTTAAAAATATGAAAACATCTGTCAGCGGGGAATATGGTGGTAAAGTAGGAGGACTTCATCCCACAAACATAACTATATAACATTCAAATTATCCAAAATACCCCAGAAATCAACTAGAAGACTAGCAGAACAAACTCCACAACTTAAGGTAGAGAAGAGGACACACTGAAGATGGTAAGAAATGTGGACATGTGGTTTTGAAGAGAAATGGATAGTGGCTGCTGTGATGGGGAAGGAGCCTAGTTCATGGAGAAGGGTAAGATTAAAACTAGCTCACAGAAAAGCTAAATACGGAAAATGAATCCCCATCTCAGTTGGCTTGGAAAGCAAGAGGGGCCAAATTTATGAGTTTTTGCAACCAGTGGGGCTTAAACCCTGGAGTGCTTAAGGTCAGCAGGCAGTCTTGGGTAGTGCCCAGAGGCATTGGGGTTGCTTTCTGATAGAATGCAGGGCTAACATCCTGCTGACATATAGCACAGAAACAGTGATCTGAAGAGTGCCTGGGGCACACAGTAGGGATGTATTTGCTCATCTCAAAACATGTTTCAGGCAGCATTCACAGAGTGGACCATCAAGGAACAAAGAAACTGGCAGGAGCGATTTCCCTCCCCTCCTGCATAGCATAAACATAGAACCAACTGCAGGAACCAAACCTGCGTATACCAAGCCCCTCCTCTACCCCCTACCCTCATGCTCTGGAAAAACTGCCCCTCCTAGTCATGATTGCTTCAGTCCCAGCAAAGCTGGCCCCCTCCACCAAAGGACCAGCCCAAATCTCTACTCATACCACATCTTCCAACCAGAGTTTTGTTACACCTCAATACTGGCAGCAGTAGTGACAGGTCTTATTTCACAAGCAGACCAAAGCACACATAGTTAAAATGTGCCACATTCAGGTAAGGGACCAAACACTGCCCACAACAGGCAAAGTGAGCGTCTGCAGATGACTGGCCTGAAAGATAAACCAGAACATAAGAGCAGAGCACATACAGCATATAGTAGATACATTCCCTGAAGCACCAAGGCCTGGGGAGAAGGGGACAATGCACTTCAGGGCACTACAGGACCTTTCTTCATAAGATCATTAGTGTCAAAAACAGGAGACATAGATAACTTTCCTAACACAGAGAAGCAGGCACAGAGACTTAGACAAAATGAGAAGACAGAGGAATTTGTCCCAAATGAAAGAACAGCAAGATCACAGACATTTATGTGTAACAGATACAAGTAACATGTCTGATAGAGAATTTAAAGTAATGATCATAAAAAAATAAAAAATAAAGTAATGATCATAAAGATATTCACTGGTTTTGAGAACAGAGTGAAAGACATAGTGAGACCATTAACACAGAAATAAAGAATAACTTAGTAGAGATAAAGAGCTCAATAAACAAAATGAGAAACAAGATTGATGGAATGAATAACAGCCTGGAAGAAGCAAAAGAACAAATTAATGACCTAGAAGACAGAGTAATAGAAGGTAATCACCTGAACAAAAAAGAAAAAAAAAGAATCATGCAAAATGAGAATAGAGAGTGACTGCATCAAATGTAATAATATTTGAATTATTGGAGTCCTAGAAGAAGAGAGAGAAAAGGGGGTAGAAAATTTGTTTCTGTTTTTAAAGATTTATTTATTCATAAAGACACAGAAAGAGAGAGGCAGAGACACAGGCAGAGGGCGAGGCAGGCTCCATGCAGGGAGCCCGATGTGGGACTCGATCCCGGGACTCCAGGATCATGTCCTGGGCCAAAGGCAGGCACTAAACTGCTAAGCCACCCAGGCATCCGTAGAAAATTTATTTGAAGAGATAATAGCTGAAGGCTTCCTTGATCTGAGGAAAGATATCCAGAACCAGGAGGCCCAAAGAACCCCCCACAAATTCGATAAAAGCAGAGCCACACCAACATATTATGATTAAAATGGCAAACTATAGTGATAAAGAAAGAAAATTTAAAAGTAATGAGACAGGGGCACCTGGGTGGCTCAGTGGTTTAGTGTCTCCCTTTGACTCTGATCATGATCCTGTGGTCCTGGGATCAAGTCCTGAATCAGGCTCCCTGTGGGAGTCTGCTTCTCCCTCTGCCTATGTCTCTGCCTCTCTCTCTGTGTCTCTCATGAATAAATAAATAAAATCTTAAAAAAATAAAATAAAATAAAATAAAAGCAGTGAGACAAAAGAAGACAGTTACATGTAAAGGAAACTCCCATAAGGCTATCAGCGTTGTTTTGTTTTATTTTGTTTTTTAGCAGAATCTTTCAAAGCCAGAAGAGAGTGGCATGATATATTCAAATTGCTGAATGGGAAAAATCTGCAGTCAAGAATACTTTATCCAGTAATAGAAGGAGAAATAAAGAGTTTCCCAGACAAACAGAAAGGAGTTTATGACCATTAAACCATTCCTGCAAGAAATATTAAAGGGTATCTTTGAGTGGAAAGGAAAGAACAAAAGTGACAGTGTGAAGGTAGGAAAGAAAAAGTAGTAAAAAAAAAAAAAGAATATTTCTGTAAAATATCAATCAAGGAACTCACAAAATAAAAAGATGTAAAATATAACACCATATACCTAAAACGTGGGGAGAAGAAGAAAGAATGATTTCAAAATTAAGTGACCATCAATTTAATATAGATTGCTCTATGCAGAAAATGTTATACAAACCTAATGATAACCACAAATCAAAAACCACTAATAAGTATACAAAAAGTAAAGAGAAAGGAATCCAAATATATCACTAAAGAAAACCAGCAAACCACAAAAGAGGGAAAAACAAGAAAGGATCAGAAAAATCTTTAGAAACAACCACAGAACAGGCAATAAAATGACAATAAAGACATATCTAGCAATAACTACTTTGAATGTAAATGGACTAAACACTCCAATCAAAAGACCTAGGGAGACAGAATGGATAAAAACAAACAAACAAACAAACAAAAAAAAAAACAACCAAACAAAAAACAAGCCCCAGCTATATGCTGCCTACAAGAGACTAATTTTAGACCTTTTTATATTTTTTTTGAAGATTTTAATTATTTATTCATGAGACAAAGAGAGAGAGAGAGAGAGAGACAGAGACAGAGACAGAGAGAGAGAGAGAGAGAGGCAGAGACACAGGCAGAGAGAGAAGCAGGCTCCATGCAGGGAGCCTGATGTGGGACCCGATCCCAGGTCTCCAGGATCAGGCCCTGGGCTGAAGGCGGTGCTAAACCGCTGAGCCACCCGGGGTTGCCCTAAAATAGATTTTATTTTATTTTGTTTTATTTTTTAATTTTTTCCTAAAATAGATTTTAAAACAAAGATTGTAACAAGAGACAAAGAAGGACATTATATAGCAATAAAAGGGATAATCCAACAAGTAGATGTAACAATTGTAAATATCTATGCACCCAACAGGGGAGCATTCAAATACATAGCAAACGTAAAGAAACTAAAGTTAAAAAAAATATAAAGGAACTAAAAAGTTTGGAGTATAATTTGGTCATGTTCTCTCTCTTTCTATATAGGTATATATTCACTCACACACCTAACTAAACTCAGGCATACAGATGTATGCATATGCACAAACACATGTATACACAAAACCATTTTTCTGTTATATATAGTTTTCTGCAAAGTTTTTTATTTTCCCTTTAGTATGACATTACATCCCAGATATCTTTTGATGTCAATAAATTATCCTTCTATCACATAGTGGTAGCAGCATAACACTATATTTTACTTCATGTGTGAGGCTTACAGATGTTTAGGTAGTCATTTTGGTGATTTACTTTGCTAAGATGTCTGAAGTGTACTTTCCTGCCTATCTATACTACCTGTATTTTAGTAGCACTGATTTCTAAAATTGGGATTGATTTTCTGTGGGGCACAGCATACCTCATATTTTAATCAGTATGGCCAAATTGCTTCCAGAATTTACCTTTTTTGAAAAGATTTTACTTACTCACTTGAGAGAGAGAATGAGTGGCGGTGAGAGGTATATGGAAAGGGAGAAGCAGACTCCTCGCTGAGTAGGTAGCCCAGTGTGGCAAGGACCTGGAAAGGACCGAGGACCTGGAAATCATGACCTGAACTGGAGGCAGATGCTTAAGCATCTGAGCCACACAGGCACCTCTAGAATTTACATTGTGAAGAACCATGATTGAAATACTGAATTTTACTTCACCTTCCCAATAATGACTATTATTAGACTTACTTTTTATTGATTTAGTTTTGATAACCTTATAGGAGGAAAGAAAAATAGCATGTTTTGCTCTAATTCTCATTTATTTAATTAGCACTACATTTTAGTACTATGGCTTCCTGGGTTCTTGTGTTTTGCCACTTTTTTTGTCTTTAAAGATTTTATTTATTCAAGAGAGACACAGAGGGGATCCCTGGGTGGCGCAGCGGTTTGGTGCCTGGCTTTGGCCCAGGGCGCAATCCTGGAGACCCGGGATCGAATCCCACATCGGGCTCCCGGTGCATGGAGCCTGCTTCTCCCTCTGCCTGTGTCTCTGCCTCTCTCTCTCTCTCTGTGTGTGACTATCATAAATAAATAAAAATTAAAAAAAAAGAGAGAGAGACACAGAGACAGAAGCAGAGACATAGGCAGAGGGAGAAGCAGGCTCCCTCAGGGATCCCAATGTGGGACTCAATCCTGGGACCCCAGGATCTTGCCCTGAGACAAAGGCAGACACTCAACCATGGAACCACCCCCTCATTCCATTTTGCCACATTTTTAATTGGTTGACTTGTTTATTAAACAATAACTTGTAAATTTGGTTCATATTATTAAGAGTAATCTTTTTTTTATTACATGTTTTAAGTATTTTCTCCCAAAATGCCACTTGTATTTTGTATCAGCATGGATTTTTACATGCAGTATGTTTTTTAACTGGCCATGAAATTGAATTCTGCATGAGGTAGAAACAAAGTAAATGACTTATTTATTTGTTTACTTTCCTTGCTTTGCTGGCACTTCAGAAAAAGATATTTTTATATAGCCAGCTTATGTCAGCTAATTGCAGATGTTTTTGATAACTGGACTCCTTACATGAAACCACAAATCTAATATAGTTTAGAGTCAACCACAACACTACAATGTAATTAAAGGTCAGGCTCAACTGGACTTAGTGTCTAATCTCATCAGGTGCTTTCTGCCTCTGTCACATTTCTGAAATCCTCCTTTCTAAGAGTCTAAATGCAGCCATCTCCTAAAGAGATTATTGCGGTGGCCTATAGCAATTCTCCCGTCTAGGGTATCCTTCCTCCAATCAATTAACTATATTCTCCTCTCTCTCTCATCTCTGTGAGACACCATTTGTAGAATTTTCATACCTAAAAGCTTTCAAAGTCTCCCATTCAATTATAGGAGAAATATTCAAGTTGTTTATTATGATGACAAAGTCCCTTCAGAGTTAATCATCCACTAATTTTCCAGTTTTTTATTTTACACTATTTCTCACATGTTCCATAATCAAACATACAAACTATTCACAATTCTGAGCAATATTTTGTACCTCTATGAATTTTGGAAATACAACTTCTATGTCTTAGAAGTATGTATCTGAACTATAAAAATGGAAGAAATGGCCAAACTTGTCTTGCACCATTGTGGGTTAAGTTGGCATTTTGCCTGAGGAGTAACAGGTATCAAAGGGTTGGCTATTCTCCTTTTCAATGTTACAGTCAATAAAAAAGAGCTCTGAAAGAAAAAAAAGAAAAGAAAAGAAAAGAAAAGGAAAGAGAAAGAGAAAAGAAAAGAGAAAAGAAAAGAAAAAGAAAAGAAAAGAAAAGAAAAGAGAAAAGAGTTCTGGATCTTTATATTTATGTCCTTCATTTATTTGTAGAGTCTGTGCTTGTTATAGATGATGATGATGATGATGATGATAGTGATGATGATAGTTAGTATCGAATGGAAACATTTGTATCTGGTATGTAGGACTGACTGTCCAGAACAGATGCTGCCAATTTTCCCTAACTGATTTCCTCTTTTTTTTTTTTATATATGGAACACTTCATGAATTTGCATGTCATCCTTGCACAGGGGCCATGTTAATCTTCTCTTTATTATTTCAATTTTACTACATGTGCTGCCCAAGTAAGCACTGATTCCTCTTTTCTACCTGACATAGTTTGAATTTTGTCCATGGACTTTAAACTTGTTGATTATATTATTGATTTGTGGGTTTTTTTCAGCTGTGAAGTTGCTTAAGATAAATAAGAAATGCATACTAGGTACATTAGGGACACCAATTTTCTGTACAAATAGATGAAATCTAATGACACAGCAAGGGCTCTGTAAGAAGGTCTTACAGTAAGTTCAGAGGAGTGTCCTGAGACTTCAACTCAGTCTAGTAAGCAAGTCAAGGCAACTTGAAGCAATCTTCATAGCCCACTGTCCAAAACAGTGTTGCAGATATTTCTGTTCTCTTTTTGGTCCTGCTTCATCCTTAAGATTAAGTTATAATTGGTCCAAAAAAAAAAGGTTGAATATGTTTCTTTTAGTCCTGCTTCTTCCAGTATTTTAATTTAACTGATAGAACATAAATGAGGCACCCTCATTTTTCTTATGGCCTAGCCATGTCCTTTCATATCTCCAAATATCTCCAAAGTAGAATTTACTTTTTGCACACAACCCACCTGCTTGTATAATCATATAAACTAAGGAGATATATGTCAAATTGGTGATTCCCTTTTACATTGGACCTAATTTTTAATTGATTTGGCAGTTTTTCTTCAGAATTTAAATTATTCAGTTATTATAATTCACTGGTTCAAATGCAGATGAATTTTCTTCTTTATTCCATGTTTTTCCATTCATTATGGACTTATGAATGGAAAAGAGTTATGAAAACAGTGCTTACTGTCTTTATCAGAATTCCCATTCATTTAAAATGTATGTGAGCTTGCCTATCTCTAAATTTTGGAAGACAATTAGTGAATCCTAAGTTAACTCCATTGTAACAGAAAACTAAGAAAGTAAATAAATGTTTAAAGACATAAAACATTAGTTCGTCTGTAGTTTACAGTGTTATTTTAACTGTTATATTTATATATATATATTTATATATATAAATATATATATATATTTATATATATATTTAACTGTTATATTCAGGCAGAACCCAATGAATCGATATAATGAAAGTGACAATCCTAATTAATATCACCATGAAGGACTAGGCAACATTATTTCACACACATAAGAAAGTAAATGAGTAAAAAAAATTAAGAACGCTAAGTTGATGAGTAATATAATAGGCATAAGTGGATTTTCTTGGGTATTTGTGTTTGTTTAGACATGTTCTTAGAAAATATTAGATTTTGATATACATTTATGACTTTCTTGAGCTCTTTATTTTGTGGAGATATACATACAGATAGGAGAAACAGACTCCATGCAGGGAGCCCGAAGTGGGACTCAATCCCGGGACTCTGGGATCATGCTCTGAGCAGAAGGCAGACACTCAACCACTGAGCCACCCAGGCATCCCTGTTCATTGAATTTTTCATTCACAAATGTTCTTTGGAGAAAAAGAGAGAGGTCAGCAAACATTAACTGTTTGTCCACATATTATCTCTGACACAAAACCCCTCACAAACATTAATTCTCCTCTGTATGCACTCATAAAGTAAAGGGTGCACATGAAATAAACAGGAACATTAAATATACAAATACTTTAGCAGTCATAAATGTTAACCCTATCCCATTTAAGCATATTCATAAGTCTATTTCTGCATAACAATTAATGCCTCATGCTGTTTCAGCACCAACTTGGCAGATAATGAGACTCCTGTATATGAAAATGTAAATGATTTTACTGACCAAGTAACAAGGGACATATATTTATTTTCCATAAAACAACCTCGCCAGTAGGGTAGCAATTGCGAAAATTTTCTTTGGAATAAATTAAAAACCTCTTTCCTCAGTAAAAAGAAACATTACTGAACACCTTACTAGAAATCTGGTAAGATAAATTTACACAGCAGGTCAAGTCACTCCTATTGTCAGCAACATGATTTATAATGCCTGTGTCTTGTAGGACATCTATTAATACAGATATAATCCTATAATCCCTATCCGTCAATGTGAGTACAATAATAGGGTTTCTGTTCAGTGGATCTCAATCTTGCAAAAGCAATGTTTTAGGTATTTCAAATGAGCATTTGCTACATAAATGTTAGTGTATATGGACTGAGAATTGGTATAACTGAATTAATTCAGGCTTATAATTATATCTGAAACTGTTTCAAAGTATTCCAAATCCATGTAACAGATCTCTCTTAAAGTTCTGTCCTCCCTATCTGTTGAAACTTGGTCACATTTCAAACTCAGTGTGAAGACAGCCTCCATGTCCTAACCCTGTTCCTGTTCTTTCTTTTTCTCAAATACTGTGTGGGTTTTATTCCCCCTTTTTCCCCATTCATTGGCTTACCCAATTATTCATTAGTTTGTCCAATCATTCCATCAAAACAATATTTTTTCAAGTTTTAGGTGAGGTATACTAGTAGCCTCTAACTTTTTAAAAAATAATTTCTTATGGAGATTAGGAATTAATACACATAAAAATGTAGTAATTTCTACAACCGATAAAAGGTCAAGTTTACAGGAAAGCATAGGAAAAGTTTTTGGGGTGATTAGGAGATATGTAAGGGAACATTTTACTTAAATTATATTTTAAGGTTGAAAATTAAATTGAAATTTTGAGAATACATACAGGAAAAGTGAAAGGCTTAGGTTAGGAGAATAATGCATAAGGACACAGCAATGAAATATCATGGAGTGGTATAGAGCTACAAGTAATGAATATGGCAGGGTAGCAGAAAGGCACAAGGAAATCTGGTAATGTGACTGGAAAAGAAAGTAGGCACTAGATTATAACATTACTATATGCTTACAGTTTACACTTATAACTGGGGAAACCATTAAAGAATATTTAGCTGCCAATAGATTTAATCACATTTGGATTTAAGGAAATTAACCATGTAACTAAAGAAAAGTAAATAATAAAATGCTATTTTATCTCTGCTGAAAATCTATGATTTAATACAATTTTTATAAAGCTTGAGAATGGGGCACCTTGGTGGCTCAGTCGGCTAAGCATGTACCTATGGTTCAGGTCATGATCTCCAGGTCCTGGGATTGAGGCCCATGTGGGGCTCCATGCTCATAGGGGACCCTACTTTCCCTCTTCTCCACACCCTGCATGTGCTCTCTGTCTCTCTCTCTCAAATAAATAAATAAGTAAAATCTTAAAAAAAAAATAAAGCCCAAGAACAAGCAAAACTGAACAATGCATATTTAGGGATATATATATGTGTGTGGTAAATATATTACAAAAAACATATGTATTTAAAACACAAAATTCCTACTATCCTCAAAGAATAGTGTTTACCTTTGAGGGAATAACGGGTAGAAAGGATTTCATTGAGTGCACAGGTAGCAGTGTGCTTAAGAAGTTTGAGATTTAAGTTAGGTACTACTATCATGGACAGTTATTCAAATATCACACTTTATCACATTAATATATATTCTAAGTTTCATATTTTATAAAATAAACTGCTTAAAATGAATGAACATTTACAAATAAAATATGTGAAAATATTAAAAAATGGATTACAAATATTACATTATAAAATATTTTAAAATGAATTAGATGGGGAGAAAAAGAATTAAAAGCTAATTCAATATCTCAGGTAAGAACAGATGAGAGATTTGCCAGAAAAGTGAACTCTAGGCAAAGAAGTAGAGTTCAGTCAATGGTAAGAAAGAAAGGAAATCAGTAATGAAAAATGCCTGAAAATTCAAGGTTTGAGACACTCTAAAGAAGAAAGTGTTCATGAGTGTTTAACACCGCAGAAAAACTGGCATAGAAAAGTACAACTGGATTTATAAACTGTAGGGCCACTGGTCAATTTGGCCACAGCTTTTCTAGCCTTAGTGGAGATTGAATTTATACTGCAATAGGGGCTTAAGAACTTCTGCTCTGTAATTGCTTGGGGGTGGTGATCTGATTTGGAGGGCAGGTGCTAGGGTTCTTGTGTTGACATTGTGATTATAGGAAAACTTCAAATTTTAAATGTCAACTACAGATCAAAAAATTATATTGTTAAAATACTTTTAATAACACATATTTCTTTATTAAGTACCAATTTTTGAATAGAATCATCACCATCAAAAAAAAAAAAGAATCATCACCATCATCATCATTGTTAGTCTTATTATATTGCTCTTTGAGGTGATTTTAGGAAGTGTTGATGGGAAAGGAATTACTCTTATGGCACTAAGATAGTTGAGGAAGAATCAGGACATAAGAAGGAGAGTTAGGGAGAGACAATATAGGGCAATGGCTTAAATTATGGACTTTGAAGCCAGTTCCCTAATTTGAATTCTGGCTCCATGTACTCATAAATAAGTACAGTTCAGTTAGTTAATTAACTTTTCTTTGCCTCAGTTTCTTTGACCATAAAGATACTACCTATATCATAGCATTGTGAGGATTAAAATAGTTAATATGTAATAGAATATTGTCTGGCTTATAGTAATCTATTCTAATTATTATTATTTTGGTGAAGTTGTGAAGACACTGTAATTGCTTGTCCTTTCTGCTCTCTATATAGCTAAGAAATATTATGCAACACTTGTAAGATACATGGATGACTGTATGTCATTTTAATGTCATATTGGAACACGAAAGTCACCATTGAAGAATTATTTAATTTGCTAAGAGAATATACATTTGTTTGATTTGCCATTTCTATTGATTAGAGCTTAAGCTCTGTGAAATTACTTATTAACTTGCAGAATAATGACAGTTGCAAATAATTTCTGCCTAGTGGGAAAGAGAAACAATAATGTTTAAAATTTACTTCTTTGTAGGGCATTAACCAGCTTTGTCTTTAACTTTGAAAGTTCATTTCAGGATGCTTATTCTTAGTGACTTTGATCTCTTTAAACTATTTTACCATCCTGCTGATGTGCATTTGTGAGAAAAACTACGTGGTATGTGTTCAATGTACATTTGTGTGATTCATGATTTTTACTCATTATTTCTTGTTTGTATTAGCATCGTGTTTTTACTTTGGAAAATGTATGCCTATTTGTTTATAAGTCACTTTTACCTACTTTTCCATCTTGTATAGTAGTAGTAAGCCAGTATAAAATAAGGTTCAATAAGAAATGTAGTGGTATTGAAAGCAGGCGATCCTTATCTGGATATGGAAATATTATGATAATATTTAGAGAACTTATTTCTTATATCTTAGGAAAAGTCAAGCTGCCCCAATTACTCAGGTAACTATTGCTTCTATATTTTGTTCCAATATATGAAGGCCTGCAGGACATAGCATGCCCTAAAGCTTCGACGTCTTTCTATAGCCGGCTCCCCTCTTTATGCCTTTTGAAACACTGAAGGGCTTCCATTTTTTTTCTGTCAAGGTCAAAAGCCTTATCACTAGGATTTTGTTTAGTACGGGCATGCAGCAAGTTTTCTTTCTTCTTTAGGTAAGGTATTTCGGAATGATGATACCAGATGAAACCAGATCAAATAAACCTACTCAATTTCTTTCTGAACCTCTTTTGGCAGCTGCTCCGTTAGACAGTATGTCTTGAGTTAATGGGTATACGGTGAAGAGAAAGAATGAGTAACAGGAGGGTAGAGGATAAACAAACATTCCTTAATTCCAAGTACCCTGAAAAATCCCTCACATGTAATCTTCACCAAACGTGATCTTCCTTTATTATTTAAAGGCCTTAGTGCCAACTAAGTTGAGTCATCTCCTTCTCATAATTAATTATTTCAGTAACCTTAAGATTATACTTGGGAGTGAATGGTGATGGAGAAGTGAAAACAGAGAAAAATGTTTTGGTTAGATTGCGTCAGTGCAAAAAAAAAAGACAATTTATAAAAGAAGGTATTTAACAGGAAAAAATTCTAATAATAATAGAGGAGAACTGAGATCAAGAAGTGAAAGAATAAATCTTGAATAGTTGGAGCAACATCTGCTCTTCTAAGATTAGAAGTAAACCAAGGTGTGTTAATAAAAATATAATTATGCCTTTCATTAGCCTTGCACTTTAGAATTCTTAAAGTACTTTACATAGAAGGGCTATGTTTGACATTGATTGCATCATCCCACATTATTTTACTTAAATTAAAGCCAAAATATGTACTTTCTCCAATAATGTCTTTAAAAACCACTTTTGAAGTTATCTTCATCTTGGGATAATATATTTTTTTCAATGAAATGATAAAATGATTATAGTCTTACAAGTAAAACCTACGGCAGTGATACGTAGTGGTTAATACTTGTGCTCTATATTAAAATTCAGTATCTACAATTCATTATTTTGGTGGCTTTGGGCGAGACATTTAATCTTGTATCTTAGTTTTCTCATCTATAAAATGAGAACAATAGTTTCACCTGTCTCATGTGAATGTTTCACTAATGCATGTAAAGTCATTTATGCTAAGCCCAGGGAAGGTCTCTGATACATAAAGAACTTTTATAAATCAACAATAAAAAGACAAATTAAAAATTAAAAATGGGCAAAAGAGCAGAAAGGATATTTCTCCAAAGATATAAAAATATCCAGTAAGTACATGAAAAGATGTTCAGTTTCACTGGGATTAGGGAAATTCAAATCCAAACCAGAAGATATCACTTCACACCCATCAGGTAATCTATAATCAAGAAGAAAGTTAATAAAAAGTTATTGGTGAGGTGCCTGGGTGGCTAAAGTGGGTGAAGTGTCTGCTTTCTGCTTACATCATGATCTCACAGGGTCCAGGGATCCAGCCCAGTGTGGGGCTACCTGCAGAGCAGGGAGCCTGCTTCTCCCTTTCCCTCTGCTTGCTGCTTCCCCTGCTTGTGCACTCTGTATCTGTGTCAAATAAATAAAATATTTTAAAAAAATTATTGGCAAGGATATAGAGAAATTGAAAACTTAGAGTCTCGTGTGGGGAATGTGAAATGGTGCAGCTGCTCTAAAAAATAATTTGGGGACACCTGAGTGGCTCAGTGGTTGAGCGTCTGCCTTTGGCTCAGGGTGTGAACTCCGACCAGGAATGGAGTCCTTCATCCGGCTCCCTGTGAAGAGCCTGCTTCCCCCTCTGTCTATGTCTCTGCCTCTCTCTGTATCTCTCATGAATAAATCAGATCTTAAAAAACAAAAAAGAAGGAAAGAAAAAGAAAAATAATCTGGTAGGTCTTCAGAACCTTTAACAGAATTCCTATATAACCACTTCATTCCTGGTTACATATAAAAAAAACCCCAAAAAACAAAAAAAACAAAAATATTATGTCCACACAAAAACCTGTATACAAATGTTCATAGCAGAGTTATTCATAATGGCCCCGAAGTGTAAACAACTTAACTGTCCATCAACTGATAAATAGAAATATAAAATAGGGTGCTATCCATGTGATGTAATATTATCCATGTGATGTATTATTGGTAATAAAGACAAATGAAGTACTAGCACATGCTGTAACAGGAATAAATTTTGAGAACATTATACCAAGCAAAAGGAGCTAGTCTCAAAAGCCCATATATTGCACGATTCCAATAGGGGGAGGGTGACTATTAATAGACAGAGGGTTTCTTTATAAAGTAATAGAAGTGTTTGAAAACTGATAATGCTGATGGAAGCACAATTCTGTGAATATACTAAAAAGCCCTGAGTTGTACACTTTAAAATGGTGAATTGTATTTTTGGTGAATTATTACCTCAATAATGTGCTTTTATAAAGCATAAAACATTTGGAAGCAGGAAAATGTTTACTCATCCGTCCAACAATTATTTGTTGATCCTCTACCACTACCAGATAATGTTCTACTTGTAGTGACACTAGGCTTTATTACTTGTCAAATGTCACTTTTCCATTGTATCTAGAAATACATTTACATTTCATGGAAATTTCAGATTTAACAAGATATTTGGAAAATCATAAGGCTGCGAGGGACCACATGGGACCAGTATGATCTCAAATAAACTACATCATCTTACAGTTAATGAGAGAGATCTCAAGTGAATTGCTCAAAGACACACAGTTTTATTAAACTATTAAAAAGCTGAGTCTTAAAATTTTCAGTGCAATTTTTATTCTTATACTTTACCTTCTTTTCGTGTGTTCTAGAAATGTTGAAATCTCACACACCTCAGCAATTAAGATATAATGGAATTTGAAACAAGCTTGTTTAAAAATGAGGTTGTTGGCCAAAATCAAAGCAGAACTTGTGGGAACACATTCTGGACAAAATAAACAAACAAGTAAAATAAAACAGTGCAATCTAGACTTTTACCCCATGTTTTAAAGAGACTTGAGAAGTTTTCTAGTTTATTTATTAAAGATTTATTTATTTATTTATTTATTTATTTATTTATTTATTTATTTGACAGAGAGAGTGAGGAAACTCAGGAGGGGAGCAGAGGGGAGAGAGAGAGAATCCTGAAGGAGGCGCCCCTCTAATTGCAGAGCCCAACATGGGCGGGCTCAAACCAGGTCTCAGATCATGAACTGAGCTAAAGTCAAGAGCCAGCTGCTTAACTTACTGAGCCACCCAGGTGCCCCAGGAAATTATCTACTTTAGTCTATCTAATTGGAATTACTTCTTCAATATCTATGCCAAGATTTGGACCATTTTTTCCTTAAATCTCAGTGGTGTACTGTTCTTTTATAAATCATTTTAAAAATGAACTTCAAGGAAAAATTAAGTTTCAAGGAATGTCAAAAACACTAAGAATTATTAATTAAAATTTTAGTTTATAATATTTAATGTTTATAATATGCATATTATACAAATGTACCATATTATACAATATGTACCATATTTGTACAAAATCTTATTAGTCACAGTGTAGATTAACACAATAATAGCAACTAAAAGTAGTATTTGAAGGGAATTACATATATTTCAAGTCTAATTTTGATATGTATTATATATATATAATTTGATATATATTATCTTGGCTTTTAAAAATAAGGCAAAAGGCATTATAGATTACTATATATTTTTTCTTCTTTGGTCAATAAGATAAAGCTATTTTCCACCAATATTTGATATTGGAGAGTTAATGGTTGGCTTATGTTATTCTGTTCACTAAAGCTGATTCTTGGAGTTGGTAAGTTTTTCATCTATTGATCTATCAGAAAAGTGGACCTGGGACCTGAGGCTCCACTGACTCGTATCTCTGTAGTCCAGGCTGCCAAAAGACACATTTACTATGAGAAGTTTATAGATATTGATGTTGTTTATA
This sequence comes from Nyctereutes procyonoides, assembly GCF_905146905.1. Lineage (NCBI taxonomy): Eukaryota > Metazoa > Chordata > Mammalia > Carnivora > Canidae > Nyctereutes > Nyctereutes procyonoides. The sequence continues at coordinate 24,273,924 of NW_026575121.1, forward strand.
TTAAGTTATGTTTACTATCCAGTTTTATTTGTACTAAGTTGAAATACATCACTCATATTTCTGGCTTCTTGAAGTAAAATAAAGCAATAATTCTCAGGGCATTTTAAGACTTCAAAAGTAAAAGACAAGAGTGTCAATTTACTGTGATGAATTTCAAGTGAGTTCATCCAACTGTTCACTTTTTATTCTAAATGATCTAGTGAAATAATATTCTTTCCTAAGTCAAATGATGTTTCAGCCTGCTGATAGCTAAACCATCACAAACCACTAAAGGCTTCTTACTTGTGGAAGCATGACATACAAATACACACCATATTTACTTGGTTACTTAAAAACCAAGCTTTAGAGTCTTTGAGAAAAGTTGGAATTTCAAGTTTTCGATATTTAATAACATCCTTCCCCATAATCTTGCTCAATAATTGAGAAAATGCACTTGCCAAAGAGGAAGGAGTATATTATTGTATCCTTACAGTGGTATCTATCAGAACATATGACAAACCTTATTAAGAAGATGATGTCCTAATTGTTGTCCATATTTTATTTATGCTTTTTCTAGTTCTGTATCAAATTTATAAAAGTTTAAAGTGTAAAACTTAATATGATAATGATGATCATAATATAAGTATATATGTGTATGATCTGTGGAAAATGTGGATTTACAAAACAAATCTAAATTATGGTTATAGAGTTTACTGCTTAAAAATATAACCTTTCATCTGGATTAATATATGCAATGTTCATACAGATGTCTATTTGTGTATGTAAATTTATGCAGATATGTCTTAATCATTGACTATATAATAAAACCTAATTTTAACATCATCAATTTTCTTCTAGTTCAATTGCAATATATTCATTTGAAAAGTATCTTCTTGTACATTTTATGTTATCCTCTGTCTCCTTGTCATTTAGTTATCCCAATTTTTCCTATTCATTACCGGAAGTAAAAATAGAAAAATATAATTGATAATCAGCTTATTTTCCTTTCAAATAAAACTGGAGAAGAAACTGAATTCCATCGCTACCCATATATTTGGAAAACTCTTCATGTTCTTTTAACTTTAGACCCCATTAAAATATAAATTGCCCTTAAAAAATGCTTAGAATAGGATAATATCTGGTTGGAAACTTTATTCAGTCTCCCAATACATCTGCTTAGATTTAGTATTGATGAAATAGTCTATTTTGCTTTAAAAGTCTACTCTTCATTATTTACAAGAATACTTTTTCACCATTTGTAAATTATATAACATCATTAAAATATCTTTTTTTTAATGTTGCTCAAATGAATACTACTTCATATATAAAAAGAGCAAAGAATAGTTATAAGCGGTTATTGGGATAAAGCCCACCACCTAAAGTCTAGGGTTTATTGAACATAGTAAAGTCAGGATCTGAATCCCATTCTTCTGATCTTTCTGATTTCTGCTTACTATTATCCAGCAACTTTTAATGATGGTGTGCTGTTTTAAATAATCTGCAATCATATATGAAAATAGGATACATTTGCCCTACTATTAATTTTTCTGTTTGTGCCCTTTGTGTTGGAAAAAATACTTTGTATTTATTCTACATATTTATTCCTTGATAGCCTGATGACCTTAAATAAAAAATGATTTTATTTTATTTTTTTATTAAATTTTTTTGGGATAGATTGTGAGCAGAGAGGAGGAACAGAGGGAGACAGGGAGGAAGAAATCTTCAGCAGCCCAGAGCATGATGCAGAGCTCAGTCTCATGACCTTGAGATCATGACCTATACCAAAATCAAGAATCAGATAGTTAACTGGCTGAGACATCCAGGTGACCCCAAATTGACTTTAAATAAGAGTAAGTTTCATTTAAAATATTGAAAAATATTGGAGTGCCTGGGTGGCTCTGTTGGATGAGCATATGACTCTTGGTTTCAGCTCAGATTATGATCTCAGGGTTGTGAGAGGCAGCCCTAAGTGGGCTCTCAGCAGGGAGTCTATTCGAGGAATCTCTCTCTACCTCTCCCCCTTCTGCTCCTCCTCTTGCTCACATGTTCCCTCTCTCTCTTAATAAAAATAAACATCTGGGATCCCTGGGTGGCGCAGCGGTTTGGCGCCTGCCTTTGGCCCAGGGCGCGATCCTGGAGACCCAGGATCGAATCCCACGTCGGGCTCCCGGTGCATGGAGCCTGCTTCTCCCTCTGCCTGTGTCTCTGCCTCTCTCTCTCTGTCTCTCTGTGACTATTGTAAATAAATAAAAATAAAAAAATAATAAACATCTTTAAAAACTAAGAAATACTAAAAAATATTAAATATAAATCTTGATTATGAAATGAGTCTATTAAAAACTGAAAAATATACACACAGCATATATGGAATCTATGTTACCTGTTAAACAGTTTTGAAATAACTGATTAAAAGAAACTGAGAAACTTTAAAGATCATGATAGCACCCTGTATGTATGTATTTACAACTATATTTTAATATAGAGGTATGAAAAGTAAAATTGAACACAATATAAATATTTTTAATTATTGTGGGATAGGAATAGTATATTTCACTCCAAATTATTAATATTCATTAGATTTCACTTAAGTCAATAAAATTTATAACAGCATATTAAATTTTTAATCTTCGAAATTCTTTATTCATTTTTTCTTTCTTTCAAATATCATATTCATGTATCTAAAATGAAAGAGATGTGATATGCCTGGCTGGCTTTGTTGGTAGAGTATGCAACTCTTGATCTTGGGGTTCTAATTTCAACACCCATATTGGATATAGAGATTACTTAAAAATAAAATCTTTAGGAAAATCTTAAAGTGAGAACGCTGCTATATATTAAGAACTAAGAATACAGATATGAACAAGTAAGATGCAATTTGTTACCTTGTGAAATATATAATCTAGCTCTGTGCACAGTATTTTTCAAAGATTTGTTTATTTTTTATATTTGAGAGAGAGAGAGAGAGAGCACAAGAAGGGGAGCTGCAGCAGGAGAGGGAGAAGCAGGCTCCCCACTGAGCAGTGAGCAGGATGCCAGGCTCCATCCCAGGACCCTGGGATCATGACCTGAGCCAAAGGTAGATCATTAACAGACACAGCCACCCAGATGCCCCTAGCTCTGTGCATAGTTACATCTTCAGAGTAACTTGGGGTCTTGGGGGGAACACCTGATACTCTATTAGAAGTTATTTTTTTCCTGGAATTCTGTCTGGTTGTATAATACATTTCTTAAAGCATTCCTTTAAGGCATTGATCTGCCCCATCTGAACTCTGCCCTACCTACAAAAGGCAGACTGACTTTACCCTCCAGCAAAGATAGATGTATCATGTTTCTTATGAACTATAATCAATCCCTCTACCTTTTATTCTTCTTTTAAAAATTGTTAAAGATCTTTATGCACAAGTATAGTCCTTAACTGAAAACTGACCAATAAAAGAAAAATCTAAAAGAGAAGCATAAAAAGAAATTAGTTTCATAATATGGGATTCATTACCTCACTAGAAAATATAAATATTTTACATCAGTTCATGAGGTGCAAATTACTTTTCAAAGATTTTATTTATTTATATGAGAGAGAGAGAGAAAGAGAGAGACAGCACTAGCAGGGGGCAGAGCAGAGGAGGAGGGAGAAGGAGAAGCAGATGCCCACTGCGTGGGGAGCCTGAAGTAGTGATTGATCCCAGGACTCAAAGATAATGATCTGAGCTGAAGTCAGATGCTTAACCAACTGAGCCACACAGATGCCCCAGGGGTGCAAATTATTATAATAAAATGAAACTTTCATTGGCATAAAAAATTAGAATTTGTTTTCACTTGACCGAAAGCATGTTATTGATTTCATTTGTTGAAGAACTGTGCTTTGTAAATTGGAAAGGGTTCTGTAGCCAAAAAGTTTCTGGCTTTCCTTTCTGCTGACATCACATAAGAAGCCCTATTAATACTGTTCTAATAATATAGTAATATTACTTATTACAGAAGGGAATTCTATAGATTAAGTGATTGAAACAATTAAATATTTGGGGACTACTCACAAATTATGAAAATCTTTATGTGTGTTTATAGGATATTTTGTAACATTAATTCCTTCTGATACTTTGTTAGTTCTGTTGCTATAGCATCAATTCAAGACAATAGCAATTACAGAAATATTTATGTCTACTAGACAATAAAGAAAACCTAATACAGTTTTAATAGTAGATTCTGTTTGTGTTGTGATTTTATACAGCTATATGCTATATCTCTGTGTTTTAGAAATAGCTCAGTAAAAGAAATGAAGATAAAATTAAAATATTCAAATGAAGCCATCTTTAAAATCAACAGAGTACTTTTCCAGTAGATGAATTATTATTATTCTCTTCAACATCATCAACATCAAGAAAACGGAAGGATATGTTTCTTAAAATAAAATGCTCTTCATTTGGATATAAAAACCTAAAAAGGAAACATTTGAAGAGCATCTGAATAGAAGAAATGGACTGTATCTAAAATGGACCCTTAAAAAGCTTATAATTTTCATTGCATACTCTGTGATTATGCTTAATTAGTCTTTGAAACTGTCATAAGTGCATATTTAAATGTGGTTATTTTATGAGCCCTAACAATTACAGAGTTCCGTGTAGTCAAACTGCAATCGCATGAGTGAATAATTATGTGTTATAGTATTACTATTTATTATTCATCTCTATCGGTTTATTCAGTGTAATGCTAATATCCTGTTTGCACATGACACTAAACACAAAAGTCAGTTTTTTAAAATTCCATTCAAATCAACTTAGTCTTAGCCAGCAGGCTAGAATTGTACCAATGACTGTGAGTTAGAAACAGATGACTGACTGTAAGGACTCGTAAGCTTAATTTAGTGACAGGGGAAGTAAAGAAAAACAAAAACATGTAAAAAAAAAAAAGAAAAACAAAACAAAAACAATAGGAAGTTCCTTTCTATGGAGGCTTCCACATGCTTCCTTCCTGCTTGTGATCATCCAGCTTTGGTGTCCTTCAAGCCACTCATTGTATTCAAGCTTCATTTCTTTCATTTACAAAGAAAATCAAATTTTGCTTTTTTTTAACTTGACAATTGTATAATAACTTAAACTCATTAACCACATCACTGTAGGTATATAAGATACTGAAAAGTAGTAACAGGAAGGAATGAATTATCATAAGAGAAGATAACATTCAACACAATTTTTTTTTCTAATTATCACATAATAGTCCTGTGAAAACTACAGATGAAGGGAACCTTGTTTTAATGACTTAGAAAAGAAAAGCAATTAAATTCTGTGTATTCTCCCAAAGCAAACTCTAATTTATGGGTGACTGGAAGGGTTATTAGTAAAGATAGAAAAGAGCATGCCGCTAGCTAGGAACCATAAGAAATGTCAGATATTCCAAAACCATGTACAGAAATCACATGAAGTTTTCTTTTTCTCCGGCAATGCTATAATGGCTCTGAAGGACAAGTGAATGATGTATAGGATTTTTAGGGTACCAGGCTAACAGGGTAGCTACTCTCACCTGGATGTGGGGAGGCTTTCTGCTCCAGTTCTGAGACCTTCACCTTTCAAAGCTACTGATTGAGCATGGGAGCCTCTGATTAGTCCTGTTGCCAAGCTTCTGCCTCTAGCATAAACATCGTGAAATGCTGCATACCATGCTGGTAGCACTGGGCAGAAATGAGAGTGAACTGAACAGGGAAATGAAAACAAAACAAAATAAAAATCAAAAACTGAGGAGCAAAATATTCATGGAGTTCTGTGCTCTCATCTATGTTTTAGGTTTATAAAATCCATTTGTCTGAAGTAATGCATGTTTTGAAGTGTCCTGGACATCAGAAATCTGATTTGGTATAATAGATAAAATGTAATCACTGTGTAATCATTAGCATAATAGATAGAACACCTGATTTTTAGTAAGACAGCACTAGGCTTAAATCCTCATTTCATCATGTTCTTGTTATTGTTCTTCAATAAATTATTGAACATCTCTGAGTCTTAGTTTTATCATTTTTAGAATGGGTATTATGCATACCTTGTTGGAGTTTTGAAAGGATTAAATTAAGTAAGTATGTTTGATACCTAGAACAATACCTGATATATGCTATATACACTTAGCTTGTATACCTCTACCACCAGTAGTGAAAAGCATTGCTATTAAACACAATGGCAGAAGTTAGAGTTACCTCAGTTTCCCTTTTCCTTTCTTATTCACCCAATATACATATAGACCTCTAGTGAAGCGCCAACCTTTATTCTGGATCTCTCTTCTTGCCTCCTCTTCAAGGCAGTTCAACAACTAGTCTTTAAATTAAATCATGGCTTTTATTTGCTCAAAAACTTTCAAAGATATACCAATATACTCAATATAAAAACCTGAACCCTTAAAAAATTCTCAAGAACTTTGGAAAATTGGCTTTTCTTAAATCTCTAGTCTTATCATCCACCTCTCTTCCTTTCTGCCCCACTATCCCATCACACTTGAATTCCCTAAACAGAATAAGCTCCTTCCCACCTCAGATCATTGGCTCATTATGAACATTCCTTAGCCAACTCGTCATCTGATGAATTCTGACTCATCCTTTACAACTCAGTATAAAGCATTGCTTCTTAAAGAGGTTTTCTCTATTTTACTCTTCCATAGCATCATTTTATTGTCCTTTATAGCAGTTGCCATATAAATACATATATGCAAATATATATGCATATATATAATTGTCAACTATAATAATAATTTTTTTGCATCCAACATATTCATCTTTATTCCAAGGGCAATCTGTCTATTTTGGTCACCATTGTATTTCCAGTACCACCTACTATAGTTCCTGGTACAGAGTATTCAACAGTCACTCACTCTTTTCCTCATTCACTCAACAATAAATGCTATGCACTTAAGGTATAGAAGTTTAAAGAAATGCTACCAACAAGCTACCACAGTAATGGTAGAGGAGAAATCAACAAAACAACAACAAAATGAAAAATATAAACCCAGAAACTAATAAGTATTCTAAAGGGTATAAAACAGTGTAAAAGTATACACTTTTGGAAGCAGTACCACTTTATATAGAATACTCAGAGATGAGGGGTTTCCAGGTGGTTCAGTCATTTAAGCACCCAACTCTTGATTTCAGCTCAGGTCATGATCTTAGGGTCATGAAATCAGGCCTGTGGCCTGAGTTGGGCTCTATGCTCAGCAAGGCATCTGCCTGCCATTATCTCCCTCTCCCTCTGGCACTTCTGCTCATGCTCTCTCTCTCTCAAATAAATAAATATTTATAAAAAAGAATATTCAGAGATGAGAACTCTGTGGAAGTTGACATCTGATTGAGGCAGAAGAGAAAGGGATATAACTATTTGGTCGTAGAGTGTTTCTGGCAGAGGGAAAAAAGAGCAAATACAAAGGTCATTATATAAGATGCATGGTGTAGTCAAAAAGCAGTAAGATACATGTGACCAGAACTATGTGAATAGAGAAAATAATGAAAAGAAATGAGATTTAAAAGAAACTTAGAAGAAACCATGTGCAGTCTTCTTGAATCACTGAATTCATGAGTGCTGAGTGCTAAAAGTCACAACCCTAAAAGACTATCCAAAGGAAATATATGAATATATTACAATGTTCTAGATATTTCATCAGGACACAATACATTTCCACAGAGAATACTTATTCTTTCATAAAGGATTCTGCAATAGAATTGTGAAGACCAGTCACGAAGACATAAAAAGCTAATTAACTGTATAAGTAAGTTTATGATGATGTCACATGATCCTAAATAAAGGAATTCTAAAATTTCGAAGGAGAGAAAGGATACCATGAAAAGTTTTAAGATATTTCTTAGGCATGGATGAACTAAAATTAGAAGCCAAGGGGTTATTTAGAATTAGATACTGGAGATTCCAGGCAAGAGAAATATCATGAGTGAAGTATAAGTGAAGGGAATTCACAGCACATGCTTAAGAGAGGTGAAGGCAGTTTCATTTATTTTTGAGGAAAAATTCCCAGGGAGGGGTCTAGAAGCTAAGTGTGGAAGACTATGCATATCAAAATATCTTTAATTGGCTAAGGAATGTTCATAATGAGCCAATGATCTGAGGTGGGAAGGAGATTATTCTGTTTAGGGAATTCAAGTATGATGGGGTGGTGGAGCAGAAAGGAAGAGAGGTGGATGATAAGACTAGAGATTTAAGCAGAGTTTTAGAATTTTCCAAATATGGAGTGTGACTCTGCTCTTTTAAGGAAAACAAGCTAATCTATGTTCAATGTAAAAAAGATTGTGGAGAGTGAATTGACAGAGTGGTGCAAGTATAGGTCAGGAACTTCATGATAATGGTCTTGACTTTCAGTTCTATGTGAACTGTCCTCAAAAGGACTCAGCAAAGGCACTCCATTCCTCAAGAACTTCCAGAAGTCTCAGTCTACAGCAGGGAAGTAAACCTCTTTCAAAGGGTTGAGAAGTTATTTCAATTTCCCATTTTTTTCTGCTTTCAACTGCTTATGAAGTTGTATCTTGCACCTCTTCTACCTTCCATATCTTACATGGATACCTATCATTGGCAAAGTTTAACCCGGAACCAAATGGAGAGAGTATTTCTGGGAACTGCAGTTCCAGGAGTCTACTGAAAAGTCCAGATGAGCTTGGAAGGAAGTGGCAGTGATGAATAGTGGAAATGGACAATCCAGTGGAGAAAGAAAGATCAGATGACTGAAGTAGACAACTGGACTTTCCAATCATCTTCACACAAAGCAAATCAACCTTAATATCATTCTTTCATATAACATTTAATTTGACAGAAGATTGCTAAAATGAAAAACAGAATGAGGAACATTAACACACCATTTTAGACATAAATCTATTCTTACATACTTGTGGATGTCGCCTAACATTATCCAGCTACAAGCACCCAAATGTCTTTCAACATCCCTTCATATGACATAATTATAGAATATTTACTATTCTTGTTAATTTCATCTTTCTATTTGTCACTCTCTAATGCTTTTAAAATATGACGTCCAAATTTAAGCACAGGTCTCATAGTGAAATCTGACTAATAATAGAGGGGAACTATTTCCTTCAATTATTGTGTTGCTGTCTGCATATTCATGCAGCCAAAGTTTAAATTAACGTTTTAGAATTAGTTTCACATTTCTGCCTAATACTGAGCTTGCATTCAAAATTTTCCAGTATTTTGCACATGAACCACTGCCAAGTTGGGTCACCTTCCTGAATAGATTTTGGATTTATCCACACAAAATCAATAGCTGAAGCCAAATAACTGGGTGAAATTTCCAAAGGAAAGTTAGCAAAGAATATGAATAGCAGAGGCAGATAGCCAGCAAGGTAAGATGTGGACACTCAAGGTCAAATTAATATCTAAATATTTTAGCAAGGAAATTGAAAATTAGAAAAAAATGTTACTAATAAAATAAACAAATACATAATAAGAGCCAATAAAGAGCTTAGCCTCAGACATACCAGGAACACTGAAATGCTGTGCTATATTAAAACAGTTAAAAAGAAAATAAATAATAGATTTGCTTTCAAAGCACAAATTGAATAGATTAGATGAGGACATATGGGTGATCAAAGAAGGATCAGAAGCAAAGATGTGATGACAAATTATAATAACACTCATTTAAAGGTGTTAGAACTGAGAGAAAATAGTCATGTAGGAAGATAACTGGCCAGTAAATTTTCTTCACTAAAATGATAAGCCATGAGCATCTGGAGAATATTGGAGCTTCATGTTTCCAAAAGAACTTGAAATCACTTAAATTTCAACAGATGTGACACCACATATAATCCATTTGTAGTTTCAAAAATAAATTAAGATAGAGTTGTTTAGAATGTTGAGTATATTAAGTCTTCTCCATTTTAGTTTTAAATATATTTTACTATAGAGCATATATTTTAAAATGTCTAAAGAAAAAAATATCACTATTATTGTGTGATAAATTGCAGAGCAGTCCAAGCAGCTGCACGAAAAACATCTTTATTACTAAATTAATAATTTCAAACTAGACCAGAAGGGACCCTTATCCCTCTGGATATGGAAGCATATTGTTCTTTGGCTTAGCTAAGCCAGGAACTCCTAATTGTAATGAAATGTGCATAATTAAATGACTGCAGTTGGACTTTGATATTTTGGTTGATGAAGTGTTTGGTTACATTGATTTTATATGGTTCACACAATTTCAGTAGTGGTACTATACCTTGTCATGAAATATTCAAAGGAAAAATTTGACAGTAGTGTTACAAAGCATGTGTCTTCCTCCTTTAATTTGTATATTTTCATTTAATTTACTAATCAGCTTAAAGGCTTAAAGAAGAAAAATTAAATAACACTGAAATTCTGTATAAGAATAACAATTAGAAGACTTATAAGTGGCTGACGGTCATTAGTGATTTGAAAAGATGTTGAATCTTAAGAGCTTTTTGATAAGTAGCAACTATAAAGCTTAATGAGATTTATCACATATAAATTCTTCCCTTGAATTGGAAAGGGAAAGTTCTATATTTTACAATTGGTTGTTTTGTTTTTTTTTTTAGTTTTTTTTTAATAAATTAATTTTTATTGGTGTTCAATTTACCAACATACAGAATAACACCCAGTGCTCATCCCATCAAGTGTCCCCCTCAGTGCCCGTCACCCATTCACCCCCACCCCCCGCCCTCCTCCCCTTCCACCACCCCTAGTTCGTTTCCCAGAGTTAGGAGTCTTTATGTTCTGTCTCCCTTTCAAATCATTAATAATAATTATAATGTAAATAAGAAAAATTATTAGCATTTTGCATAGAGCTTACTATAAGCTAGAAACTAGATTAAATTGCTTTTAGGATAATTATTTCTAAGGTATGAAATGTTATGGATATGAATTGTTATAACTGATTATTCTATTCTAGAAAGGAGACCACATGAAAAAGAAACCATACCACAAAGTTCACACATTTAAAGTGCACAATTCAAATGATTTTTGCTATCTCTATAAAGCTGTTAAAATACTTATTTATATGTAGAAAAAAAATCAAAGAAAAAACATAAATAGGTTTAAATTATTTCAGCAGTATTTCCTGGGTGATATTAACTCAGTTTGAACCCAACATTAAAATGGTACAGAAAGTCAGGGATCCCTGAGTGGCGCAGCGGTTTGGCGCCTGCCTTTGACCCAGGGCGTGATCCTGGAGACCCAGGATCGAGTCCCACGTCGGGCTCCCGGTGCATGGAGCCTGCATCTCCCTCTGCCTGTGTCTCTGCCTCTCTCTCTCTCTCTCTCTCTCTCTCTCTCTCTCTCTCTCTGTGACTATCATAAATAAATTAAAAAAATTAAAAAAAATGGTACAGAAAGTCAAAGTTATTTTTTTAAAAAGTAGATTAGTTGGTTTGTACATCTAAATATTTTCATTTGCTATAGAAGTTTCCAGGAGTTCTGAAATCCATATTTACTATATCAATAAATACTTTATAGCATATACTGCAAGTATGATTTTTTTCTTCCACATATCATATAAGCAAAGCCATACCAAACATAATGTGCTATGATGAAAATTTATTCTTTAGCTCAGGCTGCTATAACACGACACTGCTGACTGGGTAGCTTATGGAACAGGGTTTTTTTTTCCTATTTTCAGGAGATTGGGAAATCTAAGATGAAGGTGTAGACTGACTGGAGTCCCTGGTGAAGGCTCTCTCTTCCTGGCTTGCAGATTGCCACCTTCTCACTGTGTCCTCACAGGTGGAGAGAGAGAAAAGGCAAACTCCCTGGTATCTCTCCTTCTAAGGGCACTGATCTTATCATGAGAGACCCACCCTCAAGACCTCATCCAAACTTAATTACAGCCAAAGCCCCATCTCCACATACATCCCATTGTGAGTAAGACTTCAACATTGAATTTTGGTTGATACAACTTATTTCATAGTATAAAGGTTATAAGTTATAAGAAAACAGCAAAAGAAAAGTTGTGGGTTTTTTGTTTGTTTTTGTGGTACAGACCTGTAGCTCTTTACTAGAAAGAAAAGGAAGAAAAACAAAGAGCAGCTGTGCAAATAGATATAAAAAGATAAGTATGCCAGCAGCAAATAAGAGAGGTTCATTTAAACAACTAAAATCTTAAATCATCTATAATTGCTTTATGGCTTTGTTTACAATTTATAGGCAATGTAGATATAAAGTCCATGATGAATAAGTTTTTTTTACTTTAATATTATAAAATACTATATATATATATATATATATATAGAGAGAGAGAGAGAGTATAATTGTGCCCCCTAATAGAAATGTACCAAGCCTATAGAACTTATTTTAAACATAAAAATTAATTCAACACAATGACAGCAACTGTTTTAACCTCTGCTGATATAGCTCTGCCTCTGTGATTAAAATATGAAATCTCCTTACCATTGTGTAGCTGTGGGCCACCTTCATCAACTCAATGCACCCCTGAGCATCTGCGAAGGCACGGATCCCCAGACAGTTGGACGGGTGCAAGAGCTTCATGAGGAAATGGCAGCACACTTCCACCACTTGAGGAAGCTGAAGGAGGCATGCTGCAGCAAGAAGGTTTTCAATGGTGTCTTCCTTTAATTCCAAGCAACCTAAACATTGGGTGAAGAGAATTATGAAACTCTGTTTAAAACCAATAATGGGTACCACTGTCTCACTCCAAATGTTAAGTCAATCTGTTAAAAATGACCTGAACCTAGATCCATAATCAAGATAAATATAATTCATTAAAGGCCAGCAACTCCTTTCGGCATTTTACATTTCTTCATGTGCTGTTCAAAATCCTCTAAGACGTACTAAATATGTGAGTCTACTGCAGCAGGAATGATGGTTGTTCCTTTTTTGTGAATTAAGGAAAAAAATAGGGACAAGCAAGTTTCACAAAACATGTCTATAGACTTAAGAGAGCAAGAGTTCATGAAGTTTCTGACAATATGTTCATGTGTATATTTATATGAAACACCTATGTGTGAATAACGAATTAACGAATACATATGTATTATATATATATAATAGGTAAATGTAGATTGCTAATATTGTATTTAACTCCTTGTACCCATGTTTTTAATTTTCTATAATTTTTCTTTTTTTGTCAGTTATCTTAACCTCAAAAAATGGGCTCTTCAGTGTTTCCTCTTTTATCTAACTACTCAAGTAATTTATTAATGAGTGGGGCTATTTTCAAATGTTTACAAATCATTCCTGTGAAGCTTCCGTACTTAATTATTTGGGGGGTAGGTTTTATTTAGCAATTCAACACATCTTTAATAACTTTATTCCCCATTCAGATTTTCTGTGTATCACTAAGTACTTAGTATCTCTAAGTCACAGAAATGGCTTATTCCATCTTAGTTTTTGTGGCACAGGCTGCTACTTTTCACTGGAAATAACTTTGCTCATTTTCCTGAACACGGGGAGAGGCCACATGCTAATGTCATGACATGTCAGTGGACTATGAGTAAAGGGATGTGTGTTACTACTACACCAGGGCATTTATGATATGAGTGTACTTCATCCAAGCTCTCTTTCTCTTCTACGAGCAAAGATGACATAAAACCCTGGTGGATGAAGGATGCACAAGGAGCAAAGAGCCTGAATCTACACCAAGAACTACCAGTTCCAAATAATAATCATCAATATTTAAACTAATAATACTCAAATAATAAACTGAAGTACTGAAATATATTTTTAGTTTTCTTGGCTTACTAGTTGTATTGGTTCTTGCAGTCCAATCTACTCTAAAGTGTGTAGTTTTAATTTTATTGTAATTAGTGTGTATCTATAATGTTTGGAAAATTTTCATACCATAGATTGTTTATTTTTGCCTTCTATCATTCTTATTTTTTAAATTAACCTATTTCTCTGGTCTATTGTCTAATCATTTCAGGAAATCAACTATTTTGGGTCTTATTAATGCATAATATAGAGTGATGGTAATGGACATGAGTTTTTTAGAAAATTACTTTTATTAAATTTACTCAGAAATTATTGGCCTTGCTAAATATGAAATTCTAGAAAAGTATTGTCTATTTTTACTGAAGTGGTTCTTGCTCCTTACTTTTGCTTCTTCAATTTTCTCTTAGAGACTATTATCAAGGGCTGTGTATTGGATCATATCATTCTCTCTTCCATATCTGTGATTTCATTATGTATTCTATTAACTAATTCTCTTTCCAACATATTTAACAGTGTGTTTAAACCTGATATGTTAAACTTTAAAAATGTTTCATTTTTACTTCTAGAAGTTCTCTCCATGAAAATTATTTATACTCAAATTTATATTTTCATATCTACCTTTACATTCATAGATATATTTTTTGGTATATCTACTATGCTGTCTAACTCTGACTTACTAAAAATTTTTTTCAAGATTTTATTTATTTATTCATGAAAGACACAGAGAGGCAGAGACAAAGGCAGAGGTAGAAGCAGCCTCTCTGCAGGGAGCCTGATATGGGACTTGATTCTAGGACCCCAGGATCACCATCTGAGCCAAAGGCAGACACTCAACCACCGAGCCACCCAGGCACCTGACTTACTAAAAATTTAAATAACTTAATTGTAAAAATTCTACCCATGGAAAAAAATTTTAAAAATTAAAAAAAAGAAATTCTACCCATGAGAATTACGCATTTCACAGAGTTCTTAATATTTCATAAACATCAGTTTTTATTCCTGATTTTTAATAATGTCATTCTTTTTCTTTGATTATGGATTTATTTCATTTCTACTGTTTTATCTTTTTATAACTTTGCAACATTCAGTTTTACTATTATTACCCAAAAATAAGTATCTGTGTTCTCCATTTAATAGCAAAATTTTGAGAATTTTAGAATCTTTCAGAGAAAATAATGTTGTTTTATTATCCTCTCTGAATATTCTAAATTTTGACTGAGGTTTGAATTATCCAAACAAGTTTTATTTATGTATTTCTTTTACCTTTTGCCTCATTAAGATATACATTGCAACCTCTAATAGTCAAAGATGGTGATCAGTCCCTAAAAAAAAAGGATATTTTAATTCATTGGTGCACTTGGAAGACAGGCTACCCAAAATTTGGAACTTGTATGTAAGACCATAGGGAAAAAATAATTGATTAACTTTAATTATTAATATGTTATCTTCTAATTGAAATTTACAAATGTATCATTGCTAGTTGGAATATATTTTCTACTTTATAATACTACAATTTTTTCAGATTTTTCCTTTTTTCATCAGTAGTATTTTTTAAAATTTTTATTTATTTATTCATGAGACACACAGAAAGAGAGGCAGAGACATAGGCAGAGGGAGAAGCAGGCTCCCTGCAGGAAGCCTGATGCTGAACTTGATCCCAGCACCCACGGATCATGACCTGAACGGAAGGCAGATGCTCAACCTCTTAGCCACCCAGGCATCCCCCCCATCAGTAGTATTTCTATAGCATGTTAGAAAAGTTGTCTTTATAAGCAGAATGCCTTTTTTTTTTTCCACACAAAGTTTGTATTCTGGTTTTCTTTAACCTATAGTAATTTGCAGGACTACTACAATAAACATCCATATACTCTTTACGTAGCTTCACCAAGTGTTAACATCTGCCATATCTTTCTCTCTCTGTGTGTGTATTTATGCTATAGTTGCTGTGTTATTGAATTATTCCAAACATTATATTTCACCCTTAAATACTTCACCATATGCTTCTAAAAACAAAGGTTCTCCTACATAGCTACAATATAATTTTTACATTTATGAAATTGATAATTTGCTATGATGCAAATTTCCTCAAATGTCCAAATAATATGCCTTATAAATTTTATTTTTATTTATTTATTTTATTTATGTTTTTAGGATTTTATTTATTTATTCATGAGAGACAGAGAGAGAGAGGCAGAGACATAGGCAGAGGGAGAAGTAAGCTCCCTGCAGGGAGCCCGCTGTAGGACTTGATCCCAGGACTACCAGGATCATGCCCTGAGCAGAAGGAAGACACTAACCACTGAGAAACCCAGGCAACCCTATAGATTTTATTTTTAAATTCAGGCTCTAATCAAGATTCACAATATATTTATGTGCTATGTCCCTTTATTCTCCTTTAATTTATAACTGTTCCTCAGCCATATTGACATTCATGACATTAATATTAGTGAAAAGTCCAGACTAGTTGTTTTTTTAGAATTCCCCAGATTGGATTAGTCATATTATTTCCCCATGATTACATTTAGCTGAAACCTTTTCTGGCAGGGACACTATAAAGGTGATATTACACCTTTTTCAATACCTTACATGGGGAAGTTCATGATGCAAGTATGTCTCCTGGTTGACGTGTTAAGTTCGGTACCCTGTTTAAGGCAATGTCTTCTAGATTTCTTCATTTTATATATATTTTTTTCTATTATAATTAGTAAGTAATCTGTTGGGTGAGGGATAACTTTGCTTTCAAAAATGACATTTCACTTATAACTTAACATGTTTAATAGTTAAAGAGTATTATGTTTTATTTATGAGTGTCACTGATAGAATAAGACAGCAAAGGAATCTAAAACATACTTCCAAGTATAGCAAGGGATTTAATGAAGAAAGAAAAAAGTAGGTAAAATGGAAACAATAAATTAGAAAGGAACAGTGTCTGAGAGCAAAATTAAAATACTTCTTTCATATTTTAATTTATAATTAAATTTACCTAAAGTTTAGCTTTAATATAAAAGAGGGACATTATCAATAATAAAAGTTAAAACAGTTATTTTTAAACTTACAAGATTTCAATAAATGCACAAGAATCTTATTATTCGGATATTACCAACTAGTAGAACATTGAGTATCATAGGTCAATTCAGCAGAGGAGACATTTGCCAATAGTATTTTTGGAAGTGTTTATATTTCACACTATCATTCAATAATAATGCCAAACAGTATATTCATCTGAAGCTGAAGGATTCATACAAGCTCAAATGATTTAAAATATGTCAGTGCAGCTACATATATATTTTTTAAGGTTTATGGATATTATAGTCAGTACCAGAATGAAGTATTCTTCATGTTATAGAAACTTGTATTCGATAGATTTTAAATGATTTATTAAATGTGTACTTATAACTTATATGAATAAAAATATGAAATATAAAGGAGGTAATATGAATACCTTAAAATCTATTGTTACTTGCAATTGATCACATGTATAACAATTTCTGTTAACATTTATATCTTTAAATTATTTTCATGATTTAAGACATTTGGAAGAATTTTACCTAAAAATTTTTAGTAAGATTGCCAAGAATATGGTTATATACTTCCTAGCATGAGTCCTGTGAAAATCAGATAAAAGAGATGAATGCAGATGGCATGGTTTTTATGGATTCCATTTTATTGTGATTTCAGAACATTGGGAGAATAACTTCCTTTAATTTTAACGAATTGTTTTCAACAACACTTAGGCAGGAAAAAAAAATCACACAGTAGCCCTAACCTACTATTTTTGAAAAGGCCTGCTTGCAAGACTTGCCCTTGACTGGTGTCTAAAAACTTAGATTTCAAAGGAGTTCGTACCATAAACTAATACAAATCGCTCACTGTATCAAAGGTGTTTGTAAAAATAATATGGCTTATACTGAACACCTGTTTTTCTTTCCATCTTGAATTTTGGTACATGCTAAGCAGAGGCTGCCTATATGATCAGCCCCCGATAAAACCCAGGGCATGGAGTCTCTAATGAATCTCCCTGGTTGGCAACAATTCACATGCTTTGTCACATCTCATTGAAGAGGACATTAAGTGTGCCCTGTGTGATTCCACTTGGAATGGAGCTTTTGGAAGTTTGTGCCTTGTTTCTCTGGGACTTTACCTGTTTCCCTTCCCTGACTATGCATTGCATTCCTTTGCCATAGCAAATCATAGCCATTGGTACGACAATATGCTGAGTCCACTGAGCCACCAAAGTAAATCACTGAACCTGGAGGCATATACTTGGGATGTCCCACCATAGCATTCTAATTAGAATTGCTGGAGTGGTCGGTAAAGTTGAAGATATACTGTGCTTATGGACTGAAAAATATAACATTCATATCTCAATTCACCCCAAATTAATCTACAGATTTATTATAATCATATTCAGAATTCCAGTAGACTTTTTGAAGAAATTACAGAGCTGATTCTAAAATTCATATGCAAATGCAATAACTGGAATAACCAAAACAATTTTGAAACAGAACGAAGTGGGAGTAACAATGCTACCAGATTTTAAGAACTATTACAAGGCTACAGTAATTAAAACTGATTGGTACTTATCTAAATATGGACAGATCAATGAATAAAAATAGACTGCAGAATTAGAACTACCCATATATAAATCATTATTTTTTGCAAAGATACTAGACATTTTGAGAAAGGATAGTCTTTGAAGAAATGGTACCGATACAGATACCCATGTGCAAAATTTGTATTTTGTTTTATTTTTAAAATTTTTATTTATAATCAATCACACAACATATATTATTGATTTCAGAGGTACCAGTCAGTGATTCCTCAGTCTTATGTAATACCCAGTGCTCAATATATCATGTGCCCTCCTAATGTCCATTACCTAGTTACCTCAACCCCCCACCCACTTCCCCTCTAGCAATCTTCAGTTTGTTTCCTTTGATTAAGAGTTTCTTATGGTTTGTCTCCCTCTCTAATTTCATCCTGTTTTATTTTTTCCTCTCTTCCCCTATGATCCTCTGTTTTGTTTCTTAAATTCCACGTATGAGTGAGATCATATAATTGTCTTTCTCTGATTGACTTATTTCATTTAGTGTAATACCCTCTAGCTCTCTCCACATTGTTGCAAATGGCAAGATTTCATTTTTGATGGCTAAGAAATAGATATGCCTCCCACATCTTCTTTATCCATTCATCTGTCCATGGACATCTGAGCTCTTTCTATAGTTTGGCTATTGTGGACATTGCCGCTATGAACATTAGGGTAAGTATCTTTGGGGTAAATACCCAGTAGCATGATTGTTGGGTTGTAGGGTAGCTCTATTTTTAACTTTCTGGGGGAACCTCTATGCTGTTTTCCAGAGTAGCTGTACCAGCTTGCATTCCCGCCAACAGTGTATGAGTGTTCCCTTTCCTCTGCATCCTTGCCAACATCTGTCATTTCCTGACTTGTTAATTTTAGCCATTTTTACTGGAGTGAGTTGGTATCTCGTTGTGGTTTTGATTTGTATTTTCCTGATGCTGAGTGATGTTGAGCATTTTATCATATGTCTATTGGCTATTTACATGTCTTCTTTGGAGAAATGTCTATTCATATCTTCCACCTATTTCTTGACTGGATTATTTGTTCTCTAGGTGTTGAGTTTGATAAGTTCTTCATAGATTTTGGATGCTAGCCCTTTATCTGATGAGACATTTGCAAATATCTTCTCCCATTCCATCGGTTGTCTTTTGGTTTTGTTAACTGTTTCCTTTGCTTTGCAGAAGGTTTTTATGTTGATGAAGTATTAATAGTTCATTTTTGTCTGTGTCTCCCTGCCTTTGGAGATACGGCTAGCAACAAGTTGCTGTGGCCAAGGTCAAAGAGGTTGCGGCCTGTGTTCTTTAGGATTTTGATGGATTCCTGTCTCACATTTAGGTCTTTTATCCATTTTGAATCTATTTTTGTGTATGGTGTGAGGAAATGGTCCAATTTCATTTTTCTGCATTGGCTGTCTAATTTTCCCAACACCATTTGTTGAAGAGGCTGTCTTTTTTCCATTGGATATTCTTTCTTGCTTTGTCAAAGATTAGTTGACCATAGAGTTGAGGGTCCATTTCTGTGTTCTCTATCCTGTTCCATTGACCTATATGTATGTTTCTGTGCCAGTACCATACTGTCTTGATGATTACAGCTCTGTAATAGAGCTTGAAGTTCAGAATTGTGATGCCACCAGCTTTGGTTTTCTTTTCCAACATTCCTTTGTCTATTCCAGGGCTTTTCAGGTTCCACACAAATTTTAGGATTGTTTGTTCCGGCTCTGTGAAAAAAGTTGATGATATTTTGTTTTTGTTTTAAAATTTTATTTATCCATTCGTGAGTGACACAGAGAGAGTGGCAGCGATATAGGCAGAGGGAGAAGCAGGCTCCTTGCAGGGAACCTGTTGTAGGACTTGATCCCGGGACTCCAGGGTCACGCCCTGAGCCAAAGGCAGATTCTGAATCACTGAGCCACCCAGGCGTCCCAAGTTGATGATATTTTGACAGGGATTGCATCAAATTTATAGATCTCTCTAGGAAGCATAAACATTTAAACAATATTTGTTCCTCCAATCCATAAGCATGGAGTGTTTTTACATTTCTTTGTGTCTTCTTCAATTTCTTTCATGATGTTCTATAGTTTTCTGAGTACAGATCTTTGCCTCTTTGTTTAGGTTTATTCTTAGGTCTCTTATGGTTTTTGGTGCAATTATTAATGGTATCAGCTCTTTAATTTTTCTTTCTTCTGTCTCATTATTAGTGTATAGAAATGTAAATAATTTTTATGTATTGATTTAATATACTACCACTTTGTTGAATTCCAGTATGATTTCTAGTAATTTTGGGGTGCAGGATAGGCAGTGCTAAGAGTGAAGTACATAGCAATACAACCCTTTCTCAAGGAAAAAAAAGGCCTCAAATACACAACCTAACCTTATACCTAAAAGAAGAACAAATAAAGCCTAAACTCACCAGAAGAGAATTAATAAAGATTAAAGCAGAAATAAGTGCAATAGAAACAACAACAAAATAATAGAACAGATCAATGAAACTAAGAGCGAGTTCTTTGAAAAAATTAGTAAGATTGACAAACTCCTGGCTAGACTTATCAAAAAGAAAAGAAAAAGAACCCAAATAAATAAAATCATGAATGAAAGAGGAAAGATCACAGCCAGCACCAAATAAATACAAATAATTAAGGACATATTATGAACAACTATGTGCCAACAAGTTAGGCAATCTGGAAGAAATGGATGCATTCCTAGAGATGTATAAACTATCAAACCTGAAACGAGAAGAAATAGAAAAAACTCAATAGACTCATAACCAGCAAAGAAGTTGAAGCAGTAATAAAAAATCTCCCAAAAACAAGAGTCCAGGGTCAGATAGATTCCTAGGGGAATTCTACCAAATATTTAAAGAAGAAATAATACCTATTCCTCTGAAGCTGTTTCAAAAAATAGAAATAGAAGGAAAACTTCCAAACTCTTTCTATGAGGCCAGCATTATCTTGATCCCCAAACCAGACAAAGATCCTACGAAAAAGGAGATTTACAGACTAATATCCCTAATGAACATGGATGCCAAAATTCTCATCCAGATACTAGCAAATAGAATCAAACAGTACATTAAAAGTATTATTCACCACAACAGAGTGAGATTTATTCCTGGACTGCAATGTTGGTTCAACAACTGCATATAAATCAATTTGACACATCACATTAATAAAAGAAAGGAAGAAACCATATGATCCTCTCAATAGATGCAGAAAAAGCATTTGAAAAAGTACAGAAAGATTTCTTGATTAAAACTCCTCACAGTGTAGGGATAGAGGGAACATACCTCAATATCATAAAAACCATGTACAAAAAGTCCACAGGTAATGTCGTTCTCAATGGCGAAACGACTAAGAGTTTTTCCCCTAAGGTCAGGAACATGGCAGGGATGTCCACTATCACCACTATTGTTAAACATCATACTAAAAGTCTTAGCATCAGCAATCAGACAATAAAAAGAAATGAAAAGCATCTGAATAGGCAAAGAAGTCAAACTCTCATTCTTCTCATTTACGTGATACTCCATGTGGAAAACCCAAAAGACTTCACTCCAAAGTTGAAAAAACTCATACAGGAATTCAAAAACTTGTATTTTAATCCAAACCTCACACAATTTTAAGATTTACTCAAAATGGTACTTCAATGAAGAAGCAATCTCTACAACTAATGGAAGTGGAACAATTGGCTTTCTGAATACAAAAAGGTTTAGATACTTTCTCACACCTTATACAAAGCTTAATTAAAAGTGAATCATAAACCTTTGTGTGAAATCAAAAACTGTAAAGTACATGAAAATAATCTGTGTGACCTTAGGTTTTACAATTAGTTTCTAGATATTTATTCATTATCATAATCTATGTTTATATAGGAGATTGCTTTTATTTGAAGACATGACATGATGACTAATCCACTAACAATAACAATCTATTATCTAGTTCTAAATAATTTAACAAGTAAAAAACTGTTCACTTTAAAAATTACAGATAAACACAATGTATAATACTCTTCACTACAATATCCAGCTACACAGCACCCATAAAGCCTAGCATCCCAGGAAGCAAATAGAACACAAGAGCAGTCTTCCAGTGATCAATGCATCAGATCTACATTATCAACATGGATTAATCTAACAACAATGAAGTTTAGAGAAAAAGGAGACTTGAACAAAATATATGGAATAATTTGCAGTTAATATATATATTAACTGAACAATTTTGTGTAGGTAGAAATATAAAATATAATATATATGAACTATGTAGAGCTATATGGCAATGATAAATCCCAAAATCAGGATAGTGGTCATATTCTTTGTAAGAGAGAAATATGTCCCTCATGACAAAGAGTTTTGATTTTATTCATATTTTATTCCTTAAGCTAGAAGAAAGATACACAGTTGTCCAGTAAAATATTCTCAGTAACTTTTATCAACTTGAAATGCTGTATAATAAATATGGTAAACTGTATGTCCCTTCACATTTAGCATTACACATGACTACTATTTGGAGAGGTTAAATATGATCTAAGATTGACATCCTTGTTGATCAGAACCCGAGTCAAGTTTTGGAAAGCAGACTTAGATCCCCTTCTAGAGGAACTTTTTTTTTTTTTTTCCAAATTGAGGGCAGTGGGTACACAAGAGGACTTTCAGGTAATATAGAGCAGGTAAGGTAAAATGCAAATATGACCATTAGTCATTCCTTTCTTTATATCTTTGCTCTTTGGCAATACTCTTACATACTAACTCTTAGGTTGGCTATGGGAAATACCATGAGCAAAGGAAAGGTGGAAAACATAAGCCAAGGAAGGATATAGCAGCATTTCTCTTGTGTTTGAGACCTTTCTACCATTATGTCGTTAAGCCTGAGCAAGCCTGTTTCATCAATCTGATGCCCTGCTGGTAGATGCTGACAGACAAGTGAGCACCAATACATGATTGAGCTTAGTTCTAAAACACCAGAAAAAATTCTCAGCCAAGTCCAGCCAATTGACAAGCCACAAACTTATAAGCTAAATAAATGATTGTTGTTTTAAGACATTAGATTTGAGGCAAAACGTTTGGGCTCCAGTAACTGTTATGCATGAAAAACTAACTTACAGAATATAAAATAATAAATGTGATAGGCTAATGAAAGAAAAAAAATTACTGAAAAGGGATCATAGTCCTAAATGTAAAAACTAAAACTATGCATCTTCTATAAGAAAACAAAATTTTTGTGACATTAAGTTAAAGAGTTCCTAGATAAAACATCAAAAACATAATCCACAAAAAAATTGTTAAATTGGACTTCATTAAAATCACTGCAAGTGATAATATTAAAGGAACAAAAAAGATGAACCAAGCCCGTGAAAAAATGTTTGCAAAACCATATGTCTGATAAAGTACTTGCCTCCAGGATACATAAAGAACTCTCAAACTCAATAACAAGAAAAAAAATTAATGGACAAATGATCTAAACAGATGTTCCATAAAAGAAGATACATGGATGAAAAATGCTCAACATTATTAATATTTAGGAGAATAGAAGCTAAAAGCACAATGAAATACCACTACACATGCATTAACACGGCTGATGGAAATGTGAAACGGTCTATCCATTTTGGAAAACAGTTTTACAATTTTACTTCTCAAATGACTCAGCCATTTCACTCCTATGTATTAACCCAAGAAAAATAAACAATATATTGATATAAAGCCTTGTACATGAATTTTTATAGTAGTTTTATTTTGTAACAGCCAAACACTGGAAACCACCCAAATGTTCATTAACAAGTGAACGGATGAACAAATTGTAGTACTGTAGTTCCCTTTAGCTGTGGAAGATATGATCCAAGACCTCCAGGGGATGCCTGAAACCATGGATATCCTTAACTCTCTTTCTGTCGTCCTATACAGACATACCTACAATGAAGTTTAATGTATAAACCAGGCATGGCAAAAGATTAACAAAATAACCGATGATAGAATATACCGTAATAAAGGTTGTGTGAATGCTGTCTCCCTCTCTCTTAAAATAACTTATTGTTCTGTACTCACTCATCTTTTTATGATGATGTATGATGACAAAATGCCTATGGGATGAGATGAAGTGAGATGAATGAGGTAGGCATTGTGATCTAACATTACCTTACTACCAGCCTTCTGACTAAATGTCAGATGGAGGATCATCTGCTTGGGTAGCTGAAACTGTTGAAAACAAAACTTCAAATCAGGCAGGGTGGGGAGTGGCTACAATGGAATACTACTCAAAAAAGGAGAGAACTATTGATATATGGAACATTATGGTTAAGTATGCCAAGTGCAAAATAATTATGTTGAGTGAAAGAAACCAGACAAAAAATAAACTCTATGATCCAACTTAATTAAAATTCTTAAATGTCCCAACTAATGATGTAGATAGATCATCAGTATCTGAGTATGGAGTAGGAGCAAGGAGAGGCAACAAGAGGAATCAGAAAAGCAGGTGATGAATATAATCATTATTCTGGTAATGGTAAGGGTTTTATGGGGGTATATATATATATATATATATATATATATATATATATATATATATGTATATATATGTATCAAAACATCAAATCGTACACCTTATGTATATGTAATTTATTCCACGTCAATTATTCATCGATAAAGCTTCTAAAAAGAGTACTTAAATGCCAGCAAAGATGATTTGGGTGAACTAACACCTATATTTTCCAAGGGCTTTAATTCAAAGTTTACTAACAAAATCACAAAGATCATAACTTAGAGAAATCGTGTTATGCGTTAATTTTTTAATTAATTAATTTTAATGTGTGTGTGCATGTTAGTATCTTTACCTTCTCAGATCAACACTCGGAAAGTAATTCAGAGATGTTATGTCAGTGTAATAAGCCAGAGGATGTATAAGTTATTTGTTTATAAAAACAAATAGTCCAAATGCAAATATTGAATCTACCATTATACTTCATAATAATTTAGATCATATTTTAGCGGGCACTTCTCCTTCCTTTCTTGTTAAAAAAAGGAAAAATTTTTTGAATTTTCACAGGTTACTTATAGAATAATTTTTTCAAGGTAACTGTGGTAACTATGGAAGCAAATTTGGAAGATATAAGGATTGTTGGTTTCAAAAGAGTTAAAACATTCTATTTTTTCCAACTTGAACTATATCCAATGAAAAGATCATTTGTAAAAGTCAGAAGGCACAAATGGAGTATTAGTGAGTGTTGAGCTTGAGTGCACACAAATTGAGCTACCTCATGCATGATATTTTTCTTTATAAATATTTGTTCTTTATATAAAACCTGGCTATTACAGTCTTGTATGGTAAAAAGGCAAAAATCTGCCAAATATTTGACTTAAAATTGAACCTAAAAAGAAGCCATGAATACTATTAATGAAAAAATATTAGTTCTACACATTCATTCCAAGTTAACTTTTAAGGCATAATGCTCATAAATGGCTTTAGACATATGGATAGGGAAATACTACACATTTTTACTTTCTGTGTCATAGAAAATTAGCTTAAGAATATTTGCTACCTACATGAAACTTTGAATACCTAAGGAACCTATCTATGACTATGATAGTGGAAAGCCCTGAGAAAATTTTCTTAAATAACAAGGAAAGAGTTATTATCTCTTTTGACAAGTGCAGATGAAGATTGTCTCCACAAATGATTAATTGAAAGGCTCAACACATCATCAGAAAGCAACCGTCTTCTCAACCGCCTTGTTTTCTTCTAGCTGCCACAGTTTCAAGCTTCAGATGCAGATAGGAAAATACCCCTGAAAGAGAAACTACCCCCTTCCTATATGTCTCTTGTGAATTAGTGAAGAAATATTGACCCTATACAAATTAGATCGATAGAATTAGTCAACTATGGCAATAAGAAGGGAATGCCTTTTGAATAGGATACCTCCAAATGTGTGCTACATATATGTATAGTCTCACTTTAAGTAAATGCTAAAACTACTGAGTATTCCAAATATAAATCAGTAGACTTAAAGTGATTTTCTAGAAAAGAATATACTTACATATACTGTTTTGAAGTGAAAATATGTAAAATAGATTGGGGAGGAAAAAGTAAAGATTATGGAAGACTGAATTTATACTGTTGTATTACTAATGGAAAAGTGATATCCTATTACCAAATGTGCTATATAACTATATTTTATTTATAAAATCAGTTACTTTGAAAAAAGAATGTATTTTATTAGGTGCAAAAATTGCCTATAAAATCCATTAGGTAAATTAAATTTATCTATTATTTACCTATATCTATCTATCTATCTATCTATCATCTATCTATCTATCATCTATCTATCCATCTATCTATCTATCTTCAGTGGAAAGAAAGAAATAATAACATTATCACACTAGAACCAAAACAAAATTTAAAAAAATGAATGTTTAATTAAATCATAGACATTTTTTCATAAAGTTTTTTCTTAAAATACTTAAAATTTACAGAAAACTTGTAAAAATAGTACAGAGACTTCTCATATAATATATACCAATTTTGCCTAGTTATTACCATTTTACATTAGTAAAATACATATGCTAAATTAATGAACCAATACTGTTATTATTAAGTCCATACTTACTCTCATTTATTTGGATTTTTTACCTGTTGCCCCCTTTCTGTTTCAGGATCCCATGTAAGATATCATATTTCATTTAGTCTTTTTGTCTCCTTAGGATCCTCCTGGTTGTGACAATTTCTCAGACTTTCCTTATTTTGGATGACTGATAATTCTGAGGAGTTCTGGTTAAGTATTTTGTAGAATGTCCCTCAATTGGGATTCATCTAATCATGATTACACTGGGATATTGGTTTTTGTCTCATCACATCATATCAAGGGCACATACTATCAACATGACTTACCACTGTTAATGTTAACTTTGATCACTTAATAGATGTAGAGTCTTTCCCTTGCTGTCCTGTCCACTACTCCCTTAATAGTGTATTCAGTAAACAACTTCTTCTTCATCGTCTTCTCCTTCTTCTTCATCATCGTCTTCTTCTTCTTCCCCTCCTCCTCCCCTCCTCCTTCCCCTCCCCCCCTTTCCCCTCCCCCTCTTCCTCCCTTTCCCCTCCTTCTCCTAATCCAGTAAACCTCTATTTCCTTTCTTCTGCCTTGGTTGAATTCTTTCACCACTGTGCTTCCCACCTTCCAATCAATAAGGTGGCCCCACAGTAGAATAGTGTTTCTCAGGTTTCTTCATTGTAAAAAGACCCTTTTATCTCTCTTCCAAACTATGCTTTCTGGCAGGAGGTCCTTATGCATGGCCACACTTAAAGAATGGGGTGTTATGATTAATTTCCTTGAGGGTAGATTAATGACATGAATGATGTGGAATTCTACATGAGAGATTTATATATTCTTGGTTATTTATTTAATTAGTAATTAATTTATATCAACAAATTCCTACATTTTTTAGTGTTTCAAAAAAGGCTGGAGAGTTAAGAAAATTTTGGTTTACATCATTTTATTATTTTTAGTAGGCTTACATGTCTTTTTAACAGTTACCGAAAGAAATGGATTTTTACTGTACTTTGGACTTTTGCTACCCTCAAATTATTTCTTATTCTAATATGTGCCATGTTACTGGCTTCCTGATCCCTCTCTCTATCTCCCATTTAGAAGAAAATCCTGATTGTTCTCTAAAAAACCATAGCAAATCAGTTTTAGGAAATAGAATGACAAGCTATGCCTGGAAAATTCTATCAACTTAGAGCTTATTAATAAACTATGTCATACATGGATTCCAGCCATAAGAAAAGCATAGTTTATGTTTTTTGAGCACTAAATATATCTCGGAGTTTAAGGGCTGGCTCACTGTTAAAAAAGTCAGGGAAATATTTATGCAAGGACCAATGAAAAGGTAGTTGCAAAAATAAAGGCCATTATTTTTCTAATTCTATCTGCACACCTTTTTCTTTAAAAAATCCAATGGCTATCAGGTCAGAACTAAAAATTTCAGTAGTTTTCATTTACCTAAATTGTTTTAAAGCTAATATTCTCACATATCTATCATTTGGAAAGAACAAGGAGTTATTTGCTGAGAAAAATCTTGACTTTTTCTGAACATTCCCTTGACCCACATTCATGCACAGGTGTTTAACTTACTTGACTTTAACCATAAAATATACCCCTTCTCTTCAGAATTTCATAACTTAAAACTCTGTCCCTAGTTTTTTTTTCCTACTCCTAGTACTTGCTGTAGGGTTTAGTCTAACACAGGCTGTCACTCAAGACTCAAGGAAATTTAGGTTATGAGAAAACACATAGTTATACAAATTATCCAAACTTCTACTGTAAATAACAGAGTTTGTCAACTGGTATGCCAAATATACCACAAATATGCTCATTTGGCCATTACAAAATTTAATACTTTAGGATAACTTTAGGTGGAACATGTTGAGTTCAGCATCAGTAACACCAATTACTCTCTCTCTCTCTCTTTTCTTTTTTTTTAAGAGAGAGAGCAGAGGTGGGGGATCGGTGGAGGGGCAGAGGGAGAGAGAGAGAATTTTAAGCAGGCTCATGCACAGTGGGGGGCCTGAACTCACGACCCTGAGATAATGACCTGAGCAGAAACCAAGAGCCCAGCACTTAACAAACTGAGCCACCGAGGCACCCCAATACCAATCTTTTAAGTTAAATGTACCTTCAACCCAAATGAGTTTTATCCCTGAAATTTAATATTTTATTGTTTGATGCATGAAATTATTAGTAATCTGTGTGTCTGGGCATATCATTTGAATTTGAATCAGTAGACAAAAGAAATAGTTCCATAATTCATTATTATATCCACTTTTGGCATATCAGTATAGATGTCTGAAGTATATCATATAGTGTTTTACAAATATTCAAATATTAAAAAAATTCTTCTGAGATTTTAATATTAGAAACCTGTGTTTATGTTGAGCAAAATATGTTTTTATTGTATAACATAATTGATTATGCTTCCTTTTTTACCTTGGTGGATAAGAAGCTAAAGCAAATTGGTATGTAATCTCTATGAATACAAACAGAATCTTAAGACTCTTATGGTGTAAATCATACCAGAGGTGTTATAGATTTGAATTTGAATGCCTCTTTCAAGTCTTTTTTTACTTGAATTTCAAAGCCTTATACATCATAGATACTTAGGCACAAAATTAAGACCAAATCAGTCTTGTGGCTTCTGTAAATGATTTTTTATATTTGTTCTTCCTTTACTGTTCCATTTCAGTCAGAAAAATAGAAGGGGAATTGAAAAGGATAAGTATAAGAAAATATAACTCCTTACCAGACCGATTTTACAGTAACATTATGGAGAAGTATGTTCTTATAGAAATAAGTTGAATTGCAGTCATCAACAAAGTTGCTCTATCTTGGGTTGCTTAAAGATTTTTGCACTGACTTGGACGGTTGTGATGTGAAAATCAAAAAGTCTGCAGTTTTGATATTTTATCATCTGTCAATCTGCCCAGTTTGAGAGTTCAACCATCCAACCTGTGCATGAGGCTATACTACCCACTTGCTCTGCACTTCCAGGCTTCTGAGTTGCCAGATGTTGTTTTTGTTTGTTTGTTTAACAATTTTCTTTGGAGCACTAGTCTGGCTCTCAAAATATGATTAATATATTATCTTATTCCTTTTCTGGTATCATTTTGATGATTTTCAGAGATGTACCACTTTCATTTTCTGGCTACAAGCATTCATATTTTTCTTGAAATCTTCACTTCCAACAGCCCATAATCATAATCAATATTTCTCAGCCTTGAAATAGTTACAAAGTGTTATTGTAGGAATATACACTTAACTCTCAAATACATGTCAAAACACTACCCTACAGGTTATTAATGACATTTCTCTCTCTTACATATTTTACTGTGAAGCCATTTTGAGCCATTTTGTGACATGACAAATTTAAATTAAATACATATCAAAAAATGAGGTTTGTGCTTGAGGTTCTAAATATATTTTCTTTAACTTAACTTGATAAATAAAATAATAACTTGTAAAAAATTTTTAGAATGTCCATTATATTAAAATGCTCATTTATCAGTTAGTAGACTATATTATAGCTATATTATAGTCCAGGAAAACACATTAAAATTATTAATGACATATATTTCAAAGTACTGTTTACAATTTGCAAACACGAATGAATCATAAAGGAAAATGTTACATGTTAAAGTAATTTTTTCAATTCTCACAAGACTGAACTTCCAATACCAGTCTAGATTTTCTTTACTGATATTCTGCAGCAGTCCCAGACCTCACTTCCCCTCCCCACCACATACACATACAATCCTGAACATTTCTCCAAAGAAGAAAAGACAGGCAGGAACAGGTATCAGACCGGCATGAATGTCCTTTAGTGAAATATCTTCTCTGGTAGAGGAATGTAAGAGGACTACAATTGTGCTGTACTGTGTCTAAGAAAGCTAAACACACAATCTAAAGGAGGCAGAGATCAAGGTTTTCCTTTAGGATATCTTGAGCATACCATCTACTTCTGGCTGATATGTTTTCCCTGTTAACGTAGCCCTTATCATCTTTCCTTTTATGAATTTCCTGTCTCCAACAAGAAGGGGAAGTCTCTCCTGAATGAAGGTGGCAAATTGGTCAAACCGGTGATTTCTGGAAGTCTTCAGAAGGGGCAGTGACTGGAGTTATTTTATATGCTTGTTTTTGTTTGTTTATTGTTTTTAGCTGTTTTTTTTTTACCACATTCTATCTGCAAAAACAATCAACTCTATCAAATTTCAAACACAAAGTTTTGAGAAATAGTCAAAACACAACTAAGGTAGTAATTTGAAAAAAAAAAATAATTTGAAAAGATGTGTATTGTTCAGAAACGTGAGGTTGGTGCTACATTTTTCCCAACTGCATGAGAAAGCTGAATGTTATAAGAGGTAACAGAGATGTGTGTAAAACATCCTGAAAATGTTAAATGTTAAACATGTAATGTTTCTTTTATTTATTTTTTAAAAATATTTTATTTATTTATTTGAGAGAAAGAGAGCACAAGCTGGGGGGAAGGGGCAGGGTGAGAGGGACAAACAAACTCTGTGCTGAGCACAGAGCCCAGTGTGGGGCTCCCAGGACCCCAGGACCATGACATGAGCGAAAGGTAGATGCTTAACCAACAGAGCCACTCATATGCACCACGTGTAATGCTTCTTGTAATTTTTACTTACATAAAAATCACAAAAAAATTAGACTTAAATTTGCAGTTATGAAACTGTGAATGTCCAAGCCTGAGGATGGTCAGTGTTTAGTGCTCTGATCATTCACAAACAATTCTCCATTTGTAGCATCTACATACATTCCTCAGGTTATTCGTGATTTTGTGGAAAAAGAAACTAATTATAAGAAAAAATTATATTTGATGGCAGTTGGTATTAGGAAAATGGAAGGTAGCAATAAGTACATATAAGCAGCATTCCCTATCATTAATCGAATAGGAAGTTGAATAACTTCAGACTTAGCACAAAGGACATTGAAATGCCATTGGGAAAACCGGACAATGCTTTCACATCCATGTAATTTTCTTTCTTTCTTTCTTTCTTTATTTATTTTCCATGTAATTTTCTTGCCCTCTATATTAAGGTATTTTCATTTTTGTTTCTGACAATAAGATATGACTAGTTGCCCATCTCAGAATATTATTGTGTGGAATGAGATAAGATATGCTGAAATAATGAATGCAATACATGAAAAAAACATAATTAATATATATCAGGCAGTAAAATTACAAGTGGGTGGTCTAACAAAATGTACCACTAAAGACATATACCAAGTTTTACATGTGAATTAGAATTCATATTGTAATATTAACTCATATAATAAATCAGATTCAAAATTAATAAATAAATGTTGACAAAATGATGAATCTTTCCTCATTTTGTCTTCAGTTTTATTTTTTTATGACAGATTGTGCAAAGGATTTGATGTAATACAGAAATACCCATTACAATTAATCATCATAATTGAGTGCTTACGATACGCTAAGCATTATGCTAAACCCACATACTTTTATTAGCTCATTTACTCTTTAAAACAATCCTCTTACTTAGACATTATTATTTTCATTTCTTAGAGTTGAATAATATTAAGACACTATAAAACTAAGTTGACCAAGATCTTTAACTATAAAATGGGGCAGCACAAGGGATATAATCAAAGTACTTGAGAAGTAAGAAATAAATACATGCCAGTTAGAATATAAGCCCAACAATTTGAATGAATACTGGGTTGAAACATCTCAGTGGGTTCTGGTTGAATATT
Source organism: Nyctereutes procyonoides (assembly GCF_905146905.1). NCBI lineage: Eukaryota > Metazoa > Chordata > Mammalia > Carnivora > Canidae > Nyctereutes > Nyctereutes procyonoides. The sequence goes on from NW_026575121.1 coordinate 24,306,413, forward strand.
AGTCCTGGTGAAGGCCAAAGAAAACCTCGCATATTTCTGATGTTAAATCCTACATACTACCCTATAAGTACAACAGAATCAAATGTGCAGATATTTTGGGATTAGAGTGAAAATGAAGTGACCCTAAGAAAATATAGTCAAGTAACAGATTAATGTACCAAAATACATACCATGTACTCTACACACATGCCATAGTGGTATATGATTCAGTGCCTGCCTTCCTAAGATCCAAATCAAAATGTAGGACCCAAATGACATGTAAACAGCTTCCCTAAACAATTTCTAATACCCAAAGGAAAATGTAAACAATTATAAGATTGTAAGCAATGATAAAATAAAATCCAAGCAAATATTTTAGGAAAGCAAAGTTGATTATCAGATGAGACCTGGGGGATTTTCCTTACTTGAGGACACAGAAAGTGAATGTAAAACTAAAAGGCAGAAGAGACATACACTTTCCACTACTGCTAATAAATATTGTTTCACATATCAATTTCTTTTTCAGTCTGGCAATGGAATCCCATAGCATGAAGCCAAGATGTAATTTAGTAATCATAAAATGTTATAAAATATTCAGAAAATATACATAATTTTTTATTATCTATTTTGATATAATAATTTCCCCCAACTTAGTTTATATTAATCATTGTTATGTACACACACACACACACACACACACACATACATAGGGGTTCTTGTGATAATGAAAAGGTAGAAGTAGGATGGCAATATACAGCTGATTTATATTTATTTTCATTATTTTTACTTTTTTTCCTACTGAATATATAGATTATTGCAGCATCCTATGGAAATTACTAAATCAATATTTTTAATTAATGGGTAATAATAATAGATAAAACTAATTTTTAAAGGCTCAATTTCTTAAATTGAGAACAGAAATTTTCTGTCTAGTAAAAGTTCTAAGATTAAAACTAATATTCTGATAATGTGCTTGCATAATTTATGCCACTTGAATTAAACCAGTAATAAAAATGAAATAATAATTTACTTTTAATTACAATAAAAAATGCTGAGGGGAGTTTACAATATTCAGTCCAGGCTGGCTGTATTGATGTATACTTTTTTAATATAAAGCAGAACACTAAACATCTCGGCTCCTTGTATGTGTGTACTTATTTTGTTCAAATGTTTGACAGCAAGCAGAAGCTATCATAACATTTGTTAGCATGTACTAAGACTTTAATTAACTTCAGTGGCACATAAACCTTTTTTTTTTTCTTATAAGGAAGTTAACTCTTCAGTATGATTAAAGGTTTGCCATTTGGCAGTTTAATTTTCTACCTCTTTTCTTAATACCACTGCTAGATGGACAGCTTCCTTTATTTAAACCGTGTCCTTATCAGTTCTCTACAGGACCTGACACTTTGCTAGTAAGCCTGCAAACCCATCTTTCACATTTGTTAGAACTCTATTTCCTTACGCATCAATGAACACAGTATATTTTCAAGCATGTTCGGTTAGTTGGGAGTATGTAAAAGATAAACCAGAAGGAAATTTCTATCAATCTGAAAGCAATGCTAAAATACGGTGAACTTGAGAGCATCCTTTTCAAATATATTACATTTCTTCTTATTATCACAATGTAATCATCAATTTTTTTGGCCAGAACTGAAATACTTACTGAAATAAATAAGTAAACAAATAAATAAATTCAGTATTCAGTATATGCATATTCAGTATTCAATATATATATATATATATATATATACACACACACACACACATATATGGATATGAGTGTGTGTGGTGTGCGTGTGTGTATGTATAGCTACATATATATATATATTTATTTACATATACACACAATGTAATAGCCTTCGAAATTTGCTCTGTATCATTCTCTAATGAAGAAATATTAGACTATGTCTATCAAAAGGATGTTTATAACAAAAGAAGACAACAAAAGTTATTTTATACACTAAAGTGAAAAGTCTCTTACAGGCAGAAAATGGGTTTAATTAAGTATATTGTCTTCCAGAGCCCATCACAGGGCACAGTACATACTGGGCATGTAGTAAAACTTAAAAGGCATTCAATGCATTTATAGGATAAGGAGTGTTAGGCATTACTGCGCTTAAGTCATTAGGTACCATTGCCTTCTGTGGGAACTAGAATCAATAATTTAGAAAATTGATATGAACCTCATATGAGATATACAATTATTTCTAAAGTCAGTGTAAATTTCCATTTCCTTTCCATTCCTGAGCTATGACAAAGGAAGAGGCGTGACCCAAACCTGCAATAAGCCACTACATAGCAATATGGTTGTCGATTTAAGATACCCAAACTATTTTGAGGGCATGACAGTCATAAGCCATTCCAAGGAACCTCGCCATAACTGGGTACCTTTACAAAAGGACATTGATTCAGTAGAGAAAATGCCATTAAATGTGTGTCATGACGTTTCATTCTAGTAATAGATTCATTGTCTTACTATTGATCTTTGTCAGGTTATGTTATCTCATTGATGGACTGCCTTAAGAACTTCAGAGATTCTTAAATGCTGAAAAAAAAATCTGTTCCCCCATGTAAATTCAAAGGAGACCAACAAAGTTCTTACTTGTCTTGGATGAGTCTGTCAATGCTTATTTGAAATATCAAATATGTATTCTTAAAAAATAGTTTTGGTGCCTCTGCTTTGCTTCACATAATTAGCCATAGGAAAAACGTTCATCTGTAAAATTTATAATGTAAGGGATGTTTTTTTTTTTCTTTTCTTTTTTTAAGGGATGGAATTACTACAGTTTTATACATCTCTAACTAAGTAATATGAAAGTAGAATGATGAGAAACCATAAACATATATGTAGAATCAGAGCTCTTCTCTGATTCTATTCTTCTGAGTATGTTCTGTAGAAAATTCCAGAACAGTCTTGACTTCATTATTCAAATCATAGGCTTTATTACAGATTCAACAAACACTATCTCAAGTGTCTTTCTCTTAGATGAGTAAAATACAGAACAGAGGCTTTAATACATGTAGGAAAATATTTAAAAAGCTGTTTTTAAGTCTTTTGACACTATATAAAACTGAGAATGTCATAAAGTGGACAGTGGTACACAGATCTTAAGAGTTTTTTCACTATGCCCTGTTCTAATAATTTTATTGATTGCCAAATTTGTTTAAAGGTTTATGTTATATTAATCTATATCCATACAGTCTGAATTTATACTTTATCTTCTAGTCCCTAGTGGGACTCTCTTCATGCAATGTGCTCAAATACTGTTAGCTGAATTATGGTTTGATTTTGAAAAACTGATACACAGTCATATAATTACATATCCTTTAGATTACAACCAAAAATTCAAACCTTAAATGTAAGGCACCAATTATAAAAGGGCAGTATTTTAAAACATGCACTGTTGCTTTTGGATCTTTTGCTCTCCACGAATAGCTAAGATTGTACTCAGATTTCTTGTTAAAAATTGAAAAGAAAATTCAGTGAAAAGTTTTAAAAAGAACTTTGAAACTAAACAGCTCATTAAAAATTGGAAAATTGATGTGAACCTCATGTTAGATATACAATTATTTCTAACAACAGTGTGAATTTTCATTTCCTTTCCATTCCTGAGCTATGACGATGTGTAAAAAAAATCGACCTCATGGTGCCTTCTATTTTAAGAAGCCAATTTTCATACTGTAGTAATTAGATATCATTTTTATTGTTGTATCTTAATCTTTTATACTTCTAAAAATGTTTAATTTTGTAAACACAAAGACCTGGTTTCCTTGATCTTATATTACATACATCTAGTATTAACCTTTTTATTATTATATGTTTTTCCTTTAAAAATAGTCCTATCTTCTTCAAGCTGTTTCCACCACTGTAGTCACCTCCTGGGTATCCAAGTCACTCTTCCTAGTTACCAAAAATCAAAAAACAAAAACAAAAATTAAACCCTGTAAATACGTGCTTCAGTTCTTACTGAAGCTCTACCAGGCCCCTGGTCCCACATCTTCTTATTCTAATTTGCTAGAGTAGGGGAAAAGAGGGGTAGACAGAGGAGATGTCTCCCATGACTTACCATGTGCAAATTTTACTACCTGGAATTCTTTAAGGGATAATTCCTCATTCTTCAAATCAAAATATTATTAAACCCTATAATCACTGAAGCTTATCTTAGTCAAAAATTTATTGCAAGCTACCTTACCCTTTCATTCTTTTCCTTAATTTCTAAGTTAATAAACATAAATTTGCTCCCTTTGATTCTTTCAAACCTTACAGACTTTCCGGTCTCATGGAAGTTTTTATCTGTTTAAATCATTTTAAAGTGATCTTATGTATCTCTACTGAATACTTCTACAGCTAATGGTTAACTATCAATTCTTTACATAGTTGATCCTCCTTAATTTCTCCAAAGCCTCTTAAACCTCAAAATTTAACAAAATATGACCAAATACCTGACCCTTTATGTGTCTTTACTGCTCATTCATATATTCTGTCTTCTGTGATGCAATTATTTTCAGCCTGTTACCAAGAAAAGTCTTAGAAACTAACTAGCGCACTACCTAAAATGGACACATATTCAGATACCTCCTATCATCCATTTCTGTCATTGCTCACTTGATCTCTCCTTTCTCTCTCTCTCTCTCTCTCTCTCTCTCTCTCTCTCTCTGTATTTTATTATGCCTAAGGTTCTCCTAATATTAGCTTGTAAATGATCATCTAATATTTCTATAAACTAATGATTAGAAATTTATCAGCCACCAGGGAGCTATGGACTTTGCAGCAAAGGCCAAAGTAGCAGTGGCAACTGAAAGGCCACTTTGTATCCTGTCTGCCCTCTGTAAAGCTGAGCAAATCTGGGTCGTTACATTCAGCAGGGAGCTTTGAAACACCTTCCAACTTTGTGCTGCATGATGATGAGCGTCTTTTGACCTAGTTTTGAAGCAGAGAAATGCAAGGTTGCCAGGCCATGGAGAAGGTAAGGGGTGGAATTATGCCTTTCTGTTGCTAGAAAGATCCTTAAAATGTAAGCTTCATGATTCTTCCCTTTCAAGGAAACAATAATGTGGTTATGTTTGCTATCTTCTGGCTGGGAGTCCAAAAATCCTTTATGTTACTATTTCAGGTTGTATGCAAATTGAAATTGACTAGATGTTTTAGTGGTCCTTCAGCCTGACCAAGATATAAACAGACTACTTCCTGAACTTTAGATCTTTGGTCTCTCTTTTTTCATATTATTTACTTAGGAAAATGTGTAATTATAAATTCTCTATCTGTCCCTTTGAGATGTAATTTTAAAAGTCTTTTTGCCAGTTTTACAACCCAGGAACCTTGCTCTCAAGGACTTGGAGGAATTCTCTTTGAAATGTCAACTTCAAGGATGATAGCACCCTTATTTTTGTGGGAGAATAGAAATGCAATTTGAGTGGATGCCTTGCTCTAAGTTGTAAAACTACATTATGTCATTTAGATAGGAAAAAGTCTACTTTTCTTCTAGATAAAGCCAAATAGCAAACATAGATGATCTGTGTTTTCTCATCCTAGCACCTAAAAATCTCTCCCTCCCTTTGTTTCAGCAGAATTAAATAGAGACTGAATTCTGTATCTCTCCCCTATTGCAACAGCCTTGAATACATGTTTACTTGCTTAACTTTGTCCAGTGCAATATTTGTTTTGAAAAAATATAATTTAAAAATAACAGGCAGGGACACCTGGGTGGCTCAGCAGTTGAGTGTCTGTCTTTGGCTCAGGGCACGACCCCAGGGGCCTGGGATCGAGTCCCACATCCGGCTTCCTGTGAGGAGCCTGCTTCTCCCTCTGCTCTATGTCTTTGCCTCTCTCTTTCTGTGTCTCTAATGAATAAATAAATAAATCTTAAAAAAAAATAACTGAGGCAGGAGTGCCTGGGTTGGTTAAGCACTCGACTCTTGATTTTGGCCCAGGTCATGATCTCAGGGTTGTGAGATCCTGCCCTGTAGGGCTTCTTGCTCAATGGGAAGTCTGCTTAAGATTCTCTCTCTCCCTCTCCCTCTGCCCCTTCTCTTCATGAGGGCACTTGTGCTTGCTCTCTGTCCTTACAATAAATAATACATCTTAATAAAATAAAAATAAAAATAACTGAGGCTAGGAAATGTCTGCATCCGCCCATCAAATTGCTACTTGGAAATTTAGCACTCAGAGCCTTCGAAGAGGCTTCATTTACTGATTGTTATATTAGCAAACTCCTCTCTATGAAAAGCCAAATCCTCCAGGAAGACAGATTCCTACTATTCCTACAGCCTTTTAGTTCTAGTTGCTGATCTTTACAATGCCCACATATTTCCTGATAACCAGGAAGGCTGCAAAAACACAGCTCCTTAAACTAGAGTCCCACTGCTTTGATAATCAGGCCCTGGCCTTTTTTCTTATTTCATACCATGACTGAAAATTCTAGCAAAATGAACCACATGCCATTTTTTTAAAAATATTACTTCAATTCTTACTATCTACCTTTGCTTCTATCCCAAGATTTTATTATAATGTCTCCCCTTACCACAATAATCTTGAAAATTATTAAAATGTTTCAAAAGAATGTGAACCCTGATAATGCTCTGAACAGCAGGTTTATGCTTTACAACACTGTATTAATGTGTCACATTATACTGTACTTATTCTGTCATCTAATTCTTCTCCACTTGGACTACGAACTTCTGGAAGGTAAGGACATCTTATTCATTAGTTTGTTCATCAAGGATATAGCTGATACTCACATACTTAGAAACATCCAGCGAATGTTTGCTAAATTGACAAACTCACTTGAATGCACTAAATATAATGTAGTGCAAGGCCATTAGAAAATGTCAACATAGTAGATCAGAAAACAAAAATTTCAAAAAGTAGTCAGTTCCATAACCCTAAGTATCTTCATTGTCCATTTAAACTAAGTTTGTCAGGTCCACATTAAATGTTCTGTGAAGATTTTAATATTAAAATAATAAATTTCAAGGAGAAATAATTATTCCAACCCATACTTTCTAAAAGGAAAGAAAATGAGCATCTATTTCTCTTCCCAATGCTCTAAGGATGGACATTAAACAAATTCTTATTTGATAATTAATAACCTTTTTGCTCCTCTCCCAAGCTCATTCCATTGACTATTTATTTTTATAAGCTTATTAAACCTTTTGTGGAAAAGAAGAGAGCATACATATACATATATACATTTGTAATTCCATAGAAATGAAAAGGTACCTGATTTTATTTTGTTAGATAATCTTTCAACTGAAAAAAGATACAAAGTAAGCACTTTTTAAGCTTTAAATCTTATGCTAAAATTCTAAAAATTACAAGAAATCAACATGAAGCTATAATTCTTTTACTGTACCTGTATATGCAAATTGAACAAGGTCCCAGAGGGCATTGGGGTCTATGCCTTCCATCTTAATCTCCTCTTGCTTGGCTTCACAAACATCACTTGTAAACATGGCAGCAAAATAGTCGGAGACTGAGCTCAGAACAAGCCTGAAAGAGTCATAGAATCTAATTTAGGTTATGAATATAAAGCAGCAAAATGCTTAGTGTCAAGAATGCAGTACAGGGCACCTGGGTGGCTGCATTGGTTAAGTGTCTAATTCTTGGTTTCAGCTCAGGTTGTCATCTCAGATCCTGAAATGCATCCCTGTGTCAGGCTCCACTCAGTGTGGAGTCTGCTTAAGACTTTCTCTGCCTCTCCTTATGCCCCTACCCCGTTCTCTCTCTCTAAAATAAATAAATAAAATAATTTTTAAAAAGAATGCAGCACAGAGGTACTCTACCTATCATCTATGTATCTCTTATACCTATCATGTACTTATCAATCTTATTGATACTTATTGGCTTATAAATTATACTTTTCAAAACTGAGGAAATTCTGTTCCACCTTTGGTCACAGAGCATTTTCCTATATTTTTTCCCCATCATTTTAAATACATATTTTTTTTTCTCTCATATTTAGTTCCTTCATCCTTTTGGATAGGGATCCAATTTTATTTCTATTTATATATTCTTATGATGCTATTTACTAAAGACTCTGCTTAGCTCCCACTGAATTAATGGTGCCATCTATATTGAGAATTTGAGTCCTGAATGCATAGTTATCTGTCTCTGAGATTTCTATTGTTTTTGCTTTCTTGCCTATTCTTGAGACAGTATATTTTTTAGTATAATATTTTTAATACTGAATCTGAATATGTCTTTATAGCCTAATGAGGCAAATCTTCCATCTTTAATTTTTATTTAACTATTAGTGAAGTTGTATTCTTAATGTAAAGTTTAAAGTAAGTTGGTTAAGTTCTTCAAATAAGTCAAATAAAAGCTGAATTAAAAATGCACTGAGTTTCTAATTTTATTTTTGGTGATCATTGATATATTTATAATATAAAATGTACAACACAAAAGTACAAAATATCTCTCTATATGTTCAGGATATCCTGTCTGCTTTCTAATCAAATTTTAAAGCTTTCTCAAAAGTTTTCTCAAAAGTTTTCTCTAAACGTTTTCTTGTATATTCTTGGTTGATTTCTTCATATTTTATTTACAGTTTTGTTGGTATTAATGTGTAGTAACTTTTATAAAAATTTTTATTGGTTTTTGTTTATTTAAATTTCATTAGTTGAAACTGTCATAAATCCATCTTTTATCTGGCACATATACTGAATTATCTTACTAGTTCTTTGTGGACTCCCCTATTTTTGTTCTAGGTAGATGATTATATCACCTGCGAATCAACTCATTTGACTTTTTCTTGTTTATTTTCTGTAACTCTTTTGCTTTTCTTAAAATCTCTTCCAAGATCTCCAGTGTTCTGGTGGTATGTTGAACAGTCACTGCGCTGGTGGAGAAATTTTTTGTTTATCTCTATCTTTTTTTAAAATTTTTATTTATTTATGATAGTCACACAGAGAGAGAGAGGCAGAGACACAGGCAGAGGGAGAAGCAGGCTCCATGCACCGGGAGCCCGACGTGGGATTCGATCCCGGGTCTCCAGGATCGCGCCCTGGGCCAAAGGTAGGCGCCAAACCGATGCGCCACCCAGGGATCCCAGTTTATCTCTATCTTAAAAGAATATCCTTTTAGTAACATACTTGGTGAATGTATTGGTATGTAACCTTTGCCAGGTCAGAAAGACCACTTTAATTTCTAGCTTTGCTAACCACTGTTATACTATAGGGTGTTAAATTTCATAAAAGGCCTTTTATCTCAATCAAAATTTTGTTTAGGATTTTCTACTTATAGTCAGAAGGGAGATGAACCGTTAATTTTCTCTTATTGTATTTTTTACCTGACTATTGAATTAATATTATACAGCCTCATAAAATGAGGTGACAGCCTTAACTCTTTTTAATTTTGTATAATGATTTATAGAAGAAACCAATTATTATTTTTTTCCTTAAGATGCTCCAGAACTTACCTGAAAAAAAATATCTTGGTTTGACTAGTTTGAGAAAAAGTGACATGGTCTCATTTTAATTATTTAATAAACTACAAGGCTGATTTTTGTGCTTTATTTCATCATCAACTTTTGTGCTTCATATTTTTAAAAATTTACTCATTTTATCTGGGTTCTAAAATTTATTGAAGTATATATTAATGTATGTAAAATTATGTGTGGCTTTAATTCTACACATATATATATATTCTCTGTTTTTTTTTTAAGATTTTATTTATTTATTCATGAGAGACACACAGAGAGAGGCAGAGATACAGACAGAGGGAGATAGGCTCCCTGTGAGGAGCCTGATGAGAGACTCAATCCCCGGATCCCGGGATCACAACCTGAACGAAAGGCAGATGCTCAACCACTCAGGATAAACCACTCAGGACACTCAGGCGCCCCCTCTATTCTTTTGAGTGAATCTTTTCATTGTCTTAAAAAAAATATTTCATTCATTAACATTTTAACTACATCTTTTTCTTTTTACATACATATTAATGCATTTTTTAAGTGGTTCTTCTTGAGTAGGGATCAGAATTTGTTTTTCTGTAAAGAGGCAGATATTATGTATCTTAGGTATTAAAAGTCACATATATAGTTTCTATCATATATTCCTTTAAAAAATCAATTGAGGGATCCCTGGGTGGCGCAGCGGTTTAGCGCCTGCCTTTGGCCCAGGGCGCGATCCTGGAGACCCAGGATCGAATCCCACATCAGGCTCCCGGTACATGGAGCCTGCTTCTCCCTCTGCCTATGTCTCTGCCTCTCTCTCACATTCTGTGTGACTATCATAAATAAATAAATAAAAAATAAAAAAAAATAAAAAAAATAAAAAATCAATTGATTAAAATGCAAAAATGAATTTTAGCTCATAATCCATACAAAACAAGCCACAAACCAGATTTGGCCTCTGCACAGAAGTATGCTACTCTGTCTAGAGATTAAATATTGATTTTTGACTAATAACAGTATCATCAAAGAAAATTATACTACTTCATGAATATTATAAGGGCTTTACAACAGCATAATTCTATTCACTCAATGTCGGCCAATCAAGAATTTTTTAAAAGAAAAAAATACTTCTGAAAGTAAAAGTTTATTTTATATTTATCCCCTTCATATTTCGGGTCTCTATTCATTTCTGAAGAAGTAGACTTCTATCTGGTATTAATATCCTTCAACTGGAATAAAGTTCTTTGGTTTTTCTTGCACTACAAGTCTGATGACACTAAATTGTCCCAGTTTTCATTTATCTAAAAGATCTTTATTTAGATGCATTGAAAATATCTTTAAAAAATTATTTTCACTTGATATAGAATTCAAGCCTTTGGGACTAGAAAAATAATATTCTATTATGAGTTAGGCTCCAATGTTTCTAATAGAAAATATAGAAACATTCATTCTTTACTGTAAATCAACTCAGGAAAACAGGAAATGTTTTCAAATCAATCAAAATGAGTTGATTAGCAGGTGATGATATAATCATCTACCTAGGAAAAAAAAAAAAAAAAGCAGAGTCCGAAGAACTAATAAGATAATTCAGTAAAGAACTTTCATTCTTATAATTGTTTTCTTGATTTACCATGTCTTTTATATCTAATTGTTTTTACTCTTTTCCCCTCTTTTTCTTAAGATGCTGCAGTTTGACAATGATATACCTCAATGTAGTTACTTGGTATTTATTCTGATTATGGTTTTCTGAGCTTCGTAGAGTAGTGGATAGACCTTTTTAAATCAAATTTAGAAAGTCACTTGAAAATAATTCCTGTTTTTTTCCACACAATTCACTCTCTTTTTCTAGGACTCTAATTACATATATGTTTCAGGAATTGACAGTGCCTCACAAGTTGTTGGGTCTTAGTTCATTTTCTTTCAATCTTTCTCTACTCTGTGTTTTACTGTAGATGATTCGTAGTGACTTGAATTTTTCCAAATCTCTTTTATATTCCCATTGCTTTATTCATTACATTATCTTTTCCTATAGGTATTTTAAATTATTTTTCATAGTTGCTTTAATGCTCTTTACTGATAATTTTTTTGATGTTATTTATTTGAGAGAAAGCAAGAGAGAGTACAAGTGGGGGTAGAGGCAGGAGAGGGAGAAGCAGACTCCCAACTGAGCAAGAAGCCTGATATGGGACTCAATCCCAAGACCCTGGGTTCATGGCCTAGGCCAAATGTAGATGCTTAGCAGACTGAGCCACCCAGGTGGCACTTTACTGATAATTTAAAAATCTGGATGATCTCTAGGTTGATATCCACTAACTGATTTTACTTTCTCAACGGATTATATTCTTCTGCTTTTCCCCCTCTATTGTAAATTTCAATTGTATATTAGACATTGTGAAAAAAACAAAGTTGAGGCTAAGAAGGGAGTGTCATACTCATTTTTAGTTATTTAAAATTTTTTTTCTTGTTTTGTCACAAGTTTCTGATACCTTTAAAGAAAAGGTAAAAACGTTTCATTTTCTGATGATTTATTGTCATTTTAAGGGGAGTGTAGATTTTTCATGTACTTTAAAATCCTAAGTGGGGTGGTGCCCTGGTGGCTCAGTCATTTGGGCATTAGACTCTTGATTTGGGCTCAGGTCATGACCTTGAGTCATGGGATTAAGCCCCATATCATGCTCTGTGCTCAGCTCTGAGTCTATGTTTTTCTCTCCCTTCTCCTGCTCCCTCTTTTTCTAAAATTAATAAAATCTTTAAAATCCTAAGTGGAAATATAAATTTCCAATTGTAAAAATTTGACAGTATATTCTCAGTCCAAAGAAATAGAGAATTGTAAAAAATGCGTTATGGTTAAGAGGTATGTTTTTCATAGTTGTTTAAATTAGAAAGTTTGAAACTTCTTTCTGTTTAAAATAGATTAGAGGAAATTAGTACATTCTTGAAGATCATCAGAGAAATGTTACTCATAGATGGAAAATGGAGTTACAAATATGGAAATGGAAACCAAGATAAATCCTATGATACTGGATTGAAATCAGACATACTGGGATGCCTGGGTGGCTCAGGGTTGGGCACCTGCCTTCAACTCAGGTCGTGATTCCAGGATCCGGGATCAAGTCCCACATCGGGCTCCCTGCAAGAAGCCTGCTTCTTCCTCTGCCTATGTCTCTGCCTCTCTCTCTGAGTCTGTGTCTCTTATGAATAAATAAATCTTTAAGAAAAAAGAATTCAGATATATCAGTGTAAATTTACAGTCCTTAATAAGAAATAGAAATACTGTGTATACATGTGTGTGCAGCTATATGTACATTAAGGAATCCAACCATAGGGTGAAGTAGGCAAAGCATAAAGTAAGCCTGGAACATCTTCTGTTCCAGAAAGTGAGAAAATACTTAAAAAGTGATGGACAATACATCAATAGAACCAAATGTGATGCTTATATCTGTAAGCTAAGCAACAGCAAATTTTAGATGCACTTCTTGTCTTTCTTTAAAAAAAATTATTTATTTATTTGTTTGCTTGTTTATTTATTTGAATAAAAGAGGGCTTGCAGAGTGAGTGGCAGAGGGAGAAGGAGTCCCAAGCAGACTCCATACTGAGTGCAGAGCCCAATGTGGGGCAGTCGTGACCCTGAGATCAAACCAAGAGTTCAATGCTTAACTAACTGTTCCACCCAGGTGCCACAGATGCCCTTTTCTTTCTAAGAATGTTGTAAGGGAAAGGAAAGGAAGAAAGGTCAATGACATTGTTATCTACAAGTTTTCATAGTTTTCAAATCAAGAGATACTCTTTTTCAATTATTTATTTTGTAATTTTATCTACTTTATACTTGATTTTATGAAAGTGAAGGGCGTGGTAAAAGCTAACCTTAACAAAGAGAGACATTCCTTCTCTCAACTGAAAAAAAAAATCCTTCGATGTACACCTTATTCATTTAAAGATTATTTTATGGGATCCATGATTAATATTAATGCCTAGGGTAGAAACATGTTCAAAATATTCCAAGTTATCAATTTGTTATACATTTAATTTAGCCCTTAGTAACTAAACAGGTTATTTCTTTATATTCTCAAAATCTGACAAAATAATGAAGACACAGATATTTTCAAATATTACATACCAATTAGATAGATCAATGTCAAATCAGTTTTATCAGAAGAACTAAATATAACATTATATGCTATAAAAATAAGCTGTCATAAGCCAGAGAGATACATATCATTCCTAGAGCAGAAGAAGTATATTGATATAAAGTTAACCAGTTTAATCTTATACATAGAAAGGCCTTACTTGTAACAGGGTCACATCTATATAGAGTAAAATATGTGACCTGTAGAATTCAATCTTAATTACATGAAATCTTCTCAATCAGCTATAACATACAAAATATATTCTTTCATTCAATAACAAAAGTACAAACAAGTTTATATTGCATTTAGATTAAGTCATACATGAGATGGGAATTAGGTTTTGGAGGAAGGATTTGACACATAACAGAAAGTAAGATCTCTATAGGTACATATATAACTTCTATTAATGCCATGGAAGCAAGAACAGAAAATATATAAATATATGAATGGATGCAGCCATTCTGGAAAATCTCTCATTGAGGTCATCACAATTTATTTCCTTCCAAATCTATTAAATTTTTCTAGCCCTACTCCAATTTATTGGCAGTGTTTGACATTGTTGACCTCCTCCTCTTCTTTAAAACCCCTTTTTAGCTAAGGCAGTACAGACTTTCTTATCTCAGCTTACGTATGATTCATTGACTTCTCTCTATACCCTTACTTCTTGACCCTCTCACTGCCCTAGTTTTTTTTTTCTTTTTTTCAGACCTCTAAATTTTTGCCTTAACACTCACTGTTTCAGAATCATACTTGAGCATGGCCTTAATTATTGCCATTATGATGGTTTTAAATCTTTCCATGTATTTCGAATGTCTACAGAAACTGCTCACCAGGGAGCCCAGTAATATTTCAGGGTGCTCTAAACTAAATTCAGAGTATTCTCTGTGAGATCCTTTTTTTCATTTTTACTTCCCTGTTATTAATTGGTGTAACGCCAATATATTGAATTTTCAGTGTAGATATTATCAAGTCATTATTTATGTCTCCTCCTCTTTTATTGCCTATTTCAAATATGACACAAAATCAATCTTTCCTTTTGTATTGGACTTTGTGGTTACTCTGGCCAGATCCCCTTTATGAGGCACAACTCTGCCCTCAGTGCCAGTGATAATATCACCTAACTTGTGTCCCAGCTATCCCTTCCCTAGATCACATTTGGTGAATAGGAGGTGCCTCCCTGAGAGTTTATGTGCCTTGTTCCTCTTACCTCCACAACTTCCCCTACTCTCATCCTGTGGGTGAGCCCAATGGCAATGAATAATAAAAAAGCAGAGTGTAAAACTGCTGTCTTTTTCCTCAAAGTATGACTAACTCTGCAGCAAAGTCATGTTCCAGAGCTTCTTGGGAGTTAAAGATGAAGCAAGCTCCAGCTGAGACTACATTTTTGATTTGCTCCTTCCTCTGCCCTATCCTTTTCCCTTTCTTTTGAGGACGCTCTTTAAATAAACCATGCACACATGAATTCCAGTCTCTAGCTCTACTTTCAGGAAAACTTAACTTATGACACAGTTCTCCAAAATATTTCTCAGTTCATCTCTTTCTCTATATAGTACTCACTTCATGCCTGGATTAACTCTAACATCTTCCTAGACCATTAACTAGTTTTTTTCTGTGCCCATTTTCTGTACATTTTCTTTAGTATATGTGCTGCCAAAGCGAGCACTCTGTACATTTTCTAAAGTGATTCCAGTTTTCAGAGTTATCTTTGTGAATTATGATAAGCAGTGTATTGTACTTGTTAATACATTATTTCTACAGAGTTGCTTGAGTTTGAATTGTATTTCTACTACCTCTTATTAACTTGGGTGAATGTCTTAATTTCCTCCATTTCTCCATTTTCAACTCTGTAAGAAAATGGGGGGGGGGATTAAGGATTTCCTTCCGGTTTAGGACAAAATGGATTAGTATATTCAAAGTGCTTACAACAGGGCCTGACACATACATCAAAATGAATGTCAACTAGCATTAGGACTATTATTATTATTATTATTATTGACTGAATTGTGCTACTCCCCTCTTTAAGAATCTACATGAGCTTCTAACTATGCACATCATTTCAAATTCAAATTTCTCTAGTGGTTTTCAAAATCTGTCATAACCATTTTTTCCTACTTTTACAGCTTAATTTCCCAGTATTTCCAGTACAAATGACTCCACTTTAGGCCAGTATCTCATAATTTTCACAAATTCTTTACTTCTTTATTTTTCCATATTATTCTCACTATCTAAAATACCACACTTGTTCTTTTCCACTAGGCTGACCCCAAACACAATTTCTCTGAAAAACTGCTCATTTCC
The DNA here is from genome assembly GCF_905146905.1 of Nyctereutes procyonoides. Taxonomy (NCBI): domain Eukaryota; kingdom Metazoa; phylum Chordata; class Mammalia; order Carnivora; family Canidae; genus Nyctereutes; species Nyctereutes procyonoides. The sequence continues at coordinate 24,322,209 of NW_026575121.1, forward strand.
ATATTTGATTATATCTTGCATTTGGAATCAAAGCTGCTTATTTCCATTGCAGTTATAATGTAATATATGATAACTATTATAATTTCTTTAATTGTCGTATGGGTTATTATTTCCTCCTCAAGATTATTGCAAACTTCATGTGGAAAACTATCATGTTTTATAATCCCTTTGCATCACCAAAAAGGAATAGACCAAGGCATATATGTTTGATATACATTTGTTTTATGCAAGGAAAGATGGTTCATGTACTGCTAAAAATCCGTAGTAGGCATAAGGACATTAAAATGATATCTAAATGATGGGAGAAAAAATGAAATGAAAGTTTTTTAGCTTCTTTTATCTCCCCATCTTCCAGTTTTATTGAGATATTGTTGATATATAACATGTATTTAAGGTGTAAAAATATGATGGTTTGATACACATATATATTGCAAATGATTGCCACAATATATACAAATTATTTTATCCTGTTGATGAATTGATTAATCATTCCATAATGACTACCTTTGTTTCTTGCCAACATTATGCTCTAAAGTCTATCTTGTCTGATAAAACTATAGCTATACTTGCTCTCTTTTTGTTTCTGTTTGCTTGGGATACTTTTTACCATGTCTTCATTTTTGAGACTATGTATGCTCTTAAAGCTGAAGTGAATCTTTTATAGGCAGCATATAGTTGGGTCTTATTTTTTAATCCATTCTATCGCACTATACCTTTTGATTGAACAATTTAATCGAATTATATTTAGAATAATTATTGATAGGTGAGGATTTACAATGCTATCTGATTGTTTTCTGGCTGTTGTGCAGTCTTTTGTTTCTTTCCTTAAAAAAAATATATATATATATATTTATTTATTCGAGAGAGAAAGCTAGACACAGAGGCAGAGAAACCAGATGAGCAGAGGGGAGGGGTAGAGCAAGGAAAAAGCAGACTCCTCATTCAGCAGGGACCCTGATATGGGACTTGATCCTAGGACCCTGGGGTCATGACCTGAGCTGAAGGCAGATGTTTAACCAACTGAGCCACCCAGGCACCCCCTTGTTTCTTTCTTCCTCTTTAGCTATTGCTATCTTTCTTTGTGAATTAATAATTTTCTATAATGTTATGCTTTCCCTTTTTTCTTTTGCATATGTAGTTTAGGTTTTTGTGCTTTGGTTACCATGAAGCTTACATAAAACAGCCTATAAATATAACAGTCTATTCTAAACTAATAACAGCTTAATTTCAATGACATACAAAAACAACATTTTTCTCCCTGCATATTTTGTTTTGATGTCACAATTTACCTTGTTTTATACTGTACATCCATTAACTAATGATTATAGAAATAATTATTTTTTAAGTTTTGTCTTTATTTTGTCTTCTAATCTCTAAATTAAATGATATTACACTTTTAAATTGTTCTGAATTTGACTGTATACTTAGCTTTACTAGTATGTTTTATACTTTCAAGGTTTCAAGTCACTAATTAGAGTCCATTCATTTCAGCTTGAAGAACTCCTTGTAGCATTTCATCTAAGGCAGGTCGACTGGTGATGTATTTTTTTAGCTCATTATCCCGTGGCCTTGCATTATTGTCTGTGCATTCAAGGAAGTAGGTGGCTCTTCCAATCTTTACAGAATGTCTTTGACAGCTATTTACAAATGGCTTTGCCAGTCCACCCATTCAGAGATTCTGGATGGATCGTCTGGTGGTATCCACATACAGGCTTCGTGCTAAAATCCTTGGGTGATGAGGTCAGCAGGTGGGTGGGCCCTGGTACTTTGTATACAAAGGACTAGCCTAATGCCTCAGTCTCTAGGGGTAGGCCTGGATCTTGGGATCACTGGGGTGGGCCTGGCACAGAGTCTGAATGACTGGCTTGGACCTGGACCTGCATAGGCAGACATGGGTACTGGGTCTACAGGATCCAATCAGGGACCAGGGACCACTGGGTTGGTATCTGGGTCCATAAGGCCTGATTTGATCTTAGGATAGTTCAGGAGCCTGGTTTTGTGGGAGCCAAACTGAAAGCTAGGGATATTGTGTCTGGCTAGATGCTAGAGCAAGCATGGAGCTTGCGGCCTCCAGAGTCAACCTGTAACCTGGGACCATGGGAGCTAACCAGAAGGTTCTCTCTGCTGGGGCAGGTCTGGTGTTGGGACAAGTAGAGAGTCTGGATCTGTGGGAGAATCTAGGTCCTCAGGGGCCAGCATGACACTGAGGTGAGCCAGGCAGGGGTCATGGATACATGGGAACTGGCTTGGTGCTTTGATGGGCAAAAGCCTGAATCTCTGGTAGCTAGCTGGGCTGGGCCCAGCCAGGAGTCTAAGTTCACAAGAACCTGCCGGTAGCCTAGGTTCTAGGCAAGTGATTCGGAGCCAGAGTCATTAGGAGCTTGAACCATGGGAGGAGGCTGACACTGAGATGTGCTGGAAGCCTGAGTCCATGGGAGCCTGCTGGGAGCCTGGTACCATGGCACTGCCTGGGGTTGTGGGTATTACTTGGGGCAACTGAAACCAGCAGGCAGTAGAAACATTTTTTTTTTTTATCTTGAAGTTGGTTCAAAGCTTTATTAACTACCAAGCTGATTGAGAGATTCAGGTGGGTGTTGTACTTAATAAAATAGAAGAAACGAGTTATTCTTCTGTCATTACAGAAAATCTATGTAAATAAACTTCCCATCAGTACAGAGACAATACTACTTGCCTACTTCTGAGTATTAATTTAAGTTACTTATGAAAGTAATTTCTTTTTACTACATTTAATATTTTTTAAATGTTTCTAAATACATTTCAATTGCCACTTTTAGCTTCAATTATTTTTATGATACTAGTGCTTAGTAAAAAAAAACAGTAAAATCATATATGTAATATATAACAAATATAATATTGAAAAAATAAAATATAAACTCTTGATAAATATATTATTGAAATAACTAAATCTGTCATCAAGCATAGACAAAATTGAAAACAGAATCTGATGTTAAATGAAATTTCCAGGGTTTTGGTCTATAGAGCATGATACTTTCTGTCTTCATCAGATATCATTTTATTTTTTGTTTAAGTCTTTATTCGATCATGAATTACTGCATGCTCATTCTAAAGAGTTCAAAGAATATATGTTTGGACATTAAAAAAAAAAGCTAACCCCTCCTTTATCTTGTCTACTCCCACTCCTCAGGAAAAGGCTTTATTGACAGTATGTTGTATATCCTTCCACACTGTTACTATGCACAAAAAATTATAAATTATATTATTTCCAACTCAGAGGTTGTTAGCTATTTAATATTTTCTCATTTATTTCCATCTAATGCACTTACTCCTAATAATGGCTTTCATAGGCTAAATGATATTTCATTATATACCTGTACATTGTAACAAAGTAGCCCCTGAATATACTTTAATTCTAGGATTGATAATTTGGCTGTCCAGTTATTAATATTGATCTTGTCAGTCTAATTTTTAGCAGCTAACATCCGGGATTACAGGCAGACTACCTAGAAAGAAACTCTCTATATTTAGTACTCAAGGATTTATATTCAGTTTTTTGTTTCACGTGTCACTAATCAATTGTTCTGGGCCATTTATGAAAAGTTTATATTTATTTTAGAATTTCTCTGAAAACTTACAGCACAGATGAATTCAGAATTTTGATTATTTCCCATGCCAAAAAATCTATTAGTGTATCATATTAAGTATTATTAGTTTTTTAAAGCTAACTTACTTAAAAATATGCTTAGCAATAACCTATTGTATCTATATAAACATGGAATTTCATAAATACATCGATAGTTGTGACTTATATCAGGCCAAAAACATATATACAATATAACCAGAACAAAAACAAAGGGTTTTGTGGAGAGGCCTTTCACAATCATAATTTATCACCTTAAGTAGGGAGTGCCTTGAAAGTTTTGAATGATGAGATAATAATGTGGAATTAAATATACATGACTTTATAAATGGATATTTAGTGAATACTTATAAGATTAGCTTTCAATGTCTTTCCTGAAGGAGCAGTAGATCTTAATGTAAGCTATTTCTTTTTTCATTTTTTGAAATTATTGTAATAGTCCCGTGTTCAAGTGCTAATGATCATAACATCATATATATTTTGCCAAAGGCAATACTCATCTGTGCTACTCAAAATATAACAAAATAACTTCAAAATCCATTCCTTTGTTACTAGTGCTAAAATGACTGTTTAAAGCAAAGAGCTAATCTTGCATTAATTATGATTTTATTGTGTAAAAGTGTACAGAAGGAGGTGCAATGTATCTGCAATCATTAAAAACAGCACTTGCCTTTTTCCAGGGCTCCATATTTTCCCACATATTTGTTAATGTATGTTTAGCTTATAATAATAACTCTATAAATTATTTATAAAATGGGTAATACTAAAGTTTTAAGTCATGGTATAAGGAAAATATAAATCCTTATTTGCATGAATTTAGCAGATAGCCTTAGGCTAAAAGTTTTCTTGTCACATTTAAGGAAAATATAGATAGTTGACAATAATTACTTGCTATAATATCTGCTAACTACATAAAATATTTAAATGTTCAGAGTAACATGTATAAAAATAGTAATTACTCATGTTTTACAATAATTGAAACCAAGAAGCTATTTTATTTCTTAGTTATCTAGATTATTATAAAATAACTTGCATAAATAAATTACTTAGAAAATAATGTTAACAATCTAGATAAAAAAGAGTAACAAAGAAAGCAATGTAGAATATAATTAACATGGGAGAATTGCTCAGAGTATTGGTTAAAAATGCTTCAAATGAGAAATATTAAATTACTACAAACAAAAGGCAAAATAAAACTATATAAATTACGCAAAACACTGCTCTTTTAAAAAAATTAATGAACATCTGATGTGCTAATGTACTTTTGAGTTGGGTCCCTCTCTATATATACATATATATGCTATTAACCAATTTATAAGCTAATGAAGTAAATTTAGTTACACTCTCAAATTAAGGGTATTTCTTAGAATAGAATTTTTATCTAGATGTTATTTAGATGATATTCAGCATAATTTGCATATTTGCTACACATATTACAACATTGAATATCTCAAAAATAATGACTATTTGTTAATGGCTTTCTTGCTAATACTAATGCAATGTTATAGAAATATTTGAAAATGTGTATGAATAGTATATTATTAGAATTGTTGCCTCAGTTAGCTGATAATATTGAACTCTACATGACCTACATTAGTTATTCAATGTTAAATGTTCCCTCCTATGCATTTCTAGTATATCAAATTCACTTTCACATTTTAATATCACTATCATAGTAGAAATATAGCTTCATTCTTCAGGAATGTTTTTATTAGTCAGCACTTAGATGTATATATATTATATAAATAATAAAATTTATGTTAAACATAGGAAAGAAATGTATATTAAAATATTTTTATATGTTGATAACTTACCCTTTCTACCAATTCATTAGCATAATAGTATTAAACAACATATATCAAGGTAGTTTAAGGCTATTTGCCTATATATTCAACTATTTAAAAATAAAATAATAAGCATCAAAATTAAATTAAAATTCTTTTCTGAATTACAATTTCAAAATTAAAAAAATAGGGACACCTGAGTGGCTCAGGGGTTGAACATCTGCTTTTGCCTCAGGTCGTGTGGAGCTGAGGGCCACTGGAATGGAGGGGCCCTGGAATGGAGTCCCGCATCAGGCTCTCAGTGGGGAGCCTGTTTCTCCCTCTGCCTATGTCTCTGCCTCTCTTTCTGTGTCTCTCGTGAATAAAAAAATAAAATCTTTTAAAAAATTTAAAAAAGGAAAACAAGTAAAAAACCAACATCAAATTTAATGAGTTTTCATAAGAAAACTGATAAGAAATTAATATGGCAAAATAATTGGATTTTAGTTTTTAAGTTACATTTAGTTTATGTAACTTAGAACTATCAATCATAAATATGTATGGAATATTTAAAGTGTATTAGCTCTCAAATACATTGTACCTTTTTTTCAAATACATTGTACCTTAAGAATAATATTAATATGTTATATATTTTTTAATTAATAAATGCAAAATAGGGATGCCTGGGTGGCTCAGAGGTTGAGCATCTGTTTTTGGGTTAGGGCGTGATCCTGGGGTCTGGGATCAATTTCCACATTGGGCTCCTTGCAAGGAGCCTGCTTCTCCTTCTGCTTATGTCTCTGCCTCTCTTTCTGTGTCTCTCATGAATAAATAAATAAAATCTTTAAAAAATAAATAAATAAATGCAAAATAAAGATGTCAACATGAAATACTTTGAATTTCCTACATGAAACAAATAATATATACCAATGATAACCTGATTTATTTTAATTTTGGCAGAAAAGTATATCTCACTTCAAATCTTAAGTACAATCTCCTAAATTAAAATGGATTTCTACTTAGTAAGATTATGATTTACATAAAATAGATTATCAACCCTAGCCAGAGGAAGTTTTGTTTTTGAAGTATTTATATTTGCTTTATTTACCAAAAGAGATTACTTAAAATGACATTATAACTCTCCCCTCAAAGGAAATAAAGAGTAAAAAAATAACTCAAGCTCTCTTAAAAATGTGTATTCTCAACTACTATACATAGATTTAGCCATGACTATTTGACAAAGCTTAGTAGAGTACATTTAAATTGTGATTTACAATTCTGCAAACTTTACCTGTATGCTTCATAGTTTTTGTAGGTTTTTTTTGTATTTAAATAATAGCACTATGAAAGATGACAAGTGTTAATAGATGAAATATCGAGTTATTCTTGATGTTCTTATTGGAAAATCTTACTTTCATTCGCAGTAGTTTTTGGCCATCTAATCTCTGAGCCTGACAACATTTGAGAGCATAACAATCACTTAATGGATAAACACATGGAAACACACAAACACAATATTTTTACAATAAAATATCACACATATTATATGTATATTATATGATAAGATACCTGGAAATTTGTAACAAAATATCAAAGTCAAAATATTTAAAATTACATTTGAACCCCTTACTTTCTTCCATGAATCAAAGGTTTGAAATCCTGAGTCCTTTTACACAGGGATCAGCAAACTAGGGCCAATGGACCAAATCTGGCCTGGTTCATATTGCAGAGCCCAAAAGCTATGAACAGATTTTACATTTTTAAATGGTGGGAAAAACAAAGGATGGATATATTCCATGATATGTGAAAAGGACATGAAATTCAAATCCTGGTGTCCTTTAATAGAGTTTTATTGTACCAAAAAAAAAAAAAAGGATTCCTAGATTCTTAATTCTGTAATCATAGAATTATAGAATGTTTTGCATCCTACATACCAGACTATCCTTCTAACCATATGAATTCAATAAAGACAGGTTACTATACCTGTGTGCAGGTATCTTTCGGTTCCCAACAATCAAAATAACATCACAGAGTTGCTGTTGTTTCAAGTAACTTTCCATTTTTCTGAATGTTTGCTCAGCATGGTGAACAGCCTGATAGAATTCTTCAGAGCTACTGGAATCCATATCACTTTGAGGTGTCAATGAATGGCTAGTTGCTGTCAGCCTACAAATCACACACAAAAAAAGGTGGTGTTTATAAAGTGCTATAACTCGTCTAAAACAACACACAGAGCTTTACAATTTTAAAGGGAAAATCAATGCATTTCTCCTTATGTTAATCATCATTAATAGAAGTCAGAAAAATCTATTTTGGGTGACATAATTTGCTCTAAGAAGCAATAAATGAATTCTTAATTATCTTTTTCTCTAGCTTTACAATGATTTAAAAGGTAGGTTATCTATATTTATTAGGACATTAAGTTAAAAAAAACCTGAAAAAGTAATAGAAATAGTAAATTACTAACATACTTATTTGAAAATTGATTACTAATAAAATGTTAATTTAATCCATTTGAAATTGAGGTAGATCACCTAATTATAGTATTCTAAATTACAATTCCTATGAGGTTATAGTAAATGTTCTTTTACAGAAGTAGGTGATTTTCATTATGAGAAATTATAAAGCATGGTTTGTAAAAAAGACTGACAATAAATCTGAAAGTAAACTGTTGAGTTTCATAGTCTATACCCAGTTGTTTAAAAAATATATACAAAATGTAGTAGCTCAGTACTAACAAATATTTAACCATATCTATGAGTGTATATGTGATAAACTTTAAAATTTTGAAAAATTCATGATACTTAAGTTTGGCAACTGGATCTATTAATATAAAAAACAGTTTCACAAAGAAAACTTTAAAATACCATACTCCATATTAAGGAGAAGACTCTCACTATATGCATGATAGGCCCAGAAAACCTGATCAAGTTTTCTGATGCTGTGCTAATTAAAGCTTATAACAACTTAAAAATGAAAATGAATTAGATATATAACAATAACGATGAAATAGTTTATTTCAAAACAGAAAGTATGGAGACT